>NC_065450.1:189876363-192679696 GCF_917563875.1 Diabrotica virgifera virgifera | reverse complement strand
TACTTGGACTAATAACATAACTAAGCGAATTGATGTGATTTCCACATTGCATCTCTCATTTTAAAAATTAATTGATCAGTTATTTGACAACCGGTTTTAAAAAAATTTATATTGTTGGATAGGTAAATGACCGTTTTTTCAAGTTTTTAGATAAATGACCATTTTTTATATCTCTTTTAAATAAAAAATAGCGGATTTAAAAAAAAAACGTTGTTGACTTTTTTTATTGAAACACCCAGTATATTTTTTTGTAGCTTGAAAAAACGGTCGTTTATCTATCCAGCGATATAAAAAATTTTAAAATCGGTTTTCAAATAACTGAGCAAATAATTTTTAAAATGAGAGATGCAATGTGGAAATCACATAACATAATATAGTTCATGGGGTGAGACCGCTCCCGCCTGAAAAAATTTCTGATTCGGTTTCTTTGTGGATTCCTATTTAAAAATGTCCCCTTTAAATAAATCTGAAGGGTGCCGGGCGGAAATTTTGGGCAGAAATTGTTTAAACAATTTTTTTTAAACAAATACAAAATATTACGTTTTTTGCTCTGTAACATATATTTTTAGGTTTTTTGGGTAATTTTAAACAAGAAAGGTATCTTGTAATTTATTTTTCTTAAAAATTGATAGTTCGAGTTATAGGCGATTTAAAATCGGAAAAATGCGAAAATACGCATTTTCGAGGCCTAAAAACTCATATTTAAATTAATATTTTTGAGGTTGCCAGATACTTAAATTGAAGATTAAACATTCAGCTTCAAGATTCTGAAGAGAGGTTGCGTCTAACCTTAATTTATACCGTTGTTTTTAATTGAAAATATGCGTGTTTATCCGATTTTTTTGCCAGTGCGGCGAGCTCTATTTCAAAAATCTCCTATTTTCCTCCCAAAAATATTTTTTCTGGATTCTTTAGAGTATTCTTAATAAAATAAGTTTCTTGACATTTTTCTCAAAAACTAACAGTTTTAAAGTTATAAGCGATTTAAAATACGAAAAATGCCAAAAAAACGCATTTTTGGATTTTAAATCGCTTATAACTTTAAAACTGTTAACTTTTGAGAAAAATGTCAAGAAACTTATTTTATTTATAATATTCCAAAGAAACTAGAAAAAATATTTTTCGGAGAAAAATAGGAGATTTTTGAAATACAAAAAAATCGGATAAACACGCATATATAATAATTAAAAAAAAAATGGTACAAATTAAGGTCAGACGCAGACACTCTTCAGAATCTTAAAGCTGGATGTCTAAACTTCAATTTAAGTATCTGGCAACCTCAAAAATACTAATTTAAATATGAATTTTTAGGCCTCGAAAATGCGTATTTTCGCATTTTTCAGATGTTGAATCGCCTATAACTCGAAAACTATCAATTTCTGAGAAAATTTAAAAGATATCTTTCTTGTTTAGAATTACCCACAAAACTTAAAAATATATGTTCCGGAGCAAAAAAACGTGATCTCTTGTATTTGTTTAAAAAAATTGTTTCAGCAATTTCTGCCCAAAATTTCCGCCCGGCACCCTTCAGATTTGTTTAAAGGGGACATTTTTAAATAGGAATCCACAAAGAAACCGAATCAGAAATTTTTCCAGACGGGAGCGGTCTCGCCACATGGACTAATATCATCTTGCTTAGTTATGTTATTTACATAGGTATGTGATATCCACGTTGCACCGCTCATTTTAAAAATTAATTACTCAGTGATTTGACAACCGATTTTGAAAAACTTTATATCGCTGGATAGGTGAATGACTTTTCTTTCAATTCACAAAAAAATATACTGGGTGTTCCATTAAAAAAAGTCAACAACGTTTTTCTCCAAAAATCCGCCATTTTTTTTTCGTATTTGAAAGTGATATAAAAAATGCAATACATTCAGACAAAACTATTACTAAAATAAAACAATTCAGCGAAAACCGCATTTTTCTATCTTAAGCCGTTTAGAAGTTATAGGCAGTTATAATGGGGGAAAATATAAGTGGACACCCGGTATATGCTGGCATTCAGGATTCCATTGAACGTTCATCGATAAAGTCGACGCGAAAACGCTCTGCAGAGTTTGGTATTGCTCGGTCAACAACGCAAGATAACACGCGAAAGGATTAACATGGGAAGACCTTCTTTATTTTCACAATATGGAGCCTCATCCCATTTTCTTCTCGCTGTTCGCAATCACCTGAATGAAATTTGACCGGAACGATGGATTAGGCGAGGTTCTTAAATCCCTTGGCCTCCAAAAAGTCTAGATTTGACAACGCCGAACAATGTACTGTGGGGTTTCATTAAAGAGAAGATTAGAAAACGCAGATATGTTTTAAATGAGGACTTGCGAAACGGAGTTAGCCAAGATTTTACGTCAGTAACTCCGGACATAATGGGACGAATGAGCATACGAACATGGCGTCGTATCAAGTTGTGTTGCGACAATGGAGCTATGCACACCGAGACTTTAGATAAATAAATAAGTAATAAATAACTTACGTACAAAATTGTGTTATTATTTTTTCCCGCTAATGTAAAAGAACTTTCCGGCCCGCCCTACCTAAACCGCTTGGCAGTTTGAACATTTAATTTAAGCGAAAAGCAGTGTTTATTTGCCAAATAAACATTTTTTTTATATTTTCTGACGGCGATAGAATGTATTTTGAGTTAAATAAATTGCATACATTCTTCTTTTTTTGTCAAATAATTTAAACCAAAAATTATTATTTTGGCCACCCTCTATAAATAATGATATTAATGTTCATATTACTGTATAGATAATTGAACACCCTTTCAAATGATGGGGTGCCACACGACCCCTATTCCCATTTAAAAAAATCGTCGATTACTTCACCACGCTCAGATGGATGATATCACTAGTATGAAATATAATATGCCAAAAAGTTGTAATTTGAACATAAAAATCGACCTGTTTTGGGATTTTTCTCTAATGTCGTCCGTTTTAGAGAAAATGATTTTATTCCATAATTTAGATCCTCTCTGTATGTATACTAATAACATGCCAAAAATGTTGATCTCAAAATTAGGCCTGGATCACGCGTACCAAAAAAATAATTAATAGCAAGCTGAAAATTTGTTAACAGTTTAACGGTGTCTAGTCGGACAAACTCTTATGTACAGGAACACAGAAACAGGGGAACTTTTAATTGTGGAACATTTTAAAAATTTGGAACGTCAGATTGCGACAACGTCCCATGTATTTTGTCGGACAGAACACCCAACTGATTTGTTACGCTTTCATTAAATTCTCATGCAAAAATCAGACTGCTATTACTAACCAACATAATTCCTGTCATTTGACATGTTCTTCGAGTTCCACTCATTAAAATGCCCAGTTGGTGATAAACACCAGTCTGATTTTTGCATGAGAGTTTAATGAAATGATAACAAATCAATTGGAAGTTCTGTCCGACAAAATACATTGAAGATTTTCATAATCAGACGTTCCAAATTTTTAACCTGTTCCGCAATTAAAACTTCCCCCTTCCAGTGTTCCCATACATCAAAGTTTGTCCGACTAGAAACCGCAAGGGTGGACCAAAGAAAACAGTCTACCACGATATTTGGCAGTAGTTATTAGATTTTAAGGAAATGCCAAAACAGGTCGATTTTATTTTTAAATTACCATTTTTTGATATATATTTCATATTAGTGACGTTATTCACCTGAACGTAATGACGTAATCGATTATTTTTTAAATGGGAATAGGGGTCATGTGGTAGCTCATTTCAAAGGGTGTTCAATTCTTTATTCAATAATATAAACATTAATCATTATCATTAATCCCTGTTTAAATAATAATCATTATATACAGGGTGAGGCAAATAAAGGGCCTATTAGAAATATCTCGAGAACTAAAGGCAACAGAATCAAGAAAATTGGAATGAAGGGATTTTGAAGGATAATCTATTAAATGAAAATATTTTCATATCTTTACAACTGCCGGTTATACCGGAAGTTGCTTATAACTTCGTTTTTTTAAATGGGACACCCTATATATTTCTACATTTTTGGATTCTCTTCGATGTCTTCTTTCTTAAAACATGAGGTTTTGTAATATTATACAGGGTATTTTAAAAGATAATTACGTTTTTTTATTAATTTCGTAGCAATATTCACACCCTGTAGAATTGTAGCAGTTTGGCATCCAAAACTCTACTTACGTTCAAATGATTTTTAATATACTCTACTATTGTTAAGAATCATTAGTATAGCTAAATTTTTAATTTTAGTATACAGGGTTGGTCGAAACTCGGAATGAGTATTTTCTGAGTTTTCTTAAATGGAACACCCTGTACTTTAGTATTGTAATAAAAAGATATTTTATGGTACTTTTTTATTTCTTAAGCATTCCCTATACCTAACTGATTTAATTTGTGCTTAATTGTTAATCGCACCAACAATCTTAACTACGTAGGTATTTTGATAGCTAAACCATTATTGGTAATTTTAAGGACAATTCTGGATTAATATGTATTTATTTCTGAAAAATTATTTGGGATTGAGTATTTTCATGGCCAACCTAATAAAATTTTACGTATTTTTTGTTGCAATTAATGTTTAGCTTGAATCACCAATAACTCACAAATTAAAGCATTTAGGTATAGGGAGTGCTTAAGAAATAAAAAAGTACTCTAAAATATCATTTCACTACAATACAAAAATATAGGGTGTTCCATTTAAGAAAACTCAGAAAATACTCATTCCGAGTTTCGACCAACCCTGTATACTAAAATTAAAAATTTAACTATACTAATGATTCTTAACAATAGTAGAGTATATTAGAAACCATTTGAACGTAAGTAGGGTTTTAGATGTCAAACTACTACAATTCTACAGGGTGTGAATGTTGCTACGAAATTAATAAAAAAACGTAATTACCTTTTAAAATACCCTGTATAATATTATAAAACCTTATATTTTAAGAAAGAAGACATCGAAGAGAATCCACAAATGTAAAAATATATAGGGTGTCCCATTTAAAAAAACGAAGTTATAAGCAACTTCCGGTATAACCGGAAGTTGCAATGAGATGAAAATATTGTCATTTAATAGATCATCCTTCAAAACCCCTTTATTCCAATTTTCATTATTCTGTTGCCTTTAGTTCTCGAGATATTTCTAATAGGCCAGTTATCTGCCTCACCCTATATACAGGGTGACAAAAAAAATATTTTTGAACTAAATTGATTTACGCGAAAGGATTAATGTATGTAATTTATTTAACTCAAAATACATTTTACTGCTGTCAGAAAATAGAACAAACAATGCTTATTTTACGAAAAAACATTTCTTTTCGCTTAAATTAAATCACAAACAGCCTTCAACCTACCTCTTGGCAACATTTAATATAAGAGCAAAGCAATGTTTGTTTGCAAAATAAACATTTTTTTGTATTGTCTAACATCAATAGAATTTGTTCTGAGCTGAATAAATTACATACATTCTTCTTTTCGCGTCAATTAATTTAATTCAAAAATTATTTTTTTGGCCACCGTGTATAAATAATGAAATTCATGTTTATAGCACTAAATAGAGAGTTGAACAACCTTTCAAATGCGATACCACGCGACACCTCCTATTTAAAAAATCATCAATTACGTCATTATGCATAGATGGATGACGTCACTAGTATGAAATATTATATCAAATATACCTAATTTCAACACAAAAATCGACCTGTTTCGGCATTTCCTTAAAATCTAATAACTACTGCCAAATACACTCAACGAAAAAGGTACGTAATACCAATAAAAATGTTAATTCAGACAACAAACGCAATACTTAAAATTTGTCCAATTCTTGGTTTTATTGGGACAAACAAACGATGTTCATCAATTCATTATTTTCGTTCGTTGAGCCAATGTATTACGTTTATTGAATGGATGAACATTCATTATGTATACCATAATATCACTTTATTGGTATTACGAACTCTGTTCACTGAGTCAACGAACACTATTTATTGATACTACGAACTCTGTTCACTGAGTCAACGAACACTATTTATTAAAACAACAACTTCGTTAATTGACCGACAAAGAACATTCGTTGTGTCAATAACAGTGTTATTTCTCCTAACTTATTTCGTTTATTTCTACAATTATTTCCGTTTATTGTTACAATTAGTTCCGTTCATTCCCACAATAAATACGGTTTTTTCTTACGATCAATTCTATTCATTCTTACAATCAGTTTCGTTCATTCCTACTATGAACGTATTTTATATTAATAATTACTGAAAGCATTAGCCCAGTGTATGATATTAATTGATTAATAATAATTTTTTAAATCCCCCTTTTTTGTCCTTAACCTAAAGGACTTTACACTGTGTGACTTTTCATATAATTTCACTTATACAGTGTACTGGAATTAGTGTTACACTCCCCCCGCCCCTTATTACCTTATTTATTTTTAGCACATAAGCAAAACGCTCGGACAGGTCGATTTTTAAAATAATCAAAGTATATTATAACATCAATGTTTCGAACTTTACACGATACCTCTTCAGGTGACAGGCGCGGCGTAACTTTGATTTTTTTTAATGGGAAAGTACGTCATGTGACAGTTTATTTAAAAGCGTTTGAAATTGTGATTCCAAAAATGTATAACACTTTAATCCTTTTTGAGAGCGCAGGTGCAAAATTTCGATCGAATTCTTTTTAAACGCATTCATTTTTTTTAATTCTGAGAAAACTAATAAGTATTTTTGAAAAATTTAAACGCAGAATAAAATATTTCATTATTACCGAGGGCAGAAAGTCCCTTAGAATAAACAAAAAGCTTCTGTTAAATGGTATGCCTATTTGAAATTAAAAATCATACTAAATTTTCTCTTTTTCACCCCTGTGACGTATTAAAATAATCATTATAGAGGTTCTCAGGGACTTCAGACCCTCGATAATACTGTAATATTTTATTTTGCATTTAAACTTTCAAAAATAATAATTAGTTTTCTCAGGATTCGAAAAAAATGAATACATTTAAAAAGAATTCGACCGTACTTTCACGATAATAGACACACAAATTCTCCTTCTACTACGGACTACACTTGAAAACGAAATGCAATTATTATTCGGCACTTCGGTAACACAGAGAAGCTAGGGGTATCACGATAAGGAAAAGCCGTTAACTTTCAAATGGTCAAGCAAAACATTTATTGTCTCAACAACTACGATTATTGTCACAATGAACACATTGATTGTGGGTATTAAATGCAGTAGTAGATTGATTAATGCATTCGTTGTCACAACAATCAATTTACATCTATTCAATAATCATATATTACTCTATATTAACAACATTTGTACATCGTTTGAATTAAATCTGTACGTTGTCACGATAAACCAAGGTAATTGCTTGTCATCTACGAAATCAAGAACGTGAGTTGCTGCCAGAATTAACAGTATTTATTAAATATACGAAACTAAGTTATTGGCTGAATAAATTGAGTGTTATTGATTAATGTACTCTAGTTATTCCCACAATTATTATTCAATCATTGTGACAATAACCAAATACATTCGTCAATGTCTAAAAGTTCGTTGAAACAACAAATTAAATTGTTGTTACAACGAAATACTATTCAGTAACCACTGTTAATCAATATTACGAACTAAATTTTTTTGAGTGTATCGAGGTGGGCTGTTTTCTTTGGCCCACCCTGTATATTTACGTGCTATCCGTCAATACAATGGAGCATATACGTTAATTTTTCTCTTTAGTCATAAAGCTATTATTCTCAAAAATATATTAGTGTAATCTTTGCTAAAGCAATGTTTTAAGCGCATAATTGTAAAAAACGCTTAATTCCAGTTCTCCAAACATTCCACCTAGAGAGCACAACGAAAAGAACGTCATCTAAATTATCTTTATTAAAAATGCCACTTGCTGCTGCGAGCGTAATAAATTTTACGTTTTCGGGAAGAACGACCCTAGTGCACTTTTTATTTTCATTCTGAATTATATCACATTCTGGTGGTTTTACCATACTTTATTGAATTTAATTATAGAACTTTCGGTCGGAAATATTTTCTCGATAAATCCTACAAACATCTGTTAATTATTTCGCTAAACATTTTTTTAATACTCTGGGCTAATTAGCAAAATACAAGGAAAAGTTATTTATTAACAATTTTATTGCTGTAATCGAATCTTATGATTCTACACACACCGGCAAAATTAGCCGAACACGTTAAAAATGGGACATGTTTGATGTCTCGTATTTCATAAACCAGTAGTCCGATTTGAGTGATTCTTTCAGTATGTTATAGCCTTATTATTTAAGAATATCGTTGTGATAATATTGTTACTAGACAGGTAAATACCATTTTATACTGGGTGTACCAATCATACTATGTTTTTTTCGTAAAGTTTGGAACACCCTGTGGAATATTCTAGCATATATAAAACATTAGAATTAATACTCGATTGTAGACTTAGGCTTGCTTATCATTTTTCTTTTCGATTTATTTACTTATGTGAGACAATAAAAAAGTTATGTACGTTAACAGCTATCCATGTTTTTCATCAATAAATCCTCATAGTAGGGGAGGAAAGTATACTAAATTTGCAGTTACTCGAGCGTTATGGGCACCTATTGGATTGTGAAGAGTATGTGCTAAAATCAGAAAAAGGTTAAGTTAAGTTTTCCATAAAGTGGGGGACTTTTCATTTTTTAATTTAATGTTCCATTTGAAATAATTATTTTTCTCCGATTATAGCGCTCTCTATCCATAATTCGAAAAAATATGTCGAATAAAAGTTGCTTATTTTTACGTAAAGAATCTAAATCTGCAATAAAAATTGGGGGCTCCTATTTAATATTTTAAATTAAATCCCCCACCCCACCTCCGTGGGGGCGCGTGACACCTCACGGAGAGGGGTAAATTAAAAATTATAAATACGACCCCGCGATATTTTGCGAACTGAACATCAGATCGTAAAACTGCAAAATATACCTATTCAATATTTTTAAAAAATCTACCGAATGGCACCAAACACAACCCCCCACGGAGGTGAGGTGGGGGGTTACATTAAAATATTAAATAGGAGCCCCCAATTTTTATTGAAGATTTGGATCCTTGACGTAAAAATAAGCAAGTTTTATTCGCAACGTTTTTTCCTATTATGGATAAATGGCGCTATAATCGGAAAAAACAATTGGTGGAAATGGAAAATTAAATTGAAAAATGGAGAGTCCCACACTTTATGGAAAACTTAACTTAACTTTTTTGGTTGTAGCACCCACTCTTCACAATCCACTCCAGGTCCCAAGAACGCTCGAGTAATTGCAAATTTACCATACTTTTCTCCCCTACTATGAGGATTAATTGATAAAAAACATGGTGAGTTGTTAAAGCACATAACTTTTTTATTTTCCAACATAAGCAAATGAATCAAAAAAGAAAATGTTAAGAAAGCATAATTCTACAATCGAGTTTTAATTTTAATATTTTATATACGCTGGAATATTCCACAGGGTGTTCCGAACTTTAAGAAAAAAAACACAGTATGCTTGTTACACCCGGTATAAAATGACATTTACCTGTCTAGCAACAATATTATTACACCGATATTCTTAAATAATAAGGCTATAACATACTAAAAGAATCACTCAAATCGGACCACTGGTTTATGAAATACGAGACATCAAACATGTCCCATTTTTAACGTGTTCGGCTAATTTTGCCGGTATGTGTATATATTAATAATATAGGTATGCAAAGTCCTCAGATAGTATGCTACTTTTTAATACAAATAATGTTTTTTTTTAATTATTGCTATATGTATTGCTCTAACTCCAAAGATTTTAACTTTACACCAAAAACACTCAAATAAAAATTCACCGTCATTAAATTCTGCATAGAGACAGGTTTTTTCCGTTTCACTTCGACGAAAAGAATGACAGACATGGAAGGCCGGGCGGAGGTAAATTCCTCACCAACCAGTAAAAACATATAATCCGACAGGTATTTTCCTCACCAAATTTAAAGGTTCCTATTAATCCGGTAGGTATTTTCCTTACCAACTCACTCAGGTAATAAAATAAAAATATAGGTTTAATTTAAGAATTTCTATTATGAAAGCATCCGAAATCCGCGGCGGGTGTAATTTGCTCACCAAAATAATCTTATACCTGAGTTTGGAAGGGTATGTCATAATCCGACAGGTATTTTTCTCACCAAAACTGAAATGGTTGTTTCAAGTAGATTTTACTAAAAGGCATTCAAGGAAATTATTTATCTACTATAAAATTACAGTAGGTACCTATAATAATGGATTAATTAATTTTATAGTATTTTATTTTTAGTCATAATTGGAATTTTGACAAAAATGGCATGTTTAATAGAAAGTAATCTCGGTATTTGAAAATTTTATTTTTTATAAGGTGAAAGTTTTAGAAAGTGAAGAAGTGTTCTGGAGGCAATAAAATAACTTTTAGTGCGAAATTGAATACTATTGGGGCAAATTTTACAATAACTAGAAGTAGCCTACAACATAATCATGAACTAAATCTGCAGAAGACAGATCGAAAAATTGTTTCTAACTCTTGTAAACGTAGAGCCGAAGAGAATATACTAAAAAACCGCCAAAAATCATTCGCCAAGAGCTTGCAGCTAATTTGCCTGAAACAATTACTACGATTAATGTCTGTTACATAAGAAAACCTATATATAATTATGGACGAAAATGATGCCTGGTCGACTTCCTTCCAATATTGATGAGGTTCAAAAATTTGTGAAGAGCTGTGCTCAAAAAACAACCAAGGAGGAAAATTTTCTCTTTATAAACTGTGTCAAAAGTAAGATAACTGTATTTAGTTGTGAATGTGAAACAAATCTAAGATTTTTAGCAACACTGAATTTTATACAGAGAGGGGCAAAATTATGGAATATATTCATTTTCTCTAAAATGGACGATTTTGGACAAAAAACCCCGAAACACGTCGATTCTTATTTTTAAATCACAATTTTTTGGCATATCTATATTTCATATTAGTGACGTCATCAATCAATCAATTAATCAATCAATCAATAATTACATTAATGTTTATATTACTGAATAGAGAATATAACACCCTTTCAAATAAGCTACCACACGACCCCTATTCCCATTTAAAAAATCATTAATTACGTGATCACGCACAGTTAGATGACGATACTACTATAAAAATATAGGCCAAAAAATTGTAATTTAAAAATAAAAATCGACCTGTTTCGGGGTTTTTCTCCAAAATCGTCCGTTTTAGAGAAAATTAATTTATTCCATAATTTTGCCCCTCTCGTATATTATATGTATGGCACAATTACCGTACCACATATTATTTGCAATTATTCACTATTCATAGGCCAAATGGGCATTATATTTCTTTATTATACTGTTTACTGTCAAACAAAAAAAAAAACAGAAACTTAAAACAATCTTTTCTATTTGTTAAAATCAGAAATTTTTAAAGCTCTCTAAATTGAGTTTAATCCTAGTAAAGTTTTTGTAGATTTTGAAAAGCCTATATTTATACATAATGCAATCATTCAAATGTGTCCAAACACTGAAATACATGATTGAATATTTCACCTAAGTACACCAAACTTGGTATAGAAAATTCAGTCTCTTGATTTAACATCAGAATACAAATGATTCTGAAGTAGGCTCAAACATACTTTTGGCCTTACATTATATAAAACCGGAAGACGTATCAGATTTTTTTGTGTTTGATTTAATGTCATGCAAACTATAAAATGATCTTTTTTATTACTAAAGTCTGCAAGTAAGCTGAGAAAAATGTAGAAAATTTACGTAAGACTGGTCTATTATTTGACAAATAATGACATTATTTCGAAGTTAATTAAGTACGATATAACGCCCAAGGGGGTGTTATAGAAAAATAACGCCCTAGCGCTAATTAAATTTAAATAACCAGTTAAATACTGTCAAGTTGACAAATAAAACTCTAAGTAAAACTATGGTTACCACAATTACGTTACGACTATTTCTGGTAAATGTACTTATTCGAAAACTAATTAATTCAAAATTTATTCAAATTTTTTGCATATAAAGAATAATTTAGTCGGACATTAAACGTTGAAGGCATCACGGGTATTATAATAATAAAATAATAATAACGCTTTCGGTCAATGTATATACCTCGGGCCGAAGGCCCTCGGTTTATACACTATTGACCTCAAGCGTTATTATCCTTATAATAATACCCTTGGTACCTTAATAACTATAATAAGTTATCAGTCTAATCAAATGACTATAATGGATTTTCTATAAAGTGTGTTTCTTATTATAGTAAATAATAAATAATAAGTTATATGTTTTGCACATTATCTATATTATAAACTATTATTACAACGTAAGGAAATGAATGCCTTTTATTCGGATTTCGGATGCTTTCATAATAATCATTCTTAAATTAAATCTATATTTTTTATTTTATTACCTGAGTGAGTTGGTGAGGAAAATACCTACCGGATTAATGCGAACCCTTAAACTTGGTGAGGAAAATACCTGTCGGATTATATGGTTCTACTGGTTGGTGAGGAATTTACCTCCGCCCGAAATCCGAATACAAGACATTAATTTCCTTACATTATAATAATAGTTTATAATATAGATAATATGCAAGACGTATAAATTATTATTTAATATGTACTATAACAGGGATTGCCAAACAGTGGCTCGCGAGCCACATGTGGCTCTTTGAAGGATTATTTGTGGCTCTCAATAAATATCTGAATTAGTTTTAATTTTTTTTCTCTCAAAACGTCTTAAATAAGTTAGGTAAGTAATTGTTACTGACAACAAAAAATATAAAAGACTAAGTGTAACATCGGGACTTTGACAAGAAGACCCCTTATCACCGTTGCTATTCAATTTGGCCTTAGATTATGGAATAAGTAAAATATCATCTGAGATGACAGAGGGATTTGCGAATCGATGATCAAAACTATTGTCGGCCTTTGCTGGTGATCTAGGTGCAGTTGCTTATTCTACATGAGACGTGTTCTCACAACTCGAGGAAGAAACAGGTTGTCTGGGTCTTCGAATAAATGGAGAGAAGACGAAATACATGCTAGTAACCAAAAATCCAAGACCAAGAGTTAGGCAGAACATAACTATTAATGACTACAACTTCGAAGTAGTAAAAGAGTTTAAATATCTGGGCGCGGTGATCATAACCACATATAAAAAGAGGCCTCGGCAAGGATAGCTGTGGTGGATAGAGCATCTTACTCCCTATCATCACTGTTAAGATCCAAGTTGCTAAAAAGGCATTCTAAATTAATACTGTACATGCCAATTATTCGCCATATGGTTAAATATGAAAGTGAAACATGGACTCTACATAGCGGAAAATAAATTAATATGCTGCTGGTTTTAAAAAGAAAGTTCTCAGAATGATATCTCGCCTTCAAAGAGATGAATTGACAGGAGAGTGGAGAAGGCGATAGTTTACTTAATTCGAGATTTCTGATGTCAGAACCCTGCAGTATTGGCAAAATATTAGAATAGTAAACAAATGTCAAATTTACATTGCGAAAATAACTCACTACACATTATTTTTATTACCTATTCTAATATGCACTACAGCTTAATTGTATTAGTCGAGGAAATGACAGCATGGATTTACTTGAAATTTTCAAACAAGGTAAGGAGTAGTCCAAGGATAATTCTCTATGCTATGCCGCTGTACGCTAAAACCTTGGAGGTGGTTGCTACCCCATCTCGGGGGTGGGAATTTTTTTATTACATTTTAACCATGTAAATCGATGTAAAAAGTATATTTAAGAAAAAAAAAACGTTTTTTTACATTTTCTTCGTAAAACTAATATTTTTCGAGTTGTTTGCGCTTGAATGTAATAGTTTTTCAATGAAAAAATCGGCATTTTTAGAGTTTTTTTTTGGGAATACCTCGCCAAATATACATTTAATCAAAAAAAAACTGTAGCTATCAAAATTGTATCTTTTAGTAATACAAATCAAATTCTTTTCCTATAATATATTTTAGACCAATACAAACCGAGATGCGGCATGTTAAAAGTTAGCTTTTTTCGTCAAATTCATAACTTAAAATATTCAAAGCCAAATAACGGGAAAACTTTGCACTTTTCGACGAAAACTTGAATAATCTTTTTTCAAGCATATAATTAGACCTTTAAAAGAAATAAAAGGTTTCTAGCATAAAAATTGAGCAACTTATGATCAAAAAAAAATTCTTTACCTGATTTTCTCTACGAAAAAATCAGTGAAAACCACCCTATAACTACTCTAGTAATTAAAAATTGGCCTTCACCTTTCTGTAATTCCTTTTATATTTGTATTTTAAATATACCCAAGAAGTTTGTGTTTTAAAATGCCTAATTTTAGAAAAATTGGAGTTTAAAAAAAATTGTTTTTTTGCAATTTCGTATTTTTCACCATTTACTTCAAAATATTCCCGAAAATACTGGAGATACGAAAAAAATTATAGACTACTAGATTGTAGCTTTTTAATAGCTAAAATACTCCTGTGCACAGATTTTCAACACAATGAACATATAGCTGTTTAAAACGTCTATTTACGAGCACACACCCCCTTATTCGAGCCATTTAAACCCACCCCAATTAAAAACTAAGCGATCTTACCGAATTTAATTTACACGATATTATAGATCTTCAAAAATCCTACAAAACAATTTTTGAAAAAACTTTCTATCGCCAAAAATGAAGAAGCTATGTTTATAAAACAATTTTTTTTTCGAAAAATTCGAATAGTCCATTTATGCAGCATTTTCCATGAATGTATAATACCACAGAACCGATTCGTATACTGGAAGATGACTAAAAAACTATTTGTATTTGTATTTGTACATATTTGTAAATTCGTATTTTTGTGTGAATGAATGTTTTTGTAATTCTTTATTTATACTTTTTTTCTTGTAGAGGTCTATTAAATTATCTACTTATAAAAATTGTAATGTTATCAAGTGCGGTTTTTAAGGGTTGAAATATTATGTTATGCGTTGATATTCCAACGCATAACATAATCATTATTTAACCAATCAAAACCAAATTTTACCCATATTAAAGTTTACAATGTTTTTATATAATTTTTGACAATAAGGGGTAGTTTACACTCCTAAAAATAATAAACGCCCTTGAGCATGATATAGAATATGAAGTACAGAGTGAGATGATCCTAATCCCAAATTTTTTGTATATCATTTCAAGCCGAAATTATTCTTTTAGGATAAGTAAATT
The DNA here is from genome assembly GCF_917563875.1 of Diabrotica virgifera virgifera. Classification (NCBI taxonomy): domain Eukaryota; kingdom Metazoa; phylum Arthropoda; class Insecta; order Coleoptera; family Chrysomelidae; genus Diabrotica; species Diabrotica virgifera. Next base: position 192,664,440 of record NC_065450.1, on the reverse strand, counting down.
TTTTATATTGAGCTCCAACAAGGGTGGTTTTAAGGGTTGAAATATTATGATAGTATATGTCAAAGCATAAAACAATTATTATGTAACTAATATGAACCAAATTTTGACCATATTAAAGTTTAAAATGTTATTTTGTAATTTTTTACAATTAGGGATAGTTATCACCCTTAAAAAACCAAAAGCGTACAACGGCTTAATACAGAAAATGAACTAGAGTGTAAAATAGTTCGACCGCCGTTGAGTGAACACGTATGTTGACCTGCTGTGTTACTGTTAATTAACCAAGTGTTGTTAATATATTATTATTCGAACTTTTTCAATCTTCTTCTAAAAAAGTTAAAAGTATCTACTAAATTTTCACTTAATTTTTTCTTTTTCGACAATCAGCATCGTTTCCTTGTAAAATATGCCATTAACCAGGAAACAGCAACTTGAAATAAGAAGTGCGGCCGACGTATCTATTAAACAACTTTGTCAAGATCAAACTTTTATTAAATCCATCGTCGATAGTGTTTCTGCTGGTATAGTGCAAATTTTAAATAGCAAACTTGATGTTTATGAGAAAAAGATCGACGACCTAAAAACTGAAATAACAAAAATAAAAACTGACCACGAAGTCGAAATACAGACAATTAAGGCAAGCCTAATTGACTTAAACAAAAAAGGGGATTCCTTCGATATGATAAAAATAACGACAGAGTTGAACCAAATTAAAAGAAACGAAAGTAATATTTTAATATTTGGTGTTCCTGAAACTGAAATTCATTTGCAAGCTTATATTGAAAATATGTTTACAGCTATATCAATGAATCGAAATCCGCAATTAAATGGTTTACATGTTTCCCGTTTAGGTCTACAACCGTCAGCCAACTCAAATAAATGTCGTCCAATTAACTTAATTACTGCAGCGTGGTATGGAATCCTAATCATGCAGAACTTGTCTCTAATCTTGAATCTGTTCAAAAAAGATTCTTAAGATATTGTTACCTCAAAAAATATAACAGATATCCGGTTAGAGGCTATAGCTATAATTTACTCCTTTCTGAGTTTGGATTCCATTCACTGCGTAAGCAGCGTGAAATAAACGGCCTAATATTCATCTTCAAAATTGTCAATTGCCTAATTAATAGCGATGTTTTGCTTAGTCTTGTAGACTTTAATGTACCACGAGCTGTGTCACGTTCAGGTGTAACTTTTCATATTTCGGTGCCTAATTCGCAACATAATTTCTATTGTCCGATAAAAAGTATGTGCAGAAGTGTCAATAACTTAAGATCTCTGGACATTTTTTTTCTTAGTTTTAACATCTTTAAACGCGAAATACGCAATAGCTTATCGAATTGATGCCATGTTATTTTTTTTTATTAAGGTCTTTGTTTATTATTGTGTATGTGTATTAACAACAGAAACATTTTTGGTTATTCTTTATTTTATTTTATATTTTGTCATCAAGTGTTCAGTCAATGTATGTAGTTTTCTTATGTACACCTTTATGGGTTTATACCTGGTGGATGTATATTTCAATAAATAAATAAATAAATAAAAATGAGCCTAATTCCAAATATTTGTACAAATCGATGCTGGATGAAAAAAATTGCGAGGTTTTGTCATTTTTTCAGCTTCATTTGCTGGCCTATATTTTCAAATCATGATGATTAGTAGTTAAGACGATCAAAACAAAGAGACGCACAGTCATCAAAAAAGCAGGTGAGATTATACTCATATAATCATCATTTACTGAATCGATCCAGGAATAGTAAACTCAAACTAGTAAAAGTTGATTTAAATTTTTCAAATCAACTTTTACTGCTCGTTTCAGTTGGAGTTGACTCGAACTAGGAATAGTCAACTCTAACTGAGAATCAACTTGAACTGTAAAATATGCAATTTTTACTGTAATGTAACTATCTAAACTGATATGATTTTGTTTATTTTCGATTTTTAGTTGATATTATTTTGTGCTTGCTCTTTGCTTAACCATTGTACATATTTTGTATATAAAAAATGGTAATGTGTTTGCTTCAGATTATAAAAATTATTTAATAATAAACCACTGAAAAGGTTTGTTTTCTTTACTTCCACAGAATTTATTATAACTAATTGACTACAGCTGTTTCGGCAGAGTGCCTTTCTCAAGTGATATAGTTTACAATGTGTTTGCCTTTTTAAGTCTTCAACTGAAGAGGTTGAGGAGTGGGGAGCTGTTTGTCTCGAGTTGGTCATTCAGAATTATATCTGTATTTTTCAGTTTATTAATTTACATAGATTCTAAAAAAGATAGCTTAAGGCCTTTATTTTGAATATGCAGAATTTGAAACTCTTCATTGAAAGAATGATTATGATCTAGAAGGTGAAGTGGGTATGTAGAAGTGTCTGTTTTTCTGTTGTTGAATGCCCTTTTGTGTTCTGCTATCCGTTTGTCAAAAGTTCTGCCAGTTTGACCGATGTACGTTTTCGGACAGTCACCACACGTTAGTTTGTACACACCACTCTGTAGTTGCTTTCTCTTTCGGCTTTTATTGTTCTTAATATATTTGCTTAAGTTGTTGTTAGTTCTGAAAGCTGGTGTTATTCCTTTCTTTTTTATGTATCTGGCTATTTTTGTTGTTATCTTGCCAGTATATGTGAGAGAGCAGAAGGTACTGGGTTCTTTCTGTGGTGGTGGATACACTAATTTCAGGGCTTTCTTATGGAGTTTTTGGTTTAAAATTTTGTTAACTGTTTGTTCGTTATAGCCGTTGTTTACTGCTATTTGTTTAATGATGCTTAGTTCTATCTCGAAGTTATTTTTTGTCATGGGGATTTCTGCCAGTCTATGTATCATGGTATGGTAGGCTGCTAATTTGTGTTGTGTAGGAGGGGATGATGAATTGTGTATAGTTGTGTCAGTATGGGTAGGTTTATGATATACGGAGAACTCATGTTTGTTGTGTAGTCTGGAAATCGTTACATCTAGAAAGTTTATGGAGTTATTCTCTTCTGTTTCTTTTGTAAACTCAATATTATTATGAAGTGAATTAATATATGATAGAAATTGGTCAAGTTGTCTGTTAGTTCCTGTAAAGCATACTAGTATATCATCCACGTATCTCCACCAATATAAGAACTGTTTAAATACGGGATGTTTAGAAATTGTTGTTTCAAGTTGGTTCATAAATATATCTGATAGCAATGGGCTTAGAGGATTACCCATAATAAGTCCTGCACTGTTGTTTGTATATATTTGATTATTGAATTCAAAATAGTCTTGATTAATTGATTGCATTGATTTATGCAAATTTCAAGAAGGTGTAAAATTTCAGATGCAATGATCGGATTTGTACTATTATGGTCTAAAAGATTCTTAACTAAAACAAAAGTTTCTGTAGGAGGAACACTAGGAAAAAGATTTTTTACGTCAAATGAAATTAGTCTGGAGTTGTTGGGCAATTGAAAATGTTGTATTTTATTAACTAGTTCTAGTATATTTTGTACGGTGAATTTAGGTGAAAATTTAGTGTATTCTGTAACAATATCTGACAGTTTTTTGAAAGTTTATATGACGGAGCTGTATAAAAAGAAACTACAGGTCTTATTGGGTGGTCAGGTTTGTGTAGTTTAATAAAAAAGTAGAATTTAGGAGGTTGTGTGTTGTGGGTTGTATTTCTGTTCTGTTGGATTTAGTATTGATTTTGAATTTTCAATGGCTAGTTTAATTTGTTTTCGGTATTTTTCTGTGGGGTCTTTGTTCAGTTTTGTACTGTTTTGGTTAGTTAAAAATTCTATTGTTTTGTTATTATAGTCTCGTTTGTCGATAGCAATAGTAGTGTTACCTTTGTCTGCTTTTGTAAATACCCACTCCTCAACCTCTTCAGTTGAAGTCTTAAAAAGGCAAACACATTGTAAACTATATCACTTGAGAAAGGCACTCTGCCGAAACAGCTGTAGTCACTTAGTTATAATAAATTCTGTGGAAGTATAGAAAACAAACGTTTTCAGTGTTTTATTATTAGATAAAATGAACTTCCATCAAGTAACGGTCGAATCCATCAATTATAAAAATTATTGTTTACTTAATTAGAGTTTTCTGATGTCAGAACCCCGGAGTATTGCCAAAACAATAGAATAGTAAACAAATGTCAAATTTACATCTAGTAAATAACTTATAAAACAATATTTACTAACTATTCTAATATGCACTACAGCTTTATTGTATGCAAAATATGCAACTTACATAAAATTGCATGCAATACCAACTAATTCCGCCTTTGAATTAAATCAAAACACAAACAGTAAAGCACAGTTGTTGAGATATTTTAGTTACCTAAGTTTCACAGATTACAGCCAATCAGAGTCCTAGTACCCTTTAACAATTAATTTACCCAGTTACACCTAATAATGCGATTGATCAAAGCGCCCCAAATTTGATGTTACTCAATGGGCTTATGGCCGGTAACATGCAATAGAATTATGTTTACAATTGATTGTGTTATCAGCATTATTGCTACGGTCAGGATTCACTTTTGTTTACAAATACTCGAGTTACCAATTTTATTGCGTTATCGTCAACTCTATCTCTGTTCCAAATTTTCCTATTCGAGTGTCTTTTGTGACGTTATTCATGTTAATTATAGTCATTCAGTTATGCAAATATACAGGATGTAACAAAATGGCTGGTCATAAATTAAATCACATATTCTGGGACCAAAAATAATGTGCATATAACAAAAATTACAGCCCTTTAAAGTTATCAAATGAAAATTTATTTTTTACAATATACAGTATGTCCCTATAAGTTGTGTCCAAATGGAAAACTTTTTATTATTAATTTTACGAAAAAAAGTTATTCTTCATAAAAAGCTCTGCATGGTCCGAAACCTAAGATTTAACCATCAAATATCAAATTTTTTTAATATTACACGAGGTATGTCAAAAAGTTTGAATTTCACTCAAGAGTAAGGGAGCATTATTTTTCACAATAATGAAAATTGCTATTATCAAAAGTTATTTGGAATTAAAAAACTATATTCTAGTATGCAATTACATCCTTCTAAATGAATTTTTTTTTTAATTATGGAAAACTAACATTATTTTCAGTTATTTCATTGCAGATAACTCCTTTATTATTAATTTTACGAAAAAAAGTGATTCTTAATAAAAGTTCTGCATGGTCTGAAACCTAAAATACAACCATCTTATGTCAAATTTTATCAATTTTATACGAGTTATGTCAAAAAATATGAATTTGGCTCAAGAGTAAAATACGTTTATTTTTCACAATATCGAAAATTGTTATTATGAAAAGTTATTTATAATTAAAAACTATGTTTTAGTATGTAATTACATCCTTCTAATTGAAATATTCTGAACTATAAAGGTACTCTATTTTTGATCTAAATTTATCTTTTTTGACATACCTCGTATAACATTAATAAAATTTTATATAAGATGGTTGTATTTTATGTATTGGACCATCCAGAACTTTTTATTAAGAATCACTTTTTTTCGTAAAATTAATAATAAAAGAATTATCAGAATTGAAATATCTGAAAATAATGTTAGTTATCGTTTTTCAAAAAAAAAAAAAAAAATTCAGTTAGAAGGATGTTATTGCATATTGAAATATAGTTTTTAATTCCAAACAACTTTTCATCATAGCAATTTTCAATATTGTGAAAAATAAAGCTACTTTACTCTTGAGTGAAATTCAAACTTTTTGACATACCTCGTATAACATTCATAAAATTTTATATCTGATGGTTGAATTCTGGGTTTTGGACCATGCAGAACTTTTTATAATGAATAATTTTTTTCGTAAAATTGATAATAAAAAAAGTTTTCCATATGGATACAACTTACAGGGACATACTGTATGAAAAACTATTAGAGATTTTCAATTCAAAATTGGACACGTGACATTATTATGGTAGGAGCATCTTTAAAAAAACATAATAGAGAAATTTTGTGCAGCCCATAAAATTTTTGTATTTTTTTGTTCCCTTAGACCGGCACCCCAAATATATGTGTACTTTCCAATTAAATATTTTACTACTTTTATTGGAAAATAAGCCACAATTTAATTTAAAAATGAAATTTATTGACGTTACGACTTCAACTCCGGAATAAACTATCTTTCATTAAAGTCGTCCCAGGAACGCAGTAATCTAATCTAATCACTCTATAATAATTATTATTTATAGATATTGAATAAAATTCTGTTTTCTCATATACTGCTGGATAATACTGTTATTTAATTAATTATATGTCCTGCTTCATTTTTAACAAATAAACCAAAAATAGGGAAACAAAACAACAAAGTAAACAGATTCATACAGGGTGTCCAGAAACTCTTCCGACAAACGAAGACAGGAGATTCCTCAGATAATTTTAAGACAATTTAACTAAATTCACCTAGTTCGAAAATGCTTCCTAAGGGAGCTAGAGCTCTTTGAAGATGGCGTCTTGTAATTAGTTTTTCTTAAATACCTCCAGAACGCTTCTAGCTAGCAAAACGAAAATTGGTAGGTACACATATTTATCTTCCAGAGATAAACGAATCCATCCATTGTGAAAATCTAGTACCAGTCATAGGCGTCCGTTTTGGGTGGGACAACGGTTATTTTATCGCATAACTTTTTTGTCTTTAACTTCTATACATTTTTGATACTGGATTATTAAATTATGGGATATTCTAGTACTAAAGGGTACTCTAGTTTTGAGTCGGTAGGACAAACCCTTTTCTAGAAAAATAGATTAAAAAAAACGGTGTATTTTACCAACTTAAAGCAAGAGTAACTTTTAGTACTAGAATACCTCATAATTTAATAATCTAGCGTCAAAAATTCTTAAAATTAAAGACAAAAAAGATATGCGATACAATAACCGTTGACCTACCCAAAACGGACGCATATGAGCGGTACTAGAAGTTCGCAATTAATAAAATCGATTCATCCCTGGAATATAAATAAACGTACCAGTTTTCGTTTTTCTAAATAGTTTTTTGAATTTTTTTGATATATAAAAAACGAAAAATTTTCAAATCGATTTTTCTAGAACACGGTGTATCCTATCGACTTAAAGTAAGAGTACCTTTTAGTACTATAACACCTTACATTTTAGTAATCCAGACACAAATATGCTTAAAAATTAAAATCAAAAAATTTATGCGGTAATATAACTGTTGCCTTACCCAAAACGGACGCCTATGACCGGTAACAAAAATTGCAATAGAAGGAATCGATTTATCTCTGGCAGATAAATATGTTTACCAATTTTGGTTTTTTCTAAATAGAAGAGTTCTGGAGATATTTAAGAAAAGCCAATTACCAGACGCCATATTCAAATAGCTCTAGATCCTTTAGGAAGCATTTTCGGACTAATTGGGTTAAATTGTCTTAAAATTATCTAAGGAATCTCCTGTCTTCGTTTGTCGGTAGAGTTTCTGGACACCCTGCAAAGTAGGATACTGGGTGTTTGGTAGAGAATGGGCCATAGCTTAACCTTAGATTCATGAGCTTCAAACAGATCGATTTAAGCTATCTTACTTGAGTACGAAAGCTGATAATAACCGAAATGCAGGGTGTCAAAAATAGAGCTTTATTTTATTTATTCTTGAATATTTCCTGACAGACATGGGATAACAAAACGAAATTAGATGTGTGCCCGTTTTTTAGGACCAGAAACCTAAATTCGCCACCAAAAATTATCTATTGCCCAGAGAACGCCACATACGTCTTTCAGCGCTGATTTAATACGTTTAACTTTTTTTTATCCCCCACTCTACATACTTTTTAAATCAAAGCTTTTGTTCTCTTAATATTTTTACTTAAAAAGGTATACTACATTCATCTCCCTAAATCCAATCTGTTTTCGAGGAAAAACGCATTTTATACTGCGATGCAACATAACTTTTTGCATAATATAATTGTAGTTACACGAGAAAAATAAACTTAAAACCATAATAATGTGCAAAAATGTATCGCGAATTCATTCACAGGGAATTCGCGATGCAATAATCTAAATATGACAACTTGCAGAATTATTATGGCTTCAAGTTTATTTTTCGGGCGTAAAACTACAATGATAATATACAAAAAATTATGTTGCATCGCAGATTTAAAATGCGTTTATCTGGAAAACAGTTGAGTGTAGCGAGATGAATGTAGTACACCTTTTTGAAGTAAACATATTAATGGAATAACATTTTTGATTTAAAAAGTATGTGGAGTGGGGGATAAAAAAAATTAATGTATTAAATCAGCGCTGAAAGATATATGTGGCGCCCTCTGCCCTCAAAAACCCCGTTGGCGGGGTGATGTTATCCCATGCCTGCCAGGAATTATTCAAGAATAAATAAAATAAAAGTTTAACTTTGACACCCTGTATTTCGGTTATTATCAACTTTCGTACTAAGGTAGGTTAGCTTAAATCGGCCTATTTTAAGCTCAGGAATCTAAGGTAACGTATGGCCCATTCTTTACCAAACACCATGTATAAGTATTTTTTGTATTTTGATATTCTACTATTTAATATAATTTTTGCACGATTGATCATTTCTGACTGTTTACCGTGACATATTTTACGTCAGTAGGTGACATTTACTAGCAACTCGACGGTAAGTAATCCAACTCGACGGTAAGTACTCCAACTCGACGGTAAGTAATTCACTTACCGTCGAGTTAAAAAATCTGTTAATTTTAATTTATTTTTTGAAAAAATAAAGAAAACTAACGAATTATTTATTAATATTGAAACTTATGGTACAATTTGTTAAATTATTTAATGAAATCCCACTTGTTTGGGCTGTGGTTTCACTTCTAACAGAAACTCCTGCAGAATCGCATACATTAGTAGTATCCAACATTTTTTCTCTTCAAATACGCGATCAAAGTTGAAAACTTGGAAATATCAATGCCATCATAAAGAAAAATGGTGGATTTAATCATTGAATATTCTGCCCAGAGGCTTCCAGGAGCTTTCAACTGCATATGTCTTTGAACGAAATATGCCAATAGAGTCTTTTCTTTGATTCTTAAATTCTTGCCTTCGCACCATTTTTTAAAACTTTGGTAGGTGTTTTGATAACGGATTTTGGATTTTTCGGGAATAATTGCGAACACCCTTCTTCCCAAGCCCGTTCAATTTCTTCAAATTCACTTTCGCTCATATTTTAATTTATAATATTCAAAATTGTACTTAAAATTATTGACAACTAAATAAAAATTCAATTCTCCATTGTTGTTATGCACCCTAGTTACTACCTAACAACCAAAGTATCTATCTTGATAAAATGAATGAAACTAGTCAATATGACGAAAATGTTTAATTTTATAATTTATAATGGTATCAATCGTGCAAAAAACGTTATAAGCATGTCGAACGTTAAGGGTAACCGATCTCAGGCAATAATTGGAGACGTCGCCCCGCTCCTCCTCCAAACAATTGTATTCGATCGGTATAAAACCCTTACCGTTCTCCACACTTAATATACTATTTGACACATATTTTAAATTAAAAGTAGGTAATGCTGCTACCTTTGGTTAAAATTGTTACATAAAATATTTAAGTCTATTTCTTATCACCCTAATTATCTGCATACATGTTTTACATCTCTCGAGAAATTCACAATTTGTCCCTCATTTAACTTTAATCAGCTTTTTTTCCTTGCTCTGACGATCGATTTGGTTATAATGAAACGAGGAGTTTAATATTCTTAGTTTCACTACGCACCTTCAAAAAGAAAAGGAATTCAATTATTTAGCTGCGGAGAATTATTTTTTGTTTTTCATCTTGTTTTCTGCATCCTCTTTGCCAAATAAGCCTTAGAAAATGGCTAAATTTTAATTTAAAATTCTGCCCTTATCAGGAGGCAATTTAATGTTTTAATAAAATATTTTTTAATAAGTCTTTCTACTTTTCGCTGCAAATGTGTATACAGCGGTTTTTTACTGAAAAAAAAAATGAAAGAAAACTGCTACCAAAAAATATTAATACTTATTATACTTCTACTCTGGGCTAATTAGCAAAATTCATGGAAAAGTTATTTACCAGCAATTTTATTGCTGAAATCGAATTATAAGATCCTATATATTAATAATATAGGTATGCAAAGTCTGCAGATAGTGTGCTACTTTTTTATAAACAAATGGCGCCGACAAATCGTATTTTTTTTCAAATATTGCTCTATAACTTCGAAGATTTAAACTTTACAACAAAAACAATTAAATAAAAATTCAACGCAATTAAATTCTCCATAGAGATATGTTTTTCCCGATTTGCTCCGACGAAAATTTTCCTCGGAAAATGCGGGTTTTCCCAACAAAATCTCTAATTTTCAAATACAATTTTAGGTAAGTAATTGTTAATCAATAACTAAATAACTTAGTTACATCAAAGCTTTCTTGGTATATATTGCAGTTCCAGAAGCCGGTGAAAATTAAACGAATATTTTAGTAACAATTCAATTGTTAATTAACAATTTACGATCGCAATAATAACCAAAATAGTCATGATACATTGATCAAACTTATAAAGATTATAAAGATGAGATGCTTATTTAATATTTTATCGACAAAATATAAATTTTTCGTTTTTTTTGCATAATCTTTAAATTTTGAAAAAAATAGTTATAATACGCTGGTGTAATTAGTTAAAGTACAAAGAAAGGTTATTTCTTAGCAATTTTATTGCTGGAATCGGATATTATGATCCTATATATTAATAATATAGGTATGCAAAGTCAGCAGATGGTGTGCTACTTTTGTTATTAACAAAATGGCCCCCCCAAATCGTGTTTTATTCAATTATTGGTCTATAACTCCGAAGATTTTAACTTTACACCAAAAACACTGAAATAAAAATTCACCCCAATTTAATTCTACATAGAGGCAGATTTTTTCCGATTTGCTTCGACGAAAATTTTCCTCGGAAAATGTGGGTTTTCCAACTAAATCTCGAATTTTCAAATAAATTTTTGGGCAAGTAATTATTTATCAATAATTAAATAACTTGGTGAAATAAAAGCTTTTTTTGGTATAGATTATAACTGCAGAAGCTGATGAAAATTAAACGAATATTTTAGCAACAATCAAATTGTTAATTAACAATTTACAGTCAAAATAACAACCAAAATAATCATGAGACATTAATCAAACTTAGAAAGGTTATAAAGATGTGATGCTTATTTAATATTTTGTCAACAAAATATAAATTTTTAATTTTTTGCATACTCTTTAAATGTTTAAAAAAATAGTTATAAACAAATTAACATGTCTCAGAAATTGTTTATTATATTATAAATATAAAAAATACTTAAAATGCTTATTTCAAAGGTCTTGAAAATGAATGCTTTAAAATTTTTTTCCAACAATTTGCCAAAAAGTTATAAAACAGAAAACTAAACATACGATTGCTCCGTTGTTTATAATTTGTTTTAATTGTTTCAAACCTTCAAAGTGAATTTATGGTACAAACTAATTACTCTCAAAATATATCAAACACTAGTTCAATGGTTATATTTTAATCAAAGATTAAAAATGTTTTTTTTTGTAATTTTTAGCGCGAAAGTAGGCTTGATACAGAGCCGCAGATGTTCACTCGAAGCGACTGACACGCTTTAAACTCGCGCGTGTTGTGCATGTGGATGGGTATAATACATAATACATAGCTACGGTACTGTATTAGTCTACGTTTGCGCGTATAAATTACAAAAAATTATAATCTTTAATTAAAATATAACCATTAAACTAATAATAGATATTTTTGTAAGTAATTAGCTTGTACTTTAAACTCACTTTTACGCTTTTGAAAGAAATAAAATAAATGATAAACAACGTAGTAATCATATGTTAACTTTGCTATTTCATAACTTTTTTGCAAATGGTTGGAAAAAGTTTTAAAGCATTCATTTTCAAGATCTTTGAAATATGCATTTTACCTATTTTTAAAATTAGAATATAATGAAAACTCTCTGAGAAACGTTAATTTGTTTATAACTATTTTTGAAACATTTAAAGATTATTCAAAAAATTAAAAATTTATATTTTGTCGACAAAATGTTAAATAGGCATCCCACCTCTATAAGATTTCAAAGTTTGATCAGTGTATCATAATTATTTTGGGTATTATTGCGACCGTAAATTATTAATTAACAATTGAATTGTTCCTAAAATGATTGTTTAATTTTCACCGGCTTCTGGAACTATAATCTAAACCAAGAAGGATTTTACGTCACCGAGTTATTTAATTATTGGTAGATAATTACTTATCGAAAGCTTTATTTGAATTTTAAAGATTTTGTTGGGAAAACCCGCATTTTCCGAGGAAAATTTTCATCGGAGCAGATTAGGAAAAACATCTCTTGGTGTAGAATTTAATTTCGGTGAATTTTTATTAAGGTATTTTTGGAGTAAAGTTAAAATGTTCGGAGTTATGGAGCAAAAATTGAAAAAAACACGATTTGGGGCGCCATTTTGTTAATAAAAAAAGTAGCACACTATCTGCGGACTTTGCATACCTATATTATTAATATATAAAATCATAAGCTTAGATTCCAGCAATAAAATTGCTGGTAAATAACTTTTCCCACAAATGGCCTATTCTCCGATAAATAATCAGCCCTGACTATCATTATTTAACAAATATAGACAAAATGTTTATGAAAAATGTAAATTAAATAGATATGATGAGTACAAAAATATAAATCTATAATACTAATTGTAATTAAAATTATAAAAAAGTAAGAAATGCCAGAAAAGGCAAAGAGGCTGGTAAAGCGTACTGATAGACAAAGACATTGAAGAAATCAATATTCAAAAGATAAAAAATATAAAGTACAAAGAATTCATTAAAAATATGTTCGAATGAACAGTTGCAGAGTACAAACAAATTTTTAAAAGAGTAAAACAAGAGGGATACAACAAGAAGAACAGTGCCTGGGAAATTATTAACCAAAATATTTCTTAGCCATCTTCCCACATTACATACCCAATGTACGCTCTTAGATCGCTGTCATCAGTGAAATAGAAAATCTACAAAAATTACACAATATACAGAATTTTATTAGAAAAATCGCCTAATACTACAGATGCAGACACGGATTGGCTGCAATGGGCATTAGTCTAGGCGCCAGAGGGGTCACCGTGTCATATTCAATTCTGATGGACAAGCTCAACGGTTTCTTATGGATTTATGGCTGCTGATTACGAATTTCGAGGGGGGATTTCGATCCGAGTGGTTAAAAAATTGTTATAAACAATTTAATTGTTTATAAATTGTTTATAAGGCTCTGGCTCATAAACTAAAAGGTATAAAAAAAAATATTTCAAATAAAATTTGTTCCTTAATAAAAAACGAAGAAAAAACCGTTTATTAAACTTAAGTCTGACAATTATAACTTAAGATATTGTAAAATTAGTACACAATGAAAATTGCAAATTGCAAAATAAGTATTTTTCGAAGCTTTATCGATCGTAACTCAGCTTCTAGGATGCAAATAAGTCTTAGAAGGTGTCGTTTTAAAGCTTAATTAACAGGCTTCCAAACAAAGTTTGTTAAATTACTTGATCTTCATTTGTTTTAAAGTTATACCCGTTTGAAGTTACAATTTTCTTAAAAATATTGTACATTCATTTGTTTATAAGGGTTTCAAGCAAATTTGAGCTATAAACATTTCTACTTTAATGAACAATAATGATATAAAAACTCACAAGGAACAATTTAAGGTTATGAAAATGTTCATAAGTTTATTTTTGGCCAAGATGTCGATATTTTAATGGCGCGCGCTATGAGGCGCAAGATCGGCTCACCGCGTAAAGGTTCACGCGCTAACTTCTCGATGCAAATTATAATTTCTATGTATACATACGTTATCTTCATTTTTCATTTTTGAAGATCCTAATAAAATTTTATTATATAATTCTTATAATTAAATCATCATACTGTACCTCGTATCACCTTTCATTATATTTACATTTTCTTCTATTTTTTGCATTAAATGAGAAAAAAACATTAAAAACTAATATTTCAGAAGTATAACTAAAAAGTCAGTTAATATTATTTATTAATACTATTTTTACAAACATTTTTTTCATGGATCTGCAAATCTGCATAGAGAAATACAGGGAATATCAGCTTTTTTACATCTGCATAAGTTCTTAGCGAAATTTTAACAGTTACATGGTGGTACAAGTCTGTTCTTGTAGGCAGTAAAACTAAAACTTTTTGAGGCCTTAGAGTCTAATTATCTATATGATATCCGTATAAAGTGGATCTAGTTCTTTTGCAGCATCATCAAGGCCCGTCAATTGTGTGTATGCCGCCACATCATAAATGCTTGTTTTATATGCAATGATGATGCTGCAAAATAACTCGATCCATTTTTAGATGGATATCACATATTGGCTCATTTTCATGCGTAGAAGCCGAGTTACGATCGATAAAGCGTCGAAGAATACATACTTATTTGACTGTGAGCCAATCTTGCGCCTCATAGCGCGCCATTAAAATAAAATATCGGCATCTTAGCCAAAAATAAACTTACGAACATTTTCTTAAGCTCAAATTGTTCCTTTTGAGTTGTTTTATCATTATTGTTAATTAAAGTATAAATATCTATAGCTCAAGTTTGCTTGAAACTTTTATAAACAAATTAATGTATAATTTTTTTAAGAAAATTATAACTTCAAACGGGTATAACTTTAAAACAAATGAAGATCAAATAATTTAACAAACTTTGTTCAAAAGCCTCTTAATTAAGCTTTAAAAGGACACCTTATACGGCTCATTTTAATGCGCAGAAGCCGAGTTACGATCGGTAAAGCTTCGAAAAATACTTATTTTGCAATTTGCAATTTGCATTGTGCACTAATTTTACAATATCTTGAGTTCTAATTGTCGGATTTAAGTTTAGTAAGCGGTTGTTTCCTCGTTTTTTATTAGGGGACAAATTTTATTTGAAACATTTTTTTTATCTCTTTTAGTTTATGAGCCAGAGCCTTATAAACAATTTATAAAAAATTAAATTGTTTATAACAATTTTTTGACCACTCGGATCGAAATCCCCCTCGAAATTCGTAATCAGCAGCCAAAAATCCATAAGAAACCGTTGAGTTTGTCCATCAGAATTGAATATGACACGGTGACCTTTATTCGGCGCCTAGACTACATATAAGAGCAGACAAAAATACGAACAAGGAAATTATACAAAATACCTGTTTATTTATACAAAACATGAAAAAGTCGGGCCAACAATATCAGAAATCCCAGATTGCGGACCAGTGATAATAAATAAAGAACTAATAAATACAGAAGACTTAAGAAGTGACGATATATTTATTGATTGGGAATGTTATAATAAGATGAATCAAGATTAAAATTTAGTTGTTTTTATAAGATTTTTTTACAGATGGTCTATGAACTTGAGAGGCACTATTTTGTATTCGCGTTCTTTTACAAAAAAGCTGTTAATTCCGAAAGAACGTTTATGTTTGTTTCATCGACTTCGGGAGGGCATTCGACCGAGTACAACAAGATATACTTTTCAATTGCATACGGCCAGCAGCACTTGACCACTACGATATAAAACTGCTAAAATACTTAAATTACAATCAAGTAACATATTATATCCAAGTTGGAGATAGTGGTACTAAAACACTACCCTAAAGGGCAGCGCTTCTTTCGTTTTACAGTGGAACCTCGATAACTCGGACTAATCGGGACCGCGGCCGATCCGGGTTATCGAAAATCCAGTTAGCCGGAGAATATGGTAAACATTAATAAAATACGGTGTACTTACAGATATACTCCGTTATAATTGAAATAACATGAAATATATACAGTATACAGTGTGTCAATTTAAAAACTTACAATGGCTATATCTCACGAACAAAAGCTGATATCAAAAAATGCTTGAAACCGTTTCTAGGATAGTAAGGGGGAACTAAAATGACATGAAAGAGAACTCACCCCCATCAACCCCATAGGCCCCACCCATCACACCCAAAAGTTTAAATTGCAAACCCCTACTTGTGATACATCATTGAAAAGGCTATAAAAAATGCTATCCAATGGTATAAATAATAATTATACAGGGTGAAGCAATAATTGTGAAACTTTGGCTTAAATGAAAAATTTACTAAGGTTTTGTTGAATTACAAATTGATTAAAAATGTCAATTAAGTAAATATTTAATGTGAATTCTGTTGTTTGGTAAACAATAATACAGCCTATTTTCAAATTCTGCACGAAATTTGGCAAATGTTCTAGTAATAGGGCGACATGCTTGAGTAATTCTTTCTCGCAATTCCTTAAGTGATGCAAGTTGAGTTTTATAAACAACTGATTTAAGGTAACCCCATAGAAAAAAGTAATATACTATTCTACTATAAAAAGTACCATCCAATGGTATAAAAATTAATTATACAGGGTGTTAATATCAGCTGGCTTACTATGACCTTTGTATTTGTAATGCTATCTCCCGGACTATTATTTTAAATGGTAAATGTCCGCTCGAACTTTTTTTTTGTTGAATTAAAACTCAATTTGCTATTTTTACCTTAAATCAGTTGTTTATAAAACTTAACTTGCGTCACTTGGGAAATTGCGAGAAATAATTACTCAAGCATGTCGCCCTATTACTAGAAAAACATTTGCCAAATTTCGTGCAGAATTTGAAAATAGACTGTATTATTGTTTACAAAACAACGGAACCAAATTTATTTAATTGACATTTTTATCAAATTTGCAATTCAACAAAACCTCATTAAATTTTTCATTTAAGCCAAAGTTTCACAATTATTGCTTCACCCTGTATAATTATTGTTTATACCATTGGATAGCATTTTTTATAGCCTCTTCAATGATGTATCACAAGTAGGGGTTTGCAATTTAAACTTTTTGGGTTGTGGTGGGTGGGGCCTAGGGGGTTGATGGGGGTGAGTTCTCTTTCATGCCATTTTAGTTCCCCCTTACTATCCTAGAAACGGTTTCAAGCATTTTTCGTTTTCAGCTTTTATTCGTGAGATGTAGCCATTGTAAGTTTTAAAATTGACACACCGTATGCATAGTACACATCTAAATTGCGTATAGTTGTATAGAGTATTGTTCATTTCTTCACTGGTAAACCACGTCCGCGTTCTGTACAGGGGTCGTACTTTCGAATTCAATCGAATCTGTTCGCATACGAGTTAACTCGAATAAAAAATTTCGTATACGAATCTGAATCTGTATTTTTGAAGGTTCTTCGGAATGCTATACGTATACGAGAATAATTTGCACCGGCAACACTGCAAATTCGAACAACATTGAGCTCAACATTCATCTGAAGAGTCACAGTGTTGCCATACTTATTTTATTAATTTCTTGTATAATTTCAATCAATGGTATAATCACATTATTAAAAAAATAGCTAAAATATTAGCTGGAATCGAATCTTAAGCCTGCATACTATTAGTAATATCGGTTTGCAAAGTCCACTATTTTGTTTAATATTATTTTTGTATCCAGTATTTACACTGATATTTTACTAGTTTTTTGGTGTTTCAAAACGATTTTTTAAATGCACGTTTATATAATGTGATAGTATGAAAAAATTGAGAATTTACACTGATATTTTACTATTTACTTTTCAAAACAAACTGAGGTGTTCAAAAGTATTTTTAAAAACTTTATAATTGGATAGTACGAAAAATTTGAGGATATGGCAACGGTGTCATATGTCAAGATTAGAGCTCACATTCAATGCTATAATACTTACATAAAGTTAGGTTAGGTTATATATTCAATGCATTATCGTACAGTATGTCGTTTCCTTCTATTAAAACATATTTTAAACCACCCATTGAAAAGAAAGTTCAATGTAAAAATATTGTATACAACAACGATTAAAACCATCAGTGACAACTGAAATGACCTTGAAATGACAACAAAACAATTCGTATACGAGCATCCAAATTCGAATGGTTCATACCCATTCGAGTCATCGTATACGAAAAAATTCGTACACGAAGTATTCGAAAATACAAAAAACTGGATTTCGAGCGAAATTCTTCTAATTTCGTATGCGAAACATACCCGAATGAATTCGAAAATAGGGCCCCAGAACCACACATACAAAGCGTCGTCGAGAGTCTCATTTTTAGCTTTATTAGCTCTGCACCGCAACCGACTGTCCAAACTGTCTTTTGTTATCATTTTGAAACAAAATTCTTCGATTTTAGTTCTATTTTTCTTCCAATCCGGTACTGTAGATATACCGACACCATTATGATGCTGCAATTGTTTTTAAAGATTCGCCTTTATCAATCCTACCTAATGCTTCTAGTTTCTTTTCAATTGTCACTACAACATTTTTACGTTTTGTTGCCATTACGTAGGCAAGAAACACGCAATCACAAACTTATCTGAAGTACGATTACATAACGAAAGCGAACAATACGACTGTGTACTACACACAATGTGGTCACAATCGCATGTTATTTAAGAACAGACTAAGAATTTTGTTTAATTTTTTTTTTTAAATAATCAGTCTTTTAGTATTCTTTAAACAATGCTAATACAGTTTGAAAAAAATAGGTGTATAAAAAAGGAATAACAGGTGTCTGTTGTTTCTGATAATCGGCTTTGCCGCCGTGTGCCATTTTTACTATCGTTTAGTTCAAATTACGCAAATACCCATTATTTCTCAAATATTATATTACATTTCATTTATTACAATTATTTATTACAATTTCATTATATTACAATTACATTATATTACATCCAACATTTTTGATTAATTTCCGTGTTGGTCTCATTTCATCGTCTTGTTGATGTTTTCTGTAGAGTTCCGTGTAAAATTCTTCTATTCGTTTCAATATGTTTTCTCTATTTGTGATTTCATTTTCGTCTTTTCCCATTAATGATATTATCTGACGTCGTCCTAGTGTCGGTCTGAGGCATTTCATACTCTTATTTTTTTTTCAATAGTTTTTGTTATTCATTTTTCTTCTTCTTTTCTTTTTTGTTTTCTGATTCCTTTTCTAATCTGCCTATTAAGTTCTCTATATTCTTCGGTTCCTTGTTAGATTTATTTAAGATTTTCCTTTTTTCTATTTGTTTTAATATTTCTTTGTCTAATTCATTGTGTGTTGTTTTTGTTTTTTTTCAGTTGCAGAATGCTTTTGTTCACTGTTTCGGTTATAAGGGTATTCAAATCATCAATATCATTGGAGTTTATCTGCTGCATGTTAACTGGATTTAATGCATGCATTATCCTTTTATTAAATTCACTATTTTTTATTTCTTCCACTGTCCATTTGTATCTTTTTTCATGTATTCTTTTTCTTTGATGTATTTTTTTAATATTGACTAATATAACATAATTGACGTATAGCTTCTTATTTCTTAGTTTACCTGTCTAACTTTTAGACCAACATGTGAAGTTTACCTTTGGATATGAATATTCGCCATCTTCTATTTTCGTAATTTATTCCGCATCCAACGTAAATTCGATAACTGAGATGATCTACATACATCTGTCATCTCAACTACATTATAAATCATTGAAGCAGTGCATTTATATCCCTCAGTACAACATCAATCACCTTCCCTCGTATTTCCTCAAAGCAGCATCATAAGCTGTTCAGATATTCCCCTCAGGAATCGTAAGTCAAACACGAAAAGTACCTTTCCAGACCCACAGCGTTCTCTGGATTCGGGATATCTGATGTTTGACCGATAATAGGCCAGGACTCGGAACATGTCACGCGAACTTTGGATCAGGTCGGAAAATTATGTCTTTATGGCTTCGGTGATATGGTTATTAAGGTAATTATTAGTCTATAAGGAGCTATCTGGTGTTCGTGATCGGTTTGGGAAAGTTAATTACTCATTAAAATAGTTTGTTAGGAGAAGTAAATTATGGTTGAGCCTCTCTTGAGTTCTATATTAATTAAAGGTAATAGAAATATAAAATTAAAGGGTTTCCCAAAATTTACCAAAGATTTATTTAACAGAAAACAAATGTTTTTTTCTTAAATTATAGTGTTTTTAATCATACAGAACATAAGATATGGTTATGTGTGGTACAGCATATCAGACAAATGACTATTTTGTATAAGGGTTGCTGACATTCGTTGCTGCAATGTTCAATGCACGAGTAGTTTTTAGTCTTCATAGTATAGACCTTTTACTTCAAATTTCTTTGATGTCACAGTTGCCGAAGATAACTCAATGTTCCGACCATATTTTTGGCGAAATTTTCGAACTGTGACCGCCAAATTTTCATTAATTTCAAAATATTGTTCAACAGTAAAAACTCACAAAGAATATAAAGATCATAGAACAATAATAATAGTCTGACAGACAGAAGCGGATTTTGCTCATGACAAGTAATATGGACAAACTATACGGGAATATGTTGAATTAGTCGTGTACATTACTTTTCCACATGGGCGGAAACCAGAGCGGAGGACAAGGGTAGTTATAAGGGGTCAAATTCGCAGTTTTTGTTATTTTGTTTGCGACGCTCATGATCGAGTGCACCAAAATTTGGGAACAAGTGGTGACATAACTAAGTAAAATCTCCAGGGGCGGAACGTTTCATTGGGGGCAAAGGGGTGGGGACAGGAGTGAATATAAAAACTATAACGATGGCTTAGTGTGAATACCTGCTCGTATCTCATTTTACAGAAAATTTTACGTGAGTGACTTTAAACTGAATTTCTGCATACTCTAACCCAAAATACATGTGAACAATGTGTGTTTAATAATCTAAACATACTCAGAATTAAAAATATTTGAAAATAGTTTTTTTGGTTTAATTTATAGTATGCAGAAATAAGTTTAAAATATCTCATGTAAAATTTTCTGTGAAATGAGATACGAGGTTTTCACACTAAGCTATCGATAAGGCGTCTTCTTTGTGGCGTTCGTGATCGAGATAGTGCACCAAAATTTGGGAATAAGTAGATCATGACGTAACTATGCAAAATCTCCAGGGGCGGAACGCTGTGCGGGGGACAAAAAACAGACCCCTGCCCGCCACCCATTTGTCCTTCTCGCATCGTTCCGCCCCTGGAGATTTTACTTAGTTGCGTCATGACCTACTTATTCCCAAATTTTGGTGTACTATCTCGATCATGAGCGTCACAAAAAAAATAATTAAAACAGCGACTTTGACCCCTTATAACTTATAACTACCCTCGTCCCAAGCTCTGGTTTCCGCCGCTGAACATTTCACTTAGTTATGTCATAGTCTACTTGTTCCCAAATTTTGGTGTACTATCTCGATCACGAATGTCACAAAAAAAATAAAACAGCGATTTTGACCTCTTATAACTACCCTCGTCCCCCGTTCTGGTTTCCGCTGCTGGACATTTTACTTAGTTATGTCATGGTCTACTTATTACCAAATTTTGGTGCACTATCTCGATCACAAACGTCACAAAAAACCTCTTATAATTTTTATATATACCCCTGCCCCCCACCCCTTTGCCCTCCACGCAGCGTTCCGCCCCTGTAAATTTTACTTAGTTAAGTCATGACCTACTTATTTCCAAAATTTGGTGCACTCGACCATCTCGATTATGAGCCTCACAAAAAAAATAATAAAAACCGCGACTTTGACCCCTTATAACTACCCTCGTCCCCCGCTCTGGTTTCCTCCCGTGTGGGAAAGTTATGTACACGACTAACATATCCCCGTATAGTTTGTCCATATTACTTATTACGAGCAAAATCCACTTCCAGCTCTTGGACTATAAGTTTAGTGAGCTGTACACTGAAATTATTTTTAATAACCACGACAACCTTTACACAAAATTTTAGATCCTAGACTAAGTACGAGTGGGAACTATAAAGTCTTTATTATGTTTAATAACATTATAATCACAAAGCTGTTTAGTTGTGAAAAAATATGTATATGCCTATTTTATAGATTATGAAAATACATTTGACAGAGTAGGGCATCCCAACTCATGATAATTTTAAAACAAAAGCAAATAGACAAACGAATAATAAAAAAATCAATGGGAAAATCCGAATAGTTGGCTGTGTACCATAGTTTAAAAACTCATACAGAAGTAAAAACTTCAAATTGTATTCTGGTAAAAAATCGTTTATTAAAAACTATCTTAAATGTCATCCAATGCAAAACGTTTTCGTTCTAATTCAGAACATCTTCAGTGCCTAAAATGAAGAATTTCCACGTTAGATTAAAGCAAAAAAGTTAAAATTATGACTGTTGAAAAGAAAAAACATGTCGGAATACTTACATTCTGCTAAGTAGTTTGAAAGCAGCACACCACTTAAAGTGGTAACCCTATAATATTATGGTTTACATATTATATTTTGATAGAATATGGTGACTACAAGTCGATGTTGTTAGATATAATAGAATACATGTTCAAAGGGCACTTTAAATAGTGTGTTAGTTTCAAAGTACTCAGCAGAATGTTACTATTCACATATGTTTTTTTTTTCTAACAGTCACAATTTTAACTTTTTGCTTTAATCTAACGTGGAAATACTTCATTCTAGGCACTGAAGATGTTCTGAATTACAACGAAAGCGTTTTGCATTGGATGACATTTTAGATAGTTTTTAATAAACGAATTTATACCAGAATAAAATTTGAAGTTTTTACTACTGTATAAGTTTTTTTTTAAATAGAAAACTTATAACCAGACAATATTCTGTATATTATACATATTTATATTTGTCTTATTTTGTTATAACTTATTGATAGACTTTTCAAATACTGAAAGTTCTCCGAACAAAGACCATTTGTATGCATATTATAAAAGTTTTATATTTTTTATAAAGGATATCAAGAAATTCAAAAATAAACTCATTTAAACTCATTGCTTTCCAAATAGGATGGCGGTATAAAAATCTTATATTTTTCTTTTTTATCTTATGGTAAACACTTACAAACTTTTTCATTAAAAACTAACTACGTCGAACATTGGAAAAGGTGGTCGAGTAGCAGAGAATTTAAGGATTTCTTTTGCTTGGTAAGTTAATAAAACTGTTTTTAATAGGGACCTTACTCCCTTAAAAAGGATTTTATCTACTATATCTCATATTATGCATAAGTTTTTAGTTTGTGAAAACTGTCATTATAGATAGCAGTGCGTGAAGTATTTAAAGTGTGCGTGAAGTAACAATGTATTTTAAATGGGGTTTAATTTTGGCGTTTTTTGGCACACTTTCATAACGAGCGATCCACAATTATTGGGATCAAAGCTAGCCGTGCAAAAAATTACGTATGTCTTGTTTTAATCTGAATTTATATCATTGGTTTATCAATTAATTTTGATTAACGTTATAAAACATAAAAAAACAGTCAAAACCTTTAACACAGAACTTTAATAGAAAATAAAAAGTTAACAAAATTATAAGTAAGAATAATAATTAAACAATATGCTGTATATCATGTTCACCACCAACATCTCTACATAACCTAACTTTTCTTGTTAAGGTGACGTACACTGCAAAGGTGAGGTAAACTGAAAAGTATATCTGAATTATTAAGAATAGGCATATACTGTATAGCTATCTCTGTCGTTATAATCAAATATCGTTAACTCGCGTTGTCATGGTGATGACCTATGACCAATAAATTACAACAAAAGTTTTGACAGTTTTGTAGTTTGAAAGTAGTTAGAATTTTTAAATGCCAAAGGTCAAAAAATTGTAGAATAGAAATAAATTTCAGTGACGAAAAGTTACAGTTTTTTATATGTTTATCGTAGATAAAATATTGTATGAAACTGTGCGTGATGTACTTTTTGCGAAGTTACGAGATGTATGTAAACACGCGTGCGTTCGCAAAAAGCATACTTCACAAACTGTTTCATAAATAACTATAATACTATACATACTAAAATCACAATAAATATGCACTAAAAATAAACAAACCAAGACACATTAAGTATTACGAGGAGCACTCCCGAATCATGATTTACCAGATATTTAGTACGATAGTGCATATTTATTGTGAATGTAGTATAAATACTAATTCAGAATAAAAAATACCTTGTTATATTATTTTTTTGATACCTAATCTTAAGGTGCTCTTAAGCTTAAATTAGTGATTTTACTTTAGGAATATCAAATACTGATTATTTTGTGTTTTTGCGTTATATGTTATGCAATAATGTGTATAGTGTGTCGCATATATGTATTGTGTGTAAGATTGTAGGTAATGTTTTTCAGACTTCCTATTACTCCATTATTGTTGGTATATTCTTGTTGTGGACTTCTTCTTTTAGTATTTTTCTTCGTTAAGTAGGATATCGGAAAGAACCACAAACATCAAGTGGTGGACGTTAAAAAAAGATATGAGATCTACTCATGGCATAACTAGTTGGTACACTAAGTCAAAACATGAAAAGAAGTCCTAATACATATTAAAGAAATATGTACAGTATTTTTCTAGTTAACGCTATTGAAATAGTTATAAAAGTTAAAAAAAAAACTTTGAGAATCAAGAGGTTAAACAAGGTTCGACAAACAGTAAAGGAGAAGAGGAAAAAATAATAACCGTGACAAGAAAATAGGTGGGAAACATATCTTCAAAAATTATTAAGTGGCCAAAAAGGAAGCAAACGTAGCAGTAATAAAAGCTAAAGCGTACATGATACCAGGAGGGCTGGAGAAAAGATATATAATTTATTGATAATAGAGAGATCTTCCTGATTAATATTTTAACAGTCATGATCAGTTGATTCGGATTTTTTTGATTTCTTTTTTGCAGGTTTTTGTATAATAGTTGATGAGGACTCAGGTGGAAGCATTAAGTTAGGAATTGGAGGTGGAATAGTCGTGGGTGATAGGAGCTGAGGTGAGTCGAAGTTACTGTCATTAGAACGTTGTCTTTTTTCTCTAATTTGTTTATTATTCAGCTCGGGATAGGACGAAGGACGGTGTAGGTTTTACTAGTAGTTAAAATGACATGGGATGATTGTTCTATACTTGATGAATTGATTGATATCGAAAGGGGGTCATGGAAAGCAACACTATCTTGAATATTGAGACATGACTCTGCAGTATGTCCAACTTGTTTGCAAAGAAATCATTCCAGTTTATCAGTTGATTTAAATATTCTCCAATTAACTTATCAAAAGAAATGGTACTCGATGTTTGCAGAGAATAATCGTCGCTGCTAGGTAAGATATAAGTTATGCGGAAATATAGTTAGGCGGAAACTTAAAACATGAGCGTATTCATCATCAGGTGATCCACATTTAACGCAAGAAACAGGAGAGGTAAGTGTTAATACTAGATCCTGAAGGGCTTTTTCAATTATGGCGTAAGAAATGAATGGGCTTACATTAGAAATCAATATTATTTTGGTGGGTGAAACAAGCCTACGTATTGGAATAACTGTTGAATTAACTGAAATGTTTTGATGAGTACTAATAAAAGTATCAACTTGCGATGAAGAAGACAGATAAATACATATGGGAGACCATGGGAGATTCTAGTGAGTGGAAATACTTTATTTTCTATCCAAAATCGATAATAATAAATATTTTTCGGAAGAACTTTGAAAACTTGATTTTAGATTTGACGTTTATTTGACGTGTGAATTCTTTATTTGCTATAAATATACGGTCCAGAATGATAACAAAGTTTTGAATATTGTCTCAGGATCGTATTATGGTATGGTCTTGATACAAGCATGCTATTTAGGGTGGCAGTGAATAAAATTAAGATAGCTATGATGGTTACCAACGGACATGGTACATGAAGAAGAAGAAGAAAAAGATCGTATTATGGTAGGGGAGCCCAAGCGGGGATTTTTGCAGTTACTCGAGCGCGTCTGATTATTACATGAGGGGAAACCAACCTTGTACCCTTAAAATGTACCTCTACCATATACATTAGGTTTGTTCTAGCATCAGTTTCAAACGGTTTGAAACTATCAGCGAATAGTGGACCAGCGCGAGTAGAGGGGATAGCACTTGTGACTGTATTATGTTCTCTCACTGACCAACTGTTTGCTGACGGTTTCTGACTAGTTTGACTGTTCGCTAGAACAAACCTGTTGACTCTTAATGGGCTCTTAATGCAGGGGAGTTCGTTAAGGGAGGCCGAAAAAAAATCTATCCTTAGAAAAACTCGAAATCATCAGATTAAAATAAGGTAAGTTAAGAACATGCAAAACAGTGTAAATTTAAAAAATCTGACGATTTGAGCGGGGCGTAAGGAAATGGGTGAGTCCCAAAATTTCACATGAAATAGGCGAATATTTCGAGAAATGAATGACAGATCGAAAAACTGAAAAATACATACTCCGCGGAGGTAGGGTGGGGGGTTACTTTAAAATCTTAAAGGGGAGCCCTTATTTTTTATTGCAGATTTGCATTCCTTACGTAAAAATAAGTAAATTTTATTTGAGACATTCTTTCGAATTATGGATAGATGGCCAAAAAATTGATGCCTTTGAGATGTGGTGCTGGAGAAGAATGCTGCGCATACTTTGGACAGCTCATAGGACAAACGTTTCCATTCTAAACCAACTCAATATTAAAAAAAGGCTGTCCACAATATGTCTGCAACGAATTCTGCAATTCTTTGGTCACGTAGTTCGCAGAGGTGACGACAGTTTGGAGAGATTAATTGTTTCTGGAAACGTTCCGGGGAGAAGATCAAGAGGACGATCACCAACTAGATGGTCTGACCAAATAAAGCATTCAGCTGGAAACTCACTCTGCGCAGCTCTTAGAGCAGCTGAAGATAGAGACCAATGGAGAAACATTGTTAGGAATATTGGAAGAAATCACGATCCTCAGTAATGGGGAAACGACAGGAGAGAGAGGCGCTATAATCTAAAAAAAGCGATTGTTGGAAATTAAAAATTAAATTAAAAATGGAAAGTCCCGCTAAAATGAAAAACTTTACTTAACTTTTTTGGTTTTAGAACCTACTCTTCACAACCCAATAGGTCCCCAAAGCGCTCGAGTGACTGCACATTTAGCATACTTTGCTCCCCTACCATTAGAATTAGAAAGTAATACAGTAGGTATCTGCAAGATATTTGTAGCCACCAGTATTTAAACAGTTTAAACTATCTTAGATCATTTAGTATAATATTTAAATTTGATCGATTATTTTTTTAGTTAGTTCTAGCCGTAAACAAAAATATTTATTCAGTAGTTTCCTCACTGAATACAAATCTCCATTTATATTACCGTACTATAAAATCAGCTCGTCATCACTGATCTATCTTGGTCCATTCTAACCCGGCTGACTTGCCTTTACGCTCAACATTTGAATTATTATTCCTGTAAAGGATCAGCATAACGATAAACTCTGATTACCTATAGAACGTAGTTTACCAATGCCAAGACCCTCTATTTGAATATCAAGACGTCGGCAATGTGGCCAGTCAAAATTGTAGGAATTACGTCGATGTAGATTGACCGGTAGTGGTCTGATTGATTAGATAAATATCCTTTGACAAACTAATCCTGCGGTGATAGAGGGAATGATGAATATTATCGACCAGAATGCCGTAATACTGGTTAGATTCAATTAAAATGTAGATTTGCATCATGTTGTGTATTAGGTATTTTAATGTTTATACACAACCAAACTAATATGGAATTACCATGTTTTTCAAAGCAATATTTATTTAAAATAAAAATGTATACCATTTGTGGCTTTATCTTCACTGCAGCATCCATTTGGCTTGCAAATTGTAGAAGCCTTGGAGGTGTCACCAGGGAAATGTACCAATAAGTTTTCAATTTAAAAATCTTTTAGTAATATTTTTAATATTTTCAATATTATTAATTTTGCTATTAGCATTGAAAACTAACTTCATCCATCAATATTTATTTATTTTGAAAAAACTTGTTATTGTTGCGAAGAATAAAGGTTTTTATTGAAAATAAACAAATCGATAAGACAATCAGATAGTACAGCTCGGTACGGTATAGGTTCTTTGCTTGAGTTGCAAATTGAACGAAAATAAATAAACTAACTTTTGCGTCCAAAAACGAAAATATGCCTCATGTGGGGGCAAATACCCCTCATGGTGGTAATAGAATTTACAACGGAGAAAGATTATTGGTCTTTTGGTACAAGTAATGTTCAAAGAGGGATATAGCTGTAGAGCTAGGCGTAACACAGGGCGTTCTGTCCAAAAGCTATGCTAGGTAACAGGAACCACGAAAGCTCAAAAATAAAGCAAGGGAAAGTCGCCAAAAAGTAGTAACGGCTCGTCACGATCGTCTAATTTTCCAATGAGCTGGAAGACACCCAACCATTTCTCACCTGCAGCTCCAAAGACAGCTTTTGGAAGCTACAGGTGCAACTGTTTCAGTTGAAAAGATAAGAAGAAGAGTTCGTGCCAAGAAGTATACAGCACGGTTGTGGGTTCCCGAGTTACCCAGGCAGCACAAGGTTGATCGCCTAAATTGTTGTCTTCAGCACCAAAACTGGAACATTTCGAATTGACAAAATGTGCTATTTTCAGAAAAGTCAGGATCTGTGTTAAATCAGGTGACCCACGAAATCGTATACTTAGAGGTCTAGGAAGACAAGCAAGAACGAAAACTGTCAGATCGGTTCACATATATACAAGGGGAAGTGTAATGTTCTGGAGAGGAATTGTGATCCGTAAAAGAACTCCTTTAATTTTCATCCAATCAACTTTAACTGCTCACAGGTAAGTTGATAACCTGTAGTTAGGCTCTGGAGAGGGGCAACAGGAGAAAATTTAATTTTCATGTATGATATAATGGACCTCTACATACCATTAGAGTGACTAGAGACATCATTGAAGGAGAAGGTATCCCTTGTTTGGAGTAGACTGCTTGCTCACCCGAGCTTAACCCTATAGAGTATTTGTGGGATATGCTTAAAAGAAAAATTAGAGCTCACCGGGATAATCCACAAAACACAGCACGGCTAATACAAGCTGATTTTGAAGAATTAAGGAACCTACCACAACAGAATATTAATCATTTGATTAGGAGCATGCCCACGCAAACTAAAGCTTGCATAAGGACGAGAGGTGATAACACTGACTACTAAAAAAAGAACAAAAAAAAAAAATAAAAACAATTTAAACATTTACAAATTTAGTAATTAGGTATTCAATATTGATAACAACTATCGATTAAACATCGAAACCCATCATGCAAAAGCATTCTGTCATTACTGTCACTGTCATACGAAATTCTTAATTCGTCTAAAATTAAAAACATTCTTAAATGTTTTAAATTATAGGTCTGGATCCCGCGTATGAAAAAAAAAGTTGATTAATAGCAAACTGAAAATTTGTTAATAGCTTAAGGGTGCCTAGTCGGACAAACTTTGATATATGGGAGCACTGAAAAGGGGAAGTTTTAATTATGGAGCAGGTTAAAATTTTGAAACGGTCATACCACGAAAACGTCACATGTATTTTGTCCGACAGCAGTTCCAATTGATTTGCTACCCTTTCATTAAACTCTCATGCAAAAATCAGACTGCTATTTATCACCTCTCATATTTTCTGTCATTTGACATGTTCTACGTGTTCCACTCATTAAAATGCCCATTTGAATTATACCTAATATAACTGATATTAAAAAAGCTGAAACTGTTAATTATACCTAATATTATTTTTTAATCTAAAAATTAAGTAAAAATATTTTCAAAAAAATTCACAAAAATGTACTTGTAATGTTGATTCTCACCATACCACCATTTATAGTCCTGTTGCCAGGGGGTACAACGGCCTCCTTTATTCAGATATATTCACCCCAGCTTTTTATATATGTTGACCGGTAGAGCACGAATTTTTGGGTAACAGTTGTTGATCCGAATGTCGATAAGATTGTTATAAACAAAGAACTTGATGAATTACATAACAGCTATTTTTGGCAAAACAAAACATTTTGTGTATTTTTTGGGTCCTTCTAATCAAAAAATATTCTTAGAAATTTTTTCGCATGATGCATAGTTTTCTAGATAAACGCTGTTGAACTTAAAAAAAATGGAAAAATTGAAATTTTTGAACCCGAATAACTTTTGATTAAAAAATAAAATAGCAATTCTGCTTACCGGATTTGAAAGATCATGTCAAATTATGCCGGTTTTAATTATTTGCATTGCTAAAAATTAATTATTTTATTATCAAACAAAGCTATAAGCAGATAGTGTTTCCCATGTCCAATTCATGCGTTTTAATGAATGCTACGTAGAAAATAGTCTGTTTGTCGGCGCGCCTACTCGTTGGATTTTAAATGAGAAATGCATTGGAAACATCACTCAAGCACTATGTGCTTATAGCTTTGTTTAACAATAAAAAAATTAATTTTTAGCTATGCATATAATCAAAATCGATAGAATTTGACTTTCAAATGCTGTAAGCAGAATTGCTATTTTATTTTTTAATCAAAAGTTATTCGGGTTAAAAAATTGCAATTTTTCGATTTTTTGAAAGTTCAACCCCGTTTATCTCGAAAACTATGCTACCTACGAAAAAACTTGTAAAAATATTGTTTGCTTAAAACATGTTTTGGTTTGCGAAAAATCGCTGTTATGTAATTCCTCAAGTTCTTTGTTTATAACAATCTTATCGACATTCTCTATTTACCATCTGTTTCTTTCAAGATAATAATGTGTGTACTTGAATCTATTCACTGAACTCTATGTTATTGTTCATTTTTCATTGTGCCATGCTTACAATAAGAAGTAAAATATTAATCTCATATTAAAAATAGAGAATTTGATATATCTCAATGTAAACATGTTTACATTGAGATATATCAAATTCTCTATTTTTAATATGAGATTAATGTTTACTTCTTATTGTATCTAATTTTTAATATATTTATTTAAACACGTTCAATTGTTTATTTATTGCCGCAAAAGAATACAACTCTTTTTACATTAAATTATTCTTTTATTTTCACTAGTTATTTCTTCTAACGCTATAAAGCACGACTTCCAGTTCAGAATCATTTACAAAGGACAATTCCAATTCTCTAGGAATTTAAAAGTTTTAATTTAAGGATATTTCGCTACTGCGGAGTATCGAATAAATTCGACTACTCTAAAATTCCCGTTTTTTGCACTTAACTGAAATTAGCTTTAAAAACAAAATAAAAGGTTTTGATTTATCAAATGGGGTAAAAAAGTGTTTTAGTTTACATTACTGGAGATTGAATGAAATAAATCCATATTGATTGTTGGAGATTATTTGAACAACATAGCTGTGAGGTTTTAATATTAAGATTGCAAAGAATTGAAAATGGATCTACGATTTGATCTGGAATAAGCTGGTGTCTGATAGGCCTATGGAGAAGCGGTACATCATGGGATACAAAACAACTCGAGGGTTTTTACCCGTATATTTTGGTGGCTTAAAACATGTAAACCTGTGATAACACTGATGATGGAATATTGATTCCAAAAACGTTTTTGTGTGATATATTCCGTTTTAGGTATTTCAAACTATTTTACCTATTATACTAATGGACATCCCGCACCAGATGAATGGAAAAGAGCATTATATGACTCCAGTATATAAAAAAGGCGACAGGAGAAATTGTAAAAACTATAGAGGGACATCGGTCACAAGTTCAATGAGTCGGCTATATGGTCGAATACTACGGGATCTGATAGAGGAGGATTATCAATCTTCCGAAGATGAAAAACAAGGAGGATTTAGAGTAGGGCGCTCATATACAGATGACATGTTTTATATTTAACAAATTACAGAGAAAAAAGTTATGACAAATAGAGAGTTACATGAAGCTTTTGAAGATCTTGAGAAGGCATATGACACAGTCCTTCTAAATAAATTATGGGAGGTCCTGGGCACATCAAACATACATCAAACATTGGTTAGTGCTCTCAGATATCTATATTATGGTTCAAACACCCAAATTAAATTCGTAAACCTCTTAACTGAAAAATTTGCGGTTACTAAGGATCTCAGACAGGGATGCTGTATCTTTCCGACTCTGTTTAAGATTTATATCTCTGCAGCTCTGAAACAATGGAAACAGAAAGTCAAAGGAATTACATTATGTACAATTAAATGATCAGGATTGCATATAACAGTTTGCAGATGATCAGGTGGTGATCTCAAATAACAAGGACGATATGGAATAAATGCTTAGAAAACTATTTGAATAATACCAGAAATGGGGATTAAATATCAATTTAGAAAAGACAAAATACCTCTCAATTGGCGCTGAAGCAGAACAACTCGATATCGACGACAATCAAAAAATAAATCCATGTGATCAATATAAATACCTGGGCGTCATCTTCGACCGTAGTGCAAAAAAGGAACGAGAAATAGAACATCGAATCATACAAGCACGAAGAGCTTCTTCTTCTTCTTCTTCAGGTGCCATCTCAGCTACGGAAATTGGCAATCATCATAGCTATTTTAATTTTTGAGGCAGTAGCTCTAAATAGTTGTTTTGAGCTGTATCCAAACCATCCTCGCAGGTTCTTCAGCTATGAAATTCGTCTTCTTCCGATGCTTCTTCTGCCATCTATATTTCCTTGCATTATGAGTCGTAGGATGCCATACTTCTCGCCCCGCATCACATGTCCGATATACTGTAGTTTTCTTTCTTTAATTGTAAGTTCAACTTCCTTTTCTTTACCTATTCTTCTCAGTATTTCATTGTTCGTAACTCTATCTACCCAGGAAACCCTCATAATTCTTCTGTAGGTCCACATTTCAAAGGCGTTAAGTCGTCTCATTGTCTCTACATTTAACGTCCATGATTCCACTTCATAATATAGTACACTGTAGATGTAACATTTTGTTAGGCGTACTTTAAGAGCTAATGTTAAATGTTTGCTACATAGGGCCTTTTTCATTTTTATAAAATTAGAACGTGCTTTTTCGATTCTGCCTTTTATTTCTGTAGTGTAGTCATTATTTTCTGTTATAAGTGTTCCTAGGTAAGTGTACTTTTTTACTCTTTCGATCTGCTGGCCCTCTACTATCAACATTTTGTTAGTATTATGGTTGTTTTTACTAATTTGCATAAACTTCGTCTTTTTGATATTGAGAGAGAGAGTCCGAATCACGAAGAGCTATAGCATGCTTAAGCGGAGTTCTATGGAGTAAAGAAATATCAAACAAAAGAAAATGGAACATATATGAGACAATCGTTAAAACTAGTCTACTGTATGAAGCAGAGACATGGAGAGTACCAAGAAATGCAAGAAAAAGGTCGAAGCCACGGAAATGTATGCCATCAAAGGATCGATGAGAATATCATGAGCCAAAAGAATAAGGAATGAAGTAAGAAAAAAAAATGGACACTATAGTTGGATATATTGAGAGAAAACAACTCATATAGTATGGACATGTGAGCCGAATTAGTGACGAAAGATTGCCTAAAAAACTATTATGTGACAACCTCCAGAGAACAAAAATGAGGAAGACCAGCACAAATCTGAAATCTGGGAGTTAGGAAAGCGATAACCACTGGAAATCTAAATGAAGAATTAACTCAGGACAGAATACAGTGACGTTTGGGAGTAAAACAACGTCGTAAGACGTTAAGAAACCGAATATATGATTATACAGGGTGTCCAAAAACTCTACGGACAAACGAAGAAAGGAGATTCCTCAGATAATTTTAAGACAATTTAACCAAATTCACCTAGTCCGAAAAATGCTTCTTAAGGACGCTAGAGCTCTTTGAAGATGGCGTCATTTAACTAGTTTTTCTTAAATACCTCCAGAACGCTTCTAGTTAGAAAAACGAAAATTGGTACACATATTTATCTTCCAGAGTTAAATGCATTCCATCTATTGCGAATTTCTAGTACCAGTCATGGGCGTCCGTTTTGGGTGGGGCAACGGTTATTTTATCGCATAATTTTTTTGTCTTTAACTTTTAAGCATCTTTGATACTATATTATTAAATTGTGAGGTATTCTAGTACTAAAAGGTACTCTTACTTTAAGTCGGTAGGACACACAATAGGTCGATTTGAAAATTTTTCGTTTCCTGAATTTGATAAAAAAATTGAAAAATCTTTTAAAAGAAATAACGGTGTATTTTACCATCTTACAGCAAGAGTACCTTTTAGAGCTAGAATACCTCACAATTTAATAATTTAGTGCCGAAAATTCTTAAAAATTAAAGACAAAAAAGTTATGCGATGAAATAACCGTTGACCTACCCAAAACGGACGCATACGACCGGTATTAGAAATTCGCAATTAATGAAATTGATTCATCTCTGGAATATAAATAAACGTACCAGTTTTCGTTTTTCTAAATAGTTTTTTTTTTTAATTTTTTTTTTTGATATTGAAAAAACTAAAAATTTTCAAATCGATTTTTCTAGAAAACGGTGTGCTGTACCGACTTAAAGCAAGAGTACCTTTTAGTACTAGAATACCTTAAAATTTAATAATCCAGTATCAAAAATGCTTAAAACTTAAAGACAAAAAAGTTATGCGATAAAGTAACCGTTGCCCCACCCAAAACGGACGCCTATGACTGGTACTAGAAATTCACAATAAATGGAATCGATTTAACTCTAGAAGATAAATATGTGTACCAATTTTCGTCTTTCTAACTAGAATCGTTCTGGAGGTATTTAAGAAAAACTAGTTAAATGACGCCATCTTCAATGAGCTCTAGCGCCCTTAGGAAGAGTTTTCGGACTAGGTAAATTGGGTTAAATTGTCTCAAAATTATCTGAGGAATTTCCTGTCTTCGTTTGTCGGTAGAGTTTCTGGACACCCTGTATAATAGGCCGGGCCGAAAAAGGGCAAAAAAAATTTTTGTGGGAAATTTTAAACGGGCTAGTAAAAAAAACTTGTGTATGGTAGTCCTAATAATGTGTACCAAACATAGGCCGAATTAAAATATTTTTGACCGGGCCCCCGGGGGCCTAAAAAAAATTATTTTTTTTTTGCTTTATTTTTGGGGCAGGCTAGTGTCCAAAATATTAATATCGATGCTACTATCTCATTAAGAACTTTTCATCATGATTTAAAAAAATTTAACCAGATCCCAGGACTAAAAATATAAAAGAGGGGTAAACAATTCATATTTATTTACTATTTTTGCGCTGTGAACTGTGCTGCTCTTTGCTTGAATCAATATTTGGCACGAAAGGTTGCTACATTGAACTATTATGGACATATTTAACATTATTTTGTATATTATTATTTATTTAACCCAGAACTCATCACGATGAGGTAGCTGCATGGCGAGTTCCACCCGCCCACTATGAGATGTATGTAATCTTCTGCATCGAAATTGATTTAGGGATTTGGGGTACTATGAAAACGCAATTTTTATACCAGCCTTCCTATATTTTAAAATTTTTCTGACAGCAACCTCTCTAATCGTTAACGTGAATCTGTTGAATTTGAATGACTTCCGGGTGTGCAAATTAAGCATTGTCTTGAATAACTTTATTGATAATTGATGAGACATTACTCGGAAAACCTCTCCTGTATTAATTTCCATAGATGCCTGGTACCATATTTTAATCTTGGCTAAGTTTTTATCTCAAACCTCATACGAGAATATACTTGTCTTTTAATACAAACTCAGCTAAAATCTTTAAGCTTTCACAAAGGATCAGTTGTAGCTACATAAACGCTAATGCGGTTCGCTGTCATGAACCAACGTGTTTGTGCCATCCTGGACTTCTCTCTGCCAAACTTTGAGAACATATTCCATCTCAAATTATTATTATTATAATAATTGGAGAAAACTATATAATTATATAGTTTGAATAAATACTGTTGATCTGGACTTAGATCATTTTCTTTTACAAGAGACAGGATAGCTTCTATGGGTTTAAATTTAATAACAGGCATTTTTTCGGAATTGGGAAGAGGGGATCCAATCAGCTCAGAATATGAATAGGGACCTTTTGTGTGCGCATCTAGTTTTTGCAGAAAATATCGCAAGGCAAGTTCAGTAGCGTGCAACGGGCATACATTCCGCTGTAATGGTTTATGCACTCGCCTTTCTATAATTCCAATGATTCCACCTTACAGCCGTATTGACATTTGTACCATCACATCCCATAACATTTAAACTGATTAGATCTATATTATGGCTTTGTAAATAATAATAGATATTCCTTCGACAATATCTATGACACGAGAATGGCTAAGAGCTAAGTACCCAAAATATAAATTACCGGGTCCTTCAATTAAAGCTATATGGTCTTCAGTTTTCATAATTCGCCTCGCGTTTCCGAAGACCATGGTTTAATATTTTCTTTCATCACAGTATAGCCCTTTAATTGAGTTGTTTAAATTTTTATTCTCGTGCTGGAGTTGCCGTCTGTTTTCCTTAACTCCTCTCCGAATTTTATTTTTGTCGATGACCAGCGTTGTATTATCTTTGAAAATTTAGTTTAGATCTAAAACGGCATTTAAAAGCTTAAGTATTTTTTCCTGTCGACTGTATTATCTTTCTTTCGCTTAACAATATAATATGACAACAGAAGCTTTTTTAATAGCCCCTAGTTTATTTTTAACAAAATAAAAATTCTTTAAGGGCCGGGGGGCCCGGTTAATTACTTTTTAAACCGGCCCAAATTTGATATAGTATTATATAAATAGTAGTTCCAACTTTTAGCCACTAGCCTTGTACAAGAATTTGAAAAAAAAAATTTTTGACCCAAAAAAAATTTTAAGGGCCAGGGAGCCCGGTTAATTATTTTTTAAACCGGCCCAAATTTGGTATAGGATTATATAAATACTAGTCACAACTTTTGGCAACTAGCCGTATAGAAAAAGTGGAAAAAAAATTTTCGGCCCGGCCTACTGTATAAGCCAATCTTAAGGAGAAGAATTTATAAACTCAACATATGTTAAAAAAAAAACGGAGTAGACAAGGAACCAAAACCTCGAGGAATAGAAGAAGATGACTACATTCTCCAATATTCATTATAAAAAAGCTGGAGGAAAGGATTAGCTGATATAATATAGTATAGACATAAATACTTATTAATTTTTAGCGTTTCAATTATGTAAAATAAGATGTTAGTATGCAAATTATATAAAGTAAGAAGTAAATATGTTAAAATAAAAAATTCTATTGAATCTGAATTAGAGTCTTATTATAGTCCAGTCACGTTAGACGAATAACACTCCTAACCTTGCATTACGAGTTGCCTCATAAAATTTTATTTTTCTAATCTTTAGGAGGGGGGTCAATAGTAGTATAAATTTAAAATGCCGACTAAATTACGCCGTTGCGTTAGAAGCCATCTTGATTTTAAACGAGAACGTTTTCGCTCAATATCTCCGCCATTTTTAACTTTTCGACAAAAGGTGTAACTACTAAAATTATTGAAATGTGATTTTTTATAATTAATTTTATTACAATTTTTTCATGCGGTTGATATTTCCGAGTTATGGCGGAAAATAGTGACAGTTATAGCATGATTATTGAATTATCTCGTTTATTATTAGTTTTGCGACGAAAATGTACCTAAACAAAAATAGAGAGGATTAAATTTTCCTAACTTTTGGTCTTTTTAATTTTTTTGCTAAAATCAATATTTAAGGTAGTACATATGCGGTAAAGGCGCGAGCGTAAAACCCGTATGGTTTTACAGCAATTGATTTTGTTTATCTCGGCAATTTTCAACTGTTTGACAAAAAGTGTAGGGACTGAAACTGTTGCAATTGCGATTCCCTACAATTTTTCGAGAGAACCAGTGGCGGATCTACGAGAGGGGAATAGGGAAATTCCCCCCAAGGTCAAAAATTAAAAAAAAAATGTTGAAATATAAAAATATTACCTGACATGAAACTTAAAATATAGACAGACAAATTCAACCAATAAACGAGCTAGTTAAAAAAATTAAGTGAATTTAATAACTTAACTAAGTTATTATTTATGTTTTTATGTAGTTTGGTTGGTGCTTCATTGGAACTTTCAAAAATTGTATAAAATATAACTCTCTTTATTCCTGTTTATGTACAATTATCTTGTAAAATTAATAATAAATAAGACAAAATAATAACTATGCTTCCCCTCCATTCCCACTATTTCCCACTTAACTCAGAAAATATTGATCTTATAAAAAAAATTATGGAAAAGCAACTGTTGGAAACTGTATTTTCAACACTTTTATTTCCTACCGTGAGTGGCCGTGGAGTAACGGCATAATCGCTGGCCTAATACGCCGGTGCATGTGGGTTCGAGCCCTGCCAAAGACAAACCATTTTTATTTCCAATAATGGCACGAGCCGTCTCACCGTGCCTCGGAGAGCACGTAAGGCCGTCGGGACCCCTGGGCTAGTGTACATCGGTACTAGTTACTTAAAACAGGATTAAAGATGTAAACGGCACCGGAACTGTCCGAAAGGATCGCCCCGGCAAAAAGGCCACACGATATTATTATTAATTCCTACCATTTTTGTCGAAAAGTTGAAAATGGCGGAGATATTAAGCAACGAAGGATCTCCTTTAAAATGAATATGGCGGCTAATGCAACGGCGGAATTTAGTCGAGATTTTAATTTTGGACACTATTATCCTCCCCTAAAGGATAGAATTATAAAATTTGGGGCAGCTCAGAAACAAGATTCAATTCAAAAGTTACTCTCCCCCCACCCATTTTTATTATTTTTCAGCTTAATTCGGAAAATATCAACCGCACGAAAAAAATTGGTAAAAATAAATTGTAGGAAATCATATTTGGAACAATTTTAGTTGTGGCCATTTTTGTCTAAAAGTTGAAAATGGTGTAGATGTTGAACAAAAACCATCGCTATAAAATTAATCAGGTCTTACCCTCGCGCCTTTACCGCATACGTACTACCTTAAATATTGATTTTAGCAAAAAAAAACGAAAGAGATTAAAATTGAATAAAATTTAATTCTCTTCATTTTTGTATAGGTACATTTTTGTTGTAAAGTCAATATTAAACGAGAGAATTCAATAATTATGCTCTAACTGTCACTAATTTCCGCCATAACTCGGAAAATATTGACCACACAAAAAAATTGTAATAAAAGGAATTATAGAAAATCACATTTTCAACAAACGGGAAATTTTAAACGGGCTAGTAAAAAAAACTTGTGTATGGTAGTCCTAATAATGTGTACCAAACATAGGCCGAATTAAAATATTTTTGACCGGGCCCCCGGGGGCCTAAAAAAAATTATTTTTTTTTTGCCTTATTTTTGGGGCAGGCTAGTGTCCAAAATATTAATATCGATGCTACTATCTCATTAAGAACTTTTCATCATGATTTAAAAAAATTTAACCAGATCCCAGGACTAAAAATATAAAAGAGGGGTAATTAAGCAACGAAGGATCTCCTTTAAAATGAATATGGCGGCTAATGCAACGGCGGAATTTAGTCGAGATTTTAATTTTGGACACTATTATCCTCCCCTAAAGGATAGAATTATAAAATTTGGGGCAGCTCAGAAACAAGATTCAATTCAAAAGTTACTCTCCCCCCACCCATTTTTATTATTTTTCAGCTTAATTCGGAAAATATCAACCGCACGAAAAAAACTGGTAAAAATAAATTGTAGGAAATCACATTTGGAACAATTTTAGTTGTGGTCATTTTTGTCTAAAAGTTGAAAATGGTGTAGATGTTGAACAAAAACCATCGCCATAAAATTAATCAGGTCTTACCCTCGCGCCTTTACCGCATACGTACTACCTTAAATATTGATTTTAGCAAAAAAAAACGAAAGAGATTAAAATTGAATAAAATTTAATTCTCTTCATTTTTGTATAGGTACATTTTTGTTGTAAAGTCAATATTAAACGAGATAATTCA
The DNA here is from genome assembly GCF_917563875.1 of Diabrotica virgifera virgifera. NCBI lineage: Eukaryota > Metazoa > Arthropoda > Insecta > Coleoptera > Chrysomelidae > Diabrotica > Diabrotica virgifera. The sequence goes on along the minus strand of NC_065450.1, from coordinate 192,624,713 downwards.
ATAATTATGCTCTAACTGTCACTAATTTCCGCCATAACTCGGAAAATATTGACCACACGAAAAAATTGTAATAAAAGAAATTATAGAAAATCACATTTTCAACAATTCTAGTTCTTATAATTTTTGTCGAAAAGCTGAAAATGGCGGAGATATTGAGCAAAAACCATTCTCGTTTAAAATCAAGATTGCGGCAAACGAAACAGCGGAATTCATTCGACATTTTAAATTACACTGCTATTGACCTCCCGTAAAGATGGGAAAAATAAAATTCGGGGCAGCTCGTAATGCAAGGTCAAATGCTATCCCGACTTGGACATTACTATTAATTATTTATTTCTCATTGTCTTTAAATTTCGTTTGTATTTAAAATTGTTTACCACAAATAAAGTGTACTCTTAAGCTCAAATCCAACTCCGCTATAAATTCAAGATATCTTCCATAATTAATGATCGCTACCGATCCGTATTTTGAGCTGGCGTAAATTATAAACCCACATCTATTCAAACGAAACCTTAAACAAACTGTGATAAATAGCTCCGAAGTACTAATGAATAAATATAGCAGAAGCAAGCACACACAGGTGTAAATCAAATGTTTTGATTGATAACAGTGAATAACGGATTAATGAATGTACCAAACGAACCTACAACAAAAATTTGCTATCCTATTTGTCTTTTTTACAAATTTGAATATTTATTCGCGTCGAAAAATGTTTGTGTAGTTGCGAATAGTGAAATAGAAAAAGTGTAAATGGTTTTTTTGATAAATGATTGTATTAGGCCTAAAATAAAGTTTGCAGTAGTCACTTATTTTTTTACGGTTTTTTTAAAGGTATATCATTGGTTTAATATAAATAGGCCTGAATCCCGCGTACCAAAAAAAATTTGATTAATAGCAAGCTGAAGATTTGTTAATAGCTTAACGGTGTCTAGTCGGACAAAATTTGATGTACGGGAACACTGGAACAGGGGAAGTTTTAATCGTGAAAGTTTAAAAATTTGGAACGTCAGAATACGAAAACTTCACATGTATTTTTTCGGACAGAACATCCAATTGATTTGTTACCCTTTCATTAAACTCTCATGTAAAAATCAGACTGCCATTACTAACCAACATTATTCCTGTCATTTGACATGTTCTTCGTGTTTCACTCATTAAAATGCCCAGTGGGTGATAAACACCAATATGATTATTGCATGAGAGTTTAATAAAATGGTAACAAATCAATTGGAGGTTCTGTCCGACAAAATACATGGAACGTTTCCGTAGTCTGACGTTCCAAATTTTTAACTTGTTCCACAATTTAAACTTCCCCTGTTCCAGTGTTCCCACACATCAAAGTTTGTCCGACTAGACACCGTTAAGCTATTAACAAATTTCCAGCTTGCTATTTCTTTTTTTTAATTTAACAATCTGTAAAACAAGTTACAATGAGTAAATATTGTGACCACTAATGTAGGTGACTTGGAGAAAATGATTCATTAATCATTTTCTTTACAAATATTTTACATAGATATAAAATTGTTTGTCTCTGGAAATTACGGCACATATAACTAAAATCGCGTTGGTAAATCACTAGGTGTATTTCTTCTAATTCTTCGTCTGACTGGTTCTCTGATCAGGTTTCTGGCTAGTACAGTTGGATGTTGTGTCAGTCTGTCTTCGTATTTCTGTACGAAGTTAGTAATTTCTTCTTTTACTCTTGCAATTTCTAGATCGCGTCTAATAATATTATTTGCAATATACCTACCATGGGGCATTGGTGATTATTCGAAGAACCTTCGACTGGAGTCTCTCCAAGATTTCGATATTAGAGTTTGATGCAGTACCCCAAAGTTGGATCCCGTAACTCCATATTGGCTTCAAAATTGCTTTGTAGACAGTTACAATCTGACCAACGAGACCTGGCGGCTAACCTTGCCCGAAAATACATAGCGATAAATGGGCAATACGACAAGGTCACGCGCCAGGTCTCGCTTGTCCGATTGTACTTTATTTTTCATCGAAAGTGATGATTTGTGACCAATTAGCCAGTACAGATTGTGTAATTTGAGACCAAGTTGTTTACGCTTCATAAAAATGTGTGTTCTCCAGTTTAATCTTTGGTCCAGGTGCATTCCAAGGTATTTGACTGTTGCTTGCTGTTTTAGTTGGTGGTTGTTGATATATACAGGCGGGCAGTGACCTTTGTGGTTTGTGAAGGTAATATGAACCGACTTTGTTTCATTTGTTTGAAAACGCCACAGTTTTAACCAAGTTTTCATTTTGTTGAGGCTGGTTTGCAAAAGTTGAGAAGCTCTCCGTGGGTCCTGATGTACTGACATCACTGCTGTGTCATCTGTATATGTAGCTGTTGTGGTTTAAAAGTTTGTTGGTAAGTCCGCTGTGTACGATAGGTATAACACTGGCCCCAGAACACTGCCCTATGAAACACCGGATCCAACTGGAAATAAGCTTGCTATTAATCAACTTTTTTTGGTACGCGGGATCCAGGTGTAAAAGGTATTTAGAACATTTTTAGCAGGTCCCTACCTACAAAAATCACAAATATTGAAATAAAGGTAAGTCTATGACAGTAATGCTCACATTATATCAATGAGCTTATATTCCCATGGATAAAGTAGGTACTATTGATGCTAATGTAAAACATACAGTGATGAGTGCGTTAAGAACCGGCAAAATATCGCAAAAGATGAAAAACATAATACTTTGTGAAATAAAAAGAGATGAAACTAGCCCCTAGCACTAGCCTTGTTATTTTCCTTGTATACCGTAGGCACTTGAGATAGCATACTACCCTGCAATAATCCCAAAGCCGCGTCAGCGGTATAAAACGGGAAACTATTATTAGTAACAATTTCCCAACATTTATTTAAAAAAAAAAAGTATCTACAAAAAGACGTAAAACATACGACACGCGTCCAGTCCTGCAAAATTATAGGGCGCACCCTCTGGAAGGTTAAAATTAGTTTCAGCTTTTCACTCAATGCAGATATATGTTGGGACGTAATTGAGGAGTTTACTGTAAGAAGGATGCAGCTCCACATTTAGACCGTTTTGGGTGGAAAATTATGCCATTTAAAAAAAATTGGCGGATTGACTGGTATAAGAACGATGCAGATCCGATAATAAATAAAGGAATTATACGTCTTTATGGATCTGCCTCCTCAGTCATTTGGTGCAAGAAGGGTGCAGCTCCGCATCTGCATCCTTTTTGCACCAAACGATTGTGAATGTTTGGTGATTTTCGTGGAATGCAAGGTCATCTTCTGTTGGCGCTGGGCCGACAGTGCAGCTGATTTGTTTTGACTTGTTTGTCGCTGTCATTACTGCGTGGCTTTAAGGTAGATGAATGAAGGATGTGTTTTCCCGTTTGTTTAATTTTTTTTTCTAAATGCTATTTTTTGACACCAACCTGTTTCTTTTTCCTGATTTTTTCTTATTTGTGTAGTAGGCAAACCATAGTCGTTTGATTGTTGTAACCGAATAAAAGAGTTTTGTTGGGAATTTGTTTTTTTTTCTCAAAAATGGTGGTAAAGAAGCATTACTTTATATGTTTGGTACAATAAAGATGCAGGTCCAACTTTTTTTCAATTTTTTTTCTTATTTTTTAAGAATTATCTACTTCAAAATAGTCTCAAGTATTGACTAAATCTGTTTATCATCGATTGATATTATGTCTTTCGGGTTAAAATAAAAACTTTTATTAAAAAACAGTTTTTTCAATTTTCCAACAATTACCAAATATGGAGCTGCACCCTTCTTACAGCAAACTCCTCAATTTCACTAAATTAACAGTGCGTTTTGAAAAAGGCCTATTCTGCGTTCCGCAGTCACTTTGCAGTGTGGGCAGCATATCCCAATATAAAACTTATGGAACCTTGCAGCTCAGTGTTGCCGGTTTTAAGCAGACCAACTTAAAGTCCGTCTAAATAGAATATTCCAGAAGTCCAAAACATCTTGATTTGAAAATCTGTGGGTTTTATTATTTTTAAATAATTCATAGATAAGTACTATTAAAGATATTTATACGATATTACAGATGTATCATTTGAATATTAATTATAATTAGCCTGTGATTAATATTATATTGAATAGTTATTTATGATATAAGTGTTAAAAGTACAATTTTAAGGCACGCATGTGAAAGTTTGCAGAATGAGCGAAGCGAATTCTGCAATTCACATGAGTGCCTTAAAAATGTACTTTATAACACGTGTACTTTGTACGCACGTAAGAAGTTATACTTCTCTATTGTATGATTTCAACGAAATAAATATACTTTCAACAGGTTATTTGTATTTAAAAATTAAACTAATTTTTACTTACTACTTTCCAAAAATTTTTATTAAAACAATACTAAAAATAAAAAAAAAGTTAGATAACACACGTATTCGAACCAGGGACCTCTCGATCTCCGGTCGAACGCGCTACCACCGAGATAAACTCCCTTTGCTTTGACAGCTTACAAAATTTCTCATTAATACTGACAAATTTAAAAGGTCAAGTGAGGTATAAAAATACTTTAAAATTTATTTAGTGTAAATATTAATATCTCTTGTCAACACTATTCTTCATTAGAGTCTGTACTGAAAAGTGACCGTGGAACGCAGTATAGTAGTCCAGTAACTGAAGCTTTTCATCTCGCAATTTTTCCAGGACAGATCGATTTGCTTGAAAATTTGAGAATGAGTAGTGCATAGTCCAAGGATCAAAATCTATATGATGCCGAAATGCTCTTTTACCATGGAGGTGGTTGCCACCCCATCTTGTGGGTGGAAATTTTTTATTATAGTTTAATCGCAAAAGTTGATAAATACGTTCATTAAAAAATGGTCTATACATTTTCTTTATAAAATTAATAGTTTCCGATTTATTCGCTATCCAAAGTGTTAGTTTTATATAAAAAAATTCAATGTTTTTCGATATATTGACTCAACTACGATTCACTCAATTTTTGCAGTAGAAAAAAATTTGTAAACCTAATTCTTGGGAATTAAATAACCTACAATTTAATTTTTAAAAAATTTTTCAAATCTCTGATGTTAATCTTTTTATTCTGAAGAAAATGGCATTTTTTACCAAACCCCAAAAATTCGTTATTCGCTTTTAACTCCAGTTTTTCAAAAATTAATCACTTTAAGGCAGTCAAACTTCTAGGATTTATTAATAATACAAAAATAAAGAAAAACAAATAAGGCCAATGACTAAAACACCGCTCACTTACATTATGATGCTTCCAATTGGATTTCTCCTTTTTTTGTTCAAAAAAGTATATTGTTTTTTATCCGTAACTTTTTAATTTTTTATTCTAGAATGTTTGGTTAATAAGAATTTGGTAGTTATTTACAAGATCTATAAGGCTATTAATATTAGATCCTTTTAAAAGCATCAGTCGCAAAAATAGATTAATTTTAAAGGGTTGGTAAAGGTGGTTTTGCATGTTATTACAATTTTTAATTATCAATAGCTCACTCAATTTTTGTTATATAAAAATTTTTGCAAACCAAGTTTTTGGGAATTATGTAAGCTACAATTTGATATTAAAACATTTTTTCCTTTCTCTGATGCTAATCTTTATATTCGGAAGAAAAAGCATTTTTTACCAAACTACAAAAATTCGATATTCGTTTTAAGTCCAGTCTTTTAAAAACTAATCATTCTAAGCCGGTCAAACTTCTAGAACCTATGAATAATACATAAATAAACAAGACAAAATAAGGTCAACGACTAATTTTAATTGGAGTGGTGATTATGGGATTGTTTCCAATCACTTTTTCGCTGAAAAAAATAGGGACTGATATTATTTTTATTATAAGTCACTTAATTGGGCAGAAATTTTTCATTTATTATAAATTAATAAATGGAAAATAGTTTCTGTCCTTGTGGGATCGGTACTCACCGGAGGGAACGCAGCGTTCGGAAACACTTAGCGTCTCTTTGTAAAGACAATGACGTCGACTTTGCAAAGTAACAAGACACTTACTTAACACACACACTACACATTACTCCCCTGACTTAGTGATAAGTTATACAATTACGTGGCTAAAGGTTCTAGTTCTAAACCAAAGCCAGAATCAGAGGAAAAAAAAGTCACTTAATTTTTGAGCTAGAGATTTTTTTATTTTTGGAGATAGATATTTTTAAATAATTTAATTAGTTTTAGCAAGTTATCCTCAAAAATTGCATATTTTCCCCGTATTTTGACTTTGAAACTACAATATTTAGCATTTGACGAAGAAAAGCTAACATATATAATAAAGTATAGCTCGATTATTATTGGTCTTAAAAAAAAATAAAAAAAAAACGATTTTGTTTATTTTTTCACAAGGTACATTTTTATTAAGCAAAGGTGTTTTGATAAAACAAAAAGTTTTTGAGTTATTAGTAGAAAACTGGTTAAAAACATTGATTTTTTCGATATAAAACTAACACTTTTGATAGCGAATAAATCGAAAACTATTAATTTTATCAAAAAAGTGTATGAAACTTTTTTGCCGAGCAAGAATGTTTTTACCAACTTTTGCGGTCAAAATATAATAATAAATTTCCACCATCGTGATGGGGTGGCAACCACCCCCATGGTAAAATCGCCTTTCGGCATCACATAGATTTTGATCCTTGGTCTATCCACTACTTATTCTCAAATTTTCAAGCATATCGATCCATTTTGTAAAAATTGCGAGGTTTTGTCCTATTTTAAGCTTCGTTACTTCGACTATAGCTTTATAAAAAAAAAACAAAAATAATTTATGGTAGGGGAGCAAAGTATGCTAAATGTGCAGTCACTCGAGCGCTTTGGGAACCTATTGCGTTGTGAAGAGTCGGTCCTAAAACCAAAAAAATTTAAGTAAAATTTTCAATTTTAGTGGGGACTTTCCAATTTTTAATTTAATTTTCCATTTTCAATAATCGGTTTTTTCCGATTATAGCGCCATCTATCCATAATTCGAAAAAATATTTCGAATAAAAGTTTTTTATTTGACGTAAGGAATCCAAATCTGAAATAAAAATGGGGCTTCCATTTAAGATTTTAAATTAACCCCCTCCCCCTACCTCCGTGGGGGTCTTGTTTTGTGTTATCCGATAGACTTTTCAAAAATATTGAATAAGTGCATTTTTCAGTTTTTCGATCAGATGTTTTTTTCGCGAAATATCGCGGGATTCGTATTTAAAATATTAAATTTACCGCACACCCCTCTCCGAGGGAAGTCGTGTTTGGTATCCTTGGATAGTTTGTTGAAAAATATTGAGTAAGTATTTTTTAGTTTTTCGATCTCTCATTCATTTCGCGAAATATTCGCTTTTTTCTTGTGAAACTTTGGGACTCACCCATTTCCTTACGCCCCACTCACATCGTTAGATTTTTGAAATATACACTGTTTTGCATGTACTTAACTTACCTTAACTTAATCTGGGACTTTCGTGTTTTTCTAAGGATATATTTTTTCTTACCCCCTTAACGAACTCCCCTACATTAAGAGTCAATATATGGTAGAGGTACATTTTCAGGGTACAAGGTTTCTCCCCATGTAATAATCTGACGCGCTCAAGTAACTGCAAAAATCCCCGCTTGAGTTCCCCTACCATAATAATCGTCGCTGCAATTATTAATTTCTTTTTACTAAAGTATTCTAATAAAGCCTCTGGTATAATATTTCATTCCTCGTTCTCACTATTGTTTAAGTTTATTCTAAAACCACGCTCTGGAAGATAACTTCTTTTATGAAACCCTATTGTCCAAAGAGCTTACCGATTGCTTGATTTTCAACTAAAAATACAAGTCTAGAAAAGAAAACTGAGCTTGATGAATTACGTTCTAACAATGTAAATATATCAGCGGAAAATTTGTGTACCTTGCAGGATAATTCAAACTTGTTCAAACTCCTAGCAACGCAGTATTTAAAATTTAATTATTTTAATCCGTTATAGTAAAAGATTGTAGATTTTTTTTGATAACAGTCGGCTACGTCTTTAATTTACTTAATTTAATCCAAATTTTATTTAATCATAACGAGAGATGTATAACGAGGTGGCCATTTTGTAGTAATATACACGGTGACTTTATATTACAGAGGCCCCTATTCCAGAGGTTCTATTTTACAGAGCTCCCGCTTATTTAGGTATGAGTTTTGATGGGCCACGAAACCCTAAAGTTGGTATTGCTGAGAGACAGAATATTACGTTTTTTAACGGTAAAATATTGCAAAACCTCTAAATTTAAAAGATCCGCTTGAATTGACATGAAAGGGTACCCCCCGTTAAGATAGGCAAAATGCCCTCACTCCTAGAATTCAATTTTATTAATTTTTTTAAGTTCTATACAACTAAAAAATGAGCTAGCGCGGATTTTTAGCTCGCCACCCCCTTACCCCTCCCCCCACAGCCAAAAACGTAGATTTTTAAATTTAATTTTTTTAGTTGGGTTACAATTGATCTAAAAATTTAAAAAAATTCACACGTACAGCTGAGGCTTTTACAAAACACGTCCATTTTTTATGAACCCGTATGTCGAGTGTACATAACCTAAATTTTTTTTTTCATTTTTTTAAAACTTATAACTTTTTTTTTGGAGGGGGCTGCAGGTCCAGTTTTTTTGCATTTTGTGTGTTTTATCAAAAGCTATCTCTCTGATTTTTTTGAGATTTTTCCGTCAGGTGCGCCATCTTGAAAAATCAGGAAAACTGTATTTTTAGGGGGTTTTTAGGGATTTTCTCCATTTTATAGACTGCAACATAGATCAACTCACGGTTTTCTTCTTAATAGAGTATGTATAATTTGAAATAACTGAGTATTTTAGGATTATCAAAAATTGGGCAAAACACATTTAAACCCCCCAAAAACCATGTTTTCTAAGTTATGTAAGGGTTTTTGCGGGCTTAATGATATTTTTTGAGATCGATACATCCTGAATATTTTTTTTCATTTTTTTTACGTTATATGTGATTAAAAAATAAGACTAATCGCATTTTTAGCCCACCACCCCCTCCCCCTGCCCCCACAAAAACGTCAATTTTTCAATTATTTTTTGTTTAGTTAAGTTGCAATTAATTTAAAAATTTTATGAAGCTTCTACAAAACATATCTATTTTTATAGACCCGTAGGTCGAGTGTACAAAACATATTATTATAACCTCAAAATTCCTTTTCTATTTTTTTAAAACGTATTTTTGACTTCCAATCGATATTTTTTTGAAACGTCCAATGAATTGTATGTTCATTTCTCTCGCAGACGGCCGCTTCAATACGTGCTTAGCGCTCATTTTTAATTATTAAAAATAATAGTAATAAAATAATGACAAAAATTTCTTCAAGCTCTTGCAGGGGGGGCTTTAAACATGGAGTTGGTCACTTTATGACTTTCATAATAATAATTTTTAATCGAGTTATTAGGCCTTGAAAATGGCCATTTTCGCGTTTTTCAAATTTTAAATTGCATGTAACTCGACAACAGTCAATTTTATAGAAAAATTAAAAGAGACCTTTTTTGCTCAGGTTGATCCAGAGAATCTAAAACAAATTTGACCTAAATGAAAAAATTGATTTTTTGAATTCGTTTAAAAAATTGTTTAAACAATTTTTCGACCGCGGTACTGCCTGGCACCTTGTGGATTTGTTATAAGGACCTGTTTTTGAGTAAGTTTGTGCAAAAAATGAACCGGAATAATTTACCTAATGGGGACAAGCATACAGCATGGACTATTTGCATTATGAGCCAAACGAAGATGGTTTGGAAAACATTAAACGATAGATACTGTTGTAGATGCGAGTTGCGCAAACGGCAACATAATCATAGGCTGTTGTTCGCATGTAGTTGCCATAATATAATATTTATCGCATGGAAAATATTTTACAAAAATCATCAAGCCAGCAGAATATCTTACAAAACTCTTTGAAAATACAGATGTTATACCTGTAATAGACTAAGACAACGATGAAGGCTTTAGAACTGTAAAGTGTAATACCAACGAATATACTCTCCGAATACTCTACGAGTATATACGGAGCAATATGTTCTTTGGTAATACTTTTCTTATTCTTTGTGGTGTTTTACGTGGCAGTAAACATGAAGCAAAATGACATTATAATAGGCAGAGCAGAGATATAGGTTATATAGATGATACAAGCACATGTTTAAATAAGTAGAATATGTTTAATGTAAGGTAATATTAGGGTACCTACTAAATACAAACTAATGGAACAAAGAACAAAATGTTTTGATCCACAAAACGACAAGAAGTATGATATATTAAAATAATGTATTTTTCTTAAATTGATTATTCTGTTTTATTTTTGTTTTTTGTATTCTACCTAAAAGATATCACAATGACATCTTTACTTTATATAAAAATATTGAAAATATTTGAAATTATTTTGTTTAATGTAGTTTACTTGATAAGGAAGTCTAAAATTGGGCTAAGGCTTATTTTTTAAACACATCAAACGTAGAAGAAATAAAGAAAAATATTCAGGCTGTATTGATTTCAAAAAATAGTAGGCCTGGATCCCGGGTACCAAAAAAAGTTGATTAATAGCAAGCTGAAAGTATTTTAATAGTTTAATGGTGTCTAGTCGGACAAAACTTTGATGTAGGTATGGAAACAGGGGAAGTTTTAATTGTGAAACGTAATTTTAATTGTGGAACGTGTCATCCTGACAAGTTTATGATTGTGAAAGCTAACAGGTTGTTTTTAAGTTTATTCAATAGCAAATTATATTAAATATCCCTAAAAACTCAGTTATTTCAAATTATACCTACATATCCTATAAAAAAACCTTGAGTTTAATCTATTTTGAAGTCTATAAAATGGAGAAAATCCCTAAAAACCACCGAACAAACCAGTTTTGCGGATTTTTGAAGATGGCGCCCCTTACGGAAAAATCTGAAAAAGTCAGAAATATAGTTTTTGGTAAAATACAAAAAACACAAAAAAAATAGACATGCAGCCATCACCAAAAATAAAAATATACGTACCTATTAAAAAACAAAAAAAAAAGAGGTTATAATATGTACACTCGACCTTCGGGTCCATAAAAATAGATGTTCTGTAAAAGCCTCAGCTTGTGCGTGTGAATTTTTTGTAATTTATAATTTAATAATTATTAACTATTCTAAATGGGAAATAAGCCATAATTTAACTAAAAAATTACCATTTAGAAGAGTTAATTACAAAAATGTCACAAAGAAATAGCTTCAGAATAACATTTATATTGTAATTGCAAACCAACTTAAAAAAAATAAAATCGAAAAATTAACATTTTTGGCTGTGGGGGAGGGGGAATAGGGAAAGTGGGCTAAAATTGCGGTGAGTCCTAATTTTTTAAAATCATATACAACGTAAAGAAAATTAAAAAAAATATTCAGGCTGTATCGACCACAAAAAATTTAATTAGACCCGCAAAAATCCTTACAAAACTTTAAAAAGACATGTTTTTTGGGGGGTTTAAAAGTGTTTCGCCCAATTTTTTAGTATCCTAATATACTCAGTTATTTTAAATTATACATAATCTATTAACAAAACCTTGAGTTGATCTATGTTGCAGTCTATAAAATTGAGAAAATCCCCAAAAACCCCATAAAAAAACAGTTTTCTTGATTTTTCAAGATGGCGCACCTGACGGAAAAATCTGAAAAAAAAATCAGAGATATAGCTTTTGATAAAATACACAAAATGCAAAAAAATTTGACCTGCAGCCCCCTCCAAAAAAAAGTTATGGGTTTTAAAAAAGTTAAAAAAAATTGAGGTTATGTACACTCGACCTATGGGTCCATACAACATGGACGTGTTCTGTAAAAGACTCAGCTACACGTGTGAATTTTTTGAAATTTTTAAATCAATTTCAACCCAACTAAAAAAAAATTAAATCTAAAAATATACGTTTTTGGCTGTGGGGGGAGGGGTAAGGGGGGGTGGCGAGCTAAAAATTCGCGTTATCTCATTTTTTAGTTGCATAGAACTTAAAAAAATTAATAAAATTGAATTCTGGGAGTGAGGTCATTTTGCCTATCTTAACGGGGGTACCCTTTGGCATACACAGCTTATATGTCAAAGCAAAAAAGTGATGCCGATGTGTGCTTTTGCCCTGGGGGCGAGTTTCCAAAATAAGCTCGGAATTCGATAAACTGACTAATTCTAAGCAACTTTTTTCTAAAGAGTTTTTTCACCAAGTCAATACTTTTAGAGTTATGTGCGAGTGAATTTGTTCATTTTTAAACAAAATAACCACGTTTTTAGACGTTTTTTCGCAAATAACTCAAAAAATAACTGTTTAAAAAAGTGTTTAACTAATGGTACCACAATAATAATAGTTTAATAATTTAAACGTACACAAACATTTGGGGGGTTTAAAGAAACAGAACCCCATAAAATTTTAGGTAAACATAATAAAATAGAAGCCGCATCTCGATAAAAATTGGCTTATCGGAAAAATACTAAGAGGCATAAAGTTTTAAAAACATTGTGTTTAACTTATGTTACCACAATAATAATTGAACGTTTAACTACCCGCGCATCAAGTTATAACATAAATACACGCGTGGCGTACTTTATACGCCACAAGAAAATACACCTAAAAACAGCAGATTTGTTTATTTTTTTTTTTGAAAAAATACATTTAGTTGTTTTTATAAACCTTATTCGGCATCAGTAAATACTTGGAGTTCCTTCTCAGTAAGCCAATTGGGATTTATAACTGGAATCATGGAATAACTGGATTCCATGATAAATAAAATTACTAATAAAAATTTTTTTGAAATGTGATTTTTTACAGGAGAAAAATGTTGTTTATAAAGAAAAATATATTTTGTGCCTTAATGACTAAAAAACAATTGAAATATGTACTTATATTACTACTTATATTAACATAATCGTGGCGTATATGGTCCACCACCGGAAACAACAAATAATAAACTGTAAATTACGATCTTCCCAGAACGCCGATTATAACGAAACTAAAACCAAATTGTAAAGCACATTAAAGTGATGGGTTAGAGAGATAAACAAGGTCAAAAATTAAATTTTTAAATATATTTTCAGTAGAATTCTTATATCTGGCGTACAAAATACGCCAGCCCGTGTAGTTAAAGGTTAATTGGAACGTACACAAAAGTTTGCGGGGTTTAAGGGAACAAAACTCCATAAAATTTTTATGGGGTGTAAAAATTTCACTGTTATGTTAATGTTCAGCAAAAAATCTCTAATAGTTTTCGATATTTAAAAAAAAATAGATTTTCGTTTTGTAACTTCAAATGGCTGTAACTTTTATTATTTACACATTTGTACTAAGGTATATAAAGGCGGGTATACATATGCCCTCTGCTCGGTGTGCGAGCCGCTCGCGCGCAGCATATTTGTTAGATTAGTACGTGTTTTCAAGTGGCACACAAACGGCTCGCACACAGCGCACCACGATCTAACTTCTGTCGGCTTTTCAACAAATGCTTTGATGGTTCGCAATACGTATTTGGACGGGTTTGCGAGTGGTTTGTTGGTTTTGGGGCGCCTGAGTTGAATATTTGTTAGTAATGGAGTGTTAGGAAGGAAATATCAAACTTATTGATGTTTACCGTGGAAAGTGAAAATGAGATGATGACATTGAATATATTTAAACATGTTAGCTTGCAACCCCCAACTTGTAACCAACTCGCAATCATCTTGCAACCAATTTGCAACCAACTTGCAACCAATTGTCAACCAATTTGCAACCAATTTGCAACCAACTTGCAACCAATTTGCAACCAACTTGCAACCAACTTGCAACCAACTTGCAACTCAACTTGCAACCAATCGGAATGAAACCAAACACTTCTCGATGAGAATAGGAGAAGCTACTCCCGACGTCGGCCGATATCGGATCTGATCTGATTGGAGAAAAACGGATCCAATGTAGGCACCCACATTTAATACTAATTATCTACAATTACTAAATGTTCGTAAGTTTCCTCTGGATCGCGGAAGGTTCGTCAAAATGAAAAATTTTAACGAACATTAACCGCGCCACGAATGCGCGGCGCTCACACGGCGCGGAGTTCGCGGCGCGGATATGTATTTCCGCCTTTAGGTTCAATCGGACTATTTTTGGTCCCAGAATATGTGATGTAATTTATGACATGCATTTTTGTTACACCCTGTATTTTACCTGAGTATAAGCGAAAATGTGATTTTCGTATGGCTTTCATTATTGGCTGTTAACAACGCATTAGAAAATTGAGGGCTTGTTTTTGTCCTTGAGCCACAATAATCTAACTCTAACTAAATCAAAATTAAATAAAAATCCTCGTAAAGAGTTTGCTTGTATAATACAATATTTGCTACACTTGACTGTCAGAGAAATACCTATAGAAATTTAATTGCAATTATAAACGTTGAAAACTTTGTAACAACTCTGGTAGTAATCTCGGATATCGTATTTCAAGGAGTTTGTAACTGACACATGGTTTAATTACATTAGTTCTCTCGTAGTTCGTAAGCACAAACGTTCAAGTTTTTTTTTGCTTGACATATTCGACGTGTAAACAGTGAAAACCCAGGAAAAATCTAAAAGCGCAATTATTTTCTGGCTTATATTTTACACGTTAAGGGGACGGGTACGTATTTTCGGCTGAAATGCTATTTAAATGGGGAGTAATTTTTTTCGAATTCTGAGAAAACTAATAAGTATTTTTTAAAAATTTAAACGCAGAATAAAAGATTACGTTCTTACCGATGGCCGAGAATCCCTGAAAACTTCTATAATGTTTATTTTAATAAGTTACAGTGGTGAAAAACTAAGAGAAAATGTAGTGTGATTTTTAATTTCAAATATCTCATTTAAAAGAAACTATTTATTTATTCTAAGGGACTTTCGACCCTCGATAATATTCCAGTCTTTCATTCTGCGTTTAAATTTTTTAAAAATATTTATTAGTTTTTTCAGGATTCGAAAAAAATGGACACCATCTCCTTGGTGATATTTTCCAAATCGAACATTCTCTATCTTTGTCATACAACGCACTGAGTCAAATAGAATATGATGACAAGACAGTGACAGTTTTAAATATTTGACATGGCATCGGGAATATTTTGAGTTGTTGATTAAATAATATTGTAGTCCAGTCGCCAGGGTGGTACAACAGCCTCCTTAATTCAGATGGACTTAAAGATTTTGTTATGTTTTTTGACTCGTAGAACACGAATTTTTAGGGTAACTGTTGATCCAGATGTCGATAAGATTGTTATAAACAAAGAACTTACATAACAGCGATTTTTCACAAAACAAAACATTTTTATGTATTTTTTGGGTGATCCTAAGTAAAAAAAGGTTCTTACAATCTTTCCGTAGGATGCATAATTTTCGAGATAATCGCGGTTGAACTTTCAAAAAATCGAAAAATTGCAATTTTTGAACCCGAATAACTTTTGATTAAAAAATAAAATATCAATTCTGTTTACCGCATTTGAAAGTTTAAGTCAAATTCTATCAGTTTGGATATTTTCATTTCTAAAAATAAATTTTTTTATTGTTAAACAAAGCTATAAACACTATAAACACAGTGTTTCCCGTGCTAATGCATGCGTTTTAATGTACAGTCGGAAAAATAAAAGAATACCCATGAACGATCACATCGATAACATATTTTGTATTTGCTGCTTTTTTCCATAAATAACAAACAAGAGAGATAGATTATTAATAATCTGAAATGTGATTGGTGTGATCGTTCATGGGTATTCTTTCATTTTCCGACTGTATGGTCCTTTTCATGGGCATTTTTCAGTGCGTCACAAATGATATAAAAAAGGTAACTCATTTTTTTTTCTTGGGTTTGTATGACTGCGGACCTTAGGGTCGAATCGCCCATCTAACCAATTTTGCTCGTTTTTACATTAATTTCAACTACTCTATGTTTATATTCCTTCCCTATTATACATTACAATATCATCATATCATTATTATTATTATTTTACATTAACATTTTTTAATTCTATTTTTCATTATATTATTTATTTTTTATATTCAATTATTTTTTTCTTTTTTTTTGTATCTTTTTTATTTTTTTTTTGTTTTTTTTTGTTTTTGGTTTTTTTTTATTTTTTGTTTTTTGTTTTTTGTTGTTTTTTTTTATTACGGTAAGACTAAAACCCGATTCAACCTCTCGGAGGTTATTCGTCTTCTTAATGGTTTCTGTTTTTTTTTAATATTTATTAAAATGTTTTTACATTTTTTTTACAATATTTTTCTACTTCTAAATACAGATAGTTAACCATAGCTACTCATATTTTCAGTTTAATATTTTTAATATGCTCACATAATAAAATAACCACTTGTGGATTATTACTTTGTTTTAATAAGAACTTTAAATTAATTGGAAGTATGGCATCCTTTAACTTATAAATTTTGTACAAAAAGATTTTCATTTGAGCTTGTATTAGAGAGAGGTAACTCATACTTTGTATAGTCATAATATGTGCGTTGCCATATATCATCGGGTCCATAAATTGTACAGATTATATTCGTAGATATATTACATAATTAGTAAACAATTTTCTTTTTCGATTATAGCGCCATCTATCGACAACTAGAATAAATGTTATAAATGTCTGTAATCACGGACGTGCCTTTTTTCTGTCACAGAAAATTGTAGAAATTGTCTGTATGCGCTCCTACTCGTTCGATTTTAAATGAGAAATGCATTGAACCCATCACTCAAGCACTATGTGTTTATAGCTTTTTTTAACAATAACAAAATTAATTTTTAGCAATGAAAATAATCAAAACCGATAAAATTTGACTTGAAGTTTCAAATGCGGTAAGCAGAATTGCTATTTTATTTTTGAATCAAAAGTTATCCGTGTCGAAAAATTGCAATTTTTGTTTCTGAGATGTGAAAAAATATACGTTCAAAATAAGTCCAAAGTGGGTAAACTGACTAATTCTAAGCAACTTTTGTTCTATAGAGTTTTTTTTTACTAACTTAATACTTTTGAGTTATTTGCTCTGACTCTAATCATTTTTCAACAAAAAAATACAGGAAAAAATGTTAACTTGACAAATAAATATTGTTTTTCGCTAAAATTCAATGTTACAGCTGCCACCCACCTGCCTCTCTAAAGTTTCAACATTTCGTTAAAGCGAAAATCAATGCTTATTTTTCAAACACATTTTTTTTTCTGTTTTCTGACGCAGAAGATGTATTTAGAATTAAATAAATTATATAAATTCTTCTTTTTGTGTCAATTAATTTAATTCAAAACTTTTTTTAGACACTGTGTATAAATAATTATGTTAATGTTTATATTACTGAATAGATAATTGAATAACCTTTCAAATGAGCTATGTCACATGACCCCTATTCTCATTTAAAAAAATCATCGGTTACGTCATCACGGCCAGATAGATCACATAACTAGTATGGTGTATAAGCCAAAAAATCATAATTTATAAATAAAAATTTATCTGTTTCGGGAATTTCTAATAATGTTGTTTATTTAGCTAATAATTTGTTGTTTGTTTGGGTTTATATGACTGCGGACACTAAATCCATTCGCCATTAGCTAATAATGAATGTATACGTTATTTTATAGGCGCATTGTATATTGTATATATATTATGATCTGTAAGTTTCATCGGTTCAAATTGTTAATTTTTGAAAAAAAAATGGTTTTAAAATAAAAAAAAAATTTAATTTTTAGTTTTGAAAACAATATTTTTTTTTCATTATTTAATAGAACGTAAGTCATTCTCTACATTTGGGTACTTCAAAACATGATTTTTAAATAATAGGTATTAGAAAAATAGCTGGTTTTACGTCACTATTCGCTACAAAAATTACCCATGTTTCTGAATAATATATTATTTTACTTCTCTAGTTGTAATTAATTTGATGGTAGTAAAAAGAGACATAGCCTTTTTGTAACACGATAAAACTCCACATATTTTTAATTTCTCCTTTTGCAGTGCTTTTACGATGCTTTTATGTGAAAAAATTAATTAAGCTGTTTTGTAGCCTCTCTCGCTTTAGTGTCTTTAAAAATATACGTGTCTAATAAATGAAATTAAAAGACTTCCTATTCATGCGTACCAATTGGTTTCCTTCACCTTATTACATCGTTTTTTTTTTTTTTTTTTTTTTTTTTATTTATTTACGCTGTAACCACAGGGGTTATTAGCGATCTAAAAAATATAACAAAAGTAAAGTTAATAAAAATTACAATAGGTGATACAGTCCAGAGTCTTTAAGATAATTTATTGTGTTTTTAACATTCATGTTTACTCCTAAGGCTTCCTTTATATTCATTGGGATGGTATACTTCTTTCTTATTGTTTCATATGTTTTGCACTCAGTTAATATATGTTTCACGGAGAGTGTTGTTTCACAGTTTTCACACATAGGCGGCACAGTTCGCGTAAAGAGATGTTTGTGTGTTAGGTTGCTGTGCCCCAGCCGTAAACGTGTTATTTTCACTTGGTCGGGTCTGTTCGCTATTATTTGCGGCCACGGTTTCACTGATTGTTTGATTTCCTTGAGTTTATTTTGCGACGCACTCCATTTATTTTGCCACGCACTAAACACTTTATATTTTATTTCTGACTTCAGGTCATCGGAAGAAACCTCGTTAATAAGGATGGAGTCCTGGCTGAGGGATGCTGAACGGGCTAGTAGATCTACTTCCTCATTTCCTTGTATACCTGAGTGTGATGGGACAAACATAAAGTCGACAGTGATCTTTTTTTTATTTAGGATCGCTATTTCTGATTGGATATGTAAGGCAATTGGATTATTGGTGTAAAGACGTTTGATAATGTTAAGTGAGCTGAGTGAATCGGTTATTATGAGAGACGGGGATTGTTTCGACTCTTTTATGTGGATCAGTGCTTGTAATATTGCATACAACTCTGCAGTGAATGACGACGTAATAGGCTTGAATTTAAATTTTAATGATGTATTGGGTGTGAGGATGGCTGCACCAACACCGTCTGATGATTTGGATGCGTCAGTGTATATCTTGTAGTGATTTTTAAAGGTTTCCATTTCTTTTAAGAATGATTGTTTGATTAGGTCTGTTATGGTCTCACTTTTTTTGTATATACTAAGGTTAGTATTAATTTTGGGAATTGGTATTAACCAGGGTGGAGAAGTTGGGAAATTTGTTGGGATAATTTCAGGAAATTGAAGATGTAGGTCATGAAGGTTTCTCCTAATTCTTTCGTAAAATGGTGGATCTAATCTTGTTGCAGAGAAAGTGCCTTGAAATCGATCTGTGAATGTATTGGTATAAGTAGGGTGTTCTTTATTACTGGCTATTTTAGAAGCATATGAGAGAGAAAGATATTTGCATCGTAAACTTAGGGGTGGTTCTCCTGTTAAGCATTGTAAACTTTCAACTGGTGTCGTTCGAAACGCACCTGTAGCTATTCGTAGAGCCGCGTTTTGAACAGTTTCTAAGGTTTTCAATACTGACATTTTGCTTGATGAATAAACTATCGTACTATAGTCGAGTTTGGATTTGACTAAAGATTTATATACGTGTAATAGTGTATTTTGATCTGCTCCCCAGTTTTTGCTGGAAATAGTTTTCATAACATTTAATCCTGCTTGGCATGATTTTTTAAGTTCTTCTGTATGTTTTTTCCATGATAACTTTTGATCGAAAACCATACCTAAAAATCGGACATTATTTGTGAAACTAAGGGTTTGGTTATATAGCTTCAGATGCGGAGTTCGAGTGTTATGTTTTCTTGTGAATAGAATACATTTAGTTTTTGTCGGTGAGAATTGTAATCCGATAGACCTAGACCATGTTTCTAACTGATTGATTGTTTGTTGTAAATGTTTTTGTATAGATGTAGAGTTTTTTCCTTTGGCAAATAAAACTAAGTCATCAGCGTATAGTCTTCCTTTGACAATTGGTGAGCATTGTTGAAGTATATCGTTTATGGCTATTAGGAAAAGGGTTGAGCTTATAACTGATCCTTGTGGTACTCCGTTCTTTTGAACTTTTTTATCTGAGTTAACGTTGTCTGATCGAACTATGAAGCTGCGAGATTGAAGAAAATTTGATATAAATTTTAACATATTTCCTCTGATATTCCAATTATGCAATTTCGTTATGATATTGAATCGCCACACAGTATCGTAAGCTTTATTAATATCAAAGAAGACTGCGATACAATCTTGCTTATTTGCAAATGCTTCATGTATGCCTGACTCTAAGTCTATTAAGTTGTCTACAGTGGATCGATTTTGCCTAAATCCGCTTTGCTGTGGGATAAGAAGTTTTTGTTGTTCTAAATACCATCTCAGTCTTTTATTTATCATTTTCTCTAGCACTTTACATATAATATTGGTTAAAGATATTGGTCGATATGATTCTGGTGATGTCCGGGATTTATCAGGTTTGAGAAGAGGTAGTATTATTGCTTCGGACCAGGTTGAAGGGAAAACCTGGTTACTCCAGATTGAATTATAAAGGTCTAATAATAAATTGTTCCCATTGTCTGGAAGATGTAGTAGAAATGCTAGGGGAATACCGTCTGGTCCCGGGCTTGCATCTTTCGAAGAGTTTAAGGCTTCGGCAAGTTCTATTAAGGAAAAAGGAACGTTAAGGTTGTGAATCTCATGTTCGTCAAATCCCACGTTTTTATGCATTTTGAAATCGTCAGTATAATTTTCATCACTGGAATTTAACTCGTATTGGTCTGCTAACATATCTACGATTTCTTTTCTATCTCTAATTATTTTGTTATTTTTTGCTAGAAAAGGAATTTTATATGGTTGGCTTTTACCAGAGATTTTTCTTAAGTTTCTCCAAACTGTACTTATTGTTGAAGAGGTATTTAGAGATGAGATGAATTTTTTCCAGGATTCTTTTCTATTCTTTTTTAGAATGTATCTTGCCTCAGCTCGTCGTTTTTTGTATTCCGTTGTGTTTTCGTCTGTTTTGTGACGCTTTAGTTTATTGAAAGCTTTCTTATACTCTCTCGTAGCTTGGCTGCATTCAGGTGTCCACCATGGAAGAGGCTTATGTTTCTTTAATATTTTTGTTTTTCCTACATATGTCATGGCGGCATTAGTGATCATTTGTAAAAATGTACTTAAAAATTTGTCTATGTCGTTTGATGATGTGAAGTTGGTTTGGTTAATGTCCTGTTCAATTTGTTTGGTAAAGTTAGTCCAATCAGCGTTTTTAATATTCCACTTTATGATAGATGACTCAATATTTATTGTGCTCTGATGTGTTAAAGAAATTATAATGGGGTAGTGGTCACTACCGTATAAATAGGGTAGTACGTCCCATGTTAATGTGGTGGACAAAATTGGGTCACACAGAGAAATATCAATTGCCGATGTTGTGCCATTTTGGATGTTGAATCTGGTTGGTCTTCCGTCGTTAAGTAGATTCAGATTTTGGGATGTTATTATGTCTTCTATAATACGACCTTTCGAGTTGAGTTTTATGGAGCCCCACATCGGATTGTGTCCGTTAAGATCTCCGACGATAATTCTAGGTGAAGGAATTTGTTCCATAATAGCTATTAAATCTTCTTGGGATATGGATTGATTTGGTGGGATATACATATTACATATATAAATCTTTTGAGGTATATTTATTGAGATAGCTATTAATTCAATATTATTTGAAGTCACTGTTAACTGTGTGCTCATGAATTTTTCATCTACGTAAATTGCTACTCCTCCACTGGCAATATTTTGGTTTAATCTGTTTTTGTAGAAACATGAATAATTACGAAAGTTATATACGTGGCTTGAATTTTTGAAATTTGTTTCCTGTAGGCAGATAATAGATGGGTGGGTTTCAGAGATAATATGTTTAAGTTTTTCGAAATGGGTATAGAACCCATTTAAGTTCCATTGAAGTAGAGAAGTGAATTTAATTATTCTTTAGAAGAGCTTATAGACGAGTCGGAGTCTTCTCCCGAGAATGAAGTTTTTAAACCAATGTATTTGCCAAGTTTTTTCCTTAATCTGGTGCTTTTGTTTTTCATTCTTTTGTCGGTATAATATGGATGTAATTCTGTTAGAAACTTTATAAGTGCCTGAGAGTCATCTGAGTATAATTTTGTTATGCTGATTATGTCTTTTGCTCCTTGTATATTTTCGAATAAATCCACTACTTGATCAAAGTTTAACAATTGTGTTTCGCTTTTTTCTAGATATTCTCGAACTGGTTCTAAAAACGTTTTAAGATTTGTTATCTCATCTGTTAAGTTTTTGTCGTCAGTTTTGGTTTTTTTCATTAATTGAAGTTTAGGTTTTTCGAATTCGTCTTCGGCGGGTGGCGATGTTGCATCTTCTAAGGTTCTTTTTCCTGTTGTTTTATCCGAAGTTATCTGGGGTTCGTGAGTATTCATCTGTGTATTTTTGTTTAGAGGTAAGTTTTGACTTGCTTCGGGTGAGGTTGATTTTTGTTTTTGGATATTATAGGATGACTCAGACGATGTAGGTGTTGCGATTGTAGTGTTGACCGAAGACGTGGTTAAATGTATGGATGTATTTTGTAGTGGTGGTTGTTGGGTTGTGTTTATTGATAAATGCGGGATGACTTCTGTTTGCGATGTGGTTTGAGAAGACATGGTAGGTGTGGAGGGAATGGTATTTGAAATTGTGGGAGTATTTTGCGGATTATCTTGTTGAGTATGATTTATTGGTAAAGTTTGTTTCATCTCTGTTTGCACTGCATTATCATTGTAAGGATGGCTATGAGATGAAATATTTGGACAATTAGCTGCCTGGTGTCCAGTTAATTTGCATTTGAAACATGTATCGTTTTGGGCTATAAATATGCGGTATGATGTTTGTTCTAACTCGACAAAAAAAGATTCAGGTAATACAAAGTTGTCTGGCAGAGGTGAAATGAAAATTTGTCGTCGGAAGCTTAGAATGTGACTGAAAGCAGGATTGGTTGCTCCTATTCTTAGGTGTGATATGTCTGATAGAGGATTTAGACCTAGTTTTATTAATTCGTCTTTAATTAAGTTCGAAGGTATACTTGGACATACACCGGACAGAATTAAGCGGACTGATGGAGTTATTAATCTTCTTGCTTCTAGTATATTTCCATTTACTTTTATCTTCTTTGTTTCTGTTAGGAATTTGTCTACTAAGTTTTTAGATGATAGATATATGCATATTCTACCGTTTGATATACGGGATGCGAAAATTATATTTCTTGGTTCTATATGCTGACTCAATCCTTCAAGATAGTCATTGATTGTACAATTCTCTAGAGTGTTAAATAAAATGGCTTGATCTCTGTCTGGAGTTAATATATTGCGTGGTTGGCTAACTGCTTTTGAATATGATGCAATTTGTTGTGGTTGACTGGAAGATGACATCTTTTAAATTTATTTAAAATCCAACTCCGGTGCTGTCTCACAGCTTTCGCTGTGACACCCGTTCATGGAATTGGATAATGTAGAGATAATTGTCGTGATTTATTGAAATATTCAATCCAAATAGACACAAATAATAAATTTCATCTACTTACAATTAAAATATTCCGTATACAAATCACTTTCACTAGTACTTTTATATTATAGTACTTTTTATTTTCTTATTACATCGTTGGTATGTTTAATTTTAACGGAACTCCATTCTCGTCCAAGAATTGGTCCATCGTAAAAGTTTCCTTTGATTTTATTTCTTTCTTTTTCTTTTTGTTTTACACCTAACGTCCACTTACAAAAAGCTTAGAGGCTTTAGAGATACCTGAGAAAATAAAATGAATTTTCTACAAAGATAAAGTCACTGCTCAACAATTGAAGTGAATATTAGAAAAAAATTTATGATACCTCTGACAAACCTCTAAATAAATAAAAGTCAAATATATTAATCAAAAACTTCTTTAGTCGTGAACTACACTGGGGTGCAAAATTAACCGGACACCTTAAAAATGGGTCATTTTTGATGTTTGGAATTTCCTAAACCTGTTGTCCGATTTAAGTGATTCTTTTAATTTAATATAGCCTTATTCTTTAGCAATATCGGTGTAATAGTATTGTTGCTAAACAGTTATAGACTAAGAGTCGCTATAGGTGAAATTTCTTAATCATTTTAGGCACGATGAGACCCTATAACTTAAATAGTAGAACCTAAAAGAAAACGTTTGACCACTGTGCCGTCACTTTTTAGTGGCACATGCGTCGACAGTGGCGCATCAAACTTTCCACTTATGGACGGGATAAATAAATTAAAAGTTAACAGAACTTACCAACAGAATTAATTTTTTTTTATTTTTTTAAGTTCTATGTGATTAACACATAGGATTCATCGTGATTTTAACCCACCACCCCCTTCCCCCTGCCCCCACATCAAAAACTTCATTTTTCGTTTTTATTTTTTTTTGGTGGGATGAAATCAATTTTAAAATTTCATAAAATTCACACGCATAGTTGAGGCTTTTATAAAACATGCCTATTTTTTTTAGACCCATAGGTAGAGTGTACATAACCTCAAAAAATTAAAAGAAATTTTTTTTTCAAAAAAGCGTATAACTTTTTTTGAGGAATAGCTGCAGGTCTAATTTTTTCTTAATCTTGTGTGTTTTATGAAACACTATATTTTTAATTTTTTTCAGATTTTTCCTTAAGTCTCCCCACCTTCAAAAATCCGAAAAACTGTTTTTTGGGGGGTTTTGGGGGATTTTGCCTATTTTATAGACTTCATAATATATCAAATCAATTTTGTTTTTATAGGTTATATGTAACTTGAAGTAACTGAGTTCTTTAGAATATTTAAAAATCAGAAAAACACGTTCAAATCCCCCAAAACCCCTTTAAAAAACAGTTTTTTGGATTTTTGAAGGTGACCAACGTTATAGAAAAATCTAAAAAAAATTAGGAATATATTGTTTGATAAAATACACAAGACTAAGAAAAAATTAGATCTGCAGCTGTCCCCAAAAAAAAGTTATATACTTTTTTTCAAAAAAAAAATTTAAAATTTTTTTGAGGTTATGTACACTCAACCTACATGTCTATAAAAAATAGACGTGTTTTATAAAAGCCTTAACTATGCGTGTAAATTTTTTGAAATTTTAAAATTGATTGCATCCCACCAAAAAAAATAAAATCTAAAAATAAAGTTTGTGATGGTGGGGGCAGGGAGAAGGGGGTGGTGGGTTAAAATTACGATGAATCTTATGTCTTAATCACATAAAACTTAAAAAAATGAAAAAAATTAAATTCTGGTAATTAGGGAGGATATTTTTTAATTTATTTATCCCGTCCATAAGTGGAAAGTTTGATGCGCCACTGTAGACGCATGTGCCACTGAAAAGTGACGGCACAGTGCTCAAACGTTTTCTTTTAGATTCTACTATTTAAGTTATAGGGTCCCGTCGTGCCTAAAATGATTAAGAATTTTCACCTATAGCGGCTCTTAGTCTATTAAATTTTCATTGTATACCGGGTGGATCAATCAAACTGTGTTTTTTCTAATAGTTCGCATCACCCTGTGGAACATTCTAGCATTTATAAAATACTGAAATTACATTCCAACTATAGCCTCATGTTTTCTCAACATTTTGTTTTTTGATTCGTTCGCTTGCATTGGACCATAAAAAGTTAGGAACTTTAACAACTAGCCATGTTTTTCATTAACACAGGGTGTTTTAGAAAAGTATGGCCAACTTTAAGGGGAAATTCGGCATAAAAAAATAATGAGGGTTTGCTTTATAAACGGTGTGTCCGCAACTGCTTCGTTTCCGAAATAGGGGTGTTAAAATTTTTATTACAAAATGACGATTTATGTATTGCTTTAAAACCGACTGAGATATGCAAATGAAATTTGTTCGGTTTTAAGACGTAGTTATTGCACATTTTTTGACATACAATTAAGCATTTAATATTCACCATTGGCGCGCATACGGGTAATAAAACCGCTTATTTTACCCGTATGCGCGCCAGTGGTGAATATTAAATTCTTACTTTTATGTCAAAAAATGTACAATAACTACGTCTTAAAACCCACCAAATTTTATTTGCATATCTCAAGCGGTTTTAAACCAATAAATAAATCATCAGTTTGTAAGAAAAATTTCAACACCCTCTATCTCAGAAACGAGGCACTCGCGGACATAGGTTTATAAAGCAAACTGTCAGTATTTTTTCATATAGAATTACCGCTTGAAGTTTTGCCACACTTATTTAAAAACACACTGTATTCATGAAACATGGGTAATTGTTAAAGTACCTAACTTTTTTATGCTCCAACATAAGCGAATGAATCAAAAAACATAATGTTGAGAAAACATGAATCTATAGTTGAGTTTTAATTTCAGTATTTTATAAATGCTAGAAAGTTCCACAGGGTGATGCGAACTTTGAGAAAAAAACACAGTTTGATTGGTACATCCGATATACAATGAAAATTTAACTGGTTAGCAACAATACTATTATAGCGATATTGATAAAGAATAAGGCTATAAAATATTAAAAAATTACTTAACCCGCCATTACACGCGCTATGAGGAAATCCCTCACCATATTTGTTTATAACCAATGAAATTGTGTAAACTAATACGATAACCTTAAGCACCAAGGAATGCCTTTAGCATGGTTTATGAGAGAGTATGAAAAAGTTATAGAATATTTCAGGCGGCCAGCGTGCTGTGTGATAGTTGAAAGAAGAGACATCCCTCTTCAAGTGAGGGAATTCCTCACTGCGCGTGCAGTCACAGTGAAATCACGTTTCTATTATCTCAAAGAAGCTTTTAGGTTTTCATTTAATATTTAGGTAGGTTAAATTAAAATATTATTGTTTGGATTAGGTTAGGAACAGTGGCACACCGAGGGGGGGTTTGGGGGTTAAACTCCCACCCAGAGCATATAGAAATATATATAAAAGAAAGTAGGAAAATGTAACTTGTCTTTTACAAATAATACAAAAAACTTTCGGTGCCCAAGCAAACCCCCCCCCAGAGGAGAATTCTAGGTGCGCCACTGGTTAAGAACCCATTTTTAAATTTACCTATTCTAATTGGGAAATAAGCCACAATTTAACTTGAAAAATTGATTTTATTGACGTTTCGAATTCCACCTCGGACGTCGTTATGAAAATACAAAATATTAATAGTTAGTTACATAAATGCTACAAAGAAATACCTTCAGAACAGTTTTTAATTTTAATTTGTATTTTTAGTAAAATGAATTCGCGTAAAGAACGTTAATTTCTTCAGTGGCTTGCTGAAATTGAAAATTAAGAAAACTTGCTTTTGATCTATATTATTTTTACTTTTGTTTTGTTAAATTAATAAAAAAAAATTGGTTTACGAGACTTTCTATAATATGTGAGTACAACCCATTTTATATTTTTACATGTTGACATTCATTCTTCCTCGAAATAAGTCGAATTTATGTAGGTGAGGGCGACGCTCATACGCGTGCAACCACGTCACAATAGAAGACGCGTGTAACGGCGGGTTAAATCGGACAACAGGTTTGAGAAATTCGAGACATCAAAAATGACCCATTTTTAAGGTGTCCGGTTAATTTTGCACCCCAGTGTATGTTTGGGCATAAACAGAAGCAAAAATATATGTTACAATAAAATAAAGCATAAAAAATAAAAATAAAAAATATGTATCATAAATAAAATAGGTCTAGTCATTAATAAAACATTAATGAACTGTGGAATAGTATATTGCACAACAAGTGAGAAAAAGACATATTCCTCACGAGCGCAAAAATTTGTTGGTACGAGCAGAGGCACGAAGCGAGTGCCGCAAATCAAACGAGGGAGAAATATGTTATCTTCTCATGTGTTGTACACTCTACTTTTTCTATGGATGCGGTTTTGTCAAGAGGTCAAACTTAAAAATTAAATAATTTGGGTGCTTTTAGGAATATTATATGCTTAAATTGAAATAAAATGCATAATATACACATAATATGCACATAATATGTAGGTATTTAATATTCTCAATAGTTATATACTTTATTTATTTAAAATTATAATAAACAGTTATATTTGAACAGTTTTAAAAGGTAATTCCTAGTAAGTTTTGGTTCAACACATTTTGTTTGACAACAATAATTGAATGGGTCCGCCGAATAACGTTGTAAGCGACACTTTGTTTGTTTTTGAGAAGTTAAAGAAAAAGTTTTAAAATTGTGATAATGGTGAGTTTATACATTTTAAGGGCGGGAATTACAGACTGTATTACTAACCCTTGAAATATATAAGTTTGCCATTGTTATAAATTTAAAACTTTTTTTTCTAATTCTTAAAAATGAGTGATGTGGCGCTTACAACGTTATTCGGCGGACCTACTTAATTGTGTTTGTATTGTGCATGTTTCCATGAAAAGGCGATCATATGTATGGTTAACACGTGGAAAACCCGTGAGAAAAAATATTTCTCACTGCAATGGCCGACTTTTCTCACTGCGTGAGAAATTGTTCGTTTTGAATGTATCTAAGTAGTGAGAGAAGTTGCACATTATATAGCATCCACAGAAAAATATATTTATTCAATACTCTAAAATGTAGATATTCGCACCTCCGCTCAAAGAATGTCAGAAGTCAAAAAGCAAATTTTCGAGAAAACGACGTTTAAAGTTTGTCCTACAACATTTTCGGGTTTAATTCAAAAACTATTAGAATTAGAAAAATAATGGGAGGGGAGCAAAGTATGCAAAATGTGCAGTCACTCGAGCATTATGGGGACCTATTAGGTTGTGAGGAGTAGGTCCTAAAACAAAAAAAGTTATGTAAAGTTTTCCATTTATATGAGGATGGGGACTTTCCATTTTTAGTTTAATTTTTCATTTCCAACAATCGTTTTTTTAGATTATAGCGTCATCCATCCATAATTCGAAAAAATGTCTTGAATAAAAGATACTTATTTTTACGTAAGGAATCCAAATCTGCAATAAAAAATGGGGGCTCCCACTTGAGATTTGAAAGTAACCCCCCATCTCACCTCCGTGGGAGGTCGTGTTTGGTGTCATTCGATAGATTTTTGAAAAATATTGAATACGTGTATTCTTCAGTTTTTTGATCTGATGTTCATTTCGCGAAATATCGCGGGATTCGTATTTAAAATTTTAAATTTACCCCCCACCCCTCTCCGTGGAAAGTCGTGTTTGATATCATTCGATAGATTTTTAAAAAATATTGTGAACGTATTTTTTAGTTTTTCGATCTGTCATTCATTTCGCGAACTATTCGCTTTTTTCTTGTGAAGCTTTGGGACTCACCTTCACCGCCCCGCTTAAATCGTCAGATTTTTGAAATATACACTGTTTTGCATGTACTTAACTTACCTTATCTTCATCTGACAATTTGGAGTTTTTCTAAGGATAGATTTTTTTTCGGCCCCCTCTTAACGAACGCCCCTGTATTAAGAGGCAATATTATATGGTAGAAGTACATTTTCAGGGTACAGAGTTTCTCCCCATGTATCTCCCCATACTTATGTTTCGTGGACTTAAGAAGGCATTTGACATGGTCAAATTAAAGGACGTTATCCATTTATTGTACGCAAGAGAGGTACCTCTAGGAATAATTAAAACGATCGAAAATATCTACCAGAACAACACAATAAAAGTAAAAATAGATGAAGAACTAACTGACCCAATTGAAGCTGGCAATGGTATAAGACAGGGAGATTCCCTGAGTCCTCTGTTGTTCAACCTGTTCATGGACGAAATAATAAAAAAAGTAAGAACAAACAAAGGATACCAAATGGGAGAAAAACAACTTAAAATAATCTGCTATGCAGACGACGCAATACCAATATCTTAAAGTGAATATGATTTACAACGTATGCTGCACGAATTTAATATAACCGCTAAAAAATTTAACATGTTAATTTCCCCAAAAAAGACTAAATGCATGGTTATAACAGCAGATCTAATAAGGTGTAAATTAGAGCTGGAGGATCAAATAATAGAACAAGTCATGGAGTTTAAATATCTTAGCATCACACTATGCAGCTAAGGAAAGCTCGAAACAGAAGTGGAAGATCAGGTGAATAAAGCAAACAGAGCCGCAGGTTGCCTGAATTAAACAATATGGAGAAATAGAGACATCGGAAAAAAGTGAAAGGCAGAATTTACAAAACAGTCATCAGACCAATAATGACATACGCGGCAGAAACACGACCTGATACAGAAAGGACAAAAATAATGCTAGAAACAGCAGAGATGGAAACATTGCGAAAAATCGATGGTAAGACGCTGTGGGATAGAGCTGGAAGTGCAGATATACGACGGAGATGCAAGGTGGACAACATTAATAACTGGGTGAAAAGCAGAAGAGTAGAATGGAACGACCAAATAAGCCGAATGACAACAAATAGAGTAGTAAGGACGGCGAGAGACGGTACCCCAATAGGAAGACGATCAGTGGGAAGACCACGAAAAAGATGGAATGACAACTTACTGAAGGCACATTGAAAAACAGTGTAATGTCTATATAAAAAGAAGAAGAAGGGCTCCCCTACCACAACTATTTTAGTCGGTTATAATGGTTGTTGAAGTTCTGTAAAATAGTGTATTAAGTATATTAACACGCTTTGTATGTACACACCTTAGATAAACAAATAATTCTTTGCACAAGTCGATATGGGACACTGTTTGTGTTCGGTGCGTCGTTGATTTTGGATAATCGTATAATGACACTAGTGTCATATAACGATAAATACTTGACTCATATACGTGACACTTTATTAGATAGGAGTTTACAGTATTATTAAACTTTTGGTGCAATAAAACCGATTTTAAAATTTTTTGAGTTATCACTCCCCTCTTTGAGCGGAGGTGCGATATTATGACATCAAAAATCTTATTAGTATTAAGAAATTCACACCGAGAATGCAGTACGGCTAAGATAGGGCAATACATTTCTAATGGGGAATAAACGCACAAGGTTGTCGGTCTTCACCAGTTGTTGATTGCTCTCTCAAGAGCGCTGAATGCGCATTCCTATCTTAACCGTACTGCAATCCCAGTGTGAATTTCACGTTAACAAAAATGACAACTTGATTAAAAAAAATAGTTTAATTCAAAACATGTAAATGAATGCATAAAACTCCAAAATTAATTAATGGGGACTACAAACCTGTTACAATGAAGAGCGTTGAAAAAAAATAATGACATAATATTTTTGTAATAATAAATTAATAATATACGTGAATAGGCCTGGATCCCGCGTATCAAAAAAAAAGAATGTGTGTGTACTTTGTACGCACGTAAGAAGTTATACTTCTACTACATATTATGTGATTTTTAAGACAATACCAAAAATTTAAAAAAATAAAAGAATAAAACGCACACAAACACATTGAAAAATGCCACAAAGAAAAAATGATTTCTGAACGATAATAATTGTTGGCAAAAATTTTAAATACGCATTTTCTGAAAAAAAAATATATAACAAATATACTTACAATCATAAAATGCATAAAAAAATAAAAACTTGCATCGGGAATAGAACCCGTGAATTTCGGGGCGCTTTGATTCGTAATCGAAGCCTTGACTCACTCGTCCAATTCCACATTATTTGTCATGCAGAAAAATAGGGTAACTGAACGTTTTACTGTTTGACAGTTGTTTTGAATATAATTAAATTATGTAGTTTAAATTTTGTGGAAGAAAATATTAAAATATAACAAAACAGTAAGAAAACAATATATTAGATGAAGATTGGTAGAACTTTTGTTGGTAATCAAATTAAGTATGTAAATCAAAGCATTACATACCTACTAATTTGGGATTTCTCTCTAAAATCCCCATTCTTGAGGAAATAAATGTACAGTAGAGCGTCGATTATCCGAACGTCGATCAACCGAACGAACGCTTATTCGAACTATCGACTCCCGCGTCCCGCACTCGAATACCGAGCAAGCGTTAGTAATTGACGCTTAAAATATTTTCAATTTTCTTCAATATTGTATCCAAAAATAATTATGTTGTTGCAAAGACTGCACTTTTTTGTTTAGTTGCTAGTTGTCATTATCAAGATATAAATAAATATGTAGGTATATAAATATGGCTTTTATTCACTTGTGGATAAATATGTGTGACTATAAATATGTATCAATATATTGTAGTTCGATTATCCGAACAAATCGGTTTTCCGAACACCTATGTCCCCCAATTAGTCCGGATAATCGACGCTCTGCTGTATTTCAACCTAATCCAAATGTATAATTACAATATGATTATAATAAAAACTACATACCAAATTAGAATGAGTTTTCCTTGTCCAAAATAGTCCAAAAGTCCAAAAATATAGGTATATGAAAACTATTTAAAAAGGCAGTATAACTATTAACTAACTTTTGTTTGTTGTTTCTTTTCACACAAATTTTAAAACGCAACAACCATAAATAATCAAACTACAGCTGTGCCACAGCCGCCATATTGAATAATTTTTGACATGTCATTTGAACATCCAATCAGAACAAAGTTATAATGCGCATGCGCCGGGATCATAGGTTTTAACATATAAAAATTCACCCTCATATCGCCGGTAAAAAAGTATAACTTCAAAAAGTTGACTAATAGCAAGCTGAAAATTTGTTAATAGCTTAACGGTGTCCAGTCAGACAAACTTTGATGTATGGGAACAAGGGGAAGTTTTAATTGTGGAACAGGTTAAAAATTTGGAACGTTAGACTACGAAAATGTCCCGTGTATTTTGTCGGACAGAACTTCCAATTGATTTGTTACCCTTTCATTGAACTCTCATGCAAAAATCAGACTGGTATTTATCACCAACTGGGCATTTGAATAAGTCAGACACGTAGAACATGTCAAATGAGAGGAATTATGTTGGTACGTTTCAGTTCTCTTTATTTATAACCATAAGGTAGTTTAATTGTTTTTCTTTTATGTCCATTTTGTAAAATTTTATTTGATCCATTAGTTTAAATTATACTAAAATAACTCAGAACATCTTAAAGAATTATATTAAAATAACTCAACCGTGCACTTCGCCGAACGCTAGTTTACAGTACGCCAATGTTTGCGAGAAGGATGACTTTAGCGTTATTAATAAAAAATTATAGAAGCTATAAATTTAATTTTAGAAAAATTAAGATAAGGTTAAGGTTTTTATTTATAAATAATATAAGGTTCTTTTTTGTAAAATTTTCTGAATTTTTCAATGGTCAAGTCAGTTTTTTCGTAACATTTATATTTTCGGAGTGATTAAAAATACAACTAATTTCGCAGTTCATTTGTTTTAAAAAATGAAGCACCCACTTCTGTAGTAGAACTTTTCGCCGGTCCGTACTAAGAATGACGTAACTGCAAATTTTGTAAATTCCGGTTTGTTGCGTAATTAACTTCTAAAATACTATGTACATGTGATTCAAATGCGACAGAACTACAACCATGTGCTGGGCTATTACAGGGTAGTTGCGTCGTTATTGAAATAAACACCATTTTAGACCTTGTTTCAGATGAAGAATGACGCAACTGTAAATAGGGTTGAAAATGGGGAGAATTCTTCTTCTTCAAGTGCCGTCTCCAAATCGATGGTTGGATATCATCATCACTATCTTTAATCTATCCACCGCTGCTTTAAAAAGTTCTATAGGACTGCATCTAAACCAGTCCCTTAAATTCTTTAACCATGACACTCTCCTTCTTCCTATACTCCTTCCGCCTCTTATCTTTCCCTGTATTATCAGTCTTAACATTTCATATCGCGGTCCCCTCAATACGTGTCCCAGATGTTGTAACTTTCTTATTTTTATTGTGTTTATTATTTCGCATTCTTTACCCATTTCTCGCAGTACTTCCGTGTTCGTTTTCCTCTGTGTCCATGCTATTCTAAGCATCCTTCTGTAACGCCACATTTCAAATGACTGTAGCTTATTTACGTGTTCTTGCTTTAATGTCCAGCTTTCAAGTCCATATTGTAGTATTGAGAACAAGTAGCATCTCAAAGCTCTCACTCTCAGTTCTAAGCTAAGGTCTTTGTTGCAGAGAACTGTTTTCATTTTTACAAAAGCATTTCTTGCTATTTCTGTCCTGGTCCTTATTTCTGTTGTTTGATCATTTTTCTCTGAAATCCAGGTTCCTAGGTATTTGTATTTATCAACCCTTTCTATCGGTACATTTCCCAAATGTATGCTTGTTTGTATGTGTTTTCTTAGTTATTACCATGAATTTGGTCTTTTTTATATTCATTTTTAGTCCATATTCTTCACAGAAATTGTTTGTTTTGTTTAGTAGAAGTTGGAGTTGTTCAGGAGAGCTTGCCATAATCACGGTGTCATCTGCATATTTTATGTTGCTAATAGATCTTCCGTTAATTATTTTTCCTTTACTTTGAGATAGCAATGCTTTTTCAAAAATGGCTTCACTATATGCATTAAAGAGTAATGGAGACATAATACATCCCTGCCGAACTCCTCTCCTGATTTCAATTTCTGGACTGGGTTCGTTATCTATTACAATGGGGGGACTAAACTAAGATAATTAAGTTCGGTCCAATTGGGATGAAAATATGAGCCATCTCTGTAAGGATAAACGGCATAATAAATATTTAATACTAGTTTTTTTGTACAGAAAAATTTTCAGATCAAGAATGACGCAACTGTAGATGGGGTTGAAATGGGGAGATAATTAAAATAATGAAATTCGAACCATTAAGGATAAAAATAAAAGCCATCATTGTAACAATAAACGCCATACCTATGCTTCTGGACGACCATTCCTCATTTCATCCGTATTTTAAATATTTAAAAATCGGTTTTTGGCAAATATCTCCTGAGAAATTTGGCATTTTGCAGTTACATCATTCTTATTCCGGACTGGCGTTTTGATCTTGTTTGATTTTTCCGAGGTCAAAATCTATATTGACTTCCCTAGATATTGATTATTTATTTTAGAATGGAACTACAACGTTAACGGGGTTTTATTGTTTCATATAGTAAAGAACCTCTAAATATGAAAAAACCGCGGAGTGCTACCATTTAAAGGGGTGCCTTTTTTGAGAAAGGGGTGAATTAGTCCCTAGGCACAGGGCGAATTAGGGTGAGTTCTATGCACGTTTGGTACAAACACGTCTACCGGAAAAATTTTCCAGGTTAAATTTAATATCAAAATATCACATTTTAAAGTCAAAAATATTTTTTTTACAAAAATATATTCAAAAGAAAAGCAAGAAAAAAACACGAAAGGTAGCATTTTTGTTTCTTGCCCTATAACTTTTTCCACTGGGATATAGGTATAGGCATTGCTTCACAGAAAAAAAATTACATCCTCTCTCTTTAAAATTACGTTTAGTATAAGTCTGTATGATTTATAGTTTCCAAAATATGATTTTTCAAATTTCGCCACTCACAACAATTTTGGGCCATTTTCCTTGTTACTTCGCAAACATTGTTCTGTAACTTTTTTTACGCAGCTTTAGGTATATGCAATGTTACATTTAGTAGGAAGAAAAGTCAATTACCTTTAAAATGGTCTATTGCAGAAGGATGTATGACTATTCTTAAGTCAGATATGGTTTTTCAAAATTTTATACTTTTAATGATTTTTGATATATTTTACGATTATTTTTAAATTTCTCATTATAACTTTTTTATTGTATATTTAGGTATATACATTTTGTAATAAAAAGGAACTTATTTTCTTTACTTTAAAATGGTGTATTGCAAAAACTTCTAGCAATATTTTTAAACAAGTTATGCTTTTTCAAAGTGTGATATATACACATGTAATAGGTCCCACTAAGTTGGAACCATATGGAAAACTTTTTATTATTAACTTTATGAAAAAAATTATTCTTTATAAAATTCTCTGCATAGTCTAAAACCTAAGATGTAAGCATCAGATATAAAATTTTATCAATCATGTACCAGGTATGTTAAAAAATATGAATTTCGCTCAAGAGTAAAGTACCTTTATATTTCACAATATCGAAAAGTGTGTTATTAAGAAAAGTTATTTGGAATTAAAAATTATGTTACAATATGCATTTATATTCTTCTAATGGAAAAAAATTAAAATTTTTCTTAAATTACGGATACCCTTGGTTATCCTACGGATATCTTGTTTAAAAATAGTCCTAGAGGTGATTGCAATACAGCATTTTAAAGTAAAGCAAATAAGCTTTTTTTTCAGAATGTATATACCTAAATGTACAAGAAAAAAGTCATAATGAGAAATTTAAAAAAATAATCATAAAAAATATCAAAAATCATTAAAAGTATAAAATCTTGAAAAAGTATAACTTGTTTAAAAATAGCCGTACGACCTTATACAGCAGACCATTATAAGGGTAATTGACTTATCTTTCTACTAAATGTACCATTGCATATACCTAGAGATGCGTAGAAAAGTTACAGAACAATGTTTGCGAAATAATGGAAAAAATGGCTCAAAAATTCTGTGAGCGGTAAGTTTTGAAAAATCCTATTTCGGAAACTATAAATTCTAAAGACTTCTACCGAACGTCATTTTAAAGATAAAGGTAGGAAGTTATTTTTCGCTGAAGCAATGCCTATACCTATATCCCTGTGGAAAAAAATTATGGGACAAAAAAGAAAATTGCTTTCTTTCGTGTTTTTTTCTTGCTTTTCTTTTGAATGTATTTTTGTAAAAAAAATACTTTTGACTTTAAAATATGATATTTCGATAGTAAATTTATCCTGGAACAATTTTCCTGTAGAAGTGTTTGTACCAAAAGTGAATGGAACTCACGTTAATTCACCCTGTACCTAGGGACTAATTCACCACTTTCTCAAAAACGCACCCATTTAAATGGTAGCACTCCGCGGTTTTTTCAAGTATAGAGGTTCGTTGACCATATGAGACAATAAAATCCCGTTAACGTTGTAGTTACTTTTACCTCTCTTATTTTGAACATAATCAATAGCCTAATAGACTATTTTTGATTTTTGTAAAATTATTTTTACCATTTTTTTAAAAAACTATCTTATAATATAACGATAGCGAGATCTAAAATTATTTTCAACCCCCTACCACGCTCGCTCGAACACCCTCATCACCGATGTTTTATCGTCATCAGAACAGTCGCCATATCCCGGCTGAAGAGGCAATAAACCCCATGGAAGACACTCCAACTGACAACTACACCTCACTATCCATCAACTCTAGTACCAGATGGAACAAAAATTTCTACAAGGCTTAACATATCATTAATAATTTGATTAAAGCTCTAGTGGAGCCTCTACACTATATCATTTAATGTTTATTCTGGCATTATTAAATTTTGATTTATGTTCGTAATTGCATTTGTCATTTTAATTGTTACATACTTGCTTGCGTTGCTGAATTCAAGTTGAGTGTGATTAATTAATGAATTGAATTAATGACCATACCACGTCGGTTGCATTCGCATTGTTTGATATACATATATACAATATTCTCTTGGATTCGCAGCATCTGTTTGTGCTGGTAACTTTTTGGCACTTGATAATTTCGCGTAGGTTAAGCTCCCTTTTGAGTTTCGAATTTTGTTACATGCTCTTAAGCCGCGATCAAACGGAACGTGGTACACTAATAGAAATACAAAAAAAAATAGAGCGTGGTACTTGCGAAGTGCCGACAGAAGTGAATAATTCTTATAGATTCGATTATGTTCGGTTCGATTCAATACGATTCAATTTGATTAGATTTAATATTTCCACCTCTATTAGTTTTGTTATGGGACGAATTTTTATAACAGTTTTATAACATCCAAAACTGAATATTGCCAATTTTATTTAGCGCGCAAATATTCAAAAGTTCAACTTAGCCGAAACCGATTGGATGGTTGTTCAGCTTGGCAGTGACTGCTGGCCCGGAGTACCGTTGATTTATCTTTACGTACATCTGGGAGTCCTACTGATTGGCAACCAACATTGCATACCTATTCGTATACTCTGACAATGGTGAAGAAACGGTAGGGTCGCAAGCATGTCAATCCCAATGGAGCGACACCTCTATTTTCTTGCCCATCTTTTAGTGCTACAATCCCTTTGTTGCCGCGGAAGACATTCTACGGGAATACGTCCACACAAGAAGTCACGACCGTCGGACGCGTAACCACACCCGATCTAAGAATTCTTAGAGACATGAGTCTACTATTCCTGACGTCAACCGATGGGAGAAGGGTGGGGTTAAAAAGACAAAAGGTGGTGGAGAAAAGCCGGTAGCGGGTCAGAAGTAACGAGAGGGCTTAGCAAGAAAACTATAAGCAAAGAAAAATAAATTTTTGAGGGTTTGATGTAGTGTTGTTAGGGAAGTTCGATCTCTGATTGTGTGTGCGTCTTAAGAGTACCTACCCTTACTCCCTATGTTGGAGCCTGGATGCGAGTAGCAGACGCCCTTAGATGTCGTTATCTCACATTTTAGCGAGCCAAAGCGAAGTTTCATACCCTCTAATTTTAAGAGGTGAGTTATACCAAAAAGTATGTATTTTTATTATTTAGTCCCTAGCCGTGACATAATAAATTCGTTCGTAATCGTAATTCTTAACGTTCAAACAATTTTCATTTCTTTGTACCGATAACTAGCTTCTAGTAGTTCATGCCATTTTTTTTGACTGGGGTTGCATCAGTTGTAATAATTTATCTATTCCTGATATTTCCTGTTGTTCTGATCCCATATAGCACACAACGTCCGATGTACGTCCATATAACGTACATTTAAAGTCCAAACGTCCATGGACCAAAACTGGACGTACTATGTACGTACATTACGGGACGTCCATTGGACGTTTGATTTCAACGTACATTGGACATCCATTTGTGGTCCATGGATATTTTACACAAAACGCGACTATTATATTAAATCCCAATACAAACTAAATGATAATCTTCTTGACAACGTTGTCGCTCTTCGCGCTATCGGTCGTGAAAGGTGTAGTATTAGGCAGGTACTTTTAGGGGATTATCGCTGTTAATTGTTGTGGAATACTGAAGGATGGTTTATTTATGATAATTCACAGAATGGCAAACGCGCTTGTAATATACAACAACGGTACTGACTCTAAAAATAGTTTGGAACAGAAACAGAACAGAGATTAAACCTCTTTTAATGTGCATGCTTCCTAGGGCGTCATTATCTGAATCTCGTCTTTATGAAAATACGTCCTGTGATATATTTGTGTTTTCTGTTTATCGTGCAAGTGCAGTCGTGCATTAATGAAGTTCCTAGTTCCTATCATAAAGTATATATTATTATAATGAAGTTATAGTAAAGAGAAATAAAAAAGGTCTTTTGTGTAATATTTTTAAGTATCTTTAAGTTTAGTATTATAAGGAACTATTTCCTATAAAAGCTTTTTGCTATGTATTCACAAAATTATGGATACTAGATTGCTTTCTGAAAAGTGCCCTACAAATGTCCATAAGACGTACATTGAATGTACATAAGGTGTACACTGAAAGCTCCAATACAACGTACAATATAAGTTTGTAGCGGACGTTCTATGGACGTCCAATTTTGTGAACTCTGGACATTCGTTGGACGTCCATCGGATGTCCATTGTACGTTAGCGGGACGTCCATTGGACGTTCCAATGTACACAGATGTACGTCCATTGGATGTCCATAAAACGTACTTGTGCTATCTGGGATGCCATGATTGTTGTTTCTAAAATGTGTTCTTGTTCTAAATGTTCTTCTTGTTTTTTGTTTTCTTTGCTTTTGCTTCTGGTTGTTATCGACATGTAGTTAAAATTTATCCCCGCCTGATACGAAATTCGAAAATACCTTGTATGCTGTAGAGACGAAAATTTTTCTCTCCACAAATATAATCAATTTATCACACAAATTTTCAAATTTATCAAATTCAAATCAATCAAAAATAAAATAAATATGCAAAATTGTACCTAGATAAAAATAACTCCAAACAAAATATTTCATAAATTTTAAATATATCAACTTTTTCCGACGGGCAAATAAATTTTCCTTCACCTGTTTTTCCGTTTCCTATCCCTTCAAATTCACAACCAGAGATACCTTCACACCACACGTTGGCTCGACATGTTGTTATGATCTACTTTTTATTACTTTAATATCACTTAATCTTTATTTGATTACTCCAATTAATCATTTAATCACTTATCCAATTGTCGCAAATCATACAAAAAAAAAATTAATAAAAAATCTCAGGGTGCCTTTTTATAATACAAAAAAAATATCTAAATTATCTTTTGTTATACTTATCTTCTCTCGTGGTTTCAGTATCTCTTAGTTGGTTCTAATCGGGAAAAAATATTAGGAAAAGGAATTAAATAGACATATAAAATAAGCATACAGAATTTTATTATCAAAATCAATACTCTAAAAATCGATCAAATTTAAAAGCTGTCCAAATGAAATGTTTACCACTTAAATTTATTCTAGTTAAAAAAACAATTTATCGGTTTGTTCCCGATGACTCTGATAAAACAAGCTAAACAAAAAATTTTAGGTATTCGCAAATTACCTATATTTCCTATTTACTTTTTGAAATATTGGAATTTTAATTTTTACTCAAAAATTTAGTTTCCGAACATAAAAATATCTTTCACATAAATGGACTGACCTTTTGCTTCACTCACTCTGATGTCTTCTCTTGACCCAAAACAGCTCTCCCTCGTTGACTATGTTAGGCTACCCATCAAAGCCCTCTCCGTTCTCAAGCTTCAAATCTATCAGTATACCAGCACCAATTCTCCAACAAAACACAAACTCCAAAAATTCTCTCCTCTCCTTCTCACAATAATACAGAATCAAAGAGGTATTTCGTCTCAATTTGATCTGTCTCTCGTTCCACTTTTCAGCTCTATTCTCCACTATCAAAACACCCACTGGTACTTGCTCTCTAACTATCCACGAAAACGTTGACTGCTCTTCAGCGATGCCAATCACATAATGATTTAATCTTTTCAAAACTATCTCATCATCATCATCCAGCCTCAAAAGTCCACTGCGGAACATAGGCCTCCTCCCCTGGTTTCCAACCCCATCTATCCTGCGCCGCCCTCATCCAGTTTTTATTTACCTTTCTTAAGTCGTCAGTCCATCTTGTAGGTGGTCGACCGAC
This sequence comes from Diabrotica virgifera virgifera, assembly GCF_917563875.1. Taxonomy (NCBI): domain Eukaryota; kingdom Metazoa; phylum Arthropoda; class Insecta; order Coleoptera; family Chrysomelidae; genus Diabrotica; species Diabrotica virgifera. The sequence continues at coordinate 192,583,716 of NC_065450.1, read as the reverse complement.
GCTTCTCTTGTCTTCTATTGGCCTCCATTCCAATAACCTCTTCGTCCATCGCCCATCTGTCATTCTGGCTACGTGTCCTGCCCATCTCCACTTCAACCTGGCTATCCTCTCGATGACGTCAGTCACCTTTGTTCTCCTGATTTCTTCGTTTCTGATTTTGTCTCGCAGAGTTATTCCTAACATTGACCGCTCCATTCTTCTCTGCGTGACTCTTAGTTTGGTAGCCGAGGCTTTAGTTAAGGTAAGTGTTTCTGATCCGTACGTCAAGACTGGGAGGACGCACTGATCGAATACCTTTCTCTTTAGACATGTGGGTAACTCACTTTTAAAAGTTTCTCTCAGTTTTCCAAATGCTGCCCACCCAAGACCGATTCTTCTCTTCAGCTCATGAGTCTGGTTATCCCTGCCAATCGTAATTTCATGTCCCAGGTATTTATATCTATCTACGAGTTCTATTTCCTTCCCACCAATACTGATGTTCTGGTTGGGTACCAAATTTGTCATTATTTTTGTTTTTGAGATGTTTATATTTAAACCTACATTTTCTGTAGCTACAACGAGTTCTTGTACCATCTCTCTTGCCATACCTAGATCCTCAGCTACTATGACTATATCATCGGCGAAACGTAAGTTGTTTAGGTATTCTCCATCTATTTTTATTCCCTTTGTCATCCAATCCAAACTCTTGAAAGCATGTTCTAAGACCGTATTAAAAAGTTTAGGTGACATTGGGTCTCCTTGTCTAACCCCCCGTTCTATTTTTATGCGATTACTGTTAGTATGTAATTTGACAGTGGTTGTTGCCTGTAAGTATATTTTGTGTAATAATTTTGTATACCTATAATCTAGCCTGCATTCTTTAAGCGCCTGTAATATTTTGCTAAGTTCAACTGTGTCAAAGGCTTTATGAAAATCGATAAAAACTAGAACTAGGGGTTTATTGTATTCCACTACTTTCTCTATCAGGGTTTTTATACTTTGTAGATGGTCATTTGTTCCGTAATTTTTTCGGAATCCTGCCTGTTCTCTTGGTTGATAAGTCTCTAACTTTCTTTCCATTTCATTTCTACTGGAAATGGAATGGAAAACTATCTCAACATTCAAACAAAACTTTCCCCATTCCAAAGTGCCTAGCCAATCAGAAACATTTATCTCCCCACCTTCCTCTCTTTACATTCGAAAACAAAACAGTCATTCTTTCAAAAATATTCCGACTTAACTTATGACTTTTCGGAAATTATAATTATCTAAATATTCCTATCATTAAACAAACATATTTAAAATTCCAAACTTTCTTTACCTCAATTTCCTAAGAACTAATTACTGTGGCATGCATAACAAAACACCGTTATAATCTCCAAATACCCTGAACAATTATGGTCTATTCATATCACTTTCTTTCCTAATGTTTTGTTTTTCAGGGAAAAAACTTACTAACGATAAATCACTTCTTAAAAACTACTTATAATAAATAGTTCAAATCAATGTACAGGGTGGATCAAATTTATGTGCCCGCGTTATTTTAAAAAAAAAATTAAAATTTTTATTCTATCTTTGATTGATAGATTGATCCACAATAATATATATCACAAGATAACTTTATAAAATAAACACAATATAAGTTTTAAATTCCAATAAACACAGCAAATACGCTAATGTCACTGTCATTGAAAATGGTAAACGTCAAAATTCATAATGATAAACAAAGTATAAAAGTAAAAAATATACGGACGCATTGTTACAGTTAAAAATCCTTTAAAAAATTGTCGAAGTTAATTATTGATATAAATAATTACAATAATTATTTTGTTAATTAAACAAGTAATTTTATTGTAAGTAATTTTATTTTCAGTTTATATAAGACTAATATTAAAAGTGATATTCGCCACTTGAACCTAACTTCACCCCGTGAGTAATGACCCGTGAGTAACTTCAGCTCGTGAGTAATGAACTATTACTCACGGGTAAAGTAATAGGTGTTATTATCTATTCAAAAATAGCGAATAATGAGCACATTACTAAAATTGTGGTAGAAAAATTCGTATTGTTAGATAAAATCTAACGCGCGACCGATTACGTGACAGAAAAGAGCGCCACTGTTCCCGGATTAAGTCATTTTCAAAAACATCCCTGAAACTTTCTTTTCTGTCAGTGATACTAGAATAGTTTCTTTTAATCAGTCATTACTGCTAAATTTTAATCACTAAAACCTATACACCGCAATATATTTTTTGATCATAAGTACTATGTTGAATTGTATATCTACTCCACATAAAACTTCCCCAATGTGATCATTCTACCATTGCTACTTCCCCCTATCTTGTAATAACTTTCTCCGAGACAGGGATTGTTCTCGGCGGTAACTCGCAAAAATTAATTTTCTGGTTTATTTATTCCCGTTATTGTTGGCTAATATTAAAAGAGACACGTTTTTACGTGTGCACTTGTCACTCGAAATGCTCCGTTCGGAGGGTTCATTGCCTCTTCACCGGGATTGGTTGAGAAGTGTTGACGATGATAAAACGACCTCTGGGGTCCTTCCAGTGTAATTTCGAGAGACAACTGCCTACTTTATGACGCGTAACACGTAAATACGGTATTTATTTACACGCGATAAAGTATCACTTGTGCCTTGTCCTACTTTTGTCACGGTCTATTACCTTTAATTAAATTCAAGAAAAGCAAAGTGACAAGTTAAGCAGCAGATTTTTGGAGATAGTGATTTATGGAAATAAATTAACTAGAAGGGGTCGGAAATGTAATGACTCTAATACAATCGTTTTGATTATAGTAGGGGTCTTAAGGACGAACGTCGTTAAAAGCCAATTAAAAAACCCTTTGTCAACGACAAGTGGTACGTTAAGAATACAAGACAATTTCAATTATTAATACAATCAGGTCGGCTGTGGTAACCTAAAATAATGAGTTTATTGGGCAGGGATATATTTTATGTTTCTACTGGAATTAATATTGTTTTAATATACTTTATTTATTTACAGCAAATGTTTAATATTCTCACATGTTTTCAAATATTTATTTGAGATTTGTTTTATCCGTATACTTTAACTTAGGATATACCCAGCTGCTAATTTTAGGAAAGTACGCTGACTGTTCAATCACAAATTAATCCCTCAATTTGTAATCTCACATAAATCTTAACTTCCTAATTTATTAGTAGCGTTTAACTAGTAGATCTGAGGCCATGAGAGCCATAGGGGCCTAACTGATGTTAGCATTACTTAGATAATCAAAGAAAATGTCCCGTATGGTAGTCTCTTAACCAGCAGTCGCGTATGGAAGCGAAACATGGACTCTAGCAAAAAAAAGAAATAAATAAATTGATGGTGTGGGAACGTATAATCCTTCGAATGATATATTAGACCAAGAGGCAGCGCTGAAAAATCTCTTTGAATTTACTAAAGCTAGATTTTTCACAGTTGATTATTGTGAGTGTGTAGAGAAACATACTGCGGTCGGTCAAGCGAAACGTAGAACAGGGGTTACTGAGAGGGTATCAAAGTTGCTTTCCTACGAAGGTAATTAAATCCATTTACTAAGGCTAAAAATCAGTACACACATTCTAAATTAAATATAAATAAAAGTTATTATAGTCGGTCAGCTGTATGACGGGACAGAGACGGTCGGTCGGCCCCAATATTCGATTGAGGAAATGAAGGATTTTGGTTCGCAATTTATTGGTCCAGCATGGATTTACTTGAAATTTTCACAGAAGGTAGGGAATAGTCCAAGGATCATTTTCTATATCATGCCGCTATCATACGCTAAAACCTTGGGGGTGGTTGCCACCCCATCTCGGGGGTGGGAATTTTTTATTAAATTTAACCATGTAATTCGATGAAAAAGTGATTCTAAGGAAAAAATGTTTTTTACATTTTCTTGGTAAAACTAATATTTTCCGAGTTATTCGCGCTTGAAAATAACAGCTTTCGACGAAAAAATCGACTTTTTTAGAAGGTTTTTTGAAAATACCTCGAATACCACAAATGCCACAGAGAATACCACAAATGCTCTTATCGCACAAGAGCAGGTAAAAGTAAATTTCAACCTTTCTTCTTCAGTGAAAAGGAGAAAACATTAAGTGATTGCAGACTTTTTTATTTTGAAATTTACTTTTCTCTTAACAATTTTAATAATTCAATTTAAAATTCCTAAACAAAAAATTTAAACACTCCAGCTTATGATATAAACTCTCCTTATTTAGTTTTCTAACCTGCGGCACTTAATATTTTCCAACAAAATTAATTTTTTTCATTTATAATCCCCTTGTTCGGTAAAAGCAAGAACGAAAATGAATTTTTCGTTTCTTTGAAAAAGTCCTTAAAGTAAATTTCTTGGTTTTTAATTTCTTTAAACAAACAAACCGATTAAAAACCAACAGGTTCCTTAAAGGCATTACGGAAGTTAAACTGTTAACTTTGCCTCAACAATCGTACGGTGTTAAAAAAATATGTTGGTAATTAGGTTTTTCAAAGCACGAACCAAACTTTAGTGGAAGTAATCACAGCAGAGTACACATTATGATAAGCATTAATAGAGAGTGCAAAATTCAGCAAATAAAACAAAAAAAGTATATTCATCTAAGAACTGTTCTTACTTCATGTAAGTTTAGTTCGGTTAACTGTATACAGCGTTTCTAGTTAAGTTGGAAACATATGGGAAACTTTTGTATTAGTAATTTTACGAAAAAAAGTTCTTCATGGTCTAAAATCTAAGATACAGTCATCAGATATCACATTTTTAACATTATACGAGGTATGTCAAAAAATATGAACTCCGCTCATAAGTAAAGTACCTTTATTTTTCTGAATATCGAAAATTCTTAAAAATAAAAGCTGTTTGGAATTAAAAACTGCGATTAAATATGCCGTTACGCGCTTATAGTTGGAAATAAAAACAACATTTTTATTTATTTCACATGAATTCTAAAACACGTTGGGTACGTATTTATAATTTGAGAAAAATTAAATATTAGAAGCCTGTAATTGCATATTTAATCATAGGACTTTTCGATATTGAGAAAAATAAAGGTGCTTTACTCTTAAGCGAAATTCATATTTTTTAGCAAACCTCGTATTATATTGCTAAAATTTTATATCTGATGGTTGAATCTTACGTTTTAGACGATCCAGAACTTTTTATAAAGAATAAATTATTTACGTAAAATTAATAATAAAACAGATTCCCATATGTTTCCAACTCAAGTAGGCAGTACTACACCATCGTAAATGTTAAGAATGTTATAGCTGCCATTATTAATACTATTAAAACGTTACATAAAATTTTATTACAAAACCAAGAAAACGTTAACTGTATATTAGTTGACAGGGGGAAATAGTATCACTACTCACTAGTGTTGACCACATGCAAGACCAAGACGAGACTTGGACAGTCTTGGTCTTGGTCTTGCACCAGTACACGTGGTCTTGGTCTTGGTCTTGGTCTTGCAGCAAGAGTCTTGCAAGTCTCGCAGTTACCCACTAGCATATTGCTATTTATTAATAAACAACTCACATTAGGTGGGTTTGAAACCACGATCTAAACTATCCCTGCCTATACTCTAACTAACTGGGCTATCTACCATGTCCCACGGGAGTCAGTCTGTTTCTTAATAAACGTTTGCATTTAATAACCTGACATGTGCTAGAACATGGTGAAAACACAAAAAAACAAATAAATGACATAAACTTGACTATATTTTACAGCACATTATGTGTCTAGAAAGGGATTTATGGACTCTCACATTAGGTATAGGAACTGAAATGGGATAAAAGAGTTCTGCAATTTGCCATTTATTCAAATAAAAAATAAAAATAAAATACAAATTAAATTACAGCACAGTACGCAATAGCTTTGACACTATTATTAGTTGAAAATTTTTGTTTGCTATTAGTTGAAAATTTTAAGATTTACTTTTTTTTTTAACAAGAATTAATACAAAGTAATACACGCAGTTTAATTAAATAACATTTATACACAGTGGGTTTCATGTATGGAACGCCTCAAACATCTCGGCAACGACTTGAACGATTTTTATAGAATTTGTTGGGTAAAGGTCTTCTAATGCGGCCGATACTATAGTGGTAATTACACATTGTTGTCAGATCTTGCTTTTTTTTTGAAAATATAATGAATTTTCGTATTTCGAATAGAACACCCTGTATATTTTTGCATTTTGAATCATAATAACTACTGATTAATTTTCATGTAATATTTCCTATACCGAAATGCCGTAATTTCTGAGTTATTTCTATATTTATTTAAAAAAAATTTAAACAAATTATAAAAATCAATTGTTTCAGCCCTGGCAGACTTATTTTAGGTTCTTTGAGTCATATGGAACAAAAAAGGTCTTTTGTAGTTTTTGTCGAAGTTATTCGTTTCCGAGTTATAAACAATTTAAACCTGAAAAAATCGAAAAATGACGATTTTCAAGGCTCAAAAACACAAGTAAAAAATATTATTTTCGAAATCTCGAAGTGCCAAAACTGAAGTTTAAACTTTATTTATCAGTTGTCGATAAGTAATTTGTTTATTTCATGTTAAAAAAAATTGTTTCTTAGTTTTTAATGCAGCCCGATCGCCCATCCTCTCATAAGTTCTTCATTAACAATAAAAAAACAATGGCAAAATCACACATCGGCCAATATCTCTTTTTATATAATAATATCTCCTTTTTTGAAATTTGAAGGTTTTGTACCATTTTACAAAACGTGCGTGAATGGACTATACAGGGTAGCCAGGCATTAACTTATCTAGTGTTTTTCAGCAAAAAATTTTGTTTGGCCGATTGATCTAATATCTAATTGCACACCCTGTAAACAGTTTATAAGTAGGACGTTTAGTCTTTACGATATGGATAAGGAAAAACAATTGAGTGGTTGTCCATAATAGTGGATATGGTATTCGTATGACATTTTCATCACTTTAGGCGACATACTTCTTTAAAAGTTTCAATGAGATATTATTATACTGTCGTGTCGGCGTCACACAACACAAGAAGATTATTTTATGAAAGCATAGCTATTCTCAAAATCTAGAAAATTACTCAATTGTAATTAATTTCGGAGCGAAGGTGTCGTCTGATATTAGGAAAGAATGAAATATTTTATTTTTACATTGTATAATAATTTATTATGACCTATGAATACGTATCCAATAAATAAGTGTCCATATTTTTAATTCGATATGTATGTTTATCGTATTGTTCATAATGCGGATAAATCCAATTTCCCAAATTTTTGTTACATATTTTTTTGTATCTCATAGTCTGTAAGCATATATCCGAACTAATATACAGGGTGTAACAAAAATACAGGTCATAAAATAAAGCAGCTATTCTGGGACCAAAAATAGTTGAATGAACCTAACTTACCTTAGGTAAGTTAGGTTCAATATATCGAAAAATATTAGAGATTTTTTATTGAAAACGTACATGTGACATTTTTATGGCAGGAATATCTTAAAGAAAAATTATAGTGAAATTTGTGCACCCCATAAAAATGTCATGGGGGTTTTGTTCCCTTAAACCCACCCAAACTTTTGTGTACGTTCCAATTAAATTATTATTGTGATACTATTAGTTAAATTCAATATTTTTAAAAGTTTTTTGGTTCTTAGTATTTTTTCGACAAGGCAGTTTTTATCGAGTTGCGGCTTCTTTTCTAATAAGTTTACATAGAGATTTTATGGGGGTTTTGTTCCTTTAAACCTCCCAAATGGTTATGTATGTCCCAATTAAACTATTACTGCGATACCATTAGTTAAACACAGTGTTTTTAAAACTTTTTTGCTTCTTTGTATTTTTTCGATAAGGCACATTTTATCGAGATGTGACTTATTTTTTAATATGGTTCAAAATGTACCTTAACATGTAAATCATAAATAAATTTTCCTATTATTATCAACTCTCCATAATCGTACTTAGCCATATACAAATATGTGGTGGATTTGACAAATAATATGCAAAATATCTCGACAAATACTGACTTTTCGAAAAAGTACTAAGAGGCAAAGAAGTTTTTAAAGCATTGTGTTTAACTAATGGTACTACAATAATAATCAAATTGGAACGTACACAAAAGTTTGGGAGGGGGGGGGGGTTAAAAAAACAAAACCCCCATAAAATTTTTATGGGGTGTCTAAATTTCACTATAATTTTTTCTTAAGATACTACTGCCATAAGAATGCCACATATTCGTTTTCAATAAAAATCTCCAATAGTTTTTGATATGTTGGAAAAAATCGATTTCCATTTTGTAACTTCAAAGGGCTGTAACTTTTTTTATGTGCACATTTGTACTAAGGTAACTTAGGTTCAATCGAACTATTTTTGGTCCCAGAATATGTGATCAAATTTATGACCTGTATTTTTGTTACACCTTGTATTATTCCATAAAACGACACTCAAACTGCAAGACGCTAGAGTCTCTCAGGCTTAGTCTTGTTCTTGCTCAAGTCTTGCACGGTCAGTCTTGGTCTTGGTCTTGCTAAAATAAGGCGGTCTTGGTCTTGGTCTTGGTCTTGCTAAAACGCAAGAACAAGACCAAGACTGCAAGACCAAGACCGATTTTGGGCAACACTACTACTCACTACTGTTGTTTACCATAATAGACTCCGAAGAGACATTTTAAGAAGCAGTAGATAATGTTCAAACCGGAATTCAAATGAATGAAGAATGTATCAATTTATTATAGTACGCAGACAACACGGTTGTATTCGCTGACAATTCTGAAGCTCTCTAGGATTTAATGAATGGGATCATAGTTAAAGATATATGCACTTTAATAAACATTAAGAAAACAAAATATATGATGATCTCTAAGAAGTAACAGCAATTTGGACGAATCAGTATGAAAGGTCAACAATTAGTAAGAGTAAAAAATAGACCTACCTTGGTATGAACGTCAATTAAAATTGGGACCATTCCCTAGAAATCAGTAAATGTAGGATAGAGAAAGCAAGATTTGCAATTCCAAAAATGGCTTAGCTATCCAAATGTCATGATTTATTAAAAACCCATCATATTCAAGTTATTACGACGTTTTATCTTTCCTATTCTGTGGTATGGAGTCGAATCGTGGACTCTCACAGATGCCACCTGCAATAAAATTGAGGCTTTCGGAATGTGGCTTTATCGTATTATCCTAAAGATATCTTTATCCCACCACATTACTAATCAGGGCATTTTATTAAAAAAAAAAAATTGTTAACTACAATAGAAACGGCCAAAAAGAAACAACGAAATATATGGACTGTTGCAACTCATCTTACAGGGAAAAATAGAAGGAAAAAGAGAGGACCAGTATGACTAAAGATTTCCTGGCTAAAAAATCTGTTTAACACAACAACTACAAATTTTTTCAGAACAGTGAGCAAAGCACAGAACTCACAGACATCCGAGACGGATAGGCAGTAATAAGAAGAATAATACATGAAACGAACATTGGTTACATAACGGGAAATCGAGCTTTGAGTATCCTCTGATATATGGATGACGCAATACCCGTGGCACAAAATTAAGATGACTGAGCACCTCCTTTACAGATTAAGAAGTATGACAGCGCACAAGTTAAACATGTTGATATCCCACGAAAAGACCCCGTCACTGGTTATAGCCAAGAGTCCCATCAAATTTAATCTAATAATTAACGAACACATAAGAGAACAACTTCAAGAATTTTCACTACCTTGGAATAGGTGTATCGTATGATATATACTGCAAAGGAAGTGAAAAAACAAGTCGCCAATGCAGCCAAAATATCGGAATGCTTCTGGGATGTCATATAGGTCTGGATCCCGCGTATGAAAAAAAAGTTGATTAATAGAAAGCTGAAAATTTGTTAATAGCTTAAGGGTGTCTAGTCGGACAAACTTTGATATATAGGAACACTGGCACAGGAGAAGTTTTAATTGTGGATCATGTTAAAAATTTGGAAGGGTCAGACCACGAAAACGTCACGTATATTTTGTCCGACAGAACTTCCAATTGATCTGTTACCCTTTCATTAAGAGCACACAGTAGCGATCAACAGATAGCAATAAAGGAGGTCCAAGATTCCGAAAGTTCTGCAAACTTTCAAAATCGAGGCAACAGTGTGTCGGTAATTCGACACTGACACTGACGTTTATACTATCAAAAACAATAAATTTTTATACACATAGGCGCGAAATGTTGACAAGTCAGTGAAGTTCGATTTCTTGTTATAAAAAAATCGACTTTTAGTAGTTCCAATATGACACAAAATCTAGGCACGGGATAAAAAAGTTTATTTGAAGAAAGTGTATTTTTTTGTCTTTCTTAATGGCGATACAGGCTCCTTTTTTCAATATTTTATTTAGTTATAGAGTGATTTCCACATATTAACATATTTTTGAAATTGGGCTCTGTACCGCCATTGTTTATTATATTACGAATATGTGTGCCAAATATCTCGACAAAATATTCAAAATTAGAGCCGCAATCTTGGAACGCGTTTGGTGCTGCCTGTTGATCGCTACTGTTTGCTCTTAAACTCTCATGCAAAAATCAGGCTCCTATTTATCATCAAATGGGAATTATAATGAGTGGAACACGTAGAATATGTCAAACGACAGGAATTATGACAGGTGATAAATTTTTGCATGAGAGTTTAATGAAATGGTAACAAATCAATTGGAACTTCTGTCGTACAAAAATACATGTGACGTTTTCGTGGTCTGACCGTTTCAAATTTTTAGCCTGTTCCACAATTAAAACTTCCCCTGTTTCATTGTTCCTATATATCAAAGTTTGTCCGACTAGACACCCTTAAGCTATTAACAAATTTTCAGCTTGCTATTAATCAACTTTTTTTTCATACGCGGGATCCAGACCTAATATGGAGGAACAAATATACGAGAGTAGAGAACAACATCCAGATATACAGGGTGTTTTATTAACAATTATCCATATCGTAACTGGAGAAACCTTAGCACAAAATAAGAAGATTAAACCCAAACCACTTAAATAAAATATTCTTCCTTACCGAGATACAGAATGTTTTATTACAAATGTTCTAAAATGATTTTAACCCATGGTTAACCCCTTCGGTACGGTGATGCACCCGTGTGCATCATGTTTGACTGTACGCTCAGTACGGAGATGCACACGGGTGCATCATGATTTTTCGTTCGCCATATATCACCATATATACCGCCACCATCTGCATCATATTTCAGGTATTTTGTTCCGTCCGAATTACCTTATTCAACTCTAAAAGTGGGGAAACCACGCCCAAAAGTGGGTGATGTCCAGAAGGAGATTAGGTTTAGTTAATTTGATTGGTGATAAGGTTGTTTGGATGTTTGACTGATGGGATTTTGTGGGAGGTGGAGTTACTGTGCTTCTGTTTACATTTTACCTTACTATCCCTTGCAAGATAATTCGGACGGAATTTCCCAGATTAGGAGACTGGGACGATATCTAGCACAAAATAATCTGGGTAATTCTATCCGAATTATCTTGTTTATCCTTTTTAATAATTTTTGATAAAAATGGTATTTTATGGATAAAATTTAATTTAACTCACATGCTATGTAGAATAATAAATTTAATAAAAATAGTTTTATTTCTAAAATTAGTGTTATTATTACATTAGCTTTTTTTAGTTGTAGTGTCATACTGTATTTTAACCGACCGCGCGAAGTCGCTAGGTAAGCGCTCGAATCCGTATATAGGAGCCGACTTGCCGAATGACGATCCGGCACGAAGGAGTTAAAGCACCTTTTAATATTTTTTGTTCAATCTTGACACACAGTTTACTCATGCTAGGGTACTTTAACTAATCTTAAAAGATAGTTTTCCACTGTTGCCAGAGGCGTACTGTAGGGATATATACTTCCTTTTCGCCCCTTCTCCCCCTACTATCTACGCCACTGTCGTAATAATCATTTAGCATGTTTTTTTGATTCTTCGTTACTTTTTACGTAAATATTACATTGTGTGTCAATGCGATAGAGTAAGTAGTTTTCAAGTTATTTAGGTTTTAATGTAATGGATTCAATAAGATTATATATTTTAAACGGTTCCATGACGTCTCGTAACGCTACAGTTCGTAACAGGACAAATGGTAACGGACAATTCGTAACAGCGACAGTTCGTAACGGCGACACTTCGTAATGGCGACAGTTCGTAACTGTACGAACTCGAAACGGACAATTCGTAACGTCTATATTGAATTATTCTGTTTAATTTTGTTAACGTGGAAACTAACTGTTATTACAGTTATAAATGAAATTATGTTCATCAATTTAACGAATGAGTATCAGGATAAACATTTTTAAGGCATTTCATATTTCGCGTTTCAGAATATAATAAAAGTATTTAAACTCGCAAACAAATATTTAATAAAATATATTTTTTAATATTTAAATAAAATAATAAAAGATTAAATAGTTAAAATAACAGGTAGTTATAATCTTTCCTTTACAAAATGTTTACTTAGAAAGTTGGGAATGTCTAAAGACGACGGTTGTCATTTATTATTCCTTTGTCTAGGTATATGCAAATTTAAGGAACAATAAGAAGGGTTAACTTAGAAATATTGTTAAAAGTTTGCATGTATTTAAATATTTGTTTGTGTTTAAAGAAACATAAACGTTATTCTGAAACAAGAAATATAAAATGTGTTAAACATGTTTATCCCGGTACCGATTCCTTAAATTAATAAACATAATTTCAATTATAATTGTAATAATAGTTAGTTTCCACGTTAACAAATATAAACCGAATAACTAAATTTTAACGTTACGAAGTTGTATTGTTACGAACTGTCGCCGTTACGAAGTGTCGCTGTTACGAACTGTCGCCGTTACAAGTTGTCCGTTACCACTTGTCCGGTTACGAATTGTCGCGTTACAAGATGTCTGGTCACGATTTTAAACACATAATCTTATTGAACGTAGGTTAAAGTACATAGTCTTATGGAATCCATTATCTTTAAATGCAAATAACTTAAAAACTACTTACTTTATCGCAATGAGACAAAAGGATGATATTTGTGTGAAAAGTAACAAGGAATAAAAAAACATGCTGAAATGATTATTACGAGAGTGGCGTAGATTTTGAGGAGGGAAAGGGGCGCAAATAAAGTATATCCCTACAGAACGCCTCTGGTAACAGCAGAAAACTATCTTTTAAGACTAGTTAAAGTACCCTAACATGTGTAAATTGTGTGTCAAGTTTGAACAAAAAATATTAAAGGGTGCTTGAACAATGGGCTAAAATCATTTTAGAATATTTGTAATAAAACACTCTATATCTCGGTAAGGAGGAATATTTTATTTAAGTGTTTTGGGTTAAATCTTCGTATTTTGTACTAAGGTTTCTTCAGCAACGGTATGGACAATTATTGTTAATGAAACACCCTGTATAAATCATTTAATTTCATACCCAACTGTGGAAACAGGGGCTGAAACCTGTCCTTCAAAATTATTGAAGAGAACTACAGAAGCAAAAGTATTAAGAACAATAACAAGCATTTATCTCAGATAAATAATAAGGACTGAGGGTACTTTAAGAGAAACTGGAGTCCACGACGTGTTGAGATGAACACAACACAGAATGGCAAAGGTACATAAAGCCAATACAAAATGACCAAAGACCACAGAAAAACAGCTGGACATCAACATGAGAAGAGATGAAATGATAGAATAGACAGAACCACGTCGTACAAGAAGATAAACAAAATAAAAAGCAAAAGTAAACATATTTCCATACCTAATATAGTATGATAAAATTGATCCAAATAATGGCATAACTCAGACATCCAAAGTGAAAGTTATCCTCCAACACCAAATTGTTCTATATGGTCCACATAATGTTCAGAAAAAAGTCACACCATTTTGACCGTCGGGTTTGAGGGGAAGAGGGGGGGAAATCGGTAAATTCGTAGTTTTTTACGTTTTTCGTCAATATTTCTAAAACTATGCGGTTTAGCATGAACAATCTTCTATACGAAAATGTTCTACATTAAATTTGAAATAAAAAAGGTCCTATACATAATCCTCCTAAAATGAAAGGTTCCAAAGTTACGGAGGTAGTATAGTGTAATTGGTCCAAAAAATCGCCTAACCCAGACATCCAAAGTAAAAGTTTTCCTTCAACACCAAATTGTTCTATATGGTCCACATATTGTTCAGTAAAAAGTTAACATCATTTTGAGCGTCCGGTTTGGAGGGGGGGAGAAGTCGTAAATTAGTAGTTTTTTTACGTTCTTCGTTAATAGTTCTAAAACTATGCTTTAGCGTAAACAATGTTCTATACAAAAATGTTCCACAGAAAATTTAAAACCAAAAAGATCCGTTACATAATTGTTATAAAATAAACGGTTCCAGCGATACGAAGTGTGAAAAGTGGAGGTTTTCGATACTTTTTATATTATTTGGACAATTGATGATGATTTTGGGTGGTGAGGTTCACGTTTCTTCAAGGGCTTATCAGTAACATACCATCGGCCACTGAAATAGCAAATTTTATTCACAAAAAAATTTCTTCAATCAGTAGTAATATTTATTATAAGTTGCCCAAAAAAATATAAAAAGTATCGAAAACCTCCAATTTAACCCTCCGTAACTCTGGAACCGTTGATTTTATATCAATTACGTATTGAACCTTTTTTGTTTTAAATATTATGTAGAAAAATTGTGTATAGAACATAATTTACGCTAAAGCATAGTTTTAGAAATATTGACGAAAAACGTAAAGCAACTACTAATTTACCGACTTCTCCCCCATCTCCCCCCTAAACCGTACGCTCAAATTGGTGTAACTTTTTACTAACAATATGTGGACTATATAGAACAATTTTGTGTTGGAGGGAAACTTTTACTTTGGATGTCTGGGATAGGCCTTTTTTTTGGACCAATTAAAATATATCTCCGTAACTTTGGAACCGTTCATTTTAAAAGGATTATGCATGGGGCCTTTATTATTTCAAATTTAATGTAGAACATTTTTGTATAGAAGGTTGTTCATGCTAAACCTCATAGTTTTAGAAATGTTGACGAAAAACTTAAAAACTACGAATTTGCCGATTTCTCCTCCCTCTCCCCCCAAACCCGACGCTCAAAATGGTGTGACTTTTTTCTGAACATTATGTGGACCATATAGAACAATTTGGTGTTGGAGGACAACTTTCACTTGGGATGTCTGGGTTGGGTCTAGTTATACCACACTAATAGGTATCTCCATAGAATATTCTTAATCTCGATCCTTAATTTTTTTATATTTTCAGAAACTATAATATAAATAAAATAATCGCTAACCTAACAAAAATTAATAAATCATGAAATATGCTTTTCTATCAAATAATATTTTATTTTACATAATATTTATTTAGTAATTCCATCAACGTTTTAATTAAAAGTAAGTGAATATTTTTGTTGCAGCTTCATTTCATATAAAGTTACGGCACCATTTGAACTAATGCCAGATACAATAATTATTATAAATGCCGGCCGTCTGAAAATAATAATTCAAACAGTGCAGCGAATAACATCAGCAAAATCAACTGAAAATAATGAACAATTATTTTATATTTTCGCATGGATATGTGAGTTAGTTAGAGACCAAACTGTTTTTATGTAAATTGGGGAAACAGATTGCAAATTCCTAGCCTACACCAAAAACTTTCTGGAGAATAGAAGTATAAAAGTTAAAAAAAACGGTGTCAGCCATTTTACATTTAGGCTCTTGATTATGTTCAAAATAGAGAGCTAAAAGGAACTACGAAGTTAACGTGCTTTTATTGTTTCGTATGTTCAACGGATCTAAAATATGAACCGCGAACTGCTACCAGCTAGGGGGTGCTTTTTTGAGAAAGAATGAATAAGTCCCTAGGCACAGGGTTAATTAGGGTGAGTTCTGTTCACTTTTGGAACAAACACGCCTACAGAAAAATTGTTCCAGGTTAAATTTACTATCAAAATATTACCTTCTAAAGTCAATTTTTTTTTTATTTCAAACTCGCATGAGTATCCATGAAATCGAGCAAGACACTTGGTCCCAATGTTACAATCAAACATCACATTACACTGTATATTCGTGTACTGATATGTAAGTACCAATAATATCATTATAATACTTTATATATCATATACTGACTAAAACGGTTAACACCAGAGTAGTACTGGTCTATTGGAATACCATTGTAAAACTTTCTATAACTTGTTACCTATTGTTAGATTTAAATCTAAAACTTAACCTACGCAACTGTATTTTAACATAGCTTATTTATTTTAGCTTGTTCAGTTTCTGTAGGGCTTGATAATGGCGTATAAACTGTACACGCCGAAACGGGTCTCCCGAAGACTGTGAGCATTAGACTTAATATATCCTAACGTTTTCATATTTTTTTATTTTTTACTTTTTAGTCTTATATTTTTCAAACATTAAAATATATCGTCATGTTTAAAAAAAGGATGTATATGATAAAGTAATGTAAAGCGCCGATGTTTATATAAACAAAGATATGAGCGTTCAAAATCGTCGCCGCTTATGATGTTTATAAACATGATGTACAAACATGAAAACTAGTCGGAATCGGCAAAAAATTTGGAACTTTATTGTTTATTTATGAAGCATAACGTAAAGAATTAACGTAAAAAGTGAACTTATGTGTAGCTCATATAATTAGCTACAATCTGTAAAAGTTTCAAGTTTCTACATTGTAAAACACAAGAAAATTTAAGTATTTTCTATTAAAATCGTTTTTTTTTATTTAAACAATTATTAAGCATAAAAAAATTTTTATTGACTATTCGTGTATTGTCTTGTTCTAAAAACAGAAGCGACATGGTTAATGAATTAATAGTTTATTAATAGACATAAATATTAAGTAATATTTTACTGTATACTGTATAAACGTATACATATATCGCTTCCATTAACTTCTTTCCTGGTTACATAAATTAGCCGAATCAGTAATTTGTTAACGATCCTCCATTCGTTTAACCAACTTACCACTTATGTTAGGCAAACACCATTACGTGTATATTTTATTAATTTTCCCCCACAGGAAATGAAGATAATGGTTTAGTCATTTGTAGCTGGAAGTTCATCAACAGGAAAATATCGCGTGAAAGTGACCAAATTGCCCAAAAGCCACCTGGGACTAATATAGTTGGTCTCAAGAGAAGTAAACAGTCGGAATGAATGCGTTGGGGATGATCTGCCCTATAAGATGTAAACAGATTTATGGTGGTGGTCTTAGTCACGCTAATGAAGGCTTTCATGAGGGCGAAAATAGCCGTCTCTCTATATAATATGTTTAAAACATTCTGGAGCCGAGTTTTAATATAAATGATATTATGTTTCTTTGTGTATAGAGACATTGTTAATAATAATATTTTTTAATTTTTTGAATATTTACAAAATATATGTCCTTCACTAAGAACAATAGGTAAATTATTTGACAGAAACTAAAAATTTGACCTGTAGAGTTAAAATAAAACAAGTTAAAACAAGTTTAGTTATCACAGATTATTCGAATCTTCTTGCTAGGTCCATTATTTTGAATCTCTTCACGCATCGTACATCATTATCCTCATCATTGGGGTTGCTGGCTAACTCGTTTGGATGAGATTCTAGTCTCTTGGAATATTTTTTGTAATTGAAATTTAATAAAAAATTTTCTTCTTGGCAAAAGGTATATTAGTTTAAAAAGCCCTAAAGGGCTACAAACATATAAACAAAACGTTTTCGTAACAAGAGCCTTATTAGTGTTACAAGAACATGGTGAGCCAACCAAAAAATACAAAGGTCAAAGCCTTTCAAAAAACAGACAAAAGTCTTATATAAATGAATACATCGAAAAATCCAAAGGATGGATAAAATTCCTAAGGATACGACCCAAGGGCAACATATGACTCCCACACGTTGTAAGTGGGTCAAAAGGTTACCTTTTCCATTTGGGTTACCTAGGGCCGTATCCTTAGGAATTTTATCCATCCTTTGAATTTTTTTATGTATTCATTTATGTAAGACTTTTGTCTGTTTTTTGAAAGTCTTTGACCTTTGTATTTTTTGGTTGGCTCACCATGTTCTTGTGACACTGATGATGCTCTTGTTACAGAGCGAGAACATTTTGCTTATATGTTTGTAGCCCTTTAGGGCTTTTTAAACTAATATAACTTTTACCAAGAAGAAATGTTTTTATTAAATTTCACTTGTAATTAATGGTATACAGCCAACTACAAGAAGTTCTTCCTTGTGGATTTTTTGTAATATTCTGTTATTGTCGTTTTTATGGATGGCACATTGAGGTCTTGCACTATCACATAGTTTGGCACGTACCAAGGGGCATCCAGCATTGTTCTAAGGACTTTCTTCTAGAATTTCTGCAGTATTTTTAAGTTTGTTTGACTGGCTGTCTCCCAAAACTGCATACCATAGGTCCACACTGGTTTAAATATAGCTTTATACATATATCAGCAGTTTCTTTTCAAGAGATAGTTGAGATTTACGACCAATGGTATTCCAAGTTGTTTTTTTTTTGTGAAAATGTGCTTTTGCCAAGTTAATCTCCTATCAAGGAGGATTCCTAGGTACTTGACAGTATCGTTTTAAGCGAGCTGTGTTTCTTTCAGAGTTACAGATAGACATGTTTGGTTTTTCATTGTGAATGTTACATCGGTGGACTTACCCTCATTGGTCTTTTTCTTCCATTTTTTAAGCCATCTTTGGATATTGTTAAGGTTTTTTGAGGGGTTCTGGATACTGCGATTGGATCATGGTGAGAGGCTAGTACAGTGGTGTCATTCGCAAAAGTTGCACACGTTATTCTGTTATTTTTCGGTAGGTCAGCAGTATAGAGCAAGTACAATATCCGTCCCAAGACACTTCAATGTGGTACTCCGGGGTTTTTATTGGTCTTAGGCTTGTGTATTCATTATTCTGCTTGACTAGGAAATGTCGATTGGAAATATATCTTTTTAGCATTTGATAGAAAGGATGAGGAAGGTTCTTCTTTAACTTAAATAGGATACCAGCATGCCATAATTTGTCGAAGGCCTGACCAATATCCAGGAATACAGCAGAACAATACCTTCTATTTTATAGATCACTTCTAGTGTGTTTTACCAGTTTGTGTACTTGTTATATCGTTCCGTATTGTATCCTAAAGCGAAATTGGTGTTAAGGAATTAGATTTCGTTCTTGTATGACCGGCGATAATTGTCTAAGAAGAATTTTTTCCAAGATTTTTGATAAAATCTACTAATAGAAGTCACCTGAGTTTTATTTCTCCACGGCTTAGGTATGAGAATAATTTGAGCAACTTTTCATTGTTCTGGGCAGTACCCTAGTCTAAATATTGCATTAAATCCTGCATATGCGTAATCATTTGCAGACCTTGGAACTTTGCATTTTACTTATTGCAGTACTTTCCCAGGTCGTACCCTGGAGCATTTCTCGACTGATTTCATGCTGGATAATATTTCTAACTTCTTTAGTGGTAATTTGTTGTATAGTAAGTCCATCTGATAGGGTGATTCCAAGAAGTAATTTATTTCCTCCTCTGTATCACCATATTCCATGGGATGTGGCTTGAATACATTAATGAAATTTTTTCAAATGCTTCGGCTTTTTCCTTATGATTTCTACACCAGTCTCCCTTTTGATTCCGCATTGGTGGTTTTTATTGCTGCGGGTGACAAAAACATAACCACAATGTTAAAAATGAAAATTGGGAACTGGTGATAAACTTTTCTACGCATAACGAATTTAGAATAAGTAACACAATTTTTGACCAGAAAGACCAACGCAATACATGCAAGAATACCAGTAGACAAAGATTTATAGTAAATTATGATATAACCAAAGAATACTCCATCCAACAAGAAGCGGAAGCATCGACTATTTCACGATCCAAATTTCTTTGCGCATGTACGATCCGCCATGTTTCATGTATTATTTCTTATTTCTCAACCTAACCCCTAACAGCTGTTTGTTGTAAAATTATTGTGTTGTTTAATCTTTTCTAATTGTAGAAAAAAGGATAATACTATTAAACATATATATTGTTAAAATAAACTCTCATTGTGATGGCTCCACGCAAAGGTGGATTTTCTTGTGTGGTTCGTACTGGGACGCCCCACTAGATCGTGAACAAAATAATTCTCTTTTCAGTACCGAGAAATCGTAGTAGGTAAACGATCGTAGGGGTAGGGCAATGAGAGAAAGTTCTTTTTAAACATTTATGTGATTCCATATACGTACCTATCTATTAAAATTATTTATTCCCAGATTTTTAATTAAGCTTTTTAATAAAAAAAAAACAATTTAAACATAGCTATTTAGTGTTTAGTTTAATTTGCAATAGTATAAATTTAGTGTACGGTTCTAGAAATAAAGGTCATTTTGAATTTATGCAAGGCAGGTCCATAACATCAATTTTTATTTTATGACAGCTGAGGGAAAAACTTATGAGTGGAAGAGAAAGACTTGCACATAGTGTTTATTAATCTTGGGAAGGCATATAGCAAAGTTACCAGAAACCTAATGGTACTAAGTAGGAAAGGAGTGCCGGCTGAATATGTGAGAGTGGTATAAAAAATGTATCAGAAGGTAACAATTAGAGAGAGCGAATGCAGCTGAAACTGGAAAATTTTGTGTGAAAGCAGAGCTTCATTAGGGTTAGGTTAAGTTCTGTATTGAATCCGCAGTTATTAATAACTAGAACTAGCGAATAACTAGAAAAGATAATGTTAGGAATCAGTATATACGAAAAAATTGGGTGTGGATCCTATTGATCCTATTGGAAACAAAATAAGAAACAGGTTAAGGTGGCTAGATGCTAGATCTGATGTCTTCTTTCTTTTATATAGGCAGTACTGCCTGTTTTTCTTCAACAGTGCATTTCATTCTGTCCCTAAATTGTCATTACAGCTTTTCCTTGGGCGTCCTATACTTCTTCTGCCTAACGGTAACTTGTCCCTTACTATCCTTGATTCAAACATCCTGCTTACATGTTTAATCCACTCTTCTTTACCCAGGTATTTATATTGTCCACCCCACATATGCGGCTGATTTCCTCACTTCTTACCCTGTCCTGTAGTACTTTTCCAGCAATCCTTCTTAAGATCTTCATTTGGTTGGTCTCCAGATGTTTTTGTGTTTTGCTTGTATCTGGTCTTGTTTCGGCCTTATAAGTCATAACTGGCCTAATAACTGACTTATATATTTGGGCCTTTGTTTTGCACTCTTACGTGTTTGTTTTTTAAAATTGTGCCGTTTAGGCATCGGCCGTTCTACTGGCTTTAATTATTTGTTCTTTTACCTCTTCTTCGATATTGTTTTCAGCTGATAGATTAATTCCCAAGTATTAGATGCTAGATGTGATGAGATAATTGTTATATATCCAGGCGAGTTGAATTTGGTACAGTACAACCAGAGTTTCCAGAAAGCTCAGATGTACAGAAAGAAATCGAAGGTGAATAAAGTCATTCTAGCCTCCGCCGCAGAGTTTCCTCGTGCAGCGAGAATATGGTGGTGTTGGAGGTCAATAGATATTCAAAGAAATTTCTCAAAAGGAAACAAAAAAAATGATCAATCTAAGACAAAGTTAATAGAAAATTTGAAAGTATAATTCTGTCCTAAGTAAAAAGGTCTTGGGTCAAAAATATCTATTTTTCAAGTTTTTAGTACGAAAAAAAGTAATAGAAATCGATAGAAATTTTAATCTCTATTTTGAAATTAACTATTAAATTAAACTAAGCATCAAAAATCCATCACGTTTACATAAGTTTACAAAACTTAGTCAAAATCGATATTTTTAACTTAAAACCTTTTTACTTATCAGTACAAAATTTATATATGGGTTATATTAAATTTTACAGAAAAAAATACAATTCATATTAATAGATCAACTTAAAAACACTATAGTTTTAATTATTACTTTGTTTCTCAGTGTAACTCAAATTTCCTACAGTTTTGAACGAATTCCTCATTACTTTTCTTAGTGTAGTGTGAAGTATTACCCCTACCATTCTCCGACCGATATTTCTGTCCTCTGAATATCAAAGGAGCCGACAGATGCTTTCGCTTCTTGTTGGATGGAGTGTTCTTTGATATAACCAACAAAAACATATTATATCCATCCAAAAAAATCGACGCAAGATGCAAACAACCGTAATAAAAATAAAATTGTATAAAGAGATAACAGCAGTTTTGTTTTAATTTGGTTCAGATATAGAAAATTGTATAAAATTTAATGTGTCACATTTATGTTTGATTAAATTTTCTATAGGGTTTCTTCTTTTTCTTCTTCTTCGTCTAGCCATTCACGTCCATAGCTGAACATAAGCCTCTTCAGGTCTTCCTTTCCATTGTTTTTTGTTGTACGCTACTTGTAGCCAATTTTTCCCGGCAGTCCGTTTCAGATCATCTGTCCGTCTCATAGGAGGTCTGCCTTTGGGTCTTTTGTGTTGGTATGGTCTCCAGGTTAGAATTGTTCTGTGCCATTTGTTTAGATCGCTCCTAGCTACATTAGACCAGGGCGCATCTGTAAAAATATTAGTACATTTGGACGTTGAGAAGTGACTCAAATTTTTTTTGCAGAAATTGCTTCAAAATAAATTAAATAATAATATTTGAGTTATCCTCCCTCTCAAAAAGGTCCGGAGCATTGTTTAAATAATCAAAATGACAAAAAATTAAGGAAAAATTCGATTTCTTTCTTGGTTTTTTGATTATAACTTTAAAAGTATTCATTTCCGAGGAAAGTTGTACTGACATAAAAGTTGCGAAATTAAATTTCCTATAATACAGAATTTGTTCAAAATTTAAAAAATTGTCAACCTTGTTGCAAAATAGCAATAATTGCGAAAAAAACATACAAAAACAAGTATTCACATTTTACGTTTTTCAACCATTTATGCTAAACTTAGTACCTTCATATTTCACCCAGAAAAACTATATGATACATTACAACAATAATGTAAATTTCATTAAGATCGGTTCAACAAATTTTGCAAAATAAATTTTGCAATCCAGCTTTCGTAAAAAAAATTCATTTCTTCAAAATGTTACAGAACTGAAAATAAAGCAGATAGCAAGTTGAAAATTTTTTGCGTATAGAAGTGTACTGTACCTTTCATTTGCAATTTTACAAAATTAAAATCGATTAACACCACGGCGTCAGGAATTTTTTTAAGTAAACATTAATTATTGGTGCTACGCGCAGGACAGCGGATAGTTTGCTCTGATTGGGCATTCCAATGACCTTTGATAATGATTGATACATTTTAATTTTTATTACATTTCGATATAAATAATTAAATTTGCTTATTGCAAAATAAAGACACATACTCTATCCTTTGAAATAACACTTTTATTAGCAAAAACTGTCTTTGTTCATATATTTTAACTTAAATAATAAAAGTTTATTATTTTTAAACATATGCAATTGTTTAAACAATATTTCACACACAATAATAAAATTAGATTGATTTTTGTGGAATTAAAATATTAAAATATAACAAAATATAGAGTAAGAAAATAATATATTAGATAAAGATTGGGAGAAATTTTGGTGGAAGTCAACTTGTGTGAATCGAACACCGCTGTCCTGCGCGTAGCACCAAAAATTATTGTTTATTTTAAAAATTTTCTGACGCCATGGTAATTAATTGATTTTAATTTTGAAAATTGAAAATGAAAGGTACAGTACACTTAAATAAGTAAAAAAAATTCAACTTGATATCTGCTTTATTTTCAGTCCTGTAACATTTTGAAAAAATGAATTTTTTTTGCGAAAGCTGTATTTCAAAATTTATTTTGAAAAATATGTTGAACCGATCTTAATGAAATTTACAGTATTGTTTGACTGTATCATAAAGTTTTTCTGGATGAAATATGAAGGACCTAAGTGTAGCACAAATGGTTGAAAAACGTAAAATGCGAATACTTGTTTTTTATGGTTTTTTCGAAATTATTGCTATTTTGCAACTAGGGTGACTATTTTTTAAATTTTTAACCCATTCTATATTATAGGAAATTTAATTATGCAACTTTTATGTCAGTACAACTTTTCCCGGAAATGAATACTTTGAAAGTTGTAATCAAAAAACCAAGAAAAAAATCGAATTTTTCCTTAAATTTTTGACATTTTGATTATTTAAACAATGTTCCGGACCTTTTTGAGAGGGAGGATAGCTCAAATATTATTATTTGATTTATTTTCAAGCAATTTCTGCAAAAAAATTTGAGCCACCTCTCAACGTCCATCTCAAAACAGATGCGCCCTGGACTCAGAGATGGGCATCGACACGTCGACTTTAATTGTCGACACAGACGTGTCGACAATGTCGAGAACGTGTCAACAATGTCGACAATGTCAACAATGTCGACAATGTCGACAATGTCAGCAACGTGTCCATAATGGAAAAAAGTGAGGTTATGTTATGAAATTATTCAGTTGTAAACTTTGAATGTGATCTGATCTGATCAGAATCAAAATGAGTGGCAGAAAACTGAATAAAAACTATGACATATTATCATTCAAAGTATTAAAGATAGAAGGAAAGCACGCGGCTAAATGTTGTGTATGTGGAAATGTGATAAAAAATACAGCTGCAGCAAGATTGCAAAGTCACAGGTAAGAAGAAATATTTTAATTAATTTTAGCTGGATAGCTATAGAGATTTATTCTCTGAAATTGATATTTGTATCGGCTGATAACTAACCCCGTCCCGTACTTTCATTTTAAGAAACGTCTGCAAGTTAGATCGTGGCAATGGTAATCAATCCAATAATGAAATGTCGCATGTTTCGATATACGAAAATACTGGCTCAGACACAGGTTTTACACCTACAGTTAATCCACAAGTGAGTATATAGGACGTATGTTCTACTACATATTTAGCAGGGGCGGATCTAGAAAAAATTTTGGGGGGAACTTTTTGAAATTACATTTATCTATAATATAAAAATGAATCGTAAAATGTGTTCGGAGCCGCATAACTCAACAACGCATGGATCACCATTTCGGTAGTAGTATATTGGAGAAAACATGGCGTCAAAAACCGTATAGCCATCTAACGGCAAGAAGTGAAAATAACGCACTATATATTATTGTAGATTTCTTGATTACTATTTAATTCGAATTCGGAAGGGGACATAAATTGCATTAGTTTTCACCCCAGAATTTGTATTCTGAGGTTTTCACGTTGTTGCATCCCTATATACAGGGTGTCCCATTTAAAAAACACCAAGTTTAGTATTTTACGGCAAAAAACGGATTGGCCTATTGAATTAAGTACAAAACGCTGTATCTATGCCAACTTCTGTATACAGGGTGTCCGTAGATCCGCCCTTCATATTTAGTCACCTTAGAGTTTCTTTTTATTTTGAATTTTAGAATACAACGAACGGTAGTTACGAAGTTATGGAAGATGGTTCGCTAGCTATTGTGACTGGAACTTCACCTGAAAACATGCTAGATGGAATTATAGAAAATTCATTAGATACCGATGCCGCCTTATTGGAATTGGAAGAAAACAATGGTGTAGCAATTCAAGGCACTCATAGTATTGTTGAAAATATGATGTTATCAACTACTGATACTGAGAGTAGTAATTTGACTAACTTAAGTACTCCAACTTCCTCCAGCACAAGCTACACAAGCACGAATAAAAGAAATTTATTCGCTACATCTCAAGCTAGACCAGCCAAAAAATCAAAGAAAATCACCGACTATATGGACATATTACAAGAGTATGAAGAGGAGAAGATAAGCACTGCACTAGCCAAATTTATATTCGGCTGTAACTTACCATTTACTGTGGTAGAATCACCTCTCTTTAAAAATTTTATAAAAACGATCCGTCCTGCTTATTTAGACAAAATTCCTGGCCGGAAAAAACTTTGTACATCGCTTTTAAATAAGTGCTATGAAGACTGTATTGAGATTTCACGTAAAAAAGTGGAAACCGAGTCAGTCATTTTGTGTGACGGTTGGAAAAACTCATCTACTAATTCTAAAACGGTTGTGACAATGTTGCATAGTGCAGACGGAAAAAATGCCTTTCTTGATGCTTGGGATTTAACCACGGAGTCTGAGACTGGAGAAAAACTTGCCGAAATAATAACAGAATCTAAAAAAATTGCAAAAGAAAAATACGATGTAGATGCGTACGGTATAGTTTCGGATAATGCTAGTGCAATGATTAAAATGGGATCCCTCCTCAAGCACAACATGTGGCACTCTACGTGCAGTAGCCACACCGGCAACCTTTTAGCCAAAGACGTGCTGGATAAAAAGTTATTCGACAATGTGGTCATTGTCCTCAAAGAATTTAAGCAACCAGATTTAGAAAAAATGATAGTTGATAAGGGAGGGCGCAGAATCAAATTGCCGGCCGAAACAAGATGGTGCTCTTACCGAGATTCTTTCGAAAGTCTCCTAGAAAATCTGGTATATATGAAACAAGTAGCCGCTGTAACGAAAAAAAGATTAAGCCGAAAGTCAAGGAATTAATCTTCAACGATGAATTTGTGGATGAGATTCAACAGAACATAGAAATTTATGAACCCATTTGTAATCTGATCAATGTTTGTCAGAAATCTGACACATCTGTAGCAGATGCCGTTCATCTGTGGCTCAATTTGAATCTGCCAGATAACCTTAAAGAAAAATTGAAACACAGACAACAAATGGCGTTAAACGTGTACGCATTAACTGCGTACTATCTGCATCCGAAATATGAAAATTCCAAGCTTACGTCAGAGCACACTGGTATAATAACTCAGTTCTTACTCAGAAAGTTGTGCAATCAGGGCATAGAAGAATGGGACAAATTTAACACTAAATCGGGTAAGTCTTTCAGACAAAATTATCGCTCTTTTGATTTTTAATATATTAGGTTTACAATTTCAGGAATATTCTCAACACTTTGGGAAAAAGGAGTTGAAAAGCCTCTAGTATTTTGGCGAGTGGTCAAACAGGAATGCCCAATTCTTGCTAAAATGGCTCTCAGACTTCTAAAAATGCCAGCCTCCTCAGCTCAAATCGAGAGACTCTTTTCAAATTGGGGACACATTCACAGTCTGATAAGAAATAGATTAACGTTCACTAATTCCAAGAAATTGGTACATATTTATGTTTCATTAAAGGGAGAGTATCCTGATAAAAATAGTTATGACCTGGACGAGGAAGAAATTGTAGATATGGACGGGGAAAGTACAACTATTTGATGTATTATTGGTTAAATGTTTTCTTTGGTTAAAAATTAGCAAAACCGCAAAATGTTGTAATGTTTTTATTATGCAGTCTCTGCCAAAGCACGAAGAGATTCAACACTGTTTCAGTAATTATTATACTATAATTATTATAATAAAGAGTTAGTAAAATTTAAAAAAAAGTAAACGAAATGTTAGGAAACAAGGTAAGGTTTCAATGTACTGAGATATGTTTGATTGTGGTTTTGAATCTTACCTCGTTTACTAACGTTTAGGTTTACGTTTCTTTTTAATTTCTTTAAACCTTTCTGTAAATGTTACGAGTTTACGAGTAACGATAGAAAATTAAAAATCTATGAAAATTTGTTTTGCTGGTTTTTTCTGGTTTTGCATCTAAATGGTAATATTTTAGATTCATTACATTGCATTACTCTATCATGAGGTTTGCACATAATAAATTGTCTCTATATGAATCTATTTAAAATTCATTTACACTTGAAAAACCTGCAATCAAACAATTATGGAATATCCTATGAATTTGACAATCGCAAGTTAATAGTGAGGTTAAAAGTTTCAAAAGTTTGAGATTATTTGGTCTCTTTGCAACTTGTTGAAACATTAATGCATACTCTTTCAATAAGTCAGCGCAGCCAGATTAACCTAAAATTTCAAATTAGTGCGCACGGAACGTCATTCTGATCGTTTGCTAATTGTCGACATACTCGACATTGTCGACATTGGCAACAACTTTAAATCACTCGACATCGACATGATTGTCGACATGTCGACAATCGAATTGTCGACATGACATTATCGACACCGCCCATCCCTGCCTGGACTACATGTCCAGCGTATTCACATTTCAATTTTAGTGATTTTTGTACCACATCGGTGACTTTGGTTTTCTGTATTATCCATGTGTGTGTTTTCCTGTCCTTAAGTGATATGCCAAGCATTGCTCTTTCCATCGCGTGTTGAGTGACTCTGAATATGTTCATATTCTTTTTTGTGATGGCCCATGTTTGTGCCCTATATTATGTTAATATCGGAATAATGCATGCATCAAAAACTTTAAATCTAAGATGTAGTTGAATTTGCTGATTTCTGAGTATATAGTTCAGTTTTTCGAATGCTGCCCGTGCTAACTTACTTCTTCTTTTCATTTCTTGCGTTTGAATTTCCCTATTTAGTATTTAACAGGTGTGTAAGTTTCCCGAAGTATATACAGGGTGTAACAAAAATACAGATCATAAATTAAGTCACATATTCTGGGACCAAAAATAGTTCGAATGAACCTAACTTACCTTAGTACAAATATGCACATAAAAAAAGTTACAGCCCTTTGAAGTTACAAGATGTAAATGAATATAGTTTCTGTCCTTGTGGGATCGGTACTCACCGGAGGGACCGCAGACGTGCGGATACAATTAGCGTCTCTTTGCAAAGACAATGACGTCGACTTTGCAAAGTAACAAGACACTTACTCAACTACACATTACACATGACACTAATACTCATGTTGTGACTGGCTGAATGACATAAAGTCCATGCCATTAAAAAAAAGCCCTTTGAAATTACAAAATGAAAATCGATTTTTTTCAAATATATCGAAAACTATTAGAGATTTTTTATTGAAAATGGACCTGTGGCATTCTTATGGCAGAAACATCTTAAAGAAAAATTATCGTGAAATTTGTGCACCCTATAAAAAATTTATGGGGGTTTTGTTCCCTTAAACCCCTCAAACTTTTGTGTACGTCTCAATTAAATTATTATTGTGGTACCATTAGGAAAATTTAATATTCTTAAAACTTTTTTGCCTCTTTTTATTTTTCCGATAAATCAGTTTTTATCGAGTTGAGGCTTATTTTTTAAAATGTTTACATAAAAATATTATGGCGGTTTTGTTCTTTGAAACCCCCAAATTAGTCCTGTCGCCAGAGGGGGTACAACGAGCTCCTTTATTCAGATGGACTTACCCAAGTTTTTTTCATGTATTTTGACCCGTAGAATACGAATTTTTTGGGTAACAGTTGATCCGGATGTCGATAAGATTGTTATTGACCAAGAACTTGAGGAATTACATAACAGATGTTTCTCACAAAACAAAACATTTTTTTTTTGTATTTTTTGGGTCATTCTAAGTAAAAAATGTTTTAACAAGGTTTCCCGTAGGATGCTCAGTTTTCGAGATAAACGCGGTTGAACTTTCAAAAAATCGAAAAACTGCAATTTTTAAACCAGAATAACTTTTGATTAAAAAATAAAATAGCAATTCTGCTTAGCGCAATTGAAAGTTCAAGTCAAATTATATCGGTTTTGATTATTTGCATTGCTAAAAATTTATTTTGTTATTGTTAAACAAAGCTACAAACACCTAGTGCGTGAGTGATGTTTTCTATGATTTCTCATTTAAAATCTAACGAGTAGGTAGAATAGGTACTAGGGCAATCGAGGCTATTTCTACGTAGCATGAGTTAAAATGCATGTAAAGGCACGGGAAACACTATGTGTTTATAGTTTTTAGCATTTTTAGCAATGAAAATAATTAAAGCCGATATAATTTGACTTAAACTTTCAAATGCAGTAAGCAGACTGGCTATTTTATTTTTTAATCAAAAGTTATTCGGGTTAAAAAATTGCAATTTTTCGATTTTTTGAAAGTTTAACCGCGGTTATCTCGAAAACTACCCATCCTACGAAAAAAATTGTAGAAACATGTTTTGCTTAGAATGACCCAAAAAATACCAAAAAATGTTTTGTTTTGCGAGAGATCTCGGTTATGTAATTCCTCAAGTTCTTGGTCAATAACAATCTTATCGACATCCGGATCAACTGTTACCCAAAAAATTCGTATTCGACGGGTCAAAATACATGAAAAAAACTTGGGTAAGTCCATCTGAATAAAGGAGGCCGTTGTACCCCCCCTGGCGACAGGACTAAATGTTTGTGTACGTTTCAATTATAATATTACTGCGGGTTCATTCGTTAAACACACTATTTTAAAACTTTTTTTGCCTCTTTGTATTTTTTCAAGAAGGCACCTTTTATCGAGATGTGGCTTCTTTTTTAATATGGTTCAAAATATACCTAAAAATGTAAATCATACATAAATTTTCATACTATTACCAAGCCTCCATAATCGTACTTGACCATTATACAAATATGTGGTGGATTTGAAAAATATTCAAAATATCTCGATAAACACTGACTTTTCGAAAAAGTACTAAGAGCCAAAAAAGTTTTAAAAACATTGTGTTTACCTCATGGTACTACAATAATAATTTAATTGGAACGTACACAAAAGTTTGGGGGGATTTAAAGGAACAAAACCCCCATAAAATTTTTTTGGGGTGTCCAAATTTCACTATAATTTTTTCTTAAGATGCTACTGCCATAAGAATGCCACATATCCATTTTCCCTAAAAAATCTCTAATAGTTTTCGATATATCGGAAAAAATCGATGTTCATTTTGTAACTTCAAAGGGTTGTAACTTTTTTATATAGACATTTGTACTAAGGTAAGTTAGGTTCAATCAAACTATTTTTGGTCCCAGAATATGTGATTAAATTTATGACCTGTATTTTTGTTACACCCGTATATTCTTCAACTTTTTCTATAACTTTGTTGTTGCTAGGTTTGCTAGTTTACAAGATATAGCACAAAATCCCTTTGCAAGGGTGGCGGCCTCACAAACCTGATCTTAAGCTTCTACTCAGCCCCCTACACATAAAAAAATAATAAATAGCGTCCTCTAAAGACCGCAAGCTAAGGCCTAAAAAAACATTTCAACGGACTACAACATTACACAAGCTTAGTTTGTAAAATAAATAAGTGTTATACAGTAACGAGCGCGCTAATAACCAAAGGATATAAAACCTATTAAGTTGTGAGATAAAAAGGAATGAAACTGGTGGAGGTGAAAATTTTAAGAAAAAGTCCTATAAATTTATATTGTATTTATGTATTGTTTCCCACCTTTAGACGTATCGGACGAGTTAGTGACCGTGACAGTTTTAGTTGACATACCCCTCTGATACGTCTTAAGATGGGAATCAATAAATATCGTTTTTATCGCTAAATTTCCCACCTACACTAGTTTATTTCATTTTATCTCACAACTTAATATCTGGACCTCGGAGGTAAACTACACTTTGTCGACGTGGCGTTGTTTTGTTTATATTCTTTTAACTCACTCAGCTCTCCAACAGATTTCTAGAGGTATACTACACTTGGTACTAATGTCCACGAAAACGAAATTACCAAAAAAATAGAACACTATGTTCAAATAATTTGAGAGGTAAAAATCGCCATGTAAACTTGGATGTTTTTACCTCACAGTGACTAACTGAGTGTTGATCGCAAACAACACTGTTGACTTAGTGCACTGAGCACCTAGCGGTAAACGGGTCATAGGTAACTGTTCTTCTTAACAGAAATAAATCTCTTTGTTTTTATCTATTATTTTTTATAGTTACCTAGTTGTTTTTATAAAAATCGTGGTTATTAATACATTGTAATAGACAATCAACAAAAGTTATGCATCACTTAAAATTATGCTGAATTTAGAAAAAATTATAAAAGAAACAGAAATAACAACAAGTGTTATTAAATATTATTATTTTGTTGAGCCACAATATGTCACCAAAATGTCGACAACCAAACATACCTTGTGTCTGGTACATACATAAAACCTATTTAGTGTGGCAATGGTATTACCTCATAATAACCATTTTTTTTTTAATCTTTTATAGGGCGTCTAATAATTTGGTCAGAGACTGTATACTACGGAAAAACAGAATCTCTATTGATGTTAGCGTTTAGTGAATTGTTTTAAAGAATTCTTCAACTTACTTTTACTTTTTTATATAATACAGCTTCATAATTTTACACTGTATTTTTCGGCAAAATTTTGTCAAATTAAACCAGACTTTTCACTTTCTCAGCTATTATATTTTTATTATGTTTCTTAGCGACAAAGGTTTCTTATTTTGCGACATCCTTTCTTCGTGTTACCGACCACCGACCGTAATAAATAAATATTATGAAGGTTATTTTTAATCTCATTTTAGATAAATACGATAAGTAATAAAATAGTATTGGGTATTTCGTAATATTGGGTATTATCAACAAGTACCCATACAAAAATATTTTGGCCGATATTAACTGGTAAATTTCTATGAAGTGGGTTTTAAAAATAATCAGATTATTTGGCCGCGTCCGTATTATATAAATGGCTGTAAGTACAGGTTGCCGATTTTGACAGGTGGCAGTTAACACAGGTTTTACTGTAATAACATTTAACTAAATTAAAAATTTGTTTCATGAGAAGTAGCTAGCTAATTCTTTTGGGCTTGACCTTTAAATTCAATGAATATTTTATAAGTATAGATCAAACCTATCAGAGGTAAACTGCACTTAGGCTATTGATTATATTCAAAATAAGATAGCTAAAAGGAACTACAACGTTAATGGGGTTTTATTATTTCATATGGTCAATGGACATCTATATATCAAAAAACCGCAGAGTGCTACCATTTAGAGGGGTGCGTTTTTGAGGAATGAGTGAATTAGTCCCTGGGCACAGGTTACATTAGGGCGAGTTCTATGCACTTTTGGTACAAACATATCTACATAAAAATTCTTCCTGGTTAAATTTTCTATCTAAATATCACTTTTTAAAGTCAATGATACAAATCAATGATACATGATTTTTTTACAAAAATATATTCAAAAGAAGAAGCACAAAGAAACCCAAAAGAAAGAAATTTTTTTTTTGCCCCATAACTTTTCTCCACGAGGATATAGGTATAGATTTTGCTTTACAGAAAAATAACCTACATATTTTTTCTTTAAAATTTTGTTTAGTAGAGGTAATTAGGATTTATAGTTTTCGAAATATGATTTTTCAAAATTCACCACTCACAGCAATTTTGGGCAATTTTCCTTGCTATTTCGCAAATATTGTGCTGTAACTTTTTTCTACGTAACTTTAGGTATATGCGCGTAATAGGAACAAAAATCAATTACCTTTAAAATGGTCTACTGTATAACGTTGTACGACTTTTTTTAAAGAGATTATGGTTTTTCAAGTTTTTAAGGTTTTATACTTTTAACAATTTTTTATAATATAATATAAAAATAAAATAATATTATTATATGATATATTATATAGTATTATATTATATATAGTGTATATAATATTATAATTGTATAATACGTAATATAAAAAAATATTATTTTTTACATTTTTTACGATTATTTTTGAAATTTCTTATTATAACTTTTTTTTTCTTTTACATGAATATACTAAATATTGCTCAATAAAGAGGGCTGGCTTACTTTCTGTTCTTTAAAATGGTGTATTTTCTATATTTAAATAATCGAAACCGAGTGATTCTTTGATATTTTTTTACCTGTATTATTTAAAATTATTTCTTTTACAAAAATTACATAAACATTAGGCCTAGAAAACATCACTTTAGTTAAAATTATTTAAACGTTAACATTTAAAAAATTTTCAAAATCAAAGTCCATCTCTTCGTTAGTATTAGCTTCAATATCATCCTCTGACACCTCAGTTATCTTAGAGTTCCCACAATTAGTACCCATGCACATGCAATGCACCCTTGGCAGAAAATTGAACAACTAATTCCTATCTTCCTACAACCGGAGTTTTTTACATCCTTTGGTACATTTACATGCTATTTTTTCAAGCAAAACCTGTGGTGCAGGAGCTTTGACAGTACCTAAATATTGGTATTAATCCATATTTTGAAGTTGGCCCGGCCGAGTCAAGTGGATCCAAAGTATTACCTATAAAAAATAAGATTCAATCATAACACACAATCACATAAAAAAGTTATAATGAGAAATTTAAAAAATAATCCTAAAATCAAAACTCGTTGCAAGTACTTATTACATTTTGAAAAAGCAAATCTTATTAAAAAATTATCCTAGAATTTTTTATAATACACCATTTTAAAGTAAATAGAATAAGCTTTCTTTTTTATTATTTATAATATATACCTAAATGTAGAAAAAAAAGTTAGAATGGGAAATTTAAAAAATAATCGTAGGAAATATAAAAACTCGTTAAAAGTATAAAATTTTGAAAAAGATAACCTCTTTAAAAGAAGTCGTACAACATTATACAGTAGAACATCTTAAAGGTAATTGATTTCTATTCCTCTTACATGTACCATTGCATATGCCTAAAGTTACGTAGAAAAAATTACAGAACAATATTTGCGAAATAACAAGGAAAATTGCCCAAAATTGCTGTGAGTGGCGAACTTTGAAAAATCATATTTCGAAAACTATAGATCCTAATGACCTCTACCAAACATCATTTTAAAGAGAAAATAATATGTAAGTTTTTTTTCTGTGAAGCAATGTCTATACCTATATCCCCGTGGACAAAAGTTACGGGACAAAAAACAAAATTTCTTTCTTTTGGGTTTCTTTGTGCTTTTTCTTTTGAATATATTTTTGTAAAAAAAAGTATCTTTGACTTTAAAAAGTTATATTTAGATAGAAAATGTAACTAGGAACAATTTTTATGTAGACGTGTTTGTACCAAACGTGCATATAACTCACCCTAATATAACCTGTGCCCAGGGACTAATTCACCCGTTTCTCAAAAACGCACCCCTTTAAATGGTAGCACTCCGCGGTTTTTTCATATATAGAGATTCATTGACCATATGAAATAAAACCCCGTTAACGTTTTAGTTCCTTTCTATAGTACATAATCAATAGCCTACTATGTCACTGTAAATTACCATTAATATAGTATAATATTAATATTATAGTATTATATTTTAGTATTAATATTATATACAGTAATTAGTGCAAATTTAACCGTTTTATTAGTTGGATTGTATAAACTAGTTATATGTTATGATTAAAATATGATCACATTGTCTTTCAGAGCGAAAGATACCTAATTATGGGTTATATAATATTTTTAAAATATTCAAACTGCTCTACTGAAAAGTTGCTTAAAATGACATAGTATAGTTTACCTCCGAGGTTCAGATATGTTTTCCATGTTTTGCGTTATTTTTACGGTTATTAGCGCGCTCATCACTGTATATGAAGATATTGCAAACATTTTTTAAATAAAACGGATACTTCTATCTGAATTATTTATATTTTTTATTATTACATGCATATGTTCTGGATAAACTTGCAAACGTGTGCGTAAAATATTGCATATTTATGTGTATATTTCATACGGTTTTATTTACATATTTACGAAAGTCATAAAAAACTTACCTTTAATTTTAATAGAGCAGGATATGAAACATATTATTTTGTTAAATCTGAAGGTATTATAAAGTCTCAATATTATTCGTTGGTACATTACATTTAATTCGGGGAATTTGGCATCTTTTAAATTAAAATCAAATCTTCAAAATAAAATTTGTAAGCTTTGATATGAAAAATTCCTTCACAAAGAAAAAAATACAAAGTCCACACTCATCTATCCACTCAGAGTGGATGGCACGACGAACTTTTTCTTTGAAAAAAAGTTTTAAATTCACTGATAGAACTTGGCCAATATTTGAGACTGTTATGTTTCTTGAAAACTTTTTATTGTAGAACGTAACGTACAAAACTTCTTTTGATGGAGCTACACAAGTTTTTTTATTTGAATTCTTAAGCAAAATATACACCGGCAAAAAGTTTACCCAACTCCTATAGTTTTTAAAGAGATGTCTTTAATGGAAATTATGGTAAGTTTTTCACATTTATTTTCATCAGTTTTCAATGTTAATAGTGGTCAAATACAAGAACTGCAGTATATTCTATGCTAGGGTGCATCGAAAAAGGCGAAAAAGAATTTTTTTTTTGCGATGAAAAAGTAATACCTCACAAAAGTTGTCCAATCAACTGTTAAGTATTTTGGTAAAATTTTTTCGAAATTGGAAAATATCTTCTGCCCCCCCCCCCCCCCAGACAAATTAAAAATTTGGAAAAGATGTTAACAGACGAAAAAAATTTTTATTTCGAAACGAAAATGTAATAGCTCACAAAAGTTGCCTAACACCCTATTTAGTATTTTAGTCAAATTGCGTTGAAATAGAAAATATTTTCTGACTCCCACGGCCACTAAAAATTAGGAAAAATTCATTAACATGCGAATTTCTTTTGTAAGGAAATGTAATACCTTATAGAACTTGAATAAATAAATTCGGTTTAAATTGGAAAATATTTTCTGGCTTCACAAGGCAATTAAAAATTTTACTTAAGAAAAGTATACTAAAACATTCTTTTATAACAAAATAGCCTAACTTATCCGTCTTCTTGACGTCGCCGAAGTTTTTTAATACTAAAATAAATATAAAGCCAAGTACAAAATTAGGTATATAGATATTACAAAAAATATGGTAAAAGCATTCTATTCGAAGATGTCTTCCGATTTAGCATTAAAGTGAAGCATAGCTTTTCTGGAATCAATTCGAGTTTTTATAAATCCATCCCTCGAATACGCTCCAGAAACTGCTAGAGAAGCTTGTGTCACAAGCTTGACACATCGTTCTACACATTGCTTGTGGCAGTGATATTTCTCAATCTCAATGTTAAAAGGGTCTAAGTTAGGATTCTTAACAAAATCTCGCAGATTGTCACTCGAAAATCTAGAGAATATAGGTAGTTCTGTAAGGTGATATTCTTGTTAGTTAATTAACACAAAGTAGTCGTTTGAATCAAAATTTTTATAGGTGAAAGTTTGAAAACCCTCACGTTTTTTTATTTGGTCACTGACAAACTTCTTTTGATGTCCAAGGGGTAGATCACGTGAATGTCGCAGATATATAAACCACTGAAGCGGTTTTTTAAGACGCTCTACTAACAGTCGTATTACATCACCCTTAACGCCAGTATTTACGACTGTTTCGTCACATTCAATAGTTGGATTTGATACTTTCTGATATACCAGACAGCGGATACCCATATCCGAAATATTTGCACCCTGGCTCATGCAAAAGTGTTATGTGTTCTTCCACGATCGATTGACCATAAAACTTGGTACTGTTTTTATTTTAGCTAAAGTTTTGTCTTTGCGTCGGTAACTTTCTTCTTTTACTGTTGTTCTCTCTGATTATATTTGTTTTTGTTTTCCCTATCAATCGAGCTTATCACCATTTTTCGGGTACCTCTTTGATTTAATAGAAATTCGCGCTCATCCGGAGGCATTTTTTGAGATTTGCTACAAAGACAATTAATCAGAGTGTTACATTTGCATGCTGCAAGATCGAGTCGTGTAGTTTTACTGTTGTTCTTAAAGCCTTGAATTTTATTTTTGTAAAATTCACTGTTTTGCCATTTCTTCAATGGTTTCATAAGTTTCATATATTTGTCATGATAGACTTTGAAAAGCTGAATAATTCTTGTATGTTAAATTATTGGAATTAAAGCCTTTTTCCATATTTCCTCCAATTTAATTGCAACCCGTTCGGCAATACCAGAAAATTCTGGCTCTGTCTTGCTGAGTTTTTTATCCTCTTGAAACCACAAAACTTCATCGCTTGTTTGTATTTCGGTAAAATATTTGCAGGTTTATTTGGTGGTTGCCCAAAAATGGGGCGGTCCACAGCACATCTTGATTTTATTCCTCATGGTGCTGGTTTATCTATTTTAAAAATCTTTTATTTACAAACAACAATAATAACCAAGTAAGGCATCGCATCACACATAAGTGAAAATTACACGGACACACGAACCCGGACATTTCAAATGGGTTGGTGAGACTGAAAAAACAAATAAAACTTTAAATATCGTTTAAATTTGTAATTGAAAACATTTTAAGTTTTCTTTAATTGATCTTATATCGAGTTAGCACATATTTTATTCTAAATAATATACGCATAAAAATCAGATATTTAATAAAATTCATGGTCGTTGGGGGGGGGGGGGCAGAAAATTCGCTTAGAAAAAAAAATAAAATTACTAATATGCTGAAAAATAACACTAGCAACTTTTTCACGCTATTAGATATAACATTTCCAACTTTTATTTTTTCGATGCACCCTAATCTTCATATCTTCCAACAAAAGTGGCTAATAAGGATTTGTACTGGCATATTCGAAATAAAGGGGAAATAACTGTTTTTCAAGATATATTAAATAAAATATATTATATAATATGCTAGCTTACAGAACATTATCATTAGCAGCCACCGGCCTCATAAGCTTTAATCTTGTTTAAAACAGGTATAGCCAATAGAGATTCAGCATCACGGTGGTTAATAAAATTAAGGTGGTGCCATCTAGGATCTGCAATTACAGTGACTCCGCACCTATACTCAGGTTTCAGTAGTTCTTGTAATCGGAGTCCATTCTGAAACAAACAAAAAGGTGAATAATTCAAGTTGGTATAAATATTCAAGTTGGTATGAATATTCAAGTTGGTATGAATATTCAATATGGTAAGTTGGTAAAAAATTCAATTTGAATTAAATTAAAGGGATAGGTGCAAAATTTCGGCTTCAATGCTATTTAAATGCATTCATTTTTTTTTCGAGTCCTGAGAAAACTAATAAAAATTTTTGCAAAAATTTAAACGTGGAATGGAATATTACGTTATTACCGAGGGTAGAAAATCACT
This sequence comes from Diabrotica virgifera virgifera, assembly GCF_917563875.1. Lineage (NCBI taxonomy): Eukaryota > Metazoa > Arthropoda > Insecta > Coleoptera > Chrysomelidae > Diabrotica > Diabrotica virgifera. The sequence continues at coordinate 192,544,887 of NC_065450.1, read as the reverse complement.
AAAGACTTCTATAATTACTCCGGTCAACTTACACGTCCGAGGTTACAAAAATTACCATCAAGCTGAAAATTGACAGGATTGTTCAAAATACCATCATAAATGAAATTTAAAAGTCCTCATAAATCCGACCCTAGCTAAAAAATTTACGCGGGGTCAAAGGTCACCAAATACAGTTTTTAGCGATTTTCAGCGAAACGGTAAGTTTTATCATAAAATTAGTTCTAACAAAAATTGTAGACTAGATAATTATGTATAAAAAATGTCTTATTACTTCTTTTCCTAAGAGCCACCGTTTTTGAAATAAAACGATTCAAAAAGTTGTAATCATCATAATATGCGCACATTTTTCCACACCACCTTTGAGGTAGTGTAATACTTAGCGTATTTTTTAACGTGGTTTCCCCAGTAGGCCTATTCCACGGACCTGTTATGATTCTGTTTAATTTGAAGCTATTGAATAATTAATTTATATTGGCAAGGGTTAAAAATAATAAAACGTTTAAAAACTTCTTCCTTTTCTCCTTGTTCTTCTTCTTCTTAACCTTCTAGTTCTTCTTCTTCTTCTTCTTCTTCTTCTTGTTATTCTTCTCATTCTTTTTCTTCCTGGGTGCAATTAGATTGTCCCAATAATGACACATCGCATGGCTCCTCAATAGAATCAAATGAATCCTCAATTGTTGGTGATTCAATATTGGAGCACGACCGGTTTGGACAATTAGTGCATGCTACCGAACAAAACAGTCCAACTTTATGCAACCACCTTTAGCGCTAAATCCCTTTTTACAGTTGCAAAAAATTGTGTTCAGGAGTTTTCTTGCGCAGGTGGGAGTAAAATTTGAATTGGTTCTAATGAACTGTCGACTAATTTCCATCCCCAGTCTTTTGGATCTAGCTGATAACCAAGCCACACTTGAACTTGGTAATTTTTTCGAAAAAGATGTTGATAAGCAGCCGCTGAGGTTGGACGAAGACAAGATAACTGTACTTGTTTTTTATTTCGAATACTTTAAAAAAAAACATGCATATCGAAACTTATCTAAGCACGTAGTTTTTTTAGGCTCTCCATATATAGGGAGAAGAAAGCTAATTCCGTTGGAAATAACTTCTGGTGGAGTTGAATTAATTTTTTTAAAACTTCACTTCACATGTATGGTCACAGATATCTGCTCTTTAAGAAATTCTAAAAATTCATCAGCACTTTCAGTACCTCCATTGATTAATGTTTTTATACCGCCTTCAAATTCAACAATTTCGCCTTCACTTCAAATTTATGCACAAATAAAAAATATTCTGTCGTTTTTGTTATAACAATGAAAATAACACGAAATAGGTTAAAAGATATAGGTTTAACACGTATTTTCACTCCGGAGTAGTACTCAAGACTAATTAATACCTCGAGGGTGTCATCCACCTGAAGGATTTCGCCACCCAGAAAGATTACGGTGTAATTTGCATAATAGTAAACAAACTAAATTTGCATAAAGTTTATTGTATATTGAAAGGTTTTTAGTACTAAGCAATAAACATTTTGCCTAGAAAGTTGGCTTTCATTATTATGTTCAACCCCTTCTGATAAAAGAATAGGTGGAGTGATTAGATTAGCCGACGTACCGATAGAACGTATTTATTCCGACAAAACCCATCTTTACAAATTAAATAAGATGCATAAGTAAAAAGAATTATTATAAGTTAATACTTTGTCATATCAATTTATTATTTTTGTCAGGAATAAGCCGTAAAATGGAAAAAATAATCTTTATTGTCCTTCACATTACATTTCAACATTTGTACTAATTGTAGTGGCATTTTCTGGCCGCTGATCACAGTTTAAAGAAGAAGAATAAGAAAAAAGAAGATATTAGGCTTCTTGACACGTGACGTGGGCACATCACTGTTTTTTTCTGTGCGCGGCTGATCACACGCGTGTTCGAAATAATTTTATAAAAATTGTTAAAAAGCGTTTAAAATGCCAAAAAAGGTCATCAAAGAGTGATTGTTTATCCCGAAAGCGGCGGAAATATGAAGAGTTGCAACAGAAATTGCTAAAGTTGAGAGAGAAAATGGATGAAAAGGACTCAGGTATTTATATGATATTTTTTTGATTTTCTTATGGTAGTTAAATTAAATTTAGCGTGAATAAATAGCTATATTTATTAATTATTTACAAAGTGACAATTTTAATCAACTTCAAACATGGAGACTTTTATTTTGTTGTTATCAATATATTTTTCTGTTGCCATAGTACCTGTTTTTTCTCCATCTTCCTGTTCGAATAAAAAACAGGCACTATGTTGCCGGACTGCACTGGTTTTCCTATTAATGTTTATTTCGTAGAAAATGGGTTAACATAAATGACATGCAAAAACGTCACATTTTGCAAAGAAAAATTATATTGTTTGTCTCAATAAGGGTGCCTTGAGGTAGTCCAAAGTAATACAGACTAAATAATTAAGGATATAACAATAAATCAGAGGGTACTTTTAAGTTGCCCAGAAAATCTTTATGATTATGTGACCTGCTTCTATTTCTCAGAGGCACTTTATATTAGCCCAGAAGTATAGAATGGAATATATTTTTATTTAACTAATTATACATATTTGACTTCGAATTTACATCACAAGAATAGCAAGTTACTTACACAAAATTTGTGTTTGGCTTGTCTTCAAACAATAATACTAGGGGAGCGGGTATGTTTTAATAGCCCAGAAAATCTTTGTGATTTATTTGAGATGTTAGGCTCTATTTTATAGTAGCCCAGAAATTTAAAATACAATACATAATATTTATTTAAATATTTTTTTTGTACATTTTACCTTGATTTCACTTTTCAAGCGTAGCAAGTTTACTTACACTAAATTTTTGTTTGGTTTTGTCAAAATATTAAAAATAATATTACAGAAACTATTGTGCATAGCCCGTCAGTTTCACTAAATAATACAGACAATGAGATCCAATGCAATTTGAGCATAATTGAGGATTTTGGTTTTACAACCAGCAATACTTATTGAGGAGTCGCAACAACAAACAGAAGATTTTTTCATTGGAGAGGTACTTACACAGAAAGAATCTATTTCTCTAAATATGATTAACTTAATTGGGGAAGACCCATTAAAAACTAACCTTAATGCTTCTGAAATGTTGCCAGATGTAGCAAAAAGGCTAAACTATTCTCTTTCCAAAGGCTTAGACAAAAGTATTGTGGGTAAACTTACAGAAAAATTCTTACCTGCTACAAACTGCGAAAGACTTTGCCCACCTCAGTTAAATTCTGAGGTTTTATCTGCCATAAAAGATAAAAATAAAATTAGGGAAGATAAATACTTGCAAACTATGCAAACAATTTTAGCTGCAAGTATTATGTCCCTTTATAAAGAGGTCGAATTAGGATTAAACAAAAAAAAAGGAATATCGAAACAATTGCCAATTCCATAAACTTCAATATAGGAGTGTTTTATAAGATGTCCTTGCACAGAAGATTTTTGCTCAGTTCTTCAATATTGAAAGAAAGCAAAGATGCAAGATCGGCAGCTTTTCAACTCAGCTCTATAATGAAGCCACAAAAAGCCACTTTTTGTCCGAAGACTGCGCCACAACGCCAAGCTGTTTTTACCACTCAGCATACAACAAGAGTTCTTCCAGAATCTAACAACTTCAATTAGCAGAGTTTAAACTTCAATCCAGCCTCAAACAGACCAAGATTTCGACAAAGCCACTACCCAAATCCTCCTCAACCAACATCGAGATACAAACAGTTGAGCAGACAACAGCACCAAAACCCAACCAGAACAACCAGGAGGTCATACTAAAGGTAAATAAAAAATCAGCAGGAAATGTGGCTAATTATTTTAAAAACCGGAAAAAGATTACTTCAAACATCAAAGTTTTAAGTTGGGTCCAAGGTTTTAATATTTTATTTAAAACAACACCGTCTCAAGAGAGAGCACCAAAAGTTTTTCATAAATGAGTCGTATGATTTAGCTATAAAGCAATTACTTGATAAGGGAGCTACTTCTCCTTCTTCACATACAAGAGAGCAATTCCTTTCTTCATATTTTCTAGTGCCCAAAAAGGACGAAAGTCATAGATTTGTTTTAAATTTAAAACAGTTAAATTGCTTTATAGAAGCCCCACATTTTAAGTTGGAAGACTATAGGTCAGTTCTCAAGCTCATTTTTAAGGGTTGTTTTATGGCAAAAGTAGATTTACAAGATGCCTATTTTGCTATTCCTCTTCATGAAAATTTAAAAAAATATATTTAAAATTTGAGTACAAAAATATTCTATATCATTTCAACTGCTCACCATTTGGTTTGAATATCTCGCCTTTTATATTTACGAAAACCTTAAAACGAGCCTTAAACAATCTAAAAACAAGAGGCTTTACTTCTGTCATTTTTTTAGATGACACTTTACTGATTTCAAAATCATATTTGAAATTTAAAGAAAATATTGTTGAAACTTGTTCAATGTTTTCCCGCCTGGGATTTACCATAAATAAAGAAAAAGTATACTTTCACCCACACAAATTATAACTTTCCTTGGTTTTACGTTTGATTCTAATAAAATGATATATTTTGCTCCTGCTGACAAAAAAAAAGAAAAAATAATTAATAGTATTCAGACCATCAAAAGTAAAAGTACGATAGAGTACGAAATGTATGATAAGATCATTTGCAGCTTTAATCGGTCAGTTGGTAGCAGTTTGTCCTTCAGTTAAATATGGAACATTATACTTAAAAAATTTAGAAAAAGAAAAGTGGCTTGCTCTTTCTAAAACTAATAGTTTTAACACAAAAGTGACCATACCTAAATACTTGTAAAACGATTTCTATTGGTGGTTAGGTACATAACATACCAATTAGTGAACAAAATATAAAAGAATCTAATTATGTACTTGAAATATTTTGTGATGCATCTATTTTAGCATGGGAAGCATGCGGTAATGATAATAAAACTCATGGTTTTTGGAGTTATGAACAGCGAGAAGTACATATAAATGTTCTTGAGTTATTGGCAGCATATAATGACTTGAAATCCTTTTCCAAGGAATATAGGAATTGTAATATTTTGCTAAGAATAGATAACACAACAGCTGTATCTTGATTAACAAGATGGGGAGTGTGCAATACTCTAACCTTAACAACATTTGCAGAGAAATTTGGCAATACTGTGAAAATAGAAATTTAAAATACTTGCATCTTATATCAGTACAAAAGAAAATATTATTGCTGATTCAGAGTCAGGATCTTTGAAAATAGGAACAGAGTATTCTTTAAGTGATAATTGTGTTAATATAATTTTTAAGCAGCTTCATATTCCAGAAATCGATTTGTTTGCCACATATCTTAACAAAAAATGTGCAAATCTTGGAAACCTGACCCCGAATCGGAGAAAGTTGATGCCTTCACTATAGATTGGCATGGATTAAAATTTTATGCTTTTCCACTCCACCTTTTGCTATTATTCCAAGAGTTTTAGAAAAAATTATATGTGACAAAGCAGTAGGAATTGTGGTAGTAGCAGAATGGCCAAATCAGATTTGGTAACCAACCTTTAATAAACTGATATCAGGCAAAAAGATAATTTTAGGACCTGATAAAAATTTAATTTTGAACCCTTTTAGGCTTTCATATCCGGGACACCAACATCTTACCCTGACTATCGCATGTTTGTTAGGCAAGATTTTTTAAGGAAAGGTATTCCTGAGCATTCCATCGCAATTGTAATTGCATCTATTACAACAAAAAAAAACTAAATTTACATGATACAGTTTTCAAGAGAAGGTGGAGGTATAGTATAGAAAAAATATGGACCCTTTTGCTTATGAATTATCAAATATTATTACTTTTATTAAATATATCGTAGATCAGGATTATACATATAACTCTACAAACATTCATAGAGCTGCATTGGCATTGATAATAGATATACCAGAAAATCATAAAAACATGTTTAAAAATTTTTACAAAAGTATATATAATCTCAAACCATCATTGCCCAAATATCAATTTACTTGGGACCCTCAACCAGTATTATTTTATTTATAAACATTATTTCCTCCCACAGGTCTTTCCTTGAAAGAAATTACTTGCAAACTTGTAATGTTGATTGCTCTGACTACAGCTCACAGGTTGCAATCCCTATCTCTAATAAAAATTCAAAATATTTTCATGGATCAAGATAAAATTGCGATTTTGATACCAGATAGGATAAAGACTTCTTCGAAAAATAAAAATCAACCTATTTTAAGATCTCTCTATTTTAAAGAAAAACCACAGTTGTGTGTAGCATCGACTTTATGTCACTATTTAGAGATTTCTAAAAATATTCATCTTCAATCAGAGGAAAAGTTGTTTATAACAATAAAAAACCATATAAAGCAGCATCTACGCAGACTTTGAGTAGATGGCTAAAAGATGTTTTAAAATTATGTAACATAGACACCAATATTTTTAAAGGGTATAGTGTTAGACAAGCATCTACGTCAGCAGGAGCTAGGGCTAGATTAAATAAGTATAGAAACTATTAGAGAGACGGCGGGATGGACAGAAAATTCTCAAGTATTTAATATTTTTTATAATAAACTTCTAGCAAAAGATTACGGACTCTTTGCAAAAACTATATTGTCTGTTTAGTCCATATTATATGCTTCTGCGTTTGTTTGTTGTTTGTTATACATTGGTAATTATATGTTTATATTATTATTATTACATAAGAATAGTAATTTTCTTATTATTTAAAAACATTACTCTTAATTGTTCTAATATTTCTTTTTTTTTTTGTAAAGTTCCTAATAAAAAAAAATGTAAAGTATCGATTTTTGGATTGCAATGTAGTTTTGTTTAATTATCGCACAATATTGCTTAATCTTTCAACAGCCTACAATTAGTACAAATGTTCGAAATGTAATGTGAAGGACAATTAATTGATTGGTTGACTTACCTGTTAAGGAAGGACAATCATAATTGTCCTATCTTACATTTCGAACATTTGTACGCTCCCTCCCTTTGATTCTTTCGAACCCACCCGTTTTTGTGCCATCAAAATAAAAAAAAAACAGTGATGTGCCCACGTCACGTGTCAAGAAGCCTAATATCTTCTTTTTTCTTATTCTTCTTCTTTAAACTGTGATCAGCGGCCAGAAAATGCCACTACAATTAGTACAAATGTTCGAAATGTAAGATAGGACAATTATGATTGTCCTTCCTTAACAGGTAAGTCAACCAATCAATTAATTATTTTCGCGTTACATTCACTTTGTAAAGATTTTTTTGTTGGCGCTGTAATAACACAGTAGAAACATTATCATATTTATAATATCTTATATTGTTATGTGTTTTATGAGTTTAGTTGACCGATAGAATATTATGTTTACTTGTATTACAGCATCAGTGATGTGTATACGTGGTGTACTAATATTATGACGATTAGAACTGTTTCAACTCTTTGAATCGTTGTATCTCAAAAACGGTGGCTCTTGGGTAAAAAAGTATAAAGATATTTTTTATAGATATTTATCCAGTATACATTTTTGGTTAGAACTAATTTTATGTTAAAACTTACCGTTTCGCTGAAAATCGCTAAAAAACATATTTGGTGACCTTTGATCCCGCGTAAATTTTTTAGCTCGGGTCGGATTTATGAGGACTTTTTAGATTTCATTTATGATGGTATTTTGAACAATTCTGACAATTTTCAGCTTGATGGTAATTATTGTAACCTCACTCCTATTTTTGAGTCTAACTAGACCAGTCTAAATGCATATTTTAAAAATTACAGGGGTAAAAAAGAATAGAAAATTTAGTGTGATATTTAATTTAAAATATCTCATTAAAAAAACTTTTTGCTTATTCTAAGAGACTTTTTAACCTCGGTAATAATGTTAATAATGTTAATGCTACAATCGTTAAGTTTAGTTCAAGAAGAAAGGCTTAAGAATCTTGAAGAGCTTAAAAAGGAAAAAGCTGAAGCCATTCGACAAACAATCGCAGAAGACCAGTATTTAGGATCTGATGATGATGGTGAAGTCATCGAAACCAATCATTCAAATAAAGTGAACATACAAACCGAAGTGGAAGAGATACCACAAGTGAAGGAGCTACCAGAATCAAAAAATCTTCCAGTTGACCCAATTGTTCTGATGGCTCAAGCGATTTCACAGATGTCTGCTACAAGATCCTATTCTCGTAAACATGGTGAATTACCAAAGTTCAATGGATGTCCAGAAGAGTGGCCACTATTCAAAGCTAAGTACGATCGATCAACTAATGAGTACACAATTAACAATTCAATCAACATTCGAAGATTAAAAGAAGCTTTGGAAGGAGATGCTTTGGAGACAGTTTCATTCCTGCAACCAAACATCAATAATGTGGAAAGCATCATGAAGACCCTAGAAGATAGGTTTTGACAAGCAAAGTTGGTGATTGAAGGGTTATTAAATAAAGCAAGAGCAGCCCCTTCTCCATCAGTAACTAAACCAGAAGCAACATTCAAGTTCGGAATCGAAGTTCAAGCATTAGTGGCAAGCATCACGTCCTATAAAAGTAGCCAGTACCTGTATTCCATTAAAATCCTGAGCACTCTGGTCAAGAAGATGTCGACAGAAATGGAAACTGAGTGGTACACCTGGCTTTGACAAGACACCTCAAAAGAAAAAAATCTGAAATATTTTTCGCAATGGATTTCTATGAAACAGTCTGTAACGTATCTTATGTCAACTCCCACTACAGCTTCTAAAAATGCAAATGACAAGAATAGAAAGAAGAAGCAGACTTATCTTGGAACAGTATCAACTAACTACAAGCCGAATCGAAAAGTGTACTGTGTATACTGTAAAATTGAAGATCATCATGTCGGTGACTGCCGAAAGTTTTCAGCACTACCAATTAAGGAAAAAGACGAGTTTGCAAAGAAGAATCGTATGTGCTTCCGCTGTTTAGCATGACCGATCATACTACCCGTATGCATGCCAATAGTGAATATAAATTTCTTAATTGTATGTCAAAAAATTTGCAATAACTACGTCTTAAAACCCACCAAATTTCATTTGCATATCTGAACCGGTTTTAAAGCATAAATCGTTAGTTTGTAAGAAATATTCAACATCCCATATCTCGTAAACGAAGCATTTGCAGACATACAATTACAGAGCAAACTGTCATTATTTTTTAATGCAGAATTACCCCTTAAGGAAAACTTATTTAAAATCACTCTGTACTGATGAAGAACATGGCTAGATGTTAAAGTACCTATCTTTTGTATTATCCAACATAAGCGAATGAATCAAAAACAAAATGTTAAGAAAACCTGAGGCTATAGTTGGGTTTTAATTTCAGTATTTTAAAAATGATAGACTATTCCACAGGGTGTTGCAAACTTTGAGAAAAAACACAGTTTGATTCGTACACCCGGTATACAATGAAAATTTACCTGCTTAGCAACAATAGTTAGATCGATATTCTTAAACAATAAAGCTATAAGATATTAAAAAATTACTTAAATCGGACAACATCGGTCATCAAAAATGACCCATTTTTTGGAGTGCCCGTTTTCTGTGCTAGTAAAGAGAAAACTGAGAATACATGGATACTTAAAGACTTAGAGCAACAGAGCGACTGAAATAAAGCAAAAAAGATAGGCTCGACCCAGAAAAACAGATACTAATAGAGGTGCAGCACAAAATCAATGAATATGTAAGAAAATCATATAATCCAAACTGAGAAAGACAGATATGGTTTAAAATATTAAAAATAAAAAGCGATTATTATGTACCAAATGAAATAGTCTAATATTATTTACCTACCTCTGCGGTACATAGTACATCATTTCGTCCAAGAAACTGTGCAATTTTGACTTTAATTTTTGAAAAATCATACAACGGTGGTCTAGGTGTTCCATATTTCTTGTGATTTAGAGTTGGACCATAATCGTATTTTGCAAATCTTTCAGACAGTACAATTTGGCCATAATGCTGAAGCGTTTTTACGCTGGTTGAGTCATAAACATGGTTCAAAAATATTGGCATTTTGTCCTAAAAATAAAAATCCGAATAGTAAAATATTATAAAATAAAATTATGATATTAGGCTAAAATCGAATCGTTACTTTTTTGGTAATAAATCAATAGAAGGGACAAAAACAAATCTCTTAAATATTAGGGCAGTCAATGAGGGTATTTGGCTCCGAATTCCATCCTACTACATCGATTTACTTGATATTTTCACGGTAAGTAGGGAATAGCTTAAGAAACAAAGTCTACCCTATGCCGATGTGCGCTTTTATCTTGGGGGAGGTTACCACCCCTTCTCGGGGGTGAAAAATGTTTTGCTTAAAATAGACACGGAAGAGGCTATAGAACCTAATTTTAAGCAAAAACTGTTCCATAATTATTTTTTGAAAACTCAATACTTTTTGAGTTATTCGTGGTTGAAAATTTTCCATTTTCATTGAAAAATGACACCTTTTCGGACGGATTTTTGCGAATACTTTAAAAACTATGCATCTAACAAAAAAACTATATAAAATATCTCTGTAGGTTATAAAAAAAACAAAGAGATTCGTTCCTTCATAAATCTTCTAGTTAAAACACAAAGAGGGATATGGTAGGTAAGAAGAGTTTGCTTTTGTGCTGCATGCTCAAATCGATGTATTCAAGTTGAAATAACAGAGAAACTGTCGATTTTAGGTGTATAATGATACTAATAACTTTTGTAGTGCTTGAAAAGACCTTTAAAACGAACAATACCAAATGTCAATTACATTCAAACTATGTAAGCGAGTTATTCTGTAAAAAAGTTGATGACTAATATATTTTAAGACGAAATGAGAAGTTTATTTGACCCCTCATCAGATTAAAATAAATGGTTTTTGACAAAAAAGGTCAAATTTTAAAGCGCATTTTTAAATTTTTTTAAAAATCTTCTTTTTCCTCCATGTAACTCGAAAAGTATAAGAGATACGAAAAAAGATACCACACAAAAATGTAAGGCTCTTTCAGATAAAAATTTTCTGTTTACTTTTTATTACCGTATCTCTTATCATTTTCAAATTACATGGAGAAAAAAAGATTTTTAAGAAATTTTAAAAATGCTCTCTATAATTTGATCTTTTTTTTTTAAACCATTCATTTTAAACCCGTCCAACTTTTTGAACATAGAAATAATATAATAAAAGTTATTGTAGAAGGAAAACGATGTATTCACATTTTGGTGGATGAAGGTTAAAATTACTTCTCATTTTTTCTCAAAATATATTAGTTATCAAATTATTTGCAGCATATCTCGCTTAGTTTTAATGTACCTAATGGACCTTTAATACAGCTCGTTTTATAGGTCTTTTCAAGTACCACAACAATTATTAGTAGCATTATACACCTAAAATCGACCGTTTCTCTGTTATTTCAAGTTGAATAGACCAATTTAATAATGTACCAAAGAACAAACTATTTTCGCCTACTAGGTGTGTTATAACTAGAAGATTTATGACAGCAAGTGTCTCTTTGTTTTTTTATAACCTACAAAAATGTGTAATACAGTTTTTTAGGTAGATGCATAGTTTTTAAGGTATTCGCAAAAAACCGTTCGAAAAGGTATTATGTTTCAATGAAAATGGTTAATTTTCAATCACGAATATCTCAAAAAGTATTGAGTTTTCAAAAAAAAATTATAGAACAATTTTTGGTTAGAATTAGGTTCTCTAACGAATTCCGTGTTCATTTTAACCATAAAATTTTCCACCCTTAATAAGGGGTGGGAGCCACCCCCAAGATAAAAGCACACATCGGCATAGGGTAGACTTTGAATTAGGAGATAAGTAGAGGCTATTTCCAAAATGTCATTAAAATCCACGCAGTAGGATAGAATTCGGAGGTAATATCCTATTCTTGTTCCCATTATGTTGACATACTCCCAGAGGAGTATGTCAACTAAAACTGTCACTGTGACAGTGGTAGTTGCCAAACTTGTCCGATACGTCTAAAGGTGGGAAACAACCAATATAATGTGAATTTATATGTTAATATCGCTAAATCTCCCAGCTCGACTGGCTTCATTTCTTTTTAACTTACAGCTTAATACGTTTTCCATCTTTTGTGCTATTTTGCCGGTTATTAGCGCGCTCATCACTGTATATAAAACCATATTGTGTCGTGAAAAAAATTTGAAAAATTATAATAAAGTACTAAAAACTCGGTAATTTGAATCTTTCGCTTAAATTTTAAGGTTCTGTAAAAAAAGTGTAAACACAAAAGTTGTAGCTCTTTATATTACCTACAATTTCGCAATTTACCTTTTTTCCGTAGGACTTCTAGTTTTGCCAGAAATTTTCATAAACCATTTTTACCTCTTAAAACTTACCCCTATTCCACTTCCATGAGATCACCGGTAAATTATTTTTGTTATGTTGTTCCTTCAACAATGAGGTCCATCCTCTTACTATTTTTTTTTTCACAAAAATTATCGACACTTGTCTACAGATTTTTATCAACTCATTTTTGACATCGACAAAAAATGTCAATTTTTCCTTTCTTTCCTTCATTTTTACGAATTGTTTCCAATCCATAAATCGTTTTCAGAAAAAATTCAAATAATTTTGTTTTGCGATCTGACCTGTAAATGTTTATCAACTGACTGTTCACTGTTCTAACCAACGAAATGGCCATTTTCGCGTTTTTCAAATTTTAAATTGCTTATAACTCGAACACGATCAACTTTAGAGAAAAATTATAAGAGACCTTTTCTGTCCGGAATGGTCCGAAAAATCTAAAAAAAATCTCCGGGCTGAAAATACTGATTTTTGCAATTTGATTAAAAAAAATTATTAAACAAAAAATTGGACCATTTTTCGCGTGGGCGACTTCTTGAACCTTATTCTGGGGTGTCGAATGTGATTATGCAAAAAAATTGCATGGGAACATTTTTTTAACGAACCCGCCGTTTTCGCCTTTAGTGGAGTCACTGAAGGTGGATATGAGCTATTACCTCCGATTTCGTTGAACCTACATCGATTTACATGAAAATTGGTGAGTGGTTAGAGGATATCTCAAGGAACAAAGGTGACATGGTGCCAACTTGCGCTTTTACCCTGGGGATGGATGCCACCCCTTCTCGTGGGTGAAAATCATTTTATTAAACATAACCCCATAATTCGATAGAGGGACAAATTTCAAGCAAAATTTGTTATATAAAGTTAGTAAAATAAATCAAAACTTTTTAAGTTATCAAAGATCAAAGATTTTAATTTTTCTTGAGAAAAATGCATGTTTTTAACCAATTTTTCATCAATAACTCAAAAAGTGTAAGTTTTTACAAAAGAGCTATTATTATCAAAATTGAAGCCAGTAAAAATTGAAATAAACCCCTTACTACAAAACCTTTTAATGTTAACTAAAAGTGAGGTAAAGGTAATTGAACGTATATTTTTTTTCGGCGAGTAAAAAACTCTAAGTATTCAAGCTGAAATAACGGGAAACTGATGCATTTTATAACATAAACTCACTAAACATTTGTCAAAGTACTTAAAAATATCTATTAAATGAGCCCCGAACATGTTGATAGCGTTAAAATTTATGCCCCAAAATTTTTTCCAAATTTATCTTTTAAAATTTTTTCCAAAAAATGTTATGGTTTTTTTTAATAACTCCGTTTGTGTTTAACAAATCGGATTCATCTAAAAACTTTTTGAAAGATAATTTCAATTTCTATTTAAGCACGTCGAACTTAATCTTGTAAACCCCTTACTTTTTTAAAAATAAAAGGTTAAATAATCCCGGTTGCATGGTTCCCACAGCAAAATTTAAGATTTTAACGTTTCTATCTCGGTTATTTTTTACCCTATAGAAATAGTAAAATAGGTAAAATATTTGGCAGAGAAAAAACTAAAATTGGGTTTTATATAATTTTTTACGTATATTGAGTATCTTTGGAGTTATCATCAAAAGAATATGAAAATTACAATAGTTTTAAGAATTATGATTTTTTTTAAATCATACCTTTTTTTCAAAAATATGCATTCTAAACCGGTCACAATTATCGAAAACATTACTTATGCTAATATAAAGAAGTTTTTGTAAGGATTACTATAAATTTTAATTTTTGTGGAAATGGCGTATGTTTTATTTTTCACTTTTTCCTAAAAAATTCGAAACGGTTCTGTTATTTTCATTATAACTTGCTCAATTTTGACGCTATTACCTTGTTCTGAAGCTCATTTGATAGGTATTCCAAAGTACTTTGGCAAATGTTTAGCAAGAATATTTTATAGGTTGCATGGTTTCCCGTTATTTAAGCTTGAATACTTAGATTTGAGTACTCGTCGAAAAAAATACACATTCAATTGCCAATAACTCACTTTGAACTAACATTGGTTTAGTTCTCTATATGAGGAGTGTATTCAATTTTTTATTATCTTCAATTTCAGTAATAACGACTTTTTTGTTAAAGCTTATAGTTTTTGATTTATACGTGAGAAACCGATTTAAAACAGGCATTTTTTTACGAAAAATAAAATCTTTGGTCTTTAATAACTCAAAAAGTGTTGATATATTTTAATAACTTTGTATAACAAATTTTGCTTATAATTTGTCCCTTTATCGAGTTATGGTATTATTTTTAATAAAATAATTTTCACCCCCGAGAAGGGGTGGCCTCCACCTCCCAGGGCAAAAGCGCAAGTTGGCATCATGTCACCTTTGTTCCTTGAGGTACCCTCTAATTACTCACCAATTTTCATGAATATCGATGGAGGTTCAACGAAATCGGAGGTGAAATACTTCAGTGACTCCACTACTTGTCTATACACGTGTTTACACCCTACGGCAGTGAAAAAGAGGAAGACGGGATTATAGAAAGAAGCTGAAATATTAGGTATACTTTAAATGTATTTTAATTATTTCTGTAGGTACCTACATATATTTATTAAGGTTTAACATATTTATGCGCTTAGATACATTATTATATAAATGTTTTATACAAAATTATTTTTATTTTGTTCACATAATAGACCAGTAAGGATCTGTTTTTAGGTGAATGTGAGAGGTGGACCATTCAGATTTTTGCGGAAAAAAGTTAGGTGATAACTTCTTCGTTAATAATAATTGAATTATGCTCCTTCTCAAATATGCCCGGAACATTAATAAAAAAAATAAAATATTTAAAAATTTCACAAAATTTCGTTTTTTTTTTTCTACTTTTTTGCTTATAACTTAAAAACTATTTTTTTCAAAAACTAAACTAAGGTTTTCAATTAAAAATAAGTTTTTCAATTAAAAATCTTTTAAAAATATTTAATTTACAAATATTTTGATTAGGTTGAAAAACTTAGTCTTTTATTTAGCAGCTGTCGCTACGCACCTACTACCTTCTCGTCAGTTGCAATGGGGGATTAATATGTCGAAAATTTTTACCTGGGCTAGAGAAAGCAGCCTATGCAGTCTCTGATGAACCTCTAACAAGAGGTGAAATCGTCGATAAGAGTGCTGGCTGCACTCTCTGATCTACGTAAAAATTAAGACAGTTTTGGCTTCGCATTGCAACTGAAAAAAATGGTATACATTTTTATTTTTAAAAACTATTCATTTTAGAGCAAAGTCGTGTAGGAATAAAACAAAAGTAATTAAATTTTCTATGAGATGCGATTTGTTAAAAATGTCTTTATTTATCACCCTTGCTTTAAAATAGCAATAAATATAAAATAAGGGGCAAAACAAGCATGTCTTTATTCAATGATTTTCCATCACTTGGGTTACACTTGAAACCTTCCTAATTCGCTTAGAAAATTTTTGTAATGTGCTAAAACCGCACACCAAATTTCATTAAAATTCACTTACTAGATTTTGCATAATAATTTTGCAATCTAAGCTTTTTTTAAAAAATTAAAATTTTTTAAAATCTTGCACAACAAAAACTAGAACATACCAAAATTTGTCAATTTTTTTACATATAAAGAAGTAATCCACCTATCTAATGTACTTTACAGAATTGAAATCGGATGATTTTAGCAGCCTCAGCAATGTTTTAAATTTATAAACAATTTTTTGGCTTATAAACAAATTAGTGCTGTGGCCAGGAGAGAGTGCTACGGGCTCCTTTATTTAGATGGACCCACCCAAGTTTTTTTTATGTATTTTGACCCGTAGAACACGAATTTTTTGGTAACAGTTGATCCGGATGACGATAAGATTGTTATAAACAAAGAACTTGAGGAAATACATAACATCGACTTTTCGCAAATAAAACAATTTTTTGTATTTCTTGGGTAATTCTAAGCAAAAAATGTCCTTACAAGTTTTTTCGTATGATGCATAGTTTTCGAGATAAACGCAGTGGAACTTTCAAAAAATCTAGAGATTGCAATTTTTGAACGCGAATAACGTTTGATTCAAAAATAAAATAGCTAAAAATTAATTTTTTTATTATTAACAAAGCTATTTGTTATAAACCAAAAAATTGTTTACAAATTTAAAACATTGCTGAGGCCCCTTAAATAATCCGATTTTATTCTGTAAAGTGTGTTAGATCGGTAGAGCATTTCTTTATATGTAAAAAAATTAGCCAACTTCTAAATGGTCTAATTTTTGTTCAGAAAGATTTCAAAAAATTTGAACTTTTTTAAGAACATTTAGATTGCAAACTTATTATGCAAAATTTATTAGGTCGATTTTAATGAAATTTGGTACACGATTTAAGTATGTTACAAAGAATTTCCTAAGCCAATTACTAAGGTTCTAAGTGCCACCAAAGTGGTTAAAAAATATTGAATAACAACAGACTTATTTTGCCCCATTATTTTGTATTTATTGCTATAGTGCAGAAAAGGTAGTACCTTAAGACATATTTACCAGTCGTATGTCATACAAAATTCAATTATCTTTATTTTATTTCTCTACGACTGTTTTCCAAATTGAATCGTTTTAAAGTCATAAGCAAAGAAAGCAGAAAAAAATCGATATTTTTCGAAATTTTTAAATATTTTAATTTTTTTATTAATGTTCCGGGCATATTTGAGAAGGAGCATAAGTTCAATTATTATTACTGAAGGAAGTATTTTTCGAAAAAAAAAATGTTTTAGAACCCCTGACAGCAACAAAATGTCAATAATATTAATTCCTAAGTTATTATTAAAGACTGGATTATATGCAAAATGCATATGCATATATATGCTGCATATTTCTCATGTTTTTCATAAATGCATATGCCTTGCATATTTGGAGATTTAAGAGCATATAAATGCATATTTTGATGGGAATTTACTCTACCCCATTTAAAAATAAGGTATATATTAGTAACATCAACATCCATTAAAATAAAATGTGAAAGTAAATATTTTGCTGTTAAGCTCCTTTGTTGTTGTACCCATAAACATAATGGGCGTTATTTATAGCTGCAGGTATCATTATCCGGATATTTAAGATTTATAGACTTCTCAGAATTTACAAATTACCTAAGTAAATACCGATTATATTTTGAATAACATTACAAATATTACCTGTACTTTCTGCTGGTGTCGGCCAACTATGAATTATTCTGGGAAAACCAACCAAAACGAAATTTTAAGGCAGCGTTGCCAATTTAGCTTATTTTATGCTAGATTTGGCATATTTTTGTGTTGTTTAGCTTATTTATTTCTTGTTTAGCATATAGCATATTTTCTAGCATATTAAATAATATAAAAATTATTTAGTAAAAATCGAAAATCTTCTAATTCAGAACAAATTTTTATGTTGGCCTTACAATTACTAAAACAACTTAGGAACTCTCTCACAGGAACTTGAAACTGATATCAGTGAGTCAAATCTGATTCCTAACAAAAAATGTTTAACCATTCACACATACACACCTACATCAGCAAATCCCTTCGCCTTCAATAATGTTTATATTAGTACTTATGTCTGTGGACCATGAGATTACTATTAACTACAGGATCATGTTTCAGCATTTTTTAAAACAAATAATTTATCTGTACTGGGTTATGCTTGCTATAGGGATTTTTTATTAGTTGATAATGGAATACCTACTGTTGAACTAATCATTCCATCATTCTTGTGAGGTTTGGCAAATACTATATTGGTCGAGTTGGCAACACTGTTTTAAGGGTAGGATAGATTATTTTATTTTATGAATGGTTAGTCTTAAATCAATCGCCGATTATTCAACTTTTGTGATTGCAAGTTATTGACTATACTGTGTAAAAAAATCATTTTATTATTATTGTGAAAATGCCTAAAGTAGCAAGGGAAAAATCAAGTCTTCTCAGAAGTTGGATTGGAAGTAACAATCATCTAAAAGTTATCGACAGTGAAAGTATGTTTTGCACCATTTGTGATAAAAAGGTAAGTTCTCCACTTCAATAGATTTTTAAACTTATCAAACTTCTTTGCACATCTATGTGTCTGTCTATTCTAAAATGACAAACCGTCCCATTTCTTCAAAAACTGTTTTTTAAAGTTCGCAACGGTTTGGCTTATACAGAGCGAGGTGTTGAGAGTGGCCCACCCTGTATACTACGGTACACTGACTGTACTTTATTGTTTGACGATTTCAATTTCACTTTGAGAAATAAAAAAAAATTGGGGGAGGTTTAAAAAGTTTGATCATTTTAATGTAGGTATCTATTTACGAAAACATCTAAAACATCATTATCATTATATTCCAGATTCCATGTCAAAAGAAATTCCAAGTAGTTCAACACATAAAAACTTCACTTCACCAAACTAAGCTATCAAAAAATGATAATAAACCTCGCCAGCAGATTCTACAGAACAGTTTGCAGATTCAGAATACGTCAGTTGGGCAAGAAACCTTTGCAAAGGATTTATGCCATTTTTTTTTGAACTGCAATATCCCTCTGCACAAGTTAGAACATAAATCGTGTCAAAACTTTTTAAAAACTTATTGCAAGATTAAAGATAAACCAGCTCAAATACCAAGTTCTTCAACTCTTCGGAAAAAATATGTCAGTGCATGTTACAAAGATGTGATGACGAGTATTAAAAATCAGTTAAAAGCCGATTATCTTTGGATTTCCGTCGACGAAACAACGGATACAAAGGGTCGACAAATTGCGAATCTAATTGTTGGAGTTCTTAACGACTCTGGCGATTTTAAAAACTCATACTTAATTAGTGTAAAATGTTTGGAAAAAACAAACTATGCTACAATAGCTAGATTTGTTAACGAATCCCTAACAAATTTTTTTTTACCTGATCAAGTACCATTTGAAAAAATATTATTAATGCTTAGTGATGCCGCCTCATATATGATGAAAGCTGCATCCAATCTTAAAATCTTTTTCCCTAATTTAATTCACTGTACATGTTTGGCGCACGGCCTAAACAGAGTTGCAGAGAAAGTTAGAATTGAATTTCCTAATGTAAACACCTTAATAAATAATGTAAAAAAAGTATTTCTGAAAGCACCACTACGTGTACAGGTATATAGGGAGATGCTTCCCGATATTCCTTTACCACCAGAACCAGTATTAACCAGATGGGGAACTTGGCTTAAAAGTGCTATATTTTTATCTGAACACTACGACGACATCAAAAGCGTTATTTCAAGTTTTGATCCGACTTGTACCGCTATTGATAACTGTCAAAATATTTTTAAAGAAAAGTCTATTAAAAATCAATTGTTGTATATAAAATCGAATTTCGATATCATTGAAAGTTCAATTACAAAATTAGAGGCTCAAAATTTATGTCTTCACAATAGTATGTCTATTGTTGATTCGGTTAAACAGAAAATAACAAATCTGAATGGGGAAATTGGAGTAAAAATTAAAGATAAACTTGATGACGTTTTAAACAAAAATGAGGGTTTCACTTTATTGCGTTCAATAAATAATATAATCAATTTTGGAAACTTCGATGAAAATATTAATATGGATCCGTCTCTAATAGCAAAGTTTAAATATGCCCCAATTACATCTTGTGACGTTGAGAGATCTTTTTCTGCCTATAAACAAATATTAACAGATAGAAGACATAATATTAGTTTAGAAAATATGAATCAATATATGATTATTTATTGTAACAATAAAAATATGTAAATTTGTTTTATTGTACTCTTTTTATAATATTAGTTTAGAAAATATGAATCAATATTGTAACAATAAAAATATGTACATTTATTTTATTGTACTCTTATTTATCTTGTGGTCAAAATAAAATATTTTGCCGTTTTATTTGTCACAAAACCTGAAGTTAAAAAAATATATTAAGAAATAATAATACAATTTGGTTTAAATTCAAACCTATTTATTTATTTTTATTATTTTTTATTTATTTATGTATTTAACGTAAACCATAAAATTATTCATATAAAAATAAGTGCATATATAAATGCATATTTGCATGTTAATTGTGCATATTCAGCTTGTTTTAAAATGCATATTGCATGCATATTTTAGACATTTTTTAGTGCATATTTTCCAGTCTCTAGTTATTATAGTCCAGAAAGCCACTGCGCATCCGCTAGGAAAAATATTCTAATTCGGATTTTTTGCACAATCTTACTCAAAAAGGACTCCTTTTAACAAATTTGCATGTTGCCAGGACCAAAAGGTGGTCAAAATTTTTTTAAACGTTTTTTTTTGTTTTTTCCTAAAACTATTTTTTTTTGCATGGAAAAAAGTTTTTTTAGGTTTTTTGGATCATTCCAAACAGAAAAGGTCTTTAGTGACTTTTCTCTAAAAATGATAGTTTTTGACATATAAGCAATTAAAAATTGAAAAAGTGCGAAATTGGCCCTTTTTTAACCCTCAAAAACTATGTGAAAAACTGAAAATTGGAATGTTGCCAAGATAGGTAGATTTTCTTTAAACATCGATTGATGAAATCCTGAAGAGTTCTTTGCAATACAATATTCAAAACTCCTTTGTTTTTTAACCCATTAACCGCCAAGCAAAGAAATACTGCAATAATATGTAATATATTTGATTAACTAGAGTAAAATAAACTTAAACATTCGTAAAAAAATTATTTTACACTTTGATAATGGCAGGTGTCACAACAACAAAATGGTTCGTTTTCGAACCTTTGGCGGAAATGAGATATAAAAATTGAAATACACAATTTTATATTTTTGTGAAAAGTCTCAAAACATTTAGAGTCTAAATGGACCTGGAAGTTTTGATAAACAAAAATAGTATTTTTAGAACATTGCGTACACTTCCCTTCAGCTTCTTTATCAAAAACGAAGTCGAACGGCCCTCTATCTTTTTTAGAAATTATTTTAGATATTTCCAGTTTACACTTTCCATTCCTGTATCTTGCACTGTGCCAGTTGCATAAATTCGACAAATCTACAAATATTGTCTACAACACTACGCAACCTCCCTTATGTAGCCCCCTCCCCCACCCTAGCTTTTAACAAAACTGAATACCAGAATACCCGTCTTTCTAAAGGTACGTATCCACTACGTTCGTAATATTGGACCACCGAGGCACTGCCGCACGGTCGTTGGCGCACTGTTGCACGGTCCGGGAGCGCCAACCATCCAATATGTTCACAAACCTCTTGCACCCCGCGCTCCCTGCAACTGCTCCAATCGATACGGTATGCGCTCCTCTACATATAAACCGACACCAATTGGAACGCCGAGGCGGAGCGCGCACTGTTGCACGGTCTGGGGGCGCCAACCATCCACTATGTTCACAAACTTCTTGCGCTCCGCGCTCCCTGCAACTGCTCCCATCTACATTCATGCGCACCTCTACATATAAACCACCATCTATTGGACCGTTGAGGCGGAGCGCTCACTGTTGCATGGTCCGAGAGCGCCAACCATCCACTATGTTCACGAACTTCTTGCGCTCCGCGCTCCCTGCAACTGCTCCAATCCATACGGTATGCGCTCCCTTACATATAAACTGCCACAGATTGGAGCGCCGAGACAGAGTGCGCACAATTGCACAGTCCGGGAGCGCCAAACGTGTCCACTATGTGGAGCAGTTGCAGGAGCTCGGAGCGCAAGCATAGTGGATACGTGTTTTTACACATAATAAAGAAATATCCCAACAAATTACTGCCTGTGCATCACCTTGAACTTATTCCTGATCAGACAGGATTATATGTCGACTTCCGCCAATGGTTCGTTATCGAACCATTATTTTCAAACACGAGATTTGATGACTCAGAAATTATTTTTTTTGTATTTTTATAAAAATTGGTGTGCAAATAGGTTAAAAAAATAATGTTTTAATTTATTTGACCACAAAAGTGTTATGCCAATAAAATTACTACAGTAAAAATAAAGTTGTGTCGAAGGATTGAAAATGTCGGACATTTAGAAAATATTTTTGTGATGAAAGCACGAGTTTGGAAATTAAACAAAATTAAATTTAGTTACACTTATATCTTGTGGTTGCTTAAAAAATACAAAGATTTAAAAAAAATTAACGAATTGTCAAAAAAAAAATCTACAAAAAAATGGTGCGTTTTCGCACCTTTGGCGCTAAATGGGTTAATTGGTAATCAAGCGTGCGCGACACTATTTTCCACCGACAGTATGGTGCAAATGAAAGGAATAAATTCGTTATTTCGTAAACCGGCGACTTTAAGGAAAAATCCCGAAACAGATCGATTTTTATTTTTAAGTTATGATATTGCGGCATATATGGTATACTAGTGACGTCATCTGTCTGGGCTTGATGACGTAATCGATGATTTTTTTAAATGAGAATAGGGGTCGTGTGGTAGCTCATTTGAAAGGTTCTTTAATTTTCCATTAAGTAATGTAAACATTTAGATAATTATTTATATAGGGTGTCCTTCTACTTCTTTTTGTGTCAAATAATTTAATTTAATAAAAAATTTTGGACACCCTGTATAAATAATTTTGTAAATGTTTATATTACTGAATAGAGAATTGAAGAACCTTTCAAATGAGCTAGCACACGACCCCTATTCTCATTTAAAAAAATCATCGATTACGTCATCACGTCCAGATGGATGACGTCACTAGTATACCATATATGCCACAATATCATAACTTAAAAATAAAAATCGACCTATTTCGGGATTTTTCCTTAAAGTCGCCGGTTTACGAAATAACGAATTTATTCCTTTCATTTTCACCATACTGTCGGTGGAAAATAGTGTCGCGCACGCTTGATTAGCAATTAAAAAACAAAGGAGTTTTGAATATTGGATTACAAAAAACTCTTCGGAATTTCATCAATCGATGTTTAAAGAATATCTACCTATATTGGAAACATTCAAATTTTCAGTTTTTCACATAGTTTTTGAGGGTTAAAAATGGCCGATTTCGCAATTTTTCAATTTTTAATCGCTTATATGTCAAAAACTATAATTTTTAGAGAAAAATCACTAACGACCTTTTCTGTTTGGAATGATCCAAAAAACCTAAAAAAACTTTTTTCCATGCAAATAAAATAGTTTTAGGAAAAAAACAAAAAAAAACGTTTAAAAAATTTTTGACCACCTTTTGGTCCTGGCAACATGCAAATTTGTTAAAAGGTGTCCTTTTTGAGTAAGATTGTGCAAAAAATCCGAATTAGAATATTTTTCCTAGCGGATGCGCAGTGGCTTTCTGGACTATTAATAGTTATCCTATTGCTTAAAATCTGTCCCTGATAAAATTTGGCATCACTGTTGGTCATAAGAATCTGTACTGTAAAGTCAAGGTGGGACGCACATTAGTAACTACCAAATTTTTTATCTGTTCCCTCAGCGCTACACTAAGAACTCTATTAACTACAAAACTAGCAAAGAAAGTATACTTACAGGAGCAACTGACTTATAATTCCAACCTGCAAATAAAGCATGAACCATGTCCATCATATTGTACAAAATTGGATCACTCGATCCCAGTTCAAATAATGGTCCTATCTCTTGCTTTAATGGAAATCTTCCGTTCCATAATCTTAATCCTAATGGCTAAAAGCACAAAAATAAGCTGCCTTAAAACAAGAGGGGTACAAAATAAGTGTATTTATTTACTATCGGATATAGTATTATATTTAAGATGATACAGTAGCGATCAACAGGTAGCCAAAACGCGTTCCAAGATTGCGGCTGTAATTTTGAATATTTTTTCGATATATTTGGCACACGTATTCGTAATATAATCAAGAATAGCGGTACATAGCCCAATTTGAGAAATATATTAGTATGTGGAAATTACTCTGTAATTAAATACAATATTAAAAAAACCTGTACCGCCATTAAGAAGAACAAAAAAATACACTTTCTTCAAATAAACTTTTTAATCCGATGCCTACATTTTGTGTCGTTTTGGAACTACTAATGAAATAAAAAATTTTAGTAGTTCCAAAATGACACAAAATCTAGGCATCGGATAAAAAAGTTTATTTGAAGAAAGTGTATTTTTTTGTTCTTCTTAATGGCGGTACAGGCTCGTTTTTTTAATATTGTATTTAACTACATAGTAATTTCCACATATTAATATATTTTTCAAGTTGAGCTCTGTGCCGCCATTCTTTATTATATTACGAATACGTGTGCCAAATATCTCGAAAAAATATTCAAAATTACAGCCGCAATCTCGGAACGCATTTTCGCTACCTGTTGATCGCTATTGTTTCCTCTTAATATCATAAGAGAGAAAATTTTGCCGGCAATATTTTCGACTGGTATGCAAGTTTCTTGTCTGGCAATTTTCGCGAATTAGGTTTTGAGAGTTAAATCACGAGACGTCAGACGAATGGGGGTTCAAAGGAGTAGTGATGCGCAATACATGGTGTTGCTTCCTGTTAACACCTCTAGCCACCCCTACTCAATTCCTATCCTCACCTCCAAGAAGTTTGGCTTAATCACACGGGTGGACCCCGGCAAACCATAATAACTTTACTCGAGATTGGGTAACCAACCCCAGCGGAAAGTAGAGTCAGGGCTGACGAGGAAGAGAGAAATGGTCCTCCGAAAGGGGAGTTGGGCGATGGACCAACCATTCATCCCTGGAAAAATAACCTATAGTTAGGAACCCACAGAGGAGCCTCGGCGTATAGGACGGATTGACCGGCGATGACTTAAACAACGAAATATGGAATTCAAGATAGGATCGTGGAATGTCAGAACCTTGAATACACCTGGTACACAGAGAAACCTTCTAAATGAATTGTCTGGATACAGACAATACAGACAAATCTCAATTGCCGCAATTCAAGAAACAAAATGGCTAGGTAATGATATCAGAGACACCAGAACACACACTATTCTACAAAGTATCAAACCAATTGGCAATAAAGAGCTAGGAGTACCGTTCATAGTGCACAAGAAAATAAAATGCAGTATACTAGACTTCCAACTGTTAGGTGAAAGAATGTGTAAATTACGAATTAAATCAAAATTCTTTAGTGTCATAATAATTATCAATATTCACTGTCCTAATGAAGAGAAGGACCTAGAAGAAACAGAAATCTTTTACTAACATTTAGACACCGCATATAATGCAGTCACCAAAAAAGAATGTGTGTGTACTTTGTACGCACGTAACAAGTTATTCTTCTATTATATAATTTTAACGAAGAAAATATACTTAACAGGATATCTGTATTCTATTTAAATATTAAACTAACTTTCTTATCTACCACTTTAAAACTAAAACAACCAAAAATAATAAAAAAAAAATGAATCGTCCAGGATTGGAACCCGGGACCTTTCGATCTCTGACCAAACGCTCAACAACTAGACCACCGAGTCTCCTCAAATTGACACGTAAGTTTCGGATATAATTACACAACACGCTGACAAATATATTGAGTGGTATCGTGATAAAAATGTTATACCTACATATTTTATTATCTTACTACAGAAGAAGAGAAATTCAAAGACACAAAAATTATAATAAATAATACATTTACTAAAAACACTAATATATTCTTTTAATGACTTATTTGCGCTGATACAGATACTATCTTGAAATATTACAAACGAACTACTGTCTGTGTGCGCATGCGCGCAGATTTATTAACGATTTTACTCTCAATCGCGCCTAAAAAAGAATAACTTCAAAAATGACATAAAAGTAATAATGGGGGACATGAGTGCTTAGATTGGAAAACAAACCGAATACATGGGAACAATTAATAGGTAGGCATAGCCTCCATGAGAGAACTAACGAAAATGGAAGCCTACTAATAGACTCCTCTGCTAGCAAGGGAATGATCATAAGCTCAATCTTTTTTTTTTCAAACAAGACATCCACAAGGTCACATGGCTATCACCGAATGGTCAAACAACCAACCAGATAACCACATTATAATAAACAGAAGAGAGGCAACAAACGTAACAGATACGAGATCCAGGAGGGGAGCGGTATGCGGCTCAGATTGACTTTCAGATGACAGATGCGACTTTCTTCTACAAATAAAATTTAGATGCCGTATAAATAGACAGGAGAAGAACAACCACACAACAACAGAAAAACTAAACCTGGAGAACCTGAAAAATCCAGAAATAGAAGAACAATTTCGAGAAGAAATAAATAGAGAACTCTTAGCAGAGCCAGATTTAAGGAAGTGGGGGCCCCTTAGCAGAATTGGTGTGGGGGCACTACGTCCTACCATTCAAAAAATGTTGATCTACTTTTATAAATATATTTTGAAGTAATAAAAATACAAGAGCTGTAACTTGTTACAGTATAATATTAAAAATAATAGTAAGATAAATGGTTAAAGTCCGAAAAGTTTTCGAGATATTTTAATTGAAAATTTATTGAATATGTGGGACATAATATGTAGTTGCATTAAGACATCGTGGCCAATGCTCATTATAGAGAGATGATTCAAAGACTCTTGGCCCATCATAGACCCAAGTCGATTTTTAATTAACTTAAATTTGGAGAATGATCTCTATTAGTATGGTATAGTTAGACCCAAACCCAGACATCCAAAGTGAAAGTTATCCTCCAACACCAAATTGTTCTATATGGTCCACATAATGTTCAGAAAAAAGTCACACCATTTTGAGCGTCGGGTTTGGGGGGAGAGGGGGGAGAAATCTGCAAATTCGTAGTTTTTTAGGTTTTTCGTCAATATTTCTAAAACTAAGCGGCTTAGCATGAACAATCCTCTACACAAAATTTTTCTACATTAAATTTGAAATAAAAAAGGCCCTATGCATAACCCTTTTAAAATGAACGGTTCCAAAGTTACGGAGGTAGTATAGTATAATTGGTCAAAAAAAAAGGCCTAACCCAGACATCCAAAGTAAAAGTATTCCTTCAACACCAAATTGTTCTCTATGGTCCACATATTGTTCAGTAAAAAGTTACACCATTTTGAGCGTCCGGTTTGGGGGGGGGGGAGATGGGGGAGAAGTCGGTAAATTAGTAGGTTTTTAAGTTTTTAGTCAATATTTCTAAAACTATGCTTTAGGTTAAGGAATGTTCTATAGAACAATATTCTACATAAAATTTAAAACAAAAAAGGTTCTATACATAATTGTTATAAAATCAACGGTTCCAGAGTTACGGAGAGTGAAAAGTGGAGATTTTCGATACTTTTTATATTTACCGATTTCTCCCCCCTCTCCCCCCCAAACCCGACGCTCAAAATGGTGTGACTTTTTTCTTAACATTAGGTGGACCATATAGAACAATTTGGTGTTGGAGGATAACTTTCACTTTGGATGTCTGGGTTTTTGGTATAGTTATATCATAAATATTGCCCAAAAAACATAAAAAGTATCGAAAATCTCGAAATTTCACCCTCCGTAACTCTGGAACCGTTGATTTTATAACAATTATGTATAGAGCATTTTTTGTTTTAAATTTTATGTAGAAAATTTCTGTATACAACATTGTTTACGCTAAAGCATAGTTTTAGAAATATTGACGACAAACTTAAAAATATTACTAATTTACCGGCTTCTCTCCCATCTCCCTCCCAAACCGGACGCTCAAAATGGTGTAACATTTTACTGAACAATATGTGAACCATATAGAACATTTTGGTGTTGGAGGAAAACTTTTACTTTGGATGTTTGGATTAGGCCCTTTTTTTGGACCAGTTATACTATACTACTCCGTAACTTTGGAACCATTCACTTTAGAAAGATTATGCATAGGGCCTTTTTTATTTCAAATTTAATGTAGAACAATTTTGTATAGAAGGTTGTTGATGCTAAACCGCATAGTTTTAGAAATATTGGCGAAAAACTTAAAAAACTACGAATTAACGAATTAACCGATGTCTCCCCCCTCTCCGCCCAAACCCGACGCTCAAAATGGTGTGACTTTTTTCTGGACATTGTGTGGACCATATAGAAGAATTTGGTGTTGAAGGATAAGTTTCAATTTGGATGTCTGGGTTACGCCATCTTTTGAATCAACTATACTATACTACATATATCCACTGTGGTTAGGCAGCATCAGAACTAAATATACAGGGTGTCCCGAAAAGATTGGTCATAAATTATACCACACAATCTGGGGCCAAAAATAGTTCGATTGAACCTAAATTACCTTAATACTAATGTGCTCATAAAAAAAGTTACAGCCCTTTGAAATTACAAAATGAAAATCGATTTTTTTCAATATATCGAAAACTATTAGAGATTTTTTATGGAAAATGGACATGGGGCATTCTTATGGCAGGAACATCTTAAAACAAAATTATAGTGAAATTTGTCCACCCCATAAAAATTTTATGGGGGTTTTGTTCCCTTAAACCCCCCAACTTTTGTGTACGTTCCAATTAATTCATTATTGTGGCACCATTAGTTAAACACAACATTTCTAAAACTTTTTTGCCTCTTAGTATTTTTGGATAAGCCAGTTTTTATCGGGATGCGGCTTCTTTTTTAATATGTTTACATAAAAATTTTATAGGGTTTTTTTTCTTTTAAACCACCCAAGTGTTTGTGTACGTTCCAATTAAACTATTATTGTGGTACCATTAGGTAAACACAGTGTTTTTAAAACTTTTTTGCCTCCTAGTCTTTTTTTGATAAGTCACCTTTTATCGAGATGTGGCTTCCTTTTCAAAATATACCTAATAATGTAAATTATAAATAAAATTTCAGATTATTAACAGCTCTCTATAATCGTACTTGACCATATACAAATACGTGGTGGATTCGAAAAATATTAAAAATATCTCGGTAAACACTGACTTATCGAAAAAGTACTAAGAGGCAAAAAAAGTTTTAAAAATAATGTGTTTACCTAACAGTGCAACAATAATAATTTAATTGAAACGTACACAAAAGTTTTGGGGGGTTTAAGGGAACAAAACCCCCATAAAATTTTTATGAGGTGCACAAATTTCACTTTAATTTTTTTTAAGATGTTGCTACTATAAGAATGCCACATGTCCATTTTCAATGACAAATCTCTAAGAGTTTTCGATATATGAAAAAAAATCGATTTTTAGTTTGTAACTTCAAAGGGCTGTAACTTTTTTTTGTGCACTATTGTATCTAGGTAAGTGAGGTTCAATCAACCTATTTTTAACCCCAGAATCTGTGGTATAACTTATGACCAATCTTTTCGGGACACCCTGTATACAAAGTGTCACACCTCAACATTTGGAAAAGGGTCATTCATATTATTTTCTTTTAGCAGTTCGTACATTTGAACTTTTTTGCTTATATTTGATGAGCTGATTTCCTCTTTAAATGAATTGAAGAATCCTACAAACTGTACCAGATGGACACATAAGTTTTCAACTAAATGATTTAGTGAGTGAGCTTTAATTTCATTGAGAGTTAAATTTTCCAATTTTCCAAAATTATGTAAAAATCCACAATTGGAATGAATGGATTCATAATTGTGTAGACAGCCTCTGACTTAGAGATGCAATGAAGTGATCTATTATAGCGATGAAATTTTGAGTTCTAAACTTTTCTGATGTTCTCATATCTTTCGAAATTGTCGCGTCCTGCCACTCCTGAATTAAGGTCAATATTTGGATCTTGAAGAATACGACTTGTGCTGTTTTTCTACCCTAATATCCTCTCTGTTTCGAGTAAACACATTCGATTATAGGTACAAACCATTTGCAATGCCACGAGTTTTAAATTGTTGCTCATAGTCTTCCGAAATTTTGGATAATGCTACTTTAATCTGATTATAACCTTTAACTAGTTCTTTTGCGGCATCACCTCCATGACCGTCAAGTAGTACATATTTGCTCTTTTAGGAACAATAATATTTTTGCCACGGTCTGCGTTACTGTCGCTTAAACACGCAGCTTTTAAACTTTCTGTTAACAAGTTGTATATATAATGTAGAGGAACTGAAAAATACAGATAGTTAGTTCTTCTAAGAAATTAAAGAATGCTGTGCTATGCTAATACATATGATAACACTCAGTTGTAGCTTTTGAAATTAAATTTAGAGGTGGGCGACACAAGGAATCCACAATTCCAAGATATTAAGGTACGTATCCAAACGTGGGTGGTAAGTGCTCGGTGTAGCAGCTCCACATAGTGGATACGTTGGTGCTCGCCCCACGGCGCTCACCCCCCTTGATTCAACCGATTTGCGGGTTATATGTAGGGGAGCGCATTCCGTATCCATTTGAGCAGCTACACCGAGCACGGAGCACCAACGTATGAATACGTACTTTTTTGTTCTATGATTTCAGCCTGAACACCATTGTAATTTCCACTGATCGCTGATCGATTCCACTGATTTCAAATCGATATCATGTTCTTGCAAAAATGTTATGAGATAATTAAATATATCTTCTGATTTATGACCGCAATTTGGCAAATATATGGTAAACCTTTCAACATGAGTGAAACCTTCTATGTAACGAAATATCACAGTTAGTTAATTGGTATGAACTGAATAATGTTTTGACTTCTTAATCCTTAAAACTATTTCATTTAATACGTTTTGACCTATCGGATGTACAACTTCCTCAAATGTGGTTGATGAAAAATAGTTGACATGTCCGCTTCCAGGATTTTAATATTTATTAATATGGTGCTTCAAAAATTGATCATATTCAGCTAATAACTGGAGTATTCCCAAATAATTTTCATTTTGTGATGAACTCGACAACTCATTTTCGCTGTGAAATGCTAAATCTCTTTCACAAATAAACTTTATAACACTAAAATTGGTCTTTTGAGTATTGTCCAATATTTCTTTATTGCTTCGGCTTGTTTTGCTATTTCAGTATCAATACGCCCAATTCTTTCGTATGCTTTAGACATTTCGTGATCCATAAGCCTACTGTCTGCATGTTTCCAATAACAAATTCCTCTATGGCTAAAATGTGTACGAACACTAGATAAGAATTTACAAACGAAGCAATTCAGTCATCCGGTGGAAGGTGAAAAACATAACCATGAATAATGTATTACATATATTATCACTCTTACGCTCCTTCATTTTATACTTGCCATACATTGTAGATGTCGAGTTCCTGTATCTCCTGCCAATATCTGTTTAAATGAATCTCTTATGTTTGAGGCTTTGTGGGGGACCCGGGAAGCTTCCCGGCCTCCCCCCCCTTATATCCGGCCTTGACTCTTAGAACAAATAGAGGAAACAATACAAGAAAAATGGAATAAGATTAAAAGAATAACATGGGAAACGGCTAAAAGAGTGATAGGAACTAAAATAAATTAAAGAAAAGGGCTTTGGTTTGATGCAGAATGTAAAGAAGCAATATACAAAAGAACTGAACTATACGTGCAGTTCCCTCAAAGAAGAACACGAGAAAGACGTGAAAAATTTGAAGAACAACGAAGACAGGCAGACAAAATATGCAGAAGAAAAAAGAGGAGATACGAAAACGACCAAATACTAAGGATGGGGGAAGAATTCAATCAGGGTGACACTAGCGGAGCATATAAATTCTTTAAGCAACTAAGAGAGGGATATAAACCACGAACTAATCTTTGTAAAAATAGCAAAGGACAAATTATCAGTGACGACGCAGCAATAAAAGTAGGTTGAAAAACTATTTCGAGGGTCTACTTACAGAGCAAGCACAAACAAATACAGCCCATACAGTACCTGATATCGAGATAGCAGATCAGAACCAAAATAATGAACTGACAAACGCACCCACAATACAAGAGAAATTTAATGCCATTGAAGCTCTGAAAAATAATAAAGCCCCAGGGATTGACAACATACCAGCTGAAATTCTAAAAATTGGGGCATACCCTTACTCCGTGTGAGTTAAAAGATGCTTACGTGGATCATAAATCGAAGATTAAGCCACTTCACAGAACAAACCATAGGATAATACCAGGCCTGACTCAGACCAGGACGGTCTACTATTGACTAGCTGTTCAACGTGAAACAAATATTAGCTGAAGCCTGGGAGCACGACATAGATATCTACCAAACCTTTGTAGATTTTCGACAAGCCTCTGATAACATACATAGAGATAAAATATAAGTAATTATGCAAGAGTTTGGTATAGCAAGGAACTTGGTAATGTTAGTCCAAGCCACCATTACTCAAGGAAATGAAGCATTTTGGCTCGCAATTTTTTCGTCCAGCATGGATTTACTTGAAATTTTCACAGAAGGTAGGAAATAGTCCAACGATCATTTTATATATCATGCTGTTGTACGCTAAAACCTTGGGGGTAGTTGCCACCCCATCTCGGGGGTGGGAATCTTTTATTACATTTTAACCATGTAAATCGATGTAAAAAGTAATTTTAAGAAAAAAATGTTTTTTACATTTTCTTCGTAAAACTAATATTTTTTGAGTTATTCGTGGTTGAAAGTAACAGTTTTTCAACGGAAACATCGACTTTTTTAGAGGGTTTTTTGAGAATAACTCGAAAAATATGCATTTAGTCACAAAAACTGTAGATATCAAAATTGTATCTTTTAGTAACACAAATGAAACTGTTTTTCGATAATATTTTTACGACCAATACAAACCAAGATACGGCATGTTAAAGGTTAGCTTTTTTCGTCAAATGCATAATTTGAAATAATCAAAGCCAAATAACGGTAAAACTTTGCATTTTTCCAGAAAAACTTACATGATATTTTTCAAAAATACAATAAGGTCTTTAAAAATAATAAAAAGCTTCTAGCATGAACATTGAGCAACTTATGATCAAGAAAATGTTGGTACCTGTTTTTCTCTACGAAAAAAAAAACAGTGAAAACAACCCCCTAACTACCCTTGTAACTAAAAATTGGTCTTCACCTTTCTGCAATTCCTTTTATATTTATACTGTCAATACACCCAAGAAGTATGACCCATTTATAAGGCCTAATTTTAGAAAAATTCCAGTTTAAAGGAAAATTGATTTTTATGCTTATAGAGCATTTTTCAATGTACCTATATAATACCACAGAGCCGATTCGTATACTCGATGACTGAAAAACTATTGGTATGTGTATTTTTGTATATTTGTAAATTCGTATTTTTGTGTAAATAAATGTTTTTGTAATTCTTTAATTCTACTTTTTTTCTGTATAGATCTATTAAATTGTCTACTTATAAAAATTGCAATGTTATTAAGGGTGGTTTTTAAGGGTTGAAATATTATGATATTATATCCTAAAGCATAAAACAATCATTAATTGACCAGTCAAAACCAAATTTTACCTATATTAAAGTTTACAACATTTTTATATAATTTTTGACAATAAGGGTAGTTTACATCCCTAAAAATAATCAACCTGCTTGAGCATGATATAGACTATGAAATACAGGGTAAGATGATCCTAACCCCAAATTTTCATGTAAATTGATGCATGCCGAAATTATTCTTTTAGGATAAGTAAACTTTTCATATATAGCTCCAACCAGGGTGGTTTTAAGGTTTGAAATATTGTGATATTATATCCTAAAGCACAAAATAATCATTATGTAACTAAAAGAAGCAAATGTTGACAATATTAAAGTTTAAAATGTTATTTTATAATTTTTTACAATTAGGGGTGGTTTTCACCCTTAAAAAACCAAAGCGTACAACGGACAATATAGAAAATGAACTAGAAGGTTAAATCAGCCTAATCCCAAATTTTTGTACAAATCGATGCTGGACGAAAAAATTGCGAGGTTTTGCCATTTTCCAGCTTCATTTCCTCGACTACATGACTCACACAGAATCGCAGGTACCAGTTCAAAATTAATTGAAAGATTGCTTCCAGATCCTAAAGGGAGATGGGCTGGCACCGACTCTGTTTAATATATGTATGGAGTATTTCATCAGAAAAATGTCCGTAAACCCAAAAAATTTACTGTTTAATAAGTCTAAATAGATTTCAATGTACGCAGATGATGTAAACTTGATGGGAAGAACCCCAAGAGACGTCACAGAACTATATGCGGAGCTTGAAAATGCGAAAGAAATAGGGCTGGCCATCAACATAGATAAAATTATAGCCCTAATGCAAGCAAGGAACCAACGAAACTTGCAGAATTTAACAATTGGCGACGCTAATCTAGAAGTAGTAGAACAGCTCATATGCTTGGGTGTACAGATAACTGAGAATGGCAGCGAAAAGGAAGAAATAGGGAAACGGATAATGCCTGCTAACAAAGGATACTTCTATCTGTCGCAGGTGTTTGATTACAAAGATACCAATCATTTTCTTCTTCTTCTTCGTCTAGCCATCCACGTCCACATCTGAACATAAGTCTCTTTAAGTCTTCTTTCCATTGTTTTTTGTTGTACGCTACTTGTAGCCAATTTTTCCCGGCAGTTCGTTTCAGATCACCTATCCATCTCATAGGAGGTCTACCTCTGGGTCTTTTCTGTTCGTATGGTCTCCAGGTTAGAATTGTTCTATGTCATTTGTTAAGATCGCTCCTAGCTACATGTCCAGTGTATTCCCATTTCAATTTTAGTGATTTTTGTACCACATCGGTGACTTTGGTTTTCTGTCTTATCCATGTGTTTGTTTTCCTGTCCTTAAGTGATATGCCAAGCATTGCTCTTTCCATCGCGTGTTGAGTGACTCTGAGTATGTTCATATTCTTTTTTGTGATTGTCCATGTTTTTGCCCCATATGTTAATATCGGAATAATGCATGCATCAAAAACTTTAGATCTAAGATGTAGTTGAATTTGCTGATTTCTCAGTATATAGTTCAGTTTACCAAATGCTGCCCATGCTAACTTTCTTCTTCTTTTTATTTCTTTCGTTTGAATTTCCCTATTTAGTATTATTTTTTGTCCTAAGTATATAGGAATATTCTTCAACTTTTTCTATAACTTTGTTGTTTATTATTGTCATCATTTCTTCGGAGTGCATGACTTTTGTTTTGTTTAAATTCATTTTCAATCCTATTTTAGAAGATTCTGTGTGTAGTTCTGAAAGCATGGTTTGCAGTTCTTGTAGGCCAGTAGCTATCAGGATTATGTCATCCGCAAATCGTAGATTATTGAAGTAGCGGCCATTGATGTTTATTCCCTTATATTTCCAATTTAGGTTTTTAAAAACGTCCTCCAAAGCTAAGGTGAACAGTTTGGGTGATAGAGTGTCTCCCTATTTGACTCCTCTGTTTAATGGTACAGGGTTCATGTATTCATTTTCATTTAGGTAGTATGTAGCTGTAGCTTGGTTCATAGTTTCTTTTATTAAGTTAACATATCTGCTGTCTATTCTACAATTTTGCATTGCGTTTATTACGGCCGTGTGTTCTATAGTGTCGAAAGCTTTTTCGTAGCATACAAATGCTATTAAAACTGGAAACTCGTATTCGTTACATTTTTCTATTAATATTTTTTGGTTAACAGGTGATCGGAAGTTGAATAGCCTTTTCTAAAACCTGCCTGTTCATATGGTTGATATTCATCTAGTTTTCTTGTTAGTCGGGTAGTTATGACTTTGGTGAGTATTTGAAATAGGTGTGACACTAGACTGATGGGCCTGTAGCTTCCAACTTTCGATTATCACGTTTCTTGTGTAATAAGATCACTTTAGAGTCGTTCCAACTCTTAGGGACTTTGCCCTGGTGTAAACAACTGTCTATAAGCTTGGTTACAATTGCGATGAGTTCCTTACCTCCTTCTAATATTATATCTATGGTAATCCTATCTTTTCCTGCAGCTTTATTTCTCTTCATGTTTCCCAATGCTGTAGTTACCTCTGAAATTGTTACTTTTGGCATTATTTCCGATCCAACATTTTTTATTAATTTTCGTGCTGGTCTCATTTCATCTTCTTGTTGATGTGTTTTGTAGAGTTCCGTGTAAAATTCTTCTATTCGTTTCAGTATGCTTTCTCTAGTTGTGTTTTCATTTTCGTCTTTTCCCATTAATGATATTATCTGACGTCGTCCTAGTGTCGGTCTGAGGCATTTCATACTCGTATTTTTTTCAATATTTGTAATTAATTTTTCTTCTTCTTTTCTTTTTTGTTTTCTGATGCATTTCTGATCCTTTTCTAATCTGCCTATTAAGTTCTCTATATTCTGCGGTTCCCTTTTTGTTAGATTTATTTAAGATCTTCCTTTTTTTTTCTATTTGTTGTAATATTTCTTTACCTAATTCATTGTGTGTTGTTTTTGGTTTTTTCAGTTGCAGAATGCTTTTGTTCACTGTTTCGGTTATAAGATTATTCAAATCATCAATATCATTGGAGCTTATCTGCTGCATATTAACTCGATTTAATGCATGCATTATCTTTTTATTAAATTTACTATTTTTTATTTCTTCAGTTGTTCATTTGTATCTTTTTTCATGTATTCTTTTTCTTGCTAGTTTTTTGTTTATTACGAGTTTTGTTCTTATTAGTCTATGACATCCATAGTGAAGTAAGAGAGAGAGAGAGAGAGAGAGAGAGAGAGAGAGAGAGAGAGAGAGAGAGAGAGAGAGCGAGAGAGATATCAAATTATTAAAATTAAGTGTATATTTAGTATTAACTGCAACTAGTGACAAAAAATTTTATCTAAAACTAAAAACTTACCGCAACTATAGGGTCCAACATAGCAACTACCCTCAATAAGGATGGTGTATTCTTATACAAGCTTGCTGTTCCTAGACATATGATTCCCAGTAACTTTTCTGCCGCTTCATCAGGAAAGCTGGTTGCATAAACCAAACTTGTCGTACTTCCCATTGAATATCCAACTAATATTGCTTTCTGTCCATAAGTTATATTAGATACCAATTCTAAGACTTTCGGAATATCGTAATATCCTGATTCATGCCAACTAAAGAGAGATATAAGTATATTGCCAATAACATAAGTTTTATTGAAAGATAAAAGGGTACCTGTTCGCACTTGACAGCACAGGCAGAGAATTAACTAATAAAATGGAAAATACCAGTGTTTGGCGATATAGTGTGGCTATATTAAAAAACTTACAATGAAGTAAACAACCTCTAATATATCACCATCATCATCATCATCAATGAGCCAATCGCTTCCACGGATTTATTAGCGGATTTTTGCGTCAATGTTAAAGTATCTGCTCCATGGGGTTAAAAAAAATGGAGTTAAAAGCGAATAACGAATTTTTGTAGTTTGGAAAAAAATGGCCTTTCCTTCAGAGGTATGAAAAAATGTTTAAATATGAAGTTGTATTTTATTTAATTCCTTAGAACTTGATTTGCAAAAATTTTTTCTGTAGCAAAAATTGAGTGATCTCTTGACAATTAAAACTTGTAATAACGTGCGAAAAACGCCTTTACTAACCCGTTCAAAGTCACCTATTTTCGTGACTGAGGATTTTAAAAATATTTAACATTAATGAGCTTATAGATCTTGTAAAAACCTACAAAATTAATTTCTATCCAACTTTCTAAGATAAAAAATAAAAAATTACGTTTAAAAAATCAATATTTTCTTTTGAAAGAAAAAAGAGAAATCCAATTGGAAGCATAATAATGTAAGTTAGAGGTGATTTTAGTCATTGGCTTTATTCATTCTTCTTTATTTATGTATTGTTAATAGATTCTAGAAGTTTGACTGGCTTAGAATAATTAGTTTTTTTTAAACTGGAGTTCAAATGGAATAACAAATTTTTATAGTTTGGTAAAAATGCCATTTTATTCAGAATAGAAAGATTAGCATCAGAGGTACGAAAAAATGTTTAAATATGAAATTGTAGTTTATTTAATTCCCAAGAACATGGTTTGGAAAATTTTTTTCTACGGCAAAAATTGAGTGAATCGTAAATGAGTGTATTAAAAAACATTGATTCTTGAAGTTATACTTGTTTAAGTACGAGGGTGAATTTTTACATTCCCTGGCGCATGCGTACACCGACAGTATGGTATTAATCGCTCAAACGTTATACGGGATCCGATTGGGTGTTAAAATCATGTGTCAATAATTGTTCAATATGGAGGTTATGGATACACAAAAATGTTGTGTATATTAGTTTTTATTGTTGTGATGGCAGAGAACAAAGCATGTTTATAATTATTATTGTAGTGACTTTTTAAATAGTTTTTAAAAGCGACAGGTACGTAATAATTGTAAATGTTTCAGTATCCTAATAAAAAATTACATAGGTACCTACCTATTTGGAAAATTTAAAATGAACCTAATACCAAAATAGTATGTAATGCTTTGATTTACATAATTTGATTAACATCAAAATGTCTACCAATAATTAGCTAATATATTGTTATTCCACAAAATATTCCTTTAATTTCTCAAAAATCAAACTAATTTGATTAAATTCATATAAATAATAAACAACTGTCAAAAGTTTATGGTGTAAACTGTCTGTTGGTGTATATTCCCACATGACAGATACACGATGGTGGTACAATGGGAAAGCACTTTGATTTTCGATCGGCGGGATTGACGGGAAGCGGGTTCGAATCCCAATTCAAGTTACAATTTTTTTATTTTTTATACATTTTTTGATTGGTAGTATATTATTAGATAATTTTTTTCAGAAAATACGTATTTAGTTAAAATTTTTGGCAACAATTATTGTTCAGAAATAATTTCTTTGTGGCATTTTTCAATGTGTTTGTGTGTGTGTTTTATTCTTTTACTTTTTTTAATGTTTGGTATGGTTTTAATAAAAATTTTTGGAAAGTAGTAAGTATTAAAATTAGTTTAATATTTAAATTAAATATAAATAAACTGTTAAAAGTATATTGATTTCGTTGAAATCATATAATAGAAGTATAACTTCTTACGTGCATACAAAGTACACACATTATTTTTTCGATATAAAACTAACACTTTCGATAGCGAATAAATCGAAAACAATTAATTTTATCAAAAAAATGTATATAACATTTTTTGCTTATAATGAATATTTTTATCAACTTTTGCTGTAAAAATATAATCAAAAATTTCCACCCCCGAGATCGGGTGGCAACCACTGCCATGGTAAAAGCGCCTTTCGGCATCATATAGATTTTGATCCTTGGACTACCCACTTACTCCATTAAAATGTTACATTTTTTAAGCCATACAATATTACAATTTTATTTGTAGAAGCTTTAGTTCAATTTTTTGGGGTCGTCACCCTTGTTCCCCGGCCGCCATCTTGGAAATGAGATGCAAAGGGGTTTCGCGCTATATCTCGTAAACTACCCTACCTAAGGAAAATATAATTAAACATAAAATGTAGAAAATTAAATTTTCTACAATTTTTGGAGGTTATAACTTTTTTTCAGTTCATTTTAAAATAGAATATCACTATGGCAATTTTGTAGAGAGTTTTTCAGCGAACAATTTCCACTATAAAGTTGTTTAATTCTTTTTATGTATATAGGTTTTACAGCGCTCCAAACTTGACCAGATTCTCAAATGCTCATAGGGATACAATAAAAACAAAAGTTAGGCTTACTTTTCTATCTATATATATTTTTTATTCATACAATGTATTATGATTTTAACATTCCTATGCTATTGTTATTCTGTTTTTGACCTTTCTCCCCACTATAAAACTTATAACCCTTAGCATATATAGAAAAGGCCCAAAAAGTTGTTTGAGGAAAAATTAGCCGGTTCAGAAGAAGAATGACGCAACCGCAAAATGCAAAATTCTTAAGAAGAGCAAAAAAAGGATTTTTGATTTCAAAATTAGCCATTCACCACATTGTGGTCAGGATCTCGAGATTTAAGCGCTTTTTGGGTTGTGCGGCTTGTCTATGAAGTAATAAGTTTAATAACTTTTTTCCTTTTATATATTTTGTCTTAAAATTTTTCAAAAAGCTTCCTTGTGAATTATATTTTATTGCTGTGTTGGTTAAAATTATAATATAAAAAGTTTGTCACTCAACTTTTTTAAGTAAACATGAAACTAACGAAATATGATGACAAAATATTTAAAAATTAACAACTCCTTTTATAATATGTTTAAACATTTTGGACAAATTTCATTGATATCTGCATACTTCAGATATGACACAGTAAAATTTTCAAAAGGAAATATTTACATTGACCAAAGA
Source organism: Diabrotica virgifera virgifera (assembly GCF_917563875.1). Classification (NCBI taxonomy): domain Eukaryota; kingdom Metazoa; phylum Arthropoda; class Insecta; order Coleoptera; family Chrysomelidae; genus Diabrotica; species Diabrotica virgifera. The sequence goes on along the minus strand of NC_065450.1, from coordinate 192,504,598 downwards.
TACAGCGAGGTAAATTTGAAAAATCATCAAAATTGATTTTTGGATTTTTTGTATAAAATTTGACTTTTGAACATGTTCCACCACCTCTAGATAAAAATAAACTTCATGTTCGGATTCAGCGACCTCGATAACATAAAAATAGACCAAAATTGGTCATTCACCTTAAATTTGATTTTCGTGGTCAGCATAACGTTGATGCCGCTCGCCTAATATATGGATAGAAAAATATTTTTTCTAGGAGCGTGCAAAAATGTCTACTTTCGCGCATGAATTTTAGTATAGAAAGTTTCACTTTTCCTCACGCGTGTTACTTTTCCGCACGCGGTTTTTACTTTTCCGCACGCGTGTTAATTTAGATATGTTAACATGGCCTTAAAGTAATTATAATACATGCAATAAACTAATATTTAGATATTATTTACTAATTTATTTCAAATATATCTTATTGTGTTCCTGTTTTAATGAAATTAACGCGATTATTTCATTCATAGGAGATTCTGACCAATAGAAAGCTACAGAAATCTGAATTAAATCCATAATTTTTGATAATCTCCCGTCGTTAAGTATATTACGTCAGATGCCCTTCGTTGCTACGAAAAAATACATTCAGTGACATTAATGACAATTAATGTTTTAAAAATTATAAAAGTGATGACTTTCAATCGTCAAATATTTATAAAAACTGTGTGTTTAATGGTACTTACATAAATAAATTACAATAAAATTTTGGTTTTGAACAGTTTTATTCATGAAATAATCGCAACAAATTGCACTCGACCTCTGAAATTAATATAGAATTTTTGCTCTCGTGACACTTTGACATAATTTTCACTCGCCTTCGGCTCGTGAAATTAAAACTGTCAAAGTGTCACTCGGGAAAAATTCAATAATTTCAGAGCTCTTGTGCAATTACTACTGACAATTCGATGAAATAAAATTATTTTGACATAATATTCGAAAGTCAAATCGGTAGACAATAACAGTCGTTTTGAATCAGCGTCATGGAAACCAAGATCGTCGTCATGCTATAACTAATTATATTGAAAGTTTGGTTTTAACAATCTTGTCAAGGAATTAATTTGTGTATGAATTTTCATATTAATTAAATTAATTGATTAAGATGTGGTAATTTTTTAAAGACTCGACTGCTTGCCGAATTCCCGCTTCGCGTCGTTCGGCAAACTGCAGTCGCGTGCGGAAAAGAATGACTTTCTGCACTTGTTAGGAAAATAACTATATTTTTATTGTATTCCTATGAGCATTCGAGAATTTGGTCAAGTTTAGAGCACTGTAAAACCTAGATAATAAATGAAATTAGACAACTTTATAGTAAAAATTGTTCACTGAAAAATCCTCTACAAAATCGCTATGATGTTATTTTATTGTGAAATGAACGGAAAAAAAGTTATAACCTACAAAAGGAAACTTCTTACGAAATTTTCTCTTATTTTTGTTTATAACTTTTTTGTTGGTCACTTGACTATAAAAAGTAATAGATAAAAAATTGTAGAAAATTTAATTTTCTACATTTTATGTGTAATCACATTTTCTGTAGGATTGCTAGTTTAGGAGATACAGCGCGAAAGCCCTTTGCTCCACTTTTTCCAATATGGCGGTCGGGGGACAAGGGTGGCGACCCCAAAAACTTGAACTTAAGTTTCTACTGAACTCCCCTACACATTAAAAAATAAAATTGACTCCTCTAAGAAATGCAACCCTAAATGTAACATTTCAATGGACTAACTACTTATTATCAAATTTTCAAGCAAATCCATCCATGCTGTAAAAATGGCTAAGTGAAAATCTTCGGTTCCTGGACTATGTACAGGCAAAACGCACACCCTGTGTCTCGCTTGAGACACATTGAACTTCTTAGAATATGGCCTAGTTTGCCAAATGCTGCCCATTTGCCTCTGTATTTCACGTGTTTGGTTGTCTCTGATTATTGTGATCTCGTGTTCCAAATATTTTTAAGTGTCTGTTTGCTGTATGGTATTATTATCAACAGGTATATTTCACTAATTACGAGATTTGTCATAAGTTTAATTTTATCAAATTTTTTTTATAATCCTGATCTCTCAGACAGAGTTTTAAGCGAATGTATCATAGAATCTGTATCTTGTAAGTTGTATGCGATTAATACTACATTATGTGTAAACCTCAGATAATTTAATCTTTCTCCATCACTATTGATGCCCACATCTTGCCATTGAGTGTTCTTAAATAGTGACTCTAGAGTTGCCGTGAACAATGTTGGTGAAATATTATCTCCTTGTCCTACTTTTCGACCTAAACTGAATTTTTCGGTGTTTTCATGTAGCCTTATGCTTGATGTAGTGTTCTCATATATGTTTTTGATTATCTACGTGTACCTGTAATCTATTCGACTTTGGTTTAGGGCTTCCAGTACTGTTTCAATCTCTACAGAATCAAAAGCCTTATTGTAATTGACAAATGCAAGAGCCGGTATATTGTACTCGATGCACTATTCAATTAATATCTTTTATCTAATCAAATAGTGGTGTACAGTACAGGCAAATATTAAAAAAATCATAGATGTGTGGACTGTATTAGGTTGTAATTCAAGCGACTTTAGAGGGGTAATTGTGTTATACAGACAAAATCTAATCTAATCAGGTTTATCAAAATCTTAACAAAATCCTTATTTTTCTCGTTTATCGATCAATGTCACATATCGATGGTGAAAGTTTCCAACCTCCTATGTCAATTTTTGGATATTTTGTTCTGTTACCCTTAAATTAAAGAGAAATATGTATTTTTACTGTATACAAGCTCCTAGGTCGTTATTTCATATTATATTGGTATCTATAAGCCAATTAATGAAATAACAACATACGAGCTTTTAAACAGTAAAAATACATATTCTCTTTAATTTAGGGTAACAAAACAAAATTTGGGTGTGTGAGTGTGTTATAGAGGTAGCACCTTTTATTGGAACGACCACATCAAACGTCATAGACCGGAGATTGTTTTTGATAACTGGTCCTCATAAGTCACTCGACTGTCACTTATGGCTGCACGTGCCACATCCCGGGCAACTGCATTGAGTTCTGTGTAGAACAACATCTTACAATTACAAACACGTTATATCAAGATCATCCACGGAGATTATACACATGGCGCAGCCCAGATGGACGAACAAGGAATCAAATAGAATACATTCTAATACGATCAAGATGGAAGTCGTCGTCTATCAACTGTAAAACATATCCTGGCGCAGACTGTGGAAGCGATCATCAACTCCTGGTATTGAACGTTCGACTTCGTTTTAAAGTCCCCAAAGGAAGATCCCAGAGAAAAGTCATGTTTCTAAGTCCATCAAAAATCAATGACTTCCAACAAAACCTAGAAGATGCTCTTTCTTTAGACCAAGTAGATAGTGACCCTGAGAGCACTTGGATCTATTTCAAAGATAAGGTAATGGAAGCTGCAAAAGACTGTGAGGCAGCGGTTTCCACTGGCCGTAAGCCATGGATATCAGATAATACGTGGACTGTGATTCAACGCAGAAAAGAACATAAAACTAGATACGGAACAAACGATGAATACAGAGTGTTATAGAGAGAAATCAGAAGACAGTGCCGCAAAGATAAAGCTGATTACATCTCTCAAATATGCAGAGGGATAGAGGAACTTGGCTGTCGAAATGAACCGAGGGACTTATTCCAGAATATCAAACTCCTTACCAGAGAATCTAAACCTCAAACGTGGTCAGTAATAGATAAGGAAGGTAATTTAAAGACCGATACTGATGAAATATTGGAAACATGGCGAAACTACTGTGGCGAGCTATATAAAAATAACGAGGTACCAGCAGAAAATCAGTGGCCTTCTGACTACCCTAGAGAACCTACTGTCTTACTCGCTGAAGTCAAAGATGTAATTAAATAACTAAAGAGAAATAAATCCCCAGGCATTGATTCAATACCATGTGGAAATACTACAGTTACTAGGTGACAAAGGATGACATATCATCCATTTTATCTGTGTGCCTGTTTGGAATTCAGAAAAATGGCCATCTGATTGGTGTACCTCAATTTATGTCCCACTACACAAAAAAGGAACTACTACCAGATGTGAAAACTACCGCACACTATCACTAATAACACATGCTAGTAAAATATTGTTGCATATCATCAAAAACAGATTAAAAACCTATCTACATTACCAAATACCTCAGGAACAAGCGGGGTTTGTAAAGGGTAAAGGTACAAGGGAACAAATCCTGAACCTGAGACAACTCATTGAAAAGTCTAGAGAATTTCAAGTACCTATGATTATGTGCTTCGTTGACTACCAAAGGCATTTGATTGTGTAAGCTGGATAAATCTGTGGTCAATTTTAATAAAAATGGGCGCACCAATACACCTGGTGACACTTATTAAAAATCTGTACCAGTCTAATATAGCGACAGTACGACTAGATCAGAAGTTCTTAAACCAATTCAAGACCGAGAGAGGTGTTAGACAAGGATGCGTGTTGTCACCTGACTTATTTAACATTTATGGTGAACATGTCATGAGGATGGTTTTAGAAGGATGGGCCGGTGGAGTAACAGAAGCTGGTAGGAAAATCTCCAATTTAAGATTTGCTGATGACGCTACACTTATAGCAGCAAATGAGCAAGAAATGTTTGATCTTCTGCGAAGAGTTGAGTACGAAAGCAATAGAGTTGGTCTGAAAACCAATAAAGCTAAGATAAAAATAATGGTGGTCCACAGATTTGACACTATTCAACTGACTAACATACTACAGGAATACCAGATAGTAAACACCTTTGTCTATCTCGGGTCTAGTATATCTAACGATGGTAACTGTGAAGTAGAAGTTCGGAGACGTATTGGTAGGGCAAAAAATGCGATGAGTCGCCTAACTAAAGTTTGGAAAGAGAGATCTATCTCTCAAAATATCAAGATGAGACTGGTGAATGCCCTTGTATTCTGGATATTTCTATACGGAGCAGAGACTTGGATTCTTCGCGCATGCGAGCGCCAAAAAATTGATGCCTTTGAGATGTGCAGCTGGAGAAGAATGCTGCGCATACCTTGGACAGCTCATGGGACAAACGTTTCCATTCTAAACCAACTCAGTATTAAAAAAAGGCTGTCCACAATATGTCTCCAACGAATTCTGCAAATCTTTGGTCACGTGGTTCGCAGAGGTGACGACAGTTTGGAGAGATTTATTGTTTCTGGAAACGTTGCGGGGAGAAGATCAAGAGGACGATCACCAACTAGATGGTCTGACCAAATAAAGCATTCAGCTGTAAACTCATTCTGCGAAGCTCTTAGAGCAGCTGAAGATAGAGACCAATGGAGAAACATTGTTAGGAATATTGGAAGAAATCACGATCCTCAGTAATGGGGAAACGACAGGAGAGAGAGAGAGAGAACAAAACAAAATAGTTAAAAATTGACATAGGAGATTGGGAACTTTCACCATCGATATACTGGTTCCACATGCGTTTATTCTGATGAATATTCTGAGAGAGTTCTGATGCCTTCCACGGCCAACAATCAAGAGGGGGATAATCATACGTTTGTAGTTAAGAAATGTCTGTATTTGGGTCGGGATCAAACTAGGGTAGATATAAAACTAGGTACTAGGAACTATTGTTCAGGGTTGGCAAAATAATAATTTAAAATTGAGGGTAAAAATAATTATCCAAATGATACAGCAAAAATATAATATAATTTTTTACACATTACACTACATTAGGAGTTACTTCATTGTAATTTTTTTATATGGATAATTATTATTCACTGTCTAAGGTTATTAAAAACCAAAATATTTACGTACCTAAAATTCCAATATTCCCTATCTTCAGATGTAAGATTTACATGTTTTCGACTGTATTCTGTACCTCTAAAGTTTATTAGAAATATTTGATGGCCTGAGGAGATGATCTGATAAGCTAAAATTATATTTTAAGAAATTTTGTTATATACTAAAGGATATACAGATAATGTCACCAAAATTGTTAGTATTGGCGATTCGGATTAAGATCGCAGCGCCAATGTGGTATCAAATTGAACTGAGCTAAGAGCCATTGTAATTGTTTAGGGTACATTCCATGTCAAATCACTCAGGCAAAAAATTTTGGATCTCAGATTTGTCTGAAAATTGGTATATAACTTCTGCGGGACGTAAAAATAAGATATTTAGGGTCAAAAAATCTTCTTCTTTTTTTTCTCAAAATATTATTTTATGAGATTTTACAGTGATTTGGTGTTTATTTAAACTTTGCATTTTCTGTCGGAAAGTATCAATGAAAAATATAATATTTTAATAGAAAGGACTCAAAAATGTCATTATATGGCATTATAGCAAGTTATTTTGCATCAAAACAAGTTTTTGATCAAATTTTATAGTGTAAAAAACGTTAAAATACCGCTTTTTACATTTTCCTCCATTCCCAGAATACGTCATCAACGATTTGGCTAAAAATTTGTTCACAGATAGCCAAAAGATAGGATTTTAAGTGGTTAGAACAATTTGAATTATATTACAATACCAAAAAGTTACATGCAGTAATATCAGACTCAAAAGTATATATTAGCCCAGTCGGGATAGCATTTGACCTTGAATGCCGAGCTGCCCAAAATTTTATTTTTCTGGTCTTTAGGGGAGTCAATAGTAGCCTTAATTTAAAATCACGAATGAATTCCTTCGTTACGTTAGCCGCCATCTTGATTTAAAAGGAGAACCTGTTTTGCTCAATATCTCCGCCATTTTTAACTTTTCGACAAAAATGGTAGGAACTAAAATTGTTTCATATAAATCGTTTTTACAATTATTACAATTTCTTTTTAACAATTTTTGTCGTGAGGTCGATATTTTCGAGTTAATTTTACCTAGAGTAGACGCCTATATTTTTGACTATAATATTGCATGTAACTTTTTGGTATTGTAATTTAATTCAAATCCTCACCACTTAAAGTTCTACATTTTGTCTATCTGTGGGAAAATTTTCAGCCAAATCGATTATGATGTATTTTGGGAATGAAGAAAAATGTAAAAAAATGTATTCAAAAGTTTTCTACACTATAAAATTTGATCAAAAGCTTGTTTTGAATTAAAGTAACTTGCTATAATGCCATATAATGACACTTTTGAGTCCCTACTATTAAAATATTATATTTTCCATTGATACTTTACGATAGAAAATGCAAATTTGTATAATAAACACCAAATCACTGTAAAATCGCATAAAATAACATTTTGAGAAAAAAAAAAGAAGAAGATTTTTTGACCTTAGATATCTTATTTTTACGTCCCGCAGAAGCTATATACCTATTTTCAGACAAATCGGAGGTCTAAATTTTTTTTGCTCCAAAATTGAGTGATTTGAAATGGAATGACCCTTACATATTGTATGTTGCAAAGTTTTATGTGTTAGTTTTGTTCGTTTATCAGTGTTTTTTTTTATTTAATTATATTTTGTGTGACTATCGTTTTTAAAATACTTCCAAAAATATATAATACCCTAATCCTATTTGATAGCGTAGACGCAAAATTTCGGTCGAAATATTTTTAAACGCATTCATTCTGTTGGAATCCTGAGAAAACTAATACATCACTATTTTTGAAAATTTTAAACGCAGAATGAAGGACTACATTATTACGGAGTGCTGAAAGTCCCTTAGAATAAAAAAGTTTCGTTTAAATGATATATTTGAAATTAAAAAATGAGACTAATTTTTTTCTTTTTTTCACTCCTGTGAGTAATTAAAATAAATACTATAGAAGTTCTCAAGGCCTTTGGACCCTCGGTCACACTGTAATATTTCATTCTGCGTTCAAATTTTTCAAAAATACTTATTAGTTTTCTCAGGATTCGAAAAAAATGAAATGCATTTAAAAAGAGTTCGGCCGAAATTTTGCACCAACGCTCGCAAAAAGGATTAAAGTGTAATACATTTTTGTAATCAGTATTTCAAAATCTTTTAAGTGAGGTGTCACATGATGTACCTACTTTCCCATTTAAAAAAATCAAATTAAGCCTCTCAACTGAAGAAGGATCGTGTAAAGCTCAAAACATTGATGCTGTAATATACTATGATTATTTTAAAAATCGACCTGTCTGAGCGTTTTGCTTATGTGCTAAAAATAAATAAGTTAATAAGGGGGGTTAACACTTATTCCAGTGCACTGTATCGTCGCCAATATCAATTGTTTGATGCAAAATTCTAATTAAATAAATCATTACGAAAACATTATATTGTATCTCTATATGAAAGGTGGCATTTATAATTTAGACATATGTTAACAGAAAAGAAATAAATGTTTAGGAGTGAGGCTCAGGAGAGTAACTGAGCAAGCTCATAGTTGTTTATAGTAATGTTTTCATTTCTAATTTAAATTCTACACAATATAAATAAATAATATATGTTATGTATTTGAGAATAGTTGCCTTACCTAATGATGAATTTTGTAAAAACAAAAATCCTCGGCTATTTATTAAAACAGCATGGCCCATAACAATTGGAGTTGGATTAGTAATAGTCCCATAACCTCTAATAATAGTTAGTCCATAACCATCATCTGTATTTATCTCATATTCCTCAGCAGTGAAACCCCAATTTCGAAGTATTTGCGTCTGAAAAGGAAAATAGCCTCATATCTGGGAAAATTCTAATTTTTAAATTACAGTCTTCAAAATTATGATCAAATCTATTTCCTATGGGAAAAGACGGGTTTTCAAGCTCAATAATTCCCATAATACCTTCAGTTTTCATACTTGACCTTGGATGCATCAGATACTACTTGTTAGTAGGTACATTTCAAACTCATGTTTAGTGATCAAAATCGGTTAAGCCGTTTAGAAGTTATCGAGCTCTAAAAGTATAATTCATTTAACCATTATCGCCGAAATGGTTCATGTAGTGTAGGGGTTACGACGCCAAATTTGATCGGACAATTTAAGTTCATTTGACGGCTATCCCAATATCTTTTTTTTTCAATATATTTCGAATAGAAAAAAAATCTAGTGTTGTACATTCAACGGACACAAAAAATTATATTGAAATAAAAGTACTAGGATGGCTGGGATATGAACTCGGATTGTCTTATCACAACTTTAGTGTCGTAACCACTAGATAATTTGTGAGATAATGCGACAAAGGCGACCATTTAATAACTCTTAACGTGTAATTGACAAACATTGAGTTCAACTTCATACATTTAAATAATTAATGGGTTGCATGTGTAAGTCTATACTAATTTAGTAATGAAAGAGAGACGTTTTCGCAATCTTTATTAAATTTACAACTGACGACCGGTCTCGCTGTCTACAATTTCTACAGCATCTTCAGGTCCCGGTTAAAGTAAATTTAATGCTACAAATAATAAAACCAGAGTTACTTAACTGTCTGGTGGAAATCAAAGAATAATGATCAAGCCAATATCAGAAGTGCATGTATATTATACAGAGAAAGTCTGTAATTTGGAATAAATTCAATATCTCAAATATTAATTGTTTTTCTGAAAAATCCTCAGACCCGTGGATTAGTATTTCAAATTGTCCTTTTTGACATACAATAATAATGTATACAGGGTGTCCCAATTTAGAGATATGACGTCATCGTTGATTTTATTAAATAGCAACATTGTCATTTTGATAGCTATTTTGATAGGGTGTGTAACGTTATACAAAACTTCAAAATATCAAATTTTTATTCTCTACCATTTACAAGATCATAGAAAATAACAAAGTTATGTCTCTAATTTGGAATAAATTCAATAATTAAAATACTAATTGTGTTTTTGAAAAATGCTGAGACCCGGCGATTAGTATTTAAATTTTTGACACACAATAATAATGTATACAGGGTGTCCCAATTTAGAGATATGACGTAATCGTTGATTTTCTTAAATGGCAACACTGTCATTTTGAAAGCTATTTTGATAGAGTGTGTAAAGTTATACACAACTGCAAAATTTCAAATTTTTATTCCCTACCATTTACAAGATAATAAAAAATAACAAAGGTATGAAAAACAAGTAATCAAATAATAATTGAATTTAATTATTTCAATTAAGCAAATACTCATAACGTTCCCCATTGACAATTTGACAATACTTGAGGGCAACATTACGAGTATTTGCTTAATTGAAATAATTAAATTCAATTATTATTTTATTAGTTGTTTTTCATGACTTTGTCATTTTTTTTTTCTTGTAAATGGTATGGAATAAAAATTTAAAATTTTGTAGTTGTGTATAACTTTACACACCCTATCAAAATTGCTATCAATATGGCAGTGTTGCCAAATTGCCATTTAAGAAAATCAACGATGACGTCATACCTCTAAATTGAGACACCCTGTATATATTATTATTGTATGTCAAAAATGACAATTTGAAATACTAATCAAAGGGTCTGAGCATTTTTCAAAAAAACAATTAGTATTTTAATTATTGAATTTATTCCAAACTACAGACATAACTTTGTTATTTTCTATTACATATCTTGTAAATGGTAGAGAATAAAAATTTGATATTTTGCAGTTGTGTATAACTTTACACCCCCTATCAAAATAGCTATCAAAATGACAGTGTTGCCATTTAAGAAAATCAAAGACGACGTCATATCTCGAAATTGGGACACCCTGTATACATTATTATTGTATGTCAAAAAGGACAATTTGAAATAATAATCAACGGGTCTAAGCATTTTTCAAAAAAACAATTAGTATTTGAGATCTTAAATTTATTCCAAATTACAGACTCTCTCTGTATATTATAAAGAAATACATATTTATATGTATGGGTATAAGGTTAATACTTACATTCCGCTATAAGGGATGCTTTTAGCAGAATTCATTGTCACAATTTTGCTCTGTATTTTGCTAAAAGTTGGGTTGGTAGCTAGGAGAGATTTAACTGCAATAAACTAACAAAAATTGGCAGGATCCTGAGGGGAGTACGGTGGTAATAATAAAAACCAACACGACATTAAAAGAAATAGTTGTTCGTTACATATAAAGTGATGTTATTTTGATTATTTGTATCGATTTTGTTGTTGTTCATACATTTAATTTATAAAAAACTTTGAAAAGCTCATGATACAAGAATAAAAAAACGCTAAACGCCGTAAAAATGAGTGACGCATACACTATTCCAGCTACAAAAGAGCTGATATGAATATTACGTGGCGCGAAAATGTATTTTCATTTTTATGGAAAATATAATTCTAGTTTTGTTTTGAAAATTTTTTCCATAATATTTTCTAAATTTGTAGAAAAACGCGCCACAAAATTCAAATTTAGCAAATATGGAAAATCTTTCAAAATAAAACTAGAATTTTTTTACGTCAAAATTAAAATACATTTTCGCGTCACGTAATATTCATATCAGCTCTTTTGTAGCTGGAATATTGTATGCGCCACTCATTTTCACGGCGTTTAGCTGGTTTTTATTCTTGTTATCTTTGTAAAACAAATCTAATTTTTAGCTTTAACGCACAATAATAATATATTCCAAGTATATTGCATTTCATATAGTTATTTTTTCTATGTTAAAATAAAACTCACCGTATTTAAATCGTCGTCATTATTCTCCCAACAGTTTTCATTTGTATAATAATCTAACTCTGTTTTACAAACAGTAATTGATATAATACTTCTAAAAGAAAAACATAAAAATATATAACCGATGTATATTTTAAAACCCATTTTTTTTAATGTTTCATCTACACGTTTTCAACACCGATATTGGGTTTGAACAAAAAAAAATGTTTTATCAGTAGTCATTGTTTATTCATTTTAAAAAATTAATTTCATAAATTTACAATTTAAAACAGTTATTTCATATATTATATTAACCTAATGATGACGTTATGCAAAGTTTTTTAATTTATTATTTGACTTTCAAATTACCATATCATATCTAGAATAGTTTTGAGATTATGGCCTAGTTTTTTAAGTTAGGTATAAAACAGGCAATACTATGATCTTTGCTATTTATTATTAATCTTATATTATAGCGTCGTCCTAATCTGTAAACTGCATAATTATCTGAAAATGAGTTATTACTGCCATCTGTTTGAAAAAGTCCCTACTTATCACGTGCATATTTTTACCAGATGTGTAAATAGCGACCTCTTTGTGTACACCGTATCTCCCTTGCCGCCAAATTTAGTACGAAAAACACGTAACTCCTTAGTTTGTCATACCAAACAACTGTCATCCTATCACTGTTTATAAAGTGATATTTTCAAGTAAAAGTTGGTGGTAAGTACTATGAACCTTTAACTACCCGCGCATCAAATTATAACGTAACCATACGCGTGGCGTACTTTATACGCCACAAGAAAATACACGTATAAACAGCGGATTTGTTTATTTTTTTTTTGAAAAAATACACTTAGTTGTTTGTTTTATACAACTTATTCGGCATCAGTGAATACTTGGAGTTCCTTCTTAGTAAGCCAATTGGGATTTATAACTGGAATCATAGAATAACTGGATTCCATGATAAATAAAATTACTATTAAAAATTTTTTTGAAATGTGATTTTTTACAGGAGAAAATATATTGTTTATGAAGAAAAATATATTTTGTGCCATTATGACTAAGAAACAATTGAAATATGTACTTATATTACTACTTAGATTAATATATTCGTGGCGTATTGTCCACTACCGAAAACAACAAATAATAAAATGTAAATTACGATCTTCCCAGAACGCCGATTATCACGAAACTAAAACCAAATTGTATAGCACATTCCAGTGATAGGATAGAGAGATAAACAAGGTCAAAAATTAAATTTTTAAATATATTTGCAGTAGGATTCTTATATCTGGCGTACAAATTACGCCAGCGCGTGTACTTAAAGGTTAAATGCTTTTAAGCAATTATTAGTCGAGGAAATGAAGCATTTTGGCTCGCAAATTTTTCGTCCATCATGGATTTACTTGAAATTTTCACAGAAGGTAGGATATAGTCCAAGGATCATTTTCTATAACATGCCGCTGTACGCTAAAACCTAGGGGGTGGTTTCCACCCCATCTCGTAGGGTGAGAATTTTTTATTACATTTTAATCATGTAAATCGATGTAAAAAGTAATTCTGAAAAAAAATGTTTTTTACATTTATTTCTTCGTAAAACTAATATTTTTCGAGTTATTCGCGCTTGAAAGTAACGAAAAAAATGCATTTAAAAAGCTCGAAAAATATGCATTTAATAAAAAAAACTGTAGATATAAAAATTGTATCTTTTAGTTACACAAACTAAACTCTTTTTGTAAAATATGTTTAATACCAATACAAACCGAGATACGACAGTCAAAAGTTAGCTTTTCTCGTCAAATGAATAATTTGAAATATTCAAAGCCAAATAACGGGAAAACTTTACATTTTTCGAGGAAAGCTTAAATTATCTTTTTTCAAGTATACAATTAAACCTTTCAAATAATAATAACAAAAAATTTCTAACACGAAAATAGAGCGACTTATGATCAAAAGAATGGTCGGCACCTGCTTTTCTCTGCGAAAGAATTAGTGAAAATAACCCCCTAACTACCCTCGTAACTAAAACATTGTCTTCACCGTGCTGTAATTCCTTGTATATTTGTATTGTCAATACACCAAAGAAGTTTAACGTATTTAGAAAGCCTAATTTTAGAAAAATTAGAGTTTAAAGGAAAAATGAATTTTTGCAATTTCGTATTTTTCACCTTTTACTTCAAAATATCTCCGAAAATACAGGAAATATGAAAAAAATCATGGATTACTAAATTGTTAAAATTTTAATAGCGAAAATTATTTTGTACATAGATTTTCACTAGAATGAACAGTTTGCGAGATATAGCTGTTTAAACCCTCTATTTACGAGCAAACACCCGCTTATTCGAGCCCTTTAAACCCACTTCAATTAAAAACTAAGGATCGAACGGAATTTAGTTTACAGGGTCTTATAGCTCTTCAACAATACCAGAAAATCATTTTTGAAAAAAATTTTTATCGTCGAAAATGAAGGAGCTATGTTTATAAAACGAATTTTTTTCGAAATATTCGAATATTCCGCTTATGGAACATTTTCAATGCATGTATAATACCACAGAACTGGTTCGTATACTGGAATATCACTTAAAAACTATTTGTATTTGTACCTCTACATATTTGTAAATTCGTATTTTTGTGTAAATAAATGTTTTTGTAATTTTTTAATTCTACTTTTTTTCTGTATAGATCTATTAAATTATCTACTTATAAAAATTGTAACGTTCTTAAGGGTGGTTTTTATGTGGTTGAAAAATATTATGATATTATATCCTAAAGCATAAAACAATCATTATTTTTAGCCAATCAAAACCAAATTTTACCCATATTAAAGTTTACAACGTTTTTATATATTTTTTGACAATAAGGGGTAGTGTACACCCCTAAAAATAATCGACGCCCTTGAGCATGATGTAGACAATGAAGTACAGTGTGAGATGATCCTAATCCCAAATTTTTATATAAGTCGATGGAAGCCGAAATTATTCATTTAGGATAAGTAATTTTTTATATATAGCTCTAACAAGGGTGGGGTTAAAATATTATGATGTAAGTAGTTTTTTTAGGGGTAGTTTTCACCATTAAAAAACCAAAAGCGTAAAACGGCTCAATATAGAAAATGAACTAGAGGGTGAAATGAGCCTAATCCCAAATTTTTGTACAAATCGATGCTGGACGAAAAAATTGCGAGGTCTTGCCATTTTTTCAGTTTCATTTCCTCGACTAAATATACAGATGTTAGTGATATGAGTATCTATAAAATATTCCGTTTTACCATCCTATCTTTTAAAATCGAAGATACGTAGTATTCGTATTAGTCATATTTAGAGGGATAGTTTGTTGTGTCTCTTGTAAAATTTGGATAAATGGAGTTACGCAGTTTACAGATTAGGTCAACGAAAGGTGTCCCAAAAGTAGCGGGAGGGTCGAATACCTATATACATCGAATCTAAAAAATAAAAAATACTTTCGATATTTTTCAAACATCTATCCAATGACCCCAAACACGAAACCTTCTTCACACATGGAGGTAAGGTGGGGGGTAATTTTAAAATCTTAAATAGGAACCCACATGTTTTATTACAGACTTGGATTGCTTAAGCAAAAATATAACTTTTATTTGATACATTTTATCGAATTTTGGATGAATGGCGCTATAATACCCTAAGTAAATACAGTTCCAAATAGAAACAGTTAATATCTCCAGAAATACATTTACAAATGAAACATCAAAAAACACGTCTTTAATATTTTTTAAGAGCTTATCGAATGACCTAAACACGACCCCCACTCCACCTGAAGGTATGGTGAGGGGTATCTTTAAAATCTGAAATAAGAACCTCCAGTTTTTATTGCAGAATTGAATACCTCATAAAAAAGTACGTAACATTTATTCGAGACACTTTTTAGATTTGTTGATAAATCATAGTTTTCCAATAATTACAACTCTATCTAATAATTCTAAAAAATGTCTCGAATAAAGATTCCTTAATTTTTTCATGAGGAATCCAAATCTGCAATAAAAACGGAGGTCCCTATTTAAGATTTTAAAATTACCCCCACTTCACATCCATGGGATAGAGGTGTTTAGTGTTATTCGATAAATTTTGAAAAAATATTAAAGACGTGTTTTTGGGATTTTCATTTGGAAATGTATTTCTTGAGATGTTAGAGCATTTCTATAATTTATTTAGTGTATCAGAATAAATCGTTTTTTCCGATTATAGCGCAATCGATCTACAATAATTTTAAGAAAATGTCTCGAATGTTAGTTATTTTTAAGTAAGGAATCCAAATCTGTAAAAAAATGGGTATTCCTATTTAAGATTTTAAAGTTAACCCCCACCTTACCTCCAGAGGGTGGAGTGGGGGGCCGTGTTTAGTATGATCCGATAGATTTTTGAAAAATATTGAACACGTATTATTAAGTTTTTCGATTGGATGTTCATTTCGCGAAATATTCGACCGTTCAGCTACTTTTGGGATACCCTGTATAAGCGGAACTAAGGATCGTTAGCGACCTATACATGTACAGAAGAAATGGAGATAAGGAAAGGAATTGAAGTATATTTGTATTCTCTTACCAGTAATTGTCGGTTGCCTCTACCTCTCCTTTCATAAACTCCTAGCAGCTCTATCCTTCGTCACATATAGTTTTTAGTTCTGCGTCTATCATACCACACCATTGCAGTCTTTGTTCTTACAATCGTTTTGACACTATACAGTCATGGCTCACAGGCTCTTTCTTCGATCTCTGCGATCGAGGACGCAGAGAGTAGGGATGGGAAAAACCTACCGGTTTTAACCTAAAACCGGTTTTTTACTTCGCAATAACCAGTTTTACCGGTTGTTTTTTGTCCCGGTTATAACCGGTTTTTTCTTTTTAAAGTAAAAACCGGTTATTAGGTTTTTACGGTGATTAGGATTAGGTTAGGTATTATTTTGGATCGCAATCATAATTATTATTCTCAAGTAATTATTCCAAACAAAACCATAATTTAAATTTTATTTTATAAATACAGAAGCAAACTGAAAGTGCAAACTCACATCAGCCAGAAACAATTAGGTATTATTATATTATTTCGTTGAAAGGGTATTTGTATTCAAAATATTTACATAAGAAGTGATCTGGTTGAAGTAGACGCAAACATCATCTATTTTTAACACTTGACTCTTGGCATTGAAAGTGGGCGAATGACTTTTTCTGATTACCAAAAATAATGTTCTGACTATGAATATCGAATTACCGATTACGAATACGAATCTGAAATGATTTCTCTACGTTTTCAAAACGATACACCCATACAGGAAGTATTAAATGGGTTAAAATGTACCTATTATACAAACATACAAACGTGTTAAAAGAAATACATGATAAATTTTTTTTGATGGTAGTAAAAATAAAAGATAAATTGCATTATCCAATTTATTTTTAAGTAGAATATTTATGTTGATATTATTTTTTTTTAAATCCCATTTGAAAGAGTCTGGGAAATTTTTTATAAGTTGAAATGGTTGGGTTAAATTGTATATTATTGCAATATGTATATAGGGTGAGGCAGATAACTGGCCTATTAGAAATATCTCGAGAACTAAAGGCAACAGAATCATGTCAATTGGAATAAAGGGGTTTTGAAGGATGATCTATTAAATGAAAATATTTTAATCTCTTTGCAACTTCCGCTTATACCGGAAGTTGCTTATAACTTCGTTTTTTTAATGGGACACCCTGTATATTTTTACATTTTTGGATTCTCTTCGATGTCTTCTTTCTTAAAATATAAGGTTTTGTTATATTATACAGGGTATTTTAAAAGATAATTACGTTTTTTATTAATTTCGTAGCAACATTCACACCCTGTAGAATTGTAGTAGTTTGACATCTAAAACTCTACTTACGTTCAAATGATTTTTAATATACTCTGCTATTGTTAAGAATCATTAGTATAGCTAAATTTTTAATTTTAGTATACAGGGTTGGTCGAAACTCGGAATGAGTATTTTCTGAGTTTTCTTAAATGGAATACCCTGTATTTTTGTATTGTAGTGAAATGATATTTTATAGTACTTTTTTATTTCTTAAGCATTCCCTATACCTAACTGCTTTAATTTGTGAGTTATTGGTGATTCAAGCTAAACATTAATTGCAACAAAAAATACGTAAAATTTTATTAGGTTGGCCGTGAAAATACTCAATCCTAAATAATTTTTCAGAAATAAATACATATTAATCCATACTGGTCCTTAAAATTACCAATAATGGTTTAGCTATCGAAATACCTACTTAGTTAAGATTGTTGGTGCGATTAACAATTAAGCACAAATTAAAGCAGTTAGGTATAGGGAATGCTTAAGAAATAAAAAAGTACCATAAAAAATATCATTTCATTACAATACTAAAATACAGGGTGGTCCATTTAAGAAAAATCAGAAAATACTCATTCCGAGTTTCGACCAACCCTGTATACTAAAATTAAAAATTTAGCTATACTAATGATTCTTAACAATAGTAGAGCATATTAAAAATCATTTGAACGTAAGTAGAGTTTTAGATGTCAAACTACTACAATTCTACAGGGTGTGAATATTGCTACGAAATTAATAAAAAACGTAATTATCTTTTAAAATACCCTGTATAATATTACAAAACCTTATATTTTAAGAAAGAAGACATCGAAGAGAATCCAAAAATGTAAAAATATACAGGGTGTCCCATTTAAAAAAACGAAGTTATAAGCAACTTCCGGTATAACCGGAAGTTGCAAAGAGATGAAAATATTTTTATTTAATAGATCATCCTTCAAAACCCCCTTATTGCAATTTTCATGATTCTGTTGCCTTTAGTTCTCGAGATATTTCTAATAGGCCAGTTATCTGCCTCACCCTGTATATTAATCTTACGCTATATTATATTTAATAATAACCAATAAGTGTATAATATCAATAAAATAATAAATAAATATAATAATTAATAGAATGGGATGGTTTTATCAAAAATTGTGTTTTATTTATTATTGATGTTCATTTATTATTGATGTTCTTTCGATAGTACTAATTTTAATCATAATGATATCGAGTATCGAGTCGAGTGGAGTATCGCAAACTAAAGTGCATTGTAAATGTAACATTGTAACCTATTGGATTAAAAAATCCAAAAACCGGTTTTTGGAAAAACCAGTTTTTTTTGGCCGGTTATAACCGTCAGGTTAAACCGTAAGCAAAAAACCAGTATAACCGAAAACCGGTGTTTTGCCAAAAACCGCCATCCCTAGCAAACCGCTATCGATATTTCCCATAGTTGTTGATCTTACCTATTCTTAGCGCTTTTCATTCACATGCACGCGTAATTTTTTTGATTACCAGGCAGCTAGAGATTTTCACAAAAAAAATGTCTTTTTTCGAATATTTATTTTTAACATTAAACATAACCTGTAAAAGAAACTATATAGCTATAATATGTATATTATATACTGGTTAAAATAGTACACATAGATTTAGATGCAATCCTCTGAAGTTCAGATGCACCCACTGAAAATAATCCTGGGCCGCCCATGTAAGCATCTTGCAGAGTTAAAGCCCCTCGCAAATCGCATATCTTCTTTATTTTCTTTATATTTGAATATTTATATTTACTTTAAAATCACCTCAAAGATATTTTTTATAATAACAAATTTTACTTTTTTTTTTAACTTTGGAGGGGCATTTTTAGGAAAAATGACCGCTACCCTCCAGCCAGAGCGACATTGTGGTATTGGGCTAACATGAAAGAGATACCTGAAAAATTTCCAGATTTCCTCAAATACCTAGCCTAAAATTTCTAAAAGTTCTTGTGCTCTTAGGCTAAGCAATGTTTTAGTTGGGTTAATTTTAGTTGTGGTGGAACTTTAAATACCCTAAGGGCTACAAGCTTATAAATTGAGTGTATATGTTGCCCGAGGGTGTAAACATCTGATAATGCACGTGATGCATACAAAATTTTATATCATACCGGTTCGTTGTATCAATGAAAGTTTTAATTTTATTTTATATTAATTAGAAGTAGCTCAGTGGTAAGAGCGCCTAACCCTTGGATCGAAAGTTCCGAATGGTAGTGAGTTCGAATCTCACCAGGGTTCGAATCTCACCGGAGGGACCGCAGACGTTCGGATACAATTAGCGCCTCTTTGCAAAGAAAATGACGTCGACTTTGCAAAGTAACAAGACACTTACTCAACACACACACTACACATTACACCTGAGTTAGTGATAAGTTATACAATTACGCGGCTAAAGGTTCTAGTTCTAAACCATGGCCAGAATCAGAGAAGAAAAAATTAGAAATAATATTGTATCGCAGCAGGTATTTAGTACAGTTTCAGGGAAAGTGATGTTGGCTAGCAATTTGCTATTAACGTGAACAAAGTTTCTCTATGTGACATTGTCAAAAAAAAGTCAGAATACAAGAGAAAATCAATATTTCTGAAGAAATAATTAAAAAAACCAGAAAAAGCTACTGAGAATCTGTTAGAAAAAATCCAAAGAAACGTACGACAAGGAATACAATTTTCAACAATGGATGGCAGAATATAATACCGAATTCGTAAATGAGACTGTACTACTGGCATACTTTGGAGACATAATATGTATATTATACTTTATGTGTATATTATAGTACTTTATAATATATTATAGTACTTTATTATAGTACTTTATGAGTTATATTATACTTTATGTGGTTCGTAACTAAGAATAAATACAATATTAAACCGGTATGACATAAAAATATTTTCCACTTTCAGTCCATTCTTTCATGGTTTTTGCTCTAAATTTTAAAAAGAACCGCTTGGATTGACATGAAATTTGGCATGTGTATAGCTTACATGTCAAAGAAAAAAAGTGATATTGTGCCGATGTGTGCTTTTGCCCTGTTGGGGGTGAAAAAATATATGTCCAAAATAAGTCCGGAAATGGGTAAACACTAATTTTAAGTAACTTTTGTTCTATAGAGCTTTTTCGCCAAGTCAACAATTTTCGAGTTATTTGCGAGTGAATATGTTCATTTTTGATGTATGTTCATGTTGTTTCAAAAAGTATGTATTTTGTCGAAAAAAACGTTCTTAGCAAAAATATAGCCTATAAAAAAGTAAAAAAATGGTGTACTCGCTAGGTCTCTGGATCTCGTAGAACTAGAGTTATAGCCAATGAAAATTAGATTCATATTCACCAAATTTCAAATAGAATATTTCGACGTGAAATATCGAAAAAATTAAGCACTTTTTGGGGAAAATCCATTATAACTTTTTTAAAGCGTTTAAAAAAAGTTTTATTTCTGTTTTTACAAAAAGTTTCTAGCACTAAATTTAAGCAAGTTACGCTCAAAATAAAGTTGGTCCCTTTTGTTTTTGCAAAAAAAAAATCGGGAAGACCAACCCCTAATTAGCAACTTAAATGAAATTAATCGTTACCGCTCCACAAATTATTTTACTTATGTTGTGTTTATATGATCTGTAAGTTTCATCGATTCAAAGTGCATATTTTTGAAAAAATTTGGTTTCGAAATTAAATTTTTAAAAATTTAAATTTTGAAAAATATGCTCTTTTTCAAAGTAACTTAAAAATTGTTAGAAATACCAAAAAATTTTTCTGTTAGACAAAAATTGATTAAGATTTGGTGTTTCTAAATTTGCATATATTCGTGATCAGTGAATCGTTCAATCCCTTTTAACTACAGCCCTTTCAATAGTAAGGACTTTGAACCGATGAAACTTACAGATCATATAAACAATATATACACGAGTCAAGAAACTTGTGAAGTAACGAGTTTAAGTTCATTTAAGATACAAATTAGGGGGTGACTTTCTCGATTTTTTTACCAAAACCAAAAGGGACTAACTTTATTTTGAGCGTAATTTGTTTAATTTTGATGCCAGAAATTTTTTTTATAAAACAAAAATGAAGCTTTTTTTAAACACTTTAAACAAGTTGAAATGAGTTTTCCCCGAAATGTGTTTCATTTTTGGTTATTTCACGTTAAAGTATTCCATTTGGAATTTGACGAATATGAACCTATTTTTCATTAGCTATAACTCTGCTTCTACTAGGTGTAGAGACGTAATGTATACACCATTTTTTTAAATTTTTTACAGGCTATATTTTTGCTAAGAATGTTTTTTCGACAAAATACTTACTATTTGAGTTATTTGCGAAAAACCGTCTAAAAGCGTGGTTATTTTGTTGAAAAATGAACATATTCACTGCCAAATAACTCGAAAAGTATTGACTTAGTGAAAAAACTCTATAGGACAAAAGTTACTTAAAATTAGCCAGTTTATCCATTTCCTGACTTACTTTGGACGAATATTTTTTCACCCCCAAAAGGGGGTGAAAACCACCCCAGGGCAAAAGCACATATCGGCACAATATCACTTTTTTTCTTTGACTTCTTAGCTATGTGTTGGCCAAATTTCATGTCAATCCAAGCGGTTCTTTAAAATTTAGAGGTTTTGCAATATTTTACCGTTAAAGAACGGACTATTTGTGTTTGCTTTTTTATCATTCAAGTGTTACTTTTATTTAATTTTGGATTTATCACTAATCGTCTTCTTCATCCGTTTTATCTTATCGTTTTTTAAAAGTTCCAGCGAACAATTCCTTACGAAAATTTTTGTTGCAGATAAACAGCAGTTATCAGCAGCGCATTCAACCCCACGACTATAACATGAAGGTCAGCAGCACTTTCTCAGCCACCAGAAGGATCCCCTTAGTGACGATTTCCGGCATTGAATTGGCCGTCGACGAGAACAGTTTCCAAGGTGGGAAAGCTCGCGTTTCCTGCATCGCCAATGTTTTCCATTTATACAGACGAGAAAAGAGTATCGTATTGGACGAAGACAGGCCGAGACCTAGACCATCTTCTGTCTTGGGGACACGGGACGCCAGTTCAGGTAAACAAATTTTTTGTTTTGCAGTTCTCTATTCTAAATGTTGCATCTTATTATTATTTTTTTCGTTTTTGTGACGAAATTATAACGGGGCAACTTACTAAGGAGGTGTGCTACCTCCTTAGTAATTTGCTGCGTCCGAATGGCAGCTATGTACGCATTTGATCCCGCTTGGCGGCGCTAGTGTAGTTGGAGGTCAACGTTTTGACAATTCGTGAAGTTTGTATATGGCGTTTTTGATTATGATTTAACAAATAATAAATTATGGCCGAAAAAAAACGGATCTTGGGCTGTTTGTGCGTTGAAAAAGGAATTGAGGGAAAGGAATGCGAGAGTTACTGGAAAAAAGGAAGCCCTTATCGAATGATTAACTATATTAATGTCTGAGGGTATTTATTTGGTATTGACTCACTCCCTGAACGAGTCTAGTATGTATATGATATCTGCCTTATTTTTATCAATTTAAAATTCCCAAATAAGTACGCTCAGCATTAATTTTTGTGTATATCTCATTTAAAAATGTGATATTTTCAAAATATGGCCGCCATGACAGTTGTGCATTTGGGGTAAATTTGGTTTAAGCATGGGTTGAGCGCAGTTGATTCTGCAATGTTGCCTTATTAAAAAAATATATAATTCCTTATAGAAATACAGAATGTGTTAATTTAATTAAATATAATTATTTGGGTGTTTGTCTAGGTGAAAGGCGACCTTAAATTTAAGATGAAATTAGAAAAAACTAGGGTTAGGTTTTAGTCATTAAAGAATATTTGAATGGTACTAGGTCACTTTAATTTTCAGTTATTAACTGGTTTATATTATTTTTGATTGGGTTAGGTTTGATCAGATTATGTTTTAGTCATTTTAAAGCATATTTTAAAGGTAATATGTTAAAATGTCACTTAAATTTTCAGTTATTAACTTGTTTATATTATTTTCGATGACACTAAGTTAGGTTTGGTCAAGTTATGTTTTAGTCACTAAAAATATTGGGCATTATTTCAAATTTTTCTATATTATTATATCAAATATATTTTTTTTAAATTTTCACTTCATAAAAAGCGATTGTAGATGTGGCAACAGTATGAATGTATATAAAATTGCATATCTTAATCCGTTCGTTTATAATAAATTTTGATCTGAATTTTATAGTGAAGTATTCTATTTTTCCCGAGTGTCGAATCTAGGGGTAATACGTAATCTGTTTCAACAAATTGTTTACTGCAGATACGTGCATTTATTTTCAGCACATATTTATCCTTTCTTATTACTACAATCCACTTTTTTCTCATCAAAATATCTTTGGGAAACCTGTGTCCTGATGATCTCGATGAGCACAAATGCACAGCACAACATTGAGGGATTTTATGCTCTTAACCCTTAAACGCCCAAGGGTGGGTAAAAAATGTCCACCTAATGCGTATTCCCTTGTAACATATTTATTACGTGTTTAATTTTTTTTTTTTTAATTATTTATTGTTAAAAAGACAGCCCATTATCGAATGTTAATTTGGCTCTACCAATATTTTTGAAAATAAAAGCAGCATCTTGAGTTAAATATGGATGGGCATAAAAAGTACACCCTTGGCAAAACTTGTTACTAAAAGTTTCTATATAATTTCTCGTTGGTAGGAAGATAATCCATATAATTATCGATGTATAATTACATACTCTACATAATTATCCGCCAATGAGGAGGCTGAAAGAAAGAATATGGAGAAAATCGACAAATCTGAATTACTGGCTTTTACTGGTATGTTAATTTTGATGTACATTGTAATTTTGTTGTAAGGTTTGTAAATTGTTTATATTAATATTTTAGAAGATGCTGTGTTTATTAAGCATAAGATTCTTAATGTTAATCCATTTTCAACAACCCTCAATAAATAATATATTAGCTATTTTCGAGGTGGACATTTTTTACTCACCCTTGGGCGTACATGGAACCTAAAAAAGGTTGGGCGTTTAAGGGTTAAGTTTAATTCACACAGCCAAACAAATATGCAATATTTACTTAGAAATAGAGTGATTTGAAGTGTTGACGTAAGTAGAGGTGACCTCCAACCACACGAGCGCCACCCACGTTGAGCTTTCCAGATTAGCTGCCAATCACGCTCCGTTGGCAAAACGCCGCTAATATTTTATCATGGGATATTTTTAGATAACTATATACAGGGTGTCCCGAAAAAATTGGTCATAAATTATACCACACATTCTGGGGTAAAAAATAGTTCGATTTAACCTAACTTCCTATTGTACAAATATGTTCATAAAAAAAGTTACAGCCCTTGGAAATTACAAAATGAGAATCGATTTTTTTCAATATATCGAAAACTTTTTATCGAGATTTTTTATTGAAAATGGACACGTACTTTTCTTATGACAGGAACATCATAAAACAAAATTATAGTGAAATTTGTTCACCCCATAAAAATTTTATGGGGTTTTGTTCCCTTAAACCCCTCCAAACTTTTATGTACGTTCCAAGTAATTCATTATTGTAGTACCTTCAGTTAAACACAACGTTTTTAAAACTTCTTTGCCTCTCAGTATTTTTTAAAATAAGCCAAGTTTTTATCGAGATGCGGCTTCTTTTTTAATTTATTTACATAAATATTTTATGGGGGTTTTGTTCCTTTAAACCCTCCAAATGTTTGTGTACTTTCCAATTAAACTATTATTGTGGTACCATTAGTTAAACACAGTGTTTTTAAAATTTTTTTGGCTCTTAGTCTTTTTTTGATAAGTCACCTTTTAGGCTATTAATTATGTACTATAGAAAGGAACTACAACGTTAACGGGGTTTTATTATTTAATATGGTCAATGAATCTCTATATATGAAAAAACCGCGGAGTGCTACCATTTAAAGGGGTGCGTTTTTGAGAAATGGATGAATTAGTCCCTGGGCACAGGTTACATTAGGGTGAGTTTTATGCAGTTTTGGTACAAACACGTCTACATAAAAATTGTTCCTGGTTAAATTCCCTATCTAAATATAACATTTTAAAGTCAAAGATACTTTTTTTAAAAAAATATATTCAAAAGAAAAAGCACAAAGAAACCCAAAAGAAAGAAATTTTGTTTTTTGTCCCATAACTTTTGTCCACGTGGATATAGGTATAGACATTGCTTCACAGAAAAAAAAAAACTTACATATTTTATCTTCAGAACGGTGTTCGGTAGAGGTCATTAGGATTTACAGTTTTCGAAATACGATTTTTCAAATTTCGCCACTCACAGCAATTTTGGGCAATTTTCCTTCTTATTTCGCAAATATTGTTCTGTAACTTTTTTCTACGCAACTTTAGGCATATGCAATGGTACATGTAAGAGGAATAGAAATCAATTACTTTTAAAATGGTTTACTGTATAATGTTGTATGACTTCTTTTAAAGAGGTTATAGGTAAAAGTTAATTTTTTACGATTATTTTTTAAATTCCCCATTATAACTTTTTTTCTATATGGTATATATTATATAATAAAAAAGAAAGCTTATTCTGTTTACTTTAAAATGGTGTATTATAAAAAATTCTAGGGTAATTTTTGAATAAGATATGCTTTTTCAAATTGTAATAATAGCCTAATAAAATAAAAAAAAGTCAAAATGTAAATTCGTACAGGTTAAAACAAATTTTATATCAAAGTTTAGGTAGGTACAAAAGATATTTTCAAGAAAGTATCCAAATCATACAAGGGGATCATTGTTTAAATAATTAAAAAGGGGTCATTTTGGCAAAAAAATTACTTTTTTAACTGCTGAGGTCATTCAATTACTAATGAAGGTCTGTATGATTTTTTTCTAAAAAGTTGAAGGGTAATTCTTTCACATAAGACTTACTAAATTAAATTTGATTCCCTATTTATTTAAATAATTGTATATAAATCTATAAAAACAAATTTGCAAAAAAATATTTTTAGCGTTTTAGATAAGCACTATAAAATATCTTATTTTACAGACTAAGTTGCGCTGTCTTATCAGTATTAGGCAAAAAAAATTGGTCCAAAAATATTTAATATTTTTTGAGATATTGAATTTGTTTATTAAATGTTACTATATTTTAAATTGCAAAAACGCGGTTGTTGCCAAAGAAATGTACACCTGCTTAAGATGTCATTATTTTTATTTTTATGTATATTTGCGATGAATGTATTGATAAATTCAAAATTCAATTAAACTCCCCCCTAAAATGGCATTTGAAAATTATTCAAATTTGTTTATAATTTGTTTTTTTAATAACGTCGCGGGGATTAAGTATTTTGAAATGTCGTTTCGATAGTTGGGTTCATGGGAATTTTTTACTAATTAACAAAATTTTTTTGTCGTTTTTTCTTCTTCTTTTTTTTTTGGAGTTACATTACTACGGGCCCTTTTAGGGTTAAATTTTATTAAGAATGTCGAATCTCTGAGTTGTAGATTCTAGACCTAAAAATATTAAGATTTAACTAAAATCTCTTAAATAAAATGTGGCTACTTACTGAGTTACAGGGTGTTTTATTTAAAAATTATTGTTACCAAGTACTTTAAAACTATTTGACGTATCCTTATCATACTTGGCAGAAAGTGTGGCTATTATACACCCTACTAAATTGTGATTAACCTTCGAGTGGTAACGTACGGTCCCTGACACCGACGTAGTGGATTTTTCGCGGTAAAACTTAAATGCGCATTTTTTTTTGTCCCCGCAACAAGGTAGCTTTCAAATTATCATCACACTATTTAGTCATGAAAAATCTGTGGCCAAGTGTGGATAGTTCATATGTTATTTGACCTGACGGTGTGAGAGACCGAGGTTACCATTTATGTTATACTTAACGGTAAGTTTTTGTCGTTTTTGGTCCATAGTCAGTTTAAATAACAGATGTTAATTTTAGGAGTTGTATGTGAATATTGATTATGAAAGAGAACAAATCAGGTTGCAACAACTTTTGACGAAATTGTTGCTAATTCCGAATCAGAACCGTACAGTGCGGTGCAGTGGAGTGTATAAAAAAATGAGGAAACAAACGGACAATAATTTCAGTTTGTGTTGGACATTTGTTGAATAATTTTATTTTTTTTGTGACGTTTCAACCCTTGTCGATATGCTTGTTGATATTTTGTATTCAAAAACTTGACATGTTTTTGTAAATTGTTTGTCAATTATGTTAGTATCTAAAAGAAGCCACTTTTTTTTAATGTGCATTTTTTTCCCGAATATAAATAAATATTGATCATTTCTTACTATATTGTTATTTAAATATACTTATATTAAACATTTAGTCACATCAAAATATTAACACAAAATTAAAACCTAAGATATTCATTATTAAAACAGTCGGTGTCGTAGACCGACGTTACCAACTACGTTACAAGAATTCACGTTACCGGCGGAAGGTTAATAAACGTTTCTAGCTAGTGCCAGAGGCGTACGGCAGGGGATAGTGAATGATTGACCCTTCCAAAATTCTACGTCACTGAGTGAATTACTATTTTAGCGAAATTCTTCGATTCTTCAATACTTTGTATGTAAATAACTTTTTTGGTATCGATAAAGTCATCAGTTTGAGAGATATTGGAAGTTTAAAATAAATTAATGAATGAATCAAAATAACTATGCCATTTCATTTTTAACGTCTAATATCTCGAAAACTAATTACTTAATCGTTACCAGTAAAGAGTATATTATTTACATAGAAAGTATTGGAGAATCAAAAAATTTCGCTAAAATAGTAATTCACTCAGTGGCGTAGAGTTTGGGAAGGGTCAACCATTAACTATCCCCTGTTATACGCCTCTGGTAGAAGCAAGAAACTTTTATTTATCACAGTTTAGTAGACTGTATAGTACACACACTTTCTGCCAAGTATGATAAGGATACGTCAAATAGTTTGAAAGTAATTGGTAAAAATAATTTTTAAATTTTTAAATAAAACACCCTGTAACTCGGTAAGTAGCCACATTTTATTTTAGTGATTTTAGACGAATCTTAATATTTTTATGTCTAGAATCTACAACTTAGAGATTGGACATTCTTAATGAAACTTAACCCTAAAAGGGCCCGTAATAATATAACTCCAAGAAAAAAATAAGAAGAGGAAAAAAAGACAAAAAATTTGTTAATTAGTGAAAAATTCCCAGGAACCCAATTATCGAAACGGCATTTCAAAATATTTAATCCCCGCGACGTTATTAAAAAAACAAATTATAAACAAATTTGAATAATTTTCAAATGCCATTTTAGGGGGAGTTTAATTGAATTTTGAATTTATTAATACATTTATCGAAAATATACATAAAAATAAAAATAATGACATTTTAAGCAGGTGCACATTTCTTTGGCAACAACCGCGTTTTTGCAATTTAAAATATAGTAACATTTAATAAACAAATTCAATATCTCAAAAAATATTAAATATTTTTGGACCAATTGTTTTTTACTTAATACTGATAAGATAGCGCAACTTAGTCTGTAAAATACGATATTTTATAGTGCTTATCGAAAACGCTAAAAATATTTTTTTGCAAATGTGTTTTTAAAGATTTATATACAATTATTTAAATAAATAGGGCCTCAAATTTAATTTAGTAAGCCTTATGTGAAAGAATTACCCTTCAACTTTGCAGAAAAAAATCCTATAGACCTTTAATAGTAATTGAATGACCTCAGCAGTTAAAAAAGTAAATTTTTTGCAAAAATGACCACTTTTTAATTATTTAAACAATGTTCCCCTTGTATGATTTGGATACTTTCTTGAAAATATCTTTTGTACCCACCTAAACTTTGATATAAAATTTGTTTCAACCTGTACGAATTTACATTTTGATTTACATGTAGTGTAATTTTATTTTACTAGACTATAAGTACTTGCAACGATTTTTGATTTTAGGATTATTTTTTAAATTCCTCATTATAATGTTTTTATGTGATTGTGTGTTATGATTGAATCTTATTTTTTATAGGTAATAATTTGCATCCACTTGTCTCGGCCGGGCAAACTTGAAAAGATGGATTAATTCCAATATATACTGTCAAAGCTCCTG
Organism: Diabrotica virgifera virgifera; assembly: GCF_917563875.1. Classification (NCBI taxonomy): domain Eukaryota; kingdom Metazoa; phylum Arthropoda; class Insecta; order Coleoptera; family Chrysomelidae; genus Diabrotica; species Diabrotica virgifera. Next base: position 192,475,128 of record NC_065450.1, on the reverse strand, counting down.
CACCACAAGCTTTGCTTGAAAAAATAGCATGTAAATGTACCAAAGGATGTACAAAAAACTGCGGTTGTAGGAAGACAGGAATTAGTTGTTCAATATTCTGCAAAGGGTGCATGTGCATGCGTACTAATTGTGGGAAGTTTAAGATAACTGAGGTGTCAGAGGAAGATATTGAAGCTAATGCTAACGAAGAGATGGACTTTGATTTTGAAAATTTTTTAAATGTCAACGTTTAAATAATTTTATCTAAAGTGATATTTTTTAAGACTAATGTTTATGTAATTTTTGTAAAAGAAAGAATTTTAAATATTACAGGTAAAAAATATCAAAGAATCACTCGGTATCCATTATGTATTTAAATATAGATGATACATCATTTTAAAGAACAGAAAGTAAGCCCTCTTTGTTGCGCAATATATAGATAGTATATTCATGTACAAGAAAAAAAAAGTTATAATGAGAAATTTCAAAAATAATCGTAAAAAATAATATTTTTTTATATCAGGTATTATATAATATATAATATATTATATAATAATTTTGTTTTATTTTTATATTATATTATAAAAAAATCGTTAAAAGTATAAAACCTTGAAAAACCATAATCTCTTTAAAAAATGTCGTACAACGTTATACGGTAGACATTTTTAAAGGTAATTGATTTCTATTCCTATTGCGTGTACCATTGCATATACCTAAAGTTACGTAGAAAAAAGTTACAGAACAATATTTGCGAAATAGCAAGGAAAATTGCCCAAAATTGCTGTGAGTGGCGAATTTTGAAAAATCATATTTCGAAAACTGTAAATCCTAATGACCTATACCAAACATCATTTTAAAGAGAAAATATGTAAGTTTTTTTTCTGTGAAGCAACGTCTATACCCATATCCCCGTGGACAAAAGTTATGGGACAAAAAACAAAATTTCTGTCTTTTGGGTTTCTTTGTGCTTTTTCTTTTGAATATATTTTTGTAAAAAAAAGTATCTTTGACTTTAAAAAGTTATATTTAGATAGGAAATTTAACCAGGAACAATTTTTATGTAGACGTATTTGTATCAAAAGTGCATAGAACTCACCCTAATGTAACCTGTGCCCAGGGACTAATTCACCCATTTCTCAAAAACGCACCCCTTTAAATGGTAGCACTTCGCGGTTTTTTCATATATAGATGTCCATTGACCATATCAAATAATAAAACCCCGTTAACGTTGTAGTTCCTTTTAGCTATCTTATTTTGAATATAATCAATAGCCTATTTTATCGAGATGTGGCTTCTTTGTTAAAATACACCTGAAAATGTAAGTTACAAATAAATTTTAAGATTATTAACAGGTCTCTATAATCGTACTTAACCATCATCATTCTATTTGCCTTATCCTTATGCGGGGTCGGTGTCCCTAATTGCATTTCTCCACACAATTCTATCTTGGGTCATATCAATGTTAATCCCCTTTACCAACATGTCCTGCCTTATCGTCTCCCCCCAGGTCTTCTTTGGTCTTCCTCTCCTACTCCTTCCAGGAATCATTATATCCTTTTTCGTGATAACTTGATGAAAAATTTTTCAACATAACTTTCCACTCGAAAGTGCCTCGAGGAAGATTGTTGTAGCGCGTGGGAATTTTATTTTTTTTTTTTTATTTTTTTTATTTTTTCTTTTATTTTTTTTGGGATTTATGGCTTTGGTGAGAACCAATTAGCTTTAAAATTGTTAGAAATAGATATTTTTAACATAAAAAGTAAATAAAAATATTATAAAAAAGAAATTTGTTTTAAATTCGTATTTAAATTTGTATTGTGAGGTTTTTTCTCTAAGCGCGACTACTTTAGTGACAGAAGTGAACGCGACTGCTCCCGGGTTAACATTGAAATAATATTTAAGCGAATAATAAAAAAATATTAAACTAAATATTTATTTTTCGTGGCAAAACTAAACGAGTGCTTATCTAATTTAAACATCGATTTATCATCAAACTTTAAATAATAAATAACCTCGCAAATCATTTCTCTCATGGCGAGAAGTGCTTTTTTTGAGACAAAATAAGACCCTCAGACTCTGCTCGTATATGTATAATAATGTCGGAGACAAGGGACGCAACCTCAGATAGGTTTTACGAGGGTTTACGAAGGGTTTTGCAATTTTGGGCTTTTGGTATTTATCTACATGATACTTTATTTATCGGTATAAGCGACGGAAAAGGTCTGTTCTGGTTTTGGGAAAGTTTTAGGTGTCTAGCTAGCTGAATTTTCGTTTCAGCTAATTCGGCTGTCAATTTCCCGATGGTACTTTATAGCGCTTTAGAAGTTTTTGAAATTTGGGCCCTAGGAGCTATTATAGCTTCTGAGACTGTGTCAGCTAGCTCGGCAACTGCGTCCAAACTAGCGATTGCTTGAGTAGCTAAAATAGCCTGTGTGGACGATGGCAGTCTACCTAACCACAGAGACCTTACGATATTTTTTGGTACTTTTGTGCCTGCTAAAGACTGTAAATGTCGTAAGAATTGGGAAGGTCTTCTGTCGCCCAATTCTTCATGTCAAGTAATCTCTTAATTTTTTGTTGCTGTGATGTACTAAGTCTCTTTATAAGTTCTGCTTTTAATTTTACATACCTCTCTGTAGCTGATGGTGACACAATGATGTCCCTAACTTCTGATATGTAAGCTGTTTAGAGATTAGCAACTATACACTTGAATTTTGTTGCATCACTTTTTATGTTTGTCAGTATAATTTGGTTTTCTACTTGCAAGAACCAAATTTCGGCAAGGTTGGGAGAGAACGGTGGGATTTTAACTGAAATCCGATTAACTCCAGAAGCACTGATATGCTGAAACACTGGTACCGCTCGTCATTTTCGATGTTCACTGTATTTAAAACCGACAAGAGTATATTATTAACACTATTTAAAAAAAATTCGCGTCGTTTTACTTATTCGTAAGGTCACCAATTTTCCGTTGGGTGTGTTGACGGAAACAAATGAAATGAAATTAAAATAAATGTAAAACAACGAACAGTAATATATTTATTTATTTTGGCTAAACAAACGTGCTTCGTTTATATCTCGTAAGGGTTGGTTATTTTAGCGAGGGTGTGACTGCGTTGCGTGCCCGCCATGACGATATTAGCCGAGACCACAAACGCCATTATGTCATCATATATGCGGTTCTACCATGTGGACAGAAAAGGCGATAAATGACTAAATCTGACGTTTTAAAAGCTGAGAACCTTTCTGTAGTTTTTAAGAAGTTGACATAAAGAGCGTAGCCAATCTGGCATCGTAATCAATTACGGAATTTGTGTTTCCCTGAAAAAACCATTAATTTTATACAATCTGGTTATGTATTTTAGGAACGAAAACACATGTGAATTTAACATGAGACGTATTCTTTCGTTTCGAGATAAGCTAATATTTAAAATTAGCAATTTAAAAAATAATTAATGAAGCGTGTAGCCATAACCTAATTAGTAGTTTTTGTGGCGAAAGTAAACGAGAGCTGATCTAATTTAAACATCGATTTATCATCAAACTTTAAATAATAAATATCCTCGCAAATCATTTATCTCATGGCAAGAAGTGCTTTTTTTGAGACAAAATAAGACCCTCAGACTGTTCTCGTATATGAAAAATAATGTCGGAGACAAGGGACGCAACCTCAGATAGGTTTTACGAGGGTTTACGAAGGGTTTTGCAATTTTGGGCTTTTGGTATTTATCTACAAGATACTTTATTTATCGGTATAAGCGATAAGCAACGGAAAAGGTCTGCTCTGGTTTTGGGAAAGTTTTAGGTGTCTAGCTAGCTGAATTTTCAGTTCAGCTAATTCGGCTGTCAATTTCCCGATGGTACTTTATAGCGCTTTAGAAGTTTTTGAAATTTGGGCCCAAGGAGCTATTATAGCTTCCGAGACTGTGTCAGCTAGCTCGGCAACTGCGTCCAAACTAGCGGTTGCTTGAGTAGCTAAAATAGCCTGTGTGGACGATGGCAGTCTACCTAACCACAGAGACCTTACAATATTTTTTGGTACTGTTGTGCCTGCTAAAGGCTGTAAATGTCGTAAGAATTGGGAAGGTCTTCTGTCGCCCAATTCTTCATGCTCAAGTAATCTCTTAATTGTTTGTTGCTGTGATGTACTAAGTCTCTTTATAAGTTCTGCTTTTAATTTCACATACCTCTCTGTAGCTGATGGTAACACAATGATATCCCTAACTTCTGATATGTAAGCTATTTCGAGATTAGCAACTATATAGTTGAATTTTGTTGCATCACTTTTTATGTTTGCCAGTGTAATTTGGTTTTCTACTTGCAGGAACCAAATTTCGGCATCGTTGGGAGAGAATGGTGGGATTTTAACTGAAATCCGATTAACTCCAGAAGCACTGGTACCGTTCGTAATTTTCGATGTTCACTGTATTTAAAACCGACAAGAGTATATTATTAACACTATTTAAAGAAAATCACGTCGTTTTACTTATTCGTAAGCTCACCAATGTTCCGTTGGGTGTGTTCACGGAAACAAATTAAATGAAATTAAAATAAGTGTAAAACAACGAACAGTAATATATTTATTTATTTTGGCTAAACAAACGTGCTTCGTTTATATCTCGTAAGGGTTTGTTATTTTAGCGAGGGTGTGACTGCGCTGCGTGCTCGTCGTGACGATACTGGCCGAGACCACAAACGCTATTATGTCATCATGTTTGTGGTTCTACCATGTGGAGAGAAAAGGCGATAAATTACTAAATCTGGCGTTTTAAAAGCTGAGAACCTTTCTGTAGTTTTTAAGAAGTTAACATAAAGAGCGTAGCCAATCTGGCATCGTAGTCTCTTACGGAATTTGCGTTTCCCCGAAAAAACCATTAATTTTATACACTGAGCGACACAAAAAATGGCCACCACACAAAATGGGTAATGTTTGATATCGTGAATTTTCTAAATCTGTTGTCCGATTTAGGTGATTTTTTTAACATTTTATAGCCTTATTATTTAGCAATATCGCTGTAACAACATTATTGCTAGACAGGTAAATGATCATTGTATACCGGGTGTACCAATCAAACTGTGTTTTATTCTCAAAGTTCACCACACCCTGTGTAATATTTTAGCATTTATAAAATATTGAAATTAAAACCCAACTATAGCCGCAGGTTTTCTTAACATTTTGTTTTTTGATTCATTCGCTTATGTTGGATAATAAAAAAGTTAGGTACTTTAACAACTAGCCATGTTCTTTATCAATACAGGGTGTTTCTAAATAAGTGCGACAAACTTTAAGAGGCAAATCTGCATACAAAAATAATGGCCGTTTGCTTTATAAACCCATGTCGGCAAATGCTTCGTTTCCGAGATACTGGATGTTGAATTATTTTCTTACAAACTGACGATTTATTTATTGCTCTAAAACCGGTTCAAATATGAAAATGAAATTTGGTAGGTTTTAAGATACAGTTATGCACATTTTTTGACATGCAATTAAGGATTTTATATTCTCCATTGGCGCGCATACGGGTAATATGACGGGTAGTATTACCCGCAGGCACGCCAATGGTGAATATAAAATTTTTAGTTGTATGTCAAAAAATGTGCAATAACTGTATCTTAAAAACTACCAAATTTCATTTTCATATCTCGACCGGTTTTAGAGCAATGAATAAATCGTCAGTTTGTAAGAAAATAATTCAACATCCAGTATCTCGGAAACAAAGCATTTTCCGACAAGGGTGTATAAAGCAAACGGCCATTATTTTTTTATGCATATTTGCCCCTTAAAGTTTGTCGCACTTATTTAGAAACACCCTGTATTAATGCAGAACATGGCTAGTTGTTAAAGTACCCTACTTTTTTATTATCCAACATAAGCGAATGAATCAAAAAACAGAATGTTAAGAAAACCTGCGACTATAGTTGGGTTTTAGTTTCAATATTTTATAAATGCTAGAATATTACACAGGGTGTGGTGAACTTTGAGAATAAAACACAGTTTGATTGGTACACCTGGTATACAATGATCATTTACCTGTCTAGTAATAATTTTATTACAGCGATATTGTTAAAAAATAAGGCTATAAAATGTTTAAAAATCACTTAAATCGGACAACAGATTTGGAAAATTCCCGACATTAAAAATTACCCATTTTGTGGGGTGGCCATTTTTTGTACCGCTCAGTGTACAATCTGGTTTTGTATTTTAGGAACGAAAACCTATGTGAATTTAACACGAGACGTATTCTTTCGTTTTGAGAAAAGTTAATATTTAAAATTAGCAATTAATGAAGCGTGTCGCCATAAACTAAATATTTATTTTTTGTGGCGAAAGTAAACGAGTGCTGATCTAATTTAAACATCGATTTATCATCAAACTTTAAATAATAAATAACCTCGCAAATCATTTATCTCATGGCGAGAAGTGCTTTTTTTGAGACAAAATAAGACCCTCAAACTCAGCTCGTATATGTATAATAATGTCGGAGACAAGGGAGGCAATCTCAGATAGGTTTTACGAGGGTTTACGATGGGTTTTGCAATTTTGGGCTTTTGGTATTTATCTACAAGATACTTTATTTATCGGTATAAGCGACGGAAAAGGTCTGCTCTGGTTTTGGGAAAGTTTTAGGTGTCTAGCTAGCTGAATTTTCATTTCAGCTAATTTGGCTGTCAATTTCCCGATGGTACTTTATAGCGCTTTAAAAGTTTTTGAAATTTGCGCCCTAGGAGCTATTATAGCTTCCGAGACTGTGTCAGCTAGCTCGGCAACTGCGTCCAAACTAACGGTTGCTTGAGTAGCTAAAATAGCCTTTGTGGACGATGGCAGTCTACCTAACCACAGAGACCTTACAATACTGTTTGGTACTGTTGTGCCTGCTAAAGACTGTAAATGTCGTAAGAATTGGGAAGGTCTTTTGTCGCCCAATTCTTCATGCTCAAGTAATCTCTTAATTTTTTAAAACACTAAGTTTTTCAACCTAATAAAAATATTTGTAAATTAAATATTTTTAAAAGATTTTTAATTGAAAAACTTTATTGGCCCATTTCCTGGTGACAACATCCAAGGCTTCTACAATATGCAAGCCAAATGGATGCTGCAGTGAAGACTAAAGGGAAGGAATTCTACACTATGCAATTCACAACCCCCGTCTGCAGCGTGGTAAAGTTCCAACGGAAAATGGACCTAGTTACTCTATAGGAGTAAAACTAATATAAAAATAAAAATGTATACCATTTTTATTCATTCAGTTGCGGTGCGAAACCAAAACTGTCTTAATTTTTACTCAGATCAGAGAGTGCAGCCAGCACTCTTATCGACGATTTCACCTCTTGTTAGAGGTTCATCAGAGACTGCATAGGCTGCTTTTCTCTTTTGAGAGAAAAGCAGCCTCTGATGAACCTCTAACAAGAGGTGAAATCGTCGATAAGAGTGCTGGCTGCACTCTCTGATCTGAGTAAAAATTAAGACAGTTTTGGTTTCGCACCGCAACTGAATGAATAAAAATGGTATACATTTTTATTCTTAATTTTTTGTTGCTGTGATGCACTAAGTCTCTTTATAAGTTCTGCTTTTAATTTTGCATACTTCTCTGTAGCTGATGGTGACACAATGATGTCCCTAACTTCTGATACGTAAGCTGTTTCGAGATTATCAACTATAAAGTTGAATTTTGTTGCGTCACTTTTTATGTTTGCCAGTGTAAATTGGTTTTCTATTTGCAAGAACCAAATTTCGGGATCGTTGGGCCGGAACGGTGGGATTTTAACTGAAAACCGATCAACTCCTGAAGCACTGAAGCACTGGTACCCTCCGTCATTTTCGATGTTCACTGTATTTAAAACCGACAAGAGTATATTTTTAACACTATTTAAAAAAAATTCGCGTCGTTTTACTTATTCGTAAGGTCACCAATGTTCCGTTGGGTGTGTTGACGGAAACAAATTAAATGAAATTAAAATAAGTGTAAAACAACGAAGAGTAATATATTTATTTATTTTGGCTAAACAAACGTACTTCGTTTATATCTCGTAAGGGTTTGTTATTTTAGCGAGGGTGTGACGGCGCTGCGTGCTCGCGCAGTGACGATGCTGGCCGAGACCACAAACCATGTGTCTGGTGGTTCTACCATGTGGACAGAAAAGGCGATAAATTACTAAATCTGGCGTTTTAAAAGCTGAGAACCTTTCTGTAGTTTTTAAGAAGTTGACATAAAGAGCGTATCCAATCTGGCATCGTTAATCTATTACGAAATTTGTGTTTCCCTGAAAAAACCATTAATTTTATACAATCTGTTTTTGTATTTTAGGAAAGAAAACACATGTGAATTTAACATGAGACGTATTATTTCGTTTTGAGAAAAGTTAATATTTAAAATTAGCATTTAAAAAAATAATAAATGAAGCGTGTAGCCATAAATAATACAGGGTGTTGAAATACAGGTTGTTTCCGAGATACAGGGTGTTGAAATTTTTATTTCAAACTGCCAATTATTTTATTGATCTAAGACCGGTTGAGATAGGAAAATTACATTTAGTGGGTTTCAAGAGGTAGTTATTTCGCATTTTTTTGGCAAACAAATAACAATTTTATATTCATCATTGGCGCGACTAAGGGTAATGGTCTGAATTCTTTTAAAGAAAAATTTTACGTTGTTCTGAAGCTATTTTCTTGTGGCATTTTTATAATGAACTATTTTAAATGGGAAATAAGCCACAACTTTACCAAAAAAATGAATTTATTAACGTTTCGTTTCTTAGTAAAGCAACAACATTTTTGTTTATTTAGTATTATTTTGTATTTTGACAACGACACCCGACTTGGGCGTCAAAACGTTAATAAATTCATTTTTTTGGTAAAATTGTGGCTTATTTCCCATTTAAAATAGTTCATTATAATAATTTTACGCCACTGAGATATTTCATATTAAAAATTTATTTTTGTATTCCACCTTTAATTTATGATAAAGAACTTTTTAGTCATTTTTTATATGAGGCGCCGAATTTATGCAAAAAATTAAATATCTTAACGTTTACAAAGTATTTGAAATAAGTTTCTGTGCATATGGAATCTACCTCGAATAATTTGTAAGCGTTAAGAAGATGTTTTATTTTTTTGTATAAAAACAGCGCCGCATATGAAAAAAAAAACAGGAATGATTGTTTGTCCTAAAATCAACGAGGAATTCAAAAATTATTTTTAATTTGACGTTTCTCAGTGGCGTACTCTTTTTTTTTTCTTTAAAGGTTTTTAATTTTTTTAGTTTTTAAAGATTTTTTAAAGTTTTTTATTTTTTCATTTATTTTTTTTTCGGGTTTATGTCTTTGGTGAGAACCAATTAGCTTTAAAATTGTTAGAAATAGAGATTTTTAACATAACAAGTAAATAAAAATATTATAAAAAGAAATTTGTTTTAAATTCGTATTTAAATTCGTATTGTGAGATTTTTTCTCTATGCGCGGGTACTTACGTGACAGAAGTGAGTGCGACTGCTCCCGGGTTAACACTCAAATACTATTTAAGCGAATAATGAAAAAATATTAAACTAAATATTTATTTTTCGTGGCAAAAGTAAACGAGTGCTTATCTAATTTAACCCATTTAGCGCCAAAGTTGCGAAAACGCACAATCTTTTTTTGGATTTTTTTTTTGACAATTCGTTAACTTTTTTTAAATCTTTGTATTTTTTAAGCAACCAGAACATGTAAGTGTAACTAAATTTAATTTTGTTCAATTTCCAAACTCATGCTTTTATCACAAAAATATTTTCTAAATGTCCGACATTTTCAATCCTTTAACACAACTTTATTTTTACTGTAGCAATTTTATTGGCATAACACTTTTGTGGTCAAATAAATTAAAACATTATTTTTTAACCTATTTGTACACCAATTGTTATAAAAATACAAAAAAAAATTCTGAGTCATCAAATCTCGTGTTTGAAAATAATGGTTCGGTAACGAACCATTGGCGGAAGTCGACATATAATCCTGTCTGATCAGGAATAAGTTTAAGTTGAAGCACAGGCAGTAATTTGTTGGGATATTTCTTTATTATGTGTAAAAACACGTATCGACTATGCTTGCGCTCCGAGCTCCTGCAACTGCTCCACATAGTGGACACGTTTGGCGCTCCCGGACTGTGCAATTGTGCGCACTCTGCCTCGGCGCTCCAATCTGTAGCGGTTTATATGTAAGGGTGCACATAATGTATCGATTGGAGCAGTGGAGCAGTTGCAAAGAGCGCGGAGCGCAATAAGTTCGTGAGCATAGTGGATGGTTGGCGCTCTCGGACCATGCAACAGTGTGCGCTCCGCCTCAAGAGTCCAATAGGTGGCGGTTTATATGTAGAGGAGCGCATGCATGTAGATGGTAGCAGTTGCATGGAGCGCGGAGCGCAAGAGGTTTGTGAACATAGTGGGTGGTTGGCGCTCCCGGACCGTGCAAAAGTGCGCGCTTCGACTCGGCGGTCCAATAGGTGGCGGTTTATATGTAGAGGAGTGCATGCCGTATCGATAGGAGCAGTTGGAGGGAGCGCGGAGGGCAAGAGGTTTGTACACATAGTGAAAAAAAAATAAAAAATATATAAGAAACAACAAGAAATCTATAATAATAGAAGAAGGCAACAAATAATCCAACCCAGATGAAGTTGAGTAAGATAAACTTACAATAAATAAAATAAAATATAAATTCAAAAATAGATATTTACAATTATAATAATAATAATTCAATATAAAATAAATAAATAAAAATAATAAATCAAAAAATAATTCATTAAATTAAAAAAAAAAAGAAAAAAGACTACCAACTCTCTTCTGAAAATAGAGGGACTGTCTTTATAACTTAGAAGGGAGTTGATGGTACCAAAAATATTTTATGTTTACTTAAATTTGTTAAATGTATTCGTTTGTAAATGTTTGTAATGTAATTAACAGATTATGGCAAATTAGTTAATAAATTGTAAAAATAGATTTAGTAGTTTAGTAAAAAATGTAAAAATATAAAAAAAATATCTGTAATCCCATCAGGAAAAAAGACCTGGATTAGTCACTAGAGGCCAGGTCATATGTAAAAACAATAAATAAATAAATAAATGTACACATAGTGAATGGTAGGCACTCCCGGACCGTGCAACAGTGCACGCTCCGCCTCGGCGTTCTAATTGGTGTCGGTTTATATGTAGAGGAGCGCATACCGTATCGATTGGAGCAGTTGCAGAGAGCGCGGAGTGCAAGAGGTTCGTGAACATAGTGGATGGTTGGCGCTCCCCGACCGTGCAACAGTGCGCCAACGACCGTGCGACAGTGCCTCGGTGGTCCAATATTACGAACGTAGTGGATACGTACCTTTAGAAAGACGGGTATTCTGGTATTTATTTTTGTTATAATCTAGGGTGGGGGAGGGGGAGGGGGCTACATAAGGGAGGTTAAGACAATATGTCGAATTTATGCAACTGGCACAGTGCAAGATACAGGATTGGAAAGTGTAAACTGGAAATATCTAAAATAATTTCTAAAAAAGATAGAGGGCCGTTCGACTTCGTTTTTGAGAAAGAAGCTGAAGAAGGTGTAGGCAATGTCCTAATAGTCCAGAGAAATAAGATTTTTCTCGTGACATATCCTCCTCCAGGCCGAAACCAAATTTTTTGAGTAGTATGGACATCTATATTAATAACCTTTATGTTTCCTGCAGCCGATTTTGATGATATACATAGTTATAAACAAATGAAGATCAAAAAACGGTAAGTTTTCACTTTTTTCGTCTATAACCAAAAAGTTAAGCATTTTAAACAAATTTGAAAGTAAGAAACTCATAAATCGTCAAAAAAAATTCAACATGTCGTTCCCTGAATATGTCTATCCTCATTGGTTGCTTAGAAAATTGCAAAATAAGTCATAAATTTTGAGTTTTTATAAATATTCATAACTTATGTAAAAGTTAACTTAGAACCTTCTTATTGCAGGAATTGCTGAGACTTCTGGTGCTTAAATTATATTTTAAATTTCAAAGCAATTGGTCAAATAGTTTAAAAGTTATTTAATTTGTTTATACCAAATTCATTTTGTTTGCAACACCATAAGTCAGAAAATTATAAGGTCACAGTAAGACTTCTGACAGTTTATGGAAGAAGAACATTTATGCTATTGACTTAATTAAAAAAAATTTCAAAAAGTAATTTTAAACAGTGTACAATTATTTTTCAAAAACACGTCGACTTTTTGGTTACTTATAAACAATTAAAATAACTTTTTAACCGTTACCCGTAGAAAAATTATTTTTTCGTATTTGGGAAGACTGAATTTTTATACACATTTAGAAAGAAAAACAATTGTCCTAGGACAATTAGGGACGAAGTTAGCCCCCACTTTTTTAATTCACATGTTTTTCAAAATAATTTTGCAGTATTTAGAATTTTTTTTGTCATTTCTTTTTAATTAAATTAATAGTATAAATTTTCTTCTTTCATAAACTATCCAACGTATTACTGTAACTTCATCATTTTCTGACTTATAGTGTTGCAAAAAAAATTAATTTGGGATAAACAAATTAAATACCTTTTAAATTATTTGACGAATTGCTTTGAAATTTAGGGTATGATTTAAGCACCAGAAGTCTCCGCATTTCGGGTAATAAGAACGTTTTAAGTTAATTTTTACATAAGTTATGAATATTTATAAAAACTCAAAATTTATTATTTATTTTGCAATTTTCTAAGCAACCAATGAGGATAGACATATTCAGGGAACGCCATATTGAAGTTTTTTTATACGATTTATGAGTTTCTTAATTTCAAATTTGTTTAAAATGCCTAACTTTTTGGTTATAGACGAAAAAATCGAAAATTAACCGTTTTTTGATCTTCATTTGTTTATAACTATGTATATCATCAAAATCGGCTGCAGGAAACATAAAGGTTATTAATATAGATGTCCATACTACTCAAAAAATTTGGTTTCGGCCTGGAGGGGGTTGTGTCACCAACAGGATAATTTTTTCCTTATTTCTCTGAACTATAACCATACTATCTTTGTTTACCAAAACTTCCCGGTCCATTTACACTCTAAATGTTTTGAGACTTTTCACAAAAAATAAAATTGTGAATTTCAATTTTTATATCTCATTTCCGCCAAAGGTTCGAAAACGAACCATTTTATTGTTGTGACAGCTGCCATTATCAAAGTGTAAAACAATTATTTTACGAATGTTTACGAAGTTTATTTTACTCTAGTTAATCAAATATATTACATATTATTGCAGTATTTCTTTGCTTGGCGGTTAATGGGTTAAACATCGATTTATCATCAAACTTTAAATAATAAATAACCTCGCAAATCATTTATCTCATGGCGAGAAGTGCTTTTTTTGAGACAAAATAAGACCCTCAGACTCTGCTCGTATATGTATAATAATGTCGGAGACAAGGGACGCAACCTCAGATAGGTTTTACGAGGGTTTACGAAGGGTTTTGCAATTTTGGGCTTTTGGTATTTATCTACAAGATACTTTATTTATCGGTATAAGCGACGGAAAAGGTCTGCTCTGGTTTTGGGAAAGTTTTAGGTGTGCACAGGCGGCTGCCGGAGAAATATGCGAGAGAGTTGTAAAGAGAATTTAAGCAAAAACACCAAGAGGGAATGCAATATAAAAGATGTTTGCAGAGTTTTAATATCGCTCTGAAATAGGCCGGAGTGGAGAGATTTTAACCTTTTTCGTAGCCTTTTTGCGCTAGCTGTAAATATAATTCTTAATAAGCTATTCTCTGGCTATAATATGGCTTTTTGGAATTAAATTCTAAAAAAGAACGTAAATTGTTATGTACGGAAATATTCCTATACTGTCATATACAGAGTGTTAGTAAATATACATGAAAAACTTTAAGGAATAATTCTATATGAAGAAATAATGACAAAGATAAAAAAGATCAACGCAGGTTTTGTTTATATTTGATTCAGAGTTGGACCACCATCTCCATATAGCTATTTCAGCATCCTTATGCCTCATCGGTGAAGCTCAGAAGCCTCAACTCTGAAGGAAATACAAACAATTCTGCCAATTTAAGGCAAACCATCGCAATGCAATGAACCCACCTCTGAGACGCAATTCAGCGACATCTCTCGTATTACGAGGAAAACAACGAAAAGCCCTAGATGCAAAGTTTACTACCTTTTAAACAATTAGAATAATTGAAATAAAAATATAATAAACAATATTTTAAATACAAGACTTTTCGTTAATAAACTGCTTTCTGGCTGCATCCCATATCTCCGGATTTTACAATATATAATCACAAGAGACGACGAAAGTAGGAGAAAGCAAATAGAGGACGCTTAGGCCACGCTTTTACCTTCCCTTCGTCAAGGAAAAGGACCGAAAGACAGTTTCTAAATACTCAAACTGAGTAAAAATGAAAAAGATAAAAAAGATCAAGGCAGGTTTTGTTTATATTTTATTCAGAGTTGGACCACCATCTCCATATAGCTATGTCAGCATCCTTATGCCTCATCGGTGAAGCTCAGAAGTCTCAACTCTGAAGGAAATACAAACAATTCTGCCAATTTAAGGCAAACCATCGCAATGCAATCAACCCACCTCTGAGACGCAATTCAGCGACATCTCTCGTATTACGAGGAAAACAACGAAAAGCCCTAGATGCAAAGTTTACTACCTTTTAAACGATTAGAATAATTGAAATAAAAATATAATAAACAATATTTTAAATCCAAGACTTTTCGTTAATTAACTGCTTTCTGGCTGCATCCCATATCCCATATAAATAATTACAGTTTGTTTTATAAACGTATGTCCGCAAATGCTTTGTTTCCGAGATACAGGGTGTTGAAATTTTTATTTCAAACTGCCAATTTTTTTATTGCTCTAAGATAGGTTAAGATTACATTTACTGGGTTTCAAGAGGTGGTTATTGTGCATTTTTTGGCAAACAAATAACAATTTTATATTCATCATTGGCGCGCCTACGGGTACTGGTCTGAATTTTTTAAAGAAAAAAATTGTACGCCACTGAGATATTTCAAAATAAAAATTATTTTTGTATTTCACATTTAATTTATAAAAAAGAACCTTTCCTGTTTTTTTCCCTATGGTGCACCGTTTTTATTCGAAAAAAGAAAATATCTTCGAGCGTATTTTAGTATGGTATAGTTAGACCCAAACCCAGACATCCAAAGTGAAAGTTATCCTCCAACACCAAATTGTTCTATATGGTCCACATAATGTTCAGAAAAAGTCACACCATTTTGAGCGTCGGGTTTGGGGGGGAGAGGGGGAAGAAATCTGCAAATTCGTAGTTTTTTACGTTTTGCGTCAATATTTCTAAAACTAAGCGGTTTAGCATGAACAACCCTCTACACAAAATTGTTCTACATTAAATTTGAAATAAAAAAGGCCCTATGCATAACCCTTCTAAAATGAACGGTTCGAAAGTTACGGAGGTAGTATAATATAATTGGTCCAAAAAAAAGGCCTAACCCAGACATCCAAAGTAAAAGTTTTCCTTCAACACCAAATTGTTCTATATGGTCTACATATTGTTCAGTAAAAATTTACACCATTTTGAGCGTCCGGTTTGGGGGGGAGATGGGGAGAAGTCGGTAAATTAGTAGTTTTTTTACGTTTTTCGTCAATATTTCTAAAACTATGCTTTAGCGTAAGGAATGTTCTATAGGAAAATCTTCTACGTAAAATTTAAAACAAAAAGGGTTTTATACATAATTGTTATAAAATCCACGGTTCCAGAGTTACGGAGGGTGAAAAGTGGAGGTTTTCGATACTTTGTATATTTACCGATTTCTCCACCCTCTCCCCCCAAACCCGACGCTCAAAATGGTGTGACTTTTTTCTGAACATTATGTGGACCATATAGAACAATTTGGTGTTGGATGATAATTTTCACTTTGGATGTCTGGGGTTTTGGTATAGTTATATCATAAATATTGCCCAAAAAATATAAAAAGTATCGAAAACCCCGACTTTTCGCCCTCCGTAACTCTGGAACCGTTGATTTTATAACAATTATGACATAGAACCTTTTTTGCTTTAAATTTTACGTAGAACATTTTCCTATAGAAC
Organism: Diabrotica virgifera virgifera; assembly: GCF_917563875.1. NCBI lineage: Eukaryota > Metazoa > Arthropoda > Insecta > Coleoptera > Chrysomelidae > Diabrotica > Diabrotica virgifera. The sequence continues at coordinate 192,459,066 of NC_065450.1, read as the reverse complement.
ATTCTCAATGCTAAAGCATAGTTTAAGAAATATTGACGAAAAACGTAAAAAAACTACTAATTTACCGACTTCTCACCCATCTCCCCCCCCCCAAACCGGACGCTCAAAATGGTGTAACTTTTTACTGAACAATATGTGGACCATATAGAACATTTTGGTGTTGGAGGAAAACTTTTACTTTGGATGTTTGAGTTAGGCCTTTTTTTGGACCAGGTATAATATACTACCTTCGTAACCTTGGAACCATTCATTTTAGAAAGATTATGCATAGGGCCTTTTTTATTTCAAATTTAATGTAAAACAATTTTGTATAGAGGGTGGTTCATGCTAAATTGAAAAGTTTTAGAAATATTGGCGAAAAACTTAAAAAACTACGAATTTACCGATTTCTCCCCCCCTCTCCCCCCCAATCGAGACGCTCAAAATGGTGTGACTTTTTTCTGGACATTGTGTGGACCATATAGAACAATTTGGTGTTGAAGGATAACTTTCACTTTGGATGTCTGGGTTATGCCATCTTTTGGATCAACTATACTATACTATTTTTCATTTCTTAATACATTAGTTATCAAGAACTCTCCAATATAATAATACCAAAGTAGAACAATAACAGAAAATATTACTAAAAAGGTTTTAACTAGGTGCAAAGCTACAACAAATGTTCAAAATAACCTCCTTTAAAGGTAACAGAATAATTTTATATTCACTATTGGCGCCCGTACATTGGTAATGGTTTCAATTTTTTAAAGAAAAAAAATAGTACGCCACTGAGAAACGTCAATTTAAAAATCATTTTTGAATTTCTCGTTAAATTTACGACAAAAAATCACTCTTGTGTTTTTTTGATATGCGGCGCCGCGCGCCGTTTTTATACAAAAAAAATAAAACATCTTAACGCTTACAAATTATTCGAGGTAGATTCCATATGCATAGAAACTTATTTCAAATACTTTGTAAACGTTAAGATATTTTATTTTTTTGCATAAAAACGGCGCTTCATATGAAAAAAGACGAAAACGATTTTTTGTCGTAAATTGAACGAGGAATTCAAAAATGATTTTTAATTTCACATATCTCCGTGGCGTACTAATTTTTTCTTTAAAAAATTCGTGCCATTGCCCGTACACGAGCCAATGCTGAATATAAAATTACTCTGTCACCTTTAAAGGAGGTAATCTTGAACATTTTTTGTGGCCTTGCACATAGTTAAAATCTTTTTAGAAATATTTTCTGTTATTGTTCTAGTTTGGCATTATTATATTTAGTCCTGTCGCCAGGGTACAACGGTCTCCTGTATTCAAATGGACTTACCCAAGTTTTTTTATGTACTTTGACCCGTAGAACACGAATTTTTTGGGTAACAGTTGATCCGGATGTCGATAAAATTGTTATAAACAAAGAAGTTAAGGAATTACATAACAGGATTTCTCGCAAAACAAAACATTTTTTGTATTTTTTGGGCCATTCTAACCAAAAAATGTTCCTACAAATTTTTTTGTAGGATGCATAGTTTTCGAGATAAACGCGGTTGAACTTATAAATAATCGAAAAATTGCAATTTTTGAACCCGAATGACTTTTGATTAAAATATAAAATAGCAATTCTGCTTACCGCATTTGAAAGTTCATGTCAAATTATATCGGTTTTAATTATTTGCATTGCTAAAAATTTATTATTTTATTGTTTAAAAAAGCTATAAACACCTAGTGCTTGAGTGATGTTTTCAATTATTTCTCATTTAAAATCGACGAGTAGGTAGAATAGGTACAAGTCCAAGCGAGACTATTTCTACGTAGCATGCATTAAAACGCATATATTAGGCACGGGAAACACTATGTGTTTATAGCTTTTTTAACAATAAAAAGATAAATTTTTAGCAATGCAAATATTCAAAACCGATATAATTTGATTTAAACTTTCAAATGCGGTAAGCACAATTGCTATTTTATTTTTTAAGCAAAAGTTATTCCGGTTCAAAAAGTGCAATTTTTCGATTTTTTGAAAGTTCAACCGCGTTTATCTCGAAAACTATGCATTCTACAAAAAAACTTTTAGGAATATTTTTTGGTTAGAATGGCCCAAAAATACAAAAAAATGTTTTGTTTTGCGAAAAATCGCTGTTATGTAGTTCCTCAACTTTTTTGTTTATAACAAACTTTTCGACATCCGGATCAACTGTTACCCAAAAATTCGTATTCTACGGCCCAAAATACATAAAAAAAAACTTGGGTTAGTCCATCTGAATAAAGGAGGCCGTTGTACCCCCCTGGCGACAGGACTAATTATTGGAGAGTACTTGATAATGTATTACGAAATGAAAAATACGCGCGAAGATGTTTTATTTTTTGCATAAAAACGGTGCACCATATGAAAAAAAGACAAGACATGTTCTTTATCATAAATTAGACGTGGAATACAAAAATAATTTTCAATTTGAAATATCACAGCGGCGTACTATTTTTTTCTTAAAAAAATTTTAGACCATTACCCGTCGGCGCGCCAATGATGAATATAAAATTATTGTATGTCTGCCAAAAAATGCGCAATAACTACCTCTTGAAACCCACCAAATTTAATTTTCATAGCTTAAAAGTCTTAGAGCAATAAAAAAAATCGCAGTTTGAAAAAAAATTTCAACACCCCGTATCTTGGAAACGAAGCATTTGCTGACATAGGTTTATAGAGAAAACTGTCATTATTTTTTTCATGTAGAATTACCCAAAAAAGTTATTCATACTTATTTACTAACACGCTGTATAATACAGGGTTACTGCTGAAAGACATAAATATAAGTACACATCCTTAATGGCTTTTTTTAATATTCTTATTTGTTTGTCTTTGGCCATATCGTTGATAAATATCCAATGCATTTCTGGGCATACTTAACAGTTAGTAGAAGTACATTTCGTCTTCTTCTCCTTGATGTGCCGTTCCGTGACGAATGTTGGCGATCATCATGGCAACGTTTATTTTAGGTGTCCGGTTGAATCGAAGAGGGTGACAGCCGAACGGCGAAGCAGATTTTTTGACATTAGAATTTTTGATTGAAAAGAAGGGTTATATTTCGATTATAATTAAAAATAGGGAGAAAGTAAACATAATATATACAGTGGATGATCATATTATTAGAGCCACCTAGTAAAATTCAATGTTTTAGAGGAAGGGTGTATATAATTGATCTGTATCATATATTAATGCATTTGTTTCCATTTGGCTGTCTTGTTACACTTTATGAAAGTGCAATAAACAGTCTGACAATAGTGGCAACACGAATGTGTGGCAATGCGTGACTCAGATGCCATTGTTTCTCAGTGCTGCCCAGCCTAGCTTGCAACTCGTGTGCATATTATTTTGTATTCTTGGTGTTTAGGGTTATAATAAACTTTGTCAGTTTCCATTGCTCTCCAGTGATATTCTGACAGTCCTATACTATCTTTTGTGAATTTAGTAAAAATTGCGCGTTCATTGTACTAGTGGTACCAGAATATTATGGGAAATTAAAAGACATTTCACCAAGGAAAATAGCAGAAATATAAACTTTAATATTCAATACTAATCACTCCAATAGAAACATAGCATCCATTTCTAAAGTTTCCAACGCAACTTGGACCGTATAAAGAAAAAACTTACATACCATTATTCAACAAAAGTAAAATTTTCTGAGGTGGCTCTAATAATATGATCACCCACTGTATATGCCTAAAAATCATAAATTAAGATCAAAAATCGACCTCTTTTAGGAATTTCTAATAGTGTAGTTTATTTAGCTAATAATGAATTTATGCGTTACTTTACGGACGCACTGTATATTTTTAAACCATCCCAAAGTGGAGATCTCAACTAACAAAAGATTTTTTAATAAAGCAGATATGTTGACATTAGAATTTTCGATAGGAAATAAGGGTTATATTTCGATTATAAGTAAAAATGGGGAGAAAATAAACATTATATTATATGAAAAAACAAAAGATGTAGATCTTTGAAACACACTCAGTGATCAAAAGATCCACAGGTACTGGTTTAACGACCACTTTTTTTTTTTTTTTCCCAGCCAGAAATAGTGGATGTGTGAGTTATTCGTAAGGGGATTTTTCCACATTCTCTATTTCATTTGTTTGATTATATTATATGCCTAAAAATCATAAATTAAGATCAAAAATCGACCTGTTTCAGGAATTTATAATGGTGTAGTTTATTTAGCTAATAATGAATTTATGCGTTACTTTACGGACGCGCTGTATATTTTTATACCATCCCAAAGTGGAGATCACAACTAACAAAATATATTTTAATAAAGCAGATTTTTTGACATTAGAATTTTTGATAGAAAATATGGGTTATATTTCGATAATAATTAAAACTAGGGAGAAAATAAACATTAAACTGCTAAACCGTTTTATACCCTTAAAATCTCACCGCTTCTTGTTCCGGACCTTAGATCATACGTAAATTATTTTTGCTTCAGTTTTTTAATTTTTGTTTGTTTTTTTTTCTCTTTTACAAAAGGTTCCTATTACCTACTATTTTTTTTTCACTTTCTACTAGCTGGAAAGTCTTCGGTCCTGGTTTATCTATAGTATTTGTAGCTTTTCTACATATTTTCTAAAAATCCATAATCTGGATGCCCTCCTAAAATTTTCCAAATATTGAATTGACACTCAATTTTGCCTAAAATAAAGTTATTTATTATTCACACAACGTCAAAGCACAAAGTTCTGCATTATTTACATATTTTTTGTTTATGCATATTTTAAAATTAAGGAATATTACTTGTTGTTTAAATTTAGAATATATTAAATTACCGAAAATTAAAATAAAAACGGCACATTTTAATTAAATATTAAAATATTCTTGCTCCTTACCATTTGACATTACAACGTAGAATGAAGTAAACACTTCTGTTGTATATAGGTATATTATAAATTTATTAAAAAATTTTAAAATTCATCCACAAGGGAGTGGTTGTACAAAACGTTTTCGGTCAAACTGACCATCCTCAGTGTAAACCTGGAAATAAGTGAACCACTTAGATTGAAATGCAAAAGGGTGAAATTTTGACAGTTAAAAAAGAAAATGTGGTTACTTACGTCCAGTGTACAAGTAATTGAAACTAGCCACTTGAATAGGTGTAAAACCTCAAAATAACATTATTGCTACATTATGAGCTGTATAGTAATCGACAATAAGTCGATGTCTTAAGATTAAAAATGTATCACATGTGGATGTATGTCATCCTTGCTCGGAATTAGCACAAGGTTGTGATCAGGTGAGAGGTTAACAACCAACTGATTAGACAGATTGGTGCCTGAAAATTCATGACAAGATGTCAAAGAAGATAGGTGGATTTCTCAAATGTCAACCGAAAAATTTTTGACAATGTGCATTAATATTTAACTTAATTATTCAATTGTGAATATGCAACTATTAAATTTGTTTGATATGAATTCTAAATTGTAAATAAAGGTTAATAAGCTATAATGATATATTCATTAGTGCACCGTAAACAAAAGCAAAATTCTACTCATATGCTGTGACGTCATAGACTGTTTGTCTACTGTATAGGACTGATAATAATTATATTAATTTGAGCAAAGTTATAATGAATGAATATTATTGAAAATTATATAGAAAATTTTTAAAATTTTTTTATCAAAATATGATATTTTAATGGAGTAGCAGCTGTAGAATTGGAAGTAATGCCAATAGTGAATGGTCGGTTGCATATGTTTCAGGGAACCAACGAATATAATGAGAAAATACCAATCTATAGATCTGTAATGTGAATTATTGGAGGTATTAAAGGAAATGATATTAAAAAAGGGAAGTGGAATTGAAAAAATGTATGTACATATCTTAATCAAGAAATCTTCTCTAAAAATATTTTGTTATGACTGAATGTAAAGAGTTTGTCCCATATAGAACTATTGAAAATCTAAATTTAGAAAAATTATTAAAAAGGTGATAAGGTAAGTTGCCTATGTTCAGTGGACAAATAAATGAAATATAATTACTGTTTTGAAATTAAATTGTGTGAATTGTTAAATGGATAAAGACTGATATTAAATTAGGAAAACTGCGCTGAAAGAAATGTACATGTTTTGATCAAAGAAGAAAATTAATTTTGATTGTAAGCTCTAAATGTAAAAAGAATATGTCACATATTAAACTATTGAAATTCTAGATTGAATATTGTATTGACCAAAGTTGATATTAAGTAAATTTATTAAATGTTGATAGCTGAGATTTATTTTTTAATTTTAATCTAAATGAAAAATAGAGTGAATCAATTAAAATGTTGGAAATTCAACAAAATTTTTGGTTATTGTCTATATTAGAATGTCATATCCGAAAAGATCAAGGGTTCCATGGTGTGATTTTGATATAATGAGAAAATGATTTTGTTAAGTGAAAATAATTAAAGAATGAGATGGAAGAGATAGAGTCTTGACAGGAGCACAGAGTGAAAGAAACTGGAAGTACTAAAAGAATATTTGATTAGGTATAATGTTTGGGTTTTTTGTTTATTTTGGGTTTGTCGTGGTATGTATAGGAAAGAAGGCCAATGTGAAGGTGAATAAAAATATAGAATTATGGAAATAATTGTCTATGAATGGGGGTGAAATCACGGTTAAGAGAAAGTTGACGGTTAACACAGTTTGGACTTGTCCTTGCGTCCCTGACAATCTCTAAATCCTCATATAGGTCTAAACGAAGGGTATTCTTATCTTGGATGTTATGAATCAAAGTCACACCATCTGGGATGTTAAGGTGGTGTTTGTTGACTTTGAGATGGTGAGAGAAAGCTGATGTATTGTCACGTTTAGTGTGCTCTGCTGCTCTAGTAGACAGTGATCTATAGGTTCTTCCTACATAAGAGGCATCACAATCGGAACAAGATAATCTGTAAACACCACTACGATTCATAAAGTTGATTGGATCTTTAGTGTTAGATAATGTTTTGTTGAGAGTGTTATTGACTTTAAATGATATGTGGACATTGTCCGAAGAACAGAGAATGTGTTTGATCTTCTCAGATATGACAGTATTATGAAAAGGTAGGGACCTATAGATTGGTGTGATGACTGGGTTTGAATTGTAAGCTAGTTGCTGAAGACGATTGGATTCTCTTTTCCGGATGAGCTTGTCGATTATATTAGGGTTGTAATCATTGTTGACTGCTATTTGTTTGATTATATTAAGTTCCTTGTTAAATTCAGCTGTAGATAGAGGTAGTGTATGTAGTCTATGGATGAAACTCCTAAAAGCAGAATATTTATGAGACAGTGGGTGGTTGGATGAAGAATGGATAACATGATCAGTTTGAGTAGGCTTGCGGTAAATACCAAAGTTGAACTGGTTGTTGAGTCTGGTAATGGAAAGGTCTAAAAAATTAATGGCATTAGATGATTCTAGTTCCATAGTAAATTTGATATTGGGATGGATTTGATTGATTTTGAATAAAAGGTGATTAGCTGAGTCTTGCTGACCATCCACAAAAACGAGACAATCATCTACGTAACGGAACCAATGTAGAACTTCAGGATTTTTCATGATATAATTGGATTCTAAATGATCCATAAAAACATCAGCTAGAAAGGGGGATAAGCAACTACCCATTGCTAAACCATCTGGTTGTTTATAGAAATTATTGTTAAAAATAAAGAAATCTTGTGATAGACAAATTTGTAGAATATCTATTATCGAAGAAATGATATGGGGTTGAATAACCTTATTGATTAGGAGTTTTTACCAGACTAATTGTTTCATTTTTGGGTACTGAAGTAAATAGGTTGCTAACATCAAAAGAAAGCATAGTAATGTTTGGATTCAGATTGATGAGTTGAAGTTTTTCAACCAATTGGTAAGTGTTAGAAACTGAAAATTGAGGAGTGAAGTTAATTAAGTTTTTTATTGTTTTTAATAGAAATTTAGATAAGATAGAAACTGGAGTATTAATGAAGCTAACAACGGGGCGTATAGGCATGTCAACTTTGTGTATTTTTGGCAAACCATACAACCTTGGAACTAAAGGGTTGCTAGGAATTTTGCTGTATGGAGCATCAAATTCAGTGAAAAAATCAGAAAATTGTTTGATGTTGTCTTTAAGTTTAGTGATAAATCTTTTTGTAGGATCTACTGTTATAGAAGTAAAATGGTTGCTCTCTAAGAAAGATGTGACTTTGTTGTTATATAAGTCACGTTCAAGGATGACAAGACAGTTACCTTTGTCTGCTTTACTGAAAATTAATTGATGGTTTGTAATTTTTTGTTTAATTGATTTTAATGACTTAAGAAAAGAGTTGGCTTTTTTGGAAGAAAGACTATGTGAGAAAGAAGAGTTATTGGAAGAATCAATTTTAGTTTTGAATTTGTTGAGAAAGCGGTAACAAGAGTTTCTGATAGATGTTCTGTCTGAAAGGGTTACGGAGAGATTTTCGATAACTATGTCTGTCTCGATAGAAAGGTTCTCTATATCTTTGATTGAAAAATCTTTGGGGACTGAGTGTTTAAGACCGTAGTTGAGCAATTGTATTTCGTCTTTGGAAAAATTAATGTTGGTGAGGTTCTTTATACGGGGATGGAATTTGAAATCTGAAAACTTTCTGACATCTCTGACATCTGAAGCTTGATCGAGCAAAGTTTTGGCTTGAATAAGTTTAATTAATTTGTTATTAACTCTATTAAATTTAATTGAATTAGAAATCTCCACCTTATCCTGAACATCTGACATAAAGTTATTAATATTGATAAAACCTATTATTTCGAGCAAAGAATCATACATTACCTTAAGTTGACAGTTGAGGTAGTTTAATTTTCCATAGTGGTTACATATCTCCTTCTTCATTAATTTAACTTGTAGTGAGCTCCTGATGTTTGGAGGTACATTTTTTGATGTTTTTACTCTGCAAAAATTTGGAATGACTTTGTGATTAAGGCATTGAGATATGAACCATATATCCAATTTAGTGTTGTTCCTCTTTGTAGCTAGCCGCAAGTACTTAAGAGCCAAGTTGACCATATCGTCATTAAATAAAACATTAAAAGGGTAAACCCTGTAGTTGGCTGTATACCTTTGTTAAGACAACGTAGAATGAAGTAAACACTTCTGTTGTATATAGGTATATTATAAATTTATTAAAAAATTTTAAAATTCATCCACAAGGGAGTGGTTGTACAAAACGTTTTCGGTCAAACTGACCATCCTCAGTGTAAACCTGGAAATAAGTGAACCACTTAGATTGAAATGCAAAAGGGTGAAATTTTGACAGTTAAAAAAGAAAATGTGGTTACTTACGTCCAGTGTACAAGTAATTGAAACTAGCCACTTGAATAGGTGTAAAACCTCAAAATAACATTATTGCTACATTATGAGCTGTATAGTAATCGACAATAAGTCGATGTCTTAAGATTAAAAATGTATCACATGTGGATGTATGTCATCCTTGCTCGGAATTAGCACAAGGTTGTGATCAGGTGAGAGGTTAACAACCAACTGATTAGACAGATTGGTGCCTGAAAATTCATGACAAGATGTCAAAGAAGATAGGTGGATTTCTCAAATGTCAACCGAAAAATTTTTGACAATGTGCATTAATATTTAACTTAATTATTCAATTGTGAATATGCAACTATTAAATTTGTTTGATATGAATTCTAAATTGTAAATAAAGGTTAATAAGCTATAATGATATATTCATTAGTGCACCGTAAACAAAAGCAAAATTCTACTCATATGCTGTGACGTCATAGACTGTTTGTCTACTGTATAGGACTGATAATAATTATATTAATTTGAGCAAAGTTATAATGAATGAATATTATTGAAAATTATATAGAAAATTTTTAAAATTTTTTTATCAAAATATGATATTTTAATGGAGTAGCAGCTGTAGAATTGGAAGTAATGCCAATAGTGAATGGTCGGTTGCATATGTTTCAGGGAACCAACGAATATAATGAGAAAATACCAATCTATAGATCTGTAATGTGAATTATTGGAGGTATTAAAGGAAATGATATTAAAAAAGGGAAGTGGAATTGAAAAAATGTATGTACATATCTTAATCAAGAAATCTTCTCTAAAAATATTTTGTTATGACTGAATGTAAAGAGTTTGTCCCATATAGAACTATTGAAAATCTAAATTTAGAAAAATTATTAAAAAGGTGATAAGGTAAGTTGCCTATGTTCAGTGGACAAATAAATGAAATATAATTACTGTTTTGAAATTAAATTGTGTGAATTGTTAAATGGATAAAGACTGATATTAAATTAGGAAAACTGCGCTGAAAGAAATGTACATGTTTTGATCAAAGAAGAAAATTAATTTTGATTGTAAGCTCTAAATGTAAAAAGAATATGTCACATATTAAACTATTGAAATTCTAGATTGAATATTGTATTGACCAAAGTTGATATTAAGTAAATTTATTAAATGTTGATAGCTGAGATTTATTTTTTAATTTTAATCTAAATGAAAAATAGAGTGAATCAATTAAAATGTTGGAAATTCAACAAAATTTTTGGTTATTGTCTATATTAGAATGTCATATCCGAAAAGATCAAGGGTTCCATGGTGTGATTTTGATATAATGAGAAAATGATTTTGTTAAGTGAAAATAATTAAAGAATGAGATGGAAGAGATAGAGTCTTGACAGGAGCACAGAGTGAAAGAAACTGGAAGTACTAAAAGAATATTTGATTAGGTATAATGTTTGGGTTTTTTGTTTATTTTGGGTTTGTCGTGGTATGTATAGGAAAGAAGGCCAATGTGAAGGTGAATAAAAATATAGAATTATGGAAATAATTGTCTATGAATGGGGGTGAAATCACGGTTAAGAGAAAGTTGACGGTTAACACAGTTTGGACTTGTCCTTGCGTCCCTGACAATCTCTAAATCCTCATATAGGTCTAAACGAAGGGTATTCTTATCTTGGATGTTATGAATCAAAGTCACACCATCTGGGATGTTAAGGTGGTGTTTGTTGACTTTGAGATGGTGAGAGAAAGCTGATGTATTGTCACGTTTAGTGTGCTCTGCTGCTCTAGTAGACAGTGATCTATAGGTTCTTCCTACATAAGAGGCATCACAATCGGAACAAGATAATCTGTAAACACCACTACGATTCATAAAGTTGATTGGATCTTTAGTGTTAGATAATGTTTTGTTGAGAGTGTTATTGACTTTAAATGATATGTGGACATTGTCCGAAGAACAGAGAATGTGTTTGATCTTCTCAGATATGACAGTATTATGAAAAGGTAGGGACCTATAGATTGGTGTGATGACTGGGTTTGAATTGTAAGCTAGTTGCTGAAGACGATTGGATTCTCTTTTCCGGATGAGCTTGTCGATTATATTAGGGTTGTAATCATTGTTGACTGCTATTTGTTTGATTATATTAAGTTCCTTGTTAAATTCAGCTGTAGATAGAGGTAGTGTATGTAGTCTATGGATGAAACTCCTAAAAGCAGAATATTTATGAGACAGTGGGTGGTTGGATGAAGAATGGATAACATGATCAGTTTGAGTAGGCTTGCGGTAAATACCAAAGTTGAACTGGTTGTTGAGTCTGGTAATGGAAAGGTCTAAAAAATTAATGGCATTAGATGATTCTAGTTCCATAGTAAATTTGATATTGGGATGGATTTGATTGATTTTGAATAAAAGGTGATTAGCTGAGTCTTGCTGACCATCCACAAAAACGAGACAATCATCTACGTAACGGAACCAATGTAGAACTTCAGGATTTTTCATGATATAATTGGATTCTAAATGATCCATAAAAACATCAGCTAGAAAGGGGGATAAGCAACTACCCATTGCTAAACCATCTGGTTGTTTATAGAAATTATTGTTAAAAATAAAGAAATCTTGTGATAGACAAATTTGTAGAATATCTATTATCGAAGAAATGATATGGGGTTGAATAACCTTATTGATTAGGAGAGTTTTTACCAGACTAATTGTTTCATTTTTGGGTACTGAAGTAAATAGGTTGCTAACATCAAAAGAAAGCATAGTAATGTTTGGATTCAGATTGATGAGTTGAAGTTTTTCAACCAATTGGTAAGTGTTAGAAACTGAAAATTGAGGAGTGAAGTTAATTAAGTTTTTTATTGTTTTTTATTGTTTAAATTATTTTCACTTAACAAAATCATTTTCTCATTATATCAAAATCACACCATGGAACCCTTGATCTTTTCGGATATGACATTCTAATATAGACAATAACCAAAAATTTTGTTGAATTTCCAACATTTTAATTGATTCACTCTATTCTTCATTTAGATTAAAATTAAAAAATAAATCTCAGCTATCAACATTTAATAAATTTACTTAATATCAACTTTGGTCAATACAATATTCAATCTAGAATTTCAATAGTTTAATATGTGACATATTCTTTTTACATTTAGAGCTTACAATCAAAATTAATTTTCTTCTTTGATCAAAACATGTACATTTCTTTCAGCGCAGTTTTCCTAATTTAATATCAGTCTTTATCCATTTAACAATTCACACAATTTAATTTCAAAACAGTAATTATATTTCATTTATTTGTCCACTGAACATAGGCAACTTACCTTATCACCTTTTTAATAATTTTTCTAAATTTAGATTTTCAATAGTTCTATATGGGACAAACTCTTTACATTCAGTCATAACAAAATATTTTTAGAGAAGATTTCTTGATTAAGATATGTACATACATTTTTTCAATTCCACTTCCCTTTTTTAATATCATTTCCTTTAATACCTCCAATAATTCACATTACAGATCTATAGATTGGTATTTTCTCATTATATTCGTTGGTTCCCTGAAACATATGCAACCGACCATTCACTATTGGCATTACTTCCAATTCTACAGCTGCTACTCCATTAAAATATCATATTTTGATAAAAAAATTTTAAAAATTTTCTATATAATTTTCAATAATATTCATTCATTATAACTTTGCTCAAATTAATATAATTATTATCAGTCCTATACAGTAGACAAACAGTCTATGACGTCACAGCATATGAGTAGAATTTTGCTTTTGTTTACGGTGCACTAATGAATATATCATTATAGCTTATTAACCTTTATTTACAATTTAGAATTCATATCAAACAAATTTAATAGTTGCATATTCACAATTGAATAATTAAGTTAAATATTAATGCACATTGTCAAAAATTTTTCGGTTGACATTTGAGAAATCCACCTATCTTCTTTGACATCTTGTCATGAATTTTCAGGCACCAATCTGTCTAATCAGTTGGTTGTTAACCTCTCACCTGATCACAACCTTGTGCTAATTCCGAGCAAGGATGACATACATCCACATGTGATACATTTTTAATCTTAAGACATCGACTTATTGTCGATTACTATACAGCTCATAATGTAGCAATAATGTTATTTTGAGGTTTTACACCTATTCAAGTGGCTAGTTTCAATTACTTGTACACTGGACGTAAGTAACCACATTTTCTTTTTTAACTGTCAAAATTTCACCCTTTTGCATTTCAATCTAAGTGGTTCACTTATTTCCAGGTTTACACTGAGGATGGTCAGTTTGACCGAAAACGTTTTGTACAACCACTCCCTTGTGGATGAATTTTAAAATTTTTTAATAAATTTATAATATACCTATATACAACAGAAGTGTTTACTTCATTCTACGTTGTCTTAACAAAGGTATACAGCCAACTACAGGGTTTACCCTTTTAATGTTTTATTTAATGACGATATGGTCAACTTGGCTCTTAAGTACTTGCGGCTAGCTACAAAGAGGAACAACACTAAATTGGATATATGGTTCATATCTCAATGCCTTAATCACAAAGTCATTCCAAATTTTTGCAGAGTAAAAACATCAAAAAATGTACCTCCAAACATCAGGAGCTCACTACAAGTTAAATTAATGAAGAAGGAGATATGTAACCACTATGGAAAATTAAACTACCTCAACTGTCAACTTAAGGTAATGTATGATTCTTTGCTCGAAATAATAGGTTTTATCAATATTAATAACTTTATGTCAGATGTTCAGGATAAGGTGGAGATTTCTAATTCAATTAAATTTAATAGAGTTAATAACAAATTAATTAAACTTATTCAAGCCAAAACTTTGCTCGATCAAGCTTCAGATGTCAGAGATGTCAGAAAGTTTTCAGATTTCAAATTCCATCCCCGTATAAAGAACCTCACCAACATTAATTTTTCCAAAGACGAAATACAATTGCTCAACTACGGTCTTAAACACTCAGTCCCCAAAGATTTTTCAATCAAAGATATAGAGAACCTTTCTATCGAGACAGACATAGTTATCGAAAATCTCTCCGTAACCCTTTCAGACAGAACATCTATCAGAAACTCTTGTTACCGCTTTCTCAACAAATTCAAAACTAAAATTGATTCTTCCAATAACTCTTCTTTCTCACATAGTCTTTCTTCCAAAAAAGCCAACTCTTTTCTTAAGTCATTAAAATCAATTAAACAAAAAATTACAAACCATCAATTAATTTTCAGTAAAGCAGACAAAGGTAACTGTCTTGTCATCCTTGAACGTGACTTATATAACAACAAAGTCACATCTTTCTTAGAGAGCAACCATTTTACTTCTATAACAGTAGATCCTACAAAAAGATTTATCACTAAACTTAAAGACAACATCAAACAATTTTCTGATTTTTTCACTGAATTTGATGCTCCATACAGCAAAATTCCTAGCAACCCTTTAGTTCCAAGGTTGTATGGTTTGCCAAAAATACACAAAGTTGACATGCCTATACGCCCCGTTGTTAGCTTCATTAATACTCCAGTTTCTATCTTATCTAAATTTCTATTAAAAACAATAAAAAACTTAATTAACTTCACTCCTCAATTTTCAGTTTCTAACACTTACCAATTGGTTGAAAAACTTCAACTCATCAATCTGAATCCAAACATTACTATGCTTTCTTTTGATGTTAGCAACCTATTTACTTCAGTACCCAAAAATGAAACAATTAGTCTGGTAAAAACTCTCCTAATCAATAAGGTTATTCAACCCCATATCATTTCTTCGATAATAGATATTCTACAAATTTGTCTATCACAAGATTTCTTTATTTTTAACAATAATTTCTATAAACAACCAGATGGTTTAGCAATGGGTAGTTGCTTATCCCCCTTTCTAGCTGATGTTTTTATGGATCATTTAGAATCCAATTATATCATGAAAAATCCTGAAGTTCTACATTGGTTCCGTTACGTAGATGATTGTCTCGTTTTTGTGGATGGTCAGCAAGACTCAGCTAATCACCTTTTATTCAAAATCAATCAAATCCATCCCAATATCAAATTTACTATGGAACTAGAATCATCTAATGCCATTAATTTTTTAGACCTTTCCATTACCAGACTCAACAACCAGTTCAACTTTGGTATTTACCGCAAGCCTACTCAAACTGATCATGTTATCCATTCTTCATCCAACCACCCACTGTCTCATAAATATTCTGCTTTTAGGAGTTTCATCCATAGACTACATACACTACCTCTATCTACAGCTGAATTTAACAAGGAACTTAATATAATCAAACAAATAGCAGTCAACAATGATTACAACCCTAATATAATCGACAAGCTCATCCGGAAAAGAGAATCCAATCGTCTTCAGCAACTAGCTTACAATTCAAACCCAGTCATCACACCAATCTATAGGTCCCTACCTTTTCATAATACTGTCATATCTGAGAAGATCAAACACATTCTCTGTTCTTCGGACAATGTCCACATATCATTTAAAGTCAATAACACTCTCAACAAAACATTATCTAACACTAAAGATCCAATCAACTTTATGAATCGTAGTGGTGTTTACAGATTATCTTGTTCCGATTGTGATGCCTCTTATGTAGGAAGAACCTATAGATCACTGTCTACTAGAGCAGCAGAGCACACTAAACGTGACAATACATCAGCTTTCTCTCACCATCTCAAAGTCAACAAACACCACCTTAACATCCCAGATGGTGTGACTTTGATTCATAACATCCAAGATAAGAATACCCTTCGTTTAGACCTATATGAGGATTTAGAGATTGTCAGGGACGCAAGGACAAGTCCAAACTGTGTTAACCGTCAACTTTCTCTTAACCGTGATTTCACCCCCATTCATAGACAATTATTTCCATAATTCTATATTTTTATTCACCTTCACATTGGCCTTCTTTCCTATACATACCACGACAAACCCAAAATAAACAAAAAACCCAAACATTATACCTAATCAAATATTCTTTTAGTACTTCCAGTTTCTTTCACTCTGTGCTCCTGTCAAGACTCTATCTCTTCCATCTCATTCTTTAATTATTTTCACTTAACAAAATCATTTTCTCATTATATCAAAATCACACCATGGAACCCTTGATCTTTTCGGATATGACATTCTAATATAGACAATAACCAAAAATTTTGTTGAATTTCCAACATTTTAATTGATTCACTCTATTTTTCATTTAGATTAAAATTAAAAAATAAATCTCAGCTATCAACATTTAATAAATTTACTTAATATCAACTTTGGTCAATACAATATTCAATCTAGAATTTCAATAGTTTAATATGTGACATATTCTTTTTACATTTAGAGCTTACAATCAAAATTAATTTTCTTCTTTGATCAAAACATGTACATTTCTTTCAGCGCAGTTTTCCTAATTTAATATCAGTCTTTATCCATTTAACAATTCACACAATTTAATTTCAAAACAGTAATTATATTTCATTTATTTGTCCACTGAACATAGGCAACTTACCTTATCACCTTTTTAATAATTTTTCTAAATTTAGATTTTCAATAGTTCTATATGGGACAAACTCTTTACATTCAGTCATAACAAAATATTTTTAGAGAAGATTTCTTGATTAAGATATGTACATACATTTTTTCAATTCCACTTCCCTTTTTTAATATCATTTCCTTTAATACCTCCAATAATTCACATTACAGATCTATAGATTGGTATTTTCTCATTATATTCGTTGGTTCCCTGAAACATATGCAACCGACCATTCACTATTGGCATTACTTCCAATTCTACAGCTGCTACTCCATTAAAATATCATATTTTGATAAAAAAATTTTAAAAATTTTCTATATAATTTTCAATAATATTCATTCATTATAACTTTGCTCAAATTAATATAATTATTATCAGTCCTATACAGTAGACAAACAGTCTATGACGTCACAGCATATGAGTAGAATTTTGCTTTTGTTTACGGTGCACTAATGAATATATCATTATAGCTTATTAACCTTTATTTACAATTTAGAATTCATATCAAACAAATTTAATAGTTGCATATTCACAATTGAATAATTAAGTTAAATATTAATGCACATTGTCAAAAATTTTTCGGTTGACATTTGAGAAATCCACCTATCTTCTTTGACATCTTGTCATGAATTTTCAGGCACCAATCTGTCTAATCAGTTGGTTGTTAACCTCTCACCTGATCACAACCTTGTGCTAATTCCGAGCAAGGATGACATACATCCACATGTGATACATTTTTAATCTTAAGACATCGACTTATTGTCGATTACTATACAGCTCATAATGTAGCAATAATGTTATTTTGAGGTTTTACACCTATTCAAGTGGCTAGTTTCAATTACTTGTACACTGGACGTAAGTAACCACATTTTCTTTTTTAACTGTCAAAATTTCACCCTTTTGCATTTCAATCTAAGTGGTTCACTTATTTCCAGGTTTACACTGAGGATGGTCAGTTTGACCGAAAACGTTTTGTACAACCACTCCCTTGTGGATGAATTTTAAAATTTTTTAATAAATTTATAATATACCTATATACAACAGAAGTGTTTACTTCATTCTACGTTGTCTTAACAAAGGTATACAGCCAACTACAGGGTTTACCCTTTTAATGTTTTATTTGACATTAGTTCCGCATTGAAAATTATCACCGATAATTTAAAATTTGTGGTGTGATAATTGAGTAACGCTGTTTCAGTAGGCCGACACCGTGGTCCGATTTAATTGTGCCTAAACAAAAGGGTTCCTAATTTTGTTTAGGCACTTAAATATAATGAAGAGGGTTTATTTGACGGGAATTTATTAAAAGACAAACAGGGGATTCGAAGGGTTTTAGAGACAAAATGATAAATGCAATCTTTCGATCGGAAAGTTTTGGAGACCACTGCATGATGGAGATTGTAGATTAGATAAGCTTCGAGAATATATTGTTATGATATCCAAAATTTACTTTAATGAAAATTTTTATCTATTTTGCTTATGACGGAAAAGTTAATAATAAATTTTATAAATCAATCTCTCAGGGTTATTCGTACTTTAGACCAGAGCGCATCTGTAAAAATATTAGTACATTTGGATATTGAGAGATGACTCATATTTTTTTACAGAAATTGCTTGAAAATAACTGATACAATAACATTTAAGTTATCCTCCCACTCAAAATGGTCCGTAACATTGTTTAAATAATCAAAATGTCAAAAAATAAAGAAAAAATTCGATTTTTTTCTTGGTTTTTTTATTATAACTTTAAAGGAAAGTGTCCATTTTTGAGAAAAGTTGTACTGACATAAAAGTTGCGTAATTAAATTTTCAACAGTGTGGGATTAGCTAAAAATTTTAAAAATTGTCACCCTTGTTGCAAAATAGCAATAATTGCGAAAAAAGCATAATAAAACAAGTATTCGCATTTTACGCTCTCAACCATTTATGCTAAACGTAGGACCTTCAAATTTCACTTTAATACCTTTAATTAAGATCACTTTAATAGATTTTGCAAAATAAATACTGCAATCCAGCTTTTGCAATTATTTCAGAATGTTGCAGGACTGAAAATAAAAGACAGTAAGTTGAATTTTTTTTTGCTTATAGAAGAATACTTCACCTTTCATTTGCAATTAGCAAAAATAAAATAGGTTAACTACCACGGCGTCAGGAATATTTTTAAATAAACATTAATTTTTGGTGCTATGCGCAGGACGGCGGACATGTTTGCTCTGATTGGGCATTCCAATGACCTTTGATAATGATAAATAAATATTAATTTTTAGTTCATTTCGATATAAATAAATAAATGGTTTATTGTAACATAAAAAAACATACTCTGTCCTTTGAAATAACACTTTTTTTTTAGCAAAAACTTTCTTTGTTGATATATTTTAACTTGGAGAATAAAAGTTTATTATTTTGCAACATATGCAATTGTTTAAACAATATATCACAATTAATATTCAAATTAGTTTGATTTTTGTGAAATTATAATATTAAAATACAACAAAATGTAGACTAAGAAAATAATATATTAGATAAAGATTGGAAGAAATTTTGATGGAAATTAACTTGTGTGAATCGAACACCGCTGTCCTACGTTCTTGACTGCCAAGGTAAAACAGTATATGTAAAAAAATCGATTTTTGAATTTGCCGCCGGAACTTTGTAATTTTTCCACTCTTTCTTATGCAATCTTCAGTTTATTTCTCTCTCATTTAGTTTTCAAAATGTGACACTGGTAAAACAGTATATGAGTACGTGTACTTGCGTCTCTGCTATGGTAAAACAGTATATTTGGCAAACTCTACAAAGGCAGAATAGTATACATCGTCATACACTGCTTATCCCTGGTATTATGTTATATCTATTTTTTGAAACTCTACTGGTAAAACAGGATATATTTGCAGGCGCGGATACAGGGGGGGTCAAAGGGTCTATAGATCCCCCTATTGTATTTAGTCGTCTATAAGTATTTTTTTATTGTTTATTATTTTTTTCTGTCAACTCTAAACTTTAATCCATCAGTAGAACACTAAATTAAACGACAACCGCTTCCAAAGAATTATTGAAAGAAGCAATAAAATCTAATAAATCCAGCCTTTTCTGAAAACTAAATTGAAGCATTATTTGTTAGGATACCGATGGAGCCATAAACAACTGAAATACTGAGCGCGTACCTACTCATTGATGGTAGAAACGATAATCTTTACACCTCCAGTTGGAAAAAAGTGACCAGTGAGATTAATAGTAGTGAATTGTGTTTGCTAGCGTTGACTAATAATTATTCATTAATTATTAATACAGTCGAACCCGCTTATTAGAATCCCTGTTATAGGAATATCCCGGTTTATGGAATATAAATTCAAGTTCCCGAAACATTTCCATTTACTCCTTAATAAATTTATCTGTTTATTGGAATAGGATCTAACTAGATAATACCGCTTATTAGCATATTTTGCAGGTCAAAGAATTTTTTTTTACAATTTACTAAAATGTTTGGTATTATGGTTTGTCGTCAACGGCCGCTGGATTAGATATTATTAGGGTAATAAATATTTATTACTTTGTTATTATACGAATACCAATTCGATCTTTAGCATGGCCGACAAATGCATGGGTCATAAAATAATTTTTATTTGTCTACACAAAGGCACTGTTGCCTGTTATAAAATTGTTAGAAGCAGTTTATTTAGAATTCACTCAGAGAGTACCTACTTGTTTACAAGATGGGAATTATGGCTTTGTTAAATTCGAAAAGGAGGGAAAAGAACAAGAATGTAACAATCCATTTCTTGACGCCAATATAACTTCTATTCAACCAATGGATTAAGGATTAAGGATGACCACACGGATTAACAACGAAACAGCTATAATTACCAATAATTTCTCAAGAAAAAAAATGTAATTTTGTTATATATCCATTTTAATAAGAAAATATTTACATATCCACATATTGCATACATTTCATATTAATTACCTAATGTATTCATTCACATACATGTAATGTAATTTGGTATTTAACACATACATAGATAAGTACTAGTTACACTACTGTATTATTGACGTAAAAAGACCTAAAACCATTTACATACACTGATTATACCTTCTTCTTCTTCTTCTTCTTCAGCCTGTGTTCGTCCACTGCTGGACATAGGCCTCTTCCATTTGCTTCGCGACTTGTTTGATATCATCTGCCCACCTCTTCTGCGGTCTGCCTACTCCTCGCCTGTTTTCTCTTGGTCTTCAGTTTGTTAGTCTCTCTGTCCATTTTTCGGGATTATCTCGGGCAACATGTCCGACCCATTGCCACTTGAGCCTTGCTATACGTTCTGCGACATCAGTAATCTTTGTTCTTTCACGAATGTCGCTGATTATGTAGGTACCTACATATATGATATACATATTGACATAGTATGTAATAAAACTACATATTGGCATAGTATGTAAAACTACACATTGGCATAGTATGTAAATAATATTATTACCTATTATACCTACGTATATTCGGTAACACTTATTTCGATTAGCCACCAATGATCGGTTATTAGAATATCCCGGTTATAAGAATATTTTTGCCTTGCACAAAGGCTATTCCAATAAGCGGGTTCGACTGTAGTGAATATGTCCAAACGAAAGATTCAAACCGATATAATGCAGTTCATAAACTGTATTGTGTAATTGTATATTTATATTTATTTTATTGCATTACATTTTATTACAGTCGGAAAAATGAAAGAATACCCATGAACGATCACATCAATCACTTATTTTGCATTTGCTGTCTTTTTCTATAACAAACGTTTGTTATTTATAAAAAAAAACAAGCAAATACCAAATAAGTGAGTGAAGTGATCGTTCATGGGTATTCTTTCATTTTTCCGACTTTATCTGCATTTTGTGCGAATCTGTTTTTATTAGTTATTATTATTATTTACTATTATTCTGTCATTCAAGGTTAATTCATTGTTTTTGTACCATTCTAACGTACATAATATTCATTTATGCCACCATTTGACGAATTCCAAATTCGTCTCTATCTTCTGCTTTTCTTAAAAGCGTCTGTGTGTTAAACCCCATCCAGTCGCGAATGTTTTTAGCCAGGACATTTGTTGTCTGCCAGGACCCATTTTTCCTTCGATGTTACACTCCATAATTAGCTATAACAAATCGTATTTATCATTTCTAAGTATGTGCCCAAAAGATGCTGTTTCCTCCATTTAATGGTGGTCAAAGGTTATCTGTCTCCTCCGGTTATTGCAACACCATTTCGTTCGTAATATGATCAGTTCATAGTATTTTCAAAATTTTTTTAAGAAGGCACATCTCAAATCTCAAAATTCTCCAACTTTCTAATTATGTCAACATTAGCAGTCCAAGCTTCAGTACCTTAAGCTTCAGTACCTTAAAAGAAAAATAGAGTAGAGTGGACATTTTACCACTCGATATAGGAGTTGCAATTTGAGTCATTGGTTGCTCATACTTAGTAATTTCCTTATCTTCAAAAAGGCTGCTTTTGATTGGTCTATTCTTGATTAAATTTCTGATTGCATATTTAGATTTTCCTTAATCCAGACTCCTAAATTATTTCATTTTGTCCATTTGTTCAATATCTTCATTTTTTATCTGGATTCTTGTTATGACTTTACATTTCTTACTGATAACCGTAAGTTTTCTTAGATAAACTAGGATAACTTAGTTTTGTTTTCTTTATGTGTATTGTTCCAAACTGTTCCCAGTATCACAAATTGTGTTTGGTAGCGTATGTATTGGTTTCTGTAAATCTGGTTTATAGTTACTTTTTTCACAACTTGTAGAAACCGTTATATTAATATATTTGTCTTTATTGTTATATTATTCCCGACCTTAGATAAAGATATTTGTCACTTCATATTTAAAATTTTGTATGTTAATAATAATTTAATATTAAATGTATTTATGATAATTGCGTTTTATTTTACTTGCAACTACGGCTTGATAATACGGAAAGAGTCCCATCAGAGCTCAATATTTTTGATACTGTATGTATGTGGGATTATAAATATAGTGTATTTGATCATTAGAGTAAGTGTGAGTCGTAGGTATGGCTAAATCTGGAAAATATAATATTTGAGGTAAGTCTGACCCCCCTATTATGAATTTCTAGATCCGCGGCTGTATATGTGGTATATGCTGTTTCATAAAAACGGTGTCCCAATTCCAATGGTAAAATAGTATAAACGTTTCATATACTCTTTTACCATAGTATGACCAATGGGAATTTTTATCTCCCCTGACGGTATATGCATATAAAGTCTTTTATATACTCTTTTGGTATACTGAAAAAATGGTAAAACAGTATATGTATGTCATTTTACAAGCACATTTGAAAAAACTATTCATATTTGCTGTTGTAATAATTATTATAATATCATGCCTTTGTTATATTCCAAATTTCACTTGTCTAACTTCCTAAATGACAAAACGGCACAATAAAAGAACAAAAAGTCATTTATCTCAAAACTCACTTTTTTCACATATACTATTTAACCTTTGCATGCAAGCTCGTAGCACCAAAAATTAATGTTTATTTAAAAAAATTCCTGACACCGTGTTAGTCCACCGATTTTAATTTTGAAAATTTCAAATGAAAGGTACAGTATTCTTCTATATATTTCTTTTATTTTCAGTCCTGCAACATTTTTAAAAAATAATTTTTTTTTTACTAAAGCTGGATTGCAAAATTTATTTTGCAAAATCTATTCAACCGACCTTAATGAAATTTACAATATTTTTTTATTATGTCATATAGTTATTTTTTGGTAAAATATAAAGCTCCTAAGTGTAGCATAAATGGTTGAAAAACGTAATGTGCGAATACCTGTTTTTATGGTTTTTTCGCAATTATTTCTATTTTGCAACAAGTGTAATAATTTTTAAAATTCTTAACCAATCCTATATTGTAGGAAATTTAATTACGCAACTTTTATGTTAATACAACTTTTCTCAGAAGTGAATACTTTTAAAGTTATAATCAAAAAACCAAGAAAAAAATCGAGTTTTTTCTTCATTTTTTGATATTTTGATTATTTTAAACAATATTCCGGACCTTTTTGAGTGGGAGGATAACTCAATTATTATTATGTGAGTTAATTCTAAGAAATTTCTGCAAAAAAATATGAGTCACCTCCCAACGTCCATCTAAAAACAGATGCCCCCTGGACAACTTGATACCTATCTGACTTCTGTATGTCATGTATGCCTGGTTGCTCCAACAGATCCTCAGCTCCAGCTTAGCTAAGGTTAGCTTATATTTTAATGCTAGGGCCACACATGCGTACAATACCGTTAATTATCGCATTATTTGCATTAGGAATATGTCAAATAATGCGATAATTAACGACATTAGACGCCAGTGTTGCTCCAGCATAAGAATTAACATTTACATTTAACCCATTAGCTCCTAGCGTTACAATTAGGTAACAAAAAAGTGGTACCATCTAAATAGATCCTCTATCGTATACGTCGCAAATTTTCAGTTAAAAATAGGTTAGATCCTGTCAGAAGGTGATATTGTTTACATTCTTTAAATGCGCAAATTTTTAAGGACTTTTTTTTTAATCTGTGCGTCGATAAAACATAACAAAAAATAAAGCTTCAAATAGTGGACTTCGTTGATAAAGAATAAGTCGGTATATAAATTTTATTTTGTATAGTTAAGTTAATATAATAAAACAAATACTATAAGAAAATATAAATAAATATTTTTTATGTACTGTATCTCATATTATGCATAATTTTTTAGTTTGTGAAAACTGTCATTATAGATAGCAGTGTATGAAGGATTTAAAGTGTGCGTGAAGTAACAATGTATTTTAGACGGAGTTTACTTTTTCGCACCGTTTTTTGGCACGCTTTCATAACGAGCGATCCACAATTATTGGGATCAAAGCTAACCGTGCAAAAAGTTACAAAAAATGTCTCGTTTTAATCTGAATTTATATCATTGGTATCAAAACCTTTAATACAGAACTTTAATTAAAAATAAATTATCAAAATTATAAGTAAAAATAATAAATAAAATCAAACAATATAGGCTATTGATTACGTATTTTAGAAAGGAACTACAACGTTAACGGGGTTTTATTGCTTTATATAGTCAATGGACCTCTAGATATGAAAAAACCGCGGAGTGCTACCATTTAGTGGGGTGCGTTTTTGAGAAAGAGATGAATTAGTCCCTACGCACAGGGCGAATTGGGGTGAGTTCTATGCACGTTTGGTACAAACACGTCTACAGGAAAATTTTTTTAGGTTAAATTTACTATCGAAATATTACATTTTAAAGTCAAGAATATTTTTTTTTACAAAAATATATTCAAAAGAAAAGCAAGAAAAAAAACACCTAAGGTAGCATTTTTGTTTCTTGCCCCATAACTTTTTTCCACGGCGTATAGGCATTGCTTCACAGAAAAAAAACTTCCATCCTTCCCCTTTAAAATGACGTTTGCTGTAAGTCTCTATGATTTACAGTTTTCAAAATATGATTTTTTAAATTTCGCCACTCACAGCGATTTTGGGCCATTTTCCTTGTTACTTCGCAAACATTGTTCTGTAACTATTTTTTACGCAGCTTTAGGTATAATATGTAATATTACATTTAGTACGAAGAAAAGTCAATTACCTTTAAAATGGTCTATCGTAGAAGACTGTATGACTATTTTTAAGCAAGATATGGTTTTTCAAAATTTTAAACTTTTAATGATTTTTGATATATTTTACGATTATTTCTCATTATAACTTTTTTTATTGTATATTTAGGTATATACATTGTCCAATAAAAAATAAAGCCTATTTTCTTTACTTTAAAATGGTATACTGTAAAAAATTCTAGGTATATTTTTGAACCAGATATGCTTTTTCAAAGTTTGGCATATACACATGCAATAGGTCCCACTAAGTTGGAACCATATGGAAAACATTTTATTATTAACTTTATGAAAAAAATTATAATTTATAAAATGCTCTGCATAGTGTAAAACCTAAGATGTAAATCATGAGATATAAAATTTTATCAATAGTGTACGGGGTTTGTTAAAAAATATGAATTTCGCTCAAGAGTAAAGTACCTTTATATTTCACAATATCGAAAAGTATTATTAAGAACAGTTATTTGGAATTAAAAATTATATTACAATATGCAAATATATTCTTCTAATTGAAAAAATAAGAATTTTTAAAATTTTTCTCAAATTACGGATACCCTTGGATATCCTACGAATATCTTGTTTAAAAATAGTCCTAGAGGTGTTTGCAATACACCATTTTAATGTAAAGAAAATAAGCTTTTTTTATTCCACAATGTATATACCTAAATCTACAAGAAAAAAGTCATAATGAGAAATTTAAAAAATAATCAAAAAAAATATCAAAAATCATTAAAATATAAAATCTTAAAAAAGCATAACTTGTTTAAAAATAGGCGTTCAGCCTTATACAATACACCATTTTAAACATAATTGACTTCTCTTTCTACTAAATGTACCATTGCATATACCTAAAGATGCGTAGAAAAAAGTTACAGAACAATGTTTGCGAAATAATGGGAAAATGGCTCAAAAATTGTGTGAGCGGCAAATTTTGAAAAATCCTATTTCGGAAACTGTAAATCCTAGAGACTTCTTCCAAACGTCATTTTAAAGAGGAAGGTTGAAAATTATTTTTCTTTGAAGCAATGCCTATACTTATATCGCTGTGGAAAAAAGTTATGGGGCAAAAAACAAAATTGCTTTCTTTCGTGTTTTTTTCTTGCTTTTCTTTTGAATATATTTTTGTAAAAAAAAATACTTTGGACTTTAAAATATGATATTTCGATAGAAAATTTAACCAGGAACAATTTTCCTGTAGAAGTGTTTGTACCAAAAACGAATAGAACTCACCCTAATTCACCCTGTGCCTAGGGACTAATTCACCCCTTTCTCAAAAACGCACCCATTTAAATGGTAGCACTCCGCGGTTTTTTTAAACTTAGAGGCGCATTGACCATATGAGACAATAAAATCCCGTTAACGTTGTAGTTCCGTTTAGCTCTCTTATTTTGAACATAATCAATAGCCTAATATGCTGTATATGTCTAGCACCAACATCTCTACATAACCTAGCTTTTCTTGTTAAGTTCACGTACACTGCAGTTGAGGTTGACTGGAAAGTATATCTGAATTAAGAATAGACATGCACTTTATAGCTATCTCTGTCGTTATAACCAAATTAATATCCTTAACTCGCGTTGTCATGGTGATGACATTTGAGCAATAAATGACAACAAAAGTTTTGACAGTTTTCTGGTTTAAAAGAAATTGGAATTTTTGAATGTCAAAGTTCTTTTGTTCTTTTAGATATTTTTATCAACTTCGATTATTTCTAAAAATTCAAATAATTCCATTTTCTTTTTCTATGCATAATTTTACAATACGTTCCTATATTTTTTACTATAACCAACACATTTTACATTCCGTTAATTATTTTTTTTTCACTTCATAATCTCTTATTACATCAATTTCCCCAATATTCTCAAATAGTTATATTTAGAATCAATATCCTACTAGTATACCACCAACATTAAAGTTTATTAAATTTATTCTTGCCTAGACACACTATATAATTTTCTATCAATTCAAACCTTTCAAACTTTCACCCTAAGGCTATAGGGCTATTCATCATATGTCACATGATATTAATATATCTCCGTCATACGTCTTTGATTTGTATCATTGTATGACGTAGATATATTAATATTATGTAACACATGACCGAAGCTCGAAACAATTGACTGTGAATGAAAAGCCCCACATACCATTTTTTACTCTCATTATTATATAATCACTAATTCAATCTTACATTGTTTTTACTTACCATAAGACAACAATTTCGATCAATTTAATTTTATAGTCAATTTTATAGTAATTGTTGTAATAATTAAAAAGTAAATTTAAATTTTAATATTAAAATTAAATTCATTTTTAATACATTCTAAAACTTATTTCCGTAATTACATTGGATTCTGACCTTGGTTAATATATTATTTCCTAGATGTCAATTTCACTGACATTTTAAGTTTTTCCACTTCCTTCTAAATCATTGACAGAATAAACGTGGCTCAATTGAGACTTATTAACAAAAAATATTTTAACGTAAAGCAGTAGAGCATCATGTTGCTGGAAGTAATCCATTGGCATCCAATTTAAGCCAAACTATTTTATACTTTTTACTATGTAGTTGGAACATTTAACTTAACCAGTGTTTGGCATTGTGGCTATTTTGCAAGGACAGGGAGTAAGTAATCTTAACCACACTTTTCAATTTTTAACAGTCAAAATTTTACTCCTTTCAATTTATTAAGTGGGATTACTTACTTTTAGGTTCACTGATGATGGACTGATAAGTTCGAAAACGTTTTGAACGTAATCCTTTTGGATTTTTAAAAATTTTAAATTTTTATTAAAATATACCAACTAAACCAGGTAGTGTTTTACTTTACATTAAATTTTATCAGGAAATACTTTTATCAAATTCAATAACTACCTGTGTTAGACTGAAACTACATTGTGCCTCCGTATTTCCATCTTAAAACCTACGTAAAGCCAATAATGATGTACGGTATCCAGACCTGGGCCTCGATTTTTGACCCTTCGTTCGTTATTGAACGTATGCGCTTCGTATCTGTTTAGTATACGAAGCGAATACGTTCGATAACGAAGCGAAGAGTCAAAAATCGAGGCCCAGGTCGCTTAAAGTAAAATCGCTAAATCCTATTAAATCGAACGATCAGAACGTTGCTTAAAATTCCATGGGTTCACGATATTAAAAATAAAGAGGTCTTAAGAAGAACTAATACTCAAACTGAGCTCTTAAACATCGTTAAATAGCCAAAGGTCTTATATCTAGGCTATTATTGCGGCAGATTCGTGCAAATATTATAAGAATTGTGCATTTAATGATAGAAGCATATAATTTGGACCACATATACTACACATATAAAGGTTCAAAATTAGATAGGAGGCCATCTCAGATTTTGTCTTTTAAAAAATGGCGGGGATTCAAAATGGCGACTATACATTGTGACTAATAGCATGATAACTTTTGAACGAGACGTCAGATTTCAACCAAATTTGGTATATAGGTTTTTTTTAATGTCTGAGATCGAGGTCTTGAACCGAAAGAATCAGTTTACCAAAAGTTGTATTTTTCCTGGTTTTTATGTAAAAATATACTGTTTTTTTTCAATTCATTCACCCTGTATGTATTAATTTTTCAAAAAGCTAATACCACCATTTAAAAGAGCGTAAAATATTTTTAGGAAATATCTTTAACCTTTTAGTTATGTTAATTACCATTTAATAAATGCAAAACGTATCTTCACATGTACCTATATGCGGCAGATTCTTGCAAATATTATAAGAAATATTGTGCATTGATTGGTAGAAGCATATAATTTGGACCACATATATTACATATATGGAGGTTCAAATTTAGGTACGTGGCCATCTCAGATACGACATTCAAAATGGCGACTATACATATGTGACTAATAGCACGATAGCTTTTGAACGAGATGTCAGATTTCAACCAAATTTGGTATATAGGTTCTTTTTTTAATGAATAATGTCGAGGTCTTGAATCGGAAGAATCGTTTTACCAGTAAAAATATGTTGTTTCTTTTTCAATTTTTTCACGCTGTATATACTAATTTTTCTAAAAGGTGATACCGGCGTTGAAAAGAGCGTAAAAAATATTTTTTAGGAAATATTTTGAACTCTTTAGTTATATTAATTACCATTTAATACATGCATAACGTATCTTCACATGTAGGTATGTAGGTTTAATACCTATGTGCGGCAGATTTGTGCAAATAATAATATAAGAATTATTGTGCATTTAATGGTAGAAGCATATAATTTGGGCCACACATACTACACATGCAAAAATTCAAATTTAGATATGAGGCCATGTCTGATTTTTAGTCTTTTACAAAAATGGAGGCCATTCAAAATGAATCTGCCGCCCATAGGTACATGTGAACATACGTTATGCATTTATTAAATGGTAATTAGGACAACTGATAAGTTCAAAATATTTCCTAAAATATATGTTTATACTATTTTAAATGGCGTTATTATCTTTTTGAAAAATTTATAAATACAAGGTGAAAGAATTGAAAAAAAAAACAACATAATATTACATAAAAAAGAGTAAAAACACAAATTCTGGTAAACCGATTCTTCCGGTTTAAGACCTCAATATTATTCATCAAAAAAGAACCTATGTGCCAAATTTGGTTCAGATCTAACCTTTAGTTCAAAATTTATCGTGCTATTAATCACATATGTATAAACGCCATTTTGAATGCCCGCCATTTTTGTAAAAGGAACAAAAACTGAGATGGCCTCGTATCTAAATTTTAACCTTTATATGTGTAGTATATGTGGTCCAAATTATATGCTTCTACCTTTAAATGCACAAAAGTTCTTGGGGTTCTTAATTATTATTGTTAAATAATATTTCCTCGATTCTGCCGCATATAGCTACATGTGAAGATACGTTTTGCATTTATTAAATGGTAATTAACATAACTAAAAAATTAAAGATATTTCCTAAAAAATATTTTTACGCTCTTTTTAATGGTGGTATTAACTTTTTGAAAAATTAATACATACAGGGTGAAAAAATTGAAAAAGAAAACAGCATATTTTTAGATAAAAACCAAGAAAAACACAACTTCTGGTAAACCGATTCTTCCGGTTCAAGACCTCGAACTTATACATCAAAAGAAGAACCTATACATATACCAAATTTGGTTGAAATCTGAAGTTTCGTTCAAAAGTTATCGTGCTATTAGTCACAATGTTTAGTCGTCATTTTGAATCCTCGCCATTTTTGTAAAAGACAAAATCTGAAATGGCCTCGTATCTAAATTTAAACCTTTATATGTGCAGTATATGTGGTCCAAATTATATACTTCTATCATTAAATGCACAATTGTTTCACATATCGGCTGCACTATATATGTATTTTAAGAAAATAAGGTATTTTAAAAGTAATTTTAATGGGAAAATTTTAAGTTCGGAGGAACATGTTGCAAACGACACTCATGGTTCATAGACCTAAGAAACTGGTGCGACATATTTATCTGATATTAATACAATAATAAGAAGACCCAAAAAAGAATCCTTATCCATAATCATACCAGCATGAACCCCAAATCGGGTTTCGTTGTCAAAATACAAAATACTATTAAAATAAACAAAAATGTTGTTGCTAAGTAAAAAAATTTTTCTAATAATTTATTTAATCGGACTCATTTATATGGGCAATTCAGACGTATATTATACATTTTAAAGTAGAAGATACTTGGGGATATTTGGGAAGACATTTCGATGCGATTTGATTGGATTAAGGAGAACAGTGCCTACGTTCCTTCTGATGACGCTCCAATAAGAGCAGAAAACTGCAGTTAAAGGGACTGGCTGCACTCCTTATTCTAATTAAAAAGTAAGATTGTTTTTCCTTCGTATTGCAGCCGAATATATAAAAATGGTACACACATTTTTATTTTAAAGTAGAAGACTTTAAAATGATATCTCCAATATTTATGAGTTGCGTTCCTGGGACGACTTTACTAAAAGATAGTTCATTCGATTACATGAAATCAATCCCAACTCAAGAATATCTGTCACAAAAAAATCATAGCTTGTGATCTGTCTTTAAAAAGACAAACAAATGCAACGATGACAGTAAATTCTCGCGTTAGAGATTCCATAGTAAATCACGAGGGAAAACCAGGAAAAATCCTCGTGATACTATCCCGACATCGTAAGTATTTGGTCTTACATTTAATTTACTTTCAAAAAACTAATACCAAATTCTGACTTTAATATGTTTAAATTATAAGTAATATTAATAATACATAGATCTACAATAAGTAATACTAAAATATAAAATTTGTAACTTTGTAAATTTGTAAAACTCGATATGTTATTGACTTACTAATCGTGGTATTTTCTTTCTATTGACTTCCTCTTTCAGTATGGGTAACCACATCCTACTGCATTCTACCGAGGAATTTGCGACACAATTGGTTTCATTTAGCATAATTAGAGCCGCTTCTTTGATTTTTCTCTTTTTACTATCTGATTCTTTCAGGATTATACTTGAATCTCTCCACTGACCTGTATGTTCATTATCCCATGTGTGTTGACATATTTGAGATCTATCAAATTCTCTATTTTTAATATAAGACTGATATTCACTTATTCTAACGTTTAATGGTCTTGATGTTTCACCTAAATAAAATTGTTCGCATTCACAAGGTATTTTATAAATGCAATTCTTTGTTCTTTCTTGTTCATTGTTAGGTTTAGTTTTAGATAGAATAGATCTCAATGTGTTTGTTGTTTTGAATGTTGTTGAAATGTTGAATTTATTTCCTATTTTTTTAAGTTTCTCGGATAGTCCTTTTATATATGGTATTGATATTTTCCTCGTATTATTTCTTGTGAATGTTGTAGGATCCCGTTCTAAGTTGTTCTGTTCCATTCGATCCAATCTTGGCAATTCCTTATTTATAAACGATAAAGGATAATCATTTTTTAATAAAACAGATGTTAACAATTGTTTTTCTTCTAAAATAAAAAATTATTTTTTCGATTTAATTGTGGCTTATTTCCCACTAAATAGTTAATAATAAAAATCCACAAGGAAATAGCTTCAGAACAACAGCATGAACCCCTGCATGCTGCATAGCGTACAACACCAGAAAAAGAAGAAGAACAAAGAATAATTCGGTACACTGTATATAATATATGTGTTTCGTATTATATGTGAATAGAGCACGATCAGAGAAAAAAATCAGTGTTATTTTAAATATTTCTTTCTGGACCAGAAATGGCAAGGAAACGAAGCCTGACTGCTTAATTTATCGAATAAAACCAAACCGAGCCGACAAAAAAGGTAATTTATATTTATTACCACATTTTATGTAGTCTGCGACGCAAACGAAAGCTGGCATTAATTACTTTTTTTTCAACAGTTTACTATTTCTTCCGCTTTCGCCCTGTTTATATATTTTCCTTCCACCAGAATCGGTAAAGATGTCCACTTTTTCCCGTAATTACAAGGAAATTAGATAATCCTTACAATTCCGCCACTTAATCTAGATAAAGTATTAGAGACAAGGAGCGCTATATAAGCTGAAATTGTCCAGTCTACACGTTTCTCAGATAATGATTATAAAGTGCCCACTTTATACGATCCTAAAATCCAAACGGCCTTTTTCTCATTTCTTTGGTAACATGACTGAATTAGAAAGGGGAAGAATGGATACTGTTGCGCTGGGGGATGTTCCAGTTAGCCGACAGTTTTATTGTATGAAGATTAGCTAAATAAGATAATTGCGTCACCACTAACGATAATAAATACTCACTTTCAACGTATTAGTTTGCTTATTAAATTAAAGTTTATTGTTTATTATATAAGAATAAAAAACCGCTAAACGCCGTAAAAATGAGTGGCGCATACAATATTCCAGCTACAAAAGGGCTTCATTTTGATGGAAAATAAAATTCTAGTTTTATTTTGAAACATTTTTTTAACTTCAATAAAGTTTTCATTTTGAGGCTCTTTTGTGGCGCGTTTTACTTCAAATTCAGCAAATATTATGAAAAAATATTTCAAAATAAAACTAAAATTTTATTTTCCATCAAAATGAAATTACATTTTCGCGCCACGTAAGACTCATATCAGTTCTTTTGTAGCTGGAATAGTGTATGCGACACTCATTTTTACGGCGTTTGGCGGTTTTTTATTCTAGTATCAGGAGTTTTTCAAGTTTTTTATAAATTAAATACATGAAGTTGAATGAAATGTTTCTCGATTACACGTTAAGCGTTATAAATGGTCGCGTTTGTCGCATTCTCTCCCAAATGATCCAGTAGTTACGACACCAGACTTGCGATAAGACAAAACAATACGAGTTTATATTATCCCAGCCATCCTAATAATTATTGCCGGCCAATAAACTCGAATTGCACGATCAATCTTTGCGTCGTCACCATTTCAACTACATAAACCATTTCAGCGATAATGGTTAAATGGATTATACTTTTGGATCTCGATTACTTCTGAACGACTTAACCGATTTTGATCATTAAAGCTGAGTTTGACATGTATTGACAAGTAGTATCTGAAGCATCCAAGGTCTAGTATGGTAACTGAAGGTATTACAGTATTTAATCATACTTTTGAAGTCTATAACTTAAAAATTCGAATTTTCCCAGATATGAGCTATACATCGTTAGATGCGTCCAGAGTCCATCTACAAACGCTCAGTTATTGGCGTAATTCGTAAGTTGAAATTTTGAGTAATTGTCAAAAAACCAAAATTTTCAAAGTTTGTTTTACACCAACTTATAAAAATTGTGTATTCCTTTTCTTACCTGTTTGCTGATTTTTCCGGTAACAGATCAAGTTTATTGACAACGTCGAGAATAGTTGGGGGTAGTTCTTCATCACTTAATGCCATCTAAATCACTGAATTATTTTAAAATTCGTAAGTAAATATGCGCGGAAATTTTAAAGTGTGTGACGTGCTTTTTGACAATAATTGCTTTTTTTGACATCGTTGTTATGACTTTAATATATTAAAACCTGTATTGCTATACACCATTCATTACTGTATAACAGGTATTTAGGCACCGCATTGACTTCAATTCGGGATTATTATAACTTATTCACGTTATTTTTTAATTCAATTAATTGATTAAGAATTTGGTAATTTTTAAACGCTCTTAAAAAAATATTGTTTCTATCTCTTGCGGAAAGTCTCTTTTCCGAACTCTAGTGCTTGCCGAATTCCGCTTCGTGTCGTTCGGCAAACTGAAATCGCGTGCGGAAAAGTGTGACTTTCCGCACTAGATAGGAAAATAACTATTACTGAACCCGTTTCCTTAAATTTTTCAATAATTTACTGACACTAGATCTTGTTATAGGGTTTAGATTAGGATATAAAGATATTACACGTTTCTTCTTGACTTCGATTAAACATATCACCATATCCTAATCATTAATTGGCTGCTATGAGTGTAGCCTTTTTCCAGTTAGCCGACAGGTTTATTGTATGAAGATTAGCTAAATAAGATAATTGCCTCACCACTGACGATAATAAATACTCATTTTGAACGTATTAGTTGGTTTATTTAATTAAAGTTTATTGTTTATTATATTAAAATTGAATATTAGATAAGAAAATTAAGTTTTGATT
This sequence comes from Diabrotica virgifera virgifera, assembly GCF_917563875.1. Lineage (NCBI taxonomy): Eukaryota > Metazoa > Arthropoda > Insecta > Coleoptera > Chrysomelidae > Diabrotica > Diabrotica virgifera. Next base: position 192,423,966 of record NC_065450.1, on the reverse strand, counting down.
CAATTAAAGTTTCTTACCATCCCCTGACACGTGGTTCTAGGTTTACCCGGTATCAAGAAGGCTTTGTAAAACGACTGAATTGAATTAAAACGCACCAACTGATTGGTAAATATATTTTTCCACCTACCTCTACCGAAAGTATACTTTTCCGGACCTGATTGTAGGGAGCAAAGTTGTACTTTTCCTCCCTAGGGAGGAAAATATTTTTCCTCCCTAGGGAGGAAAAGTAAAAGTGACGTCATGGTATTTCGTTCATGAAATGTAACTTATTGACGCCCTGTACAATATCTATTTTCTATTACGTAAGTTTCTATACATTTTAACGTTTATTTATAAAACACTCTGTATTTTGCAGAATGGTAAAAAACAGTAAATTTTTATTTTGATTTAACAATGTTTACATTATTAATTTGACTTATATTTGACAGTTGACAGTTATATTGTACGTACTTGTTAGTTTTAGTTCTAATAAATTTTGTTGGTTAGTTACATAAATAAATTAAGTAAAAATGAAAAAATGACTTGTTAGTTGAGGAAGGTGGAAAAACCATATGTATAACATGGGAGTAAAGTGCCTTTTCCTCCCTTGAATGATTACTGCCCTCCGCTACGCGTCGGGCAGTAAACTTCATTCTCGGGAGGAAAAGTAGCACTTTCCTCCCTTGTTATACAAATAGCTATTCCACCTATCTCTACCGAAAGTATACTTTTCCGGACCTGATTCTAGGGAGCAAAGTCGTACTTTTCCTCCCCAGGGAGTAAAAGTAAAAGTGACGTCACGGTATGTCATTGATATGAAATACCTTATTGACGCACTATACAATATCCTAATATCTATGGGCGGAGGTAAATTCCTCACCAACCAGTAAAACCATATATTCCGACAGGTATTTTCCTCACCAAACTTAAGGGCTTGTATTAATCCGGTAGGTATTTTCCTCACCAACTCACTCAGGTAATAAAATAAAAATATAGATATACTTTAAGAATGATTATTATGAAAGCATCCGAAATCCGAATAAAAGACATATTTCCCTACATATAATAATAGTTTATAAAATATAGATAATTTGTAAAACGTATAAATTATTATTTAATATTTACTATAATAAGAGACACACTTTACAAAAGCCATTATAGTCATTTGATTAGACTGATAACTTATTAATAAATTTTCTATATTTTTCTCAGCTTAACATTTTTATCTTTGATAGGTTTTGCAATATGCAAACTTGCAAACTGCAATAATCAAAAAATTTCATTTTCTGGTTTGCATGACATTAAATCAAACACAAAACAATCTGATACGTCTTCTGGTTTTATATAATGTAAGGCCAAAAGTATGTTTGAGCCTACTTCAATATATATTCTGAACAGTAGGTATAAAAAAGAAATATAATGCCCATTAATTTGCCCATGAATGGTGAATGATTACAAATAATATGTGGTACAATAAAATTGTGCCATACATAATATATGAGAGGGGCAAAATTATGGAATAAACTATTTTTTTCTAAAATGGACGATTTTGGAGAAAAATCCCGAAACAGATCTATTTTTATTTTTAAATTACAATTCCTTGGCCTATATTTCATACTAGTGACGTCATCTATCTGGGCGTGATCACATAATCAATGATTTTTTTAAATTAGAATAGGGGTCGTGTGGTAGCTTATTTGAAAGGGGTTTAAATTCTCTATTCAGTAATATAAACATTAATATTATTATTTATACAGGGTGGCCAAAAAATAATTTTTGGATTAAATTAATTGACGAAAAAAGAAGAATGTATTTAACTCCAAATACATTCTATTGCTGCCATTAAAAATAGAAAAAAATATTTATTTCTTAAATAAACATTGCTTTTCGCTTACATTATTTGTTCAAACTGCCAAGAGACAGGAGGGGAGGCTGTTTGAGATTTAATTTAAGTGAAAAGAAATGTTTATTTATGAAATAAACATTTTTTTACTTTCTGAGAGCAGTGCAATGTATTTTGAGTTAAATAAACTCCAAACATTCTTCTTTTTGCGTCAATTAATTTAATTCAAAATTTATTTTTTGTATTAGTATAAATATTGATTTTAATGTTTATATTACTGAATAGAAAATTAAACATCCTTTCAAATGAGCTACTAAACGTCCCCTATTCGCATTTAAAAAATCATCGATTAGGTACCTACGTCATCCCGCTCAGATAGATGACGTCACTATTATGAAATATAGATCTGCTAACAAATTGTAATTTTAAAATAAAAATCGACTTGTTTCGGGATTACTTTCCAAAATTGTCCATTTTAGAGAAAATGAATATATTCCACAATTTTGTCCCTCTCTGTATAAAATTCAATGTGGCTAAAAGTCTTATATTTGTTTCACAACTAAATACAGATATCTCAGTTTTGACACAGTTTATAAAGAGACAATTTTCCCCCTTGGTTGTTTTTTGAGCACAGCTCTTCACAATTTCTTGAACCTCATCAATATTGGAAGGAAGTCGACTAGGGGCTAGATTACGTGCACTGTAAATATCTACACGTCGCTTTCTATCGATGTCAATTGTCGTGAAAATATTTGAATTTTTAGCTTTAATTGAATTATTTTCTAGTTTTGCTAGGTTATACTCTAATTGATACTGAAATAACACTTAGCAAAATAAGAAAATATTTGACTTAAAACTAAAAATTCAAATATATTGACATTGATAGAAAGCGATCGGCGTTAGCGATTGTACACAGAAACCCCTGGCATCATTTTTCGTCGATAATTATGTATAATATATATTTTCAACGAAAACTTTTCGTTTATAAATTTGCAAAAGTGTGTGTGTTATTGCGTTGCTGCTCCTGCAACACTTAGAGCACGTGTATCGATGGATTCTTATGTAGTTTTGCCTTCTGAATCCAAATCTGAAAACGGCATTTCGATATATCTAACCGTTTTCGAGTTAATCGACCTCAAAGTCTAAAATGTGACGTCACAATCCGGTTATCTCCTACAGACACACTAAACGTCAGCTCAAATGGTTGATTAGGAAGTAGGCTACTTTTTTAAAATCTCGATTTGCCAAGCATAGGTTATTTACATTTGAGTTTGACACTTCGTGAATGTCAAACTAAATTTTAAATTAAGTATTAATAAAACATCAATGACATTCGATAGTGAATTTAATTATTATATAAAATAAATAAAATGTTCAAATATACAATTTGAGTATAAATATTTTAAAAGCAATAATTTATTAACAGTTTTAAAAAGGTTTATACCAGTATAAATACGGCCTCATCTTTATGATAAATGGACTGTTCCAGTTGCTATAAAATTAAAATATTATGTATACCTAGTCGTTCCCTAAACTCGAAATTGGCAAAATTACTAATTATTTAGTAATAATTATTAACTATTTAGAAATTATGTTTTTGTCGAATTGGCAAAATTATTGAGACTAAAATCACTAGCCAGTATTGTGTCTGTGTACATCCTTCTAATGGAAAAAATATTTGAAAATTTTTCTCAAATTATGGATACCAGGAACATTTTCATTTATAACTCTTTTATTTTTAATTTGACAAATAAAAGTTATTCTTCATAAAAAGCTCTTCTTGTTCTAAAATGTATGATGCAACTGTGTCCCAAAAGTAGGGGAATGGTCGAATATTTCGCGAACTAAACATCGGATGGAAAAACTGAAAAATACGTTTTCAATAATTTTCAAAAATCTATCCAATGACACCAAACACCAACTCCCACTACACCCCCTGGAGGTGGGGTGGGGGGTAACTTTAAAATCTTAAACGGAAACCCCTAGTTTTTCTTGCATATTTGCATTTGTTCCGTAAAAGTAAGCAACTTTTATGCAAGACATTTTTTCGAACTGTGGATAGATGGCGCTATAATTGGGAAAAACGATTTATCCTGATACCATAGGTAAATTATAGAAACGGTCTAATATCTCGAGAAATAAACTTCCAAATAAGAAACCAAAAAACAGGTTTTTAATATTTTTCGAAAACCTATCGACAAACACTAAACATGACCCTCCAACCTACCCCCTGGAGGTGGGGTGGAGGGTAACTTTAAAATCTTAAATAGCAATCCCCACTTTTTATTGCAGATTCCATTTATTCCATTTATTCCAAAAATTAAGCACCATTTATTCGAAACATTTTTTAAAAATGCTGATAGATGGCGCTAATAAATCGTATTTTTCCAATTAAAACGCCATCTATCAACAATTCTGAAAAATGTTTCGAATAAATGCTTAGTTTTTCATGCCAAATCCGAATCTGTAATAAAAAGTGGGGTTGCTATTTAATATTTTAAAGTTACCCCCTACCCCACTTCCAGGGGGGTGGGTTGGAGGTTCATGTTTAGTGATATTCGATAGGTTTTCGAAAAGTATTAAAAAATTTGTTTGGTTTCTCATTTGTAAGTGTATTTCTCGAGATATTAGACCGTTTCTATAATTTACCCATGGTATCAGGATAAATCGTTTTTCCCAATTATAGCACCATCTATCCACAGTTCGAAAAAATGTCTTGAATAAAAGTTGCTTACTTTTACGTAACGAATCCAAATCTGCAAGAAAATCTAGGGGTTTCCATTTGAGATTTTAAAGTTACCCCCACCCCACCTCCAGGGGGTGTAGTGGAGGTTGGTGTTTGGTGTCATTGGATAGATTTTTGAAAATGATTGAATACGTATTTTTCAGTTTTTCAATCCGATGTTCAGTTCGCGAAACATCCGTTCCACTACTTTTGGGACACCTTGTATAAAATTTTATTAATTTTATACGAGGTATATAAAAAATATGAATTTCGATCAAGAGTAAACTACCTTTATAGTTCATAACATTTAAATTAGAATGATATAATTGCACATTAAAACATAATTATTAATTCAAAACTACTTTTCATAATAGAAATTTTCCATATTATGAATTATTAAAATACGTAAATATACAAAGTTTTCGTTATGACAATGCTCGCATTTTCAGCTTGTTTCTTATGTAACTGACATCAATCGCAGTAATTGTTTCAGGAAAATTAGCTGCAAGCTCTTGGCGAATAATTTTTGTTGGTGTTTCAGTATATTCTCCTCGGCTTTACGTTTACAAGAGTTAGAAAAAATTTTTCGATCTATCTTCTGACGATCTGGTTCATGATTATGTTATAGGCTACTTATAAACATTGTAAAATTTGCCCCAATAGTAAACAATTCCGCACTACAAGTTGTTTTATTACCTCCAGAAAACTTCTTCGCTTTTTAAAACTTTCACCTTATAAAAAATAAAATTTTCAAATACCAGTAAAGGTTTACCGCGATTATTTTATATTAAACCTTCCTTTTTTGTCAAAATTCCAATTATGACTAAAAATAAAATAATATAATTAATTAATTATTATAGGTAGCTACCGTAATTTTATAAAAGGTAAATAATTCCCTTGAATGCCTTTTAGTAAAATCTACCTGAAAAAACCATTTCAGTTTTGGTGAGGAAAACACCTGTAGGAATATGACATACCCGTCCAAACGCAGGCAAAAAATTATTTTTGTGAGTAAATTACACCCGCTGATATCTATTACGTAAGTATCTATACATTTTAACGTTTATTTATAGAACACCCCGAATTATGCAGAATGGAAAAAACAGTAAATTGGTATTTAGTCCAGAAAGCCACTGAGCATCCGCTAGGAAAATTATTCTAATTTGTATTTTTTGCACAACTTACTCAAAAAGGACTCCTTTTAACAAATTTGCATGTTGCCAGGACCAAAAGGTGGTCAAAAATTTTTTAAACGTTTTTTTTTTGTTTTTTTATTAAAATTATTTTTTTTGCATGGAAAAAAGTTTTTTTAGGTTTTTTGGATCATTCCAAACAGAAAAGATCTTTAGTGACTTTTCTCTAAAAATGATAGTTTTTGACATATAAGCGAATAAAAATTGAAAAATTGCGAAATCGGCCATTTTTAGTCCTCAAAAACTATGTGAAAAACTGAAAATTTGAATGTTGCCAAGGTAGGTAGATATTCTTTAAACATCGATTGATGAAATCCCTAAGAGTTTTTTGCAATACAATATTCAAAACTCCTTTGTTTTTTAATTGCTAATCAAGCGTGCGCGACACTATTTTCCACCGAGAGTATGGTGCACATGAAAGGAATAAATTCGTAATTTCGTAAACCGGCGACTTCAAGGAAAAATCCCGAAACAGGTCGATTTTTATTTTTAAGTTATGATATTGTGGCATATATGATATACTAGTGACGTCATCCATCTGGCCGTGATGACGTAATCGACGATTTTTTTAAATGAGAATATGGGTCGTGTGCTAGCTCATTTGAAAGGTTCTTCAATTCACTATTCAGTAATATAAACATTTACATAATTATTTTTACAGGGTGTCCAAAAAAATTTTATTAAATTAAATTATTTGACAAAAAAAGAAGTAGAAGGACAGCCTGTATAAACAATTATGTAAATGTTTACATTACTGAATAGAGAATTGAAGAACCTTTCAAATAAGCTACCACACGATCCCTATTCCCATTTAAAAAAATCACCGATTACGTCATCACGCCCAGACGGATGACGTCACTAGTATACCATATATGCCACAATATCATAACTTAAAAATAAAAATCGACCTATTTCGGGATTTTTCTTTAAAGTCGCCGGTTTACGAAATAACGAATTTAATCCTTTCATTTGCACCCTACTGTCAGTGGAAAATAGTGTCGAGCACGCTTGATTAGCAATTAAAAAAAATAGGAGTTTTGAATATTGTATTGCAAAAAACTCTTTGGGATTTCATCAATCGATGTTTAAAGAATATCTACTTACCTTGGCAACATTCAAATTTTCAGTTTTTCACATAGTTTTTGGGGGTTAAAAAAGGCCGGTTTCGCAATTTTTCAATTTTTAATCGCTTATATGTCAAAAACTGTCATTTTTAGAGAAAAGTCACTAAAGACATTTTTTGTTTGGAATGATCCAAAAAACCTAAAAAAACTTTTTTCCATGCAAAAAAAATAATTTTAGGAAAAAAACAAAAAAAAACGTTTAAAAAATTTTTGACCAACTTTTGGTCCTGGCAACATGCAAATTTGTTTAAAGGAGTCCTTTTTAAGTAAGGTTGTGCAAAAAATCCGAATTAGAATATTTTTCCTAGCGGATGCGCAGTGGCTTTCTGGACTAATTTTGATTTAACAATGTTTACATTAATAATTTGACTTATATTTGACAGTTGACAGTTTTGCTGTACCTACTAGTTAATTTTAGTTTTCTAATAAATTGTGGTATTTAGTTACATAAATTAATTTTTAAAAATGAAAAAATGACTTGTTATTTGAGGAAGGTGGAGAAACCATATGGATAACATAGGAGTGAAGTGCATTTTCCTCCCTTGAATGATTACTGCCCTCCGCTACGCGTCGGGTAGTAAACTTCATTCTCGGGAGGAAAAGTAGCACTTTCCTCCCTTGCTATACTAATAGCTATTACATATTCTACGAACACATGGGTTTAGCGATCTGTAACGAGGAAAGATGAAGTGGGTGTCGATAACGATCAAAATAAACTGTTAACCTGAGCCATATCCAAATGATCCATCAGCAGTTTACCCATCTAAACCGCTATCACTTTGTACTTTGCTCAGTCTGTCCTACTTTGTTTTGTTTCGAGCCTCGCACAGAACCTTTTAAATGGTATAAAATTTGTTATAATAATATAGTTGCTTAAAAATTCCAAAGGATGGAAAACATTTATGAGGATTGGGCCCTTAGGCACCTATGGGGGAGTCATTCGGTGCGTTCAGTGGAGTCAAGCGTTAATCAAGTAACTTTCGATATAATTGGTAGTGGCTGTTACGGCAATATTACTACTAATAGCCCAATAAATGACCGTTTGGGAGTATAATTTCCGGGGGCAACTCCGAATTGCATGAAAATTTGGATGTAGGCTCTACTTACCCTCCACTTCAAAGTTGAATTTGTGCCGTTAGTTGCTTTTAACAGGGAGGTGACATTTACCCCATCTCGGGGGGTGAAAAACACGTGTTTAAAATAAGGCCGGAAATGGATAAATTGACTTATTTTAAGCACCTTTTGTTCTATAAAGTTTTTTTACGTAATTCAATACTTTTCGAGTTATTCGGGATTTAGAATGTTGATTTTTCGACAAACAAACTATGTTTTCAGACAGTTTTTCCCAAATAACTCAAAAAGTAAATATTTTATCGAAAAAAATATTTTCAGCAAAAGGGTAGCCTATAAAAAAACGAAAAAACGAAAAAAATGGTGTACCAGAAAAGTCTACAAATTTAGTACAAGCAAAGTTGTAGCTCATGAAAAATACGTTCTTATTCGTCTAATTCCAAATCGAATAATTCAACGCGAAATCACCGAAAAAAAAAAGCGTTTTTCGGGAAAACCTTATTAACATTTTTAAAGTATCGAAAAAAACCTTATTATTTGTTTTTTACAAAAGTTTACAGTTACAACGAGTTACACTGAAAAAAAAAGTTTGCCCCTTTTTTTGATCAAAAAAATCGTGAAAACCTCCCTCTATTTAGCACCCTAAATGAAATTAATCGTTTGGCTTTACCATCTATTGTAACTTTATGTGTATTGTTTATATGATCTGTAAGTTTGATTGGTTTAAAGTGTTTATTTTTGAAAACATTTGGTTTTATAGTGAAAAAAATTTTCTAAAAATTTCTGAAAAATTTCTTTGTTTCAAAATTACTAAAAAATTATTAGTGATAAGAAAAATCTTAAAGAGTAGAAAAATGTAGGTTTTGGTGTTATAAATATGCTAGTTTCATTTTGTTTTTCTGTAAGACAAAAATTGGTTAAGATATGGCGGTTCAAAATTTGCATACACTCGTGATTAGTGACCCATTCAAGCTTTATCAATTATAACCCTTTCAAAAATAAACACTTTAAACCAGTGAGACTGACAGATCATATAAAAAATAGATAGGTAAGTAAATTGTTTGTAAAGCGGTAGCGATTAATTTCATTTGGGGAGCTAAACACGGCGAGATTTTCATGATTTTTTACAAAAAAAAAGAAGGGCAACTTTATTTTGAGTATAAATCGCTTATTTTTAATGCTAAAATTTTGTTAACAATTAAAACAAAGCTTTTTATAAACACTTCAAAAAAGTTTAAATGGATTTTTCCCGAAAAGTGCTTAATTTTTCGGTGATTTCACCTTGAAATATTCGATTTGGAATTAGACGAATAAGAACGTATTTTTCATGACCTACAACTTTGTTTTATTTGATTGATAGACTTTACTGATACAACATTTTTTTGGGTTTTTTATAAGCTACACTTTTGCTAAGGACATTTTTTTCGATAAAATATTTACTTTTTGAGTTATTTGCGAAAAACCGTCTGAAAACGTAGTTTTTTTGTCGAAAAATCAATATTTTCAATGGCAAATAACTCGAAAAGTATTGACTAAATTAAAAAACTCTATAAAACAAAAGTTGCTTAAAATTAGTTAATTTATCCATTTCCGGTCTTATTTTGAACATATGTTTTTTCATCCCTGGGAAGGGGTGACTGTCACCCCCCAAGTAAAAGCAACCAACGGCACAATTTCAACTTTGAAGTGGAGGGTAAGTAGAGCCTAAATCCAAATTTTCATGCAATTCGGAGTTGCCCCTGAAAATTACATGGTATCCCCGAATTTCCCGTTCATTTACTGGGCTATAATGTTTTATATAAACTTTTTAGCTTTTTAAACGTGATTCTATTTTTATAAGTGTGTATGTATGCATATTATTATGTATAGGTATTACTGTATACCACAAGGTTACTGCACGCGTCTCGATAGTTCGCGTCACGCTAAATATTATTTCTAGCCCGTGCAAAAACATCATACCGAGCGACAAAAATATATTCACTTACAGTTGAGTCCGCGAGTCTTTACCCGTACGACATTAATACCTGCCGAGAAAAAACACATACTTTTTATCTATCATCATCCTCTTCCACGCATGAAACTAATGACAAACCAGCTGCCGCCTGTTATTAAGTAAAAACACATGTTAATTTTATGAACGATCTAGACTCAGTGCATTGAAAAGAGATAGGTACAAAGAAAGACGATTGAGGATGTTTTCACATAATTTAAGTACAATTTCTGACGTTTTGATTTGTTTGCTTTTGTGGTTGTCAGTTTGTCGAATTTTTGCATCTTGAATTTTTGTTTAATATTAAACAGTTGTTTTCACAACAAATTTTATATTGGAGTTAGAAATTTTCTGATAAGTTTATGTTATTTTACGATAAATTTTGACAACGTACAAATAACCTCATTGTTGACACATTTAAGGAATGCTTGTGTTAAATGTTCCGCCAAAGTAAATTAAATAACAAAAAGAAAATATGTTAAAATATTAATCAATGATAATAAAAGAATTTATTAAGCTACTTCAAATGTAGCTATAACTATGCACCAAAATTTTAAAGCAAAACTTATATTTGACATTCTATTTATTTGATAACGTCAAATTTTTTACTATAACCCGTTATCGTAATAATACCCACTGTCTGTCACTTACTGTTGCGTTTAGTATATTTCCGACTTATTTCGTATGCTTTAAATGATGACGCACGGGTAAAGACTCAGGGACTCAACTGTAAACAAATATCTTACTATGATTATTTTGGAATTTACTTGTATTTTTGTTTCAGAAGCTGCGAAGTTGGTCAGCACTTTCTCCTTATTCTTCTGTACTCTACAAATATTTGTCACAGTACGGTAACAAATACAGGAAGAGGAAGTTGAACCCTGGTAAGAATTTGGACTGATATCTGGTGACTTTAGTGAATGATAGTGAAGGAGTTAACACCAGAGGGTATAACGATGTGATATGGACCAATATGGCTTGTGTAAATATAATTCACTGATAAAATGTAGACTTAATCCGATCCAAATATTATTTGAGTTTATGTATTTTATTCAAAATTACTCATAGAACTAATTTTAATGAATGTTATTATGTCACTAAAATCTATAAAATTAAAAACTGAATTTTGTCGATTTAAATAACAAAAAAAAATAAAATTAAATAATCAGATTTAACGGACGATACTGTGAAAAAATTATTACGCTTGAAATCGACCATTAAATTTTCAAAATATAAATAATCGCAATAAAATAACATAAAATAAAAAATGATATATTGTTAATGTTATTAAAGAACATATTTTATGCATTCTAGCATCAAATTCATATCAGCTGTTCACTTTAATTTATTTTATTTAGCGTAATGCTAAAGTTGAGTTTTGTGTATAAACAAGGAGGATAAAACATTGCAAACAGTAAATTAATATCAATAATTAATTTCTATAAAAATAATCTGCTATGCAGACGATGAAATACTAATCTCTCAAAGTGAAGATGATTTACAATGTATGCTGCACCAATTTAACATAACCGCCAGAAAATTTAACATGTTAATTTCACCAAAAAAGCCGAAATGCATGGTTATAACAGCAAATCCATAAATTGGAGCTAGAGGGTCAGACAATAGAACAAGTTATGGAGTTTAAATATAGGCATCACACTATCTAGCTACGGAAGGCTCGAAACAGAAGCGGAAGATCAAGTGAATGAAGCAAATAGAGCCGTAGGTTGTCTGAATAAAACAATATGGAGAAATAAAAATATTGGAAAAAAATGAAAAGCAGAATTTACAAAACAGTCATCAGTATATTATGTTACGGTTGATGTAATAAATCCGGTCTGTATTAATAATTACCGGTCAATATTAATAGTAACCCTAGCAGCCTGTCAATGTGATTGGTAATGCCTCTATATTTAAATTTACCAGCTATTACTAATAATTTCCTAACAATTCTGGTCAATGTAATAAAAACGCATTTTGGGCTTCACTATTGTTTATTTATGAAATTTGATAATAAAGTTAAACACTTAAACAGAATTTATTAATAAAAAACTCAAGTAAACACCTTATAAGTAAAAACAAACTCATACACAGGCATTAGGCTTTAAGTTACTAGACTATAATTACTTGTTTTGATAGGAAAGTCTCTTGTGGCACTTAGAATAATTAAAAAGAATGCTAAATTTTTGCATTTGCAGCGTTTTTTATTGCATTGGCCGCTACAATTGCAGTGGCGGAATCCTTGACTGCCTAAATTCGAATCTTTACGAACGCATTCACTGAGACTTATCTCAGGATCAAGCGCTTCGTTGACTGAAATAGTTGTTTCCTAGCAGGTGGTAAATTTGTTTTTTGCATGAAGTTAATTTAAATGTCATGCTTATTGCCTAGCTTGTATATCTTTCCATCTATCTTCTTCTTAAAGTGCCTACCTTGGCGATCATCATGGCTATCTTAACTTTGTTTACCGCAGCGCGGAACAGTTCAGTGGTAGTCGTGATATACCATTTTCGTAAATTTTGAAGCCAGGAAAGGCGTCTTCTTCCCGGTCCTCTTTTACCATTTACCTTCCCTTGGAGAATCAGTTGAAGAAGGCCGTAACGTTCTTGCTTTCTTATTACTGACATGTCCTAGATGTCCTTTTTATCTATAACAGAAATAATAATGGCAATTATGTTTCGGCTATCGGCCTTAGCCGATATTAATTTCTAGAATTCGCACTCTAACACTTTGATCTACTTTTTCAACTATCATTAGAATGCTTTAATATTCTGTCAGATTATTTTAAAATGTGACTGTTTAGCAAAATCCCGATTCTCCTGAATTTTCTTTCGAAGTTTTATCGATTGCAGTACCATCTTCTTCGCCTCCATCATTTTCTTTAACGCCAATACTGGCATTTTCTTGCTCATTGACAGAATTTATCGCAATCACATTATGTTCGATTGGCTGCTAGTGTTACCTGTATCTTCAATATTCGTTAACTGTGAATCCTCGGTGATATTGTTGAGTTACATATCACCACGGGGCTTTACTTTATCATCAGCGTCATCAGAATGATCTGCTATTATCGCTTCTAAATCTTCTTCTGATTTCGGATAAAGTACCAGGAGGTAACTATGTTTTTAATATCACTTTATAGGCTATTGATTATATTCAAAATAAGATAGCTAAAAGGAACTACAACGTTAACGGGGTTTTATTATTTGATATGGTCAATGGACATCTATGTATGAAAAAACCGCGGAGTGCTACCATTTAAAGGGGTGCGTTTTTGAGAAATGGGTGAATTAGTCCCTGGGCACAGGTTACATTAGGGTGAGTTCTATGCAATTTTGATACAAATACGTCTACATAAAAATTGTTCCTGGTTAAATTTCCTATCAAAATATAACTTTTTAAAGTCAAAGATACTTTTTTTTACAAAAATATATTCAAAAGAAAAAGCACAAAGAAACCCAAAAGAAAGAAATTTTGTTTTTTGTCCCATAACTTTTGTCCACGGGGATATAGGTATAGATATTGCTTCACAGAAAAAAAACTTACATATTTTCTCTTTAAAATGATGTTTGGTAGAGGTCATTAGGATTTACAGTTTTCGAAATATGATTTTTCAAATTTCGCCACTCACAGCAATTTTGGGCAATTTTCCTTGTTATTTCGCAAATATTGTTCTGTAACTTTTTTCTACGTAACTTTAGGTATATGCAATGGTAAACGTAATAGGAATAGAAATCAATTACCTTTAAAATGGTCTACTGTATAACGTTGTACGACTTTGTTTAAAGAGATTGTGGTTTTTCAAGATTTTTATACTTTTAACGATTTTTTTATAATATAATATAAAAATAAAACAAAATTATTATATAATATATTATATATTATATAATACCTAATATAAAAAAATATTAATTTTACATTTTTTACGATTATTTTTGAAATTTCTCATTATAACTTTTTTTCTTGTACATGAATATACATACTACCTATATATTGCGCAACAAAGAGGGCTTACTTTCTGTTCTTTAAAATGGTGTATCATCTATATTTAAATACATAATGGAAACCGAGTGATTCTTTGATATTTTTTTACCTGTATTATTTAAAATATTTCTTTTACAAAAATTACAAAAACATTAGTCTTAAAAAACATCACTTTAGTTAAAATTATTTAAACGTTGACATTTAAAAAAATTTCAAAATCGAAGTCCATCTCTTCGTTAGCATTAGCTTCAATATCTTCCTCTGACACCTCAGTTATCTTAGAGTTCCCACAATTAGTACCCATGCACATGCACCCTTTGCAGAATATTGAACAACTAATTCCTATCTTCCTACAACCGCAGTTTTTTGTACATCCTTTGGTACATTTACATGCTATTTTTTCAAGCAAAGCTTGTGGTGCAGGAGCTTTGACAGTAAATATTGGAATTAATACATATTTTCAAGTTTGCCCAGCCGAGTCAAGTGGATCAAAAGTATTACCTATAAAAAATAAGATTCAATCATAACACACAATCACATAAAAAAGTTATAATGGGGAATTTAAAAAATAATCCTAAAATCAAAAATCGTTGCAAGTACTTATTACAATTTGAAAAAGCATATCTTATTCAAAAATAACCCTAGAATTTTTTATAATACACCATTTTAAAGTAAACAGAATAAGCTTTATTTTTTATTATATAACATATTATACCATATAGAAAAAAACGGTATAATGGGAAATTTAAAAAATAATCGTAAAAATATAAAACTCGTTAAAAGTCTTGAAAAAGATAACCTCTTTAAAAGAAGTCCTACAACATTATACAGTAGACCATTTTAAAGGTAATTGATTTCTATTCCTCTTGCATGTACCATTGCATATACCTAAAGTTACGTAGAAAAAAGTTACAGAACAATATTTGCGAAATAACAAGGAAAACTGCCCAAAATTGCTGTGACTGGCGAACTTTGAAAAATCATATTTCGAAAACTTTAAATCCTAATGACCTCTACCAAACATCATTTTGAAGAAAAATATGTAAGTTTTTTTTCTGTGAAGCAATGTCTATACCTATATCCCCGTGGACAAAAGTTACGGGACAAAAAACAAAATTTCTTTCTTTTGGGTTTCTTTGTGCTTTTTCTTTTGAATATATGTTTGTTAAAAAAAGTATCCTTGACTTTAAAAAGCTATATTTAGATAGGAAATTTAACCAGGAACAATTTTTATGTAGACGTGTTTGTACCAAAAGTGCATAGAACTCACCCTAATGTAACCTGTGCCCAGGGACTAATTCACCCATTTCTCAAAAACGCACCCCTTTAAATGGTAGCACTCCGCGGTTTTTTCATATAGAGAGATTCATTGACCATACGAAATAATAAAACTCCGTTAACGTTGAAGTTCCTTTCTATAGTACATAATCAATAGCCTATTAGCCTTATGTATTTAATACATTAAATAAATATAGTGTATTATACAGTGGCCGACTACAGATTGACTAGCACTGTGGTATGATATGCGCTATGCGCCGTACTTAGCTCTGGTATGTCGCAGTGAATTATACACTCCCTACACTCCGCAGGCTTCTACGTACTTAATGGTATTGAAATTAATGATATTTACCGTTCTAATCAGGGATTTATTAATAATTACCGGTCGATGTGATTAATTCGGTCATATTTATTACTTTTACCTAGTTATTCGGTTTGTATTAATAGTAACCGGTAATTGTTAATAATTTCCAATTAATCACACTTACCGTAACATTATATATACCAATAATGACATAGCAGAAACACGATCCGATACAGAGAGGAAAAAAATTTACTCGAAACAGCGGAGATGAAAACCCTTCAAAAAGTCGATGGTAAGACTCTATAGGACAGAGCTATAAGTACAGATATACGACGGAGATGCAAGGTAGACAATAACTGGGTAAAAAACAGAAGAATAAAATGGTAGGACCACATAAGCCGAATGACAACAAGTAAAGTAATAAAGACAGCGAGAGACGGTTCCCCAATAGAAAGATGATCAGTGGGAAGACCACGAAAACGATGGAATGACAACTTACTAGAGGTACATTGAAAAAACAGAGAAATTCATGTCTTTACAAAAAGAAGAAGAAGAAGAAAAAAACAAATATATTTATTTCCCTGTTTGATCACAACTAAGATATTAGATGGATTGCTACTGTAAGATACGTTCAGGTATTTTGATACACCTGAAAAGTGATTCGGAGCACCTGCCACAGTTTATTCCTATCCTGAGAAGTGTTGCCCAGATTCGTCTTGGTTGGTTGAAACTTTCTAGCTTGCTTATAATACATAGCCTATTCCGGGAGGACGGCAGTTTATTTTTCTCACCAACGGTCGGCTTTTAAATCTTAAAAGTTCCTTTTAATTAGAATTCTTGCAGAGTCTAGTGTAAACAATATTAGCTATTGCAAAATCGCCCATTTTAGCAGTTACCTCGTGGATGTTGTTTCAGTAGAAGTCAAAATTAAGGCTGAATTTGTTCATATATATTTTGCTACAATATAGCAACCTCTATCCTAGGTAACACCCAGTAGATCACAACCTGAGATTCTTTCTCAAGCTCAATTACAATTTATTTTCTGTGTGCGATTATTGCATTGAGACCAGGTCAATCCTTTACTAGTCTGTACAGGATTCGGCCATTTGCTCTCTTATGTTTTCTACAACAAGTTATCAAACTCGTATACCGGGTCCGAGTCCCTTTATCAACAGTTGGTCCTTATAGACAAGGCTGAAACGGCGGGTTCATTGGGAAAAATATTCCCATGAAATTTTTTTGCATAATTACATTCGTGAGACATCCCAGAATAAGGTTCAAGAAGTCGCCCACTTGAAAAGTGGGCCAAATTTTTTTTTTTTAATTCTATTTAATCAAATTGCTAAAATCAATATGTTTGTCCCGGATTTTTTTTTAGGTTTATTGGACCATTATGGATAAAATAGGTCTCTTATATTTTTTCTCTAAAGTTGATCGTTTTCGAGTTATAAGCCATTTTAAATTGAAAAAAACGAAAAATGGCGATTTTCAAGGCTTACTAACTAGGTTAAAAGTTATTATCATGAAAGTCAGAAAGTGACTAAATCAAAGTTTAATGCCCCCCCTATAAGATCCCGAAGAAATTGTTGTCATTACCAAGCTGTTATTTTTAAGTAATAATATTGAGCGCCATGCACGTGGTAGCCGGCCGTAAATGCTGAGTGCGAGAGAGATGCCACTCCGGCAGTCCAATTGTGCATCTTACTTGCACTCACATTTACAGCCGCCTACCACGTGCATGGCGCTCAATATTTTTACTTAAAAATAACAGCTTAGTAATAAAATAATGACAAACCTTTCTTTAGGCTCTTGTAGGGGGGGCATTAAACTTTGATTTAGTCACTTTCTGACTTTCATAATAATAACGTTTAACCGAGTTATTAAGCCTTCAAAATCGCCATTTTTCATTTTTTTCAATTTTAAATTGATTATACCTCAAAAACCATCAACTTTAGAGAAAAATTGTAACAGACTTTTTTTATCCAGAATGGTCCAAGAACCTACAAAATAATTGCCCGGGCCAAAAATATTGATTTTTGCAATTTGATTAAAAAAATTGTTAAAAAACATTTGGCCCACTTTTCACGTGGGCGACTTCTTGAAGCTTATTCTGGGATGTCTCACGAATGTAATTATGCAAAAAAATCTCATGGGAATATTTTTCCCAACGAACCCGCCGTTTTCGCCTTGTCTATTAGTAGGCTTAATGGTTGGCAGTGTCATCTTTAATAGCTTAGAAATCTGATAATTCCTCTTGCCAGAAGACCTTTTGAAAGATTAGTAGAGTACGTGGGTAGCCACATTGTCCTTAAATTTGACCATATATTCCCTCTCCATCGCATTCGTGGATGTTCTAAGGGATTTTTTTCTGTCGACGCTTCCTCCTAGATTAACTTGGCAAGGCGGTTATTACGAGGTCTATGGACATTGTCAGTCCATCTTAAACGTTGTGATTTAATCTCTCGGACTACGTCGCTAACCTTGTCTGTTTACTGCCTGAATTCTCCCTTTTATCTCTTCCGTGATATCGTTATCTGCGGTGATTGTCGCTCCGATATATAAAAATATCCGTTCTTTCAAAGTTTATGGGTCTATTTTAACATTTTGTCCTATCCTATCTCGTCTCTTTTATCTGTATCACCAACGTAGATGTTAAATAGCAGCCTGGACTAATAATGTTATTGTAAGTCTTCTTCTTCTTCTTCTTCCTCTTCTTTCTCTTTATAAGCAATTCTGCTTGTTCATTGGCGGATTGATACCTCTATGGAAGGTTGTCACTGCATCTTTTGCGCGGTCGGCCGATACTTCTTCTACCGATTGGTGATTTATCTCGTGCTATTTTGACCACACGTGTCTCCCCCATTCTGGTTATGTGGTTGTTCCATTTTTTTTCTATTTAGTGTCCATTCGTTTATACACTGTACGTTACATTGTCTTCTAATATCTTCGCTCCTCTTTCGATCTCTCAGTGTATCTCATGTAATTCTTCTCAGTACTCTCATCTCTGCCGTTTCCAGTATTCTTTGTGTTGTGGCTGTATCAGGTCTTGTTTCTGATGCATATATCATTATTGGTCTTACACTGGCTTTATAAATTATTGACTTCATCTCAGTGTTAACATGTCGGTTTCGTCATATAGTGTTACTAATGCATCCTGCCAATCTATTTGCTTTTTGTACTTATTTCTCACTTGTGTGTCTAGGTCTCCGTAACTTGACAATGTAATTCCAAGGTATTTTACTTCAATTACTTGTTTAATACTGATACCATCAATTTCTATTTTGAATCTGATTGGTTTTTTACTGATTACTATTGTTTTGGTTTTCTGAGATAAAATTGCCATATTGAATTCTTTTGCTCTTATGTTAAATCTGTGGAGTTATGTTATTGTAAGTAATATGTAAAATGAAGCATGCCATAGTGTAACCATCGTTATGTTTTTTCTACATTTCTAGTACATCTTAATTTCATAAAATAAGCATACGCCATCAATCCAGTATTACAAAATTCTCTATTTATTACTGCAATATCCACCTATAGTTATAAATTAAATACACAATGACTGAATGTAATTACATACTTTCCAAAAATTTCTCCATTTAGTTCATCATCATACCGATTTTATTAAGTTATGAAACTCGTTGGCCTATGTTGACATAATATTAATTCAAAATAGCATTTGGAACGGATTATATCTGCTAATTTGTATGATAAACTAAAACAAATCCAAAGAATAATACGGATATAATTGCTATTACATGATTAGGTGTGGTAATAGCTTCAATCAAAATGTAAACTATTTGTAGAGAACTCCAGACGTACACTCTTTTGTAAAAAAAAAAGTTTGTGTTGTATGTCCCGATATTTGTTATTTTTTATATTTACTTTAGAGTTTATAGTACATTGTTGTAATGAATTCAAATCAAAGGCGAGTTTTACGGTTTTTATATGAATAATATCATTTAATTATTAGTGGAGTCACTGAAGGGGAATATGAGCTATTACCTCCGATTTCGTTGAACCTCCATCTATTTGCATGAAAATTGGTGAGTGAATAGAGGATATCTCAAGGGACAAAAGTCACATGGTGCCAACTTGCGCTTTTACCCTGGGGGTGAATGCCCCCCTTCTCGCGGGTGAAAATTATATTATTAAAAATAACCCCATAATTCAATAGAGGGACAAATTTCAAGCAAAATTTGTTATATAAAGTTATTAAAATAAATCAAAACTTTTTGAGTTATTAAAGATCAAAGATTTTAATTTTTCTTGAGAAAAATGCATGTTTTTAACCAATTTTTCATCAATAACTCAAAAAGTGTAAGTTTTTACAAAAAAGTTATTCTTAACAAAATTGAAGCAAATAAAAAACAAAATAAAGCCCTTACTACAAAACCTTTTAATGTTAACTAAAACTGAGTTATAGGTAATTGAATGTATATTTTTTTCGGCGAGTAAAAAACTTTAAGTATTCAAGCTGAAATAACGGGAAATTTGTGCATTTTATAACATAAACTTATTAAACATTTGTCAAAGTACTTAAAAATATCTATTAAATGAGCCCCCGAACATGTTCATAGTGTTAAAATTTATGCCCCAAAACTTTTTTTAAAATTTATCTTTTAAAATATTTCCAAAAAATGTTATTGTTTTCTTTTAATAACTTCGTTCGTGTTTACAATATTAGGTTTATCTAAAAACTGTTTCAAAGTTAATTCCAAGTGCTATTTAAGCACGTTGAACCTAATATTTTAAACTCCTAAGTTTTTTAGAAATAAAAGGTTAAATGACCCTGGTTGCATGGCTCCCACAGCAAAATTTAAAATTTAAACGTTTGTAACTAGGTTAATATTTACCCTATAGAAATAGTAAAACAGGTAAAATATTTGGCACAGAAAAAACTAAAATTTGGTTATATATAATTTTTTACGTATATTGAGTATTTTTGGAGTTATTATCAATAGAATATTAGAATCACAGTAATTTTAAAAATTATGATTTTTTTCAATTATATCTTTTTTTCAAAAAAATTCATTCTAAACCGGTCAAAATTATCGAAAACATTACTCATGCTACTATAAAGAAGTTTTTGAAAGGATTACTATAAATTTTAATTTTTGTGGAAATGGCGTATGTTTTATTTTTCACTTTTTCCTAAAAACTTCGAAACGGTTCTTTTATTTTCATTATAACTTGCTCAATTTTGACGCTATTACTTTGTTCTAAAACTCATTGGATAGGTATTCGGAAGTACTTTGGCAAATATTTAACAGAAATATTCTATACATTGCATGGTTTTCCCGTTATTTAAGCTTGAATACTTAAATTTGAGTACTCGTCGAAAAAAATACACATTAAGTTGCCAATAACTCACATTGAGCTAACATTAGCTTAGTTCTTTATGTAAGGAATGTATTCAATTTTTTATTATCTTCAATTTCAGTAAGAATAACTTTCTTGTAAAAGCTTATAGTTTTTCAATTATACGTGAAAAACCGATTTAAAACATGCATTTTTTAAAGAAAAAATAAAATCTTTGGTCTTTAATCAACACTAAAAAGTGTTGATTTATTTTAATAACTTTATATAACAAATTTTGCTTATAACATGTCCCTATATCGACTTATGGTATTATATTTAATAAAATAATTTTCACCCCCAGGGTAAAAGCGCAAGTTGGCATCATGTCACCTTTGTTCCTTGAGGTATCCTCTAATTACTCACCAATTTTCATGAAAATCGATGGAGGTTCAACGAAATCGGAGGTGAAAACCTTCAGTGACTGCACTATATCTGTATCTTATTCTCCTCTTTCAAGAATTATCTTCTTTGTTCACTTAGACATTTTGATAAACAATTTAACACATACATAATACGCCAAAAATATCACTGCCAGTTTGTAATTAAGAGGAAACAGTAACGATCAACAGGTAGCGAAAACGCGTTCCAAGATTGCAGCTGCAATTTTGAATATTATTTTGAGATATTTGGCATACGTATTCGTAATATAATAAAGAATGGCGGTACAGAGCCCAATTTGAAAAATATATTAATATGTGGAAATTACTCTGTAATTAAATACAATATTAAAAAAACGAGCCTATACCGCCATTAAGAAGAACAAAAAATTACACTTTCTTCACGTAAACGTTCTTATCCGATGCCTAGATTTTGTGTCATTTTGACTAAATTTTTTATTTCATTAGTAGTTCCAAAATGACACAAAATCTAGGCATCGGATAAAAAAAAATTATTTGAAGAAAGTGTATTTTTTTGTTCTTCTTAATGGCGGTACAGGCTCGTTTTTTTTAATATTGTATTTAATTACAGAGTAATTTCCACATATTAATATATTTTTCAAATTGGGCTCTGTACCGCCATTCTTTATTATATTACCAATAGGTGTGCCAAATATCTCGAAAAAATATTCAAAATTACAGCCGCAATTTTGAAACCCGTTTTTGCTAATTGTTGATCGCTACTGTATCACCTTAAACAAAGTTTGCTTTAAGGTACCTAATAGAACCAGTAAAATTAAATTTTTTCATAATACAGAACAAGTAAAACTTCGTTTGTATAATGGTATAAAAAGTTTATTGAAACACTATTAAAAAGTCATCCAAAAGGATTCGCAAAACGTTTTCGATCTAGATCAGATCATCTTCAGTGCGTTCTGCTTTGTAGATGAAACTAGCAACCTTATAGAATATATGAGATCGAGAAATATGATTTACATTTCGAAAAACTTGTGTTAGTATCGACTCTAAGTCGATGTTAAAAGATTAATTTAAGAGTACTCAAAGGGCAACATGATTCAATGCTCGATGATAACGTGTAGTTCTTGCCAGTTCAATGGCAATGCAAGATTAAACTTGCATGGGTTAAGAATCTTAAAAAATTTCCCTGTTTTTTCTTAGTGTTTCTTAATTAGTTTTTATAGTAATTACAAAATTATTATTCACATAAAAAAATTGTAAAACTATGCAAATGCCAATAAAAATAAAAACAACAATCATGCAATGTTATTTTGTTTGTTAGACTATATTGAGTTACCGATAATTTTTTGCTATTTTTTTATGATCACAAGGTTCGATATTTGCAAATAAACTAGAAAACTAGATAAAGTGAGCATAAATCATTTTGTATTAATATTACTAAAGAGTAAACAGTAGAGATCAACAGGTAGCAACAAAATATAACTTCGGGAGATAGTATCATAAACTTTGGCAACAGTGGTAATCTTTGACATTATCTAAGATTAACATTTTGACAATATCATAGTCGCGCTAAATGGAAGAAATAGAAAACGATTGTATTATTAATAAATAGATATTTATAAAAATAAACCAAAACGGGTGAAAATTTTATGTTAAGATAGGTATTTAGAAAGGTATTTTCATGAAATATCTAATAACAAAACAATAATAAATACTCATTTTTTGTTGTGAAGGAAACAAATTTCGATTTTCGCATAATTTTGGCACGGTTTTTATTCGGCTTTTTCTTGGAAGGTTTCACTTTATTTTTCGTTTATTTTACTTTTTCCATTTTGTTAAACTACTGATAAATTTTTAGAATAAAAATCCTCCTAAAACTTTATATACTCGCATTAGAATTCGAAATATTTTTACGTAAAACATACTTACCTACCTACATATAACTAAAACTCACAATTAACAAAAATCTATTCTTTCAAAGAGAATAACAACTTATACAACAACAAATATATAATAAATTAACTATCAATAAACACTACTTTCCTATGAAACAACAATAACGAATTCTTAAATTAACAGACTACTGCACTGGACAGATATCGATAAAGATGACAGAACAGATTAGAGAAAATTGACGCAGGTTTGTCAAAATGACAATGATAATTTCTCTATGTTGCCTAATTAGTTATTTAGTTATAATATGTTCGATTTCAATAAAAAATTTTAGTAGCTCCAAGATTACACAAAATCTAGGCATGGGATAAAAAAGTTTATTTGAAGAAATTTTTTTTTCTTCTTAATGGCGGTACAGGCTCCTTTTTTCAATATTTTATTTAGTTATAGAATAATTTCCACGTACTAACATATTTCTGAAATTGGGCTCTGTACCGCCATTCTTTATTATATTACGAATATATTGGCCAAATATCTCGACAAATTATTCAAAATTAGAGTCGCAATCTTGGAACGCGTTTGTTGCTACCTGTTGATCGCTACTGTAGCCTCTTAAAACTGGTAAGCCATTTTGACGTAATAACAAGTTCCCTGGAAAATATCAACAACTAAGACAAAATCCCTGGTAGTGTCAAGGGAACCCATAAGATGCAAATTAGTAATTAACAACGAACTAATTGAACAAGTCTCGAGATTCCAATATCTGGGAATCGAAATATGTAGTTATGGAGATGTTAAAGACAGCGTCCGAAAGCAAGCAAATAAAGCCAATTACGTGTCAGGATCTCTGAGGGATGTCATCTGGAGAAACAAAGATAGAGCCTGGAAGGCAAAGTACGCATATACAAATCATGTGTAAGACCGATCATGACGTACGCAATAGAAACAAGATGTGACACAGCAGAAACCAAGAGGATACTGAGAACATTAGAAATGAGAACGTTGAGGTCAATAACTGGGAAAAGACTAAGAGACAGAATACCGAACGACAGAATAAGAGATCTCTGTAATATACAAGATATATTACGGTGGGAAAGACAGAGACGACGAGAGTGTAAACAGCATGTGACGAGAATGGACAGCGAGAGAATAGCCCGTATAGCCAGGGATTCGAAGTCAACAGGAAAGAGACCAATAGGGAGGCCCTTTAAAATTGGTGAGATAGCTGGCAGTCAACATCACAGCTACGAATACAAGCTCAAAATTGGTTAGAAACAGGCCAAGAGGCCTAGTATAAGAAGAAGAAGAAGAAGAAGAAGAATTTAAATTTTCATTATTTACGTATAGTTAGTTCATTCACTCACGGTAAAATATTGCAAAACCTCAAAATTTTAAAGTACCACTTCGATTGACATCCAATTTGGTATAAACATAGCTAACATGTCAAAGAAAAAAAGTGATATTGTCCTGATGTGTGCTTTTGCCCTAGGGCTGAGGATCATCCCTTCTCGAGGAGTGGAAAAGCGTACGTTCAAAATAAAATCGGAAATGGATAAACTGACTAATTCTAAGCAACTTTTTTTCATTACGTCAATACTTTTCGAGTTATTTGCGATTGAATAAGTCCTTTTTTCAACAAAAAAAAAACACGTTTTTAGATGGTTTCTCGCAAATAACTCAAAAAATAAATATTTTATGGAAAAAATATTACCAATAAAAAATTGAAAAAAAATTGTATATGTATGAAGTCAGTAGACCTAGAATATGCAGATTTGTAGCTAATGAGAAGTAGGTTCTTATTCGTCCAATTCCAAATCGAATATTTTGACGTGAAATAACCAAAAAATTAAGCTCTTTTCGGGGAAAACTCATCAGAACTTTTTTAAAGTGTTCAAAAAAGCTTTATTTTTGTTTTTCAAAAAAGGTTCTAGCATCAAAAGCAAGCAAGTTACACTCAAAATAATGTTGGTCCCAATTTTTTGGTACAAAAAACGTGAATATTACCTCCAATTAGCAACCCAAATAAAATTAATCGTTAACGCTTTAAAATTTACTTTACTTACAGTCGGAAAAATGAAAGATTACCCATGAACGATAACATCAATCACTTATTTTTTATTTGCTGTCTTTTTCTATAACACACGTTTGATATTTATAGGAAAAGACAGCAAATACAAAATAAGTGATTGATATGATCGTTCATGCGTAATCTTTCATTTTTCCGACTGTATGTATTGTTTATATAATCTGTAAGTTTCATCTCTTCAAAGTGCTTATTTTTGAAAAAAACTGGTTTTGAATTAAAAAAAATTGAAATTCTGAAAAAAATGCCATATGGCACTTTGAACTGGTGAAACTTACAGATCATATAAAAAATACATTAATAAAGGAAATGGTAAAGCGGTCGCGATTTATTTCATTTGGGTTGCTAAAAAGGGGGAGATTTTCACGATTTTTTTACCAAAAAATGGGCCAACGTTAATTTCAGCTTAACTTGCTTAGTTCTGATGCTAGAGACTTTTATATAAAAAAAAAAAAAAATAAAGCTTTTTTCAAAAGTTTAAAAAATGTTTTTATGAATTTTTCTTGAAAAATGCTTCATTTTTTAAATATTTCACGTGGAAATATTGGATTTGGAATTTAACGAATAAGAACGTATTTTTCATAAGCTACAACTTTGCTTTTACTGGGACTATGGTCTATATGAATAAACCATTTTTTTATTTTTCTATAAACTATATTTTTGCTGTGAATATTTTTTACCTAAAATAATTACTTTTTGAGTTATTTGCTAAAATCCGACTGCTAGTACCCAATTACAACAAAATAATACGATACGGGTCTCGTGGCAGCATCCTTATTACAAGAATCAAAAGTTTTACTTTAATAAATCTAAAAAAAATATTAAAATAAAGCTTTTATTATGACCAAGTTTCTCGTAACGCCTTCGCGGTTTATATAATTTGCAAACCATACGAATGCCGAGAGCAAAGAAGGCTAGGTGAGATCTATGAATTGCATCAATCAAGTAAAACTTTCGATTATTTCTTCTTTTCTTTAACGATAGTTTCACTCGGTGGTGGAAACTATCAGCGGTCTACCGATTATAATAAAGCTCAATCGGGGATATTTTTAATTTATTTTAATTTAAATTTTTTATTGTGTATTTATACAAAGGTTTTTAGTTACAGTATATTAATAAACATTCTCGTTATTCGGTGCCGAAATTTATAGATTATATTATAATTAATTATTACCCATTTTCATTATGCAACGTAATTATGTTAACTCTTTTATATTTCGGGTAGCAATGAATTCTAGGAAATACTTTTTTTAGCGTTTTAATCCAAACAGACCTTTTCAATCCTGCTATTAATAATTATTATATACATTATAAAATACATTCTAAATACTATATGCCTTACCGAGAATCCGTAATGCTTACTATAATTACTGCTAATTATTAGCAGTAATTATAGTAAGCATTATGGATTCTCGGTAACGCATATATTTAGAATGTATTTTGTACGTATGTATATGTATTTTGAACACGAAATATTAACCCATTTAAAAGAGGTTCTCATTTGTCATTGACAAATTTTTTTATGGAATCACTACTAAAAATATGTTTGGTATTCTCTAGAATCTAGATACATAATACACACATATATACATACATAATCGATTGCCTCTTACACTCATAGGTGTCTAGATTTCTTCTTTTATATGCTACGCTCTACAAATTTACGCCACTTCTTCCTTCTGCTGCTAAACCTTTTGCTTCTTGTCACGATGTTCCTCTTTTCTTAAGTATTTCGTTTACACTAGTGTTCCAGCTTTTCCTTGGTCTGCCCCTCTTGCTTTTACCCACTGCTTTGGCCTCCCATGACATTTTCGCTTATCTGTCACCACTCATTCTTATCATGTGTCCAGCCTTTTTAACTTCTTCTCTTCAACTTTTTCGTTGGGCGATTTTACGTGTAGTTCATGTCTTATATATCTTCGTTTCTTCTCTTTTTGGATTAGCTCTATTGCTCTTCTTTCCAATTGTGCGAGTCTCCATATTCAATTTTCATATTTTATCATTTGTAATGATCTTTTGGTATTTAACTTTTACAACATTATTTTTTATCTGTTGATTTGCATATTCTCCTCATCATCATCCAGCCTCAAAAGTCCACTGCTGAACATAGGCCTCCTCCCCTCGTTTCCAACCCCATCTATCCTGCGCCGCCCTTATCCAGTTTTTATTTACCTTTCTTAAGTCGTCAGTCCATCTTGTAGGCGGTCGACCGACGCTTCTCTTGTCTTCTCTTGGCCTCCATTCCAATAGCCTCTTCGTCCATCGCCCATCTGTCATTCTGGCTACGTGTCCTGCCCATCTCCACTTCAACCTGGCTATCCTCTCGATGGCATATTCCCCTGGCATATTCTCCTAGTTGTTTTTGAATTTCTCTTTCTTGGATCGTGTAGCTATCATCAATAAAAAGTTTTCTTCTGTTAGTATGTCTTAACTTGTTCTTATTTTTTATTATTTCTGCTTTATTGCCAGATGAACCCAATTCTAACTTGCAAATAATCTTAGTCATTTTCGTTATCTCTTTTATCTCACACTTCGATCCAAGAAAAGCTTGCAACTTATTAACTATTTCTTCTTTCAGCTCTTCATTATCTCTTTTAGTTTCAAATACGGTGATAATAATGTTATTTCGACGTTCTTTCTTTTCCATAGTCTCAAGTGTTTCTTCTAGCACCCACACTTTAGTTTTCATTACTTCATTTTCTCTCTTAATCTCTTTTACTTCTTCCAAACTCTGCTTCCATTCACTTTCGTATATTTGACAATTTTATTATTTCTTTACGCTCAGTGCTAATTTTTTCATTTCATTTGCTATCTGTTTCATTCTGTTTGTTACTCTTTTAAGTATCTCGCTCAATTCATCCATTCCGTATTCTTCTGCTACGTTTATGGGCATTGCAATATGTGTTGCCTATCTGCTAGCGCCAGCGATCATCCATAAGTCGACCTTTCGGATGGATAACCGCTACCCACTGATAACACACCACGATATTTTGGTTTCAGCTTATTCGATGATTGTTATTATTAGTCATATGATTTCACTAACACTATCAGCACTTTATTGTAGTATGTGATTTGTTCACGATACATTCTTGTACATCCGTACAATTTTTAATGCTCGAAATTCGAATGCAATAGCCGGGCACTTAAAATTGCGTTGCTTATCAGCAAACTAGCCTATCACCCGTTCTGATACATAATATGTATAATAATTATATATATGCACTGACCGCTTATTTTCACAATTT
Source organism: Diabrotica virgifera virgifera (assembly GCF_917563875.1). Lineage (NCBI taxonomy): Eukaryota > Metazoa > Arthropoda > Insecta > Coleoptera > Chrysomelidae > Diabrotica > Diabrotica virgifera. The sequence goes on along the minus strand of NC_065450.1, from coordinate 192,395,537 downwards.
TATCAGGAAGAAATACTCGATGCTATTTTCTTTTTCTGTCGAATAACAAGTTTTTGGTTATTTTTTCTGAATAAGAATAAAAGAAACTTTGTATTTAAACCTTTGATACTGATTATTCTTTTTCGGAAAAAATCCTAATTATTGTTCTTCTGCGGTACAAGACTTTAAACTTAAGACGACAAGAGGAAGTGGTGTTAGAAGTAAGGTGAATGAAATAACAAGGTAAATTGACAAATAGACAGTATATCTGATATTACTAAGAGAAATAAAGGAAAAAGAGCAGGCTACTCAAAAAATATAGATAAGTATAATATACACATATAATATATAATGTGTAAAAAAGATAGAACAGACGAAAGGAGGAGTGTCATAACTAGTAAAAAAGAAATTTAAGAAAACATCACTATTTGGGAAAAAATCAATAAATAAAAAAATTTAAAGCACTCATGGGTGTGCCGACAGAAGTGAAAACTTCTTATATTATAAATTATTACGAGCTCAATGCTTTTTCCCCATCCAAAAAGAAGTGCTATACCTATATTTTATACGTGTTGCGTACGTTCGATGCTATTTATATATACATATACTTATGAAATTTAGTTCGGCAAAGTGATGACGGTCGCAAACTTGATATTTTTCCCCGTCCAAAAAGTGCACAACGTCCCTAAAGAAGTTTTTACTTAAAAAATTTATTTCGTCGGAACAATGACGGTCTTAATACTTTTTCCCCATCTAAAAATTGCACAACGTCCCTAAAGAAGTTTTCACTTCAAAAATTTATTTCGAAGCGATGACGGTCGCTAATTCAATACTTCTTCCCCATCCAAATAGTGCACAAAGCCCCCAAAGAAGTTTTCACTTCAAAAACTATCACTTTTTCACTTTTTCTCTATCATTCAACACTTTTTCACATATATGATTTATAATATTTATTATTATTAGTTTAAAATTTTGACCTTGTGATCATAACATTTTTAAATCTAGTCAAGCCTTTCCAATACATGTAAAACATATTTGTTAATTATAGAAATAAATATATATGTAAAATAAAAACATTTCCATAATTTGTCTAAATTTTTAGTGAATTTGTCTTGTTTATGTCTGTAAATAAAATGTATGACTTTCGTTATTTTTTACCTTATTACTTATTGTGCAAAACATCCAAAATGTGACATGGTACAATCATTTGACTTGAGCTACCCGTAAATGTTTAGGTAATATAAAAATTAAGTGTAAATATACTAAGAAGTCATTGAATAATTTATTTGGCCTAATGCATCATACGATGGGATAAAAATAATAAAAATAAAATAAAAATTAAAATTATTAGTCCAGGCGGGGCCTGTTTTGAATTATATAATTTCCACAGAAATCTGTTAAGCCTTAAACGCCCAACCTTTTATAGGTTTCATGTAAGCCCAAGGTTGGGTAAAAAATGTCCACCTCGAAAATAGCTAATATATTTATTGACAGTTGTTACAAATGTTAGAAACGGATTAATCAGAAGAAATGGAAACAATATTATGCATAGTAAACACAGCATGTTCTAAAATATGAATATAAACGGTGCACAAATCTTACGACAAAATTTAGATTTACAATAAAATTAACATACCAGTAAAAGCCAGTAATTCAGATTTTTCGATTTTTTCGATATTTTTCCGTTACGTCCTCATTAGTGTGACGAATAATTATGTCGATTATGTAATAATACGTCGATAATTATGTGCATTATATTTCTGCCAACGAGAAAATATATAGAAACCTTTACCCAAGGATGGACATTTTGTGCCCACCCATATTTTGAATTCAAGATATTATTTTATTTTTAAAAATATCTGTAGAACCAAATTAACATTCGATAAAAGATCGTCTTTTTAACAATAAATAATTTGTGAAAAATGTTGGAACACGTAATAAATATGTTATAAGAAAATACGCATTAGGTGGACATATTTTTACTTACCCTTGGGCGTTTAAGGGTTAATTTACTGGAATCACTTCAGTATGTACCTTGTATCAATAATCATGGCATGCTTAAGTAGCAAACCGTGTGCCTAATATTTTATTTAAAAAAATCTGAGAAAAATCGAAAATTTTTGCTTTTTTGTGCTCCTATTTGCACCTATATCACCAGAGATATTGCTCTCTTATTAAATTGGCATTATAATTTTTTAATTAGACCAGTGTTTTTCAATCTGTGGGTCGCGACCCCTCGGGGGGTCGTGCAGCCTTACTCGAGGGGTCGCCAACTGAAAGAATAAATTAAGGTTCTTAAACAAAAACAAAATTTTAGTGGGAAGGATGTGCTTGTTTATTTTTCAGAAGTTTATCAAATTGTGGTGCTATTTTTGAAACGTTAATAATCAAATCATTTTCTAATTGCAGTCTATTTCACATATTTAGTTTTAATGTCTACCATTGAAGAAGATGCCAGTTCACACAAGTACGAAATGACAAATTGCACTAAAAATTTAAGAGCTTCCCTTGCCAGCTACCGATAATGATGTTTTCTTTTCATCCCAGATATGTTGACACTTGGCGAATAACATTCCATTTTAAGCATGCCACTAGATTCGTTCATGTTTGTGGGAACATCAGCCAGATCTATTTATTTGCCAAAAAAAAGGGTTTAAATCCATCTACGCCCATTATCAACTTCAGAGTTCAAGTCTGGAAAGTATGTCAAAAGTTGATCTTGTAAATTATGCAAGCTCTGTATCATGAACACATCGACATCTTGGAAATCTTAAAAATCATGGAAACGATATCTTCTGAACGCACGGAAAAGACTCAATTATTTTTTTTGCGGGGAGGTTGACCACAATCGATGTTTTGCGTGAAATGCTTTTACTTTATCTTTAGCTGTTAAAATATTCCTTTGTCTTCCTTGAAAGTTCTTCTTTAAATTGTTAAGGTAACTAAAAAGATCTGCCAAAATTGCATTTTTCAAGAGCCAAAATGGTCAGAAAAACGATTAACAAATTTAGATTTTGCATCTTTTAGGAACATTAACAATTCAGCTCTCAGTTCCAGAACTCTTGTCAATACCTTTCCTTTGGAAATACCTTATCCACCTGACCTCTGTGTAATAAAGGAGATTTTGAGGAAGCGAGCCCATATATTCACAAACGATTCTGAAAAGCTGTAATTGCAAAGCTTTACCTTTCATGAAAATCAGTCTGTTTAAGGATATTTTATGTTTGGCATTATTGATTGTATATTGCAATAAGTTCGCCATTTTTGCCAGTCGTAGCTTCAGCGCCATCGCTACAAATAGCGATACATTTTTTCAAATGAAAATTGTAGACGCATTTTCTAAAAACATATCGTACAAACACTTGCCAGTAGGGTTTGCAGAAAGTGCTTTGCAAAATAAGATTTCTTCCGTCATACTGTTATCTGCTTCAAAGCGCACAAATACTACAAACTGTTCACAATCGGAAACATCTGTAAATTCATCACACTGCAAAGCAAAATGTTGGCTGTTCTTTAATTTTTGGCCAGCGTGAATAACAGATAAATGTACCAAAATAGAAAAAATTATCACCTAACGTATGTAGTCTTCTAATTACATTATTTTTTTGGCTTTCTATGGCACAAGGGGGTCGTCAGAATATTTCAACCTGTAAAGGGGTCGCGAAGTCAAAAAAGATTAAAAAACACTGAATTAGACTATGGAACAATAATAAAAAAAAATAATTATTCGATAATGAAGTCTGGTCGATCTGAATAAACCATTTTTTAATTACTAGTCAAAGAAATAAGGTTTTTATCTTGACACAACCCCCTCTAGGACAAAAACAAATTTTTTGAGTAGTGTGGACCCCTATAATAAGAACCTTTATATGTTTACTGCAGCCTATTTTTTCTATATACATATACTTTGGGCTAATTAGCAAAATTCATGGAAAAGTTATTTACCAGCAATTTTATTGCTGGAATCGAAATATAAGATCCTATATATTAATAATATAGGTATGCAAAGTCCGCAGATAGTGTGCTACTTTTTTTATAAACAAAATGGCGCCGACAAATCGTATTTTTTTTTTAATTATTGCTCTTTAGCTCCGAAGATTTTAACTTTACAACAAAAACACTCAAATAAAAATTCACCGCAATTAAATTCTGCATACAGATATGTTTTTCGCGGTTTGCTCCGACGAAAATTTTCCTCGGAAAATGCGAGTTTTCCTAACAAAAACTCTAATTTTCAAATAAAGTTTTAGGTAAGTAATTATTAATTAATAAATAAATAACTTAGTGATATCAAAGCTGTCTTGGTATAGATTGTAATTCGAGAAGCCGGTGAAAATTAAAGGAATAGTTTGGCAACAATTCAATTGTTAATTAACAATTTACGATCGCAATAATAACCAAAATAATCATGATACGTTAATCAAACTTATAAAGATTATAAAGATGAGATGCTTATTTAATATTTTATCGACAAAATATAAATTTTTCTTTTTTTTTGCATAATCTTTAAATTTTGAAAAAAAATAGTTATAATACGCTGGTTTAATTAGTAAAGTACAAAGAAAGGTTATTTACCAGCAATTTTATTGCTGGAATCGAATTATAAGATACTATGTATTATTAGTATAGGTATGCAAAGTCCGCAGATAGTGTGCTACTTTTTTTGTAAACAAAATGGCTCCGATAAATCGTATTTTTTTCAATTATTGCTCTATAACTCCGAAGATTTTAACTTTACACCAAAAACACTCAAATAAAAATTCACCCCAATTTAATTCTACATAGAAGCATGTTTTTTCCGATTTGCTCCGACGAAAATTTTCCTCGGAAAATGTAGGTTTTCCCAACAAAATCTCGAATTTTCAAATAAATTTTTTGGGCCAGTAATTATTTATGAATAATTATATAGCTTGGCGAAATAAAAGCTTTCTTGGTATAGATTATAAATTCAGAAGCCGGTGAAAATGAAACGACTATTTTAGCAACAATTAAATTGTTAATTAACAATTTACAGTCGCAATAACAACCAAAATAATCATGAGACATTGATCAAACTTAGAAAGATTATAAAGGTGTGATGCCTATTTAATATTTTGTCGACAAAATATAAATTTTTCATTTTTTGCATAATCTTTAAATGTTTAAAACAAATTGTTATAAAAAAATTAACATTTCTCAGAAATTGTTTATTATATTCTAATTTTATAAAATACTTAAAATGCGTATTTCATAGATCTTGAAAATGAATGCTTTAAAAAAACTTTCCAACCATTTGCAAAAAAGGTATGAAACAGCAAAATAAATATACGATTTCTCCGTTATTTATAATTTGTTTTAATTGTTTCAAAGCTTAAACGTGAGTCTATGGTACAATCTAATTACTCACAAAGTATATCAAAAATTAGTGCAATGGTTATATTTTAAGCAAAGATTAAAAATACTTTTTACTGTAATTTTTAGCGCAAAAGTAGGCCTGATACAGAGTCGGAGCTAAAAGTTCACTCGAAGCGACTGACACGCAGCATACATTATTTATAAAATTGTACGTCTCGCGCGGCCGGTCGTCGCTCCGAGTGAACATTTTAGCTACAGTACTGTATTATTCTACTTTCGCGCGTTTAAATTGCAAAAAAATATACTAATGATCTTTAAATAAAATATAACCATTAAACTGATAATCGATATTTTTTTGTAAATAATTAGCTTGTACTTTAAACTCACTTCTACGCTTTAAAAGAATTAAAAAAAATTATAAACACCGTAGTAATCGTATGTTAAGTTTCCTGTTTCATAACTTTTTTGCAAATGGTTGCAAAAAAGTTTTAAAGCATTCATTTTCAAGATATTTGAAATGCGCATTTTAGGTATTTTTTAAAATTACAATATAATAAAAATTTTCTAAGAAACCTTAATTTGTTTATAACTATTTTTTTAAACATTTAAAGATTATGCAAAAAAACAAAAAATTTATATTTTGTCGAAAAAATGTTAAATAGACATCTCATCTTTATTAGATTTCAAAGTTTGATCGGTGTATCATAATTATTTTGGTTATTATTGCGACCGTAAATTATTAATTAACAATTGAATTGTTGCTAAAACATTTATTTAATTTTCATCCACTTCTGGAACTGTGATCTAAACCAAGAAGGCTTTTAACTCACCAAATTATTTAATTATTGGTAAATAATTACTTATCTAAAACTTTATTTGAAAATTAAAGATTTTGTTAAGAAAACCCGAATTTTCCGAGGAAAATTTTCATCGGAGCAGATCGGGAAAAACACGTCTCTATGCAGAATATAATCACGGTGAATTTTTATTTGAGTGTTTTTGTTGTAAAATTAAAATCTTCGGAGTTATAGAGCAATAATTGAAAAAAACACGATTTTCGGGCGCCATTTTGTTTATAAAAAAAGTAGCACACTATCTGAGGACTGTGCATACCTATATTATTAATATATAGGATCTTATAATTCGATTCCAGCAATAAAATTGCTGGTAAATAACTTTTCCCAAAAATGGCCTATTCTCTGATAATCAGCCCAGACTAATAGTTATTAACCAATTAAGATCAGAAAACAATAAATTTTTGATTTTTTCGTCTACTGGCGAAAAGTGAAGCATTTGAAACAAAGTTGAGAGTAATAAACTGTAAATCATATAAAAGAGGACTTCAATATGGCGATATCTGAATGTCTATCCTTATTTGTTGCTTAGAAAATTGCAAAATAAATAATAAATTTTGGGTTTTTATAAATGAGCATAATATCTTATTTAAAAATGAAGTTCTTATTAAATGAAATGCTGAGACTTGTGGTGGTTAAATTATATTCAAAATTTTAAAGCGATTGGTCAAATAGTTCAAAAGTTATTTAGTTTGTTTATCCCAAATTAATTTTTATTGCAACAATATAAGTCAGACAATGATGAAGTTGCAATAATACTACGAACACTTTATGAAAAAACAAGTTTAGTTCTATAAAATTTATTAAAAACAAAAATGAAAATAATTTTATACTAACATGTCGATTTTTTGTTTATGAACAATTAATAAGCACTGAGTTTGTAAAAAAATGCAATCTGTTTAAATACGAAAAAAAAATTTTTTACAGGTAAAGTTATGTAAAGTTAAGTAAAAAGTGATGCTAATTGTTTATAAGTAAAAATCGACATGTTTTAACAAAATGAATTTGCAATGTAAAATTATTTTTGTAATTTTTTTAATAATATTGATATAATAAATCTTCTTATTTCATAAACTATCCGTAAGATTACTGTCGGTTTATCATTTTCTGACCTATATTGTTGCAAAAAAAACTAATTTGGGATAAACAAATTAAATAACTTTTAAATTATTTGACCTATGCCTTTGACATTTTTTAATATAATTTAAGCACCATAGGTCCCAGCATTCCGTTGAAAAGGTTCTAGCTTAATTTTTGAAAAAGTTAATAACATTTATAAAATCCAAAAATGTATTACTTATTTTTCAATTTTCTGAGCAAAAAAATAAGGAGAGAAATATTCAGAGTGCGCCATATTGAAACATTTTATATGATTTATAAGTTTATTACTCTTCACTTTGTTTCAAATACTTCACTTTTTGGTGATGAATAATTTACAGACGAAAAAAGCGAGAATATACCGTTTTTTGATCTTAATTTGTTAATAAATATGTAAGTAAAAAAACGGTTTCAGCAAACATATAGGTTTTTATTCTAGGGTCCCATACTATCTACAAATTTTTTTGGGCTGGAGGGGCTTGTATCACCAACAAGCTATTGTTTCCTTATTTCCCTGAATTATACCAGCTCTTGGAAGTAAACAATATGTGGTCGAGACTTTTGTTTTAAACTATCAAAGTTCTTTTTCATTATATTTAGTATTTTCTCTTCAAGTGTGCATAAAAACTTTTCCACAGACCCAGAGTCTGCGTGAAAAGCAATTTTCGTGTTTGTTTATTAGTTTTTTCTTTCACAACGCTTGATAAAATATTCGCAAAACCATTATAGGGCAGTCAATGAGGGTATTTGGCTCCGAATTCCATCCTACTACATAGACTTACTTGATATTTTCACAGTAAGTAGGGAATAGTTCAAGAAACAAAGTCTACCCTATGTTGATGTGCGCTTTTATCTTGGGGGTGGTTCCCACCCCATCCCGGGGGTCAAAATGTTTTGGTTAAAATAGCCACGGAAAAGTCTAGAACCTAATTTTAAGCAAAAACTGTTCTATGATTATTTTTTGAAAACTCAATACTTTTTGAATTATTCGTGGTTGAAAATTGGCCATTTTCATTGAAAAATGACACCTTTTCGGACGGATTTTTGCGAATACCTTAAAAACTATGCATCTAACAAAGAAACTATATAAAATGTTTCTGTAGGTTATAAAAAAATGAAGAGATTCGTTCCTTCTGAAATCTTCTAGTTAATATACAAAGAGAGATGTGGTAGGTAAGAAGAGTTTGTTTTTTTGCTGCATGCTCAAATCGGTGTATTCAACTTGAAATAACGGAGGAACTGTCGATTTTAGGTATATAATGATACTATTAGCGTTTGTAGTGCTTGAAAAGAACTTTAAAATGAGCAATACTAATTGTCGATTGCATGCAAACTAAGTGAGATATTCTGCAAAAAATTAATGACTAATGTATTTTAAGAAGAAATGAGAAGTATATTTAACCCCTCATCCATCAGAATTTAAATACATCGTTTTCCTTCTACAATACTTTTTATTACAGTGTTATTTCTGTTTTCAAAAAGTAGAGCTGGATTAAAATGAATGGTTTTTGAAAAAAATAAGATGAAATTATAGAGCGCATTTTTAAATATTCTTAAAAATTTTTTTCCTCCATGTATCTCGAAAATGTTAAGAGATACGAAAAAAAGATACCACACAAAAATATAGGGCTTTTTCAGATAAAAATTTCCTTTTTATTTTTCATTACTGTATCTCTTATCATTTTCAAGTTACATGGAGAAAAAAGATTTAAAAAAAAATTTAAAAATGCGCTCTATAATTTTGATCTTTTTTTTTCAAAACCATTCATCTTAAACCCGTCCAACTTTTTGAACATAGAAATAACACTATAATAAAAGGTATTATAAAAGGAAAACCATGCATTTACATTTTGGTGGATGGGGGTTAAAATTACTTCTCATTTTTTCTTAAAATACATTAGTTATCAATTTTTCTTGCAGCATATCTCGCTTATTTTTAATGTAATGGATATTTGATATAGCTCATTTTAAAGGTATTTTCAATCACTACAAAAGGTATTAGTAGAATTATACATCTAAAATCGACTGTTTCTCTGTTATTTCAAGTTGAATACACCAATTTGACAATGTAACAAAAACAAATTATTTTCACCTACCATATCTCTTTTTGTATTATAACTAGAAGATTTATGAAGGCAAGTGTCTCTTTGTTTTTTTATAACCTACAAAAATGTTTAATATAGTTTGTTTAGGTAGATGCATAGTTTTTAAGGTATTCGCAAAAAACCGTTCGAAAAGGTATTATGTTTCAATGAAAATAGTCGATTTTCAACCACGAACATCTCAAAAAGTGTCGAGTTTAAAAAAAATTATAGAACAGTTTTTGCTTAGAATTAGGTTCTCTAACGAATTCCGTGGTAATTTTAACCAAAAAATTTTCCACCCCTAAGAAAGGTTGGGAACCACCCCCAAGATAAAAGCACACATCGGCATAGGGTAGACTTTGAATTAGGAGATAGGTAGAGGCTAGGCCCAAAATTTCATTAAAATCCATGCAGTAGGATAGAATTCGGAGGTAATATCCTATTTTTGCTCCCATTGACTGGCGTATTATGCTTTTTTTTTGTGATAATTTACAATACCCTTGCAATACCCTTACAAACTCTTAATTTAAAATGCATATTCACAATATTTATTAACCATGATTTACAATAATTTGTTTCAAAGAACTCTGTAACATAATAGTATGCTGCATTTGGCTGAATAACTTTGAAAATAAATAGACCATAAACATGTGTCATACCGGAGAATACTGACGATTGCACATTATTTTTTAAAAACTTCATAAAAACAACCAACTCAAAATTTAAAATATACGACTACATAAAATTCAAACGAAAACTTAATTAAAATGTTCTTAGAATTATACAGGGAGTTTGTTTAATATCTATAAATAAACTGCTCGTCAAAAGTTAGAGATGTAGAAAATTATGCTCATCTTCATAGTTGATTTTCTCGTAAACGAGTTAACGGATTTCGCTATTTTTTTGTTAGTATTTTAGATGTTTCTTAGTAATTAACACAGTTGTGTAAAAGTATACTAAACTTCTTTTTTGTACTTATACCAGGTGGAAAAAAAGAAATGTTTTTCTTATGTTAAATTTGAGACACCCTCTAGGGAGGACGAGATACAAATCTGAGTATATATTAGGAATCGTATTGTAGTCTTATGTTTCGTAAACATTTTGTTTTTTGATTGTCCCTGATATCTTTAGAAACAAAGCAAATAGTTGGTTTAACATGTGTTTTAACTGAAACAAAACTAAATTAACAATAAAAAATAATAGTTAACAAAACATTAAAAAAAGAAAGGCACATAAGTTAAACAGTTCTTATCGACACCTATAAGAGTTAATTGTCGACCAGGTAAGCCGTATGCACAGCGCAACATAAGAGAGACGAGATTGTTTAATGGAGGCTCTGTGATGTTTTGGCGTAGAACTTCCTTGAGAATAAGTACGGATTTGGTGTCTATGTGGAGGCTCTTTCAATAGCGAGAGAACCATTGCACAGATTTTCTTTCTTTGAACAGCCTGTTCCTTTTGCATTTATGAAGATAAAAGAATTTCCTCTTAGTGGTATGATAATTTATAGCCTGCTGACGTATGTCATGTCGTCAATTATAACACATATTAAAGAGTAAAACCGTATAGTTTATTTGTTATTAAAGGTATCAGAGAAATATAAAAAATAACATATTCGCAAAATATGACACTATAACACAGTATCGATGTTATGTACCATTTCCTCCCTACAGGGTGACTCAAACTTTTGTTTCTGTTAAAACACATGTTAAACTACAAAATCGCATTTTTTCTTTGTTTCTAAAGATATCAGGGACATGCCAAAAACGAAATGTTCACAAAACATAAGACTACAGTACGATTTCGATGAATACTAACATTTGTACCTCGTCCTCCCTACAAAGTGTCTCAAACTTAACATACGAAAAAATTTCTTTTCTTCCACCCAGTATAAGTACAAAAAAAAGTTTAAGTAAACCTGTGCACGACTGTGTAAATACTAAAGAAAAATCTAAAATAATAAAAAAATTTAGCGAAATCCGCTAATCTGTTCACGAAAACATAAACTATGAAACTGAGCATAATTTTCTATATCCCTAACTTTTGACGAGCAATTTATAATGATACATTGTTAATGTCACAATATGAAAATATATACAATTCAAATTAGTACGATAGTATATTATTGCTTTTTTTATTGAATACATAGTGTTTTATTTAACTAATTAGGGGGTAGGCGCAAAATCTTGGTCCAGTTCTATTTAAAGGCATTCATTTTTTTCGAACCCTGAGAAAACTAACGGGTATTTTTAAAAAGATCAAACGAAGAAAGAAATATTAGGTTATTACTGAGGGCCTGAAGTCCCTGAAAACTTATATAATGTTTATTTTAATAAGTTGCAGGAGTGAAAAAAGAGGTGAAAAAGGTTTGATGTGATTTTTAATTTCAAATATTTAATTTAAAAGAAACTTTTTGTTTATTCCAAGGGACTTTCGGCCCTCGGTGGTAATATAATCTTCCATTCTGCATTTAAATTTTTCAAAAAACTTTAAACTTTTTCAACTTGCTGTAGATGGCAAGTTATTATAGCGCATTATTTCGAGCTTTTATTAATAACAATTGTATTCATAACAATTATTTTGTTATTAATACAATAAGAACATATTTTGAGCAATCGCGACTAGTCGTATTCGATTAAGCGACAAAAAACGCACCAGAGAAGACCTTAAAACTCTCAATTTATTTACAGGGCTATTTTATATAAAAATTAATTTTATTAATAATAAATAAACTAAAATTATTTATTTATTAATATTTATTTATTTATATTTGTTTTTAATTTAAATATATATTTAATTGTTAATATTAGAATTATATATTATAAAATTTTTTAATAGAGAATATAATAACTTTACTAAAAAGGGGTCACTTAGTAGTCATCGTTGACCGAAGATGGTTGATTGGGTCCTCGGGTAGAGTTTCACCATGTTCCCAGAGGTTTAATCCCTGAACATCGGCGTTTAGCCATTTTAAATTTATTTCAACATAATGTAGATTTATTTATAATCACAACCATTGTTTGGTTCTGGGGCTATTTTGCAAGTATTCAAATTCACTGATGATGGACCGATAGGTTTGAAAACGTTCTGATGAACTCATTTTATTGAATCCATTGGGATTCTAAAAAAAAAAAAAAAATTAGTAAATATACCTTTTACATAAATAATAAATAAATAAATAAATAAATAAATATGGAGTTTATTCGTAGCAAATAAATTGTACATAACAAAATAAACTCAGTTTCTCACTGAAGTTGTAGGTACAACTTGTGCGTGAGAGTTGAATTTTGATTGTATTAAACACTAATAAATTTTAAAATTTACAAAAAGGAATCAAATAAATAAAGTCTTTTTCATTGGTCTCCAAATTTGGGCTTCTCTTCTTACTAATTTAGTTACTTTTAGATGTTGTTTATCGGACCTACGAAAATATCTTATAAAATTTAGGAAAGTATGGTAAACATTTCCTATGGGACTCTTCTGGCGGGACTTCGTTTTCTAAGAGAATTATCATTACTTTTTGAATGTTTTTATCCATTTTTACAATAAATTTTACAATTTAAGTACTTATATGTTACATTTCAAATAAGTCATTTTTGACTTATATTTTCACATAGAAGTGGTTTTTACTTCATGTTCCAGTTTGTATAATAACTTTACTCTACTAACTTAAGAAATATATTTAATAATTTATTAATTCCTGAAAAATAGCTAATTTTACCATAATTTGTTAATGAAAATTAAACGCAGCATATTTGGGCTTCCAGACCACTTCCATTGGATTCAGTGACCCAAAAAACCTAGAATTCCCCACAGGATCCCCTATGTTGTGACTAGACTAAATTGCTTTACGAGCATAATGATGAGTTTATTCGGAACATTTTAATACAGTTTTTGAAGAGTATTTATTTAGGTAGATTTTAATGTAGATTTAAATTTTGTGTATATTTTATTTCTTATTTTAATACATTTAGTTTTCATGCTTTTGTCTTTAAGGAGCACTCAAATCTTTGGTATTATGAGAACGAAATTAGGGACGTCAGATGTGCAGGTTTGTAGTAAGATAAGGGAATACGACGAGCTTCTGTAATTTTCAAGAACGTAAATAGTTTCTTTACCTATGTAACATAAAATTATTAAGAGTAAGATCTATCAACTCTGTTTTATGTCTAATATCTTCTTAAACAATACCCTTTCAACTCATTTTCAGAGTTCAACATTTTTTATGATATAAATTAGATATGTTATAAAATCTTAATTTATATAATAAGTTAATATTGAATAATAAACATCAAAAAGAATCTTACTATAACGGTATATATTATTTTTACCTATACTTACACCAAATATATTTGTAAATCTTGTAAATAGTTAATAAAATATTTCTTTCATTTGAGTTGAAATACATCCAAAAATAATGTGCTAATCATCACTATCGTAAATAATATTAAGTGGCTAATGTACAAAATTTGTTACCCTATGTAAATCCTGAATTATCTATCAATAAAATTGTTGAAATCAAACAGTTGTATAAACTTTAACAAATAATTTTTCCAATAGGTAAAATCATATAAATTTTTGATCACTCCATCATTTACATTATTGCAATGATAGTAAAGCAATAAAAGTAAAGTTAGTATTTTGTAGCCAACGATAGCTAGAGAATAATGGAGGATTACAACATTGGTATACCATTTCGATACAACTCGCGGGAACAAAATAAACCTGGAAACAAAATGCCCAAATATTGCAGTCCGTGGGGGTATTTGACTCCGAATTCTATCTTACTGCATCAATTTACTTGATATTTTCACTGGAATAGCTCAAGAAAATAAGTCCCCTATATCCTATGGCGCTGTTATCTTGGGGATGGTTCCCACTTTTTCTCGGGGGTGGAAAATTTTGTTGGTCAAAGTAACCACGGAAGTGGCTAGAGAACTTAATTCTAAGCAAAAACTGATCTATAATTTATTATTGAAAACTATTTGAGTTATTCGTGATTGAAAAATTTGTCATTTTCATTGAAAAATGACACCTTTTCGGACGGATTTTTGCAAATACCTTAACCCTTAAATGCCCAATCGGGGTCACTATGGGACCCCAGACATACATTTTTGGCTATAATATCTTTATTTGAAACATTTGGCAACCGCGCAATCAGGTATTTGTGTGGACGTGTCTCCTACGTTTTCTGTTAGTATACAACGAACATTCGTGAGGTGCAGTGGTCTGTAAGAGAGATTTAGATAAGTGGGGTCTCGCTGTGACCCCGATTGGGCATTTAGAGGCACCAGAATATTTTTATTATTTTTAACATTTTTCGTCAGTTTACATTGAAAAATGGACCGTAAGAGAATGAAAATGACAATAAGCGACCAAGAACATGAAAAAATTATCCGAAATATAGAAGAAGGGATATCAGACTCCGATTTCGACTATGAGATTACCGACGAATCAGATAGCGAAGAGCAAGATGTTTTGGAGGAAAATGTTTCGGAAACTGAGGACAATTTAGAAGTCAACAGTGACGAGGAATCAGATGCAGAACCTACCGAAGTGGACGATAATATTAGTGAGGTTAGTGGTCCAACATATACATCCAAATCTGGAATGCAGTGGAATAGCCTACCTTTCGTGAGATCCAAGAGGCAACAAAAAAATATTATAAATGTACATCCAGGCTTAACAAACTATAGTAAAAATTCCAACACGTTTTTAGACTATTTCAATTTATTTTTGACCGAAGAGATGAAGAATGTCATATGCCTTCATACTAATGAAGAAGCTGTTAGGCGTTATCAAGAGTGGAACGAAAAACATCCGAATAACAAAAAAGAGTGGACGGTACTTACCAACAATGAACTGGATAGCTTTTTAGGAGCACTTATCAAAGCTGGTGCTTTAAGGTGTGGGAAAGAATCGACACGAGAGATATGGTCTACAGACACCTCAATACGCCGGTCATTTTTTACAGCCGCATTAGCTAGGAACCGATTTGAAGAATTATCGAGTTTCTTGAGGTTTGATGACAAAGTGACCAGGGTGGAGCGGAAGGAACAGGATAAGTTAGCGGCGATACGAGTAATTTGGGACATGTTCGTCTCTAACTGTGACAAAGCCTTTGAACCATACGAACATATAACTGTTGACGAACAGTTAGTGAGTTTTAGAGGAAAGTGTCCTTTTAGACAATATATAAAATCAAAACCTTGCCGCTATGGGATAAAAATTTGGGCTGCCGCGGATGTTAAGACATCTTATTTATCAAAACTTCAGGTGTACCTTGGAAAACTACCAGGTGGTACAATAGAGAAAAATCAGGGATTTCGTGTTGTGAAAGATCTGGTGGAACCATATCATGGCAGTTGGAGAGGAATTACAACTGACAACTTTTTTACCAGTGTTCCTCTTGCTCAATATCTTTTATCTAAAAACCTTACTTTACTTGGGACCGTCCGCAAAAATAAACCTGATACACCACCACAACTAAGTTTGACAAAAAGACCTGCGGAGTCGTCAATATTTGCTTTTACTAAAGAATTAGCTATGGTTTCGTACATACCTAAAATACACAGGATGGTACATCTTCTTTCAAGTCAACACGATAGTGATATAATTTGTCAAGACTCTCAAAACAAACCCTTGATGATTTTAGACTATAATAATACCAAGGGTGGTGTTGATAATGCCGACAAACTGATTAGGGAATATTCCTGTAAAAGAAGAACTGCTCGTTGGCCATTCAGGCTCTTTATGAATATTATAGACATATGTGCACTAAATGCCTATATTTTATACATTGAAAAAAATCCTGATTGGAAGAAAAATAATTTTTCACGAAGACGTATTTTCCTGTTACAATTAGGGGCTGAGCTTGCTCGAAACAACATGGAAAAAAGAGCGAAATATATAAAACATAAAGCCTATGTAAAATCTGCTCTAAAAGATTGTGGCATACCAATGGTAAACCCAACTACCGAAGTTGCAACTCAATCCGTCCATTCAGCTAAGAAACGTGCTCGTTGTTACCAGTGTCCGCGAAACTGTGACAGAAAAGTGAATACCGTTTGCTCTTTTTGCAAAAAATTTATATGCCAGGTGCACAGAAAAGAAGAAAAAACTATTGTATGTAAAAATTGCAACTAAAAGTTATATGCTTATATTATTATTTAATTTTAATTTTGTTCGAATTGAAAATAATTTGTTTCTAGAAAAGCCGTTAATTTTGTATGAAAAATAAATAAAAATTATTCAAATATGCTTAAAATTATTTTTAACCGTGTTTTCCTTTTAGTCAGTGCTAAATGACGTTACTACATTGAAAATTTTAGTGGGGTCCCTAGGAGACCCCACATGGGCATTTATGGTTATTTTCATATCACGGGCATTTAAGGGTTAAAAATTATACACCTAACGAAAAAAAATATATGTAATTTTTTTGTAGGTTTTGAAAACCCAACGAGATTCATTTCTTCGTAAATCTTCTAGTTATAATACAAAAAGAGATATGGTAGGTGAAAAAAGATTTTTTTGTGCTTGCTCAAATCTCTGTATTCAACTTAACAGAGAAATGGTCGATTTGAGGATATAATGTTACGAATACCTTTTGTAGTATGTACTTGAAAAGACCTTTAAAACGAGCACTGTTAAATGTCGATTACATTTAAACTCTCTCGCTTAGTTTGAATGTAATCGACATTTACCAATTCTCGTGTTAATTTAACAATGCTCGTGTTAAAGGTCTTTTAAGCACTACAATTGATATTGGTAGCATTATACTCTTAAAATCTACCGTTTCTTCGTTATTTTAAGTTGAACACACCGATTTGAGCATGCGCCAAAAAATCTCTTTTCACCTACCATAGCTCTTTTATTATTATAACTCGAATATTTATAAAGAACCTAATTCATTTGGGTTTTCATAAGCTACAAAAATGTTTTATAAATATATAGTTGTTTCGTTAGGTGCATAATTTTTAAAGTATTCGCAAAAAACCGTCCGAAAAGGTGACATTTTTTAATGAAAATGGCCAACTTTCAAACAATAGTAACTCGAAAAGTATCAAAAAGTTATTAAAAAGTATATATCAAACAATTTTTCACCCATGAGAAGGGGTTGTAACCAACCCCAAGATAAACCCCGAGTGCTCACAATCGATCAAAAACAACAACGAATTGATGATTCAGAGAAGTGTTTGAAGCTCTTTAATAATAATACACCAAATCGATAGCGATTAAGTTCAGCTTTCAAATGGTACCTAATTGGTTAGAATCGGAGATACACACACACTACACGGCTCAGTGCAGCCGAAAAACTGACATATTAAACTTTGAAATTTAGGTTGTTCGACAATTACGCAAAATTTCCACCTATAAATTGCGCAAATAACTACGCGTTTTGTAGGAGGATTCTAGACGCATCTAACGGTATATTCCTCATATTTGGGGAAAATTCAATTTTTTTTTAAATTTTAAGTTAGGTGTATGTCTCGGAATTATGATCAAGTCCATTTGCTATGGGAAAAAGCGGTTTTTCAAGCTGACTAAATCCCGTAATACCTATCAATATCAAATTTTGATCTTGGATGCACCTGACACTACTTGTCAATACCTTTGA
Organism: Diabrotica virgifera virgifera; assembly: GCF_917563875.1. NCBI lineage: Eukaryota > Metazoa > Arthropoda > Insecta > Coleoptera > Chrysomelidae > Diabrotica > Diabrotica virgifera. The sequence goes on along the minus strand of NC_065450.1, from coordinate 192,377,571 downwards.
AACTCATGCTTAGTGATCAAAATCTATTAACTGTTCAGAGTTTATCGAGCTCCAAAAATATAAACTATGTATCCATTATCCCCGAAAGTTTTCCAGTCGTTACGACGCCAAACTTGATTTGAGTTTATGATTTGAGTTTACAAATTTGAGACAATTTTAGTTTATTTGCCAGCCATATATGGGAGATTAGAAATACGGCGTATCTTCTACTACAGAAGAGTCAACATTTTGAGGGCAGACTAATAACAATATGTAAAAAACCTACAGTAAATATTTTCTCGAAAATAATACACTATCTTTACATCATTAAGACATATTTTGAGAAATTACAAGTAAAAACAGATTGTACGACATTGTAGATATAAGTAATAAGAAATAAGACAAGCTATTAAAATATGTACCAGTTTATTTTTTGTTTTATACAGAAAGCTAAGTACAATAAATGTAATAGTCACTAAAATGCCTGATGTTTTTGTAAAACGTTTTTACCTTAAGACGGCACTGCATAAACAAGCGAAGAGGTATTAGAAATACACTTATTACAAAGGAGAGCACTAGACAAAAACTATATGCTTCAGTTGTAGCGAAGCTTTAATAATGGTAAAAGCCATATTAACAAGGGACTTTATCAGACAAAATGGTTTTTTTTTTATTTTTGTTCATTCTTATTATTACCTCTATGTTAGAGAACCAATGTACTCAATTTCCTTTTATATCAAAGGGGTACCTACATATTATTCTTTTAATAAATTCAACAAGCAAAACTATAATAGTGTGGCTTTATAAGATTTTGTAGCGGCCAATGTGGGAGAGATAAGAGATAGTGGAATAAAAAGTAGACACAATATTCGGGTATAAATATAGATACTATATGAATTAAGGACGCTAGACGTAAAGGGGTATAAGTGCATTTTTGTAAATTTTGAGATAACTGCACCACTAAACGTTAAATATTTTGGTGGTAAAGAGATCTAAGCGATAAGTCTAATAGGTGCTGGTTTCTAGCGCAAAGTTACTTAACCTCCAAGCCAACTATGAGAGAAGAGATACAAGTGCATATGTACCCCTGTTCCACTGTTTCAGACTGTTAGTTGAGTTTGTTATCATTTTGGATGGGTAGTGCCGGTAGTGGTGTAGCTCCTCTAAAGCAATATTACTTTGTTTTTATAGTAATACTTTATTGTAAACTGCAGTGGTCTACGTTTCCTTTATGTGACAAGAAAGTCAGGAGCTAAGTGGTTGTCAGGAAATATATTGTCGCATAAGCCTTCCTCCATCTGTGAAACACATAACTCGCTAAATGCGATATATAAAGTCGCATTTAGCGACAATTGTGGAGGGCAAAACAAGAGTTGTCTGACAGTCAAATTTTGGCGCTACATTGTTAGAAACACTAATATTCAAACAGTAGATCATCGCTTTTTTATAAATGGCCATTCTTATCCTCCTCAGTCGCAAGAGAAGAGTTTTTATTATTTTAGCAATATTTTCTGTTTTCTCTCTTGATTTGTGAAAAAATAAACAAAAACCTATAAAAACTAAAAAAAATATTTTACAGACATAATTATGACAGGTCCAGCATAATAGACATCAGGACTTAACTTACATTTAATTTAAGTATGAAACTGAAAAAAACATTCTCATTCAAGAGAAATGCAGTATATTTTGCATTTTACACAAAAGAATCTAATCTTCTTAGCGCATTTACACTGAATCTAGTCTGACACTTACTGCATTTTTGTGGAGACGCCGCTCAGAACCTCACAAGTTTCACCACGTGTAACAACAAACCAACGAATTAGGCGCTGTATTAAAATTTTGCAAACGAGTAAATTTTACTGATAAGTAGGAAGTCCAATATGCTGCACTAAAGGACGCAGCGATGCCCAACCCGATTAATCACCCGTGAAAAAAATTAGTAAACATTGTCCAGCGGGCTGCACCTATGGACTGAGGAGGTTATAATGAGTGTGACCAAGAATTTGGTTTGATAGAGTTAGAATAAAAAAGAACCTGTATGTACCTCAACATTAGATGGAGCTAGTAATATTTACAAGAAGAAAGTTCTTTACAGTGCAGATGGAAAATGACGATTTTTTAGATTTTCAAATACTTGCGACAGACTTTAAGAAGAGCGTAAGTGAAATACAAAGTATGCAATGGTTACATTTTCAGCAGGACAAACATTTAACCCTATTTTACAAGAAAACATGTCTTTCAGCAACATTACCAAATTGTTCATATCGACACAACAATCGCGAAATCATGCTCGGAGATATGTCAAAATGACGTGCAACGTCAGCTTCTGAAAGACCAGCCTCAAAAATATTCACAGCACTTACCATTTAAACATGATGTGTTAAATGCCGACTTATTGAAAAAAGTGAAATAATAGATATCTTAGACATTTTTGACGTTTAAATAAGAAAATTCTTCTTCTTCTTCTTTTGTATAGACAAGACTTTGTCTGTTCCTTCAATGTGCCTCTAGCAAGTTGTCATTCTATAATTTTCGTAGTATTCCCACTGATCGTCTTCCTATTGGGGAACCGTCTCTCGCTGTCCTTACTACTCTATTTGTTGTCATTCGGCTTATATGGTCATTCCATTCTGCTCTTCTGTTTTTCGCCCATTTATTAATGTTGTCCACCTTGAATTTCCGTCGTATATCTGTACTTCTAGCTCTGTGCCGTATAGGGCTTACAATACCGAACTAAAATCTGAATACCGGTATTTGATATTTGACATTTGAAATATCGGGATACTGATATTAAAACCGGTATTATTAAGAAAAAATTTACTAGTTATATTTTTACTTACCTCAGTTGTTATATTGACTTCCTATATTAACAAATAATATATGAAATTCTGAAACAAGCTGTTTAAAAATAAAAATTGATCCAAATTTTTGGGCGATAAACGATTTCTTTTTAGGTTTGTTAACTGCCCAGACTTTGAAAATACTCTTTCGGAAGGTACTGAAAAAGGGAAAGTGGATTTGTATTTTTTCCAAAATTCCATCGGGTTGTTTTTCTTGCGAAATGTGGCATTGCAGATTTTAATACTTACAACGAAATTGTTTGTATATCTTCAAAAAAAAAATTCTTGTAATTAATTAGCTAATATTATTTTAAATTATATTTAAATTCTGCATAAATTAATGTAATACCACAATGCCGGTATTTTTAAATAAATACCGGTTTTTCATACCGGACAAAAATCGTCCGGGATTCCGGTATTCGGGATCCCTGAATCCCGGTATTATATTGTAAGCCCTAGTGCGATAGAGTCGGATTTTCGGGGGGTTTTCATCTCCGCTGTTTCGAGCAATCTTTTTGTCCTCTCTGAGCCGGGTCGTGTTTCTTCCGCGTATGTCATTATAGTATGGTGTAACTAGACACCCAGACCATCCAAAGTGAAAATTATCCTTCAACACTAAATTGTTCTATATGGTCCACATAATGTTCAGAAAAAATTCACACCATTTTGAGCGTCGGGTTAAGGGGAGAGGGGGGAGAAATCGGTAAATTCGTAGTTTTTTAAGTTTTTCGTAAATATTTCTAAAACTATACGATTTAGCATAAACAACCTTCTGTACAATAATGTTCTACATTAAATTTTAAATAAAAAAGGCTCTATTCATAATCCTTGTAAAATGAGCGGTTTCAGTTCTACCACCAACTTAGTCTACTACACCAAAATCTAATAAATTAATTATAAATAAACACTACTTCCCTATGGATCAACACTAACGAATCCTTAAAATAATACACTACTGCACTGAACAAATATCCATACCGATAACAGAAGAGATAAGAGCTATTACACTTAGGAATTTGACGCAGGTTTGTCAAAATGACAGTGACTATTTCCCTATGTTGTCTAATAAGTTATTAATTATAATAGTTTAGATTTCTTGCTAGAGATAAAAATTTTTAGTATAGTCAGTTCGCTAACCTCAGAGGCAACTGGCTAATGAATTTATTAGGTAATTTTATTGTTTTTGACCAATTCTGCTAAAATTGCCAAAGGACATCGCACACATCTTATGGAAAATATAATGTCACTCAAATTCAATAAAATTTATACGAATAGATTCGTTTTAAATTAACGGTCAAATCTTATCATTGCGCCAATTCCATATTTTCAATAATAAGAGCAGAAATTGATATAAATAAATCTGAAATCAAATGGATACGTACATAAGTTAGAGAGAGAAAAAATATTTTATAATACCCAAATTGTCGGTACTCCATAAATCAGCGGATTAGTTTCACTAATCCGCTTAGGCCCAGCGGGGTTTATGCTCTTTTGAATAGCACCCAGAGCAATAGTTATTGTAACTGACAGTTTTACTGACTCCAAAAATGTGATTTCGATAAACTTTAATTGCAATTTGCGCCGTAATTAATCATAATTAAGAGTTGGAGCAATGATAAGATTTGACCGTTAATTTAAAACAAATCTATTCGTATAAATTTTATTGAATTTGAGTGACATTATATTTTCCATAAGATGTGTGCGATGTCCTTTACTAACTGTTTAGTAATTATTATTAACTATTTCATTTTTAGTAACTATTAACAATTTTACCAAATTGCCAAAATTACTTACTAAAATTACTAGCCAGTTGTGTCTGAGTTTAGTGAACTGACTATAGTTCCAATGTGACACAAAATCTAGGAATGGGATAAAAAGTTTATTTGAAGAAAGTTTTTTTTTTGTTCTTCTTAATGGCGGTACCGGCTCGTTTTTTATTGTATTTAATTATAGAGTGATTTCCACATACTAACATAATTGGGCTATTTACTGCCATTCTTCACTATATTACGAATATGTGTGCCAAATATCTCGACAAAACATTCAAAATTAAAGCCGCAATTTTGGAACAGGTTTTTCGTTTTGAGGACCCGCTACTGTAGCCTCTTAACGTTATCATAAAAAATTATCAAATAAAAATAAACAATAAATTTAAGTTATGCCTTAATTTCTATTAATACCTACATTTTTATTAATTTATATTAACGAAAAATTAAACTCTTTTATTTGGTACCTAAACCCCTAAATGCGACTCTGTATTCCCTACATATCCCGTGCATTAGTTCTCAGAAGCAATGAATGACGTTGTATAGTTCTTTCATCCTGAATTGTGCTCAGAATCTAATTTTGTTAGTTATTTAACTTCAATACCCTCGACACAATGGGAGATGAAGGACAATAGAGAAAAAGTTAAAAAGAAGAGTGGAAGACGTGACAAAGAATACCAGATTAGGAGGCAAAATTAAAGTGACACTGGGGTTAACTTCTGGAAGAAGAATTATTATTGTCTTAATTAATGGGCTCCACCTATTGTAGCAAGCAGCACGCCGGAGCTCCCAACGGGTAAATTTTTAACGGGAGAAACTTTTGGAAATTTGGATTTTTTCCTGAAAGTTTGATGAGCACAATTATCGGCTGTTTTAAGATTTTAATTAAGCTTTTTGGTGATCTTTTCTTTGTGAAAGTATAATTAAAAGTTAGTTAATGGTCTAGGTTGATGGGATGTTGCAGAGAAATTTGATCGATCATTTCCTCCTTTTTCGTAACCGTATATTATTTTCTATACAGAGGGTGGCACTTCGTCAAATCGTAATTTTAAAGGAAAATATCCAAGATAAATTGGAGAGTCCATCTTGTGTTTGACAAGGTAGATTGTCCACAAGAGAAATTTTTTCTTAAACAATTTTTCCACCAGCTACCATTTCAGTAATATTTTAACTCGAGCCTAACTGATTCTTTCTCCTTTCTGTTGGTTGGTTTTTCCTGTAGTTATTGACGATGTAAGTATTTTCATAATACTTGATATAACTAGTGCGAAAATTGATACTTTCCCGCACGCGACTGCCGTTGACCCGAACGACGCAATAGTGGAGTTCGAGCAAGCAGTCAAGTGCGAGAAAGACACTTTCTGCATGGGTTAGGAACAATATTTTTTCTACGGTTGTACGTTTCTAAAACAACTGCAACAAATAGAGTTATATCAAATTTTATTTACGAATAAATACAACATACAACACTAGGTACGTAATAAATAGATGTATATGCAAATTTAATTATTTAGAAAAACAATAATGTCTTTACTTATTGCTTGGTAGTATTAAATGTAAACGCGCAATTTTTGGCATAATGCAAATGTATCACTGGTGCAAGCTGATCCTTGAATTATTGTCCAATACGTTCTCTGACAAGGTTATCAAAACCAAATTTTCAATAAAATAAAATTGGTTTCCATGACTTCGATACAGAACCATTGTTATTGTCCACTGATTTGACTTTTTAATATTATGTCAAAATAATGCTATTTCAATGACTTATCAGTAGTAATTGCACAAGAGCTCTAAAATTATCGAATTTTTCCCGAGTGACACTTTGACAGTTTTATTTCACTACCCGAAGGGGAGTGAAATTATGTCAAAGTGTCACGAGGGCAAAAATTTGATAATAATTTTAGAGATCGAGTGCAATTTGTTGCGATTATTTCATGAATAAAACTGTTAAAAAACAAAATTTTATTGTAATTTATTTATGTAAGTACAAATTAGTACACAGTTTTTATAAATATTTGACGATTGAAAATCATCGCTTTTATAATTTTTAAAACATTGTCATTAATGTCACTGAATGTATTTTTTCGTAGCAACGAAGGGCATCTGACGTAATATACTTAACGATGGGATATTATCAAAAATTATCACCTTAATTTGCATTTCTGTAGCTTTCTATTGGTCAGAATCTTCTACGAATAAAATAATCGCGTTAATTTTGATAAAGCATAAACACAAAACGATAAATTTAAAATAAATTAGTAACTAATATCTAAATATTAGTTTATTTCATGAATTATAATATAAAGCTATATTACAAGGTATTCTATTTTCCCGTACTAGTGCTTTCGGAAAGGAAAGGCGTGCGGGAAAGTTGGTGTTTTAGTACGGCTGTAAAAAATATTATATTGTATAACAAGTGAGAAAAAAGAAATATTTCTCACGAGCGCAGAAGTTTGTTGGCACGAGCCGAGGCACGAGGCGAGGTTTAAAACGTGATATATTTTTAGGGTAAAATTGCGATTTTGACCATATTCCTCCACATAAAATTTAAAATAAATTTCATTTTCGTTTTCAGCACCGTCAAAAACATAATCTATGACCAAAATTGGCCATTCCGTTTCCAAAATATCCGTTATATTGGAGATTTCTAATGTCGATAATAAAAGTTGCACAATTTTTTTTTCTATAAAATATTTTTATCTATAATTTTCCAGAAAACTTCTATGTACTCTTTGTTTTGACATAAACCTGATTAAAAGGCTAAATTTTAAATTCCGTCACTCAACTTTTGCGATTAAACTTTGCAATGCAGAAATCCGCACCTTTTTCTTTAAAAAATTCATAACCTTTTTCAGCATAAGAATTAAAGCTTAAAACAGACACCACTGTCTTCAGAAATGTTGGAGCTATAGACTGTAAAAATTTCAGAAAAAAATATAAAAATGAAACAGAGTTGTAGGTAGGTAAACGCAAAAAAACGTGATTTTATTTTTTTTATTTTTAGGGTAAAGTTGCGATTTTGACAATGTTCCCCCACACGCAATTAAAAAAAAATCCCATTTTCGTTTTCAGCACCGTCAAAAACATACAGTATGTTTAAAATTGGCCATTCACCTCTCCGTGGTCAGTACCTGGTCATTTTGGGGTTGCCTGCTCGCCTATTGCCCCACACGTTGCCCCAAATGGATTTAAAAGCAAACTTGTCCAGTAAAAATTTTTAATCCTATCCTAACAATCTATATTTAAATAATATAAAAGATAGTTAAGTGTGATTGCTTTTGTGTGTTGCTTCCAAAAATATGTTTAGTTAACCCTCGTAAGATGGTGCTTAGATTCTTACTTAAACAACGGTGCGATGTGCCTTTGCACCCATACGTATATCCATCTTTTTATATGTGAACGTCGGGAAAATTGATTTAAAAGATAATTAGGACTTGTTTATTATACTATGAAACATAATTTTACAAACAAAACACTCATTTCTTCTTAAAAAAAATATTATCGTTGCAAGACAAACACATGAAGTTCTTCACAGAGTGAGCAACAAAAAGTTTTTACACATAATACAGTTTTGCCGGGACTTTCGTTCTTTTTCTCTGACATAAGTAACACCGACCTTGTCCCCCTGCTCTGTTAGCTCCAGGTGAAACATCAGAAACGTCAAATTCAGGATTTAAAATGTTCCTAATTTTTTGCACCTTACAGGCATTTTTCCAAAAAAGCACGTAAACGCAAAGAGTTTTAAATGCTGTAAAGGGTGGACTGCGTTTAGAATTGAATTTAATGAGAATAAAAAAATGGACAAAAATAAAAAAAAAATATTAAAAAAGATAGGTGAGAAGAACGAGATCTGGGGTGCTGCTACACCTCGCACCGCCTTACGAGGGTTAAATAAGATAAAAGAATTAGCAATTACACTCACCTACAATCCGGTTCCGAGGCTTCATATTGTTTCTTTGAGCAGTATTCGTTTTTCCGATTGGTAGGTCGCTAATCTCACCAATCAACCCTCCACATTTTATCTGGGCATGGGACCGGCTGTGGTAAACGCAGAGGTACTCGATCCACCCCGCAATTATCCCAGGCAGTGTTGTCAAGTTGAAGGACGTTTTCCATTTGTTATACTCGATAGAAGTACCTCTAGCAATAATTAAAACGATCGAACACATCTACCAGAAAAACACAATAAAAGTAAAAGTGGAAGATGAACTAACTGACCCCATTGAAGCCGGCAATGGAATAAGACATGGGGATTCCTTGAGTCCTTTATTGTTCAACCTGATCATGGACGAAATAATAAAAAAGTAAGAACTAAAAAAGGATACCAAATGGGAGACAAACAACTTAAAATAATCTGCTATGCAAACGATGCAATGCTAATCTCATAAAGTGAAGATGATTTGCAACTTATGCTGCACCAATTAAATATAACCGCCAGAAAATTTAACATGTTAATTTTCCCAAAAAAGACAAACTGCATAGTTATAACAGCAGATCCAATAAGATGTAAATTGGAGCTGAAAGGTCAGATAATAAAACAAGTGATGGAGTTTAACCTTCTGATGACCAACCATTTTTTGTTACACGGATGACCAAGGAGGGGAAAAAATGACCCCAGGTCAAAAATGTCAAAAATGACAATTAACAAAAAAATTAATTTTTTTTTTTATTTTTTTTATGGCATGGACTTTTTGTCATTCAGCCATACACAACATGAGTATTAGTGTCATGTGTAGTGTGTATTTTGAGTAAGTGTCTTGTTACTTTGCAAAGTCGACGTCATTAGTGTAAAACTACTTGGAATTGCACATAATAGACGGTATTTTACTAAACATCAACTTCATAATATATTTTTTATTCGTAAAATATAGGGTACTTTTTTTATTTCAAAATATGAGGATATCTAGAATGTTATTAAAGTCAAATAAAAAAATAATGAGTTAAAAATTGAAAATACTTTTGAATTTATTAAAGAAAAACATACGCTGGAGTCACAATTTCCCCCGCTTGGTCACCCGAAGGTTGAATACCTAGGCATCACACTATCTAGCTACGAAAGGCTTGAAACAGAAGTGAAAGCTCAAGTGAATAGAGCAAGCAGGGCGCCGCAGGTTGCTTGAATGACACAATATGGAGAAATAAAAATATCGGAAAAGAAATGAAAGGCAGAATTTATAAAACAGTCATCAGACCAATAATGACATACGCGACAGAAGCACCACCCGACACAGACAGGACAAAAATATTGCTCGAAACAGGGGAGATGAAAACCCTTCGAAAAATCGATGGTAAGACTCTATGGGTAAGAGCTAGCAGTGCAGATATACGACGGAGATGCCAGGTGGATAACATTAATAACTGGGTAACAAACATAAGAATAGAATGGAATGACCACATAAGCCGACTGACAACAAATAGAGTAGTCAGGACAGCGTGAGACGGTTCCTCAATAGGAAGACGATCAGTGGGAAGACCACGAAAACGATGGAACGACAACTTACTAGAGGCACATTGAAAAAACAGACAGAGTCACGTCTATACAAAACGAAGAAGAAGAGAAGAAGACTCACCTACAGATTTTACAAACAGTCGCCCAAGAATGTATAAACAGTGATATTTTCAATAACATCGACAAACGACCGGTACAAAATGGCCGATAAGCGCGTACCTACTACTTCTAAACCTCGATTGGATTGTAAACAGTGATGGCTTCGTTTGCGGAAGAATTTGAAAACGAGCTATTTCACTTTAGCCCACTATTTCACTTTACTGTTTTCTCCCCTATATATACATATATGTACAGTGTGTCTGCGTAATTCTTCTAATTGAAAAAAAATAGAAAATTTTTCTCAAATTACGGATAATCAACATCACCTGTATTTATGATAAATCCGTTATTATTAATTTTACGAAAAAAAGTTGTTTTTTATAAAAAGGTCTGCATGGTCTAAAAACTAATATTCAATCATAAGATATTAGCTTTTACTAATTTTATACGAGGTATGTCAAAAAATATGAATTTTACTTTAGAGTAAAGTACCTTTATAGTTCACAATATTCCAACTGGAAAGATAGATTTGCATATTGAAACATAGCTTTTAATGTTGAACAACATTTTATAATAGTATATTGTGCAACAAGTGCAGAAAGGTACTAATTTCTCACGAGTTTGAAAAGTTGCGGTACGAGCGCAAGCGAGTGCCGCAATTCAAACGAGTGAGAAATTACCTTTCTGCACGTGTTTCACACTATACTTTTTCTACAAGCACAGTTTTTCCTAAAAATAAAAATCACAATTTCCAAACGACGATTAATTATAATAGGTACCTATGTGATAAATTTTAAACTGTATTTAATTAATACCTACTAATCAATTTAAATTCCTTATACCTAAATAAATTGCACAGAAATCAGTTAAAAAATTAATGCACTGCCTTAATTTGTTTAAATTTAAACAATTATTACACATTTTGACATTATATTTATGCAGTCAGGGATTTACACAAAACCTACTTCATTCGACGTCTCTTGCACAGGTTGCTAAATCCTTATTGGTTATTTGATAATTATAAAATGTTTAATAAGAATAAAATTGTAAAATAAAACAGTTGTAACATCCATAATTTAGTTTCTATGCTATAGTTAAATATAATAATTGTCTAATAGGTTATATATTTGTCTAAAGTTTGCGGTAGTCCACGGATGTAAACAGAATATAACGTTACTCAGAATGAGGTAGTCAACTGTGCAGAAAAGAACTTTGCGGCACAGAAACGTCACTTTGCGGCACAGAAACGTCACTTTTCTGCACACTAATGTCAAATATCTTATACTGTGAGAAAATATCAAGTTTGCTAACATAAAACCGTGCAGAAAAGTGCACTTTGAATAGTGGTTGTAGAAAAAAACAATTTTCAATATTGTAAAAACCAAAGGTAGTTTACTCTTGAGCGAATTTCATATTTTTTTATATACCTCGTATAAAATTGATCAAGAATTGATATTTTATAATGGGGTTTTAGCTGCTAGACTATGCACAACTTTTTATAAGGGATATTTTTTTGGGAAATTATTAATAACGGAGTAATCATAAATAAAATGATGTGTATCCGTAATTAAAAATTTTTTTTGAAGTTATACTTCTTTACGCGCGATACGAGGGTGAATTTTTATATGTTAAAACCTACGATCCCGGCGCATGCGCATTATAACTTTGTTCTGATTGGATGCTCAAATGACATGTCAAAAATTATCCAATATGGCAGCTCTAGCGCAGCTGTGGTTTGGACGGTTGACGGTTTGGTTATGTATGGTTTTTGCGTTTTAAAATTTGTGGGAAGAGAAAGAACAAAGGTTAGTTAATAGTTATACTGCCTTTTTAGATAGTTTTCATATTATATTTTTGAATTTATACTTCAAAATGATTTAATTTATGTATGTATCAGTCCAGAAAAGGTGTGGAAAGAATATATTAGTGTTTTTAAATATATTTTTCTACAAACGTGTTAAAAATGCAATTTTTAGGACTCCATATGAGCGTTAAATATGCTACTTTAAGGCACTAGTGCTTTAAAATTTTTAAGGCACTGCAGTTAAAAGTGAATTGTCAAATTGTGAAACGTCAAAATATTTATATTTCATTTATTAACATTAGTATTAATAATACAACTAACGCAATTTGAAAATGGTGGTATAAAAGGTATTTTATTATAATTTTGTGTTTTTGGATTTGTCTTCCTTGGGCGTAAAATAATAAAACATCTATTTTTATATTTCACTTGTCACCGTGATGTATAATTATGTATGTCTGAAAGGTAACTAGCATATGGCTTGATTGCTTTGTTGCTAGAGCATTGGACCAGAGATCAAAAAATCGCGAGGTTGCGGGTTCAAATCCCGGACGATTGATATTTTTTTGATCCGTGACATTTCTTTCTTTGCAATTTGGGAAGGCCCTAAGCTATGGTAAATGGTTAAAGCGGAGAGAAGAGGATATGGGTTTACTGATGAGGGGAAAAAGATCTACGAAACCGGTATAGACTCTTCCTGCACTCTCCGCTTTAACCAGAGTATTATGCAGCTGCTGCATTTTCGTTTTGCAAAGAAATGGAGAATGTTTATACATTTTTAATTCATTTACTCTTTTGAGTATTAAGGAATCTTTCTTGTTGGAGCTTTACCATGCTGAGTAGATGAGTTGTGAATTATTTAAAATTCTCTCATCTTAATTTTCTCGGCACCTGTATGACTTATAAATTGTAAAAGTCTCAGGAGGTGTAACCAAAGAAAGTATTCCACCTGTTGTCAATCTGGTGGTACGGAGGCGATATTTATTGTCGTTTTCTGCGCTGCTTCGATTGATAACTTAGTTTGTTTTCCGGTAGATGGCCCTAGTTCATCCGTGACATTTCTTTCTTTGCAATTCGGGAAGGCCGTAAGCTATGGTAAATGGTTAAAGCGGAGAGAAGAGGATATGGGTTTACGGATGAGGGGAAAAAATCTCCGAAACCGGTATAGACTCTTCCTGCACTCTCCGCTTTAACCAGAGTATTATGCAGCTGCTGCATTTTCGTTTTGCAAAGAAATTGAGAATGTTTATACATTTTTGATATTTTTTTCTTTTTTTTAATATTTGGCATTGTTAAGTTTTGGTTTATTTTTGGTAATTATTGTTAATTTTTTGTATTGTAACTATTAAGTAGGTATATTTATTTCGTTGAAATTATATTATAAAAGAAGTATAACTTCTTACGTGCGTACAAAGTACACACACATTCTTTTTTTTTTAGTTATAACTTAATTTTTAATTACAAACAACTTTTCTTTAGAACAATTTTGGATATTGTGAAATTTAAACGTACTTACTCTTGAGCGAAATTTATATTTTTTGACAAACCTCGTATACTGTTTATAAAATTTAATATCTTCTTAGGTTTTAGACTATACAGAGCAGTTTATGAAAAATAACTTTTTTTCCACCCACCTCTACCGAAAGTATACTTTTCCGGACCTGATTGTAGGGAGCAAAGTTGTACTTTTCCTCCCTAGGGAGGAAAATATTTTTCCTCCCTAGGGAGGAAAAGTAAAAGTGACGTCATAGTATTTCATTCATGAAATATAACTTATTGACGCCCTGTGCAATATCTTTTTTTATTACTTAAGTATCTATACATTTTAACGTTTATTTATAAAACAACCAGTAGTTTGCAGAATGGTAAAAAACAGTAAATTGTTATTTTGATTTAACAATGTTTACATTAATAATTTTACTTATATTTGACAGTTGACAGTTATATTGTACCTACTTGTTAGTTTTAGTTTTAATAAATTTTGTTGGTTAGTTACATAAATAAATTAAGTAAAAATGAAAAAATGACTTGTTATTTGAGGAAGGTGGAAAAACCATATGTATAACATGGGAGTAAAGTGCCTTTTCCTCCCTTGAATGATTACTGCCCTCCGCTACGCGTCGGGCAGTAAACTTCATTCTCGGGAGGAAAAGTAGCACTTTCCTCCCTTGTTATACAAATAGCTATTTCGTAAAATTGATAATAAAAAATTTTCGCGAATGGTTGTGGTTTTTAGAAGAACCATTATTTTTACAAAGTTTCGGCAAGTTGGCACTTGACATTGTCAAGTCAGGTTGTCCCGCTTCTCGCTACTCGCTTCCTCGAGGCACTTACGAGTGGAAAGTTATGTTACAAAATTTTTCATGAAGTTATCACGGAAAAGAATAAAATGTTAGATTTTTCCTAACGGCGCGACTGCTCCTGGGTTAATTTTATTCGTGTGTTATTTCTTGTCGTTTAATATATTCGCACAAACCGATAACATCAACAACCAAACTATAAAATGTAAAAGTTTAGTAATAACTCTGCGTAGTCGACGTGGATTGTATGTTTCTAAATAAAAAAAAAATGTAAAATATTTAAATGTCTAATCTAACTCTTTTTCATTGAATAAAAAAAATATCTGTTTATTGTAGAAATTTTATAACAATAGTATTTTTGTAAGTTAGCTTCGTATAACTTAAAACTTTGGATAATTAATTAGGAACGTTATATTACATAGGTCTTTCCCACGAGCTAATCTGATGTATCCATTTTCTCCAAACTCGGCTCCATGTGAGTTCTTGATAAGCCAAAAATCTTTGTTATTTTCCTGCCCGTATCCAACCACTAGCACTCCATGATTTACAGTATAACCACAGTTACCGTCAAAGATACCTCCTGCATATAATTGCCATTTACTCGCATCTACAGCTACTGTCACAGGACCAACGGTGCCTAAAATAGCAAAAAACGTTTATTTGAGTAAAAGCTAAAAATAATATGGTAATGAGAAGTGAGTATTATTTTCTGGTATTTCTAATTAAATGTTCTTATGGCGTCATGTAGTATCCTCCGGTTTAAGGAGTTGTATGCCTGTTTAAAATCAATAAAAATAACATCTTCTAAAGCCTAGGGTGCCTATATTCTAGAGATGGTAGCGACCACATTGACCCATCTTCAAAAGGTCAAAGCCCAAATCTCAGGCACTCCTAGGTTTGACTAGGCAATCCTCAGGTCTGACTGACGGTCTTAGTCAAGCCTGAAATAAATTACAGTTTCGGCCTTTGACTAGTCAAACCTAGGATAGACTAAGTTGGTCAGGCAAAGATCGAAATTTAATTTCATGAAATCGGCGTTTGACTAGTTAAACGCCGATCTGCTATTAGTCTAAGAGCTAGAGCCGAAAAATCATCGTCATAAGTAATATGGAGTTTGGCATGTGAAATGTGTCAATTGTATATTGATAATTATGACCTATTTCAGGCTGACACCTCAGTGGATACAGGAAGTAGCAATAAGGGATGACAGGTGAAAGTTAGTGTAGTCTTTAAAGGTTTTCACCTCCTATTTTGTTAAACCTCCATCGATTTGCATGAAAATTGGTGACAAGTTAGAGCATACCCCAAGAAATAAAAATGATTTGGTGCCAACTTGAACTTTTACCCGAGGGGTGGATAATACCCCTTCTCGGGGGTGAAAACTATTTTACTAAAAATAACTCCACAAATCGATAGAGGGACAAATTGTAAGTAAAATTTGTTTTATCATGTTATTAAAATAAATCAATACTATTTGAGTTCTTACAGATCAAAGATTTTTCTGTTTAAGAGCACATGCGTGAAGTTACGGATGATAAATAGAACATATTAATTAATGGTATGTTACTAAAATATTATTTTTATATTATTTCGATATTATAAATTTAGCAAAAGTGTATTCGAATATGTCAAATGTACCCATTAATGGACACCCCCAGTTTCTGGACATATTCAGTTTATATTGATAGAAAAAATTCAATTAAATATCGAAATAATTTAAAAAATAATATTTTACTAACATACAATTAATTAATATGTTCTTTTTATCATCCGTAACTTCACTCATATGCTCTTAAATAGACAAATCTTTGATCTTTAATAAATCAAAAAGTATTGATTTATTTAGATAACATGATATAACAAATTTTACTTAAAATTTGTCCCTCTATCGATTTGTGGGGTTATTTTTAATAAAATTGTTTTCACCCGGGGGAAGGGGTGGTATTCACCACCAGGGTAAAAGTGCAAGTTGGTACCAAATCAGTTTTATTTTTTGAGGTATGCTCTAACTATCACCAATTTTCATGCAAATCGATGAAGGTTTAACAAAATAGGAGGTGAAAACGTTTAATGACTGCACTAACTTTCCCCTTTCATCCCTTATTGCTACTTCCTGTGTTCACTGAGGTGTCAGCCTGAAAGGGGTCATAATTGTCAATATTCAATGGACACATTTCACAGGAAAAACTCCATATTACTTATGACGATGATTTTTCGGCTCTAGCTCTCCGTCTATATTAAAATGTTTTAATTTGTTAGATTAGGTTTAATAAAACTTCATTTTTTAATTTTAATGTTAATTATTTTTATATTGTCGTAATTAAAATAAAATAATGAGTATTTATTTCCACATGTTGAGGCATTATGGCATCTAGAGAGTTGAACAATACGTTAGACCTTTTACACTTACCTACATAATTTTGAAGAGCATTTTTTATTGCAATAGCATTTTATAAAGCCTTGTCCTCCAAAATTTATAATCTGTTGTACCTAATAATTTCTCTTAGAAGTAGCTTAACGTCTGGAGCATCTTCGAAATTAAGAAAATTCTATTTGCATTCTCTTATTTGATTTCTTGAAAAAAGTGTGTTTATTGTTCCGTACTTCGTATCAACTCTATATAAACCGTCAATTATTTTATCTTGTATGATACGCAAAATATTTCGAGCATCTCCTTTGGCTCTATCAAAGCTGGGGATAAGTAGGTATTGTTACAGTTTTTCCGATCGAAATTGGAGGACATTTTTTTCACTTAATTGTTTCATAGCATTAGCCTGGGTATGAAGACCTTCAATCACCTTTCCTTTATTTATTTAGATAGAACCAAAGGAGATGCTCGAAATATTTTGGGTATCATACAAGATAAAACAATTGACGGTTTATATAGAGTTGGTACGAAATGCGAAACAATACACACACTTTTTTTTTCAAAGAGAATTTTCTTAATTTCGAAGATGTTCCAGATGTTAAGCTGCCTCTAAGAGAAATTAGTGCAAAAGATCCTAAATTTGGAGGTCAAGGTTTTATAAAACGCTACTGCAATAAGAAATGCTCTTCAAAATTATATAAGTGTAAAATGTCTAACGTATTGAGCAACTCTAAATGCCATAATGCCTCAACATATGAGAATAAACACTATTTTTTTAATTTTAATTAAAACAATATAAAAATAATAAACACTAAAATTAAAAAATTACGTTTAATTAAACCTAATCTAACAAATTACGGCATTTTAATAGCTGATCGGGGTTTGACTAGTCAAACCCCGATTTCATAAAATTAAATTTCGACCTTTGCCTGACCAACTTAGTCTCTCCTAGGTTTGACTAGTCAAAGGCCGAAACTGTAATTTATTTCTGGCTTTGACTAAGACCGTCAGTCAGACCTGAGGATTGCCTAGTCAAACCTAGGAGTGCCTGAAATTCGGGCTTTGACTATAACATATATATATATATATATATATATATATATATATATATATATATATATATATATATATATATATTTACTCCCAGCGTATGAAGTGAGCCACATATCAAAAGAAACTGCGGTTGAAGTAAGGTCCTGTACAAAGTGAGGTCCAGTATACGGACCTCACTTAGTCAATCAATGTAAGACTTTTTCGTAGACATGTACTGATAGCAAACACTGTTTTTTTACAAAAAAAAGTGGGACCTCACTTTGTATGGTCCACATCAATTTTTAGTTCAGAGATTTTCCGCATAGAGGCGTTGACTTTGGCGTATATTTTCTAACCATGTATATTCTATGCCCTGTTGAATAACTTACGATACACATAGTGAGGACCATACAACTGGCAACATCTGTTCAACCAATCTTTAAAACAGTGGATCGTCAATCGTCGCATAAATTCAAACAGTACAAAAATGTTTAATACTTTAATCCTTTTTGAGAGCGTAGGCGCAAAATTTCGGTCGAGTTCTTTTTAAACGCATTTATTTTTTTCGAATCCTGAGATAACTAATAGGTATTTTTAAAATATTTAAACGCAAAATAGAAGACTACATTATTCCCGAGGGCAGAAAGTCCCTTATAATGAACAAAAAGTTTCTTTTGTAATATATATTTAAAATTAAAAATCAGACTATTTTTTTTTCACCCCTGTGACTTATTAAAATAAATATTATAGAAGTTCTCAAGGACTTTCGACCATGGATAATACAGTAATATTTCTTTCTGCGTTTAAATTTTTTTAAAATACTTAAGGTTTTCTCAGTATTCGAAAAAAATGAACGCATTTAAAAATAATTCGAGCGAAATTTTTGCGCATATGCTCTCAGAAAGGCTTAAAATACTATAAATTTTTGTAATCAGTATTTCAATAGTTATTTATGATATAAGTGTTAAAAGTACACGTTTAAGGCACGCATGTGAAAGTTTGCAGAATGAGCGACAGCGAGTTCTGCAATTCACATGAGTGCCTTAAAAATGCACTTTTTAACACGCATATCATGCAATATTTTTTCTACAAACGTAATTACAGGACAATATCTACAAAAACTTTTACTTGAACTTGACTGACATTCCATTTTTATATTTTTTTGACATTACATCAAAATTGCCTATACGATCAATACGAATTGCAGTGCCATAAAAAATTTAAAGCACTAGTGCCTTAAAGCAGCGCCGGATAAAGGGGCGGGCGAGCCGGGCGACCGCCCGGGGCGCCAGAATTTGGGGGCGCCAAATTTTGAGAGACGCTGATATATAAATATAATATTTACCCCCCTCCGTGGCTCAGTGGTAAGAGCGCCTGCCTTTGGATCGAAAAAATCCGAAAGGTTGTGGGTTCGAATCTCACCAGGGTCGGAAATTTTTCATTTATTATAAATTAATAAATGAATATAGTTTCTGTCCTCGTGGGATCGGTTCTCACCGGAGGGACCGCAGACGTTCGGATACAATTAGCGTCTCTTTGCAAAGACAATGACGTCGACATTGCAAAGTAACAAGCCACTTACTCAACACCCACACTACTTACACATGACACTAGGTACCTAACTGTTCAAAATTACCGTACCTACCATGATAATGGCCATTAGTTGTCGAGGCATTAGCTAAACAAAAAAAAAATATAATATTTTTACATTCACTATTTTTTTGGACTTTATAGATTATCTTTGGGCTAAGATTACTCCTAAGACAATTAATATTAAATAATTGTAACAATAAGAAAACTATTTCTAGCTCACAAAAATTCTCTAATAAAAATAATGCAACCTAAAAACTGTTATGGCTTTTAAAGGTCATTTTTGTCAGGTAATACCTATCACTTTTATGGTATTACAATGTTATACATACATACTTAAAATACACGAAGATCAGATTTACGAAGTATCAACAAATTTATGAATAGTCAGTGATATTATTATACTGCTACTTGTCATTATAGCCTCAATGGTTAGATAGTTTTGTCTTCCTGTTCTGTAAACTTTGCTTTATCAACATTGTCGTGTGTCCGTGGGTGTGTAATTTGAAATAAAAAAAAAACAAACCAGGTATATCTATATGAATTAGAATTGACAAGTTCTTTTTCATAATATGAATATATAAAAATTTATTTCGAATACTTTGTACGCGTTAAGATGTTTCACTTTTTGCATAAAAACGGCACGAACGACGTATGAAAAAAAGGAATAATAGATTTTTGTATATATCATAAATTGAACGAGTAATTCCAAAATGATTTGTTATTTGAAATATCTCAGTGGCGTACTATGTTTTTCTTTAAAAAAATTCACACCATTTCAACAGTAGATATAAAATTATTAATTTTATGTCAAAAAATGCGCAATAATTACCTCTTAAAACACATCAAATTTCATTTGCATATCTGAACCGGTTTTAGAACAATAAAGAAATCGTCAGTTTGTAAGAAAAATGTCAACACCCCATATCTCGGAAACGAAGTATTTGCTGACATACGCTTATAGAGCAAACTGTCATTATTTTTTCATATAGAATTACCCTTTAAAGTTTGTTGCATTTATTTAGAAACATCCTGTTTTTTCTTGACCACCCTGGATTTCCATAGTTTTTCCTGTATTATTTCACTTGACCGTTATTTTCAGTTCTTTCTGTTTTTCCAGTCCTGCAGGTTTCTTTTCTAATATTGCTTCGTCCATTTTATCTCTAAAAGATTTTCGGGGTCTGTCTCTCTTCCTTCTTCCTATCGGGCTCCAATCTGTTATTCTGTTTATCAACGATTTTGGTCTGCTCTTCTGCCATGTCCGTACCAGGTTAATCTCTTTTGTTCTATGTTGTCTATTATCCCTTGAATTCATTACCATTATTTTCTTAATCTCTATGTTATTTTTTCTATCCCTTCTACAGCTTCTACTTAGGTATTCGATCTCTGTTGCTCTTATTTTGCATTTGGTTTTCGTATTTTTTATTCAATGTTCACACCCATTATTCAGAATACTTTTTGTCATGGTGTTATATTATATTCTTCTTTTTGTTTTTATACTGATGTTCTTATCCCACAGTACCGGGTTTAATTTTAGTGTGCAGCATATTGTTTGTCCTAGTAACTCGATACCTAAAACCATAGCTTGGTTCTATAGGTATCGAGTCATAGAGATAATAAAAAGCTCATGAGATAATAAAAAAAAATAATGAATGATTTTATTTGAATTTGCATAGATGATTATAAGGCCAAGGATATCACAACGGCTCTAAAAGGAAGAGAAAAAATAAAGATGTACAAGCTCGCGTTTGCAAAGAATATCCGCATGTTATTTTATGCTAAGTGGATGCCACTCCCTCAATTTAGTTATTGGGGATGCAGCTATATCTTGCGCACAATCAACATGTTTTTTGGTCTTGTAGAAGATTTATACACACTAAATGATATAAATGAGTCAGATTAAATAAATTATTAGACGAATTTTTTACTAAGCAACAACATTTTTGTTTAATTTAGTAGTATTTTGACAACGACACCCGATTTGGGCGTCGAAACGATAATAAAATTATTTTTTTCAATTTAATTGTGGCTTATTTTCCATCTAAATAGTTATTTATACACATTTTTTACTGGTTGTTGATAATGTGCATTTATCTTTTACCTCGCTTCTTCGTCGCTTGAACTTAAAATGTGCTCGCTATGCTATGCCCTATGTTGGATAAGTTGTAAGTAATAACTATCCTACTATTTTTTAAATAAATATATTTTTACATAGTTCTTTATGGTAAAATTTTGATTTTTTCCTATTTTTTTTATATTTGCAGTAAATTTGTATATTCTTATATGAAGGGGCGCCAAATTTTATTTTGCCAGGGGCGCTCAGAACCCTAAAACCGGCCCTGCCTTAAAGTAGCATTTTTAACGCACGTATGGAGTTCTAAAAATTGCATTTTTAACACGGTTGTAGAAAAAAGCCTTTAAATGAGGTGTCACATGATGTACTTACTTTCCTATTTAAAAAAAATCAAAGTTGTGCCTGTCACCTGAAGAAGAGGGATCGCGTAAAGTTCGAAACATTTACGCTATAATTATGATTATTTTAAAAATCGACCTATCCGAGCGTTTTTCTTATGTGCTAAAAATAAATAAGTTAATAAGGGGGGTAAAACTTATTCCAGCGAACTGTATTTGTAACAACCAAGGTAGGGATGGCGGTTGAACAAAAAACCGGTTTTCGGTTATACCGGTTTTTTACTTACGGTTTAACCTGGCGGTTATAACTGGTCAAAAAAAGCGGTTGTTCCAAAAACCATTTTTCGGTTTTTTTAATCAGAAGCAAATACTCGATAGGTTATAATGTTAATATAATGTTATGTGTTACATAATATTGTGTTTTCAATTTTATCAATCAAAGGCAAAATAAAAATTAAATTAATTTTTTTTTTAATAACGCGGGCACATAAATTTGATACACCCTGTATATTGATCTGTAAATATTTATTAGAATTTAGTTTGGATGTAAGTGGATTTCTTTTTTTAATGAGCTTTCCGATGAACCATTAAAGACTTTTGTGAATAATTAAAGTGAAAATAACGATGTATTTTGATTTAAAATGGAAAAAGATTGTTTAGGGTAGAGGTAATTATCAATTTCTAGAAAAGTGGTTTTAGGAGAAAGTTTGGAATTTTAGTATCTTTGTTTCAACACGAGTAAATGTTGTATAGTTCTCAGAAGGTAATTAGGATGGTCGGAATGGTTTTGAGGGTGACTGTTTTGTTTGTCGAATGGAAAAGTCGATGTTTCAGATTCTTGGCAACGTGGAAGGGGAAAAGTAGTTTGAATGATTAAGAGAGTTTGAAGGGGAAGTCATTATGTTTTTGGCATCGCTGAGGACCGGTTCGACGTTTTAGTGGATAGATAGTTAACAGATACCAGTGGCTGTTTGATAGTGGAGAATAGTGTTGAAAAGTGGAACGAGAGACAGATCAAATTGAGACGAAATACCTCTTTGATTATGTATTATTGTGAGAAGTAGAGCAGAGAATTTTTGGAGTTTTGTTTGAATCGAGTACGTGTCAAAAGAGGCCCGGCTTGTTGGAGAATTGGTGCTGGTATGTTGATAGTTTTGAAGCTGGAGAACGGAGAGGGCTTTGATGAGTAGCCTTTAACATAGTCAACGAGGGAGAGCTGTTTTGGGTCACGAGAAGACATCAGAGTGAGTGAAGCAAAAGGTCAGTCAACTTATGTGAAAGATATTTTTATGTTCGGAAACTAAAATTTTGAGTAAAAGGCATATGAATTAAAATTCCAATATTTCTAAAAGTAAATAGGAAGTATAGCTAATCTTGCGAATACATAAATTTGTTTTGTTTAGTTTGTTTTACCAAAGTCATCGGGAACAAACCGATAAATTGTTTTTTTTTAACTATAATAAATTTAAGTGGTAAAGATTTCATTCAGACATCTGTGTCCACAGGTTTTAGATTTGATAGAGTTTAGAGTATTGATTTTGACAAATAAAAGACAATTCTGTATGTTTATTTTAATATATTGCTTTATTTCTTTTCCCTATTTTATCCCGATTAGGATCAACTAAGAGATACTGAACCCACGAGAGAAGATAAGTATAACGTGAGATAATTTAGATTTTTTTATAGTATAAAAAGGCACCCTGAGATTTTTTATTCATTTTTATGTATGATTTGCGACAATTAAATAATTAATCAGATAAATAATAATTAATATATAATTAATAAAAAGCAGATCATAACAATACATTTATATTGCAATTCAGTTTGCTCAATTTTCCTCCCGAAAAATTCCCCAACCAATTCAACCTATAAAAATTTTCCCATGTGCTTTCAAATTACCCTAAAAATGGGCGAAAGTACCCCAATCTGGCATCTCTGATTCGTCGCTCGTTGTAGACGGCGTCGGTGTATATTGCGTTGTCAATTGGGATATTCCCAAAACTCCCAAAAGTGATGATCCTACCGATCTACCGACATGTCCCTAGGATCTATCGAGTTTAAAAAAATATCCAAATGACATATTTTACTTAAGAGGAAACAGTAGCGATCAACAGGTAGCGAAAACGCGTTCCAAGATTGCGGCTGTAATTTTGAATATTTTTTCGAGATATGTGGCACACGTATTCGTAATATAATAAAGAATGGCGGTACAGAGCCCAATTTAAAAAATATATTAGTATGTGGAAATTACTCTGTAATTAAATACAATATTAAAAAAACGAGCCTGTACCGCCACTAAGAAGAACATACATTTTCTTCAAATAAACTTTTTTATCCGATGCCTAGATTTTGTGTCATTTTGGAACTACTAAAATTTTTTATTTCATTAGTAGTTCCAAAATGACACAAAATCTAGGCATCTGATAAAAAAGTTTATTTGAAGAAAGTGTATTTTTTTGTTCTTCTTAATGGCGGTACAGACTCGTTTTTTAATATTGTATTTATTTACAGAGTAATTTCAACATATTAATATATTTTTCAAATTGGGCTCTGTACCGCCATTCTTTATTATATTACAAATACGTGTGCCAAATATCTCGAAAAAATATTCAAAATTACAGCCTCAATCTTGGAACGCGTTTTGGCTACCTGTTGATCGCTACTGTATCACCTTAAAAATAAATTCGATAAACCAATTCATCATTTATTGCCATCAAAAAATTTCAGTAGGTAGTATTTTTTAACACATTTGTATAATACCTTTCATTTCCTAAGAATTATGTATTATTTAAAAATTACATAATGCAGATTCCTAATCGTATTTCGGTATTCACTTTTCATACAAGAGTCTCAAAGTACTCAAGTATAAACAATTTTTAGATGATTTTGGGAATATCGATTTCAAGCAGATCACTTACCTTTTTATGTAAATATTCATGTGTTTCATAAAAGCTGATGTGACACTTTCGTCCAGTTCTTTATTAGTAAATAAAAGTTGAATTATGGTTGTTTGGGTTAATAATTACTTCGCATATTATTTATAATACATATATAGTAGGGGAGCAAAGTATGCTAAATGTGCAGTCACTCGAGCGCTTTGGGGACCTATTGGGTTGTGATTATTAGGTTCTAAAACCAAAAAAGTTAAGTAAAATTTTCCATTTTAGTGGGGACTTTCCATATTTTAATTTAATTTTCCATTTCCAACACCCGTTTTCTCCGATTATAGCGCCACCTATCCGTAATTAGAAAAAACGTTTCGAATAAAAGTTGCTTATTTTTACGCAAAGAATCCAAATCTGAAATAAAAAAAAAGGAGTTCCTATTTAACATTTTAAAGTAACCCCCCCCCCCCACCTCCGTGGGGTCGTGTTTGGTACCATTCGATAGATTTCAGAAAAAATATTCAGAAATTGTAGTGTATTACCTATAAGAAGTTACCGTTAAGCCGGGTCCAGACTATGTAACAAAACATGTTAAATAACAAAGTTTTGTAACTTGTTACAAAATTTTAAATAAACAAGTTTTAAAACACAGTGTTGTATAACATTTTTCTGGTTATATAGCATGTTTTATGTTATCCAACAGATGTCGGTAAACATCAAAGAAAGTTATAAAACCGCACCGCGACTGATCTACACCTAAAAACATGTTATTGAAACATTTCTCTGGCATAGTACCTACGCGAGCAGCAACCGTTGGAGTCATATCGCCTTGTTCATTCTGGAGTGATTGTGCTAGATTTTTCTTTGCTCTGTTCACGTAGGGTTATTTACGCGATGAAATTGTCGAAAGAACTGACTACTCATTTAATTGAGCTATTTCGTAAGTAACGAGTATTATGGGATTGCTATGGGATGAGCTACATTTATTGATTTAAAAAACAAATAAAAAACACGATGAATAGACTGAAATAGAAGTGAAAATAGATACAGAAACTGTAGTTAAAACTAATGCAATGCACGTACGCCTATAACTCAAGCCAACAAAAGAAAAGCAGTACGCGGAACCATAACAGCAAATCGGTGCAAATCAACTCTAAATTTGACATAAATACTATTCTCTACAGAGCAGAGTATTCAGACATAAAACCTGTAACATTCACTTCATTCGCTACACAGATGCAGACTGCTTCATCAGCTACTCAAACAGGCACTCAATCATACAATATATCTGAGCCTTTCTATTCCGTCCACTACACCTACATCCGCTACTTCTCCAGCTACACCAATTCAAACAGACAGTGACACTCAATCATGAACAGGTGAAGACGATAATACTGAGGAATTAAATTCTACAGAAATGTTATACTTCCTCTCTGAAACAATGAGTAAAAAGTTTAAAAAATATGAGGCGTTCTTTGCAAAAACCCCATATGTCACTTTTTACAACATCGGAGATATTTAAAAAAAAGTTATTTAATTGAACCCTATTAAGTTTACGGAAATTCTCAAATTAGTGATTTATTATTTTGATGATTACACACAGTTTACAATATAAATAACATTATTTTTTCCTTTTGTTTATTTATGAAGGACATTTATTCATTTGACATATGGGGTTTTTGCAGGAAATTTTCATTAATTTATAGGAAAGACGATATTTATAGTAATAAACCAAAATAAAAAATGAACGAAAAATGGTGTTTACTTATAATATCACGCAACACAACTATTCGAAGGATATTTAACCTATAAAAACCTACTGACAGCCCACGGTTCTGACAGCCAAGCGATAAAGTTTCCCGCAAAAACACCAATAACAACTATGGTTTTGAAGGGAATTGCGCTTGACATATGGGGTTTAGGCGGAATAGCCTATTTTTTTGTCGCTTATATTTTGAACTACTGTAATTTTAATGCAAGTTTCTTACGCAAGGAACGTAGGTAATTAGTCCTTCAATCCATAGAAGCCAAAAGTCCATTTCCGAAAAAAAAGGACAACTGGGGTTTTTGCAAAGAACGCCTCATATACTTTGCTAATAATATAACTGTTAATCTTTCTCTTACTGGAATTGCATCTCGAAATGTCTTTCCTGCCTATTTTATGGCCGATTTCATTTATAAGAAATTCAAAATCAGAACTTTCTATTCTTAAGAAGTTTTTAAAACTGCCATCACATTTAATGTCTCCTGTCGATGGGTCTATGTTATCTCTTTCCAGATCAGCTAAAAGAGCTGTACCACTACCTATATTTTGCTCGAGCTGCTAATGAAGGACACATCCAAAATATTAATTTAACACGCCGGTGTCGCCTCCACAATATTACACAAGCTGCTGTTGCTATGAAGAGATCCTCCATACTTATATGACGCAATTTTATATACTACCTAACCCACCAGCTATCCATCTAAAATGCTGCAAACTTTATGCTCATGTTGTTGTTTTGTTTTTTGTTATATAGTCTGGATACTCATGCTATTAACAAGTTACATAACAAAGTTGTACAACAAATTTGTTGTACAACTTTGTTATTAGCATGTTTTGATACATAGTCTAGACCCGGCTTTAAAAGATCCCCGTTTCAGGAAAATATATTGTCTAAGAGCGATAGCCTAGTGACCTAGTGGGTGGACCTCGGATCTCGGATTCGTAAAGCAGAGGTTTCGATTTCAAATCCGGGGTGTGGATCTCCGATTTTTTTATTTATTGTTACTGCATTCATGTCTGTAGACAATGTTGCAATCTATTATGAGCACAATAAAAAAATATAGTAATAAAATAATAAATAAATATTTAAAAAAAAAACAAGAAAAAAAATACAATCACTGGAAGCGAAACTAAACATTACGGAAGAAATATAACCACTGGATTCGGAACTGGATATGATGGAACTGGATAATATTAGAAAACTGATATTATAATATGTAAGCACTACGAGCCTAGTAGGCCCATGGCTTGATGTACTATTCTTTTCCACTCCCTTTTGTCAGTCGCTTTTGTTTCCCAGTTCCTTAAGTTAATTCTTCTCATATCTTCTCTAACTCCATTACTCCATCGTGACCTCGGTCTTCCTCTTCGTCTTTTCCCTGCCAATGCACTAGATAGTACCATTCTGGGAATTCTAGATGGAATCATCCTCTGCACATGGCCCAACCATCTAAGTCTTTGCGCCTTAATTACTGCTAGTATGTTAGGATCTTGATAGAGCTCAGTTAGTTCCTTATTTGTTCTTCTTACCCATTGTCCATTTAAGTTTTTCCCACCGAAGATTTTGCGCAGCATTTTCCTCTCCCAAACTAATAACAACTCTTGATGTTTTTTGTTGTGACCCATGTTTCAGAAGCATACGTTACTATCGGCCTTATTACGGTCTTGTAAGTTCTTAGTTTTGCTCTTCGTGATATATGTTTACTTCTTAACAACCCATTAAAAGCAAATATAGCGCGGTTGTCCGACATAATTCTCTTTTGTATTTTTTCTTCACAGTTAGGATCTCTTGTGAAGACAGTTCTTAAGTACTCAAATCTCTCAACTTCTTCGAATTTATACTGTGTTCCCTTCGCTGTTGTCATTGTTATGTATTGCCCCCGAACAAATTGCTTATTTGTCCATTCCATATACTTTGTTTTTGCTTCATTTATATACAATCCTTTGGTTGCTGCCCTCTCCTCGAGTTTCATGAGTGTTTCTATAAGTTCTATTTTGCTCCAAGCCAAGATTACCAAATCGTCTGCGAATGCCAAGCACTGATGTTTTTTGTGGTAGATCAGACCTGTTCTATTAATGTTTGATTCCTGTATAACCTTTTCTAGTAATATGCTAAACATTATAGGCGATAATGGATCACCCTGTCGCAGTCCTTGTTTGACCTCAAAGCTTTCTGTTATAGTATTGTTTATCTTGACTTTATCATACTGATATATCATACTGATATTGTTTAAAAACACTAATAATATTGATATAAAATGTTAATCAATTTTATTTATTGTTATAAGAATCAAAGGTAAATATGATTAGGCGAATGAAGCCTTAGGTTTCGCAGTCAATATCCCAACCACGCACACATGCTGCAATCTATTTCAATACGGTTTATAGTACAAAATATACATTTAATATCAAAATAGTGGGATATATTTTTTTAGTTGAGGACACTTGGTCACATTGCATTGTTTCAGGATAAGGTGAAATATCTTCAATAAATGGAAAAAAGCATGTATGTCATATATTATAATACTTTCTATACTCTTAATATGTAGTCTCGTATAAATTTGTAGTGACATGATTTTAAGTATAAGAACAAGAAGCTTGCAACAATTTTCAGAGAAAATAGAAAACTAAAACTATTTTAAAATGATTATTCGAAATAAAACATATGCAAATATTCACTGTATTTGCCATCTAGTGGAATAACTGTAAAATTAAGTCAGTAAAAAAGGTACATTAAGTTTAATTAAATTAAGTAAATCATCTTGTATACTAAAATTAAGGTTCTAAAATTTTCATTTCAAAATGAAAATCGACAGGGGCAACAGTACCTATACTAAAATACACTCTGTATAGATAATTATGTCAATGTTAATAATACTGGATAGAGAATTGAATATCCTTTCAAATGAGCTAGCACACGCCCCTCTTCCCTATTTAAAAATAAGGGGTGGGGGAAATGGAAGGGAGGGGTTGACAAATGACAGATATGTATGTACCGTAAAAACTGTGTTCCCCTTAGATCAAAAGTCGGGCTTTTATATTTATATGTTAAGTTCAATATAAATTTTACATAACTGAACTATCACTGTGTCCTCCATTTTGATTATTATTGTTCTCAACTAACGCTATTTTCAAAATTCTTGCTTTCCTATCCATCTTTAACGTAAATTATTAAAAAATATAAAACTATTTCTTTATTAACGCTAGTCTCCGATAAGGCTACCGTGATTTAATGCTGAGGTACTAAAATGTTATAAAATTAACAAACAGTACGAGCAAGAACAAAGAGTCCACATCTTCTTATAACTACAAGTGACTGAAACATCGAAACAATAATAATTCTTACTGTGTTATACAGAAAAAGGCAGTAGAAACGATTAATCTCATATTTATCGACAACACTGTATGGTCCTCACTTGATGAGCTGTAAGGAAATATACACGTAAAGTTGTCCTCACTTTGTGCGCATAACGAAAAAGTATATACAGTCTCACTTTAATAGCTGCGTATAATGGCCTCACTTGGGTGGCAATATACTTGAACAATACGGGGCACATATACGTAATTTTTTTTGTGTATACTCGTCATTTTTTAATTGCTATTTACTTGTCAAGGTCACTATGAAGAGTTGAAACGATTATGTCTACGTTTTCTACCGGTCCTCACTAAGTGCGCGTAATGTCAGGACCTCACTTTGATATCTGTGCATAAATATATATATATATATATATATATATATATATATATATATATATATATATATATATATATATATATATATATATATATGAGACCCTCAATAGACGTCGGTAGCACCATATTTTAAATGCCTCCAATCGTTTTGTGGCATCTTCTGTAGAACTCCAGCTTTCTATTCCGCAGATGACACTAAAGACGTAACATCTAAGAATTCTTATGCGTATATTAATTAATACGTGAAGCTAACTTGCAGAGAATATTCCTAAGATTGTTAAAACTTTTTTCAATATAAGTTTTTTTTCGTAGCTATGATCATTAGTATCCCTAATATTGCAGTCCAAATAGCATATTATTTTCTCTACTCTTCCTAACGGTGTATTGCTTATTGCAGGGGTGGGCAAATACTTTTAAGCACGGGCGAAAATACAATTTTCAAAATGTCTCCCGGGCCGGAAGACTATACCCAGTATGTACGCTAATGTTTTTGCTGGAGGTTTTTCTCTACCCAAGAAATTTTTTTGACAAAGATACTAAAGTATCATTTTAAAGCATTTGGAGAAAGACATTTGACTGTTAATAATAATAAATTGTCTTTCTGGTGTGTACATGCGAACAATTTGTTCCCAGTAAAATTACGAAATTTTTAATATGGTCCATTATACAGTGCGCTGGAATAAGTGTTACCCCTCCCTATTAACTTATTTATTTTTAGCACATAAGCAAAACGCTCGGACAGGTCTGTTTTTAAAACAATCGTAGTATATTCTGGTATCAATATTTCAAACTTTACGTGAACCCTCTTCAGGTGACAGGCATAACCTTGATTTTTTTAAATGGGAAAGTACATCATGTGACACCTCATTTAAAAGCTTTTGAGATACTGATTACAAAAATGTATAATACTCAAATCTTTCTTAAGAGTGTAAGCGTAAAGTTTCAGTCGAATTATTTTTAAATGCATTCATTTTTTGCGGATCCTGAGAAAACTAATAAGTATTTTTGAAAGATTTAAACGCAGAATGAAAGATTACATTATTACCGAGAGCAGAAAGTCCCTTAAAATAAACAAAAATGTTCTTTTGAATTATATATTTTAAGTTAAAAATCACTCTTAATTGTCAATTTTTTTCACCCCTGTAACTTATTAAAATCATTAAATAAGTTCTCAGGGACTTAAAACCCTCGGTAATACCGTAATCTTTCATATATTGCGTTTAAATTTTTTCAAAAATACTTATTAGTTTTCTCAGGATCCGCAAAAAGTGAATGCATTTAAAAATAATTCGACCTGAAATTTTGCGCCTACGCTCTCAAAAAGGATTTAAGTATTATACATTTCTATAATCAGTATCCCAAAAGCTTTTAAATGCGGTAGCACGTGATGTACTTTTCTATTTAAAAAAATC
This sequence comes from Diabrotica virgifera virgifera, assembly GCF_917563875.1. Taxonomy (NCBI): domain Eukaryota; kingdom Metazoa; phylum Arthropoda; class Insecta; order Coleoptera; family Chrysomelidae; genus Diabrotica; species Diabrotica virgifera. The sequence continues at coordinate 192,346,180 of NC_065450.1, read as the reverse complement.
AAAGTTATGACTGTTATCTGAAGAGGGATCACGTAAAGTTCGAAACATTGATGCCAGAATATACTATGACTGTTTTAAAAATCGACCTGTCCGAGCGTTTTGCTTATGTGCTAAAAATAAATAAGTTAATAGGGAGGGGTAACACAGATAAAAAATGAACTTCAGAAATTCGATCAAGAATAGTCAAGAGCAGCCTTTTTGAACATGAGGAAATTTCTGAGTAACCAAAGATTCAATCTGCAAATCTAATATCGGATGGTAAAATGTTATGTCAAGTCAACCATCATAGACAAAATTCAAAGGAGAGAACTGATCTGGTCTGGTATGATCATGTACGACGTCAATGGACAACGACAGGCTACCAAAACAAATTTTAAAATGGACGCCAAGGGAAGGAAGGAAGAGAGGAACACCGAAACAATCCCGACTAGGCGGCATTCAGAAGGCAATGTCGGAAAGGAACCTTCACCCTGACGAATGCAACGACGGATGAAGCTGGAAACTGGCAATCGAAAGACGGAGAATGCTATAAAAAACCGGGATAATAATAGAAACGTTATGTCCACTCTCTTCTTCTTTATTGGATTGTTAATGCTAACTTAATGAAAAAGCTGCAAGATTTTGAGATGTGGCTTTTTGGGGGAATTATGAAAATACCATGGACCGATCATATTACGAACGAATGTTGCACAGAATGGAAAAGGAACAGAGAACTTTTGACCATCATTAAAAGGAGAAAGACATTTTTCCCCTCTGATAAACATTATAGAAGTTTTCAGGGACTTTCGTTCCTCGGTAATAATGTAGTATTTCGTTCTGCGTTTAAATTTTTCAAAAATAATTATTAGTTTTCTTAGGATTCGAAAAAAATTAATGCATTACGCTCTTAAAAAAAATCGCTTGCGAGATTTCTTAATCTGCTTGATAAAGTAAGCAAAAGGGCCGCATCCGGCCCGCGGGCCGGCTTTTGCCCACCCCTGGCTTATTGTAATGTAGGCGTTTATGCTGGTGTTCTTACTAACGACAATTATTTTTTTCTTCTTACAATTTAGTTTTAGGCCGTATTTGTTATGTTTCAACAAGATTATCCATTATTCTTTGGAGTCCCTGCTCAATATCTGTCAGAAATACTGTATCATCTGCATATCTAATATTATTTATAAGGTGGCCATTTACTGCAAGACCCTTTTCTGATTCGTCCAAAGCTTCTCTAATATGTTTTCAGAGTATAGGTTTAATAATACTGGTGACAGTATGCAACCCTGTCTAACTTCTTTTCAGACTGTGAATATTTCGGACAGCTCATTTTCGAATCGTACTGTTGCTTTTGTTGAAGATATAAGTTTGAGACCAGTCTTACATCCTTACTTATTTTCTCATGCGGGACTTGATCAAATGCCATATCCATATCACTAAAACATCGCAGTCAACGATAGTAAAGAGTACTTTAACTACATGGTTCATCAATCTAATAATTAATCTATGGTCTCCACATTTTCTAGCGTTGGCTTAATAAGTAGCCAGTTTTAAATATTGTTGAATAACTTCGTAAGAGCTGTGATTTGGTGTGCCTCTAGTAGCTTTAAAATTTCACCATGCACCTCACCAGGTTCTGGTGATTTCCCATCTTTAATCCGCTTAATGGCCACAGTTACCTTTTCGTTTGTTATTTTTGGGGAGTAAGGATTGTTTGTCTATTTCAGTCGGACTTCATCTTCGAATAATCCTTGCATATCATAACAAAAATAACATAGGTATTCCTACGCTTTGGTCGTAGCTTTATTTTAAATTAATTTCAACATACTTGTTTGATCAGTAGTTGTTATTCCTGATCTAAAACATCCCTGGTGTTCTTTTATTATTTTTTGAAAATATTTTATTAGACTTCCTATTTTATTAGATTATTTCTAATAGTTTTTTAGCTCTATAGTTATCACATGCCTTTTTTTATATCTAGGGTAAATGAGAGGGCCATTTTATTGTTTTGGCTTTTCTTCCTTTTTTTAGAATTCTAATGTCAAACGGAATATTCTTTCTTTTAGCCTTTTGCCGTCCTCCTTAAAAATCTTAGCTGGGATACCAGTTTCTCCTGTTCTGATGTTATTTTTTAGATATTTTATAATTTCTTTGACTTGATTCTTCAGAGAACCAGAAAACAGTGCAGCAAAGACAAAGCTGATTACATCTCTCAAAAAAGGGATTTATTCCAGAAGATCAAACTCCTTACCAGAGAATTTAAACCTCAAACGTAGTCTGTGATAGATAAAGAAGGTAATCTAGAGACCGATACTGACGAAATATTTACATAATATACAATAGAATAATTTGACTACACTAGAGAACCTACTGTCTTACTCGCTGAAGTCAAAGATGCAATTAAATCACTAAAGAGAACTAAATCCCCAGGAATTGATTCAATACCATGTGAAATACTAGAGTTACTAGGTGACAAAGGATTACATATCATCCATTCTATCTGTGTCGCTGTTTGAAATTCAGGAAAACGGCCATCTGATTGGTGTCCCTCAATTTATATCCCGGTACACAAAAAAGGAACTACTACCAGATGTGAAAACTACCGCACACTGTCACTAATGCCTGTAACACTGTAACACATGCCAGTACTTGTTGCATATCATCAAAAATAGACTAAAAACCTATCTACATTACCAAATACCTCAGGAACAAGCGAAGTTTGTAAAGGGTAAAGGTACAAGGGAACAAATCCTGAACCTAAGACAACTCATTGAAAAGTCTAGAGAATTTCAAGTACCTATGATTATATGCTTCGTTGACTACCAAAATGCATTTAAATGGGTAAGCTGGATAAATCTATCGTCAATTTTAATAGAAATGGGCGCACCAATGCACCTGGTGACACTTATTAAAAATCTGTACCAGTCCAATATAGCGACAGTATGACTAGATCGGAAGTTCTCAAACCAATTCAAGACCGAGAGGGGTGTTAGACAAGGATGCGTGTTGTCATCTGACTTATTTAACGTTTATGGTGAACTTGGTGATTTATGTCATGAGGATGGTTTTAGAAGGATGGGCCGGTGGAGTAACAGTAGCTGGTAGGAAAATCTCCAATTTAAGATTTGCTGATGACACTACACTTCTGATGAGCAAGAAATGTTTGATCTTCTGCGAAGAGTTGAGTACGAAAGCAATAAAGTTGGTCTGAAGATCAATAAAGCAGGAATACCAGATAGTAAACAGCTTTGTCTATCTCGGGTCTAGTATAACTACTAACGATGGTAACTGTGAAGCAAAAGTTCGGAGACGTATTGGTATGGCAAAAAATGCGATGAGTCGCCTAACTTAAGTTTGAAAAGACTCTCAAAATATCAGCATGAGACTGGTGAATGCCTTTCTATTCTCAATATTTCAATACGGGGCAGAGACTTGAACTCTTCGCGCATGCGAGCGCCAAAAAATTGATGCCTTTGAGATCTTGTGCTAAACAAGAATGCTGCGCATACCTTGAACAGCTCATAGGACAAACGTTTCCCTCTAAACCAACTCAATATTAAAAAAAGGTTGTCCACAATATGTCTGCAACGAATTCTGCAATTCATTGGTCACGTGGTTCCGCAGAGGTGACGACAGTTTGGAGAGATTAGTTATTGTTTCTGGAAACGTTCCGGGGAGAAGATCAAGAGGACAAATCACCAACTAGATGGTCCGACCAAATAAAGCATTCAGCTGGAAACTCATTCTGCGAAGCTCTTAGATGAGCTAAAGATAGAGACCAATGGAAAAGCATTGTTAGGAATATTGGAAGAAATCACGATCCTCAGTAATGGGGTAACGACAAGAGAGATAGTTGACTTAATTCAAAGTTGATTCCTCGCACTTCTTCATCTTCTTGCCAATTATCCTCTAGTTTCCCTTGTTGGTAGATCTTGGAAGTATTCCGCCCATCTGTTTTTTTTTTCTGTTGCTTCTCCTATAAGTAAACCTTCTTTTTTGCAATACTTTGTATTATTTTTTTTAACTGGATTTCTTAATTTCTCGTTAAGAACTTTTTACTTCCTCGTTTATGTAGGTTTCTTCTAGTTTTTTCAATCGTTTTTCCAGCTGTTTCCTTTTCTTCTTTCTGCAACTGATTTTAACATACACTATAATTATTATTGTGTGAATTTGGTTCTTGAGTTAGACTTCATCTGATTACGACCAAGCCGCATATTCTTAGTACAGTGTTTTGTTAGTTTTTTTTTCTTTTCCAACAAAACTTGGTCTCTATACAATTCAGCGTTTGGTAATACAACTGACACTTTATATATAGTGACGAGTTGGGTTAGAATAAATAAATTTTTTCGCGAATGGGTGATATTGGAATTAAATCCTGAAACAGATCGATTTTTATCTTTAAATTATATTTTTTGGTACCTAATTATATCATACTAGTGACTCCAGAGTTTCAAATAAAATAGTTAGGACAAAAACTGGTATTACAGACGCAGTTAAAAGAATTACAACGCTGACATGGAACTGGGCCGGACATGTTACCAGATTCAAAGATGGAAGATGGACCAAGAATATTTTCCTCCAATAAGGTGGTCGGGCGACATCAAGCGCATCCAGCTCAACTGGATTCGGGTGTTGAAAATCTGATACAACGGAATTAATTACGGGGACATTATATCGTCGTCGTCGCGGCAAAAGTCACTAAACCCCGGCGCAAATTAAACCTAAGCGAGTCACAACCTGCGCCAGCGGGACGGGTGACCCGTGCAGTTATTTTTCTAGCGCACCGCATATTGATCACAACAAGACCCAACCGTTGGCATTCTCTGCAACGAATAGAGGGACGGGCAAAATCAGTACGGACGTGTAACGGTAACTTTTGATACCGGGTCTCAGTGGTAGAGTTGATTGAGGTATTGGTGGGTGGTAGATACTGAGTACAAATACTGATTACAAAATACTGATGTATCTGTATCTGATGTGTTTCATAGATTATAACAAGGCCTTTGATAAAGTGCGGCATGATCATCTAATCAGACTCCTGGCACAAAAGTATTTAGATAAACGAGATATCCGACTAATAGCAAATATGTACTATAATCAGAAAGCGGTAGTGAGAGAAGAGAATAATACCACTGAAGAAATTGAAATAAAGCGAGGTGTGAGACAAGGGTGTATACTGTCACCAACCCTGTTTAATCTCTATTCCGAAGACGTAATGGATATAACACTCTCTGAGCAATCCATAGGTATTAAAATAAATGGTGTTAGATTAAACAATCTGAGATTTGCCGACGATACCGTTCTGATCGCAGAAACACTTGAAGAGCTACAGACATTGGTGAATAAGATAGCAGACTGCAGCGAAGAATATGGACTATCTTTGAACATAAAGAAAACTAAATTTATGGTAATATCGAAATCAACACGAAATATATCCATTGTATATGATACCAGCCACAAGGATTACATGAGGATGAAACTTAAAGACGAAGTATGGGAGAAAATCGGAAATGAACTTAATACGAATGGTAAGTACAATTTACTGTGATAAATAATTATCAGTACAATATAATCAAAACCCAACACCGCTTTGTCATTAAAATTCTAATAACTTTATTAGGTACCTACTCGTAGACAAAATAAACGGCGATAACAGATATGACTTTACAAGAACACATTATTAGAAAAAAAAAAGGTTACTTAAAAGGAATAGGCCCGGATCTCGCGTAACAAAAAAGGTTGACTAACAGCAAGCTGAAAATTTTTTAATAGCGTAACGGTGTCTAGTCGGACAAACTTCAATGTATGGGAACACTGGAACAGGGGTAGTTTTATTTGTGGAACAGGTTAAAAATTTTGAATGTCAGACTACAAAACTTCCCATGTATTTTATCGGACAAAACTTCCAATTGATTTCTTACCCTTTTATTAAACTCTCATGCTAAAATTAGACTGCTATTTATCACCTGTCATAATTCCTGTCATTTGACATGTTCTCTTGTCGGATTTATTAAATTGCCCAGTTGGTGATAAATACCAGTCTGATTTTTGCATGAGAGTTTAATGAAAGGGTAACAAATCAATTGGAAGTTCTGTCCGTCAAAATACATGGGACGTTTTCGTAGTATGACGTTCCAAATTTTTAACCTGTTCCACAATTAAAACTTCCCTTGTTTCAGTGTTCCCGTACATCAAAGTTTGTCTGACGAGACAACGTTAAGCTCTTAACACATTTTCAGCTTGCTATTAATCAACTTTTTGTTGGTACGCGGGATCCAGGCCTAGAAATACACTGTCACAAATGATGGCGTAATCCCTTTTCTATAGGTATAAAAATTTTGTAAATATCATTTATTTCTTAAATCTACAGAACATTATCATTAAAAATGATTCATTATTAAAAACCGTTAAGCATATCTGTGAATATCGCATTACCCTCAAATAAAATGTGTCATCATACCGGGCTTGTTCATGCTTAAAAATAAAATATGTAGCCGAGATATAAATATGAGGCGCCCAGAGCAACAGTGGCCTAACCCACATCTCACAATTTTACCTAAACACTTTTATTACATTAAACTTATCCCTTATTTAAGTATTTTCAGATGCAGAGTAGCTCAAACAATGGTTGCTTGAGCCACCTTGCATATGAAAATGTTAAAGTAATGCATAACTTTAATGTAATAAAAGCATTTTGGTAAAATTGTGGGATGTGGGTTAGGCCACTGTTGCTCTGAGCGGCTCATATATGTAATAGGTAAGTAGTTTTTGCAACGACAATCCAATCACAATCAATGTTGTTTATAATAACAGTAATTCCGAACGAGTTCTATTAGCTTTTCTACGTCCATCTCGAAAACAAAACCACAACTGAGAATTAAGTCACGCGTCCCACGACACCAGAAAATTGTGTTCCGATGACAAACGTTTGCAATTTTGCATGCTAGACCTGGCACTGTATTCACTGATACTAGGATGCGCAGAACTCTCTACCCAACTCGCCGGTACCAGGTTGTGTTCGCTTAGGATCAATTTGCGCCGGGGCTAAGTCCAAATCAACAGATCTGAGAAAACGAACATTTAGTGACTTCTGCCTGACAACAAAATGGTAAATTTTGGACTTATTTATATTCAGTGATTTAGGCAACCATCTCTACGTACTTTCTAAGACTTTGTTTTTTCTGTCAGACTATGAAAATTTATATTGTGAATCGATCAAAACAGGGACCTTAATTTTGACAAAAGTGGGCTTAGTGAGTTTTGCGGTGACGACGACGATATCGTCCCTACCATTTCCAACTCTCGAATGTGATAAATCGGGTTTTTCAGATTTGATACCTTGCCCTCGCATTATATGTACGTGATAAATCTTGTGGAAAATTCTCGTTATTGTAGCTTGATTAGTAGCGCGGGAAATATGCCGTTTAAACCATCGAATATGAACATTTTTTTCATTTGGTGGACTACAAACTGAAGAAAATGGTTATATTCGATACCTTTGTTTTATATAATCTGTCGAAAACTGTCGAAAATGCTAAACTGCTGAGAAGAATAAAATGCACGTGTTTACAGTTTGTGCGAATTTTGTTTCAGTATCGCTGCCAAGAAATTCTTGTGAGGCAGTTTTTGATTTCATTTTAACGAATTTTCATTATTTTATTATAAAGTTATCCGCTATTATACATTCGCTACTTTGAATCATCGGATCGAAACAAATCTTTGATTAATACAAAAAGAAAAGTAACAAATGTGATTTTTTGGAAAGAAAAAAATGATAAGCAGTTTAAATTTGTTACCAATCTAACAAATATTAAACATTCAAAAAATATAAAAATTTTCCCATTTGTCAATGCGCTGATTTAGGATTCTCTAAAAAAGAATTATTTTGCTCTCCTGAAACGTGCCGCTTTTCACATTCGATGATTGGAAATGACAGGGACGATATTATTATGTTCACTGGTGAACTCAAAAGGCGAATAACGCTAATGATGAAATTATTCTAATAACTCACCCACAGCTTCTTTTATAAGCTGCTCACTAGGCCCAACCTCTACAACTTCTTTAAATGTGTGAATAACCTTTTCACATGTCTTACACGTATCACCATTTTGTGCTGTATATTCGTAACTAGATTCTGCACATATTCCATGATCTTTGACATATTCAAGTGCAGAATCCATCCATCCACCATTACATCCAGCATTACCATAATCACGCGAACAATCCATTATCTCTTGAACGCTTAATACTTCCAATTTATTTTCATTTATAAACCTGTGAGATTCAAGAGCTGCAGCCTAAAAACGAAAAAATATTATTTAATAATATACATATAGGACAGTCAATGAGGATATTTGGCTCCGAATTCCATCCTACTTCATCGATTTACTTGATATGTTCACAGTAAGTAGAGAAATAAAATAAATTTCTAAGAAATAAAGTCTACCCTATATACTAGGACGCTTTTATCTTGGGGCGGTTCCCACCCCTTCAAGGGGGTGAAAAATTCCCCTTTAAGGAGTGCAAATAACCACGGAATTGGCTAGATAACCTATTTCTAAGGAAAAAGTTTTCTATACCTTTTTTTTTTTGAGAACTCAATACTTTTTGAGTTATTCGTAGTTGAAATTTGGCCATTTTCATTGACACCTTTTTGGACGGTTTTTTGCGAATACCATAAAAACTATTAGTCCATGTGGTGAGACCGCTCCCGTCTGAAAAACATTTCTAATTCGGTTTCTCTGCAGATTCATATTAAAAAGTGCCCCCTTATCTGAAGGGTACCGAACGGAATATTTGGGCAGAAATTGTTTAAACAATTTTTTTAAACAAATGCATAAAATCACCTTTTATTGCTCAAAAAAATATATTTTTAGGGTTTTTGAGCCATTCTAAACAAGAAAGGAATCTAGTGATTTTTCCCAAAAATTGATAGTTTTCCAGTTATAAGCGATTTAAAATCTAAAAAATGCGAAAATACACATTTTCGAGGCTTAAAAACTCATATTTAAATTAGTATTTTTAACAGTGTCAATAACTTGGATTAAAGTTTAAACATTTCTTTTCAAGATTCCGAAGAGTGATCGGGTCTAACTTTTTAGACCGTAGTTTTTTATTCGTTAATTATGCGTGTCCATCCAGTTTTTTGCCGGTGCGGCGCGCACTATTTTCAAAAATCTCCTATTTTCCTCCGAAAAAGATTTTTTGAGAATCTTTGGGACACTCTAAATAAAATAGGTTTCTTGACATTTTTCTCAAAAGTTAATAGTTTTAAAGTTATAAGCGATTTAAAATGCAAAAATGTGTTTTTTTGTCATTTTTCGGATTTTAAATCGCTTATAACTTTAAAACTATTCACTTTTGAGAAAAATGTCAAGAAACTTATTTTATTTAGAATATCCCAAAGAATCTAGAAAAAATATTTTTCGGAGGAAAATAGGAGATTTTTGAAAATAGTGCGCGCCGCACCGGCAAAAAACCGGATGGACACGCATAATTAACAATTAAAAAACTACGTTCTAAATTGAAGTTAGACCCGATTACTCTTTGTAATCTTGAAAAAAAATGTTTAAACTTTAATGCAATTAAATTTAAATATGAGTTTTTAAGCCTCTAAAATGCGTATTTTCGCATTTTTTAGATTTTAAATCGCCTATAACTCGAAAACTGTCAATTTTTGAGAAAAATCGCAAGATACCTTTCATGTTTAGAATGATCCAAAATAAAAATATATTCTTTGGAGCAATGAAAGGTGATTTTATGTATTTGTTTAAAAAAATTACATCAACAATTTCTGTCCAAAAATTCCGTCCGGCACCCTTTAGATTTGTTTAAAGGGGACATTTTTTAATATGAATCCGCAGAGAAACCGAATTAGAAATGTTTTTCAGACGGGAGCGGTCTCACCACATGAACTATATGCATCTAACTAAAAAAACTATTTGAAAACATTTTTTAGCCTATAAAAAACAAAGAGATTCGTTCCTTCGAAAAACTTCTATTTATAATACAAAAAGAGACATGGTAGGTGAACAGAGTTTGTTTTTTGGTGCATGCTCAAATCGGTGTATTCAACTTGAAATAACAGAGTAACGGTAGATTTTTGCTGTATGATGGCTTTGCTTGAAAAGGCCTTTAATAAAACAAGTACCGTTAAATGTCGATTACATTCAAACTAAGCGAGAGATGGTGCAAAAAAATTGATGACTAATGTATTTTAAGGAAAATGAGAAATATATTTAACCCCTCATCCACCAGAATTAAAATGCATCATTTTTCTTCTACAATACCTTTTATTATAGTGTTATTTCTATGTTAAAAAAGTTGGACAGGTTTAAAATAGATGTTTTTTGAAAAAAAAAGAGATCAAATTATAGAGCGCATTTTTAAATTTTCTTAAAAATCTTCCTTTTTCTCCATGTAATTCGAGAATGATAACAGATACGAAAAAATGATACCATACAAAAATGTAGGGTTTCTTTAGATATATTTTTCTTGTTTCTCTTTACTGTACATATCTTTATAAGATGTATTGCTATATTTATGATGGAACGAATCTCTTTTTTTATAAGCTATAAAAATGTTTTATACTGAATTCACTCTATCGAGATTCACTTTGACACTGACGTTAGTAGTTACTTTTTTGGGAAATTCAGTTGTCAGAAGTGACTGGATATTACTACACAACCAACGCACCTGCTCATAGCTAATAATATTAATAGTAAACAGACATAAAGATAACATAAACCTTACTCCAATCAATAATTATTTATTTACACCATTATAATGTATTGATAAAAAATAAGAAAATTATTTATTGTACAAAATAAAAATATTTTGTAGAAATAAACTCCACAAAGTTTTATGATTAGTAGACACTCCCACCATTTTTAATAATTCTTCTTTTTTTAATGAAAGATTAAGTTGATTTTAGCAGTTAATAGTGTGAGGTAGGAATTTTGTGTTGTATGTTTCCTATTTCGAATGTGTCAAAGTGAATCTCGGTAGAGCGAATTCAGTATATATATAGTTTTTTAGTTAGATGCTTGGTTTTTAAGTATTCGAAAAAAATCGTGCGAAAAGGAGTTACGTTTCAATGAAAATGGCCAACTTTTCAACCACGAATAACTCAAAAAGTGTTAAGTAAAAAAATGTAGAGCAGTTTTTGCTTAGAATTAGGTTCTCTAGCTACTTCTGCGATTATTATAACCAAAAATTTTCCACCCCCGAGAAGAGATGAGAACTATCCCCAGGATAAAGCGCACATCAGCATAGGGTATACTTTGTTTCTTGAGCTATTCTCTAATTAATTGATGGATTCGACCGTTACTTGATGGAAGTTCATTTTATCTCACAATAAAACACTGAAAAACGTTTGTTTTTCTATACTTCCACAAAATTTATTACAACTATGTTATTACTACAGCTGTTTCGGCAAAGTGCCTTTCTCAAGTGATATATTTTACAATGTGTTTGCCTTTTTAAGTCTTTAACTGAAGAGGTTGAGGAGTGGGGAGCTGTTTGTCTCGAGTTGGTCATTCAGAATTATATCTGTATTTTTCAATTTATTAATTTCCATTGATTCTAGCTATCACTATTCTAGCTATCAAGTCTATCTAGTTGATCTAGCTATTAAGCTATCACTTTTAGAATCAATGGAAATTAATAAATTGAAAAATACAGATATAATTCTGAATGACCAACTCGAGACAAACAGCTCCCCACTCCTCAACCTCTTCAGTTAAAGACTTAAAAAGGCAAACACATTGTAAAATATATCACTTGAGAAAGACACTTTGCCGAAACAGCTGTAGTAATAACATAGTTGTAATAAATTTTGTGGAAGTATAGAAAAACAAACGTTTTTCAGTGTTTTATAGTGAGATATTCTCTAATTACTGTGAAAATATCAAGTAAATCGATGTAGTAGGATGGAATTCAGAGCCAAATTACCTCATTGACTGCCCTAATAGTTTTATAATAAATGTTGTGGAAGTATCGAAAACAAAAGTTTTCAGTGTTTTATTGCTAGAATTATTATTGCAATAACGATTTACTTTTATCAGTTAGCGCCCGAATCCACTTGCGATTTTCTAGTCGCGCGATTGTTTTGTCGCGAAGATTGAATACATTGTTTCAAACACAAGTCAATCCACGATTATTTAGTCGCAAATGGATTGACTTGTATTTGAAACAATGTGTTCAATCTTCGCGACAAAACAATCGCGCGACTACCAATCGCAAGTAGAGTCCAGCGCTTAAACAATGTTATAAATTAAAAAAAAATAGAAATGGTATAGAAGTGCACATACCGCGCTATGAGCCCAGCAGGATCCGCATTGATGGGGGTAGTGTTGGTTTCTCACTGGCGTCACCGCTCCCTTTTCCCTCCAGTCAATAGAATCTGGTGCAGGCTCTTCAGGATCAGCAACAAAACTGGACGTTATATTCGGTTTAGACATTGATGATATTTGTAAACCAAGCATAGCTTCATATTCCTCGGAAGTTAGGTCGGCGAACCGGTTGACAGCCATGAAGTAAGTTTCCTCGCCCTTCTCGTATCTTGCATTGTGTTCTGCGATTTTGAGAAGGTTACTACTGAAAACTTGAAAACGAATTTGCTCCTCTCTAAAAGTGTTATAATTCTTTGAATGTTTCACCTTAAAATAATAAAAACATTGTTACTATAATTTAAAATATTGCTAATTCTTATCAAAACAATAGTGATAAGCTGCTAACTGTAAAGCGCAGAGACGTGGATGACAAATAAGGGGATGCAAAATAAAATAAATACAATGAAAATGATGATTTGAAGAAGAATGTGCAGATTGATACTAATGGACAAATTGGAAAATAAACGATTTAGGGAAATAATAAAATTGAAGGAGACACTAAGTGACGAAATAGAAAAACAAAAATTACTCTGGTATGGACATACGCGAAGGATGGACGATAGAATATGCTAATAGCTTGGAAATGGAAACCAAATAGAAAGAAGAGGGCGCCCTAGATTATAGTGGGCAAATAAAAATATAAAATAGTTCAATGAAAATGATAATATTACTTACGTGCATAGAAATCGGCCCACTTAAAAATTTGGTCATTTTTGATGGCTTGTATTTCCTAAACCTGTTGGCCGATTTAAGTTATTTTGCTAACATGTTATAGTCTGATTTTTTAACAATACCGCTGTAATAATATTGCTGCTAAACAGGTAAATTTTCATTGTATACCGGGTGTACGAATCAAACTGTGTTTTTTTCTCAAAGCTCGCATCACCCTGTGGAATATTCTAGCATTTATAAAATACTAAAATTATAACCCAAATATAGCGTCAGATTTTCTTAATATTCTGTTTTTTTATTCATTCATTTATGTTGGATAATAAAAAAGTTAGGTATTTTAACAACTAGACATGTTCTTCATCAATACACGGTGTTTCTAAATAAGTGCGACAAACTTTAAGGGGTAAATCTGCATGAAAAAAGTAAGGGCAGTGTGTTTTATAAACGTATGTTTGAAAATATTTCGTTTCGGAGATACGGGATGTCGAATTTTTTCTTACAAACTGACGATTTATTTATTGCTCTAAAACCAGTTGAGATATGCAAATTAAATTTGGTAGCTTTTAAAGAAAGACCCTAGAAACTCCAGGAGCCCCTTTCATTGACCTTGGAAACCAGGTGCTCCGGGAGTCGGTTCTGGTGGCATATTCGTGTTTAGCGACCTCAAGAAATCCTCCAGTAATTCATTTGCATCAATAAAATGTCGAAAACCATCGAAACTCTAGAAGATGACGTCCCTTGCCGTGGCCCTGGTCATTACGTCCTCCAAAGGTCATTTATGATGGCATATTCGTGTTTAGCGACGCCAAAAACCCATGAGTGTTCTGTTTATATCAATATAATGCCAAAAACCCTCGAAACTCTAGAAGATGTCGTCCATTTTAGATCAAGGTCAAAGTAAAGGTCGCCATTGGATAGCCAGGAAAAACCCAAGACTACTAGTACTTTTCCTTGATCCAAACTTCTACATGTTGCCAAATAACCAGTAACTCAGGGAATTGGAATACCCAGTAAATCTTATAATTTTCCGAGTTTGTACCTCTATATCTTGAAAATCCTTCATACGATTGAGTTGTGCCTATGAGAACTTTTTATCAGGGTGCTTCAAAGATTATTTTCTCAAAGTATGAACGAAATCCACTGGGACCTAATTTCCATAAGGTTTGTGTTGGATAATTTAATAATATGAGAAATAATGCCTTACCTTAAATTGAGCCCATTGATCGTGGTTAGAAAGGGCGTTTGCAGTTATAGCCAATGTGGCTACCAAAATTAAAAATTTCATTTTTAGATACCTAAAATAATAGGTTTCATATTAATACATAATGGTTATTAAATTAAATATTACAAATTATTATTACATTACACAGATCTTCTTTGTTCTTACCACCCCAGAATTTATGCGACCGTCCAAGACACAATAATATTATGCGAATTCAACAACACAAGAAAAAAAAACGGAGAAATAAAGGGCAGGAAGGAGTTAGTCAAGGATATTTCACCCAAGGTTTTCAGTTTGGGTCTTGAAGATTTTCTTTTTCTAGTTCCTATCCGTTTCAGATGTTGGCAATCATAACCTTGCTCGCTGCGGCTAGAAACTGTTCAGTTGAGGTTTTCTTAAACAGTGTTCTTAAATTCCGCAGCCATGATGTTCTCTTTCTACCGGGTCTTTGTTTACCTTTGACTTTATCTTACAATATGGACTGCAGCAGGGAGTAACGGTGCTGATTTCTTATAACGTGTTCGAGATATTGCAATTTTAAGCGTTTGATGGCAAACTCAATCTCCGGTTCCTTCTTCATTCTTCCTAGAACTTATTTGTTCATGATCCTTGCTGTCCATGATATTCTCAGCATTATTCTATAAAGCCACATCTCAAATGCTTCAAGGTTTTTAATAGTGGTGTCTGTCCATGCCTAGGCTCAGTACCATAATACCGAAAAAACCTAATATCTCAAATGTCTCATTTGATACGTTTCTTGTCTCTTGAAGATATGTTTCACAAATTAAAATAAGAAAATCACGAAATGAAATTGGACGGCAAGATACTGACGCACTTAAAATGTGCAAGAAGTGTCTTAAATATATGAAATAGTGAAAAAGTATAAAACATAAATAATAAAACTACAAAATATAAATAAAAAGACATACACAATAAAAGTGGAATTTTGTATATTAATTATACAGGATAGTTTTTTTTTAACGAAATATATTAATAAATATATATTATTACAAAAATGAATAACCATTTTCAATATATTATTACCTTTTTACTTGGTACCACAAAACTGTTCAGTGTCAGCGGTAAGAAACTTTTATATATTTACGAATTTGAATTACTTATTTTTTTTTAGTAAGTACCTAATCTTGCGATATTATAATCTTTTAATCTTCCAGAGATCGCTTACCTATTGTATTTAAATATATTAAGACAAGAGATTAAATAAAAAAAAAGTTCCGATTTCTAACTTCGATACTATTTCTAAGTGGGAAATTAAATCATCCGATATGTAGTTTATTTTTTGACCTGATATAAAACAGAACAATCTGTTGAATTTTTTATTTATTTCATGTTAAAATATGTTTATAATAATATACAATAATTACGCTATTGATTATATTCAAAATAAGATAGCTAAAAGGAGCTACAACGTTAACGGGGTTTTATTATTTAATATGGTCAATGAACATCTATATATGAAAAAACCGTGGAGTGCTACCATTTAAAGGGGTGCGTTTTTGAGAAATGGGTGAATTAGTTCCTGGGCACAGGTTACATTAGGGTGAGTTCTATGCACTTTAGGGTACAAACATATCTACATAAAAATTGTTCCTGGTTAAATTTCCTATCTAAATATCACTTTTTAAAGTCAATGATACTTTTTTTTACAAAAACATATTCAAAAGAAAAAGCACAAAGAAACCCAAAACAAAGAAATTTTGTTTTTTGTCCCATAACTTTTGTCCACGAGGATATAGGTATAGACATATTAGACATTGCTTTAAAGAAAAAAAACCTATATATTTCTTCTTTAAAATGTTGTTTAGTAGGGGTAATTAGGATTTATAGTTTTCGAAATATGATTTTTCAAATTTCGCCACTCACAGCAATTTTGGGTAATTTTCCTTGTTATTTCGCAAATAGTGTTCTGTAACTTTTTTCTACGTAACTTTAGGTATATGAAATGGTTCACGTAATATGAATAGAAATCAATTACCTTTAAAATGGTCTACTGTATAACGTTGTACGACTTTTTTTTAAAGAGATTATGGTTTTTCAACGTTTTATACTTTTAACGATTTTTTATAATATAATATAAAAATAAAATAATATTATTACATAATATATTATATATTATATAATATTAGATTATATATAGTATATATAATATAATATTATATTATATATTATATAATACCTAATATATAAAAAATATTATTTTTTACATTTTTTACGAGTGTTTTTGAAATTTCTCATTATAACTTTTTTTTTCTTGTATGTGAATATACTATATATTGCTTAATAAAGAGAGCTCACTTTCTGTTCTTGAAAATGGTGTATCATCTATATTTAATTATGTAATGGAAACCGAGTGATTCTTTGATATTTTTTACCTGTATTATTAAAAATTATTTCTTTTGCAAAAATTACATAAACATTAGTCTTAGAAAACATCACTTTAGTTAAAATTATTTAAGCGTTGACATTTAAAAAATTTTCAAAATCAAAGTGCATCTCTTCGTTAGCATTAGCTTCAATATCTTCCTCTGACACCTCAGTGTGCCTCAGTTATCTTAGAGTTCCCGCAGTTTTTTTGTACATTTTTTGATACATTTACATGCTATTTTTTCAAGCAAAGCTTGTGGTGCAGGAGCTTTGACAGTAAATATTGGAATTAATCCATATTTTGAAGTTTGGCCGGCCGAGTCAAGTGGATCCAAAGTATTAACTATAAAAAACAAGATTCAATCATAACACACAATCACATAAAAAAGTTATAATTAGGAATTTAAAAAATAATCCTAAAATTAAAAATCGTTGCAAGTACTTATTACATTTTGAAAAAGCATATCTTATTCAAAAATAATCCTAGAATTTTTGATAATACACCATTTTAAAGTAAACAGAATAAACTTTCGTTTTTAGTATATAATATATACCTAAATGTAAAAAAAAAGTTTTAATAGGAAATTTAAAAAATAATCGTAAAAAATATAAAAACTCGTTAAAAGTATAAAGTCTTGAAAAAGATAACCTCTTTAAAAGAAGTCGTACAACATTATACAGTATAACAATTTAAAGGTAATTGATTTCTATTCCTCTTACATGTACCATTGCATATGTCTAAAGTTACGTAGAAAAAAGTTACAGAACAATATTTGCGAAATAACAAGGAAAATTGCCCAAAATTGCTGTGAGTGGCGAATTTTGAAAAATCATATTTCGAAAACTGTAAATCCTAATGACCTTTACGAAACATCATTTTAAAGATAAAATGTGTAAGCTTTTTTCCGTGAAGCAATGTCTATACCTATATCCCCGTGGACAAAAGTTATGGGACAAAAAACAAAATTTCGTTCTTTTGGGTCTCTTTGTGCTTTTTCTTTTGAATATATTTTTGTAAGAAAAAGTATCTTTGACTCTAAGAAGTTATATTTAGATAGCAAATTTAACGAGGAAAAATTTTTATGTAGACGTGTTTGTACCAAAAGTGCATAGAACTCACCCTAATGTAACCTGTGCCCAGGGACTAATTCACCCATTTCTCAAAAACGCACCCCTTTAAATGGTAGCACTCCGCGGTTTTTTCATATATAGAGATTCATCGACCATATGAAATAATAAAACCCCGTTAATGTTGTAGTTCCTTTCTATAGTACATAATCAATAGCCTAAATAACCGCGTTTGGATATTAAAAAGGCATCCCAAAAGGTGAAGAATATTCCGGCAATCTACAATGCAGGTAAGCATCCAAGAAGTGGACGAATATAAAAAAAAATTAAATTTAATAATAAACTTCAAAGATTGCCAAATGTTGCCATTGTTTAGAATTGTTATCAGAGGGTCCAAAACCTAATGCTAAGAAATATGTAAAATTCAACATCCGTGCTATATTTGCTACAAAGATCAACAATTAAAACATAAATCAATAAGATTACGAGTCACGAAAGCGACTCCATCACCAATCAAAAACAAGTTAGTACCGCTAGATCATCAAGACCTAGTCCGCACACTCCGCAGGCTCAAACGCACCAAACTTTTCGTGCTATGTAGTGTTATCGTGACAAATTTATAAATATAAAACCTAACCACAACAGTAAGGTGTAGAAAAATAATTATGGTAGAAGAGACCAAGCGGGGATTTTTGCAGTTACTCGAGCTCGTCAGACTATGACATGGGGAGAAACCTTGTACCCTGTAAATGTACCCCTACCATATATTGGAACTTAATGCTGGGGAGTTCGTTAAGGGGGATCCAGACAAATAATTTATCCTTAAAAAACCTGAAATCGTCAGATTAAGACAAGGTAAGTTAAGTATGTACATGCAGAACAGTGTATATTTAAAAAATCTGACGGTTTGAGCGGAACGTAAAGAAATGGGTGAGTCACAAAATTTCACAATAAAAAAGCTAATATTTCGAGAAATAAACGTTAGATCTAAAAACTTAAAAACACAGTATAATATTCTCCTACTTATAAAACTGGGTATTTACAAAAACTGATTACTTTATCTCAATTATTGATCTCAACTAATATTTTTTTTTATTAAAGTATCCTGATAATGGTCTCTCAAATAGGTGCACTCACGTTATAATGGATTTATAAAATAATAAAATCATTTATTGTTTTTAATCTGAATTAGGAACATTTCTTATTATTAGTAGGATTTACAATATTTGACGAACTTTTTTCCAATGTAATTCCCATTATTATTTTAATATATTGCGAACGGTTGTATATTTTATTAAGAAATATTTTGTGAGCTAAACAAGCGAAGAATTTTCTATAAAATAAAAAAAAATAAGAACACTCATAAAAGAGGCAGTTATGGTTACTTTAAATATAAAACTAACTAGTCAGGACATCATTGACAAAATACACATAATTTCAAAAGTTATGTATCACCTAAAATTATGCTAATGTTCATAGTTGATTTTGTAGTTAACTATTTTTTTTATTATTTTAGACATTTCTTTGGTCTTTACACAGTTGGGTAAAGGTTTACTCAAATTTCTTTTTTTAAACTTATACCGTATGGGATATTGAAAAAAATAAATGTTTATCTTATGTCAAATTTAAGACATCCTGTAGGGAGGACAAGGTACAAGAAGTATGGCTGTTCATCGAAATTGTATTGTAGTCCTATGTTTTGCATATTCATTTTTTTGAATTTCCCTGATATCTTGAGAAGCAAAGAAAGTAGACGGTTTTATTTTTTAACACGTCTTATGTTTTAACTGAAACAAAACTAAATTAGCAATAAAACATAACAGCAAAACTTTTAAAATAGAAAGGCACATAATAATTTTGCTTTTTCATGTGTGTTTTATGTGTTTTATCTGACGACATGCGATACGTGAGGAGGCTATGTCTTATCATACATTAAGATGAAATTATTTCCTATACAATACAGTGCGAAAAGAACAAAGTGTTTAATGAAAATAGGTGAAATGTACCTCTCGCTAGAAAAAGAGCCTTCACGTACACTGAATCCATACTTACTCTTAAGGAAATTCCAACCCAAAATATCACAGATCCTCCATTAAACAATCTCGTCTCGCTTATGTTGCGTTGAGCATACCGATCACCTGGTCGACAAATAACTCTTATAGGTATTGATAAAAACTGCATATATTATATATATATATATATATATATATATATATATATATATATATATATATATATATATATATATATATATATTATATGCAGTTTTTATCAATACCTATAAGAGTTATTTGTCGACCAGGTGATCGGTATGCTCAATGCAACATAAGCGAGACGAGATTGTTTAACTCGTCTATATATATATATATATATATATATATATATAATTGTTAATATGTAATGACTGTTGGAATGTAATAAAAATTTTATTGGGGAATGCAGTCAATAAATATTTGGGCTATTCAGTGAAACACTTTGAACTTATTAGTCGAGCTTTCGAAAATTTTATTTTCTTTATCAAGACTATCTACAAATAAAAATGTTTAAATTTAGATAAAACTCAAAACAAAACTTAACTTACTGCTCGTGGTTACAAATTAATAATTATACAACTTATATAAAAACATGAAAATTTCTTAAAAGTAATATGTAAACGTAAAAATTTTTATTTGTAAAAATCGAATTGACATACTATCAAAATTTTTACGTTTACATATTACTTTTAAGAAATTTTCATGTTTTTATATAAGTTGTATAATTATTAATTTGTAACCACGAGCAGTAAGTTAAGTTTTGTTTTGAGTTTTATCTAAATTTAAACATTTTTATTTGTAGATAGTCTTGATAAAGAAAATAAAATTTTCGAAAGCTCGACTAATAAGTTCAAAGTGTTTCACTGAATAGCCCAAATATTTATTGACTGCATTCCCCAATAAAAATATATATATATATATATATATATATATATATATATATATATATATATATATATATATATATATATATATACATCCTACTATCAATTTGGCATCGATACATTATGCATTTACCATCGATTTGGCATCGTCTTGCAAAGTGGCATCTGTATATCGATGCCACTTTACACTACCTTAATAACTTTATTCCTGTACTTGCTACCAGAAGTCTAATCAGCTCGGTAGTTAGAGATTTGATTCCTTGATGTTACTTTAATATATCAGCTTTCCTTGTTTACCTCTTACTAAGTTATATAAGTTTATTCCATAAAATGTTTGAGTCCAAAATGATCGTACAGTGAAAATATTATATACATTTAGTTCAGTGTTTTACCGTTTTGTCGCTGCCGTTATATACATGAAAACGTATATCCCACTTTCATTATCAATCATTTTGGCATCAGAAATTTGGCATCACTGTTGAATACAATATTATTCACAACGAAAAATAGACAATTTGAGAATGTATATATTATTTTCATAAAGAAATCAGTCTGGCATCATGTTTTATTGTTTTCACCCAATTTTGAAAAAATGTGAAAACTCTGTATTATCCACGTCCGTCTGTCCGTCTGTCTGTAACCACAACTCCTCCGTCAATATACCAGCTAGAATGACAAATGAGGTATCAAATGAAAGCTGATAATCCAAGGATGGTACTAAAGGTGAGATATTTGACCTTGGCGGTCTGTCCGTCGGTCTTTACGACCGCGAATATAACTCCTCCATCATTATACCAGGTAGAATGACAAATGAGGTGTCAAATGAAAGCATATAATCCAAGGATGGTACTAACGGTGAGATATTTGACCTAGGCTGTCTTTCCGTCGGTCCCTCCGACCGCAAATATAACTCCTCCGTCATTATACCAGGTAGAATGACAAATGAGGTGTCAAAAGAAAGCTTATAATACAAGGATGGTACTAAAGGTGAGATATTTGACTTAGGCGGTCTGTGACTCGGTCCCTCCGACCGCGAATATAACTTATCCGTCATTATACCAGGTAGAATGACAAATGAGGTGTCAAATGAAAGCTGATAATCCTAGGATGGTACTAAAGGTGAGATATTTGACCTAGGCTGTCTTTCCGTCGGTCCCTCCGACCGCGAATATAACTCCTCCGTCATTATACCAGGTAGAATGACAAATGAGGTGTCAAAAGAAAGCTTATAATACAAGGATGGTACTAAAGGTGAGATATTTAACTTAGTCGATCTGTGCGCCGGTCCCTCCGACCGCCAATATAACTCCTCCATCATTATACCAGGTAGAATGACAAATGAGGTGTCAAATGAAAGCTTATATTCCAAGGATGGTAATAAAGGTGAGATATTTGACCTAGGCTGTCTTTCCGACGGTCCGTACGACCGGGAATATAACTCCTCCGTCATTATACCATGTAGAATGAGAAATGAGGTGTCAAATGAAGGCTGATATTCCAAGGATGGTACTAAAGGTGAGATATTTGACCTACATGGTCTGTCCGTCGGTCCGTCCGACCGCGAGTATATCTCCTCAATCATTATACCAGGTAGAATGATAAATGAGGTGTCAAATGAAAGCTTATAATCCAAGGATGGTACTAAAGGTGAGATATTTGGCCTAGGCAATCTTTCTGTCGGTCCGTACGACCGCGAATATAACTTCTCTGTCATTATACCAGGCAGAATGACAAATGAGGTGTCAAATAAAAGCTTATATTCCAAGGATGGTACTAAAGGTGAGATATTTGACCCAGGCTGTCTTTCCGTCGGTCCGTACGACCGCGCATATAACCCCTCCGTCGTTATACCAGGTAGAATGACAAATGAGGTGTCAAATGAAAGCTGATAATCCAATGATAGTACTACAGGTGAGCGATTTGACCTAGGCTGTCTTTCCGCCGGTCCGTACGACCGCGACTATAACTTCTGCGTCTTTATACCAAGTAGAATGACAAATGAGGTGTCAAATGAAAGCTGATAATCCAATGATGGTACTACAGGTGAGCGATTTGACCTAAGCTGTCTTTCCGCCGGTCCGTACGACCGCGACTATAACTTCTGCGTCTTTATACCAAGTAGAATGATAAATAAGGTGTCAAATGAAAGCTTATAATCCAAGGACGGTACTAAAAGTGAGATATTTGGCCTAGACAATCTTTCTGTTGGTCCGTACGACCGCGAATATTACTTCTCCGTCATTATACCAGGTAGAACGACAAATAAGGTGTCAAATGTAAGCTGGTAATACAAGGATGGTACTAAAGGTGAGATATTTGACCTAGGCGGTCTGTCGGTGGGTCCGTCCGACCGCGAATGTAACTCCTCTGTCATTATACCAGCTATAATAATAAATGAGGTGTCAAATGAAAGCTTATAATCCAAGGATGGTACTAAAGGTGAGATATTTGAGCTGGGTACTCTTTCTGTCGGTCCGTACGACCGCCAATATAACTCCTCCGCCATTATACCGGGTAGAATGACAAATGAGGTGTCAAATAAAAGCTTGTGGGTGAAAACCTAGGACTTACGAAGTCCAATTTAAAAATAGGGCATATCAGAGATACGCCTTAAACATCATAGAAGACAATGACACAGAAAAATCAAACAAGCAATATGTCAAAAGGGCCTTAGTTATGTATCTTCGGTCCTGTTGGTCCAATCGTGATGTATAGCACCTCAAATGATAGGATTTGACAAACAGAATACAATGAGAGAAAAATCAAATACAACCTCATGTCAAAAGGGCCTTAGTCGCGTATCTTCGGTCCTATAAGACCAATCGTGACGTACGGCATCTCAAATAATAGGACTTGACAAATAAAATACAATGACACAGAAAAATCAAATACAGCAACAAGTCAAAAGGGCCCTAGTTATGTATATCTAGTCCTATTGGTCCAATTGTGACGTACAGCAGCTCAAATGGTAGGGTTTAATGAACAGAATACAATGACACAGAAAAATCAAATACAGCAATATGTCAAAAGGGCCTTATTTACGTATCTTCGCTCCTATTGGTCCAATCGTGGCGTACAGCACCTAAAATAACTGGATTTGACTAATATAATACAATGACGTATGAAAATCAATTACAGCATCATGTCGAAAGGGCCTTAGTCTTGTATCTACGGTTCTATTGGTTCAATCGTGACGTACAGCGTCTGAAATGATGGGATTTAACTGGCAGAATAAGATGGTGTAGACAAATAAAAATGACGGCATGTAATAACACTTTAAAATTGTAGAAATAAAATGGATTAACACACATGGTATGACATATTAGGTGAGAGTATTTAACAAATAGAATACGATTACATACGTCCAGTTTTTGACAAGCGACTTCTCTACATATGATAAACGCGAAAGGGCCCCAACGTTCACTGCTCGACATAGGCCTCCCGTTCACTGCATATACCCACTGCTTTCTGACGCTGTGAATTGAGAGGATAGGATTTAACGAATAGAACGACAAAGAAGACTAAACAAGGCAGCTCACGGGAAAAACACAACTGTCCGTTTTATACTCTACAGGGAAGCATCAAATATTCAACGTAAGAATATATTAGAGTATAACGGTATGATAAATATTTTTCTTCTTTTTTTCATTTAGTGCATTCCGTACGTTTTTTAAACATAATCAGGAGAAGTTGTTGAATTTCTGAAGTCTATAAAAGAATTTCTTAACAAACCTTTTTTTAATTGTGTTATGGATTATTTTTAAGAATGTGTTTAAAAGGCAGTTCGCAGGCTTATTGTTCAATGGTCTTATCACTTTCAAGCGCCTGTCTTTTTTGTAGGACTATTAATTGTTACTTGTGATTTCAACCATTCTAGCGGGGCAATGCCTTTTCTATAACTGAAATGAATATTGTTATCCATTTAATTTTTTTCCTCAATTAATTGAATGCCTCCTACTGGTGTTTGGTCTAAGCTTACCGCTTTTCCCCATTTAAGCTAAACTGCTCGTCAAAAGTTAGGGATATAGAAAATTATGCTCATTTTCATAGCTAATTTTTTCGAGAACAGATTAACGGATTCCACTATTTTTTTTTAATATTTTAGATTTTTCTTTAGTATTTACACAGTTGTGCAAAGGTTTACACAAACTTCTTTTTTGTACTTATACCGAGTGGTAGGTATAAGTACAGAAAAGAAGTTTGAGTAAACCTCTTGATAGGTATTAGTTACGTATCTTCACTCCCATTGGTCCCAACGTGTCGTACGGCGGCTCAAATCATTGGAATCAGCCAACAGAATACAATGACTAGGGAGCGGATTTATATGCGATCAATTTTGATGAAATATTCGCATATATATGCGGTAAAAAATTACGAAATATGCGCAAGATATGCACAAAAATTCAAAAAATGCGCATTTCGGGAAACCACAAATTTTCTGTCTTATTTAGTAATCTTATTTATTATTTTTCAAATAAAATCATTTTTTATATATGCAATTTATTCACAGTTTTTACAAAAACTGCTACCAATAGTTACCTATTTAAAATAAAACAACAATATCACTATAAATATATCTTCGATTATAATTCACTACAATGTGTTTTTCCAAATTCTTTACGAGGAAACATATTCTTTGATCAGACAAAATATTTTTATAACTTGAAAAACTCCTTTCAACATCGATAATTGGTGCGTATTTAAAATAACTTGTTAATTTCCGTTAGAAAATCGTAAAACTTTGGCTAAAGGTGTAAATTCTCTTAACAATAGAGGATTTAAAAAATCACCAGAATTATAGGTAGGTACCTACCCTAATAGCACAAGGACGTCCAATGGACGTCCTTCACGGACTTTAGGGACGTCCATTGGACGTCCGTTTTCGTCCGAGGAACGTCCTTTATACGTCCTATTTTGGTCCAAATGTCGCGCTACCGAACGTCCATTGGACGTCCATCTAATGTCCGAGGGGACATATATTGGATCTTAATCGGACGTCCTAGGGGACGTAAATTGGACCCTAATCGGACGTAAATTGGACCTTAATCGGACGTAAATTGAACCTTAATCGGACGTAAATTGGACCTTAATCGGACGTAAATTGAACCTTAATCGGACGTAAATTGGACTTTAATCGGACGTAAATTGGACCTTAATCGGACGTAAATGGGACCTTAATTGGACGTAAATTGGACCTTAATCGGAGTAAATTGGATCTTAATCGGACGTCTTAGGGGACGTGAATTGGACCTTAACAGGACGTCCAATTTTGGTCCAAATTCCACGTTGCCAAACGCCCCATGGAGGTCCACCTAACGTCCGAAGGGACGTTCGGTGGACGTCAATTGGGCCTTCATAAGACGTCCCAGTTTGGTCCAATGTATTGCTGCCGATCATCCATCTAACGTCCTGGGAGGACGTTCGGTGGACGTCTAGAGACGATATTTATACCTGTGGAGAATGTATTGTGGGAAATAAAAAATATATTTTTTAAGGAACTTATATTACATCTTATATTAATTTACAATTATTGGATATTAGATTATTTACATTAAATTATAATTACATTTCTCCAAGAAATTAACGCACCACCTTAAAAATGGGCCATTTTTGATGTCTCGAATTTCCTAAAGCCATTGTCCCATCTAAGTGATTTTTTTAATAATATTATAGCCTAGGCTATATGGGCTACCTCCATAAGCTTGTCATGCACGGGGAGCTATACTGTAATAATATTATATCACATCGCTGAGGGAACTCTACATTACATATACTTTTCGAATCAAAACTTTTATTCTCTTAATATTATTACTTAAAAAATATATACTACATTCGTCTCGCTAAACTCGAAAAATAACTTATAAACCATAAAAATCTCCAAAAATATAAATGACATAAATGAGAATTGGCACAATTATTATTATGGTTTTAAGTTGATTTTTCGGATTTAACTACAATATTATGCAAAAAATTATGTTATATCGCAGATTTAAAATGGGTTTATCTCGAAAACAGTTATATTAAGTTTAGCGAGATGATTGTAGTACACTTTTTTTAAGTAAAAATATTAAGAGAATAAAAGTAGACTGGTACGCAGTCTGATTTTTGCATAAGAGTTTAATGAAATGGTAACAAATCAATTGGAAGTTCTGTCCGACAAAATACATGGAACGTTTTCGGTAGTCTGATGTTCCAAGTTTTTAACCTGTTCCACAATTAAAACTTCCCCGGTTCCAGTATTCCCGTACATCAAAGTTTGTCCGACTAGACACCGTGAAGCTATTAACAAATTTTCAGCTTGCTGTTAATCAACTTTTTTTATTACGCGGGATCCAGGTCTATAAATGAATACAATAAATAAGTAGGTAGGTACATATTATACACTTATTTATACGAGTACAATTAATAGTAGAGCTGGTTTTTGGGATGTTACAAGCAGCATTTGCATTTCCACAGAGATACTTATGACAGAAATAATAAAATACCGACACGGACTATTATTATAATAATTTACAATAGGACCCGACCGACGGCCGACGCTATAGGGACAGGTAAAATTTATGACTGAACAATGCACCGAGCATCGATACAAGCAATATGTACCGGTCGAAGGTTATTTTTTATTGTGCCAAATGGACGTATATAGTACCTACCTTTAAAAATCGAATACACAAATTAAAAGATATTTAACAACCATAAAGATTTGTCAAACTCTATCACCGACTTCATGAAAACAAGTATTACTACATTCTTTGATGGTTTTTGCTGTAAATTTTAAAGGATTGACATGAAATTTGGCATACGCATAGCTAACATGCCAAAGAAAAAAAGTGATATTGTGCCAATGTGTGCTATTGCCCTGGGGTGAGTTTCACTCTTTCTCTGGGGTGAAAAACGTTCAAAATAAGTCCGGACTTCGATAAACTGATTAATATTAAGCAACCTTTATTCCATACTTACAAAGTATGTGTACTTACAAATTAGTATGTGAATTTGGGGGGTGAGTTTCACCCCGAGGAGGGGTGATATACAAAATATAGATAGATACACAAAAGATATACAAAAATGTTTCAAAACATCGAAAAAATGTGGTAAAATGCAAATATACATATCATATTATGATAAAATTGCGATTTTGGCGATTTGCCTTTTTGGATAGAATGATGATGATGTTGATTAGGATAAAACTGCGAAGAATTTTTTTATCGAAATATAGTAAAAAATATGAAAAATATACCAAAAAGCTTGAAAAAATATGTAAGTATGTAAGGAAAAACATAAATAATTAAATAAACTTTTGACAACACAACACAAAAGTTTGAAACACTCACTATTGGGATTGGTTGTCCTGGCTTGTGATTTTCTTCTTTGCAGATGACGCTCACGGATCGATGTCAATGTCCAACGGACGTCCGAGCACGGACGTCCAATGGACGTCCAAAGGACGTTCATATTTATTCAACACGTAAGTACGTCCAACGTCGGACGTCCGAAGGACGTTCATTTATAGTCCATCCGCATTAGGACTAAAACTGGACCTATTTTGGGCACACGTACGCTCAACTTCAAAAAGATGCTCTCAATATTCATCTGTAGTAAGGATACATTGATAAAAATTATATTTTTGCTTATTAGATTTAACCACCAAACTTCTATCATCTTGGTAACGGGAATAATAAAACATTATAAAGTCCACTTTACATCAACAATAATTGAACAAGAAATTGACGACAAGTTATTCAAGGTCAAATTTGGCTTATACAAAACACAATTCTACTTCCAATTTTGCCGTGAGTAAACAGAAAATAAAGAAATTTGACAAAATAAAACATATCTAATTGTTCTATTTCATCAAATTCCTTCATTTTCTTTTACAAATCATACATTTTGTACTCGTCAAATTTGGCCTTGAATAACTTAGTCAATTTCTTGTTCAATTTATTGTTGATGTAGAGTGGACATAACGAATAATTTACCGATCAGATTTTCACACTTTACATAAAAACAAAAACATGTATTAGATATTAAACTACATATACAGTTTTGAATTAAATATGATTTATAATCTTTTCCATTTAAACTATTTTATTAACATAATTAAGTTAATATTTTATTAAATAATTTTGCTGTTTAATCCCCTTATTGGTAGAATATGTCCAATATGGACGATTGGAAAAGGTCCGTATTTCGTCCGAGTACGGACGTCCAAAGGACGTTCATATTTATTCCACCCGAAGGACGTCCAACACCGGACGTCCGAAGGACGTACATATTTAGTCCACCCGAAGGACGTCCAACGCCGGACGTCCAAAGGACGTACATATTTAGTCCACCTGAAGGACGTCCAACGCCGGACGTCCAACGCCGGACGTCCAAAGGACGTACATATTTAGTACACCCGAAGTACGTCCAGCGTCGGACGTCCAAAGGACGTCCGTTTATGGTCCATGGACGTTAGGACCAAAAATTGACCTATTTTGGACGTCCAAAGGACGTCGTGTGCTATTAGGGTATTAAATATAACAAAAGTATATAAAATTCGGATTTCCGGGTAAAACATCCTTCGTCATTTTAACATCCTACAATCATTTCATAACGGCGGCGTATTATCCTATAAGTACTTTGTGTAGAGATCGTTTATTTTCTAAGAAAAAATGAAAGGCGGTTAATGAGCTGTCTCTCTTGGTTCTCGAATTAATACAGACCACAGCCTGTGCGTGGAAATATTTTGTCGAATTAAAAAATTTAAATTTTGTTTTGGACTAATGAAATAAAACATTTTAGTAGTTCCAAAATGACACAAAATCTAGGCATCGGATAAAAAAGTTTATTTGAAGAAAGTGTATTTTTTTGTTCTTCTTAATGGCGGTATAGGCTCGTTTTTTAATATTGTATTTAATTACAGAATAATTTTCAAATATTACCTAATATATTTTTCAAATTGGGCTCTGTACCGCCATTCTTTATTATATTACGGATACGTGTGCCAAATATCTTGAAAAAATATTCAAAATTACAGCCGCAATCTTGGAACGCGTTTTGGCTACCTGTTGATCGCTACTGTATCACCTTAAACAATTTTTTAAACAAATTCACAAAAATAATTTTTTCATTACGAACGATTTTTTAGATAAGTTGGGTTATTCTGAGCAAAAAAGGTATCTTGAGATTTTTCTCTAAAATTGATTTTTGTCGAGTTATATGGCCATTTTCGCATTTTTCAGGTTTTAAATCGCGTATAACTCGACAACAATCAATTTTAGAGAAAATTGACAAGAGACCTTTTTTGTTCAGAATGTCCAAAATTATCTAAAAAAAATTGTTCAAAGTGAAAAAATTATTTTTGTGGATTTGTTTAAAAAATTGTTTAAACAATTTTTCGACCACGGCACCTTGTGAATATGTTATAAGGACCTCTTTTTGAGTAAGTTTGTGCAAAAAAATCGAATCGGAATAATTTCACTAACAGGGGCGACGATAAATCCGGGACTATAGCGCTAATTATTAATAATTAAAAATAACAGCTTTGTAATAAAATAATGACAAAAATCTCTTAAGGACCTTGAAGCAAGGGTTTGAAACTTGATCTGCTCACTTTTTAATTTCATAATAATAACTTTTAATCGAGTTATTAAGACTTAAAAATGGCCATTTTCGCATTTTTCAAATTTTTAATCGCATATAACTCGACAACAATCAATTTTAAACAAAAATGGCAAGACACCTTTTTTGCCCAGAATGACACAAGTTATCTAAAAAAAATTGTTCGAAATGAAAAAATTGTTTTTGTGAATTTGTTTCAAAAAAATTTTTTAAACAATTTTTCGACCAATGCACCGCCCGGCACCCTTTGGATATGTTATAAGGACCTCTTTTTGAGTAAGTTTGTGCAAAAAAATCGAATCGGAATAATTTCGCTAGCGGGGGCGACGATACTGCCCGGTCTACTTTTGATGCTGATGGTGATAGAATAGATACTTTTTATATAACAAAAATAAAACTTTTTTTAAACTCTTTAAAAAATTTGTGGCGGGTTTTCCCCGAAAAGTGCGTTATTTTTTGGACATTTTACGTTGAACTAGTCGATTTGGAATTTGACGAATAAGAACCAACTTTTGATTAGCTCCAACTCTGTTTTTATTGTGTGTCCAGACTTCATACATACATCATTTTTTTTACTGTTTTATAAGCTTTATATTTGCTAGGAATAGTTTTTCGATCAAATACTTACTTTTTGATTTATTTGCGAAAAACCATCTAAAAACAAAAGTTACAAGGAATTTAATTAGTTTATCCACTTACGGACTTATTTGGACCTATATTTTTTCACACTCGAGAAGGGGGTGGTACTCATCCCCAGAAAAAAAGCACACACTGGCACTCTGATGTTCATTTCGCGAAATATCGCAGGGTTCGTATTTAAAATTTTTAATTTACTCCTCACCCCTTTCCGTGGGGGTTCGTTTTTGGTATCATTCGATAGACTTTTGAAAAATATTGAACACGCATTTTTTAGTTTTTCGATCTGACGTTCATTTCGCGAAATATTCGCTTTTTTGTGAAACTTTGTGACTCGCCCATCATTTCTTCAGATTTGGGAACACTTAATAATCGGAGGGGGCCAAGTCAGGAGAGTAAGCCGCATGAGAAAGTAATTAGAACCCCAACTCGAATTTTTGCTACTGTCACAACGCTCTTGTGAGTCGATGTATTGTCTTAGGTCTTGAGAACACTTTTTTCTTCTGCTTATGGAGTCGTTTTTCATTCATCACATACCGGAACTCACCACATAAATTTTGAAGACCCTGACATCAAAACTGTATTAAATTATATGTGATCTAAGTAAGTTAATGAAAAGTCAGAATAGATAGAGTAGAACACTTATAAAAAAAATTGTAACAAGCAATTGGACATCGTAAGTTCTAATTTTTCACAAAAAGTGACCGGAAGTTGAACCGGCAGTCGATATTTGAACCCTTCGTGTAACTTTTTGTCAGCTGATATGACGGATGAATTTTGTTCACCTACAGATATGGACGAACAGACAGGCATGAAACCGGAAGTATGTATTTGTTCTGGTCTTTCTTAGTCGTGTTGACCAATAGTTTGTACTATTTCGACGAATTTAAAACAGTACTTTCGGTTGCAACTCTGGAACAGGCAGTCCGAGGTCAAACTTCTCACATGTAATATCATATTTTGGTTATAGGCTTTCATTTGACACCTTATTTGTCATTCTTTCTGTCCTACTAATAGACGAGTTGTGTTTATTGACGGACAGACATGGATAATTCTAGGTTTTCACATTTAATGATAAAAACAATAATTATACAATTCAGTTAACCTGACTATATCATTGTGATAATGACTTCTTATCTAAAAGTGACAACGGCAATAATTGCCGTTGTAATAATTATTATTCCATTCACTCACGATAAAATATCGCAAAACCTCCAGATTTTAAAGAACCGCTTGGATTGACATAAAATTTGGCACACACGTAGCTAAAATGCCAAAGAAAAAAGTGAGATTATGCCGATATGTTCTCTTGTCCTGGATGTGACTTTCACCCCTTCTTGGAGGTGAAAAAACATACGTGCAAAATAAGTCCGGAAGTGGATAAACTGACTAATTCTAATTCTAAGCAAATTTTGTTCTATAAAAGTTTTAGGTCAATACTTTTCGAGGTATGTGCGAGTGAATATGTTTATTTTTCATAGAAAAACACGTTTTGGACGGATTTTCGCAAATAACTCAAAAAGTAAGTATGTACATATTTTATCGAAGAAAATATTCCTAGCAATAATATAGCTTATGAAAAAGAGGTGTCAGTATAAGGTCTGTAGACCCAGTAGAAGCAGGGTTGCAGCTAATGAAAAATAGGTTCTTATTCGTCAAATACCAAATCGAATATTTCAACGTAAAATAACCAAAAAAATAAAGCACTTTTCGGGAAACACTCATCATAACTCTTTTAAAGTGTTTAAAAAAAATTTTTTTTGGTGTTTTTAAAACAGTTTCTAGCGTGAAAAGTAAGCAAGTTACGCTGAAAATAAAATCGTTCCCTTTTTTTTGGCAAAAGAAAGTCATGAAAATTAATTGTTACCGCTTCACACGTTACTTTAGATAAATGTATTGTTTATACAGGGTGTCTCCGAAAATAGTGCGTTCCTTTAAGGTGTGGATATAATACACAATTTAGAACAAAAAGGTGTTGTAACATTTTTTCCTAAAGTTAACCGTTTCAACAAAAATTACGTTGTTCTCCATAAGAGTAAATTTTTATTTTCATAAATTTATATGACCTGGCAACATGGCGTAGAAGAACCTGTGACTGTGAAATTTAATCTAATGGGACCCCTTGTTTATTTACTAATTGAGTATCAATTTGCATATCAAAATGTATTTTCGTTTTTTGGTCAAACGGCTGAATTTAGAATAAAATGTTATAAGACTTTTTTGCTCTACATTGTGCTTTCTATCTATACCTTTAAGGAACGCACTATTTTCGGGGAAACCCTGTATATGATCTGTAAGTTGCATTGGTTCAAAATGCTTATTTTTGAAAGGGGTTTTGTTGAAAGGCCTCGAACGAATCACTAGTCACGAGTATGTATATGCAAATTTTGAACAGCCATATCTTAACCAAATTTGTCTTCCAGAAAATCAAAAAATTCCAAATATTTAAAAAAGCAACACCTACATTTTTTACTCTTTAAGATATTTGGTATCACTAATAATTTTTAAGTTATTTTGACAAAAGTCTTTTTTTCAAAATTAAAGATTTAAAAAAATTTACTTTAAAACCAAATTTTTCCACAAATAAGCACTTTGAACTGATGAAACTTACAAACACAAACAATACATAAAGTTACTTGTGAAGTGGTAACGATTAATTCCATTTGGGCTGTTAATTAGAGGGAGTTTTTAGAATATTTTTAACCAAAAAAAAAGGAACAACTGTATTTTGAGCGTAACCTGCTTACTCTTGCTGCTGGAAACTTAAAAAAAAAAATAAAAATAAACGTTTTCTTAAACACTTTAAGAAAGTTGTAATAAGTTTTCCCAGAAAAGTGTTTCATTTTTTTTATTTCACGTTAAAATATTCGATTTGGAATTTGAGATATAAGAGCTTATTTTTCACTATAGTCTGTTTTTAAACAAGAGGAGTCATTCAAATTTCCCGCGCCGTACACCTTGTTTGTAATTGGTACAACCTCAGGCAATTTTACTCATATCAAATTTTGACACTATTGGCATTTCATAGGTCAGTTTATTTATTTTATCAGCAATTTTTGTATTTTCTGCGTTCTTCCTTTTATTTTTAGATTTTTAGTCAAGATTACCGTCAAAGGCCGATATGATCAACCAAAAAAGAAGATTTATCTGATGATATTTCTAGTGACTTTCTTGGGTGTGAATCTGCCATTTAGTTTACCTACTCCTCTTGGTTTTAAAACAAAGCTTAGCAATAACTCTGCTTCTACTGGGTCTACAGACCTGACACATATACCATTTTTTCACTTTTTTATAAGCTATATTTACTATTTGCTAATTTTTTTTCAATAAAGTACCTACTTTTTGAGTTATTTGCGAAAAACCGTATAAAAACGTTTTATTTTTTTTGTTGAAAAATGAACATATTCACTCGCAAATATCTCTAAAAGTATTGACTTAGTGAAAAACGCTATAAAATAGAAGTTGCTTAGAATTAGTCAGTTTATCCAATTCCGGACTTATTTGAACGTATTTGTTTTCATACCCTATAACCGACGAAACTCACCTCCAGATCAAAAGCACATATCGGCACAATATCACTTTTTTTCTTTAACATATTAGCTATAGGTACGTGTCCCAAATTTTATGTCAAACCAAGCGTTTCTTCAAAATTCTGACCAAAAACCCTAAGTAAATTAAACGAAAATATAAAATGAATTTTTCAAACAAATATTTTAAGTCGGTATGAGAAATTTTAATTTAACAGATGAAATCAAATAAACACAATTCAACTCGTAAAATATTTAGACCCTTGCTTGGTAATCCAGCTGAACAGGTAAAGAACCTACCTTTTATGTAGTTTATAATCTGAGAGGATGGAATATTTTACCAAAATATTCCATCCTTTAAGTTTACAATAGACCTTTTCTACCTGTCCTCAAAAGATCGGTATTTTTAACTCGTGGCAACGTCGAAAAGCGGCAAAATGATGGGAAATACACATTTTTATGTGGTGGAAGTCAAAATGGTTATGAAGTGTAAAAATTTTTGTATATAATTTAAATTTTTAAAATTAAAATTTTAGAAAACTGAGAACGATACAGGGCGTTAAAAAATGCGCTCAACAAACATACACGAATTAAAATTCGAAAATGATAGTATTTCTTGGTGATGCCAAATGACTGCAACATGAAAAGATGACAGAATGATAGCGGGATGTATATATATATATATATATATAAAAAGAATAATTTTGGGGAATGCAGTCAATGTGTTTTGGGCTGATTAGAAGTGAAACACTTTGAACTTTTGTCGAGCTTTCGGAAAATTTATTTCCTTTATCAAGACAATCTAAAAATACAAATGTTTAAATTTAGATGAAAACTAGAAAAATAAAAACTTACTGCTCGTGGTTTACAAAATAACTAACATAATTATAAAAAACATAAAAATTCTTTCTAAAAAATATAAATTGTAAACGTAAATTAATTTTGAAATATGTCAAAAAGACATTAATCAAATGTAGTTAGACTACTTTAATAACTCGATAGATTGGGAAAGAAGTTAGTTAACAGTGTATAAAATAATGATATAAAGATGTAAGTAAATTTGAAGTTATAATTATTAGTAAAAAAAAAAAACTGATAGTAATGTAAAACAAGTTGATTTAGAATGTTATAAATATTTTTCTTTTGATACTATTTAGTGAAATTTTAAAAATTAATAAGACCAAATTGTTTATAAAATGCATAAATTAGTAATATCAGATCTCAAAATTAAAGTCAAAGTTAGTAAAAATTACAGTCAAAGTTAGTTAGTCAAAGCCAAAATGTTATTATAAATAATGCTTAGATTATTGATATCAGATCTCTTATTAATACAATTTGATTTTTTTATCCAAACCATTTCTTTAAATTCTCTTTTACGTAAATTTACTTCTCTTTCCAAAATTGTTGCTTCTTGAAAAATGAAAACATGATCCTCATTAATAACATGCTCTGCCAATGCACAAGAAGGGATATTTCTCTTGATATCACTTTTATGAGACGTTAGTCTAAGAGATAGGTTACGTGAAGTCTGTCCGATGTAACATTTACCACAAGTACTACAAGGTATGGAGTAAATAACATTAGAACTCTCCATAATTTTTAGCGGAGTCTTAGTTCTGGTATAAAGACTGTTCAAAGTTTTGACATTTTTAGTAGCAATTTTAATGTTTTTGTTTTGTTTAAATAACTTAATTAATTTTGGTGTTAAAGATGGTAGATATGGTAAAGAAAAATAAGATAAGGTAGGTATACTTTCTATCTCTGTTCCTTGTTCATTGATATCTGCCTGCAGTGTTCTATTATAATTAGTGCTAAAAATTAATTTATTTAATAAACCCCTAGGATATCCATTTTCTAGTAAAATTTCTCTTAATTTTGTGAGGTCACTATTAATAAAATCCCTATGTGATAGTTTACATATTCTGCTTTTTAGACCTAAGATCAAGTTAATTTTCATTTTATAAGGATGATGTGAAAGGTAATGAATATAGCGATTACTACAAAGAGGTTTTCTGTACCATTGAGCTCTGAGGATATTATTAGAATCTCTGTGAATCAGCAAATCTAAGAAAGGTAAGCAATTGTTTACCTCTCTTTCGTAAGTAAATTGGATATTTTCATTCCAATTATTAAAAATAGACAATGTATACTCAATTTTTTCCGATGGTAAAGCCAAAATTAAATCATCTACAAACCTCTTTATAAAAGGGATTGGAAAATTAATTATACTTCTTACATCACTAATTAGGTCATCCAAAACAAAATTACTAACTATCGGGGAAATTTTTGAACCCATCGGTGTCCCATGGACTTGTTTGTAAATAATATCTTGAAAAATCAAAATATTTGAGTTAAATATGAATTCCAAAACATTTTTAAACGTTTGTAAACATTTTTAAACGTTTGTAAACTTAATTTACAAACGTTTAAAAATGTTTTGGAATTCATATTTAACTCAAATATTTTGATTTTTCAAGATATTATTTACAAACAAGTCCATGGGACACCGATGGGTTCAAAAATTTCCCCGATAGTTAGTAATTTTGTTTTGGATGACCTAATTAGTGATGTAAGAAGTATAATTAATTTTCCAATCCCTTTTATAAAGAGGTTTGTAGATGATTTAATTTTGGCTTTACCATCGGAAAAAATTGAGTATACATTGTCTATTTTTAATAATTGGAATGAAAATATCCAATTTACTTACGAAAGAGAGGTAAACAATTGCTTACCTTTCTTAGATTTGCTGATTCACAGAGATTCTAATAATATCCTCAGAGCTCAATGGTACAGAAAACCTCTTTGTAGTAATCGCTATATTCATTACCTTTCACATCATCCTTATAAAATGAAAATTAACTTGATCTTAGGTCTAAAAAGCAGAATATGTAAACTATCACATAGGGATTTTATTAATAGTGACCTCACAAAATTAAGAGAAATTTTACTAGAAAATGGATATCCTAGGGGTTTATTAAATAAATTAATTTTTAGCACTAATTATAATAGAACACTGCAGGCAGATATCAATGAACAAGGAACAGAGATAGAAAGTATACCTACCTTATCTTATTTTTCTTTACCATATCTACCATCTTTAACACCAAAATTAATTAAGTTATTTAAACAAAACAAAAACATTAAAATTGCTACTAAAAATGTCAAAACTTTGAACAGTCTTTATACCAGAACTAAGACTCCGCTAAAAATTATGGAGAGTTCTAATGTTATTTACTCCATACCTTGTAGTACTTGTGGTAAATGTTACATCGGACAGACTTCACGTAACCTATCTCTTAGACTAACGTCTCATAAAAGTGATATCAAGAGAAATATCCCTTCTTGTGCATTGGCAGAGCATGTTATTAATAAGGATCATGTTTTCATTTTTCAAGAAGCAACAATTTTGGAAAGAGAAGTAAATTTACGTAAAAGAGAATTTAAAGAAATGGTTTGGATAAAAAAATCAAATTGTATTAATAAGAGATCTGATATCAATAATCTAAGCATTATTTATAATAACATTTTGGCTTTGACTAACTAACTTTGACTGTAATTTTTACTAACTTTGACTTTAATTTTGAGATCTGATATTACTAATTTATGCATTTTATAAACAATTTGGTCTTATTAATTTTTAAAATTTCACTAAATAGTATCAAAAGAAAAATATTTATAACATTCTAAATCAACTTGTTTTACATTACTATCAGTTTTTTTTTTTTTTACTAATAATTATAACTTCAAATTTACTTACATCTTTATATCATTATTTTATACACTGTTAACTAACTTCTTTCCCAATCTATCGAGTTATTAAAGTAGTCTAACTACATTTGATTAATGTCTTTTTGACATATTTCAAAATTAATTTACGTTTACAATTTATATTTTTTAGAAAGAATTTTTATGTTTTTTATAATTATGTTAGTTATTTTGTAAACCACGAGCAGTAAGTTTTTATTTTTCTAGTTTTCATCTAAATTTAAACATTTGTATTTTTAGATTGTCTTGATAAAGGAAATAAATTTTCCGAAAGCTCGACAAAAGTTCAAAGTGTTTCACTTCTAATCAGCCCAAAACACATTGACTGCATTCCCCAAAATTATTCTTTTTGTATTATTAACAGTCACTACATATTAATAATTATATATATATATATATATATATATATATATATATATATATATATATATATATATATATATATATATATATATTATATGCAGTTTTTATCAATACCTATAAGAGTTATTTGTCGACCAGGTGATCGGTATGCTCAATGCAACATAAGCGAGACGAGATTGTTTAATGGAGGATCTGTGATATTTTGGGTTGGAATTTCCTCAAGAGTAAGTATGGATTCAGTGTCTACGTGAAGGCTCTTTTTCTAGCGAGAGGTACATTTCACCTATTTTCTTTCATTAAACACTTTGTTCTTTTCGCACTGTATTGTATAGGAAATAATTTCATCTTAATGTATGATAAGACATGGCCTCCTCACGTATCGCATGTCGTCAGATAAAACACATAAAACACACATGAAAAAGCAAAATCGTCTACTTTCTTTGTTATTAAAGATACTAGAGAATTAAAAATTAAAATATTTACGAAATTTGAGACTACAACATAACTTCGATGTATACTCACCTTTGTGCCTTTTCCTCCTTACAGATTGTCTCAAACTTTTGTTAAAATACATGTTAAAGAATAATACTATCTTTTTTCTGTATTTCTACAGAAATCATGGACATTTAAGAAACAAAATGTTCAGAAAACATAAGACTAAAATACGATTTCGATGTACAGTGGTGTTAAAAAGTCCTGCATCACCTAAGCGCCTTATAGTTTTTGAGGTTTAGCACAAGTTTTTTGTATATTTTCGCTAATTCATTTTAAGTTTGTGCTTGTAATTAGCATTATTGGTATACTTACTAATGTTTTTTTAATTACTAGCTCAAAATTCTACAACAAGATTAAAATAATCTGATTGAAGGGTTTCCCATAATCTGAGAAAATTATGAGGTGATTATTAAGTCGTTAAAGTACAATTAAATTGAATCTTAATGACAAATTTGCCACATATTGTGAGTATATAAACACTGTAGTTACCCTAGCACATTTATTCGCTCTTTAATTTTTGATAAAAAGGTCAAAATGTCATCCCAGACCACACACACTAAATTATCGAACGAAAAGCGTTTTGAAATTATTTTTCATCATAAAAACGACAAATCTAGTGTAGCGAAATAGCATCCGCAGTAAACTGTAATCAATTCTACAGTAATTAGGGTCATTAAGAAGTATGCTGAACAAGGAAAAATCGACGACAGACCGCGTATTTGGTAAGGTGATGCAGGACTTTTTAACACCCCTGTATACTCACACGTGTACTTTGTCCTCCCTACAAAGTGTCTCAAACTTAACATAAGAAAACATTTATTTTCTACCACCCGGTATAAGTACAAAAAATAAGTTTAAGTGATATTTTGCCCAACTGCGTAAATACCAAAGAAAAAATCTAAAATATTAAAAAAATAATTAGCGATTTCCTTAAGGGCCGGTTGTTCGAACGCTAATCAACAATAATCACTATCAAATATTTAATTACTGTCACAACTGTCGATGTCAAATTTGGTTGGGTTGCTGAAAACATAATTGATTATAATTATGAGATTAGTTAATCAATTAACATAACAATTATTAACATAATAATTGATTAACTAGTTTCATAAATGTAATCAATAATTATGTTTTCAGCAACCCAATCAAAGTTGACATTGACAGTTGTGACAGTAATTAAATATTTGATAGTGATTATTGTTTATTAGCGTTCGAACAACCGGCCCTTAATCTTTCATGAAAAACAACTATGAAAATGAGCAAAATTATAGGCATAACTTTTGAAACTATGTATACTTTTCTGTCAATGTAATTGTTTGGACAACATGTTTGAGCTACTTGCCAAGTGACCAATAAATTCAGATTCATTTTATTTGATATTATAATGAGGCATTTACTATGGCTAAAATTAAATATCTCGAAAAAAATATCAAAGGACTTAAATAATAGTTTGTCTTCATATAACAGAAAATAATATTACGAGTGACACGACCTACTGCAACAAAATTTCATTTTTTCAAAATAAATCACCATTTTGTATCCTTGAAAACTAACTCTGGTAATAGAGATATAAATATTAGTAAATAAAATAACTATTTCATACATATTGTCACTTAGTCCTTCTTCTTGAAAAATGCAGAATTCACAAAGAAAAATCTACAAAAAAATACACACAAGTCTATTCATGAATATACGACTGTTGTGGATTATCACGACAACGACAATTTTACTGTGCAGCATAAGAAGTAACCAAAGTAAATTGCTTTAATAATTATTCCAATAATAGTTATTTATTTATGTACCAAGTCAGTAAAGTTACTCTTTTTCGAACGAGTCTTGATATTACGAGAAGAGCGAGCTAGGCGAGTAACAAACTAGTTCAATAAAGAGTCTTTAGTCTTTACTGACGTGGTGCATACAAAATTTTATCGTCAACAATTTGATATTATTTGTTTTAACACTTACTCACACTTTACAATTTAAGAATTTTTAAATTTTTGGACAGGACAGATGACTTTTGCGCGATCGCCGCTTTCGATTTTTAATCGATATTTTTCAATACTGAATAATTTCTAAATCGGTAAAATTTTGATTTATTTTATATGAATATAATTACAAAATACTACAGAATTAGCAACATTTAGAGAATTAGGAACATTTCAAGAATTAGTAACATTAATTTAATTAACAATGTCGTAAATTTTGTACGATATTTTTAACAATTAAAGTAAATAAATTGTAAGTTAACTCAAATAAATAATCGATTACTGCCATCGTCCAGTTACATTCAATTTCGATTAATCGCGGCAGGTAAAGTACAATCCTTCTTTCAGTACAATAAAGTGTTCCTTTACTGCCGCAAACGAGGACAAATGAGTACAATAATGAATGACTTTAGTGACGGCTGGCGATAAAAATATTTTTTAATGGCATAGACATTACAAGATTAAATGGGCAAATGTAATGGCCAACGTCCTTAGAGATAAGGTACCGTAAGGAGAAGATAGACATTATATTATATTATATTAGTCGTTCAGCCGGTTGAAATAGATTCACCAGTCAGTATACAGTGCTAGTCAAAAGTCTGTTCCCCCCCTCGTATCTTTTGAACGGTTATACTTATAATAGTGAAATTTGGAGGGAAGAAATTAACGGACGTATGCTTTTTAACTAGTCATAACAGGTGACGCAATACTGACAGATGACTTTACAGCGCCACTGTGACCGATAATTTTAAATGGGACCTTATGACAAGTCAAAACTCGTTTAAAAGGTATTGAAAATACCTATTAAGTCATACTAATTATTTTGTTTGAATTTAAGCTCATTTTGATGAATAAATGAAATAAATATAAAATTATAGTTTCGCATTTAGTTAATAAAAATTCATACTTCCACCTATGGTTACTCGTCAAAAAGGTTGACGTTGACGTAAAAACTACTAGAGAACTGAAAAACGTCAATTTTGTGACAAAAAAACCATAGGCGGACATTTGAAATTTTATTATGTAAATGCGAAACTACAGTGTTACATTTATTAAAATTATTCACCAAAATCAAAATCAACTAAAACCCAAAAAATTAGTATGGCTGAATAGGTATGTTGAAAGCCTTTCAAACGAGGTGTCACTTGCCATAAAGTCCCATTTAAAATTATCGGTCACAGTGGCTCTGTAACGTCAACTGTCACTATTACGTCACCTGTTATAACAATTTGAGCAGCTTACGTCCGTTTATTTCCTCCCTCTAAATTTCATTATTATAGGTATAACCGTTCAAGATATACGAGGGGGGGAACTGACTTTTGACTAGCACTGTATAATAAGGTGGATCGATTATCGCAATATTTTAAAAAAATTAACACATTGATTTGGAATACCCACCAAAAGTTTCCTTTAGTAACGACAATAAAAAAGTGTTATTACAAATTTTTAATAAAATTACATCTTCTGCCCTCTACCGGCCTTTGAAAAACGAAAAAAAAATGTTGAAGTAATAATCACAAAACAAAAAAAATTGACAAATTGAATTGGAATACCCACCAAAATTTACCTTTAGTAACGACAGTAAGAAAGTATTATTACGACTTTTGGATAAAATTACATCTTCTGCCCTCTACAGGCTTTTGAAAAATGAAAAAAAAAATTTCTTGGCATTATTAACACAAGCCTGGTCCTGGCGGCCCTGGTTTGTTTAGTATATTGGTCCCATTTTCGGGGTGCGGGGGTGCTGCGACTTTGGACTTTCAAGAAACAAACTGAGAAGAGCAAGAGATCAATCAAGAAAAGGTTTTATGCAAAACTCTTTCGAAACTTTGAAGGCCATATATTTTGACGGAAGGAAAGATAAAACCTTCGTTATCGAAAATATTGAAGGCAAGCCACACACACAGAAGAACCGCACTTGAAGAGCACGTTAGTTCAAGAGCCAGGCTCCATATTTTTAGGTCACACAGTACCCCTTTCTGGATCTGCTCTAAGCATTTATCAAATTGTGAACTATTTAGAGAGTTATAGGTAAAATCTACAAGAACTAGTGGTAGCAGGATATGACGGAACTGTAGTAAATACGTGAAGAAAAAATGGTATAATTTCTCAAATATAGAGTTAAAATTAGGCCTCCCTTTACAAAGATTTATCTGTCAGCTTCACGCTAATGAATTGCTTTTACGGCATCTTTTCCAAAAGCTTGACGGTCAAACTCAAAGTCCAAGAGCTTTTGCAGGAACTATGGGAAATCAAATAGTGCATTGTGAAAATATGCCGGACTGTGAGTTACCAAAAGTAGATTTAATTGACTTAAGTGCCGATCAAAAATATTTGTTTCAAATTTGTGTCGCAATTTCTACAGGGGAATGTTCTGTGGACTTATTAAACCAATGGCCTGGAAAGTTAAGTCATTCTCGATGGCTAATGTTGGCGAATCGCATATATCGCAATACGTCTTTATGTTAGCACTGAAAATCCAACATTAGAATTAAAGGAACTGGCCAAATTTATTGTCACGGTTTATGCTCCTTTATGGTTTCAGATCAAATGCAATTCATCATGTGTGAATGGTGCAAAGCATGTTTTACAAACAATTAAGCGTAGTTGATACTTAGAGCAAAATTTGAAAAGTTTTATAGACCCTATAATTCAAAGAAATGCCTATTTTGTACATCCGGAAAATCTTCTGCTATGCAGGCTGCATCACGCTCGCCCGCATATAAGAGAGCTTGCACTTCGTCGCATTCTAAATGCAAAAATTAAGACCAATAATAATTCATCTCACATCCGACCTTTTATTATTCCACAAATTAATTTTGAAGCAGAAGACTATATTGATTTTATTGATTGACAAAACAATAAAATAACTTGCCGTCCATTGCTTCAAAGTTTGAAAGTAGAA
The DNA here is from genome assembly GCF_917563875.1 of Diabrotica virgifera virgifera. NCBI lineage: Eukaryota > Metazoa > Arthropoda > Insecta > Coleoptera > Chrysomelidae > Diabrotica > Diabrotica virgifera. Next base: position 192,302,269 of record NC_065450.1, on the reverse strand, counting down.
GATTTGAAAAAATTATTTCCGGATCTCCTGAGAAAGTCATTGACATCGCTACATTTCCCTGTAACGCCCAATCTGTAGAGAGAATCGTGAAGATCGTAACTGAAGCATCTTCGTCAGTTATTGGGTCACAAAAAAGAGACAATTTTATCAAGGCAAAAATTGATTCGCGCAAAGATATGCCAAAATTTGAGTTCAAAAGAGACTACAAACAATAGATAATCAAAATTAAGGGGGACGGTAAGGAGTGGGTAGAAGAATAAGTATGACATATTTCAAGAATATTACAATTGGATATCATTTTTATAATAATAACATGTACTTATTACTTAACTTTTCAATTAAAATCAAGTTCGTATTTGTTATTTTTTCAACCCCCGGTAGAGGGCAGAAGATGAAATTTTTTTGAAAAATCGCAAATAAAGATTAGGTTTGTAACATTAATTGGCAACTTTTGCGCACTATTCCAAAACAGTTTTCGAAACTTCGATTTTTCGATCCACCCTATATATAATCCTATCGCTAATATAAAATTAAGGATAATAATCAAGAAAATACGATAAGGAAATTACGGGGCCACTTTTTTTTCGTCTATAATCCCATCAAGATATTTTTAGCAGACAGACAATATTGGACCCCGGATAATGTGTTATATCAGTATAAAAATTTCATGATCGCGTACAAATTCTATAGAACCGAGCATTGATCATATGTGTTTAAAAAGAAATAATAAAAATATAGAAGATATAAACATAAGAGTTAAGAAAGTAAATTGCTCTAATAAAATTATTCCAATAAAAAAGAACAGTCTTTCAAACAGTATTTCAGAACAGTCATATACTCATGGAATAGACTGTATATTGTATATACTACACTATTTATAGATCTTCTATCATCTCAAATTATTTTACGTTTGTTTTAAATTGTGCCACAAATTTCGTAGCTGTTCTCATATCCTTAATATATTTACTTCAGACTGGTAGTTATATAATATGCTTGCAATATACTCCCAAGTCTTCTTTTTTTCATTAAAGAAGCACCGTCTCTCCTTTTATTTTCCATAATATTATTTGCCGTTACGAGCTGGATTAAAAGTACTTTTTCCTTTGTAGAATAAACTGCATATTTGTTACAATTTCCGTTTACCTAAAAATTCACATCATGGAAATTTGTTGTCTGGGAATGAATACTTTTTAATAATATATTACATATCTTATAATAATTGATTAAAAAATAATTTTTTACAATAAAAAATTCCTAACAACTTCTTAAATTTGGCGCTTTAATTTGTCACTGTTTGATTCTGACCAATAGAATGACAATAGTTGACATCATCAATTAGATTATTTTTATAGTAAACAAAAACAAAGAAAAATATCTCTGACAAGTAATGACATAAAGGTGGCCATGATGAAAAGTCACATTCTAATGTTTTGGCAGTGCTCATACGTCAAAAATTTTAACCTACGTAATCTTGCTTTTGTAGTAAAAATACTATACCTTACCATGACCAAACTTTATATGTTTGTAACGTCTAAGTGGTTGTTTTTACTGTTTTACAATTTTTAATTCATAATTCAAATAATCTTTCATCATCCGGAGTTGCACAAGAGACCAACTTCCTTAATACGATGCACACACCTACAACTCGAAGTAGTGGTACTTTTTTATACTTTGAAAAACTTTGTACTTAGACATCTTTTTACTTATTAGCTTAACTTTTTATTATAGCATTAGCTCTGAAGATGACATACATGTCGAAAGCGCTTAGCTAAGGAAATTATAATTATTTATTTACACATTTTATTATACTCTTTTCACTTTCTTCAATCTTCCTTTTAGCCGTCTCTTCCTGGTATATTAATTTAGAAGTTATTGTCAAAGCTATATCTCATAGCTTTTGAATAGATGGATTGCCCCAGTAATATATCTGCTAATTGCTACTCAATTAGCTTTCTATTATCAGCACTATGCTCCTGACATAAATATGTCGCTGACTATGTATTGATCTGTGGATCACTGATATGGCTTGTATGAATATAATATTATGCAGTGGTGGTAGATTCAGCTGGACTTCCAAGTCCAAGTCTCCTTCTGAAGGAGATGTTTTTATGGTACTCGAAATTACTTCGTAATTTTTCACCACGTTACCGATTAATATTTGTGTTATCATGAACTAATAAACCTTGTGTATAACCATGCGATTATTTTTGAGGTTGAGCACCCGCACAATCTTCTACATCTGTCCAAGGACATAGTAGCTTTCTATGTGTGGTTTTAATTAGGTAATTATTCCATATAACCCTATGATGAAAATATATCCCTAGTTATTTTGTTTCTTGGCAAAACTAACTCTCCGTTCCTTCCAGCACCGGTGGTTTTAGGCCTTGTTACTGCCTTGTTTCCTGTCCGTTTGTTAAGTTACCGATTTGTGTTTTTTGATCATTGACCATCAATTTCTTTTTTTTTACGCTAGTTATAACTTTATTTAGGGCTGTTTGCATCTTCCAGATACGAACAGGGTAAATTTACCCCTGACGACGATTGAAATATTGTAACCGTATCATAGACCGGAAAAGTCATTTGTGGACAGATTTTTTAAAAGGTCATCTATCAATGTTGCCTAAAGTAGAGGTGAGAGAACTCCTCCTTGTCTACAGTCTCCAGCTACTCCGACTTTGTTGGTTTAATTAATTAATTTGTTTAATGTTACATAGGGACATACAAACCTCGAAATTTGCAAGATATTTTACTTAATTAAATCCTGTTTATTAATTAATCGATGAAGTTATTTAAGGTAGTATAAATAAAAATAAAAATTCGGTAAATTAAAAAATCTGGCAAATATTAGCATCTAATTTTTGTACATTCATAAAATACTCAGTCAGAAAATTAATGCTAATTTACATGAAATATTTTCTTTGACTTTATTTGTACAAGCGGAAACAAATAGAGCAATTTAATTAATACGTAAAATATCGTGAATACGTAAACAGAAAAACGAAAATAATACTGGAAGTCCGCATTATGACGACAAATTGGAAGGCTTTTAGAAGTTAAATACACACGAATGAGCAGGATATGCTGCATCAAATAATTTTCACAGAGAGCACTCGATTAACCTCGGGCGATACAGTGGGAATTTTTTAAACTTCGAGGTCTGCTCTTTCAAATAAAAAGACATTTTTTGTACCGAAATTTGGCAGTGAAACTAAAGAGTTAAATTGAAGTGCGATAAACTCAATAATCTAATACAAAAGACAAAAATTTAACTTAATTAATTTAGTTCGATTATTTTTTAATGATTTTAACTTCCAATCGTATAGTAAGATATTTGATCACGTGTTTAATTCTGTCCAATCAGATTAAAATTATACTGATTATTTCATTCATAGGAGATTCTGACCAATAGAAAGCTACAGAAATCTGAATTAAATCGATAATTTTTGATAATTGCCCGTCGTTAAGTATATTACGTCAAATGCCCTTCGTTGCTATGAAAAAATACATTCAGTGACATTAATGACAATTAATGTTTTAAACATTATAAAAGTGATTACTTTCAATCGTCAAATATTTATAAAAACTTTGTGTTTAATTGTACTAATTTGTACTTACATAAATAAATTACAATAACATTTTGGTTTTGAACAGTTTTATTCATGAAATAATCGCAACATATTGCACTCGAACTCTAAAATTAATATAGAATTTTTGCCCTCGTGACACTTTGACATAATTTCACTCGCCTTTGGCTCGTGAAATTAAAATTGTCAAAGTGTCACTCGGGAAAAATTCAATAATTTTAGAACCCTTGTGCAATTACTACTGAGGATTATCTAATGTAGAAAATTACCTATACGCTGTGAGCTCGTACGTAGAGGGGATATTTATAAATTCGCGAGCGCCAGTAGTGGCAAGTCTGTAAACGTTTACCGGAAATTTGACATAAAAGTGATTAATTTAAAATTAAAATTAAAAACATTAATTAAAAAAAATATTAGTTGGTCAAAGCTGTGGTATATATGTTTACCTTAAATATACTTACATTTTAAATACTGAATTTACGTTTTTTTTAATGTTCCGTAATATGTAATTATAAATTAATCTTCTATTAATCTTAGCGCCATCTACACGATAATTGTGAAAATATCCGAAGTAAGAAATTAATATTTCATCAATAGAACGTCAAAATGATTAGCAAAATCATAAAAAAATCTATTACAATTTAATTACTTTTTAGCGTTGTAAATATTAAGCGATAAAAATTAAATAATAAATTTAAAAATTACCGGTGAAAGTTGAATTAAATACCGCTAGGAACGACACCAGCGAAGCTCAGAGCGTATACAATTTTTTTAAGTAGATTTTTTCTGTTTAATGGCTGTTTAGGCAATACGTAAAGTATCCTTAACAATAGTAACCTATACTTATTGTACGGTTATAGAGTATATTCCCATAGGTAAGCTGGTTAAGAGTAGATAACGATTTTTCATATGTAATTTAAAGTATTATCTGCATAAATGGCACAAAGAATATTTGCTACGAGAGGTATATGGTTCAAAATGCATACAGTATCACGACTAATAAGTTATGTTCACATACATGTAGAGTACTTACAGTTTTATTCCTTGATGACGTGTCACATCAGAGCTCTGATTGAATTCCATAATCCATTTGGTTCATTTGTAAGGCACTCACTAATACGCTAAATAAATCATCGTCGATAATACTGAGCAGATTGAATTATCTGAGCGGTATAAAACGATAGCAAAAAAAGCCGGTAAAATGCGGCCTTTTTACGAATAGCGGGAGCGTCGATAGATTAGAGATGATTCTCGTTAGGAAGCTTTTGACGATCTGCCCCGGCGAGGGGTTCAAATGCGAGTCTCAACAATAACCTGGAGTTTCCAGAAAGGTTACATAAATACTACTTGAATTTTAAGTAATCAGTAGTACAGGGGCGTAACTAATTATTTTAGTGAGCCGTGTATAATATATTTATTGTACATATTGCCGGGGGCGACAGGCGAGAGAGATGGCCTATATCACCTCGAAGAGAGGGGATTGGCAAAGATGTGCACAACGATAAGAAATGTTTGAAGAAATTAGAGTTTATATACACAAGGGGTAACAACGATAAAATGGAGGAAAACGATAAGTTTTCCCCCTAGGGATAGATTTTAATCTTCCAGGGGAATCACAGCGATTTTCGTAATACCACGAAGAAAATCACCGTGAGTAGTGTGAATCTTGACAGTACGAACTAGACCATCCTTACCAGGCAATACATCTATTACCCTGGCAGTTGGCCATAAGAGTGGAGGAGTACCATCCTCCTTCAACAGAACCAAATCCCCGATCTTGACAGGGTCAGTAGGGTCGGTCCATTTATTTCTTTGCTGCAGGAGGCAAAGATAGTCTTTTTTCCACAATTTCCAAAATTGCTGTTGAATTTTACTAATACGCTGAAAAAGATTCAACCTATTTTCAGGTATCTCTGAAACACTTGGTTCAGGGGGCGCGGTTAAACTTCTTTGAACTAAGAAGTGAGCTGGAGATAGGAAAGCGAAGTCATTGGCGTCAGACGACATCCTAGTGATGGGTCTCGAATTTAGAATAGCCTCGATTTGGCATAATACTGTGTTAAACACTTCAAAGGTGAAGTGGGAATTTCCTATAATTCGATAGAGGTGATACTTCACACTCTTTATTCCTACCTCATGGAGGCCGAATTGATGGGGGTTGCGGGGAACACCCATCTTGAAAGTTATGGAGTTTTGAGTACAGAATTCCTTAATCTGTTCCGAATTATTTTGATTTAAGAAAAAATCATAGAATTCGCGCATTTCATTTTTTGCCCCATGGAAATTTGTGGCATTGTCGCTCCAAATAATACTGGGCGTGGATCTTCTGGCAATAAACCTTTTCAGAGTAAGAATATAGGCTTCTGCGCTTAATCCTGTGACGAGTTCGATATGAACACATTTAGTGCTCATGCAAATGAAATAGGCTACGTATGCTTTGTAAAGCGGTGCCTTCCTCAAATGTGAGGACTTAATTAAGAAGAACCCCCCATAGTCCACTGAGACGACTTGGAAGGGTCTAGTGGGGAGTACACGATCGGGATGCATATCTGCCATCTGTTGAACAGAATTGGGTGTCATGAATCGGAAACAGTTTACACACTTACGAATTAAGCGTTTAATCTGTCTTAATCCGTCAATTGGCCAGTACTTCATTTTGACATACGAAAGTACTGTTTGCGCGCCTGAATGTAATAACTTATGATGAGCTTGAGTCAAGATTAGTTCTACAACTCGACATTTAGAAGGAAGTAGAATGGGGTGTTTTTGATTATACGATATGGGGGCGTGTCGGAGACGTCCTCCCACACGAATCAGCCCATCATTATGTTGTAGGAAGGGGTTGAGTTTACGAATGGCTTTATTGGTCACGAGTTTAGCATTTTTCAATTCAAGAATCTCTTTTTTAAAGTAGATACTTTGGATATACCTGATGATCGCGTGATCAGCGATCTCCATTTCGGGTGGCGTCAATATATCCGTATCTCGTGGAGAGTTATTTATTTTCTTTTTAATATTACTGATGAATCTAAAAAGATAAGCGACAATTCTTTGAATTTTACGAAAAGAAGAAGATTTAGCGAATAGATTTTCAAAGGTGTCGTTGAGTTCGTGATTTGTTGCTATGTTTGAGACAACTAACTTCCTTAATTCAGGAAGATCATCCTGAAAATGAGGAATTTGATGAAGAGAAAAATCGATGGGATTGTCTCTAATAAAGCTAGGTCCGCATAACCAGTCTTCGGTGGTCTGGGGATTATCAAAGACATTTATCCCTCTGGAAGCGGGGTCAGCGATGTTTTCGTGACTTCTGACGAAATGGAAATCACAAGGAAAAGTTTCCAACAAGGAATTGACCTTTTGAATTCTGTTTTGTACAAAAATGTTCCAAATGTGTTTTTTAGAAAGTATCCAAGACAAGGCAATTGTAGAGTCAGCAAAGAGATGAGATGAAGATATACTCAAATTTTTCTTGAAGATGTGAAAAAGTCTATGAGCCAGAGTGACTCCCAACACTATTCCACAAAGTTCCAATTTGGGGATGGTGAGTTTATTTTTTAGCGGAGAAATTTTGTTTTTAGAAGCGATAAGCCGCGACGATACAGAAAAGTCTGAGTATGTCGCTTTGAGATACACACAAGTGCTGTATATTTTTTCCGATGCGTCGGTGAAAATAATTAATTGAACATCAACAACTTTCTTTTGTAAAAGTAAGCATCGAGGTACCTTGACCTCTTCTATAGTTTTGAATGTCGATAAGAGGTTTTGCCAATTTTTCATAATGATGGGTGAGTCAATGGGTTGATCCCAGTCCAATTTCTGGGACCATATTTCCTGTATCAAGAGCTTAGCGTTCACAAGGACAGGGGATAACCATCCTAGCGGGTCATACAAAGTAGCAATGTAGGAGAGAATAGTACGTTTAGTAACAACATTAGCCAATTTGAAGATAGGAGTTTTAAACGAAAAGTGGTCGCGTTCTGAATCCCAGAATATGCCTAAGACTTTATCAGATCCCGTGAAGTAAAGACTGACTTCAGAGACGGGATTTAAATTGTGTTGAGACAGAAATTCTGAAGAACTGCAGTTCCACTTGTGGAGGAGGAAACCATGGGTTTCTAGCAAAGAAGTTAATTGTTCGAAAAGACAACTTAATTCATGAAGACTGTCAGCACCGCTGATCAGGTCATCCATATAGATAGATTCTTGCAGAACACTAGTAGCAAGTTCGTGGGTATGTTTGTTGTTGTCAGCGATGTGCTTGATAACTCTTTGAGCGATAAATGGGCTACTTGGGAGCCCGAAGGGTAATCTTTGAAATTGATAGCACCGTAAAGGCTGCTGAATATTGTCCCTAAAGAGAAAATTTAACAGAAATGTTTCAGTGGGACAAATGGCGATTTGTAGGAACATAGCCTTGATGTCGCCTACTAGTGCGAATTTAAACTGACGAAACTTAGCGAGAATGTCAAAAAGTTCATGTTGGACGACATAACCTTTGTCTATGACGTCACTGAGGGAGATTCCCGTAGACGATTTATTGTTTGGATCGAAAACTATACGAGTGGAAGTAGTAGAGTTGGATTTGAAAACGGGAAAGTGAGGGAGAAAGTAATTAGGTTTACCTGAGTCATTTAGCATTTTTAACGGCACTTGAATTATTTGTCCGTTATTGAGATATTCCGATATAATGTCCTGATATTTTTCCAATAAATCAGGGTTGAGTTGAAAACGTTTCTCGAGACTGAGAAAACGTCTTTTTGCCGAGAGAAACGAATTTCCCATGTCTATATCTTCGATAGGGAGTTTGAGATTGAGTGTGGACTCATATCGTCCATTGGGGAGAACATTAACATGTTTTACAAAATTAATTTCAGCGGGGTGATCATTAATGAGATCGGTGTTCTGAGGAGCGGCTTCTTCCAGCTCCCAGAATTTTTGTAAATGATCGGATAGTTCCTCGTTGGACACTACCGGCTCATTTACGGCGGAAGGAGTGTTATGAGAACAACAAGTAACGAGAGAGTTTGAATAAAATTCCAAAGCCTTTTTAGTATTTTTCGACTTAAGAGCAAAGTCTGGAACTGACCCTGATATCGTGTACCCGAGTAGAGTGCGTTGAAGAACGGGAAGACCTTTTCCCAAACGAATTATTTCAGGTTGAATGATATCGTTATACAGGTCTGCACCGAGCAGGATACCAATTGGGGATGTTACATGGAACATCGGATCACCTAATGGTATCTCTGAGGGTATGTTTAGTTTGCTCGCCGAAATAGAAATTTGAGGAAGCGGATTTGTTATCTTTGGGAGTACAGAGCACGAGATGTCAAAAGGAACGTCGTTAGCGACAGCGAAAATTGTTGTATCTACAATAGATTGAGACGAGGATGAGGTGGAGTTAATTCCATTGATCCGTAATTTTCCATCTCTAGTGGTGAGTGACAGTTCCTTTACGAGGTCAGCACTAATAAATGAAACCTGTGAGGCCGAGTCTAAAAGTGCCTTTGCGAAGACCCTCTTGCCGCTAGGAGCGACAAGATAGACCTGGAGTGTGCTTAATAACACCAAATGATTATCAAGCGAGGCTGCAGATAGAGCCATTGAATGTGGAGTCGAATTTTGAAGATTAACTTCCGTTTCAGGAGCTCTAACATGTGAGGGCCCCTGTTGTGAATTACCCTGTGTATGGGAGTTATTTGAGATAGCGGTTTTATTATGATTATTTGAGTTGTGTTGGCCAACAGCCGCGGAAGGGTTACTATGACCCGTTTTGTCGAAATGGAGCAACGTGTGATGACGAGATTTACAAACTATGCAAGAGAATTTGGATTTACACTGATCGAGCATGTGAGACCCAAGACAATTAATACAAAATTTATTTTGTTTGACAAAACTAAAACGTTCTTTAGAATTCAACTGCTTGAACTGAGGACAAGAGTAGATCGAGTGAGAGTCGTTGCAATAGGAACATTTCTTAGGACCTAAGCGAGGCGAAAGGTTACTGGTAGAAGTGTCTGAGGCTAGGTGTAAAGAGTGTCTGGAAGTAGTAGTCGATTTTGGTTTTGATTGAGATTGAATATTCTCAAGATGAACAACGCGTGTCTCGATTTCCCCTAGAAAATGGACAAAATCAGGGGTAGCTTGGCTACCACCGGATTGGAACTCAAGAGCCCTAATGGTAGGTGCGTCGAGTTTCTGAGTAGCGATATGTATGAGAAGTAAATGCAAGAGATCTGAAGGGGGCCTATTCAAGTTCAATAGGGCCTTGAAATTATTTGACATGACCGTATGAAAATTTCTTAATTGTGAGTGATTTGCGTTTCCAGAAATAGGAGGCGCATCAAGAATTTGAGAGATGAGAGTTTTGATAAGCGATTTAGAGTTGGCGTACCTTTGTGTCAGGTTATCCCGGGCTATTTTGTAATTGTCACCTGTGAGTGGGATATGCTCGAGAAGCGTCAAAGGCTCGGAAGTTAGAAAACTTTTGAGGTAAATGAGTTTTTCCAGATCACTTAATGTAGTATCAGATCCTATTATTGTATCAAAGGTCTCAATGAATGAATTGTATTCAGTAACTAAGCCACTAAATGGTTTTAACTGAATACGAGGGAGGTTTACTGTTCGTTGCCTAGCCATAGACTGTGAGGTTAGAGAAGAATTAGGGTCAAATTGGAGGGAGGGGGTAGCAGTCACATTAGAACTTTCAATGACCTCTAACCTTTCTTCCAATAGAGAAATTGTATCCAAATATTTATCAAAAACCACAGAGGAATCAGTAGAGGGGGTAGGTTCCTCGGGGATCGTCTCCAGCACATTTTGAGCATCGCGGAAAAGTCCGTAAGAATGTTTGAGTTGTGAAATTATTTCACGAATTTTATATTTGTTTAGAGAATTAAGAGTTGTGGGAACCGAATCAGCCAACTTGGTTATATCAAGTTTTGCGGTGAGCCTCTGTCGGTTATATTTTGATCGGTCAGCCATGTTGCGAGAATGTGAGATTAGATAGATTATTTGCAAATGTCTAAACCTATAAATCGATGCGAAAATGAGAGAATATGTACAATATATTATATATTACACGTTTAATAGTGTGAGATTGGCTTAATAGTATCACCCTGTATGAGCGCAGATTAGTATATGAAATGCAAAACTATAAAATTTCAAAATATATGCAATTTTCCAAAATGGGTATTTTTCAGCAAGTGTGAGACACCCTTAACAAGTATTTAAATTAATTAAATTGAAGGAAAAAACAATTATTTATTTTCTATAGTTTTCTAGAAGTGTAAAATGAGCTTAAGCGAAGCTAAATGTAGCAAAAACTTACAATTTATGCAAGAAAACAAAATTATTTTTAATAATTTTTGTAACCTGTGAACCAGGCTTAATCGGATTCAAAATTATAAATTTAATTTAAATCAAAAGGTTGAACAAACAATGTTAAAATTATAACACCCGTACTATCAGCCAAGAAATGAGTACACTTTTTGTATACTATAAACAGAAAAATATATTTACGAAAATAAAATAATGTAATATATGCAAATATTTTTTCATACAAACAAAACGACTCCTTTATTTGAACAAAGCAAGTAGTTTCTGAAATTGCACGTGTAGACCGGGCTTAACAACCTACCAGCTATTGTAGAGACGTGCTGGGTTAAATACTGAGAATTTGAGTGCAGAAAGAGAGGAATATTTTATTTTTGTGCCGGGGCGGCGTGGCTTGGAAATTTCCAAATGCAACAGAAAGACACTATAAATGAAAAACCGTTATTCTCAGAATAGAGATTATCAAAATATGCAAATACGAAGGACCTTGAGGATTTAATTAATAAATAATTAATATGATACGGCTCGATGGAACAGAAATGTTTAGGCAATACGTAAAGTATCCTTAACAATAGTAACCTATACTTATTGTACGGTTATAGAGTATATTCCCATAGGTAAGCTGGTTAAGAGTAGATAACGATTTTTCATATGTAATTTAAAGTATTATCTGCATAAATGGCACAAAGAATATTTGCTACGAGAGGTATATGGTTCAAAATGCATACAGTATCACGACTAATAAGTTATGTTCACATACATGTAGAGTACTTACAGTTTTATTCCTTGATGACGTGTCACATCAGAGCTCTGATTGAATTCCATAATCCATTTGGTTCATTTGTAAGGCACTCACTAATACGCTAAATAAATCATCGTCGATAATACTGAGCAGATTGAATTATCTGAGCGGTATAAAACGATAGCAAAAAAAGCCGGTAAAATGCGGCCTTTTTACGAATAGCGGGAGCGTCGATAGATTAGAGATGATTCTCGTTAGGAAGCTTTTGACGATCTGCCCCGGCGAGGGGTTCAAATGCGAGTCTCAACAATAACCTGGAGTTTCCAGAAAGGTTACATAAATACTACTTGAATTTTAAGTAATCAGTAGTACAGGGGCGTAACTAATTATTTTAGTGAGCCGTGTATAATATATTTATTGTACAATGGCAACCAGTCTCCTAGTTTTGACAACTGTCACATTTAAGAAAATATCCATAATATACGTATTAAAAAATAATCTTACGAATATCACACGACAGTAAGAATAAATAAGAAAATAATGCTTCATTTTTACTCAAATTTGTTGTCATTGGGAAATTGTTGCCATTTGTTGTCAGAAATCCACTTACATCGAAATGAAACCAGAGATCTCTTTCAGAAAGTAAAGTTACTGGCTCGGGAATTCAAACCCAAAAATTACGCTATAGAGGATGACAGGTAATATGGTAAGCGATATGGATGCGGTTCTGGAGACTTAGAAGAAATACTGCACAGAACTCCATAAAGCTGAAACCTCTAACATTAATCATATAACAGCACTGCAAGTCTCAACAACAACCCTAGAACCAGATATTCTAAGGTCTGAAGTCGATGAAGCCATAAAACACCTTAAAAGAAATAAATCACCTAGTTGCGATGACATCACGGCAAAAATTTTACAGAACATGGGTGAACATGGTCTCCAATTAATGTGGAGATTATGCAATCATGTATGGAGAATCGATAAATGGAATGGCGGTATTTCTATCGCAGGAAAGAAAATCTCAAATCTCAGATATGCAGATGATACAACATTAATAACTGCATCCGAAGAAGAAATGTCCAGCCTGCTGCAGCTAGTGGAAGCCGAAAGCAATAGATGTGGTCTCAAGATTAATAAACAAAAAACAAAAATTATGATAGTAGATTATTCAAATTCACTTCAGATAACAGGAGCCTTAGACCAGTTTGAAGTGGTTAACGAGTTCAATTATCTAGGATCCTACATCAGTAATACAGGATCTTGTGAAACAGAAATACGTAGGAGAATAGGCATGGCCAAAAACGCTATGACTCGATTATCGAAAATCTGGAAAGATCGCTCCTTGTTGAAGAAAACCAAAATAAGAAGAGTACGTGCCTTAATTTTTCCCATATTTAATTACGGATCCGAAACATGGACAATGAAATCGGAAGACAAAAAAAGATTGATGCCTTTGAAATGTGGTGTTGGAGAAGAATGCTTCGGATCTCATGGACGGAACACAGAAGAAATCACTCAATCCTCCAAGAGCTTAATATTCAGACTCGACTTTCCTCTATTTGCCTCTTCACCGTCTTAAAATTTTTCAGCCATATTGCAAGAAGAAGTGATGCTAATCTTGGGAGACTTATAATTTCGGGAAACGTTGAAGGGCGCAGAAGTAGAGGTCGCTCACCTACTCGATGGACGGATCAAGTACAGAAATCCAGTGGAAAAATATTATCTGAATCCATGAGGGAAGCTCAGGACAGAAGCCGATGGAAATAGATTGTTGCTCGTATTATAGGGAATCATGACACTCAGCAATAAGGAAACAACTGAGGAGGAGGAGGTTGTCATTGGGCAATAGCCACTCGAGCCATGCGGGCTCTCGTGCCTATTGCCAGACAACAAATTTTCGAAAAACTGTCGCATTATTTTTAATTTATTCTCACTCTCTCGTGATAATATACCTGAAAATATTTTAGACTAATTTATTCGTTTTAATAACATCATTGAAAGATGTGGCTTATAGTTCAGTCTTTGATAGCATTTTACTTTGCGTGGTGAGCTGACCAATATGGATACAACTTACAGGGACATACTGTATATGTTTTCCAAGTCAGCATATTTTGTAAGGTATATTTTAAACAAATAATCCACTGTGATTGTTATAATAATTGTTGTTAGTGGAATATGAAATGACTTATGAAATATAATGTTCATGACCAATATATTACACTAACAAGTTAAATTTTGTGTGTTTTTGTTTTAATCGAAGAGTAAAATCAATGCATCAGTTGATGAATCACCCTGTTTAAATAAAGTTTACTGTCCTAGTTTACCAATATCAAAGCGAATAGAGAGAAACGAACCTACTTGTGCTTTCGCTGAGCTATCTGTAGGGGAGAGTTGGACAAAACGGGATAGCTAACGTTATTTGACTAATAACTCTTTGACTATGCTATTTATATCTTCTTCTTCTTAACTGTAACTTCTTCATTGATCACTTCCTATGTTTAATTATAGTTACGCCTAAATAGTTTGACGATAACATTGAGAAACTAAATTTTTTTAAAAATGGCAAAGTATCCCGTTTTGTCCACCTAGTCGGGTAAAACGGGATGGTTTTTGAATGTAAATAAAGACGATATTAAAGTTAAATATTTTGACTTAAAAAGTAAAACATTATCCATACAACATTAATAATAAATAAATTTATATTTTAAAGCCGACAAAAATCGTTTTAAAACCGACAAAAAGTCGATATTGCTCACACATTACCCAACCATCATCTCATTTTGATTTGGAATACAGTTTCGAGCAATAAATACAAACATCGTCTTCGTCTTCATCATCTGAACTGCTATCCCTTTTGTTTCTTTCTCTTTTTTCTTTTCTTGGTTTTGGAACATATTTCTTATTTTTCTTTGCCTTTCCAATTTTGTAATTCTTCCAAATATAGTTTTGGTTTCTTGATGCGTCTTTTATCTATAGACCTCTCCAGTTCTTGTTTATAAGGTGTTGAGGTTAATATAGCTGTTTTTCCTCTTCTTAATTTTTCTTTCTGCGTGAGGAAGGGCAACTAGTTCTTTGGGAGTGACTTGAAATTTATTGACAGAGTACGAACAAGAGGGCGTTGCATTAGCATAGAACTTGTTGCAAGAAAGAGGAGGAGGAGTAATATGACAATTTTCCTTATTATCAAGCACCTTAAGAGATTTTTATGGTGTAATAGTATCTGAAGCACCCTCCATGCTATGGCATGCTGGACGAGCCATACAGTCTGTGGTCAACACCCCGATGTATGAGCGGGACCACAAAGTGTATCAATACTCATACCCTTATGGAACGCACCTGGCGGATCATAAGGGCCTTCACATTTTACTCTTCTTCAACTTGTCTTGAGTGAAATGACTTTAATCTTTCCTATCAGCCTCTCTTGGCTAACTATGATTTTTTCCGACCCCGAATGGCTATTAGGTTTCCGAGGGCAGAAGGGACACTATACTTCTTTCTACCATAGTCTTATTCACCGAGTGATTGCCGGTATAAGCAGTCCTCCACTTGCTGACCAACGGCTTCGGGCGGATGAGTCAGTGAGTGGTAGGGCACTCTTTTGTCCAGGCGTTGGGAAACTGGCCCTAAAGGCGGATGAACCGAAATTAATAGGTCAACGGCGTAAGGATGCAGAAGGCAACGGGGAACCACTGCATTACAGACTCGTAGAGTACCCCTAGTAAAGTCATGAATGGCAAATGACAAAAACAGTAAACAGACTTACTGATTATGGACCACGGAATCCAAGATCCGGCAGGGGAGGAATAGCTGTAGACCACAGGGCCTCCCAGGTCGTCAACCAGAGAAATCCCTGTGCATTTAAGACGTTAAAAGTAGCAACCTGGAATGTCAGAAGTCTATATGCAAGTGGTAAATTAGCGAACGTACTCCTTGAAATGGAAAACCTCCAAATTTATGTTCTAGATATAAGTGACGTACAGTGGCCAGGTTCAGGCAAACAAACGACAAATAATGGAACCATGTATTATTCAGGTAACAACGAGAATAATCATCGCTATGGTGTTGCTACCTTAGTTGCAAAAAAGGTCAACTACTCTGTACTAAGTTTTACTCCTTATTCTGATAGAATCGTATCATTACAACTTCAGTCTAAGAAAGGTATAGTGAATTTTATTCAAGTTTATGCTCCGACGGCAGATAAAGAGGAAGACGAAATTGAACTATTTTACCATGATTTAGAACAAGTCTTAAAGTCAATGAAGAGACATCACACTACAATAGTAATGGGCGACTTCAATGCCAAAGTTGGCCAGGGAAGAGTGAATGGATATGTGGGTGAATATGGTCTGGGAAATAGAAATGAGCGTGGTGACCGTTTAATACAATTCTGTCAGATGGAAGAAGTTGTAATAACTAACACACTCTTTAAGCTACCAAAAAGAAGATTGTATACATGGAAATCTCCCGGAGACACAACCAATAGAACAATCCGAAATCAAATTACCTTGTCCTCATTAGAAAAAGATTTCGTAATTCTATACTTTCTTCTAAAACTTACCCTGGAGCAGATATCGGTTCAGACCATAACCCCGTAGTAGTCACATTACGAATCAAATTAAAGCTGATTAAAAAACCCACGCAAAGTAGAATTGATGTTAAGAGATTAAGGGAACCACAAACAAAGGAACAAACTGTAAAAACTCTTACTAAAAATTTACATATTGCTCAAGAACTGAATAAAAGTAGCTATGACATTGATCAGAAATGGGAAAATATAAAACAAGCAGTAATTAAAACAGCGAGTGAAAACTTAAAACCAAAGAAAAGAAAACATAAAGACTGGATGACTGAAGAGATACTATTATTAATGAATGAAAGAAAATCATTCAAAACAAAAAATCCAATTAAATATAATGTAACTGATAGATTAATTAAAAAGAAAATAAAAGAAGCTAAAGAGAGAATGTTACATGAGCAGTGCCAAGAACTGGAAGAATTTGAGAAAAAATATGACTTTTTTAACATGCATAAAAGAATTAGAGAACTAACCGGAATGAAAAAAACACTTCAAACTAGGCAACTAAGAGATGAAAGTGGTGCACTTATTACAGATATAAACCAGAAAATGCAGAGATGGACACAATATAATATATTGTGTCCATCTCTGCATTTTCTACTATATTATAGCACAGCTTTTTGAAGACAAAGAGAGAACAGAAGCACCAAAAGAATTTAAAGATGATACTGGACCTGACATTATACGAGAAGAAGTCGAATATGCAATGAAACAAGCTAAAAGTGGTAAATCTCCCGGGCCTGATGAAGTTCCTATTGAATTACTCAAAATTGTGGATACTGAATCTATTGACCTTCTTTTGGATTTATTTAACACCATATATATAACAGGTATAATACCTAAAGAATGGCTCCAATCGACATTTATACTGCTACCCAAAAAAAAACCAATGCAAAGGAGTGCAATGAACATCGCACCATAGCCTTAATGAGTCATGTCTTGAAATTGTTTTTAAAAGTGATTCACAATAGAATACATAAGAAATTAGACGAAGGCATAAGTGATACACAAATGAGATTTAGGAAAGGTCTGGGAACACGAGACGCACTGTTTGCAGTAAGTGTTCTTTCGCAGAGATGCCTAGATATGAATCAGGAAGTATATGCCTGTTTCATTGATTTTGAGAAGGCATTTGACAAAGTCCAGCATAATCGTATTAAAGAAATTTTGTTAAATAAAAACATAGACAGTAGAGACATTAGAATTATATGTAACCTCTATTGGAATCAGACAGCAAAAGTGAAAGTTGAAAATGAACTGACTGAGGATATACAGATTCGTCGTGGGGTGCGCTAAGGGTGTATTTTATCACCATTGTTATTTAATTGATATAGTGAAGCCATCTCAGAATTAGCGTTGGCCGAAGTCAATGAGGGCCTAATAATAAACGGTGAGCCACTTAATAATATAAGATATGCTGACGATACCGTACTTTTAGCGGGAACACTAGAAGAATTGCAACACCTTGCTCAACAACTAAATATACATTGCAACGATTATGGACTAAAAATAAATTTGAAAATAACCAAGTTCATGGTATTTACAAAAGCACAAAACATCAGAGTTAGATTAGTACTGGATAATACAGAAATTGAGCAAATATCTTCGTACAAATACCTTGGGGCATGGATCACAGAAGATACTGATCAGACAAAAGAAATTAGATGCCGCATTGAAATTGCACGATCCATTTTTAACAGAATAAGGAAACTTTTCTGTAATCGCAATATCAATATAACGCTCCGGATAAGAATGCTTCGTTGTTATATTTTCTCCACCCTTTTGTATGGGGTTGAGGCATGGACACTAAAACAATCCCACATTAAAAACCTGGAAGCATTCGAAATGTGGTGTTATAGACGTATTCTGAAAATATCATGGACATATCGTAAAACAAACGCACAAGTGCTCGAACAACTAGGAAAACAATGCGAAGTTTTAAATTCCATAAAAATCAGGAAGTTGGAGTACTTGGGGCACATCATGAGAGGTGAAAAATACGAACTATTAAGGAATATAATGCAGGGCAAAATCAAAGGCAGAAGAAGCGTAGGAAGACGTAAAATCTCGTGGCTACGCAATCTCCGTGAATGGTTTGGATGCAGCTCAATTGAACTGTTCCGGCGCGTAACCAACAAAATTATAATTGCCAGAATGATTTCCAATCTCCGATAGGAGCAGAACTTTAAGAAGAAGTATCTGAAGGCACTGTATTTGGAGAATTTCCATTCTCTGCATCACCATCAACTTGGTTTTGTGATAATGGTGGTGTACGAGGTGGAGAGCGCCGATTATTTTCTAAAACGGGACCAATCATCGGATTGTTGATCGGTGTTTATGTGGTTTCAGCTGGTTCAAACATCCAGTCTTCAAAAATTTCCAGATTGAGAGGTTGAATGCCAGTCTTTCTAAACCCATTCACAGCGGTTGGGACGTTAGCAGCTTTTATATATGCGTTTTCTATTTAGGAGACTGTGATTGGTCGACCTAGATGTTGCTGCATCCATTTTTGAACTTCTGACGTATAATAAGTGCTGAGTGGTGACATGAAATTGACGTCTAGAGGCTGCAATCGATGCGTGGTATGCGGAGGGTAGCACAACATTACAACACCAATATATATCTAGCTTTCTCGATGACGTCAATATTTTTTGTGTGGGTCGTATATCTTTCCAAAAGTAAAAGAATAGGATGTTCCTTGGAGCGTTTTGAAAACTCAATAAAATGACTAAAACCAATTAGAAAAAATGAATGTGTGTGTATTTTGTACGCACGTAAGAAGTTATACTTCTACTACATATTATTATTATGTGATTTTTACGACAAGACCAAAAATTTAAAAAATAAAAGAATAAAACGCACACAAACACATTGAAAAATGCCACAAAGAAAAAATGATTTCTGAACGACAATAATTGTTGGCAAAAATTTTAAATAGGCATTTTCTGAAAAAAAAAATTATATAACAAATATACACTAAGCACCAAAATTAACGCACCACCTTAAAAATGGGACATTTTTGATGTCTTGTATTTCCTAAACCTGTTTCCTAATCCGATTTTATTGATTTTTTTAATATGTTATAGCTTTATTCTTCAAAAATATCCATGTAATAATATTGTTGCTAAACAGATAAGTGTCATTGTATACCGAGTGCAACAATGATAGTATGTTTTTTCCTCAAAGTTTGGAACACCCTGTGGAATATTTTGGCGTATATAAAATACTGAACATGAAACTCAACTGTAGCCTTATGCTTTTTTAACATTATCCATTTTGATTCATTAGCTTATGTTGGATAATAAAAAAGTTAGGTGCTTTAACAACTAGCAACGTTCTTCGTCAATACAGGGTGTTTCTAAATAAGTGCGACAAACTTTAAAGAGCAATTCTGCATGAAAAAATAATGACCGTTTGATTTATAAACATATGTCCACAAATGCTTCGTTTCCGAGATACGGGATGTTGAATTTTTTCTTACAAACTGACGATTTATTTATTGCTCTAAAACCGGTTACGATATGCAAATGAAATTTGGTAGGTTTTAAGAGATAGTTATTGCGCATTTTTTGGCATAAAATTAAGAATTTTATATTCACCATTGGCGTCCATACGGGTAATATGACCGGGTTATATGACCCGTATGCACGCCAATGCTAAATATAAAATTCTTAATTGTATGCCAAAAAATGCGCAATAACTACCTCTTAAAACCTACCAAATTTCATTTGCATATCTCATCCGGTTTCGTATACACCGTTCTTAGGCGTCAACGCCCTTCGGTAGGGATCTATGGAGGAGTATCACCAAGCCGCAAGCCCTTATCCCTTGCCGTACCGCTCCTCCATAGGCCGATCCGACGCCAGTTTATCCAGACCAAGCCGTAGACTCTATTGAGTTTTATACTACGGCGTTGGCCTTTTATAAATTTCATGTCCTAGGTGAGGCTCGAACCAGCGACCGCAAATCACAAATCCACTAAACTTGTCGATAGACTGAGCCCCAGCCAACTGGACCGTCAAGACCGACCATCCGGTTTTAGAGCAATAAATAAATCGTTAGTTTGTAAGAAAAAATTCAACATCCCGTATCTCGGAAACGAAGCATTTGCGGACATACATTTATAAAGCAAATGGTCATTATTTTTTATGCAAAATTACCCCTTAAAGTTTGTCGCACTTATTTAGAAACACCCTGTATTGATGAAGAACATGGATAGTTGTTAAAGTACCTAACTTTTATATTATCCAACATAATCCAATGAATCAAAAAGCATAATATTAAGAAGACATAAGGCTACAGTTGAGTTTTAATTTCAATATTTTATATACGCCACAATATTCCACAGGGTGTTCCAAACTTTGAGGAAAAAACACACTATCATTGTTACACCCGGTATAAAATGACACTTATCTGTTTAGCAACAATATTATTACAAAGATATTCTTGAAGAATAAAGCTATAACACCTTAAAAAAATCAATAAAATCGGACAACAGGTTTAGGAAATACACGACATCAGAAATGTCCCATTTTTAAGGTGGTGCGTTAATTTTGGTGCTTAGTGTACTTACAATCATAAAATGCATAAAAAAAATAAAAAAATAAAAACTTGCATCGGGAATCGATCCCGTGAATTTCGGGGTGCTTTGATTCGTAATCGAAGCCTAGACTCACTCGTCCAATTCCACATTATTTGTCATGTGGAAAAATAGGGTAACTGAACGTTTTACTGTTTGACAGTTGTTTTGAATATAATTAAATTATGTAGTTTAAATTTTGTGGAAGAAAATATTAAAATATAACAAAACAGTAAGAAAACAATATATTAGATGAAGATTGGTAGAACTTTTGTTGGTAATCAAATTAAGTATGTAAATCAAAGCATTACATACCTACTAGATAAATAAATCTACACCAAAAAATCATAATTTAAAAATAAAAATCTGACCTAATTTGGGATTTCTTTCCAAAATCCCCATTCTTGAGAAAATAAATGTACAGTAGAGCGTCGATTATCCAAACGTCGATCAACCGAACGACCGCTTATTCGAACTATCGACTCCCGCGTCCCGCACTCGAATACCGAGCAAGCGTTAGTAATTGACGCTTAAAATATCTTCAATTTTCTTCAATATTGTATCCAAAAATAATTATGTTGTTGCAAAGACTGCACTTTTTTGTTTAGTTGCTAGTTGTCATTATCAAGATATAAATAAATATGTAGGTGTATAAATATGGCTTTTATTCGCTTGTGGATAAATATGTATGACTATAAATATGTATCAATATATTGTAGTTCGATTATCCGAACAAATCGGTTTTCCGAACACCTATGTCCCCCAATTAGTTCGGATAATCGACGCTCTACTGTATTTCAACCTAATCCAAATGTATAATTACAATATGATTATAATAAAAACTACTTACCAAATTAGAATGAGTTTTCCTTGTCCAAAATAGTCCAAAAGTCCAAAAATATAGGTATACGAAAACTATTTAAAAAGGCAGTATAACTATTAACTAACTTTTGTTTGTTGTTTCTTTTCACACAAATTTTAAAACGCAACAACCATAAATAATCTAACTACAGCTGTGCCACAGCCGCCATATTGAATAATTTTTGACATGTCATTTGAACATCCAATCAGAACAAAGTTATAATGCGCATGCGCCGGGATAATAGGTTTTAACATATAAAAATTTACCCTCATATCGCCGGTAAAGAAGTATAACTTCAAAAATTTCTTTTTGCATCCATCCTGACGAAAGATAGAAGTCGTTACTGCCAGGTGGAGCATCATCTAGCAGCTCAGGTTTTGCTCTGGACCTGGGAAAATGAAGGTAGGCGGCAAAAATACACCAGAAGCACTCATGCAAATTTCCACAGTAACAATAACACCGCGTTCAGCTGGAGATATACATCCAACTTGCCTTTTCTCACGCAATGACAACGTTTCGATCTTTTCTTTGGCACAGTCACTATATCCGTTTCGTCATCGTTGTAAATCCGTTCGGGTGGTATTTTATATTTTTCAAGCACGCCAGTAAGCAGGGAAAAATAATTTTTTACTGAAGGCCTATTAAAACCCATGGATCTAACTAGAGATGTTGGCTCAGTGGTATGAAGTTTAACGGTTGGATGTCTTTTTAGAAAACTGTATAACCAAGCTTTCATCATCATCAGTAGCTCGACAACCCTTTTTGGGTCCTGGCTTGTTCTAGGATTTTCCGCCATTCTGTTCTGTTCCTTGCTTTGTTCTTCCAGTGGGTAATCTCAAGTGTTTTCAGATCTTGTTCCACTTGTTCCATGTATCTAAGTTTGGGTCTTCCCTTTGACCTTCTCCCTACTGGTGTTTGCTTCATTATGTGTTTTGGTGTTTCGGTCTCCAACATTCGTTCAACATGGCCCATCCAGCGCAGACGTCCAATCTTTATGGATGTTATGACGTCGGGTTCGTTGTATGCTGCGTATAGTTTAAAATTATATCTTCTGCACCATACGTCATTTTCTTTCACCCCCTTATATATGTGTCTAAGGATGTTTCGTTCAAACGTACCTAATAAGTTCTCATCGCTTTTCGTCAGTGCCCATGTCTGTGATCCATATATAAGGACCGGTTTTATCAGGGTTTTGTATATTTTGCATTCGGTTTTTCTCGTGATGTTGTTTGATCTTAGATGTTTAATGAGTCCATTATAGGTTTTCTTAGCAATATGTATTCTTCTCTTCTTCGCTGACATTGTTATCTGCAGTAACTAGTGAACCTAGATATGTAAAATTTTTTACGCTTTCGATGTTATAGTCTCCTATTGCCAGATTCTGTTGGTTTCTTTGGCCTGTCAATTTGCTGGCCTTCATGTATTTGGTTTTTATTTCATTAATATTTAGGCCACTGTTTTGTGCCGCTCTTTCTATAGCATTAAATGCTTCTATCATTTCTCTTTTGCTTCTAGCTATGATATCAACATCATCTGCAAATGCCAATATTTGTACACTTTTTGTTATTATTGTTCCTCTGGTGTTGAGTTGTGACTCTCTAATTATTTTCTCCAATGTGATGTTGAATAGAATACAGGATAGGGCATCTCCCTGTCGTAAGCCCGTTCTAACATGGATTGTATCTGTTAGTGCGTTTTGAATTCGAACCCTGCTTTGTACTTTAAGTGTTTCTTTTACTATTTCAATAAGATGAGTTGGAATATTAAACTCTTTCAGGGCGTTTATCAGAAACTCTCGATGGATACTATCATAGGCACTCTCAAAGTCAATGAAAAGATTATGTGTTTCTATATTAAATTCACTAGTCTTTTCCAAGATATGTCTCAAAACGAAGATCTGATCTATTGTGGACTTCTGCCTGCAGAAACCACATTCATATCCCCCAACTCTTTGTTCCGCATATGGTCTCAATCGCTCAGACACAACATTTGACAGTATTTTATATGCCACAGTCAGTAGCGTTATTGCCCAGTAGTTGTTACATTGAAGCTGATCTCCCTTTTTATGTAGTGGAATGATTACTCCGGTATTCCAGTCTTGTGGCAGTTATTTATTATTCCATATGTTCACTATAAGTTCGTGTATCGCATTCAATAGGGAGTCTCCGCCTTCTTTTATTAATTCTGCGCTAATGTTGTTTTTCAGTCTGGTAACTGCTTCGTGCATTTCAGCTTCTGAAGAGGGGATTGTTTCTCCGGTATCCGTTTGATCCAGTATAATTAATTTCATCGTATAGTGGATCTCCGTTTTGTTCAAACTTCTCTTTGAAGAATTCAGTCCATCTTTGCAGTATTTCACTCTGTTGGGTTACTATATCTCCTTCTTTGTCTCTGCACATCATTGTTCTTGGTTTAAATTCTCTTCTGCTTTTGTTAAGTTTTTGGTAGAATTTTCTGGTTTCTGTTGGTTTATTTAATTCTTCAATTTCTTGGAGTTTTTTTTCTATATGTTCTCTTTTCTTTCTGCGGTGTATTTTCTTCTCTTCCCTCCTTAGCATTCTATATTCCTCCTCTGCCTGTCTTGTTCTATGTCGTTTTTGTAGTCGTTGATATGCATTATTTTTTCTTTCTGTTATGTTACGACACTCTTCATCGAACCACTTCCCTTCAGTTGGTTTGACCTTTTTTTGTAGACCCAAGGTCTCTGTGGCAGCGTCTTGTATGATGTTTTTATACGCTTCCTATTCTCTGTTTATATCCTCGTGCTTTTGTCTGTTTTCTAGCCTTCCTTTTATATATTCTTTGTATTTGGTCCTTTTGCTGTTGTTTTTTTATTTTATATTTTTCAATTTTGGATCCATTTTCTTTTTTAATGTTTGAGATTCTGGCTCTTATTCTACTTTCCACTAGGTAGTGATCTGAGTCTGCATTTGTCCCTCGTCTGCTGCATACGTTTATTACGTCTGAGTGATGTCTAGAGTCAATAATAACATGATCAATCATGTTTACTGTAACCCCATCTGGAGATCTCCACGTTCCCTTATGAATATTTTTTCGCTGGAAGCATGTGCTGGCAACGACCATGTTAAAGGAAGTTGCTAGATTTATTAGTCTGATGCCATTGTCATTGGATACTTCATGGAGGCTGTGCTTAACTATCGTTGGTAGGTATTGTGGCTCTTTTCCTATTAATAATTTTGATGTCATTCTTAGGGCATGAATGGTATGCAGCTTCTAGGACTTCATATAGAATTTTCCTTTGACATCGTCTTCTTTTTCCTCTGTAGGGGCATGCACATTTAAAATGGTATAGTTAAAAAAAGTTCCCCTTAGTCTCAGGATACACATTCTAGGGATCATAGCACGAAAGTCTCTTACAAGGTGTTTAACCTTTTTATTTACAATAAAGCCAGTACCTAGTACGTGGTCTTTAGAGTCGTAGCTATAGAATATAATGTGGTGTCTTTTGTCGATGGTGTCAATCTCTGTCCATCTCATTTCCTGCAGAGCTGTTATATCTATGGTATATCTATTCAGTTCACCAAGCAGATTTTGGAGGGCTCCCGGTCTGTATAGGGATCGGATGTTCCATGTCGCAATTCTTAAATCGTGTACCTTTTTCTCGCGCAGTCGTCGTCGTTTGATCAGTCCGGTTTCTTTCCTTGAACTTTCGTAACATGTGTGTTTTCTAGGATAGGGTTGTTAACCCTACGCCTAACCCCCTTTTCGGAGGGCCATTTCTACCTTCCTCGTCGGCCCTGACCCTACTTTCCACTGGGGTTGGTTACCCAAACTCCGGTAGGGTTGCTCAGGTTTACCAGGGTCCACCCGTGTGATTAAGTCACACTTCTTGGAGGTGAGGATGGGATAACCAAGCTTTACCGGCCAATTTTTGTCTCTATTAAATGGATTATCTAATCCATTGCGTTGAGCTAACTGAAAAGCCAAACTTCGGAAGTCATTCAAAGTAAAACCAGATAGTCGTTATTCCATCACCAAAATGTGTTCCACCAACTCCTCCTCTTGTTCCGCTGTGAAAACCGGCCTGTGACGCCCTAGTCCTTTCTTTGCTGAATTTTCTCTTTCGAGAGTTCCATTTTTAATTTTTTTTACTCTGGCTTCAATAGTTGTTCGAGGTACCCCAAATTCTTTAGAAGCCTTAAAATAACCCATTCTTCCGTCAAGAACCTCTTCCAGTGCTTGGCGCATACTTTCCTCATTCCCACACTTCCGATCACTTTTTTTTATATTTTACCATCTTTTAATAACCCTAAAAAAATTAAATTTAATATGCTTGTTAAAAAGTATCTACGTTTTGGTTGGACAAAATGGGATAGTATCCAGTTTTGCCCAACCACTTGATATCCCATTTTACCCAACTAAAGACTGAATAATGTTTTGAAATTTTTTAACAAAAAAAAAAACAGTTATCATAATCACAAATATCGCAAAACACACTTATATTACATAGAGAAGCATAAAAAATACGCACCGGTATTTATTTTGTCGTTTTCAACTTAATAAGTCTTAACTAACTACGGATGAAACTAATTAGCATAATCCTACTTTTTCAAACTAGCATTTGCCACAAGGCACGGACCAATAATTAATCAGAGTAATCTCCTGCTACATTCAAATAGACGGTATCTGTAGTGATTAGCATCCCCGGTCATTAGATTGCGCCCCTTATTTTGAAATTATCGTCGGTATCCCGTTTTACCAGACTATCCTGTTTTAGCCAACTCTCCCCTATATACTAACATGAAAGTCCATGTAGACAATGAACTCGATCGGTTGACAAGCCACCACTAAGGCTACGTCATCGACCAAGTAGGTATTGAACATCGTATTACGGATCAGAGTGTGTTGTTACAAAGATCCTCACCGATTGACAAAAGACCAGCAATGCATCGTCGCAAATCCTCCAGTTTCATTACAAAGAGGAAATGCTACGGCCCTATTTCAAAATAATATGCTTATCCGCACGTTGGTGTATATAGTTCGAAGTTGAGTAAAGATAAAATAATTATTACAATACACTAGGCATTAAATTAGTATATGAAATTTTTGGTTATTTTCAATAATATCTAATAATATACAGGGTGTCCCGAAAATATTGGTCAAATTATACCACACATTCTGGGGTCAAAAATAGTTCGGTTGAACCTAGCTTACCTTAGTACAATGTGCTCATAAAAAAAGTTACAGCCCTTTGAAGTTACACAATGAAAATCGATTTTTTTCAATACAGTCGAACCCGCGTATTGGAATAGCATTTGTGCCAAGAAAAGTATTCCTATAACCGGGATATTCGATAACCGGGATATCCGATCATTGGTGGCTAGTAAAAACGTTTCGGGACCTTAAATTTCTATTCCTTAAAGCTGGATATTCCTATAACCGGTATTCTAATAAATATCGAAAACTATTAGAGATTTTTTATTGAAAATGGACATGTATCATTCTTGTGGTAGGAACATCTTTGGTTCATCTTGGAACATCTTGTGGTAGGAACAAAATTATAGTAAAATTTGTACACCTCATAAAATTTTATGGGGGTTTTGTTCCCTTAAACTCCCCCAAACTAGACCCATCAAAATGACCCATTTTTAAGGTGTCCGGATTTATTGACCAGGAGTGTACTTCTGTTTAGATTCTGTCACGCAACCCTGTAGATTATAATTAGTTTTACGCCAGAAGCCCTAAAAGTAACTTATTTTATTTTGCGAAATTATAGAACGTCAGAAAAAGATGAAAAGTCATATTTAAAATATATCACAGTCTATGTATATCTATTGCCTGTTAGCAAATTGCTAAATTTAATGAAATAAAAAGAGAGTTTTTAGTAAATTGTCATATATTTCAGTTTGCTGTAACATATTTAGTGGAATATTTCATATTTAATTCTATCGAATTATTCGTATTAAACAATAAACTCGGTTAACATATTGCATCACCTTCCATATGTGTAATGCAAAATTGAATTTAATTAAAAGCTTTATACGTATTTAGAGATTTGAAAAATATTTAGCATCAAATACCTGTATATTATAGTTTATGTTGAAATATGTCCACCTTTGTTTAATAACCGGCAATATCACATCTTTGAAAACAAATTATGAAAAGGTCTCCTCTCACAAATAAATTGATTTATTCCAATATAATATAAAAAATAGATAACATTTTTGTCATTTAAATACTAGAAGCACCAGGGTGGTAATTTTGACTGCTTTCTATTTTTGACCCTCTGTATTACTTATTCATAGTTATTTTAGAAACTTGATCATTTAGGACTTCTCCTAGATCTATTTGAGGATAATAATTTTTCCTTTAAAGGTGCTTAGTGTAATTACTTCTTGAGATAATATGTTAATCTCTACCTAGAAGCACCTGATCGGTCATTGTGACTGCTTTCTATTTTTGACCCTCTTCCCATACCAGCCTTATCTACTGTTCTTTAGTCAGAATATCTTCTGAGGTGTCCTGCCCATTGGAGTCTTCTAGACTTTATTTCCTTTATGATTTTGGCGTCTGGATATATTTCTTTGAGCTCTTTGTTAGTTCTTATCCTATATTGTCCTATTACTTCATCAGACAGAAGCCCAAAGATTAAAGACCAAAGTTCAAGAGTTGCCAACTGTGTTATCAGATTGTGGCCTAGACATCATAGAAAATTTATATATGCCTCTGATTAATTTAGATGTTGTCTTTAAATACATGAAAAAAACAAGGATAGAACATTAGTGAAAAATCAAGCAGGATTTATTTGATAAAAGAATTGAGCGCAATCTATTTTTAGAAGAAAAATAGTAAACCAAAAAACAAAGTTAACAAATGAATAAGGACGGGATTCTGCAGAAAAGATTCAAACCACACTTTGTTAAAACTGAGATATTAGCCAAAAACTTTACGACAAAATTTAAAATTCTCTAATAAAAATAATCATGGTCTAACATTAAAATTGTCAATATATGCATTAGATTTGATTTAACACATACTGTTTGATTCAAGAAAACAGTTGCTTTTTAAAGAAAATCCACTTTTGTGGCTTGGTTTCCTTCTTCAAAACAACTTAAGTGAATTAAAAGTAACCAAACATTTATTTAATAAAAAAAGTTAACAAATATTTAATGTAAAAAAATGTTAATATGAATTTACTGGGATTTAATAATTTGTCCGACTTCAAAATCTGGAAGTTCCGTGAATCCCTATAAATCATCTTCCAAGTTTGCATCCCCCAACAAACTTTTATAAAAAGACTGACAATCTTAGGGAATAAGATGTATTCTATACATTATGTTTTGTAGTTTTGGATCGGAGATTTTCTTGCCGTTGGGCCACATTAAAGGCAGATTGTCTCCATTTACAAAGTGTTCTATTGGCCTGCCAATCTGCTTGTTACGGATATCCACTTCAGTGTAACCACTATCATCAAAGCGTGATTTCATAAAAATTGAAAATGGCTTTGCTTTGTCCAACATAATTTTCTTAGTTCGCAGCCAGCTGATTTTTTCTTTGTTGACATCTGTTTATCTATTTGTTATGTTTCCTTCTAATCAATCTAAGCCAATCGAATCTTATTTTTGATAAGCGTTTTGCATAAAGGAACCAACTCACATGGCTCTGTTCTGCAGAACGCTGTCATGCTGAAACGAAAATGTTGGTTGTTTCTTTCGCTCATAGAGGACGGTATAAAATATCGTATATGGCATGGTTCTTTTCTGCACAAGTATCGACGAGGTCATAAAATCCTTTAAAAAAGGTATATTTGTTAAAATCCCTATACAGGGCTACATCAAAGACAGAACTAGTTTTCGATCGGTTGACCGATCATCATCAGTGCAATCCTAAAATATGTACAACCAGATAAAATGATGCAAAGTATTTAAAATGTTGACCAAGGTTATAAAAAGTTATAGGTTATACTCACTTAGAATCTACATGCAAGCCACCAAAGTAAAAATAACAGGGTAAAAACCCTTTACAATTGATCCGTCATCGGAACATATGACAAAGATGTGAATTATAACATGGATGATTAAGATATCCAATGTTTTTCGCCCGAGGTACCAATGAGCTCTATCTGACAAGTTCACATCATGACTGTACGTAAGCAAGTAATTTTGATAACGGAAATTCTGAATGGTGACAATGCAGGAATGACAGTTCCAGAGGAAGTTATAATTTCCCTGTTGTTTTGTGGTATTTATTGTAAAATTTGTTAAATTAATAACAATAAAAACAGTCATTCCCACTGTGGTAGATAGTCTGTAAAAATGGAAATAGACTTGATGTAAATGTTAAAATATTGTAATGGAGGAAGTAGGCAAACCACATTACACATAATACAGAAAACTTAATAAACATTATCAAACCCTTTATATGTGATATCTAGGGCTTAGAAAAGCAGTTGTGTGTTTAGTTAAAAGTTATCAATTATATTAGAATAATTGGAAGTTGTTATAGTATGTGGAAGTACCATAAAAATCACTGTATGGGTGACAAAGGTGTAGAACTGTTTTCTGATCTGAGAGGGATATATAATACAAGCTAAGATACATGCCACCATTTCTCAAGATCCCTGCATATCGCCTGGAACTCTAAGGGTTCGACAAAACAGACCAATATATGAGATAGCTAACATAGGGGAGAGGGGTGGTGTTATAAATTTATGAGAATATAATTAAAATGTAACATGAACGGGACCCAGAAAGAGTAGTGAGACTATTAAATTTAGTTGAAGTATGATTATATGGGGTGGATATAATTAAATTATTGATGAAAATTTAGAGATGAAACGGTATGTATGTGGGTGATGATAGCAGCTATTGGTTTGTGTGTGTATAATTGGATAGTGATAGTGGTTGATGGATAGAGATGAATAAGGAAAGAAAATCGTTATGAATTGTGTCAAATCCACTGTAAATGTGGCTATGTGAAAGCGATAGAGTAATAAAGAGGTGAAAAGTACTATTGTAATTAAAAAGAAGTTAAGAAAAAAGTTGTCGATGAAGTAAATGGAAGTCCCGGTTAAACGAAACATGGCGGTTGACACAATTTGGGCTTTTTTGTTTTTCTCTGATTATTTCCAGATCCTGGTACAAGTCCAACTTCAGAAAGTCTCTTTGGGGGATATTGTGTAGAAGAGAAACATCATCTGGGATGTTCAGAGTATGATTTTTTTCTTTGAGATGTTGTGAGAAGGTAAAGGTATTCTCTCTTCTAATGTGTTCAAGAGAGCGAGAAGCAAGTGATCTACAAGTTCTTCCTATGTAGGTGGCATCACAGTCAGAACATTGTAGTTTGTAAACACCACTACAAACTACAATGTTCTGACTGTGATGCCACCTACATAGGAAGAACTTGTAGATCACTTGCTTCTCGCTCTCTTGAACATATCAGAAGAGAGAATACCTTTGCCTTCTCACAACATCTCATAGAGAAAAATCATACTCTGAACATCCCAGATGAGGTTTCTCTTCTACACAATATCCCCCAAAGAGACTTTCTGAAGTTGGACTTGTACGAGGACCTGGAAATAGTCAGAGAAAAACAAAAAATCCCAAATTGTGTCAACCGCCATGTTTCGTTTAACCGGGACTTCCATCCACTTTATCGACAACTTTTTTCTTAGCTTCTTTTTAATTACAATAGTACATTTCACCTCTTTATTACTCTATCGCTTTCACATAGCCACATTTACAGTTGATTTGACACAATTCATAATGATTTTCTTTCCTTATTCATCTCTATCCATCAACCACTATCACTATCCAATTATACACACACAAACCAATAGCTGCTATCATCACCCACATACATACCGTTTCATCTCTAAATTTTCATCAATAATTTAATTATATCCACCCCATATAATCATACTGCAACTAAATTTAATAGTCTCACTACTCTTTCTGGGTCCCGTTCATGTTACATTTTAATTATATTCTCATTATAACACCATCCCTCTCCCCTATGTTAGCTATCTCATATATTGGTCTGTTTTGTCGAACCCTTAGAGTTCCAGGCGATATGCAGGGATCTTGAGAAATGGTGGCATGTATCTTAGCTTGTATTATATATCCCTCCCAGATCAGAAAACAGTTCTACACCTTTGTCACCCACACAGTGATTTTTATGGTACTTCCACATACAACTTCCAATTATTCTAATATAATTGATAACTTTTAAATAAACACACAACTGCTTTTCTAAGCCCTAGATATCACATATAAAGGGTTTGATAATGTTTATTAAGTTTTCTGTATTATGTGTAATGTGGTTTGCCTACTTCCTCCATTACAATATTTTAACATTTACATCAAGTCTATTTCCATTTTTACAGACTATCCACCACAGTGGGAACGACTGTTTTTATTGTTATTAATTTAACAAATTTTACAATAAATACCACAAAACAACAGGGAAATTATAACTTCCTCTGGAACTGTCATTCCTGTCATGTCACCATTCAGAATTTCCGTTATCAAAATCACTTGCTTCCGTACAGTCATGATGTGAACTTGTCAGATAGAGCTCATTGGTACCTCGGGCGAAAAACATTGGATATCTTAATCATCCATGTTATAATTCATATCTTTGTCATATGTTCCGTTGACGGATCAATTGTAAAGGGTTTTTACCCTGTTATTTTTACTTTGGTGGCTTGCATGTAGATTCTAAGTGAGTATAGCCTATAACTTTTTATAACCTTAGTCAATATTTTAAATACTTTGCATCATTTTATCTGGTTGTACACATTTTAGGATTGCACTGATGATGATCGGTCAACCGATCGAAAACTAGTTCTGTCTTTGATGTATCCCTGTATAGGGATTTTAACAAATATACCTTTTATAAAGGATTTTATGTTTTTGTAATGGTATACAGCCAACTACAGGAAATTTTTCCTCGTGGATTTATCGACGAGGTATTTTACAACCTATGAGACTGTTAATGTTAAAAACGTGGAACACAGATTTAAAAAGTATGGTATGACTACGAACAAAGAAAAATCTAAGGTAATGGTAATGACCAAAGAAAGAGATGATGTACATGTTCAGCTAGATGATACAGAGATTAGACAGGTAAAATCATTTGAGTACTTGGGAATAACCATTGAAGAAACAGGTAAAGAGGGAGTAGGGAGATTAATAAAAGGATTGATAAAGTGAATATACTATACCAAAATAGGAAAATCAATTATTAACAAGAAAGAAGTATCGAAACATACGAAAATAAAGGTATTTAAGGCTATATACAGACCAGTAATTCATACGGATGTGAATCCTGGGTACTAAATAGACAACACAAAAGTAAGATACAGGCAGCAGAGATGAGGTCTCTACGCAGAGTTCAAGGAGTCACTAGAAGGGATAGGGTAGGGAATAACTACATAAGAGAAGAACTGAAAATCGAGACAATGATGGAGTATGTTGAAAAAAGACAATTAAGTTGGTGGGGGCATTAACAACGATTACAGAAAGAAGTATCAGTTAAAAATATGTGGGAAAGGAAGGTGCAGGGGAAAAGAAGTAAAGGAAGACCGAGAGAGACATGTAACGAAGTGATGGCAAGGATTCTTGACAAAAAAGGAATATCATGGAATGAAGCAAAGGCGACGGCACAGGACAGGAAGCAATGGAAGAGATTTGTGCACTGTTAACACAGCACACGTTAATACCTACACCCGATAGGGTAGAAGATGTAAAGATTATATATTATATATATTGAGACTCTTAATAGGAAAAATACATATTTGTAGTTTGGTTCGTTTCTGCAGAATCTCGTCCAAATATATCCAAATTGGAAAAAAATTATCTAAATAAAATTAATGAACATCTGTCGTTTATAACCTTACAATTTCTTTTGAACGTCTCATTTTATCGCATTTTATATAAGGTTTTTTAATTTTCAAGTCAATGTGGTGACGTAAAAGAAGTAGAAACTGGCAGTCTCACCTTTCTCAAAATGTCCTTAATAAATATTTGACCCGGAGCGCAGCCAGGCGATCCCCGTAGATTCAGTTTATTTCTGGAAAGTAATATCGAAGAGCACCCAAATGGGCGCGCACGTAAATGGCAGCCTGGGGTGCAGATGATCTCACGGCACATCGTCATCGTCTTCACGGTGTAAGTGTGGAAGGAGCTCCGCCGGTGCGGTCTGGAGGCCCATTTCAAAGCAATTGTCAAATGTAATTTCACGCCGCCGTTCACACCAAATATTTGAGTGATTACATCAGGAATGCGGGATGGTCTACTTGGGAATTTACGTCACGGGAAAGAGCAGGAATTAAAGTTAAGGAAGCGACGATACATCGCAGCATATAGTGTTGGCGTAGCTAATCAAACCGAATAATAAAAGGTTTATTTAAAAATAGACACGTAAAACACGTAGACAGAATTTTTTTTCGTTAGAGAACAAATACTTTATTTAGTCCAGAAAGCCACTGCGCATCCGCTAGGGAAAATATTCCGATTCGGATTTTTTGCGCAATCTTACTCTCAAAGGACCCCTTTTAACAAATTTGCATGTTGCTAGGACCAAAAGTGGGTTAAAAATTTTTTAAACGTTTTTTTTTGTATTTTTCCTAAAATTATTTTTTTGCATGGAACAAAGTTTTTTTAGGTTTTTTGGATCATTCCAAAGAGAAAAGGTCTTTAGTAACTTTTCTCTAAAGTTGACAGTTTTTGACATATCAGCGATTAAAATTGAAAAATTGCGAAATTGGCCATTTTTAACACTCAAAAACTATGCGAAAAACTGAAAATTTAAATGCTGCCAAGATATGCAGATATTCTTTAAACATCGATTGATGAAATCCCGAAGAGCTTTTTGCAATACAATATTCAAAACTCCTTTGTTTTTTAATTGCTACTCAAGCGTGCGCGACACTACTTTCCACCATTGCATATGTCTACTGTATGGTCAGGGCCACGCCATCCACGTGTGCAATGTGTGAGGCGCACACAGGCGCTAGCAATTAAGGGGCGCCACTAGAGTTGTTCCAAAAATTTTACGCAGGTCAAAACAACACTTACCCATTTAACGACCTTGCCACCCTGCATATCTCAACTTCAAAAGTAGGTAAATTACGTATTGATTTATACAATCTGCATAAACAAGAAAAATCCTGTAAATACATGCAGCCACCGGTCCAGCAGAATTTTTGCTTTAAAGCCATTGTACAAAAATTTGATAGACATGCATGACGCTTTATGTGATATAACACATTCGGATAAATTTGATCTTGATTCAAAATATCAAGCTAGATGTTTAGGAGATAAAATATCAACATTTACATTCATATTATGCTCAGTCCACAAGTAGGTATGGTATGAAGTTCTGATGAAAGTTAACTTCGTTAGCAAAATTTTACAATCAAAAACAATGAATATGCAGCTTGCCTTAAATGGTTTACAAGAGTGGCGTAGGTGCAAAATTTCGCGGCAATGTATTTTAAATTCATTCATTTTTTTTTCAAATTCTGAGAAAACTAATATGTATTTTTGAAAAATTTAAACTCAGAATGAAAGATAGCATTATTACCGAGGGCGGAAAGTCCCTGAAAACTTTTATAATGTTTATTTTAATAAGTTGCAGGGGTGAAAAAAGATTTAATGTGATTTTTAATTTCAAATACCTCATTCAAATGTTTTTGGTTATTCTAAGAGACTTTCTGCCCTCGGTAATAATATACTATTTCATTCTGCCTTTAAATTTTACAAAAATACTTAGATATTAGTGTTTGGAATTTACTCGTTTCCTGTCGCTGATAATAGAAATAAACACTAGTGGACTGTATGATACTTGTAATTAATTGAAAGAGGTACAAATTACACAAAATACACTTCTTGGTTCGCGTATTCGTCTGTAGTCTGTTTTCTTGTCTACACTCTTAACAACATTAGTTCCCGAATTCTAGTTTTTAGGTGTCACTGAGGCGCGCGCGGTGTTGCCACCGTTGCCATTTTTTATAAAGGTTAAAAGTCCTAACATAGCCCCCCTTTTGAAGGGCACCTTCAAAAATATATACATAAAATATTGAATAGTAAAATATCTAAATACACAAAAAATAAAACAAACACAAATAATTGTCAATTGTTGATGTCTTCTTGCATTGGTAAAGGACACAAATGTCTTACTGAACGAGTAACTGATCCCTTCATGGTGGTTACTTCTGCTACTCTGGTTTCTCCATCTCTACCTTGACATAACTTAGTGATTCGTCCAGTAATCCATTGACAAGGAGGAACAGAATCATTTTTAATAAGAACCAGGGTTCCTAATCGAATTTTGCTAGCTGGATCCTTCCATTTGTACTGTTGATGTAATTGAGACATATATTGTTTGGAAAATTGACCCCAAAATTGCTGGTACAGCTGCTGCACATGTTGGAATCTGGTTAAGCGACAGCTGGCTATATTGTGAACGTCATACTCTGGCAATGACGTAAGAGGTCTACCAATTAGGAAATGGGAAGGTGTAATAGGAGATAAGTCATTAGGACTATTTGACATGTCAAACAATGGTCGTGAATTTAATATACCTTCTATCTGTACGATAAGGGTGTTAAATTCTTCAAATGTTACATTATTATTAATTAATATTCGTTTCAAATGATGCTTAGTGCTTTTAACAGCTGCTTCCCACAGCCCCCCATGATTACGTGTATAAGGAGGAATGAAGATCCATTTTATTCGTAGCTCGCTTGTAGCCGTTTCAATAGAATTGTAATTTTTCTGTAAAAAATGTCCTAACTGTTTCAGATAATTGTTGGCTCCTACAAAGGTACTGCCGTTGTCTGAATAAATAGTACTAGGTATACCACGTCGAGCGGTAAATCTTTTTAAACTTGCTAAAAAATTCTCTTTTGTGAGGTCCGACACAACTTCTAAATGGACAGCTTTTGTGCAAAAGCAAATGAATAATGCCAAATAACATTTTAATAGTTTAGCTCCGCGCCCCTTTTTACTAAGAATATTAAAAGGACCTGCATAATCTATACCAGTCACATCAAATGGAAAATTAGGTTTAATTCGATTATTTGGTAGATTTGACATTGGACTTAGAAAGGGTGTAGGATTAAACTTGAAACAAGTCAAACAATTTTTGACAGTTTGTTTTGCTAAGACACGTCCTGCTATAGGCCAGTAACGTTGTCTTACTGATGCAAGCAATAATTGAGGACCTGGATGAAATAGTTGCTTATGTTTATACTCAAAAATTAACTTAGTAAAATAGTGTTTGGATAACAGAAGAATAGGATGTCTAGTATTGAACGATAAATACGTATTGTTGAGTCTTCCACCTACTCGAAGAATTCCTTTATTATCCAAAAATGGAGTTAATGAAGAAAGTCTATTATTTTTTGGAAGTTGCTTGCCCCTTTTGAAAAAGGATAATTCGTCAGCAAATGACTCTAATTGAGCTTGTTTGACGATACTAATATGGGCTTCATCTAATTCTGCAATAGATAAATTACCCGTACGTTTATTAGATTTATTTCTTAAATTGTAAATGAAACGTAAACAATAGGCTGTTATTCTTTGAAGTGTAATAAAATCTGAGTATCTAGTGATTAAATCTGACAATTGTACTGATATAACTTGAAACACTTTAGAAGTCTTTTTCAACTCTGTCAGTTCTGAAGTTTTTAACTTAAAATCCACATTAGGCCATTCTGACTGTGGCAATTGCAAAAACAGTGGTCCGTTCCACCAAATTGTATTGGAAATTAATTTTTCAGGCATAATACCACGAGATGCAATATCTGCTGGGTTACTTGAACTGTTAACATAATTCCAGGTAAATGTGTTGGACAACGATTGAATTTTGGATACTCGATTAGCAACGAAAACTTGTAATTTACTAGGATCCGTATGAATCCAACTTAGTGCTACCTGAGAATCAGACCACATGAAAATAGGAACATTGACTTGAATGGCTTCTGTTACGGTGTTTATTAGTTGTGCACCTAATAAACAAGCACAGAGTTCTAGTTTCGGAATAGTTACAAGTTTGATTGGTGCAACTTTAGTTTTTGAACACAAGAGATTAATGTGATATTGATTTGAATCATCGATGCTTCGAAGGTAAATGCACGCAGCATATGCAGCTTTTGATGCATCACAAAAACAATGAATATCAAGTAAAGTATTCGAGACAACTTTACGAGGAATAGATATCTGATTAAAAATATTAATATTATTTTGAAATTGTAACCAAGTCTGTTGCAAATCCAAAGGGATTGGAGTGTCCCACGAAATATGAAGAGTCCATAATTGCTGAATGAGCATTTTTGCAATAATAATAGACGGGCTTAACAGACCTAGAGGGTCATATATTTGCGCAATATTCGATAGAATATGTCTTTTAGTAAATGGTTCGTGACTACGTAATTTGTTTATGTTAAAGGTAAACGAATCAGAAGAATTTAGCCACTGGACACCTAATGTTTTACAACTATCGTGATCTCCCAAATTTAATACTGAATTTGAGACATCGGATTCTTGAAAATCTGTAATTACTTGCTGATCATTTGAAATCCATTTTCTCAGAATAAAATGAGCTGATTTGAGCATATTGTAAATAGATTTGCATCTTTCTTGTAGTTCGCTTAGATCATTAGATCCTGTTAATAAATCATCAACATACATATCATTTAAAATTGTGCTAGAAGCTAATGGAAACTTGTCTAAATTGTCTTCAGCTAATGTTCTGATACATTTAATTGCTAAATAAGGTGCTGATCTAGTGCCATATGTGACAGTATTCAGTTGATAAATAGAAAATTCTTCATTATTATTTTCACGCCAAAGAATTTGTTGTAAATATTTATGTTCTGGATGTATGAGTATCTGTCTGTACATTTTAGAAATATCTGCTGATACAACATATTTATAAATTCTGAATCTTAGCAAAATGTTTAAAATATCGTTTTGCACTTTAGGACCTACATATTGAAGGTCATTAAGAGAATATCCTGATGAGCTCTGGCAGCTTCCATCAAAGACAGTTCTAAGTTTTGTAGTTACACTAGACTCTTTTAATATACCATGATGTGGTAAAAAATAGGAATGTTCTGAATTAATAGAAATTTTACTCATATGACCTAGGTTTTCATATTCATGAATAAATTCAAAATAGAGTTGTTTAAAATAGGAATTGGAGAATTTTGATTCTAATGACTTAAATCTTTTAATAGCTGTTTGCTTTGAATCACCTAATAGACTAGGAGAATATTTTAATGGTAATTTTACCACGAATTGTCCATTCTCATTACGAGATGTGTCTTGTTTAAATAAAGATTCGCAAATGAGATCGTCTTGAGACAGAAATTCATTCTTGGTTTGAACATCCTCTAGTTCCCAAAACTTTTTTAATTGATCATCCTCAGGGATGTGTACTTCAACAAAATTGCATACATATTTATCTGAATTAATTGGAACTGTACCTGTTACAACCCAACCTAAATGAGTATTGATTAGTAATGGAAGATTTTTACCTAATGATATTTTATCTTGCAATATAAGATCCCAAAAAATGTGAGCGCCTAACAACAAGTCAATTTCTTTAGGACAATTGAATTCTGGATCTGCTAAATTAATATTGTGAGGTAATCGAATATTATTCATATCAATAGGATAAGCAGGTAATCTACTTGAAATAACGGGTACTACAAGACATGATATACTAGAATTGAAATCTGAAAATTGTGAAGATATTTTTAATGAACATTTTTTACTAATGTTAGAAGAACGCTGACTAATACCAGTAATTGAACAGTTTGTATCAGTTAATTGTAGTTTTAATTTATTGCAAAAGCGTTCGGTGATTAAATTCATTTGTGCACCGCAATCAAGTAATGCTCGGCACTTATGAAACTTACCATCTTGGTCTTTAATATTACACATAACTGTAGCTAATAAAACTTGACTCTCATTTTTTGCAAAATTTATACTTATTTGCTGTTCTACACCATCATTTCTATGATCAAAAGTACTAGGTGAACTTACTTGATGATTAGTGTCACGAATTGAAACTTCTGCATAATCTTTATGAAGCAACGTGTTATGTTTGTGAGTCTTACAAACAGGACATGGACCAAATTTACAATTTCTCTTATCATGACCACTTAATAAACAATTTTCGCATAATTTAACTTTTCTAACTTCCCGAAACCTCTCTTCGACTGATAACGCTTTAAAGGTGGGACATTTATAAATTGAATGTTCCTTTCTACAAAAATTACATCGGTTTTTAACCGCAAAGTGCACTAGATTGTTAGATCTGTTATGATACTTATTTGAACTTGAAGAATGTGATTTAGCCGTTTGAGATTCATCCAAACTTTGTAGTATGTCCGTCTTATTTTTTACAAAATTGATAAAATGTTCTAAAGTAGGCAAATCGTTTGCAACCTTAGTTTCTTTCCATTCGCGTATAGTATTTTTCTGGAACTTGTTGATTAAGATATGTATCATAAATGAATCATATAACTTTTCTTTTGGTACGTCTATACCTTCCAAGGAAGTTAAATGTTTGGATATCTCGTCTAACATATTTCGAAAACTAGCATAATTATAATTATCTTTTTGCATCATGGTTAAATTTAGTAATGATTTAAAGTGGCTGTCTATTAAAAACTGTTTTTTATCGAACCTATCGCATAATAAATCCCAGGCTTTCTGAAATGGTTGATCTACGCTCTCTAAACCTTCAATACAACTGGCTGCGTACCCTTGCAAGGAAGCCTTCAAGAAATGAAACTTCTGCCCATCACTAAGGGATGCATTATTCGCAATGGTCGCATTGAAGCTATTTTTGAAACTAACCCAAAATTGAAACTCCCCAGAGAACGTTTGCAATTTTATTCTCGGTAATAGGACATTTTGCAGGGGATCACTCACTGCTTTAAATTCACTAGATTGACCTAATTGACCGTATTGTACGTTATTACTGTTTACCGCTACCGGTCTTAAAATGGTTTTTAAATATGCTTGTGCCGCATAAAATCGATTTTCAAACTCCTCTCTTTCTGAATAGTGCTCCGGTAATTGACCCTCAGAACATTTCTTTTCTATCTCTGTTTGAACTATATCAAAATCATTTAGTAAGTTTATATGATTATCATATCTAAATTGAACATCTTGAATATCAAAGTCACCCTTGTCTTTTGTTTTAGTAATGAATTTCTCTGGCAAAGTTAACTTTTGTTTATTTGTTCCACGAAGTCTAACTAAATCTTTTAAATCGTCTACTACTACTACTTCATTTGAGGTCGCCATCTTAGTAAATAAAATTGATAAAATCGACAAATGGGTACTTATAATTTAACTATGGATTATTATTGAAATTAAATATGAAAACACATATATAATTGTACACAAATATCGCAAACAGAAGGTAATATCATTTAACTAGATTGATATTGATAGAATTGCATAAAATCGTTTATAATTATTGTCAAATAAACCAACGAATTATAAAATGATCGGTTAAGAATGAAATATATAAAAATGGAAGCATCTGACCTTTATTTGCAGTGGTCCTGATGA
This sequence comes from Diabrotica virgifera virgifera, assembly GCF_917563875.1. Lineage (NCBI taxonomy): Eukaryota > Metazoa > Arthropoda > Insecta > Coleoptera > Chrysomelidae > Diabrotica > Diabrotica virgifera. The sequence goes on along the minus strand of NC_065450.1, from coordinate 192,261,029 downwards.
ATAGCTGTCGCTTGTCGCGTACCTTGCTGTACGTACTTCTCTTTCGCTGAATTGGGCCACTGGAAATGACACTAGAACTTGGAACCATTAACTTGGTTAGCGTCTACTAGTTTTTGGCGCTAATATTGCCTCATGCCGGCTAATAGATAATAAATCCGGCTCGAAGGACCAAAATGTTTGGAATTTACTCGTTTCCTGTCGCTGATAATAGAAATAAACACTAGTGGACTGTATGATACTTGTAATTAATTGAAAGAGGTACAAATTACACAAAATACACTTCTTGGTTCGCGTATTCGTCTGTAGTCTGTTTTCTTGTCTACACTCTTAACAACATTAGTTCCCGAATTCTAGTTTTTAGGTGTCACTGAGGCGCGCGCGGTGTTGCCACCGTTGCCATTTTTTATAAAGGTTAAAAGTCCTAACAATTAGTTTTCCCAGGATTCGAAAAAAATGAATTCATTCAATTTAAAACACACTGGAGTGAAATTTTGCGCCTACTCCCTTAAAACTATCTTGCTCTATTTTCTGATAAATAGCAAATTTAATGATGTTATTACTACAACGAATAAAACTGCAGAGAAACTGGATCTGGATGGGAAGGTGAAGCCCAGTTTTCAACCAGACACACAGTTCGGCGTCGGAATAAAATTACGAACATAATGACGAACCGATTTTGGATTCTAAAATGTCATACAAGGTTAATTTCTTTTATTATGTTCTCGACCAAGCATTAATTTCAGTAAATAAAAGATTTTCCATAATGGAAAATCATGTTGATCCTTTCAAATTGTTATATAATTTAAACGACAGTACAGCATACTCACAATTAAAACTTTTGTGTAGAAATTTGTAAAAAATGAGATTTAATGATCATCTAGAATCTAGATATAGGGGGAGACGATTTAATTGAATAAATTGTACAGCTTTAGCCTTTGTTAAAAGTTTAAAATAATGTTTGTAAAATTTTAAAATTTATATTTTTAAACGTATTTACTGCAGTTTACCCAAAGGACATCGCACACATCTTATGGAAAATATAATGTCACTCAAATTCAATAAAATTTATACGAATAGATTCGTTTTAAATTAACGGTCAAATCTTATCATTGCGCCAACTCTTAATTAGGATTAATTACGGCGCAAATTGCAATTAAAGTTTATCGAAATCACATTTTTGGAGTCAGTAAAACTGTCAGTTACAATCACTATTGCTCTGGATGCTATTCAAAAGAGCTTAAACCCCGCTGGGCCTAAGCGGATTAGTGAAACTAATCCGCTGATTTATGGAGTACCGACAATTTGGGTATTATAAAATATTTTTTCTCTCTCTAACTTATGTACGTATCCATTTGATTTCAGATTTATTTATATCAATTTCTGCTCTTATTATTGAAAATATGGAGTTGGCGCAATGATAAGATTTGACCGTTAATTTAAAACTAATCTATTCGTATAAATTTTACTGAATTTGAGTGACATTATATTTTCCATAAGATGTGTGCGATGTCCTTTATCAATAGCTCTTCGCGTTCTGCTCACTCTACCCATATCTGATGCCACTGCTGAACGATCTTTTTATAAACTGAAACTTAAAAAATTGTTTGAGATCGACCATCAGTCAAGGGCGGTTGACAAACTTATCAAGCATCTCTGTAGAGCCGTCAGTATTAAATCAAGTTGATATTCACCATATTATAAAAAGATTTTTCAAACTGAAGACACGCGAAAAGTTAATTTTTTATAAAATAGCTAAGTAGGTATTTCATGTTTTCCTACCTAGGTATATCTGTAGTTTTTTATGCTGTTACGCCAAAGATCTATTTTTATTTAATTATTTTAACTTACTTTATTTTCATGTTGCATATGTAAGAATTTTTAGTTATTTTTTTTTTTTAGTTACAATAAATAATTATTTATTTTGGGCGCCATTAAATGTTTTGCACACAGGCGCTACCACGTGCTGGCGCGGCACTGTGTATGGTGCAAATGAAAGGAATAAATTCGTTATTTCTTAAACCGGCGACTATAAGGAAACTCCCGAAACAGGTCGATTTTTATTTTTATGTTATGATATTGTGGCATATATGGTATACTAGTGACAGCAACCATCTGAGCGTGATGACGTAATCGATGATCTTTTTAAATGAGAATAGGGGCCGTGTGCTAGCTCATTTGAAAGTTTCTTCAATTATCTATTCAGTAATATAAACATTTACATAATTATTTATACAGGGTGTCCAAAAAAATTTTGTTAAATTAAATTATTTGACAGAAAAAAAATAATGTATGTAATTTATTTAATTCAAAGTACATTTTACTGCTTTCAAAGATCAGAAAACAAAGTTTATTTCACAAATAAACACTGCTTTTCGCTTAAATTAAATGTTCAAACTTCCAAGAGGCAGGTGGCTGGCGGGAGCTAGCTTGAACATTGAATTTAATCGAAAATCAATGTTTATTTGTGAAATAAACATTTTTTAGTTTTCCGGTAACACAGTAAAATGTGTTTTGAATTGAATAAATTACATACATTCTTCTTTTTTTTTCAAATAATTTAATTAAAAACTTTTTTTGGACACCCTGTATAAGTAATTATAAAACTGTTTATATTACTGAATACAGAATTGAAGCACCTTTCAAATGAGCTAGCACACGACCCCTATTCTCATTTAAAAAATCATCAATTACGTCATCACGTCTAGATGGATGACTTCACTAGTATAGGATATATGCCACAATATCATAACTTAAAAATAAAAATCTACCTGTTTCGGGATTTTTTCTTAAAGTCGCCGGTTTACGAAATAACGAATTTATTCCTTTCATTTGCACCATATACTGTATAGACATGCAACGGTGGAAAATAGTGTCGCGCACGCTTGATTGGCAAAATAAAAAACAAAGGAGTTTTGAATATTGTATTGCAAAAAACTCTTCGGGATTTCATTAATCGATGTTTAAAAAATATCGGCCTACCTTGGCAACATTCAAATTTTCAGTTTTTCACATAGTTTGTGAGGGTTAAAAATGGCCGATTTCGCAATTTTTCAATATTAAGTCGCTTATATGTCAAAAACTATCAACTTTAGAGAAAAGTCACTGAAGACATTTTTTGTTTGGAATGATCCAGTGAACCTAAAAAAATTTTGTTCCATGCAAAAAAAGTACTTTAAAAAAACAAAAAAAAACGATTAAAAAATTTTAACCAACTTTTGGTCCTGGCAACATGCAAATTTGTTAAAAGGAGTCCTTTTTGATTAAGATTGTGTAAAAAATCCAAATCGGAATATTTTTCCTAGCGGATGCGCAGTGGCTTTCTGGATTAATTGGACATAAAATGATTTCTAGTGTATGAAAATGTAACACATTATTATTAAAAATTATTAGCTGAAAAATCCTTTGTAAGATAAAATTTTCACTATTCTTCTTTTAATTTCTTCCCTGACATTGTTATCTTTAGTTAGCAGCGAGCCTAAGTATATGAAGGTGTCGACACCTTCTAGTTCTAGGTCGTCAATTATTATTCTTGTAGGTGTCGGGTTGCTTGAACTAGTGTAACACATACAGGGTGTCCCGGAAAATAGTGCGTTCCTTAAAGGTATAGGTAGAAGGCACCATGTAGAACAAAAAACTCTTATAACATTTTTTTCTAAATGCAACCGTTTGACCAAAAAATTAAAATGTATTTTGGTATCCAAATTTAAATCTGACAACTATGTGCGGTACGCAAATTTAAGCATAGACAGTCCCATGTAAATAGATAGAAGATGATAGTAAACAGATAGTTTTAAAGAATCCTGTTTAGTGTCAATGCCGAAAATGTTTTCGAATAGTGAGTGTATTACCTATGTTATTACCTATGAATGGTGTTTGTGAAAGGTTACTTGAAACATCTATTCGGTATATTAATTATTTTCAAGTAAGTACAACTTAGTTATTTCAGTTCACAAGTAAACAAATTACTGAGACATTATCTGGTGTATTTAAGTTCCACTGTAAACTATTAAAACTATGTAATTCAGTTAAAGCCCTCAGCAATACTCAGCATTCAACCCATTTAAACCTTACTAAATACATAATACTAGTTTAGTTAAAAGATGTGTTTTTATGTTAAAAGATGTGTAATTCGTTTAAAATTATGCAATAGGTATTTCAATACATTTCAAAAGAAAATAATTTTAGTAAACAAATAGTAAATACATAAGTATTACCTACTATTAGGTTGGATTATTTTAAATACTTTTAATCACAATCACAAACGAGTTCTTATTATGTTATTATGTCGTAGTGCGTACGATGTTGCCAGTTTATTAAAATTTCCAAACATTAAAATACAGGTATATGGAAAACAATGTTAACTTTTTTTTGGAAATGGTTAACTTTAGAAAAAAATGGTATAGGACTTTTTTGTTCCAAATTGTGTATTCTCTCCATACCTTAAAGGAACGCACTATTTTCCGGGACACCCTGTATATTTGGTCTTTTAAACTTTTATATTTAGTCCCATTCTCTGTGCAGATGCCCTTAACGACCGAAATGTTTCAGTCAGAGATTCTGAGAACCTACCTATGATGTCTATAATATCATCTGTGTATCCGACAATTTGTACTGACTTGGTAAATATAGTACCATTCGTTTAATCTGTGACTCACGAATTATTTTTTTCTAATGCCAGGTTAAATAACAGACACGAGAGTCCATCCCTGTCTTAGTCCATTTTTGCAACGGAAGGTTATAAAATGCTATACCTGATCTAAAAATTTAAGATGCAACCATTAGTCCTGTCGCCAGGGGAGGTACAACAGCCTCCTGTATTCAGATGGACTTACCCAAGGTTTTTTTATGTATTTTGACCCGTAGAACACGAATTTTTTGGGTAACAGTTGATCCGAATGTCGATAAGATTGTTATAAACAAAGAAGTTGAGGAATTACATAACAACGATTTCTCGCAAAACAAAACATTTTTTTATATTTTTTTGGGCCATTCTAACCAAAAAATGTTCCTACAAATTTTTTCGTAGGATGCATAGTTTTCGAGATAAATGCGGTTGAACTTTTAAAAAACCGAAAAATTGCAATTTTTGAACCCGAATCTCTTTAAAGAAAATAGCAATTCTGCTTACCGCATTTGAAAGTTCAAGTCAAATTATATCGGTTTTAATTATTTACATTGCTTAAAATTTATTATTTTATTGTTAAAAAAAGCTATAAACACCTAGTGCTTGGGTGATGTTTTCAATGATTTCTCATTTAAAATCGAACGAGTAGGTAGAGTAGTAACAAGTGCAAGCTAGGCTATTTCTATGTAGCATGCGTTAAAACGCATGTAATAGGCACGGGAAACACTATGTGTTTATCGCTTTTTTTAACAATAAAAAAATAAATTTTTAGCAATGCAAATATTCAAAACCGATATAATTCGACTTAAACTTTCAAATGCGGTAAGCAGAATTGCTATTTTTTTTTTAATCAAAAGTTATTCGGGTTCAAAAATTGCAATTTTTCGATTTTTTAAAAGTTTAACCGCTTTATCTCGAAAACTATGCATCCCACGAAAAAATTTGTAGGAACATTTTTTGGTTAGGATGGCCCAAAAAATACAAAAAAATGTTTTGTTTTTCGAGAAACCGCTGTTATGTAATTCCTCAACTTCTTTGTTTATAACAATCTTATCGACATCCGGATCAACTGTTACCCAAAAAATTCGTGTTATACGGGTCAAAATACATAAAAAAAACTTGGGTAAGTCCATCTGAATACAGGAGGCCGTTGTACCCCCTCTTGGCGACAGGACTACATCAGCTATCATTTTTTTTAAATTTTATTCGAGGTATGTCAAAGAATATAAATTTCGCTTAGGAGTATCTTTATAGTTCACAATATTTCAATTAGAAGGATGTAATTAAATATTGATACACAGTTTTAATTCCAAACAACTTTTCTTTATAAAATTTTTCGATACTATGAAATATCAAGGTATAAAGGTAAAGTGTTTTATGAGGAATTGCTGTTTTTTTTTTCGTAAAATTGATAATAAATAAGTTTTCAATAAGTTCCAATTTAAACAGACATACCTACTAGCTACTGTATAAAAGCTCAAAAAAAACAATTCTTTTTAAACATTTATTATTGCTTAAGTTTGCTCTATATGCATTTTAGATAAGCTGTGCAAAAAAAGTTTTGATGACTTTTTATAAACATTTTTTAACTGATAGTTTTTGGTTTTTTATTACATTTTTTGCCTTTCTTAATTTTTTCAAAAAGAAGATTAATTTTTGATGTAAAAAAATTTTGTGCATTTTAAAGAGTATCTACATATTATTAAGCTTTTAAAAAACACATATAAAGTTGTAATATATCCATTTAGACTTGAGTAATGTCCTCTTAAAAAGTGGTAGTAAGTTGTAAAAGGAGGAAGTTTTCAAAAGTTTCATTTTTGAGACGCCGTATGATTTGAGTTCAACTTTTGATATTTTTTTTAATAAAACATCGTTTAGTAAGATATCTAAACAGTAAGTTGTGTAAATTTTAGAGATTTGTAGGTAAAATTGTATTAATTATACATTTTTAAATCATTTTTAATCAAAATTCACGTAACTCTCAATTTCCACCCACACCGTACTTATCCCATACCTGTTTTTTATTACAACTATAATAGGCTATTGATTATATTCAAAATAAGATAGCTAAAAGGAACTACAACGTTAACGGGGTTTTATTATTTCATATGGTCAATGGACATCTATATATGAAAAAACCGCGGAGTGCTACCATTTAAAGGGGTGCGTTTTTGAGAAATGGGTGAATTAGTCCCTGGGCACACGTTACATTAGGGTGAGTTATATGCACTTTTGGTACAAACATGTCTACATAAAAAATGTTCCTGGTTAAATTTCCTATCTAAATATCACTTTTTGAAGTCAACGATACTTTTTTTTACAAAAATATATTCAAAAGAAAAAAGCACAAAGAAACCCAAAAGAAAGAAATTTTGTTTTTTGTGCCATAACTTTTGTCCACGAGGATATAGGTATAGAGACATTGCTTTACAGAGAAAAAATCTACATATTTCTTCTTTAAAATGTTGTTTAGTAGAGGTAACTAGGATTTATAGTTTTCGAAATATGATTTTTTAAATTTCACCACTCACAGCAATTTTGGGCAATTTTCTTTGTTATTTCGCAAATATTGTTCTGTAACTTTTTTCTACGTAACTTTAGGTATACACCATGGTACACGTAATAGGAATAGAAATTAATTACCTTTAAAATGTTCTATTGTATAACGTCGTGCGATTTTTTTAAAGAGATTATGGTTTTTCGCGGTTTTATACTTTTAACGATTTTTTTAAATATAATATAAAAATAAAATAATATTATCATATAATATATTTTATATTATATAGTATTATATTATATATAGTTTATATAATATAATATTATATTATATATTATATACATATTATATGATACCTAATATAAAAAAATATTATTTTTTACATTTTTTACGATTATTTTAGAAATTTCATATTATAATTTTTTTCTTCTACATTTAGGTATATATAGTATTATATAATAAAAAAAGATTATTTCGTTTACTTTAAAATGGTGTATTACAAAAAATTCTAGGATTATTTTTGAATAAGATATTATTTTTCAAAATGTAATAAGTACTTGGAACGATTTTTTATTTGACGATTATTTTTTAAATTTCTCAGTATAACTTTTTTTCCTTGTACATGAATATACTATATATTGCTCAATAAAGAGGGCTTTCTTTTACAAAAATTACATAAACATTAGTCTTAGAAAGCATCACTTTACTTAAAATTATTTAAACGTTGACATTTAAAAAATTTTCAAAATGAAAGTCCATCTCTTCGTTATCATTAGCTTCAATATCTTCCTCTGACACCTCAGTTATCTTAGAGTTCCCAAAATTAATGCCCATGCACATGCATCCTTTGAAGAATATTCAACAACTAATTCCTATCTTCCTACAGCCGCAGTTTTTTGTACATCCTTTGGTACATTTACATGCTATTTTTTCGAGCAAAGCTTGTGGTGCAGTAGCTTTGACAGTAAATATTGGAATTAATCCATATTTTGAAGTTTGCCCGGCCGAGTAAAGTGGATCCAAAGTGTTACTTATAAAAACTAAGATTCAATCATAACACACAATCACATAAAAAAGTTATAATGAAAAATTTAAAAAATAATCCTAAAATCAAAAATCGTACTTATTACATTTTGAAAAAGCATAATATCTTATTCAAAAATAATCCTAGAATTTTTTATAATACACCATTTTAAAGAAAACAGAATAAGTTTTCTTTTTTATTATATAATATATACCTAAATATAGAAAAAAAAGGTATAATGGGAAATTTAAAAAAATAATCGTAAAAAATATAAAAACTCATTAAAAGTATAAAATCTTGAAAAAGATAACCTCTTTAAAAGAAGTCGTACAACATTATACAGTAGAACATTTTAAAGGTAATTGATTTCTATTCCCCTTACATGTACCATTGCATATGCCTAAAGTTACGTAGAAAAAAGTTACAGAACAATATTTGCGAAATAACGAGGAAAATTGCCCAAAATTGCTGTGAGTGGCGAAGTTTGAAAAATCATATTTCGAAAACTGTAAATCCTGATGACCTCTACCAAACATCATTTTAAAGAGAAAATACGTAAGTTTTTTTTCTGTGAAGCAATGTCTATACCTATATCCCCGTGGACAAAAGTTATGGGACAAAAAACAAAATTTCTTTCTTTTGGGTTTCTTTGTGCTTTTTCTTTTGAATATATTTTTGTAAAAAAAAGTATCTTTGACTTTACAAAGTTATATTTAGATAGGAAATTTAACCAAGAACAATTTTTATGTAGATATGTGTGTACCAAAAGTACATAGAACTCAACCTAATGTAACCTGTGCCCAGGGACTAATTCACCCATTTCTCAAAAACGCACCCCTTTAAATGGTAGCACTCCACGGTTTTTTCATATATAGGGATTCATTGACCATATGAAATAATAAAACCCCGTTAACGTTGTAGTTCCTTTCTATAGTACATAATCAATAGCCTACTAATTAGAAAACACAATACATAGGTATACAAATACATACATTTATTTAGCAGCTGATTTGATAGCAAAAAAATGAATTAATTTATCACTCAATATCCGTCAGATATTAATTAGTAAAAAAAAACAATAAAAAATACAGGTAGAGTTGAGTATTTTTTGTTAGTTTTGCCTGTTTTTGTAGTGGTTATCAGTTTTTAGAAGCGGGAATATTATTTCCTGAAATAAATATCCATTTCCGTAATAATACCGTTACAGTATTCATGGAAACAGCAACATTCAATTTGTTTATCGATACGTAAATTAAATTTAAATAACTATTTATCTTTTATTCTCGTATTGAAATGAAAATAAATCATGCTCTATTCGAATACTAAAAATAATAAAAAGTTGCCGGGACAAAAACGAATGAAAACGAAATTCATGAGTTGTTTGTGACGGTTAATAGCAATCACAGATACGCGGTTGTTAAATGCTTATATTTTAATAAATAATTGAATACAAATATTGAAAATTGTTTGTTTATTTAAATACGGTACATAAAGCTACGTGTCTACATGAGAGTCTTTCTGAGAGTAATTTGCTATATCTGCTCTCAGGTTTATGTCCACGTGAGAGCACTCTCAGGAATTTTTGCTATCAGACAATACTTTGAGATCACTTATTGGATAGTGCTCGCACAATCTGCACTCAAAACTGTGTCCAATTGAGATTAGTTTTCGCGAGGATTCTTACGATGAACAATAATAAAAGAAAAATTTGCAGCTCTTGTTATTTATAAAAATTATCTTATTATTTATCTACAAATGCTACTATATAAATGCTACTACGCTGTTATTATTTTTAAAAACAGAAAAGAAATGGTGAAAGTGGGAACAAAGTACTGGGTTAGGCCCTGGATCCAACATAGAGCAACACACGGTGCTTGTTCTACATTAACTGCCGAGCTCTATATTAAAGAGGCTCAGCAATAACTATTGGTGATTTACTGAAACCAGGAGTTGTACTCTCTTTAGGGTTGTACGGTGCCCATATGGAAGATGAAAATTAATGTGATAAATTATGTGATAAAACCTATAAGTTTCAATTAATTGTAACTGTAAAATGACTCCTAAAACGTTCAAATTATTGATTGCAAAGTAGTAAAGAGCTGGTTGTAAGAATAAACGATATTAATTATTATATTAGAGAGACTTTGCACCTCTTATTTTGCAATTCCGTTATGGTTATCGTTATACTACGTCTGCGCAGTAGCGAATATATGATCCGTTATCGTTATTAAACATAAGGGATTCCGTAATTTGCGGAGGTTTAAAGTAGTGCTTATCGTTATCGTTATAGTAATGGTTAAATTGCTTTGTTGCCAGAATGTAAAAAAATCAGTAAAATTATATTTACATAGATTCTAATTTTGATTACCTATAAACTAAAATATCAAAAACTGTTCAAGTATATGCTTAAAATTACAATAACGTTGTTAAGTGAGGTTATGTTTAAATAACGATAACGATGACACGAAAAACCTACTTGACAGGCTGCAAAAACTCTGCTTTTTAACGTTGCCGTAATCGTTATGCTTAATAAAGTTAACCATAGCGGAGTCAAAATCAGCGGTTATTTTAAGAGGTGCAAAATCTCTGTATTCTTTTTTGTATCTGCCTTAAATATCAGAAACTCCAGAGGCCTTCAGCTACGTTATACTCGTACTCATCAACCACGAAGATCCCCGAGTACTTTGTTTGCATCAATTTAGTATCTGAAAGTGTCAAAACTCCAGAAGATTTATTACATACGTAGCAGTAAACCTAGGTATTAGGTGCTCCGAGGGTTGGTCTCCATTAGTGTTGCCCAAATGCAAGACTAAGACGAGACTTGGACAGTCTTGGTCTTGGTCTTGCACCAGTACACCTGGTCTTGGTCTTGGTCTTGGTATTGCACTCCCAGTCTTGGTCTTGGTCTTGGTCTTGCAGCAAGAGTCTTGCAAGTCTCGCAGTTACCCACTATCATATTGCTATTTACTAATAAACAACTCACATTAGGTGGGTTTGAAACCACGATCTAAACTATTCCTGCCTATACTCTAACTAACTGGGCTATCTACCATGTCCCACGGGAGTCAGTATGTTTCTTAATAAACGTTTGCATTGAATAACCTGACATGTGTTAAAACATGATGAAAACACAAAAAAAAAACAAATAAATGACATAAACTTGACTGTATTTTAAAGAACATTATCTGTCTAGAAAGGGAATGATGGACTCTCACATTAGGTATATGAACTGAAATTGAATAAAAGAGTTCTACAATTTGCCGTTTATTCAAATAAAAAATAAAAAAAATACAAATTAAATTACAGCAGAGTACGCAATAGCTTTGACACTATTATTGGTTGATAAAATTTTTGTTTGCTATTAGATGAAAATTTTAAGATTGACTTTTTTTTTAACAAGAATTAATACAAAGTAATACAGGCAGTTTAATTAAATAACATTTATACAGAGTGAGTTTTATGTATGGAACGCCTCAAATATCTCGGCAACAACTTGAACGATTTTTATAGAATTTGGTGGGTATAATAATAATATCGTATGGCATTTTGCCGGGGAGATCCTTTCGGGCAGTTCCGGCGCCATTTACATCTTTAACCCTGTTTCAAGTAACTAGTGTCGGCTAGAGACGGCTCGTGTCATTATTGGAAATGAAAATGGTTTGTCTTTGGCAGGGCTTGAACCCACGTGCACTGGCATATGATGCCAGCGATTATGCCGTTACTCCACGGCCGCTCACATTTGGTGGGTAAAGGTCTTCTAATGCGGCCGATATTATAGTGGTAATTACACATTGTTGTCAGATCTTGAGTTTTTTTGAAAAAATATAAAGAACTTTCGTATTTCTAACAGAACACCCTGTATATTTTTGCATTTTGAACCATAATAACTACTGATTCATTTTCATGTAATATTTCCTATACCGAAATGCCGTAATTTATGAGTTATTTCTATATTTATTTAAAAAAAAAATTTTAACAAATTATAAAAATCAATTGTTTCAGCCCCGGCAGACTTATTTTAAGTTCTTTGAGTCATACGGAGCAAAAAAGGTCTTTTGTAGTTTTTGTCTAAAGTTATTCGTTTCCGAGTTATAACCAATTTAAAACTGAAAAAAATCGAAAAATGACGATTTTCAAGGCTCAAAAACACAAGTAAAAAATATTATTTTCGAAATCTCGAAGTGCCAAAACTGAAGTTTAAACTTTATTTATTAGTTGTCGATAAGTAATTTGTTTATTTCGTTTTAAAAAATTTGTTTTTTAGTTTTTAATGCCGATCGTCCATCCTTCATTAAAAATAAAAAAACAATGGCAAAATCACACATCGGCCAATATCTCTTTTTATATAATAATATCTCTTTTTTTGAAATTTGAAGGTTTTGTAATACAAAATGTGCGTGAATGGACTATACAGGTTAGCCAGGCATTATCTTATCTAGTGCTTTTTCAGCAAAAAATTTTGTTTGGCCGATTGATCTAATATCTAATTGCACACCCTGCAAACAGTTTATAAGTAGGACGTTTAGTCTTTACGATATGAATAAGGAAAAACCTTTGAGTGGTTGTCCGTAACAGTGGATATGGTATTCGTATTACATTTTTATCACTTTAGGCCACATACTTCTTTAAATGTTTCAATGCGATATTATTATACTGTCGTGTCGGCCTCACACAACACAAGAAGATTATTTTATGAAAGCATAGCTATTCTCAGAATCTAGAAAATTTCTCAATTGTAATTAATTTCGGAGCGAAGCCGTCGTCTGATATTAGGAAAGAATGAAATATTTTATTTTTACATGGTACAATAATTTATTATGACCTCTGAGTACGTATCCAATAAAGTGTTCACATTATTTTTAATTCGGTATGTATGTTTATCGTATTGTTCATAATGCGGATAAATCCAATTTTCCAAATTTTTGTTACATTTTTTTTGTATCTCATAGTCTCATAGCATATACCCGAACTAATATACAGGGTGTAACAAAAATTTTATGTTTTAAATTTCTTACAAATTTAAATTTTTTTGTTTAGCTTATTTTTCAATTTCTCTTATATTTTTTGACCTTTAATAATTTATAATTTACTATATTTATTAATATATTTTACTAGCAGCCTCTACCCAGAACGTGAAGTGTAGCACTTCATCCCTAGGCGGAGCCTGCTAGTATTTTCTTTTTCTATAAATCTAAAAAATATAACATAATTAAAATTAATACTAAATTTCAACAAATATATCATCATTCTCTTTGCCTTATCCATACGCGGGGCCGGCTTCCCTAATTGCATTTCTCCACACAATTATATCGTGGGTCATATCAATGTTAATCCCCTTTACCAACATGTCCTGCCTTATCGTCTCCCCCCAGGTCTTCTTTGGTCTTCGTCTGCTACTCCTTCCAGGAATCTACACTTCAGCTATTCGTCGTATTGGGTGATTAACGTCTCGACGTTGAACATGACCAAACCATCTTAACCTATGCTCTCTCATTTTGGCATCAATTGGTGCCACACCTAGACTTATATATTCACCAGGGACTCCTTTCTTATTGAGTGCCCACCACAGAATCTCTCTAGGAACTTTATCATACGCTTTTTTAAGATCAATGAATACCATATTAGCGTTTGTTTCTTTACTCCTGTATTTTTCCATCAACTGCCTTATAATGAAAAATTTCAACAAATATACATATATTTAACAAATCACAAATTTAAATAAATAATATACATTTGTTAAAATATTTTTGGTACCATCAACTCCCTTCTGAGTTATAAAGACAGTCTCTCTATTTTCAGAATAGAGTTGGTAGTCTTTTTTTTTTCTTAAGTTTAAATCAATTTAATTTATTTTTAATTATATATTCAATTCAAAGATTCGACAAACTATGAAGCACTGAAATAAGGGTTTGAGATAAACTATATTTATACTTGTCATGTTGGCTTGTTTGTTTTCTATTTTTGTAAGTATGTGCCATTTTTGTAAGTATACTATAGCCAGTCCATTTAGCTTTAAATTTTTTCTATAACTGTGTTTCTAATCTTATTGTCGACCATAAAATTACTCTACCTACCACTTTCACATTGCTTATTTTGTCCCGATTAGAATCTTGTGTGATTTTTGTTTTTAGTATTTCCTTGTCTATTCTATTTTAATTCTTTTAGTGCTAGTATGCTAGTGCTATTTTGTATCTTTACACCCTCTTATTTCTCTTCCTACCTCTTTTCCATTTTCCATTGTCTCAACAATGATGGAACGTTTTGCGTTTTAAGTTTTACTCTATTTTGCTTTTGGCTTTTACAGTGTCTAATTAAATATTGACTCGTTGTACATGAACAGATAAGATGGAGAAACTCTTTGGTTTTTTTCACCATAATTTTACTGGTCTATTTATTTTTTACTTTTAATAAATATCTTTATGTAATACTATTTTGATTGACATTCCTGTATAAAGAAAAACATTCTGTATTCAAACAATAAAAAAATTTGAAATAATTTATTTTCACGAACATAATTTGACAAACCACTGTACTAAAATAATTTTCCATCTGACAACCAAACTTTATGTACTAATTAGCATCTCTAAATTCCATTCAACATCAGCTTCATCTCATCCATTTTAAGTCACCATCTCAACAAGAACCAAAGACAAGTCGTGCTCAGATTGACCTCTTTTTGTAAGCGATTATGCAGCCTCACGAAATCTAACTTCTTCAGCAAAGCACACTCAGAGCCGTGCAAAATAATTTTGAATGGTTAGAGAATATTAAGATATTTGGCTATGCTATATGTATATGAGAAAATCTTTATATAGGGTGTCCCAAAAGTAGTGGAACGGTCGAATATTTCGCGAACTAAACTTCGGATCGAAAAACTGAGAAATACGTGTTCAATTATTTTCAAAAATCTATCCAATGACATCAAACACCAACCCCCACTACACCCCCTGGAGGTGGGGGGGGGGGGGGTAACTTTAAAATCTCAAATGGAAACCCCTAGTTTTTCTTGCAGATTTGAATTCGTTACCTAAAAGTAAATAACTTTTATTCAAGACATTTTTTCGAACTGTGGATAGATGGCGCTATAATTGGGGAAAACGATTTATCCTGATACCATAAGTAAATTATAGAAACGGTCTAATATCTCGAGAAATACACTTCCAAATGAGAAACCAAAAAACAGGTTTTTAATATTTTTCGAAAACCTATCGATAAACACCAAAAATGACCCTCCAACCCACCCCCTGGAGACGGGGTGGGGGTAAATTTAAAATCTTAAATAGCAACCCTCACTTTTTATTGCAGACTCGAATTCGTCATGAAAAATTAAGCAACATTTATTCGAAACATTTTTTAAAATTGCTGATAGATGGCGCTAATAAATCGTATTTTTCCAATTAAAGCGCCATCTATCAACAATTATAAAAAATGTTTCGAATAAATGTTGCTTAGTTTTTCATGACGAATCCTAATCTGTAATAAAAAGTGGGGTTGCTATTTAAGATTTTAAAGTTACCCCCCACCCCAAATCCAGGGGGTGGGTTGGAGGGTCATGTTTAGTGTTATTCAATAGATTTTCGAAAAGTATTAAGAACCTTTTTTTTTGGTTTATCATTGGAAGTGTATTTCTCGAGATATTAGACCGTTTCTATAATTTACTTATGGTATCAGGATAAATCGTTTTTCTCAATTATAGCGCCATCTATCCACAGTTCGAAAAAATGTCTTGAATAAAAGTTTCTTACTTTTACGTACCGAATCCAAATCTGCAAGAAAAACTAGGGGTTTCCATTTGAGATTTTAAAGTTACCCTCCACCCCATTTCCAGGGGGTGTAGTGGGGGTTGCTGTTTAATGTCATTGGATAGATTTTTGAAAATGAATGAATACGTATTTTTCAGTTTTTCGATCCGATGTTTAGTTCGCGAAATATTCGACCGTTCCACTACTTTTGGGACACTCTGTATATTTATTATACAGTGCTTTTCAGATAAAACAATCCACCTTAAATTACTTTTGAGACAATGATTTTTAGAAAAAACGCAAAAACACGTCAAGTAATAATTGAAAGGGGAAATATTGTGCCATATTTAAGCTTGCCGGGAAAGGTACCCTCTCATCCCCCGTATTATCCCATATTTTTTTATTACTTCCACCTTTTTTATTTCATATTTGGATTCTTCTCTTTGTACTGATTTTAAAAATTTATAACACTAGATAATGAATTCATCTCCAGAGTTCAGATCATCCATGCTTAATCATTTTATCCAAATTCCGTGCGATCCTGGCGGGTTTTTAGTTTCTTTATTATTTGAACTACTTGTTCATGAAATTTAAACTTCAACTTCAATGAAACAGAAGCGAAGCAAAACAGACCCAATAATACCTTTTATCTCAAAAAACGTTACAGAATTGGAGCTTGGAACGTCAGGACCATGTATGAAGCGTTAAGACTAGCGCAATTAGTAAAAGAAATGGAAGAATTAAGGATACACGTTATGGGGCTATTTGAAATAAGATGGCATTGGCAAGGAGAGACAACAATATCAAACGGTGGAGTGCTGTTAAATTCAGGAAACGATATAAAAGAAGACAAGAGGGATGGAGTTGGGATCCTCCTAACTTTTCTTGTTAAGTTGATGTACACTGCAAAGTTGACGTAAACTAGAAAGTATATCTGAATTAAGAATGGACATGCACTGTATAGCTATCTCTGTCGTTCAGAACCACCTATGGTGACAATAATTTTGGATCACACGGTATGAATATTTAAATAAATTCAGGAAAAAATAAATAAATATAGAAAAAAATTTCACTTTACAATGTCCGAATATACCAGTGACAAAAACTATTTATTATATACTTGTTCATGAAACTTAAACTTCAACTTTAATTAAACAAAAGCGAAGCAAGACAAACCCAATAATACCTTTTATCTCAAAAAACCAATATACCAAGCTTGGAGCTTGAAACGTCAGGACCATGTATGAAGCGTTAAGACTAGCGCAAGTAGTAAAAGAAATGGAACAATTAAGTATACACATTATGGGGCTATCTGAAATAAGATGGCTTGGGCAAGAAGAGACAACAATATCAAACGGAAGAGTGCTGTTACACTGAGGAAACGATAAAAAAAAGACAGGAGGAATGGAGTTGGGATCCTCCTAAGTAAAAATGCAAAGAGGGGGCTAATAAAATGGTATTCTATGTCAGACAGGCTAATAGTAGCACAACTCAATTCTCAAATAAGAAAGATAACCATTATTCAATGTTACGCACCTACAGAGGTAAGAGCAGATGAGAAAGAACATTTTCACCAACAATTAACAGATGCTATCGGGAAGGTGAACAAATGAGATATATAAGTAGTCATGGGAGATCTGAACGCGAAAGTTGGCAAAGACAACAAGGAAGTGGAAATATGCATGGGAACACATGGACTAGGGAATAGAAACAACAATGGAGAGAAACTCTAAGAACTTAGCTTAGATAACAATCTTGTCATTAGAGGAACGATTTTCCCACACAAAGATTGTCCCAAAATAACCTGGATATCACCAGATAATAAAACTCAAAATCAAATAGACCACATTTTAATTAATAAAAAATAGAGAAGTAGCCTTCTAGATTTACGGAATAAAAGATCAGTAGATGCAGAAAATGATCACCACCTACTAATATCAGAAATAAAAGTAAAAATAAAGGCAAAAAGTGGGACTAAACAATTTAACAAACGAAAAAGATACAATATACAACGACTGAAAAACAGTGAAACCCAAAAAAAGTGGAGTAGCAAAATAAAGTTGAACATACAATCTGTAAATTACACACAGACAAATGTAGTAAACAAATGGGAGATGATCAAAGAGGCTGTACACCAAACCGGACAAGAAGTGTTGGGCTACAATGAAGAAAAGGAATCAGATTGGCTAAGTGATAACATAGGGCAACTGATAAAAAAGAGAAAGGACATAAAAGCCACAAAAATTAGAAAATAAAATGAGAATAACCCAAGGGAAGGTAGATACAAATAAACAAGTAAAAAAGAGCGCTAGGAGTGACAAAAGAAAATCGACAGATTAGATGGCTCGCTTAGCAGAAAATGCAGACGAAACAAATAATCAGAGAGAGCTATATAGAACAACTAAACGTCTTGCAAATAAGAACGTCAACAGTGACAAAGCCTAAAAGACAAACAAGGACAACTGCTTACAACAACTGAAGAGCAAACACGAATGACATGAGTAATATAGCTAACTTATGACAGAAGAAAAAAATGAGCCGCCGTTCCAAGAAAGTAACGACGTAGAGCCAAATGAAAACTATCTAAGGATAAACGAGGAAACTCCAACGAAAAAAGAAATAGCTGAAGCAATCCGGCACCTGTGGAACAACAAAGCAGCGGGAATGGACGATATCCCAGCAGAACTGTGGAAAACGGACACTGAGAGAACTGTGGAGCTAATAGAATCACTATTAGCAGATGTATGGGCTGAAGAAATCCTAATACCTACGGAATGGAATAATGGATTTATAGTTAAGCTCCCAGGAAAAGGGGACATACAGCTATGCGAAAACTGGAGAGGAAAAACTCTATTGTGTTCTATAAATAAAATATTAGTATTTATTGTTTATAAAAAAATCAACAATATATTAGACAAAACTTTCAGAAAAGAACAAGCGGGTTTTAAAAGGGGAAGATCCTGTATAGACCAAATTTCGACGGCAAGATTCGTCATAGACGAAACTATAGGGAAGAACGCACCCTTGATAAGACTTTGCTAAAGCCTTCGACAGGGTGGAAAATCTTAAAGCTAAATAAATTACCTCCTATGGTCATTATAATAATCAAAATGATGTATCAGCAAACAACATGTCAGGTATTGCATAAAGGGCAAATGACAAATAAAATAACAATTGAATTAGGTTTAAAACAGGGTTGCATACTATCACCTTTGCTATTTAATCTATGTCTTAATCATATACTAGAAAAAACAATTGAAAGAAAAAATGGGATCCCTTGAAACTTCCTTCAGAACCAGAAAATAGCAGATATGGAATACGCAGGTGATATCTCTTTCGTATCGAACACAATAGATGATATGAAGAGCATGTTAAGGAAGCTTGAGGTAAAATCGGCAGAAGTGGGTCTTAAAAACACGAACAAGATAGTAGAGATAAGAATAGGAGTAACTAACTATGACAAACTATACATCAACCAACAAAAAATAAAACGGGTTCAAGAATTTTGTTACCTTGGCAGTATAATCAGTACAAAAGGTGGAGCTCAAGCAGCTATTAAACAGAGAATACGAAAAGCACAATAAGCCTTTGGAACCCTCGCAAATATATGGAGATCAGCACATATCAGCCAAAATACTAAAATAAGGCTATTTAGTAGTAACGTGAAAACTGTGCTACTTTGTGGGGGTGAAACATTTGCAGTAACTGACGGGAATTTAAATACAATCCAAGTTTTTGTAAATATATGTCTACGTAAAATTCTTTCTAAATGTATATTGGCCCAATACCATAACACATTTAGCACTATGGAGAAAAACCAAACAAGAACCCATCAGAAGAACAATAAAGAGGAAAAGATGGAACTGGCTGGGACACACCCTGAGGAAGGAATATGCAGACATAACAAAACAGGCACTCAAATGGAATGCAGTACTACGAAGGAGAAGAGGACGCCCGACCAAAATATGGAGGACTACCATTGAAGAAGACCACAAAAGTATAAAGAAAATCTGGGGAGAAATAGCAACCATGGCTAGAGATACAGAAGAATTGAGAAGCTTCGTGAATGCCCCTATGCTCCTTCACGGAGTAACAGGATTTGATATAATATATACTTGTTCATAACTCGGATTTTCAGTGTGCTGCTTGGCTGTATAGTATATTGTCTCATTTTGATCATTTTTGTTGTGAACATTTAGGTTTTCTTTGAAGTAGTCTTTCCATCCAATTCTAATTTTTTGCTTTCTGTTAGTAGCTCTCCGTTCTTGCCTTTACATCTAAACATTTTACGCAGTAGAAAGTTAAGAAGTATATTAATATAAATCTGGACCTCGGAGGTAAACTACACTATGTCATTTTAAGCATCTTTTAAGTACAGCAGTTAAAATATTTTAATTAAAATTAAAATTAAATAAGTTAATAAGACTCATTAAAGCCACAATGGATGAAACTCAGGCATGTGTACGAATACAAAACCACCGGACAGACTTTTTTAACATTTCGCAGGGACTAAAACAGGGAGATTGGCTGGCCCCAACATTGTTTAACCTGGCACTGGAGTATGCGGTTAGGCAAATGCAAACTGGACGAGGAAATCTACTGACCAACCGAACGGTTCAACTGGCCGCTTATGTTGATGATATTAATATTATGAGTAGAACATCAACAGGAGCACAGGAAACATATGCAGAGTTAAAAACACAAACAAAAATGCTAGGTCTGGAAATTAACACAGAAAAAACAAAAATAATGACTCAGACGAGAAGAAATATAGTCCCAGAAAACATTATACATGAAGATGACATTGAAACGGTTGAAAACTTTACATACCTGGGAGTAGAAATATATGCCGACGGATCAGAAGATGGAGAAATAAGGAAGAGAATAACGCAGGCAAACAGAGCTTATTTTGCCCTCTCCCATATATTTCGGTCAAAAAGTGTCCACCGAAATACAAAGATGAGAATCTATAAAACCTTAATTCGACCAATAACATGCTATGGCAGTGAAGTCTGGGTGCTGAAGGAAACATCCAAAAACAAACTCGACACATTCGAAAGGAAAGTACTTAGGAGAATATTAGGACCTGTGAGGGAAAACGGAATCTTCAGAAGTCGATACAACAACGAGCTTTATCAACTTTATAAGGAAACGCCCCTGTCAGACTTCATTAGATTACAAAGATTGCAATGGGCCGGACATGTGATAAGAATGGGAGAGGATAGGCTACCAAAACGAGCACTGAATGCTAAAATGCAAGAAAAGAGACCGGTTGGGAAGCCACGAAAGTGCTGGGAAGACACAGTAAACAGCGACGCACAAGCCCTTTTAGGAGTCCGTGTATGGAGAAGAGCAGCCACAGACAGGCAAGGGTGGAGGCAAAAAATAAAGGAGACCAAGGCTCAATTTGGGCTGTAGTGCCGTAGAAGAAGAAGAAGAAGTTAAAATATTTCACAAATCTTATATTATATCCATAATTAGGTATTTTTCAGTCTGAAAGACAATGTGATTATATTTTAATCATAACATATGACTACTAATAAAACAACTAATAAAAATAATACAACTAATAAAACCTTAAAATTTGCCCTAATTACTGTCATTAATGGTATTTTACAGTAACATAGTGCAGTTTACCTCTGAATGTTTTAAAAATCTTATATAACCCACAATTAGGTATCTTTCGGTCCGAAAGACAATGTGATCGTATTTTAATCTTAACATTATAACTAGTTTGTACAATCCAACTAATAAATCGTTAAAATTTGCCATAATTACTATAATTAATGGTAATTTACAGTGACATAGTGAGTGAATAAGTTGGATTTATACTTTTATAAAATATTTAATGAATTTAAAGGTATTTAAGCCCAAAAAAATTAGCTAGGTACTTCTCACAAAACAAATTTTTATTTTAGTTAAATGTTATTACAGTAAAACCTGTGTTAACGGCCACCTGTCAAAATCGGAAACCTCTACTAACGGCCATTTTTATAATACGGACGCGGCCAAATATCTCATTAAGTATTTTTAAAACACATTTAATAGAAATTTACTATGTAGTTAATATCGGCCAAAATATTTTTGTATAGGTATGTACTTGTTGCTAATATCCAATATTGCGAAATACCCAATACTATTTTATTACTTATCGTATTTATCTAAAATGAGATTAAAAATAACCTGCACAATAATTATGGTCGGTGTCAGCAAACAAAAAGTTCTTAAAGCACTATAATAATATGTCGTATAATAGGAAACCTTTGTCGCTAAGAAACATAATAAAAATATAATAGCTGAGAAAGTGAAAAGTCTGGTTTAAATTCACAAAAGTTGGCCGAAAAATATAGTGTTGTAAAATTATCAAGCTGTATTATTTAAAAAAAAAATAAAAGTGAGTTGAAAAATTCTTTAAGATGCTTCACTAAACGCTAACATCAGTTGTTTAACATTTGATAACAATCTGAACAGCTTCTGTTTTTTCCGCAATATACCGTCGCTTGTCAGATTATTAGACGCACTATAAAAGATTTTAAAAAATGGTTGTTATGAGGTAATATCATTGTAATACTAAATAGGTTTTTTTATGTACCAGACACAAGGTATATGGATTGGTTGTCCATTTAATTGTCTATATTTTATCACAAATAGAACATTATTATTAATGAACCAATATGTATTTATCGATTCTTAAAAGAAAGCAGAAATAACAACAATGTTGTCAATTTGTTGCTGACATATTGTGGCTCAACAAACTAAATAAGATTTAAAAATACTTGTTGTTATTTCTCTTTCTTTTATAATTTTTTAAATTTAGCATAATTTTAAGTGATGAATAATTTTTAAAACTATGTGTTTAATACCATTGGAAATAGAAACACCAATTTTTAAGAGAAGTTGAACACAATATTTGTTGATTGTTTATTACAATGTATTAATAAACAGGATTTTTATAAAAACAACTATGTAACTATAAAAAATACATAAAAACGAAGAGATTTTTTTCTGTTAAGAAGAACAGTTATCTATGACCCGTTTGCTGCTAGGTGCTCAGTGCACTAAGTCAACATAGTTTTGTTTGCCATCAGCACGCAGTTAGTAACTGTGAGGTAAAAACACCCAAGTTTACATGTCGCTTTTTACTTCTAAAATT
Source organism: Diabrotica virgifera virgifera (assembly GCF_917563875.1). Lineage (NCBI taxonomy): Eukaryota > Metazoa > Arthropoda > Insecta > Coleoptera > Chrysomelidae > Diabrotica > Diabrotica virgifera. The sequence continues at coordinate 192,237,989 of NC_065450.1, read as the reverse complement.
ATTTGAACATAGTGTTCTATTTTTTTGGTAATTTCTTTTCGTGGTCATTAGTACCAAGTTCCAAGTACAGTGGAACCCTGATAAGTCGGCCCGCGATAACCTGGAAGTCCGGCTAACCCGGACCGATTTTCATCAGATAAACATTTTGATTTTCCGTACATATTTTGTATTTTGACATCGACAGCCGATCTGGGCGTCGAAAGGTTAATAAAATTATTTTTCAATTTAATTGTGGCAATAAAAATGTATGTAATATAATATTTGAGAGATAATACGTATTTGTGTAATTTGAACTACATAATATACCATAGTAAAAATGACTCATGGCACACAACGTTCATTGTCATGTTATCGAAAACAACATGCACCTGTAAGTATCCTTTATTTAAAAAACCTATACAGAAGTAAAAACTTCAAATTGTATTTTGGTATAAAATAGTTTATTTAAAACTTCTAAAAGTCATCCACATGGATTGCAAAACGTTTTCGTTCTGAACAGAATATCTTCAGTGCATTCCGCAAAGTAGTTGTAACTAGCACACCAATGAAGGTGGTAACTTCATAATATATGGCTTACATTATACCTTATGATAAAATATTGTGACTACAAGCCGATGTTACAAGATTAAAATATGTATGTGCCTAAAGAGCAACATGCTTCCCTGCTCGAAAAAACTAGGTACTTGCCATTTGAATTAGCACAGACCAACTTGTGCTAATTCAAATGGCAAGTACCTAGTTTTTTCGAGCAGGGAAGCATGTTGCTCTTTAGGCACATACATATTTTAATCTTGTAACATCGGCTTGTAGTCACAATATTTTATCATAAGGTATAATGTAAGCCATATATTATGAAGTTACAACCTTCATTGGTGTGCTAGTTACAACTACTTTGCGGAATGCACTGAAGATGTTCTGTTCAGAACGAAGACGTTTTGCAATCCATGGGATCACTTTTAGAAGTTTTAAATAAACTATTTTATACCAAAATACAATTTGAAGTTTTTACTTCTGTATAGGTTTTTTTAAACTATGGTATACAACCAACTATTGGGATTTTCCCATTGATTTTATCCTTTATTTATTTGAAACTGTCTTAGCATTGTTTAGAAGAGATTAAAAGACTATTAAAATTCTTTTTCAAACAATGGTCTTAGTCTTTACTGTTATTAAATAACATAACTTCCTTGCGATTGAGACGGTATTGTGTGTAGTAAAGTCGCATTGTTCGCTTCCCTTCTGTAATCGTTCGTAAATCTATTCAGATTTTGTGTTTTCAATACGTAATGGCAATAAAACGTAAAAATGTTGTTTTTGTTTCAAAATGATATCAAAAGGCAGTTTGGACAATCGGTGCAAAGCTAATAAAGCTAAAAATGAGACTCTCGACGATGCGACGCTTTGTATGTGTGGTTTTGTGCGAAGCGCGAACGTGGTTTACCAGTGTCTGTGTGCCAATTATAACGGAGTTATACCATATTTTATTAATTTTTACCATTTTCTCCGGCTAACCCGGATTTTCGATAACCCGGATCGGTCGCGGTCCCGATTAATCCGAATTAACGGGGTTCCACTGTATTATACCTCTAGAAAGCTCTTGGAGAGCTGAGTGAGTTAAAGGAATAAAAACAAAACAACACCATGTCGACATAGTCTACCTACGAGGTCCATAAATATAAAAATTTCGTATAACGTTAAATCCTATAGGCACAATACTTGTTATCAATATCCCTGTATATTTCCCAAAATCCCTATATCCTTAAATACATATCTGATATGGATTTATTCTCTAAACCCCATTTAGGATATCCCTCCGCCTGCTACGATCTTAAGCACATACATACAGTTCAATTTCTCACAGGCGCTCGTGTCAGCTCCTGCGTTATGCGATAAATTATTGAGGTCCTAGTGCCTCCTCTCATCCGAATAATTATTATGTGTCGCAGTTTAGTGATTACAAGTTTAAAATGACATTAGCAGCTCTCACTTATGTGTGATGTGATTCCCATATACTGATGTAGAAAATTGGCAATCGGAATTATGTGGGGGCTGGGCAAATTAGTTGAGACTCTTTGGGGTTGACTAGGCAATAGCTCTTAATAATGTCATTTAGATTAATGTCATTCAGTTAAGTAGCTCATCATCGCTTACAATTACATCAGTGTACGATTACTTTGTTCAAAACAACATTGGATATAATTTGCGGTTTTGTTATTACTATTGTAATGATTATATGGAGCGATACCCTCTAGGTTTACAATAATACATCAAAACGATATTCTTTAAAACACCCTCATCTCCGGTAAAATAAAATAGACAAAATTGTGAATTAGATTGTACATATTATGAGCTCTAAGATGTACACCGGGTAGTAAGTAACCTACAAGTTAAATGCTGTGAAATATCAATGCGTACAAGCCAAAAACCCTGGCTTCGGGCTTTTATTTAGATTGAAGGAAAATATCAAGTTTAAAGTCCAAAATACACCAGTTGTTTTTAGCAGATTATAGAGAAATGCATTGGATAGACAAGAACACTAAATATAGTAGATTTCTGTTGAAAAATAAAAAAATACTCGTATAATAAACAACTATACAGGGTGAGGCAGATAAAGGGCCTATTAGAAATATCCTGAGAACTAAAGGTAAGAGAATCATGAAAATTGGAATACAGGGGTTTTGAGGTATGAACTATTTAATGAAAATATTTTGGTCTTTTTGCTACTTCCGGTTATACCGGAAGTTGATTGTAACTTCGTTTTTTCAAATGGGACACCCTGTATGTTTTTACATTTTTGGATTTTGCTCGATGTCTTCTTTCTTAAAACATAAAATTTTGTAATATTATACAGGGTAGCTTAAAAGATAATTACGGTTTTTTTATAAATTTAGTAGCAAACTTCACACCCTTTAGAATTGTACTGGTTTGATATCAAAAACTCCATTTATGTTCAAGTGATTTTTGATATAGTCTATTATTATTAAAAATTATTAATGTAATGAAATGTTTAATTTTAGTATACAGGGTTGGTCGAAACTCGGAATGAGTGTTATCTGATTTTCTTAAATATAACACCCTGTATTTTAGTATTGTAATGAAATAATATTTTATAGTACTTTTTTATTTCTTAAACATTCCCTATACCGTAATGCTTTAATTTGTAAGTTATTCGTAGTTCTTTAAGCCAAACATAAATTGCAAAAAAAATTACGTGAAATTTTATTAGGTTTGCCGTGAAAATATTTAATCATAAATAATTTTTCGAAAATAAATACATATTAATCTCAACTGACCCTTAATTTATTAATACTGGTTGATATATCAAAATAACTACGCAGTTAAGATTGTTGGTGTGTTTAATATTAATAAAAACATACAATATTCTATCTAGTTGGCAATGACTTTGACACTAAATTTAATATGCTTAAACATTTGCTTTGCTTAAACATTCTACTATTTTTGAAGTTCCAGTTGCTTTGCTACCATTGCTAATATGAATTTTTCTAATGAGGGACTGATTCAGATGTTTTTTGTTCTAGGAGAGCATAACAAATAAAAATGTGCTACTAGCAATAATAATTTATGATCAGCAATTCCATGATAGATGACAACCAAAAAGAGAAACTTTTCAAAATTTACAAGAGCGGTTTCGACGAACTGGAAGTTCAGATTACGAGAAATCTGATCGAACAAAAAGTATTTTAAGTGATTAAAATGAATTAAATGTTAGTGTCACTGAGAATCTGCATATTAGTATTTATGAACGTTCTCGTAATCTAAGTGTCTAGTATGTCGAAACTATTCTAGTAAACTTTGAAAAGTTTCTCTTCTAAACTTTGAAAAGTTTCTCTTCTTGGCTGTCATCTATCAGGGAGATGCAGATGATAAATTCTTATTATACTAGTAGTACATTTTTGCTATATTCTCCTAAAACAAAAACTTTATTAATCAGTTCCCCAATAAAAATTTATATTAGTAATGGTAACAAATCAAATGGAACTATAAAAATAATATATAATGTCTAATGTTTAATCAAGTTTAGTGTCAAAGCCATAGCCAACTGGGTAGAATATGGTTTGTTTTTTATTTAAATGGTTTAATGGTATGGTTTAATTAATATTTTATGCACCAACATCTTAAAAACGTAGGCATTTTGGAATCTTATCCAATATTAATAAATTAAATAATATTGGATATTGTATATATATAAAAAATATTAATAATAAATCAGTATAGATTAACATGTCGTACTTATTTTCAAAAAATTATTTATGATTGATTATTTCACGGCAAACAATAAAATTTCACGTAATTTTTGTTGCAATTAATGTTTGGCTTAAAGAACTACGAATACCATACAAATTAAAGCAGTTAGGTATAGAGAATGCTTAAGAAATAAAAAAGTACAATAAAATATAATTTCATTACAATACTAAAATACAGGGTGTTCCGTTTAAGAAAACTCAGATAATACTCATTCCGACTTTCGACCAACTCTGTATACTAAAATTAAACATTTCGCTATATTAATAATTTTTAATAATAATAGACCATATTAAAAATCACTTGAACATAATTGGAGTTTTTGATATCAAATCAGTACAATTCTACAGGGTGTGAAGTTTGCCACAAAATTTATAAAAAACCGTAATTATCTTTTAAACTACACTGTATAATATTACAAAACCTCATATTTTAAGAAAGAAGGCATCGAGCAGAATTCAAAAATGTAAAAATATACAGGGTGTCCCATTTGAAAAAACGAAGTTACAATCAAGTTCCGGTATAACCGGAAGTAGCAAAGAGACCAAAATATTTTCATTAAATATTTCATACCTCAAAACCCCTGTATTAAAATTTTCATGATTATCTTACCTTTAGTTCTCGAGATATTTCTAATAGGCCCTTTACCTGCCTCACCCTATATAGATATGACAAAGCATAATTTAGACGCTCAGAGAAATATGAATGCAAATATTGCATTTATCTCAAAACTTTTTTGGGGTTAGGCCACTGTTGCTCTGAGCGCCTCAATTATTCTCTCGGTTGGAGGTGTTTAGCTCCAAATACCAAATGGAAGTAAAGTTTAAAATAAATAAAAACCATCATACGACCCATAGCAACATCTTATGGCGTAGAAACTTAGATCATATGGATCATGACTGAAAATACAATAAATCTTAGTAATACTAAGTAAGTTATCGATCGAAGTAGTACAGAAAACGACAATAAATATTGTTCCCATACCACCAGAATGACAACAGGTGGAATACTTTCTTTGGTTACAACCTCCCGAGATTTTCAAAAATTATAAATCATACAGGATGCCGAGAAAATTAAGATGAGAGAATTTTAAATATTTCACAACCCATCTGCTCAGCGTGGTAAAAGTTCCAACAAGAAAGGTTCCTTAGTACTCAACTTTATTAGTAGTACTTAATGTACTTATTGAGTACTTAGTACTCAATGTTATTATAATCTCAAGTCAGTATTCCACTACCTCTTTCATTTTCCAAGAGAACGACCCCTGACGCTGATGATGGAGCAATCAGAACTGAGTCAGGACATGATGCCATCGAAGTACCTCAGCACAATGCGGAAGGTATTTTTAATCGCACAATCTATTTTGCTATCGTCATTTCTCCTTTAGAACTGACACCATCTCTTTTATTTTCCAGAACAAGCGGAATATATATCGGGACCCATCGCCACCGAGCCAGGACCTTCTAAAAAGACAACGGCTCATATAATTTTATATTATACAAACTTGTATTTTGCAGAGATTATAGATTATAAAAATTTACAGAGACCGTTAAAAATTAGCAATTTTCAACTTGCACTTTAGACCGAAATGTTCGTCTGAAAAAAAAGTAAATAGTGATATTTGTACTTGTAGAGAATTTTAAGTACTTTAATTTCTGTTGAGAGACCATTTACTAAAAGTTAATAGTTTTCGAGATTTAAGCAAAAAAGCGGGATAAAGCAGAAATGTTTCGCGTTTTTCGCGATTTACTCAAAGTTCCGTCACGAAATTTTGTCCGCAAACCTCATATTCGGATTCAGCAGCCCGAAATACATATTACGTAATGAAAGAAATCAGATCTACCCCTAAACTTTTCCACTAGGGGGCTCGTAGAGTACAAATTGACTAAATTATGTCAGCCATTTTGAATTTAGACACCTTAGAGGTTCAATACCAAGTGGTCAAAATCGTTATCCCAAAATTTACATACAAATGATAATCATTAACAGCTTTTAACAAATATTTTTCTTCTAAGAACGAATTTTAAAAACAAATAATTTTGACTCTATCGTATAAGCAATTTTTCCTCGTGATTTATTGTCACTAAAACGAGAATTTTTCTGTCCTAATAGCATGTGGTTGTCTTTTTAAATACAAATCACATGCTATGAGATTTTCTGACCGATATTGTTGATATCACATTATCGAATGAATTCTCTTTCAATAAAGTCTTCCCAGGAACGCAACTCACTAAATATTGGAAATATTATTTTTAAAGTCATCTACTTTAAAACGTATAATATTAAATCTGAATTCTTAATATGAATGAGTCATCTAACATTAAATTATTAGAAGACATTTTTACCTTCTTCTTCTTCTTCTTTAAGTGCCCTCTCTTCGACGGAGGTCGGCAATCATCATAGCTATTCGGACTTTCGAGACGGCTGTTCTAAAAAGTTCATTTGATGTACATCCGTACCATTTTCTGAGGTTGCGAAGCCATATTCTACCTCTCACTATGCCTCTTTTTTCTTGGATATTTTCAATTTTTTTAACAAGCAACAAAAACTAAATTTGTTAAATTTATTAATGTTTAATATTTTGATAATGATTTCCGAAGTGGAAATCGAAACGTCAAATAAACTTAATTTTAAAGTAAAATTGTAGCTTATTCCCACAAAAAATACTAAACTTCATTAGAGTACCAGAAGAAAATAACTTCAGAACAATATTAAAATGTTTTAAAAATGTTTTAAAGTAAACCGATTTTTGTAAGTCTAAAAACGTATTAAACAGCACGAAAACGTGAGTAAACATGTCATTTTCTCAGTTCGATTGTAGCAGCGGAAGCGAATAGTTCTCTGTGTGATCGAAGTGCTAATTATTAGAGTTGTTGTTGTTTTTACCAAAAAATGGAATTAAATTCAGATGGCAGAGGAAATCCACCTGACAGAGGAAGGATTGACGATGTTGCTAGTAATATGGATTATGAAGTTAATGAAAAACAAAAACAGTCTGAGGAAATTATAAATATTAATATTAATACACAATCAAAACAGGTACCGATAACAAATCCAAAAAACTTTTTACCAGATTATCAGGTAAGCAATAAAACAAATAATAATATAGGCCAGTCCATAATGTCAGAGGTGAAAAATAAATACAGTCAAGGTGACCAAGGTCCTTATTTTGTTTTTATGCAGAATAAGGAAGGGAACATCGGCCGATTGCATCGTATCGCGACAGCTCGGTTAATTTTAGGTGCAGTACCTGCAATTAAAGATAATATTGTTAATATTAATATTATAGGAAAAAATAAAATTAAAATTGAATGTAACACATATAAAAGCGCTAATATTTTAGTGGAATGTAAAAAGTTAATAGAAAGAAATTACGATTTATATATTCCAAATTTTTTTACTCAAAAGAGTGGGGTAATTAAAGGGGTAGACAAAAATATTTCAGAAAACGAATTAAAAGGTATTATTGTTCCAAGATACGGCAATTTTAAAGTAATAAACGTTAAAAGAATAAAGCGAAAAGAAAATGATCAACTGGTGGAGACGGGTACGATAGTGGTGTCTTTCAGAGGCCAAATGATTCCAAAACAAGTAATCATTGAGCGAATGATATACCAAGTGGAACCTTATGTTCCAAGAGTAATACAATGCCTTAATTGCATTAGGTACGGGCACGTTACGTCACAATGTCGTGGTAAGAAAAGATGCAGCAAGTGCGGACAGGAACATGATTCAGATGTATGTGATTTAACAGATCCCACTTGTATATTATGTTTTGGAAACCATTCAGCATTAGATCGAAACAAATGCGCTGAGTTTGAAAAACAAAAGGGTATTAAATATATAATGGCAAATGAAAATTTACCTTTTGAAGAAGCAAAATTAAAATACAGCAGTAGCTATAGAACAGTCCTAAATTCAACAAACACAGGAAATAGGTACACAGTGACAACCAAAAGAAAATGGAGCGAAGGAGCTCAAAATAAATCAGTTTATCCTTATTCAAAAGAACACGAAAATATACTGGACACTGCAAGCGCTTCTGCTTACCCGTCGCTACCAGTTATAAACAACCCATTATATCAAAATCAAACAAAAATAGTCCAACAAAACTCACTAACTAGTAAACAAATTACTGATAATATAGTAACAATATTTAAAAATTTCTTAGACAAAAACTTAATTCCAATAGCAAACAAACAAATTTTAGACGACATTAAAAGTAATATAGAAAAAGTTTTAAATGGCCCTAGTAAATAATAAGATTTTACAATGGAATTCACGATCAATAGTGAACAATAAAGGCCATTTTGAAAAGTACATTTTCGAAAATAAATTCTTAGCTATTCTTTTAAGTGAAACTTGGTTAAAACCAAATTCAAAGATAAGCTTTTCCCAATATAACATCTTCCGTGAAGATAGATCAGATGGTTATGCAGGAGTAGCGATATTATTAAGAAAAAATATCAATTTTCAGAACAATTTAAATTTTTATAAAATAAATAATGTCATGTGCGTTGCAGTACAGATTAAGATAAATAATAAAAACTTAAACTTATATTCCATTTATGCAAAACCCAAATTATGTGTGTCAAAAAACGAATGGGTTAAATTTTTCAATAGTTTACACAAACCTTTTTTAATAGGGGGAGATTTCAACTGCCATAATAAAATGTGGGGGTGTGATGTCACCGATCAAGAAGGTATTTATCTTTTTGAGGCTATGGAGCAATGTGGACTTAATTTCCTAAATGATGGGTCAGAAACATTAATTCGTAAACCTATGCATTTAAATAGATCTGCTATAGACTTAACAATTTGCTCTAGGGATATTTATTACAAATTTGATTGGCACACAGAAACTTTGAGTCTGGGTTCTGATCACTACCCAATAGTAATAGAATTTAACCATAATACTGATAGTAACGTTACTAATAGTAATGCTGTCATTGACACTAATGATATATCTAGATCTAGAATTACATGGGATATTAAAAAGGCAGACTGGGCTTTCTTTACCTATCTCTTAAACAATGAAAAGAATAATAATATATCAGATGGTTCAGAGCAAGAATATTCCACATTTTGTGACTCAATCAATTTAGCTAGTAAAAGCTCTATTCCAGAGAGGAAGAGAGGGCCCAATGCAAAATTTAATAAACCATGGTGGAATGATGATTGTAGGGACGCTATAAGACAACAAAAAGAAGCTTTTTTGCAGTTTAAAAGACTATCTAATTACGATAATTACTTAAAATATCAACAAGCAGAAGCTTATAAAAAAAGAATTATTTTAGGCAGCAAAAGAGCTTCTTGGAAAAACTTTTGTAGTAGTTTAAATAAAAATACACCTATTAGCAAAATATGGAATGAAATCAGAAAATTAAAAAACGTTTATAATCCTCCCAATAATCCGATAGTTGAAAATGAGTGGACAGATATATTTTTTAATAAAATTGCTAGACCTTGGGTTATAGAAGGAGAAATTAATCACAGGAACCCAACGGATAATAGACATGACAATGACGAAGCAAACGAAGACAACATGTTTCTCACTGAAGCATTTAGTCTGGAAGAAATAAAGAACTGCCTAAAAAGACATAATAATTCAGCTCCAGGATTAGATGGTATACACTATAGTATGTTGTATAATTTACCCATACATAAGAAAGTTCAACTACTAAACGTAATAAACAATATCTGGATGAGTATGGATATACCACGTGCATGGAAAGAGTACATCATAGTTCCAATTCTTAAGCCACACAAATCACCAAACTGTCCGGATTCGTATAGAGGCATTTCACTATCATCATGTGTGTTAAAAACAATGGAAAGAATGATTAAATGTAGACTAGAATTATGGTTAGAAAAAAATTCTAAAATACCTGCAACACAATTCGGCTTTAGAAAATCATGTTCTACGATGGAAAATTTAACGCACTTAATACTGGATATATATAACTCATTTTCCGCCAACAAGTCGGTATTTGCTACATTCATAGACATAGAAAACGCATATGACAATGTGAACCTACAACTTCTATACCACAAAATGAAGGAAATAGGACTGCCAGATACACTCTGCTGGAAACTTCATCAACTTTACATCAATAGAACTCTTTATCTTCAAATCAATAACAAACTAATAGGACCCAGAGTTTCAAACATCGGGTTACCCCAAGGGAGCATCTTAAGTCCAATATTATACACTATTTATACAGCGCATATAGGTCAAAGCATAATTACTAGCAAACAAGGTAAAATATTACAATTCGCAGATGATATATGCATATATGTAGACCAATTGGAAATAGAACAAGGCAGTAGAAAAATAAATACAGTATTTAAACATCTACAAGAAGACCTAGATCAAATAGCATTAAACATATCAACAAAAAAAACACAAGCTTGTATATTCTCCCGAAAACGAAACATTCCAGAAGTAGTGGAGTTGCAAAATGTCTCGTTTAAAGTTCAACCTAAAGTTAAATATTTGGGTATTATACTGGATAGGAAAATGATTTGGAAAGATCATATTGAGTATATCGTAGCAAGAGCTGACAAAGGGTACAATGCGTTACGAGCAGTAAACTATACAACCTGGGGAGCAGATCCCAACATAGCATTACTAATGTATAGGTCATATATAAGGTCAATATTAGATTACGGATGTTACTTTTACAATCAAGCCGCCAAAACCCATCTTCAAAAAATAGACATCCTTTCAAATAAATGTCTCAGATTATGTATAGGAGCTTTGATGAGTACTCCAATATCAAACCTAAGCGTAGAATGTAATGAACCACCGTTATGGTTAAGAAGGAAAATTCTGTGTGAAAAATTTATAACTAAAATGATAACTAAAGAAAGCATAATATGTAACAACTGCCACAAACTTTGTATAAATGACCTAACCACAGAATACTGGAGGAAAAAGACAACATTACTACTTGCTGAAAGTTACAATAGATTAAGACAATTTAAAAATAAACTACATACATCAACTCTGCCATCTATGTTTCAGATAAATCTAAACAATATACCAAACATACAACCAACCTACATGAGAGATTACTCGAAATTTCCAGTGTACTTAAGGAATGCCATGTTTAATGTGGATATAGAAACTTTATTTCCGGGACATTACCAAATTTATACCGATGCCTCAAAAATGAATTCGAGGGTGGCCGTTGCCGTGTGGGACCCTAGGACAAGGTATAAAGAGGGTATACGACTTAATGAAAATTTTACAACATTTTCAGCAGAACTTATTGCAATACTGAGAGCATTGCAGTATATAAGCAGTATAAACAATAATGAAGAGAAATTCCTAATCCTTACAGACAGCAAAAGTGCTTTACTTAAACTGGAAAGTTTGAAGGACATATCAAACTACATATATATTGATATTATTAAGGCATATATCGCACTTAAGGATAAGGGCAAACAAATATCATTTTGTTGGGTAAAAGCCCACTCTAATCTTAAACACAATGAAATAGTAGATACTTTAGCTAAGAAGGCTACCGAACAAGAAATTGAAAGTGAATATAAATTAACATTAAATGATATTTACGCTAATATTACTAGCAATAAAACCAAAACCTGGCAACAATGGTATAACAACTCAACAAAAGGGCTATTCTATAAAAACATACAATTAAATATTCCAGCTAAATCCTGGTTTAATCATTATCACGGCGAAAAAATCGTTGTTTCATATATATGCAGACTTAGATTTGGACACTGTCTAATTCCAGAACACAAATTTAAAATAGGTCTTAGTGATAGTAATCTTTGTGAATGTGGTGAGTTAGGATCTGCAGAACACATGATACTAAACTGTAGACTAAAGATAATCGAAATAAATCATTTCATGAATCAAGTATATAGAGAAACCAATATTACAAGACCTTTTAATCTAATAACAATATTATCTAGTTTAGACGAACGTGTATATGAGATCCTAATTAAACACATACTTAGTATAAAATTAAAATTGTAAACTATAATACCTGTGTTTATCCCATTTGTCTACCTACCTTTCCGTGGTCTAGTCTTGTGTGTGTGCATTGCTCTGAAAGACCCCTGAGCAGAAGTACTCCTTGTTGACATTCCTTATAATACAATTAAAAAAAAAAACAAAAAAAAATAATAATAAAAAAAAGAAAAAAAAAAAGAAAGAAAAAAAAAAGAAAGAAAAAAAAGAAAGAAAAAAATATATATAAAAATAAAAAATAAAAAAAAAAAGAAAATAATAATAAAAAAAACATAATAAAGAATAATATTGAATAATACTAGAATATATTTATGATATAGATATATGTATATAAATGTGTAATATTGTATGATTGTAGCTAAAGATTAAATTATCCATTTATTGTTATAGAATCTAGGTATATCTTTAAAATACAAAATCTTATTTTAATAGTAATATGTGAGATAAATATCTGTAGAGCAAAAATAAGTTCGGCTAATGGATTAAGTCCACAGTCAGGAAATTCGATGACACACACACACACACACATGTCATTTTCACCTGGTTTTCCCTAAAAAGGGCGCTTTTTAAATAAGACAAGCCAAATAAAACGATTTCGTCGGGTTGTTGACACAAGATACCTCCACCGCACCATTAAAAGATCTACGACGCAAGTGGTAAATCCTCATCCATTACACTAACATCATCCAGATTTATCCCATCGCATTCAAATTGGAAAAAGCTACTTTCCACGCTATTCTTCGGACCCGATCTACTAACCAAATCATCGCATCACGTCGGGCCGCATGGAATAGAGATGCGTGTGTTCAATGTGGTTTTGAAAAGTAACTATTCGAAAAGTAGTGATTTGAAAAGCAATAGAATGAATCTAATGTGATTGTGTTAAATGTGTTATTAATATCAATAACTATATTAATCTGTGTCGTTCCAGAAATTCTCCTCGAAGCCTTTGTCAGATGTTTCTAGATGCAGTAAGGAGGGTGCTAATAACCGACAAAATAACGCAAAAGGAAGAAAACATATCAAGTTCTGAGATAAAAAGGAATTAAACTAGTAGAGGTAGGAGATTTAGCGATAACAACCTATAAATTTGTATTCTATTTATTGTTTTCCACCTTTACATGTATTGGACGAGTATATCGCCACTGTGACAGTGACAGTTTTAGTTGATATACTCCTCTAATAGGTCTAAATATGGAAAACAATAAACATAGTGTAAATTTATAGGTTTTTATCGCTAAATTTCCTACATCCACTAGTTTCATTTCTTTTTATCTCACAACTTAATATGTTTTCCATTTTTTGCGTTATTTTGCTGGATTAGCACGCGCATCACTGTATATCTTGGTAGAACAATAATCCTGTTAGTCCAGAAAGCCACTGCGCATCCGCTAACAAAAATATTCTGATTCGGATTTTTTGCATAATCTTACTCAAAAAGGACTACTTTTAACAAATTTGCATGTTGCCAGGACCAAAAGGTGGTCAAAAATTTTTTAAACGTTTTTTTTTTTGTTTTTTCCTAAAATTATTTTTTTGCATGGAAAAAAGTTCTTTTTAGATTTTTTGGATCATTCCAAACAGAAAAGGTCTTTAGTGACTTTTCTCTAAAAATGATAGTTTTTGACATATAAGCGATTAAATATTGAAAAATTGCGAAATCGGCCATTTTTAACCCTCAAAAACTATGTGAAAAACTGAAAATTTGAATGTTGCCAAAGTAGGTAGATTGATGAAATCCCGAAGAGTTTTTTGGAATACAATATTCAGAACTCCTTTGTTTTTTAATTGCTAATCAAGCGTGCGCGACACTATTTTCCACCGACAGTATGGTGCAAATGAAAGGAATAAATTTGTTACTTCGTAAACCGGCGACTTTAAGGAAAAATCCCAAAACAGGTCGATTTTTATTTTTGTTATGATATTGTGGCATATATGGTATACTAGTGACGTCGTCCATCTGGACGTGATGACGTAATCGATGTTTTTTTTTTAAATGAGAATAGGGGTCATATACTAGGTCATTTGAAAGGTTCTTTAATTCTCTATTCAGTAATATAAACATTTACATAATTATTTATACAAGGTGTCCAAAAAATGTTTATTAAATTAAATTATTTGACAAAATAAGAAGTAGAAAGATACCCTGTATAAATAATTATGTAAATGTTTACACTACTAAATAGAGAATTGAAGAACCTTTCAAATGAGCTACCACATACAAAAACTAGCAAATTTCAACTTGCACTTTAGACCGAAAGGTTCGTCTGAAAAAAAGTAAATAGTGATATTTGTAGAGAACTTTAAGTACTTTAATTTGTATTAAGAGACCATTTACTAAAAGATAATGGTTTTTAAGATTTATGCAAAAAAGTGGGAAAAAGCAGAAATTTTTCGTTTTTTCGCGATTTACTCAAAGTTCCGTCACGAAATTTTGTCCGCAAACCTCATATTTGGATAACTACTACTTACTATTCAGTAATATAAACATTTACATTATTATTTATACAGTGTGTCCAAAAATTTTTTATTAAATTAAATTATTTGACAGAATAAGAAGTAGAAGGACACCCTGTATAAATAATTATGTAAATGTTTACACTACTGAATAGAGAATTGAAGAACCTTTCAAATGAGCTACCACATGATTCCTATTCTCGTTTAAAAAATCATCGATTATGTCATCACGCCCAGACAGATGACGTCACTAGTATACCATATACGCCACAATATCATAACTTAAAAATAAAAATCGACTTATTTCGGGATTTTTCCTTAAAGTCGCCGGTTTACGAAATAAGGAATTTATTCCTTTCACTTGCACTATACTGTCGGTGGAAAATAGTGTCGTGCACGCTTGATTAACAATTGAAAAACAAAGAAGTTGTGAATATTGTGTTGCAAAAAACTCTTCGGGATTTCATCAATCGATGTTTATAGAATATCTGCCTGCCTTGGCAACATTCAAATGTTCAGTTTTTCACATATGTGTGTGTGGAAAGATAATGGCATGGAATCAAGTCCATTTGCCACAGAAAGTTGTAAAAGGAATTTTCTTATAGTATAACTACAGAAATGTGGGTTATGCCGTTTTAAATTTGTATTTTATTTTCTTTAATAAAATTTACTAAAAGTTCCAAGCTGTTTTTACTGGCAGCTAACAAAATGTGTGTGAGATTTAATGGAAGAAAATATTTCATTTCAATAAGTGTACGAATTAAATCATTGGATTTTTTTAAATGTTTTTTGCAGCCGAAAAATATATGATTTAGATCTCCGTAAGAGTTCTGATCACAACTACAGGCCGAGGACTGTATAATGCCCAGCTTAGCAAGGTGCGATGGAAATCGCCCATGATTTGTTTTAAGTCGAAAAACACTTGCCGAAAAGAATTTTGAAGTAGGGTAGTTGAAAATATATAGAGGTGGGGATGGTAGGGTAGGATGTATTTTAAAGTAGGTATTTTGTGAGTTTTCTACAGTATTTTCCCACTGTCGTTCCCATTTTAATCTTATTTTATTTTTTATCAAATGAAAGACGTCTGGTAATGTATAAATATTACAAAGAACTCCGTTAAGTACTGCTTCCTTAGCCAAACTATCAGCTTTTTCATTACCTAGTATACCTGTATGACCTTTGACCCATACAAATGTTATATTTAAATCTGCTATCAAATTTTTTAAATTGCATAATATAGGACATTTCATTCTTTCAAATTTTATGCTTTTTATTGACTCCAATGCAGACTTAGAATCAGTTAGTATTACTCCATCTCGTAAATTATTTGATGTTAACCAAGTAATGCCCTTCCAAATTGCTATAAGTTCAGCAGTATATATGCTACATATTGATGGTAATTTAAACATAAATGATTGTTTTGTATTTTGGATAAAAACTCCACAACCAACTCCGTGTTTTGTTTTTGATCCATCTGTATATATAAATGGCTTATTGACTAATCCACCTAATATGGATTTTAGAAGGGTGTGATTTATATGATGGTATTCTGTATAATTGGGTATTATGACTCTGTGTGGTTTTATTAGTGGTCTATAGGGTATGGTATACATAAACAATGTTTTATTTTTACCAAAAGAATTGTGATCAGCATTGGTCTCAACGAAAGCTTCTGCCAGTGGAGGAGAATTCTTTAATTTCCAAAAGCGGTTTGTTAAATCTTCTTTTGCAATATCACTTAATTTGTTGATCATGTTTGACTCTAAGGATTTTAGTTTTAAAAGATATTTTTGTGATAATAGCTGCCGACGCAAATCCAAAGGCAATTCATTACATTCTGCCAGTATTGCTTTCACCGGTGAAGATATCATTCCACCTATGCAAGTTCTAAGACATTTATATTGAACTCTGTTTATTTTGTTTAGATTGGTGTTACAAGCAGATCCGTATAAACAACATCCATAGTCAATGATAGACCGCACATAGGCTCTATAAAACAATAAAGCTATACCAGTAGCTGCGCCCCAACTTCGATTTGTTACACACCTAAGCAAATTATAGCCTTTCTCACATTTGTTTATTAAGTGACGTATGTGACTCGACCATAGTAACTTGGTGTCAACAATGATACCTAAATACTTAAACTCTTTAACTACCGACAAGGTACGCCCACACAGAGTTAATCTCTCTGGTGCACGTAGTCTATGCCTGGTAAAAAACATAATAGAGCATTTTTCTGTTGAAAGGGTCATACCAGTTTCTTCTGTCCATGTACTTACCTTATGCATAATATTATCAAGAGCCTCAGTGCATGCTTCATAACTATTTTGGATGGTGTATATACAGATATCATCTGCATATTGTATGCAATTTACGGAATTATGAAATAGTGAATGAATATTGGCAGAATATATATTAAAGAGTATAGGACTAAGTACAGATCCCTGTGGCAACCCATGATAAACAACCCTTGGACCATGTAACACATTTCTATGGTCTCTAATATAGACATGTCTAGAAAAATATAGTTGCAATATATTTAGAGCAGTCGTTTCGCTAAGACCAATCTTAACCATTTTCTGTTTAAGTATATTTATATTTACAGAGTCGTAAGCTCCTTTTATATCTAGGAATAAACAAGCTAGATACTTGTTGCCAGAAAAGGCAATCTGGATGTCATTTACTAAATGAGTTACTGCATCCAAAGTACCATATCCCCTTCTAAAACCGTATTGAGTATTAGGTAAGATATTGTTATACTCGATGTACCACTCCAGTCTTGTTTTTATCATTCTTTCGAACGTTTTAGTTATACATGACATTAAAGATATAGGGCGATAAGAGGAAGGCATATTTCTATCTTTAGTAGGTTTTAAAATTAAACAAATGGTAATTTGTTTGAGATGCTCAACATAGTTTGAATTCACCCACCAATCATTGTATATATTTAGTATAAAATTCTTAGCAACTTGGGGAAGATTTTTAATAATGTCATATGTAACATAATCATTACCCGGAGCAGTACATCTAGAGGTCTTAATTGAAGCTTCAAGTTCTGTTATATCAAAAGGTGCATCCATGTAGTGGCTGCCAATTTTCTCGTTCGGACCTTCAAGCATATTTGGCACAAAACTAGGTGCTACAATATCAAAAATTTGGTTTATTAGTTCTTCAGATAGAGGATGTTTTTTAAAAGTTGAGTTTTTGTTCGATATTTTTTTTATAAAACTCCAAATTTTTGATATTGGGGTATTTTTATTTAATTTGTTAATAAAATTTTTCCAGCATAGTTGTTGCTTTTGTTTAAAAAGTAATTTAGCTTTGGCCTGAATATGCTTAAACTTGAGGTAATTTTCATAATTCGTGGTAATTTTATATTCATGGTATGCGTCTTTTCTATCATTAACAATTAAAGTGCATTCATTATCCCACCAAATAGGATTTGGAGGTTTTTTACTGTTACCTGAACGAGATTTCATTGACTTAGAAGCTGCATCATTTATTACTTTCATAAAAAAATCAAAGGAGTTATTATTACTGTTATTGTTATAGATTTGTGTTTCGATTAGGTTTTGAAAAAGCGTCCAGTCAGCTGAAGACTCAATCCATTTTCTAGAAGGTGTTTTGTTAGTGGGGGTATATTCCCGAGATATAGTAATATGGATAGAGAGATGATCTGAGCCAAGTGTATCATTCAGAGGATTCCATTCAGATAAACTTAAAAGGCTAGGTGAGACAAAGGTAAGATCTATGGCAGAAGGTCTTTCGTTAGGTCTGACTATCTTAGTAGGTCGTCCGTCGTTTAAAATAATTAGGTTAGTTTCTTCTATAGCTTCTACAAGTCGATTTCCTTGTGAGTTATCTATTGTAGAGCCCCAAAGACTGTGATGACAGTTAAAATCACCGCATATAATGACATCACCCTGTAGTTGTGAAAAAAGATTATTCCAGTCAGTCTTAGTTGCTTTTATGTTGGGAGCTTTATAAATGGAGGCTAAGGATATCTTAAGGTCATCGATATATGCTGCACATACTTCTATTTTGGAATTAAAGTTTTTACGAATTGAAATTTCATGATAGCATAGGGAATCTTTAATAAGTATGGCAGTGCCTCCGAATCCATCAGTTCGATCTACATGTAATATATTGTAAGTTGGTAACTGAAATATTTTCTTTTTAGATAACCAAGTTTCGTTAAGCATAATTAAATCAAATTTAACAGGGTGATCGTTTAGAAAATTAATAAGATTAGCTTTGTTTTTTGTAATGGAGTTACAGTTCCATTGCAATATATTTATCATCTACTTAATAATAATTTTCGTCACTATCACTATCATTGTATTGTATCGTATCTAAGATTGTTCTGAGTTCTGTTTGTGTTTCCTGGATAGCTAGTGGATCTGGGTTTACTAAATTAAATTTTTTAAGCATATTTTCAAAAATAGATGGAAGTTTCTGCAGTATCTGTGATTCTAATTTTTCTTTGTATGAATGGAAAGCTTCTCTATGTGGATTAGGAATGATAGGGTTTGAAGAGGTATTTTTAAGTTTAAATGAAGGGGTTTATTAACTGAAAGGGGCGAACTTACTTTGCGCTTTTTCGGCTGTTGGTAATGAGGACGTGGTACCCAATTTTTATTACTCGTGGAGGGGGAATTGTTCGTGTCAATATTACCATTCAGCTCAGGGAAATTGTTTAAATTATTTAAAATATCGAAATTATTATGTGTTACTATTTTAGCGTAAGACGGATTTCTTACAATAACTTCAGCTTCTTTAAATGATACATTTTTTTCAGACATGATCTTTTTAATTTTTAATTGTTCCTGGTATTTCGGGCAAATTTTTGATACGGACTGATGGTCATGCTTTTCACAGTATATGCAGTAAGTGTCAGAAGTGCAATCGGTATCATCATTTTCATCGTGGGTTTGACCACATTTTTTACATTTAGTTGTAGTGCTTTTACAGTATTTGGCTGTGTGGCCATATCGAAGGCACCTGAAACACTGAACTACAGGATATATGTAGGGCTCTACAGCAAATCTCACCAAATCAATTTTAACAAATTTTGGGCAAACTATTTCCTAAAAACGTCAAGACAATCATTTGCCTAGGGACAAACTGTGTCTCATTATCAGAATCAACTATCCTACGTTTCATTCTTTTTACATCTACAACTTTATGTTCACTTTCGATATTCTCCATTATATACTTTTCGGACAAAAATGTGTCAATTTGTCTGATAATTGCCTTTTTATGGTTGAAAAAAATAGGTATATACGCGATCAAATTGTTATCTTTTATTAACCTTCGGAGTACGGAGATTATTTGACTTACTTAGATTACGAAGATGGGTCAAGCGTGACCCATTCTCATTTTATTTATAAGGATGTTTTAAATAGTCAGTATTAATAAACAGTATCTTTAATTCAACAAAAAACAAACAAACATAACCATTATAATCCTAAATTATTGTATTTAAAATTTTTAAGATGGTTTCCCATGGGTATACACTAGTTCGCTGCGGCGGCCAGATTTTAATAACTTACAGAAAACGGGCATAGGTAAATTCGCTCCGGCCATATATTTGAATACGTATACCCGTAAACAGAGACGGCTGCGATTTACGTGTACCTACAAACATATTAAAAATATTTTTCGGAATCCGAAGACCGGGTCAGCACTGACCCGGCATCATAGATGTTACGTAGAGGAAAAACTGTAATTTGCATGTTCACGAATTATATACGAAAATATAGACTGAAACAAATAAGGAGAACTTACGATCAATCGGATTTGTAAAAAAATTATTTCATAAAATATTAAGAAATAAGTGAATTTCGGGTCACGCTTGACCCAGTCTTCGTACTCCGAAGGTTAATTTATGTCCTATAATGGCATTAGCAATATTATAAGATTTAAAAATAATTTTTACTTTATTTCTCCCGACTAATTTTATGTCAATAACATGTGTGTTAAAAGTAGTATTTTTAAATAAATAGTGCCCAACTTTAACAGCCGATAAATGACTTTTTTGATCAACCGGTTCAACGATAACATAGTACGGTCCGATGTCTGTCGAAATATATTTGTTGTCTAAATTATATATTTTATTATCAATTTCCATTTCGCCTTGTATATCTTTCTCATCTGGTGGGTCTTTTCCAGACGGGGGAGTACCCCCGTCGGAAGAGTTACTCATTATAATATTAAAAAACTTGTACTTACCTTAATTATGGGTTTATGAAATAACAAACCAAAATAAAATATCTACCTGCCTAAATTCGAGCAAAAAGTAATTAAGCGCGTGTAACAAAACCAACCTTACTGTTCGGAAGACACACTAATACTGCGTTTTAATACTAGTTTTTCACATAGTTTTTGAGGGTTAAAAATGGCCGATTTCGCAATTTTTCAATTTTTAATCGCTTGTAATATATGTCAAAAACTATCATTTTTAGAGAAAAGTCACTAAAGACCTTTTCTGTTTGGAATGATCCAAAAAAATAAAAAAAAAAATTTTCCATGCAAAAACAATAATTTTAGGAAAAAAGCAAAAAAAACGTTTAAAAAATTTTTGACCACCTTTTGGTACTGGTAACATGCAAATTTGTTAAAAGGAGTCCTTTTTGAGTAAGATTGTGCAAAACATCCGAATCAGGATATCTTTCCTAGCGGATACGCAGTGGTTTTCTGGACTATGTAAATTTTTTACTTAATCCTTTAGTGGCGAGCCTTTACTTAACCCTAAACTACTGACCTAGATGTTTCAGGACGTTATACTCTGACATGCGGTATGTCATACCGATGCCTATTCTCCTTTGTTTTCAATATGATTTTTTCTTAAATAAATGTATTTGTTTTTTACGTCAACTACGGAATGATTCTTCACGCTGATGTAGACTAGAATACTGCTTCAAATAAAATAAACTTCATTTTTTCAAAAAAATTATGAACACATGGATTATACTAAAAAAAATGGTGGAGGTTCTCACAAAATCGTTTATAAAAATTGTATTACAAAAAAATTTAGTATTCAATACTAAATACAACTAAAAAATAGCAAAATAATGTTGAAAGGAGTTGAAAGTAGAACAACTGGATGAACTTGTTACCATACTAAAAGCGAAAGAATACTGCTTCAAATAAAATAAACTTTATTTTTTCAAGAAAATTATGAACATGGATTATATATTAAAAAAATGGCGGAGGCTCTTACAAAGTCGAACCCGCTTATTAGAATACCGGTTAAAGGAATACCCTGTTGATTATTAGAATATTGAATTCTTAGATTGAATTATTAGAATATCCCGGTTATAGGAATACTTTTTCTTGGCACGACGGCTATTCCAATAAGCGGGTTCGACGTAGTTTATAAAGTGTATTACAAAAAAATGTAGTATTGGTAAATAATGTTGAAAGGAGTTGAAAGTAGAACAACTGGATGAACTTGTTGCCATACTAAAAGCGAAAGAATGTTATATTGGACTGCTTTTAATTATAGAAACGTAAACAATCACATGCGGTACATGATACCGCAAGAAATCTTTACTTCAACGTAGGTCAAATACTAAACCACACTAAAACGTACAATTAAACACCACTTGAAGGTAGACAGAGGCTGTTCTAAGATTCTTTTATAAAACAGGTTTCACAACAAAATATATTTTCAGCGCGGTATTGCATACCGCATATCAGTGGTTAAGGGTTATGTTACATGGTAGGTCAGAATGTTATTTTATCATCTAAAATTACAATATTATGCCAAATAATTATATCATGGTTATGCCAAACAAAATTTTGATTATTTGTATATTTAAACTAACGTACCTAGTAACGGATATGATACAGTATGCAGTAGTGCTGCTCATACTTTCTAACTCTACCAGCATATAATTATAGAAGATAATATTATGTTGTTATAAGAAGAAATTTTCTCTTGCTGAAGCGCAATATGAACTATTAAGCTTCAGACGAAGTAGTTTTCAATCCTAATAGTAAATTATTAATATTGAAAATATTAAAAATATTACTAAAAGATTTTTAAATTGAAAACTTATTGGTACCCTTTCCTGGTGACACCAAGACTTCTACAATTTGCAAGTCAAATGGATGCTGCAGTGAAGACGAGACGGAAGGAATTCTACACTATGCAATTCACATCCCCCGTCTGCAGCTGGTAAAGTTCCAACGGAAAAATGCACCTAGTTACTCTACGGAGTAATACGATTATAAAATAAAAATGTATACCATTTTTATTCAGTTGCAATGCGAAGGCAAAACAATCTTACTTTTCAATTAGAATACGGAGTGCAGTCCAGTCCCTTGCAGAGTTATGTCACGATAACTTTCACAATGTAAGTTTGTCTCCTTTTTTGTAGAATGGGAAAGAATCTGTTTTCTAATTCTGAGAAATTTACTTTTGGTAACTTTTTTGCGTTCCTAGCAGAGCTTAAAATTGGGTTTTTAAAAATGAATTTGGCTTCTGTTTGTTTGCTATCTCTCCTTGGTTTTCGGTTTTTCGGGGTTTGTATATCCTTCTCCTCTTATGTTTTAATTACAGTATTATGGGTAGGTATATTTTATTTTTAGGTCAAGGTTGTGTTTCATTTTCTAGTTCGGGTTATTTTATTTTCTTTTATCTCTTTCATGTATTTTATATGCTATCTCTTGTGCTTTTTCACAAGCAGTTATTCTTAGTCTAGTTTTCTCATTTATATATCCTTTTTGTTCATTTCATTCTTATATGGTCTTCTTACAATATTCATTAGGATTGGCCAACCCTACTCCTTTACCAGAGTTTAATATCGGAAGTGGCGTTGTGAGCTGATTAGTCCATCCACGAGTACAAAGGTTAAAGTATTTAATTAAAAGCCATACTCATATATGCTCATATGAGCATGTATGTATGAGTACCGTATGAGCAATAAAACCGAAAACCAAGGAGAGATAGCAAACAAACAGAAGCCAAATTAATTTATAATAACCCATTTTTAAGCTCTGCTAGGAACTGTTTTAAGCTCTGCTAGTATTAGAGAAAAATAGTTGCACAGTGGGCATATAAAATTCTTTAAAAAATACTGTTGAAAGCTGGGATCCAATAACAAATAATCGAATCATTAAAATAACGGCTGGGTCCAGCTCTATCATAGGTTTTGGCTAAATCTCTGCTCCTTTTTCGACCCTATCCTATCACAGGTCAATGTAGTCCAGGTAGGATTCTTAAACCGGAAGGGTTGTGGCAATGAATATGTGGGTCAGGATTTGTAAGGTATTTACGAGTAAATGGACTAGAATTTTTCTGTAGTTTATTTGGGCGGCCCGGACACAAATGGTTTGGCTATAATACTATGTTCTGTTCTTTGTTGATGTCTTTTAAACCGCAGAATATTTTATTATAAAGGTATAGGAAAAATAAAACAATAAGGAATGCACGTAATTTTCCCCTTGTTGCCATATTTTAAATTTGAAAAAATATATAGGGAATAATCAGATTTTTTGACACTCCCTTTCCAATCACAGCGAGCATTTCAGTGCCTAAAATTAGTGACGAGTTTATATTGACGTTATTATTATATTTGATAAGATGGAAGATTTCAAGAAGTTGACGTTTATGACACTGCTGGGAGGCATTGTATTTATTTATATTTGCACCACATTGTGTTTTTTAAGTTTTTTACCTTTAATATTTTTGAAGATATTCTTCTTTAGCGGCGAATCGATTGACGGTAAAATTGTACATCAACCACGCGCATGCGCACACTGACAGTATGTAGTTTTGACAGTATTAGTCCTGTCGCCAGGGGGGGTACAACGGCCTCCTTAATTCAGATGGACTTACCCAAGTTTTTTTTTATATATTTTGACCCGTAGAATACGAATTTTTTGGGTAACAGTTGATCCGGATGTCGATAAGATTGTTATAGACAAAGAACTTGAGGAATTACATAACAGCGATTTCTCGAAAAACAAAACATCTTTTTGTATTTTTTGGGTCATTTTAAGCAAAAAATATTCCTACAAGTTTTTTCGTAGAATGCATAGTTTTCGAAATAACCGCGGTTGAACTTTCAAAAAATCGAAAAATTGCAATTTTTGAACCCGAATAACTTTTGATTAAAAAATAAAGTAGCAATTCTGCTTACCGCATTTAAAAGGTTAAGTCAAATTATATCGGTCTTGATTATTTGCATTGCTAAAAATTAATTTTTTTATTGTTAAAAAAAGCTATAAACACATAGTGTTTCCCGTGCCTAATACATGCGTTTTAACGCATGCTACGTAGAAATTGCCTCGCTTGCACTTGTAGCTACTCTACCTACTCGTTCGATTTTAAATGAGAAATCATTGAAAACATCACTCACGCACTAGGTGTTTATAGCTTTGTTTAACAATAAAATAATAAATTTTCAGCAATGCAAATAATCAAAACCGATATAATTTGACTTAAACTTTCAAATGCGGTAAGCAGAAATGCTATTTTATTTTTTAATCAAAAGTTATTCGGGTTCAAAAATTGCAATTTTTCGATTTTTTGAAAGTTCAACCGCGGTTATTTCGAAAACTATGCATCCTACGAAAAAACTTGTCAACACATTTTTTGCCTAGAATGACCCAAAAAATACAAAAAGATGTTTTGTTTTGCGAGAAATCACTGTTATGTAATTCCTCAAGTTCTTTGTCTATAACAATCTTATCGACATCCGGATCAACTGTTACCCAAAAAATTCGTATTCTGCTGGTCAAAATATATAAAAAAAACTTGGGTAAGTCCATCTGAATTAAGGAGGCCGTTTACCCCCCTGGCGACAGGACTATATGTAGTTCACTGCTAATCTTTCAATATAGGTATATATGTATCTGTAACCGTGCAAATAAGTCATTAGAAGAATATATTAGTGGTTTTAGGAAATGTATTATTTATTATAATTCTTGTGTTTTTGGATTTGTGTTTCCCTGTAGTAAAATAATAAAATATGTAGGCATAACACTTTTACAGTTTGTCGCCGTGTTGTGCAATTATATCCGAAACTTATGTGTCAATTCAAGTGGCTCGATGGCGTAGTTGGCAGAGCGGTGGGACAGAGAACGGAAGCACACGGAAGGTCGCGGGTTCTAATCCTCGACGATTCATACTTCTTTTATTTTTCGTTATTTTAATAAAAATTTTTTGAAATAAGAAAGTTAGTTTAATTATTAAATATAATACAAATAACCTGTTAACTATATTTACTTAGTTTAAATTACCTATATGATAGAAGAATATCTTCTTACGTGCGTACAAAGTACACACACATTCTTTTTTAGTTCTATTTTTCGAACATTTTGTTGTGGATTTTGTGTAGTTTTTAACTGTACAAGTACCTGAAGAATTTTATTTAGTTATAACAAGTGAATAAATAAAGATAAGTGAATATTTTTGAAAGTTGTTGGTAGACAATACAGATGTTAATATTTAGTAGGTACAAGTAAAATATTGGCAAAATAAATAATATAGATTCATTTTCCTTCAAGGAGTCTGAGTTAACCTACAGTGGAGACAGTTGTCCAAGCTTCAGTAACATAGGCATAGATAGTTTTTTAGCATTTTTATAGGATATTTTATAGCATTTAACCGTTGCTTTTGTGTCTCAGATGATAACTTGTTTAGTTCAATTTTATGTTTAAAATGTAGCACTGATGGTAACCGATAAAACTGAACTTTATCTCGGTTACTTCGCATTCCACACTTTAAGACACAACAGAAATGAGGCATATTATCTTTTTAAATTAATTTTTCCAGTGAAAATGTTCTATAACATATTAAGAACTAACAGTTAGTTTTAAGAAATGTTGCTGGCTAAATAAGCACAGCCCCCAAATGCCATAAAAGAAGAAGAAAGAGAATAAAGAAACAAAAACCTTATATAACCTTCTGTAGGACAACATAACTTATATTACAGATATTTATCTTTGTTTCACACTCTTAAAGACAAAGAGAAACAGTGTAGCCGGTTGTTGCTCTGGTACACACATTATATGTTTTTCATTTGCCAACAGTGATTTCCTGTTAAACTTGACGTTAGTGAAAAAACTAATATGTATATGAGAAAAAATTTGTTGAATTTGTTTGCCGTCAAGTTTGTACCGGTAGGTTATGATGTCATTATATCTGTGACGTGCATGCCTAATTGTTTGTCTTTTACTTTAGTTGTTCACTCTACTCAACTTATTATTTTTTGTTGTTGTTTTGCCATTATTTAACCAAAAGTGTTGTGATTGACTACACAGGGTATTATTACTTTACAGACAGAACATATTTACAGAATACATTGCCTCTTGAAAAGAATTACCCAATGATAAAATCATCTACAATATTGATGGTGCGTGGAAATTTGAGACAAAGTGTCAAAGATGTAGTCACAATTTCAAAGTGATTCATTAATTACTTCAAAATTATTAAAATTTATCCAATTTGTTTACACTAATAAATTTTTTTGCAATAAATAAATAAGAAAAAATTGTCTTACAATATTTTTAAAGTAGCAAAAATATGATAGACAGTTATTCTATAAAAAACATTGTAAAAATGTTGGCAGTTTTTTGCTTATAAACAATGTGAATGTTTTTTGCTATTCGCCGGGGACAATAATATACCTTAACTACTGACGTGGATGTTTCAGCAGGACGTAGTCACTGACATGCGGTATGTCATACCGTTGCCTATTCTCCTTTGTTTTTAATATGAGTTTGTCTTATATCACTGTATTTGTTTTTTATATCAACTACAAAATGATTCTTCATACTGCTGTAAAATAAAATCATCATCATCATCATCATGGCATCTACACTCCTAGCGGAGTGATTGCCGCCCTCATTGGGATCTTCTGATTCGTTTGTCGCGGTGAATCAATCCTCATTAACATTTTGGTTTTACAATTGGTTGTGTGACTTGGCAACTTCTACAATTTTCTTCCATTCGTTCCTGTTTTTGCTTTTGGTTACCCATTCTCTGACTCCCATCTTCTTAAGGTCCTCTACTATCTTTTTCTCCCATCTAGTTTTAGGTCTTCCTCGTGGTCTGCCTGATACAGGTCTCCATTTGGAAATTTTCTTAATAACGGCTTCTGGATTCCTCCTTTCTATATGTCCCATTCTGTCATGCCCATGTATGTCTGCCCATGTGGTTCATGAGTTTTATAAATTCATTATTGCCTAAGTTTAGTGGTCCTGCTATCTTCCGAATTATTTTTCTTTCTAGGATCTGTAAAATAAAATACTGCTCCGAATAAAATAAACTCTATTTTTTTTCAAGAAAATTATGAACGCATGCGTAATATTAAAAAAATGGTGGAGATTCTTAAAAAAAATCTTTATAAACTGAATTACAAAAATACGAGTATTGTTAACTAAAAAATAGTAAAAATATAGTAAAACTAAAATGTTGACATTACTTGAAAATAAAACAACTGGATGAACTTGCTGCCATTCTAATATGGAAAGAATACTGAATGGACTGCTTTTAACTATAGAAACGTAAACCCTGACATGCAGTAGGTGATATAGTCAGAAAACTTTAGGTCAACGAAGCTGAAAGAATAAGGCCTTCCGCACATGGGTCGACGCTCGAAGTACTCTCGATTCCAGTCAGGTAGATCTCTCCCCGCCACTCAAGTCCCTTCATTGTGGCATTGAGTTCCGTAGACGGAGCGTTTAGGATTGCAAATCTCCTGGTATTATGCGACTCTCGTCCCTTGCGATTGGTAGCGCACGAGAAAGTTCGAGTGAGACGCACGTTTCCAGTCACCATTTTATTTGTATCCTTCGTTTTTTGTTGATTTTTCCGCTAAATTAAATTTTAGTTATTTTAAGATCTGTGAATGTCATGTTCGTTGATTGTAGTACAAAATATTAGCTCTGTGGAAATATATTGTTTGTAATATATAATTCTGAAAACATTAATCTTCTCTTTCTATGAGTTTATTATAAAATTCATTGGGGAAGTAAAAAAATCCCTCAATTACATACAGTGTATGTCCCTGTAAGTAGTATCCATATGGAAAACTTTTTTATTATTAATTTTACGAAAAAAAGTCGTTCTTCATAAAAAGCTCTGCATGGTCCAAAACCTAAGATTCAACCATCAGGTATAAAATTTTATGAATATTATACGAGGTATGTCAAAAATTTGAATTTCACTCAAGAGTAAAGTAGCTTTATTTTTCACAATATTGAAAATTGCTATTATGAAAAGTTGTTTGGAATTAAAAACTATATTCTAATATGCAATTACATCCTTCTTATTGAATTTTTTTTTTTTTGAAAAATTATGGATAACTAACTACAGTGGAACCTCGATTATCCGTCAGGGCACCGGACGAAGGGTATGACGGATAATCGAAAAGACGGTTAACAGAACATTAAAAAAAATAAAAGTGCATAGTACCTACATATAAATTTCAAATTGTATTTGTATGTTTTATTTGACAATATAAGAGGGATTTATGTTAGTACAGTCGAATCAATTTGATTTAAAATATTCCGAAATCTTTGTTTGTTTTATTGTTACTTCACATTTTGCAACGGCTGAATTTCTTAATCGACGTAAAATCATCAAATCTAATAATAATTGTGAAGTGCGTTTTTATTTTCAGCTTGCGATTCTAAAAATAGAACTCTAAAAGCACGGTATCATTTATACCGGTACCTATTTAAATTGAAATTTAATCCAGAGCCCTGAATAAGAACAAAAATGATTTACATAAAAAATGCGGTGGTGGCATAACTGCACGTGTACAATTCAACGAATTTCGTTTGGTTTATCGCAATGCTCAAACAAAATGAATTGATGACTAAATTTTTACTTATGTAGTTAAGATAACTTATGTATTTATGGACCCTGACGGTTAACAGAAGTGACGGTTAATAGAGAGACGGTTAATCGAGGTTCCACTGTATATTTTCAGTTATTTCAATTCTGATAACTCTTTTATTGTTAATTTTACGAAAAAAAGTGATTCTTATAAAAAGTTCTGCATGGTCTGAAACCTAAATACAACCATATCATGTCAAATTTTATCAATTTTATACAAGGTATGTCAAAAAATATGAATTTGGCTCAAGAGTAAAATACCTTTATTTTTCACAATATCGAAAATTGTTATTATGAAAAGTTATTAAGAATTAAAAACCATGTTTCAGTATGTAATTACATCCTTCTTATTGAAATATTTTGAACTATAAAGGTACTTTACTTTTGATCTAAATTTATCTTTTTTGACACACCTCGTATAAAATTGACATAAGATGGTTGTATTTTAGGTTTTAGAGTATTTTAGACCATGCAAAACTTTTTATTACGAATTACTTTTTTCGTAAAATTAATAATAAAAGAGTTATTAGAATTAAAATTAATGAAAATAATGTTAGTTACCCATAATTTTTCAAAAAAATTTTTTTTTCAATTGTAAGGATGTAATTGCATATTAGAATATAGTTTTTAATTCCAAACAACTATTCATAATAGCAATTTTCAATATTGTGAAAAATAAAGCTACTTTACTCTTGAGTGAAATTCAAACTTTTTGACATACCTCGTATAATATTCAAAAAATTTGATATCTGATGGTTGAATCTTAGGTTTTGCACCATGCAGAGCTTTTTATGAAGAAAAGAATGTGTGTGTACTTTGTACGCACGTAAGACGTTATACTTCTATTATAATATAATTTCAACGAAATAAATATACCTACTTAACAGTTACAATACAAAAAATTAACAATAATTACCAAAAATGAACCAAAACTTAAAGACACAAAATTATAATAAAAAACCTTTTAAACCACCTCTTTCAAATTGCGCAAGTTGTATTATTAATATGAATGTTAATAAATGAAATATAAATATTTTGACGTTTCACAATTTGACAATTCACTTTTAACTGCAATGCCTTAAAATTTTTAAAGCACTAGTGCCTTAAAGTAGCATTTTTAACGCTCCTATGGAGTCCTAAAAATTGCATTTTTAACACGTTTTTAGAAAAATATATTTAAAAACACTAATATATTCTCTCCACACATTTTCTGGACTGATACATACATAAATTAAAACATTTTGAAGTATAACTTCAAAAATATAATATGAAAACTATTTAAAAAGGCAGTATAACTATTAACTAACCTTTGTCGTTTCTCTTCCCACAAATTTTAAAACGCAACAACCATACATAACCAAACCGTCAAGCGTCCAAACCACAGCTGCGCTACAGCTGCCATATTGGATAATTTTTGACATGTCATTTGAACATCCAATCAGAACAAAGTTATAATGCGCATGCACCGGGATCGTAGGTTTTAACATATAAAAATTCACCCTCATATCGCGCGTAAAGAAGTATAACTTCAATAACTTTTTTTTGTAAAATAATAATAAAAAAGTTTTCCATGTGGATACAACTTACAGGGACATACTGTATAATGCTCATTTTATACAAATTATACTAAAAATGTAACAATACCGTACTTTTCACAGATCGAAATAGTCGTTTTGGTTGATCTATAAAAATGTGTTCTCCCTGATAGAGAGATGTGAGCAAACTGAATCGACGTGTGCGGAGAGCAATCTCTTGTATCGCAGGGTTGGTACAAGACGAGCAAGACGCGCGAACTTCGAGACCTGTCTTCGATCAACCCATGTGCGGAAGGCCTAAAGCATATAGACAAGGACGGATCTGTTTTGAGGTGGATGTGAGAGGTGGCATTCGGATTTTTGCAGATAAAGTTAGGTGACAACTTCAATAATTATAATTGACCTATGCTCCTTCTCAAATAAGCCCGGAACATTAAAAAAAATTGAAATATTTAAAAATTTCGACAAATATCGATTTTTTTCTATTGCATCTAACTTTAAAACGATTCATTTTGGAACAACGTCTTAGTGAAATAAAATAAAGCAATAAATTTCTGCAAAATAGCAATAAATAGAAAATAAGGGGGCAAAAAAGACTGTTTTTATTCAATGTTTTTCAACCACTTTGGTTGCACTTAAAACCTTCATATTTGACTTAGAAAATTCTTACAGCATACTTAAATTGTCCACCAAATTTCATTAAAATAGACCTAATAGATTTTGCATAATAATTTTGCATATCTAAATTTTTAAAGAAGTTCAAGTTTTTAAAAACTTTCTGAACAAAAAGTAGACCATTTTGAAGTTTACTATTTTTTTACATATAAAGATGTTCTCTACCTATTTAGTACACTTTACAGAATTAAAATCGGATTATTTAAGCGGCCTCAGCTTTGTTTTAAATTTATAAACAATATTTTGGCTTATAAACAAATACAGTGAGGGCGTTTGAGTTGGAATAAATTCATTTTCTTGAGAATGAGAGACTCTGGAGATAAATTCCAAAACAGATCGGTTTTTATTTTTAAATTATAATTTTTTGGCATAAATTGCATACTAGGTACGTCATACATCTGGGTGTGATGACGTAATCTAAATATTAGAACTAATTTAATTCAAAATTTTTTTTTAATTCAAACCCTGTATAAATAATTATGTTAATGTTTATATTAGTGAATACAAAATTGAATAGCCTTTACAGATGGATGACTTGACTAGTATGATATATATGCCAAAAAATTTGAATTTAAAAATAAAAATCGACCTGTTTCGGGATTTATTTCCAGAGACAGCTATTCTCGAGAAAATGAATTTATGCCAACTCAAACGTCATCATCATCATCACGTAGCGCTACATCCCTGGGTGGGTCCTGGCTGACTGTACAACTTTCTTCCAATTTGTTCGGTCTTCCATCAACCTAGGGCCAAATGGGATGTTAATTTTTCGGAGATCTGCTTGGATGTTATCTCTCCATCGCATTCTGGGACGTCCGAGTGGTCTTATGCCTGTAGGAATCTCCTCCCATACCAGTCTTACAAGTCTCTCGTTATGAAGTCTGTGCATGTGGCCTGCCCATCCTAGTCGCTATGATTTAATTTCTTGGACAATATCGGTGTCATTGTAGAGTTCTTTTAATTCGAAGTTGGTTCTGATCCTATACTGGTTTGTGTTAATGTCGTGGTGAGGTCCAAAAGTTTTTCTAAGTAGTTTTCGTGCTCACTGTATTTGTTTATAAGCCAAAAAATTGTTTATAAATTTAAAACATTTGCCAAAGCAAATTTTTTTTTCTATTTGTCAAATTTAATTAAAGTTAATTAAATTAAAAAAAAATTGTACACCCTGTATAAATAATTGTGTTAATGTTTATATTAGTGAATAGAAAATTCAATAACCTTTCAAATGAGCTATCACACAACCCCTACTCTCATTTAAAAAAATCATCGATTACGTCATCACGCTCAGATGGATGACGTCACTAGTATTATACATATGCCAAAAAGTCCTAATTTAAAAATAAAAATCAACTTCTCTGAGGATTTCTCTTGAAATTTTACCATTCTCGAGATAATGAATTTATGCAAACTCAAACGTCCTCACTTATTCTACAGTGTCGCACCTGCTTGATTAGCAATTAAAAAAACAAAGGGGTTTTCGATATTTTATTGCAACAAACTCTTCGGAATTTCATCAGTCAATGTTTAAAGAATATCTACGTATCTTGGCAACATTGAAATTTTTAGATAAATGTCCGATTTAGGGTTAAAAATGGCTGATTTCGCAATTTTCAAAATTTTCAATCGCTTATATAACAAAAACTGTTAACTTAAGAGAAAAATCACTAAAGACGTTTTGTGTTTGGAATGTTTCAAAAAACCTAAAAAAAATTTTTCGATGCAAAAAGGAATTTTTATGAAAATTTTAGGAAAAACCCCTAATCTTTCCCCTCGCCTGGCAAGGTCTTATGCTCTTCATAATCGCCTGTCATTGTACACATTTCTTCTGAATGACTTACTCAAACACATACTTAAATTTAAACCTTACAGGAAAAAGTTTATTTTACCCCCTAAATTTGCACTTTTCGATTCACCTGGTAGATACACGTGCAGCACTGAGGCCTGCCAGGTCATGGTTTTTAGCCTTGGTGTGCTATGAATTATCACTAGAAAAATTTCTAGCCTTACAGGATGACCGTTAGTTGGAGGGTTCACTAGCTCTTAGACTATATTAAATTTTGTATTCACTAATATAAATATTAACATAATTATTTATACAGGGTTTGAATTAAATTTTTATTTTTTTGAATTAAATTAGTTCTAATATTTAGATTACGTCATCACACCCACAAGTATGACGTAACTAGTATGTAATTTATGCCAAAAAATTATAATTTAAAAATAAAAATCGATCTCTTTTGGGATTTATCTCCAGAGTCTCCCATTCTCAAGAAAATGAATTTATTCCAACTCAAACCTCCTCACTGTATTTGTTTATAAGCCAAAATATCGTTTATAAATTTAAAACAGAGCTGAGGCCGCTTAAATAATGCGATTTTAATTCTGTAAAGTGTACTAGATACGTAGAGAACATCTTTATATGTAAAAAAATAGCAAACTTCAAAATGGTCTACTTTTTGTTCTGAAAGTTTTTAAAAAATTTGAATTTTTAACAACATATGAGTTAATTTTGATTATTCTTACCTATACATATTATACAGTCTTAAACTTTGGTGTGTTCCTCCTCACTCACCCTGTATACGAATTCTCGTCATACTAATAATATTGATATGGCTAAAAGGGAAGATCAGCAGTCGAGTAGTCATCACCAACACTTCAAGTTGTCTCAAGGACAAGCTCCTAGAGTTTGCAGATAAGTTGATATACAAGTTAATTGAACAATAAGGACATGAGTATTATTAAAAACATAATTTTAATTGATTATTGGTATATGTAACCCATCTAGTAATGTAAACAAACCGTTAAATTCAAGGGGATAAAATGTATATCGATTCCATTAATTTCGACAATAAAGTCATTTCGGTAAATTAGTGGATGAACAGATAAAGCGCTCTACCCAAAAATTTGTAAAGGTGCCATCAAGAATATCCTGGGGGTTTAATAAGTAACCTCCTTAGCCGATTAGGGAACAGTGATATTAAATAATTACACTTTTATAAAAAAAACTGTTTTATAATAAATCGTTTTTATTAATTATATTAGAGAATATAAAATAATTTGACGATATAAAATACTTAAAATTCCATAAAATTACATTATAATAAGAAAGTACTTTTTATAATACCACGGTTTTATTATACAGTGATGAGCTCGCTAATAACCGGCAAAATGGCACAAAAGATGGAAAACGTATTAAGTTGTGAGATAAAAAGTAATGAATGTTTCCCACCTTTACACGTATCAGATCAGAGGAGTGTGTCAACTAAAATTGTCACTGTGCCAGTGGTAGTTAAAAAATTCGTGCGATATATATCTAAAAGTGGGAAAAAATCAATATAATGGAAATTGATAAGTTAATATCGCTAATTCATTTCTTTTTATCTCACAACTTAATACGTTTTCCATCTTTTGTGCTATTTTGCCGGTTATTAGCATGCTCATCACTGTATATAAGACACAGCATGTTTCGAAAGAATAATTAACTTATAAAATATGAATTTTTAGTAGGTGTATTAAATGTTATAATTATAATTCCAAAAATACACTAGTAGGCTTACTTAAATAAATTTAAACATAGGGAATTTTACATAAAAATTAAACTACTGTAATGGTACTTTTCGATAGTGATATAAAATACAGGATGTTTCATTTAAAATTACTGAGAGAATAATGTACTTGCGTTTTGACTCACCCTGTATTCAGTATGAAGAAAATTAGCAATATCAATAATTTATGAAAATTTTTACAATAAATAAAAAATATGGCCTCAACAAGCCATTGCCGTGGTGCGTATTTTTATTTATACAGAGAGTTGAACTTGTTACAATTTGCATATAAAATTGGTTATAACTTTGCAAATACCCTGGATAACTAACATACCAAACCTTTATGTTCTTGTAATAGAGAAGCTAAGAAGATTTCGAATATAAAATAAAATACAGATTGATCCTTTTAAAAAAACAAGTTTTGTCTGCCACTATGTTATCGAACACCCTGTAATATTTCTAACTAATTTTGTAATGTGAAGCTCAAAGTTGGCTACAACTTTTGTTATTAACTTTTATCGCTATCCAATACTTTAACGGATCTACGGAGCTTTACCCTACCAATCAATCACCTTGTATAGTTAAAGCAGTGAAATATTACACTGTTAGCTAGTTCTAAGCTATTCTAAAAATTTGAGGTACCTAGGTAGCCTAGAACTATTTTTAAAATAGATTACAACATTCGCGGATATAGTGACATAGGTAGTTACAAAGACCAAGTCAAGTATAAAAAAAACGTTTAAAAAAGCAGTAGTCCTAGAAAGTCATAGTTATTAATTTACAAGACCCGAAAGTGGTTTTGTTTTACAGGTCGAGCCGAGCAGATTCCAGGTCGAGCGGTAGGCAAGTCCTGGAAGCTTGGGAGACTTGAAAACACTAACTTTCGGTCGCGTGACATGCAATATATTTTTTAAGACCGGCACTTTGATGTAAATTTTGTTTTTTATTTTATATAAAATATTGATTAACAAACAATAAAACTAGATAATGAATATAACTGTATAAACTGAATAAATAGGTACATTACTTTTGAATATTTATGTTAAGAGGATCGGTACGTATTTTCGGCTGCAATGCTATTCAAATGGGGATTAATTTTTTTCGAATCCTGACAAAACTAATAAGTATTTTTGAAAAATTTAAACGCAGAATGAAAGATTACGTTATTAGCGAGGGCCGAAAGTCCCTGAGAACTTTTATAATGTTTATTTTAATAAGTTACAGGGGTGAAAAACTAAGAGAAAATTTAGTGTGATTTTTAATTTCAAATATTTCCTTCAAAATAAATTTCTATTTATTCTAAGGGACTTTCGGCCCTCGGTAATAAATTAGTCTTTCATTATGCGTTTATATTTTTCAAAAATATTTATTGTTTTTTTCAGGATTCGAAAAGAATGAACACAAGGCCGTGGTAATATTTTCCAAATATATCTTTGTCTTACAACGCACTCAGCCGAATATAATATTGTCAGCATATATTGTCAGTTAGACACTGACAATCAGTGACAATTTTAAATATTTGACATTGCATCGGGAATATGTTGAGTTATTGATTAAATATTATTGATATATAGTGTATTTGATAAATAATTGATTTAAGACGTGAACTTAATAAAAAGTTATTTATTGTGTATTATTTGTGGAAGATCCAAGCACAGAATACGTCAGGATAATATATTCTGTGATCCAAGTATTTTGTTGTTAAAGATGTTCAAAATTGTAAGCGTTCCATAACAATATATTTTTAAAAAATCACTTTAACACTTTTCCTCTTTTCTCGATTGAGTATTAGTCTTTGTTGTACAAATAAATTATTACAATCACTGAATATATAGTTAGTGAAAAAATTATCACATTTATTAACTGAATTAATAATTTGCAATTATAAAAATAACAGTTATCCAAGAACATTCAAAAGCCA
Organism: Diabrotica virgifera virgifera; assembly: GCF_917563875.1. Lineage (NCBI taxonomy): Eukaryota > Metazoa > Arthropoda > Insecta > Coleoptera > Chrysomelidae > Diabrotica > Diabrotica virgifera. The sequence continues at coordinate 192,200,737 of NC_065450.1, read as the reverse complement.
TCTCTTTAAATTAATGATGACATTTTCAAGTAGAATGACTTTCTAGTAATGTTTACATATCCATACCAGTGTGAATTTTACTACAAGTAATTTGCCGTGTAAATACAGAAAAAGTAGGGATACACGTAAAGTATTTGCAAATTATGTACCCATAGCCTTAAACGTACAATTGTGACTGTTAAATATCTGAAGGAAAGATTTGTCTGAAATGCTGGGAATTGTTATTTGAATGAATTTTTGTAGTTGTATTAACAAAATTAGTGTCTTGTATATGGTTTTTGGAATCTCTTCTGCATTAACGTTGAGAGACAGCAGACGTTCGGCCGGACAGCAGTTGCTAATAATTATACAAATTAATAGTGCAAAATAATGACGCCGTCATGGTGACGACTCTAACTGCTGACTGTAGTTGCCGTGTGCCATCTGCAGTCGTTCTCGGAATCGTGCCTTAACCGTTCACTTTCCGGTATGCATCTAAACATTCCGTATATGTATTTGTAACCTAGGAGTTTTCTATTGGTTCTTTGCAGCACGCGGTCACTTTTTAACCAATAAGATAAGTTTTTCTTAGAGTATGTTAAAAGGAGATTGATTTTAACCTTTCGCTACCGAAGGGTCAAGTTGTTTTGTAGTTGACGGAGGGGGTACATTATGTACCCCATGCATTTTTATAGATTAAATATTAACATAATGCAATAATTTTAGTTAAAACATAATTAAAACAAATGCAAGTATTTTTTATTTAATATAAGTAACAATAAAAAAATATATGGTGTCTTGAAAAAATTAATTATCGTTTTTTTGATTAGCTTTACATTTTGTACATATTATTGTTTGAATTGTTGTGGTTGTTTGATGTTCAGCACAAACAAAGAATTTACAAAAATTGCACGTTTTTCTGCTTTTGCGGTCCTTCTTGCGTGGACAAAGTAAACATCGCCCCGAGGATTTCAAGATGGTGGCGTCGTTTTCGCGATTCTCCCTTGGTGGCGGTGGGCATAATTCGTACATCGCGTTTATAATTGGCTTATGGAATTTTTGTGGACTTTGTAGTCGCCTATTGACATGGGGCTTTGTAAGTTCTTGACCCAGGTTTAGTAAAAATTCTCTGCGTCTGTGAGAAGCTTCATACGCACGAATGGAATTCTTTGTCGTCCACAGTACGTATGCATTCAGACCTGCAATGTCTAGAAGATTTTGAAAAAAAAACAAATGGCCATCTCTTAGAGGCTCTTTTACAAGAATATTCATTTACCATCTTATCCATAGTATCTACGGCACCTTTTGTAGAATTGTAATGCAAGATTATGTCTGGCTTATAGTAAGTCTCTTCTCCGCTAATTTTATCGTCGTTATGTTCTGTATTCAATAAAATTACTGCCTTATTCTTTTTAGGAACGTAAGACGCCAGTGTTATTTCCTCAGTGAAGGCAAAAACTGAGGACTTTTCTTGTCTAGAAATATTGGGTAGTAGGGCTGGAGGGATATCCTGCTTGTTTTTTCGAAGTGTTCCACATAATGTTATTTGTCGATCTGGGAGTTGTTTTGCCAAGGGAACACTGGTAAAGAAATTATCAGTAGTGATGCCAAAACCAGTTTTTAGAAATGAGACCAAATCAAGTACTACTCTTTTGCCCTGGTCTTTTTCTGGTTTGTTACCATTTTTTCCAGTATAAATCTGAAGGTTAGCAGCATAGGTGATTGTTGCATCAACTAGAGCCCATATTTTGATGCCATACTTGGCTGGTTTTGATTTCATGTAGACTCTAAATGGACACTTACCTCTAAAACTTACAAGTTGTTCAGTAACAGTTAGATAAGAGTGGCAATTAAAACTTTCTTTACATTGTTCTACAAACTTTGTAAACACTTCCCTAAAAGCTGCTAGTTTGTCAGAACTTCTACGTTCTTCTCTAGTGTTCAAATCATCGAATCGCATAAGTGAAATTATATCTAGAAATCGGTCGCGTGACATGGCAGCCGGAAAAATAGATCGACTGTACAAAGGGTTTCGACACCACAAAAAGTGCACTGGTTTCCTATTGGCTTTTAGCGCACCCGCCGTAATCAAGAGTCCCAAGACCGCATAAATTTCCACTGAATCAGTGGGCAACCAGGTTGTTGTTTTATTAGGATTTTTCCCATTCCAATCCTGAATGTATTTCTCCGCTTTCTGGTTTGTACATTTGACGATGATCTCTACAATTTTCTCATCTACAAATAATTTGAAGCAATCACTAATTTTAACGACATTTTTAGATTTTTCTGTAAGCCCTGGTTTTTCGAGCAAGTTTTTTGTGCGACATCTAGTTTTTCGTAAAGGACGATTTTTCCAAACTGTACCATTCTTTGAAATAAATGTGGAATCTACTGCCCCCAAAACTGGTTTATCAGAATCATTACTGTCGCTCTCAGATGGCTAAAATATAATAAACTCAAGATAGAAATATCGTACATAAAACAAAAATAAAAATTACCTGCAGAATTTCAGGCTCATATTCCGCTACATCTAAAAAATTATCATCTAATTCTGACAATTTTAACTATTTAGAATGGGAAATAAGCCACAATATTATTAAAAAATGATTTTTATTAACGTTTCGACGCCCAAATCGGGTGCCGTTGTCAAAATACAAAATACTATTAATATAAACAAAAATGTTGTTGCTTAGTAAAAAAAAATCTTCTAATAATTTATTTAATTTGACTCATTTATATCGGCAATTCAGATACATATGATACATTTTAAAGTAGAAGACTTTAAAATGATATTGCCAATATTTATGAGTTGCGTTCCTGGGACGACTTTACTGAAAGATAGTTCATTCGATTACATAAAATCAACCCCAACTCAAGAATATCCGTCACAAAAATATTCAGAACAACATCTAATTCTGAATCAACCGATAAACTATCTCTTTCAGAAAGGTAATCATCATCACTTTCCTCTAAGCACTGCACTGCAGTTTCACGATCCTGTTCTTTCCGAAGGTCTAACTTTATTTTTTTCGACATATCGGTAAATCGTGTAATCACAAATGGATAAACTAAAACGGTATGTTAGCACTAAGTCATCCACAGAACTGATTTGTGTGTCATTGCAAACAACAGGTTTGGTGCTGTGCGCAAAACGTCTGGTTTAGTCAGTGGCGTCGACCGCAATGAACTGTACCGCGGTTGACGGAGGGGGTACAACTTGTACCCCAAGCACAGTGCTGCACTTTTCATAGGTAAGAATATGTCAAATTGAAAACAAATGGTTGGATATGCTTTTACACATCCCAATGAAGAAGTAACTAGAACAGTTAAACAAAATTCCAACATTTTTAAAAATTATTCATGAAAAATCGAATTTGGGGTACAATCTGTACCCCCCTCCGGTAGCGGAAGGTTAAAATAGTTGTTACTGTATCATTAAATAAAAATAAAACAATTATAGTATTTGGAATGTTATTTGGTGCAAAATTCATGTACGGTATGTTAAATATTCGTAGAACAAAAAGACGATTTTTATTAAAGCCAGTTAAAATGAGACTGGTTTTTAATAGTATATTATGCAACGAGCATTTAATGATGGTCATTATGAAGCGAGTATAAGGGATACGAACAAGCCGCCTAGTGGCGAGTTTGGTATAGAGTACGAGCTTCATAATGATAATTAAATGTAAGTTTTATACATGATGTTTTCTATGATCATTTACAAAAAAATATATTCGAATTTAATAAGATTGTAACGCAAACATATTAAGTAGTTTGTCATTCTGACAGTTTGTTTACATATTGAGAACTGTCAAAGCGTATGTATTTGACTCGCCATTGGTTACTGCGCGTGTGCCACCTTTTTTCGTGAATGTCATATCGCGATTCTATTGGTTAAAAATCTGTATCTTAATGAAAATCTGTATCGTAATGAAAATCTGTATCTTAATGAAAATCTGTATCATAATGAAGTTCATTATGATACAGGTAGTGACATCATAATTGATATATTATAGTATGAGAATAGAAAAATTATTGTTAATGTATTATTAAAGATCCACAAGGAAAAAGGTTTTCCTGTAGTTGGCTGTATACCATATACTCGTAATACAAAAGATCAAATAAAGTCCTTTATAAACGGTCTATATTTAAAATCCCTAAAAAGGGCTACATCACAGAACTAGTTTTCGATTGGTTGACCAATCATCATCAGTGCTTTCCTAAAATGAATTTAGCCTTATAAAATGGTGCAAAGGTTTTAAAATTTTGACTACGGTTAAAAAAAGTTGTATATTATACTCACGTGATTTTACAAGCTAACCACCAAAATATTTGTAATTATGTAATATATGTAAATAAAGTTTGTATTATTATATTTTGATGGTTAGCATGGTAGGGTCACGTGAGTATAACCTCCAATTTTTCTAATCGTAGTCAAAATTTTAAAACCTTTGCATCATTTTATCAGGTTATATTCATTTTAGGAATGCACTGATGATGATTGGTCAACCAATCGAAAACTGGTTCTGTGATGTAGCCCTTTTTAGAGATTTTAAATATATACTAAACAACACGTGCAAGTCATTAAAAATTCTGAGAAAGCGAAAAGTCAAATAAAGAAATATATCTCTCAAATCTATATCATTATGAATTTCGCATTTATGAATAAATAAAATAAATAAATAAATAAAAGCGACAAGTCAAATAAAGAAATATATCTCTCAAATTGATACCATTATGAATACATCCCATTTATGTATGAATTTCGCACCAAATAACATTCTATATAGGTAATCATTGTTTTATTTTTCTTTAATAATACATTAACAAAATGGGTACTTTAAAATCAGTCTTCTTTAAATGATTAACAAAAAGTCCTCTTTGTTGGTCTACGAATATTTAACATTCCGCATATGAATTTACACCAAATAATATTCCAAATACTATAATTGTTTTATTTTTATTTAATACATAATACAATAACAAGTATTTTAAAATTAATCTCCTTCTAACAGACCCTAATAAAAACTTATCTTTTTCGGTGTACGAATATTTAACATTCCGTATATGAATTTGGCACCGAGTAACATTCCGTATATGCGTTTGAAACCTCGCCGCCTATTTGTTAAAATACGACCGCGTGCTGCAAAGGACCAATAGAAAACTCCTAGGTTCCAAATACATATACGGAATGTTTAGATGCTTCCGGTACTGACCGGAAAGATGCTATTTTCTGGACAAAATCAAGAAAGTGTGCATTTTCTTGTCGGTCTTCGAAAAAATCATTTTAAGTTATACGTGTCAAAAGTTTAATGAGAGTTTTGACAGTTACATGAATCCAACGTGTTTATAAATTAGTCCAGAAAGCCACTGAGCATCCGCTAGGGAAAATATTCTAATTCGGATTTTTTGCATAATCTTACTCAAAAATACTTTTAACAAATTTGCATGTTGTCAGGACCAAAAGGTGGTAAAAATTTTTTTAAACGTTTTTTTTTGTTTTTTTCCTAAAATTACTTTTTTTTGCATGGAAAAAAGTTTTTTTAGGTTTTTTGGATCATTGCAAACAGAAAAGGTCTTTAGTGACTTTTCTCTAAAAATGATAGTTTTTGACATATAAGCGATTAAAAATTGAAAAATTGCTAAAACTATGTGAAAAATTGAAAATTTGAATGTTGCCAAGATAGGTAGATAATATTCTCTAAACATCGATTGATGAAATCCCGAAGAGTTTTTTGCAATACAATATTCAAAAGTCCTTTGTTTTTTAATTGCTAATCAAGCGTGCGCTACACTATTTTCCACCGACAATAACGGTGCAAATGAAAAGAATAAATTCTTTATTTCGTAAACCGGCGACTTTAAGAAAAAATCCCGAAACAGGTCGATTTTTATTTTTAATATGATATTGTGGCATATATGGTATCCTAGTGACGTCATCCATCTGGACGTGATGACGTAACCGATGATTTTTTTAAATGAGAATAGGGGTTGTGTGCTAGCTCATTTGAAAGATTATTGAATTCTCTATCCAGTAATGTAAACAGTTACATAATTATTTATACAGGGTGTCCTTCTACTTCTTTTTTTGTCAAATAATTTAATTTAATAAAAATTTTTTGTACACCCTGTATAAATAATTATGTAAATGCTTATATTACTGGATAGAGAATTGAAGAACCTTTCAAATGAGCTGGCACACGATCCCTATTTTCATTTAAAAAAATCATCGATTACGTCATCACGTCCAGATGGATGACGTCACTAGTATACCATATATGCCACAATATCATAACTTAAAAATAAAAATCGACCTGTTTCGGGATTTTTCCTTAATGTCGCCGGTTTACGAAATAACGAATTTATTCCTTTCATTTGCACCATACTGTCGGTGTAAAATAGTGTCGCGCACGCTTGATTAGCAATTAAAAAACGAAGAAGTTTTGAATACTGTATTGCAAAAAACTCTTCGGGATTTCATCAATCGATGTTTAAAGAATATTTACCTACCTTGGCAACATTAAAATTTTCAGTTTTTCACATAGTTTTTGAGGGTTAAAAATGGCCGATATCGCAATTTTTCAATTTTTAATCGCTTATATGTCAAAAACTATCATTTTTAGAGAAAAGTCACTAAAGACCTTTTCTGTTTGGAATGATCCAAAAAACCTAAAAAAGCTTTTCCCATGCAAAAAAAATAATTTTAGGAAAAAAACAAAAAAAAAAACGTTTAAAAAATTTTTTACCACCTTTTGGTCCTGGCAACATGCAAATTTGTTCAAAGGAGTCCTTTTTGAGTAAGATTGTGCAAAAAATCCGAATTAGAATATTTTTCCTAGCGGATGCGCAGTGGCTTTCTGGACTAAATGACGCATATGGTGAAAAAGAATTTTCTCGTTTCGAGGGAGGTTAATTACTAGACCATCTAGATAATATCCGATATTTTTTTATCAAGAGTAAATTCAGCTAAACATGATACTCGAAAGATTTACCTATTGGACATAAACATGTACGGTCGTAAGTACACCTCTTTTATTACTTACTATACTGTATAAATATCGGAAGTATATGTCTTATCCTCCAAAATGTACCACTCTTCTTCGTACAGGTAAGCAAAATTCCGTTTTACCGCATTCATTCGTTTTCCATTCCTATTCCTGCGAACTATTTCCCCCAAAAGGGCGTCGTAAAACTCATTTCTAGATGGAACAGCTGTCTATTTCCCGTGTACACGTCGAACTAAACTACGAACTACTAACTATAAAAGTTGTAACTGCTTCAGGATCTGACACATCAACCCCTATACAGTACAGGGTGCGTCCGGTAATATATTTCAGTTCTTACCTTAACTCTAGGGACGTTTTCGTTAATGGAAACCTAAAAATCTTCTACTCTTTTAACACAGAATTGTTCAACACGCTTACTACCGCACTGTTAAAAGGACAAAAGAAATAAACGGTGGCGTAATAAAACAAAAGAACTGGGAGAAATAATAAGTTGAAGTTTTAACCATTATTATAGCGACAATAGTGTTAAATACAGGGTGTAACAAAAATACAGGTCATAAATTAAATCACATATTTTGGGACCAAAAACAGTTCGATTGAACCTAACTTACCTTAGTACAAATATGCACACAAAAAAAGTTACAGCCCTTTGAAGTTACAAAATGAAAATCGATTTTTTCCGATATATCGAAAACTATTAGAGATTTCTTATTGAAAACGGACATGTGACATTATTATGGCATGAACATCCTAAAAAGGAATTATATTGAAATTTGTGCAGCCCATAAAAATTCTATGGGGGTTTTGTTCTTTTAAACCCCCCAAACTTTTATGGGCGTCCTAATTAAATTATTTTTGTAGTACCATTAGTTAAACACAATGTTTTTAAAACTTTTTGCCTCGTAGTACTTTTTCGATAAACTAGTTTTAATCGAGATGCGGCTTAGTTTTTAATATGTTTACATACAAATTTTATGGGGGTTTTGTGCTTTTAAACCCTCCAAATGTTAGTGTAAGTTCCAATTAAACTATTATTGTTGTACCATTAGTTAAACACAGTGTTTTTAAAACTTTTTTGCCTCTTAGTATTTTTCAAATAAGGCACCTTTTATCGAGATGTGGCTTCTTTTTTAATATGGTTCAAAGTATACCTCAAACTGTAATTTATAAATAAATTTTCATATTCTTACGAAGTCTCTAAAATCGTACTTAACAGTACAATATGTGGTGGATTTGACAAAATATTCAAAATATCTAAAAAAAACTAACTTTTCGAAAAGGTACTAAGAGGCAAAAAAGTTTTAAAAACATTGTGTTTAACTAATTGTGCCACAATGATATTAATTGGAACGTACACAAAAGTTTGGAGGGGTTTAAGGGAACAAAACCCCCATAAAATTTTTATGAGGTGAACAAATTTCACTATATTTTTTTTTCAGATGTTCCTATCATAAGAATGTCACATGTCCGTTTTCAATAAGACATTTTTAATAGTTTTCGATATATCGGAAAAAATCGATTTTCATTTTGTAACTTCAAAGGACTTTTTTTTGTGTGCATATTTCTACTAAGGTAAGTTAGGTTCAATCGAACTATTTTTGGTCCCAGAATATGTGATTTAATTTATGACCTGTATTTTTACACCCTGTATACAGGGTGTCCAAAAAATCTACAGACAAATGAAGACCGAAGATTCCTCAGATAATTTTAAGACAATTTAACCCAATTCACATGGTCCTAAAGTTCTTCCTAAGGGAGCTAGAGCTCTTTGAAAATGGCGTGTTGTAATTAGTTTTTTTTTAAATATCCCCAGAACGCTTCTATTTAGAAAAACGAAAACTGGTACGCCTATTTATCTTTCAGAGATAAATCGATTCCAAAACTCGCCCGCTCGTTGCTTTCCTGATGCCAGTGGTCCAATCAACTTTCGTCATTCATTCTATTCACGTGTCCATACCAGATCAGTCGGCTTCTCTCTATATCTTTCATTATTGTTTCTCCTATTCCCATTCGATTTTTAATGTCTTCATTTCTGATATGTTCTCTTCTGAATATACCTTCTAATTGCATCCATTTCCACTACTTCAATTTTTTTTGTTTTTTTTTTCTGTAACCCTCAAGTTTCTGCATCATATAAGAGACTCCTCCTGATTATAGTCTCGTAGATATTAAATTTTCTCTTTTTCGACATTTGAGTACTCCAAAGAATAATATTGAGACATCGGATTGCTCTTTTTGCTTGTATAATTCTGGAAGTAATTTCTTTGTCATCAGTTCAAGTTTTATCAAATTTAATGTATGTGTAAATGCATAAAAAGTTCTGCATTTTCTAAAACCTAAGATTTAACCATCAGGTATCAAATTGTGTCTACATTGCACGGGGTATGTAAAAAAATATGAATTTCGCTCAAGAGTAAAGTACCTTTATAGTTTACAATATTTAAATTAGAAGAACTTATTTTCACATTAAAATAATGTTTTTAATTCTGAACGTCTTTCCATAATAGCAATTTTCCATATTATGAATTTAACCCTTCACCCCGTCTCTCAGACGGCATCGCTTGTCGAAAGTAGGATATTTTCCTTCCTAGAAAATTTTGAAGGTCACCCGTTTATGACTTTTCAAGTTGGGTTGTTATTTAGTAGTATTGAATTCGGCAATTTGCTGCATGTTGTTATTCGAAAGATATTTAGGTTAAAAGTGTAATTTTCGTCTAATAGACGGGGTGTTGATGTTTGTGCCCAGTTCGTCATTACACATAATGTGCCCCAGTTCATAAAAAAATATCAAATAAGGGAATAAGGACCCTGAGGAAATTCTTTTGAAATGGTTTGATGATGTAGAAGACGACATAAGCGAAGTGGAATCAATGTGTGATGAAAATGTTGCCACTGACTACCATTGCTACACTGTACTAATTATAGTACCTGTCAGTTTTTTTCTTTTAACACTTTTTAAAAATCGTTTTATTTTCATTTTTCTTACTCTTTGTTTACATCGATGATAAATTTTTATGAAGATTCTTTAATTTGTTTAATTTTTATCAAACTTCTTTTCAGTAGTAAAAAGGTACACAAACAATCCTTTCATTTTTGTTTTAATGTTTTTATTTTAATAAATACAGAAAAACTAGATTAATTACTGTGTTTGTTAGATAATCAATAATTTCAGTAAGTCATCGAGATATTTTTTTGCATTAAAATATTTAACAAAAACAAAAATTACCACTAAAATGTTAAACCCAACTGTCAGGCGGTTAGTTAGTGTTTACGTCATTGCTTTAAGATGTTAGTACTTAAGGGTTAAATACGTAAATAAACAAAGTTTTAGTTATGATAATTCTGGCATTTTTAGCTTGTTTTTATATTAAATTTTGGACTTTACTTTGATAGTCGTAAGGATTATCTTGGACCACCGTCTACATTTTGATGTGGACGATACTAAAACCTGTTTATGTGTGTGATGTCTGTCGCAAGTTATGAGGTATGATAATAAAACGTGGAGAGGTTCGAGGATAAAGATCTTCATAAAGATTACACTTTTAGAAGTCTGAAAGGGAGCACACTAAGAATTTCACGCAAGACTGGAAACTATTTAGATACAATTTACGGAACATAATTTGTTTGTGAATAGCTGTAAGTTAAGTTGTAAGAAGATTAGAGGTATAACTTATGGTTTGAATAACAAATAGAGAATAATAGAGTTTACGGGTTGGTTGGTAAAGCTAAGTAAGATTTTAGAGGATGAAAATGTAATTAAAACCGGTTTGATAAGAGCGCAGAGTTTTTCGCAACAAATTCAACAAATCGCCACTTTTTTGCATTGGTTTCTTGTAACATCGTAAAAGAAAAAGTGTTTCTTAGCGTTAATTATTGTTAATTCTTTTAAAAAAGACTGACGAGCAAATAAGTATCACGTCGATTAACTGCCGACTAAAATCAATATCTTAGTAGTATAAATAATAGTAAAATAATTCAAACTAATTGTATGCATATAATAGACTTGGATCCCACATACCAAAAAAGTTGATTAATAGCAGGCTGAAAATTTGTTAATAGTAACGGTGTCTAGTGGGACAAATTTTGATGTATGGAAACACTGTAACAGGGGAAGTTTTAATTGTGGAACAGGTTAAAAATTTGGAACGTCCGACTACGAAAACGTTCCATATATTTTGTCGGACATAACTTATAATTAATTTGTTACCACTTCATTAAACTCTCATGCAAATATCAGACTTGTGTTTATCACCAACTGGACTAATGAGTGGAACACGAAGAACATGTCAAATGACAGGAATCATGTTGGTTAGTAATAGCAGTCTGATTTTTGTTTAAGAGTTTAATGAAAGGGTCACAAATCAATTGGATGTTCTGACCGATAAAATACATGGGACGTTTTCGTAACCTGACGTTTTAAATTTTTAAACTGTTTCACAATTAAAACTTCCCCTGTTCCAGTGTTCCCGTACATCAAAGTTTGTTCGACTAGATACCGTTTAGATGTCAACACATTTAAGAAATAAAAACCAGGAGAAAAATAAAGTCAGAAAAACGGTAGGAACATGATGCGACAATTAAACCGTCGTTGCTTGACAAAATCAATTGAAAATTAGTAGGGTTTGGTAATATACAGCGAATAAACAGTAAGAAACAGTAAACTAAAGTAACAGCCAAGTGAAAAGATTATATGAAGCTAAACCATTAGGTAAAAGCAGAAGGGGCAGACCATTAAAAGGGTGGGACAGCAATATAGCAGACATATTACAAAATAATTTTAACTCTTGGCAAAAATCAACACAAATAGCGAAGAGCAGAGAAGAATGGAGAAAATTCATCAAAAGCTAGCTGCACTTCCCTCGACATCTTCTTCTTCTTCTTCTTCTTCTCCTTCTTCTTCTTCTTCTTCTTCTTCTTCTTGTACCGTCTTCTAACGAAGATTGGCGATCACTTCTTTAAACGCTTCTTTTGCAACGTGAAATGTGTGTTCAACACTGAGTTTAGTCCAATCTCTGATATTTCTCAGCCAAAATTTCTTCTTTCTTCTCAAGCCTTTTTTCCAATTTACTCTTCTTTGCATGATGACGTGTAGCAGAGAGTACAGTCGAACCCGCTTATTGGAATAGCCTTCGCGTCAAGAAAAATATTCTTATAACCGGGATGTTCTAATAACCGATCATTTGTTGCTGGCCGTAATAATAGTACATATCATGTTAATATGTATGCATATGGTTTTATGTCTTTTTATGACAATAATACAATAGCGTAACTTATTCATTTAAAGACCAAATTACATTAAGTATATTACGAGTATGTGGATGCATACAGTAATTAATAGGAAATTTATGCAAAATATAGATTATGTGCAAATATTTTCGTATTAAACTACATATAAGGAAATTACTTATTTATTCTTGAAACGTAATCGGTAATTGTAGCTTGTTTTTTTATTAAATAAAATACTAGTCACTTGTTGCTCTAAATTATAAAAATTAGAAAAATTTGTATTAGTTTGGCCATTCAGAAAACGTCTTATCTTATAACATTACAAGCAATTAGGATGGGCGAACTGTATCTTAAAAAATTTATAACAGGCAAGTGGGTGGCAATATGTATATTTCGTATACAAAGGAAATTATTTTATGACCTGAAAACGTGAATTTGTCGGCAACCGATTGAATTGGTACTCATAACAAACTAATGATATTTATTTCCTGACAACCCTAATATAAAACAGCACTACAGGCCGTCGACGCCCTTGGCGAGAAACCATAATACAAGACATACTTTAAATTTTTAGGAGATTGTAGGTAAAAATTTATTCGTTGACCTGAAAAATATTCTAATAAGCGGTAATATTTTATTAATACGTATTCCAATAATCGGTTAAATTTATGAAGAAGTAAATGAAAACGTGACCTCGAATTTATATTTCATAAACCGGAATATTCCTATAACCGATACTCTAATAAGCGGGTTCTGCTTTATTTATCGTTTCGAAATATGTGGCCCACAGACAATGTTTTTTGTTATTCAGATTGTGTTCATAAGCTTTCTACTTGTCCAATCCGTCTTAAATCTTCATCGTTTGAGACTTTTGCAGTAAAAGAGATGTTCAGAATACGCCTATATAGCCATATTTCCAATGACTCAAATTTTTTTACGGATTGGGCTTTTAGAGTCCAACCTTAACCTAATAGCCATATTCAGTCTCTTATTTGTAAACATTGACTTGTATTTTATAAAAATCCTTTTCGAGTTATTTCTATTCTGACCTTTATTTCCTTTTTTTGATCTAATTGTAAGTTTATAATTATTACTCTAAGGTATTTATAATAATCCACTCTCTCTATAGATTTACCCTCCAATGTCAGATGTATGTTGTAACAGGGTTTTTGATTAGCATGTATTTGGTTTTATTTATATTCATTGTTAGTCCCATATTTTTGATTTCTCTGTTAATTATTTCTAGGATAATTTGTAAATCGTTTATATTTATCTGCCATGATTGCGGTATCGTATGTCTATCATTAAAAGAGGAGCAATTGTATGTGTATTTCCAGAACGACCTACATTTTTATTCTTTTAATATAAAACAAAATATAAAAGAATAAGATAACTTCATAGTATTTTAAATGAACCTATTAGAGTTAGTAGAGCAACAAACAAAAACTTTCCTAGCGCATACATAAAATTTAACCCGCTAACATACATATTTAGCACCTTTCAGAACAGCTACCCTTTAAACACTTTGGGGCATTATTTAGTCATGTATAATGCGGGGGAGCCCATAATCACTTACCCCTCGCATAGTCTATTAAACAATTAAACGCTTATTAATATTTAAACGCTACAAGTACCGAAACTACATACTCCTTTGGTGTGAATAATGCATTACCGTAATAGGTAAATTATGAAATATTTATACACGCTTTCATTTAACGCCACTGGTCGCAAATAGATACCCCTCTAATCTGTTAACGAACTCGATTACCGAGGTGCATTAAAAGCATTAAGTAATTATAATAAAGTAATGAGTAAACTTTTTATTGATTTATTTACTGCACATGAGTTACGTGTTTATCCAGTGTCATAAACTTAAAAGTATTTTATGAAAATGTAGATAATTTTTTATTTGTTTACGTTCCTATTTTCGAGAGGTAAAACTATAATTTTTACTACATACGTCCATTTAACTACCGTATAAATAAATTTTGAGACGCTCTTATAAATCAACGAAAGATTATCTAGTTAGTCCAGAAAGCCACTGCGCATCCGCTAGGAAAAATATTCTGAATAGGATTTTTTGCACAAGGACTCCTTTTAACAAATTTGCATGTTGCCAGGACCAAAAGGTGGTCAAAAATTTTTTAAACGTTTTTTTTTTGTTTTTTTCCTAATATTTTTTTTGCATGGAAAAAAGTTTTTTTAGGGTTTTTGGATCATTCCAAACAGAAAAGGTCTTTAGTGACTTTTCTCTAAAAATGATAGTTTTTGACATGTAAGCGATTAAAAATTGAAAAATTGCGAAATCGCCCATTTTTAACCCTCAAAAGCTATGTGAAAAACTGAAAATTTGAATGTTGCCAATATAGGTAGATATTCTATAAACATTGATTGATGAAATCCGGAAGAGTTTTTTGCAATACAATATTCAAAACTTCTTTGTCTTTTAATTGCTAATCAAGCGTGCGCGACACTATTTTCCACCGACAGTATGGTGCAAATGAAAGGAATAAATTCGTTATTTCGTAAACCGACAACTTTAAGGATAAAACCCGAAACAGGTCGATTTTTATTTTTAAGATATGATATTGTGGCATATATGGTATACTAGTGACGTCATCCGTCTGGGCGTGATGACGTAATCGATGATTTTTTTAAATGAGAGTAGGGGTCGTGTGGTAGCTCGTTTGAAAGGTTTTTCTATCCTCTATTCAGTAGTGTAAACATTTACATAATTATTTGTATAGGGTGTCCTTCTACTTTTTTTTTGTCAAATAATTTAATTTAATAAAAATTTTTTGGACACCCTGTATAAATAATTATGTAAATGTTTATACTACTGAATAGAGGATTGAAGAACCTTTCAAATGAGCTGGCACACGACCCCTATTCTCATTTAAAAAAATCATCGATTACGTCATCACGTCCAGATGAAGTTTATTTTTATCTAGAAATGGTTGAACATGTTCAAAATCAAATGTTATGCAACAATGCGAAAAATCAATTTTGATGATTTTTCATATTTACGTCGCTGTATCTTTGGTCGCTATAAATATTTCCTTCTGAAAATTTTACTGTGTTATCTTTGAAGAATCTAGATAACAATAACATTTGTCCAAGCTGTTTAAACGAATCACAAGGGAAGTTGTTAATTTTTAAACAATTTTTCGTCAGGTTTCGTTAGTAGTTTCATGTTTACAAAAAAGTTGGGTGAGAAAATTTTTAATTTACAACTTTAATCAACACAATCTTAAAACTTAAGTCATGAAGAAGTTTTCTTGAAAATTTTAAGTCAAAATATGCAATAGGAAAAAAGTTAATTGATAGACGAGTGGCACTCCCTCAAAAAAGCGCTTATTCCTCGAGGTACTGACCACGGTACGATGAATGGCTAATTTTAATCATACTTCACGTTTTTGATGGTGCTGAAAACGAATATGAGGTTTATTTAGAATTTTAGATGGGGGAACATTGTCAAAATTGCAATTTTACCCAAAAAATAAAAAAAATGAAATCACGTTTTTTCTTAAAATTAAAAGTGGCGCCATTCTTTTCACAAAACATTTTATTCTATGTACTCTATATTTTAACATAAACTTGATTAAAAAGCTAAATTTAAAATTTTGTCATTTTTGTGATTAAACTATGTAATTCAGGAATCTGCACCTTTTACATTAAACAATTTATAACTTTTAGTATAATAGGACAGAAATATTTAAACAGGTCCCATTGTCTTCAGAAAGGTATGAAATATATAATATAACAATTTTAGAAAAAAATATTAAAACGGAACAGAGGTGTAGCGAGTTAAACGCAAAAAAACGTGATTCCATTTTTTTTATTTTTAGGGACAACTTGCAATTTTGACAATTTTCCCCCACGTAAAATTAAAAATAAACCTAATTTTTGTTTTCAGCCCCATCAAAAATATAAAGTAAGATTAAAATTAGCCCTTCACCACTCCGTGGTCAGTATCTCGAAAAATAAGCGTTTTTTGGGGTGTGCCAATCGTATATAATTTCACATACATTTTTAAGTATTGCATATTTTGCCTTAAAATTATTCAGAAGACTTCTTCATAAATTATGTTTTATTGTTGTATTGGTTAAAATTATAAACTAGAAAGTTTGTCGCTCAGCTTTTTTAAGTGAACATGAAACTAACGAAAGCTGACAACAAAATATTTAAAAATTAATAACTCCTCTTTTAATTTGTTTAAACGTTTTGGACAAATCTCATTGTTATCTGAATGTTTCAAAGATGACACAGTAAAATTTTCAAAACGAAATAATATTTACAGCGACCAAAGATACAGTGAGGTGAAGTTGAAAAATCATCAAAATTGATTTATTGCATTTTTGCATAAGATTTAATTTTTGAACTTGTTCCACCAATACAATTCTAGATAAAATTAAACTTTATATTCGGATTCAGAGACCTCGAAAACAAAAAGAATGATTAAAACTCATTCACTTTGAAGTTGATTTTATGGTCGGTAGGTATAATATCATTTTAGGGGTTGCTGCCACTCGCCTATTGACAGAATCCTTGTTCGGAGATTCATTTGAAAAAATTAAAATATATGAACGAAAACGGCGTAGAATCGTAGAAACAATTCTAAAAAATTCATCATAATATCATTATTGACCAGTAGTGTAGGAAACAAAGGTTGAACCTTGCAAAATGGACACAAGTCCGGTTTTATTTTTTTTCTGGTATATCAAGGGGTGCTTATTATAAGGCTAACTTTTTCTGAAAAAATTTCGCCCCGGAACCTCCCTTTTCACCCCTTTAAAGGGGGTAATTTGTGGTTTTTGCGGAACGTAGCCCTTCCTGTAACTTTTACAAAAAATTTCTTTTATAGAAATATGAAGAGGACTATATTTTCTACGATTTATTTCCAACACCATCTCTCTATCATCCACTGTTTAACGGGGGTGGCGCCCTAAAGTTGACAAGTTTTTAAAAAAGATGTTTTAAAAAAATATATATTTTTCCCTAACTGTAACGGAAATTAAGAAGAAATCCTGCGGTAATTATTCACAAATAATTGACTGATTTTTTGGTATAGGTTTTACTTAAGGGTAGTTGCCCTTTTTTTAATTACAGGGTGTTACATTTTAAAAAACCTCTTTTTATACCACCTGAACCGTTTATGTTAGAGTAAAAAGACTTTCAGTGACTACCCATGTACTAGTGCTATTTACAAATTTGTATAATGCACCCCCATTTTTTCCCCGGAACCACCCAAAAAAAAGAAGAATTAATAAATAAATTGATTTTCTTGGAATCCTTCACACTCAATGCCCTTTATTAATATGCTTCACACATCATTTTGTGGTCGTTATTATTACCCATGCATGGACACCAAAAGCAATTTCCTAGTGCAACCCCTGAAGCAAAAAAAAATAAATAAAATGGGCGGTTGAAAATTTTTTTTCGTTTTTTGCTTTTTGATCCATATGGGCATATGCTTCATCAATAGTGCTTTTCAAAAATATATATGGTTATTGCAACATCTCTGCGAAAACCACCCCTATCCTTGAAAATATACTGCAGAAACTACCCCTATCCCTTGGCGAGCATGTTTTTACGATTTTCTCATTACCTATGTATTCTTTTTAAACAAAACTTATACAAGGTTAAAGACCACTATTTACTCTAAAAATTATGTCCTATTCATTTTTTTCGTATAAGCAACCGTTACGGCACAGTGGCGCCGTAAACCTCATATATGCTTTGGCGGGCTCCAGGTTTTGTTTTTTTTTTCGTCATCTGTTCGTTTCATTGATAAAGTACTTATGCAAAATAAAACAACACAGTCTAACCTACAAATTATGACTTATGCACATTTTACATTCTTTGCTCCCCAAAGCCACAGTGGTGGCCCAAAATAAATTTTTGCATATTTTCGCCACCTACATGCATTTTATTGCATTAATGCTACCTTAACAGCACAATATTTACCCTTAGGTGGTCGCTACGCAGTGGCGGATCCAGGGAGGGGTGATGGGGGTGATCACCTCCCCCCTCTCAAACCAAGTGATATTATATTCAAATATTATAAAAATATTCATTTATTTTTATAGAAATTTAACCAATTGGCACCCCCCTCTTAACGATGCTGGATCCGCCACTGTCGCTAAAGTTATTCTTATAAAAATAATATTAATATAATATAAGTATTTCTATAAAAATAAATGAATATTTTTATAATCTTCAAATATAATATCACTTGGTTTGAGAGGGGTGGGGGTGATCGCCCCCATCACCCCTCCCTGGATCCGCCACTGCTTAGCACCACTTAGGGGTGAATATTGTGCTATTAAGCAATAAACGCAATAAAATGCGTGTAGGTGGCGAAAATATGAAAAAATTTATTTTGGGCCACCAATGTAGCTTTGGGGAGCAAAGAATGTAAAATGTGCATAGGTCATGATTTGTAGGTTACACTGTGTTCTTTTATTTTACATAAGTACTTTATCAATAAAACAGATGACGAAAAAATAAACAAAAACTGGAGCCCGTCAAAGCATATATGAGGTTTACGGCGCCACTGTGCCGTAACGGTTGCTTAAACGAAAAAAATGAATAGGACCTAATTTTTAGACTAAATAGTGGTCTTTAACCTTGTATAAGTTTTGTTTAAAAAAATGAATAGGTAATGAGAAAATCGTAAAAACATGCTGGATAAGGTATAGGGGTAGTTTCTGCAGTATATTTTCAAGGATAGGGGTGGTTTGCGCAGGGATGTTGCAATAACCATATATATTTTTGAAAAGCACTATTGATGAAGCATATGCCCATATGGATCAAAAAGCAAAAAACAAAAAAAAAATTTCAACCCCCCATTTTATTTATTGTTTTTGGCTACAGGGGTTGCACTAGGAAATCGCTTTTAGTGTCCATGCATGGGTAATAATAACTTGCACAAAATGATATATGAAGCATATTAATAAAGGGCATTGTGTGTGAAGGATTCCAAGAAAATCACTTTATTTATTAATTCTTCTTTTTTTGGGTGGTTCCGGGGAAAAAATGGGGGTGCATTATACAAATTTGTAAATAACACCAATACATGGGTAATCGCTGAAAGTCTTTTTACTCGAGCATAAATGGTTCAGATGGTATAAAAAGGGGTTTTTTAAAATGTAACACCCTGTAATTAAAAAAAGGGTAATTACGCTTAAGTGAAACCTATACCAAAAAATCAATCATCTATTTGTGAATAATCTCCGCAGCATTTATTTTTAATTTCCGTTACAGTTAGGGAAAAATATATATTTTTTAAAAACATCTTTTTTAAAAACTTGTCAACTTTGGGGCGCCACCCTTGCTAAACGGTGGATGATAGAGAGACGCTGTCGGAAATAAATCGTAGAAAATATAGTCCTCTTCATATTTCTATAAAAGAAATTTTTTGTAAAAGGTACAAGAAGGGCTACGTTCTGCAAAAACCATAAATTACCCCCTTTAAAGGGGTGAAAAGGGGGGTTCCGGGGCGAAATTTTTTCAGAAAAAGTTAGTCTTATAATAAGCACCCCTTGATATGCCAGAAAAAAAATAAAACCGGACTTGTGCCCATTTTGCATGGTTCAACCTCTGTTTCCTACACTACAGGGCGGATCTGTTTTGAGGTGAATGTGAGAGGTGGCATTCGGATTTTTGCAGATGAAGTTAGGTGACAACTTCAATAATTATAAGTGACTTATGCTTCTTTCAAATATGCTCGGAGCATTAATAAAAAAATTTAAATATTTAAAAATCTTGAAAAATATCAATCCTTTTCGACTTTCATTGCTTATAATAACTTTAAAACGATTCATTTTGGAACAAAATCATACGGAAAGAAAATAAAGACAATTAAATTTTGGATAATATACGATTGGTTTAAAATGCCTTAAATTATTACCCCTTCTGTAAAATATCAATCAATAGAAAATAAGGGGGCAAAAACGACTGCTTTTATTCAATGTTTTTCAACCACTTTGGTTGCACTTAGAACCTTCATAATTCGCTTAGAAAATTCTTACAGTATACTTAATTCCACCAAACTTCATTAAAATTGACCTAATACATTTTGCATAATAATTTTGTTATCTAAATTTTTTTAAAAAAGTATAAATTTTTTAAAAACTTTCTGAACAAAAAGTAGAACATTTAGAAGTTTGCTAATTTTTTTTTTCATATAAAGAGGTTCTCTACCTATCTATTACACGTTACAGAATTAAAATCGGATTATTTAAGCGGCCTCGACACTGTTTTAAAGTTATAAACAATGTTTTGGCTTATAAACAAATACAGTGAGAACGTTTGAGTTGGAATAAATCATTCTTGGAATCACTTTCTTGAGAATGGGAGACTGAAGATAAATCCCGAAATAGATCGATTTTTGTTTTTAAATTATATTTTTTGGCGTAAATATCATACTAATGATGTCATCCATCTGGGTGTGTATTGGAATTAATTTATTTTTTTTTTAATTCAAACTGTATAAATAATTATGTTACTGTTTATATTAGTGAATACAAAATTAAATAGCCTTTCGGCTACTAACGGAATACGTTGGAAGAGCAGACAAAAAAGTTGGATAAACAGAATAATACAGTGGAGCCCGATGGGGAGAAGGAGGAGAGGCAGATCCTGAAGATCTTTTAGAGAGGAAGCAGACAAAGCAGTGGAAAGGAGCAGTCTGCAGAAAGGATACTGGCAATACAGAAAGAACTGGAGCGAACGATTGAGTGAAGGAATACAGTAAAAACTTTGGAAATCCTTAGTAATATATAGCTTCAAAATGTGAAAATCTTTAGCTAAAATTACAGAAGGTGATAGAGAAGAGTTGCCAATTTGTAAGTCTTTCTTCACACTGTCAACTACTTCCAGTAATTGATTCGTTGCTAAAATATATTTCTTTTGTTGCTCTAAGGGCCTCATATAACACCACGACAAGAAGTATCCTGAGTTACGGGTGTGAAAATTGGATAATAAATAAGAAAACCAAAAACAAAATCAGAACAACAAAGATGGAATAGCTAAGGAGAAGCTGCAGACTTACAAGAAGAGATAGAATATATAACATGGATATTGAGAAAAGAATGAATGAACTCAGATATAATAGGCTACATAGAACCAAAGAGACACCTAGTACAGTATAAATAAACAGAAGTACTTGTTAAATAAACAGAATGACAGAATGAGACAGTGGAGTCTGATAGGAAGAAGAAGGAGAGGCAGATCCTGAAGATATTTCAGAGATAACGTGGACCAAGCAGTGGAAAGAAGAAGTCTGCAGAGAGGGGACTGGCAATATAGAAAGAACTGGAGAGAACGATTGAGTGAAGGAATCCAGTAAAAACTGTATATTATTAAGTGGAAAATCCTTAGTAATATACAGTGAGCACGTAAAGGTTGGAATAAATTCATTTTCTCGAGAATGGACGATTTTGGAAAAAAATCCCGAAACAGTTCATTTTTATTTTTAAATTACGACTTTTTGCCATATATATCATACTAGTGACGTCACCCATCTGGGCGTGATGACGTCATCGATGATTTTTTTAAATGAGAATAGTAGTCGTGTGATAGCTCATTTGAAAGGTAATTCAATTCTCTATTCAGTAATATAAACATTAACATAATTATTTATACAGGGTGTCCAAAAAAAAATTTTTTTGGATTAAATTTATTGACATAAAAAGAAGAATATATGTAATTTATTTAATTCAAAATACATTTTACTGCTCTCAGAAAACAGAAAAAAATGAATATTTGAAAAATAATCATTGATATTGGCTTAAATTAAATGTTCAAATTGTCACGAGGCTGGTGGGTGGCTGCTTTAATATTGAATTTAAGCAAAAAACAACATTTATTTGCCAAAAAACATTTTTTCTGTTTTCTGATAGCAGTAAAATGTATTTTGAATTAAATAAATTACACACATTCTTCTTTTTATGTCAATAAATTTAATTAAAAAAAATTTTTTTAGGCACCCTGTATAAATAATTATGTTAATGTTAATATTACTGAATAAATAATTGAATTACCTTTCAAATGAGCTATCATACCACCCCTATTCTCATTTAAAGAAATCATCGATGACGTCATCACGCCCAGACGGGTGACGCCACTAGTATGATATATATGCCAAAAAGTCGTAATTTAAAAATAAAAATTGACCTGTTTCGGGATTTTTCTCCAAAATCGTCCGCTCTTGAGAAAATGAATTTATTCCAACCTTTACGTGCTCACTGTATATGTATACTGATAAAAAAAAAGAATGTGTGTGTACTATGTACGCACGTAAGAAGATATTCTTCTATTATATAATAGGTAATTTAAACGAAGTAAATATAATTAAAAGGTTATTTGTATTTTATTTAAAAATCAAACTAACTTTCTTATCTACCACTTTCAAAAAATTTTTTTAAAACAACCAAAAATAAAAAAAAAATATCAACCGCCCGGGGGAATTGAACCCGCAACCTTCCAATCTCAGTGCTAACGCATTTCTAACTACTCCATCGAGGCACTAGAAACAAACATGTAAGTTTCGGATATCATTACACAACACGGCGACATATAGTGTAAAGATGTTATGCTTACATAATATTTTATTAATCCAAAAACACAAGAATTATAAAAAATGAATAACCATTTTCAATTTCGTTGCAAAACGAAAATACAGCCGAACCATATTCCAGTCCAATCAGAGAGTGCTGCAAGCACCTCTACCGGTTTCGAAACTTATTAGTCTCTCATCAGGAGGCACATATGCTGCTCTCCCTGATCCAACCAAAACAAACTCCAGCGTGCAGTCCCGAATTGCAACGAACGAAATGGCATAGATGCCCTAGCGGCAACTGCTAGCAAAATACTAAGTTTTCACTCTAATGGCACATAACATATCCCACCAGAATGAAAACAATGGGAACCTTATCTGGTTACACCTCCGAGGCTTCTACAATTTGCAAGCCATACGGATGCTGAGACTAAGGAAGATGAGGGAATTCTACAATTTACAATTCACATCACATCTGCTCAGCGCGGTAAAGTTTCAACGAGACTGGTTCCCTTCATACTCCACACAGAGTAAATGTAAATAAAAAATGAATAACCATTTTCAATTTCGTTGCAAAACGAAAATACAGCCGAACCATATTCCAGTCCAATCAGAGAGTGCTGCAAGCACCTCTACCGGTTTTGAAACTTATTAGTCTCTCATCAGGAGGCACATATGCTGCTCTCCCTGATCCAACCAAAACAAACTCCAGCGTGCAGTCCCGAATTGCAACGAACGAAATGGCATAGATGCCCTAGCGGCAACTGCTAGCAAAAGACTAAGTTTTCACTCTAATGGCACATAACATATCCCACCAGAATGAAAACAATGGGAACCTTCTCTGGTTACACCTCCGAGGCTTCTACAATTTGCAAGCCATACGGATGCTGAGACTAAGGAAGATGAGGGAATTCTACAATTTACAATTCACGTCACATCTGCTCAGCGCGGTAAAGTTCCAACGATACTGGTTCCCTTCATACTCCACACAGAGTAAATGTAAATAAAAAATGAATAACCATTTTCAATTTCGTTGCAAAACGAAAATACAGCCGAACCATATTCCAGTCCAATAAATTGTACAATTCCCTCATCTTCCTTAGTCTCAGCATCCGTATGGCTTGCAAATTGTAGAAGCCTCGGAGGTGTAACCAGAGAAGGTTCCCATTGTTTTCATTCTGGTGGGATATGTTATGTGCCATTAGAGTGAAAACTTAGTCTTTTGCTAGCAGTTGCCGCTAGGGCATCTATGCCATTTCGTTCGTTGCAATTCGGGACTGCACGCTGGAGTTTGTTTTGGTTGGATCAGGGAGAGCAGCATATGTGCCTCCTGATGAGAGACTAATAAGTTTCGAAACCGGTAGAGGTGCTTGCAGCACTCTCTGATTGGACTGGAATATGGTTCGGCTGTATTTTCGTTTTGCAACTAAATTGAAAATGGTTATTCATTTTTTATTTACATTTACTCTGTGTGGAGTATGAAGGGAACCAGTCTCGTTGAAACTTTACCGCGCTGAGCAGATGTGACGTGAATTGTAAATTGTAGAATTCCCTCATCTTCCTTAGTCTCAGCATCCGTATGGCTTGCAAATTGTAGAAGCCTCGGAGGTGTAACCAGAGAAGGTTCCCATTGTTTTCATTCTGGTGGGATATGTTATGTGCCATTAGAGTGAAAACTTAGTCTTTCACAAGAATTATAATAAATAATACATTTCCTAAAACCACTAATATATTCTTTTAATGACTTATTTGTACGGTTACAGATACATACATACCTATCTTGAAAGATTAGCAACATACTGTCAGAACTACATACTGTCAGTGTGCGCAGGCGCGCGGTAAATGTACAATTTTACCCTGAATCGATTCGCCGCTAACGAAGAATATCTTCAAAAATAAAAATCTTTAGCTACATTACAGAAGGTGCAGGAGAAGAGATACAAATTTGTAACACTTTCCTCACACTGTGAACTATTTCGAGTAATGTTTTCGTTGCTAAAATAAAATACATACTTACTTTTAGCTCATAAGTCATTGACAACTAAGTATAAAGTTGTTCCATTTTATCTTTGCCCATGAGTAATGATTCATTTTCAAACAAATCAAAAATAAAGTGAAATGAACGTCAATGTGTATAGTATACAGAGTGAGTTTTATGTATGGAAACCATTAATTAACTTGAGAACAGTTTGCACAATTTTTATAGATTTTGGTGGATAAAGGTTTTATAATGAGATCCATATTATAGTCGTAATTACATTATTGTCAGATCTTCCGTTTTCCTGTAAATCTAGTGAACTTTCTTATTTCAAATAGAACACTCTGTATATTTTTTGCATTTTGAAGTTCTTAGGAAATACTGATTATTCTTTATGTTATATTCCCTATACCTAAATGCCATAGTTACGGAGTTATTGCTACATTTATTTTAAAAACCAATTTTAAACAAATTACAAAGACATGATTTTAGGTTCTCTGGACCATTAGGAACAAAAAAGGTTTTCTGTAATTTTTCTCTAAAGGTATTCGTTTCTGAGTTATAAATAATTTAAAACTGAAAAAATCGAAAAATGGCCATCCTCAAGGTTCAAAAACACAAATAACAATAATATTTTTGAAACTACGAAGTACCTAAATCTAGGTTCAAACCTCTTTTTATCAGCAACCAATAAGTAATGTGGGCTTATTTAATTTTGAAACATTGTTTCTTAGTTGTTAATGCCCGATCGCGTGCCCTCACATATACGCTTCATTAACAATTAAAAATCAATGTTTTAGAATAAAACGAGCCAAAAGTTCTTAGGTAGAGCTTTAAAAAAAATTTAAGCTTGAATATACGTATTTCGTAATTTCAAAAATTATATTTTTTATTTGTGTTTTTAAACCTTGAAAATCGTCATTTTTCGTTTTTTTCAGTTTTAAATTGTTTATAACTCAAAACCGATTCACTTTAGAGAAAAATTACAAAAGACCTTTTTTGTTTCCAATGATCCAAAGATTCTAAAATATTGTCTACCCGGGCCGAAAAAATTTATTTTTATAATTTGTTTAAAATTTGTTTTTAAAATAAATGTAACAATAACTCCTAAAATGTGGCATTTAGGTATAGGGAATGTAACATGAAAAATAATCAGTATTTCTTAGGGACTTCAAAACGTAAAAAATATTGAGGATGTCCTATTTGAAATAAGAAAGTTTATTAGATTTCCGGAAAAACGGAAGATCTGACAACAATGTAATTACCACTATATGATCGGCCGCATTAGAAATCCTTTAGCCAACCAAATCTATAAAAATCGTATAAGCCATTTCCGAGATAATTGAGGATTTCCATACATAAAATTCACTCTGTCTAGTATACAGTATACACAATGTATATATACATCTACGTACGTTTCACTTTATGCTTTGACTTAATTTGTTTGAAAATTATGGGCAAAACATGGGCAAAGGTAAAATGGAACAACTATACAAAAATATATTCTAAAACATTTTTCTTCGAATTTGGATTATGCTTCGAGTGGTTTATCTTTGCCTTTCTGGTTTACTTATTGTTTTAATTTATTAATTATTCCGACTTAATAACTACGACAAGCTTATAAACTCCTAATAGCTACATTATGATAGCCCTAAGGCTTTACAAATTTTTAATCCACCTTTATAACCTTAAAAGGACCCATCGTATAATAAAGTTCCTACAATCAGGATACGAACCGTTAAATGAAAATCCTCTAAAATACTTAGTTACCCGAGGTCTGGCCTCTTCCTAAGCCTAATATCCATACTAAAATTCAAAATTATTAATCTGTCCCTGCGGCGCATCAGTATTCCCTTCAGCTCATCAAGATACGTCAATCCTTAATGCCAACAACTTACAGCGTCCCGGTCCAGGGTCCTCAGTCACGGCGATTCCCGAATCACAAGCATCAACATCAGGGCCACCGAATATTCAACTGACCTCTGAAAGGACATGGGCTAATGCATGAAATTTATATTGCGAAAGAGAAATCTTTAAGAAAACATGAGACTGTCGCCCTTTGCACTTTCCTTTTATTATACACGTGGGTTTCAAAAAGTAGAACAAAAGAAAATGGATGGAAAAAGCAGTAACGCGGTACCTAAAATAATAAATATTTTTATCTACTCTATGTCATATTATGTATAAGTTTTTAGTTATGTATAAGTATTTTAAGGCTATGGGTACATAATTCGCAAATATTTTACGTGTATCCCTACTTTTTCTGTCTTTACACGGCAAATTACGTGTAGTAAAATTCACACTGGTATGGATATGTAAACATTACTAGAATGTCATTCTACTTGAAAATGTCATCATTAATTTAAAGAGATGGTTTTTGAATGTTCTTGAATAACTGTTATTTTTATAATTGCAAATTATTAATCCAGTTAATAAATGTGATAATTTTTTACTAACTATGTATTCAGTGATTGTAATAATTTATTTGTACAACAAAAACTAATACTCAATCGAGAAAAGAGGAAAAGTGTTAAAGTGATTTTTTAATAATATATTATGGAACGCTTACAATTTTGAACATCTTTAACAACAAAATACTTGGATCACAGAATATATTATCCTGATGTATTTAGTTCAGAGAAATAAGGAAAAAAAATAGCCTGTTGGTGACACATCCCCCTCCAGGCCGAAACCAAATTTTTTGAGTAGTATGGATATATAATAATAATAACCTATATGTTTCCTGCAGCCGATTTTGATGATATACATAGTTATAAACAAATGAAAATCAAAAAACACTAAATTTTCGGTTTTTTCGTCTATTGCCAAAAGGCTAAGCATTTTAAACAAATTTGGAAGTAGGAAAGTCATAAACCATATAAAAAAATTCAATATGGCGCCCGCTGAATATGTCTATCCTTATTGGTTGCTTAGAAAATTGCAAAATAATTCATAAATTTTGAGTTTTTATAAATATTCATAACTTAGGTAAAAATTTACTTAGAACCTTCTTATTACAAAGAACGCTGGGACATCTGGTGCTTAAATCATACACTAAATTTCATAACAATTGGTCAAATAGTTTAAAAGTTATTTAATTTGTTTATCCCAAATTCATTTTTTTTGCAACACTGTAAGTCAGAAAATGATGAAGTTACAGTAATACTTTGGATAGTTTATGAAAGAAGAAGATTTATACTAATAACTTAATTAAAAAAAAATTTAGAAAATAATTATAAGTATCGCAAAATTATTTGCAATAACATGTCGATTTTTTGCTTATAAACAATTAGAATAACTTTTTAACCATTACCAGTAGAAAAATTATTTTTTCATATTCAGAAAGACTGAATTTTGATAGAAATTTAAAAAAAGAAAAAATTGTCCAAAATTGTCCGAAATTGTTCAAAAATTGAAAAAAAAGACAATTAGGGACGAAGTTGCCCCCCCCCCTTATTTAATTCACAGCAGATTTCTTTATAACAATTACGAAATCAAATCAGTCACATTTGAAAGAACATACTTCAGAGTTTTAATGTACCAAATATAAAAAAATATACTTTCAAACAAATCGTCCACAAAGCTTCAAATTGTGACCATTAAAATCGACCGGCCTTAAACTTGGGAGATCGATGAGAAGGGGGAAGGAACTGTTAGCTGTATCTCTTGTTCTCGCCTATGGATTTCGACCTTTCTTTTTTAATTTGTATGTACTTTTTGCGTACAGTACGAGTATGCATTATTTAAATAAATTAATTGTTATATACACCATTAAATTTGCTTAAACAATTTTTGTTTTCAATTTTTTTTAATAATATTTGAAGTAATTTTAATCACAAAACATAAATATTTATGAATAATATAATAATACATAGTTTTTTATTAAACTTAGTAATAATTTAAAGTATGAAAAAACAAATTATCCCATTCAATTGTTTCTGAAAATAGTATTGGTCTATGGAAATCAGAAAATCTCAAATAAACTAGGTTTTATTTTTTTGGTAAACATGCTATTAGATGAATGAAAAACTTAAGTTACAGAACCACCAACAAGAGATAAACGTAATTGATTGGGGTTGGAAATTAAGCTAAGAACCGTTAGTACCGATCCGATCAACAGATCTTCTTTATACCAGATATTTTATTCAAATAAACTATATGTTCTTGCAAAATTGGTTGCACCGAGTACAGGTTAGTACAGAGATATAAATAGTTTATGGACTTCGATAACCAAAACCTCAATCTTTCTCTATTATCTATTTTGGAGTTTCTTTTTTTAATCTGTATATACTCTTTGCGTACGTTAAGGATATGTTTTTTTGTTAATAAAGTGGTTATTTAATTAACCATGTAAAGTGTGTAAACAATTTTTGGAAATTCTTTTACGATATTTTTAGGATGACTTTGTTGGCAATCATAGGAGTGGATCATATGCACTTGACTTTATAATAACTTATAATAAATGGGTAATTGATAATTGTTACGTTTTTCATAAAAATACAAGTATTCCTAGATAAATCTCCTTTAATTTTATTTTAATAGTCTTGTTATCATACCAAAATGTATGAAATATCTTAATTTGTGTTTTTTTTGGCAATCTTAAAACTATAACTTTCAATGTTGTAAGATACAATTATTACAATATTGTGGAAAATTTCTGAAAATAATGTTGTTCTTTTTATCCTCTCTCTAATTTTGTTACATTTAATTTTTCATTAATCTAGTAGCATGTTTATCAAGAAATGAAACCTAGTTTATTTGAGATTTTTTATTTTCAATTCAATATTATAAGCCAACCTTAGATTTAAAAATAATTGAATAGGATTAGTTTAATAATATAATAATAATTTTGTTACACCCCATAATATAATAATTACGGGGTGTAACAAAAATACAGGTCATAAATTGAATCGCATATTCTGGGACCAAAAATAGTTCGACTGAACCTAACTTACCTTAGTATAAATATATGCACATAAAAAAGTTACAGCCCTTTGAAGTTAGAAAATGAAAATCGATTTTGTCCAATATATAGAAAATTCCTAGAGATTTTTTATTGAAAATAGACATGTGGTATTTTTATGGCAGGAGCATCTTACAAAAAAATTATAGTAAAATTTTGACTGAAGTACTTTTTGCGAACTTACGCGATTTATAGTACTCGCTCCGTTGTCGCTCGTGCTCTAAAAATCGCGTGCGTTCTCAAAAAGCATACTTCACGAACTGTTTCATAAATAACTATTATCAACTCTATCTCACATTATGTATAAGTTTTTAGTTTGTGAAAACTGTCATTATAGATAGCAGTGCGTGAAGGATTTATAGTGTGCGTGAAGTAACAATGTATTTTAAATGGGATTTGATGACATGTGAGCAATAAATTACAACAAAAGTTTTGACAGTTTTGTGGTTTGAAAGAAGTTAGAATTTTTAAATATCAAAGTTCTAAAAATTATAGAATAGAAATGAATTCCAGTTACGAAGAGTTACATTTTTTTATTTGTTTATCGTAGATAAAATACTGTATGAAACTGTGTGTGAAGTGTGAGTTTTTGCGAACTTACGCGATGTATAGCACTCGCTCCGCTGTCGCTCGTGCTTCAAACATCGCGTGCTTTCGCAAAAAGCATACTTCACGAACTGTTTCATAAATAACTATTAGAATTCAGTTGGTATCTAGTTATCGATAAAGTATTGAATTATTAAGAACTAATCTGCAAAATTAGTGCATAATTTTAAAAATTCTGGTAAATAAAATAATCTTAATACCTCCTCTGTGGCTCAGTGGTAAGATTCAAGGGTCGTGAGTTCGAATCTCATCAGGAGTAGAAAGTTTTTCATTTACTAAAAACTAATAAGTGAAAACATTAATTTTTATCTTTGTGGGATTGGTACTCACCGGAGGGGCCGCAGATGTTCGGATACAATTAGCGTATCTTTGTAAAGACAATGAAGTTTGCTTTTCAAAGTAACAAGGCATTTACTCAACACGGACAGTGCTTCAAATGTATTAGCAATTGTTTTGACTGTATTTTGCAATGTAGAATAAGGAAATTACTGAATTTCGTTTAGCGCTTATTAGTCTAGGCGCCAGATGGGTCACCGTGTCCTTTTCAATTCTGATGGACAAACTCAACGGTTTCTTATGGATTTTTGGCTGCTGATCACGAATTTCGAGGGTGGATTTCGATCCAAGTGGTCAAAAAAGTGTTATAAACAATTTAATTGTTTATAAGGCTCTGGCTCATAAACTAAAAGAGATAAAAAAATGTTTTAAATAAAATTTGTTTCTTAATAAAAAACGAAGAAAAGAGCGTTTACTAAACTCAAATCCAATAATTAGAACTCAAGATATTGTAAAATTAGTGCACAATGCAAATTTCAAATTGCAATATAAGTATTTTTCGAAGCTTGATCGATTGTAACTCGGCTTCTACGTAAGCAAATGAGCACTAGAGATTTTAAAGCCTAATTAATAGGTTTCTAAACATAGTTTGTTAAATTACTTTGTCGTTATTTGTTTTAAAGTTATATCCGTTTGAATTTATAATTTTCTTAATAAAATTTTACATTAATTTTTTTATAAGGATTTCAAGCAAATTTGAGCCATAAACGTTTATACTTTAATTAACAATAATAATAGAAGAACATTAAGCCAACTGCTCTTTAATATAATAATGGACGAAATAATAGAAGCAGTACGTAAAGGTCATGTTTACACAATGGGGAAAAAAGAAATCCAAATATTATATTATGCAGACGACGCCGCAATAATCGCCGAGACAGAAGACGATCTCCAAAGATTAACACACATCTTCAATACAACAGACAAGAAATACAATATGATAATATTAGCAGAAAAGACCAAATGTATGACAACATCTAAATACCCACTACGATGTAAAATCGAAATTGATGGGAAAATAATAAAGCAGGAAACAAAGTTTTAGATATCTGGAAATAGATAACCAGTTACAAAGATGTTGAAGAGGTACGACAACAAATCTTAAAAGCAAGTAAAGCGGCGGGATCCCTTAACGACACAATCTGGAAGAACAAACACCTAAGACAAGACACAAAAGCAAGAATCTATAAAGCAGCAATTAGACCTATATTGACATACACGGCGGAGACAAGACCTGACACATCTAAAACGAGACGACTACTAGAAACAACAGAGATGAAAATACTCTGACGAATATCAGGGAAAATCTGTTGGAAAGGGAGAGAAGCGAAAACATAAGAAGATCATGCAATGTAGAAGACATAAATAGATGGGTGGAAAAACGGAAGCAGGAGTGGAACGCACACATTAGTAGAATGGCAGAGGATAGGATAGTACGAATAGCACGAGATAAGTCACCAAATGGACGAAGAAGTATTGGCAGATCAAGAAAATATGTGCGATAACTTAAATAATTTAGGAGGCTAATATTGAAGGAAGGAGAAGAATAATAAGAAAAAGATAGAAGAACTCAAAAGGAACAATTTGAGCTTATGAAAATCTCCGTAAATTTATTTTTATCCAGATATCGATATTTTAATGGCGCGCTATGAGGTGCAAGATCGTCTCACAGTTAAGTAATATCGCGGTAAAGACACCGATCGACTGCTCACGTGTTACATTATTTTGCTCAGGAAGCCTTACCTATTCTTAATAAATAATATCAGCTGACTTTTTAGTTATATTTCTGAAAACAAATATTTCTTTACAAAAAATAGAAGACAAAGGAAGAGGTTATACGAGGTACAGTATGATGATTTAATACAAGAATTATATAAAATTTTATTAGGATCTTCAAAAATGAAAAACAAAGATAACGTATAATATATATGTACATAGAAATTATAATTTACATGGAGAAGTTAGTACGTGAACCTTTTCACTGTGAGCATGAACCGATCTTGCTCCTCATAGCGCGCCATTAAAATATCGATATCTTGGCGAAAAATAAACTTACGAACATTTTCATAAGCTCAAATTATTCCATTTGAGTTCTTCCGTCGTTAATCTTAATTAAAGTATAAATGTTTATGGCTCAAATTTGCTTGAAACCCTTATAAACAAATTAATGTCCAATTTTTTTAAGAAAATTATAAATTCAAACGGGTATAACCTTAAAACAAATAAAGACAAAATAATTTAACAAACCTTGTTTGGAAGCCAATTACTTAAGCTTTAAAATTATATTTTCTAAGTCTCATTTTCATGCGCAGAAGCCGACTTACGATCGATAAAGCTTCAAAAACTACTTATTTTGCAATTTCCAATTTGCATTGTGCACTAATATTCCAATATATTGAGTTCTAATTATTGGATTTGAGTTTAGTAAACAATTTTTTCATTGTTTTTTATTAAGGAGCAAATTTTGTTTAAAATATTTTTTGTATCTCTTTTAGTCTATGAACCAGAGCCTTATAAACAGTTAAATTGTTTATAACAATTTTTCGACCACTCGGATCGAAATCCACCCTCGAAATTCGTAATCAGCAGCCAAAAATCCATAGGAAACCGTTGAGTTTGTCCATCAGTATTGAAAAGGACACGGTGACCTCTATTTAACGTCTAGACTATAATATAGTTTATGGAAACAATGAGTTTTTAACATTTGTTGTAAACATAATATATACTACGAAAATACACGTCGTGTCAGAATTCATATGCAGATGTCAGTCAGTTTTAAAAATGTCGTCTATAGACGATGTCACATTACATCAATGGAAATTGGACGTCTAAAGACGTTCTTTCCGTCAACGTGTTAATCTTTAAATTTCTGAAAAATATATTATTGTTACCTACGGTATATAGTAAAATTTATCGGAAAAACGGTAAAAAACGCTGATGATTTATCATTTTCTTGCAAACAAATTAAAAACATGCTACCTAGTTGTTATGCTTCTAACACAATTTAGTTGGGTCGGAACACGTTGTGCTGAATGTTCAAAGGACTTTTTCAAAGGTATGAAGTATTTTTTCTTCGAAATGAACCACCAGCAGCAAAAAAATCAAAATTGGTCAGAAAGTGACTGTATTAGAATCGTTACGCTTCGCGAATAAGGATGCAGTCAAGTTGAACTCACTAAATACTTATGTTACTGTCAACAATTTCAAGAGTCTTAACACCTTTTACTGTTACCAGAAGTAACTTGAGAAGGCCCCGTCAAGACCATAGATGGGTTACAATTATTGAGACAAAGGTTTGTTGCCAGTGCTTCTCTACAAAATTAATTTTTGGATCGTTATAACGTTATAAAATCACCGAAAATACAATAAGAAGAAAACACCGCAGAGGATCTGTGCACTGGAAGGGCGCTCACTGGCTCATTATAGGGCTTTTCATTTACAGTAATTTGTTTCAAGCTTCTGTCATATGTTTTATAATCTGTGTATAATTACCAGAGAACGGCAGTTCTCGCCAGTGGCGCAAACCTACAGAACACCCCTACACGCGACACTATATTATACACGAAATTTTCGATTTTCTAAATCTGACTGAATTGAAAATTGGGTTAACTCCAATCTTAAAGTTAAGGAAAAGACTCATACATTCATATGTCAACCATCCATTTTGGTCCAAGGGTGTGAATTTTACGGCCCTTCCTATTTATGGTCTGTTTTTCGTTCTCGTAAAATCGGTTATACCGTTTAAAAGTTACCGAGCTCAGAAATATGAGTCAATTTTTATTTAAAAAAGGGAAAATATTTGTGGATATGTATGTATGTATGTGTGTGGAAAAGTTAAACCCATCTGAATTTTTTTTCTGTGTTTGAAGAGGGAGTGAGGGCCGATTCAGAACCGGTGTAGTTTGTGAGTTTTGACTACCCATAAGCCAGCTATATAGGACTTGGTAAGTACAAAACGGCATATTTCTTGGCGGTATATATCTTCGGTTCAAGAACAGACAGGAGAACAGTCAATACATCAAATTAATAGCGTTGAGTTAAGTTTTTAAATGGTGTCTAAGCTGTCAGGATCAGACATACACACGACTCAGTATAACCGAAAAACTGAAAAACTTAACTTTGAAAATTTTGATTTTTCGACAATTACTCAAAATTTCAAAATACGAATTACGCCAATAACTGAGTGTTTGTAGAAGGACTCTAGACGAATCTAACGGTGTATACCTTATATTCGAAAAAATTCGAACTTTTAAGTTATAGGCTTCATAACTATGATCAAATCTATTTCTTATGGGAAAAACGGTTTTTCCAGCTCAATAACTCCTGTAATAGCTTCAATTATCATACTTGACCTTAGATATATAAGATACTACTTGTCTGTACGTTACAAACTCATGTTTAGTGAACAAAATCGGTTAAGCCGTTTAGAAGTTATTAAGCTACAAAAGTATATCAAATTAACGATTATTCCCTAAATGGTTTATGTAGTTTTAGTGGTTACGACACTAATTTGATCTCGCAACGGGCAATCCGAGTTCATTTAACGGCCATCCCAATATTTTTTTTCAATCTATTTCGGATAGAAAAAAAATCTAGTGTACATTCGATGGACACTAGATCATTTGGGAGATAATGCGACAAAGGCGACCATTTATAAAGCTTAACGTGTAATCGAGAAACATTGCATTCAATTTTATACATTTAATTTATATATAACTTTGCAAAAATTTTGATACAAGAATAAAAAACCGCTAAACGCCGTAAAAATGAGTGGCGCATACAAAAGATCTGATATGAATATTACGTGGCGCGAAAATGTATTTTCATTTTGATGCAAAACAAAATTCTAGTTCTATTTTAAAACATTTTTTTAAAATATTTGCTAAATTTGACGTAAACGCGTTACAAAAGAGTTTCAAAATTCAAACTGTATCAAAGTTACTCTTTTGTGGCGCGTTTTACTTAAAATTGGGCAAATATTATGAAAAAATATTTTAAAATAAAACTAGAATTTTGTTTTGCGTCAAAATGAAAATATATTTTCGCGCCACATAATATTCATATCAGCTCTTTTGTAGCTGCAATATTGTGTGCGCCACTCATTTTTACGGCGTTCAGCGGTTTTTTATTCTTGTATTAATATACACGGATTATACGACATATGTCAGAAGCTCGAAACAAATGACTGTGAATGAAAAGCCCTATTGACCAAAGAGAAGGCAAATATTGCATTTTGCTTGTGGAAATATTGTTTGGAATAATTACGATTGGGGAAAAATATTGTTTACCGGTGAATTCAGCTATTGTCTTTTTTCTGATGACAGACATAAAGAGTCCAAATTGGTATGTTTTGCAGTGTATACCGAAAACTAGAAGAGATATAAAAAAAGTAGTTAAGATGTCATCACTTCTTTTTTCGTTAAAGTAATGATTGCCCAATCAAATCATCAATAGCTCCTCACATTATCGAGATACTGGGCGATTATTGAAAAATGTCGAAAACGACAGGGTTACAGATCTTATTTAATAAGAAAATTTTTAAAAAAACTTTATAGGAACTTTTGATAGATATGTATATTATGGACGGATTCACTGGCCGATTCAATAGCGCGGTAATGCCGATTTTATCAAAAGTATTTGTAATTGAACATTAAATAAATTAAATTAAAACTATTTTAGAAAGATAATCTACAATATTAGGATTTGTATGCGTTTAAGTTTATTTAATATACTATAGTTATTACGCATATAAATCCTAAAATTGTAGATTGCCTTTCTAAAACAGTTTGAATTTAATCTCTCTAATGTTCGATAACAAATTCTTTTTGATAAAATCGGCATCACCGCGCTAAAAATTCTATAAGCATAGCATTGCCTATGTACGGTATTGCCTAGTCAAGGTGGGACGGACTATAGGTAGAAAATCCACGTTTAACTTAAATTTGATAAAAATGTCAGGGACAACTGCTTTTAAGGTAAAATAACAGATTCAGCCGAAAACCGCCCCTGCATCTATCACAATGACCAACCATTCAGCTGACCTCTATCAAGGAAAGGAATCGCTTCTCTGGCCGGCTGCGCTGCATCGACCAAATTATCAAACACGTCTGTCTGATGGATAGCCGGTCTTTTGTTAAAGTCAGATGCTGGCCGGCCGAATTCAGTATGCATAGTAAGTAAATACTTGCGTTTGTTACGGGTTTACGGTTTGTCAGTTTGTCTTGATTCTCTTTGAATTAGTTCGGCATCATTTGGCTGGGATTAGAAGACGATTTGAGAAATTTGCATTGCTAAAAAATGTATCCATTCATCATTCTTCTTTATATAAATACACTTCTCCGAGAAATTAACGGAAAATCACGTTAAAAATTGGTAGTTTTTGATGGCTTGAATTTCCTAAACCTGCTGTCCGATTTGAGTGATTTTTTAATAGGATATAGCCTTATTCTTTAACAATATCGCTGTAATAACACTGTTGCTAGATAGGTAAATTGTCATTCCATACCGAATGCACCAACTACCAATAAAACTGAGTTTTTTCTCAATGTTCGCACAGTGAAATATTCTAGCAGTTATAAAATACTGAAATTAAAACACAATTATAGCCCCATATTTTCTTAATATTCTATTTTTGAAGTTATACTTCTTTAGGCGCGATCAGAGTAAAATTTCATAATACTGCGCGCATGCGCACATAGACAGTATGACGTTTAGTTGCTAAATCTTTCAAGTTATGGATAAATATTTCAGTGCAAGAAAAGGTGTGAAAAGAATATATTAGTGTTTTTAGTAAATATATTTATTATAATTTTTGTGTCTTTGGATTTGTCTTCCTCAGGAGTAAGATGAGTATTATTAAAACATTTTATTTTATATTTATTATACTTCACCTAATCTGTTTGTTACCGTGAATTGTCATTAGGTACGTCCGAACCGATATAGATACAGTCCTCGTAGCGTATTTGGTATAGCACTCGGCTAGAGATCGAGAGATCTTGAGTTCGAATCCGCAGCAATCCTATACTTTTTTATTTTTTTGAAAGCGGTAAGCAAAAAATTAGTTTGGTGTTTAAAAAAAATTAAA
This sequence comes from Diabrotica virgifera virgifera, assembly GCF_917563875.1. Taxonomy (NCBI): domain Eukaryota; kingdom Metazoa; phylum Arthropoda; class Insecta; order Coleoptera; family Chrysomelidae; genus Diabrotica; species Diabrotica virgifera. Next base: position 192,162,997 of record NC_065450.1, on the reverse strand, counting down.
ACAAACTGTTTAAAGTATTAAGAAATCATATAATAGAAGTATAACTCCTTACGTGCGTACAAAGTACACACACATTCTTTTTTTATTCATTCCCTTATGTTGGATAATAAAAAAGTTAAGTACTTTAATAACTAGCCATGGTTTTCATCAATACAGGGTATTTTTAAAGAAGTATGGAAAACTTTAAGAGTTATTCTAGGTGAAAAAATAATGACAGTTTGCTTCAGAAACGTATGTCCGCAAATGATTCGTTTTCGAGATAGGGGGTGTTGAAATTTTCCTTATGTACTGACGATATATTTATTGCTCTAAAACCTGTTGAGATGTGCAAATGAAATTACCCGTATGCGCGCCAATGGGAAATATTAAATTATTATCAAAAATGAATAATCATTTTCAATTTCATTGCAACACGAAACTACAGCCGCATCATTATTCCAGTTCAATCAGAGAGTGCAGCAAACACCTCTATCATTTTCAATTTCACTGCAACACGAAACTACAACCTCATCATTATTCCAGTTCAATCAGATAGTGCAGCAAACACCTCTACCGGTTTCGAAACTTATTAGTCTTTCATCAGGCGCATATGCTGCCCTCTCTGACCCAACTAGGACAAACCCCGGGGCAGTCACGGATTGCAACGAACAAAATGGCAGGGATGCCCTAGCAGCAACTGCTAGCAAAAACTAAGTTTTAAATTTAATAGCACATAAAACAACATCCAAAAATGTTACTCTACATCTACCCCAGGCTGTGGGTGAAAAAACGTGATATAATTCAGGAATTTTTGAAACCTATCAGGTGTTGTAAAGGACGATGCCAGGAATAACTTCTACTAAAATGTAACCAAAAATATTGTGCGCTTTTATTTTAATTGCGATTTTCATTTGTTAAATTTGCAATTTTTATTGATTTTTAATTGTGTAGCTGAGGATATTAATTTTAGAGAAAGACTTTTTAATAGAAAGTTGTAGTAAATTAAAAAACCTACAACTTGAGGTACGGTAAGTTTAATTTGGTTAATTGGTTATTGCAAAACAGCCTGCGAAAGGTCCAAAATGGCCGTTTTTTACAATTGCATTATTTATTGTACAAATAATTTTTTTTGAATTTTTTTAAAGCTCTACAATGAAGATCTTTCGATTCCAAACATAAAAAAAAATTTTAAAGTCAGATTAACGAATTTGTTGCTTAGATATTATAAATTGTTTATCCCAGGAGGTCAAATGTCGAAGGCTATAACTTTTTGAAAAAAAAATCGTAGAAAGTTGGTGAAACATCCAACCTCCTTCGAAAGAGTTATATTTTCATATTCTGATGTAAATAAATGCCTAAAACATTTTTAAACCTCTAATTTTTGGATTTGAAAATAAGGGGGCAAATTTCGTTATAAACATTTAGAGCTGAAGCGGCTCTGTACATCCTATGAGTTTTTAACTTACATATTATTGTTAATGAAGATGAAACGAAGATTTATAAAAAAATAAAAAAATTTCTACGACCAACTGAAGCCGAGATAATATTTGGGTTTGAAAATAAGGGGGCAAATTTCGTTATAAACATTTAGAGCTGAGGCGGCCCTGTATATCCTATGAGTTTCTAACTTACAGATTATTGTTGCTAAAGACGAAACGAAGATTTATAAAAAAATTAAAATTTTCTACAACCAACTGAAGCCGAGATAATTGTTTTTTTTTCTTAAATCATAGTGCCTTTATTTATAACAATTAAGAATTTATTTTACAGTCATTGACTAAAGAAAGACTTATATTATCCTAAAATGAAAATTACTATAAAATAGAATTACATTTAATTATTAAAAATTATTTTTTAAATCGGTGCTTTTGCAAGCGGCCGAATTTTGCAAATCGCCCGGCTCGCTTCAAATCCGCGCGCTTGGAAAATTTTTACGTAACTTGTATTAAATTTTGACAGAAAACAATTTAATAATATTACCATTATAATATACAGTCTATTTATAGTCCAGAGAAATAAGACTTTTCTCGTGACACATCCACCTCCAGGGCGAAACCAAATTTTTTGAGTAGTATGGACACCTATATTAATAACCTATATGTTTCCTGCAGCCGATTTTGATGATATACATAGTTATAAACAAATGAAGGTCAAAAAACGCTAAATTTTCGCTTTTTTCGTCTATTATTAAAAAGTGAAACATACTAAACAGATTTTAGAGTAAGAAGCTGATAAATCATATAAAAAACTTTAACATGGCGTTCGCTACATTTGTCTATCCTTATTTGTTGTTTAGAAAATTGCAAAATAAATCATAAATTTTGAGATTTTATAAATGTTCATAACTTATGTAAAAATTAAGTCAGAACTTTCTTATTAAACGGAATGCTGAGACATCTAGTGCTTAAATTATATTCTAAATTTCAAAGCAATTGGTCAAATAGTTTAAAAGTTATTTAATTTGTTTATCCCAAATTAATATTTTTTGCAACACTATAAGTCAGAAAACGATGAGGCTACAGTAATACTTTGGAAAGTTTATGAAAGAACAAGATTTGTGCTATTAACTTAATTTTAAAAGAATGACAAAAAATATTTTTAAATAGTGTACAATTATTTTGCAAAAACATGTCGATTTTTTGCTTATAAACAATTAGAATAACTTTTTAACCGTTACCCGTAGAAAAATTATTTTTTCATATTTAAAAATACTGAATTTTTATACACATTCAGAAAGAAAAACAATTGTCCTAGGACAATTAGGAACAAAGTTAACCCCCTTCTATTTTTAATTCACAGCAGCTTTGTTTATAACAATTAAGAAATAAAATTAGCCGCATTTGAAATAAAATACTTCAAAGTTTTAATGTACCAAGTATACAAAAGATTTCCTTTCAAGGAAATCGTCCACAAAGCTTAAAATTATGGCCCTTAAAATTGGCCGGCGTTGAAATTTTGGATAGCGACGAGAGGGGGGAAGGAGCTGTTAACTGTATCTCTGGTTCTCGATTATTTATTTCGTTGTTTCTTTTTTTAATTTATATGTACTTTTTACGTACATTACGAATATGCGTTATTTAAATAAACTAATTGTTATATACACCATCAAATTTATTTAAACAATTTTTTTTCAATTTTTTAAATAATATTTGATGTAACCTTTATTGTAAAACGTACACATTAGTTATACAGAGCGTAACAAAAATACAGGTCATAAATTAAATCACATATTCTGGGACCAAAAATAGATCGATTGGACCGAACTTACCTGAATACAATTGTGCACATAAAAAAGTTATAGCCCTTTGAAGTTACAAAATGAAAATCGATTTTTTCCAATACATCGAAAACTATTAGAGATTTTTTATTGAAAATGGACATGTATCATTCTTATGACAGGAACATCTTAAAGAAAAATTATAGTGAAATTTGTGCATCCCATAAAAATTTTATGGGGGTTTTGTTCCGTTACATCCCCCAAATGTTTGTGTACGTTCCAATTAAACTATTACTGCGGTACCATTAGTTAAACACAATGTTTCTAAAACTTTTTGTCTCCTAGTATTTTTTCGATAAGGCACCTTTTATCAAGATGTGGTTTCTTTTTAATATGGTTCAAAATATACCTAAAAATGTAAATTATAAATAAATTTTCATACGATTACCAAGTCTCCATAATCGTACTTAACCATATACAAATATGAGGTGGATTTGACTAATATTCAAAATTTCTCAATAAAAACTGACTTTTCGAAAAAGTACTGAGAGGCAGAAAACTTTTAAAAATAATGTGTTTAATTAACGGTACCACAATAATAATTTAATTGGAACGTACACAAAAGTTTGGGGGGTTTAAAGGAACAAAACCCCCATACAATTTTTATGAGGTGTCAAAATTTTACTATAATTTTTTTGTAAGTTGCTCCTGCCATAAAAATACCACATGTCTATTTTCAATAAAAAATCTCTAGAAATTTTCGATATATTGGACAAAATCGATTTTCATTTTGTAACTTCAAAGGGCTGTAACTTTTTTTATGTGCATATTTATACTAAGGTAAGTAAGTTCAATGGGCATATTTTTGGTCCCAGAATATGCGATTAAATTTATGACCTGTATTTATTCCTATTTATTCCAATTATTCCTAAATCTAAAATTGGCTTATATGTAATATTGAATTGAAAAAAAAAATCTCAAATGAACTAGGATTTATTTCTTGATAAACATGCTACTAGCTAGATAAACGAAAAATGAAATTAACAAAATTAGAGAGAGGATAAAAAGAACAAAATTATTTTCAGAAATTTTCTATAATATTGTAATAATTGTATTTTACAACATTGAAAGTTATAATTTTAAGATTGCAAAAAAACAAAAATTAAGATATTTCATACATTTTGGTATGATAACAAGACTATTAAAATAAAATTAAACGAGATTTATCTAGGAATACTTGTATTTTTGTGAAAAAAGTAACAATTATCAGTTACCTATTTTTTATAAGTTATTGTAGAGTCAGGTGCATATGATCCAATCCTATGACTGCCAACAAAGTTATCCTAACAATATCGTAAAAGAATTTCCAAAAATTGTTTACACAATTTACATAGTTAATTAAATAACCACTTTATTAACAAAAAACATATCCGTAACGTACGCAAAGAGTACATACAGATTAAAAAAAGAAACTCCAAAATAGATAATAGAGAAAGATTGAGGTTTTGGTCATCGAAGTCCATAAACTATTTATATCTCTGTACTAACAAGTCGCACCCTTAGTATTAAAAGGGCACATCTCGAAAATTAGCGTTTCTGAGTTTTTGGCATAAATGGGCACAAAACTACTAGTACTACAACTTGGCCTTGACAGAAATTGAAAACGGAGAATATAAAGCAAGTCCCGATATAATGTGACCCTTTCGTACTCCCCTCTCCGCCAACACATCTTCCCGCGAGATAGACCCATTCAGTAAGGTGCCGATGTCTGTCGAAGCAGGTGTGTTAGTGAGCGCTCTCATTACGAGTTGAGCCCTTCTATTACAAAACTTGAGGTACGTGTTGTTTTATATTTTTTGTTTTATAAAGGCACATTAAGATTAAATGCTGTATATTTCTAAAACTTCCGAAAATTTATGGGTTTATTTAAAAAGAGTTCTTTATATTACTAAAACTATTGTATGATTTTTGGAACTATATCTAAAGGATTCTTGTTATTACAAAAATATCTGTTTGATTTACAATATCATTGAAAGTTAAATCCTTGTAATACTAAAATAATTCAACGAGTTTCTTAGTTGTGTCCATAAACTACAAAGTTTTTTGGTACTAAGGCCTTAATTATTGTTATTATTTTATGTACTAACAAGTATTAAATAAGAGGGTAACCATATCTTAACCTCTTACAGATACATTGCAAAAAAATTGAAGAAATATGTCATCACGATCGCGAAGAATTATGAACCTTCTTAATGTTTCACATCTACCTGATGAATGGGAAAACAGTTGCGATAAGGACCCAAACGTAAGTTTATAATTTACTAACATGTATAAACTACTTACATATTATTTTGCATTTTTAGGTCAGCAATGAAGAAAAAGAGAACATCCCTTTAAGTTCAACATCAAAACGTTCGTCGAGATCGTCATCTAGTAGTTCCAGTTCGTCTTCTAGCGTCAACAGTAGCAGTTCGTCATCTTCTAGCAGCAGCTCTTCCTCTCGATGTTGTTCACCGGAACAAGGACGATTTGTTTCCCATATCTTAAAAGGTAAAGAAATTGAAGCCCAGCCTCAGTCTTTATCGTCTAGAACTACTTCACCTTCAATACTAGAATCCGTAATTTTAACACCACGAACTCCAGCTGTACATTACCGTATATCGCCAATGAATTCAGAAGAGAGTGATGCTGATATTAGTGACAATGATCCCACTTATAATGAACATCAAGGTAGAAAACGTTCGCCAAGCTCATCTTCAAGTTCCTCTGATGATGGTACTTCTGAAGTAGTTGCAACATCGCCCAGGAGATCGAAGAAACGTAAAGCTGATCCTACTAAATGGAAGCAAAATAACCAAAAGATAAAACGAAATGCAGGAGAACAATACATTTCTACTAAGACTAGAAACGTTGTTCCTGCGCGTCAAATGAAGAGTCCATGCAATCAGAAATGCAGATTGAAATGCAGCGAAAATTTTGATGAGGCTAAAAGACTTCAACATTTCAAATGTTTTTGGGCACTAGGAGATTTGCAATTACAGCGTATGTTTATAAAAGCAAGAATGGCTTTAGTTGAACCTAAATATAAGTATTCAAACGCTCAACATCCCAGAGCACCAAATGCTGCTTTCTACTTGTACGATGATAACGCCAAAATCAGAGTCTGCAAAACATTTTTTATCAATACGTTGGGAATAACAAGTAAAATGATTCGCACAGTAAGATATAAGACTAACAATTGCAATTCTGTTGAAGAAGATAGAAGAGGCAAACATAATAGTCATAGACGCGTGGATGACAATCTGAAAGAAGATATCATTAGATTTATCAATCTAATACCACGAATTGAATCGCATTATTTAAGAGCGTCGACCTCAAGAGAGTTCATAAGTGGATCGAAAAGTATTACTGACTTGTTTAGAGACTTTCAAGAAAAACAGAAGAATAATTCCCGAGATTCTGGAAAGTTTCATTTGTTTTATGAGATTTTTACTACCCATTTTAATTTGGGTTTTTTTCAACCCAAGAAAGATCAATGCGATCTTTGTTTACAGTATAACAACTCTTCTGCTGATCAGAGGCTTGCTCTCAAAGTCAAATATGATACTCACCTAGAAGAAAAGGAATTAAGCCGAGCAGAAAAAAAGAATGATAGAATGACTCTTGACAAATATAATTTATGCGTTTGCTACGATGTTCAAGCGATAATGCAAAGTCCCAATGGAGAAACATCATCGTTTTATTATAAATCCAAATTGAATAGCTACAACTTTACTTTGACTGTGTTAAATAAATTACCAGAGAATGAAGACGATTTTAAAGGCTATGGTGACGTGCATTGCTATTTCTGGGATGAGACCCAAGGAAAAAGAGGTGCAGTGGAGATTGGAAGTTGCGTTTTAGACTTTTTAAAGAAGGTTTGTGAGGATGCAGGTGAACATGAAGTTAACGTAACATTTGTAACAGATAATTGTTGTGGCCAAAACAAAAATAAATACATAGCTTCTTTATACATGTTTGCAGTCACTACTATAAAAAACTTAAAGGGCATAACTCACAAATTCCTTATAAAAGGTCATACGCAAAATGAAGCCGACAATGTACACATGCTGATACAGAAACAAATATCAAGAGATTTAAAAGCTGGTCCAATCTTAACACCACTTCAATACACCACCGCAATTCAGAGAGCTAGGAAAACGGGGAAACCTTTTATCGTTCATACTTTGAATCATGATTTCTTTTACGACTTGAAAGATTTACAAGTCAAGTGGGGATATAATTTCAACGTTGACGAAGAGAAGAATACCATCGTATGGAATCACATCAAAGTTATGAAATTTACGAAAGGGAACCCATTCTTTTTTCAATATAAGACATCATACAAAGACGCGTTTAAACAAATAAATGTTAGAAACAAAAGAAAGAAAATGTTGGATAATAAAGAAATATCTATCAAAACAGTTTATAGTGCGCCATTTGAGTTAAGTTTAAATAAGAAACAGGATCTCAAAGAATTAATTTCTAAGAGACTTATTGACCCTTATCATGCCTGTTACTATAATAATATGTTAATGTAACTGTTTTCTAATTGTAATTTTTAATACTTTGTTTTATTTTTGAAATGATTTATGACTATTACTTAAAACTTAAACCTGCTGGCTATTTTATATTTCATAGTTCTTTAGCTACTATTCCAGTCGTTAGCTATTCTATTCTATTCAAACACGACCGATTGTAAAAAATGAATATGATAGATCTTAAGCGCTCGCACAAAAGAAGAATGATTTTATGTTGAGAAAATTTGTTAATTTTTTTGTCTAGTAAATTCAGTAATTTTTTGTGAGAATATTTTAGTTTTGTGTTACATTATAAACGTTAAGACAATTCTGGTTTTTTTTATATGACTGTCCCAAAAAGAGTGTTATAGTTTTTGTTATTGAATTTGTATGCTACATGCCTATTACTTTTTGGTTTTTGAGAATAAAGTTATTTTTTGTTAATCTTTTACGATTTAATGTTTTATTAATTCCTTTACAAGAGGCACTTTTATCATTGAAAGTAGTTAAACATTATTATTACACAGCCATATTTAGATTTGTAACTTAAAAAATAGTGTATATTTAATCATTAAAAGGCTTAATTCGTAAGATGCCTTCAAAATTTAAAGAAATTTAGTGGGAGAGGGGCCTATCTTAGGAGAGATTTTTTGAAACGTTTTTTTTTTTAATTAAATTATTTTTTTTTGTAATATTTCGATTATCCATTATAGAGTACAAATACTGTAAATTGTATACCTAGATTTTTATTTATCTATCTTTTCAAATAAAAATGTTATAGGTGAATAAATGAAAACGATGAAGTTGCTTAATCTTTAATCTCGTTTTCCCAAAAGTAACGATTTTCGAGATGTGCCCTTTTAATACTAAGGGAGCGAAGTACTCGGTGCAACCAGTTTTGCAAGAGCAGATTGTTTATTTTAATAAAATATCTGGTATAAAGAAGATCTGTTGATCGGATTGGTACTAACGGTTCTTAGCTTAATTTCCAACCCCAATCAATTACGTTTATCTCTTGTTTGGTAGTTCTGTAACTGGTGGTTCAGTTTTTCATTCATCTAATAGCATGTTTACCAAAAAAATAAAACTTAGTTTATTTGAGGTTTTCTGATTTCCATAGACCAATACTATTTTAAGAAACAATTGAATGGGATAAATTGTTTTTCATACTTTAAATTATTACTAAGTTTAATAAAAAACTATGTATTATTATATTATTCATAAATATTTATGTTTTGTAATTAAAATTACTTCAAATATTACTAAAAAAATTGAAAAAAATTGTTTAAACAAATTTGATGGTGTATATAACAATTAATTTATTTAAATAATGCATACTCGTATTGTACGCAAAAATTACATACAAATTAAAAAAAGAAACGTCGAAATCCATAAGCGAGAAAGAACAAGAGATACAGCTAACAGTTCCTTCCCCCTTCTCATCGATCTCCCAAGTTTCAAGGCCGGCCGATTTTAAGGCTCACATTTTGAAGCTTTGTGGACGATTTGTTTGAAAGTATATATTTTTTAAATTTGGTACAATAAAACTCTAACTATGTTCTTTCAAATGTGACTGATTTGATTTCGTAATTGTTATAAAGAAAGCTGCTGTGAATTAAAAAAAGGGGGGCAACTTCGTTCCTAATTGTCCTAGGACAATTTTTTCTTTTTTAAATTTGTATAAAAATTCAGTCTTTCTAAATATGAAAAATAATTTTTCTACGGGTAATGGTTAAAAAGTTATTCTAATTGTTTATAAGCAAAAAATCGACATGTCCTTGCAAAATAATTTTGCGATACTTAGAATTATTTTTTGTAATTTTTTTTAATTATGTCATTAGTATAAATCTTCTTCTTTTATAAACTATCCAAAGTCTTACTGTAACTTTACCATTTTCTGACTTATAGTGTTGCAAAAAAATGAATTTGGGATAAACAAATTAAATAACTTTTAAACTATTTGACCAATTATTATGAAATTTAGTGTATGATTTAATACCCAGAAGTCCCAGCATTCCGTGTAATAACAAGGTTCTAAGTTAATTTTTACATAAGTTATGAATATTTATAAAAACTCAAAATTTATGAATTATTTTGCAATTTTCTAAGCAACCAATAAGGACAGACATATTCAGCGGACGCTATGTTAAAGTTTTTTATATGATTTATGAGTTTCTTACTTCCAAATTTGTTTAAAATGCTTAGTCTTTTGGCAATAGACGAAAAAACCGAAAATTTAGCGTTTTTTGATCTTCGTTTGTTTATAACTATGTATATCATCAAAATCGGCTGCAGGAAACATATAGGTTATTATTATAGATATCCACACTACTCAAAAAATTTGATTTCAGCCTGGAGGGGGTTGTGTCACCAACATGATATTTTTTTCCTTATTTCTCTGAACTATTACCACTGTATTTGTTTTTCTTGATAAACTTTTATATGTGAAATCCAAAAAGAATAGTCACTACAAAAAGAAAAAGTTTTATATTGTATATTATAGTAAGAAGTAACATTATTATTATTATATTTATATAACAATGAAAAAATTAAAATATAGTTATATATTTCATATACATATATGTATAATTTTTGTAATATTATTTCTTCAGAAATGAAATTTCACATATAAAAGTTTATCAAGAAAAACAAATACAGTGGTAAAAGACTGTATATTATAATGGTAATATTATTATATTGTTTTCTCTCAAAATTTAATACAAGCTAAGTAAAAATTTTCCGACCGCGCGGATTTGAAGCGAGCCGGGCGATTTGCAAAATCCGGCAGCTCGCAAAAGCACCGAATTTAAAAATAATTTTTAATAATTAAATGTAATTACATTTTATAATAATTTTTATTTTAAGATAATATAAGTCTTTCTTTAGTCAATGACTGTAAAATAATTTCTTAATTGTTGTAAAGAAAGGCACTACGACTCAAGAAAAAAAAAACAATTATCTCGGCTTCAGTTGGTTGTAGAAAATTTTTATTTTTTTATAAATCTTCGTTGTCTTCAGCAACAATAATCTGTAAGTTAGAAACTCATAGGATGTACAGGGCCGCTTCAGTTCTAAATGTTTATAACGAAATATGCCCCCTTATTTTCAAACTCAAAAATTATCTCGGCTTCAGTTGGTCGTAGAAATTTTTTATTTTTTTATGAATCTTTGTTTCATCTTTAGCAAAAATAATCTGTAAGTTAAAAGCTCATAGGATGTACAGGGCCGCTTCAGCTCTAAATGTTTATAACGAAAGTTGCCCCCTTATTTTCAAACCCAAAAATTAGAGGTTTAAAAATGTTTTACGCATTTATTTACATCAAAATATAAAAATATAACTCTTTAGAAGGAGATTAGATGATTCACCAACTCTCTACGATTTTTTTTTTCAAAAAGTTATAGCCTTCGACGTTTGACCTCTTGGGATAAACAATTTATAATATCTAAGCAACAAATTCGTTAATCTGCCTTTACAATTTTTTTTATGTTTGGAATTAACAGATCTCCATTTTAAAGCTTTAAAAAATAAAAGAAAATTATTTGTACAATAAATAATGCAATTGTAAAAAACGGCCATTTTGGACTTTTCGCAGGCTGTTTTGCATTAACCAATTAACCAAATTAAACTTACCGTACCTCAAATTGTAGGTTTTTTAATTTGCTACAACTTTCTATTAAAAAGTTTTTCTCTAAAATCAATATCCTAAGCTGCAAAATTAAAAATCATTAAAAATTGCAAATTTAACAAACGAAAATCGCAATTAAAAAAAAGCGCACAATATTTTTGGTTACATTTTAGTAGAAGTTATTCCTGGCATCGTCCTTTACAACACCTGATACGTTTCAAAAATTCCTGAATTATATCCTGAAATCGACCTATTTTTCACCCACAGCCTGGGGTAATCGTACCAGATTGAAAACAATGGGAACTTTCTCTGGTAATACCTCCGAGGCTTCTACAATTTGCAAGCCATAACGGATGCTGATACTAAGGAAGATGAGGGAATTTTACAATTTATAATTCACGTCCCATCTGCTCAGCGCGGTAAAGTTCCAACGAGAATGGTTTCCCTTCGTGCTCCAATCAGAGTAAACATGTAAATCAAAAATGAATAACCATTTTCAATTTCGTTTCAACAAGAAACTATAGCCGCATCAATATTCCCGTCTAATCAGAGAGCGCAGCAAGCACCTCTACCGGTTTCTATACTTATTAGTCTCTTATCAGGAGGCACATAATATGTGCACATAATATGGCAGCATATTATGCTGATCTCTCTGAACCAACTAGGACAAACCCCGGCGTGCAGTCACGGATTGCAACGAGCGAAATGGCAGGGATGCCCTAGCGGCAACTGCTAGCAAAAGACTAAGTTTTTAATCTAATAGCACATAAAACAACATCCAAAAATGTTACTCTACATCCTACCAGATTGAAAACAATGGTAACGGATGATGAGACTAAGGAAGATGAGGGAATTTTACAATTTATAATTCACACGTCCCATCTGCTCAGCGAGGTTAAGTTCCAACGAGAATGGTTCCCTTCGTACTCCAAGCATATTAAACATGTAAATAAAAAAAGAATGTGTGTGTACTTTGTACGCACGTAAGAAGTTATACTTCTATTACATTTTATGTGATTTTAACGAAATTGATATAATGTACTTTAAACAGTTTAGTTATATTTTATTTAAATATTAAACTAATTTTAATACTTACTACTTTCCAAAAATTTTTATTAAGACAATACCAAAAATTTAAAAAAAATAAAAGAATAAAACGCACACAAATACATTGAAAAATGCCACAAAGGAAAACTGATTTCTGAACGATAATAATTGTTGGCAAAAATTTTAAATACGCATTTTCTGGAAAAAAAATTATATAATAAATATACTTAAAATCATAAAATGCATAAAAAAATAAAAAAATAAAAACTTGCATCGGGATTCGAACCCGCGAATTTGGGGACGCTTTGATTCGTAATCGAAGTCTAGACTCACTCATCCAATTACTCATTATTTGTCATGTGGAAAAATAGGGCAACTGAACGTTTTACTGTTTGACAGTTATTCTGAATTTAAATCAAATTATTTAGTTTGATTTTTGTGGAAGAAAATATTAAAATATAACAAAACAGTAAGAAAACAATATATTAGATGAAGATTGGTAGAACTTTTGTTGATAATCAAATTAAGCATGTAAATCAAAGCATTACATACTTACTAGATAAATAAATCTACGCCAAAAAATCATAAATCATAAATCATAAATCATCAGAAAATAGTTTTAGAATATCCAACTATTTAATGTACAATGCTGCCCATCCAGACGCAGCAAGAAGAGCCAGTGCTGGAGCAGCTATAATCATTAGAAAGGGTATAAAACACCATATTTTACAAAAGATTGAACAACCAGATCTACAAGCAGTCTCCATTGAAATAGAAGATTGGATCGGACCAATCACGATAGCTGCTGTATACTGCCCACCAAATTATAGAGAGAAAACACATATTTTTAACACGTTGAAGGACAGTGCCCCAAACGTGTAAGCAAGTGTTGTGACGCTATAATATACTCGTATGTATTTTGCAAAGTAAAATAGGGAAATTGCTGAATTTATTTTAGCGCTTATAGTTTATGAAAACACTGAGTTTTTACATTTTTGTAAACATGTGGGGTGGACGATGACCATGGACATCGTGTAACATTTAATACGCATCTGTGTCTATAGATGTAATGTGACAATTTTGTCACAGCTCGTTATTTTAAAAATGTCGTCTATAGACTTCGCCTCACATTACACCAATGAAAATTAGACGTCTATAGACGTTCTGTCCGCCAACGTGTTTTAAAAATAAATATTTTTGAAAAATTTAAACGCACATTGAAAGACTGTATTATGACTGAGTATTCCCTTAGAATAAACAAAAGGTTTCATTTGAATAAGATATTTGAAAAGATTACACTCAGTTTTTTTTCCACCCCTGTAACCTACGTATTCAAATAACCATTATAGAGGTTTTCGAAGACTTTTAGACCTTGGTAATAATGTAATCTTTCATTCTGCGTTTAAATTATTGCAAAAATACTAATTAGTTTTCTTAGGAATTGAAAAAAATGAATGCATTTAAAAAGTATTGTAAACAAATTTTGCGCCTACCCATTTAACATAATCTGTCAGACATTCTTCTGGATGTGTATCAAAATAAGGTGACCCCAAATAAATGTTACGAAGGATTAAAGTTATATTTTTAAAAAAAACTTCTAATGGTAGGGGAGCAAAGTATGCTAAATGTGCAGTCACTTGAGCGTTATGAGGACCTATTGGGTTGTGAACAGTAGGTCCTAAAGCCAAAAAAAAGTTAAGTAAAGTTTTCCATTTCTGTGGGGACTTTCCATTTTTTAATTTAATTTTCCATTTTCAACAATGGTTTTTTTAGATTATAGCGCCATCTATCCATATTTCGAAAAAATATCTCGAATAACTGATACTTAGTTTTACGTAAGAAATCCAAATCTGCAATAAAAAATGGAGGCTCCCATTTAAGATTTTAAAGTAACCCTCACCTCACCTCCGTGGGGTGTCGTGTTTGGTGTCATTCTATAGATTTTTTTTTAAATATTTAATAAGTGTATTTTTCAGTTTTTCGATCTGATGTTCATTACGCGAAATTTTGCGGGATTCGTATTAAAAATTTTAAATTTATCCCCCACCCCTCTCCTTGGGAAGTCGTGTTTGGTACCATTCGATAGATATTTGAAAAATATTGAGCACGTATTTTTGAGTTTTTCAATCTGTCATTCATTTCGCGAAATATTTCCTTTTTTCTTGTGAAACTTTGTGACTCACTTATTTTCTTACGCCCTGCTCAAATCGTCAGATTTTTGGAATATACACTGTTTTGCATGTACTTAACTAATCTTATCTTAACCCATTAACGCCCAAGTTTTTTTTATTTAAAAATCTTTACTTTTAGGGTTAATTTGATGAAAATGTTAATAATTTAATAAAAAAAACAAGTTTTTCGGTTTCCTGTCTTTTTTAAAAAAATTATATGGTGTTACCATATGGTAACGCTGGGCACTTAAGGAATTTTTAGGATTGTTGAAATCAAAATTTTTAATTTTTTTAAATTATTTATTTGAGAATATTTTCATCGTCTGGTGTGGTATCCTATAAAACAATTAACACACAAACCAACGTTGCATTTTTTACACATTGTTCGTCCAGATGTTGTACATGATGTACAGTACATCTGTCTCCAGCACATCGCCTTCTACTGCTTGATGTAACAAATGGTTGAAGCGATCAAAACGAAGATCTGCCAAGTTCTGTCTATGTAGACTAGGTCTTCCTGTATATAAGGGACGACTTCCATATCTTGCGAGAAGAACTTGGGCCAATTCTCTCCTAAACGATAGCAAGGATATATTTTTAAAAAATTTTTTATATAAATGCTATGAATTATGGATTGCAACATCCAACAGCCATGTTACAATTGGCCAGTATCATTTTTTACTGCAAATTGCTACTCGGTAGGTTGAAACACCTTGATCCATCCAGTCGGTACCCACCATATTTTGTTGTATTCAGCAATATAGTGAGGCCGACTTAATTGAATGTGCCCTTTTCCTTCATGAGATAATCTTTTTACCGTGCCCAATTCTGAACCATCACAACTCGTAGATGCTATTGTAACAACAAAGTTATCTTTCCATCGCACCAGTAACACTATCGCTTCTACTAACAAAAATCCACGACTGAAAAAAAATAAGATTATGACTCCGTAAGCGCCCACCGCAACCATATGATAACGGCTTACTTTGACTATTCCTACCGAATTCGCTACATTTTATAATAAGTTGGGGTATAGTAAACTTAGTTTTTTTTAATATGCAAATATAGTTACTAGAAGACTATCAAAAATTGCTTATTCAAAACGGCCGTCCATCTTTTTCTATAAATTTAAACCACACTGTCATGTGATTGTCTCTCGACGGTTGAGAAAAGACTAAAATACGAATCCGTTACGTTTTATAGGTGCCTGAAGTATTCCTAGAAACGATAGTTCTCAAAATGTGTGGCTGACTAATTCCATGGGCATACCGCAGAATCTTTAAAAATCATGTGTTTTACGTTACCATATGGTAACGCTGGGCGCTAATGGGTTAATTTGACGATTTCGAGTTTTTCTAAGAAGAGATTTTTTTTTCGGCCCCCCTTAACCCGGGAGTAGTCGCGCTCACTTCTGTAACGTCGATAGTCGCGTGTGAGATTCTATCTCAAAATACGAATTTAAAACAAATTTTTATTTTGTACTATTTTTATCTACTTTTGAAACCTCTTTACTCTGGGTATAGAGATTTTTGAAGAGAAGAAGACTGACGAAATATGGGGAAAAATAGGAGCGAAGAGATTTAAGACAAAAAGAAGAGGGGCTTAGCTCAGAAGGGAAAAATCAAAAGGACAGAGAGACACTAAATCTCAAGTGAGTATTCGGGCTAGCTTCAATACACCGAATATTGGCTTTGGAGATATGAGAAAAAAAAATTTGATAATGAAATGATAGTAACTAGAAAGAAAATGAGACCTGCAAACACAAAAATGGAAGAAAATAGATAAGAATGCTAGAGATAAAATAATATCGAGATACAACAAAGAAAGAAGAAGAACAAAGGGCGCCAACTCGAACGAACAACTCGGCTCTCAGAACCAAGAAGTTGGACAGGTTCGAGATTTTTGAAGTAATGAACAACAGGAACTCTATGACACTGGTTACAACCACCTGAAATACAAAATACTAAATACTAATCTTGTCCTGCTATATTATATACTGGTAATACAGACTGAAATAAAACATCAACCTTAATACATACAAATATATTAATAATAATAACTATATTATACATATATTGACAATGTAATATATAAATCAAAACACAATAACAGTGGTAGTGGGTGGTGGAATGGTCAAACAGGACCAAAAAGCCACTAACTTGCAATTAACCACTACACGCTGCGCTAAGTAACTGTATTAGTAGAAAATCCAAAGCAAAAAGTCCGTGTGAATAGCACAAAGTTCTTACAACTAAAAGTTAGTAATATTTCCTAAATTTAACTCGTCTAGTGAGATACGTACATGACAAGAACGCTACGGTTACCAAAAATTAAGTATCTCATCTAGCAAAAATACTAATTATTATATAATTGTTTTATATAAATGAGCTGGTCAGACTCTTAATATACAATGTAAAAACCCACTAGACATATTCCCTATTTTAAAAGCTCGACAAAATTTTACCCCCGATTCCCTATCAAATTTTAAGCTACAATTATTTATGATTATTATTAAACAAGACTTACTTAATTAGAAAAAACTACTATTTATAATATGGAACAAAACAAAGACCTGAAAACCCTATCTGTCAGGAAAATATGTACCTAGTTCCACTCGATTGTATGCATACAAACAGTTTACAGTGCAAGCAACTATAGAGTACCCAAAATATATAAATAATAAAAGTAAACAAACTTATCTTTCACCGCAGTTCCTATTTAAGAATGCAAGATGAAGTCCATAGGAGAGTCCTTTTGGCACGATAAACTGGTTGGATGCTGTGGTGGGCAAGTCCTACTGAAAAATCCTAAATGTTGTGAAGTCAGGTACTGGTTTTCTCCAACAAAACAGCCAGCTCTATGGGTAAACCATGGCAAAGTTGCTAACAGTTACTGGTACATACTTCAAATGACATAAATTATGCAAAGGAATGCAAAGTGACTAAGTTACGACGTAACTAAGTGACTAAGTGGCGGAATCTACAATAAAGTTTATTAAATTTAGTTATTATGTATTTCAATAACAGTAGCAGTACATATTGAACAGGCCCAAACAAAAACATCAAATATTAGGTAGGTTAGGTATCCATATGTCATGTCAAAATTTCTGAAGTTTACTTCAATTCAGACATGACAGGGACGTGCGCATTAGATGGGCGTGACAGAAGGCTGTATAGATACTCGTTAAAACTTTTTATAAATCACAGATAAAAACACTTAAGTAAAAAGCGTAACGGTAAGGTATAAAAGATATTAGAATTTAGGTTTGGACACTAGGAAAAACTTGACCTTCAATGTTCTTTTCAAATATTTAAAGGATAATATGAGCTACAATTTGGAATTTAAATTTAACCCTAAAACCCTGTGGCCTCGATTGATTGTTCCTTTGTAAATGGAAATGAATATCATTATTATAATATGGATTATATATGAACTTAACTACAATGATGCATTACCACGAAAAATAATGAGAAATATATCAACAGTTTACTTACTTGGACAGACGAAACACGCTGGCCTTAAACTTCTTTTAGGTAAAAAAAAAACCAAAGATAAATTGAGTTTTGATATTATCGCTATTCCAAAAAAGATGGTCTTAATGTTTCTTTATTTTAGTGATATATCTGCTCCATTTTATCCAAAATCTCGTCCAAATCCGCCACTTAGAAAAAAAAAACAGCGCGTTCGCTCAGACCCTGAGTTTGACCAAAACTGAAGTTCCGATTCCGATCCGGATCGACAAAATCGACCGCCGAGGTTTTCGCGCGTGAGCAGAGAGATATCGTTTTAAGTCGATCGACGGCGTCGCACACGGGATTTATTTAGGGGTATTTGATGAAATTTTATTGGGATTTATTTAGTTAATAGCGTAACTGCTACACTTTTTATATTGAAAATGTATATTTCTAACAGTTTTATGAAAAAAACCTGTGTTAACGGCCACCTGCCAACATCGACCACCTGTCCTAACGGCCAGTTTAAAAATTTCCTAAACCAAAAATACCAAGTTTCTTGTAAAAGGTATATATTAAAATACCCTAAATAAGGGTCACAATACAAAACGTTTTCGGATTAAGGAATCCATCATCAGTGTTTAAAAGCCCTAAAATTAAGTATAACCTAATTAAATGAGATAAAAGTTAAAATTGACAGAGGTTTTCAAGAACAAGAGTTCATACTTACAAAATTTGCATGCCTGAGCCACCAAAATGTATAGGGTAAAAACCCTTTAAATGTAAATAATAAAGATATTTTACATATTTACATAAAATCCATCGGATGTTATAGATAAACCTGGATGTTACCCAGGGCAACACAGGACTCTCCCCACGTGGTTGGAACTTTTTTTGGAGAAAACCTCACATATTGGATTTCAATGGCCAACTGACAAGTGAATTCAAAAGCAACCCAAAATGACATCAAGAACTGTCAATGTAACCTAGTTGTAATATTACTTCAGCCACAACGTTAAAGATTAATTTAAAAGTTTTAAGATAAAAAACAGTATCAAATTTACAAATAGTAAAAATAAAAGATATTCACAAAATATGAAAGATTTTTTTCCTTAAAATAATGCATTATTAAGTATTCAAAATAGGGAAATGAAATGTTTACGTTACAGGAAGTTATGCAGTCAACAATACCAATAGGTGTTGTATTAGTGGTATTAAATTGTCAATACGATTAGACAAATAATGGTAAAGGCCCTATACTAGAAACACAAAATAGTATGTAATGTGTATATATGTGTACGATTTTAAGAGTATTGATGAAATGATAATTGTTTAATGACTGATAACTTTCTTGGTAGTCGACCCAACATAAATTGTATACTGATAGAAAAAGTGATATGATAATTGTAAAAATACTGTTTTGTTTTTATCTGATTGAAAATGAGACTAAAGTAACTTGATGAAACTGAGTCCTCCAGAGACCTGACATCAAATTGGTTAAAAATGAAATGGTTGTAAAATATGGGGGGGAGTAGGACGGTATGAGAAGTCTGACAGAGTATGTTGTGATATTGGACCGTGGAAGATGTGTAGTGTGTTGTTATGAAATAAGAGTTATCTAATCTATAAGCTATGAGATGAGGCTAAGAAGACAGGTGGCTGGAATGAGACTCAATTCTGATGGATGTGGTTGTATATGTGATGTAGGAGCTAAATTTTGGAAAATTAAAGCTGGTGTGAAATAATGAGGATGTAAGAGGATGAGGTACAAATGAATATTAAAGAGTTAAAGTAAGATGTTGCTTATCGACAATTGGGAGTGAAATAGATGTATGTGGTAGTCATGAATGGTGTAGCAAAGAAGAGGAAATTGTATCTGATGTGGTTTATGAAAAAAGTTGACGGTGTAGGGGTTGAAAATCTCGGTTAAATGACACATGCCGATTGACACAATTAGGACTTCTCTGCTTCTCTTTAACTATTTCTAAGTCTTCATACAGGTCCAATTTTAGGAAGTTTTTTTTTTGAAATATTATGTAATAACGAGACATCTTCTGGGATATTAAGGGTATGTTTGTTTTTTACCAGATGTTGTGAGAAAGTAGAAGTGTTTTCTCTTTTGTTGTGCTCTAAGGAGCGTGAAGATACGGATCTACAGGTCCTACCTATATATGTAGCGTCACAATCAGAACATTGTAAAAATTAAGTATAACCTAATTAAATGAGATAAAAGTTAAAATTGACAGATGTTTTCAAGAACAAGAGGTCATACTTACAAAATTTGCATGCCTGAGCCACCAAAATGTATAGGGTAAAAACCCTTTAAATGTAAATAATAAAGATATTTTACATATTTATATAAAATTCATCGGATGTTATAGATATACATATGGTATACAGCCAGCTACAGGAAGTTTATTTTCCTCGTGGATTTTCCTAAACCAATTATATGTAGACTACAAAAACTGGCAATACCGTCCACCTTTCTATATCGGCCAATAGTTCTTTCATTTTTAGTGGCCGTTACTGACAAATTGTACTGTACAGTAAAACCTGTGTTAAGGGCCACCTGCCAACATCGGCCACCTGTCCTAACGGCCAGTTTAAAAATTTCCCAAACCAATTATATATAGACTACAAAACTGGCAATAGCGGCCACCTTTCTATATCGGCCAATAGTTCTTTCATTTTTAGTGGCCGTTACTGACAGGTTTTACTGTATTACGGAAAAGGATGAAAGGTGAGATTCTATCTAACGGCGCGACTACTCGCGGGTTAAAGCTAATTGGCTCTCCCCAAAGCCATAAATTCTACAAAAAGAAGAAGAAGAAAAACAAAAAATTCCTACGCATTACTACACCCTTCCTCGAGGCACTTAAGAAATTTTTTCAAAATTGCAAAATTTTTCATCAAGTTATCGCGAAAGAGGATAAAAATTGAGATTCTATCTCACCGCGCGACTACTCGCGGGTTAACGAACTCCCCTGCATTAAGAGTCATTATATGATAGAAGAACATTTTCAAGGTACAAGGTTTCTCCCCATGTAATAATCTGACGCGCTCAAGTAACTGCAAAAATCCACGCTTGAGCTCCCCTACCATAATCCAAATTTCAAATAATTTCAACATTCCTACGAGCATTCACGAAAGTTCAAAACATTCACTTTTGCCTTTTTTCAATAATACATCAGAGTAAGTTTACATTTATTTTTGAAATATGCTTCAATCATTTTCTTAACAAAAGTCTTTTTTCTTAAATCTTTCAAAAGTCAAATATTTCATCAGAACTTTTTCGATAGAACCAGTAAACTTTCTGACAATTCGTGTACCTTCTTTGTTAGGCTTTCAAAAGTTGTGTATATCTTTATTGGTGTTTTTCGCGAAAATGAAACTTACGGCGACCATAAACCTATGCAACACTTTTTTTATTCTCTATTTATGTGACAATCAAATACTGGCTGTTGTTCGTTTATGTTCGGGAATTTCTTGTTTATTCACTGGCAACGGGATAAGAGTTAGTAGTAAAGGAAACAACACGATAAGAAACATTCTTTTCACTGAGGAAATGTCTTCCGTATAACCCTACATTGCACACTGATAAAATTCTAGGATGTGTTTGTTGTTGTGAACCCCACATCGTTAAGATTTTTTTTTTATTTAAAAAGACAAAGTCGCATCCACCCGAAGGTTATTTGCGACATTTCTGTATAGTGGAGTCACTGAAGGTGGATAAGAGCTATTACCTCCGATTTCGTTGAACCTCCATCGATTTGAATGAAAATTGGTGACTGGTTAGAGGATATCTCAAGGAACAAACGTGACATGGTGCCAACTTGCGCTTTTACCCTGGGGGGTGGATGCCACCCCTTCTCGGGGGTGAAAATTATTTTAGTAAAAATAACCCCATATTTCGATAGAGGGACAAATTTCAAGCAAAATTTGTTATATAAAGTTATGAAAATAAATCAAAACTTTTTGAGTTATTGAAGATCAAATATTTTAATTTTTCTTGAGAAAAATGCATGTTTTTAGCCAATTTTTCATCAATAACTCAAAAAGTGTAAGTTTTTACAAAAAGCTTATTATTATCAAAATTGAAGATAATAAGAAATGAAATAAACCCCTTACTAGAAAAACCTTTTAATGTTAACTAAAAGTGAGTTATAGGTAATTGAATGTAAATTTTTTTCGGCGAGTAAAAAACTCTAATTATTCAAGCTGAAATAACGGGAAATTGATGCATTTTATAACATAAACCTATTAAATATTTGTCAAAGTACTTAAAAATATCTATTAAATTAGCATTCGGACATGTCGATAGCGTTAAAATTTATGCTCCAAAATTTTTTCAAAAATTATCTTTTAAAATTTTTTTCAAAAAATGCTATTGTTTTTTTTTTAATAACTCCGTTCGTGTTTACGAAATCAGGTTCATCTAAAAACTGTTTAAAAGTTAATTCTAAGTGCTATTTAATTACGTTGAATCTACTCTTTTAAATCCCTTAGTTTATTAAAAATAAAAGGTTAAATGACCCCGGTTGCATTGTTCCCACAACCAAATTTAAGATTTAAACGTTTCTATCTCGGTTATTTTTTACCCTATAGAAATAGTAAAACAGGTAAAATATTTGGCACAGAAAAAACTAAAATTTGTTTTTATATAATTTTTTACGTATATTGAGTATTTTTGGAGTTATTATCAAAAGAATATGAGAATTACAATAATTTTAAAAATTATTATTTTTTAATTATATCTTTTTTTCAAAAATATGCATTCTAAACCGGTCAAAATTATCGAAAACATTACTTATGCTAACATAAAGAAGTTCTTGTAAGGATTACTATAAATTTTAATTTTTGTGGAAATGGCGTATGTTTTATTTTTCATTTTTTCCTAAAAAATTGGAAACGGTTCTTTTATTTTCATTATAACTTGCTTAATTTTGACGCTATTACCTTGTTCTGAAGCTCATTTGATAGGTATTTCGAAGTACTTTGACAAATGTTTTGCAGTAATATTTTATACATTGCATCGTTTTCCCGTTATTTAAGCTTGAATTCTTAGATTTGAGTATTCGTCGAAGACAATACACAATCAATTGCCAATAACTCACTTTGAACTAACATTAGTTTAGTTCTTTATATGAGGAATGTATTCAATTTTTCATTATCTTCAATTTCAGTAATAATAACTTTTTTGTAAAAGCTTATAGTTTTTGATTTATACGTGAAAACCCGATTCAAAACATGCACTTTTTTACGAAAAAATAAAATTTTTGTTCTTTAATAACTCAAAAAGTGTTGATTTATTTTAATAACTTTATATAATAAATTTTTCTTATAATTTGTCCCTCTATCGATTTATGGTATTATTTTTAATAAAATAATTTTCATCCCCGAGAAGGGGTGGCATCCACCCCCAGGGTAAAAGTGCAAGTTGGCATCATATCACCTTTGTTCCTTGAGGTATCTTCTAATTACTCACCAATTTTCATGAAAATCGATGGAGGTTCAACGAAATCGGAGGTGAAAACCTTCAGTGACTGCACTAGTAACATTTGTAACAATATTAAATCAAAAATTGGTAACAATTAATTACAATTTCTAAACAATTAAACATTTGGAACAATCATTGGATTCCACGGACAAACACTTTACTTTTGAAATGAACTTTTCACTGGCGACACTCCGATACTCTTTTCTGATGCATCATTAGTTTACTGTTAGCTTTACGCGCACTAGTATCTGCTTGTTCATTTCTTTCTATACCTATGTATGTGGGATGGTATCCACAGGAAGTGGAATCTTCTGAATCTTTCTTGAACTTCTATTAGTTCGGCCTTGATTCTTTTCTCAATGGGGTGTTTATCGTATATATTTTGCATAGCTTTGGCTATTCTAGTTGGCTAGTTCTCTCACTACTTACATGTAAGTAGCGAGAGAAGTTGCACATTATATAGCATCCATAGAAAAACAAAATTTTCTATGGATGCTATACAATGTGCAACTTCTCTCACTACTTGCATATATTCAAAATGAATAAATTCTCAGGTAGTGAGAAAAGTCGGCCATTGCAGTGAGAAATATTTTTTCTCACGGGTTCACCGCCGGTTTACATACATATGATTGCCATTTCCATGGTAACATGCACAATACAAACACAATTATTTTTGTCAAACAAAATGGGTTCAATCTTGTCAAAACTTATCAAAAATTACCTTCTGTTCAACTGTGAATTATAATTTTAAATAATTAAACTATATAAATATTAAGAATATTAAATACCTATGTGTATATATGTATTTTATTTCAATTTAGGCATATAATATACCTAAAAGCACATAAATTATTTAATTTTGAAGTTTAAACTATTGACAAAAACGCATCCATAGAAAAAGTACAGTGTTCAACACGAGAGAAAATAACAAATTTATCTCTCGCTTGAACAAACTTCTGCGCTCGTGAGAAATATGTCTTTTTTCTCTCTTGTTGTACAATATACTATTTTTTCAAATTTCTAAATTTCACTCACGTTGGGGCAGATGTTAGAGTCACAATATAAAAAAATGACAATTAGCTTTTCCAATCCTTTCCCCCAGTAGCGTCGATTCCGCACCCCGCGTTTGTAAAAATTGATATTTCATTTTTCTCCATCTAACAGCGCTCCACCCACATTGTGCAAGTTACAATGAACGATTCATGCACCTGGGTTTTTCAGACCCCAGTGTGCAGTTCCAAGGTTAATAAAAGATA
This sequence comes from Diabrotica virgifera virgifera, assembly GCF_917563875.1. NCBI lineage: Eukaryota > Metazoa > Arthropoda > Insecta > Coleoptera > Chrysomelidae > Diabrotica > Diabrotica virgifera. Next base: position 192,138,193 of record NC_065450.1, on the reverse strand, counting down.
TTCTAGTGGATAAAGGAGGTATTTAACATGTAAAATATATTTCTCGAATGGAAGGAGGTATGAAAGATTTTTCGTCTTTTTCAGGTTTAAATTGTTTATAACTCGAAAACTGTTAACTTTAGAGAAAAATTACAAAATACCTTTTTTATTTCCAATGATCAAAAGAACCTAAAATAATGTACGCGGGTTCAAAAAATTGATTTTTTAATTTGTTTAATTTTTTTTTAACTTAATATAGCTAAATAACCACGAAATTATGGCATCTAGATATAGGGAATATAACACGAAAAAGGATCAGCATTTCGTAAGGACTTCAAAACGCAAATATATACAGGGTGTTCCATTTGAAATAAGAAAATTCATTAAATTTACAGAAAAACGGAAGATCTGACAACAATGTAATTGTCATTATTATATTGGTCGCATTAGAAAACCCTTAGTCACCAAAATTTATAAAAAATATTGCATGTCGTTTCCGAGATAATTGAGGCTTTCCATACATAAAACTCACTCTGTATAATATACTACATTTAATAATACATGGCAAGCTAGACGGAAGAAGAAAGGCCAGGTGGAAAAAGAAAGGCCAGGTCGAAGAAGAAAGGCCAGGTCGAAGAAAGAAGGCCAGGTCGAAGAAGACTATCATGGCGTAGACACCTGTAAGAATGGTTTAACAGATCCTCTGCATCCCTTTACCGAGCTGCCATTAACAAAATTACTATAGCCAATTTGATAGCTAACGCTCAATAATCGAGCACTGCACATGAGGAAGAAGATTATTTTTTGTTCAACTACATAAACTTTTGTAAAACTGATTATAGAGTATTATTTCATGCCACATATCCATTCAGATAAAAGATAGTTATACAAACTAAAATTAATGGAAGAAGGCGGTATGTATATTTCAAATCTATGTTTTTTTTTGTAAATTTATATATTTTTTTTTTGGAACAATAAACGTCTTATTATTATTATTATTATTATTATTACAGTTTTTATTTATTTTAAGAAAAAATACTAAAAATAAAAACAAATTATTAACATTATATGTCAAAGAAATGCTTATAGCAATTTAAATAAAACCAAATAACAGAAACAATATTTTCATGATAAAAGTAGAGGAATAAAAACTTTAAAGCCTTAAACGCCGTCCACACTTTCATCAAAGTCGATCGAGGTCCAACAAGTACGAGAGTGTAGACGGCCACCTTATGTACTTTTGCCTAACTTCGTTCTACTTCCGAAATCTGTCGGTCTGGCGCGTCCGAGTCAAAGGCATCTTTGTCGGTATCGCACCACTTGAATGTGTTCCTCGCGAAGTAGAACGAGTGTGTAGAGAGGCATTTCGGACTTCGGTTAACTTTGGCGAAGTAACTGTGCCGAGAGTATGAAGCCCGTTTTAGACTACGATAAAAACACGAATTTTTTGAATTCGAGTTTTACTTGAAGTTTTGTTTCGTGTCGTATTGAGATTTGACACGAATAAACGCCGATTTATATATAAACAAATATATGAGCGTTCAAAATTTAAAACTTTATTGTTTATTTATGAAGCATAACGTAAACAATTAACGTAAACAGTGAAATTATGTATAGTTTATTTCATTAGCTACAATCCATAAAAGTTTCAAGTTTGTGCATTGTAAAAAACAAGAGTATTTAAGCATTTTCCATTAACATCGTTTTTTTTTATTTAAACAATTAATAAACTTAAATTTTTTTTATTGATTATTTGTGTATTGTTCTCGCGATTGCAAATATTATCTGCAAATTTCATTCATTTGCATTGAAGAACAGTCAGTCAAATTAACGTCTAAAGATTTGATGCAAACTATTGAAGTAAAGAAAAGCGTTTAATAATAATCATGGACATCATGGACTCTGTTTTGTTCTCTAAAACTGGATTTTCTTTTCTATATTTTCCTTCTTCAGGTGCCGTGTCCTTATTTAGCCATTGGCCGTTAGCATATTTACAAGTTCATAGAAACTCTCTCAATCGGCTGCTGCTCGAAATAGTTTCCCTACCGTGGAACCACACCATTGTCTAATATTACGCAACCATGAAAGTTTATTTCGACCAATCCAACTTTTTCCCTTTACTTTTCCTTGTATTATAAGGCGAAGTAGGTGGTATTTATGTCCTATAATTTAATGGCCGAAGTATTTTGTTTTTATCCTCTTTATTATGTTTATGAGCAGACGTTCTGAATTGATCATTTGGAGAATATCGTCATTGGAAGTGTGCGAAACTCACGATATCTTTAGAATTCGTCGATAGCACTCAATTCGAATGCTTCTAATTTATTTAGCATTGTGGTTTTTAACGTCCATGTCTCATAACCATACAATAATATAGACCACACGTAACATTTTAGGACCTTCTTTTGAATATTCATCGACAGCTTCGGTTACATAAAACTGGTTTCCAGGTCATAAAAGCCTTACGTGAAATTTCAATCCTGGTTATTATCTCTTTATCACAGTCGCTATTTACATTTAACCAACTGCCAAGGTATTTAAAATGGTTTACCCGTTCTACTTCCTCTTCATCAAGATAAAGCACACATTGATCTACAATTATTTCTCCAACTGCCATCCACTTTGTCTTTGAAATATTGACTTTAGGCCTCCTTTCTATCTAGGTGCGGCTAATGGGATGATAGGATGACATGGGATGGGACTCGTATATAAATATGAAAATGATAAAAAATTGAAGGCATCCGTGGGAGTGCCGACAGAAGTGAAAACTTCTTATAGTATATAAATTACAAGCTGAATGCTTTTCCCCCATCAAAAAAAGTGCTATACCTATATCATAATATACGCGATGCGTGTGCCCTATGCTATTAATGTATATGTTACGGTCAATGATGTAAATTGGACATTGACGTTAATGGCCGGGCATTGTCGTGAATATCCATTTTCTTTGGTTATTAACGAAAATACCCGGCCATTAACGACAATAACCTTAGCTATTGGCCAATGTTGTGAAAACTTAACGTAAAATTAGATTTTTCATCAATAACCGGTCAATAACGACAGTGGCCAGAAGTAAATGGCCAATGTTGATAAATCGATGTCTTAGAAGATAATCGGTGTGAGTCAATAAGTGTTTAAAATGAGATACTATGATGTTTCTGAACGTAGTTGCAGAAATATAAGTAGTTATTAAAAACAAATAAAACGTCTTTATTTATCATGATATGGGTAACATATTCGTAAATACAGACAAGGAAATAATAATATTTTTATAATATACAGTTGTAGCATAATATAATAAATAAGTATTTTCTATGGGAAATAAGATACAATTTTACTAAAAAATGAATTTGTTAACGTTTTGAAGCCAGATTTGGGCTTCGAAACGTTAATAAATTCATTTTTTAGTAAAATTGTGGCTTATTTCCCATAGAAAATACTTAATTATAAAAATTCCACAAGGAAATAGCTTCAGAACAACATAATATAATACTTTAGATTGGGTGTTTTCGTCAACTGACATAATCAGTCACTCTTTACCACTTATTGTAATTACATCATATTCATAAACCATTCTATAGTGCTTTGCTGTTTTTTTAGCACCCAGTGTTCTCAAAATATTTTTCGGTTCTTTAATTTCACTTATTCGGCTATTGTATTCGTCACAGTTTAAAAATTATTTTTTATTGTCAGCACGTTTTGACTTGATTATTGCGTTTATATAATTATTAAAACGAGTGCGCACATCGTTGATATCCATGATAACACTTATTTAATAAATTTACGAGTAATTTCAGCACGAAAACAATACACAATATACACACATGAAGTATGAAGTAAACAATAGTAAACCTGCACATAACCTATCTTTTAGTCAAAATTTCAACATTGACCGATTAACAACGGGCATTGTCGACATTGGCCAGGCAATGATAGAAATGTTATCAAGAATTTAAAATTATCATCAATGTCCAGTTTCTATGGACAATAACGTTAATCCGGCCATTGTCGACAATGACCAATTCAACCGGCCATTGTCGTTATTGGCCGGCCAATAACGTTATTGGCCGGATTTACGTCATTGTCCGTAACATATGCATACACATAATTTATATACCTCCGTACAAAATTTATTTCAGCGAAGTGATGACGGTTGCAAATTCAATACTTTTTTCCCATACAAGAAGTGCACAACGTCCCTAAAGAAATTTTCAATTAAAAAATTTATTTCGCCAAAGCGATGACGGTCGCTTATTTAATACTTTTTCCCCATCCAAAATGTGCACATCGTCCCTCAAGAAGTTTTCAGTTCAAGTATTTATTTTGTCGAAGCCATGATGGTCGCGATGACGGTTGCTAATTTAATAATTTCTCCCATCCAAAAAGTGCACAACGTCCCTAAAGAAGTTATCACTTCAAAAATTTATTTCGTCGCAAGCGAGGACGGTCGCGATGACGGCCCTAATTCTATACGTTTTCTTCAAAGAAGAAATCTTCTCTTCAAAAATTTATTTCGTCCAAACGATAACGGTCGCTAATTTAATATATTTCCCCATCCAAAAAGTACACAACGTCCCTCAAGAAGTTTGTACTTCAAATATTTATTTCGTCGAAGCGATGACTATCCCTAATTCAATACTTTCCCCTGTCCAAAAAGTGCACAACGTCCCTAAAGAAGTTTTCACTTCAAAAATTTATTTCGTCGAATCGATGACGGTTGCTAATTTAATAATTTTTCGCCATCAAAAAGTGCACAACGTCCCTCAAGATGTTTTCACTTCAAATATTTATTTCGTCGAGGCGATGAATGTCGCTAATTGATTACTTTTTCCCAGCCAAAAAGTGCACAACGTCCCTAAAGAAGTTTTCACTTCAAAAATTTATTTCGTCGTAGCGATGACGGTCGCCAATTTAATACTTTTTTCCACCCAAAAAGTTCACAACCTCCCTGAAGAAGTTTTCACTTCAATAAATATACGTACAAAATTTATTTCGCCGAAGAGATGACGGTCGCGATGACGCATGATGGTCGCGAAATAAATTCTTTTTCCCCATCAAAAAATAGGTTTTACATTTATTTTAAATTTAAATACTTTAATACAATTTATGTATATATACTTATAATATAGCTACGTACAAAATTTATTTCGCCGAAGAGATGACGGTCGCGAAATAAATCATTTTTCCCCATCCTAAAATAGGTTTTACATTTATTTTAAATTTAAATAATTCTATACAATTTATGGCTGAAAGACTTCGGTCGATGGCCTTTTGGTAGATTGTATCAATAAAGTATGTCTCTCTCTCTCTCTCTCTATACAATTTATATATACATACAATTAATATATAGGATAAGCGATGACGGTCGCAATGACGGTCGCAAGGACGGTCACGATGACGGTCGCGAATTCAATGCTTTTTTCCCTATCCAAAAATCGTACAACGTCCCTAAAGAAGTGTTCACTTCAAAAATTATACTGCAGATTAGAATTTTTAAAAATAAAATAAAAATTTTATTTTTTTTTTAATTCAGTTGCAATGCGAAGGCAAAACAATCTTACTTTTCAATTAGGATACGGAGCGCAGTCCAGTCCCTTAATTTTCGGCTCTTATTGGAGCCTCATCGGAAAGAACGTAGGCTTGTTCTCCATATCCCAATTGATCCGTACTGAGAGGTTTTCCCACCCATTGCAACTGAAGTGAAAATATTAGGTGACTAGCATCATCTGGCAATTACAAGATGAAGTTTTCGATCCTAATAGCATTATTAATAATATTTAGAAAATATTAAAATATTACTAAAAGATTTTTAAATCGAAAACTTATTGGTCGTTTTCCTAGGTAACACCTCCAAGGCTTCTAAAATTTGCAAGCCAAATGGATGCTGAAGCGAAGAAGACAAGAGGGAATTCAAAAACTTACAATTCACGACCCCGTCTGTTCCAACAGAATTTACCAGCTGAACAGACGGGGTCGTGAATTGTAAGTTTTTTGAATTCCCTCTTGTTTTCTTCGCTTCAGCATCCATTTGGCTTGCAAATTTTAGAAGCCTTGGAGGTGTTACCAAGGAAATGGACCAATAAGTTTTCGATTTAAAAATCTTTTAGTAATATTTTAATATTTTCTAAATATTATTAATAATGCTATTAGGATCGAAAACTTCATCTTTTAATTGCCAGATGACGCTAGTCACCTAATATTTTCACTTCAGTTGCAGTGGGTGGGAAAACCTCTCAATACGGATCAATTGGGATATGGAGAACAAGCCTACGTTCTTTCCGATAAGGCTCCAATAAGAGCCGAAAATTAAGGGACTGGACTGCGCTCCGTATCCTAATTGAAAAGTAAGATTGTTTTGCCCTCGCATTGCAACTGAATTAAAAATAAAATTTTTATTTTATTTTTATATTGGTCTTTACTCCTTCGAGTAACTAGGTCCATTTTCTGTTGGAATTTACCAGCTGAACAGACGGGGTCGTAAATTGTAAGTTTTTTGAATTCCCTCTTGTCTTCTTCGCTTCAGCATCCATTTGGCTTGCAAATTTCAGAAGCCTTGGAGGTGTTACCAAGGAAATGGACCAGTAAGTTTTCGATTTAAAAATCTTTTAGTAATATTTTGATATTTTCTAAATATTTTTAATAATGCTATTAGGATCGAGAACTTCATCTTTTAAAATTTTTAAGTTTAGTTGTGTATATTTCGCGTGCGTCGAAAATGTTAAGGGATAAGTAGTGTAAGGCAAGCAAAATTACAACTTGGCTACAATATCGGGTTTGTTTTTCGAGGAGATTTTCTTCCATTCATTGTCTGCAATAAACGCGCGCTCGCTTTTCATTTGTTTTCCCGTTTTCTCGGTCTGGATATCACATCCGTAAATACAGAACTTAATGTAATCAAAACTCCAAGCGCTTGTTTGCCACTCACCACACTTTATATTACTTATTGCTGGTTTGCAGTTACACTTACACTAATAGTTTTATAACAAGTTTTTACGAAGCGAGATGGGGTTGGAACAGAATATATGGAGTTGTGTACAAATCCATTGAAATTTTTTACATTTGGTTTTAAAATTGACTCGTTTTTAAACATTGCGGTTTTTTACTTTGATATATTATGTTCAATGGTTAAATTATAGACGAAGTAGTTTGGTATACATTTTTAGGTTAAATTATACACTAAACGAAACTGAAGAAGCCAGTATTAAAATTGCAAAATAAGATCTTTATTTGCGTAACTGACAAAATGACTTATTCTTCTTCTTCTTATTGTGCCTCTTCGTTTAGAAAGTTGTCGATCATTCTGGCTATGATGACTTTGTTAGTTGCTATACGGAATAGTTGTGTTGAGGTCTTTCTATACCATGCTCTCAGGTTAGCAAGCCAGGATATTCTTCTTTGCCTAGGGCCCTTTTCCTTTAATTTTTACTTGTAAAATGCATTGGAGTAGCTCGTATCTGCCTTGATTTTTGACTATGTCCCAAATACTGCAGCTTACAGCCCTTAACGATGTTGGCTAAATCTGCGGTTGTGTTTATCCTCCGTAGTACTTCTTCATTGGTGACTTTGTCTGTCCATGGTATCGTCAGGAACCTTCTGTACAACAGTAGCTCAAAAGCCTGAAGTTTCGATAGAGTTTCTGCCTTCAATGTCCACGTTTATACTCCGCATAGAAGCACTGTGTACAGGTAACATTTAAGGAGCCTTATTTTTGTTTTTAGGGTGAGATCATGGCTCTGGAACAAAGAGCTCGTAGTCAAGAATGCACTTTTTGCCTTTCCGGATGCGACATCTAATCTCTTGAGTATTGTCCCACCACTCATTTGTTATAGTTCCCAAGTAGTTGTATTGTGAGATACGTTAATTTCACAAAATTTCACGTTGCATTGACAGTTCCGCTCTGACATCAATCGAAAATGCCCTTAAACTTTTACTTAAGTTGCCACTCACCGTGCCCAATGTGAAGACATAGTATTTTTCACTTAGCAACCCACGTGCCTCGCGCGAGTCATATAATACCCCAGAGCCTTACCCTTATGATAGGGGAGCCCAAGCGGGGATTTTTGCAGTTACTCGAGCGCGTCAGATTATGACATGGGGAGAAACCTTGTACGCTGTAAATGTACCCCTACCATATATTGAATCTTAATGCAGGGGAGTTCGTTAAGGGGAGTCCGAAAAAAATATATCCTTAAAAAAACTCTAAATCGTCAGATTAAGATAAGGTAAGTTAAGTACATGCCGAACAGTGTATATTTAAAAAATCTGACACTTTGAGCGGGGCGTAAGGAAATGGGTGAGTCACAAAGTTTAACAAGAAAAAAGCGAATATTTCGAAAAATAAACGTCATATCGAAAATTTAAAAAACACGTTTTCAGTATTTTTTAAAAATCTATTGATTGATAGCAATGTTTCGCGAAATAAACATCAGATCGAAAAACTGCAAAACACACGTATACATCATTTTGAAAAATCTATCGAATGGCACCAAACACGACCCTCCACGTTGGTGAGGGGTTACTTCTATCTATCAATCGGTTTTAAAACGTCTTGCGACGTTGTCCGATGCCTAATTTCCATGACACTCTATCATCCCATTGGCCCTCTCTAAGATCTCTTGCGCTCATCGCCTTCGTTACTCCCTCTCTCCAAGATTTCTTGGGTCTTCCTCTCTTTCTGCGGTTTGGTGGTACCCATTGCATAATTATTTTAGGGAGTCTTGAGTTATCCATCCTCTGGACGTGTCCGTACCATATCAGCTGTTTTCTTTCTATGTCTGTTGTTAGAGAGCCGTCAACCCCCATTCTTTAGGGGTTACTTTAAAATATTAAATAGGAACCCCCTATTTTATTACAGATTTGGATTCCTTGCTTAAAAATAAGTTACTTTTATTCGAGACATTTTTTCGAATTATGGATAGTTGGCGCTATAACCGGAAAAAATGATTATTGAAAATGAAAAATTAAATTAAAAAAAGGGAAAGTTATGAAAAATTTTATTTCACGTTTTTTGGTTTTAGGACCTAATCTTCACAACCCAATAGGTCCCCGTAACGCTCGAGTAACTGCAAATTTAGCATACTTTCCTCTCCTACTATTAGGGATTATATACATCCATTGGATTTTTTGATTAATTTTCCATTGTAAGACATTTAGTCAACATTTAAAAGATTTTAACCTATGTATTTTTGGGCAGCTCAGCATATCAAGCCTGTAATTATAACCAAACTTTGTCTTTTACCTTGTATAACATTTCAATTTTAACTTTTGTCTTCACTAATACGATTGTTCATATTTACTTTAGGTAACACTGATGATGCTCTTTTTAGAGAACGAAAACGTGGTGTGATAATTGTAGCCCTTTAAAGTGTTTTTATAACAAATATACAGGGTGTCCAGAAACTCTACCGACAAACGAAGACAGAAGATTCCTCAGATAATTTTAAGACAATTTAACCCAATTCACCTAGTCCGAAAATGCTTCCTAAGGAAGCTAGAGCTCTTTGAAGATGGCGCCATGTAATTAGTTTTTCTTAAATACCTCCAGAACGCTTCTATTTAGAAAAACGAAAATTAGTATACATATTTACTTTCCAGAAATGAATCGATTTCATCCATTGCGAATTCATAGTACCGGTCATAGGCGTCCGTTTTGGGTAGGGCAACGGTTATTATATCGCATAACTTTTTTGTCTTCAACTTTTAGGCATTTTTGATACTGGATTATTAAATCGTGAGGTATTCTAGTACTAAAAGGTACTCTTACTTTAAGTCGATAGGACACATCGTTTTCTAGAAAAATCGATTTGAAAATTTTTTGTTCTTTGAATTTAAAAAAAAAGATTAAAAAAAAACTATTTAGAAAGATGAAAACTGGTACATTTATTTATATTCCAGAGATTAATCGATTTCATTAATGGCGAATTTCTAGTACCGGTCATAGGCGTCCGTTTTGGGTGGGTCAACAGTTATGTTATAGCATAACTTTATTGTCTTTAATTTTTAAGTATTTTTGACACTAGATTATTCAATTATGAGATATTCGAGTACTAAAAGTTACTCTTGCTTTAAGTTGGTAAAATACATCGTTCTATTTTTAATTTTTTTCAAGTTTTTTTTTCAAATTCCCAAAACTAAAAACTTTCAAATCGATTTTTCTAGAAAACGGTGTGTCCTACCGACTTAGAGGAAGAGTACCTTTTAGTACTAGAATACCTCACAATTTAATAATCCAGTATCAAAAACGCCTAAAAGTTAAAGACAAAAAAGTTATGCGATAAAATAGCCGTTGCCCTACCCAAAACGGACGCCTTTGACCGGTACTAGGAATTCGCAATGGATGGAGTCGATTCATTTATGGAAAGTAAATATGTATACAAATTTTCGTTTTTCTAAATAGAAGGGTTCTGGAGGTATTTAAGAAAAGCTAATTACATGGCGCCATGTTCAAAGAGCTCTAGCTCCCTTAGGAAGCATTTTCGGACTAGGTGAATTGGGTTAAATTATCTTAAAATTATCTGAGGAATCTCCTGTCTTCGTTTGTCGGTCGAGTTTCTGGACACCCTGTATAAAATAAATTATATACCATGCAATTAAAGCTAGATAATAATCCAGAAAATATAAAAATTTAAAAAGTGATTTTAATGACATGCTGTTACTATAGGAACGAGTGGATAAATTTTGAACATATTAACAAATTAAAATACAAATATATCATACAGCAATGTTGCCGATTTTAGCGGTTCTTTCAGTCTCTTATATCTAATCAAAAAGTAAACGGTCTGTATGTAGATGCACTAGCGTTAACGTATAAATATCTTTTATATTAAATATCTTTTGTTACACAGTTGAATTTTAAATGTTGTATTGCCTTTTAATTTAATGGCAGGGGAGCAAAGTATGCTAAATATGCAGTCACTCGAGCGCTTTGGGGATCTATTGGGTTGTGAAGAGTAAGTCCTAAAACCAAAAAAAGTTAAGTAAAGTTTTCCATTTTAGTGAGGACTTTCCATTTTTAAATTAAATTTTCCATTTCCAACAATGTTTTTTTAGATTATAGCGGCATCTATCCATAATTCGAAAAAATGTCTCGAAAAAAAGTTACTTATTTTTAGGTAAAAAATCCAAATCTGCAATAAAAAAAGGGGCTCCTATTTAAGATTTTAAAGTAACCCCCCACCCCACCTCAGTGGGAGGTCGAGTTTGGTGTCATTCGATAGATTTTTTAAAAATATTAAATAAGTGTATTTTTCAGTTTTTCGATCTGATGTTCATTTCGCGAAATATCGCGGGATTCGTTTTTAAAATATTAAATTTACCCCCCACCCCTCTCCGTGGGAAGTCGTGTTTGGTATTACTCGATAGATTTTTTAAAAATATTGAAAACTTATTTTTAGTTGTTCGATCTAACGTTCATTTCGCTAAATATTCACTTTTTCTTGTGACATTTTGGGACTCCCGAACTCCCCTGCATTAAGACAATATATGGTAGAGGTACATTTTCACAGTACAACGTTTCTCCCCATGTACTAATCTGAGCGCTCGAGTAACTGCAAAAATCCCCGCTTGGGCTCCCCTACTATAATGTGTGAAACAAACGATATCACTGGAAGTTATAATGCCATTTTAAATTTTAGTAGGAAATAGCTTTATCAACAATAATAATTATTTAATGTAGGTAATTATTATTATTAATAATAACAAACTTTTTTATTGGGTAAACATTATTCTGACACGTGTTTATCTGCACGTGTTTCTTTAAGATGCTTTGAAACATCGCGGACTTTTGTGTTATTCTGTAACTAGCTTTTCCTTTTCACCATCCATGTAACTGCAAAAAAGAAGTGTCACTCGCTATTTAATTGATTTTTTACAGCACATTCATCACTCTCGAAGCCAAAAGTTAATCCGGCGTGACGAATAGAACTGCATGTCTGATTGAGCAGCATCAAAAACACCATTAGGTATATTCTTCATAATTAATGCCGATTTAATTCTCAAAAATTTAAAACTTACTTTACTAGTGCCACCTGATTTATCACATTTTATTTTAAAATTAATATATTGTTTTAGTCGAGGAAATGAAACTGAAAAAATGGCAAAACCTCGCCATTTTTTCGTCTAGCATCGATTTATACAAAAATTTGGGATTAGGCTCATTTCACCCTCTAGTTCATTTTCTATATTGAGCCGTTGTACGCTTTTGGCTTTTTAAGGGTGAAAACTACCCCTAATTGTAAAGAATTATAAAATAACATTTTAAACTTTAATATTGTCAACATTTGGTTCTTATGAATTACATAATGATTGTTTTATGCTTTATGATTTTTATGCTTTATTATATCATAATATTTCAACCCTTACAACCACCCTTGTTGGAGCTATATATAAAAAATTGACTTATCCTAAAAGAATATTTTCGGCTTGCATCGATTTACATAAAAATTTGAGATTAGGATCATCTAACCGTGTACTTCATATTCTATATCATGCTCAAGGGCGTTGATTATTTTTAGGGGTGTAAACTACCCCTTATTGTCAAAAATTAAATACAAACATTGTAAACTTTAAAATGGGTAAAATTTGGTTTTGATTGGTTAAATAATGGTTGCTTTATGCTAAAGGATATAATATCATATTTCAACCCTTAAAAACCACCTTAATAACATTGCAATTTTTATAAGTAGATAATTTAATAGATCTATACAAAAAAAGTAGAATTAAAGAATTAAAAAAACATTTATTTACACAAAAATACGAATTTACAAATATGTACAAATACAACAATACAAACAGTTTTTTAGTCATCTGCTAGTATACGAACTAGTTCTGTGGTATTATATACATTGAAAATGCTCTATAAACGGACTATTCGAATTTTTAGAAAAAAAAATTCGTTTTATAAACATAGTTCCTTTCTTTTTGGTGATAAAAGTATTTTCAAAAATCATTTTGTAGAAGTTTTGGAGAGCTATAAGACTATGTAAATTAAATTCCGTAAGATCCCTTAGTTTTTAATTGGGGTGGGTTTAAAAGGCTCGATAAGGGGGTGTTTGCTCGTAAATAGAGGTTTTAAACAGATATATCTCGCTAAATATCCACTATAAAGAAAAAATATGCACAAAAAATTTTAGTTATGAAAAAACTACAATTTAGTGGTGTATTATTTTTTTCGTATCTCTAGTATTTTCGGAGATATTTTGAAGAAAATGCTGAAAAATACGAAATTGCAGAAAAGAAATTTTTTTTACATTCCAATTTTTCTAAAATTACCCCTTTTAAATGGGTCAAGCTTTTTGGGTGTATTGATAATACAAATATAAAAGGAATTATATAAAGGTGAAGACCATTTTTTAATTAGGAGGGTAGTTAGGGGGTTGTTTTCACTGATTTTTTCATAAAGAAAAGCAGGTACCGAACTTTTTTGATCATAGGTCACTCAATATTTATGCCAGAAACATTTTGTTTTTTTCTTATGAAAGATCTAATTGTATCCTTGAAAAAAGTTTATATAAATTTTCCTCTAAAAATGCAAAGTTTTCCCGTTATTTGGCTTTGAATATTACAAATTATACATTTGACGAAAAAAGCTAACATTTAATATGCCGTATCTCGGTTTGTGTTAGTCGTAAAAATATTATAGAAAGAGAATTTGGTTTGTGTTGCTAAAAGACACAATTTCGATAGCTAAAGGTTTTTTGACTAAATGCATATTTTTCGAGTTATTCTCCAAAACTCTCTAAAAAAGTGGATTTTTTCATCGAAAAACTATTACTTTCAACTGCGAATAACTCGAAAAATATTAGTTTTACGAAAGAAATGTAAAAAAACATTTTTTTCTTAGAATTACGTTTTACATCGATTTGCATGGCTACAATTTAATAAAAAATTCCCACCGTCAAGATGGGGTGGCAACCACCCCCAAGGTTTTAGCCTACAGCGGCATGATATAGAAAAAGATCCTTGGACTATTCTAGCTTCTGTTAAAATTTCAAGTAAATCCATGCCGGACGAAAAAATTGCGAGTCAAAATGCTTCATTTCCTCGACTATTTATACAGTCAGTTATTAGTACTCGCAAATTCGTAAGTTTTCAAATTTTTAAATATTTGTCAGTTGAAGTTGAGTTTTTCCTTTACCAAGAGGCTAATTATAGTAAATTTTGTATTTCTATGAGGCAGATAAAGGGCTAAAAATAAACATGGCCAATGGAAGAAAGAAGTAATACTTACACTGAAGTATTAAAGAAAACAGCAGCTGAACTGAAGAGTGTGGAATCAAAAGCTGTAATAAACAATTGAAAACGACAATATGGTGGAATAAAGAAATGAAGGCAGAAATAAAAAAGAAATAAATGGCATTAAAAAAATACATCGATAAGGGATAATAAAAATATTTCATGCAGAGTAGTCCAGAAAGCCACTGCGCATCCGCTAGGAAAAATATTCTGATTCGGATTTTTTGCACAATCTTACTCAAAAAGGACTCCTTTTAACAAATTTGCATGTTGCCAGGACCAAAAGGTGGTCAAAAATTTTTTAAACGTTTTTTTTGTTTTTATCCTAAAATTTTTTTTTTACATGGAAAAAAGTTTTTTTTCAGGTTTTTCGGATCATTCCAAGCAGAAAAGGTCTTTAGTGACTTTTCTCTAAAAATCATAGTTTTTGACATATAAGCGATTAAAAATTGAAAAATTGCGGAATCGGCCATTTTTAACCCTCAAAAACTATGTGAAAAACTAAAAATTTGAATGTTACCAAGATAGGTAGATATTCTTTAAACATCGATTGATGAAATTCCGAAGAGTTTTTTGCAATACAATATTCAAAACTCCTTTGTTTTTTAATTGCTAATCAAGCGTGCGCGACACTATTTTCCACCGACAGTATGGTGCAAATGAAAGGAATACATTCGTTATTTCGTAAACCGGCGACTTTAAGGAGAAATCCTGAAACAGGTCGATTTTTATTTTTAAGTTATGATATTGTGACGTATATGGTATACTAGTGACGTCATCCATCTGGACGTGATGACGTAATCGATGATTTTTTTAAATGAGAATAGGGGTCGTGTGCTAGCTCATTTGAAAGGTTCTACAATTCTCTATTCAGCAATATAAACATTTACATAATTATTTATACAGGGTGTCCAAAAAATTTTTATTAAATTAAATTATTTGACAAAAAAAGAAGTAGAAGGACACCCTGTATAAATAATTATGTAAATGTTTACATCACTGAATAGAGAATTGAAGGACCTTTCAAATGAGCTACCACAAGACCCCTATTCTCATTTAAAAAAATCTTCGATTACGTCATCACGCCCAGACGGATGACGTCACTAATATACCATATATGCCACAATATCATAACTTAAAAATAAAAATCGACCTATTTCGGGTTTTTTCCTTAAAGCCGCCGGTTTACGAAATAACGAATTTATTCCTTTCATTTGCACCATACTGTCGGTGGAAAATAGTGTCGCGCACGCTTGATTAGCAATTAAAAAACAAAGGAGTTTTTAATATTGTATTGCAAAAAACTCTTCGGGATTGCATCAATCGATGTTTAAAGAATATCTACCTACCTTGGCAACATTCAAATTTTCAGTGTTTTACATAGTTATTTAGGGTTAAAAATGGCCGATTTCGCAATTTTTCAATTTTTAATCGCTTATATGTCAAAAACTATCATTTTTAGAGAAAAGTCACTGAAGACCTTTTGTGTTTGGAATGATCCAAAAAACCTAAAAAAAACTTTTTTCCATGCAAGAAAAATAATTTTATAAAAAAAACAAAAAAAAACGTTTAAAAAATTTTTGACCACCTTTTGGTCCTGGCAACATGCAAATTTGTTAAAAGGAGTCCTTTCTGAGTAAGATTGTGCAAAAAATCCGAATTAGAATATTTTTCCTAGCGGATGCGCAGTGGCCTTCTGGACTAAAGACGATTCGTACAAAAGACCGTCATAGAAGCAAAAGCAAAATCATGGAAATAATTTGGAGAAGAACTGAAAAATAGAACTAGAAAAAGGTAACACTCGCAGCTGCGAAATGTATGAGTTTGGTGCAGCATTCAAAATGCAGAAAATTTTTAAGCTGTCCAAAGACGAACACTTACAAATAGATGGTGGATGAATCTCTACATTCGTCTACAACCATACGCGATACGCATATGACATTTTAAAAAGAAAAAGTAGAAAAACTATAACCGATTTTGAAGGTTGTGGTGTAAAAACGTTCTTTACAGTAGACACTACTGGACAACAACTATAAAATGAGACCCTAAAGCACTCTATAAGTCTTAAAATAAGAATATAAGACATCTCAATGAGAGAAGAGAGCATTTGACTAGAGCCATAAAATAATAAGGGAAGG
Organism: Diabrotica virgifera virgifera; assembly: GCF_917563875.1. Lineage (NCBI taxonomy): Eukaryota > Metazoa > Arthropoda > Insecta > Coleoptera > Chrysomelidae > Diabrotica > Diabrotica virgifera. The sequence goes on along the minus strand of NC_065450.1, from coordinate 192,121,844 downwards.
ATCAATGAAAATATAGCAGTAGGAGTGAAGCAACACGGAAGATATTGCTCAGTTTGCTAAGATACAGGTCCCAACCTAAGAAGCTTGATGGACTGTCGTCACACGCGACTTGATTACTTCCTGATACAAGTGCTCACCTGGCACGTGTCTTCCGGAAAGACAGATATAGACAAATATCTATACTTCGAATACTCCGACACTGTTGCTCATCCAATGCTGGGGTGTAATAGATGGACTGTGGAGAGAAGGAAGGATGTAGGAATGAGTATGAACGCTGTGACTGTGACAGAGTTGATCGTCAAGATGACAGGAAGTAAGGAGGGACGTAGTAGTGTTCACAATTACATACCTGCAGATATTAAGAAGAAAGAAGAAGAGAGAATCAGCAGCCGGATCAACGACAGAGATAAGATCTAGATAAGAGAAGGAACCACTCCGAAAGTGTCGTCAGCCTTACAGCGGCCATCCCGTTTTCGGATACGGTACGTGCAATAGTCAAGTGCGCACAAGGAAGAGAGGGTGGTTTTAGTTGGTAGGTAGGATAACAGAAGACGTCATCTTCTTCTTCTTCTTTTTGTGTAGGCATGACTCTATCTGTTTTTCAATGTGCCTCCAGTAAGTTGTCATTCCATCTTTTTCGTGGTCTTCCCACCGAACGTCTTATTGGGAAACCGTCTCTGGCAGTCCTTACTACATTATTTGTTGTCATTCGGCTTATGTGCTCGTTCCATTCTACTCTTCTGTTTTTCACCATGTTATTAACGTTGTCCACCTTGCATGTCCGTCGTATATCTGCACTTCTAGCTCTATCTCATAGTGTTTTACCGTCGATTTTTCGAAGTGCTTTCAGCTCTGCTGTTTCTAGCATTTTTTTGTCCCTTCTGTATCAGGTCGTGTTTCTGCCTTCACTCCTCTTTCGATATTTTTATTTCTCCATTTTGTTTCATTCAGGCAGCCTGCGGCTTTATTCACCTGATCTTCCACTTCTGTTTCAAGCTTTCTCTAGCTAGAAAGTGTGATGCCTAGATATTTAAACCCCATGACTTGTTCTATTATGTGACCCTCCAGCTCTAATTTATACCTTATTAGATTTGCTATTATAACCATGCATTTAGTCTTTTTGGGGAAATTAACCTGTTAAATTTTCTAGCGGTTATATTAAATTGGTGTAGCATACGTTGTAAATCGTCTTCACTTTGAGAGATTAGTATTGCGTCGTCTGAATAGCAGATTATTTTAAGTTGTTGTTTTTCTCCCATTTTGTATCCTTTTTTGGTTCTTATTTTTTTATTATTTCATTAATGATCATATTGAACAATAGAGGACTTAGGGAGTCTCCCTGTCTTGTCCCATTGCCAGCTTCAATTGGGTCAGTTAGTTCTTCATCTACGTTTACTCGGTACTAGATATTTTCGATCGTTTTAGTTATTCCTAGAGGTACCTCTCTTGCGTAAAATAAATGAATAACGTCTTTTTTTCCGACCCTATCAAATGCCTTTTTAAGGTCCACGAAACATAAGTATGCCGTTTTGTTATCTTCTTCTTCTTAACGTGCCCTATCAAGTCCCCTTGACGTTGGCGATTAACATGGCGAAACTGTCTCTGTCTCGAGCTATTCTAAATAGGTGTTCTGCTTTCTTTATTCCTGTCCACTCCCGGATATTCTTCAACCAAGGGGCCTGCTTTCTACCAATTCCTCTGCGTCCTTCGATTTTACCCATCATAATAAGTTGAAGAATATTATACCGGTCTCCCCTTACTACGTGTCCAAAATAGGCCATCTTTCTATATTTGATGTTATCAAGCAGCTCTCGGGTAGCATTTGCTCTCTTAAGGACTGCCACATTTGTCAGCATAGCCGTCCATGGTATTTTTAGAATACGTCTGTGCAGCCACATTTCAAAGGCCTCCAAACGGTTATTATTGCTCCATTAAATGTAGCATTTAATCATGCGCTTTCGAAGTTGAAGTTGCAAGGTATCATTACAGAAGAATGACCTCATTTTTAAAAATGTCGTGCGGGCTATCTCGATTCTACATTTTATCTCTTTATCTGAATCTAGTTGTTCAGTAATATGGCAACCAAGATATTTAAAACTGGGTACTCTTTGAATCATATGACCATCAACATATAACCGTGAATCTTGATGGGCCAAACGGCTAAATACCATGTACTTTGTTTTTGAACAGTTTATATTTAGGCCAAAATCTCTTCCCACTCTGTCAATGGTATTTAAAAGGTGTTGTAATCCATTCATATCATCACCTAAAATAACTGTATCGTCTGCATATCTGATTGTATTTATCAGAATTCCATTAACCTTCACACCCCATTCCAAATTATGCAGCGCTTCCTTAAATATTCTATCTGAATACAAATTGAACAACAGTGGGGACAGTATACAACCCTGTCTGACGCCCGTTTTGTTATATTCTAACGATTTCTCTTAAATCTGCCTCATTATAAATGTAGCGTCGTTGCATGATCTTCCCGACCTAAAACCTTGTTGTTCTTCTGTTAATGTTATAATTGTATTCAGTTTGTTTGTTATTACTTTAGTCGTTAATTTTAGTGTTGTGTTTAATAAATTAATTCCTCTGTAATTCCCCGGGTCCGATTTTTCTCCCTTAGGGAGAATTTCTCCCTTAAGGAGATAATGCTTAGAAGATATTCGCTTGCATTATCTCCTTCTATAAGTAAATAGGCTCGGATATACTCCCCTACTCTGAATCTGGTACGATTTTTATTAAAAGAAAAAGCTTTAATAATGCAAAAACTGATTGAAAATAGGAAATGTGGCCTTTTGCGAGCAGCATATATAACCAGTTTTACTGTATAGGCCGCATTTTATTAATTTAAATTTTTATTTATTACTTAAAATATGTTTTAAGGTGGTAGACTTAAAATCTTGGTACAATGCTATTTAAATGTACTCATTTTTTTAGAAAAAACTGATAAATATTTGTGAAAATTTTAAAAGCAGGATGAAAGACTACATTATTACCGAGGGCCAAAAGTCCCTTAGAATAAACAAAAAGTTTATTTTGAATAAAATATTTGAAATTAAAATCACTGAATTTTCTCTTTTATTTCAACACCTGTAACTTATAATAAAATAAACACTATAGAGGTTTTCAGGGACTTTTGGCCCACGGTAATAATGTATTCTTTCATTCAGCGTTTAATTTCTTCAAAAATAATTATTAGTTTTCTCAGGATTCGAAAAAAGTGTATACATTTAAATTGCATTGGACCAAGATTTTGCGCCTACCCCTTAATATTTATTATGAAATATGTAAAGAAAGCAGTAAAAAATCAAACTCTTAACAGAAAATATAGTTGCAATATTTCCCTCAAACCTATGATCTCTCCGGATTGTGTTTTCATCAGTAAAAGCTAAATGTGTTTCCAATTTTATTACATTATCTTTTCCTTCTTTAGAGAATTCTTTATAATATTCGAATAAAGCCTTATCGTATATTCATGAGAGGATTACGCGCGAGGGTGGATGAAATTATGGTTATAAGGACTTGCCATGGAATAAAAAATGCATAAGGGATAATAGTGAATTTAAGTTTGGCCCGAAGACCGCCTCCAGTTTTCAATTTGTAAATTTTTAATGTTCGAGAACCTGGAGTTTTATTAGTTTCTCGAGATTATTGATGTTTTACTGTATATAATCGGAATACTGGTTGAACTTGAAAGTATACGGAGGATATTTACTAATAAATTTAATCCTATACAATTTGGGTTTCGCAAGGGCCTAGGAACGCGTGAAGCTCTTTTCTCACTTAATATCCGAATACAAAGGTGCCTAGACGTCAACCAAGATATATATTTATGTCTGTTTTATTGACTATAATAAAGCTTTCGATAAAGTACGACATGAACAATTATAATGAATGTCCTGAAATTAAAGAAGATATACTATAATGACCTTATGATCATATCTAATTCATACTACAAGCAGCGAGCAAACGTACGTGTTAACGAACAGCTGTCAGAGGAAATTATAATTAGACGTGGGGTGAGACAGGGATGCGTATTGTCTCCAGTTCTCTTTAATGCCTACTCGGAAGAGATCCTAAAAGCGATTGAAGGTGAAACAGCTGAAATAAAAGTGAACGGAGTTCCCATTAACAACATTCGATATGCGGATGACACTGTGGTCTTAGCCAAAAATATTGAAGATCTTCAGAGACTGGTTAACATAATAGCGATATATAGCTAATAATACGGTCTAACAATGAAAATCAAGAAGCCAAAATTCATGAGAATATCTAAAACTCAAAGAAATAACGAGAATCTCCTCATAAATGGAACTAATATCGAACGAGTAGACCAATATGCATATCTTGGAACAATGATCAACTCCACAAATGGTTACTTCCAGGAAATTAAAATTAGAAGAGAAAACGCTAGAGCGAATAGCACTTGTCTAGGAACTGTATTGTACGCCTTTGCAAGATCTATAAATATCAAATGTAGCTCTCATTTCTTCTCGTCACATTTCTATATTAACTCTCTCAAAGCAAACAAGGCACATGTTGTGTTTAAATAAACTCAAACTCAGATTCCAATCGATATATGTCTCCTTAAACTTGGCTCTAGAGTTCTCTCGTGATATCATCACACTATCTCTCCATGCATAGGGCAATCGATTTCAGCAATAAAATTGCTGGTAAATAACTTTTCCTTGTATTTTGCTAATTAGCCCAGAGTAAATAGGCAAGGACAATCAAACCTGCGAATTTCAACGGCGAATGACACTTGCTTGGGCGGCGTATGGTTCACTAAGAGACATCTTTAAGAGCAACATCGTGATAGCTATGAAACGGAAGTCATTTGACCAATGCGTTCTTAATATTATGGCATACGGAGCAGAAACTCTCACGCTCACAAAAACAACAGCACTAAAAATGCGAGTGGCACAAAGGCACATGGAAAGATCGATTCTCGGCGTGACAAAAAAAGATAAAATAAGGAACCAGGACTTAAGGAAAAGAACAGGTATTACTGATGTCGTTGAACGTATAGCCAAGCTGAAATGGAATTGGGTAGGTCACATAGCGCGACTGAAAGACTCAAGATGGACCAGAAAACTAATTGACTGGCGCCCAAAAGAAGACAAACGTAGCAGAGGACGACCACCAACACGCTGGATGGACGACATTAACCGAATATCCAAGAAATGGCAACAATAAGCACAGAACCGTGAAGAGTGGCGAAGAATGGGAGAGACCTATGTCCAGCAGTGGACAGAAGAGGTTGTATGATGATGATGTGACACCAAATAATGGCATCAAAGGGTGACTCTTAGATATTAGGTAGTTAGTAAGACGGGATATATTATAAAAAGTTACTCATTGGTATCAGATTTCTGATCAGATTGTAGCACAACAAAAAAATAATATCACAAATTGTGAAAGCGATTTAAACACTCTCTTAAATTTTTATAAAATTTATTGGAAATAAAATACTGTTCGAAAATTATTTTATTTTATACTTAGACTATTTTTCTCCGAGCCCGAAACCTTTCAAAAATAATATTTTTTTCATGAATCTGCGATTTTCCCTACCGAAAATATATTCCCTCATAAATAACCCACTGCTTTATTACCGTCATAAAATAATTTCCAGTGTTCAACGCTTTCGTAGGAGAAATATGATCACAATTTTCTATTGCAATACTAAGATGGTTTTCGTAACAGGTTGGTTGTGACACACGGAAAAACGGAGTTGAAAATGGAGAAATGTCACTTTATTCTTCTCGCTTTTTGTTGGAGCGTAAAATGGGTTAGTCAGTTAAGAAAATTAAATGCTTAGTCAGCAGTCAGCGAGTTTATGTAAAGATGTACGATGATTGTACAACTTTTTACCTGAAACTTTTAGTTAAGCATTTTTTTTAATTAAAAGTTTTAACGCTATATACGTCACATGTTTATTAATTTATAATTAAATAATTAATTTACTCCAATTTCCAATAAATTTATTAATTTATTAACTTTGTGTTTTTTTGACTATTTTTTGTTCACACCTCTTTTTTTGTTTTATTATCCACAACACTGTTTATTCTAATATTAGGATATGTATTACGAAATATAAACAAAGGGAACCAAAGAACAAGAGGTGGACAAATAATCGCATATGCAGACGACATTGTTATTATTGCAAACAATAGAAACAAAATGAAATAAATGCTAGAAGAAATAAAAGAGAAAAGGGAGACGATTTGACTCAGAGTAAATGAAGAAAAGGCAAAATATTAAGACTAGGGAAAACAGCAATAAAAGGAAAAACCAAAATAGGAAATTCAAAGCTTGAAGATGTAGAACATTTCAAATACCTGGGAGTGACAATAAGCAAAACGGGTGAAAGAATACCAGAAATAAAAGAAAAAATATGGTTGGCGAATAAAGCTTATTTTGCAAATAAAACACTACTTAAAAGCAAAATACTGACTATGAAAACCAAGATCAGAATGTATAACACCCTAATTAGACCAACATTATTATACGCAGCAGAGACAATGACGATGACCAAAAAAGATGAAGAAAACTCAAGAATAGTGGAGAGAAAAATCATGAGAACCATACTGGGACCAGTCAGAACAGAGCAAAATGAATATAGAAGCCGAACAAATGCAGCGATAAAGAAAGTACTGAAAGAAGATATCGTGACCAAAATAAATCAATGTAGAGTTAGATGGTTAGGTCACATCTGGCGGGCAGGAGATGAAGCAGTGCTATATGATATGATAAAATGGAATCCAGGAGGAAGAAAAAAAAGAGGAAGACCAAGATCAAATTGGTTGCAAGAAGTTAAAGAAGATTTAAAAAACGCAGGAGTCAGAGAATGGAGGGGAAAAACTAGAACCTGAACAAATGAAGAGAACTCTTTAAGAACATAATATAAAAGGGAATGATCCTGCCAAGAAATAGGATCTAGAAAGCTTTTGCGACATAGCCCCTTATCGGGGTGTACAGTCACTATATACGTTATCCGCCAAAATAAACAGTACCGAAATTAAAAGGGCTGTGAAATTGCGCACGCAAGTTACATTTATCATGTTTGGTATACTTGTCATTAGTTGTCAATTTGACATTACGTTACGGTTAAAATCTTTGTCTTTATGGTTCTTTCTACCGAAGAAAAATTTTTTTTAGTAGAACCTTATTTCCGCTCATACGGAGTTAAACGGAATAATGGCCCATGTTTAATTGCTCCATAAATTTGTTCCGTGAACATTTTGGTAACAGAATAATTTTTCGTCGCGCAAATTTCGAGTATCCACCTCATTCGCTGAATTTAACATCACCTGATGCCTACATGTGGGGTATGACGAAGAATTCCATATCGTGGGCGTACGTACTGGGAAAATCCACTCACTCAATTTTTGTCAATTTTGACATTTTAATACCATTAACCCTGGAAGATCACACCTATTTTTTTTTACATAAACCTCACACATGGGTGTCAGATACCCAATGATTTTTTGTGAAGAAATAAAAAAAAAGTAAATATTTTATGATTTCCAGAGACTCTCTAATCACTATTGAATACATACGAATAAATAAATCAATAATTTTATTTTCTCTCTCTTAATTGTAGTAACACAAAGAACAAAATATTAAAAATACCTAAAAATAATTAAAAAACATTTTCTAAAAAGCCGGAAACATAATTCAAAATATTTTAATTTAATTTAAAACAAAATGGTCTTTCTAACTAAAATATAACACCTTTTGATTATAGAACTCATATTCATTCTTAGCCAGGTATTTCAGTTTCACTCATTTTAGTAACTACACTCATAAGACAGTGTGGCTCTATGCTTCATGCATTATGCTTTATAGCAAGCCGAGCATGCACGCTTAGCTTTTCCATCTTTGCCTTTGCAGAAATAACACCTAGTATTCTTTACTAAATTTGTGGGATGTTGTGTTGTTAGGTCATTAACTTGAACGCACACTTGATCGCAAACCTCACACATGGGTGCTACATACCCTAGCCTGTATTCAATAAATTCTCGTGATTGGAAATATTGCTCAAATGAGACCGCAACTACACACCCGTCCTTGGCAGACTAGAGACTGAATTTACATAAAGCAGCATTACCATTTAAATGCAGCTGCGCAAGCTACATGCAGTTAAGTGTCGCGATGGGTATCTCACACCCAAATGTGAGCTTCCAGGGTTAAATCTACAAACATCAATATATTAACAGGAAAAATCTCCAAATTCGTCATCCACCTTGCTTAAATCGGTACATTAAATAACAGAGAAAATCAACTAACTTCATCTTTTTCCAAGTTTTTATGAATAAAATAATGATTTTCCAAATGTTTTATGTACATATATGTGCACACTACCTGTGGTTAACAACCTTCAAAATCATATACAGGTACTAAAGTTTGAACAGCCAGTGTACCCGATTTTTAAGAGGTAAGCCATGAGGTATAATAATGTTTACATACGGTTTTCTCAAAACTTTAGTTTTGCGAGTTAGTGGATTTTCCCAGTACGCCCGCGATATTTCGCTCAGAAAATCCGGCAGAAACTGTTGGGTAACCACGGCAAAGAATAGTAACTTACTTTTAACATTTGTAGCAGAACAACTTTCCTTAAATATGTTTAAATGATCTTCAGAATCTTTATGAAGCTTGTTTAAAACGCCATAGCGCAGGGGTGGCGAACCTGCGGCCTTAAGGCCGCATGTGGCCTTTTCTTGCCCAAGTTATGGCCTGTTCATAAATTAAAAATTATAAAAATTTTACGATACTTAACGATAAAAAAAAGTTTACGATACTAAAAATACCATTAGTAATCATTTATTCAAACAAAAAAAATTGTTTCAAATACCGCTCAATTATTGGAAGGTACGCCACTCACTAAGAAGGAAATGTCACATTCTATCTGCTATCACCTCGATTCCTTCCCCGCGCCTATAAAATGTTTGGCTTCAAATTTCGGTGAACAAAGAGTAGAGCATGCCTAGTCCATCTTTATTTATCCGTCCATGAAAACGATCCTCGCAGTTGCATAAAGGAACGCAGCCAAGTAACGTCGAGGCAACGAAATTGCCGGTGTATAACTGTATCAACTTTACTAAATGTTGTTTATTTTTTGAATAAGGTAAGTTGTAAGATAGTTGTAAGATTTTTTGAAGAACAAAAGAAATATTGCGATTAATCGGATAAAGAATTTTGTAGAAATGCTGCCTTTTTATGTGACATGAAAATGAAGTAAAATGAATTGAAGTTAAACTTGCAGGGAAAAACTAAATATAAATATACGAAATGTGGCAAAAATTCAAACTTTTCGAAAAAAAACTTTTATTCTTTAAATCTTTACTAAGTCGATTAGAAATTTCTAAAGAACTTTTCCCACAGTTATCGGAAATTATAATGGAGCAAAATTATTCCCCTCAAAATTTGGATGAGTATGTTTCTATTCTGGATATATTAATTGAAGAATATAATAAAAGGTTCTCAGATTTTGAAAAACTTGTCACACTTAAATTAACTTTCGAACCACACCTTGTTGATATCGACGTAGCGCCCAAAGAATATCAAATGGAATTATTTGAGATAGGAGAAGATAATATCCTTAAATCACAATTCGATTCAAAAAAAGATCCTATTGAAATATGGAAGACTGCAGTTATTCATCCTCGTCTAAGACAACACGCACGAAGAATTCTTTCATGTTTTGGAAGTACATATTGTTGCGAGGCAACATTTTCATACATGACTCAAATTAAAACCCGCCTAAGAAGTCAAATAAGTGATATGCATTTGGAAGATCAACTTAAATTACGTACCACGTCAATTGAACCAAATATTTCTTTTTTGTCATCCAATAAACAACCACAGGAATCCCATTAAATTTTCTGGATCGTAAAATTAAATGTCAAATTTTTTGGAATTTATTAATTGTATGTCATTTTAAAAAATAAACTATTTAATTGCAAAGAAAATTATGTATTTTAATTTTGCATATAAATCCCTTTAATTAAATCGTATATCTATATGGATGCGGCCTTCTCAAAAATGGTAAAATGAAAATTGGTCTTCTAATATAAAAAGGTTCGCCACCCCTGCCATAGTGCATATTTTATACATACTATATATTAAAAAATTAATTCAAAAATAAATTTTTTATATTCGGTACTGTTTATTTTGGCGGATACTGTATATATGGCGTTGGCGTCCTTCCTCTTTTATCTCCTAAATATTCTATCCTTATCTTTCTAATTATTTTTTATCCGCATTGAAAAGCAATAGCTTATTTAATCCGCAGTCATATTAAACCCTTAACTACTGACGTGGATTTTCAGAAGAACGTAGTCACTGACATGCGGTATGTCATACCGCGGCCCATTCTCGTTTGTTTCCAATATGAATTTGTCTTATATCACTGCAGTGGTTTTTCACATCAATACTTCTCACCTGCTATAGAATATAATACTCTTCTTCTTACGGTGCCTTATCGTTGAGGACGTTGGCCATTACATTTGCCCATTTAATCTTATTTACAGCCGCCCTGATTAGTTCCATGGAGGTTCTGCTATAAAATACTGCTCCAAAAAAATAAACTTTATTTTTACAAGAAAATAATAATCATGAACGCATGCATAATAATAAAAAACGCTGGACGGAAGGGCCGCCCGAGAACTTTATCGTGCCGATCTATTATCGTTATGGTACTAGATATTGGCATTCTATAAAAATAACAAAGTTACTCGTTATTTTGATATTTTAGAAACACCTACTGTACTTAAAAGTATTTTATGGTTCTACGCATCATCAATTCCTGCATTTGAGAAAATGTTCGATGCCATATTTCGGGGACACACTATAGATGTGTAGATTATTGCATAAATCAATAGAATATTATAGTCATATTTTCATTTCAAATTAGTTCATTTTTCTGAGAAATTAATAGTTTACAATATTTGCATTTCATTCTATTTCGATTACGCCAGTCAATGCGCGAGATTAAGAACAAGATATTATCTCCAAATTCTATCCTACTGCATGGATTTTAATGAAATTTTGGGAGTAGCCCAATCTCCTAATTCAAAGTCTATCCTATATACTATGGCGCTTTTATCATGGGGGAAGTTCCCACCACTTCTCGGGGGTGAAATATTTTTATTTTCGAATTACATGGAGAAAAAGGAAGATTTTTAAGAAAATTTAAAAATTCATTCTATAATTTGATCACATTTTTTAAAAAAACCATTCATTTTAAACCCGTTTAATTTTTGAAAGTAGAAATAACACTATATTAAAAGGTATTGAGAAGAAAAACAATGCATTTAAATTATGGTGGATGGGGAGTTAAATGTATATACTTTTCATTTTTCTAATCAAGTATATTCAAATGGGAAATAAGCCACAATTTTACCTAAAAATGATTTTATTAACGTTTTAAAATTTTTTTTAAAAAGGAGGAAGTCAATAGAAAGAAAATACCACAATTAGTAAACCAGTAACATATCGAGTTAGTACATATTTAGTATTTTAGTATTATTTAAAATTTAAAATATCAAGTCAGAATTTGGTATTAGTTTTGAGAGTAAACTAAATGTTAACCCAAATACTTACAATGTCGGGATAGTATCACGAGGTTTTTTCCTGGTTTTCCCTCGTGATTTACTATGGAATCTCTAACGCGAGAATTTCAGTGCCACCGTTGCATTTGGTTGTCTTTTTAAAGACAGATCACATGCTATGATTTTTTGTGGCGGATATTCTTGAGTTGGGATTGATTTCATGTAATCGAATGAACTATCTTTTAGTAAAGTCGTCCCAGGAACGCAACTCATCAATATTGGCAATATCATTTTAAAGTCGTCTACTTTAAAATGTATAATACGTGTCTGAATTGCCGATATAAATGAGTCAGATTAAATAAATTATTAGAAGAATTTTTTACTAAGCAACAACATTTTTGTTTATTTAGTATTATTTTGTATTTTGACAACGACACCCGACCTGGGCGTCGAAACGTTAATAAAATCATTTTTAGGTAAAATTGTGGCTTATTTCCCATTTGAATATACTTGATTACAAAAATGCCACAAGAAAATAGCTTCAGAACAACATTTTCATTTTTCCTTAAAGTACATTAGTCATTATATTTTTTGCACCATATCTCGCTTAGTTTGTAAGTAACCGACATTTAACGGTGCTCATTTTAAAGGCCTTTTCAAACACTACAAAAGGTGTTGGTAGCATTATACACCTAAAACCTACCGTTCCTCTGTTATTTCAAGTTGAATACACCAATTTGAGCATGCACGAAAAAACAAACTATTTTCACCTACCATATCTCTTTTTGTATTATAAATAGAACATTTACGAAGGAACGAATCTCTTTATTATTTATAATCTAAAAAATGTTTTATATAGAGTTTTTAGTTCGATGCATAGTTTTTAAGGTATTCACAAAAAATCCGTCCGAAAAGGTGTCATTTTTCAATGAAAATGGCCAATTTTCAACTACGCATAACTCAAAAAGTATTGAGTTCTCAAAAAAAAGTATAGACCAGTTTTTGCTTAGAAATAGGTTCTTCAGCCACTTCCGTGCTTATTTTGACCAACAAATTTTCCACCCCCTTGAAGAAGTGGGAACCGCCCCAAGATAAAAGCGCCATAGTATATAGGGTAGATTTTGTTTCTTGAGCTATTCCCTACTTACTGTGAAAATATCAAGTACATCAATGTAGTAGGATGGAATTCGGAGCCAAATACCCTCATTGACTGCTCTACAATAATGCTCTGCTATGAACGCGTGAGAGAGGACACACATAAGATTATAGCAAAATTTCTATTTACCGTAACTTTTCGAGTTTTTGAGCTACAGCAATAAATTTTATGTCATTGGAAAGGTAATTTTGCATTCTTTCAAAACCTGTTAAAATATACAGGGCGTATCAAAAAAATTAAGATTTTTTATTCATTTCCGGTTCAACCGGAAGCCATGCTTTTGGTAAAATTTATTGTAATAATAGATAATAAAATACCATATATGTCTGCAAAATTTCAAATTTTAGTTTCTATTAAGAAGGAAGTTACGGGCACTCGAATATTTTTTTATAAAAAATTCATAACTCCCCTCCTATGGGGAGTTAAGATATATGACTAATGTCATTCAATTTACTGATAGGATATCAAAAATATATCAAAAAATAAAAAAATTCCTTGGAGCCATTTTTCAGAAAATCTAGTTCAAATTTATGTCAAAATTTGACCCCTTAAATATAGGCAACCCGTAACTTTTTCTGAAAAACGATAACATCTTTCTTATAGCCCCATCTTTAGGCTATATAACGACTTTTTCAAATTAAACTTATCTTCAAAAACTTTTTAGATAGATAGGGAAATGTGTCGGGGGGCGGTCGGCCATGTTGGCCGCCATTTTGAATTTGGAAATGTCAAATTCCGTACTTTTATTTACCTATCGATGAGCTTACTTTGAGTTGAATTTCATTTATTTCTGTCAAAATTTGCAAAAATGGGCCCTAAATAACCCCCCTATTTCGGCCCCCCTTTGAGAGATTTTTTTTAAAAGCTTAGTTTCTCGACAAAATTCTCTTAAACTTACTCATACAGAATTTCATCAAAATCGGTCCAGTAGTTTTTGCTGGGCGGTGGCGACATACGTACGTACAGACGTACGTACGTACGTACGTACGTACATACTTCCGACATGTTTTTTTTATTTGCTTTTTAGACTCAGGGGGACTCAAAACGTCGAAAAAAAGTGAAATCTGAAAAAATTTTTTTTGCACGATCCTATAACTTTATCTATTATACTATACTACGTATATAGTACGATAAAGTAAAAATGGTGGAGGTTCTTACAAAGTCCGTTAGAAATGAGTTACAAAAAAAACTAAAAAAACTAAAACTTTGGTAACTAAAAAATAGTAAAATAATGAATGTTCACAGCACTTGAAATTAGAACAAATGGATAAACTTGCTGCCATACTAATAGCGAAATAATACTGAATGGACTGCTTTTAACTATAGAAACGTTAACACTGACAAGCGGTACGTGATACCGCAAGAAAATTTTGTGTAAACATAGATCAAATAGTAAACCCTACTATAATTTGCTTGAAAATATCCCCTTTTAACAAATTTGTATGTTGCCAGGATCAAAAATTTCTTTAAACGTTTGTTTTTTGTTTTTTTCCTAAAACTAATTTTTTTGCATCGGACAAATTGTTTTAGGTTTTTTGGATCATTACAAATAGAAAAGACCTTAAGCGACTTTTCTGTAAATGTGATAGTTTTCGTGATATTAGCGATTGAAATTTTAAAAATTGCAAAATCAGCCATTTTTAACCCTCAAAAACTATGTGAAATGCCAAAAATTTCAATGATAACTAGGTACGTAGATATTCTAAGAATATCGATTGATGAAATCCCGAAGAGCTTTTTACAATACAATATCGAAAACCCCCTTTTTTTTAATTACTAATCAAGCGGGAGCGACACTGTTTTTAATTTTTAAACAGCGACACTGTTTTCAACCGTGGCATGTGTATACAGGGTGTTTCATTAATAATTGTCCATATAGTAACTGGAGAAACCTTAGCACAAAATACGAAGGTTTAACCTAAAACACTTAAATAAAATGTGGTTTTTTACTGAGCTACAGGGTGTTTTATCTAAAAATTTAAAAAATATTTTTGCTCAGCATTTTAAAACTATACGACGTTTTCATACTTGGCAGAAAGTGCAACTATCAGACACCCTACTAAATTGTGATAAACAAACGTTTCTAGCTACTATCAGAGGCGTACGACAGGGGATAGTAAATGGTTGACCCTTCTCAAATTTTACGCCTTTGGAGGAATTACTATTTTAGTGCCATTTTTAGATTCTCCAATACATTATACGTAAATAATATACTCCTCATTGGTAACGATAAAGTCATTAGTTTTCGAGATATTTGAAGTTAAATATGAAACGGCACAGTTATTTTGATTAATTTATGGTACGATTCATTTGATTAAAATTTAAAAATTATTTGTACCCAGTACTTTAAAACTAGTTGGCTTATCCTTATCATACTTTTGTCAGAAAGTATAGGTACTGTACACCCTACTAAATGAAGATAAATAAACGTTTCTAGCTACTACCAGAGGCGTACGACAGGGGATAGTGGCTGGTTGACCCTTCCCAAACTCTACGCCACTGACGAAATTGCTATTTTAGTGTAATTTTTTGATTTTCCAATACTTTTTATGTCAATAATATACTCTTCATTCGTAACGATAAAATGAGTAGTTTTCGAGATATTTCAAATTAAAAATGAAGCGACACAATACATTAATCAAAATAACCGTGTCGTTTCATTTTTAACTTCAAGGATCTCGAAAACTAATGACTTTATAGTTATGAATTAGGAGTATACTATTTTCATAGAAAGTATTGGAGAATGCAAAAATTGAACTAAAATAGCAATTCCGCCAGTGCAGTGGCATAGAATTTGGAAAGGGTCAACCATTCACTTTCCCTCGTCGTACGCCCCTGGTAATAGCCAGAAACGTTTGTTTTACATGGTTAAGTAGCTTCTATAGTACTTATACTTCGTGCCCAGTATGAAAAGGATACGTCGAATAGTTTTAAAATGCCGAGCAAAAATAATTTTTGAATTTTTAGATAAAACACCCTGTAACTCAGTAAGGAACCACATTTTATTTAAGTGTTTTAGGTTAAATATTCGTATTTTGTGCTAAGGGTTTTCCAGTTACTATATGGACAATTATTAATGAAACACCCTGTATGTTACCGTTAAAACCCGATTTTAGTTAAAACCCAAATTTACTAGGAAAAACTAGTTTTAACTATACGCTAACACACTAGTTAAAAATTGATTTGACTGCTAAATTCAGTTAAAACTAGAAATCTCGAACGGATTTCATTTAGAGTAGTTCTCTATCGATCTAGAGCAGAACCTCTTGTGATTGCATATCGATCAAATCTATCTGACAGCGACTATTCATTTCTGAATGCAATATATGTTTCGACACAAGACCCCTCTTCGCTTTTATATTTTTACTCTTCTTGTGTTGGCAAGTTTCACATATTAGTATAAAAGTATTGATCTTATTAATTGTTATATTTGCCCATTTTCTGGCGGTTTCAGTCTTCAACCTATCCCGATCTCCATAAACAATAGCAACGTGGGCTGCTTCAATTATGCCAAAAATGTTTTCGGCAGGTTCATATTTAATGGGATCTTAGAAGCTAGATTTTTTATTTCGCCAACTTCAGCAATTCTAAATCGTTTTAGTCTTCGACTTTGTAATTGTGTTTTCTTGACAGACAGTTCCGCATCTTGTACTTCGACCATTAATTTATTGTATATTATGCTTTTGGTCACAATATTGCAGTGACTTTCTTTCTTCTCTGTCTCTTCCATTTGTAAAATCATTTCCAAAACACGTTTTTTTTACTTTCTTATATATCTCTGTTCTCAATCTGATCTTTGATATTATCACTCATGGTGTAATATAACCAATAAAAAAGATGCAAAACAATCAACAGTTGCATACGTAGTATGCAAGCCGTAGTACTTGTCTCTTCTCGCAACAATTTTAACTGATATTCACTAGTAATTCCAGAAAAAAACTATTTGGAACTAGTATAACCCAGATATTACTGAAACTTTTATTGTTAACATTTTGAATTAATTTCGAATTTTCATGGAAATTATAGCATATGGAACCAAAAAACACAATCATATATTTTTTTATGACGATACCTGTCAAGTTTTGATATGTTATTTTAAAAGGACGGTAGTAATATACGGTACCAGATATCATATATATTTTATTAGTATCAATTTACAAAGAATGAAAGGATTTAAAACAAAATTTTGGATGTACTTAAAGGTATTTTGCACTTTTCACACAAAAACTGGACTTTTTTGTGACAATATCCACATCGCGATTGCTTTTCTTGATAAAGAACCAAGTGGTTAATACTGTCATATCTTGAATTGGCTACGGAATTCGAATTCCGCTTAGAAGGTCCGCGTTTTGTTTCTTTTTTAAAAGTTTCCAAAATATTAGTTGCAATAGATCTTCTAAATTCAAGTTGATCCAGTTTACCGTCTTGAGTTTTGTGAATCTGCCACGCATTTTGAATAGCCATATCAACGCAATGAGCAAAAAGGGGAAAATACCATTTCTTTCCTCTTATGGACACTCGATATAAACTGATGTTCTGGTCACTGCGATCAACGCCGCCCATGAAGTTGTTGTATATTCTAACAATATTTGGTTGAGGAACTTGAATATGTTTTTTCTCTGCTTGTGAAAATCTCTTTACAGAGAAGCAAGGCATTACTGGTACAAAATTGGAAGCAATAGAAACGATTTTATTATCATGCCAGCGGCAAACCACTATTCCTGTATTTTTATCAAGACGATACTCGTATTTACCACGTTCAGTTTTTTTCATAATAGATGAACAGGGTAAAGGGCATTTCATGGTGCGATTTTCCCTTACAGTGCCTGTACCAA
Source organism: Diabrotica virgifera virgifera (assembly GCF_917563875.1). NCBI lineage: Eukaryota > Metazoa > Arthropoda > Insecta > Coleoptera > Chrysomelidae > Diabrotica > Diabrotica virgifera. The sequence goes on along the minus strand of NC_065450.1, from coordinate 192,104,292 downwards.
ATATGCCTCTTTGTTTTAGCTCATGCAGTAAATGAATAGAAGTAAAATAATTATCAAAAATAAGATGGAATCGCCTTTGAGGCCATACTTCATTCAAACTGTCTGCATAGGATAGAACTACTGATGCACCCAATCCAAGGACTTTATATTGTTCAGGTATTGTAGTGGAATTACCTTGGTAAGGAGAAAACCAAACTATGTATCCCAGACGAAGGGCTCCTACCCACATTTTGTAACCCCAACGGATTGGTTTTCCCCTGATGAATTGTTTTGTGGGATGGCGACCAAAATACGGAACCATTGCTTCATCTATGCTGTGATGTTGTTCTAAAGGGGAAAATTGTATAAATTTTTTGTTTATTACGTCGAACAGGGGTCGCATCTTGGCAAATCTATCAAATTTATCTAATGACAAGTTATTGCAAACATGCAAAACTTTCATTATGTGGGAAAATCTATCCCTAGATATAGCAGCTACCACCATTGCGTTGTGCGAATCCTCACGATTTTCCCAGTACATGTACCTTTTCGGCACAACCACATAACCACTCAATACAAGAACGCCTATAAAACATCGAATCTCATTTTGAGTAATGTCGTTCAAAAGATTTCTTTGTCCTGCGTAGATGTTAGTGTATTCGGTAACCAAATTGATGACTTCATCATCAAAAAACAAATTGAAAATTTCCATCGGCGACTGAGTCATTTTCGGTCCAAATTGAGTTTTCCAGTAAGTACAATCAGGGTGTTGATACAAGTCTCCTTGAATCCAGTGTGCAGATATTCTCTTCTCTAATTGATGGGGCAGCTTTTCCTTGGAAAGAAACAAAGCCAATGGTATATTGTCATCATCCGAATCTTCTTCTGGTAGGCTGGAATTCACAGAATCTTGTGGTAATTCAGTCGCGTTGTCAAAAACAAGTTCTACATCGTTTCTCAACTGACTACCCGGTAAATTATTTATTGTAGTTAGTTCTTCATCGCCGGAGTCGCAATCGGTGACATCATCATTGGCATTTTCTGGGGGAAATATGATCAAACCATCTAGAGGGACTGGGATTTCATCAGAATCAATCTCTTCTAATAGCTCATGCAATTTGAGAGGCCTCCTGAAACAATACGCACGTTGGTAGTACTAATTACTACCGTCCTTTTAAAAGAACAAAATGAAATCCCAAGCGGCGAGCCTTTGAAACAACGTGACAACTATTCGAGCCAAGAATATACGTACGTAAGTCCCTATTATACAATAATCCACATGCCAATGCCGCGAAATAACAGTTTTTTAATTCTAGACTTACCTCTAATTATAAGCATCCATTTTGTAGTCCAAAACCTGGCAATTTACACAGATAACCTCACAATTACAGCATGTGCGCGCACTAAAATCGTTAAAACTTGTCGAATGCTGGCTCTTGAAAACACTCCATCTAGAGCCATCTATCAGTTGGTAGCTGTACTTACCGAAATTACGCATAATTTACACTGCCTTTTAAAAGGACAATAGTAATATCTGGGATAAACTACTCTAAATGAAATCCGTTTTTATACTAAATTTAAAATCAAGATGAAGTAGAAATTCACAAACCAAGACACGTTAAATGCTACTAGAAGCAGTCCCGAATCATAATTTACAATGTATAAACTTTGGAAATCATGATTTGGAATTTACAATAATATATAATTGAAAATTATGATTTGGGAGTACTCCTAGTAACATTGAACTTGTCTTGGTTTGTTTATTTCTCCTACTGCAAATTGATTGTAAATTTAGTATAATTTTAACTGAATCTAGCAGTCAAATCTAGTTTTGACTAGTTAAAACTAGAATTGTCTAAGGCGCATAGTTAATAGGGTTTTAACTGAAATCGGGTTTTAACGGTAACATAAACATGTACCGTTTACGTATGTTCTCCGTACATAACCGGAGAATATTTTAAGTTTAAAAAAAAAATTTTAAATTTTTTTTGGCACATTTTTGACCCTGGCTACATGCAAATTTGTTAATAGGAAATCTTTTTTAGCAAGAAGGTGAAAAAAAAATTGAGTTATTTTTCCGCGCATATTTATATTTACGCATGTTACATTCAATGCTGTATATGTACATGCAACCGTTAAAAATAGTGTAGCGACCGCTTGAGTAGCAATTAAAAAACAAAGGGGTTTTTGATATTGTATTGCAAAAATCTCTTCGGGACTTTATCAATCGATATTCTTAGAATATCTACGTACCTTGGTATCATTGAAATTTACGGTGTTTTACATAGTTTTTGAGGGTTAAAAATGACCGATTTTGCAATTTTTAAATTTTCAATCGCTTACATCTCGAAAACTATCACATTTACAGTTAAGTAACTCAAGATATTTTCTATTTGGAATGATCCAAAAAACTTAAAAAAAATTTGTCCAATGCAAAAAAATTAGTTCAAGGGAAAAACAAAAAACAAACGTTTAAAAATTTTTTTGACTTTTTGATCCTGGCAACATACAAATTTGTTAAGAGGGGGGATATTTCCAAGCAAGATGGTGAAAAAAAATTGAATCGAAATATTTTTCCGTACATAATATATTTACGCATGTTACATATTATACATGCAACGGTTGCCAATCAAGCGCCCGCTTGGTTGGCAATTAAAAAGCAAAGGGGTTTTCGATATTGTATTGCAAAAAACTTTTCGGGATTTCATCAATCGATGTTCAAAGAATATCTTCTTACCTTGGAAACATCGAAATTTTCAGTTTTTCACATAGTTTTTGAGGGTTAAAAATGGCCGCTTTCGCAGTCTTTAATTTATTAATTGCTTAATAATATGTCAAAAATTATCAACTTTAGAGAAAAGTCCCTAATGACCTTTTCTGTTTGAATTGATTCAAAAAACCTAAAGAAACTTTGTTCGATGCAAAAAAAATAATTTTAGGAAAGAAACAAAAAAAAAAACGTTTAAAAAAATTTTGACCTACTTTTGGACTTGGCAACATGCAAATTTGTTAAAAGAAGTCCTTTCTGAGCAAGATTGTGCAAAAAATTCTGATCGGAATATTTTTCCTAGCGGATGCGCAGTGGGTTTCTGGACTAATGGAAAACGTATTAAGTTGTGACATAAAAAGAAATGAAACTAGTCTAGCTGGGAAATTTAGCGATAATAACCTATAAATTTACATTATATTGATTGTTTCCCACCTTTAAACGTATCAGAGGAATATGTCAACTAAAACTGTCACTGTGACAGTGATCGTTGCCAAACTGGTCCGATACGTCTAAAGGTAAGAAACAATCAATATAATATAAATTTATAGGTTAATATATCTAAATGTCTCAGCTCGACTAGTTTCATTATTTCTTTTTACGTCACAACTTTAATAAGTTTTCCATAAGACAGATTCACACCCTAAAAAGACAGATTCACACCCAAGAAAGTCATTAGAGAAATTACCAAATAATTTTCTTTTTTTTTATCGTGTCGGCCCTCGACGGTAATCCATAAATATTATATTATGCTAATACATCGCTACAGATTTCTAAAAACAACTGTTTTTTTTATATAAAAGCAGACTAAAAATCTAAAAATTTAAGGAATAACGCAGAGAATTAAAAAAAATACTGATATAACTTAATTAACGTATGAAATGCCAATAGTGTCAAAATTGTATAAATGTCATTAGTGTCAAAATTGCATAACAGTGGAGAAAATTTGACTGAGGTTATAACAATTATAAACAAGCATTATGGCCCGATAAATTTGAATTACTCGTCCTGGTATAAAAACAGAGCATTGTGATAGATCGACAGTTAAACTTTATCAGTGTGCCAAAATTGTAGATTACTGTAAATAATATCGAGCACCAACCTCATGATTACTATTAAGAAAAAGATAACAGAAAGTCCAATTTACATCAACCAAACCCCAGTAGAAATAAATACTGATAAAAGTAAGAACGCGACGAGCGACGATGCTACGATTTCCTGTCATTTTTAACGGTGTTTAATCGTAGATCTTGAACAAAGATATGTGTAAACAATTGGAAGCATTTGAGATGTTGCTATATCGGAAAATACTTAAGATCTCGTGGACTGATGAGTCGTAAATGAGAAAGTCGTCAGAAGAATAAAGAATAACCGACACCACCATCAAATCTCGAAAGCTACAATATTTCGAACACATTTATTTAATTATGAGAAATAAATCCAGATAATATGATCTACTACAAGCCATCCTGAACCGTTTTGTATATCGATTGATTTTATTAATTATGTATATTTGTATATTCGTTTAATAGTATTGATATCGACAATATTGATACCGATTTTAATGGAGTATCGCAATCTAAAATCATATTATAAAAATGTAACATTGTAAAGTTGTGAGTATTGGCTTAAAAAAAAAGCGAACACCGGTTTTTGGAATAACCAGTTTTTTGACTGGTTATAACCGCCAGTTTAAACCGTAAGTAAAAAACCTGTATAACCGAAAACCGGTATTTTTGTCAACAAACGCCATCCCTATTATAGAGCATAATTTCATACTAATTTTAGTTTAGCGAAAGTCGTTACCTGTAAAATATATAGACCATAATATAGTCTACATACCTATTATGTTAAAAAGATTATTAAAAGCTACGTGTGTAGAGACCCACGTGACCTTGTTATTGGGAGTCAATTTATATGCGAATAATTGGCATGAGAAGTGGAAAATAAGTAGATGTACGGTTGAATTGAAGCAATTGAGTCGATGGTGAAAGGCTGAAAATGTGAAGGAGTATTATAGTTTTTACAATCGTCGAGTTTCGTAAGAAGCAATTATATTTTTGTATATTAATGATAATTCTTCTTCTTCTTCTTATATTAGGCCTCTTGCCTGTTCTTAACAGATTTTGAGCTTGTATTCGTAGCTGTGTTGTAGACTGCCAGCTATCTCATCATGTTTTAAAGAGCCTTCTTATTGGTCTCTTGCTTGTTGCCTTCGAATCCCTGGCTATACGGGCTATTCTCTCGCTGTCCATTCTCGTCACATGCTGATTCCACTCTCGTTGTCTCTGTCTTCCCCACCGTACTATATCTTGTATGTTACAGAGATCTCTTATTCTGTCGTTCGGTATTCTGTCTTTCAGTGTTTTCCCAGTTATTGACCTCAACGTTCTCATTTCTGATGTTCTCAGTAATCTCTTGGTTTCTGCTGTATCACATCTTGTTTCTATCGCCTACGCCATGATCGGTCTTACACATGATTTGAATAAGCATACTTTCCCTTCCAGCCTCATTTTTTTTCTCCAGATGACATCCTTCAGACATCCTGACACGTAATTGGCTTTTTTTGCTTGCTTTCGGATGCTCTCGTTACCATCTCCATAACTACCTACATATTTCGGCTCCCAGATATTGGAATCTCGGTGCTTGTTCAATTAGTTCGTTATTAATTACTAATCTTCTTCTTATGGGTTCCCTTGACACTACAAGTGATTTTGTCTTAGCTGTTGATATTTTCATGTTGTAGTTCTTCGCCACTGTATTGAAAGTTTGTGCCATTCGCTGAAAGTTGTCCTCATTATCGGAGATTAAGATTGCATCATCAGCATAACGGAGGATTTTTATTTGTTTTTCTGCCATCTTATATCATTTTCCAGTACCTTAAATTTTTTTGTATGATTTTGTCCATTACTGAATTAAAAAGCAATGGGCTCAGATATCCCCTTGTCTGATTTCCGAGTTGATTTCTACTTCCGATGTTAGTTCATTCTCGATCTTTATTCTGGTTTTGTTTTTCGTATTAATTTCTTTAATTATCCTTGTCGGTGCAAAAACAAAATAATAGAAACAGACTCGACGTTTGAATACCTTGGAGTAATAATATCAGAGGATGGAAAGATAGATCAAGAAATCTCACACAGAGCGAAAAAAGCCAATAAGATCTACTATGCACTAAATAAAACAATATTTGGAAAGGAAGAAATAGATAAAGAAATAAAACTGAAGGTATACAACGCAATCTCTGTACCAACTTTAATATAATATGCAAGTGAGACATAGGTAAACAATGCAAAAATAGACAGTACAATAAACGCAGCAATGATGAAGCAGCTAAGAAAAATAGCAGGAAAAACGAAATTGGACAGAATAAGAAATGAAGATATTAGACAAAGACTGAAACAGGAATCGATAATAACCAAGATTCAAAAAAAAAATAAAATGGTATGGACACATTAAGAGAATGGACCAGAGAAGACTACCAAAGCAGGTGATGGAATCAAAAAGATATGGTAAAAGAAGGAAAAGGAGGCCAAGGAAGAGATGGATCGATCAAATTATAGAAATTGGACAGGAAAAAGGGAAAACACATCAACAAATGAAAGAATTAGCAAAGGACCGCAAGACATGGAACATATGGATAGAGGATGAATAAAACCTCCGACGCCCCTAAGGGGCATAAGGAGTTTCGAGAAACAAGAAGAAGAAGTATCCTTATCATCCTGTTGGGCTGGTTTTTCTCCTTTAGCAATCTTAGCACATCTTCCACTCTTACACAATCGAAGGTCTTCTATAAAGCAGGAAGGAAGTCAGATCTATAAAGCACATAAATGCAGGTTTATTATATTTCAGTGCTTTTTCAGCAATTTGTCTGGCTATGAATATGGCGTCTATTGTCCTTACGCCATATGGCGTACGCCCTTAAACGCCCAATCTTTTTTAGGTTCCATGTACGCCCAAGGGTGGGTAAAAATTGTCCAGCTCGAAAATAGCTAATATATTTATTGGGAGTTGTTGGAAATAGAGTAAACTTAAGAATCTTACGCTTAATAAATACAGCATCTTCTAAAATATTAAGATAAACAATTTACAAACCTAAAACAACATTAAAATGTACATAAAAATTAACATACCAGTAAAAGCCAGTAATTCAGATTCGATTTCCTTCACATTCTGCTTTCAGCCTCCTCATTGGCGGATAATTATGTTGATTATGTCGATTCTTTCATTCATAGGAGATTCTGACCAATAGAAAGCTACAGAAATGCAAATTAAGGTGATAACTTTTGATAATATCCCGTCGTCAAGTATATTACGTCAGATGCCCTTCGTTGCTACGAAAAAATACATTCAGTGACATTAATGACAATTAATGTTTTAAAAGTTATAAAAGTGATGACTTTCAACGGTAAAATATTTTATATCAACTGTGCGTTTAACAGTTCTAATTTGTACTTACATAAATAAATTACAATAAAATTTTGGTTTTGAACAGTTTTATTCATGAAATAATCGCAACAAATTGCACTCGATCTCTAAAATTAATACAGAATTTTAGAGCTCTTGTGCAATTACTACTGATTATTTCATTCATAGGAGATTCTGACCAATAGGAAGCTACAGAAATGCAAATGAAGGTTATAATTTTTGATAAAATATCCCGTCGTCAAGTATATTACGTCAGGTGCCCTTCTTTGCTACGAAAAAATACATTCAGTGACATTAATGACAATTAATCCTTTAAAAGTTATAAAAGTGATGACTTTCAACCGTAAAATATTTTATATCAACTGTGTGTTTAACAGTACTAATTTGTACATACCTACATAAATAAATTACAATAAAATTTTGGTTTTGAACAGTTTTATTCATGAAATGATCGCAACAAATTTCAATCGATCTCTAAAATTAATAAAGAATTTTTGCCCTCGTGACACTTTGATATAATTTCACTCGCTTTCGGCTCGTGAAATTAAAACTGTGAAAGTGTCACTCGGGAAAAATTCAATAATTTTAGAGCTCTTGTGCAATTACTACTGATAATCATAATGTGGATTGTGTTCCTATCAACGAGAAATTATATAGAGACCTTTAGTAACAAGTTTTACCAAGGGTGTACTTTTTATGCCCACCCATATTTAACTCAAGATATTACTTTTATTTTCAAAAATATCGGTAGAACCAATTTAACATTCGATAAAAGGCTGTCTTTTTAACAATAAATAATTTTTGGAAAATTTAGAAACACGCAAGGTTACAAGGGAATATGCATTAGGTGGGCATTTTTTACCCACCCTTGGGCGTATAAGGGTTAAGCACTTTTCACAGTTTATTTTTGGCGACCTTTTTATGAAGTTAAGCATATTTCTTCATGGTTTTCATTATTAAATGTATAACTCCAAAAATTTTCCTTATTTCAAGAATGAAAGTTGCCTATCTCCATTTTTAAAGTAATCATATTTTAAAAATAGATATGTCTTTACAAGAAGACTGACGGACATTATTCTAACTAATTGTGTCATATACGATAACGTTTTAAGTCAAAATCATTCTTTAAATCAGTTTTTTCGTCTCCTGTAAAATTTGTTAATTTGGACTTAGGCACTTTTCATATGATGCCGACGTTATATAGCTTTAATGGTAAAAATTTTACTAAATTTAATATCTAAAATTTAGAGTAAACAATAAATTAAAATTATCAACCAGTTGTCAAATAAACTACAGGATACAGGGTACTGGTAATTTCAAGGCACTGTATAAGTGATATGATTAACTTATATTACAGAAACTTTGGAGGAATTAGTAGTTTTGAGAGTAGTTACCAAGTTTCTGGATAATCTGAGGATAAGAGCGGCACAGTTCAACCTTAAATTATCAGCAATTAAGTAAATTCTGTTGGTAAAATATTAGTGAACCGAATTTTCAGTGAACCGAGAAAGTTTATTAAAATAATGAGAGCCCTTAAAAGCAGTGATTAGTAAAATGGGGTACATTGACAACTACGTTAACGCAGGAAAGGACTTCATAAAAGTTGTTTTTATTACTAAAATTTTATCTTTCTTATTATATAAACTAATATTTAAAACTATATATTATTTCATCAAGAACTAGATATAGTCTAGGCGCCAAATAGAGGTCACCGTGTCCTGTCAATTCTGATGGACAAACTCAACGGTTTTTTATGAATTTTTGGTTGCTGATTACGAATTTCGATCCGAGTGGTCAAAAAATTGTTATAAACAATTTAACTATTTATAAGGCTCTGGCTCATAAACTAAAAGAGATAAAATAAAAATTTTTCAAATAAAATTTTTTCCTTAATAAAAAGCGAAGAAAACAAGTTTATTAAGCTTTCCAACAATTATCTAACGTCTACCGAAAAGACGGAGTAATCACGTGAATAAATGTCAATATTTTTCAAAATACATTAACTCACGCCCTTGTAGACAATACCGATAACACCAATACCAAATACCTTGTTATCGATATTATGTATAAGTCCGTGAGTTAAGGTATTTTGAAGAAATATTGTGATTTACTCACGTGATTACTCCGCCTGTTCGGTAGGCAGAGATAGAACTCAAGATATTGTAAAATTAGTGCACAATGAAAAATGCAAATTGCAAAATAAGTATTTTTCGAAGCTTCACCGATCGTAACTTATACGCATGTAAATGAGCCATAGAAGGTCTCAATTTAAAACTTAATTAATAGGCTTCCGAACAAAGTCTGTTACATTACTTTATCTTTATTTGTTTTAAAGTTATAACTGTTTGAAGTTATACTTTCCTAAAAAAAAAATTGTAGATTAACTTGTTTATAATGGTTTCAATCAAATTTGGGTTATAAACATTTATACTTTAAATAACAATAATGATATAAGAACTCAAAAGGAACATTTTTAGCTTACGAAAATGTTCGTAAGTTTATTTTTGGCCAAGATATCAATATTTTAATAGCGCGCTCTGAGGCTCAAGATCCGCTCACAACGTAAAGCGCTAACAACTCGATGAAAATTATAATTTCTATGTTTATATCTTTTTCTTAAGGTGCCGAGACCGCTTGTCGATCGTTGGCTCTCATGTTGCGCAGCATATTAACAATCATTGTCTTATTTACATCCGCACGAAATAGTTCAGTGCTAGTTTTCCCAAACCATTGGCGTAGGTTTTTAAGCCAAGAAGTTGTACGGCGGCCCACACTTCTTTTTCCCATTATTTTACCTTGCATGACAAGGTGAAGTATGTCATATTTTTCTGGGTGATGTATGTTTATATACGTTATCTTTATTTTTCATTTTTGAAGATTCTAATAAAATTTTATCATATAATTCTTATAATATTTAAATCATCGCACTGTACGTACCTCGTATAACCTTTCGATATATATTTACTTTGTCTTGTATTTTTTGTACTACATGTGAAAAAAAAACATTAAAGCTAATATTTTAAAAATACATACATATAACTAAAAATAAGTTGATTTTATTAATACTATTTTTACAAACATTTTCTTTCATACATTGGCGTCGAAAAATGTCTAATTACTTGACAGTGAGCCGATCTTGCGCCTCATATTGCGCCATTCAAATGTCGATATCTTGGCCAAAAATACATTTGCGAACATTTTCGTAATCTCAAATTGTTCTTTTTGAGTTCTTCTAGCATTATAACTTCTATATTAAAGTATAAAATGTTTATAGCTCAAACATGCTTGAAACCCTTATAAACAAATGAAATGTAAAATTTTTTTAAGACAATTATAACTTCAAACGCGTATAACTTTAAAACAAATGAAGATAAAGTAATTTAGCAAACTCGTTTTGGAAGCCTATGAATAATGTTTTAAAATGATACCTTGCAAGGTTCATTTTCATGCGCAGAAGCCGAGTTACGATCGATAAAGCTTGCAAAAATACTTATTTTGCAAGTTGCAATTTGCATTTTGCACCAATTTTACAATATCTTGAGTTCTAATTGCTGGATTTAAATGTAGTAAACTTTTATTTATTCGTTTTTTATTAAGGAACACATTTTATTTGAAACATTTTCTCCTATCTTTTTTAGTTATACTGAGCCAGAGCCTTATAAACAATTAAATTGTTTATATCAATTTTTGACCACTCGGATCGAAATCCACCCTCAAAATTCATAATCAGCAGCCAAAAATCCATAAGAAACCGTTGAGTTTGTCCATCAGAATTAAAAAGGACACGGTGACCCCTCTGGCGCCTCGGCTAATATGAAATTAATGAAAAAACGGAATATTTTGTTAAACAAATTCAACAAGCTGCGTGGAATAACTCACCTCAACTTATTCATAAAGTTAAAGGTAATAATTACCCTAAAGGAATTAGAAAACTAATCGAGGAGAATAGAAAAGTCAGAAGGTTCCGGCAGTACTCTAGAGTCTATATCTCCATCTGACTAAATTAAACTAAATCATGCTACTCAACGGCTTAAAAGAGAAATTAGGAAAAATAAAAACGCATCAATTAGTAACTACCTAAGAGAATTGATAAATCATAGCACAACTGATTATTCCCTCTAGAGAGTCAATAAGAAATTAAAACGACCGATAATGCAAAATCCTCCTCAAAGAAATACAGATGGAAGCTGAGCAAAAAGCAATTTAAAGAAGGCTAATTAATTTGCTGAATATCTTGAAGAAACATTCCAGTCAAATGAAGGTGGTAATATACTTCAATGGAAAAATGTCATACACGGAAGGTCAAATTAAACTAGTGATTCCAACACACATAAAAAAAGCATTTTTTCAAAATTAAATTTTAAAAATTTTTCTTTTAAAACCAATTTTTGTTAAAATCTGAAAGATTTTTGATCACATGTTTAATTCTGTAGAACGAGATTATTATTACATTGGTAATTTTCTTCTGTAGAAAATTACAGTGAGAATTTTTTTAAGTAGATTATTTCTGTTTAATTGCAATCAGTTTCCTAGTTTTGATAACTGTCACATTTAAGAAAATATCAATAATAAGTTTTTAGTTCTGCATTTAATGTCCAATTGTCGCGAGAGGAACACAAATCGGCAAATTTAAGCGCTTGATTTCTTTCGGTAAGATTAGAATTTCATAAATAAAACTGTATTTATAAATAATTAACTAATATTTTCGGCTAAATATTTGCTAAACTGTGCTGTTCACTTTGACAAGTTGAAAAATGTGAATCACATTAATTGTGATAAATATCACTGAATGTTTTATACAAAGACTTGAATTTTATATGTAAGTATTAAAAATTAATCTTACGAATATTATTAATTACACAACAGTAAGAATTAATAAGAAAATATTGCTTCACTTTTTCTCAAACTGGTTGTCATTGGGCAATAGCCACTAGAGCCCTGTATACTCTCGTGTCTATTGTCAGACAACAAGTTTTCGAAAAATTGTCGCATTATTCTCAATTTATTCTCACTTTCTTGTGATATTAGAGCCGATAATTTTTGATAATATCCCGTTCCACAAGCATTACGTCAGATGCCCTTCGTTACTACGCAAAAATGAACATTCGGTGACATTAATGACAAGTAATGTTTTACAACTTGTCACAGAGAACACCAAGAATCAGGTTTGACAAATATTCAGGAGAAGATATCAATAAAATATTAGTTAAAATGATTTAAAACAGTTTTATTCATGAAATAATCTCAGCGAATTACACTCGATCTCTAAAATTATTAGCAATTACTTCTTCTTCTTCTTCTTTAAGTTCCATCTTCTATCGAAGGTTGGAAATCATCATGGCAATGCGGACCCTGTTGACTGCCGCTCTAAATATCTCTACACTACTGCATTCGAACCATTCCCGTAAGTTCTTAAGCCAGGATGTTCTTCAGCAATTACTACTAATCATTTTTACCAAAAAAAAAAGGGAACAACTTTATTTTGAGCGTAACTTGCTTTTTTTGATGCTAGATACTTTTTAAAAAACAAAAATTAAGCTTTTTTTAAATCCTTCAAAACAGTTGTAATGAGCTTTCTCCAAAAATTGCTTAATTTTTTTGTTATTTTAAGTTAAAACATTAGATTTGGTATTTGACAAATATGAACCTATTTTTCATTAGGTACAACTCTGCTTCTACTGGTTCTAGAGACCTCATCACCATTTTTTCACTTTTTAATAAGTTATATTTTTGCGTCTTTTGTTGAGACTGTTGTTTTTTAATACAACACTTACTTTTTGAATTATTTGCGAAAAAAAAGTCTAAAAGCGTGTTTTTTTGTTGAAAAATGAATAAATTCACTCGCAAATAACTCGAAAAGTATTGAGACAATGGCGGATCTGTTTTGAGGTGGATGTGAGAGGTGGCTTCCGAATTTTTGCAGATAAAGTTAGGCGACAACTTCAATAATTATAATTGACTTATGCTCCTTCTAAAATATGCCCGGAATATTAAAAAAAAATTTTATTATTTAAAAATTTCGAAAAATATCGAAGTCGTGGGGAAAGAAAATAAATATAATTGAATTTTGTATAATATACCACTGGTTTAAATTGTCTTAAATTATTACCCTTTCTGCAAATATCAATAAATAGAAAATAAGGGAGCAAAAAAAAAACTGTTCTTATTCAATGTTTTTCCATAACTTTAGTTGCATTTGGAACCTTTATAATTCGCTTAAAAAATTTTTACAACATACTTAAACCGTCCACCAAATTTCATTAAAATCGACTTAATAGATTTTGCATAATAATTTTAAAATCCATTTTTTTTAAGTTAAAATTTTTCAAAAACTTGCTGAACAAAAAGTAGACCTTTTAGAAGTTTGCTAATTTTTTACATATAAAGAGGTTCACTGCCTATCTAATATCTAATACATCTTACAGAATTAAAATCAGATTATTTAAGCGGCGTCAGCACTGCTTGAAAGTTATAAACAATGTTTTGTCTTATAAACAAATACAGTGAGGACGTTTGAGTTGGAATAAATTCATTTTCTTGAGAATGGGCGACTCTGGAGATAAATTCCGAAACAGATCGATTTTTATTTTTAAATTATAATTTTTTAGCATAAACATCATACTAGTGACGTCATCCATCTGGGTGTGATGACGTAATCTAAATATTGGAATTATTTAATTAAAAAAAGTTTAATTCAAACCCTGTATAAATGACTATGTTAATGTTTATATTAGTGAATACAAAATTGAATAGCCTTCCGATTGAGCTATCACACGGCACCTATTGTCATTTAAAAAATCATCAATTACGTCATCGCGCCCAGATGGATGACGTCACTAGTATCATATATTAATATATAGTAAAAAATTAAAATTTAAAAATAAAAATCGACCTGTTTCGCAATTTATCTCTAGAGACGCCTATTCTTGAGAAAATGAATTTATGCGAACTCAAACGTCCTCACTGTATTTGTTTATAAGCCAAAAAATTTTTTAATTGTTTATTTATAATTTTAAAACAGTGCTGAAGCCGCCTAAATAATCCGATTTTAATTCTGTAAAGTGTACTGGATAGGTAGAGAAACTCTTTATACCCAAAAAAAATTAGCAAACTTCTAAATGGTCTACAAATTTTTGTTCAGAAAGTTTTTACAAAATTTGAACTTTTTTAAAAAAATTAGTTTGTAAACTTCTGCAAAATCTATTATGTCGATTTTAATAAAATATGTTGGTGAACGATTTAGGTATGTTGTAAAAAATTTCTAAGCGAAGTACGAAAGTTCTAGGTGCTACCAAAATGGTTGAAAAACATTGAATAAAATCAGGCTTATTTTGCCCCCTTATTTTGTAATTATTGCTATTTTGTAGAAAGGGCAATAATTTAAGACATTTTTAACCAGTCGTTTATCATACAAAATTCAATTATCTTTATTTTATTTTGCTACGACTTTGTTCCAAAATGAATCGTTTTAAAGTAAGCAAAGAAAATAGAAAAAAATCAATATTTTTCGAAATTTTTAAATGTTTTAATTTTTTTATTCATGTTCCGGGCATATTTGAGAAGGAGCATAAGTCAATTATTAATGATGAAGTTGTCACCTAATTTTATCTGCAAAAATCCGAATGCCACCACGCACATCCAAAAATTAACGTTTTTTCACAGATCCGCCCTGGCCTAATTGACTAGTGAAAACAGGGTGTAGAACAAAAGTTCCTTAGAATTACTCAGTTTGTCCATTAACGTACTTATTACTCGACTCGACTCGACTCAACTTGTTCCGGACATAATACACTCCTAAAATACATATCCGACAATGAAACTACGCAAATAAATGTATCAGATGGTGTAACAACAAGCAAAATAAGAACGTAGAGAGGAGTTAAACAGGGAGACACTATCTGTATCTAATCTGTACGAAATTACATTTTGATTATATTTAATTTTATTGGGCTATAACGGCTCTGTCCCTTTATTATACCGAACCAAATTTGAAACTAAAACATGCATTGAAGCATAATAATTATCAGATAATAGCTGTCACGTCTTTTTGCAGCGATCGTCCTTTGGAGAAGTGTTTTATTTGTGAATTGTTAATGGGACACTTTCTTAATCTAAATCGTAGTTCTCTATCATTATCAATTTAATTGTTTTCTCAAGTTGATGAATATTAATTACTGAATGCTCCAAAATAATTAAAGTAAAAGATAGATTTTGATACACCTTTTATAATTAAAAATAATTTAAAAAGAGGTATTAGCTGTTCGGAAAAAGGTATTATATTTCTTTTGCGTCTGTTTTCTCTTAAAATTGATGAGTATAAATAAATGAGTAGCCCGATTTAACTATCTTTTGCCCAGATGAAGAAATCCTCAACGGATGATAATTTCCATTTAGCATGTTATTGTTTCAGAGCTCAATTAAACAAAAATCATATTTAAAATTATTTTTGCCCCCCTCCCTCACATATACTACCGAATTTGTACTGCAAGATGCATTGTATAAAAATATAAGTATTGCAAATAAATCAGAAAGTATTAGTGCCTAAACTAATTAAACTTAAATAACATAATTATAAGTCACGTGAATAAAAAAAACTTTTGCATCAAAAACGTTCTGTTTCTATTGTAAACTCAATATCAGCACCTAGTAAGTTGGTTGCACTGCTTGTCAACAGCGCATGCGTACGAGCAGACAATAATCGTAATGTAATATTATTTTCTAGGTCGAAAGTCAAGTATGTTAAAACATAGCTGTATATGTATTTTAAACTGGCAGAGATTTTCGATGTTAGTAGCATATTGTAGCGAAAGAGCTGTACTTTTAATTGTGCGATATGCATTTCGCATATATTTACCATGTAGAGGTAGCAACACAGTCAAATTCACATTTTACATTTTCTACAACCCCTTGGACTATCCCTGTCCGGATTTGGCCTTAATAAATTATGGTAACCCTAATATAAGATATGTTTAGATACGGTGGAATAAATTGGCGGAGATACGTGGATGATAATATACTATAGGCTATTGATTATACTCAAAATACGATAGCTAAAAGGAACTACACCGTTAACGGGGTTTATTATATCATATGGTCAATGGATATCTATATATGAAAAAACCGCGGAGTGCTACCATTTAAAGGGGTGCGTTTTTAAGAACTGGGTGAATTAGTCCCTGGGCACAGGTTACATTAGGGTGAGTTCTATGCACTTTTGGTACAAACATACCTACATAAAATTGTCCTGGTTAAATTTCCTATCTAAATATTACTTTTTAAAGTCAATGATACTTTTTTTTACAAAAATGTATTCAAAAGAAAAAGCACAAAGAAACTCAAAAGAAAGAAATTTTGTTTTTCTCTCATAAATTTTGTCCACGACGATATAGGTATAGACATCGCTTTACAGAAAAAAAACCTACACATTTCTTCTTTA
Source organism: Diabrotica virgifera virgifera (assembly GCF_917563875.1). Lineage (NCBI taxonomy): Eukaryota > Metazoa > Arthropoda > Insecta > Coleoptera > Chrysomelidae > Diabrotica > Diabrotica virgifera. Next base: position 192,087,685 of record NC_065450.1, on the reverse strand, counting down.
AAATTTGGTTTAGTAGAGGCAACTAGGATTTATATTTTTCGAAATATGATTTTTCAGATTTTGCCACTTACAGCAATTTTTTGCAATTTTCCTTGTTATTTCGCAAATGTTGTTCTGTAACTTTTTTCTACGTAACTTTAGGTATATGCAATGGTACACGTAATAGAAATAGAAATCAATTACCTTTAAAATGGTCTACTGTATAACGTTGTACGACTTTTTTTTTAAAGAGATTATGGTTTTTCATGGTTTTATACTTTTAACGATTTTTTATAATATAATATAAAAATAAAATAATATTATTATATAATATATTAAATATTATATATTATATATTATATATTATGTATTATATATTATATATTATATATTATATATTATATATTATATATTGTATATTATATATTATATATTATATATTATATATTATATATTATATATTATATATTATATATTATATATTATATTCAAGTATATTCAAATGGGAAATAAGCCACAATTTTACCTAAAAATGATTTTATTAACTATGGAATCTCTAACGCGAGAATTTCAGTGCCACCGTTGCATTTGGTTGTCTTTTTAAAGACAGATCACATGCTATGATTTTTTGTGGCGGATATTCTTGAGTTGGGATTGATTTCATGTAATCGAATGAACTATCTTTTAGTAAAGTCGTCCCAGGAACGCAACTCATCAATATTGGCAATATCAGTTTAAAGTCGTCTACTTTAAAATGTATAATACGTGTCTGAATTGCCGATATAAATGAGTCAGATTAAATAAATTATTAGAAAAATTTTTTACTAAGCAACAACATTTTTTTTTTAGTATTATTTTGTATTTTGACAACGACACCCGACTTGGGCGTCGAAACGTTAATAAAATCATTTTTAGGTAAAATTGTAGCTTATTTCCCATTTGAATATACTTGATTATAAAAATGCCACAAGAAAATAGCTTCAGAACAACATATATATTATATATTATATATTATATATTATATATTATATATTATATATTATATATTATATATTATATATTATATATTATATATTATATATTATATATTATATATTATATATTATATATTAATATTATATATTATATAATACCTAATATAAAAAATATTATTTTTTACATTTTTTACGATAATTTTTGAAATTTCTAATTAAAACCTTTTTCTTCTACATTTAGGTGTATATTATATTATATAATAAAAAAAGCTTGTTTTGTTTACTTTAAAATGATGTATTACAAAAAATTCTAGGATTATTTTTGAATGAGATATTATTTTTCAAAATGTAATAAGTACTTGCAAGGATTTTTGATTTTAGGATTATTTTTTAAATTTCTCATTCTAACTTTTTTTTCTTGTACATAAATATATGTACTATATATTGCTCAATAAAGAAGGCTTACTTTCTTTTCTTTAAAACCGAGTGATTCTTTGATATTTTTTTACCTGTATTATTTAAAATTACTTCTTTTACAAAAATTAGATAAACATTAGTCTTAGAAAACACCACTTTAGTTCAAATTATTTAAACGTTGACATTTAAAAAATTTTCAAAATCAAAGTCCATCTCTTTTTTAGCATTAGCTTCAATATCTTCCTCTGACACCTCACTTATCTTAGAGATCCCACAATTAGTACCCATGCACATTGCACATGCACCCTTTGCAGAATATTGAACAACTTATTCCTATCTTCCTACAGCCGCAGTTTTTTGAACATCCTTTGCTACATTTACATGCTATTTTTTCAAGCAAAGCTTGTGGTGCAGGAGCTTTGACAGTAAATATTGGAATTAATCCATATTTTGAAGTTTACCCGGCCGGATACAAAGTATTACCTATAAAAAATAAGATTCAATCATAACACACAATCACATAAAAAAGTAATAATGAGAAATTAAAAAAATAATCCTAAAATCAAAAATCGTTGCAAGTAGCTACTTATTACATTTTGAAAAAGCATATCTTATTCAAAAATAATCCTAGAATTTTTTATAATACACCATTTTAAAGTAAACAGAATAAGATTTGTTTTTTATTATATAATATATACCTAAATGTAAAAAAAAGTTATAATGTGAAATGTAAAAATAATCGTAAAAAATATAAAAACCCGTTAAAAGTATAAAATCTTGAAAAAGATACCCTCTTTAAAAGAAGTCGTATAGCATTATACAGTAGAACATTTTAAAGGTAATTGATTTTTCTATTTCTCTTACATCTACCATTGCATATGCCTAAAGTTGCGTAGAACAATATTTGCGAAATAAAAAGGAAAATTGCCCAAAGTTGCTGTGAGTGTCGAAATTTGAAAATCATATTTCGAAAACTGTAAATCCTAATGACCTCTACAGAACATCATTTTAAAGAGAAAATATGTAAGTTTTTTTCTGTGAAGCAATGTCTATACCTATATCCCCGTGGACAAAAGTTATGGGACAAAAAACAAAATTTCTTTCTTTTGGGGTTTTTTGTGCTTTTTATTTTGAATGTATTTTTGTGAAAAAAAGTATCTTTGTCTTTAAAAAAATATATTTAGATAGGAAATTTAACCAGGAACAATTTTTATGTAGACGTGTTTGTACCAAAAGTGCATAGAACTCACCCTAATGTAACATGTGCCCAGGAATTAATTCAACCATTTCTCAAAAACGCACCCCTTTAAATGGTAGCATTTCGCGGTTTTTTCATATATAGAGATTCATTGACCATATGAAATAATAAAACCCCGTTAACGTTGTAGTTCCTTTCTATAGTACATAATCAATAGCCTACTAGTATGCTTTACAGGAACTAACAGGCAACCTGACCAATTTCTATCAAACATTAATTTACTTCATAGTAATATTCAGTTTACAATAGAAACAAAACAGAATAAGTCCATAAACTTTCTATATGCAAAAATTACCAGACTACACAACAAACATGAATTTTCCGTATATCATAAACCTACCCATACTGACACAATTATACACAATTCATCATATCATCCCACACAACACAAATTAGCAGCCTTCTATAGCATGATACATAGACTGACAGAAATTTCCATGTCAAAAAATAACTTCGAAATAGAACTGAACATCATTAAACAAATAGCAGTAAACAATGGCTATACGCTGTGAGCTCGTACGTAGAGGGGATATTTACAAAGTCGCGAGCGCCAGTAGTGACAAGTCTGTAAACGTTTACCGGAAATTTGACATATATGTTAAAGTGATTAATTTAAAATTAAAATTAAAAACAATAATTATAAAAAATATTAGTTGGTTAAAGTTGTGATATATATTTTTACCTTAAATATACTTACGTTTTAAATACTGAATTTAAGTTTCTTTAATGTTCCTTAATATTAATTATAAATTAATCTTAGCGCCATCTACACGATAATTGTGAAAGTATCCGAACTAAGAAATTCATATTTTATCAATAGAACGTCAAAATGATTAGCAAAATCTTAAAAAAATCGATTACGATTTAATTACTTTTTTGCGTTGTAAATATTAAGCGATAACAATTAAATAATAAATTTAAAAATTACCGGTGAAAGTTGAGTTGGTAACCGCTAGGAGCGACACCAGCGAAGCTCAGAGCATATAGCTCTGAGCTTCGCTGGTGTCGCTCCTAGCGGATTATTAATGCAACTTTCACCGGTAATTTTTAAATTTATTATTTAATTGTTATCGCTTAACATTTACAACCCAAAAAGTAATTAAATTGTATTCGATTTTTTTAAGATTTTGCTAATCATTTTGACGTTATATTGATGAAATATTAATTTCTTACTTTGGATACTTTCACAATTATCGTATAGATGGCGCTAAGATTAATAGATTAATTTATAATTACATATTAGGGAACATTAAAAAAACTTAAATTCAGTATTTAAAACGTAAGTATATTTAAGGTAAAAATATATACCACAGCTTTGACCAACTAATATTTTTTGTAATTAATGTTTTTAATTTTAATTTTAAATTAATCGCTTTGACATTTATGTCAAATTTCCTGTAAACGTTAACAGACTGGTCATTACTGGCGCTCGCGAATTTTTAAATATCCCCTCTGCGTACGAGCTCACAGCGTATAACGAACAAACAATTAATACAATTTTAAACCAAAAAATCCATAAGAAAGCACTGAAATTAGTCTATATACCACCACAGAAAGAACCCAGTACATTCTGCTCTATCACATATAATGGCAAGGTGACAACAAAAATAGCCAGATACATAAAAAAAAGAGAGGAATAACACCAGCTATTAGAACTAACCACAACTTAAGCAAATATATTAAGAACAATAAGAGCCAAAAGAGAAAACAAATACAGAGTGGTGTCTACAAACTAACTTGTGGTGACTGTCCTAAAACTTACATGGGTCAAACTGGCAGAACCTTTGACAAACGCATAGCAGAACACAAAAGGGCTTTCAACAAAAAAAAACAGACACTTCTACATACGCACTTCACTTTCTAAATCATAATCATTCTTTTAATGAAGAGTTTCAAATTCTGCATATTCAAAATAAAGGCCTTAAGCTACTTTTATTAGAATCTGTGGAAATTAGTAAATTAAAAATACAGATATAATTGTGAATGACCAACTCGAGACAAACAGTTCCCACTCCTCAACCTCTTCAGTTAAAAACTTTAAAAAGGCAAACCCATAGTAAACTAAATCACTTGAGAAATGCATTCTGCCGAAACAGCTGTAGTCACATAGTTATCGTTTTCAGTGTTTTATTGTTAGTATAAATAAACTTCCATCAAGTAGCGGTCGAATCCATCAATTATTCTGTTTATTTTTTGCCACCTTTAGACGTATCGGACGAGTTTGACAACTGCCACTGTGACAGTGGCCATTTTAGTTGACGTACTCCTCTGATACGTTTAAAGGTGGAAACAGTAAATAGAATGTAAATTTATAGGTTTTTATCGCAAAAATCTTAAAACTCTTCTAGATTCATTTCTTTTTATCTCACAACTTAATATGTTTTCCATCTTTTGCGTTATTCTGCCGGTTAAAATAACGCAAAAGATGGAAAACCTAACAAATTGTGAAATAAAAAAGATGAAACTAGTAAAGGTGTAAAGGGTCTATTTCACGCTACGTCTTATTGTACGTTTTGTGTGTCATACAAAACGTACGACAAAACGTACGTTTTGTCAATAAGCGGATTTAATTTTTTCGATTGGACAAGACGTACCTACGTTTTGCTGTTTTCACGCTACGTCTTATTGTACGTTTTGTGTAATAGGACAAATCCTATATACATTTTTTGTTTCCACAAGACGTACGTTTTGTCGTACGTTTTGCATGACACACAAAACGTACAATAAAACGTAGCGCGAAACGAGCCTTAACATTATCGTAATGAACCTATAAATTGGCATTGCATTACATAGTGTCCCAGCTCTAGAGGTCTGTGACAGAAGAATTTTATATATATTTACACTCATTTGTATTTGTCGGTTCTCTATTACATGTAGCGTATCTCCAAATTCATTTTCATCCTCTAAAACCGTTTAGTAGTTACATTAAAAAGGTAATTAACTGAGATCTTACCTGTGAATAATCAGTTAAATCATAATCATAAATCAGTTCATAAACGAACGATCAGTTTAGGACAAAAATGTTGATAAAATTTGTGATTAGGATAGATTTTAAAATAAGCTAATATTTAATTTATTAAATAATTATTTAATTAATTTAATATTAATTAAATAGATATTTTATGGATATTGATTACCTATGGCAAACATTATTGTATAACGCGATGAGTTACTAAATTAAACTAATTTAATAATAACTTACTTTAATCACTTAAGTTTAATTACATATTACCTATGCATGTTTCTGAACCGAAAGTAAGTATAAGTTCTTATATTTTCATACAACGTTTTTCTTTCTCTATGGTTTCTGAAAGCACGCATTATCAATTTTATTAATTTTCATGTCTATTAATGGCTCTTGGTTGTACTCTTCCATGACTTAATTTTTCAGCATGCGATTCTTAACTCCTTTTTCTTTATTGAAATTCTGTTCTTTGCCCTTTGCTTGAAGATCGTCTTTGAATGTTTCTGTTCTGTATCCGAAGCTTTGAAGTCGATTCTATGATCATTTATTTCTTTACCGAGGCAGATCATTGGTCTCACCATCAAATCCTTCTTTTTTATCCGGGCTTGTGGTAGGGATGACCAAGCGGGGATTTTTGCAGTTAATCGAGCGCGTTAGATTATCATGTGGAGAGAAACCTGGTACCTTGCAGATGTACCTCTACCATATATTGGCTCTTAACACAAGGAAGTTCGTTAAGGGGGGCCCGACAAAAAAAATCTATCCTTAAAAATACACGAAATTGTCAGATTAAGATAAGGTAAGTTAAGTACATGCAAAAATGTGTATTATTTAAAAAATCTGACGATTTGGGCGGGGCGTAAGGAAATGGGCGAGTCAAAAAGTTTCACAAATAAAGCGAATATTTCGCGAAATGAACGTCAGATCGAAAAACTAAAAAGTACGTCTTCAATATTTTTCAAAAATCTATTGAATGGTACTAAACATGACACCCAAGGAGAGAGTGGTGGTAGATTTAAAATTTTACATACAAACCCCGCGATATTTCGCAAAATGAATATAAGATCGAAAAACGGCAAAATACACTTTCCAATGGTACCAAACACGACACCCCACAATTATGGATACATGGCTTTATAATCAGAAAAAATGATTGTTGGTAATGAAAATTTTAAATAAACAGTAGAAAGTCCCCACTAAAATGGAAAAATTTTACTTAACTTTTTTTGGTTTTAGCACCTAATAATCACAACCCAATAGGTCCCCATAACTCTCGAGTGACTGCAAATTTAGCATACTTTGCTCCCCTACCATTGTGACTGACAACACCTTTGCCGAACTACTAAGTTAACTCAACAACATTGCAAGCAAACTCATAGATGTCAAGCTTAACACGTTTGGTGTCTATCTTGAACAAACGCTACTTGGCGGATATCACGTACTTAAATGGTTCATTTAGTAAGGCAGTATTACCGCCGACACTCGTGTATCGTCGGCACCTTTGATGAAACCCTCGTGATGACACCCCGTTATCGTGGGCACTAAACGAGTTAAGAAACCATGCAGCATCTTCCGGGGACTATCAGGTAGGGATGGCGGTTTTTGACAAAACACCGGTTTTCGGTTATACCGTTTTTTTTGCTTACGGTTTAACCTGGCTAATATAACCGGCCAAAAAGCCGGTTTTTCCAAAAACCGGTTTTTGGTTTTTTAATCCAATAGGTTACAATGTTACATTTACAATGCACTTTAGTTTGCAATACTCCACTCGACTCGATACTTGATATCAATAATATGATCAAAATTAGTACTATCGAAAGAACATCAATACCAATATAAATAAAACACAATTTTTAATAAAACCATGTTATTCTATTAATTATTATATTTATTTTTTATTTTATTAATGTTATATATTTATTGATTATTATTAAATATAATATAGAGTAAAATTAATATATACATATTGCAATAATATACAATTTAATCCAACCATTTCAACTTATTTATACAAAATTTCCCAGACTCTTTCAAATGGGATTTAAAAAAAATAGTATCAACATAAATATTTTACTTAAAAATAAATTGAATATTGCAATTTATCTTTTATTTTTACTACCATCAAAAAAAATTTATCATGTATTTTTTTAACACGTTTGTATATTTTTGTATAATAGGTATATTTTAACTCATTTAATACTTCCTGTATGGATGTATCATTTTGAAAACGTAGGAAAATCCTTGGAGATTCGTATTCGTAATCGGTAATTCGATATTCATAGTCAGACATTATTTTTGGTAATCAGAAAAAGTCATTCACCCATTTTCAATGTCAAGAGTCAAGTGTGAAAAATAGATGATGTTTGCGTCTAATTCACCAGATCACTTCTTATGTAAATATTATGATTACAAATATCTTTTCAACGAAATATTATAATAAAACTAAATTGTTCCTGGCTGATGTGAGTTTGCCCTTTCACTTTGCTTCTGTATTTATAAAATAAAATTTGAATTATGGTTTTGTTGGAAATAATTACTTGAGAATAATAATTATGATTGGGATCCAAAATAATACCTAACCTAATCCTAATCACCGTAAAAACCTAATAACCGGGATAAAAAAACAACCGGTAAAACCAGTTATTCCGAAGTAAAAAAAAACGGTTTTCGGTTAAAACCGGTAGGTTTTTCCCATCCCTACTATCAGGTGTTTCCTACAACTGAATATAAAGACCAGCATGACTATAGAAAAGATGCTGCTTCGAGAGATAAATAAAAACTGTAAATTCTGCAGTATAGCAATCGCATTCATTAAGTTTTTTTTAAACAATATGCTTAAAAATGACAGCTACAATCTATACTGGGATCGTACTGTGCTCACAGACCATTCAATATGACATACATAACCTCTCATAGGTACTAAATCTGAAACAAACTATTATGCACCTTACTGTTTGAAGGTTCAATATTTGAAGACAAAAGAAATAACACCTTTGAGCTAAAAGAAGAGTTACTTGATGGCCCAAGAATACTACAGCAAAAAAGGACTAATAATTTAATATTCACCATTGGCGCGCATACGGGTAATATGAGCCGTGATATTACCCGTATGCGCAGGCGCGGATCTAGAAATTTATAATAGGGGTGTCTAGATTTCCCGAAAATATTATTATCCAGATTCAGCTACACGGCTCATGCTCTCTCTAAGGCTCCGAGCACAATGCGGTCCCAGTATAGCTTGTAGTTGTCGTTTTCAATCATTCTGGTTGGGACGTATTGATACCAATGGAAAAGGTCGATTTGGAGAAGTCCCAGTTTATTGCCTAATTTCTGGTGAATAATATTTGCTACTGAGTCATGGTAATCTTTATAATTAGTATCGACAAACGACTGGGAGCTCACGGTAAGATGTTGGATAGTTTATTTTTGTTTGACATCTATATCGGCATTTGTCATTTTGGACTTACGAGTCTTCAGGTAATTTTTATTTGGAATAACTTGATCTTGAATGGCCAGTATTAGTTTTACTCATCCAGATTCGTATTTTTGTTTTGCTTAGAAAGGTGATTTCTGCTCATTGCTCAAATCAAGGGCGGATCCAGGGAGGGGGCCATGGGGGCCATGGCCCCTCCCGAGAATTTAAAAAAATATAAATTTAAATATATGTCGTTCAAATGTTTGTAGTTTCAAACACAATATGTACAAAACGTAAATATACATACGACTTCTGGATTAGAATTTACGAAACGCAGTAACGGAGCCTTCGAGAATGATATAGGATGTTTTGTAAATCAAAATAATAATAATACTTTTAGAAAGTGCCAATTGTTAGAACGACCTTGGCACCCATCAAAATCGTATCAATTTCTATATTCTGTACACACAAAGAATAAAAAAATGAGGCGTTATTTGGGTCACCAGCATTTAGAACAAAGAAGTTGGTTGGTACTTTCGCACATCTTTCGCTAAACTCATGGGCAAAGACGGAGCTATACAAACCCATGAAAACATCATACCACAAGGAGTGAGCTCAGGTTGGGCTGGATTTTCTGCAACCCCCAAATGTCAGTCATTAAAAGACAATCATGCAGAGGTCTAAACAGATACAAGGAAATAGAGAAAGGCTACGACCAATAGTAGAGTCTATAATGTTCTTAGGTCGACAAAATATTCCTCTAAGAGGCCACTGTGAGAATGGCCTTCTGCTTCTGGACGAAGATGATGGGCCTAGCAATGAGGGGAATTGTTAAAGTTTAAAATCGCATCAGGAGATAAGACTCTTAAACAACACCTATCCACAGCATCTTCCCGAACAACATACATTAGTAGCACCAGTTAAAATCAATTGATAACATGTATAGGTGAAGAAATAATTGAACAAATAATGAATCAGGTTCAAACTGCAAAGTATTACTCTGCCTTAATTAACGAAACGACCGCCGACAAGTTTTGAATGTCTTTATGGCATTCAAAAGTGTGTGAAAAGTGCCTTAAAACTCATCATTATAACCCTAATTTTAAAAATTACCCCCGGACCCTCCTTTACTCCCTACCCAAAAAAAGTTCATGGCCCCTCCCGAAAATCGGTTCTGGATCCGCCTTTGGCTCAAATTGTGCGATTAAAGTAGATGTCTCAGCCTTCGTCTGACTATAGGTTCTTAACTTAGCAACCTGGTTGTCCAGTTGCTCGTCTATGCCCATAAGTCCTCTTCCTCCTAGATACCGCGGTAATTTTGGTCTCTCTACTGCAAGTGGATGACATTTTTGTGCCTTTGTGAGAAGTGTTCTTGTTTTCTGCTGAAGACTTTCTATATTTGTTTTTGACCCCTTTTTAAGTAGCTAAGGCCACAAATGACTAGTTAAGCGCGAAAGAGGCGTTATTATTATTTTGTATTTAGCCATACGGCCTTTGCTTTCTCTAAGAGGAAAATTAGCTCATCCTAGATACGTACGGTATCAAAAGGACCGAGCTCTGGTGGGGCTCTTTGCGTCCTACCGAGCCCTAGGTGACCCATATTCAGTCGCAGCAACGGCTAGCAGCCCCTTGGAAAGATATTGGATGGATACATTTTGAAATACTGTACATTATTTTAAATGTGGAAAACATAGTGTTGCATAAATAAATAATTCAAATCAAGCATTTTGCGTGAAATAGTTACAGAAAATGAAAATTTATAGCAATTATGTTCCTTTGCTGAAGCCGGAATAATTGTAAAACTGTACAAAAATTATATTTAAAGACTAAATACAATAGGGGGGTCTAAGGCCCCGTTGACCCTCCTCTGTATCCGCGCCTGCGTATGCGCGTCAATGGTGAATACTAAATTCTTAATTGTATGTCAAAAATGTGCAATAACTAAGTCTTAAATCCTATCAAAGTCGATTTGCATATCTCAATCATGTTTTAAAGCAATAAATAAATCGTCAGTTTGTAAGAAAAATTCCAACACTCTCTAACTCAGAAACGAAGCATTATTATTATTATTATACATAAACAAGGGCAGAGGGACAAGTCCCTATTATGCCCAAAAACAAAGAAATTACATAAGTAACCTACTAGTAAATACAATAAAAAAAAAAAAAAAAAAAAAAAAAAAAAAAAAAACAACAACAAAAAAAAAGATACAATTTGGGTTTACATAAAAAATATTTTAACTGTAATAGAAAACTGTCAAGTCTGTTTTTAAATGTGTTGGTAGAGGGGGCTGAGACAATGTTATCATCCAGGTTATTCCAAATATCGAAAACTCTATTTGGTAAAAAATTATGTCTTGGTCTCGTACAAAAGTTCTCTTTTTTCAGTTTAAATTGGTGACCTCTAAGGCGTTCATCTTTATTGATTGTAAAAATTTCGTCGAGATTTCCGAAATTAAATTTTAATATTTTAAATGTGGTTATTAAGTCGCCGCGTTGTCGGCGAAGTCCAAAAGAAGTTAGGTGGGCCATACTGAGCCTTTCTTCATAGGAAGGTCTTCTCAGTCCCAATGGAATTCGAGTGGCTTTTCTTTGGACGTTTTCCAACAAAATTTTGTCTCGAACCAAATCAGGATACCACGTTGGGCCAGCATATTCAAGAATCGGTCTTATGTAAATAGTGTAAAGTTTACAGAATGACTGCATTGAAGCTCTCGAAAAACACCTCCGAATAAGATATAGTCTGGAGTTCGCACATTTACAAATAGACTGAATATGGTCGGACCACGTTAGGCTGCTGTTTACAATAACACCGAGGTCGTTATACGAGAACACTGAATCTAATGGTTGTCCGTTAACGAAGTACGGCACAAGTGGATTGTTTTTACCAATTCTAAGCACTACACATTTTTCTGTGTTTAAGGGTAGTAACCACTGGGAACACCAAGTAAAAATAGAGTCCAAGTCTCTTTGGAGGGCTAACTGGTTTGTGATAGGATTGGCATATATTTTTGTGTCATCAGCATATAACGATATTTTACTTGAAACATAGGAAGGAACATCGCTGGTATAAACCGTAAAAAGCAGAGGTCCAAGGACGGAACCCTGCGGCACTCCACTTTCCACTAACCTGTCCTGTGAGAAAGATTCGCCAACTCTAACTTTGTAATGTCGATCTGTCAGGAAATCATCAATCCAACATAATAAAGTACCGCGAACTCCGAAATGTTCTAGCTTATGTAGAAGTCTGCGTTTAGGAACACGGTCAAAGGCTTTAGAGAAATCTAGATAAACAAGGTCGACCGGCTGTGAACTGTTAATAGATGACGTCCAGTCGTTAACACAATGTAGGAGATTGGTTAGAGTAGAGCGACCAGAAACAAATCCATATTAAACAAATCATTAGCGGACTTAGTTTTATAAAGCAAACTCTAATTTTTTTTTAATGTAGAATTACCCCTTGAAGTTTGACATACTTATTTAAAAACACCCTGTATTGATGAAAAACATGGCTAATTGTTAAAGTACCTAACTTTTTTATTGTCCAACATAAGCGAATGAATGTAAAAAAATAATGTTGAGAAGATATGAAGCTATAGATGGGTTTTAATTTGAGTATGTTATAAATGTTAGAATAGTCAACAGGGCGATGCGAAGATTTAGAAAAAAACACAGTTTTATTGGTACACCCGGTATACAATGGAAATTTACCTATTTAGCAACAATATTATTACTGCGTATTGCAAAAGAAAAAGGTTGTAACATATTAAAAAATCACTTAAATCGGAAATTCGAGACATCAAAATTAACCCATTTTTAAGGTGTCCGGTTAATTTTGCACCCCAGTGTATTTAAAATTTTTGCATGATTTTATTAGAAATCTTTTCTCAAAAATTAAAGGTACAGTTGCTCTTTTGTGCTACAGTTAAAACTTTGGTTTGTAGATTTAATATTTTTGTTAGTGTAGCAAGTATATAAATATTGAAAAAAACCTTTAATTGAAATGCATTTCCTTTTCTTATAAATTCTCTTTGGAGGCGAAATCACTTAAGACGTTTTCTGTCTTTTCTTTCGCCATTTTGCATAACTTTCTTTGTGCAAGAAATGTACATTAATTCACTACATTAAGTCAACAACACTCGGGACCATAAAGAGAACAGAGCATTAAAAGGCTTTCCCAATGCTACATAAATTTCAGTCTCCAGGAGCATTTGCATATTGATGAGGATGTAATGAGGATATAAAAGGGTTGCCGAAAGGGAATATAATCGAATCTTTCTTTTCTTAAATATTTTACGTTTGTTCGATAATCCCTCCTGCTGGCGGTCTGCAGACTCTTTAAATAGAAAATATGATCTGGTAAATCCTCCTCAGATTTGGGACAAAACGGTGAAAAAAATAAATTTTTATCTGATGCAGGCTTAGGTATATCTCATTCGGAAAAACATTGGAACGGTTGGCTATAATTATTTATATACATCACAAAAAACAACAGGTAATACCTTTTAAAACTTTATTTAATCATGCCCTTGGAACAAATATAAACCGGGCAACGATAAATAGACCTGGATCCCGCGTAAGAAAAAAAAGTTGATTAATAGCAAGCTGAAAATTTATTAATAGCTTAACGGTGTCTAGTCGGACAAACTTTGATGCACGGAAACCCTAGAAAAGGGGAAGTTTTAATTGTGGAGCATGATAAACGTGTCGTCCTGACAAGTTTATGATTGTGAAAAATAGCAAGTTGTTTTTAAGTTTATTCAATAGCCAACGTTATATAATATATAAAAAAATGTTTGTCCGACAAAAATGTTGGGCATTTTAACGAGTCCGACACGTAGAACATGTCACATCACAGGAATTATGTTGGTGATAAGTAGCAGTCTGATTTTTGCATAAAAGTTTAATGAAAGGTTAAAAAATCAGTTGGAAGTTCTGTCCGACAAAATTAATGGGAAGTTTTCGTAGTCCGACGTTATAAACATGTTAGATATAGACAAAAATGATGGTGATAAATAACAAGCTAATTTTGATTGTTTTATGTACAAATTATATTTTGTAACGCAAAAAGTTATATGTCGGACAAAAAGTTTGGGAAAATCGAAGGAAATTAATAAAAAATCATTTTTTCATAATGACTTAGTCGCATATTGATAAAGCTATTTTAGTTTTATATTATTATTTATATTCACATACTTGCATTTGTATGTACATACATGCACAATGCACACTCCAAAAACACTGAGGTAGGTATCAATGCATGTATATATTGCAAAAAAATTATTTTTTTGGGTGGAATTTGTTCTAGATATTCTCAAAATGATAATGAAAAGTATCATAGAACATCTGAAAGCAATATCTTAAATGAAGTAAAAGTCAGACTTACTCTCAATCTTTATTATAACTTCCGACGACCAGTTTCGCCCTTTAAAATTTGTAGAGCATCTTCAGGTCAAAGGTAACAAGTTACAAAATGCTACAAATAAAAACCAGAATTAGCACATTGTCTGGTTGTAAAAGATGCTAAAGATCCATATGATCAAGCCAATGTTGAATAACATACATAAAAGTAGCGAAATAGCATACCAATGCACATGCAAGCATTCATGGGGGTGGTGGTACAAAACTTCCCTCAAACGCAACAACATGCGCAGAAGTATGCTATATATAATCATGCAATCATAACGTGTCGTACTTATATTCGGATACTAAGAGGTCTATCTATCTCTTTTAACCAAGCGATCCCGCGCATGTGACAGACAAAGATGGCTAGACCACTCAATCCATAGTATTGGCGTTACACCTCGATGCACAGAGGTGTCCATACTTTGCCTAATCTACTAGTTAGAATGTATTACAGTGAGGTACCTAAATGATGTTGAGATAAATCGAAAGATATCAATTGTAATTGATTATAGGTATTTTTGACATAGAGTAATCACCCGATATTGAAATTTCAAAAATTATTTTTTTAAATTGTCCGACTATGAAATCTACCCCTTATTTTTTTCCGACAACAGTCATTCTTGGTAAGGAATAATTTACTTAATTAAATTTCGTTTTGGTCGGAAAGCTATTTATCACCAGCATTTTTCCGGACGGACTACAAAAACGAACCGAACGGAAGTTCGAACGTTCGTCGTTCAAAAAAGTTAGAATGTCGGACTACAAAAACTTCCCATTAATTTTGTCGGACAGAACTTTTAATTGATTTATTAACCTTTCATTAAACTCTCATGCAAAAATCAGACTGCTATTTATCACCAACATTTTTCCTGTGATGTAACATGTTCTACGTGTCGGACTCGTTAAAATGCCCAATATTTTTGTCGGACAAACATTTTTTTATATATTATATAACGTTGGCTATTGAATAAACCTAAAAACAACTTGCTATTTTTCACAATGATAAACTTGTCAGGACGATACGTTTATCATGCTCCACAATTAAAACTTCCCCTGTTCTAGTGTTCCCGTGCATCGAAGTTTGTCCGACTAGACACCGTTAAGCTATTAACAAGTTTTCAGCTTGCTATTATTCAACTTTTTTTTCTTACGCGGGATCCAGGTCTAAAAATGATTTCATACTAAAGCTGGATTGTTAGGTATATAAATTTTTGAAAGTTATTTAAATCGTTTGGTGAACCCATGTAAATATTTAATAAATAAATTAAGGGGATGGCTACGTAGTTTCTGGTTCACTGCTATTCAAATGGGATTCTTTTTTTTTTCGAATCCTGAGGAAACTAATAAGTATTTTTGAAAAATTTAAACGCAGAATGAAAGATTACCTTATTAGCGAGGGCCGAAAGTCCCTGAGAACTTCTATAAGGTTTATTTTGATAAGTTACAGGTGTGAAAATCTAAGAGAAAATTTATTGTTATTTTTAATTTCAAATATCTCATTCAAAATAAATTTTCTATTTATTCTAAGGGACTTTCTGCCCTCGGTAATAGCTTAGTCTTTCATTCTGCGTTTAAATTTTTCAAAAATATTTATTGGTTTTTTCAGGATTCGAAAAAAATGGACGCAATGTCTGTGGTAATATTTTCTAAATCTATCTTTGTCATAAAGGGTGTTTTTTTAGAGGTATAGAACTTTAAAGTAGAATAAAACAAAGATTATTTTTTATATTAACATGAAATTGACTTTATTTGAAAGATAATTTTTTGACATTATATTTTAAATATGACTTCTGGCATATGACTACCACGGCTGGCTCTGACGTAGTCTAATCTGGAGGTCCAATTTTCGACGACTTTTTCCAACATTTGTGGCCGTATATCGGCAATAACGCGGCGAATGTTGTCCTCCAATTCGTCAATCGTTTCAGGCTTATTGGCATAGACTAGCGACTTCACATAACCCCACAGAAAATAGTCTAACGGTGTTAAATCGCACGACCTTGGAGGCCAATTCACGGGTCCTAAACGCGAAATTATGCGGTCACCAAACCTTTCCCTCAATAAATCCATTGTGGCACGAGCTGTGTGACATGTTGCGCCATCTTGATGAAACCACAGCTCCTGCACATTATGGTTGTTCAATTCAGGAATAAAAAAGTCAGTAATCATGGCTCTATAGCGGTCACCATTGACTGTAACGTTCTGGCCAGCATTGTTTTTGAAGAAGTACGGACCAATGATTCCACCAGCCCATAAAGCACACCAAACAGTCAATTTTTCTGGATGTAGTGGTTTCTCAACATACACTTGAGGATTATCTTCACTCCAAATACGGCAGTTTTGTTTGTTGACGTAGCCATTTAACCAAAAGTGAGCTTCGTCGCTAAACAAAATTCGCTTATGAAAGTCGGGATCAACGGCAATTTCGTTTTGGGCCCATTCACCGAATGTACGCCTTGCTAGGTGATCGTGTGCCTTCAATTCCTGCACGAGTTGAATTTTGTAAGCACGCAAACCAAGATCTTTTCACAAAATCTTCCATAAAGTGGATGGACACATATCCAACTGCTGTGCACGATGGCGTATAGACTGATTCGGGTCTTCCTCTATACTACGCTCAACAGCAGCAACAACATCTTCTGTACGCACTGTACGACGTCTCTGTGAATGCGTATTATCCTTTAGAGTGAACGTGGTGCGAAAACGTTCCACAGTTGATCGAATTAAGTGCTCTGATGGGCGATTATGTATACCATAAAATAGATGTAGTGCGCGATACGTATTTCGAACAGAACTATGATTTTCAAAATAAATTTGCACAATTTGAAAGCGTTGCTCAGGCGTCAGTTTATTCATATTGAAATGTCAAACCAAACTAAATAATAATCACTTGACAGCTGTCAAAATGGCCGCCAGTTAAAAATGTGTTGCCAACTTCTATTTCTATACCTCTAAAAAAACACCCTTTACAACGCACTCAGTCGAATAGAATATTGTCAGCATATTGTCAGTGAGACAGTGACAGACAATTTTAAATATTTGACATGGCATAGGGAATATTTTGAGTTGTTGATTAAAACCCTTATCCGGGCAACACATTTTACTTACGTAACCGGGCAACTCGGGTCCGTTGGGCCCACCACTGTTCTTTAAGGTTCTATTCATATTTACCCATATATTATGTCTAATATTCAATTTTGATTTTTTATTAAAGTTAAATTTAAATTCTCTAGATTAAAAAAAGGAGCTACTATAGTACCTATGCGGTCTACCTCGAGGGTGCGATCTACCTGAAAGATTTGCACAAAATAATGAAATGCAAAAAAACTTTTGTAGAAAAAATGTTTATTTACATGTAATAAAGATTTGGAGCCAAAGAAGATTAATTAATAAATAAATAAAATCTTTTGTAAATCTAATAGGCCATTTTATTTGTAAAGAGGGATTGGTATTTACGCATAACCTGGAAAAAGATTACGGTGTTGTTGCTTTTCATTATTGTGTGAAAACCCTTCTGAGAAAAGAGTATAAAAGAGAAAATATAGTAGGGCCATAAAACTTACTACAAAGTATATCTGCATTAGGATTGTTGACACTCAGGTGCCCTGCAGTTAGTAGGAGTCCAATAAAGGCATATATCTCTGTAGAGTCGCAATATGTCCATTTCTCTATCCCCAGGACTTTTTCGGTTTCTTTATTTGTACACTTCACTATTTCGTTAACAATTTTTTCGTCCACAAACAAACAAAAGGAATCAACAGGATCATTTACACTTTTACCAGGGGCTAACATTACTTTGTGCACTTTGCTTTTTATTATGTCGCAGGATCGCATACGTTCTGTCGGTTGTGGTAGACTCTTCCAGTTAGTTTCATCCTTAGTTTCAAAAATTACACACTCTGAAATCTGGGAACTGGTAGCTACACATTCTTCTTCATTATCACTCAATACTACTTGCTGGTCATCCTCTTCACTTGCTTCCGAAAGATGATCTTCAATTTCAGAGTCACTTTCAATGCCAACTACTTCAGGAGATTCTTCATCATCGGAATCCCATAAATTATTAGCAATACCTTGCAGTTCTGTTGCTCATAATGGTTTTCGGGACATTTTATTCGCACTATCTACTTTCACTGTAATCCAATATAATTTTACTGGCTTAGTAGTTGTCGACACCAACATCGGTATCAAACGACTGATAGCAGATGCATTATTTATTTCAAAATATATCTAGGTACCTACCTAAAAATACCATTACATTCCAACCATTATTATCAGTTTTTACAATTAATTTAAAATAGATATAACACCTATTGTAAGCAACTCTTTGATGTTCACATCAAAGAGATGTTTAAATTGTTTGTTGCACGTTTAGACTTTATTATTGGATTTCCGGAATCATATTCAGTACATATTTACAGAACTTGCTTCTAAGTTAATAAATTGATAAAATTATTTTCTTGTGACAAGTTACACACTTCAATATCATTTGTCGTATTCAGGAGACGAAAAAGTGACGTAGCGGTTCCGGAACTGTTAGCGGTTCCGGAACTGTTGGTAATTCGTTCTCTGATTGTGAAAGTACTTGCGGAACGTGTTACGGAACGGTCGCCTTGACAGTGAGCTCATTTTCTTTCCGCTACCACCGTCCAACGTAGGCTACTTTTGTGAATTTGTCAATAGATCTGTTGAAAGATGGCGTCAAGTACTAATTATCAACTGGAAAATAGCGCAGACTGTAAACAATCCATGTATTATTGTATGTATTAATGTATTATTGTCACGAATTTAGGAAGCGGAACGTTCACAAGACGAAACACAACTGTTACCGCTCCATCGAGAACTGCTCCCTCACTTTTTCGTCTTCTAAATGCGACCATTGTTGCATGATGTTTACCATTATCCTTATAGTACGTAACATTTGCCTAATTCTCAAACTTCTTGAGTATTAATCCGTTTACACCTTTACTCTGGGATATTTAATGAGAATTTAATTTTTGATAATATTTTCGTTTATATATTCACCTGTTTTAAGCTCATTCTTGAGCATAGATAACTGTTGGAGTTCATATTTTTGTCACGTCGTTATTAATTGATAGGTGTTAATGATTTAGAAAATTAAATGTATGTATGCTCTATGTGTGATTTTTACTTGTTTTAAATAGAGATTAAAATATATTCTTGCTTATTATTTGTATAGGAACATAAATATTCAAGGCGAAGGAGAGAAACTAGTGGGGAGTCAAGAGTCAATTCTCGAGAATCATCGTTTGCTGAACGTATACGTTCGTGACGTAATGAGCGAACGTTTTCCAAAAATCCAATTCTGGAGGAACGAATCTTAAACGATTCGTTCGAAATCATCGCTCAAAATGATCGGTCGACAACCAGTGGTCTTCATCATACGTTCGACAACAACGGCGTTCTTCTTAACCTCAACTCTTTTCTTGTTGTAAATAAAATTTTGAAAAAATTAATGTGGAAGTAAATAGAAAAAAATCATACAGAAGTAAAAACTTCGTTTGTACAATGGTATAAAAAAGTTTATTAAAAACTATTAAAAGTCATCCAAAAGGATTTGCAAAACGTTTTCGATCTATATCAGATCATCTTCAGTGCCCAGAACGAAGTATTTCCACGTTAGAATGAATGCAAAATGTTAAAATTGTGACCAGTTAAAGAAAAAATGTGGTAATACTTACGTTCTGCTTAGTACATGGAACTAGCAACCTTATGAAACTGGTAACATCGAGAAGTATGGTTTACATGATAACTATATAATATTTATAGCGACTCCAAGTCGATGTTGAAAGATTAAATGTGTTAGGAGTGCTCAAAGGGCAACATGGTTCCCTGCTCGATAAAAACTCGTGGTTCTTGCCAGTTCAATGGACACAGACCAACAAAGGTGAAGGAGATGACAATCCAATTATTAGACAAAAGCGACATGACAAGACAGGTAGTCAATTTTTGGTTATGAATTTAAAATAGTGTTGTTTAGAATTTAGATTATTAGTTAAACTAAATGTAGATTAATAACTGTATTAAAGTGAAATTTAAATTATAATAAATTAGATTTTAATGAAAAAGTCGAAAAGTCTACTCTTTGTTACAGAAAGAACTCTTGTTAATATTAAATTGATAAAAATATTACTCATAGTAGAGTCAGTGACGTCACTGATGACAGTTTTGAAAGAAGACGAAGTTTAATTTAGTTTGAAATAAAAAGTGGTAGAAAATTAATTCAATGTGAACAACTTAAAGACCTATAAAGGTAAGGTACATAGTAATGTAAAAATAAAAGAGTAATGATGTAAAAATAGAAAGAGTATTGTTGGTTGCCTATTATTGTGGTTGTAATGGTTGTTAACAAATTAAAAAAATATTTTAATTTAATTTATTGTCTGAATTAGTGAACTGATAATTTGAAATCTATAGAAGGTAATGGAGTAAACAGATTGAAATGGATGAAATATATAATACTGTAAAATATTTAACGAGAGCAAAGTGATTGGCAAAAGCAGATTGAAGACAAGAAAAGTTGGTTGCCTGATATGATAGTGTGAAAAATATAATTTTAATTAAATTACTGAAACAAAAGTAAGTACCTAGTTAATTACAATGACCTAAAAGGTGTTAGAAAGTCAGATAAACTAAAATTATGATTAACAATAATCTAGATAAAGAGGGAATAACATGATTGTTAATATCAGAAATGTAAAGTAAATTATGTGTCAAATAATTTTAATTTTGAAACGGAATAGATGAAGTTAATGAGTTATAACATAGGAGGCAACCAAACAAAATCGTTAGCGTATGAGTGTACATTGGAATCATAGTTATATAATCCAGGTTGAAAGTTGGGATTATTGTTGATATGAAGCAAAAATCTAGATGAACTGATTCACTGAATTGGTAAACTGAAAATTTGAAATTGTATAGTTAGTAACGGAGTAACAGATTGAAATATTGTCGAGGGAAATTAATGAATAGTGTTGAAAAAGAAAAGAATAACTAGAGCAAGAAGTGCAAGGGGAACCGAAAAAGCCAGAGACACGAGGCATGGCAATATATCTCTGTGGTTGGTAAAAATTTTTATGAAGGAGGTTGGAAAAGAAAGAATGTAAACTGTGTTAGGGATGGCAATATAACTTTGTGTTTGGGAAAATGTATGAAGGAAAATTGGAAATGAAAAATGGTAGACTGGAAGTGATAGTTAAAAAGGGGGAAGAGAAAAAATGGAACCAAGGGCATATTGAAAAAGTGTTAATGGCTGATTAGTAAGGAAATAATAAATGTTAGATGCTAGTGTGGTGAAAGGAAAGAGGAAACACAGTAAAGAAAATGATTAAAAAAAAAGAATGGGGAATTATAAAATAGATCAAATTTTTGTTACGGAAATAATTGTCGGTGGATAGGAGTAAAAGGTCGATTTAAAGTAGTTTGGCCGTTAACGCAATTGGGGCTATTAAAAAATATGTTGAATTTTTTGAGGGAAGCTGAAATTTTAGTGGAAGACGTCCGTGAAAAACATTTTTATGCTAGATTAAGGTTAGATCCTGGTAATTTTACATTCTTTCAAAACTTGATTGATATTGTAAACATCATGCATTTATTTGGAATCGATCCAATTACCAAAATGTGCTACGAAATCTTTTTTTAAGAACAAAAACGTCATTTTACCTGTTAGGTAAGAATTTATGTATAATACTTATGCAGGATGTTTCCATTTTAATTTTATAAATTTCAGGAATCAATAGTTCGTTAAGAATTAATGGTTCGGCTCTTAAATATTGGGGAATTAAGATGAAAACAGAGTGTTTCGAATTTAGGGATCATATTTTCTAGCAATCGAAAATATTTTTTTAATATTTTTGATGGTACACGACAATTAGACCGAAATCATTAGACCGAAAGCAGTAGACCGAACTCATTAGAACGAAAAGCACTTTACCGAAACCTCACTAGACCGAACAGCATTAGACCGAAATGGTACATAAATTAAAAAAATTGCAGTAAATTATGCTAAGATTTTGTTTTATTTTATATATAGACTGTGTAAATTGTTACTCTGTACAGTGTAGAGTCTGATATGAAAAAATTTTCATCCGTTAAATAAATTAGTGAAGGTAAAAATAAATTAAGGGTAGAGTGACGTTAACACCATTTTAACTGTTTTTTTCTATAACCGTGTTAAAAATGCAATTTTTGGCACTCCATAGGAGCGTTAAAAATGCTACTTTAAAGCACTAGTGCTTTAAAATTTTTAAGGCACTGCAATTAAAAGTGAATTGTCAAATTGTGAAACGTCAAAATATTTATATTTCATTAATAGAACAACTTGCGCAATTTGAAAGAGGTGGTTTAAAAAATCTTTTAAAATTTAATTTAAACTGTAATATTTAAAAACGTATTTATACTTATTTAAGTATAGTATTTAAAATACTATTAAAATTTGTTAGAATATACAACAATAAAAGTAGATGTTATTCTTCTATAGTTGTTATGATTTACGTATTGACGGTATAGGCAGTTTTGATGTAATGTCAAGAAAAATATAAAAATGGAATGTCAGTCAAGTTCAAGTAAAAGTATTTGTAGATATTGTCCTGTAATTGGGACTAGGAAGGAGAAGACTATCGTGGCTCGGAAAGATCCGACAATAAACAGGGCTAAATTTTGAACAGCTAATAAGAACAGCTGAAGACAGAGAAGAGTTTGCAATTGTAGTAGCCAACCTCCATTGAGGAGACGGCACTTTAAGAAGAAGAATTGGTATATATACGTGTTAAAAAGTACATTTTTAAGGCACTCATGTGAAACTTTCACATGCGTGCCTTAAAATTGTACTTTTAACACTTATATCATAAATAACTATTAATAACCATAAAAATATCATTTAGTTGTAATTACATTAGTCTTATCTGTTTTACTGCAGCAAGTAAATAGAACTGCTTTTCGGTCTTCTGCTGTTCGGTTTGTAGTGAGGTTTCGGTAAAGTGCTTTTAGGTCTAATGAGTTCGGTCTACTGCTTTCGGTCTAATGATTTCGGTCTCTTTACACTAAACCATTTTTGATCATAGAATAAGCTGGTAAAATATTGCTTCCTAATTTCAGAATACCTTGTATATTTTAATATGACTCAGGATACCAGTTGAGACCATGGCTGATGATTCCATCTGATGGAAACCCAAGCCTAGTAACCCTTGAATTTAAATAAAATCGACGCCGAAATGTATTCCCGACGTATACCCACTGTCTAATTGAGTGGTGTAATGGATTATGGTAGGGGAGCCCAAGCAAGGATTTTTGCAGTTACTCGAGCTCGTCAGATTATTACACGGGGAGAAACCTTCTACTCTGAAAATGTACCTCTAGCATATATTGAATCTTAATGCAGGGGAGTTCGTTAAGAGGGGGGGCCGAAAAAAAATATATCCTTAGAAAAATTCGAAATGGTCAGATTAAGATAAGGTTAAGTATCTACATACATGCAAAACAGTGTATATTTCAAAAATCTGACGATTTAAGCTGGGCGTAAGGAAATGGGTGAGTCCCAAAATTTCACAAGAAAAAAGCGAATATTTCGCGAAATAAATGACAGATCGAAAAACTAAAATATACATTCTCAATATTTTTTAAAAATCTATCGAATGATACCAAACACCACTTCCCCGGAGAGGGGTGGGGGGTAAATTTAAAATTTTAAATACGAATCCCGCGATATTTCGCGAAATGAACATCAGATCGAAAAACTGAAAAATATATTTATTCAATATTTTGTACAACTCTATTGAATGGCACCAATTTGGATTCCTTACGTAAAAATAAGTAACTTTTATTCGAGACACTTTTTCGAATAATCAACTATTTAGATGGGAAATAAGCCACAATTAACTTGAAAAAAATAATTTTATTAACGTTTCGACGTTAGAAAAGACAGCTGTGATGTGTTTCACAAGGCACAGATATCAGTTAGTCGATAATTTCTCTATAGGTAAATACACTATTCCTATCGTAAAAGAATATAAATATTTAGGTATAATTATAGATAGTAAACTTCTATGGACCAGTCACATTAAGTATGTCAAACAAAGATGTGAAAAGGGAATTAATCTTCTGCGCTTCCTCTCCAAACAGAGCTGGGGCGCGGATCAACAAATTTCCTTAATGTTCTACAAGTCTTATATTCGCTGGATTTTGGATTATGGGTGTACTCTCTATGGTTCTACCTCCAATACGAACCAACTTACCCTTGATCGAATACAATATAGAGCTCTGAAAATATGTTTGGGAGCAATGGCATCTTCACCAAATCATGCCATTCTGGCAGAGTCTCAAGAACTTCCTCTTATTTTTCGAAGACAGTTTTTAGCAAATAAAAGTCTATTAAAATATAGATGTTACAACAGTGATTTGATCGCAAAAATTAACTTTCTTGTAATTGAGAATTTGACAAATCATTATTGGAAAAAGAAAAACTCTCCTCCTTTGTCAGATGCATTTATTGATACAAACTTATTTCAAAATGATATTGTTAAACTTAATAAAATACCATTGTATGCACACAGTTTCGATTCTATAATTGACAAACCTATCACCATATTCCCTCGGTATTCAGATTGTAATATCTTAAACCAAGCCATGATAAAATCCATTGTAAATGGTCTCGGGTCGAACTTAACTAAAATATATACAGATGGGTCAAAAACGGAGCTAAACACAGGTTCGGCATTTTTTGTTTCAAACATAAATCATATTGAAAAGTACAGAGTCTCAAATTATTGTTCCATTTTTACCGCCGAGTCCTTTGCTATTGAAAAGGCACTAAAATGGTGTGCAACTCAAACATGCACGAATGTGGCAATAATTTCAGACTCAAAATCAGCATTACAAGCTATTAGCGGTCACCCAATAAACCAATTCCGAAATGCCTTAATTTTGAACATTAAAAAATTAATTATGGATCTTAAACAAAATAATGTAACTGTTTCGTTTATTTGGACGAAAGGACATTGCGGAGTCGAAGGTAATGAAATTGCGGATATAGCCGCAAAAAGTAGTCACAGTTGCCACCATATGGACAAAGTATTTAATTTAAAAGATTTGAATAATGCTCTCCAACCTAATATCAGAAGGAAATGGGAAACTGATTACAAAAGAATTGCAAATAAATCTACAAACCCTTATTTCAAAATTCACCCTACACTTCCAAAAGACATTCCTCATTTCACCTTTAATTATAATAGAGCACAAATGTCAGTATTGACTCGTTTAAAATTGAATCATGCTCGCTTTCCATCTCACTTATATAAAATTGGAATACTTAACTCTCCTGTCTGTAGTTGTGACAATGTATCCATTGGTGATCTAAATCATATATTTCTAGAATGTTCTCTGAACTCTCAATCTTCTTCAATTCTGTATCAAGAACTAATTCATCACGAGTGTCCATTGCCACTAAATATTACAGCTCTCCTTTCTTCCCCAGATAAAGCGGTACTAGATTCCATCATTAATTTTATCAGAAATTCAAAAATAGCGGTATAGTTTAGAAATAGACAATATGAAATCATTTAATGTAATTAAGAATTTACATGTTTTGTGGCAAATAGATTTTGTCTGATGCCAGGATCTCTCTCACACACACACAACGTTTCGACGCCGAAATCGGGTGTCGTTGTCAAAATACAAAATACTACTAAATTAAACAAAAATGCTGTTGCTTAGTAAAAAAATCTTCTAAGGATTTATTTAATTTGACTCATTTATATCGGCAATTCAGACATATATTATACATTTTAAAGTAGAAGACTTTAAAATGATATTGCCCATATTTATGAGTTTATTTTTTCCAATTTAATTGTGGCTTATTTCCCTCCTAAATAGTTCATTATGAAAATGCCACAAGGAAATAGCTTCAGATTAACATTTTTTCGAATTAATGGCGCCATAATCTAAAAAAAAAAACGATTGTTGGAAATGGAAAATTAAATTAAAAATGGAAAGTTCCCACTAAAATGGAAAACTCTACTTTAATTTTTTTGGTTTTAGGACCTACTCTTCACAACCCAATAGGTCCCCACAACGCTCGAGTGATTGCACATTTAGCATACTTTACTCCCCTACCATTATTAAAAATGTGTTTCAGATGAAACACATTATTCTTCAGAAAGGGCAGGACAAATAATAGATGCAGGTGTTATAATACTAACTGATAAAGGTAGTGTTATCCTTCATAATTTATTTGTGCAAAATGGTATGCCCGAACCAGAACAAGAAATAAGTGGTGAATTATTAGATCTTGGCATGTAATAATGATACCATTGACAATGGATATCAAGCGCTAGCAGGTAAGGCAAGAATTGACCCTGAATTCGTAGAAGGGTGTAGAAGAACTATTACAATGAATTCTTTTCACAATTAAAGAAATAAATTGAAAATTCACTGACTTTTATTAATTATCAAACTGAAATCATTTTCCATTTTCATACCGAAGAAAAATGTATTACCATACAAAAATATAATGTATTTCAATATTTCTTAGTAAATGTGAAAAAACAGTTTTTAAATAAACACTGAAACAACTTTATCGCATGGATCACAAACATTTCAATCATATTTACCACGATGTCAGATCTGTTAAAATGAGCGAATACGTTCTTTGGAACGAGTAGTTAAAAAATATCCTCGAGAATTAACATTGCGGGAGCTATACGTTCAATTTCATTCGTTCGCGAGCGTATACGCCTAGGGTACGATCGTTCTCGAAAATTGACTCCTGGGTTCTAGATTGAACGTACATTATCACAGCCTCCTACATTTACGGAGGCTGTGATAATGTAGGTGCGGTAAATGTAGGAGGCTGTGACATTATGCATTCTCCCCTTCTCCCCTTCATGTCCTCATATGTTATAATACAAGTCACCGTATGTGTAGGAAGCAACAACTGTGACGTGGATACTGTGGGTGTACTCACTACACACCTATGTTTTTTTTAAATATGCTGCATCCAAAATGCATAACTTCCAATATGGTAGATACATTACTTCCTTTTAGACTGTCCTAAATATGTAAATCAAATACATTTTTACAAACGCCCAAATAACCTGAAATAATTATTTTTGATAGTGTTACATAAATATTAATTGTTAATTGTAGTTCAGGCCCACCGGCAGGGGGTAAGGGAAGGTCCGCCGACCCCCTGGATAATTACAGTTTAATAAAACAAATCCGTCTCAATAAATTTGGTCAAGATCGAAGGAGATTACAGTTTTTATTTACCGATTAATCTTTTTTTGTATGATTTATATATGATTAATAAAATTTAAATTTTTCTTGTGCTTTTATTAATTTCTAGAATAGAAAAGCGACTTAAAAGATTTTGACCCTCTCTAAATTTTTTTCTGGCGGCGGCCCTGTTGTAGTTCTTAATTTTTGTAAACTTTAATTGTTAATTTTTAACTGTAAATCATTAATTATTAATTATTATTATTAATTATCACAAATCACAAAATTATTGCTAATAGCCTTCTGGTGGATGCGTCATTATTTTTTTAAATAAAGACACCTTTATTGGAATAACCTTTCTGAGACTGTATTATAAGTAATACTTTGCTTGAGTTTTACATTATAGCTAAAGCATCTCTGCTATTTTTACAAAGCATAATCGTTTTACTGCCTGGGAATATAATTTCTAATAAAATTTTTGCAATTTTCAAACAGTGTATTATGCTTTAAGTATAAAAAGGGCTATATACACCAATAAGGTCTCAGATTAAAAGAAAAATAATAGAAAAATATATCTCTTTAGTTTGAAACTGAGGCACACGTAAAACGTTTTATTGCAGGGTTTTCTAATGGAGTATATTGGAAATACCTACACACTTTCCTTTAAAATTACCATATCAGGATAATAGCAGCTGCATTTTGCAGCTGCTATTAATTTTTTTTAATGGAAGGATTAAATTACATATTAGATTATAGTTCTTAATTCCAACCAACTTTTCATAATAACAATTTTCAATATTGTGAAAAATAAAGCTCTTTTACTCTTGAGCGAAATTCATATTTTTTGACATACCTCGTATAATATTCATAAAATTAGATATCTGATGGTTGAATCTTAGGTTTTAGACCATGCAGAGCTTTTGAGCTTTTTATGAAGAATAACTTTTTTTCGTAAAATTAATAATATAAAATTTGGTCATAGAGTTACAACTTACAGGGACATACTGTACTTAATTTAACCTTTTTTTTTCACTTCATTCATCCGTCAAAGCATTCTGTTTCCGTTTTCACTCCATACTCCACTTCAATTTTGTAAATCGTAGCTGCTCTTATGGCACTTTTAATGCCAATTTCTTTTTTACTATAATGTCTATAACATTTTTAAACCATTATTCTTTAAATAATCTTTAATGCCGGGTTGCACCAACAGATCTTAAGCTGTAGCTTAGCCCAGCTCTGCTTATAGATAGGGCTGCCTGAAGTCTCACTTACTAGACAAGACGAAAACGGCGGGTCCGTTGGGAAAAATATTCCCAATGAGATTTTTTTGCATAATCACATTCGTGAGACATCACAGAATAAGGTTCAAGAAGTCGCCCACGTGAAAAGTGGTTCAATTTTTTTTAACAATTTTTTTTTAATCAAATTGCAAAAATCAATATTTTTGGCTCGGACAATTTTTTTGTAGGTTTTTTGGACCATTCTGGATAAAAAAGGTCTCTTATAATTTTGCTATAAAGTTGATCGTTTTCGAGTTATAAGCAAGTTAAAATTGAAAAAAAAAACGAAAAATGGCTATTTTCAAGGCTTAATAACTCGGTTAAAAGTTATTAACATGAAAGTCAGAAAAAGACTAAATCACAGTTTAATGCCCCCCCTACAAGATCCTGAAGAAATTTTTGTCATTATTTTATTACTAAGCTGTTATTTTTAATTAAAAATAATGAGCGCCATGCACGTTGTAGGCGGCCGTAAATGTGAGTACAAGTAAGATGCACAATTGGACTGCCGGAGTAGCATCTCTCTCTCACTCAGCATTTACGGCCGGCTACCACGTGCATGGCGCTCAATATTATTACTTAAAAATTACAGCTTAGTGATAAAACAATGACAAAAATTTCTTCAGGATCTTGTAGGGGGGCATTAAACTTTGATTTAGTAACTTTCTGACTTCCATAATAATAACTTAACCGAGTTATTAAGCCTTGAAAATCGCCATTTTTCGTTTTTTTCCAATTTTAAATTGCTTATAACTCTAAAACGATCAACTTTAGAGAAAAATTAAAAGAGAACTTTTTTATCCAAAATGGTCCAAAAAATCTACAAAAAATTTTCCGGGCCAAAAATACTGATTTTTGAAATTTTATTAAAAAAAATTGTTAAAAAAAGTTTGGCCCACTTTTCACGTGGGCGACTTGAACCTTATTCTGGGATGTCTTACGAATGTAATTATGCAAAAAAATCTCATGGGAATATTTTTTCAACGAACCCGCCGTTTTCTTCTTGTCTATAAGTAGCACAATAATATTCGATGCTTATCTTTTCATCAATATTATAATATCTATTATTATATTATTATATTCTTATTATATTACATTATAATTATATTATATTAATCCTTATCTTATTTCGTCTTAATCTTAAAATCTGTTGGTGCAAGCAGGCATGAATAATTTATATTTCCAGATAAATATGCCTCACCTTACTTCACTATCGCATTTGTTAAATAAATGGATATTGTACAATCGCATTAAGTACGTATGGCCACCTAATTCGAACCATTCGAGGTAATTCCTAAGCTAAGTAAATCCCCATAGTCTATTTAATGAATGTGTATCCTGTTTGTGTCTGCCTATAATCAATGAGTATTATCATATTATCAATATCTGCCCATGTTGTATTAAATTTAATTACCCTTGTCCAATTGGGTTAGCAGCTGAAAAATAATAGCCAAAGTGTGCTCTTTTCAACGATATCGCTATATTTCGTCAAGTGTCCTTAACATCAGGCGAATGTTGCTCGAAGTTTGGTGGCTAAAAAGGTCTACAAAAAAGTTGGTGTCAGCTTGTTAGTGTTACAAACTTGGTGAATGAAAAACACAATGGATAATCCTGTGTGTATTCTAGCTGCAAGCATAATAGTTAATAACTCATCGGTTAAAAGTGCTTATTTTTGAAAAAAATTGGTTTTAAAGTAAAATCTTTTAATTTCTTATTTTGAAAAAGTTTTCATTTTTTCAAAATAACTTAGAAATTATTAGTGATACCAAAAATCTCGAACAGTAAATAACGTGGCTTTTGCTTTTCTAAAAATTTATATTTTTGTGTTTCTATAGAAACAAAATTGGTAAAGATATGGCTGTTCAAAATTTTCATACACTTGTGATTAGTGACTCGTGCAAGCCCTTTCAACTACAGTCTTTTCAAAAATAAGCACTTTGAACCGATGAAACTTACAGATCATAATACAAACAATACATACACCAGTAAAGAAATTTGTGAAGCGTTAACAATTAATTTCATTTGGGATGCTAATTATTATGGGCGACTTTCACGATCTTTTTACCAAATAAAATGGACCAGCTTTATGTTGAATGTAACTTGCTTACTTTTGGTGATACAAACTTTTTCAAAAAACAAAATGAAGCTTTATTTAAACTCTTTAAAAATGTTGTAATTAACTTTCCCCACTAAGTGGTTAATTTTTTGGTTATTTCACGTTAAAATATTAGATTTGGAATTTGCAACAGCTCTTCTGCTACTAGCTAAGGTCTAGCGACCTTAGGCGTACACCGTTTTTTTCATTTTTTTATAAGCTAAATTTTTGTTAGTAATGATTTTATCGATACAAATCTTTTTGTATTAAAGTTATTTGCTAAAATCCGACTAAAAACGTGTTCTTTTTTGGTGAAAAATCAACACATTCCTTCGCAAATAACTCAAAAATATTAACTTATTGAAAAAACTCTATAGAATAAAAGTTGCTTAGAATTAGTCAGTTTATCCATCTCTGGATAAACCTCTGGACTTCCTCAAAGATAAGAAGCTTACTCAGAATACCAAACTGAAAATTTACAAAGCAGCAATTAGACCAGTAATCACATATGCTGAAGTAATGTGTCTGACCCAGAAAGAGGAAGAAAGATTGAGGATCCTAGACTAGAGAGAAAAATAATTCGGAGGATAGCAGGCCCACTAAACTTAGGTACTAATGAATTTAGAAAACTCATGAACCACGAAGTAAGAGGACTTCTGAAAGAAGAAGACATCGTCAGATTTATCAAGGCACAGAGACTCAGATGGATGGGAAGTATAGAAAGGAGAAATCCAGAAGCCGTCATCAATAAAATTTCCAAATGGAGACCTGTATCAGGTAGACCACGAGGAAGACCCAAAACTAGATGGGAGAACCAGATAGTCGAGGACCTTAAGGAGATGGGAGTCAGAGAATGGGTAACCATAAGCAAAAATAGCTCCAAAGGAGAAAGACGTATAGAAGATGTGAAGACGTGTAGAAGATGTCAAGTGACACAACCAATTCTAAAACCAGAATGTTAATTCGGATTTATTCACCGCGACAATCGAATCGGACAAGCCCAAATAGGGTGGCAATCACTCCGCTAGGAGTGTGGATGCCATGATGATAATGATGATCCATCTCTGGATTTATTTTGAAAATATATTTTTTCACCCCACAGAAGGGGTTAAAAACACCCTAGGACAAAAGTAGACATTGGCACAACATCGCTTTTTTCTTTGACATGCCAATTTGCCTATTTGACTATGTTTATGCCAAATTTCATGTCAATCCAAGCGGTTCTTTAAAATTTACAGATTTTGCAATATTTTACCGTTAGTGAACGGACTATAAATATTACTAATCACTATAAATTGGTTATTGCTTTGACCCAATTTTGAAAAAATGTGAAAACGTTAAATAATTATTCACGTCCGTCTGTCCGTCCGCTGTTTGTCTGTCTGTCTGTCTGCCCGTAAACGCAACTCCTCCGTCATTATACCATGTAGAATGACAAACGAGGTGTCGAATAAAAGCATACAATCCAAGGATGGTACTCAAGAAGAAAAATTGAGACTAAGACTTGCGGTTTTTGAAATGAAACGTTTTAAATTCACCGGAATAGTACAAGCGATATATTATTCGACGCGCCTTATCAAGGCGAAAACAAATATATGCTTCCGATTTCATGACTTTCTATCCGTCCGTCCGCGAATATAACTCCTACGTTATTTACACAGACAGAATGACAAATGAGGTGTCAATGAAAGCTTATAGCCAAGGAAATTTGACATAGGACTTCCGGTTTTAGAGTTGCCACCGGAAGTAACGGTTTAAAGTAACCGAAATAGTATAAACGATATATTATTGGAAGCAAGATGAGAGCAATTGTATACTTTTGTTTTTTATATAATTTCCGGTTAAAATGTTCTAACCCGAAGCGCCATATTATAGTCGCAGAAATAGTACATGTGACAGTCAAAGCATACTGAAAAGTCGAACTTGAATCTTTAGTTCCGCTTTCAAATTCGTTTCCGTTTACACAATTATGATCGAAAGTTAAGTTAAAATAACTCAAAATTAGTCAAATCATATATCAATCGACGCAAAGTTACATTGATAGTTCAAATATCGACTTCTGGCTCTACTTTCGATAACTTTGAGTGAAATCCTAGGACTTACGAAGTCCAATTATTTTGTTATTTATCTACATGCCAGGGAAATAAGGTAACAATAGAGAGATTTTGCACCTCTTATTTTGCAATTCCTTTATGGTTATCGTTATACTACGTCTGCGCAGTAGCAAATACTTATATGATCCGTTATCGTTATTAAACATAAAGGATTCCGTAATTTACGGAGGTTTAAAGTAGTGCGTATCGTTATCGTTATAGTAATGGTTAAATTGCTTTGTTGCCAGAATGTAATAAAATCAGTAAAATTACATTTACATAGATTCTAATTTTGATGACCTATAAATTAAAATATCAAAAACTGTTTAAGTATATTCTTAAAATTACAATAACGTTGTGAAGTGAGGTTATGTTTAAATAACGATAACGATGGCACGAAAAACCTACTTGACAGGCTGCAAAAACTCTGCTTTTTAACGTTGCCGTAATCGTTATGCTTAATAAAGTTAACCATAGCGGAGAAAAAATCAGCGGTTATTTTAAGAGGTGCAAAATCTCTCTAATATACCATGTTCGGGAAACTTGAGCAGCCAGGTTGCAAATGGGTTTTTTGGGTAGTATTATACCGAATTCATTATAAATACAAAAATGCCCGTTACAGTTCGGACGAGAATTTTAATTATTAACAAATAAGGCTCAAAAATGGCAGTGTTTTCGTCTAAATCGCTACAGGTGAAAACTAGGGTAATTAAATATCGTATTTAAAGTATTTATAATTTTAGTAGATGAGCAAAGTTTTAAAATGGCAGTTTTGAATTTTGTTACGATCATTTGTTACTTCGGAGATTGCAAAATAAGAATAAAATTTCGAAAGAACTTACTATAACTTTTGCGAAAATGACCTTAAGACTTTAATATTTAACGCAAAGTTGAGTCAAACAGTCCATATAATGCACAAGAAATTTTAAGACGATTCGTCAATTATTTTAAATTTTATTCAATTTGTTTTTCCCAAAGAGCTTTTTTTGTAATGTTATTGTTCAGAAAATAATAATGCTATAGCAATTCTGTGGAAACCATATGAAAGAATAGTTATATTTTCAACATATTTAAAAAAAAAATCATTAAAACGTTCTTTTTTCTTTTTATAATTCCGAAAACTTTTTACTAAACTAGTCAATTTTGGCTTATAAACAATTTGAATGATTTTATTAATATTGATGGTAAACTAAAACTACTTTGGGATTTGAAAATCTGGTATTTTTACACGAATTTTTTGAAAATTTGTGTAAAAATATTAGCTTTTGAAATCCCAAGGTAGATTTTACTCTACAGTCAATATTAGCAAAGCTATTGAAATTGTTTATAAGCCAAAAATGACTCCATAGTCCAGATAGCCACTGCGCATCCGATAGGAAAAATATTCCGATTCGGATTTTTTGCATAATCTAACTCAAAAAGAACCCCTTCTAACAAATTTGCATGTTGCCAGGACCAATAATGGGTCAAAATTTTTTATTTTTTTTGTTTTTTTTCCTAAAACGTTTTTTGCATGGAACAAAGTCTTTTTAGGTTTTTGGATCATTCCAAACAGAAAATGTCTTTAGTGACATTTCTCTAAAGTTGATAGTTTTTGACGTATATACACATTATAAGCGATTAAGAATTGAAAAATTGCGAAATTGGCCATTTTTAACGTTTAAAAACTATGTGAAAAACTGAAAATTTGAATGTTGCCAAGGTAGATAGATATTCTTTAAACATCGATTGATGAAATCCCGAAGAGTTTTTGCAATACAATATTCAAAACTCCTTTGTTTTTTAATTGCTAATCAAGCGTGCGCGACACTATTTTCCACCGACAATAAGGTGCAAATAAAAGGAATAAATTCGTTATTTCGTAAACCTGCGACTTTAAGGAGAAATCCCGAAACAAGTCGATTTTTATTTTTCAGTTATGATAATGTGGCGTATATGGTATACTAGTGACGTCATCTATCTGGCCGTGATGCATAATCGATATTTTTTTTAAATAAGAATAGGGGTCGTGTGCTAGCTCATTTGAAAGATTCTTTAATTCTCTCTTTAGTAATATAAACATTTATATAATTATTTATACAGGGTGTCCTTCTACTTCCTTTTGTGTCAAAAAATGTAAATTAATAAAAAATTTTTGGACACCCTGTATAAATAATTATGTAAATGTTTACATTACTGTATAGAAAATTAAAGAACCTTCCAAATGAGCTACCACGTGACTCCTATTCTCATTTAAAAAAATCATCGATTACGTCATCACGCCCAGACGGATGACGTCACTAGTATACCATATATTCCACAATATCATAACTTAAAAATAAAAATCGATCCGTTTCGGGTTTTTTCCTTAATGTCACCGGTTTACAAAATAACGAATTTATTCCTTTCATTTGCACCATCCTGTGTGTGTATACACATGTAACGGAGGAAAATAGTGTGTATACACATGCAACGGAGGAAAATAGTGTCGCGCACTCGTGATTAGAAATTAAAATACAAAGAAGTTTTGAATACTGTATTGCAAAAAACTCTTTGGGGTTTCATTAATCGATGTTTAAAGAATATCTACCTACCTTGGCAACATTCAAATTTTCAGTTTTTCACATAGTTTAAGATGGTTAAAAATGGCCAATTTCGCAATTTTTCAATTTTTAATCGCTTATATGTCAAAAACTATCAACTTTAGAAAAATGTCACTAAAGACCTTTTCTGTTTTTAATGATCCAAAAAACCTAAAAAAACTTGGATCCATGCAAAAAAAAAAATTTTAGGAAAAAACAAAAAAAATGTTTAATAAATTTTTGACCCACTTTTGGTCCTGGAAAAAATCCGAATCGGAATATTTTTCCTATCGGATGCGCAGTGGCTTTCTGGACTACTACTTTAGTAAAATGTTTATCTACTCTATGTCATATTATGTATAAGTTTTTAGTTTGTAAAAACTGTCATTATATATAGCAGTGCGTGAAGTGCTTAAAGTGTGCGTGAAGTAATAATATGTTTTAAATGGGACTTACTTTTTCGCACTGTTTTTGACACACTTTCGTATAATCAATTATCCTTAACTTTCACGTTGTCATGGTGATGACATAATGAGCAATAAATTACGACAAAAGTTTTGACAGTTTTTTGGTTTGAAAGAAGTTAGAATTTTTAAATGTCAAAGTTCTAAAAATTGTAGGATCGAAATAAATTCCAGTGACAAAAAATTACAGTTTTTTTATTTGTTCATCATAGATAAAATATTGTATGAAACTGTGCGTGAAGTACTTTTTGCGAACTTAAGCGATGTATAGAACTCGCTCCGTTGTCGCTCGTGCTCTAAACATCGCGTGCGTTCGCAAAAAGCATACTTCACGAACTGTTTCATAAATAACTATTTCGGAATGATATAAATGACTTTTATTGTTTTTTTAAATACGGTGAAAATATAAGTATTTCTTTGATATGATTTCCACAGAATTCCTGTATCATTATTATTTTCTGAACAATAACATTGCAAAAAATGGGATACAATATGACAATGGGATACAACAACAACATTGCTTTTTGGGAAAAACAAATTGAATAAAATTTAAACTAATTGATGAATCGTCTTGAAATTTTTTGTACATTATATATGTACTGGTTGACTCAACTTTTCATGCAATATCAAAGTCTTAAGTCCATTTTCGCAAGAGTTATAGCAAATTTTTTATTGTCGAAATTTTAGTCTTATTTTGCAATTATCGAAGCAACATATGATCGGATCAAAATTCAGACTGCCATTTTAAACCTTTGCTCATCTACTAAAAGAAGAATATTCTAAATAAGATACGTAATTACCCTATTTTTACCTTTAGCGATTTAAACGAAAAATTGTTATTTTTGACCCTTATTTGTTAAAACTAATATCCTCGTCCGAACTGTGACGGGCATATTTTCCAACAAAATCCTTATTTCTCTGGACTATTATGTTATTTATCTAATACAATGAAAGAAGAAATTACGTCATGCATTATTGCAATTACTTCGGCAAGGCAGATATAAACAGTATTTTTTATTATGTTGTCTACTTAAATTAATATAAGTATCGTTTATACTCACCACAACTTCTCTAAATTGTATTTGAAACTTTTCGGAACAAAAGCAATTCTCGCTGAGATTACCTTGATGCAACATTTTTTGTTTCTTTGTGGCAGTCACTTCTTTTGGCTTTGATATTTTATACCCCGGGGGCCCCAGGCCGTCCTCTGTTGAGTATTTTGCATTAAACAATACAGTCGAAATTAAAAAGAAGCAGAGAGCTCGAAGCAATAAGGGGAGATAATTGAAGTTTTCCCGGGAAAACAACAACTTCAGCTACAGATATGATCCTATCACGGAGAGATTGTTTTGCGTGTGTCATTCTCTTTGTTAAATGTTGTGTGAATTTTCTCGAAGTTTATTTTGGTTCATTTCGTTGTGTTATGGTGCAATATTTATCATACAAAAATTGTGAGGTATGTATATTATATTTATTTCCGTTAAATAATATTATGAGAGGAGATGTATAGAATACGGTTAGACAATAATAAATTAAGGATCAGTCTAAATGTGTATTAAGTTTTAAAATAGTTGAAATAGCCATTGAAAATTCAAAATCAATTAGGTCTGGATCCCGCGTATGAAAAAAAAGTTGATTAATGGCAAGCTGAAAATTTGTTAATAGCTTAAGGGTGTCTATTCGGATAAACTTTGATATATGGGAACACTGGAACAGGGGCAGTTTTAATTGTGGAACAGGTTAAAAATTTGGAACGGTCAGACCACGAAAACGGCACATTTATTTTGTCCGACAGAATAGACTTATACTCTCCGAACAGAGATTAAAGTTTCATGCAAAAATCAGACTGCTATTTATCACCAAATGGGCGTTTTAATGAGTGGAACATGTAGAATGTTTCAAGTGACAGGAATTATGACAGGTGATGAATAGCAATCTGATTTTTACATGAGAGTTTAATCCATGTTCGGAGAGTTTAAGTCTATTCTGTCGGACAAAATAAATGTGCCGTTTTCGTGGTCTGACCGTTCCAAATTTTTAACCTGTTCCACAACTAAAACTGTCCCTGTTCCAGTGTTTCCATATATCAAAGTTTATCCGACTAGACACCCTTAAGGTATTAACAAATTTTCAGCTTGCTATTAATCAACTTTTTTTTCATACGCAGGATCCAGACCTTAATACTAAGTCCAACAAAATAGAAACACCTTTATATTATGAACCCACAACCTCCTAAATTATACTCTTTTATTAAACTATACAAACCTGACCACCCAATAAGGCCTGTAGTTTCTTTTTATACAGCTCCGTCATATAAACTTTCAAAAAAACTGTCAGATATTATTACAGAATACACTAAATTTTCAGCTAGATTCATCGTAAAAAATACACTAGAGCTAGTTAATAAAATACAACATTTTCAATTGCCCAATAACTCCAGACAAATTTCATTTGACGTAAAAAATCTTTTTCCTAGTGTTCCTCCTACAGAAACTTTTGTTTTAGTTAAAAATCTTTTAGACCATAATATTACAAATCCGATCATTGCATTTGAAATTTTACACCTCCTTGAAATTTGCATAAATCAAGACTATTTTGAATTAAATAATCAAATATACACAAACAACAGTGCAGGACTTATTATGGGTAATTCTCTAAGCCCATTACTATCAAATATATTTATGAACCAAATTGAAACAACAATTTCTAAACATCCCGTATTTAAACAGTTCTTATATTGGTGGAGATACGTGGATAATATACTAGTATGCTTTACAGGAACTAACAGACAACTTGACCAATTTCTATCATACGTTAATTCACTTCATAGTAATATTGAGTTTACAATAGAAACAGAACAGAATAATTCCATAAACTTTCTAGATGTAACGATTACCAGACTACACAACAAACATGAGTTCTCCGTATATCATAAACCTACCCATACTGACACAACTATACACAATTCATCATCCCATCCTACACAACACAAATTAGCAGCCTACCATAGCATGATACATAGACTGACAGAAATTCCCATGACAAAAACTAGCTTCGAGATAGAACTAAACATCATTAAACAAATAGCAGTAAAATTTTAAATCAAAAACTCCATAAGAAAGCCCTGAAATTAGTGTATCCACCACCACAGAAAGAGCCCAGTACCTTCTGCTCTCTCACATATACTGGCAAGATAACAACAAAAATAGAAAGATACATAAAAAAGAAGGGAATAATACCAGCTTTCAGAACTAACAACAACCTAAGCAAATATATTAAGAACACTAAAAGCCGAAAGAAAAAGCAACTACAGAGTGGTGTGTACAAACTAACTTGTGGTGACTGTCCGAAAACGTACATCGGCCAAACTGGCAGAACTTTTGACAGACTGATAGCATGATAGCAGAACACAAAAGGGCTTTCAACAATAGAAAAACAGACACTTCTACATACGCACTTCACCTTCTAGATCATAATCATTCTTTCAATGAAGAGTTTCAAATTCTGCATATCCAAAATAAAAGCCTTATGCTATCTTTTTTAGAATCTATGGAAATTAATAAACTGAAAAATACAGATATAATTCTGAATGACCAACTCGAGACAAACAGCTCCCCACTCCTAAACCTCTTCAGTTAGAGACTTAAAAAGGCAAACACATTGTAAATTATATCACTTGAGAAAAGCACTCTGCCGAAACAGCTGTAGTCACATAATTGTAAATAATAAATTTTGTGGAAATATAGAAAACAAAAGTTTTCAGTGTTTTATTGTGAGATAAAATGAACTTCCATCAAGTAACGGTCGAATCCATCAATTATTTAAAATAGTTATTTATGAAACAGTTCGTGAAGTATGCATTTTACGAAAGCAGGCGATGTGTAGAGCACGAGCGACAACGGAGCGAGTGCTATACATTTTACTAGAAAAGATAACTAGAGGAGGCAATATCCAGAGAAGCGGCACGAATCTGAGCAAAAGACAACAGTTTACTGGTTTTGGCGATGAGTTGGTGCTTCTGTCACGTTCAAGAATAGAACTTTGGAAAGTGTTCACAAATAAGAAGAAGCTAGAAAATATGGCCTGACTATAAACCAAGAAAAAACCAAGAATATGGAAATTGGAGGGGAAAATGCAGAAGAAAATAAATGGACCAATTTAAAGAACAAATAACAGAGAGTATATTTACTTACATAACGAACAGAGCGAAACAAATAGCCAGAAGAACAAGAAACCGAGTACACAAAACCTGGGCAAACACATTAAACAGATAGGTCAAAACGGCTCTTCGACAACACCGCAGCGAAAAATGGGACAACTTTGTACAAGAGATGTACAAAATGATAAGAAGCGACAGAAAACCCATCCTCCCATTACATGGAGAAAACGGCATGGTATATACCATAGAAGAAAAGGCAGAGGTGATGAGGTCCACACTCGAAAGAGAATGCAGGTTAAACTACCACCCAGACGAGGACGTAGACTTCATGGAAGAAGTCGAACAGCAAGAAGAAAGACCAGATGATCCAGAGGACATCATCCCCCCAACATCACCGGAAGAAATAAACGAACATATAAAAAAGAGTTCACCCAGAAAAGCGCCTGGTCTAGACGAAATAACAAATAGAGCCCTAAAGTACTTGCCTGTAAAAGATGTAGTGTATTTTACAAACATAGTGAATGCGATACTAAGATATAAAATATTCCCGAATAGATGGAAAGAGGCCCATGTTATTATGATTCCAAAACCTGGCAAGAACCACACATTCCCGCAGAACTACAGGCCAATTACCAGCGATCAGCAAGATAGTGGAAAGAAATATTCTCAGCAGACTGCAAGCGGAAACAAACAGATTAGAGATAATCCCAGAAGCTCAATTCGGATTCCGAGCAGAGCACTCCAGCGAGCTACAAGTACTCAGGTTAACTGAGTACATAGCAGCTGGATTCAAATATTAGCAGTACTCTGGAGCAGCATTCCTGGACATAAGTAAAGCTTTCGACAGAGTATGGCATAAGGAGCTCATATATAAAATGCGAGGTTATGGGTACAGCGGGGCGATGACGAAGCTGATCTCCTCGTACTTAGGCGGCCGGAGTTTCAGAGTTCGAATAGGACAAGTCCTGTCCGAGCTCGGAAGCCCGGAGGCTGGAGTACCACAGGGAGCGGTCCTGTCACCTCTACTGTACACAATATACACCGCTGACGTACCTATAACACCGGGTACCCTTATGAGCCTTTACGCCGACGACACAACGATAGCGATCAAACATAGAAACGTAGATATAGCAGTGACCAACCTGCAAACAGCGTTAGAAGACATCGAGGGATGGAGTATAAAGTGGAAGATAGCCATCAACCCCGAAAAAACGCAAGCAGTACTATATAAGAAAGGAAGACAACAGCCAGAAAAACAACTGACGGTGCAGAACAACACCATCGAGTGGAAAAATGAAGCTAAATACCTAGGAGTCATCATGGACAAAGGATTAACCTTCCAAAAACACGTAGAAGCCACAGTCCAGAAGGCAAACATGGCAAGAGCAATATTAAGAGGACTCACAGGCAGAAAAAGTAAACTAAGACTAAAAACGAGGTTAAGACTAATAAATAGCATAATATTACCGGTATCAACAAACGCATCTCTCGCATGGGGACAAGTATGTAAAACTCACAAAAAGAAGATACAAGCGGTTTACAACAGCAGCCTAAGAGAAGTAGCCAGAGTCCCGAAATATGTCGCTGAAAGGTTTCTGTTCAGAGAACTACAACAGGTGAGGGTCACCGAAATGATGACAGACAAGGCGAGGGTCAAATTCGCGAAACTACAGCACCACCCAAGTCCCATACTGCGAGAGATGTTAGGGTATGACGCTTTCCACCGATGGAAGCACAAACGTCCTAAACAACAAATAGTGGAATAAAGTAAAGTAAATATAGTAAATAAAGAGAGACATAAAGAGAAAGAGAAAGCAAAGTGATTAATAATATAAATAAGTAATAGTAGATAGTTCTTAGCCTGAAAACACCAAGTGCTGAAGAAACACGTAACCAAAGCGTAGGCGCAACATCACGATCAGGTAAAGTCAGCCCTTAGAAAAATAGAAGGCGCAAGCACCAAAAAATATAAAAAACATAAAAATAAAAAATACTTGAGCACCAAGCCATTGGACTGAGCTCAGTGGGGCTTGGTACAATAACTTGGGGCCCAAGCAAGCAATTTTAGTTCCGCGGGTAAGTAATCAGAAGATACATAGAGCGCTTCACGCTGGCCTATTTTTGAATTCGATTAGGGCACCACATTGGTTTCTTATTACCCAGGATTCCATTGTGAAAAGCATTTGGCTACGATAGTTGTGCCCCCATCGCGCATCAGCGTGCTATGGGGGGGGGGGGGGGGAAAGGGATGGCCTGGGGCATTGGAGCGAGGTGGGGTGATCCCTGTTTTCACTCGGGTCAAAACCCTTCGCCCCAATAAATTGTTACACCCGAATGTACTTTTTTCACAGGTCGGGTTGAATCAAATTGCTTGCTTGTTTGTAAAAGTATTATTTCGGCGTTTTCCCACAGACTATTTATTACACATGATAGCCCAATAAATGACCGTTTTGTAGTGTAATTTCCAGGGGCAACTCCGAATTGCATGAACATTTGGATTTGGGTTCTACTTACCCTCCACTTCAAAGTTGAATTTGTGCCGTTGGTTGCTTTTACTTGGGGGGTGACATTTACCCCTTCTCGGGGGGTGAAAAACGCGTGTTTAAAATAAGGCAGGAAATGGATAAATTGACTTATTTTAAGCACGTTTTGTTCTATAAAGTTTTTTACGTAAGTCAATACTTTTCGAGTTATTCGCGATTTAAAATGTTGATTTTTCGACAAAAAAACTACGTTTTCAGACGGTTTTTCCCAAATAACTCAAAAAGTAAATATTTTATCGAAAAAAATATTTTTAACAAAAGTGTTGCCTATAAAAAACGAAAAAAATGGTGTACCAGTAAAGTCTACAAATTGAGTAGAAGCAAAGTTGTAGCTCAAGAAAAATACGTTCTTTTTCGTCTAATTCCAAATCGAATAATTCAACGCGAAATGACCGAACAAAGAAGCGTTTTTCGGGAAAACGTTATTAACATTTTTAAAGTATCGAAAAAAAGCTTATTGTTTGTTTTTTTACAAAAGTTTCCAGCATCAAAAATAAACGAGTTACACTGAAAAAAAAGTTGGCCCCTTTTTTTGGCAAAAAAATCGTGAAAACCTCCCTCTATTTACCACCCTAAATGAAATTAATCGTTTGGCTTTACCATATATTTTAACTGTATGTGTATTGTTTATATGATCTGTAAGTTTGATTGGTTTGAAGTGCTTATTTTTGAAAACATTTGGTTTTATATTAAAAAAAAAATTTCTAAAATTTTTTTAAAAATATAATTTTTTCAGAATAACTTAAAAAGTATTGGTGATAAGAAAAATCTTAAAGAGTAAAAAAATGTAGGTTTTGCTATTATAAATATGCTAGTTTCATTTTTTTTCTCCGTAAGACAAAAATTGGTTAAGATATGGCTGTTCAAAATTTGCATACACTCATGATTAGTGACCCATTCAAGCTTTCTCAAATATAACCCTTTCAAAAATAAACACTTTAAACCGGTGAGACTGACAGATCATAT
This sequence comes from Diabrotica virgifera virgifera, assembly GCF_917563875.1. Taxonomy (NCBI): domain Eukaryota; kingdom Metazoa; phylum Arthropoda; class Insecta; order Coleoptera; family Chrysomelidae; genus Diabrotica; species Diabrotica virgifera. Next base: position 192,043,881 of record NC_065450.1, on the reverse strand, counting down.
AAAAAATAGATAGGTAAGTAAATTGTTTGTAAAGCGGTAGCGAATAATTTCATTTGGGGAGCTAAACACGGAGAGATTTTCATGATTTTTTACAAAAAAAAAAGAGGGCCATCTTTATTTTGAGCGTAACTCGCTTATTTTTAATGCTAAAACTTTTGTTAACAATTAAAACAAAGCTTTTTATAAACACTTTAAAAAAGTTTAAATGGGTTTTTCTTGAAAAGTGCTTAATTTTTCGGTGATTTCACCTAGAAATATTCGATTTGGAATTAGACTAATAAGAACGTATTTTATGTTACAACTTTGTTTTTATTTAATTGATAGACTTTACTGATACACCATTTTTTTGAGTTTCTTATAAGCTACACTTTTGCTAAGGAAACTTTTCGATAAAATATTTACTTTTTGAGATATTTGCGAAAAACCGTCTGAAAACGTAGTTTTTTTGTCGAAAAATCAACATTTTCAATGGCAAATAACTCGAAAAGTATTGATTTACGTAAAAAACTCTATAGAACAAAAGTTGCTTAAAATCAGTCAATTTATTAATTTCCGGCCTTATCTTGAACGTATGTTTTTTCACCCCCGAGAAGGGGTGACTGTTACCCCCCAAGTAAAAGCAACCAACGGCACAATTTCAACTTTGAAGTGGAGGGTAAGTAGAACCTAAATCCAAATTTTCATGCAATTCGGAGTTGCCCCTGAAAATTACACGGTATCGCCGAATTTCCCTTTCATTTACTGGGCTATTATTACAAGTTCATTTTGTTTTTTAGACTGTTTTTTTAACTAACATGTGCTGTTTAACCATTAAAGCTATCCAATTATTTTGTTAAAAAATATTTACGTGTTTATAAATTATACGACACACTGCCGTTATATGAAATAATCAATAAAGTTTCCACTTCGGAATTTCATAAACAGTTTGATTAAATTTCTTTCCCTGTCAATTTTAATCACTAACAACTTAAATTATTGTAGCGTAAGTTTTAAGCGTAGTCAGTGTTTAAATACTTTGCAGGAGAGCGATGAAGGCAAATTAATTAAAAATTCTACTTCTGCTGAGTATTTCGTTGTAATTAGAAAAGTTCACGGTATACATACCAGCTAACGGCCAACTGGATTTTCATTATTTTACGGTTGTGACTGATTACCAATGTACACTTCCCATTTGAATTTCCCGTTAGCTATATCTAAACTACTGTGTTCAATAAAGATTTTTTTGATTCGTTATTTAGGCTCTGACTATTGCTTAAGAAATTTTTATATACGATAGAGAATCATTAAAAAATTTAAATATTCAACGAAAACGCAAAAAATACAAATTACAGGGAAAGTCCCAGTGATTGGCTGTATACCATAGTTAAAACTTACATAGAACGATTTGTATAATGGTAATGGTATAAAATTTTATTAAAAAACTTTAAATAGTCCAATTGGTCCATTTTAATAGAGATAGCTGGTGCCACGTGCCACTTATTAAAAGTGTGTATCTGTCCAATATGGCAACACTGCGATTATATCATGGGTCACAAACCAATTCAAAGCAATTCAGAGCAGAGAAAAAGGGGTTAGAAAAAGATGCGTTTTATCACCTGATTTATTAGTATTTAGGCTAGCATGTCATGAGGATAACTGGGAAGCTATGGTAGGCTGTATAGTGATGAGCTCGCTAATAACCGGCAAAATAACGCAAAAGATGGAAAACATAATACGTTGTACAATAAAAATAGATGAAACTAGTATAGGTGGGAAATTATCAGTAGTAATTTGACAAGAGCTCTAACATTCTATATTAATTTTAGAGTTCGATTGCAATTTGTTGCGATTATTTCATGAATAATACTGTTCAAAACCAAACCTTTATTGTAACTTATTTATGTAAGTACAAATTAGTACAATTAAACACAAAGTTTTTATAAATATTTGACGATTGGAAGTCATCACTTTTATAATTTTTAAAACATTAATTGTCATTAATGTCACTGAATGTATTTTTTTGTAGCAACGAAGGGCATCTGACGTAATATATTTAACGACGGGTAATTATCAAAAATTATCAATTTAATTCAGATTTCTGTAGCTTTCTATTGGTCAGAATCTCCTATGAATGAAATAATCGGTATAATCCTATAATTTACATTACCACTATTAATAGTTTTCACCTTTAGACGTTTAAGACGACCCAATATTTTTTCATCTATATCTAATAGAAAAAAATCTAGTGTGCATTCGATGGAGACAAAGAATTATATGGAAAAAAAATATATTGGGATGGCGGTGATATGAACTAGAATTGCCCTATCACAAGTTTAGTGTTGTAATCATTAGACCATTTGGGCGATAATGCGACAAAGACAACCATTTATAACACTAAGGTGTAATCTAGAAATAGTATATTTAAGTTTGAGTCTGTTTTGTGGCACTTTTTATTTCAAATTTAGCAAATATTATGAAAAATTCATTCAGAATAGAACTACAATTTAATTTTCCATCAAAATGAAAATACATTTTGCTCCATGTAATATTCATAAAAGCTTTTTTTAGCTGGAATATTGGGTGCGCTACTCATTTTTCCGCATTTACCGGTTTTTATTTTTGTTTTATATACCTAGTGTTTTATTTATTTTAGTTACATATTCTATTTCGTTACCTTTTTTACACTAACCGGCACAAAATTCCGCCACCCAAAATTTTTAATTAAGTTTAACAATATATAACTTTATTATTTGTACTTCTATTTTAAAGATTCTTCCACCAGTTTGTAGGTACATGTATTTATATCGTTCGTTATTATTCACGCAACAAAAAATTTTGCTTGCATGGCATTATACACGGGTCAATGGAGGTGTTGTATTTTCTCCTAACTTTAAAAAATTCTGCGAAAAAATGCAACAGCTGATTTTGTTTCATAGTCCTGTCATATTATCATGGAGGTATCACAAAAATTGTGTTTTTTGAATTATCCAAATATCGCCTTTCTTGTAAGATCTGTACCCTTTTTTGTTGTAAATAAAAGCACTGATTGACTTTTGCACTATTGAGCATTTATGGGATTAATTAAAATTATCTATTCGCCATCACCCTAGGCCTCCTGAAAATTTGGTACAGTTATGGCCCTGTTATAGGGATATCGGGCTATTCCCTAGGCAAAAATAGCACTTATATTTATTCGATGTCAAACAGATTGCGACCAGTCGTTGCTGAAAGAGGTGGACATACCCGTTATTGAATTGTTTTGTTTTGTTGTTAAGTTTATTTTGTTTTGTTAATTTTAGTGCGTTTGATATTTTTAATTGAATAAACCTTCAAATCAATGTTTTTATTTATATCTCTGACAAGGAAAGAGATATTCGAATAATTCAAAAAACAAAACCTTAGTGATACGTTCAGAATAATAAAAAAGGAGTATGAAACAAAATCAGCCCTCCAGTTTTTCCACAGAATTTTTTAAAGGTAGGCCAAAATACAACGCTTCCATTCACCCCAGTATAATGCCATCTAAGCAAAAAAAATTTGTTACCGTAATAATAACAAACGACATCAACACATGTACCTACAAACTGATGCAAGAATCTTGAAAATCGGAGTACAAAGAATAAAGTTATAGATTGTCAAACTTAATCAAATATTTTGGGTGGCGGAATTTTGTGCCGCTGAATGTATATTTTCATGGCTATAGGTGAAAATATACTCAATCTATACTCTCGGTTTAATACCAAGTCAATTTTAAGTTTCCAAAACCTATTTTGTGCAAACCTATTTGCAGTTTTTCGTGTAAAATTCTTATAAATTTATAAGAGTTTTTTATTAAATTGTACCGTGTTCTCAATTTCTATCTCCACCCCTGTCCTCTCCACTCCAGTTCCTGTAAATTTAATTCACCCGATCAATCTGTAAATATGGAAGTTACCTCAATACCTGTCACGTGCAGATAACGTGAGGTTAAGTTTAATTGAAAATTTTTACTACACTTCGCACTAAATTCGAATAACGATGTTTTGTGGTAGGGTAATGACTTGGAAGATTGAACACATATTTTTAGGTGTAGGTGGTAGAACGTAATGAAGTACAAAATAGTGGTATAAGATATTTCAGAAGTCATTTAACTGACATTTTCAATATGCACTGCAATAAATATACAGGGTGATTGATTAGTGTGATAAAGCTAATAGTAATAAATAGCAATAAAAGTTTATAACAAAAATTGTAGCCAACCTTGAGCTTCACATTAAAAAATTAGTTAGAATATTACAGGGTGTTCGATAATATAGTGCCAGACCAAACATATGTTTTTTTAAATGGAACGCCGTGTATTTTATTTTATATTTGAAGTCTTGGGCTTTGTAATGTTATACATGGTATTTATAAAGTTATAACTCATTAAAGAAGGAACTTTATATCTGAATCATTCCCTATATCAAAGGGGCTTAAATAAGGGTGTAGTCTGTCTCCGACTTTATTTAAAATATATATTAAACCATCGCTAGAGCAGTGGAGGAAACAAGTATCCGGAATGGGAATAGACATAGGCAGTGGTAAATGTCAAACAACTTTGTTTTTTGCAGATGATCAGGTAGTCGTAGCGAATGATGAGAAAGACATAGAATACATTGAGGCGACAAACTACCCCAGATAATCGAAATAATATTCGAGAATAATATTTCAATCAACTATGATAGCTATCGTCTACCCTAGACTAGCTCAATCTCCCAAGTCGTAAGTCCACCTTGTCCTAATCAAAAACATGAACAATGAAAATGCAGAATGGAGCAAATAAAACAATAGTATTTAACTAATCATGTTTATTTTTCATAAAAGACATAATTAATGTATTAAAAATTAGTTTACAAGACCTTGCCGAAACATTACAGATCAGAGATTATACTTATCGATGGCACTTAGTATCTGTCTGCGGGTTCTTGGTGTCTTGCTGTTGTTCTGCAACGGGCTCTGGGGACTTGTAGATGTTCTGTCCACCAGGCCTGAAGGTGTTAGTTGGTGGTGTGGTGTCTATGCTATGTTACTGCAGCATCGCCGGCGATATTGGGGGCTCCAGGTTCAGGGAGTCCTCCCACGAGGTGACGGGTTGTTCAATTGGCTTTTGTAATATGTCCAGAAAACCCAATTAAGAACGTCTGTTCGAAAATGTGGCTATGATGCCAGACATTGCCTTAAATAGATTTTAAAATAAACAGAAAAATATCCATTTATTTTGACAAAGAGGAAGGGTTTGACTTGACATTGACAGATTTCGTGTGTGGGCGCTTAAAATTTGAAAAGAGAAACGACAGTGCGAAGTCACTGTCATGAACCACAGAACGATTGAATAAGAATGTGAATTCTGAGATGGAACAAGAATGTTGAGATATGCCTATAAATAACGAAAGAAGGCGCCAACCAATTTTTAACGGGAAAAAAGGTAAAACAAATAGAAGAGGATTATTATTAAAGAATTATTAAAGAATATATAATAAAACAGTTATTTGAAAATAAAATAGCAAAGATGTGGCGTTTGTAACGTTACAACATGTTTAGGAAACTACAGAAAGAATATGAAAACTGGGGCCTTAATATGAATATGCCAAAGACAGAGTATCTTAAAATAGGGGATGATGAAGAAGATCCATAAGTTAGAAATTAGAACCACAAAAACATGTGATGAATATAAATATCTCGGATCTATAATATCTAAAGAAGGCACTACCAAAAGAGACATTGAAAAGAGAACGCAGCAGGGCAAAAAAGCGATAAATATTCCAAGCTCTCTACTGTGGTCTAAACATATAAGACAAAAAACGAAATTGACAATCTATCGTACTTTGGTAGAGCCTATTATGACTTATGTGGCAGAAGTTTGGCAGACGACGAAAAAAGATAGAAAAGGAATAAAAGTAGTAGAAATGGATTATCCAAGGAGGGCGTGTCGTATATCTAAAAAATATCACATCAGGAATCAGTGGCAGCTTGTCCTATGAGGCAGGTGAGACAGTGCCTCATCAGTATATCGATCGACTATTTACGTTATTTCGTTGTTTTATAATCAGTTTTTTAAATATAATTTAGCTTTTTGAAATTTCCTAAATACCTTTATTTTTATGAAAAAAATTCAAATCCGTACGGCCCTGACTCTTTATCTTTTTATCCGTCCTCCACGTACCAGTATTATATGCATATATGCATCATGCATCTCATTCCAACTTTCTCAAATCCTTACAGTTGAAGCTAGCCTCACACCATCTGCAACAGTATGGGACAACGCCAACAGTAAAACCGGCAAAATTTGAAAAATGTGCCACCGATTCTAGGAGCAAAATTCATCCATCCTTGAAGCTGGCCTCAGGCTCCGCGGAACGGAATAGGAATAGCCGAACGGCCTCAGGCTCCGTGGAACGGAATAGGAATAGCCGAACTGAACCGACTACAAGCACCAAGTCGATTGCAGATCATAGCTTTCTATGCATACGCGGTATATACGAATGGTATATTTTAGAAGTTTATCGATATGTATTTAAAACATTGTTCATTTTAAATCATTGTTCATTATCGCCTAATATATTATTCTAAAGCTATTTCTTTGTGGCATTTTAGTCCAGAAAGCCACTGCGCATCCGCTAGGAAAAATATTCTAATTAGGATGTTTTGCACAATATTACTCAAAAAGGACCCCTTTTAACAAATTTGCATGCTGCCAGGACCAAAAGTTGGTCAAAAATTGTATAAACGTTTTTTTTTTGTTTTTTTCCTAAAATTATTTTTTTTGCATGGAACAACATTTTTTTAGGTTTTTTGGATCATTCCAAACAGAAAAGGTCTTTGGTGACTTTTCTCTAAAGTTGACAGTTTTTGACATATAAGCGATTAAAAATTGAAAAATTGCGAAATCGGCCATTTTTAACCCTCAAAAGCTATGTGAAAAACTGAAAATTTGAATGTTGGCAGGGTAGGTAGATATTCTTTAAACATCGATTGATGAAATCCCGAAGAGTTTTTTGCAATACAATATTCAAAACTCCTTTGTTTTTTAATTGCTAATCAAGCGTGTCGACACTATTTTCCACCGTTGCATGTGTATGCAGTATGGTGCAAATCTTCTTCTTCTTCTTCTTCTTCTTCTTCTTTTATATAGGCAGTACTGCCTGTTTTCCTTCAACAGTGCCTTTCATTCTGCCCCTAAGTTGTCATTCCATCTTTTCCTTGGGCGTCCTATACTTTTCCTGCCTAACGGTGACTTGTCCCTGGCTATTCTGACTATCCTTGATTCAGACATCCTGCTTATGTGCTCATTCCACTCTTCTTTTCTGTTCTTTACCCAGGTATTTATATTGTCTACTCCACATATGCGTCTGATTTCCTCACTTCTTACCCTATCTTGTAGTCCTTTTCCAGCAATCCTTCTTAAGATCTTCATTTCGTTGGTTTCCAGATGTCTTCGTGTTTTGCTTGTATCTGGTCTTGTTTCGGCCGTGTTAGTCATAACTGGCCTAATAACTGACTTATATATTCGGGCCTTTGTTTCCAATCTTAGGTGTTTGTTTTTCCAAATTCAAATTTTCAGTTTTTCACATAGTTTTTGAGTGTTAAAAATGGCCGATTTCGCAATTTTTCAATTTTTAATCGCTTATATGTCAAAAACTGTCAACTTTAGAGAAAAGTTACTAAATACCTTTTCTGTTTGAAATGATCCAAAAAAACCTAAAAAAAGTTTGTTGCATGCAAAAAAATAATTTTAGGAAAAAACAAATAAAAAACGTTTAAAAAATGTTTGACCAACTTTTGGTCCTGGCAGCATGCAAATTTGTTAAAAGGGGTCCTTTTTGAGTAAGATTGTGCAAAAAATCCGAATTAGAATATTTTTCCTAGCGGATGCGCAGTGGCTTTCTGGACTAATTATGTAATTTATTATTCTAAATGGGAAATAAGCTACAATTTAACTTAAAAAATGATTTTATTAACGTTTCTACTTCCACATCGGACGTTAACATAAAAAAGTAATTTTTAAGTGTTTCAAAAATGTTGTATTTTGTGTTTGTGTTTTTTTTTTTGTAAAATATATAACTAATAAATTATTGTTTTTTATTTATTTGATACATTTACATACAAAAGTAGTTTTTAAGTGTTTCAAGAATGTTTTATGTTGTGGTTGTGTTTTTTTTTTGTAAAATTTTTTTGAACATACTTACCAGAGTGAGAAAAAGATTTAAGCGAATAATATTGCAACAGGATTCCCACAGCCTTAGCTCATTCCCCATATCTTCCACGATTTTTGAAAAAACGCACACTCTTTTGTTATGTAAAATTTGAAGTTTTCGATATGGAATTGGAATTCAAAATAACCCTATGCACTGAGGCTGAAAGCATTTGAGTCGATCGCATTCACTGGAAAAGTTTTAGAGAACTAATCAACAGCAAATATTTCTTGAGGATTTTTTGTCCTGAATTCTTTGTGGGGATATTTTAAATAAAAATTTTTGTAGATTATTTGGCCGGGATTTTTTGTGGGGATTTTTTGTCCGGGGATTATTTGTCCGTTGATTATTTGTCCGGGGATTATTTGTCTGGGGATTTTTGTGGGGATTTTTTGTCCGGGGATTATTTGTCCGGGCTTATTTGTCTGGGGATTTCTTGTCCATGGATAATTTGTGAGGATTTTTTGTCCAGGATTATTGGTCCTAGATTAGTCCTAGTGTTATGACGTCACAAAATCGACCTTCCGGTCATTAAAGAGAAGCTAACCATAATAATAAAGTTCCTCAGGTGTAGTGTGCCTCACCATCTTCCACTATCACGAGCCGCCCCTGTCAGGAATGAAGATATTAGAAGGAGGACATACACCTATGGTATATTCCAGTGTATATAGAATTTAAACTACACAACTAGTATGGTATGGTCACGTGAAACGAACGAATGAAGACAGATGGCCAAAGAAAGCTTTAAGTTACATACGACACCAAAGAGGAAGAATGGCCTATTCTAAGTCGTCGAATTAAAATGTTGTTTTTCCGTGTCATGGAAGGAAACTCAAGTTTTTTTATAGATGGATGGATATCACGAAGCTTGGAAGGGATTTTGTTCCAGTGATCTTGCCAAGACATTAGGATAGTATTTTTAAAAAACGATTGTAGATCCGTATGTAATTGTAAGTTTTCAGTTTTCTCATTATAAGAAGAGACTTGTTTAGCAAAGTGGTCGGCGAGTTCGTTACCAGGGATTCCCACATGAGACGGAATCCAGACCATGGTTATGGATACTCCCAGTGAGATTAGACTATCGAAAGAGTTTTGGATAGCTTGGACCAACGGATGTACCGTATACATACTTTTAGAGAATGGATAGACGCTAAAGAGTCGGTACATATTGCTACCTTTTTACGTCTTGGAGATAGCGAGTTTGCGGCTTGGAGGATAGAGAAGAATTCGGCTGTATGTATGCAACAAAAGAGCGGGAGATTGCAAGATTTGATTAGTTCTGTGTTTGAGGTTACCGCACTTCCAACAGCTATTGGGCTCTTAGAAGCATCTGTATATAGTCTGGGCTGATTATCGGAGAATAGGCCATTTTTGGGAAAAGTTATTTACCAGCAATTTTATTGCTGGAATCGAATTATAAGATCCTATATATTAATAATATAGGTATGCAAAGTCCTCACATAGTGTGCTACTTTTTTTATAAACAAAATGGCGCCCGAAAATCGTGTTTTTTTCAATTATTGCTCTAGAACTCCGAAGATTTTAATTTTACAACAAAAATACACAAATAAAAATTCACCGTGATTAAATTATGCATAGAGACGTGTTTTTCCCGATCTGTTCCGACGAAAATTTTCCTCGGAAAATGCGGGTTTTCCCAACAAAATCTTTAATTTTCAAATAAAATTTTAGATAAGTAATTATTTACCACTAATTAAATAATTTGGTGACTTAAAAGCCTTCTTGGTTTTGATTAATGTTCCAGAAGCTGGTGAAAATTAAACGAATATTTTAGCAACAATTCAATTGTTAATTAATAATTTACGGTCGCAATAATAACCAAAATAATTATGATGTACTGATCAAACTTTGAAATCTTATAAAGATGAAATTCCTATTTAACATTTTGTCAACAAAATATAATTTTTTTATTTTTTTGCATAATCTTTAAATGTTTCAAAAAAATAGTTATAAACAAATTAACGTTTCTCAGAAAGTTTTTATAATATTATAATTTTAAAAAATAGCTAAAATGCGCATTTCAAATATCTTGAAAATGAATGCTTTAAAACTTTTTTGCAACCATTTGCAAAAAAGTTATGAAACAGCAAAGTAAACATACTATTACTACGGTGTTAATAATTTTTTTTAATTCTTTCAAAGCTTAAAAGTGAGTTTAAAGTACAAGCTAATTATTTATAAAACAATATCGATTATCAGCTTAATGGTTATGTTTTAATTAAAGATTATAAAATATATTTTTTTTGTAATTTACACGCGCAAAAGTAGAATAATACAGTACCGTAGCTACCCGCCCACATACACAACTCGCGCGAGTTTAAGCGTGTCAGTCGCTTCGAGTGAACATTTTATCTCTCGCTCTGTATCAAGCCTACTTTCGCGCTAGAAATTACAAAAAAAAAATTATTTTTAATCTTTGATTAAAATATAACCATTGCACTAATTTTTGACATTCTTTGTGAGTAATTAGATTGTACCATATACTCACTTTTAAGCTTTGAAACAATTAAAACAAATTATAAACAATGGAGATATCGTATATTTATTTTGCTGTTTCCTAACTTTTTTGCAAATGGTTGGAAAATTTTTTTAAAGCATTCATTTTCAAGACCTATGAAATACGCATTTTAAGTATTTTTTAAAATTAGAATATAATAAACAATTTCTAAGAAATGTTAATTTGTTTATAACAATTTTTTTAAACATTTAAAAATTATGCAAAAAAATGAAAAATTTATATTTTGTCGACAAAATATTAAATAGGCATCACACCTTTATAATCTTTCTAAGTTTGATCAATGTCTCATGATTATTTTGGTTGTTATTGCAACTGTAAATTGTTAATTAACAATTGAATTGTTGCTAAAATATTCGTTTCATTTTAATCGGCTTCTGAATTTATAATCTATACCAAGAAAGCTTTGATTTCACCAAGCTATATAATTATTGATAAATAATTACTGGCCCAAAAAATTTATTTGAAAATTCGAGATTTTGTTGGGAAAACCCACATTTTCCGAGGAAAATTTTCGTCGGAGCAAATCGGGAAAAACATGTCTCTATGTAGAATTAAATTGGGGTGAATTTTTATTGGAGTATTTTTGGTGTAAAGTTAAAATCTTCGGAGTTATAGAGCAATAATTGAAAAAATACGATTTGTCGGCGCCATTTTGTTAATAAAAAAAGTAGCACACTATCTGTGGACTTTGCATACCTATATTCATAATATATAAGATCTTATAATTCGATTAAAGCAATAAAATTGCTGGTAAATAACCTTTCTTTGTACTTTACTAATTAGACCAACGTATTATAACTATTTTTTTTTTCAAAATTTAAAGATTATGCAAAAAAAAGAAAAATTTATATTTTGTCGATAAAATATTAAACAAGCATCTCATCTTTATAATCTTTATAAGTTTGATCAACGTATCATGATTATTTTGGTTATTATTGCGATCGTAAATTGTTAATTAACAATTGAATTGTTGCTAAAATATTTGTTTAATTTTCACCGGCTTCTGGAATTACAATCTATACCAAGAAATCTTTGATGTCACTAAGTTATTTAATTATCGATTAATAATTACTTACCTAAAACTTTATTTGAAAATTATAGTTTTTGTTAGGAAAACCCGCATTTTCCGAGGAAAATTTTCGTCCGAGCAAATCGTGAAAAGCATATCTCTATGCAGAATTTATTTTCGGTGAATTTTTATTTGAGTATTTTTGTTGTAAAGTTAAAATCTTCGGAGTTATAAAGCAATAATTGAAAAAAATACGATTTGTCGGCGCCATTTTGTTTATAAAAAAAGTAGCACACTATCTGCGGACTTTGCATACCTATATTATTAATATATAGGATCTTTTAATTCGATTCCAGCAATAAAATTGCTGGTAAATAACTTTTCCATGAATTTTGCTAATTAGTCCAGAGTAATATAGAATTTGGTCGAATTTATTGTTAGCAATTAATTCCTTAAAGGTATGCCTTAGAATTTGTGGATTGGTTTGATGCTTATCATAATTAGTTAGCGTGAGATTAAAATTTGCTATCGATTTATTCCAGGGAGGTTTAGGAGACATTATTATTGGGGTTGTGACTGAGAGATCGATGTTATTCAGATGTGGAGAGAGATATTGTGGCAAAGATTGAAGTTTAATTGGAGAAGCAGAGTTTAAAAGGTCAGTTTTTAGTAACTTATGGGCTGGATTTTCAGTATTAGCAGATATTCGAGACGAATATTTCAAAAGGAATTGCCGTCGACGTTACCAGAGGGGAACTTCATTAGCTTCTCTATATAAGCTCTCTGCTGGGCTCGACCTGAAGGCTCCAAGGCAAATTCGAAGTGCAGAGTTATGTACAGAATTAAGAAGTTTTAAATCAGATGGACTAGCTGATATATAAATAAAACTACAGTAGTCTATTTTAGAACGAATAAGACATCTATAAATCTTAAGAAGGGAGTCTTCATCTGAGCCCCAATGAAGATTGGACAGAGTTTTTAGTATATTCAGATTAGTCATGCACTTTGTTTTGAGATCTTTTAAATGGAATTTCCAGGTAAGTTTGCTATAAAACGTGAGTCCTAAGATCCGTATACTCTTCACGACAGGTAGTAAGGTACTATTTATGGATATTTTAGGATTTATAGTACTGGCTGTCCTGCGGGAAAACTTAATGATTTTTGTCTTCTCAACAGAAAAGTTAAATCCACTCATTAAAGACCATTCAATCAATTGATCAGTGGCATTCTGAACCAGTTTGCAAGTGGCAACTCTGTCTTTGCCTCGACAGAAAATTATTTAATCATCAGCGTAGAGAGAGAACTTGACTGGAAGCTCAATTTTTTTACAAATATCATTTAGAGCAAGTATAAAAAGTGTAGGACTCAATACCGACCCTTGAGGAACGCCATTAGTTTGTTTGAAAGTTCTGGAGATTTTGCCATTTTCCCTTACGTTAAAAATGTTAGGTATTACTATCAGAGATAAAGTAACAAACCTAGAAATAAAAAGAAAAACAAGAGTCACGGATGCGGTTGAAAGAATAGTCATGAATAATTGGATTTGAGCCGGATATTATGCCAGATTGACGGATGATAGATGAATCAGAAAGATTCTGGAATGGCGATTCTGAAAAGGCAAGAGGTATTTTGAACCAGAGGATGAACTCAGAATTGATGGACGGATGATATCAACACCACAAATTGGATACAAGAAGCTAAAGATAGAAATAGGTGTAAAATTTTTAAACGAGAAAGCTACGTTCAGCAGTGGACAAATATAGGCTAATTATTAATGTTTCCTTTGTTCCATTTCCTGTTCAGACCGGCTACTGATATTATTTGTTCTACCTAAATATGTGTACTTCCTACCAGAATCAAATAGAATGTTCTCATCTGGTTTTCTGTTGCGTTCCCAATATACAGATATTTTGTTTTTGACAGATACGTATATAACTCCATTCTTCATATTCTTTAAACAACCTTTACACGTAAATTATAGATCATTTCTGTGTCCTGGGTTATAGCCAATTGGTCGCCAGCAGCATGAAGGGTATATACCTAAATATTCTGCTCATTCATTTGTATGCACATTCTAGAGCGGGATCTTCTACATCTTCTTAAGTCTTCATTTAAATTTTATTTTAAACAGATCCGGAGAAGTACAATATTCCTGCCACACTTTCGATAGGGTATTTCCTATTATAATGTTTGACGTATTTTATTTCTGGACCTCGGAGGTAAACTACACTATGCCATTTTAAGCAACTTTTCAGTAGAGCAGTTTGAATATTTTAAAATCCTCTATATCCCATAATTAGGTATCTGTCGCTTTGAAAGACAATGTGATCGTATTTTAATCATACCATATAACTAGTGTGTACAGTCCATCTAATAAAACGTTAAAATTTGCCCTAATTACTGTAATTAATGTTAATTTACAGTGACATAGTGCAGTTTACCTCTGATAGGTTTGATCTATATTTATAAAATATTTCTGGACCTCGGAGGTAAACTACACTATGTCGACATGGTGTTGTTTTGTTGTTATTTCTCTAATAGGTCTGTAATACATGTTGTTATTTCTGTTTCTTTTATAACTTTTTGAAGTTATACTTCTGTAGGCGCGATTGAGAGTAAAATTTCATAATACTGCGCGCATGCGCATACAGACAATATGGCGTTTAGTTGCTAGACCTTTCTAGTTATTTATAAATATATCAGCGCAACAAGGAGTGTGAAAGAATATATTAGTGTTTTTAGTAAATATATTTATTATAATTTTTGTGTCTTTGGATTTGTCTTCCTTAGGAGTAAGATCAGTATTATTGAAACATTTTATTGTATATTTATTATAGTCTTATCTGTCTTTCCAGTAAGAAATTCGATTACATTCAGAAATACATACACAATCTAGAACTAACCTTATGTTGAATTCTCCTCTATTCGTCATGTGCAGCTATTATAATGCCTTAAGTATTCACTGCGATATATTTAACTGCAGTTTAAAGCAACTTATTTCTATAGCCAAGATCTACCTAGGTGATTAATAATTTATTTCTTTACGTTCAATAGTATGTTGTTCGTTGCTAATCTTTCAAATTATATATCAGCGCAAATAAGCCATTAAAATAATATATTACAGTGCCGTCAAAAAAAATCTTTACATTGCCAAATTAATTACGAAATGTGAAGACAATTTGCATGCGTTCTGTCTGCACTTGGAGGGGCGGGTAGGGAAGGGGGATAGCGTATTTGCGACGGCAATTATCTGTAGTTTACGGACCGCTTGGCTTATTTAGGGTATTCTACGCATTTGCACTGTAAACAGTTGGCTTTGTGCGGGTAGTCAGGGTTAAACTTCTTCTCATTTACCACGTAAAGTTTGAGATCGCCAAATTCTAAATTGAACTGACAAATATGGGTCGAAATAAACTCACAAAAGAGGAGAAGGTTAGTGCTTTAACATTGCCGGAGAAAGGAGACTCTGTAATTACCGTAACACGTGATATTGTTGCTTCAAGAAGGGCTATTTATCAACTGAAACATTGAAGCCGAACGTTTCAGTTGATAAATAGTCCCTCTTGAAGCGCCAATATCACGTGCTATGGTAATTACAGAGTCTCTTTTCTCCAGTAATGTTAAAGCACAAACCTTCTCCTCTTTTGTGAGCTTTTTTCGACCCATATTTGTCAGTTCAATTTAGCATTTGACGGTCTCAAACTTTACGCGGTAAATGAGAATAAGTTTAACACCGCACAAAGCCAACTGTTTACAGTGCAAATGCGCAGAATACCCTAAATAAGCCAAGCAGTCCGTAAACTACAGATAATTTCCGTCGCAAGTACGCTATCCCCCTCCCCTACCCTCCCCTCCAAGCGCAGACAGAACCCATGCAAATTTTCTTCAAATTGGGTGATTTATTTGGCAATGTAAAGATTTTTTTTTGCCGGCACTGTATTAGTGTTTTTTAGTAAATGTATTATTTATTATAATTTTTGTGTCTTTGGATTTGTCTTCCTTGGGCGTAAAATAATTAAATATCTTTTTTGATATTTCACTTGTCACCGTGATGTGTAATTATGTATATCCGAAACGTCAATAACAGACGCCTTGATAGCCTGGTTGGTAGGGCATTGGACAAGGGATCGAGAGATCGCGAGGTCGCGGCTTCAAATCGAGGACGATTCATATTTTTCTTTTTTTTTATTTTTGGCATTGTTAAGTTTTGGTTAATTTTTGGTAATTATTGTTAATTTTTTGTATTGTAAATGTTAAGTATATTTAATTCGTTGAAATTATATAACAGAAGTATAACTTCTTACATGCGTACAAAGTACACACACATACTTTTTTTTTTAATTTAGAATAATTTTTAGTGATGCATAACTTTCAAACCTATGTGTATAATACCATAGTCCAAGTAATGAAGCTTGAAATAGGACAAAACCTCGCAATTTTTACAGAATGTATGGATTTGCTTGAAAATTTCAGAATAAGTAGTGGATAGTCCAAGGATCAAAATCTATATGATGCCGAAAGGCGCTTTTACCATGGGGGTGGTTGCCACCCCCTGTTGGGGGTGGAAATTTTTTATTACATTTTGACCGCAAAAGTTGGTAAAAACGTTCATTCTAAACAAAAAATGTTCGATACATTTTTTTGATAAAATTAATAGTTTTCGATTTATTCGCTATCGAAAGTGTTAGTATTATATCGAAAAATCAATGTTTTTAATCAGTTTTCTGCTAATAACTCCAAAAGTTTTCGTTTTATCAAAACAACCCTACTTAACAAAATTGTACTATTTGAAAAAATAAATAAAACCGTGTTTTTTAATTTTCTTTAAGACCAACAGTAATTAAGATATACTTTATTATATGTTAGCTCTCCTTTGTCAAATGATAAATATTGTAGTTTCAAAGTCAAAAGACGGGAAAAATATGCTTTTTTCGAGAATAACTTGTTAAAACTAATTTAAAGAATTTAAAAATATCTATTTCTAGAAATAAAAAAGAAGTCTCTAGCTCAAAAATAAAGTGAATTATAATGAAAAGTATATCAGTTCCTATTTTTTTCAGCGCAAAAGTGGTCGGAAGCAACCCCGTAATCACCACCCTAATTAAAATTAGTCATTGACCTTATTTAGTCTTATTTATTTATGAATTATTAATAGGTTAGAGAAGTTTGACAGACTTAGAATGATTCGTTTTTAAAAAAGGGAAGTTAACAGCGATTAACGAATTTTTGTAGTTTGGAAAAAATGGCTTTTTCTTCTGAATAGAAAGATTAGCATCAGAGAAGTGAAAAAATGTTTAAATATTGAATTGTAGCTAATTTAATTCTCAAGAATTTGGTGTCAAAAAAATTTTCCTGTAACAAAACTTAAGTGAGCTATTGACAATTAAAACTTGTAATAGCATGCAAAAACCACCTTTACCAACCCTTTCAAAGTCACCTCCTTTTGTGACTAAGGATTTTAATAAGATTTAATATTAATAGACGTGTAGATATTGTAAAAGCCTACAAAATTCTTTTATAGCAAACTTTCTAAGATACAAAATAAAAAGTTACGGTTCAAAAATCAATATATTTTTTTGAGAAAAAAAAAGGAGAAATCTAATTGTAAGCATAATAATGTAAGTTAGCGGTGTTTGTAGTCATTGGCCTTATTCATTCTTCTTTATTTGTGTATTATTAATAGATTCTAGAAGTTTGACTGGCTTAAAATGATTAGTTTTTTGAAAATTGAAGTTAAAAGCGAATAAAGAATTTTTGTAGTTTTGTAAAAAATGCAATTTTCTTCAGAATAGAAAGATTAGCATCAAAGATAGGAAAAAATGTTTAAATATGAAATTGCAGGTTAGTTAATTCTTAAGAACTTGGTGTGAAAATTTTTTTTCTACGACAAAAATTGAGTGAATAGTAAATGAGTATACTATAGAAGAACATTGATTTTTTCCATATAAAACTAACACTTTCGATAGCGAATAAATCGAAAGCTATTAGTTTTATCAAAAAATGTATACAACATTTTTTGCTTAGAATGAATGTTTTTATCAATTTTTGCTGTCAAAATATAAAAAAAGATTTGCACCTCCGAGATGGGGTGGCAACCATCCCCATAATAAAAGCGCCTTTCGACATCATATAGATTTTGATCCTTGGACCATCCACTACTTATTCTTAAATTTTCAAGCAAATCGATCCATTCTGTAAAAATTGCGGGGTGGAAAGCTTCGGTTCCTGGACTACCATTCGAAATAGAAACACCAATTTTTAATTCTACGAGAATTAAAAATTGGTGTTTTAAAAAATTTAAAAATTAAAAATTAAAAATTGGATCCTACAACATTCACAAGAAATAATACGAGGAAAATATCAATACCATACATAAAAGGACTATCCGAGAAACTTAAAACAATAGGAAATAAATTCAACATTTCAACAACATTCAAAACAACCAACACATTGAGATCTATTCTATCTAAAACTAAACCTAACAATGAACAAGAAAGGACAAAGAATTGTATTTATAAAATACCTTGTGAATGCGAACAGTTTTATATAGGTGAAACATCAAGACCATTAAACGTTAGAATAAGTGAACATCAATCTTATATTAAAAATAGAGAATTTGATAGATCTCAAATATGTCAACACGCATGGGATAATGAACATAGAGTTCAGTGGAGAGATTCAAGTATAGTCCTGAAAGAAACAGATAGTAAAAAGAGAAAAATCAAAGAAGCGGCTCTAATTATGCTAAACGAAACCAATTGTGTCGCAAATTCCTCGGTGGAATGCAGTAGGATGTGGATACCCATACTGAAAGAGGAAGTCAATAGAAAGAAAATACCACAATTAGTAAGTCAATAGTCGAGTTAGTACATATTTTATATTTTAGTATTACTTATATACCCATGTATTATTGATATTATTTATAATTTAAACAAAATTATAGTAAAGTCAGAATTTGGTATTAATTTTGAGAGTAAATTAAATGTAAGACCAAATACTTACGATGTCGGGATAGTATCACGAGGTTTTTCCTGGTTTTCCCTCGTGATTTACTATGAGATCTCTAACGCGAGAATTTTAATGTCACCGTTGCATGTGGTTGTCTTTTTAAAGACAGATCACATGCTATGATTTTTTTGTGACGGATATTCTTGAGTTGGGGTTGATTTCATGTAATCGAATGAACTATCTTTCAGTAAAGTCGTCCCAGGAACGCAACTCATAAATATTGGCAATATCATTTTAAAGTCTTCTACTTTAAAATGTATCATGTGTATCTGAATTGCCGATATAAATGAGTCAAATTAAATAAATTATTAGAAGAATTTTTTTACTGAGCAACAACATTTTTGTTTATATTAATAGTATTTTGTATTTTGACAACGGCACCCGATTTGGGCGTCGAAACGTTAATAAAAAATCATTTTTTAATAATATTGTGGCTTATTTCCCATTCTAAATAGTTAAAACCAATTTTTAAGAGAAGGTACACAATATTTTTTGTTGATTGTTTATTACAATGTATTAATAACCACGATTTTTATAAAAACAAACAATTTTGTAACTATAAAGAAAGAATAGATAAAAACAAAGATCTTTATTTCTGTTAAGAAGAACAGTTACCTATGACCCGTTTGCCGCTAGGTGCTCAGTGCACTAAGTCAACATAGTGTTGTTTGCCATCAACACACAGTTAGTAACTATGAGGTAAAAACACCCAAGTTTACATAGCGCTTTTACCTCTCAAATTATTTGAACATAGGGTTCTATTTTTTTGGTAATTTCGTTTTCCTGGTCATTAGTACCAAGTGTAGTATACCTCTAGAAAACTCTTGGAGAGCCGAGTGAGTTAAAGGAATAAAAACAAAACAACACCATGTCGACATAGTGTAGTTTACCTCCGAGTTCCAGATTTGTAAATTTGCTTTATATACTGCTGCAATAATCATAATATATTATTTATTTGACAATTTCCCAGGATTTATTATAGTTTTTTCCGGTACCGTAACATATGCTTTTGTCAAATTAGCAAAAAAATGGACCTCTGGTTACGTGATACCTATTTTTTCTTCAGCCAGTTGACTTATAATAAAAAAATGATCGAGATATGATCTTCCTGCTAGGAATATGATTTCATATTTATTTTTAGGTACGGTAAGGATAATAATTACTTCTAGTTCTAAGACTAAATTTAAGTTATTTATTACATGTCATGCAGACTAGGGTGGGTCGAAAAACAATAATGTTTCATTTTTTAATCGCTATACCGCGGAAAACTTGCCTTTGGAGTATATAAGTAAAATGCAAAGTCAAATAAAGTTATATATTGAACCCCCAGCTAGCGCATCACACTTAAAATTTAGTTTTTTTCAGAAATCAAGACATTTTTCAATTATTTTTAAAATCTTTAGCCAATAATATTTGAACGTGCTCTAGTGAAAACTGTTTAGTTAATAGTTTAAAAAATAAGAAATAAATTTGAAACAGACAATATCTTTTAATTTGCGGTAGCGCAAAATACTCAAAAATTGTTAAAATTCACATATTAGCACCTTAAAAGAAGGTGTGGGCTAGTGTGTTGTGTTGGGTGTAATTAGCACAATCCATTTTTTGTTCTTTTACTTTACACTCCATTTAATTGGAATATAATTATTATAGTGTGTTTAAGGTTATAATTGATATAAATAAAACAACTTATACTTTTAATAACATGTTTAATTGAAAAAAAAAGAAACCAAATTATAGAAAAACAATGTAAACAAATTAAATGAAATTTTGACTTTAGAAAGAGTCTTTTACTCACTATTGCTGAGTGGGTAGTTGAAGCTGCGCTTGCTGTCAAACTTTGGCATCGAACCTCTGGATGCTACGGCAGATCTTATGAAACCATCTCATTACTTAGCACCGACGACTTTTTTAGATGCTTCAGTGACTTACTTGACGCATCGTTCCACGGCTTGACTATGACCTTTTAAATTTTCCAAAGTTCCAATCCTCGGGTGTTTCACCAGCAGTGATTTTAACCCAAACTTCATCATCAGAGACTCTCCGTAACAGTGATGGTGGTGTAATTTCAGTGGTGTTCCAATCAAATAATTCAGTAGAGTCAGTCGCATGAAAGGTGATTTTTGGAGGTCGAAAAACCCTAATTGTTTCTGTTTCTGTAGCTAACATCCTTGCTTTGATTATTCTTCGGAATCCTAATTCTCTTATCTGTTTCCCTTCATCCACTATCATCCTCAGTAGCAAATTTTCTGGGTGAGAAAAATGCATTTCTTTCGATTACAAGATCAACTACTTTAATCAAATTCTCTGGTAGAAATCTGGTTGATTTGATAGCCTCAAAAACGTGTTCAGGTCCATCTGTTATTTATTTGCTGTACTTTATTTTGAACCATACAGGCATGCATGATTTAAAAATGAATGATACTAACAATTTATGTTCAACTGAAGACGTTTCCACACTTACATACAGTCTCAAAACTCTGTTCATCATCCAGCCTCAAAAGTCCACTGCTGAACATAGGCCTCCTCCCCTCGTTTCTAACCCAATCTATCCTGCGCCGCTCTCATCCAGTTTTTATTTACCTTTCTTAAGTCGTCAGTCCATCTTGTAGGCGGTCGACCGACGCTTCTCTTGGCCTCCATTCCAATAACCTCTTCGTCCATCGCCCATCTGTCATTCTGGCTATGTGACCTGCTCATCTCCACTTCAAACTGGCTATCCTCTCGATGACGTTAGTCACTGGCGACTGACGTCAAGGTGACTGACGTCAAAACTCTGTTAGCTGTAGTCAACCATCGAGAGTGGGAAAATGGACCCGGCTCTCGAACAGATAAGTTCACAGGGCAGTTGCCTGACTTTATCGCACAACTTATATCTAGAAGATACTATTCATCTTTACTCAAAAGATTGCGATTAACTAGTCCTCCTAGTGATTAGGAACGAGATGGTTTCATAAGATCTGTCGTATCATCCAGAGCTTCGATGCCAAAGGTTGACAGCAAGCGCAGCTTCAACGTACCCACTAAGACATAATGAGTAAAAGACTCTTCCTAAAGTCAAAATTTCATTTAATTTGTTGACATTGTTTGGCTACAATTTGGTTTCTTTTTTGTTTCAATTAAACATGTTATCAAAATTATAAGTTGTTTTATTTATATCCTTTATAACTTTAAACACACTATAATAATTCTATTCCAATTAAATGGGGTGTAAAGTAAAAGAACAAAAAATGGATTGTGCTATTTACACCCAACACAACATACTAGACCACACCTTCTTTTAAGGTGATAATATGTGAATTTTAATAATTTTTTAGTATTTTGCGCTACCGCAAATTAAAAGATATTGTGTGTTTCAAATTTATTTTCTATTTTTTAAGCTATTAACTAAACAGTTTTCACTATAGCACGTTCAAATATTATTAGCTAAAGATTGTAAAAATAATTGAAAACTGTCTTGATTTCTGAAAAAAAAACTAAACTTTAAGTATGATGCGCTAGCTGGGGGTTCAATATATAACTTTATTTTACTTTGCATTTTACTTATATACCCCAAAGGCAAGTTTTCCGCGGTATAGCGATTAAAAAATGAAACATTATTATTTTTCGACCCACCCTAATGCAGACTGCTAAAAGTTTTTAAACAAATATTTTGATTATTCATCAAGTATGTCGTTAGTCCTTAATGTGATGGATTTCGAAGCAGATTGTGTCTTTTAAATGAACTTTACACAGATTTTTGTATTTCAGTCATCAGCTAAGAATATGGATGATTTAAATAACTGTTCCGGCTAATGTCGAGAGAGAGGAAAAATTTTTTAGAGAATATATGTACAAAAAGAAATGCTAGTTATCACACAAAAAACTTTTTTTTTGAAACTACTATGTTATAGCCAGTAAACCAGTCAGAATTATTTAGCCACGAGTAAAGTAAGTATAATTAGTTTAATTATGTTTTTGTGTTAAAATTATTAGCAATTATTAAACAATAATTATTACCTCTAGTACATAAAATAGCAAAGTAATTCTGAATTACATTTTATAGGAATATTTATAATACATTATAAATTACTTTGTGTATGACGCTACCAAAATTTAAAACCTGTTTCTTAAAAATTCTATTGTAATAATTACTTCATTACCTATTAAAAAAAAACAAAGAGCCATACAAAAAAGTAATTAATCGAAAAAAGTGTGAACTAAAAAATTAAAACGACTTAAAATAATTTAACTAAACACAATTCAAAAAATTTAAGGTCTCTTCCTTCCCAGACCATTTCCAAAGATCATGGAGGAGATGAAATGGTCGTCCAATCCATCCCCAGGGCTTTTTCCTTTAATATCTGTCTGTAATCTCTTTCGTACTGACTGGGCTCCAAACCGAATTCTTTGATATCCACGTGGTGCGATCTGCTTTTCTCACTTCAAATTAAAGGTTTTTGTTCAATGTAGCTTCGTAAGTCTTGGTCTAATGCAAATCTTCTATATCTCCACATTTTTAATACGTTCCAGTCTTACTACTTTACAGCTTCTTCTCAGGAACTCCATTTAGGTTGCTGTAATTTTGGACCTGTTTCGTTTGTTTACTGCCCAATTCTTTACCTACTACATAAGTCATTTCACTACATATTACCATAATAATACCATTACACTACATAATAACATTACACTAAACCAATTACAAAAAACTCGAAGATGTACCACAAGGTTACTTATTATTGTTAAGAAACATATAAAAGGACGCGTTTCGGCTTTACACAAGCCATCATCAGCTTAAATACAGGACAAAAAACAACGGACTGACCTACAATGTAAAAATATCCAACGTTACACATGAGAATAAAGTAAATGGTGACAACGCCCACCTCAGTTTAGGAACTTACCAGAAAAACAGGAAGGAGGAAGAATCAGCTAGTTTACATTATAAAATATAGAGATGTACACATTTCTTCATTAATAATTAGCTATTAATAGCATTTTGTTATTATTGTATTGTGAAATCCTCAAGAACTTCCGCATGTAGAGGAACCATCATGTGAGCCGGTCAGGTGTAAAGACCTTCCGGTGAAAAGTCAAATTGCTGTCAATGATGACATAGAGTACTCAACAATGAAGTGTCATTAATGGTGGTAACCTTTGTAACTAGGAGACTGTTCGAACTAAGGAAAGAAAAAGAAGAAGATAAACGTCAGAATTAATTTAAGTGGATTGAGCCGAGTGGAAAGGAAACTGAGACTGTATTAAGGTGTGACAAAGATGGAAACGACCAGAGAATGTCTGTAATAATGTTGAATATCGATAAATTTTATGTAAGTAACTACTGAGGCGGACGAGACCAAGTAAGGTTGGATAGAAGTAGGCCAGTCATTAAAAAGATTCAATCAGGACAAAAAACATATTACGGTAGCACCAAATAAATTACAATAAGATAATACTCCGAATTAGGTATCACAGTCAGGAAGAAAAATAAATAAATAATATATATTACAATATCTGTTTAGGTAAAATGGTTTAAAAAACCGAAATAACACTCTGTACACTCAAAAGTGTTAAACTAAAAGAGTACATAGATTAAATGTATAAGGTTATTTGGTAAGAGTATGGTACCAAGTCAACTTATGCCGATTTTGATTATTTGCATTGCTAAAAATTAATTTTTTTATTGTCAAACAAAGCCATAAACAAATAGTGTTTCCCTTGCCCTATGCATGCATTTTACTGCATGCTACGTAGAAATTACCTGTTTGTAAGCGCGCCTACTCGTTCGGTTTTAAATGAGAGATGCATTGAAAACATAACTCAAGCACTACGTGTTTATAACTTTGTTTAATAATAAAAAAATAATTTTTAACAATGCAAATAATCAAAACCGATAGAATTTGTCTTGAACTTTCAAATGGGGCAAGCAGAATTGCTATTTTATTTTTTAATCAAAAGTTGTTCGGGTTAAAATTTGCAATTTTTCGATTTTTTTTTAAGTTCAACTGCGTTTATCTCGAAAATTATGTATCCTACGAAAAAACTTGTAAGAACATTTTTTGCTTAGAACGACCCAAAAAATACAAAAAAACATAAGTTCTTTGTATATGTATAACAATCTTATCGACATCTGGATCAACTCTTACCCAAAAAATTCGTATTCTACGGGTCAAAATACATAAAAAACTTTTGAAAGTCCATCTGAATAAAGGATGCCGTTGTACTCCCTCTGGCGACAAGACTATATCGTATCTAATCGTATCTGATTTTATTTGAGATATATTTGTTTAATATATACAGGGTGAAGTAGATAAATGGCCAATTAAAAATACCTCGAAAACTAAAGGTAACT
This sequence comes from Diabrotica virgifera virgifera, assembly GCF_917563875.1. Classification (NCBI taxonomy): domain Eukaryota; kingdom Metazoa; phylum Arthropoda; class Insecta; order Coleoptera; family Chrysomelidae; genus Diabrotica; species Diabrotica virgifera. The sequence continues at coordinate 192,018,808 of NC_065450.1, read as the reverse complement.
TAATCATGAAAATTGGAATAACGGGGTTTCGAAAAGTTAGCTGTTTAATGAAAATAGTTTCATCTATTTGCTACTTCCGGTTATAGCGCTTGCTTCCGGTTATATGGGTCTACCCCAAAATCCCGACAGCCAAAACCTCGACAGCCAAAATCCCGACGGCCAAAATCCCGACACGCCAGGATCCCGACACGCCAAAATCCCAAAATCTCAAAAAAGAGGATGATTTTCGCGATTACTTTACCAAAAAATAAAAGGGACCAACAATATTTTGTGCGTAACGCACTTACTTTTAATGTTACAAGTTTTTTAAAAAACAAAAATAAACCTTTTTTAAACACTTTAAAAAATTTGAAATGAATTTTGGGTTATTTCACATTGAAATATTCGATTTGGAATTTGATGAAGAAGAACCTACTTTTCATTAGATACATCTCTGCGTCTATACTGGGTCTAGAGACATCAAGCATACACCATTTTTTTCAGGTTTTTATAAGCTATATTTTTGCTAAGAATATTTGTTTTCGCTGAAATACTTACTTTTTGAGTTATCTCCAAAAAACCGTCCAAAACATGTTTTTTTCTGTTAAAGATGAACATATTCACTTGCAAATAACTCGAAAAGTATTGACTTAGGGAAAAAAACTCTATAGAACAAAATTTGCTTAGAATTAGTCATTTTATCCAATTCCGGACTTATTTTGAATGTATATTTTTCACCTTCGAGAGGGGGGTATTCCCCTTCATTTTGTAAAATGGAGGGGATTTAGAATTGTAAACTTTGTCTTATATAATAATAGACAATTTCAACTACCTATTCCCAAATTTTTATCCTTCCTTTATTTTTTTTGGGGTCAGATTGTTCTTTGATCGGGCTAGCACTCCCGAATCATAATTTACAATGTATAAACTTTGGAAATCATGATTTGGGATTTTCAATATATATACATTGTAAATTATAATTCAGGAGTGCTCCTAGTAGCATTTAACGTGTCTTGGTTTGTTTATTTCTACTGCATCTTGATTGTAAATTTAGTATAATTAACTTTTCAACTTCAATACTCTATATCCATACCACAGAGCTAAGCTGTATTAACTCAATTTTTTTGAAAAATTGTATTATTTCACTTTCTACGTAACAGACTTCATATCTTTCATATGCGATACGATATAAAATCCTATTTAATGTGGTTCCAAAGATAGGCAATGTTAAAGTGTATTAAGTCCCTTCGTAGTTCCGAACTAAACAGTCGTTTACACTTTATAATACCCAGCAAAATAAAAGTACTATCAATAGTATTAGTGGAGTTAATATCACTTGCACCTGTAAGAAGTATTAACTCCATGGAACGATGTAAGAGCGTTGTGCTGCTGGTAGTCAGTATTCTGTGGAAAATAAATGGAAGTAGAACTAAATGACTTCAAGGATTTTAAGACTCTTAACAACAACAACCGTTCACCTTTTATTATAATAAGGAAAAAAACTCAGCAGAATACAGACTTTCTTATGTCAGATATTATCCAAATTTAGGATTACTTTTTTCAAAACTAATTTTAGTTCGGAAATATTCCCATCTGTTGATATTAACAGAAATCCTAGGCGTGTTGTGTTTCATGCGGCCCTGCCTGTGCTTCACGATAAGCCAAAAGAATTTCATAATTTTTATAAAAATTTATCCCACTCCGATAAAGTAGATGAGGATTTATAAAATTTTTCCAAAATAATTGTAAGTGAACAACATTCATGATACTTAAAGTTTTGTTTTTGGTTAGTTTTGTTTACTCGTTTTGTTGTATAGATATTGTTTATTTGATTTAATTAAAAAAGAAGTGTTTTTGACTAAATTTTGTCTCATGTACCTTATCTCTGTTATCTCCAAATTATTTATTTACGTGTGTCAACTTACCATTATATTATCTCCTGAACATGGTAATTGTTTTCATGTCAAACAGTATTAACTCCATGTTTTTTCAAAAAATTAAAGATTTATAAAAATAACAAAAACAGTAATATACATATAGTACCATTTATACTTATCAAAATAGTGTTTACCACATATTTGAAGGGAAAGAAAGAAAAATATTATTTAAAATTTACTCTTTATATTTCTTTTAAAATTCTTTTTCTTATTCAGGTGCCATCTCCGCTACGGAGGTTGGCAATCGTCATAGCTACTTTAGTTATTGAGGCAGTAGCTCTAAATATTTGTTTTGAGCTGCATCCAAACCATTCTCTCAGGTTATTCAGCCGTGAAATTCGTCTTCTGCCGATGCTCCTCCCTCCATCTATCTTTTCTTGCATTATGAGTCGCAGGATGCCATACTTCTCGCCCCGCACTTCTTCTTCTTTTAAACTGCTCTCCTGTAAAATTTCAATTTTGTGAGTTAATACAGTTTAGCATACAAATATGATTTGGTACTGCATTTGAAAAGGAAACAATAAATATTATTCAAAATATAGCGGTTGGGATTTTTACTTCTGCAAAGATTGTGGCATGTCGGGATTTTGGTATGTCGAGATTTTGGTATGTCGGGATTTTGGGTGTCGGGATTCTGGCCTGTCGGGATTCTGGCGTGTCGGGATTCTGGTGTGTCGGGATTTTGGCTATCGGGATTTTGGATGCCACCGGGTTATATCAAAATAGCACAATGTCAAATGTTTAAGCAAGTTTATTGTCAAAGTCATAGCCAGCTATGTAGAATATTATATGATTTTATTAATATTCTACTCACCAACAATCTTGTGAGAATATTGCTATGAAATTAATAAAAAAACATAAATATCTTTTAAACTACCTGCCTATAACATTACCAAACCTCGTATTTTCAGAAAGAAGATATCCAGGAGAATAAAAAAATTTATTAGTAGGTATATGAACAATATATCAGTGAATATATTTATACATTATATCCATTCAAAAAATCTGTTACCGCATAGTGGTGTAGATTTGTTTGATAACAGAATAAAAAGTAGAAACACTTAAGTCGTACCCTCAACTAGATGTTAAATTGAAATCTAAACATATTATTTATGTTATATATTTTCCCATCACACAAGCTAAAATAATAAGAAATTTCAACGCCAAAAATTGGTAAAACTAAACCTTTCTGATACATTCGTAGGTGAACGTGGCTTGGTTAGCCTGTACTATATAGCCGATACTATTCTTTGACACGACATAACTCTTACATAACTGAGTGAGTGTTACATAACTGCAAGGTCTAAAGCGCAGGCGACACTTTCTGCAAACTGTCAAGTAACTCAAAAAAAAGCAGTACGAAACCACTAGACCTCACATCACATATCATGGATAAATGGAATATGTAAAAGAAGCCAATTGGTTAATTGCCAGTAAGGTTTACAACAAACGGTTTACAACAAAAAGGAATTTGCTTATATACCTATTATTGACGTTTGGACTTCCAGTCTGAAGATCTTTTTAAAAATTCAAATAACTGTATCAATAAAAAGCCATATTGACTAGGTATATAAAACGCATTAACAAAAACTTATTCTTGCTAAGAATTGTAAAACAGATCTTATCTGTTTTACAATTTTTTTACATTATATTGCAAAATAATTTTTATCATTGTTTACGACGTTTAATTTGAATAATTATCATTAAAACATTTTAAAAATATTCCTAGTCTGCCCTTTAGCAGAGAAAGTGTAGATAATAGGTTAACATCTATTTAACGAACTAGGAATATTCAATAATTTTGTAAAATTATATATTATCTCTATGGTTAAATTACTTTGATTTATATTAGAAAAATCCTTGACTTTTAGTTTATACATATACAATACATAGATATACATAATATACCTATGTATATATTATAAGTACATAAAATTTAAGAAATTTTTTATCTTTTTATTTTTTTTTCTTCTTTATATCTAACTAAATCTATTGTGTACCGAGTCAGTTACTCTTGTAGCAATTAATTTGATATTATCATTATTAAGGAATAAAAATTATTACAGAGTGGAGACCATGGACATACAAACGAAAGAGAGGGAGGCTACAGATGAAATGGGTAAATGACCTAAAACATCAAGCCGGCTCCAAATGGATGCACATGGCTTAGGATAGAGAAACACGGAGGAGCGAAGGGGAGGCCTATGTCCGATATTGGATGTTGCAAGGCTGATAAAAAATAAGAGGAATAGAAAACAAGGAAAAATTTGAGAAAATAAAATAATAAATGTATTAGTTAAATGTAATTTTCATAACAATACATATTTAACTTAGACATGCCACAAGAAAAAAGCCTAGAACCATTATTCAACTTCCGGTGTCTATCCTTTCCGGATGTTGGCGATCAGCATGACGATCCAAACTTTGCTGGCTGCTATTCGGAATAGACCGATTGTCGATGTATTAAACCACTTTCTTTGTGGTCCTCTTTATACAAAAATACTTTGTCGGGAAGAATAGGTTGCAAAAAGCCATATCTCTTTTCATTGCTCATAATATGGCCAAGATATTCTATTGTATGCTCTTTGATTGTGTTAATAATCTCGCATTCTTTGCCCATTCTACGTAGGTTCCCAACACTAGTTACCCGATCCAGCCATGAAATTCTTAAAATGCGCCTGTAACTTACTTACTTACTTATTCCTCTTAACTCCATGCGGAGCATAGGGCGTCAACTGTATGCCTCCGTTCTGTCCTATCCTTTGCACTAATCTTTATTTCTGCCCAGGTTTTCCCAATAGCACTTACTTCTTTGTCCACACTTCTTTTCCACGTTTTTACGGGTCTACCTGGTCTTCTCTTTCCATGTGGTGTGTATTCTAGGGCTTGCCTCGCTATGTTTGTATCAGGTCTTCTTAGTGTGTGCCTCATCCAACTCCATTTCCTTTTGAATATTGTCTTATATGGTACATATGGTGCATATCTATAGGTACCTGGTTAGTTCTTGTCCATAATTCTTGGTTTGATATGCGGTTTGGCCAGTAAATGTTAAGAATCTTCCTTAGGCATTTATTTATAAACACTTGCATCTGTCCGATACATTTACTTGACACTTTCCAAGTTTCTGTTCCGTATAATAACACAGTCTTCAAGTTGCTGTTGAATAATCTTATCTTGGTTTCACTTGTCATCTGACGTGAAGACCACATTTTCCTTAGCATATTGAATGCGTTTTGAGCTATTCCTATTCTCCGTTATACGTCCTCCTCCGTCCCTCCTTTGTTGTTCAAAATACTGCCCAAGTAGTTAAATTTCTTTACCGTTTCTAATTCCGTGCCTCCCAGTGATATTCCCTGCGCCTGTAACACCATATCTTAAATGCCTCGTTTTTTTAGCCTCGAAAAGTGTCCAGGCCTCTACTCCGTATTAGAGATGGGAAAACCTACCGGTTTTAACCTAAAACCGGTGTTTTTACTTCGCAATAACCGGTTTTACCGGTTGTTTTTTTGTCCCGCTTATAACAGGTTTTTCTTTTTAAAGTAAAAATCGGTTATTAGCTTTTACGGTGATTAGGATTAGGTTAGGTATTATTTTGGATCCCACTCATAATTATTATTCTCAAGTAATTATTCCGAAGCAAACTAAAAGTGCAAACTCACATCAGCCAGAAACAATTATTAAGTTTTATTATATTTGTAATCATAATATTTACATAAGAAGTGATCTGGTTGAAGTAGACGCAAACATCATATATTTTTCACACTTGACTCTTGACATTGAAAGTGGGTGAATGACTGTTTCTGATTACCAAAAATAATGTTCTGACTGTGAATATCGAATTACCGATTACGAATACGAATCTCCAAGGATTTCCCTACCTTTTCAAAACGATACACCCATACAGAAAGTATTAAATGAGTTAAAATGTACAGGGTTATTCACTATATTTTGACTGTTGCCCATGTAAACTGCTTTATTTACAGAATAAGAAAAAAATTTAAAATGCAAAAGTTATTCGATTTTTAAATTATGATTTTTTGACATATATCATACTACTGACGTCATCCATCTGGGCGTGATAACGCAATCGACTATTTTTTTAAACGAGAATATGGGTCGTGTGCTAGCTCAATTAAAAGGTTATCTCTATTTAGTAATATAAAGATTGAAATAATTATTTATACAGGGTGTCCAAAAATTTTTTTAATTTTAATTGACACAAAAAGAAGAATGTATGTAGTTTATTTAATAAAAAATATCTTCTACTGCTGTTAGAAAACAGAAATAAAATTTTATTGCACAAATAAATATTGCTTTTGCTTAAATTCAATGTTCAAACTCCCAAGAGGCAGATGGGTGGCAGCTCATGTAGCATTTCTGTTTTCTGACAGCAGTAGAATGTGTTTTGATTTAAATAAATTACTTACATTCTTCTTTTTGTGCCAATTAATTTAATTAAAAAAATTGTTTTTTGGACACCCTGTACAAATAATCATATTAATGCTTATATTACTGAATAGGCAATTGAATAACCTTTCAAATGAGCTATCACACGACCCCTATTCTCATTCAAAAAAATAGTAGGTTACGTCATCACGCCCAGATGGATGACGTCACTAGTATAATATATATGTCAAAAAATCATAATTTAATAATCGAATAACTTTTGTATTTTGAATTTTCTAATTCTGTAAATAAAGCAGTTTACAGGGGGTCAAAATATAGTGAATAACTCTGTACCTATTATACAAATAATGAAGAAAATCTTCTGTGTAAAAGGTATATTTATTTAATATACAAACGTGTTAAAAGTAATATATATGATAAATTTTTTTGATGGTAGTAAAAATAAAAGATAAATTGCATTATCCAATTTATTTTTAAGTAAAATACTTATGTTGATATTATTTTTTTTTTAATCCCATTTGAAAGAGTCTGGGAAATTTTTTATAAGTTGAAATGGTTGGGGAGTTTTTTGGGTTTGGAAGGAGAGGAAAATTGGTGGGTATTTTAGAGGATTATATTTTAAAATGGCAAATTAAATTTGTTTAATAAATAAAATAATTAATAGAATAAAATGGTTTTATTAAAAATTGTGTTTTATTTATATTGATATTGATGTTCTTTCGATAGTACTAAATTTGATCATATTGCCCAAGTACCAATTTTTCGACGCATTGGTTGTCAGTACAAACAAATGCACTGTCTACAACGTTGCCCGAGAGCATTTTCAGTTGTTTCGGCCAACGTCCCCTACCCCGACTGACATTACGATGTTACAACCTGTAGTTATACGGGCAACTAATTTATTACCATTTTGACAACTACATATCCCACTTCAGTTTTTTCAACAATCGCAACGACTTAAAAATGTTATAATGCTAAACTAATTATTATATATTTTATTTTGATAGGAATTTTCGATTTATTTAGCAACCTGTTTATTTGTTTTTTTAATAGCTGGTTTCCATTCCATTGTTTTATCAGTAGATTTGAGATTTGATAACCATCTTTGTATCTGCTTTGGTAGACAGGGTTGCCAGGTCAGTTTTAACTCTTTCAGTAGTTTTGTTTTCACAAAATCAGTAGATTCTTTTTAGGCCATGTAAATATACAGTAATAGAGTGATATGCACATCCGTCCTAAATGTCCCAAGAGCAATTCCACAAAATTGGAAACCTAATTATTCCAAACCACCAACTATTAATTATCATTTTTTAGCTAAAATCTACTAAATCAAAAACTAAAATATACTTAAGTATTTTTGGGATATATTTGGGATTTTTTATAATAAAAATAACAGCTAACTTAAGGGGATAGGCGCAAAATGTCGTCTGTTAAAATGTTCAATATATTTTAAATGTTTTCGTTTTTTGCGAATCCTTAGAAAACTAATAAGTATTTTTGAAAAATTTAAACGCACAAAGAAAGATTACGTTATTACCGAGGACCGAAAGTCCCTGAAAACTTCTATAATGTTTATTTTAATACGTTACAGGGGTGAAAAAAAAAGAAAAAATTTAGTGACCTTTAATTCCAAATATCTCGTTCAAAAGAAACCTTTTGGTTTTTCTAAATAATGCAGTCTTTCATTCTGCGGTTAAATTTTTCAAAAAGACTTATTATAGTTTCCTCATGATTTGAAAATAATGGATCAAATTCTGTTGAAATATACCAAAAATCTACTAAAAAAGATTGCCTACTAGAATTTTTTAAAAGACATCAAAAATCTACCAAAAAAGTAGAAATCTAGTAAATGTGGCAACGCTGTTAATGAGAATGATACACTTTTGACACTGGTCACATGACCTCTGTCACCCAATAAGAGGGTGCGTTCTAAAATGGTTTTGATAGTCGGCGCGGCCGGGTTTGGTTGGCGATTGGACTTCTAAGTTGTCTTATCCGTCTAAGGTTGGTAATTAGGTATTTTTTTAGTAATATTGGTAATATTGTTTAATGCGCCATTTTGGTTTTACTTGAGATTTTTGGGATGTAAAGAAAATGAAAACACAGAATATAAAAAATGCAGGCATTTTCTGATAACTTTAAAAGCACCATCAATACATTAAATTTATACAGAGCATCTTTAACATAAATTTTGACTTTTATATTAAAATTTGATTTTTTAAATTTGCATAGTTTTTGTCAAAAATGTCATAAAAATAGCAGCGCGTGTGTTTTTTAAAGGTGAAATATCCATATTTCACGGTAATCTGAGATGCGTTTATAAATTTCACATCAGGTAATAAGTCCTTTATGTATTTATATCATATAAATTTAAATACCCAATACGATGTCAAAACAGTTTACTTTTTGGTTTTTTGGCATTCACCATACAGGTGTCAAAAATATAGATAAAAAACATAACTAGTCTGACTCCTTGAGCAACCATTGCACGCGCAGGTGCTTTTTATAGACGCTTCAGTTGTCTTATGCAACAGTTACGAAACGATGTTGCTTAAACAGGAGGTTGCCTAGGCAACGTCAAGACAACTCAAAAATCGTCCACCAAATCAGTGCAGAATAGGGTCGTCTTTTAGGCAATAACAACGTTGTAAGAAAACGTTGCCACGCGGTAGACAACGTTGTCGCGTCGACAAATTGCTACTTGGGTGATATCGAGCAGAGTGGAGTATCGCAAACTAAATTGCACTGTAAATATAACATTGTAACCTATTGGATTAAAAAAACCGAAAACCGGTTTTTGGAAAAACCGTAAGCAAAAAAAAACGGTATAACCGAAAACCGGTGTTTTGCCAAAAACCGCCATCCCTACTCCGTATGACAACGTAGAAAATTCGTAGCATCTCACAAAGGAGATTTTGGTACTAAGTATTAATAGTTCAGAGAAATAAGGAAAAAAAATATCATGTTTGTGATACAAGCCCTCCAGGCCGAAACCAAATTTTTTGAGTAGTATGGACATCTATAATAACGGCGATAATAATCTATATGTTTCCTGCAAGCAAGCAAGCAGTTTGATTTAACCCGACCTGTGGGAATGTCCACCCTCTCGAAAGAGTACATTCGGGTGTAACAATTCATTGGGGCGAGGTGTTTTGACCCGAGTATATACAGGGATCACCCCACCTCGCTTCAATGCCCCAGGCCATCCCTTTCCCCCCCATAGCACGCTGATGCGCGATGGGGGCACAACTATCGTAGCCAAATGCTCTTCACAATGGAATCCTGGGTAATAAGATTCCATTGTGGTACCCTAATCGAATGCAAAAAACTAGGCCAGCGTGATGCGCTCTATGCCTTTATCTTCTTTCTTACTTATCCGCGGAACTAAAAATTGCTTGCTTGGGCCCCGAGTCATAGTGCTGAGCCCTAGTGGGCTCCGCCCGATGACTCGTTGCTCGAGTTTGTATGTGTTTTATGGTTTTTTATAATTTTTTTGGGGGCTTTCGTCATTTTTTTATTTTATTTATATTTTTTTGGGGGCTTATGCCCTTCTGTAATTTTCTAAAATTCACTTACCTTAGAGGCGGTCGTGGTACTTGATCTTCGTATGTAACGCTGTCTTCGGCACTTGTTTTCGAGCTACGAACTCACTACTATCACTTATCACTTTTGTACTCTTATCCCACTATTTGTTGCTTCGGACGTCTGTGCTTCCATCGGTGGAACTCATCATACCTTAGCGTCTCTCGCAGTATGTAATTTGGGTGGTGCTCCAGTTCCGCGAATTTGGTCCTTGCCTTATCTGTCATGATTTCGGTGACTCTCACCTGTTGGAGTTCTCTGAACAGGAATCTTTCAGCTACATATCTTGGGACTCTGGCGGCCTCCCTCAAGCTGTTGTTGTGGGCTGCTTGGATCTTCTTCTTGTGTGTGTTACTTACGTGTCCCCATGCGAGAGACGCGTATGTTTCTATATGTTTCCTGCAACCGATTTTGATGATATACATAGATATAAACAAATGAAGATCAAAAAACGGTAAATTTTCGCTTTTTTCGTCTATTACCAAAAAGTTAAGCATTTTAAATAAATTTAAGAGTAATAAGCTTATAAATCGTTTAAAAAAGCTTCAATATGGCGTTCGCGGGATATGTCTATCGTTATTGGTTGCTTAGAAAATTGCAAAATAAATCATAAATTTCGAGTTTTTATATTCATAAAATTCAAATTTAATATTCATAAATTATGTAAAAATTAACTTAAACCTTCTTATAACACATAATGCTGAGACTTCTGGTGCTTAAATCGTACCCTAAATTTCAATGAAATTGGTCAAACAGTTTAAAAGTTATATAATTTGTTTTTCCCAAATTCATTGTTTTGCAACACTATAAGTCAGAAAATGATGAAGTTAAAGTAATACTTTGGATAGCTTATGAAAGAAGAAGATTGACACTATTAATTTAATTAAAAAAATGACAAAAATAATTCTAAATATTGCAAAATTATTTTGCAAAATCATGTGAATTTAAAAATGGGGGGGGGGGCTAACTTCGTCCCTAATTGTCCTAGGTCAATTGTTTTTCTTTCTAAATGTGTATAAAAATTCAGTCCTTCTAAATATGGAAAAATAATTTTTCTACAGGTAACGGTTAAAAAGTTATTCTAATTGATTTTATGTAAGCAAAAATTCGACATGTTTTTGCAAAAAGATTTTTCACTGTTTCAAATTACTTTTTGTCATTTTTCTTAATTAAGTTAATAGTATAAATGTTCTTCTTTCATAAACTCTCCGAAGTATTACTTTAACCTCATAATTTTCTGACTTGTAGTGTTGCAAAAAAAATGAATTTGGGAAAAACAAATTAAATAACTTTTAAAATATTTGACCAATTGCTTTAAAATTTAAAATATAATTTAAGCATAAGAAGTCTCAGCACTCCGTGTAATAAGAAGGTTCTAAGTTAATTTTTACATAAGTTATGAACATTTATAAAATCTCAAAATTTATGATTTATTTTGCAAGTTTCTAAGCAACAAATAAGGATAGACATATTCAGCGAACGCCACATTCAAGTTTTTTATATATGATTTATGAGTTTCTTATTCTCAAATTTATTTAGAATGCTTAACGTTTCGGTAATAGACGAAAAAACGAAAATTTACGGTTTTTTGATGTTCATTTGTTTATAACTATGTATATCATCAAAATCGGCTGCAGGAAACATAGGTTATTAATATAGATGTCTACACTACTCAAAAAATTTGGTTTCGGCCTGCAGGGGGATGTGCCACGAGAAAAATCTTATTTCTCTGGACTATAAATCGTGACTTCTAAAAAGGGCGGTGTTTTTCTATGCGGTGTTTTATTTCAGTAAAGTGGTCCCATTGGCTGTTTATGTTTATTCTCAGTATATCTATCTTTAATCCATATTGGGCCCGATGTGTTTGCATTTTCAAATTAATTATTATCATTATGTAATATACTTCGTTCACTGACGGTAAAATATTGCAAAACCTATAAATTTTAAAGAACCCCTTAGACTGACATGAAATTTGGCATACATCTAGGTAACATGTCAAAGAAGAGAAGTAATATTATGCCGATGTGTGCGTTCGCCATGGGGGTGAGTTTCACTCTTTCTCGGGGGTGAAAATATATACGTTCAAAATATGTCCGGAAATGTCTTCTAATCAACTTTGGTTCTACAGCATTTTCTCACCAAATTAAAACTCTTCGAATTATTTGCGAGTAAATATGGTCATTTTTCAAGAAAAAAACACGTTTTAGACGGTTTTTTGCAAATAACTCAAAATGTACGTATTTTAGTGAAAAATACATTCTTAGTAAAATTATAGCCCATCGAAAATGAAAAAATGTATGTATGAGATCCCTAGACTCAGTAAAAGAAGAGTTATAACAAATGAAAAAATAGGTTCATACTTGCCAAATGCCAAATCGAATATTTCAATATAAAATAACAAAAAAATTAAGCACTTTTTGGGGAAAATCCATTAGAACTTTTTTAATGTGTTTAAAAGAACTATATTTTTGGTTTTTAGAAAAGTTTCTGGAAATGAAAGTAAGAACGTTACGCTCTCAATAAAGTTGCTCCGTTTTTATTGGTAAAAAAATCGTGAAAATCACCCCGTAATTAGCATCCCAAATAAAATTAATAGTTACCACTTGACAAGTTGCTTTACTCGTAGCTGTATTGTTTATATGATCTGTAAGTCTAATCGGTTTAAAGTGCTTATTTTTGAAGTACCTGCAGTTGAAAGGGCTTACAGAAAAACCTTTTTGCCTTACAGAAAAACAAAAAATTAAAAATATTCAAAAAAGCAAAACTTTCATTTTTGTACTCCTTGTGATTTATGGTATCACTAATAAATTTTAAGTTATTTTGAAAGAAAGCATTTGTTTTAAAATTAAGAATTAAACAAAAGAATGTGTGTGTACTTTGTACGCACGTAAGAAGTTATACTTCTATTATATGATTTCAACGAAATCAATATACTTTAAACAGTTTATTTATATTTTATTTAAATATTAAACTAATTTTAATACTTACTACTTTCCAAAAATTTTTATTAAAACTATACCAAAAATTAAAATATTAAAAGAATAAAACACACGCAAACACATTGAAAAACGAAACAAAGGAATGATTTCTGAACAATAATTGTTGAGAAAATTTTTAACTAAATACGTATTTTCTGAAAAAAAAAAATATAATAAATATACCTACAATCATAAAATGTATAAAAAAATAAAAAAAATAAAAATTTGCATTGGGAATTGAACCTGCGTCTATCAGGTTGTTAGATTATTTTGAACTCACCCCACGCAGAATTTAACTACCGAGACACGTGAATGAACTGGGAAGATATAGCAATTAGACGTTTTAAAAAAATTTTTTACAGTTGCTTATTCTCTTAGTTTAATCAAATAGGTTTAATTCTTGTGGAATTAAAATACGACAAAATATCAAATTATGTAAATCAAAGCATTAATACCTACTCGCTAGGTAGGTACATTTCCCAAATAGGTACGTATTTTGTAATTTTTTATTACAATACTGAAACATTTACAAGAAGGTACATACCTGTTGCTTTTAAAAACTATTTAAAAAGTCACTATAATTCGACACCCCCATCGAACAAGGTTGTAACTCAAGTTACACCTTTTTCCAGATTTCAACAGAGGCGAATTCAGCAAAAAATTGCGCACACGTCAATATAAACGACATAGTTTAATTCTCAATACTTTGGCTAATACTTCATTGAAAAAAGTTGTATTTTAACTTACGTGTGCCATTTTAGCGTGAAAAAGGCAGTAGCATTGGATACTCCTTATGTTAAATATTTACTTTCCTTAGACTTCACGATTAACAAGAAAGATGAGTTACAACTTTGTTGCACGTATGCTTAATTTATAAAGTATTCAAACATATGGTGCATCTCATAAGTCAATTTATCTAAATAAAACTAAAAAAGGTTTACAGACTTTTTTTCCTTTTTGATAGTTGTGGTGGACAAAATAAGTATAGAATAGTGTTTGCTACCTACTTCTATGTAGTGAAAAAGTTTAATATTAACATTACACATGTATTTTTTGAAATAGCACATTTACAAAACGAGGGTGATTCAATGCATGCCCTTATAGAAAAACGGAAAAAGCATTAAGTCGTATATGCTCCACATCAATGGATAACCATGATACGATATGCCAAAGCATCTGGCAAGCCTAAATCCGTAACTGAAATAAATCAGAAGCAACTTCTAAATTTTAAGCAATTTAAGGACACACGACATGTTAATTTTGAGGTAGATATTAATAGTAAAAGAATAAAGTAATAAAGTAAAATGGTTTAAAATTAAATATTTAAAGATACGCAATAAAATTGCGAAAAATTTGAGATACTTTGTACCATGTTTTTTCATAGTGATAGAATATTATTGTTATTGTATAATTAATTGATTGGTTGACTTACCTGTTAAGGAAGGACAATCATAATTGTCCTATCTTACATTTCGAACATTTGTACTAATGGTAGTGGCATTTTCTGGCCGATGATCACAGTTTAAAGAAGAAGAATAAGAAAAAAGAAGATATTAGGCTTCTTGACACGTGACGTGCGCACATCACTGTTTTTTTTTTATTTTGATCGCACAAAAACGGGTGGGTTCGAAAGAATCAAAGGGAGGGAGCGTACAAATGTTCGAAATGTAAGATAGGACAATTATGATTGTCCTTCCTTAACAGGTAAGTCAACCAATCAATTAATTGTCCTTCACATAACATTTCGAACATTTGTACTAATGGTAGGCTGTTGAAAGATAAAGCAATATTGTGCGATAATTAAACAACACTACATTGCAATCCAAAAATCGATACTTTACATTTTTTTTTTTTTAGGAACTTTACAAAAAAAAGAGAGAATGTATTAGAACAATTAAGAGTAATGTTTGTAAGTAATAAGAACATTAATGTTCTTATGCAATAATAATAACATAAACATATAATTACAAACGTATAACAAACAATAAACAAACGCAGAAGCATACATGGACTAAACAGACAATATAGTTTTTGCAAAGAGTCCGTAATCTTTTGCTAGAGGTTTATTATAAAAAATATTAAATACTTGAGAATTTTCTGTCAATCCCGCCGTCTCTCTAATAGTTTCTATATTTAATCCAGCTCTAGCTCCTGCTGACGTAGATGCTTATCTAACACTACACCCTTTAAACATATTGGTGTCTGTGTTACATAATTTTAAAACATCTTTTAGCCATCTACTCAAAGTCTTCGTAAATGCTGCTTTATATGTTTTTTTTATTGTTATAAACAACTTGTCCTCTGATTGAGGACGAATGATTTTAGAAATCTCTAAATAGTGACATAAAGTCGATGCTACACACAACTGTGGTTTTTCTTTAAAATAGAGAAATCTTAAAATAGGTTGATTTTTATTTTTCGAAGAAGTCTTTATCCTATCTGGTATCATAATCGCAATTTTATCTTGATCCATGAAAATATTTTGAATTTTTATTAGGGATAGGGTTTGCAACCTGTGAGCTGTAGTCAGAGCAATTAACATTACAAGTTTGTAAGTAAGTTCTTTCAAGGAAAGACCTGTGAGAGGAAATAATGTTTCTAAATAAAATAATACTGGTTGAGGGTCTCAAGTAAATTGATATTTGGTATATATACATTTGTAAAAATTTTTAAACATGTTTTTATGTTTTTATGGTATATGTATTATCAATGCCAATGCAGCTCTATGAATGTTTATAGAGCTATATGTATAATCCCGATCTACGATATATTTAATAAAATTAATAATATTTGATAATTCATAAGCAAAAGGGTCCATATTTTTTCTATACTATACCTCCACCATCTCTTGAAAACTGTATCATATAAATTTAGTGTTTTTGTTGTAATAGATGCAATCATAATTGTGATGGAATGCTCAGGAATACCTTTTCTTAAAAAAGCTTGCCTGACAAACATGCAATAGTCAGGGTAAGATGTTGGTGTCCCGGATATGGAAGACTAAAAGGGTGCAAAATTCAATTTTTACCAGGTCCTAAAATTATCTTTTTGCCTGATATCCAAGGTTGGTTGCCAAGGCTGATTTGGCCATTCTGCTACTACCACAATTCCTACTGCTTTGTCACATATGATTTTTTCTAAAACTCTTGGAATAATAGCAAAAGGTGGAGTAGAAAAGCATAAAATTTTAATCCATGCCAATTTAGAGTGAAGGCATCAACTTTCTCCGATTCGGGGTCAGGTTTCCAAGATACATACCTTGCACATTTTTTGTTAAGTTATGTGGCAAACAAATCGATTTCTGGAATATGAAGCTGTTTAAAAATTATATTAACACAATTATCACTTAAAGAATACTCTGTTCCTCTTTTCAAAAATCTTGGCTCTTAATCAGCAATAATATTTTCTTTTGTACTGATATAAGATGCAAATATTTTTAAATTTCTATTTTCACAGTATTGTCAAATTTCTCTGCAAATGTTGTTAAGATTAGATTAGAGTATTGCACACTCCCCATCTTGTTAATACAAGATACAGCTGTTGTGTTATCTATTCTTAGCAAAATATTACCATTCCTATATTCCTTGGAAAAGGATTTCAAGTCATTATATGCTGCCAATAGCTCAAGTACATTTATATGTAGTTCTCGCTGTCCATAACTCCAAAAACTATGAGTTTTATTATCATTACAGTATGCTCCCCATGCTAAAAGAGATGCATCACAAAATATTTCAAGTACATAATCAGATTTTTTTATATTTTGTTCACTAATTGGTATGTTATATAACCACCAATTGAAATCGTTTTACAAGTATTTAGGTATGGTCATTTTTGTCTTAAAACTATTAGTTTTAGAAGGAGCAAGCCACTTTTCTTTTTCTAAATTTTTTAAGTATAATTTTCCATATTTAACTGAAGGACAAACTGCTACCAACTGACAGATTAAAACTGCAAATGATCTTATCGTACATGTACTTTTATTTTTGATGGTCTGAATACTATTAATTATTTTTTCTTTTTTTGTCAGCAGGTGCAAAATATATCATTTTATTAGAATCAAACGTAAAACCAAGAAAAGTTATAATTTTTGTGGGTGAAAGTATACTTTTTTTTATTTATAGTAAATCCCAGGCGGAAAAAAGAACAAGTTTCAACAATATTTTCCTTAAATTCTAAATATGATTTTGAAATCAGTAAAGTGTCATCTAAAAAAATGACAGAAGTAAAGCCTCTTGTTCTTAGATTGTTTAAGGCTAGTTTTAAGGTTTTCGTAAATATAAAAGGCGAGATATTCAAAACAAATGGTAAGAAGTTGAAATGATATAGAATATTTTTGTACTCCAATTTTAAATATTTTTCTTTTTAATTTTCATGAAGAGGAATAGCAAAATAGGCATCTTGTAAATCTACTTTTGCCATAAAACAACCCTTGAAAAATGAGCTTGAGAACTGACCTATAGTCTTCCAACTTAAAATGTGGGGCTTCTATAAAGCAATTTAACTGTTTTAAATTTAAAACAAATCTATGACTTCCGTCCTTTTTGGGCACTAGACAATATGAAGAAAGGAATTGCTCTCTTGTATGCTAAGAAGAAGAAATAGCTCCCTTATCTAGTAATTGCTTTATAGCTAAATCATACGACTCATTTGGGTCTATGAAAAACTTTTGGTGCTCTCTCTTGAGACGGTGTTGTTTTAAATAAAATATTAAAACCTTGGACCCAACTTAAAACTTTGTTGTCTGAAGTAATCTTTTTCCGGTTTTTAAAATAATTAGCCACATTTTCTGCTGATTTTTTATTTACCTTTAGTATGACCTCCTGGTTGTCCTGGTTGGGTTTTGATGCTGTTGTCTGCTCGTCTGTTTGTATCTCGATGTTAGTTGAGGATGATTTGGGTACTGGCTTTGTCGAAATCTTGGTCTGTTCGAGGCTGGATTGAAGTTTAAACTCTGTTGATTGAAGTTGTAAGATTCTGGAAGTACCCTTGTTGGATGCTCAGTGGAAAAAACAGCTTGGCGTTGTGGCGCGGTCTTCGGATAAAAAGTGGCTTTTTGTGGCTTCATTATAGAGCTGACTTGAAAAGCTGCTGATCTTGTATCTTTGCTTTCTTTCAACATTTCAATCAAATTCTCCCCAAATAAATATTTATCTATAGGTTGCTCGTCTAATAATTTTTTAAATTTTAAATTTAATGAAGAACTGAGCAAAAATCTTCTGTGCAAGGACATCTTCTAAAACACTTCTATATTGAAGTTTATGTAATTGGCAATTGTTTCGATATTCGACCTCTTTATAAAGGGACATAATACTTGCAGCTAAAATTGTTTGCATAGTTTGCAAGTCTTTATCTTCCCTAATTTTATTTTTATCTTTTATGGCAGATAAAATCTCAGAATTCAACTGAGGTGGGCAAAGTCTTTCGCAGTTTGTAGCAGGTAAGAATTTTTCTGTAAGTTTACCCACAATACTTTTGTCTAAGCCTTTGGAAAGGGAATAGTTTAGCCTTTTTGCTACATCTGGCAACATTTCAGAAGCATTAAGGTTAGTTTTTAATGGGTCTTCCCCAATTAAGTTAATCATATTTAGAGAAATAGATTCTTTTTGTGTAGGTACCTCTCCAATGAAAAAATCTTCTGTCTGTTGTTGTGACTCCTCAATAAGTACTGCTGGTTGTAGATCTTCACTTGCCCTAAAATCTTCAATTATGCATCAGTTATGCTCAAATTGCATTGGATCTCATTTTCTGTATTATTTAGTGAAACTGATGGGTTATGCACCTCCACAATGGTTTCTGTAATATTATTTTTAATATTTTGACAAAACCAAATAAAAATTTAGTGTAAGTAAACTTGCTACGCTTGAAAAGTGAAATCAAGGTAAAATGTACAAACAAATATTTAAATAAATATTATGTATTCTATTTTAAATTTCTGTGCTACTATAAAATACCTCTGAGAAATAGGAGCACCTCAAATAAATCATAAAGATTTTCTGGGCTATTAAAAAATACCCGCTTCCCTAGTATTATTGTTTGAAGACAAGCCAAACACAAATTTTGTGTATGTAACTTGCTATTCTTGTGATGTAAATTCGAAGTAAGATGTGTAAAATTAGTTAAATAAAAATATATTCCATACTATACTTCTGGGCCACTATAAAGTGCCTCTGAGGAATAGGAGCATCTCAAATAAATCATAAAGATTTTCTGGGCTATTAAAAAATACCCGCTCCCCTAGTATTATTGTTTGAAGACAAGCCAAACACAAATTTTGTAGAAGTAACTTGCTATTCTTGTGATGTATATTCGAAGTAAAATGTGTAAAATTAGCTAAATAAAGATATATTCCATTCTATACTTCTGGGCTACTATAAAGTGCCTCTGAGAAATAGAAGCAGGTCAAATAATCATAAAGATTTTCTGGGCAACTTAAAAGTACCCTCTTTATAGTTATATCCTTAATTATTTAGTCTGTATTACTTTGGGCTACCTTAAGGCACCTTTAATGAGACAAACAGTATATTTTTTCTTTGCAAAATGTGACGTTTTTGCATGTAATTTATGTTAACACATTTTCTACGAAATAAACATTTTCAGGAAAACCCGTGCAGTCCGGCAACATAGTGCCTGTTTTATATTCGAACAGGAAGATGGCGAAAAAACAGGTACTATGGCAACAGAAAAATATATTGATAACAACAAAATAAAAGACTCCATGTTTGAATTTGATTAAGATTGTCACTTTGTAAATAATTAACAAATATAGCTCTATTTATTCACGCTAAATTTAATTTAACTACCATAAGCAAATCAAAATAAATATCATAATATAAATACCTGAGTCCTTTTCATCCATTTCCTCTCTCAACTTTACCAATTTCTGTTGCAACTCTTCATATTTCCGCCGCTTTCGGGATAAACAACCACTCTTTGATGTCACACCTTTTCGGTATGAAAATTCTCCGGTGTGGACAAGCACACCTTTTTGGCATTTTAAACGCTTTTTAACAATTTTTATAAAATTATTTCGAACACGCGTGTGATCAGCCGCGCACAGAAAAAAACAGTGATGTGCGCACGTCACGTGTCAAGAAGCCTAATATCTTCTTTTTTCTTATTCTTCTTCTTTAAACTGTGATCAGCGGCCAGAAAATGCCACTACCATTAGTACAAATGTTCGAAATGTTATGTGAAGGACAATTTATAATTTCCAATTAAAAATTTATAATTAAAATTGTGTAAACTGTGAATTAATATTTTGTTTAAATATAGCATAAAAACTAATTTTCTCCTAGCTATATTGCAAATGCCTTAAAACATAAAACCTTTAAATAGTTAAACGGGAAAAATAATTATCACGGAGAGTGTAAAATGGTTGTTATGCGAGTTGCAACCTATTTCTACTAATACTCATGTTTAATCTCAAGGTTGTATCTCAAACAAACTCAAGATTTTCAATAGCTAATAAAATTACAAAGCATAAGTACATCTCACAGTAATTCTTCATTATGTTATAAATATCATATTACATTAGTGTAAAATAGTCTAATCATTTCGCTACAAATTTTTAAAAATTAATGTTTTCGTTTTTTGCCTCTCCTGTAAAATCGCTAAAAGTGAGTTACAACCTTGTTCGATGGGGGTGTGGAATTATAAACTTGCTTGTTGCTTTTTGCCTCTGTCCTAACAACAATAAAAACTAATGTACACAACATTTGTTTATCCATAATCTCCATATTATTGAACAATTATTTTGACAGATGATTTTAACACCCAATCAGATCCCGTACAACGTTTGAGCGACTAATACCATACGTGACCATACTGTCGGTGTGTGCATGCGTCTGGCAAAATAAAAATTTACCCCCGTGCCTAAACAAGTAAAACTTCAAAAATTACTTTATAACCAAATCTTTTAAAAAATAAGCCTTTTGAACTGATCAAACTTACAGATCATATAAATAATACATAACTAAAGTAACTTGTGAAGCAGTAACGATTAATTTAAGTTAAGTTGCTAATTAGTTGGTGATTTTCCTTAGTTTTTTTTACCAAAAAAAGGGACCAACTTAATTTTAAGCGTAACTTGCTTACTTTTGATGCTAGAAACTTTTTTATAAAAAGTATTTTTTTAATAACGAGTTTACCCAAAAAGTGCATCATTTTTTGGTTATTTCAAGTTGAAATATTTTTCATTAAATATTACAACACTCTGCTTCTACTGGGTCTAGCTAGAGAGTTCATACATACACCATTTTCTTCACTTTTTTTGAAGCTAAATTGTTGCTGAGATTGTTTTTTAGATAAAATACCTACTTACTTTTTGTGTTATTGTCAAAAAACTTATAAAAATATATTTACCAGCAAATAACTCGAATTAAAGCTCTTTGTGAAAAAATGCTATAGAACTAAAGTGCTATAGAACTAAATTTCGAAAGTATATTTTTTCACCCCCGAGAAGTGGTGAAACTGGCCCCCAGGGAAAAAGCACACATCGGCACAAAATTACTTTTCTTCTTTGACATGTTATCTATGCGTATGTCAAATTTCATGTCAATTCAAGCGGTTATTTAAAATTTGGAGCAAGAACCGTGATTCAATGTACTACACTGAAAAAAATATTGTACATAGTGCCAATGAACGTCAATCATTGACTTTTTTACATTGATTCAATGAAAATTTCGTTAATACTATAAACACGTAGTCATTAAGTAATGACCATATTCATTATTACAACGTAATTATATTCATTAAAAATAATGAATAGAATCATTAGTCCAATGAATCGTTTTGTCTATACAATTACTTTTTTCATTATACTAATAATTTGTTCATTGTATATATGAAACTATACATCAGGATTATACGGTTAAATTATTAATGAATATAAAACGTTGCACTAATGTACAGTGTTCTTTAAATTACGAACTCGTTTATTAAATCAATGTTTTAGACTTTGATTAATAATTCGATAAATTGTTTTGATGTAACATAATCATTGTATTAATGTAATATACTTGAATCAATGGTCAATACATTGTAGCAATAGTCTTGTACATAAACCGATACATTTCTTAAAACTCTATAAGTGTTTTTATTGCTGTAAAAAATTCACGTGACAACAGTTGCAGCCTCCTAGCAGACAGTCACCCTGCAGACTCTGAGGAGCGGTGTTTGGCGCTAGTGATTTGGTTGATTTTTCTAAGGTATATATTTACATATATTTTTAACTATTTATAAATTATTTTGTTGGATTTCTACAAAAAAAAACTTGTACTTCTATTTCCACTTTTGCAGATTGCTATGGACTTTGGAGTGGCATTTGGAAATGGAAATGGACTTATTGATGGATGGGACAGCAATTTAGAAATAATTATCCCATTTCTTCGGTGTGAAAGTCATATCAAAGATAAAACAAATAAATTTTTATTTGAAAAGATTACCCATGAAGACATTACGGAATGTAAGTACCTATTTCATTATTTAATCCTGCATATCTAGTATTAATTAATTTTTGTTCTCTGTAAATTTTTTCAAAAGCTAATTCGACATATAGGTAAAATAAAATAGGAACCATTTGAAAATATTTCCAAATTAATGGTATATTCTAATAAAAGTTTAGTAAATTAAATCTTTAGGTGATTAAACGGTAAATAATTGAAAAATATTATTAAATCTTGCAGTCGGTAATATCTATCAAAGTAAAAATAAACATATCAACATCTACCAATTTTTTCAGGATAAATTAAAATATTTCTATGTATTCAAATATTTTGTATAAAAAAGTGATACCCAAAAATAAAATACGTTCACTATTTAGATTTATTTTTTTATAATAATTTTATTAATATAAATTGTAGATGGCTAACGTGCAGTTCTTCTTTGTGTTCTACATCGATATTTTGTACGAACTAATCAAATGGTTAAAAAAAGATCATAATGGACAACCTAATATAATAAACTATACCATCAGAGATTTCCAGTAATCATTCTTACATCGGAAAGACCCAGCAAGAAATCGAAGATCATATTAGATTTTTGAAATCAAAGAAAAATTCCATTCAACCATTTGTTTTTTGTATGGGTGGTGATAATTAATCCCAGGGAGATGTTGTATTTATGGAGATGTTATTGTAGATGTATTTATTTTCACGATATCAGCTATACATTTTTTATATAATATAAATATTTTTGATAATATATTTGTAATATTTACGTAGACATTAATTCGTCATTTTGTTTACTTATTAACTATTTGTATGTTATATACAAATATACATGAAGATGACATTCACTGAACCAAAAAAGTACGTAAATATAATGAAAAAAACATTGATTCAAAAACGGGGAGCATTAATTTTCGTCCAAAGATCAGTATCGTTGGTCCAATGTAAGAAGATATATTAACTAATGCTCAAAAACATTAGCTTCTATGAATTAGTACGTTTATTCAATGTACTTTCTAGATAAGAATCAATGTACCGATACATTGATTCAATGTACCGATCCATTGATTCAATGTAGCGATATATTGATTCAATGTACCGATACATTAATTCTTAACTAGAAAGTACATTGAATGAACGCACTAATTCATAAAAATTGATGTTTTTGAGCATTAGTTAATGTATCTACTTACATTGGACCGATGATACTGATCTTTGGACGAAAATTAATGCTCCCCGTTTTTGAATTAATGTTTTTTTCATTATCTTTACGTACTTTCTTAGTTCAGTGTAATAATATGTTTTATATTAGTTTTATCATCATCATCATCATCCAGCCTCAAAAGTCCACTGCTGAACATAGGCCTCCTCCCCTCGTTTCCAACCCCATCTATCCTGCGCCGCCCTCATCCAGTTTTTATTTACCTTTCTTAAGTCGTCAGTCCATCTTGTAGGCGGTCGACCGACGCTTCTCTTGTCTTCTCTTGGCCTTCATTCCAATAACCTCTTCGTCCATCGCCCATCTGTCATTCTGGCTACGTGTCCTGCCCATCTCCACTTCAACCTGGCTATCCTCTCGATGACGTCAGTCACCTTAGTTATATATTAGTGTAGTATACCTAAATAACTTTTTCCGTCAAAAAAAAATAGAAAACCTAATTTTTTTCTTCAAAAAAGGACACACTGTATTTGATCTTGATAAAGTTGGAAACTATTGATGAAAATAATGCTTTCCTTCATTTTCCGTAATTGAATTCCCTAATAAGTTCACAAAAGTGAAAAGAGAAATTAAGGCCTCATTTCTACCCGTCCGATATTAGTTACATCTGATGCTGTAAAAATATTATTAAACTTTTCGAAAGTAAATTTGGCACAAATCAATTTCAAGTTCGGCGGTTTTTACCGAATTAGTCAGCCGAAAAATTATAATTTGTTTTTGGAGTTACCAGTATCGACCTGATGTTGGCAAAAAACTCTTCACGAAACTTTGTCACCGAGTGGAGAAAATGTCAAATATAATTAATTTGAAGCATTTGAACTTTTTTTTTTAATAAAAACAAGCGAACGAGGTTTTGATGTGAAAAAGTTGAGAAGTATTGTGATTCTTAAAGTATATCACACTAAATTTTATTTACCGAAGTTTTATCCAAAATGATTATAGCTGAAAGCTGTCAGGCTCAATAATTGATGCTAAGTACTATTATTGTACTTTGCATCACAAAAGTTTTCTAATACGCTGCTTTATGTGATTAGTACGGAAATGTCAATTATTACACGTTTTTCTATACAGTGCAAGCCGAAAGTCCCCCCTCTTGTCTTTTGAAGGGTTATACATACACTTGAGTCCACGAGACTTTACCCGTGCGTCATTAATACCTGGCGAGATAAAACACATACTTTTTATCTAGCATCATTCTCTTCCACACATGAAACTAATGACAAACCAGCTACCGCCTATTATTAAGTAAAAACACATGTTATTTTTATGAACGATCTTCTAGACTCAGTACATTGAAAGAAATAGGTACAAAAAAGACGATTGGGGATGCTTTCACATATTTTAAGTACATTTTCTGACGTTTTGGTTTGTTTACTTTTGTGGCTGTTAGTTTGTTGAATTTGTTGCTGTTATTTTGTCGAATTTTTGCATTTTGAAGTTTTCTATAGTATACAAACAGTTGTTTCACAACTAATTTTATATTGGAGTTTGAAATCTTATGGTAAGTTTATGTTATTTTACGATTAATTTTGACAACGTACAAAGCTAACCTCATTCACACAGTTAAGGAATTCTTGTGTTTAATGTTCCGCCAAAGTGAATTAAATAACAAAAAGAAAATATGTTATTGAATTATTTATAAATTGTTTATTTATTTATTAATCAAACATATTAAAATAATTTCTTAAGCTACTTCAAATGTAGCTGTAATTATGCACCAAAATTTTAAAGCAAAACTTAAATTTGACATTATATATATTTGATAACGTCAAATTTTATAATATAAACCGTGATCGGAGTAATACCCACATTCTGTCACTTGCTGTTGCGTTTAGTAAATTTTCTACTTATTTCGTATGCATTAAATAATGACGCACGGGTAAAGACTCGTGGACTCAACTGTATAATAGTTAAATTTTGAAGGTGGATGTTAACGTAACACGTGACGTAATAGTTATAGATGACATTACAGAGCCACTTTGACCGGTCATTTTAACTGGTACCTTAATGCAAGTGATATTTCGTTGAAACATATTGAAAATACCTGTTCAATCGTATTAATTTTGTTTGGGTTTAACTTGCTTTTGATTAATAAATTAAATGACTACTCTACGTGCAGTTTCGTAATTAAATAATAAAGATATAAACGTCCACCCATAGTCCAAGTAATGAAGCTTAAAATAGGACAAAACCTCGCAATTTTTACAGAATGGATCAATTTGCATTCCACCTCCGAGACGGGGTGGCAACCACCCCCATGGTAAAAGTGCCTTTCGGCATCATAATATAGATTTTGATCCTTGGACTATCCACTACTTCTTCTCAAAATTTCAAGCAAATCGCTCGATTCTGTAAAAATTGCGAGGTGAAAAGCTTCGGTTCCTGGACTACCATGGCTATTTTTCAAAATAGATGACGTTTTTCTATTCTCTATTTGTTTTTACGTTAATGTTTTTAAAAAGAGTTTTTTTGCAAATGACCATATGCCGACGTTTAAATCTTTAATAAAATTAATTCTAAAACTACAATATTTAAAAAATGAATTAAGATCAACATACACTCAAACAAAATTAGTATGATTGAATAGGCATTTTCAATACCTATCAAACGAGATATCACTTACAATAAGGTTCTGTTTAAAATTATCGGTCAAAGTGGCCCTCTAACTTCATCTGTCACTATTATGTCACATGTTATGTTTATTTGAGAAGCATACGTCCATTTATTTCCTCGCTCCAAATTCCACCATTATAATGAGTAGAACCATTCAAAAGATACGAGGGGGAGAAGACTTTTAGCTAGCACGGTATAATATTACTAATACCCCAGTCAAACTGAAAAAAATCATCGATTTCACATATGAATTGTATGCTGTATACAATTGTTAATGTATACAATTTTCACCTCAATTGTATATACAATTGTTATTAAAAAACCGTTTGAAAAACCTGAATTTTCCTGGAAAAGCGTTAGTTTCCTATTTAATTAATAAAGATTCAAATGTCCGCCTATGGTGATTTGTCGAAAAAGATGACGTTTTTCAATTCTCTAGTTGATTTTACGTCAATATCAACTTTTTTGGTCAATAACCAAATTGAAAATTTGGCATTTTCATTAAAAAAAATGACACCTTTTCGGACGGTTTTTTGCGATAAACATTTTTGTAGCTTATAAAAAAATCAAAGAGATTAGTTTCTTCATAAATATTCTAGTTATAATACAAAAAGAGATATGGTAAGTAAAAAAATGATTTTTTTTGTGCATGCTAAAATCGGTGTGTTCAACTTATAGTAAAAGAGAAATTGTCGATTTTAGGGGTATAATGCTACGAATACCTTTTGTAGTGCTTGAAAAGACTTTTAAACGGGCACTGTTAAATGTCTATTGCATTCAAACTAAGTCAGATATGGTACAAAAAAAACTGATGACTAATGTATTTTAAGGAAAAATGAGAAATATATTTAGCCCCTCATCCACCAGAATTTAAATAGACCATTTCCTTCTACAATACCTTTTATTACAGTATTATTTCTACGTTTAAAAAGTTGGACGGGTTTAAAATGCATGGGCGGGTTTAAAATGCAAATTATAGAGCGCATTTTTAAATGTTCTTAAAAATCCTTTTTCTCCATGTAACTCGAGAATGATAAAGAGATATAATAATGAAAAACAAAACAAAATTGTGACCTGAAAAGAACCACCCTTCAATTATGTACTGTATCTTTTTTTGTATCCCTTATCATTTTCGAGTTACATGGAGAAAAATGAAAATTAAAAAAAAATTTAAAATGCGCTCTGTAATTTGATTTTATTGTTTTCAAAAACCGTTTATTTTAAACTCGTCCAACCTTTTTAACATATAAATAATACTATAATAAAAGGTATTGTAGAAGGAAAACGATGCATTTAAATTCTGGTGGATGAGGGCCTTAAAATGCATTAGTCGCCATTTAACAGTGCTCGTTGTAAAGGTCTTTTCAAGAACTACAAAACGTATTCGTACCATTATAGTTCTAAAATCGACAATTTCTCTGTAATTTTAACTTGAATACACCCATTTGAGCATGCACAAAAAAAATCATTTTTTTTACCTACCTCTTTTTGTATTATAACTAGAAGATTTATCAAGAAACTAATCTCTTTTATTTTTCATAAGCTTCTTCTTCTTTAAGTACCGTGCCCAAATTTTTAGGCGTGTTTAGCTTCCATAACAATTTGCCGATATCGTTCTCGATCTTGTGCGGCATGTAACAATTGATCTGCTGATAAGCCAGTCCATTGACGAAGGTTTCGGAGCCATGAATATTTCTTTCGACCAATTCCTCTTTTTCCATAGATCTTTCCATTGAGTATTAACTGCAGCATCCTGTATCTGCTACCTCTCATTATATGCCCCAGATATTCAAGTTTTCTCTTTTTTATCATCTTCATTAAGTCACCTTCGCCTTGACCTACTCTGTTTAAGACTTCTCTGTTTGAAATGCGTTGAACCCAAGATATTCTGAGCATTCTACGATACGACCACATCTCAAAGGCTTCTAATTTGTTCATCATGTTAACCTTCATGATCCAGGTTTCACATCCATATAGTAATACAGGATACACATAGCATTTTAGGAACTTGATTCTTAGTTGTAAGTTCAGCTGAGAGTTGTTCAGAATAGATCTAGTTTCATAAATGCTCCTCTTGCAATTTCTATACGAGTTTTAATTTCTTCATCCGGATTTAGTGTCTCGTTTATCCAACATCCTAGGTATTTAAAATGGTTAACTTTTGTTATTGATTCATCACTTCATAAGCTACAAAAATATTTTATAGTTTTTTTCGTTATATGCATAATTTTCAAGGTATTCGCAAAAAACCGTCCGCAAAGATGTCCTTTTTTTAATGAAAATGGCAAATTTTCAACCACGAAAAACTCAAAAAGCACTAATTAAAAAAAAATAGAATTAAAAAAAATAGAACAGTTTTTGCTTAGAATTAGGTTCTCTAGCCACTTTCGTGTTTGTATTGACCAAAAAATTTTTAACCCAGGAAGAGGTGGAAACCACACTTATAGGGGAGTGCATTTAGATTTTCACTTCGGAAAAAATCAAACAAGATAAAACTTTTTGTAATTTCATTAAGAAATGTTTATTAAACAACATGTCAAAAAGTTCTACTCGAGAAGTGGGTGCTTCATTTTTTATTAAACAAATGAACAGCGAAGTTAGATGTTTTTTTAAATAACTATAACTCCGAAAATATAATTTTTAGAAAAAAACTGACTTGACGATTGAAAAACTCAGAAAATTTTACAAAAAAACCTTTTATAAAGATTTTTCTAAAATTAAATCTCTAGCTTCTGTAATTTTTTATTTATAACGCTAAAGTCACCCTTCTCACACACATTGGCGCACTGTAAACTAGCGTTGGAAGAAGTGCACGATTGAGTTTTTTTAATGTAATTCTTTAACTAATGGATCAAAAGAAATTTTACAAATTGGACATGAAAGAAGGTGAAATAAGCTATCCTATGGTTGTAATAAAAAGAAATAAAATGTATGGACATAAGTACGGTGTGGGCGAAAAGTGAGCCTTACATGAATTTTGTTTAAAAATGATTTAAAAATGTGTAACTAATAAAATTTTACTTATAAAACTCTCAAATTTGCACAACTTAACCCTCAATCATCTTATTAAACGATGTTGTATTAAAAAAAATCTCAAAAATTTAGTTCAAATAATACGATGTCTCAAAAAATGCAATTTTTGAAATCTTCGTAGTTTGACAGAACTCCCACTATTTTAAGACGGTATTATTCAAGTTTGAATAAATCTAGTACAATTTTTTTGCTATTTTTTTAAAGCCTGGGATGTAATTTAAAAAAAAACACTGAATTATTTTAGTTTAAAAATAAAATAAACAATTTATTTTTGAGAAAACTAAGAAAGATAACAAAAATGTAATACAAAAACCGAAAATTACCAGCTGAAAAAATGTATATACAGAGTGATCAAAACTTTTTTCTGTCAAACTTACCTAAAATACATTTAACAATAAGCTTCAACAATAATAAATGTTCAACAAAAAATTTTTTTTAGCTCTTATACAGTATGTCTGCTTAACTTGGAACCTATTGATAACTTTTTTAATATCAGTTTAACGAAAAAAAGTTATTCTTTATAAAATACTCTGCATCGTATATAACATAAGATGCAACCATCAAATATCAAATTTTATTAATTTTGTACGAGGTATGTAAAAAATATGAATTTCACTCAAGAGTAAAGTACCTTTATATTTCACAATATCGAAAATGCTTATAAAGAAAAGTTGTTTGGAATTAAAAACTATGTTCCAATATGTAATTATACCCTTCTAATCGAAAATTTGTTTTTTTAATATTCTTTCCAATACATTTTAATTTTTAATATTATTGTGAAAATTTTTGTTTATCTTTTTTTTAAGAATGAAATTTCATATTTGTTTGATTGGATTCTACTTGTTTTTCATTTAAATATCCGTCATTTTGGATCCGGCATTTTGAAATTTAAATTTTTAATCTTTAATTCAGATTCAACAACCTGTTAAAAATATAGACAATAAATGTTTTAGAAAAATGTTCTTTTTTATGTTATTTTTATAAAATCCGCATTTTAGATCCGCCATTTTATAGTTTATAATGTTAATATTTAAGTTAGGTTTATCAAACCACTCAAAAATAACAATATCTAGAAATAAATACATTTTGTAAAGAAATTATGATTTTACAACTATTTTTAAGTTATTCGCCATTTTAGATCTGCCATTTTATGATTTAAATTATCAAAATTTGATTCAGGTTCAGCAAGCTCTCAAAAATATCCACATATATGCAAACAAACACGTTTTATCTAAAAATTCGGATTTTACAAATACTTTTTAAGGATTTTTAGGAAAAAATCCGCCATTTTGAATTCGTCATTTTGAATTTGCAAATCGTAATGTCAGATTCGGGTTCAGCATAATCAAAACTGAAATAAAAACATTTTTTATCAAAATAAAATGTTGAATTCACCCATATTCTTAACATTATTTTTATACAAAACAATTGTTATTGTTTAAACAATTACTAAACAATTAGCGGCGAAATTTGTGAGTAGAACTTTTTACTTTAACATATTTATAAACTAACAAAAAAAGTTTTAGAAAAATATAACCTTGTTTGATTTTTTCCGAAACATTGTATCTTTTCGTTCTAATTGCACTCCCCTATTACAGTGGTGTTAAAAAGTCCTGCATCACCTAAGCGCCTTATAGTTTTTGAGGTTTAACAGAAGTTTTTTGTATATTTTCGCTAATTCATTTTAAATTTGTGCTTGTAATTTGGCATTATCGGTATACTTACTAATGTTTTTTAATTACTAGCTTAAAATTCTACAGAAAAGATCAAAATAATGTGATTGCAGGGATTTCCCATAATCCGAGAAAATTATGAGGTGATTATTAAGTCGTTAAAGTACTATTAATTTGAATTTTAATGACAAATGTGTCACATATTTTGACTATATAAACACTGTAGTTACCCTTATAACACATTTATTCGCTTTTTGATTTTTGATAAAAAGGTCAAAATGTCATCCCAGGCCAAACAAACTAAACTATCAAACGAAAAGCGTTTTGAAATAATTTTTCACCATAAAAACGACAAATCTAGTCGCGAAATAGCATCCGCAGTAAACCGTAATTAGTCTACAGTAATTAGAGTCATTAAGAAGTATGCTGAACAAGGAAAAATCGACGACAGACCGCGTATTTGGTAAGGTAATGTCGGATTTTTAACACCACTGTAAGACAAAAGTGCCGTAGGATATAGCGTAACCTTTATTTCTTGAGCTATTTCCTATTTACAATGATAATATCAAGTAAAGTGATGCAATAGGATGGAATTCGGAGCCAAATTACGTATTGACTGCACTATTAGTAAAAAAATCTTCTAATAATTTAATTTAATGTGACTCATTTATATCGGCAATTCGGACATGTAGTATAAATTTTAAAGTAAAAAACTTTAAAATGATATTGCTAATATTTATGAGTTGCGTTCCTGGGACAACTTTATTGAAGGAGAGTTCATTTGATTACATGAAATCAAAAGAGGAAATTCAAAGGATCGGCTCTAATTATGTTAAATGAAACCAATTGTGTCGAAAATTCCTCTGTAGAATGCAATAGGATGTGGCTACCCGTACCAAAATAGAGGAAGTCGGTAGAAAGAAAATACATACCACAATTATTAGTAAGTCAACAACATATCGAGCTTAATATATAATATAATTTATGTTTTAGTATTATTTATATATCAATGTATTATTAATATTATTTTTATTTAAAATGATATACTACTTATAAAATCAGAAATTGGTGTTAGTTTTGAGAGTAAATTGAATGTGAGATCAAATTAATAGTTCCAATATCGGGATAGTATCATAGGGTTTTCTCCTGGTTCTTCCTCGTGATTTATTATGAAATCACTAACACGAGAATTTTACTGTCATGATTGCATGTGGTTGTCTTTTTAAAGACAGACCACATGCTATAGTTTTTTTGTGACGGATATTCTTGAGTTAAAGTTGATTTTATGTAAACGAATGAACTATCTTTCATTAATGTTGCCCCAGGAACGCTACTCATAAATAATATTTGTAATATCATTTTAAAGTCTTCTACTTTAAAATATAATATATGTCTGAATTGCCGATATGGATGAGTCAGATTAAATTAAATTATTAGAAGAATTTTTTTTTACTAAGCAACAACATTTTTGTTTAATTTAATATTATTTTATATTTTGATAACGACGTCCGAGAGGGAAGTCGGAATGTCAATAAAATCATCTTATGGGTTTATTGTGTTATATCGATCATTTCATTCATAGGAGATTCTGACCAATAGAAAGCTACAGACATGCAAATTAAGGTTGACATTAATGACAAATGTTTTAAAAATTATAAAAGTGATGACTTTCAACCGTCAAATACATATTTATAATAACTGTGTGTTTAATTTCACTAATTGGTACTTACATATATAAATTACAATAAAATTTTGGTTTTGAACAGTTTTATTCATGAAATAATCGCAACAAATTGCACTCGAACTCTAAAATTAATATAGAATTTTTGCCCTCGTGACACTTTGACATAATTTCACTCGCCTTCGGCTCGTGAAATTAAAACTGCCAAAATGACACTCGGGAAAAATTCAATAATTTTAGAGCTCTTGTGCAATTACTACTGATAATATTACTAATGAGATGAAGATATTTTAACAAAAATATGCTTTCAAAAAAATTGCTACGAACGATCTTTCTAAAAGGAGATGGTTAGTAACACAATGTCTTTAATTTAATCGTTATTCAGTAAATACGTTGTTTGGTCGATTTAAAAATCAAGCAGACCTCAACAATAAAAATTCGCAATTTACCAGAATATTTGCCTAAAGATTGAAATTCTCAAATCAAAAAAATAAAACCGCAGTTGATTTATTAACTTAACTTCGCTCGAATAAACTTGAATATTCAAAAAGCATTAGTCCGGTCTTTTAACATGATGTAAAAAAGAGTGTGTGTACTTTGTACGCTTGTACGCCCGTAAGAAGTTATACTTATATTTTTATGATTTCAATGAAACAAATATATTTGAAACAATTTAATTGTATTTTTATTTACATATTAAGCTAATTAATGCTTAAAATAATACAAAAAATTAAAAATAACGTTTTATTAACTGTATACTAACTGGACACGTGGGAAGGTACACGTGGTAATTTAAACCACTTGTTGTTTTGTTTGTGTAGTTATAAAAATCCTATGTGTTCTGTGTTAATTTATTTATTTATTTTAATAATTTCTCAATTTAATTGCCTACACCCTGTAATTATTTATTCATATATCTTTTTCATTAAAATTGTAAATATTTATCAATATTTCTTTCTGAACATACACTATCATAAAATAGCTTAAACAAACACCTTCCTTTCTCAGATAGAATAGAATAGAAATATGCTTTATTGCCACTGAAAATTTTTACAATTTTATGGACAAAGCTTACATACAGTCAAAAGAAAAACATAATATAAATAACAAATAACAACTACAATTTACTAAAATTAGATAAATCGTCAACAATGTACAGTATAAGATATAAAAGCCAAGACAAAAACAATTTATTGCAAAACATATATAAATTGCAAATTGAACATATAAAGATCACCTTTAATATTCTACAGTTTTCAACCAATTTTTAATTTGACAACCTTTTTTATCTAATTAATTTTCTTATAATCCTCTACATTTCATATATTTCCAAGTGTTAGGCACCTACAATGATACATAATAACTGACATCCCGTAGTCCTGTGACCGGGAAAAATACAAACTTGAATATTTATTCCTATTTGTCATTTACTTCGACCTTTGCCCATAGCTCAAAACACCTAAGAGCAAAGACCTTAACAATCGTACAAGTGTTTACAATAAGTTTATTTTCACCTCAGCTGCATTTATGAACATTCCCACCCGACCGTTGTCTTTCACATAACTAATACATCTGTCTCTGTTTCACAACACACATCTGCCTTCAGGATCCATTCCAATTCACTGTGTTTTGACCTACGAAGCATGCCCCCTTACCCAGTCTCTCACCTAGCTATCCTATTAGCATAATTTGGACGTTTAAACATGTTATCGATGAACTTATAAAGCATCCCTTGTAACGGCATGTAAGTGGATCAAAATTATATAGTTTTTTAGTATTTTAGTTTTTTAGAAAAAAGTTTTAATAATTTTTAAAATTTACCTTAATTCAACAAATAGTCATAAACCGCATGCATTTATGTGCGTATGCGTGCTTATGAGTACCTCTAATATGTGTTCATACGTATGTATCAGTTTGTTGTTCTGAAAATGTCATCAGTTGCTTACTTTTCAAAAAATTTTGAGCTTTATATTTGCATTTTGACACAAAAAGACAAAGTTCTAACTCTGGCATTCTTTAATTGTAGCATTTAACTAATTGTAACGCCGACCTGAAGATGATCTGAATAGTGTAGAGATCGAAACCGGTCGTCGAAGTATTATTAAATGATTGTGAGTAAGTCTGTGTTTCTTTACTTCAACTTTATATAACTTACATAACTTATAAATTTTATTTAATTACACTTCAGTCTATTTATACACTCCTTCACCACCTCCCTCCATCTCCTTCTGTCTAGTGCTAGTTCTATCCATCTCTCATTGTTACTTTTCTTCAAGTCTTCATACCCACTGTCCTTCCATTTTTCCTTGGTCTGCCTTTCCTTCTCTTTTTTATTGGTCTCTGTGAGAGTACCATTTTGGGCATTCGTTTACTTCCCATTCTCTCGATGTGTCCTAAATGCCGTATTCTCTGTGCTTTGATCGTCGTCGTGATCGTTGGCTCTTGATATAATTCTTCCAATTCTTTACTGGTTCTTCTTCTCCACTGACCTTCTATTTTCACACCTCCATATATTGCTCTTTGCATCTTTCTCTCCCATCTTTCTAAAAGGTCTGTTTCTGACTTTTTGAGCATCCATCGCCCGGTTTCCGAAAGGATGATCATCTCAAAAATTATGTAATCGACGATTAACAATAGATTTAATCGACGATTAACAATAGATTTATCAGAAACGTCAACCAAACTAGTTTAAACAACAGTCGATCACCTGACAAAAGATTAATCGTTAGTTAACAGCCGATCATGAGTGTTTTGAGTCTCCGAAAGGTCGATTAACCAGTTTCGCTTGTCAAACGGCGGTAAAAATGGACTGTTACCTAATCTGCGACTATCCGTCGATTAACGGGCTGTTAAGAGTTTTTTTTAGTTTTTTGATTACTGTAATTAACAAATACCAGGAAAAAATTGTCAAATAACACATATATAAATGATATAAATCATATTATTTAATGAAAATAAGATTTTTTTATGGAAGAAATAATTTAAAATATTTATTTAACTTGCAGAACATGGATATCTCGGACATTTTTTATATTTGAGTAAATAATTTATATTTTTTTTCTTTTAAAAATGTAAGATAAGAAGGAGGCTAGACTCATAGAGCTATTTTTTGAGAGGCCAGAGTTCTAAAAAGCAGAACATAATGATTATAGCGATGTAAATAAGAGGGAAAACGTGTGAGAAATTATAGCAGCTAACTTTGAAGACAATAAAACAGCCGGTAAATAAATTAAAAATAAATATAGAAAGTAAATATATAGACCCAAAATAAAAATACGATTATAAAATATTATAGAGCATAAATAAACTGTTTTATATCTCCAACTCTCGTCACATTACCTAGCCTCATTTTTAAAATGCTCTCGTTTAATTCTTGCTCCAAACAAAAGTGACAGTACGTAAGAGAGAATGCACCTTTAGAATCTAAAGATACAAGTTTGGATTTAGAGGTTAATATAATTGAAATTTTGAAGGATAACAGCCAATTGTGACAGTATCGCTACCAAATTGTATGTCAGATCATCGATTACATGATCTATGATCATGCAATTTTACAATAATTGGCGTTTGAGAAACCCATCACAGGTTAACAGTTGATCAAATCTGACAGCCGATTAGATGATCGGAGATTTGAATAACGTTTCGGAAACCGGCTGCATGTTTCGCATGCGTATGTTACTGTAGGTCTGAAAACAGTCTTATAAATTCTTATTTTTGTTTTTTTTAAAACGTATTTGGATTTCAATAGTGTGCGTAGGGCTCCATATTTTTTATTTCCTTTAGTTATTCTTGCCTTTTTCTCCCCTTCTTCATGACCATTTTCATCTATTTTGGCTCCCAGGTAAATAATTTCTTTGGCTCTTTTGAACGAGTATGTTTTTTCTCCATCTATTTGTATTATGATGTTATTTTCTTTTTCTTTTTGGATCTCTTCCATTATTATTATTATGATAATAGGACGGGGAAGGATTAATAAGCCTGTCTAAATCTTCGCTAAATTCATCGTTGTGTAAGTTCTGGATATACTCCTGTCATTTGTCACAGCGGTCTTCACCTTTTAATAGTATTTCTCCGTTATTATTGCGCAAATCAGATGATTTTTAGTTCCTATATACCTACCTCAACGTTCCTTAAGCTTTGTATGCAGATTAAAATTATCATGTAGTCTGAAGGTATTAATATTTAGTTTTCCTTCAGGATTCCCTCACCCATATTTTTTTTTACTTGTTTTGTGTACAATTTTTGTGTACCCATCACGAGCGTTGTTCTTGCATCTTCTTGTATTTATTTCATTTATTTCAAGTTTAAATTTTCCTGTGATATCAATATTTTTCGGTTTAATATTTTTAGGTTTTATTTTACATTTCATTCTACTACTTCATAACGAAGCTTTGGAATACCTACAGTAGGAAAAATGAAAGAATACCCATAAACGAACATATAAAACATGCTGTATTTTCCTGTCACCGTGTCATACAAAAAATTGGCCGGCGCAAGTACATGTATTATAATAATTATTATTACATGTTTTTGCGCTGGGTAATTTTCTTTGTGACATGGTGACAGGAAAATACAGCGTGTTTTATATGTTCGTTCATTGGTATTCTTTCATTTTTCCGACTTTAGAATACACACATTGTCTAAAGGGCTAAAACTGCTAAAGTAGTTTTTCAAAAACAAAGATAAAAAATTTTAAAAATAATATCATTATTATACCTTCAAGTCAAGACAACGATGACACTAGAAAAGATGAAAGAAACTATAGACCAGTTGTTAAGACCAAATCAAGCGGAATTCGGGCTTCAGAAGTAATGGACATTAATACATTAAGAAACATTGTAGAATAAATGGTAGGGGAGCCCAAGCGGGAATTTTTGCAGTTAATCCTACGCGTCAGATTAGCACATGGGGAGAAACCCTGTAACCTGTAAATGTACCTCTACCATATATTAGCGCTCAATACCGGGGAGTTCTTTAATGGGGGGCCGACAAAATATTCCATTCTTAGAAATACTTGAAATCGTCAGATTAAGATAAGGCAAGTTAAGTAATACATGCAAAACAGTGTATATTTCAAGAATCTGACGATTAAAAAAGCGAATATTTAGCTAAATAAACGACAGATCGAAAAACTAAAAAATACGTGCTCAATATGTTTCAAAAATCTCTGTCGAATGATATAAAACACGACTCCCCCCGGAGAGGGGTAAATTTAAAAGGGGTACCCTTTTAAAAGAGAGGGGTACCCCAGGGGGGTAAATTTAAAATTTTAAATACGAATCCTGTGATATTTCGCGAAATGAATATCAGATCGAAAAACTGAAAAAACACTTATTCAATATTTTTGAAAAATCTATCGAATGGAACCGAACACGACCTCCCAGCGGCGTGGAGTGAGGGGTTGCTTAAAATCTTAAATAGGAGCCCCCTTTTTATTGCAGATTTGGATTCCTTAGGTACGTAAAAATAAGTAACTTTTATTCGAGACATATTTTCGAATTATGGATAGATGGCGCTATAATGGCTTGTTGGAAATGGAAAATTAAATTAAAAAATGGAAAGTTCCCCACTTTATGGAAAATTTTTCTTAATCTTTTTTGGTTTTAGCGAAACTCGAGTGACTACACATTTAGCATACTTTCCTCCCCTACTAAAACAACAGAATGACAGAGCAAAATCTATATAAATTTCACTGACTTTAGATAAGCCTTTGACCTGACAAACAAAGAAAAAATGTGGGAAATATTAAAGAGATATAAAATTCCATTAAAATACATAAGAATTATCAAAATGTTCCATGAAAATTATACCGCACAAATCATGCACAATGAGAAACCCACAGAACCAATCAACATAGACAGTGGAGTCAGACAAGGGCGTATTGTATCTTCAACCATATTTTTTATCTTAATCGACTGGGTCATGAAGAAAGCAACGAAAAATAAAACAGGAATTAGATGGAATGCTTTCGGTCAGCTTGAAGATCTAGACATTGCGGATTAGACCTGGATCCTGCGTACCAAAAAAAAGTTGATTAATAGCAAGCTAAAAATTTGTTAATAGCTTAACGGTGTCTAGTCGGACAAATTTTGATGTATGGGAACACTGGAACAGGTGAAGTTTTAATTGTAGAACAGGTTAAAAATTTGGAAGGTTATACTACGAAAACGTTCCATGTATTTAGTCGGACGGAACTTCCAATTGAGTTGTTACCATTTCACTAAACTCTCATGCAAAGTTCAGGCTGGAGTTTATCACCAACGGGCATTTTAATGAGTGGAACACTAAGAACATATCAAATGACAGGAATCATGTCTGATTTTTGCATGAGAGTTTAATGAAAAAGTAACAAATTAATTGGATGTTCTGTCCGACAAAATACATGGGACGTTTTGGTATTCTTACGTTCCAAATTTTTAAACTGTTCCACAATTAAAACTTTCACTGTACCGGTGTTCCTTTACATCAAAGTTTGTCCGACTAGACACCGTTAAGCTAGAAACAAATT
Source organism: Diabrotica virgifera virgifera (assembly GCF_917563875.1). NCBI lineage: Eukaryota > Metazoa > Arthropoda > Insecta > Coleoptera > Chrysomelidae > Diabrotica > Diabrotica virgifera. The sequence continues at coordinate 191,979,752 of NC_065450.1, read as the reverse complement.
TTCAGCTTGCTATTACTCAAGTTTTTTTTGATAAGCGGGATCCAGAACTAGATATGTCTGGTGTCCGAAAAAAGACAACATATGCAGAAAAAAAAAACAGAAAAGGTAACAAAGAAAGCAAGAAAAATAGGATTAGAGATTAACACAAGAAAAACCAAACTTATGAAGATAAATACTGGAAGAAAAATGGGGATATTCATTGAAGAAGAAGAAGTCGAAAATGTACATATGTTTTAAAATAGAAGAAGAAATTAGTGGAAGGATAAATAAAGCCCAGAATGCGTTTTATATACTGACGAAAACATGGGAGTCCGATAAATTAACAACCAAAATTAAAATTAGGATAATTAGACTCTTACGGAGAAAATGAAGATGATCTAAAGAAACAAGTCCTGGATTACCAACCAACTGAAAAAAGAAAATAAGGCAGGCCAATGACATCCTGGAAAAGAAATATTACCAGAGAGCTAGAAGACAACGGGTTAATGTGGAAAGAGGTGCAAGCCCAGACCAGAAACAGAGATGAATGGAGGGGGACTGTAGAGGCCCTATATTCCAAATGGAATCAAGGGGAGTAAAGTAAGTAATAGGGTGGGTCGTTTTTATAATTTTTTTTTTAATTTCAAGACGCCTGAAGTTGAAAAATTTGATATTGGTAAAATTATCTTGTACAATTTGTTTTAAATTTTTTTTCATCATTATTTGAGCCCCCCGGCAGCCCCCTCACAAAACAAAAAAAAATTAAATCAACAAATTAATTTCCCTGTATTATGAAATAATGTAATATGGTTCTCTTATTACCTAAAAAAAAATGTTTTTAATTTTTAGATATATTTAGGCCCCCCGCCAGCCCTTAATGCTTGTTACGCACGGGGAGCTATACTATAATATAATAGTATATTATATCATATGGCTCTCTTAGTAATGAGTGAGGCTGTATACATGGAACTAATGCTTACGTGTGTGCAGGCTCACTCATTACTATAGTTAGCGATATGATATACCATAATATATGTATATTATACTATTAGTCCATGTGGTGAGACCGCTCCCGTCTGAAAAAAATTTCTGATTCGGTTTTTTTTGTGGATTCCTATTCAAAAATGTCCCCGTTAAACAAATCTGAAGGGTGCCGGGCGGAATTTTTGGGCAGAAATTGTTTTAAAATTTTTTTTTAAACAAATACAAAAGATCGTATTTTTTTTGCACCGGAGCATATATTTTTAGATTTTTTGGGTCAATTTAAACAAGAAAGGTATCTTGTAATTTTTCTCAGAAATTGATAGTTTTCGGGTTATAGGCGATTTAAAATCTGAAAAATGCGAAAATACGCATTTTTGAGGCTTAAAGACTCATATTTAAATTCGTATTTTTGACATTGCCATATACTTAGATTGAAGAGTGAACATTCAGCTCCAAGATTCTGAAGAGTGATCGCGTCTAACTTTAATTTATATCGTTGTTTTTTAATTGTTAAATATGCGTGTTTATCTGATTTTTTTGCAGGTGCGGCGGACTCCATTTCAAAAATCTCCTATTTTCTTCCGAAAAATATTTTTTCTAGATTCTTTGTGATATCGTAAATAAAATAAGTTTCTTGCCATTTTTCTCAAAAGTTAATAGTTTTTAAGTTATAAGCGATTTAAAATCCGAAAAATGACAAAAAAACGCATTTTTGGATTTTAAATCGCTTATAACTTTAAAACTATTAACTTTTGAGAAAAATGTCAAGAAAATTATTTTATTTAGAATGTTGAAAAGAATCTAGAAAAAATATTTTTCGGAGGAAAATAGCAGATTTTTGAAACGGAGAGCGCCGCACCGGCAAAAAAATCGGATAAACACGCATGTTTAACAATTAAAAAACAACGGTACGAATTAAAGTTAAACGCGATCACTCTTCATAATCTTGAAGCTGAATATTTAGTCTTCAATTTAAGTATCTGGCAACCTCAAAAATACTAAATTGAATGTGAGTTTTTAAGCCTCGAAAATGCGTATTTTCGCATTTTTCAGATTTTAAATTGCCTATAACTCGAAAACTATAAATTTCTGAGAAAATTTAAAAGATACCTTTCTTGCTCGGAATGACCCACAAAACTCAAAAATATATATTCCGGAGCAAAAAAAACGTGATATTTTGTATTTGTTTAAAAAAATTGTTTAAACTATTTCTGCCCAAAAATTCCGCCCCGCACCCTTCATATTTGTTTAAATGGAACATTTTTGAATAGGAATCCACAAAGAAACCGAATCAGAAATTTTTCCAGACGGGAGCGGTCTCACTACATGGACTATATAGCTCCTCGTACGTGACAAGCTTTGGCTAAAAGCAATCAAGTACTTTTCCACTTTTGAGCAGCTCTTCGCTTATTTTGTGGTTTAAAATATACAAAATACCCTAGAACTCACCATAAGGAGGTAGCTGCCATCGAGTTCCATCCTTGTCCACCCATCCACCCAACCATATGAGCAATTTTTAATTTCCTACTTCATAGTCTGATTTGCTATTCAACTTCGGCATGTTGCTTCTAGATGCTATAGTTGTACGTATCCAACCATCCCTATTAGTAAACCCACATACAGCCAAAGATACCTTCCCCACTAATTTGACACCTCTTTGACCAGCCTGTGTATGGCAAGGTAACTTCCATAAATCTTCTTCTGGATAACTACCAGTTTTAATAAATTCTTGAATGTCCTCATCAGCCAGATTAGTCGTCATTAGCGGCTCCAATTATCTGAACTCTTTACAATTTATTCAATGAATCTAGGATTCCACTTCAAAATTATTGAATTTGGGAATTTGCAATTTTCTCGCAGTGTTATTCAAATTTATAAGATTTTATTTCGCTTTAGATCTGCTCTTTAATATCCTTTTATATCCTAATTTTCTTATATAACTACGTGAGTCAAAGATCATCTTATCAAAATATTTTCAGGATGGCCATAAAAGCCATTTCGTTGGATCACAGTGTCAACTACAGCTTTTATTTCGTCACTTAAATGTCTGGATTATTCAATTAGCTTCCAAAGGTGAAGAGTTCCAAATGTATACACTGGTACAGTTTTTATTAAAAACCAAACCTTAGCATATACTCGCAGAATATACTCTGTTAAAATTTTTAAACCAGGCGGCGGATTCTTTACTGAAATGTAAGCCCTCAAGATACGATTCGCCGTGGTTAGCCATCTTCCATGAGATAATTTGCCAGGAGGGTTATTCGATAAATTATTTGGACAGTTTTCGGAAGATGTGGCAGTGCACATCTGGTATAAATATTTTTGATTACTGCTTAGTTCTTTTAAATTTACCTCAGGCAACTCAACTTTGAATTTTTCGTAGCACACAGCAGGTAATCGCTCATAAGTTTCAATAAGTCTGCCGATAGAACACGAGAATGTTAGAGGTCCTGTGGTATTTCCATCCAGATATCTAACCAAATGTCCAGATATATAACCAAATTCATTTGTATGTAGTTGACATATTTTCCATTGCAAGGGTCGTTTATGACGTAGGTACTCGCAATTCCATAAAATGTATTACACTACTGCGGGGCCCAGTGTTAACGACAGTACTACCGCAGCCAACAGCTGTCAACTCGCTAATTGACACCTGATTTTCTATTAAATAGTTAAAAATCGTTGTTGCTATGGTCTTTGCAGTACCATTTTGACGTGTTACGTGCCCTATATAGTCGCTACCAGGTTCCTTCAATAACATTTTATGTTCTTCGGCAGTGGTTTTTCTTCTTCTTCTTTTTGTATAGACATGACTCTGTCTGTTTGTCCTTTCTGTGTCGGGTCGTGTTTCTGCCGCGTATGTCATTATTGGTCTGATGGCTGTTTTGTAAATTCTCCCTTTCATTTCTTTTCCGATATTTTTATTTCTCCATATTGTGTCATTCAGGCAACCTGCGGCTCTGTTTGCTCTATTCACTTGATCTTCCACTTCTGTTTCGAGCCTTCCGTAGCTAGATAGTGTGATGCCTAGATATTTAAACTCCATCACTTGTTCTATTATCTGACCTTCCAGCTCCAATTTACATCTTATTGGATCTGCTGTTATAACCATGCATTTTGTAGTGGTTTTTCTAGATGACCATTCTCCCTCTTCTTGAGACCATCAAAATAGGGAGCTTGCAGACTAGCATCATCCTTTTTTTTTTGTAAATCAAGTCGTTGCCTTTTTCTTTGTCGATTTAGTCTATTACATAGACTTGTCATTTTTGGATATCAATCCAATATCTTCAAGAACTGCACTAGCGATCATTGCTCCTTTTCTACTCGATAATCCAGTTCGGTATATTGCAGTCAAAGGTAGGCGGTGTAGGCGTAGAGTGCTTAGGGCTATTAGAGGTCCTTCTGGTTTAAGGTTGTTTAAATTAAATAAGTATTTTTTAAGTGCATTTGAAGCTATTTTTAGTCGTTTGAAGCATCAGGTTTCATTGATGTAAGAATTAATTTTTTAATTTTTTTATGGGTCGGGCGGGGGGCTAATTATTAAAATAAAAAAAATAAAAATATCACTATTCATTCTAGACCATTTGACAACTTTCTTCACTACAGGCATAAAAAAACTAAAGAACCGACCCACCCTAGTAAGTAAGTATTATACCATATTATTTTAATTTGTCTATACACCGTGTCAGTAATGACACATAAATCAATACCAGTGGAATCATTGCTTTCTTATTATTCTGAATATATACATAACAATAGAAATAATAATCTAAATATTTATAACAATATTAAAATAATTTACTGAAGCAGCAACATTACAGGACATATTAAATCAGCAACAAATACAAAGATTATTTTTAAATAGAAACCATATTTTAGAATGTTGAGACAATAATAATCATTTATTGAGGATGACACAGCAAACTCAAATTTTAAAAGTAGAGTTTTCAAAATTTTTAAAAATAACCTTTAATGTTGTAATTAACATACACTAAGCAGCAAAATTAACGCTCCACCTTAAAAATGGGATATTTTTGTTGTCTCGAATTTCCTAAACCTCTTGTTCGATTTGAGTGATTTTTTAATATGTTATAGCCTTACGAACAAACTGCAGCTTTTAGAGTAGGGGATCAGTTAACAGACAACATAAAGATAAAAAGAGGTGTGCGACAGGGATGTATATTGTCCCCATTATTGTTCAATACATATTCAGAGCACATTATGAACCTCGTGCTAACGGACATAGACGACGGAGTACTTATAAACGGAGAACGATTAAACAACATAAGATACGCTGATGATACTGTCATTTTTGCAGACAGTCTTGAAGGTCTGCAGACACTTGTCTCCAGGGTGGCAGAAGTAAGTAGCAGGTTTGGGCTTGATTTTAACATAAAAAAAAACCAAATACATGGTGATAAGCAAAAATAGGACACCACCTGGTCCATTACTAGTTTACCAACAACCTATAACACAAATCACCAACTTTTGTTATTTGGGTGCAAACTTAAATGAACAGTGGGACCAATCAATGGAAATTAAGATAAGGATCGAGAAGGCAAGATCAGCTTTCATCAAAATGAAAAAAATCTTTAACAGCCACGATATAAAATTGGAAATAAAAGTTCGTTTACTAAAATGCTACGTATTTTCCGTTCTTTTATATGGCGTGGAGTCATGGACCTTAACTGAAGCATCACTGAAGAGACTCGAAGCATTTGAGATCTGGTGCTATAGACGCATGTTGAGGATTTCCTGGATAGACAGAGTTACCAACGAAGAAGTTCTACATAGAATGGCTAAAGAGCGCAAACTATTCGTAACCATAAAACGTCGCAAACTGGAATACCTGGGCCATATAATGCGCAATGAACAAAGATATGACCTCCTTGGGACCATACTTCAAGGTAAAGTGCATGGGAAAAGAGGTCCAGGACGAAGAAGAATATCCTGGCTGCATAACCTGCAAAAATGGTTTAACTTAACCACTAGCGGACTTTTCAGGGCAGCAGTCAACAAAGTCAGAATAGCCATGTTAGTGTCCAACATCCGTAAAGCCGATGCCGCATTGCAGGATGCTAGTTGATGGCTTGGAGGATGGATTTTAAAGGTGGATGGTGGAGGGTCGCTGCATCCTGGACACAGTGAAAGAGTGAAATGAAGTCAGAAGTCAGTATCCAACTGACGGCTGAGGAATCGTTTGTTTCATTTGTTACGTTACATTTGATTTGTTTTTTTAGCATATCGTCATATTAGAGGTAAACTCACTCACTAAACTTTTCAGAAAGTGGAGAAAAATCGACTTAAGGAAAAAATTGTTTTTTAAATTCACCTGACTTGAATATTGGATTTTTTTATGCAACTGCAAAGAATAAATAAAACAGATATTTTAAGCCATGTTTCGTCACATAGTGGGTCTGCTGGGTCCCAAATTGCCCTTCTTTTATACACAGAACTTATTACGCTTTCATCCATAGCGAGGCTACCCGGATGGATTATCAAACACGACTGATATGGGTGGATAGACGCCTGGCGGACCACCGGGTGGGTAGATGGTAGTGGGAGGCCACTGCGGCTACCGTCGTTGCATTATTCGTGGTATAAGTAGCTGGATGGTCGCCAGGCGGGTATCAGTGACCAACCTGCAAACTGCGCTACAAGAAATAGAGGAATGGAGTATAAAATGGAAGATAGCCATCAACTCGGAAAAGACACAAGCGGTTCTATACAAGAAAGGAAGACAACAACCAGAGCAACAGCTGACGGTACAGAACACCCCCATCGAGTGGAAAAACGAAGCTAAATACCTAGGAATCATCATGGACAAAGGATTAACGTTCCAAAAACATGTAGAAGCCACAGTCCAGAAGGCCAACATAGCGAGAACAACACTAAGAGGACTTACAGGCAGATAAAGCAAATTAAGACTAAAAACAAGGTTAAGATTGATAAACAGCATTATACTACCGGTATTAACATACGCATCTCTCGCATGGGGACAAGTATGTAACACCCACAAAAAGAAGATTCAAGCGGTCCACAACAGCAGCTTGAGAGAAGCCGCCAGAATCCCAAGATACGTAGCAGAAAGATTCCTGTTCAGAGAACTCCAACAGGCGAGAGTCACCGAAATTATGACAGACAAGGCAAGGGTCAAATTCGCGGGCCTGGAGCACCACCCAAGTCACATACTGCGAGAGATGCTAAGTTATGATGAGTTCCACCGATGGAAGCACAAACGACCGAAACAGCAAATAGTGGAATAAAGTGAACAAAAGTGAAAAGTGATAGTAGTCAGTTCGTAGCTCGAAAACAAGTGCCGAAGACAGCGTTACACACGAAGATCCAACACCACGATCACCTTCAAGGTAAGACAATTATAGAAAATTATAGAAGGGCGCAAGCCCCCAAAAAATATATATATATAATATAAAAAAGGCGTAAGCCCCCAAAAAAATATAATAAACCAAAAAAAACACATAAAAACTCGAGCAACAAGCCATTGGGCAGAGCCCAATAGGGCTCAGCACAATGACTTGGGGCCCAAGCAAGCAATTTTTAGTTACCGCGGATAAGTAAGTAAGACGATAAAGGCATAGAGCGCTTCACGCTGGCCTAGTTTTTTGCAATCGACTAGGGTACAACATGGAATCTTATTACCCAGGATTCCATTGTGAAGAGCATTTGGCTACGATAGTTGTGCCCTCATCGCGCATCAGCGTGCTATGGGGAGGAAAGGGATGGCCTGGGGCATTGGAGCGAGGTGGGGTGATCCCTGTTTTTTACTCGGGTCAAAACACCTCGCCCCAATGAACTGTTACACCCGAATGTACTCTTTCGAGAGGGTGGACATTCCCACAGGTCGGGTTGAATCAAATTGCTTGCTTGTTGGCGGGTATCTACCATCCACCATCCTAGCAAACTTCCTGCACTTCGGCATCGGCCTAACGGATAGGCACCATAAGAAGAAGATAGCCTTACTCTTTAACAATCTCACTGTAATAATATTGTTGCTAGACAGGTAAGTTGTTTATATTTACCGGATGTACCAATCATACTGTGTTTTTTCTAAAAGTTCGAAACATCCAGTGGAATATTCTAGCATTTATAAAATGTTGAAATTAAAACTCAATTATTGTAGCCTTATTCTTTCTTAATATTCCCTTTCTTGATTTATTCGCTTATGTTCGATAATAAAAGAGATATGTATGTACTTTAATATGACAAAAATGAGGTTTGCTATTGGGTCTTAAACAATATTATTCCAAATCTCGAGAGCTACTGTTTTTAACTCCTCTGAGGTTCTAGTAAGTGGAAAACGATGTAGTCTGCTGCCAATTAGGTCCCACAAATGTTCGATTGGGTTAAGATCTGGGCAATGCGGTGGCCGATTCTAAAGTACGAATATGTACTGGTTGTAAATATTCAGGTACAGTTCGTGCAACGTGACCTATTGCATTATCGTGCATTATCGTGCATTAGTAGAAAAATGGTACCAATATAAGGACTAATAAGGAGTCGACAGCATGGTGGCTAAGTCCTTCGTTACTACTTGAACACATTCATCGCGGTCAATTCCTTGTAGCACATTCCAGTTCCAACCACAACAAAAATTACGGATTTAATTGAAACATTAAATAATAAATCTACTAATTTTCACAACAAATCATATTTTTTTTGACTATTAAGGATTTGCCATTTATAAAATTGTTAATATCTCATAGCCTTACTGTAGACTTGGTTATTAAACCAAGCAGAAAATGAGGATTTATAAACTAAGAACATGGCTAGCTGTTAAAATACCTAACTTTTTTATTTTCCAATATAAGCGAACGAATAGAAAAACAGAATGTTAAGACAGCCTAAGGCTACAATTGAGTTTTAATCCTAACATTTTATAAGTGATAGAATATTCCACATAGTGTTCCGAACTTTTAGAAAAAAAACACAGTATGAATGGTACACCAGGTATATAATGAAAACTTACCAGTCTAGCATCACAATGATTACAGGGATATTGTTAAAAACAATGCTATAAAATATTGAACAAGTAACTTAAATCGGACAAAAGTTTAGGAAATTCGATATATCAAAAATATCCCATTTTTAAGGTGGTGCGTTAATTTTGCTGCTTAGTGTATAATTGCAAAAAATATGCAAATGAGATTATGATCTTAAAAAGCAACATCTAAGCTCAAAATATCTGGATGTGTTGCCAGATGTATCAAGCATTACAGCAGTCTTCTATTTGGGAAGAAACCCTCGTGTATTAAGGCGCGTACACATCTGGCGAACGCATGCGTCCGAAGCCCTTCGACCGAAGCCATTCGATGTTTTCAGTGTTCGATGAAAAATTTGGTCTTTTGTCCACATTACAGGGAACGAATTCGCTTGAAGTCACTAGTTCAGTTTCGCGGGTATTTTTGGCGATTCGTGATGCGGCAGTTATTTACTTGATATAAATTGTAAAAATGACATGGGATGAGGATATAAGTGTGTCGTATATTATTATTTATAAGACGGAGGCCGAGGCAGTGGAAAACGTCCCCAATAAACGACGAAGACGGCGCTGGTGGACAACATCATTGTTCAAAATCAGAAGTCGGCATAGAGGGATAGACTTATTTAATATATTTAATGATCTAAAAGCTGAAATGGAATACGGGATTTTCAAAAATTTTGTAGAACGAGATCTACTGATTTTGAATGGTTATTAAATGAAATTGGTCCAAAAATTGCGAAAGAAGATATAGAGATTCCATTTTCTTTTTTTCCTCCTCTGTATCGCCTTCCAAAATTGGCGTTCTAGGCATCTATTTTCTTTTATTTCTTTTGCATGCCATATGATATACAGGGTGTCCCGATAAGATTGGTCAAAAATTATACCACAGATTATGGGGTCAAAAATAAGTTGATTGAATCTCACTTACCTATACAATAGAGCACACAAAAAAAGTTACAGCCCTTTGAAATTACAAAATGAAAATCGATTTTTTTTTCATATATCGAAAACTCTTAGAGATTTTTTATTGAAAATGGACATGGGCATTCTTATGGTAGCAACATCTTAAAAAAAATTAAAGTGAAATTTGTGCACCCCATAAAAATTTTATAGGGGTTTTGTTCCTTTACACCCCCCCCCCCCCAAGCTTTTCTGTGCGTTCCAATTAAATTATTATTGTGGCACCATTAGTTAAACACAATGTTTTCAAAATTTTTGCCTCTTAGTACTTTTTCGATAAGCCAGTGTTTATCGACATACTTTGAATATTTGTCGAATCCACCACATACGTGTATAATATGGTTAAGCACGATTACAGAGACCTGTTAATGCATCAGAAAATTTATTTATAATTTGCATTTTTAGGTATATTTGGAAAAAGAAGCCACATCTCGATAAAAGGTGACTTGTCAAAAAAAAACTAGGAGGCAAAAAAGTTTTAAAAACACTGTGTTTAACTAATGGTACCACAATAATAGTTTAATTGGAACGTACACAAACGTTTGGGGGCTTTAAAAGAACAAAACCCCCATAAAATGTTTATGTAAATATATTAAAAAAGAAACCGCGTCTCGATAAAAACTGGATTATCGAAAAAATACTAAGAAGCAAAAAAGTTTTAAACACGTTCTGTTTAACTAATGGTATCACAATAATGAATTAATTGGAACGTACACAAAAGTTTGGGGGGTTTAAGGGAACAAAACCCCCATAAAATTTTTATGGGGTGGACAAATTTCACTATAATTTTGTTTTAAGATTTTCCTGCCACAAGAATAATACATGTCCATTTTCAATAAAAAAATCTCTAATAGTTTTCGATATATTGAAAAAAATCGATTTTCATTTTGTAAATTTAAAGGACTGTAACTTTTTTTATGAGCACATTTGTACTAAGGTAAGTTAGGTTCAATCGAACTATTTTTGACCCCAGAATGTGTGGTATAATTTATGACCAATATTTTCGGGACACCCTGTATACAGGGTGAGTCATGAGGAACTGTACATACTCCTACCTCGTATAGAGGCCCTTATGGGGAATAACAAATCACCATTAAAAAGTGTCTGCTCCCATTGTTTAATAATATACAGGGCGAGTTTCGCCTTTTGACAGAAATTTGTATTCGTCATAATTTTTGAACGGTCAGATCGATGTGTCTCTTATTTTGGTCAATCGTTACACTATTACCACCTAATCAACTGATTTGTTCAAACTAGAAAAAAATCAGGTCCGGCTTCACGTTTGGGTCTTAGAAAAAATTTCACCCTGTATACGATTTTTGAAAACTATAATATGAATTTTATAAATTAGACAAATAGGAAATTAAAATGACATATTTATTTTTTCCCCACACGATTATTTAATTTTTTATAAAAAAAATCAAATTTGAGTATGCATTAAAAGTTTGGTAAAGTGAACCATAAATTTAAAAAAAAATAACTTTTATTATAAAAATTAGTTTTTTTTTGAACAAATATTTAACTTATGTTACCACCCAATCAACTGATTTATACAAACTAGAAAAAAATCAGGCCCGGATTTAAAAAATTGTATACCTGTATACGCTTTTTGAAAACTCTAATATGAATTTTACAAATTAGACAAACAAGCAATTAAAATGGACTATTTATTTTTTTCCCCACACGATTACTTAATTTTTTATAAAAAAATCAAATTTGACTATGAATAATAATTAAAAGTTTGGTAAAGTGAACAATATTTACTAGAAACCAGATTTAAGAAAATTAACTTTTATTACAAAAATTAATTTTTTTTTGAACAAATATTTAATTTATGTTACCACCCAATCAACTGATTTATTCAAACTAGAAAAAAATCAGGCCCCGATTTAAAAAATTAGTTCGTTTTGGTCTTAAAAAAATTTCACCCTGTATACGTTTTTTGAAAACTCTAGTATGAATTTTACAAATTAGACAAATAGGCAATTAAAATGGCTTACTTATTTTTTCCCCACACGATTACTTAATTTTTTATTAAAAAATCAAATTTGTCAAAATCGGAATTTTACCATAAAAATAAAAAAATTAAACAACGTTTTTATCAAAATTTAAAGCTTCACCATTTTTTTTATACCACATCTAGATCTAAAACCCATAACACGTCTCGTTGGACTCTATAGTTTCACATAGACGTGATCACATACATAGATAAATCTTAAATTTTTTCACTTAATTTTTGCGATTTAACTTTGCAATTCACGAATCTGCACCTTTTATTTTTAAAAATCCATAACTTTTATGAGAAGAAGACCGAAAGTCTACAACAATTTTCATATTCACAATGGTAAGAGATATGTGCTGTAAAATTTCAGAAAAAAAAATATTAAAACGGAACAGAGTTGTAGCGAGTTAACCCGTGATTTCATTTTTTTTTTCAGTGTTAGGTTAAAATTCCGATTTTGACAAATTTGATTTTTTAATAAAAAATTAAGTAATCGTGTGGAGAAAAAATAAATATGTAAAATTCGTATTAGAGTTTTCAGAAAGAGTCTACAGGCGAAAGACCAAACCGAACAAATTTTTTAAATCCGGGCCTGATTTATTTCTAGTTTGTATAAATCAGTTGATTGGGTGGTAACATAAGTTAAATATTTGTTCAAAAAAATTAATTTTTGTAATAAAAGTAAATTTTTAAAATCTATGGTTCACTTTACCAAACTTTTAATTATTCAGTGTCAAATTTGATTTTTTTATAAAAAATTAAGTAATTGTGTGGGGAAAAAAATAAATATGCCATTTTAATTGCCTATTTGTCTAATTTGTAAAATTCATATTAGAGTTTTCAAAAAGCGTATACAGGGTGAAATTTTTTCTAAGACAAAAACGAACTAATTTTTTAAATCCGGGCCTGATTTTTTTCTAGTTTGTATAAATCAGTTGATTGGGTGGTAACATAAATTAAATATTTGTTCAAAAAAACTAAATTTTTCTAATAAAAGTTATTTTTTTAAAATCTATGGTTCACTTTACCAAACTTTTAATTCATACTCAAATTTGATTTTTTTATAAAAAATTAAGTAATTGTGTGGGGAAAAAAATAAATATGCCATTTTAATTGCCTATTTGTCTAATTTGTAAAATTCATATTAGAGTTTTCAAAAAGCGTATACAGGGTGAAATTTTTTCTAAGACAAAAACGAACTAATTTTTTAAATCCGGGCCTGATTTTTTTCTAGTTTGTATAAATCAGTTGATTGGGTGGTAACATAAATTAAATATTTGTTCAAAAAAACTAAATTTTTCTAATAAAAGTTATTTTTTTAAAATCTATGGTTCACTTTACCAAACTTTTAATTCATACTCAAATTTGATTTTTTTATAAAAAATTAAGTAATCGTGTGGGGAAAAAAATAGATCTGTCATTTTAATTGCCTATTTGTCTAATTTGTAAAATCCATATTATAGTTTTCTAAAAGCGTATACAGGGTGAAATTTTTTCTAATATCCAAACGAACTAACTTTTTTGAAGCCGGACCTGATTTTTTTCTAGTTTGAATAAATCAGTTGATTAGGTGGTAATAGTGTAACGATTGACCAAAATTAGAGACACATCGATCTAACCGTTCAAAAATTATGACGAATACAAATTTCTGTCAAAATGCAAAACTCGCCCTGTATATTATTAAACAATGGGAGCAGACACTTTTTAATGGTCATTTGTTATTCCCCATAGGAGCCTCTACACGAGGTAGGAGTATGTACAGTTCCTCATGACTCACCCTGTATGCCTTTTTCAGGCATATAAATATAAATATCATACTAGTGAAGTCACTCATCTAGGCGTGATAACGCCATCGATGTTTTTTTAAACGTGAATAGAGGTCGTGTCGTGTAGTAGCTCATTTGAAAGGTAATTCAATTCTCTATTCAGTAATATAAACATAAACCTATTTATTTATACAGGGTGTCCAAAAAAACTTGTTTGAATTCAATTTATTGACATAAAAAGAAGAATGTGTGTAATTTATTTAATTCAAAATACATTTTACTGCTATCAGAAAACAGAAAAAAAATGTTTATATAAATAAATATTGTTTTTTCCTTAAATTCAATATTAAAGCAGCCATCCACCTGCCTCTTGGCAGTTTGAACTTTTAATTTAATTGAAAAGCAATATTTATTTATCAAATAAACATTTTTTTCTGTTTTCTGATAGCAGTAAAATGTATTTTGAATTAAATAAATTACATACATTCTTCTTTTTATGTCAATAAATTTAATTAAAAAAATTTTTTAGACACCCTGTGTAAATAATTGTGTTACTGTTTATATATTATTGAATAGAAAATTGAATTACCTTTCAAATGAGCTATCACACGACTCCTATTCTCATTAAAAAAAGCATCGATTACGTCATCACACCCAGATGGGTGACATCACTAGTATGATATATATGCCAAAAAGTCGTAATTTAAAAATAAAAACTGACCTGTTTTTGGATTTTTTCCAAAGTCGTTCATTCTCGAGAAAATGAATTTATTCCAACCGTTACGTGCTCACTGTACTATAATATTACAATGTGACATAATGCAGATTTTGTGAGGTAAACAATAAAATCTTCCTACATATACTTTCAAATTTTCACGTCTTAAAAGATTCATCAGTAAGTTATCTGAACGCTTTTGGGATATAAGCGCGAGATTTTCTTCTTCTTATATTATCTCATATGCTCCCAGATAATCTGTTAACCTTCTGATGACCAACTTTTTTTTGTTACACGGATGACCAACGGGGATAAAAAATGACCCCAGGTCAAAAATGACCTGGAGTGAATGTTTTCAGCATTTAAATCTTCATCTAACAATACATCCTCGTTTTCTGATACTATTTCATCTTCTATATCATCACAAAAATCGCTAGCAGTAACAATTTCCTGTAACTTAGCCTCAGTAAGATATGTGCGGGCCATATCTTATATGTAGACAAAACACTAAGAAACTATAATAATATACGCCAGGAAATAATAATAATGACTAACTGTAGCAGACAGGAATGTCATGATTCGTACATAACATGCACCACAGTCTAAAAATAGATTTTGATAACGCGCATTGTAAAACTACTTGGAATTCCACATAATAGACGGTATTTTAATAAACATAAACTTCAAAATATATTTTTTATTTGTAAAATATAGGGAATTTTTTTTATTTCATAATATGAGGATATCTACTCTATATTCACAATCAAGATGCAGTAGAAATAAACAAACCAGGGCACGTTATATGTTACAAGGAGCACTCCTGAATCATAATTTACAATGTATAAACTTTGTAAATCATAATTTGGGATTAACAATGTATATACATTGTAAATTATGATTTGGGAGTGCTCCTAGTAACATTTAACGTGTCTTGGTTTGTTTATTTCTACTGCATCTTGATTGTGAACTTAGAGTAGAATGATATTAAAGTCAAATAAAAAAATAATGAGTTAAAAATTGAAAATACTTTTAAATTTATTAAAGAAAAACATACGCAGGGGTCCAAATTTACCCCCTTGTTCATCCGAAGGTTAAAAGTTTATTGATATACCAAATTTCCTGGAAGAAATAGGACTGTTTAATCTGCTCTGCTGAGGATTTATCAAAATTTAATAGAATTAGTAACACTAAAATTGTTGTCCAATACACATTAACAATGTGTATTGGAGGCATTGGAAAAGTGGATTCACAGACAGATGCTAAAGATACCTTGGACAGCAAGAAACACTAATGAAGGAGTGCTAAGGAGGGTCAAAAAAGGTAGAGAAGCGTAGGGGTGTAGGAAGAAAACAAGTTTCTTGGTCAAAAAACATTCATGAATGTACTCAAATATCTATCAAATGTAGGGTAATTATTCCATGTTGCAGAAGATAGAGAAGCCTTCGTAATGGTGATCGCCAACGTCTGATAATTCTGATATGGCACGTGAAGAAAAAGGACGAGTAATGTGCCTCTAACACAAATAACAATAATAAATATTATAACACGTATTATTGGCAATAATTTACACTTTTAACAATGTATTTTTTTTATCTACAAGCAAACATTTGCCTTTGTAATTACTTTAATAATGTGATATGGATTACGTGTTTGAAAAGCTATAGAACCATTCTGGTATAAATTTGGTAACAAATGACATTATCCAAATATTTGAACTAGTGGAACAGTAAAAATGGGTTCACCGATATATCTTTTTTTATCAGTCCTTTGTTTTTCGTGTTCGGTCACATTAACTACTGCAGGTGTGAAAACTTGTACTACTGAACTGGAATATTATTTTAATTTATTTGGACAAACTAATGGTGGCACTTGCCAAATTGATCCCGATGGAGGAGCCAGTCCTGTAAGTTGATTACTTTGATTCTTTTTATTAACATGAATCATAAAAAATATTTAACTCAATCATGAAGATTGGAAGCAGGGGGTATTTGTGTGAACTATTTAATGTGTGAACTATTTAATGAAAATATTTTCATCTCTTTCCTACTTCCGGTTACACTGGAAGTTGCTTATAACTTGGTTTTTTGAAATAAAACGATATTTTTACATTTTTTATTTCTCTTCGATGTCTTCTTTTTTAAAATATGAGGTTTGGTAATGCTACACGGGGTGGTTTAAAAGATAATTCCTTATTTTTGTTAATTTCTTAGCAACATTCACACTCTGTGGAATTGTAGTGATTTGACATCAAAAATTCTATTCATGTTCAAATTATTTTTAGCCTGCTTATGTGTAGTAATATATATAGTTGTTAAAAATTATTCATATATCGAAATGTTCAATTTTAGTATACAGGTTGTTCAAAAGTCGGAATGAGTATTTTGTGACTTTTTAAATTAAACACATTGTATTGTAATATTGCAATAAAATTATATTTTATGATTTTTTATTTCTTAATCATTCCCTACACTGGGCCCAGAGCACGTAAAATAGAATTCTATCACTGCTGAACTGTTTTAAATTGTGAGTTATTCGTGACCTTTTAAGCCACACATTAAATGCAACACAAACTAAGTGAAATTTTATTAGATTAGCCGTGAAATGTTCAATCAATAATTATTTTTTGAAGCTTAATACAAATTTAGACTGATCCTTAATTTATTATTGTTTAATGATATATCAAAATACCTACATTTAAGATTGTTGGTGCGTAAAATATTTAAAAAAACATACAATATTCTACCTAGTTGACTATGACTTTGACACTAAACTTCCTTATAAAAATTTGACATTATAATAATTTTATAGTTCCAGTTGCTTTGCTACCATTCATCATCATCATCACTGGCTCAACAACCCTTTCTGGGTCTTGGCCTGTTCCAGGATTCTTCTCCATTCTGATCTGTATCGTGCTTTTTTTCTCCAGTTTTTTATTTTTAAGGTTACTATATCATTTTCTATTTGTTCTAAATATCTCAGCGCCGGTCTTCCTCTAGTTTTTTTTCCTGCTGGCATCTGTTTGAATATTTTGATTGGTATTTCGCCTTCTTCCATTCTTTCTACATGTCCCATCCAACGCAGCCATCCTATTTTAATGAATGTTATGATATCCGTATCCTGGTATATTTTGTATAGTTCAAAGTTGTACCTTCTTTGCCAAATTCCGTTTTCTTTTGTACCCTTATAATATGTGTCGCAAGATTATTCTTTCAAAGGTGGCTAGCAATGTTTCCTCTCTTTTTGTGTGTCCAGGTTTCTGAGCCGTATGTGAGTACCGGTCTTATTAAGGTTTTGTATATTTGGCATTTTGTTTTTCTTGCGACGTTATCTGATCTTAGTTGCCGAATTAAGCCATGGTAACTTTTATTGGCAATAAATATTCGCCTCTTCAGTTCCTCCGCTACGTTGTTATCAGATGTGACTAGGGATCCCAAGTATGTAAAGTTTTTTAATCCCTCAATGTTGTATTCTCCTATTGTTATATTTTGTGGCTGCCTTATTTCTGCGTTTTTACTTACCGGCATATATTTTGTTTTGTACTGGTTGATTTTAAGGTCACTATTTTGTGCAGCTCATTTTATTTGATTGAATGCCTCTATCATTTCTTTTCTTGATCTTGCGATTATGTCAACATCATCTGCAAATGCTAGTATTTGCACGCTTTTATTAATGATTGTTCCTCGAGTATTGACCGTTGTGTCCCTAATTATTTTCTCGAGTACGATGTTGAACAAGATGCATGATAGAGCGTCTCTCTGGCGTAGTCCCTTTTTAACATCTATTGTTTCCGTTAGTTCGTTTTGTATCCGGATTTTACTTTCTACTTTTAGATTCTTTTATCAGTTCTATTAGTTGTGTTGGTATATTAAATACTTTCATTGCTTTTATTAAGAACTTTGCTTTGCTACCATTACTAATATGAATTTTTTTTTGAAGGAACTGATTAGTATAGTTTTTGCTCTAGGAGAGTATAACCAAAATGAGCTACTAGCAATACGAATTTATCATCAGAAATTCCCTGTAAGACGACAACCCAGAAGAGAACCTTTTCAAAGTTTATTAGCACTGATTCGACTAACTAGACACTTAAATTACGAGAATAGTCGTACTAATATGCAGATTCTCAGTAATACTTAGGATTACCTTAAATTAATTTTAATCATTTAAAATAGTGTTTGTTTGTTCGATGAGATTTCTCGTAATCTATGTGTCCGGTCCATTGAAACCGTTCCAGTTTTCCTAGAAAACTTTTAAAAGTTTTTTTCTTCATCGTTGTATATCAGAGAATTGCTGAGGATACTAGGAATTTTTATTCCTAGTAGCACATTTTTTATACTTTTCTAGCACATAAGCCTTATTAATCAGTTCCTCGTTAGAAAAATTTATATTAGTAATAGGAACGAAGCAAATGTCAAATGTGTAAGCAAATTTAGTGACAAAGTCATAGTCAACTTGATAAAATATTGTATGTTTTTATTAATATTTTACTCACAAACAATGTTAACTACGAAGGTATTTTGTTATTTCAACCAATATTAATAAATTAAGCAGTCTAGATTAATATGTATCTATCTATTTTCGAAAAATTATTTTTGATTAAATATTTTTACTCCCAACATATTAAAATTTCAAGTAATTTTTGTTGAAATAAATGTTTGGTTTAAATAATCACAAATAACTCACAAAATTAAAGTAGTTAGGTAAAGAAAATACTTAAGAAATGAAAAAGTACTCTAAAATTTAATTTCATTACAATGCATAATATACAGGGTGTTCCATTTAAGAAAACTCAGAAAATCCTCATTTCGAGTTTCGATCAAACCTGTATACTAAAATAAATATACCCCATTCCACGAATATACGACTCTCTTGGATTATCGCGACAACGAATATTTTACTGTGCAAAATATGAAGAACGAAATTAAATTGCAAATTATATTGTTGTTTATTGCTATAATTATTAGAGCAAAACACTTTCGTACTTCTTATGTTGCACACTAAAATATTCGTTGTTGCGATAATACAAGACAGTCGTATATTCGTGGAGTACACTTTTTGACAATAATAAGCTACATTGCAAATCGTTTGAACATAAATAATGGAGTTTTTGACATCAAATCACTAAAATTCTACAGGGTCAACAGGGAGTGAATATTGCTAAGATATTAATAAAAAAAGCGTATTAATTATCTTTTAGATTATCCCATAATATAACATTACAAAACCTCATACTTTAAGAAACACCTCACAGATGTTTGCTGTGATATTCGGTAGGCTCACTGTTAGTATATTATTATGTCCTAACTTTTCAGGGATTCCAAGATTCTCTAGATCCTTCATTATTTTCGTCCGATTAATTGTATCAAAAGCGCTTTTAAAATCTATGAGAATTAGGTGCATTATTTCTCTGTTGTATTCTCTCGATTTTTGAATTATTTGCTTCACTGTATTTATGGCCCCGTTCTGGGATTCTCCTAATATTTATTTTTAGTCTCATGTTTATTATGTTTCTAGAATTGTATATGGGGTGTTTAATAAATTGATTGCTCTGTAATTCTCGCAATTCTCCCGAACTCCTTCTTTATATTATATATAAACAAGGCGAAAACGGCGGGTTCGTTGGGAAAAATATTCCAATGATATTTTTTTGCATAATTACATTCGTCAGACATCCCAGAATAAGGTTCAAGAAGTCGCCCACGTGAAAAGTGGGCCAAATTTTTTTTAACAATTTTTTTTAAATAAATTGCAAAAATCAATAATTTTGGCACGGACAATTTTTTTGTAGGTTTTTTCTGGACCATTCTGGATAAAAAGGTCTCTTATAATTTTTCTATAAAGTTGATCGTTTTCGAGTTATAAGCAATTTAAAATTGAAAAAAAAAACGAAAAATTGCGATTTTCAAGGCTTAATACCTCGGTTAAAAGTTATTATTATGTAAGTCAGAAACTGATCAAAGTTTAATGCCCCCTACAAGATACCAAAGAAATTTTTGTCATTATTTTATTACTAAGCTATTATTTTTAAGTAACAATATTGAGCGCCATGCACGTGGTAGGCGGCCTTAAATGTCGGCAGAGTCCGAGAGAGATGCTACTCCGGCAGTCCAATTGTGCATCTTACTTGCATTCACATTTACGGCCGCCTACCACGTGTATGGCGCTCAATATTATTACTGAAAAATAACAGCTTAGTAATAGAATAGTGACAAAAATTTCTTCGGGATCTTGTAGGGGGGGCATTAAACTTAGATTTAGTCACTTTCTGACTTTCATAATAGTAACTTTTAACCGAGTTTTTAAGCCTTGAATATCGCCATTTTTCGTTTTTTTCAATTCTAAATTGCTTATAACTCGAAAACGATCAACTTTAGAGAAAAATTATAAGAAACCTTTTTTATCCAGAATGTTCCAAAAAACTACAAAAAAAAATTGTCCGGGCCAAAAATATTGATTTTTGCAATTTGTTTTAAAAAAAAATTAAAAAAAAATTTGGCCCACTTTTCAGGTGGGCGACTTCTTGAACCTTATTCTGGGATATCTTAAGAATGTAATTATGGAAAAAAAATTCATGGGAATATTTTTTTCAACTAATTCGCCATTTTCGCCTTGTCTACTATAATACCACTGTTCCAATCGTCTGGTAGTGTGTATTGTGTCCAAATTTGTTCTATTAGCTTTTTTATTTCTTTATGTAATTCTCTTCCTCCGTGTTTTATTGTACTTAAGTTAGTTAGGTTATTTTTATTTTTATTTTTACATGATTAATTGATTGGTTGACTTACCTGTTAAGGAGGGACAATCATAATTGTCCTATCTTACATTTCGAACATTTGTACGCTCCCCCCATTGATTCTTTTGAACCCACTCATGTCTTGTGCGATAAAAATAAAATAAAAAACAGTGATGCGCACGTCACGTCTCAAGAAGCTTAATCATCTTCTTTTTTCTTCTTCTGCTTCTTTAAACTGTGATCAGCGGCCCGAAAATACCACTACCATAAGTACAAATGTTCGAAATGTAATGTGAAGGACAATTATGATTATTCTCGGTTTTGGATAGAAATTATGCGGAGATGAGGCTTCTTTTGTATCCTGAATATGTTATGTAACCTCTTGACTTTTATTGTGATTATGTAAACTCAGTTTAGTTGCTTTTTATTTTTACTATAAGCATGATTGTAATTAATATTGGTTTTAGATGGAAATTTTGGGGAGATGGGGCTGCACTGTTGAAGAAAAAATACTAACAACTGGAGACGGTTATCAAGTTTCAGTCATCAGAGCATACAGTAAAAATTTGAATACTTCATTGGCACCCATTTTAATGGTTCACGGTATTTATATGAATACTAGAGGCTTTATGTCCTCACAAGAAAAAAGTCTTGGTATGTATATTTTCAATTAATTATGTATTTTCTGTTAATGTTCGAAACATTTAAACATAAGTAAAGTGCACAGATTTTAAAGGTGCCGGTGGGGGACGGCGTCTATGCTCAGTCTCAGTATTATAGTCGGTGTATCACAGAGAAGGTAATCGAAATAATGAAATACAAATTAATATAGAATTTGTAATTTCATTATTTCGAATACTTTCTCATACACCGACTATATAATACTGCGCATAGACGTTATCCCACACCGGCACCTTTAGAGTCTGTGCACTGTACCTTTCTATGACGAGAATAAATTTAATTAATGTTCCTGACAATTTTATACCAACAAACGGCACTACCACTTAAAAACGTTTTGTTAACGTAGGTACGTCAATGCCAATCTGACACGTCCCATTATATCATCAGCGACCAATTTTTAGAATACAACTGTAAATAACTAATATCTCTCTCTCTCTCCCTCTCTTTTTCTCTCTCTCTCTCTCTTACTCTCTCTCTCTAGTTCTATCCCTCCTTGTGGAGTATTGGGTGCTTATGCTTTTCTTGAACAAAAATTGTAAGATTGCTCTCTGGCCCGGACAGCGCATCTTCTTTTGTCTTTAGCGAACGTTCACATAATAAGAATTTCGACCGTGCGATGGTTAAAATCTACATAGTGGCTCGAGCAACTTTCTCCCTTCACCGAATATTTCAAGCAGTGAAACGAGAAAAATTCCATATTTATGTTAGCTCGAACCACTTTGTAGATTTTAACCATCGCACGGTCGAAATTCTTATAATGTGAAACAACGCATATACTCTGGATAAACTGTGTAGTAGTTCCTTCCATTCTCTTCTATTTTTTGCTCTGTTTTTGACTTCACCCTATCCTGGTCAAATTTTGTCGTCTTCTCTCGTCTTTTTTTCCCTCTGGTTGGTAATCAAGTGCTGGTCTTGCTTTGTTGCTTCCATTTCCATTTTTGTTCCTGGACTGTAGTGGATATGTTAGTTTGTTTTGTTATTTCCCATAGTTCGGTATTAGTTATTCTGTTGGGCCAGTATATTTTCAAGACTTTTCTTAGATATTTGTTTAAAAAAGTTTGCAGTCTTATTTTCTTCCTGTTTTCAATCTATACTTTTGGTGTAACCATTTTGGAGAACCAAAATACTGGCCATCTGACAGTAACAAGATTCCCGATGCTATTGACTTTTGCGTCACAAATGGTGTTGATACTAAAAAGTGCATAGCGAAATTCTGCCATGAGTTTTCACCGGATCATTCTCCAATGATAATATTAATATATTCAAAAATATTGGATCTGTCAAAAGAACCATCCCTATATAATAATAAAACCGATTGGGGAGTATTCAGGGAACAATTAGATCATTTAATCACCTTAAATCAGCCTTTAAAAAATGAACTTGACATAGAAGCAGAGGCAGAAAAGTTGACCAAGATTATAAAGAAGGAGGCCTAGTTTGCTACCCAACACTACGAAACGCGTCAAGGAAAAAATGAAATATCTCCTTCAGTCAGAGAAAAAATTGCCGCAAAAAGACACTTGAGAAAGCAATGGCAACTTCAGGGGCCATATAGGGGCAATATAGGGGCCGCTTCAGTTCTATATGTTTATAACGAAATCTGCGCCCCTTCCAACCCGAAATAAAAGATTGAGAAATATTTTACGCATTTGTTTACATCAGAATATGAAAATATAAATTTTTAGAAGGGGAGTGGATCTAGGAATAATTCTGTACGATTTTTTTTTCAAAAAGGTATACATTCTTGTATAATATTGTTTCATATTTGCAATGAGATCTGGAATACCGGAAAGTGGCCAAATGACTGGGGTAAACTCACGTTTATTCCCATATACAAAAAAGGTTCTCCGACAGATTGCAGTAATTACCGTATAGTCTAAGAGCTGGGAGCGGATTTTGTGCGTGATAAGTAATATGGAAAAACTATACTGGGACATGTTGAATTGGTTGTGTACATGACTTTCACCAACGGCCGGAAACCAGAGTTGGGGCCGAGGGTAGTTATAAGGGGTCAAAGTCGCGGATTTTATTATTTTTTTTATGGCGCTCATGATCGAGATAGTGCACCAAAATTTGGGAATAAGTAGGTCATGACGTACCTAAGTAAAATCTCTAGGGGCTCAACGCTGCGTGGCCGACAAAGGGGTGGGGGTAGGGGTGAATATAAAAAATATAACGGGTCTTTTGCGACGTTCGTAATTGAAATAGTGCACCAAAATTTGGGTGTAAGTAGACCATGACATAAATAATTAAAATCCCCAGAGCCGGAAACCAGAGTGGGGAAGGAAGGTAGTTATAAGGGGTCAAATTTCCGTTTTTTATTATTTTTTTTTTGTGACGCTCATGATCGAGATAGCGCGCCAAAATTTGGTAATAAGTAGGTCATGACGTAACTAAGTAAAATCTCCAGGAGTGGAACGCTGCGTAGTCGACAAAGGGGTGGGGCAGGGGTGAATATAAAAAAATATAAGGGTTTTTTTGCGACGTTCGTGATTGAGATAGTGCACCAAAATTTGGAAATAAGTAGACCATGACATAACTAAGTAATATCCCCAGAGGCGGAAACCAGAGTGGCGGACGAGGGTAGTTATAAGGGGTAAAAGTCGCGGTTTTTATTATTTTTTTTTTGTGGCGCTCATGATGGAGATATTGCACCAAAATTTGGGAGTAAGTAGGTTATGACGTAACTAAGTAAAATCTTCAGGGGCCGAACGCTGCTTGGGGTACAAAGGGGTGGTATGCAGGGGTGAGTATAAAAATAATAATATATGGGGTTTTTTTTGCCGTTCGTGATCGAGATAGTGCACCAAAATTTGGAAATAAGTAGATCATGACATTACTAACTAAAATCTCCAGGGGCGGAACGCTGCGTGGGGTACAAATGTTGATCCGGGTCACAAAAAAAATAATACACACTGCGATTTTGACTCCTTAAAACTACCCTCATCCCCAACTCTGGTTTCCGGCTCTGGGGATTTTACTTAGCTAAGTCATGGTCTACTTATTCCCAAATTTTGGTGCACTATCTCAATCTAGCACGTCGCAAAAAACCCCTTATATTTTTTTATATTCACACCCACCCCCACCCCTTTATCGGCCACGCAGCGTTCCACCCCTGGAGATTTTACTTACTTACCTCATGACCTACTTATTCCCAAATTTTGGTGCACTATCTCGATCATTAGCGTCCCAAAAAAAAATAAAAAAACGGCGATTTTGACCCTCATGCCCCACTCTGGTTTCCGGCTCTGAGGATTTTACTTAGTTATGTCATGGTTTACTTATTCCCAAATTTTGGTGCACTCTCTCAATCACGAACGTCGCAAAAAAACCCCTTATATTTTTTGTATTCACCCCTGCCCCACCCCTTTGTTGGCCACGCAGAGTGCCACCACTGGAGATTTTACTTAGTTACGTCATGACCTACTTATTCCCAAATTTTGGTGCATTCTCTCGATCATGAGCGTCACAAAAAAAAATAATAAAAACGGCGATTTTGACCCCTTATAACTACCCTCATCCCCAACTCTGGTTTCCGGCTCTGGGGATTTTACTTAGTAATGGCATGATCTACTTATTCCCAAATTTTGGTCCACTATCTCAATCACGAACGTCGCAAAAAACCCTTTATATTTTTTATATTCACCCCTACCCCCACCCCTTTGTCGGCCACGCAGAGTTCCGCCCCTAGAGATTTTACTTAGTTACGTCATGACCTACTTATTTCCAAGTTTTGGTGCACTATCTCGATCATGAGCGTCATAAAAAAAATAATAAAATCCGCGATTTTCACCCCTTATAACTACCCTCGGCCCCAACTCTGGTTTCCGGCCGTTGGTGAAAGTCATGTACACAACTAATTCAACATATTCCCGTATAGTTGTTCCATATTACTTATCACGCACAAAATCCGCTTCTATCTCTCCGTAGTACAGTAGCGTTGATATCTCACGCGAGCAATGTACTTCTAACAATAATCAATGAAAGATTAAAATCCATTCTCTTACCGCAAATTCCCCAAGAACAATGCGGATTCGTCCCAGGTAGGGGAACAAGAGAACACATTCTTAATATTCGTCAAATTATCGAAAAATCTCGAGAGTTTAACATAGAAATATTGTGCTTTGTTGACTATTTCAAGGCCTTCGATAACGTAAAATGGGACAAAATGTGGCATATACTTAGAGAAATGGGTACGCCAGAACATCTAATCTATCTATTACAAGCACTTTATGTAAATAACACCGCTAATGTAAGAGTTAATTATGTGGTTTCGAAAAACTTCAAATTAAAATCCCGAGTACGGCAGGGATGTATAATATCCCTCATTCTATTCAATATATATAGTGAACACATTATGCGTCAAGTTTTTGAGGAATGGCAAGGTGGAGCAACGATAGGAGGAAGAAAAATAAAAAACCTACGGTATGCTGATGACACTGTTATATTGGCGTCTTCACCAGAAGAACTGGAAGAAATTATGAATAGGCTAGGAACGGTGAGTACGGAATATGGTTTGAAAATAAATATACAGAAAACCAAAGTAATGATCATCGATAGAATCAGAAACAACCAACCGGAGATAAGAGACTTGGCAGGTTACGAACAGGGGCGGCTCGTGATAGTACAAGATGGTGAGGCACACTACACTTGAGGATTATGGTTAGATTTTCTTTAATAGCCGGAAGGTCGATTTTGTGACGTCATAACGTCACAGAACGGCACCGTATTTATTTTAAGGCTTGCAAACGATAATAAATAACAATTTTATTCGCAAAAGAATAGCTACGAAAGTTCTAAGTCTCTAACAGGTTCATACTCATAGTAGCTGTTTTTTAGCTAAAAATAATAATTAATATGATACCACATATCAAAACAGCAAGAATCAGATGTTTCGTCGTTGGCTCATCAGCGTTGAACACTTGAACAGCCATATTAAGCAAAATTTACATTATATACTACATGAAAACAACGGACAACTGATTCCAGTGGCGTAACTGGGGGGTTGGGGGTTATAAGCCTTAAATGCCTTAAATCCTTAAAGCCTTAAATCCATACCCCCAGAGACCCACCAGTTGTAGCCCCCCTTAGGATCATTCTGGTTTGTCCGTTGATTGATTCTGTTATTATTAATCACTTGCCAAAATGAAATTATGGTACGCAAACAATATACCTGCAAATACGTGATAATTTCATTTTAGAACCAATTTTATTATATTGTAAATGTATTGCATATATGCAAATAGAAACAAGCAAGTAAGCAAATTACGGTTATATTATAAGATTGTTTTTTTATGTTAAATAAACTAAGGGTTAGATTTTATTTTTTTGGTTTTTTATTTATTTTATAAACAGCGTACTTAAAAGTAAATTCATTATTATGAAAGAAATCATAATTTCTAATTTTTTTATTAATTTATTTATTTAATTGACATTGGCTAATGACTTTCAGCCAGTCAGAGCATAATAACATATTCTAAACATCTATTGTATCTCTTATACTAATAGTAAGTACACGTAACTAGAACAAACTGCTCTAACAAACTACCTAAAACTGCAAAACCACGCTAGAGGCATATTTTTGCCTACCTCTGAAAGGATACTTAATCCCGCTTCCAAAAATTATTCTCAGTCATGCTGCC
Source organism: Diabrotica virgifera virgifera (assembly GCF_917563875.1). Taxonomy (NCBI): domain Eukaryota; kingdom Metazoa; phylum Arthropoda; class Insecta; order Coleoptera; family Chrysomelidae; genus Diabrotica; species Diabrotica virgifera. Next base: position 191,952,288 of record NC_065450.1, on the reverse strand, counting down.
GGCCGATCTCCGTCGGCTTCGTAATATGCTAGAGGAGGTACCATCAGAGGCAGTGCCTCTAATGGTACCTAGTAGAGTAGATCGGTGTGTTATGAAGAACGGGTCAGGGCCGTACTAATTTTTTTTTATCATAAAAATAAAGTTAATAAAAAAAGTTTTATAATAAAAATTAAATTATTTAGCAATTTTCAAAAAGTTAAATTGTATTTAAAGAATTATTGATGATGATATAACGAAAATAAAGTTATTTAGCAAATTTCAAACAGTTAAATTGTATTTAAAGAATTGATGATGAAATAACGAAATAACGTAAATAGTCGATTGGTATACTGGTGAGGCACTGCCTCACCTGACTCATAGGACCAGCCGCCACTGGTTACGAAGTGGTCAGACAATTTAATTACTTAGGCTCCGTTATTACTAACAGTGGAGGATGCGAAGATGAGATCCGTAGGCGCGTCATAATGGCCAGATCGGCAACAGCCAAACTCACAAAAATATGGAAGAACACTGACATTACAAAAAACACAAAATTACGCCTAGTCCGAGCGTTAATATTTCCTATCGCCACCTACGCTTCAGAGACTTGGACCATCAAAGAAGCAGATTCAAAACGTATAATGGCATTTGAAATGTGGGTCTACCGGTGTTGCGCATACCATGGACCGAACATCGCACAAATAATTCAATATTAGCCTAACTTAATATAAAAACTAGACTCAGCACAACTATCAACCAAAATATACTGAGATATTTTGGACATATAACTAGAAGAAGAGAAGGCATGGAACGAATGATAGTTGAAGGCAACGTACAGGGCAGAAGATCCAGAGGAAGATCTCCATTACGATGGTCGGACCAAATAAAGGACATGACCAGCTACTCATTCTCCGAAGCAAAACAGCACGCACAGGAGAGAGAGAACTGGACAAAAATAGTCAAACGACTTACATGACGCCACTACATCCTTACGAAGGAGAACAGATAGAGGAGGAGGACACATTCTTGATCAACAATTGATCTCTCTTAATAAACAATTTAAAATATCTAAGCAACAAGTTCACCAATCGGGCTTTACAATTTTTTTTATTATTTGAAATGAAAACATCTTCATTTTAAATTCTTAAAAAAATAAAAAAAAATATTATCAAAATAAATCACGTAATTTATATTTAAAAGTGTTTCTCTACAATGAATATCCTAAGCTGCACAATTAAAAATCTTTAAAAATTGCAAATTTAACAGACGAATGTAAAACGTCATAAATAAAAAGCTCTTAAAATATTTGGTTACATTTTAGTAGAAGGTGTTCCTGGCATCGTCCTTTACAACACCTGAAAGGTTTCAAAAATTCCTGAATTATATCCTGAAATCGACATAGTTTTCATCCACAGCTTGGACTATAAATGTTATATCATTCATTACTTATTTTATTTTATTATTTTAGCGTATCAATTTCTGGTAGCGGGCGGCGGTGATAGGCAAGTTTTTTTCTTATCCCTAAGAGGTACGATTTATAGTACTGGAAATATAAATGGTCTTGATCAGAGTAACTACGACTACTGGAATTTTTCGTAAGTAATTGTCACGTCCTTTTTTTAAATATTTTTATAGTATATGGTGTAGAAAAGCTACTATATAGCTACGTGGAACGTAACAACTATATTTAAAGGTGCGAAATTACAAAATATTCAGCTAGAAATGGCCAGACTAGACATTACTATCCTAGGTTTATGCGAGACGAAATGGCTAGGGTCAAACATATTTGCGAGTAATGGATGCATTGTATACCACTCGGTAAAGGCAGAAGGACCCAGACGTAACAAAGTCGCAATCATTGTCAAAGAAGAAATTCGTAACTGTATCCGAAATTTCGTCCCCTTCAATGATCGTATCATGATGATTCAGCTGCAAAATAAACTACTGAATATTAATATAATGCAAGTCTATGCAATAACAGCTGACAAACCAGATGAATAAATTGAGAAATCCTACAGCCAAATTAAACAAATTCTCCGGAGCACAAAAAAACATGAAGCTACAATTATTATGGGAGGCTTCAACTCAAAAGTTGGTGCCGAAATCACACAAGATATAGCCGGAAATTATGGACTTGGAGAAAGGAACGAAAGATGGCAAAGACTAATATAGTTCTGCCAAGAAGAGAAATGCATTATAGCAAATACTTTGTTTCAGCAACCTAATAGACGACTATATACCTGGAAATCTCCACCTGATCGAGAGGGAAAGATAGTCAGAAATTAAGTTGACTATATTATCATTAATAGAAGGTTTAGAAACAGTATTACATTTGCAAAAACATACACAAGTGCAGACGCAGCAAATAACCATAATCTACTCTGTGCTGAATTTAAACTAAAACTAAAAAGAATAAAAGCCCCCACAACGCAGGAGAAACCTAATACTCGACTCCTAAGAAATGCCGTACTAGCAGATGAGTTCGGAAATAAGATAAATCGTGAGATTAAAAAAGAGTTAGAAAGATCTAAACAAGAAAATATCGGTCAATATCTAGATATCATGAATTTCGCCATGGTCACCATAGCAAATGAAGTTTTGAAACCAGAAAAAACCCAATAAAGAAAAAGGATTGGATAACCGATAAAATACTAGACCTTATTCAACAAAGAAGAAATTGGAAAAACAAAGGCGAGATTCGATATAGAGAGATATATCGACAAATAAGATACGAAGTTAAGCGAGCAAAAGAAGAATGGGTGGAACAAAGATGTCGTAAAATGGAAGAACTACAAAGAAAACATGACGAGTTTGATATACATAAAAAGCTTAAAGAAATTACCTACACTCAGAGAAAAAGAACTCCCTCACTTTATGAGAAACCCCAAAGGAAAAATAATGCTCGACTTGGATGAAAAAAAGGAAGAATGGACTAACTATATAAAAGAGCTCTTCCTGGATACGAGGCCACCACTTAACACCACAAAATATACGAATACTGCTCCTAGTATTTGAAAAGCGGAAGTGAAGAAAGCCATCAAACAGAGCAAAAATGGGAAATCTCCAAGCCCTGACCAATTACCATCAGACTGGCGCAAACTTCAGGATGACGACAATATCTCACAACTAACAAACATATAATAACCATATATACGAGACTGGAATGATGCCACAGATATGGTTAGAGTCTACATTTTTTCCGCTCCCAAAAAAACCTAATACATAATCATGTAAAGACTTTAGACTCATAAGTCTCATGAGCCACTCTCTCAAGCTACTTCTTAAGATAATTCTTAATAGAATCAAGCAGAAATGTGAAGAGACAATGGGAAACAAACAATTCGGTTTCAAAGAAGGATTGGGAACAAGAGAAGCTTTGTTCTTAATGTTAACATTACTTCAACGATCATGGGAAGTACAGAAACCAATTTACGTCTGCTTTATAGATTTTGAGAAGGCGTTTGATAGAGTTCAACATGATAGGTTGTTTGAATATCTAGAAATGATTGGAATAGATGATAAAGACCTGAGCCTTTTGCAACATCTATACTGGAATCAAGAAGCTTTAATTTTAGTATACGGCAAAGAAACAGACAAAATTTGCATTCAAAGAGGTGTCAGACAGGGTTGTGTGTTATCCCCAACTTTGTTTAACGTATACTCAGAAATAATTTTTAATGAAGCCTTGGAAGGACAATGTGGAGCTCGAATCGGGGGAGAAACTATTAACAACATCAGATATGCAGACGACACCGCGATCATGGCTGAAAATATCGAAGATCTTTAATTCCTTATAGGTCGAGTGACTAGAGAATGCTCCAATAATGGACTTAACATAAATGCAACAAAGACAAAGTTACTTGTGGTTACTAAACAAGAAGTCGGCCCTATGCAACTAATTGTCAGTGATGAACCAAAAACAAAAGTTAACCATTTTAAATACCTAGGATGTTGGATAAACGAGACACTAAATACGGATGCAGAAATTAAAACTCGTATAGAAATTGCAAGAGGAGCATTTATGAAACTTAGATCTATTCTGAGCAACTCTCAGCTGAACTTACAACTAAGAATCAAGTTCCTAAAATGCTATGTGTATCCTGTATTACTATATGAATGTGAAACTTGGGTCATGAAGTTTAACATGATGAACAAATTAGAAGCCTTTGAGATGAAGTCGTATCGTAGAATGCTCAGAATATCTTGGGTTCAACGCATTTCAAACAGAGAAGTCTTAAACAGAGTAGTTCAAGGCGAAGGTGATTTAACCAAGATGATGAAAAACAGAAAACTTGAATATCTGGGGGATATAATGAGAGGTAGCAGATACAGGATGCTGCAGTTATTACTCAATGGAAAGATCGACAGAAAAAGAGGAATTGGTAGGAAGAAATATTCATGGCTCCGAAACATTCCTCAATGGACTGGCTTATAAGCAGATCAACTGTTACATGCCCCACAAGATCGAGAACGATATCGGCAAACTGTTATGGAAGCTACCCACGCCTAAAAATTTGGGCACGGTACTTAAAGAAGAAGAAGGTATAGAAAGAAAAATAAATAAACTTAATTATCTCAGGGCTTTCTTAGGAAGTTTCTATAATACCAATTATTATGGTATTCCAATAGTTCTTATTAAAATAGAATGTAGTTGAATGAATATACCGTCATATCAGAGCAACAGTAGTATTATAATATGTAAAATATTGTGGTTATGGTTTTTTCAACAATAAATGGTTGAGTTTAATTAGTGCGGTCGTAAATATTATTAAATTCATCTGACCTGGCCCATTGTTAAGACCCACCCGGAGCTATAAGCCACCGAGGTAGACAGAGTTGGTCTTTTGCAATTAACACTGACTAGACGGTACTCCCATAATAAAGCCTGAAATAAATTTTACCTGAAACCGGGCGTTTTATACTATTATCGATTAATCCAGGATGTTTATAGTAGTAACTAATTGAACTCAACCATTTACTGTTAAACATACCATACAAGAAAAACGCGATAGAAAACTTTAGGAAACTTCAGTACCTAATTAATAACTTTTTTATATTTGATTGGATTTACATGAAATTTTTTTTGTGTACCTAACTTTACGGGTGGGTTGTAATTGCGCGCAGCGGTCAAATACCTCCTGGGGTACTGAAATTTACCTTTAAGAGGGTTGCTGTTCTTGCGCGCAACGGAAGGATTAAGGTAATTGTGATTGCGCGCAGCGGTATATATAAGCAGCTCTAATACCCGAAAGTTAGGTTTGGACCGAAGGGTTAGGTCTTCCTCCTTTGAAAATTGTACTGTATAATATATAATATATATATATAATATATTAATTTTTTAATTAATTATGTGCAACTAAATAGCTTACATTTACAAAAAAAATTAAAAATATTAATTATGAAAGAACATTAAAATATGTAACAAATTTGATAGAGAAATTTAAAAATAAAGAAATATCCAGAATAGAATTTGTTAAAACTATATGTTATAAGGCATGTTCAAATTAAATGTCTACATATGTACATTATTTAATACAATAAATATTAATTATAAAAGAAACACTATTTAGTTTTTTTATCACAACTATTTTAATATAGTATTCACTTGTTATTATCTTAATTTTTTAAAATTAGCAAAATTTCCGTTCAATAACAATTTATATTAATTCATAAAAAAGTGAACAATAATTAAAAAAAGTTACTTGTCTTACTGCTGCCCTAAAAGATAATCTGTTTTTAACGATATCCGTAAATTGTTTTTATTTAATCGCAGTAAACTAAACTGAACTTATAAAGTTTTGTCTAAAGTTTTTTCATTTCAATAGAAAAAAAAACAATTGTGTTGTTCAAACATTTTATTAGATAAACATGAACATACTTGATTTTTTAACCAAGAAACTTGTTTTCTTCCTACACCTCCTGCGTTTAAGGATCAGTTGTAATATTTTATATCAGTTTGAAGCGTTTTACATGTCTGCTCAAATGGGAACAGGGATAGAACCAACTATAAAAATACTTTGGGACGAAATGGGGCTAAAGAAGAAAGAACAGGCATATAAAGCTTCTTGCGTACGACAGCTCATTTTCTGTGCGGTGGCAGGTCGTGGAATCGTTAGGGGCGTAAGAGGGTTTAAAGAAGACTAACTACCATATCCAAATAAGCAAAGGATACTTACACAGACTTGAGGACTTTCCTACTATTTAAAGAAATTTGGACGCCGTTTGAAAAATCCTCAAATTCACATGTCGGGTACTTACTGCACATATTCCATACTTTTGGGAAACAAATTGGGGGACATTCATCTTAGATTCCTCGTTGGGTCAAACTGGGCCATTATTTACCATCCTATGGCTTCTATGCCATTTCATTTTCTCTACTCTAAAACATATTTCATTTGTATTAGACATCTGGTTAATAATTTTCCAAAAAAAAGGTTACAGAAATAAAAATAGGTACATTTTACAATGTTTATTCAAACCTTTAGACCTTATTATTTTTACTTTGAGAATAAACATATTCTCAAACAAGAAATGAGTAAATAAAACAAATATATGATTTTACAATTCTTAACCTTATTTTTAGCAGTGTATCTCTAAACAAAAATTTGACTTATGGCTGTCAAAAGTCACTGCCATTTTATTTACTTTACATAAAACTTTCCATTAGTTACCATGTTGAAAACAAACTATTTAAATATTTAAAATTTTTACCAAATGTATATCCACTTGGAATTTAATTAAAATAAACATTATTTCATACCTTTCTTTTTAAAACAAAATCCAATCGTCACTTCGTACATAACCAAAATTTTCCATTCAAGAAGGGCGGGGAGGGAAGACATTCAATTTTAACCAAACAGGAAACAGTTGATACCAAATAACATATCATCGGGTACTTCAATACAGGAATTCTTACAGGAACAGGAACAAATCCATAACATCATCATAAAAACAGGAAAAGACAGGAACCACGCACTTTTCTACCGGCAAACCAAACTGCATCACAATAATACTGTTTCACATGAATATATCTAACGTAATGCTGTGAAACTTTGCACCAATACTCCTTAATATTTATAAGACAAATTGCAAGTTCTTTTCTTCGTTTACCATAACAAAAAAGCCATTTCCAAGCCGGCAAGTGCGATTTTCTGTGAGTCTGTTGAGTTTTACCCAAAAAGATGTTCAACCTTCAAACATACTTTTAGAACTAAACTATTTTTACTTTGTCTCTTCTCACACCCTCGCGCGTCAAACCGATCATTCTTTCGGCTGAAGACAATTGACCAATCGGCGGAGAGAACTCAACGATCTTTCAAAATTCACACCAATAATAACAGGGAATATTTCGCGCTCAAAGAAAGGGAAATATACTCGGGACTTTTCAACGGATCCTTTTAAGAATTATCTACGTAGTTAATAAATGCTTACAACATAAACAGGAATTTTCCTAAGTTTTACAATGTTGCGAAATATTTGAAATATTTCCAACAGGAGCGGCTTAAGAAATTTTACTGATATATAAACTCACCAAATATATAAGAAAAATAGATATTTTTCTTGGGATAGGATATAAAATTAATGGATACTATTTACAAATCATTGTAGCGGAAATTTGTAATGCTACAAATTTTAAGAGACTTTTTTTATTTTTAAAGACACATACAATTTTTAAATAATTTAAAATAGTTTCTACAAGTTATTCTCGAAACCTGCATAGTTTTCCTGTCTTTTGAGTTGCAAACCACAACATTTAGCATTTGGCGAAGAAGAGCTAGCCTATAATAAAAGATAGCTCGGTTACTATTACTCTCAAAGAAAATAAAGAAAACGTTTCGTTTATTTTTTCAAAATGTATATTTTTGTTAATTTTAGTTGTTTTGATATACGAACTAATTCATTCGAATTAATTCGTATACGAAAAAATTCGATTGAATTCGAAAATACGACCCCTGGTCCAATAGAATCGCGGTTAAAATATCGCACCCTCAGTGCAAGACTGCAGTAAGTCAAAATAAGTAAGTTTCGAGATAAAGACGATTTTGTTTATTTTCGTGCTAATATCGGTGAAATGAGATATAGTCCAGGGCGGATCTGTTTTGAGATGGACGTTGAGAGGTGACTCAAATTTTTTTGCAGAAATTGCTTGAAAATAAATCAAATAATAATATTTGATTTATCCTCCCTCTCAAAAAGGTCCGGAACATTGTTTAAATAATCAAAATGTCAAGGATTGGAGGAAAAATTCGACTTTTTCCTTCGTTTTTTGATTATAACTTTAAAAGTATTCATTTCCGAGAAAAGTTGTACTGACAAAAGTTGTGTAATTCAATTTACTACAACATAGAATTGGTTAAAACTTTAAAAAATAGTCACCCTAGTTGTAAAATAGCAATAATTGCGAAAAAACCATACAAAAACAAGTATTCGCATTTTACGTTTTTCAACCATTTATGCTACACTTAGGACCTTCATATTTCATCCAGAAAAACTTTATGATACCCTAAAACAATACTGTAAATTTCATTAACCTTCGGAGTACGAAGATTATTTGACTTACTTAGATTACGAAGATGGGTCAAGCGTGACCCATTCTCATTTTATTTATAAGGATGTTTTAAATATTCAGTATTAATAAACAGTATCTTTAATTCAACAAAAAACAAACAAACATAACCATTATAATCCTAAATTATTGTATTTAAATTTTTTAAGATGGTTTCCCATGGGTATATACTAGTTCGCTCCGGCGGCCAGATTTTAATACTTTACAGAAAACGAGCATAGGTAAATTCGCTCCGGCCATATATTTGAATACGTATACCCGTAAACAGAGACGGCTGCGATTTACGTGTACCTACAAACATATTATAAATATTTTTCGAAATCCGAAGACCGGGTCAGGACTGACCCGGCATCATAGATGTTACGTAGAGGAAAAACTGTAATTTGCATGTTCACGAATAATATACGAAAAAATAGACCGAAACAAATAAGGAGAACTTACGATCAATCGGATTTGTAAAAAAATTATTTCATAAAATATTAAGAAATAAGTGAATTTCGGGTCACGCTTGACCCAGTCTTCGTACTCCGAAGGTTAAGACCGGTTCAACAGATTTTGCAAAATAAATTTTGCAATACAGCTTTCGCAAAAAAAATTCATTTTTTCAAAATGTTACAGGACTGAAAATAAAGCCGATAGCAAGTTGAATTTTTTTTTACTTATAGAAGTGTACTGAAAATCGATTAATTACCACGGCGTCAGAAAATTTTTGAAATAAACAATAATTTTTGGTGCTACGCGCAGCTCAGCGGTGTTCGATTCACACAGGTTGATTTCCACCAAAATTTCTTCCAATCTTTATCTAATATAATTATTTTCTTACTCTATATTTTGTTGTATTTTAATTTTTAATTCCACAAAAATCAAACTAATTTTATTATTGTTTGTGAAATATTGTTTAAACAATTGCATATGTTTAAAAATAATAAACTTTTATTATTTAAGTTAAAATATATGAACAAAGAAAGTTTTTGCTAATAAAAGTGTTATTTCAAAGGATAGAGTATGTGTTTTTATTTTGCAATAAACAAATTTATTTATTTATATCGAAATGTCATAAAAATTAAAATGTATCAATCATTATCAAAGGTCATTGGAATGCCCAATCATAGCAACCTATCCGCTGTCCTGCGCGTAGCACCAATAATTAATGTTTATTTAAAAAAATTCCTGACGCCGTGGTGTTAAGCGATTTTAATTTTGCAAAATTGAAAATGAAATGTACAGTGCACTTATATATACAAAAAAATTTTCAACTTGCTATCTGCTTTATTTTCAGTCCTGTAACATTTTGAAAAAATGCATTTTTTTACGAAAGCTGGATTGCAAAATTTATTTTGCAAAATCTATTGAACCGATCTTAATGAAATTTACAGTATTGTTTTACTGTCTCATAAAATTTTTCAGGGTGAAATATGAAGGTCCTAAGTTTAGCATAAATGGTTGAAAAACGTAAAATGCGAATACTTGTTTTTGTATGTTTTTTTCACAATTATTGCTATTTTTCAACAAGGGTGACTCTTTCTTAAATTTTTAACCAATTCTATATTGTAGGAAATTTAATTACGCAACTTTTATGTCAGTACAACTTTTCTCGGAAATGAATACTTTTAAAGTTATAATCAAAAAACCAAGAAAAAAATCGAATTTTTCCTTAATTTTTTGACATTTTGATTATTTAAACAATTTTTCGGACCTTTTTGAGAGGGAGGATAACTCAAATATTATTATTTGATTTATTTTCAAGCAATTTCTGCAAAAAAATTTGAGTCACCTCTTAACGTCCAAATGTACTAATATCTTTACAGATGCGCCCTGGTCTAATACAAGTTTTAAGAAAAATTTACATAATAATGATTTTGCCTGATTTTCAGCTTATGGTACATTAACCAAAAACAGAAATTTAAATAAAATAATATTTAATGCTAAAAAAATTAGGAATTTCATAGTTACAACACTTTTGCGTGGAGAAAATTGTCAATCACTACACATTTAGTATTAGAATTTCAAAGTTACAACACTTTTGCACGGAGAAAATTGTAAAAAGTATAGACACATTTACTATTAGTTGTTGTCCTCTTCTCGTATTCATCATCTTGTGCCAAAATATTTTTATAAAAAGTATGGTGGGCTTCTCTGCCGTCCCCAAATAAAACGCGGTATGTGCAGCTAACTTAAAACCGAGAAATCGACTCTCAAAGTTTTTTCTCAGCACTCTTTATGCACATAAGGCATAATATTCCAATTGGTTTAGTTTGGTAGTAATTAAAATGATACGGCTTTCAGACATTGCAGAAGCATAAATAAGTTTACAAGGAAAACACATATAGCAAAAAGTCGATTTTCAATTTTCTTGCAGATACTGTGTTTTAATTGAGGACGGCAGTTCTGGAATCATACCTGAATGGCATAAGTATACCAAATCTTTATTTTTGGCTTTTCTTTGGCAAGTTTTCTGAGAATAGATATTTTTGACCTGTCCGTGTTGTTAATACACAAGTTTAAAAATAACTGTTTTTCCTTTCATGCGAAAAAATACTTTTTGGTCGTAAATAATTAGTCTTAATTTGTGTTTTTAATCCAATCTAACAAATAAATGGTCAAACGACATCGCACACATCTTATGGAAAATATAATGTTACAAAAAGGACATAAAATTTACATGAATATTTTGGTCTCATAAATCTTTTTTTATTATCTCGGCCGTTAATGGATTACGTAGACACGCTGTATATTAAAATTTAACACCACGGATGTAGATAATATTATAATAACAAATATCTTACTTTTTTCGTGCCTTTCATTGCTTGTTATCGAAGCCATTGCAATGTTCCGTGTAAAACTGTTGTAACTCTGTCACATTAGAGTTACAACAATTTTGCACGGAATTTATGTTCAAAAACGTAAAATAGTTATACTGTTGTTGTTGTAATATTTAGCCGGTTAAGCATTTGAAAGTTACTAAAGGTTTACAGGGGATATATATGCATGTTTACAATCAAATTCCAAGATTACTTCATTTTCATAAAATTTTTGAGTTACTGCAGTCTTGCACTGAGGATGCGATATGTCTGTTTCGGAAAAAATACCTTTATGAGAAATATTTTATAATCTTAGATGGCACGAGATGGGCAAGTACGATGTTGCAGCTGCCCTGGAGTTTGTTTGGGCCACCACTGGACAAAAGGCAATAGTAATTGGATATTCTATGGGAACAACGGTCACAACTGTTTATCTCTCTTTAGATCCAGCGACAGCTCAATCTCGAGTAAGAAATTTTATTGCAATGGCACCAATTGTAATTTTAAATAAACAAATACGATCTATATTAGGAGGCTTAGCAACTATTTGGCCTTTAGTTCAGGTGAGTTGAAAGTAAACTCGTAATTAGACTTCTTTTAGGACTACGCTAACGTATACAGTAGTGAATTATTTCGACCATATCGATGGCTTTTTGACAAAACATCGTAACCGACAAAACGCAAATTTTACAGGAGGCGACTATTTCTTCTACCGACTTTCCGGTTAATATAATTAACATTTTGAAACTGTGATAAATTAGTACATAAAAAAAGATAATAATTAAAGAAAAAAAAAACTGTAATATAACATTCCTTAATTAAATTATGTAGCATACGATACTTTGTGAGACCTTGTCTGTGTAAATTTTAGTTGAAGCTTGTCGCTTAAGATAAACATCGATAGTTTTAAGGTATCAATTTATAAATGAATATTCATAAATAACGTAAGTATCTTAAGAGGAAAAATATTATTCATGACTCATGACAAAAATCGACAAAGAAAAATAAAATTTAATACATTATACAGGGTGTCCCGAAAAGATTGGTCATAAATTATATCACACATTCTGGGGTCAAAAATAGTTCGATTGAACCTAACTTACCTTAGTACAAATATCCTCATAAAAAAAGTTACAGCCCTTTGAAGTTACAAAATAAAAATCGATTGTTTTCAATATATCGAAAACTATTAGAGATTTTTCAATGAAAATGGAGATGCATCATTCTTATGGCAGGAGCATCTTAAAACAAAATTATAGTGAAATTTGTCCACTCTATAAAAAATTTATGGGGATTTTGTTCCCTTAAACCCCCCAAACTTTTTTGTACGTTCCAATCAATTCATTATTGTGATACCATTAGTTAAACACAACGTTTTTAAAACTTTCTTGCCTCCTAGTATTTTTTCGATAAGCCAGTTTTTATCGAGATGCGGCTTCTTTTTCAATATATTTACGTAAAAATTTTATGGGGGTTTTGTTCCTTTAAACCCCCCAAATATTTTTGTACGTTCCAATTAAACTATTATTGTTGTACCATTAGTTAAGCAAAGTGCTTTTAAGACTTTTGCCTCTTAGTCTCTTTTTTATAAGTCACCTTTTATCGAGATGTAGCTTCTTTTTAAAAATATACCTAAAAATGTAAATTATAAATAAATTTTCAGATTATTAACAGGTCTCTAAACCGTACTTAACCATATAAAAATATATGGTGGATTCGAAAAATATTCAAAATATCTCGATAAACACTGACTTATCGAAAAAGCACTAAGAAGCAAAACAGTTTTAGAAACATTGTGTTTAACTAATGGTGCCACAATAAACATTTAATTGGAACGTACACAAAAGTTTGGGGGGGTTTAAGGGAACATAACCCCATAACATTTTTATAGGGTGCACAAATTCCACTTTAATTTTTTTAAGATGTTGCTGCCATAAAAATGCCACATGTTCATTTTAAATAAAAAATCTCTGAGAGTTTTCGATATATGAAAAAAAATCGATTTTCATTTTGTAACTTCAAAGGGCTGTAACTTTTTTTGTGTGCACTATTGTATATGTTGTGAGGTTCAATCAATCTATTTTTGACCCCAAAATCTGTGGTATAATTTATGACCAATCTTTTCGGGACACCCTGTATATTAATATGTAACACTCTGATCTTCTTCATCAGTTTCTGCCAATGTGTCAGGAATTTCACTTTTGTAATTTAACTCTTCATATTCTTGCACAAACTCCTGTGGTATGACATATTTCCGACATAGGTTTATGTGTTTTTTAAAGCTCAAGATGTAATCTTTAAACTGCACTAAATTATTTTGCGTTAGACATGAAATAAACAACATCTTTTTGAGAAAATTAAGAAAGATAAAACAAATGTAGGTAATACAATAACCGAAAAATATCAATTCAAAAAATGTTTGTACAAAGTCATCAAAACCTCATTCTGTACCTACAACTTATAGACCAGTAAGAACACAAGAACAGTAAGACACCTTCAGTAATAATAATTGACTTATGCTCCTTCTCAAATATGCCCGGAACATTAATAAAAAAATTAAAATATTTAAAAATTTCAAAAAACATCGATTTTTTTGTGCTTTCTTTGCTTATAACTTTAAAACGATTCGTTTTGGAACAAAGCCGTAGAGAAATAAAATAAAGATAATTGAATTTTGTATGATATACGAAGTGTAAAAAAAATGTCTTAAGGTATTACCTTTTCTGCAATATAGCAATAAATACAAAATAGGGGGGCAAAATAAGTCTGTTGTTATTCAATATTTTTTAACCACTTTGGTGCCACCTAGAACCTCATTAATTCGCTTAGGAAATTCTTTGTAATATACTTAAATCGTGTACCAAATTTCATTAAAATCGACCCAATAAATTTTGCAAAATAAATTTGCAATCGAAATGTTTTTGAAAAAGTTCAAATTTTTAAAATCTTTCTGAACAAAAAGTACACCATTTAGAAGTTGACTAATTTTTTTACATATAAAGAGGTACTCTACCTATCTAATACAAAATACAGAATTAAAATCGGGTTATTTAAGGGGCCCCAGCAATGTTTTAAATTTATAAACAATTTTTTGGCTTATAAACAAATAGCTTTGTTTAATAATAAAAAAATTAATTTTTAACAATGCAAATAATTAAAACCGGTATAATTTGACTTAAACTTTCAAATGCTGTCAGCAGAATTGCTATTTTATTTTTTAATCAAACGTTATTCGCGTTCAAAAATTGCAATTTCTCGATTTTTTGAAGGTTCCACCGCGTTTATCTCGAAAACTGTGCATGCTACGAAAAACTTGTAAGAGCATTTTTTGCTTAATTATCCAAGAAATACAAAAAAATGTTTTATTTTGCGAAAAATCAATTTTATGTAATTCCTCAAGTTCTTTGTTGGTAACAATCTTATCGACACCCGGATCAACTGTTACCCAAAAAATTCGTGTTCTACGGGTCAAAATACCTAAAAAACTTTGGTAAGTCCATCTAAATAAAGGAGCCCGTAACACCCCCTCCTGGCCACAGCACTAATTTGTTTATAAGCCAAAAAATTGTTTATAACTTTAAAACATTGCTGAGACTGCTTAAATAATCCGATTTCAAATCTGTTAAGTGCATTAGATAGGTGGAGTACTTCTTTATATGTAAAAAATATTGGCAAATCTTTGTATGTTCTAGTCTTTGTTGTGCAAGATTTTAAAAAAATTTAATTTAAAAAAAAAAGTTTAGATTGCAAAATTATTATGCAAAATCTAGTAAGTCAATTTTATTGAAATTTGCTGTACGATTTTAGCACATTACACAAATTTTTTAAGCGAATTAAGAAGGTTCCAAGTGTAACCTAAGTGATGGAAAATCATTGAATAAAGACAGGCTTGTTTTGCCCTCTTATTTTATATTTATTGCTATTTTGAAGCAAGGATGATAAATTAAGACATTTTCTACCGATCGCATCTGATAGAAAATTTAATTATCTTTGTTTTATTCCTATAGGACTTTGTTTTAAAATGAATAGTTTTTAAGTTATAAGCAAAAAAAGTAGAAAAAAACGAAATTTTTAAGTATTTTATTTTTTTTTATTATTGTTCCGGGCATATTTGAGAAGGAGCATAAATCAATTATTATTAACGAAGTTATCACCTAACTTTATCCGCAAAAATCTGAATGCCACCTCTTACATCCACCTAAAAACAGATCCTTACTGGTCTATTACCTAAATAATAACAAGCTTAAAAATGTATAAATGTAATTGTTTTTGAGCTCTTACACAGTATGTCTGCATAACTTGGAACTTATTGATTACTTTTTATTATTAGTTTAAAAAAACTACCTATCAGATATTAAATTTCATTAATTTCATACGAGGTATGTCAAAAAATGTGAATCTTGTTCAAGAGTAAAGTAGCTTTATATTACACAATATCGAAAATTGTTAATAAAAAAAGTTGTTTGGAATTAAAAACTATGTTTCAATGTTCGTTCTATATTGACTCCCCTACATTTGTTTCAGGTTTCAGTGAACTTACTACGTTGATATATTTACTACTAAGTTGATATATTTTTGTTGCAAATATAATATTTATGATATGTCCACAAGAACAACTAAAAACCATAGGTTACGTCATTACCAAATTAGTAAATTAGACTTCCAATTCTATGAAAAAGACAATAAACCATAAAAACAATTATTAAAAACTTACCGCATCTATTGAATAAAAGGATTTATAAAAACTACCACTATTTTCGTTTTAAATTGTTGGAGCGAAATAAAATTTCCACTGAATTCTAACACATTTAAGATAACACTGAGTAATCCTAACGGTCATTTTGGTCATTGAATCTTATCGTAAGCGGCAAAATATCCAAACGTAAACGACAAGATCGATGGCGTTTACCATCAACTGTCGGTACGACCTTGGCGTTTACGATACCATATGCACAAAATGAGTTTGAAATGCGGTGGTTACGATAAACATTAAATTCAATTTTAGACAATTCGGATGTTATTAGGAAAAAAATAATTTTTAATTAGCTGTATACTATCGTAAGGAACTATTTAGGATAAAAATCCCATTTTCGGAAAATTGATGCTTACGATGTTTTGTCAAAAACCCGTCGATATATCTCTGTACACAATAGTTATTTATAAAGCAGTTCGTGAAGTATGCTTTTTGCAAACGCACGCGATGTTTAGAGCACGAGCGACTGGGAGCGAGTGCTATACATCGCGTAAGTTCGCACAAAGTACTTCACGCACAGTTTCATACAATATTTTATCTACGATAAACAAATAAAAAAAACTAGAAAATAAATAAATAAAAATTAGAAATATCTCGAGAACTAAAGGCAACAGAATCATGAAAATCGGAATACAGGGGTTTTGAAGGATGATATATTAAATGAAAATATTTTCATCTCTTTGCAACTTCCTGTTATACCGGAAGTTGCATATAACTTCGTTTTTTAAATGGGACACCCTGTATACTTTTACATTTTTGGAGTCTTTTCAATGTCTTCTTTCTAAAAATATGAAGTTTTGTAATGTTATACAGGGTATTTTAAAAGATAATTACGTTTTTTTATTCATTTCGTAGCAACATTCACACCCTGTAGAATTGTAGTAGTTTAACAACTGGAACTCTACTTACGTTCAAATGATTTTTAATATAGTCTACTATTGTTAAGAATTATTAGTATAGCAAAATTTTTAATTTTAGTATAAAGGGTTGGTCTAAACTCGGAATGAGTATTTTCTGAGTTTTCTTAAATGAAATACCCTGTATTTTAGTATTGTAATGAAATTATATTTTATAGTACTTTTTCATTTCTTAAGCATTCCCTATACCTAACTGCTTTAATTTGCGCTTAATTGTTAATCGTACCAACAATCTTAAGTACGTAGGTATTTTGATAAACCATTCAAGCTAAACCATTATTGGTAATTTTAAGGATCAGTCTGGATTAATATGTATTTATTTCTGAAAAATTATTTGTGATTGAATATTTTCACGGCCAACCTAATAAAATTTTACGTATTTTTTGTGGCAATTAATGGTTAGCTTTAATCACCAATAACTCACAAATTAAAGCAGTTAGGTATAGGGAATACTTATAAAATAAAAAAGTACTATGAAATACCATTTCATTACAATACTAAAATACAGGGTGTTCTATTTAAGAAAACTCAGAAAATATTAATTCCGAGTTTCGACCAACCCTGTATACTAACATTTCAAAATTAGTTACACTAATGATTCTTAACAATAATAGGCTATATTAAAAATCACTTGAACTTAAGCAGAGTTTTTAATGTCAAACTATTCAATTCTACAGGGTGTGAATGTTGCTAAGAAATTAATAAATAAACGTAGATATCTGTAAAATACCCTGTATAATATTACAAAATCTCATATTTTCAGAAAGAAGATATTGAGGAGAATCCAAAAATGTAAAAATATACAGGGTCTCCCATTTAAAAAAACGAAGTTATAAGCAACTTCCGGTATAACCGGAAGTTGCAAAGAGATGAAAATATTTTCATTTAATAGATACTCCTTCAAAACCCCTTTTTTCCAATTTTCATGATTCTGTTGCCTTTAGTTCTCGAGATATTTCTAATAGGCCAGTTATCTGCCTCACCCTATATATTTACATAATACCTATTTGTAACATCTCATTAATTATAATCTTCATTTTAGCCAATGGCCAAGTTGGCATTTAACGGTCAAGTACTTAAGAAGAACCCAGCATACACGAGTTTCTGCGCACTGGTCCCAGTTACGATGCAAATGTGTTACTCGGTTACGGTGCCCATATTTGGAAATAATTACCCCTGTTTAGATTATGTAAGTATAATATCATAGCTTTATTTTGCAGTTATACTTCTTTAGGCTCGTTTGGGAGTAAATGTACCTATACAGGGTGCGCCAAACCTCTGATTTTCTTTGATTACGGCTAAACTATGAGATATACGAAAAAATATTTATAACAAAACTAATGTGTATCAAAGAGGTCTATAATTTAAAATTATTTTCAATTATACAGGGTGAGTCAGAACGACGGTATGAACCAAAGTTGTATTTTTTTTTAATGAAACACCCTATATATCAAATCATTTTTGAATATATTATTTAAAAATATGAAAAATTTGTGTAAGGTCTTATAGGCCTGAAGTTAATAATTTTCGAAATATTTACATTTTTATTGAGAAAAATGGTAATATTTATAGGGTTGTGGATTATGTTTCCAAGGAAATAAAAATTTAGGTGCTAGGTCAAAGTTTTTAAAATATAGTGCTATTTTTAAATAATTTAATATTTTTAACTTTTAGCCATAAAATATACAGTGTGATCACTATTTGCAAATACAAAATTTTCTCATTTTTTTTAAATGGGACACCGTGTATATTAGTTTTGCGTTTTGTAGTAAATATTACAACCTTTCTTTTGGTATAAGGTTGTATGTACCTAGCATGTTTCGTTTTGTAGATATTTTAAAAAAACTATAGATTCTACGTTTTTGCGAATTTTTTATTTAAAAATTTTTTTACAAAAAAAATAATTATAATCTGGTTTTAGAAACATACACTAAAATATAAAATATGAAAATAAAAACGTAATTAAAGATTAAAATAAATCGTATGCTAGTACAATTCAATTGAATTTAATTTCTTTAAATTATTTTACAAAAAATATTTACCATATTAATGAATGCATAAATTAGTTACTAAATTAAATAAACAACCAAATTTTAAATCAAGCGTAGTAATTCTTCTACCGCAGCAACTTTCCTGTACCAAATTTTTTTTTTTTTTTTTTATTTACACACATAAACCCGCATCAACCACTAAGGGTTATTAGCGGGGGGACATACACAAACAGTAAGATACATATTATTATATAAACATGCTTTACAATCTGGTGTATTGTTTAGTCATTTTGAGATAATTTAATAAGGAGTTTAGGTTTGAAGTCAGTACACTTTTAATATTGTCACTAAGAGCACACGCGATCCTTTCTTTCTGGTACACTGGACACTCGATAATTATATGTTTCACTGTCAGTTGCGTGTTGCAATTGGTACACATCGGAGCGGCCTCCTTGTTGAAGATATGCTTGTGTGTTAGTAACGTATGTCCTATTCGGAGTCGGTTGATGATGACTTGGTCTTTTCTATTTCTTGGTAACATGAGTTTAGTTCCTACTTGACTTAGGCATTCTTTTAGTTTGTTGTTAGTCTGATCCCAAGTAGTTTGCCACGTTCTGTGGACATGACCTTTGATATTTACTTTGTGATCAGTCCAAGGTATTTGATCTGTGATAGAAATACTTTGGTCGGTAGTTGCATTGCTTGCTAGAGAGTCCACTTCCTCGTTGCCAATTATTCCCATATGGGAAGGTACCCAGATGAAGAGAATATCTTTCTGTTGATTCTGTAGATAAGATAATTCTTCTTTGATTTTGAGAAGAATAGCGTGAGTTGTATATAGCTGTTTTATCCCAAGTAATGCGCTCATTGAATCGGTGATAATCACAAATTTGCTTTCATGGATAGAACCACATTTTTTCATTGCCTGGTGAATTGCTGTAAGTTCTCCGGTATATATACAACAATTTGTTGGGATTCGTACGGTAGACTTGATGTTTCCGCAGATATAAGCTGCAGCATGTCCTTCATCACATTTGGAAGCATCAGTGAAGATTCGATGAGTTGTTGGGTATTTGGAAATTAAATTTTTAAAAGCTTGCTGGATAAGGAAAGGATGTGTGGAATGTTTAGGGAGATCTTTTAGAGACATATCTATTTTTGGAGGATTGATCATCCAGGGAGGAAAATTTACATGAATGGGTATAGTGAGACTGAACTGTTCTAAATTAAAACCAATACGTTTTGTTCGCTCAGGAAATGGTAGCATATTTCTTGCAATGTTTTCGTAATGATCAGAAGATATATTTGTTCTGTAGAATATTGTTGAGTAGGTTACGTTGCTTTTGTTTGCTGAAATTCTGGCAACGTAATTCAGTGATAGAAGTTGCCTTCGTTGGCTTAAAGGGAGTTCATTAGCCAGAACTTGTAAACTACTTACTGGACTAGTTCGTGTGGCACCTAAAACCAATCTCAAGCACGTATTTTGAATGTAGTCAAGTTTTTTTAAAGATGTTTTGTTAGCAGTATCGTAGCATAAACAGCCGTAATCTAATTTACTTCTTATTAATGATCTATATAGATTAAGTAAAGTTGTTGTATCAGCCCCCCAAGAGGTATTTGACAGCATTTTTAGTAGGTTAATTCTGGATTGGCAAGAACGTTGCAGATTCGTTACGTGGTTTTTCCATTTTAAGTCACGTTCAAAAGAAAGTCCTAAGAAATTTATTTCTTCTGACTGCTTCAGCATAACTCCGTTAAGTGTTAATTGAATATTAGGATAGTCTTTCCTTTTGCTAAAAATTAAATAACGTGTCTTTTCGCCAGAAAATATAAAACCCGTGTTTTGCGACCAGTTTTCAATTGTATGTAAGGCCGTTTGCAATATATGTGATCCCAGAGTTACATTATTTGTTTTTAGATAAATGACTAAGTCGTCTGCATATAGGCTAGTAAATACAGGCAGCTTTATTTGATGTATAATACTATTTATTGCAATCAGAAAGAGTGTAGGACTTAGAGTAGATCCTTGTGGAGTGCCATTTTGCAGTACTCGTCTGGAAGATGTGAATCCATTGGCTCTAACTCGAAAAGTTCGTGTTTCTAGAAAACTTTTAATAAACGACAACATATGCCCTTGGACATTCCATTCTTGAAGTGTTTTTAGTATAAGATGTCTCCATGTTGTGTCAAAAGCTTTTCTTATGTCAAAAAATACGGCAATAAGTTTTTGATTGTGCAGAAAAGATTCATGTACAGCTGATTCAAGGGTTATTAGATTGTCTGTTGTGGATCTACCCGTACGAAATCCACTTTGTCTGATACTTATTAGGTTATTGTTTTCGAGATACCATTTAAGACGATAATTAAGGATTTTTTCTAAAAGTTTGCAGGTACAGCAAGTAAGTGAGATTGGACGATAGGAATTTGGATCGTCTTTTGGTTTATTATATTTAAGGATTGGAATTATAGTTGCTTGCGACCATAGATCAGGAAAGTCGTGCTGAATGAAAATATTATTAAAAATATCAACTAATATTAGTTTTGCATTTAGAGGAAGATTTCGTAAGAAAAGAGGGTGGATATCATCAGGTCCTGGCGTCGAATTTTTTGCGCTTAAACAAAATTCTAATTCTTGAAGACTTATGGGTTTGTTTATTGGATTGTCGCTCTCGGTGATTTGTATATTTGACGATTCCATCAGATTTTTATATTCTAAAAAAGATATGCTATAGTTGGAATCACTAGAATTAAGTTCATATATATCTGCTAGTATTTCTGGAATAGCTACCTTGTTTGAATGCATTTGGTTATTGTATGATAGCGTATCTATGCCTCGGAAGTATTTTGTTCCTTTTATTCTGCGTACTTTGTTCCATATGTCGCCTATGGGAGTGGAAGGATTTATTGAAGCCACATACTTTTTCCAACTGTCTCGTTTTCCTTTCTTGATCAATTGTCTGCTTTTTGCTCTGAGATTTTTAAAAATTATAAGGTTATCGATAGTTTTATGTTTCTTATAAACGTTGAAAGCGTGTTTAGACAAAGTAAGTGCTTGCGCAATTTCGTTATTCCACCAAGGAACTGGCTGCCTTTTACTTGATTTTGTTTTCCCCACTGCGATTGTTGCTGCAGAAATAATAATATTATTAAATAGTTCCAGATTTTCGTTTGCGGTATTGGTTAAATTAAAGTTGTTTGTTTGTCCTTCTATAAGTGTTCGATACAAATCCCAGTCAGCTGACTTTATTTTCCATGTTTGGTGAATTGGAAAAGTCAATATATCATTAGTATCTATGTTTATTGTGATAGGGAAATGATCACTATCATATAAATACCCCAATGTGTCCCAGTATAATAAAGTAGCTAGCGACGGACTGCATAAAGAGAGATCTATAGCTGAAAATGTACCATTGTATGAATTGAACCTAGTAGATTTGCCAGTGTTCAGTAACACTAAATTTAAATTGTCGATGAGATTGTTTAAGAGATTACCACATTTGTCGGTTTTGTTACTTCCCCAGGTACTGTTGTGACAGTTAAAATCGCCTAATATTATTTTTGGGTGTGGAATTTGGTTTAAAACATTGCTTAGTTCAGTTATATCTAAATCAGTAGGATGAGGTAAGTATACGTTGCAAATATTGATTTTCATTTTGTGGGTGACTGACACTGCAACTATTTCCAGGTTTGTTTGCAGTTGTATTTCGGTTGACTCTATGTCATCCCTTACGAAAATTGCTGTTCCGCCGCTTGAATGATCTGTAACTCGGTTTCTTAGAAAAGGAACATAATTTTTTAATGTTACATTTTGATGTTTGAAATGGGTTTCTTCTATGCATATGACTAAAGGAAGATAATCGTTTATAAGAAGCTTGATGGATTCTATATGGGTAAAATAACCATTGAGGTTCCACTGTAATATGAATGTATTATTGGCCATTTTAACTATTTACTTGAGAACTTGATTCGTAGTCAGTTTCGTCAGTAGAAGAAAGACTGCTTAGAAGTAGTTTCTTCTTCAATCTGGTAATATTGTTTTTTAAACTTTTATTTTGTGTTTGAGAATATATAAAGTTTAGAATTTCTTTGATTTCATCGCTTTCATTTGAATAATTTTTAGCAATAAGTTCAGGATGTTTTGAGTGAAGGGAAGTTGACAGAAAATCACATATTTCATGAAAAGAAAGTGTGAAGGAAGGGATTCTATTTTCAATTTTTTCTTTAATTTCATTGAGAATATCTGGAATAGAATCTTGAGTTTTAGGCTTTTTATTTTTTTGTTTTTCAGTAGTGGGAGGAGGTAGGTCATTTTCAAGGATTTCGGGAGAAGTGGAAATTTGTCTTTTAGTAACATGAATAGCTTCAGAGATTTTTCTATCGCTTTCAATTACTGAATCTTGGGATATTTGTGGTTGTGACGAAATCTGTAGTTCTTTGTTTGTTTGTATGGAAGTGGTTTGGTCGTTTGTGGCTGATGTTAATTCGTGATTTTTTGTGATGTTAAGTTTCGGTTCCTTTAATGTCTGGGTACCTTCTTCGTGTTCTTTCCGTGGTTGTTCTTCTGGCTGGCTATATTCTTTATTGGCAGAGTTGAGTACGTTCACTTGATGGTCAGTTTCCGTTTGATTAATTGGACTACTTAATGATGATAAAGAAGGACAGTCAGAATCTTGATGTCCGACCGTCTTGCATCTGGAGCAGTTTAAACCGTCTATGGAAATGTATATTCTATATGATGTATTGTCGAATGAAATTAGGAATGAGTCAGGAATCGATGCATTTTCTAAAGGACTTATGAAGATTTGCCTTCTAAAGCTAAGCACGTGGCTATATTCCGGGTCTTGCATGCCTACTCGTAGAAACGTCATGTTGGAGACGGATTTTATACCCATAGTTTTTAGATGGTCTTCAATTATGCTATTAGGTATAGTAGGACATACACTTGATATGATTAATCTCTGGGCAGGAGTTATTAATCTTCTTACTTCAATTTGGTTGCCGTCAATAATTACATGTTTGTGGGAGCTAAGAAATTGGTCAACTATATATTTAGACGAGAGGTAGATGCAGATGCGGTTGTTTGCGATTCTGGATGCCCAAATAACGTTTTTGGGCTGTACTATTGATCCAACAGCTTTTACATATTCGAAAACTTGTATTCCTTGTATGGTTGAAAGTATGATACCTTGGTCTTTTGAAGGATGTTTAAAACTGTTTAATGCATGAGAGTAAGAGATATGTGACGTAGTCGGTGTATTTCGTGAAGTAGTAGCTAATTCCGGTTCAGCCATCGTCCCGTTGAAAATTTACATGCATTGGAACAGCGGATCTGAAGCCGGACCTGGCCTCTTAACAAAATTAGACGGCAGCCTAATTACTTGAATCAGCAAAAAGTTGTTGTCGATAATCGATAATTTGGATTGAAATCGATAAAATATTGCCTTTTAACTTCTGATTTTATGGTTAGATATAAATAATGCAATTTTGTACTCACAGAATCGTTGGTTTTTTAACACACTGTCACATTTAAACTTTATCTTGCAAACAATGTAAAAATTAAATTATATTTCAACTTTTAACTACTTGAATTTATAAATTTGTCAGGAGTGATATAAAGCTGTAAGATTTGCTTGCTATCAGGACCGGACTCCATCCTGTACCAAATTAATTGTTAGTTATATTGCATTTACGAGAAAGATCAGCTAATAACTTTTTAATTTACCTACATCTTGAGAACGTATAAAGTATGCTTTGAAACAAATGAACGTTATGGAAGTATATTAAGAAGTAAATAGTATTTATGTACCTACTCGTGTCACAAAAGCTGGTGATAATTTCTAATGGTTTCGCCCAAAACAAATGTCATATCCAAAAATTTTTCGGTTAAAAAATTAAAATTTAAAATATAAAAAATTGTTACAAAAATTTCAACTACAAAAGTATTACCAGCTTTTGTGACACCAGTAAATACTATTTATATTAATAAATAATTTGGCTGATACATTTAACATTCATTTGGTTCAAAGCATACTTTAAAATAATTTTTATATTCTCAAGATGTATGTAAGTAAATTTAAAAGGTAAATTAAAAGTTTAACTAAATACAATTTAATTAACAATTAATTTGGTACAAGAAAGTTGCTGTAGTAGAAAAATTACTACGGTTGATTTAAAATTTGGTTGTTTATTTAATTTAGTAACTAATTTATGCATTCATTAATACGGTAAAATATTTTTTGTAAAATAATTTAAAGTTATTAAATTCAATTGAATTGTACTAGCATACGATATATTTTAATCTTTAATTACGTTTTTATTTTCATATTTTATATTTTAGTGTATGTTTCTAAAACCAAATTATAATTATTTTTTTTGCAAAAAAAATTTTAAATAAAAAATCCGCAAAAACGTAAGATCTATAGTTTTTTTAAAATATCTACAAAACGAAACATGCTAGGTACATACAACCTAATACAAAAGAAAGGTTGTAAAATTTACTACAAAATGCAAAACTTATATACAGGGTGTCCTATTTAAAAAAAATGAGAAAATTTTGTATTTGCAAATAGTGATCACACTGTATATTTTATGGCTAAAAGTACAAAATATTAAATTATTTAAAAATAACACTATATTTTAAAAATTTTGACCTGTAACTTAAATTTTTATTTCCTTGGAAACATAATCCACAACCCTATAAATATTACCATTTTTTTCAATAAAAATGTAAATATTTCGAAAATTAATAACTTTAGGCCTATAAGACCTTACACAAATTTTTCATATTTTTAAATAGTATATTCAAAAATGATTTAATATACAGGGTGTTCCATTTAAAAAAATAAACCTTTAGCTCATACCGTCGTTCTGACTCACCCTGTATAATCAAAAATAATTTTAGAATATAGACCTCTTTGATACATATTAGTTTTGTTATAAACATTTTTTTGTATATCTCACAGTTTAGCCGTAATCAAAGAAAACCAGAGGTTTGGCGCACCCTGTATGTACGCGAATTCGTCAAACGTCTTGGTCCTGGGCTCAGCTGAAACTTTTGTGTTCACAAAAATTACTTTACAGCTGCATTCCTAGATGTCTCACAGGCATTCGACAAAGTTTGGCATGTAGGTCTTATCTCCAAGATTAAATCCATATTTCCTTATCCCGTCAGTTCACTATTAAGTTCCTATCTGACAGATAGATTTTTTCAAGTCAAAAGAGGAGGGGAAATTATTAACCTGTTTCCAATATGTTCTGGAGTTCCACAAGGAAGCATATTAGGACCAACACTTTACTTAATATACACATCGGATCTTCCAACCACCATTAATACAACAATTGCTACATATGCGGATGACACAGTTATAATGGCTTCAAATCCTATAGTAACAGAAGCATCCGAGGTATTGCAAAATCATCTGACTGAACTAGAGAGCTGGCTTAAATTGTGGCGAGTACAAGTCAACAGTTTAAAATCCACACAAATAACATTTACTTTAAAAAAAGGTGTCGCGCCTCCGGTTTCTATAAATAACACTCCACTACCAGTCAATACCGCCGTAAAATACCTGGGAATTCATTTAGATAGTAAACTTAATTGGGGCATCCACATCTGGAAGAAACGTCTTCAACTCGGCCTAATCTACAGGAAAATGTATTGGTACATGAGTAGGAAATCAGATCTTAGCCTGGAGAACAAAATTATGATTTATAAATGTATTTTAAAACCGGTGTGGCTATATGCAGCACAAATATGGGGAACAGCAAGTAATACCAATATTCAAAAACTTCAACGGTTCCAATCAAAAGTGTTGCGCCAGATCTGCAATGCCCCTTGGTATGTTACGAACCAAAGATTGCACCACGACCTACAGCTACCAACAGTTAGCGAAGCAATATCTGCTGTAAATTCTAGTCACAAGACCAGACTATCCTGCCATCCAAATCCACTCGCCACGGACCTGCTCAACATTTCTCATGAAAGACGATTAAAAAGACCTGACCCTTTGGACCTCCAGTACATCTGGACATCAGAGCAACAACAGAGTGCAGTGTCATAGTGCAGTGAAATAATCATGTTTTAGTTTTAGTGATTTTTTAAACTTCTTTCATATTTTTATTCATGTTCCTTAGACTTTTAATAATCATATTTTTATTGTCTGAACTGTCCACTATACTAAATTTTATCTATATATTATGTTCCAAGTAATTGTTATGTCTTATTTTAAAATTATATAATGTTATATGTCTTACTGAGTGCTCGCCAATGGGCGGCTTTCATCTGTGTTATTTTTCAATAATTATATGTATTGCTTATTGTTTGTGATCAGACAGATTGCAATAAACGTTGGATGTTAAAAAAAAAGCTGAAACTTTATACATGCTCTGATTGGGTGTTAAAATGACCTATCAATAATTGTTCAATATGGAGGTTATGGGTAAACAAATGGGTATATTAGTTTTTATTGTTGTTGAGTACAGTTTGTTGTTGTATTGTTGTATTTTATAGTTGAGTACAGAGCAACGAACTGTTAATACGGATGGAATGGCCCCGTCCCATTCAAATAGTGGAGCGAGATTACCACCAACATACAAGAGAGAGGTCCTAGAGAGCGACAGAGAATGTGCTGGAAAATTTGACAGGCCGTGTAATTTGAGTTGCCTATATAAAGCTAAGGCCTCTGGCTGATTGACAGTACATATTTCAAAATTTAAACACTTTTTTGTATTTAGAGGGTGAATAGAGTACAGAGTGCCATACTTGGTGTTTAAATACTTTTCAGAATTGTTATTTGTATTTATCAAAAAAAATATCTACTTTCCTGAAGTATTTGGGAGTTGAATAATTTTGAAACTATTTAAATACTAAATTAGTGTTTTACATAAAGTGTAGAAGTCCTTGATTATGTTATTATGTTACTTTTATATTTAGAATTTTATAAGAATTTTATCAATAATTTTACATAGGTATATACAATTTATTCTATTGTAACTAAACTCCCACAATGCATAAACACTTTTAGGTACAGCCAAACGGTTCCAACAGGTCAATTAAGGGTAATAAATTTGCTGAATTAATATTAGTTTTACGACTTCAGATAATGTACGTGTTAATATAGATTTCAATCCTCTACAAATAGTCTCTCATTTCTTTTGATGTAAAATATTTATTACTACAATCTTCAACTACCGTTTACCACTATCAATTATTATTTGTTTGTTTACGAAAGATGGCGATTATCTTCCCTCTTTCCCTGGCTATTGCTCTCATCCTGACCGCATTAAATCCCTTCATTTGTATTTATATACGTCAGAACTCTCTTTTTCATTAAAAAAAAGTACTGGTTTTAGTCTTTGTTTCTGGCATATTCTATTTTGTAGGTTCTGGAACTGCGCCATGATATATTTAATAATTATAAGTAATTTTATTGTGTATCAATTAATGACAATGACAAAAAGACAGATTAAAACCAGTACTTCTTTTAAAGAAGAAGAGAGTTCTGACGTATTTAAATACGAAAAAGTATTTAAATTTGGAAACACTGAATACAGCCCTGATACCAAGTTAAAATATGAGGTCCATTTCTCCGATTTAAGTTGATATAGACAACTGAAATTAATACACGGCCTGTCAAATTTTCCAGCACATTGTCTGTCTCTTTCTAGGACATCTCTCCTGTATGGTGGCCGCATTAATTTTCTTCGTGCCTATTCCATCCGTATTGACAGTTCATTGGTACTTACAGAGACAAGTTTAATACAAGTTTTAATTATCAATATCTCACTCAATTTTTGTTGTACAAAATATTTTCGCAATCCGCCTTATTGTGAATTTAAGAATGTACAGCTTCATTTATAAGCATTTGTTCGTCTCTCCGATGCTAGTCTTTCTATTATGAAGAAAATGGCATTTTTAGCAAACTACAAAAATTCAATATTTGATTTTAACTCCAGTTTTCTTAAAACTAATCATTCTAAGCGGGTCAAACTTCTACAATATATTAACAATACACAAATAAAGAAGACTGAATAAGATAAATGACTATTTAGGTTAATAATTAGGGGGTTTTTCCGCTCACTTTCTCGCTGAAAAACATAGGGACTGACTTTCTTTTCATCATAAGTCACCCAATTTTTGTAAAGACTTCCTTTTTATTTTTTAATATAGACCTCTTGAAACACCTTATATTAGTTTTAATAAGTTATCCTCGAAAAATGCATATTTTCCCGTCCTTTAACACTGAAACTACAAAATTTGACGTTTGACGAACAACAGCTAATCTATATAAAGTATAGCTCGGTTACTATTGGTCTTAAAAAAACAAAAGTAAACCATATTTGATTAAGTGGTTAGCGGTGTCTAGTCGGACAAACTTTGATGTACGGGAACACTGAAACAGGGGGAGTTTTAATTGTGGAACGTGATTTTAATTGTGAAACTTGTCATCCTGACAAGTTTACGCTTGTGAAACTAGTATGTTGTTTTTAAGTTTAATCAATAGCAAACTTTATATTAATATGTACGAATGAAAAAAATGTATGCTCACCTAGTCCATGTGATGAGACCGCTCCCGTCTGGAAAAATTTCTGATTCGGTTTCTTTGTGGATTCCTATTCAAAAATGTCCCCTTTAAACAAATCTGAAGGGTGCCGGGCGGAATTTTTGGGCAGAAATTGTTTATACCCTATTCCACGAACATACGCCTGTTTTGGATTACTTCGACAACGAATATTTTACTGTGCAAAATAAGAAGAACGAAAGTAAATTGCAAATTACATTGTTGTTTATTGGAATAAATATTAGCGCCATTTACTTTCGTACTTCTTATGTTGCACAGTAAAATATTCATTGTCGAAGTAATCCAAAACAGGCATATGTTCGTGGAATGGCCCATAAACAATTTTTTTAAACAAATACAAAGATATTTTTTTTTTGATCCGGCCATATATTTTTAAGTTTTGTGGGTAATTCTAAACAAGAAAGGTATCTAATAAACTTTCTCAAAAATTGATAGTTTTCGAGTTATAGGCGATTAAAAATCTGAAAAATGCGAAAATACGCATTTTCGAGGCCTGAAAACTCATATTTAAATTAGCATTTTGAGGTTGCCAGACACTTAAATTGAAGTTTAGACATTCAGCTTACAGATTCTGAAGAGTGATTGCGTCTAACCTTAATTTATATTGTTGTTTTTTAATTGTTAAATATGCGTGTTTATCCGATTTTTTTGCCGGTGCGGCGAGCTCTATTTCAAAAATCTCCTATTTTCCTCCGAAAAATATTTTTTCTAGATTCTTTGGACTGTTCCAAATAAAATAACTTTCTTGACATTTTTCTAAAAAATTAACAGTTTTAAAGTTATAAGCGATTTAATACCCAAAAATGCGTTTTTTTGTCATTTTTCGGATTTTAAATCGCTTATAACTTTAAAACTATTAATTTTTGAGAAAAATGTCAAGAAACTTATTTTATTTAGAATATATCAAAAAATATTTTTCGGAGGAAAATATGAGATTTTTGAAATAGAGCCCGCCGCACCGGCAAAAATATCGGATAAACACGGAATGTTTAATCTTCAATTTAGGTATCCGGCAACCCAAAAAATACTAATTTAAATATGAGTTTTTAGGCCTCGAAAATGCGTATTTTCGCATTTTTCAGATTTTAAATCGCCTATAACTCGAAAACTATCAATTTTTAAGAAAAATTACAAGATACCTTTCTTGCTTATAATGACACAAAAAACCTAAAAATATATGTTCCAGAGCAAAAAAACGTAAACTTTTGTATTTGCTTAAAAAAATTTGTTTAAACAATTTCTGCCCAAAAATTCCGCCCGGCACCCTTCAGATTTGTTTAAAGGGGACATTTTTGAATAGGAATCCACAAAGAAACAGAATCAGAAATTTTTGTTAGACGGGAGCGGTCTCACCACATGGACTAGGGCATTCTAATAAATCCGACCCGAAGAATATGTCAAAAATGACAGGAATTATATTGGTGGTAAATTGCAGTCTGATTTTTGCATGAGAGTTTAATGAAAGGGTAACAAATTAATTGGAAGTTCTGTCCGACAAAATACATGGAACGTTTTCATAGTCTGACGTTCCAAACCTATAACCTGTTCCACACTTAAAACTTGGCCTGTTCTAGTGTTCCCATACATCAAAGTTTGTCCAACTAGACACCGAAACTATTAACAAATATTCAGCTTGCTATTAATAAACTTTGTTTTGGTACGTGGGATCCAGGCCTAATACTTCTTCTTCTTCTTTCCTATAATCCTTAGTGCCCTTCAGGGCGTTGGATGTCTGGTTCCGCCTTTTATTCATTTCTTCCAATCGCTTTTATTGGTGGCCAGGTTCTTCATATCTCTCATACTCATGTGTCTCCTTTCACCTATATCCTGGATCTGGTCCATCCATGTCTTCCTCGGCATCCCTTTTTTCTTTTGTTTCCCATTTTGTCTTCATGTACCTTCTTTTAAGTCTTTTTTGCTCCATTCGTTGTATGTGTCCAAACCAGCTTAATTATTTGTTTTCGATCTTCCTCATCGGTTCTTTTTCCAGCTCTCTTCTTATATCTTCATTTCTGGATCTATCAAACTTTTTAACTCCGGCTATTCTTCTCATGTATTTCATCTCGGTCGCGTTTATCATTGATTCATGTTTCTTTTGCACAATCCATGTTTCCGCCCCATATGTCATTATCGGATTTACTATGCTGATATATACTCTGAGTTTAGTTTTGTTGTTTATTTCTGAATTTCCAAAAATTGTATTATTTAAAGAGTAATACAGGTAAGTTGCCTTCTTCAGTTTATTACTTATTGCCAAGTCCGTCTTCCCATCATCTGTTATTATATTTCCCAAATATTCAAAAGTAGATACGTGTTCCATTACTTGTTCCCTTACTATTATATTAGTATTCACGAAAGTTCAATGAAAGGGTAACAAATTAATTGGAACTTCTGTCCGACAAAATACATGGAACGTTTTCATAGTCTGACGTTCCAAACCTATAACCTGTTTCACACTTAAAACTTGCCCTGTCCTAGTGTTCCCGTACATCAAGGTTTGTCCGATTAGACACCGAAGCTATTAAAAAATGTTCAGCTTGCTATTAATAAACTTTTTTTGGTACGTGGGATCCAGGCCTAATACTAGTACCAATTATTTCTACTATTTATAGACCTGGGCATTTAGCACTAAAATCACCGGAATAAATCGATTTCTAAATACAGCACCTAGAGACTTGCAGCTTTTTGTATTGTGTTCAGGATGATATCAGGAAAAAAGTCTATTATACAAAAATGGGTGGAAATGCACAACTGCGTTTGAGGTCTATAGAAACAAAACCTGCTAGATCAATTTGTTGGTATCCGGGATTTCTCAATCAAAGGGGTATCAATAAATATCATAAAAAGGCACATAAATTTGTCATTTTTCTGCATGGTACTTAAATTTTCAGAAATTTGTACTTACCCGTAGACCCGTTACCCTAGACACCCGGAACACCTGGTTCCTAGGATAACGTCATCTCCTAGAGTTTCGAGCGATTTCGGCACTAAATTGATGCAAACAGATTACACTAGGTCGTTTAGGGGCTACTAAACACGAACATGTAATCAGAACTGACCCCCGGAGTACCTGGTGCCCATGGTCACTGCTAAGGTGCGTCATCGTCCGGAGTTTTGAAGGTTTTCGTTCTTGAATGTATGCAGATAGCTTACCAGGCGGATTTTGGGGTCGCTGAATACGAATTAATACATCAGATCCGACCCAAGGGCCACCTGGTGCCCACGGTAACTGTTAAGGCATGTTATCTTCTGGATATTGGAGGGTCTTTGGGCACCAAGTGCACCGGAAGTCATTTCTGTTGGCGTTTTCTTATTCAGCGATTCCAAAATCTCCCGAGTAATCTATTTACATTAATGTAGTGCCGAAAACCCTTGAAACTTCAGATGACGTGCCTTAGCAGTCAACCTGGGCACCAGGTACTTCAGTGGTCGATTTTGAAGGTGTATTCGTCTTTAGCGGCCCCAAAAAACTCCAAATAACAAAGTCTAGCTCTTATTATACTTATTTTGACATGTTTATGCACTTTTGAATGCATTTTATGCACAATTCAACTATGAATTTCCACCCATTTTTCTGTAGTAGACTTTTTTCCTGACATCATCCTGATCACAATACAATAAGTTGCATGTCTCTATGTGCTGTATTTAAAAATCGATTTATTTTGTGCTAAATGCTCTGGTCTATTATTAGGTCAGGGTAATAAGACAAAAATATACCCTGTTCGTGACACTTCAGCAGCCAGGGTACTGACGCGTTTTTTCGACAGGTAATACATATAGGAACAAATTATAACTATTTCCTGCTTAGGATCTGGCGGCCATTTTTATTTATAAACAATTAACTGTCAAAAAATGGCACTTTCCCATTTTTTTTTTCAAATCAACGGAAAACAGTGAAACTTATGATTTTTTTATTACAAATATCTTCGAGATTATGGAAAAAGCTTTAAAATGACGTATTACAAAGTTTGATATACTCACTTATTGTTAATATAATTGCGAAAAAAGTCGGAATTGCAAAAAAAATATTTTCTCAATAACTGTTGTAAAAATTAGTGTACAGCTTTGAAATTTTTGTCAAATGAGGGGTCTTTTGCGCTTAATATGTGATAAAAATTTCAAAGCGATTCATTTCATTGTTTAAATTTTATTCAAATTGTTTATCCCAGAGAGCATTTTTTTGAAATAACATAAGTCAGTAAAAATGACCATAGAACCATTCCACAGGTGTCAAGTGAAAGAGCATGAGCTACATTTTCAACTTGGATTAAAAAGGTGAATAAAAGATGCATTTATTAGTAATAAATAATTATGCAAAAGTATCGTCAATTTTTCTTTATAAACTTTTTGAATAACTTTTTCCAAAAAAATTAACTTCTTTACCATGTTTTAAGTGCACAACTACCAAGCAATATTATCTATATCATAGTTGATAAAAAATTGTAATAAATATGTATAATTTCTTATACAACAAAATAAAAAGTTTATAAGGAATGATTTACGATACTTTTGCATAATTATTTATTACTAATAAATACATTTTTATTCACTTTTTTTAAACCAGTTTGAAAATATAGCTCATGTTCTTTCATTTGACACCTGTGGAATGGTTCTAACGTCATTTTCTTCTGACTTATCTTATTGCAAAAAAATGCTCTCTGGGATAAACAATTTGAATAAAATTTAAAAAATTGAATGAATCGGTCTGAAATTTTATCACATATTAAGCACCAAAGAACCCTTACTTGACAAAAATTTCAAAGATGTACACTAATTTTTGCAACAGTTATTGCGAAAATAATTTTTTTGCAATTTCGACCTTTTTTCGCAATTATATTAACAATAAATGAGCATATCAAACTTTGTAATACCTCCTTTTAAAGCTTTTCCATAATCTCGAAGATATTTTTACTAAAAAAACCATAAGTTTCCCTGTTTTCCATTGATTTGAAAAAAAGTGAAAAATGTCATTTTTTGACACTTAATTGTTTATAAATAAAAATGGCCGCCAGATCTTATGCAGGAAATAGTTACAATTTGCTCTTTATAGGTATTGCCTGTCGAAAAAACGCTTCAGTACCCTGGCTGTTCAAGTGTCATGGAAAAAAACCTTATTACCCTGGATTATATAATCAGTTTTTAATTGTGTTAATTTTTACAGGAGAAGCGTCCGATACAAATTACAAATAATCCAGACAGCATTTGCGAAAAGGTCATAACTCATTACGCACAACTAATTAATTCAGGAAGATTCCAGAAGTTTGACTATGGATCAGCCGGAAATCTGGTGGCATATAACAGCGCTACACCACCCGAATATCCATTGAGTGATATTAATGTTCCAGTTACATATATTGTTTCAGATAATGATTGGTTAGCAGAAAAATCCGTAAGTCAATCAAACAAAATAATTGTTACTCTGGGAAAATTAGAAAAATACAAAGAAAAGTTATTTACCAGCAATTTTATTGCAGGAATCGAATCTTGTTCAATTATTGCTCTATAACTTAGAAGATTTTAACGTTGCACCAAAAACACTTAAATAAAAATTCACCGCAAATAAATTCTGTATAGCGGCATGTCTTTTCGGATTTGCTTCGACGAAAGTTTTCCTCGGAAAATGCGGATTTTTCCAACAAAATCTTTAATTTTTAACAAAAATTTTAGGTAGGTAATTATTTATCAATAATTAAATAACTTCGAGACATAAAAGCTTTTTTGGTTATATTATAGATTATATTTCCAGACGCCGTCGGCCGGTAGAAATTAAACGAACCATTTAGCAAAAATTAAATTTTTAATTAACAATTTACGGTCCGATCATTATAAGATCGGATATCGCATATAGAAGAGAAATGCATTATAGCAAATACTTTGTTTCAGCAACCTAAAAGACGACTATATACCTGGAAATCTCCAGCTGATCAAGAGGGAAAGATAGTCAGAAATCAAATTGACTACATTATCATTAACAGAAGGTTTAGAATCAGTATTACATCTGCAAAAACATACCCAAGTGCAGACGCAGCAACTAACCATAATCTGCTCTGTGCTGGATTCAAACTAAAACTAAAAAGAATAAAAGCCCCCACAACGCAGAAGAAACCTAATACTCGACTCCTAAGAAATGCCGTAAAAACAGATGAGTTCGGAAATAAGATAAATCGTGAGATTAAAAAACAGTTAGAAAGATCTGGACAAGAAAATATCGGTCAAAATCTAGATATCATGAATTCCGCCATGGTCACCATAGCAAACGAAGTTTTGAAACCAGAAAAAGACCCAATAAAGAAAAAGGATTGGATGACCGATAAAATACTAGACCTTATTCAACAAAGAAGGAATTGGAAAAACAAAGACGAGATTCGGTATAGAGAGATATATCGACAAATAAGATACGAGGTTAAGCGAGCAAAAGAGGACTGGATGGAACAAAGATGTCGTGAAATGGAAGAACTACAAAGAAAACATGACGAGTTTAATATACATAAAAAGCTTAAAGAAATTACCTACACTCAGAGAAAAAGAACTCCTCACTTTATGAGAAACTCCAAAGGTAAAATAATTCTCGACTTGGATGAAAAAAAGGAAGAATGGACTAACTATATAAAAGAGCTCTTCCTGGATACGAGGCCACCACTTAACACCACAAAGTATACGAATACTGGTCCTAGTATTTTAAAAGCGGAAGTAGAGAAAGCCATCAAACAGAGCAAAAATGGGAAATCTCCAGGCCCTGACCAAATACCATCAGACTGGCTCAAACTTCTGGATGACGACAATGTCTCACAACTAACAAACATTTATAACCATATATACGAGACTGGCATGATGCCACAGATATGGTTAGAGTCTACATTTATTCCACTCCCAAAAAAGCCTAATACATCATCATGTAAAGACTTTAGACTAATTAGTCTCATGAGCCACTCTCTCAAGCTACTTCTTAAGATAATTCTTAATAGAATCAAGCAGAAATGTGAAGAGACAATGGGAAACAAACAATTCGGTTTCAGAGAAGGATTGGGAACAAGGGAAGCTTTGTTCTCAATGTTAACATTACTTCAACGATCATGGGAAGTACAGAAACCAATTTACGTCTGCTTTATAGATTTTGAGAAGGCGTTTGATAGAGTTCAACATGATAGGTTGTTTGAATATCTAGAAATGATTGGAATAGACGATAAAGATCTGAGACTTTTACAACATCTATATTGGAATCAAGAAGCTTCTATTCTGGTAGACGGCAAAGAAACAGACAAAATTTGCATTCAAAGAGGTGTCAGACAGGGTTGTGTGTTATCCCCAACTTTGTTTAACGTATACTCAGAAATAACTTTTAATGAAGCCTTGGAAGGACAATGTGGAGTTCGAATCGGGGGAGAATCTATTAACAACATCAGATATGCAGACGACACCGCGATCATGGCTGAAAATATCGAAGATCTTCAATTCCTTATAGATCGAGTCACTAGAGAATGCTCCAATAACGGACTTAACATAAATGCAACAAAGACAAAGTTACTTGTGGTAAGTAAACAAGACGTCGGCCCTATGCAACTAATTGTCAATGATGAATCAATAACAAAAGTTAACCATTTTAAATACCTAGGATGTTGGATAAACGAGACACTAAATCCGGATGAAGAAATTAAAACTCGTATAGAAATTGCAAGAGGAGCATTTATGAAACTTAGATCTATTCTGAGCAACTCTCGGCTGAACTTACAACTAAGAATCAAGTTCCTAAAATGTTATGTGTATCCTGTATTACTATATGGCTGTGAAACTTGGATCATGAAGGTTAACATGATGAACAAATTAGAAGGCTTTGAGATGTGGTCGTATCGTAGAATGCTCAGAATATCTTGGGTTCAACGCATTTCAAACAGAGAAGTCTTAAACAGAGTAGGTCAAGGCGAAGGTGACTTAATGAAGATGATAAAAAAGAGAAAACTTGAATATCTGGGGCATATAATGAGAGGTAGCAGATACAGGATGCTGCAGTTAATACTCAATGGAAAGATCGACGGAAAAAGGGGAATTGTTCGAAAGAAATATTCATGGCTCCGAAACCTTCGTCAATGGACTGGCTTATCAGCAGATCAATTGTTACATGCCGCACAAGATCGAGAACGATATCGGCAAATTGTTATGGAAGCTACCCACGCCTAAAAATTTGGGCACGGTACTTAAAGAAGAAGAAGGTCCGATCATAACCATAATAATTATAATATTCCAGAATAACTATGAATTTGGTATAAAAAGGCACCATTCCTATTTAACATATTTTACAGAATTGAAATTGGACAATTTGATCGGCCTCATATCAGGGATGTTTTGAAGTTATAAAAAATTTTTTGGCTTATAAACAAATTTTTCAGCAAGTATTAAATTAAATATAATTAGGAAAACGGTATTGGACGGGGTGTGATAAAACGCTTGTCTTAAGGGGATCGGTACAAAATTTAGGCTCTTATGCTATTTATATGCATTCATTTTTTTCGAATCCTGAGAAAACTAATACGTATTTTTGAAAAATTTAAACGCAGAATGAAAGATTGCATTACATGAAAAATTCTATGATATTTAGTTTAATAAGCTACAGGGGTGACAAAAAAGGAAAAAAATGTGTGATTTTTTTCCAGATAAGAGGTCCGGATAAAAGGTCCGGAGAATCCAATAAGAGTCGAAAATCTTCGATTCAGAGTGCTGGACTGCGCTCCGTATTCTAAGTGAAAAATAAGATTGATTTGCTTTCGCATTGCAACTGAATAAAAATGAAATTTTTATATTATTTTTATATTGGTCTTATATTTAAAACTAGGTCCATTTTCCGTTGGAATTTACCAGCTGAACAGACGGGGTCGTGAATTGTACGTTTTTGAATTCCCTCTTGTCTTCTTCGCTTCAGCATCCATCTGGCTTCCAATTTTTAGAAGCCATGGAGGTGTCACCAAGGAAATGGACCAATAAGTTTTCAATTTAAAAATCTTTTAGTAATATTTTTAATATTTTTCAATATTATAAATGTTGCTATTAGGATTGAAAACTTTACCT
Organism: Diabrotica virgifera virgifera; assembly: GCF_917563875.1. Lineage (NCBI taxonomy): Eukaryota > Metazoa > Arthropoda > Insecta > Coleoptera > Chrysomelidae > Diabrotica > Diabrotica virgifera. The sequence goes on along the minus strand of NC_065450.1, from coordinate 191,913,641 downwards.
TTCAATTGCCAGATGACGCTAGTCGCTAGTCATCTAATCCATACACGTCAGTTGCAATGTGGGGTTAAGCTTTCATTGTTGGTCACTTCGAGTATGGAGAAGCAAGCCTACGTCTCTCCGATGAGACTCCAATAGTGTTCCCAAATGCAAGACCAAGACGAGACTTGGACAGTCTTGGTCTTGGTCTTGCACCAGTACACCTGGTCTTGGTCTTGGTCTTGGTATTGCACTCCCAGTCTTGGTCTTGGTCTTGGTCTTGCAGCAAGAGTCTTGCAAGTCTCGCAGTTACCCACTAGCATATTGCTATTTATTAATAAACAACTCACATTAGGTGGGTTTGAACCCACGATCTAAACTATCCCCGCCTATACTCTAACTGACTGGGCTATCTACCATGTCCCACGGGAGTTAGTCTGTTTCTTAATAAACGTTTGCATTTAATAACCTGACATGTGCTAAAACATGGGATTGATGGACTCTCACATTAAGTATATGAAATGAAATGGAATAAAAGAGTTCTACAATTTGTAGCCATTACTGTACCGCCATTAAGAAGAACAAAAAAATACACTTTCTTCAAATAAAGTATTTTATCCGATGCCTAGGTTTTGTGTCATTTTGGAAATACTAAAATTTTTTATATCATTAGTAGTTCCAAAATGACACAAAATTTAGGCATCGGATAAAAAAGTTTATTTGAAGTGTATTTTTTTGTTCTTCTTAATGACGGTACAGGCTCGTTTTTTTAATATTGTATGTAATTACAGAGTAATTTCCACATATTAATATATTTTTCAAATTGGGCTCTGTACCGCCATTCTTTATTATATTACGAATATGTACGTGTGGCAAATAACTCGAAAAAATATTCAAAATTACAGCCACAATCTTGGAACGCGTTTTCGCTACCTGTTGATCGCTACTGTTTCCTCTTAAGTTATTAAGTAATGCTCAAAATCTCAACTGATTTCTTAAATGTTGTAGATATTCCAAATAACTCTAAACTGTTGCTGTGCTCATTGGCAGTTCGCAAAATTCTTGTAATGGGTTCGTTTTGACCGTAATTTGTATTGTGAAATGGAATGTTGAAGATCCCAGTGTTACGAGTTCTTCTAGTATTAACATTGGAACTTATTAAACTTAGTAACTCTGGATCTTGAATATCTCCATTTATAATTTTAAAAAGGATATAAAACATAATCCTGCTCTAATGGCGTATTCGTTTTCAGCAACTTAGTCCAGTCGGGTTAGACGAATAACAGGCCTAATCTTGCATTAGGAGCTGCCCCAAATTTTATTTTTCTAATCTTTAGGAAAGGTCAATATTAGTAAAAATTTAAAATCTCGACTGAATTCCACCGTTGCGTTAGCCGCCATCTTGATTTAAAACGAGAACCGTCTTTGCTCAATATCTCCGCCATTTTCAATTTTTTGACAAAAAGTGTAGAAACTGAAATTGTTGAAAATACGATTTTCTCTAATTTCATTTATTTTAATTTTTTTCGTGCGGTCGATATTTTCCGAGTTATGAGGGGAAAATAGTGACAGTTGGAGCATAATTATTGAATTATTGAATTATCTCGTTTATTATTAGTTTAACAACAAATATGTACCTGTACAAAAATGAAGAGAATTAAATTCTACACAATTTTCATCTGTTTAATTTTTTTGCTAAAATTAATATTTAAGGTAGTACGTATGCGGTAATGGCGCGAGCGTAAGACCGGATTGATTTTATAGCAATTGTTTTTGTTCAATATCTACTCCATTTTCAACTAAAATTGTTCAAAATATAATTTCCTACAATTTCTTTTTAACAATTTTTTTCATGCGGTTGATATTTTACAAGTTACATGGGAAAATAGTAAAAAGTGGTGGGGGGGGGAGCCTAATTATTGAATTGAATTTTGTATCCGAGCTGCCCCAAATTTTATAATTATATCCTTTAGGAGAGATCAATAATAGTGTAAATTTAAAATCTCGACTGAATTCCGCGGTTGCATTAGCCGCCATATTGATTTTAAATGAGAACTGTTGTTGCTTAATATCTCCGCCATTTTCAACTTTTCGATATAAATGGTGGGAAAGAAAATTGTTGGAAATGCAATTTCCTTCAATTTCTTTGGCACAATTTTTTTATACGATCAATATTCTCCGAGTTAAGGGGGAAAATAATGGAAGCGGAAGGGAAGCATAATTATTGAATTGTCTCATTTATTATTAACTTTACGACATAATTGTACATAAAGAACAATAAAGACAATTTATATTTTACACAATTTTTGAAACTTCCAATGAAACATCAACCAAACTAAGTATATAAAAGACATAAAAAGACATTATATACATTAAGTTCACTTCATTTTATTAACTAGCGGGTTTTATTGGTTGAATTTGTTTGTCGATATTTTAAGTTTTATGTAAGTATTTTGTCGTGATGTCCCAACAATTTTTTTTTTAATTTTGGACCCTGTTGGGGGAATTTTCCCATTTCCCCCCTTGTAGACCCGCCACTGGTTCTCTCGAAAAATTGTAGTAAATCGTAATTGCAACAATTTCAGTTCTTACACTTTTTGTCGAAAAGTTGAGAATGGCGGGGATATTGAACAAAAACCATTGCTAAAAAAACCAATCAGGTCTTACGCTCGCACCTTTACCACATACGTACTACCTTAAATATTGATTTTATCAAAAAAATTAACGGCGTCAAATTTGTACAAAATTTAATTCTCTTCATTTTTTTATAGGTAAATATTTGTTGTAGAACTAATAATAAACGAGATAATTCAGTAATTCAATAATTATGCTCCAACTGTCACTATTTTCCCCTCATGACTCGGAAAATATTGACCGCACGAAAAAAATTATAATAAGTGAAATTATAGAAAATCATATTGTCAACAATTTCAGTTTGTACACTTTTTCTCAAAAAATTTAAAATGGCGGAGATATGGCAAAAACGGTTCTCGTTTAAAATCAAGATGGCGGCTAACGCAACAGTGGAATTCAGTCGAGATTTTAAATTTATACTAATATTGACCCTCCCTAAAGATTAGAAAAATAAAATTTGGGGCAGCTCCTAATCCAAGGTCAAATGCTATCCCGACTCGGCTAACTCCAAAAAGCCATGAGTAATGCATTCGTATCAAATTAATGCCAAAAACTCTCGAAACTCGAGAAAATAACCTTAGCCACAAGGTGCCCCGTGGGTCGGATCTGATGGTATATTAGCGTTCAGCGACCCCAAGTAGCCATGAGTAATCCGTTTTTATCAATTTAATGCCGAAAACCATCGAAACTCAGGAAAAGGACTTGCCGTAGGCACAATGTTATTCGTGGGTCGGATCTGATAGTGTATGCATGTTTAACAACGCCATAAAACTAAGAGTAATCCATACGCATCAATTTAGTACCGAAACCTCTCGAAACTCTAGAAGAAAACCTGTCTTAGGCACCAGGTGCTCCTGTGTCTCTGCTGATCACTTATTCGTGTTTAGCAACCCCAAAATCCCATAACTAATCCGTTTGCATTAATGTAGTACCGAAGACCCTCGAAACTCCAGGAGCCCCTTTCATTGACCTTGGAAACCAGATGCTCCGTTAGTCGGTTCTGGTGGCATATTCGTTTTTAGCGATCTCAAAAAATCCTCCAGTAATTCATTTGCATCAATTAAATGCCGAAAACCATTGAAACTCTAAAAGATGACTTCCTTTGCAGTGGCCCTGGCCACCACGTACTCCGGAGGTCAATTCTGGAGGCATATTCGTGTTTAGCGATCCCAAAAACACGAGTAAACTGTTTATATCAATTTAATGACGAAAACCCTCGAAACTGTAGAAGTTGACGTCCGTTGAAGGTCAAGGTCAAAGTAGAGGTTGCCATTGGATAGACAGGAAAAAATCCTAGACTATTAGTACTTTTCTTTGATCCAAACTTCTACATGTTGCCAGACAACCAGTAACTCAGGGAATTGGAATGCACAGTAAATCTTATAATTTTCCGAGTTTGTGCCGCTATATCTTGAATATCCTCCATACGATCAAAATGTGCCCATGAGAACTATTCATCACAATACTTTAAAGAGTATTTTCTTAAAGCATGAACAAAATCCACTGGGACCTAATTTCCATATACGATGGCTTAGTGTGAAAACCTCGTATCTCATTAAATTACAATTTTACAGGAGAGGCAAAAAACTGGTTTTCTGCATATTATAACCTAAAAACAAAAACTGCCGTTACGTATTTTTAATTTGAGCACATTGAGACAAATATCTGATATTGGCCTAGAGCTAAAAGTGTGAAATGTTGCTAGTAAATTGGAAATAAAAATATTAACTATGAAAAACACGTAAATCTCCTTGCAGTATATAGAGCCTTTGCCCAAGTAACTATGATAAACACGAATATCTTGATATACGTGTTTTTCATTTCAAATGAGGTTGTGTTTATTATTATTTACGAGGTTTTCAGTTTTCGTAGCTTATTGCACACCTCCAAATACTAGGTTGATACAGTACAAATGTTTTGATTTAAGGTTCACAAAATGTTTCTGTATGCAGGACTACCTTTTGATGTTCACAAAAAACATTTCTCCAAGTCAAATCTCTCAAACAAACACTCCAAATTAAGTACCAAATTCTTGGTTATAAATATACGTGGTATTCACACTAAATCAAGAGAGCAATTATTGATATACGTGGTTTCTTTTTTTGGCTGTAGAAAATAGTCTAGTGTATTTGAATTTTTTCTAACAGCTGTAAATCGTGAGATACAAGGTTTTCAAACTAGAACCACCAAAAAGTTATTTCCAAAAAAAAAAAAATGAGATACGAGGTTTTCACACTAAGCCATCCATAAGTACTGTGCGGGGTACTTTATTTTATCTATTTTTGCAATTGTGGTGTATTAATTATATTTATGTTTCTTTCAGAATGCACTACTCGCGTATAATAAAATACGATCAGATTGTCAATGTGGATTTATGAGAGTTTCAGACACCCAATTTGCGCACGACAATTTCATTAACCATAAAGATCAGTTACTACTCCTAAATCAACGATTAGCGGCCATAATAAACAATCAATTAGATCAAATTAATCCAACTTGTCCTACCCAACAGACAATTTGATAGATGTTTTAAATTGTATTATTTTTAAAATTTATTGTTATTTATTGTAATGTAAATGAGAAGTACTTAGTTATTTTAGTAAAGTTTATTTAAAAGAATCGTACATTTTATTTTACCAATAATCCTAATCACATGCGAATTTAAATTTAAATATTCTTAAAATTAGAATTTCATTCTTATTTGGTCGGTAGAAAGACGATAAAGGAGGGTGGATCGAGATAGACCAGGAGATATCGGATGGCAGTGCAGCTACGATTTTCTGAGTCCTGCCCTTTGCAATACTGGACGGTTGAGGAGGTACTTACAATAGGGATCTTGATATTTTTTTATTTATTTATTTATTAAATATGTCTACATATAGAAACAACACATACCAAATATCAACCCTCAAATCGCAATATTTCATTTACAATGAACATTTAAAGTTGTGATCGCCAGCTATCCAACACGAAAAGCGCGGCACGCTAAGTGGCGTCACGCTGCTCGTTCCAGGATACGAGAACAAGGAACTGGCAACACTGGAAGATTGCTTGTATTTAAAATTGACAGTTCGTTGATTTAAAATCATTGTGTTTTAACGGTTAGATTTTTTTCGTGTATAATTTCTTTTACTCAAAATCGGTTATTAATTTATGGATTTCTAACCTTTGAAGTAATCAGGAAGCGACTTATAGTCGAGGAAATGAAGCTGAAAAAATGACAAAACCTCGCAATTTTTTCGTCCAGCATTGATTTCTACAAAAATTTGGGATTAGGCTTATTACAACCTCTAGTTCATTTTCTATATTGAGCTGTTGTACGCTTTTGGTTTTGTAAGGGTAAAAACTACCCCTAATTGTAAAAAATTATAAAATAACATTTTAAACTTTAATATTGTCAAAATTTGGTTCTTCTTAGTTACGTAATGAATGTTTTATGCTTTAAGATATACTATCATAATATTTTAACCCTTAAAACCACCCTTGTTGGAGATATATTTAAAAAATATACTTATCCTAAACGAATTATTTCGGCTTTCATCGATTTACATAAAAATTTGGGATTATGATCATCTCACCCTGTACTTCATATTCTATATCATGCTTAAGGGCGTTGATTATTTTTAGGGGTGTAAACTACCCCTTATTTTCAAAAATTATATAAAAATATTGTAAACTTTAATATGGGTAAAATTTGATTTTGATTTGTTAAATAATGATTGTTTTATACTTTAGGACATAATATGATAATATCTCAACCCTTAAAAACCACCCTTAATAACATTACAGTTTTTATAAGTAGATATTTTAATAGGTCTATACAGAAAAAAAAGCAGAATTAAAGAATTACAAAAACATTTATTTACACAAAAATACGAATTTACAAATACAAATACAAATACAAATACAAATAGTTTTTAAGTAATCTTCCAGTATACGAACCGGTTCTGTGGTATTATACATACATTGAAAATGATCCATAAGTGGGCTATCCGAATTTTTCGAAAAAAAAAATTCGTTTTATAAACATAGCTGCTTCATTTTTGGCGGCGAAAAGTTTTTTCAGAAATGACTTTGTAGGATTTTTGAAGAGTTATAAGACTGTGTAAACTAAATTCCGTAAGATCCCTCAGTTTTTAATTAGGGTGGGTTTAAAGGGCTCGAATAAGGGGTTGTTTGCTCGTAAATAGAGGTTTTAAACAGCAATATCTCGATAACTGTTCACTGTAATGAAAAATCTATGCACAAGGGAATTTTAGTTAATAATGAAGCTACAATTTAGTAGTCTATCATTTTTTTCGTATCTCCAGTATTTTCGGAGATATTTTGAAGTAAAAGGTGAAAAATGGTTAATTCCAAAAAATCAATTTTTCTTTAAACTCCAATTTTTCTAAAATTAGGACTTTTAAATAGGTCAAACTTTTTGGGTGTATTGATAATACAAATATAAAAGGAATTACAGAAAGGTAAAGAACAATTTTTAATCAGGAGGATAGTTAGGGGGTTGTTTGCCCTGATTTTTTCATAGAGAAAAGCAGCTACCGACTTTTTTTGATCATAAGTCGCTTAATTTTCAGACTAGAAGCTTTATATTATTTTTTTGTAAGGCTTAACTGTATTCTTTAAAAAAGAGTATTTAAGTTCTCCTCGAAAATTGCAAATTTTTTCCGTTATTTTACTTTGAATATTTCAAATTGTGCATTTGACGAAAAAAGCCAACTTTTAACATGTCGTATCTCGGTTTGTGTTGGTCTTAGCGATATTACAGAAAAATAATCTGGTTTGTGCTACCAAAAGATACAATTTTTATATTCACAGTTTTTTTGATTAAATGCATATTTTTCGAGGTATTCTCAAAAATCCCTTTAAAGAAGTCGATTTTTGAAGTTATACTTCTTTACGGGCGTAATGACGGTGAAATTTTATATGGGAAAACCTAGCGACCGGGCGCATGCGCATTATAACTTTGTTCTGATTGGATGTTCAAATGACATGACAAAAATTATCCGACTGTGCATGGTTTGGTTATAATGTATGCTTGTTGCGTTTTAAAATTTGTAGGAAGAGAAACAACAAACAAAAAGTTAGTTAATGGTTATACTGCCTTTTTAAATAGTTTTCATATTATATTTTTGGACTTATTTACATAGAAGAGATGATTGTTGCATGCCAATGTGAAAGCTCATCAAACTGTGCCTAGTATGAGTGCCGCAGATCTCGCTTATTCAAAGCTAAATAATCTTTCACTGGTAAGTGTTTTATAAATAGTTGATCAAATTTTGTTATGATATTTGAACATAGCCACTTCGCACGACGCAATTGATTGCGAAATTTATTAGTCGTTATACGGGCTCCGATACCTACCTTGAACCTACCAAAATACATAAGTAGTATGTAATACTTTTATTTTACACCTTAATATTCACCTAATATATTGTCTTCTTACCCTATGTTTTGTTGTATTTTTTCAATTCTAAATCATTTCAATTCAAAATCAAAATAATTTGATTTACATAAGTTAAAAATGTCAAAAGGTTAATCTGTTTAGTTAGACGATCTTCGCACATAATGACAAGCTGTGTCTGTAGCGCAGTTTTAATGCGGGTGAATCCCAATACAACGCAAATACCAGCCGCGTGGTAAGTTGGTTCGAATCCCAATAGAAACTTTTATTTTTTTATTTTTTTTTTATACATTTTATGATTGTAAGTATATTTCTTATATAATTTTATTTTCAGAAAATACGTATTTAGTTAAAAAATTTTCCGACAATTAATGTTCAGAAATCATTTGTGGCATTTTTAATGTGTTTGTGTGTGTTTTATTTTTTTATTATTTTAATTTTTGGCACTGTTTTAATAAAAATGTTTGAGAAGTATTAAGTATAAATTAATTTAATATTTAAATAAAATATAAATAAAAAGTATATTAATTTCGTTTATAATCATATAATCATATAATCATATAATAGAAGTATAACTTCTTACGTGCGTACAAAGTACACACACATTCTTTTTCATCGAAAAACTGTTACTTTCAAGCGCGAATAACTCAAAAAATATTAGTTTTACGAAGAAAATGTAAAAAACATTTTTTTCTTATAATTACTTTTTACATCGATTTACATAGTTAAAATGTAATAAAAAATTCCCGCCCCCGAGATGAGGTGGCAACCACCCCCAAGGTTTTAGCGTACAGCGGCATGATATAGAAAATGATCCTTGGACTATTCCCTACCCTCTGTGAAAATTCCAAGTAAATCCATGCTGGACGAAAAAATTGCGAGCCAAAATGCTTCATTTCCTCGACTATTATTACTTACTTTACTTTTCCAGCTAGCCGGCAAAGTATTTTCCCGGCTAGCATCTCTCACTTTTCTACCTGCAAATGTCAATAATATCATTTTTCTACAACCACTATTCAAAGTGCACTTTTCTGCACGGTTTTATGTTAGCAAACTTGATATTTTCTCACAGTATAAGATATTTGACATTAGTGTGCAGAAAAGTGACGTTTCTGTGCCGCAAAGTGACGTTTCTGTGCCGCAAAGTTCTTTTCTGCACAGTTGACTACCTCATTCTGAGTAACGTTATATTCTGTTTACATCCGTGGTTAAACTTTAGATAAATATATAACCTATAAGACAATTATTATATTTAACTATAGCATAGAAACTAAATTATGGATGTTACAACTGTTTTATTTTACAATTTTATTCTTATTAAACATTTTATAATTATCAAATAACCAATAAGGATTAGCAACCTGTGCAAGAGACGTCGAATGAAGTAGGTTTTGTGTAAATCCGTGACTGGATAAATATAATGTCAATAATGTGTAATAATTGTTTAAATTTAAACAAATTAAGACAGTGCATTAATTTTTTAACTGATTTCTGTGCAATTTATTTAGGTATAAGGAATTTAAATTGATTAGTAGGTATTAATTAAATACAGTTTAAAATTTATCACATAGGTACCTATTATAATTAATCGTCGTTTGGAAATTGTGATTTTTATTTTTAGGAAAAACTGTGCTTGTAGAAAAAGTATAGTGTGAAACACGTGCAGAAAGGTAATTTCTCACTCGTTTGAATTGCGGCACTCGCTTGCGCTCGTACCGCAACTTTTCAAACTCGTGAGAAATTAGTACCTTTCTGCACTTGTTGCACAATATACTATTTTCTACAACCACTATTCAAAGTGCACTTTTCTGCACGGTTTTATGTTAGCAAACTTGATATTTTCTCACAGTATAAGATATTTGACATTAGTGTGCAGAAAAGTGACGTTTCTGTGCCGCAAAGTTCTTTTCTGCACAGTTGACTACCTCATTCTGAGTAACGTTATATTCTGTTTACATCCGTGGACTACCGCATTCTGAGTAACGTTATATTCTGTTTACATCCGTGGTTAAACTTTAGACAAATATATAACCTATAAGACAATTATTATATTTAACTATAAAATAGAAACTAAATTATGGATGTTACAACTGATTTATTTTACAATTTTATTCTTATTAAACATTTTATAATTATCAAATAACCAATAAGGATTTAGCAACCTGTGCAAGAGAGGTCGAATGAAGTAGGTTTTGTGTAAATCCGTGACTGCATAAATATAATGTCAATAATGTGTAATAATTGTTTAAATTTAAACAAATTAAGGCAGTGCATTAATTTTTTAACTGATTTCTGTGCAATTTATTTAGGTATAAGGAATTTAAATTGATTAGTAGGTATTAATTAAATACAGTTTAAAATTTATCACATAGGTACCTATCGATGTCTGCTTCAGAGAAAACACTTGAATTTTTAGCTTGATATCCCACATTCTGCCTTTTCAAAAATGCCCGCAATTTTGCGTATTTACTAATATCAACATTATGCCTAAAGGTTAATACTGCTCGCAACATCGAATATCTTGACCATAATGTGGAGGCTTTACTTTGTTTGCTCATTTCACAAAAATAAGCAAGAAGTACCGTCTCAGAGGTATGCTGCACACCTTTAGCCACGCACCATTTACTGTATAGTTCATAGGTGTTTTCATACCTCTCCCTGCTTTTTTCAGGAATTATTCCTTCAGTAGCTCTCTCTGCAGCTACCCGCAGTTCTGGTGGCGTACATGCAAATTCACTATCAGACATTTTTGTAAAATAAACACAATTTGATTATATGTACAATTAATGGCGTCATGTATCGCCTAAATGTCAAATTCAACAAACTTGTTTTGTTACCTAGCAACGATCTCACAGGTTACTTAAAATAATTCATCTTATCACATAATGAAAATGGATACAGATATTTGAAACGAAATTATTATTGGTAGATTGTGAGTATTAGAAATCCATAAACTACTAACCGATTGTGAGTAAAATAGTATACAAACCTAGCGGGAACTCATTCTAGCCTCGCGTCTATAGTTGCCGCTCGGCTGAAATCGAGTACTGTCCCGCTAGGTATGTAATATACTATTTATCTGTGCTTTAACCTTCCGTGACTACGATTTGTTCAACGTGTTTTTTGACACTTTTGACTTGTTTTTACGATTATATCAAAATTGTTCGTTATGTATCTTCGCCGCCATCAGTAGCTGCCTGATTCAGGTGCCTGTTTTTAGTGTTAAAGTTTGAGTCTTTGGTGTCAAGTGATTATGCAATTATCGGCCAACTTTGTCTCAGAGGCCGATGTTGGAGGTGACATACTCGATGAAAAAATGAAAAACGTGCGAACAAGTGCTGACAATTTAGTATCTCAATTGCCAGGAGTAAAAGGTGAAGCTAAGTACAAGAAAACAGCAGTGGAAAACTTTAGTTTGTTTTTGCAAATGAGATGTTATATAAGTGTTTTTATTTTCTTTGGCATTTTGCTAACGTTTAAGAGGCTTAATAAATTAAAAATAGGTATCATTATCGTTTAACTTCACTCATTCAAGGAGTAAACATAATCCTACGCTTAAAAGTGTGTCAATGGAAACATATTTTGTATGTCGGTCTCTGACACCGATGTTAGCTTTAATGTTCAGAAAACCTATGTTAGTTGCGGAAGGTTAATAACATTGATAATAATAATGGAAGCAACACAAAACAACATGACAAAAATATTGTATCGTTCACATGTGTTCCAATGCCACTTATAAGACGCCCTGAATACTATTTATTCGTGTACCTCAAGATCAAAAACGTCGTTTAAAATGGTTAAAGGCACGCAAAAGAAATGAGAAAGATATTTCACAGAACACATGTGAGGATTATTTTATTGTGAGCACGAATGTAAGTATAAAAATCAGACTCTATTTTCATCTACATGAAAATTTCGTAAGAAGTACTTATTTTATGTTCACTTCTTTGCTACACAATGCAAAAATAATATTAGTTCAGAGAAATAAAGAAAAAAATATCCTGTTGGTGACACAACCCCCTCCAGGCCGAAACCAAGTTTTTTGAGTAGTATGGACATCTATAATAGTAACCTATATGTTTCCTGCAGCCGATTTTGATGATATATATAGTTATAAACAAATCAAAATCAAAAAACGGTAAATTTTCGCTTTTCTCGTCTATTACCGAAAAGTTAAGCATTTTAAACAAATTTTAGTGTAACAAACTCATAAATCGTATAAAAAACTTTATTATGGCGTTCGCTGAATATGCCTATCCTTATTGGTTGCTTAGTAAATTGCAAAATAATTCATCAATTTTGAGTTTTTATAAGTATTCATAACTTATGTAAAAATTAACTTAGAATCTACTTATTACACGGAATGCTGAGACTTCTGGTGCTTAAATCATTCTCTAAATTTCAAAGCAATTGGTAAAATGGTTTAAAAGTTATTTAATTTGTTTATCCCAAATTCATTTTTTTTTGCAACACTATAAGGCAGAAGATGATAAAGTTAGAGTAATACTTTGGATATTTTATGAAAGATGAATATTTACACTATTAATTTAATTTAAAAAAATGACAAAAAATAATTCTATATTGCAAAATTATTTTGCAAGAACATGTGAATTATTAAAAGGGGGGCTAACTTCGTCCCTAATTGTCCTAGGACAATTGTTTTTCTTTCTAAATGTGTATACAAATTCAGTCTTTCTAAATACGAAAAAATAATTTTTCTACGGGTAACGGTTAAAAAGTTATTGTAATTGTTTATAAGTAAGCAAAAAATCGACATGTTTTTGCAAAATAATTTTACACGGTTGAAAATTACTTTTGTCATTTTTTATAATTAAGTTAATAGTATAAATGTTCTTCTTTCATAAATTGTCCGAAGTATTACTGTAACCTCATAATTTTCTGACTTATAGTGTTGCAAAAAAAATTAATTTGGGAAAAACAAATTAAATAACTTTTAAACTATTTGACCAATTGCTTTGAAATTTAGGGTATTATTTAAGCACCACAAGCCTCAGCATTCCGTGTAATAAGAAGGTTCTAAGTTAATTTTTACATAAGTTGTGAATATTTATAAAAACTCAAAATTTATGATTTATTTTGCAATTTTCTAAGCAACCAATAACGATAGACACTTTCAGCGAACGCCATATTGAAGTTTTTTATACGAGTTATGAGTTTCTTACTCTCAAATTTGTTTAAAATGCTTAACTCTTTGGTAATAGACGAAAAAAGCGAAAATTAACCGTTCTTTGATCTTCATTTGTTTATAACTATGTATAACATCAAAATCGACTGCAGAAAACATATAGGTTATTATGATAGATGTCCATACTACTCAAAAAATTTGGTTTCGGCCTGGAGGGGGATGTGTCACGAGAAAAATCTTATTTCTCTTGACTATATAATGCAATTATATACTATTATAATATATTATATTAATGCAATATACAATATAATAGGAATTTACTATAGTAATACAATTGCAAAGAACCTTATGTTTTTAATACTAATCCTTTTTAATTCTTTACGATTTAATGATTCCTTACGGTTTTATCACATATTGTTCATAATGTGCCGTTGCAGCGTTGCAATACTTATCGCTTTCGCCCGTTTATAGGGACGAACAACAAACTGTTTTACGTCACAACCGATTCACCCGTTGAAAGAATAATTTAAATTCTGCAGTTTTTAATTGCTTGTATTTATTTCATAAAAATAAAATATGAGTTTTTTTGTAAACTGAGGTTCTTTTAACAGCATTAAATAACGTTTACTTATCAGTAATATTCCTGGAATATAATTTTTATGCAAGTTCCGTATTTGTACCGGGTGTCCCAATAAGAATGGCTCTCGGCCATATCTCAGGAACCGTTTATAGTAGAGCTTTGAAATAAAAAATTGTATAACAAAAGTTGCCTCAGGAAAAGCCTGGAAATTATTTTCATAACTGTGGGACCACCGCTAGAGGGCGTAATTGAATATCAAAAATAAAAAAATCAAAATTTTACAAAATTTTCCTAATGAAGGGGCACTGGAAATCCGATCGTCGTATTCTTCATAAAATTCTACGCATATCTGATTTGACAAGTTTAGGTCTACCTTTGGAAATAAGAGGTGGGGGTGAGTGGGAACCTTGTTATGAAAAACTGGCTGTGAATCCGGTTCTGCTTAATCAAATTTTGCAAACTTGGTCTTGTTGAAGACAGATCTTTTTCGTCAATGTAAAGGTTATGATTTCCAACCAACTTACTGAGTAATATGCCAGCTAGAAGGCCTTATTTAATTTTTTTCAGAAATCTGGTGTTCCTTGGAAAATATTAAATACAAACATGCATTTTTAATACCATATTACAAAATTAGACAAAATTAGCAACAGAATAGCGAAAACCACATGATAATACCTTTTTTCTATCTCGAGATATCTTACAAAACGTGTAAATTAAAAAACATAACTGTTACTGTCACCGGTAAACGAAATTAATTAAAAGTAGTGTGCTATGGAAACAACAAAGAAACATTTTCCAGCTGTCAACGTATATTAGGTCTTTTCAACGCTTCTCATTTGTTTCGAGCCTCGTTCATATCTCGTATATTAATATTATACACGGATTATACGGCATATGACAGAGGCTCGAAACAAATGAGAAGCGTTGAAAAGCCCTATTACAAAGAAATAAAAACAATTATTTAGTGATGACATAAACGTTCAAATTTTTGCCCATCATTTTCGTTGCAAACATTTACTCTTTCAAGAGTAGATTGAACAGCAGTCTCAATTTCTGCTTTCGATATGCTTTGAATGGCGTTTAGTATTCTCTGGATAATGTATCCTAGAGTAGTGTATGATGGGCAACAATTTGAATATTTAGGTCGTCACTAAGTAGTTCTTTTTGTTTTGTGTTATATTTAATTTTAATAGTATTGTCTCTCTTTATATTGTTGTTTTAATTAATTGAGTATATTTTTATACGTTGACATCTGGAAAATGTTATTTTGTTTTTTTCCCCAGCACACTACTTTTCATTAACTTAGCTTACCGGTGATAGTAACAGTTATGTATAAAATTTACACGTTTCTCGAGATATCTTGAGATAGAAAAAAGGTATCGACATGCGGTTTTCGCTATTCTATTGCTAATTTAATCTAATTTTATAAAGTATGATTAAAAATGCATACTTGTATTTAATATTTTTCAAAGAAAACTAGATTTCTGAAAAAAATTTAATAACGCCTCCCAGCTGGCTTATTACTTATTAGGATGGTTCAAAATTATCACGCTTACATTGAAGAAAAAGATCTGTCTTCAACAAGACCCAGTTTTCAAAATTTGATTTAGCAGAACCGGACTTACAGCCATTTTTTCATAACAAGGTTCCCACTCACCCCCACCTCTTAGTTGCAAAGGTAGAGTTAAACTTGTTAAATTAAATATGCGCAGAATTTGATGAAGAATACAATCATCGGATTTCCAGTGCCCCTTCATTAGGAAAATTTTGTAAAATTTTGATTTTTTTATTTTTGATATTCAATTACGCCCTCTAGCGGTGGACCCACAATTATGAAAATAATTTCCAGGCTTTTCCTGAGGCAACTTCTGTTATAAAATTTTTTATTTCAAAGCTCTACTATAAACGGTTCCTGAGATATGGCCGAGAGCCATTCTTATTGGGACACCCGGTACAAGCGCTACGATAGGAGGTAAAAAGATAAAATAAAGGCGTATGTACGGACAGCGTTATCAAGTTAGTGACGACTTGAGGTATCTCAATGTAAGCAATTGGAAAGAATAAGCGAAGTATAAAGAGAAATGAAGGAAGATTATATACTAAGCCATGAGCCTGACTGACTCGATATGCTAATATACATATTATATGAATTATTAAAATGTTGTTTAAAATGCTATTGCAATTTGAATAAAAAAAAACAACGTGCTACTACCCATATAGCACACAACGTCCGATGGACGTCCATATAACGTACATTTAAAGTCCAAACGTCCATGGACCAAAACTGGACGTACTATGTACGTCCATTACGCGACGTCCATTGGACGTTTGATTTCAACGTACATTGGACATCCATTTGTGGTCCATGGAGATTTTACACAAAATGCGACTATTATTATGAGTAATTATATATAGCTTCTTGTTTTAATCAAAGCAATATTATTAGTAGAATACAAGAAGCTTCTAACAAATGTAGTCATATATTTTTTCATCATCGAATTAAAACACTGAACCACTAAAATTATTTTAATTAAACCTATATAATATTCTTCTTCTTCAGGTGCCGTCCTCGTTCCGAAGTTTGGCTATCATCAAGGTTATGCGTATTTTTGATACCGTAGATCTAAATAATTGGCAGCTGCTGCACTTGTACCAGTCTCTTAAATTCTTCAACCATGAATGTGATATATAATACTAGATGATGATAAAACGATGGTAAACTTTTTCAGAATAACGGAGCTACATCGCGCATCGGTAATTATAGAACTTACAATAATAATTAGACACTACCAATTTAAATTTTAAATGTGCATTTTGTAACTCTTAAATTTCCCGCCAAACTAAATGAGAATCTTCTTGACAACGTTGTCGCTCTTCACGCTATCGGTCGTAAAGGCAGGTACTTTTAGGGGATTATCGCTGTTAATTGTTGTGGAATACTGAAGGAGGATTTATTTATGATAATTCACAGAATGGCAAACCCGCTTGCAATATACAACCGTACCTACTCTCAAGTTCTAAGAAATAATATTTGGAAGGAACAGAACAGAAATAAACCTGTTTTAATGTGCATGCGTTATAGGACGCCATTATCTGAATTTTGTCTGTATTAAGTTATTACATACAATATAATACTGTTTATCTTTGTATACATACTGTGTATACATACTGTGTATACATACTGTGATATCTTTATGTTTGCTGTTTATCGTGCAAGTGCAGTCGTGCATTAATAAAGTTCTTATAATAAAGTATACATAATAAAGTTATAATAAAGAGAAATAAAAAAGGTATTTAGTGTAATACTTTACAGTATAAGTTTAGTATTCTAGGAACTATTTCCTATACCTAAAGGTTTTTGCTATTTATGTATTCAAAAAATTATGGACACTAGATTGCTTTCTGAAAAGTGCCCTACCAAAAAGGTCCATAAGACGTACATTGAATGTACATCAGATGTACATTGAATGTACATAAAATGTACACTGAAAGCTTCAATAACGTACACTGTACGTTTGTAGCGAACGTTCTATGGACGTCCAATTTTGTGAACTCTGGACGTTCGTTGGACGTCCATCGGATGTTCATTGTACCTTAGCGGGACGTCCATTGGACGTTCCAATGTACACAGATGTACGTCCATTGGATGTCCATAAAACGTACTTGTGCTCTCTGGGTAGTGTAGGACCCAGCTTGATAAATCTGGCCATTTGATAAATCTTGATAATGTATAAATCATTTTATAAGTTTAATAACAGTAGTGCTACAATAACTCAAAAGGGACATTTTGAGCTTGGAAAAATGTTCGTAGATTTAATTCTTGGCCAAGATATCGATATTAGCGGACTCTGAGGCTCAAAATCGGCTCACACTGAACTGATACGCGCTCGAACCGCTCAATACAAATTATTATAAAATAGCTTCAGAACAACAAATTATAGTGCAGTCACTGAAGGTTTTCACCTCCGATTTCGGTGAACCTACATCGATTTTCATGAAAATTGGTGAGTAATTAGAGGATACCTCAAGCAACAAAGTTGACATGATGCCAACTTGTGCTTTTACCCTGGGGGTGGATGCCACCCCTTCTCGGGGGTGAAAATTATTTTATTAAAAATAAGACCATAAGTCGATAGAGGGAGAAATTATAAGCAAAATGAGTAATATAAAGTTATTAAAATAAATCAACACTTTTTGAGTTACTAAAGACCAAAGATTTTATTTTTTCGTAAAAAAATGCATGTTTTAAATCGGTTTTTCACGTATAAATCAAAAACTATAAGCTTTTACAAAAAAGTTATTATTACTGAAATTGAAGAAAATAAAAAACTAAATACATTGCTTAGTGTATCTTGGCCAGAAATAAACTTTCAAACATTTTCCCAAGCTCAAAATATTAATTTTTTTTGTATTTATTCCCTGACTATTGTTAATAATAGTAGATTATACCACGAGTCAATAATGATGGCTATTATTCCCGAGGAATATTTACGAACCGAGCCGCGTTAGCGGCGAGGGAGTAACATTCCGAGGGAATGAGAGCCATTATTGCGACTAGTATACTCTACTTTATCTACGACAAATTAATTAATTTAAGATTTTTAATGAACAACTTTATTTGTTAAAAACATTAAAATTAGTAATAGTACAATTAATAAACTGAATTGGTTGAGAATCATCATTAACTTTAGTAGAGATTTTAATACAAATATTTACATAAGGTATTAAGGTAGATGCTGTTGCTGTAGCTAGTTCTACAATTTCTGGTGGTGTACAATTAAAAGATTCTTTATTTTCGTCCATCTCAACACAAACTATCAAATATACTATTCGTTTGACAGTGACACTTTTTGAGGTTGATTATTTTGTTTCCGTGGTGAATTTTGTGATTGTTGTGCCAGAGGGATTAATAGCTATTAATCCCGCATTATTAATCCCTAAGGGATTATTGTATGGCATTATATTGCAAACACCACAAGTATAATACATATATTATGTATCAGTCGTAGATAAAAGTATAAATAGTTTTTGCTAAAACTTGCTTAAACCCGTTATAAACAAATTAATTTATATTTTTCTAAGAAAATTGTAACTTTTAACGGGTATAACTTTAATAAAACTAAATATAATGCAATTCAACATTTTGTTTGAAAGTCTATAAACTAAGCTTTAAAAAGAAACTTTATAAAGTTCATTTGGATACGTTAAAGCCGAGTTACGATTGAAAAAGCTTCGTAAAACACTTATTTTGCCACCATTTTGCACCAATTTTACAATATCTCTAGTTTTAATTATTGTATTAAAGTTTAATAAACGCCATTTTCTTTAATTTGCTTCAAGAAACGAATTTTAGTTAAAAAAAATTGTGTCTTATTAGGGGTGTCAATATATATTTCGACTTCCGAAAAAATCAAACAGGATAAAACTTTTTGTAATTTGATTAAGAAATGTTTAATAAACAACATGTCACAAAGTTCTACTCCAGAAGTAGGTGCTTCATTTTTGATTAAGCAAATGAACTGCGAAATTATCTGCTTTTTAGAATAACTCCGAAAATAATAACCTTAGAAAAAAAACTGACTGGACCACTGAAGAATTCAGAGAAGTTAAAATAACATTATAATATAATGACGAAAGAACTTATATTATAAAAGATTTTTCTAATATTAAATCTATAGCTTCTAAATTTTTTTATTTATAACGCTAATGTCACCCTTCTCACACACATTGGCGCACTGTAAACTAGCGTTCGGCGAAGTGCACGTTTGAGTTATTTTAATATAATTCGTTAACTAATAATAATTGATCAAATGAAATTTTACAAATTGGACATGAAAAAGAACAATAATTGTGCATAATAATGCACTTAATTAATTTACTTTAGAAATAAAATTAACAATGTATTTTTGAGAAAATTAAGAAATATGAAACAATATAATACAAAAACCAAAAATTGCCAGCAAACAAAGCGATCCAAACTTTTTTCTGTAAAACTTTGGGATATTGGGTGAAACATTGACTGGCGTGTCAATGGGAGCAAGAATAGGATATTACCTCCCAATTATTCTATCCTACTGCATGGATTTTAATAAAATTTTGGGCCTAGCCTCTACTTATCTACTAATTCAGAGTCTACCCTATGCCGATGTGTGCTTTTATCTTGGGGTGGTTCTCACCTCTTCGTAGGGGTGGAAAAATTTTTGTTTAAAATTACCACGGAATTCGCTAGAGAACCTAATTCTAAGCAAAAACTGTTCAATAATTTTTTTTGAAAACTCAATACTTTTTGAGATATTCGTGGTTGAAAATTGGCCATTTTCATTGAAACATAATACCTTTTCGAACGGTTTTTTGCGAATACCTTAAAAACTATGCATCTAACTAAAAAACTATATTAAAAATTTTTGTAGGTTATAAAAAACAAAGAGATACTTGCCTTTATAAATCCTCTAGCTATAATACAAAAAGAGATATGGTAGGTGAAAATAGTTTGTTCTTTTGGTACATTCTCAAATTGGTGTATTCAACTGGAAATAACAGAGAAAGGGTCAACTTTAGGTTATAATGATACTAATACTTTTTGTAGTGTGTGAAAAGACCTTTAAAAAGAGCTATATTAGAGGTCCATTACATTAAAACTCAGCGAGATATACTGCAAACAAAATTGATATCTAATGTATTTTAAGAAAAAATGAGAAGCAATTTTAACCTCCACCAAAATGTAAATGCATCGTTTTTCTTCTATAATACCTTTTATTATAGTGCTATTTCTATGTTCAAAAAGTTGGACGGGTTTAAAATGAATGGTTTTTGAAAAGAAAAGATCAAATTATAGAGCGCATTTTTAAATTTTCTTAAAAATCTTCCTTTTTCTCCATGTAACTTGAAAATGATAAGAGATACAGTAATGAAAAATAAAAAGGAAATTTATATCTGAAAAAGCCCTACATTTTTGTGTTGTATCTTTTTATCATATCTTTTATCTTTTTCGAGTTACATGGAGGAAAATGAAGATTTTTAAGGAAATTTAAAAATGCGCTCTATAATTTAATCTTATTTTTTCAAAAACTGTTCATTTTAATCAAAGTTTAATTTTAGTCCAAATTTTTGAACATAGAAATAACACTATAGTAAAAAGTAATGTATAAGGAAAACGATGTATTTTAGTTCTTATGGATTAGGGGTTAAATATACTTCTCATTTCTTCTTAAAATACATTAGTCATCAACTTTTTTGCAGAATATCTCACTTAGTTTAAATGTGATTGACATTTAGTACTGCTCATTTTAAAGAACTTTTCAAGCCCTATAAAAGTTATAAGTGTCATTATACACGTAAATTCGACAGTTTATCTGTTATTTCAAGTTGAATAAACCGATTTGAGCATGCAGCAAAAAAAACAAACTCTTCTTACCTACCACACCCCTCTTTGTATTTTAACTAGAAGAGTTATGAAGGAACAAATCGCTTTGTTTTTTTATAACCTACGGAAATATTTTATATGGTTTTTTTGTTAGACGCATAATCTTTAAGGTATTCACAAAAATCCATCCGAAAAAGTGTAATTTTTCAATAAAAATGGCCAATTTTCAACCACTAGTAACTCAAAAAGTATCGAGTTTTCAAAAAATAATTATAAAACAGTGTTTGCTTAAAATTAGGTTCTCTAACCTCTTCCGTGGCTATTTTAACCAAAACATTTTTCAACCACGAGAAGGGGTTGGAACCACCCTCAAAATAAAAGAGCACATCGGCATAGGGTAGACTTTGTTTCTTGAGCTATTCCCTACTTACTGTGAAAATATCAACTAAATCGATGTAGTAGGATGGAATTCGGAGCCAAATACCTTCATTGACTGCCCTATTACCTAAAATACATTTAATAATATGCTTTAACAATAATAAGTGTTCAACATGTTTTTTTTTTGAGCTCTTATACAGTATGTCTGCGTAATTTGGAACCTATTGGTAACTTTTTATTCTCAGTTTTAAGAAAAACATTTATTCTCTGTAAAAGACTCTGCATCATATGGAACCTAAGATTCAACCATCAGATATCAAATTTTAATTTTATACGAGGTATGTCCAAAATATGAAATCCACTCTAGAGTAAAGTACCTTTATATTTAACAATATCGAATATTCGTTATAAAGATAAGTTGAAAATCTGTACATATTGTTATTAATGTATCAAAAGTACTTTTGTACGATTGCTGTGATTTATTTGGTAACAAAAAAAATACTAGAGGATCATAAAAACCATTTTTGTAGCCATGTATGGTAAACATCTGACAAACATATTTAGAACAGTATTGAAAAGTTCCATCTACATACGAAGAATCTACATTACACAAAATGTAAAGATTTGTGAAACAACTAAAAATTGCGCAATTATTTTTCGTAGGTAATAAAAAGTTTTCAGCTGTATATGTTTTTTTTTTAATTTAAGTTCGCTAACACTTATAGAACTTCTTCCTGTGACTTGGGCAATGATGGTGTGGATTTTCGTCTTGCAGCATAGATATTTCTTCGAAAGCAAGAAATGTCTTTCGTAGTCAGCTGTAAATTGCTGAAATTTTCCTTCCTCAATCCCTTGTGGACAATCTTTAAAGGTCTTTCACATATATCTTCTGCAGCTTTCCTCTTTGTAGAATTACTAAAAATTTGCCGGTCAACGTGGATATCTGCCTCCACCGATGCTTTTACAAGAGTAACGTAATTTTCATCACCTTCCTTTGTGTACACTATTTGTTGACACCCTTTTTTGATGCATCGCCATCTAACTTTTCCATCTTTAGAGACATGGGCCTTTGAACATTTATATTCATTAATTATTAATAAAAGTAAAATAAAAATTCCATTTTTATTCAGTTGCAATGCGAAGGAAAAACAATCTTATTTTTCACTTAGAATACGGAGCGCAGTCCAGCACTCTGAATTCTGAATCGACGATTTTCGACTCTTGTTGGAGTCTCATATACTGTGGGGGATAAACTCTTGGTGTTGGTCACTTAGAGTATGGAGCATCAGGCCTACGTTCTCTCCGATGAGCCTCCAACAAGAGTCGAAAATCGTCGATTCAGAGGGGCTGGACTGCGCTCGGTATTTTAAGTTAGAAATAAGATTGTGTTGCCTTCGCATTGCAACTGAATAAAAATGGAATTTTTATTTTATTTTTAATTGGTCGTTACTTCTTTGAGTAACTAGGTCCATTTTCTGTTGGAATTTACCAGCTGAACAGACGGGGTCGTAAACTGTAAGTTTTTTTGAATTACCTCTTGTCTTCTTTGCTTAAGCATCCATCTGGCTTGCAAATTTTAGAAGCCTTGGAAATGTTACCAAGAAAATGGACCAATAAGTTTTCAATTTAAAATATTTTAATATTTTTAAATATAATTAATATTGATATTAGGATTGAAAACTACTTCATTAATAAAAGTTCTCCACTTTGACTAAACATAGTCGTTGGATTCGCCATTTAAAAGTTAAACACTAACGGACAAAACCGGACACTATACTGTAATACTTGCAACTGAAGTGAATAACTGAAAATATTTATATTCTTACTTTCAAAATCAAATTTGGAATTTCCGGTCATTAAGACTTAATCTCCAACTTTCTCGGCGATGGGGCAGCAGGTACTTGGTATTAATGGGCCCAGGTATTTCTAGGGCAGTTAGATAACGCCGTACAAAAAGTGAATCTGTAGTCCACGAAAATTTTAAGTCGCTGTGCAATAAAGGCTACTTTTTGCACTTATTTTATAAAAAAATATTGAATTTTTTTAAATCCCTAAAATTTTTTTTAAATAATTTTACCCTTTAAACAATAACTAACCGATTTGCAAACTACCGATAACTTCTGTAAAACAACACAATAAATTTGTCGGGGGCCTCTACTCATTCTAAACACTGTAGTTAGGTAAGGCTAGAGCCGCTGGTAGTTTTTTAGTCTATTTTATTCGAGTTAGATCAGTGTCCTGATTTACCATGAACTAAATTCTTGAAGGCTGCGAGTCTAATGGAATTAAAAGCAAATGAATTGAGTTTTCCGAGGATTTTCCAAAACAGTAATTGGGGATTACTTCTACTTCCTAGTTCTTTACTTTGGATATTTTTTACATTGTTGTAGGGTATTACAATGATGCCAGTGAATTTTGCGTTAAATTTTCAAACTATAAAACAGAACAATTTAGGACAATTATTTAGAATATAATATTTTATAATTTTTTATATCTTACCTACAGTTAGTTCCACGAGTTTTTACCCGTGCCTCATTAATACCTGGAGAGATAAAACACATACTTCACTACACATAATCCATCATCATATTTATAACTATAAGCATTTGAAAAAAATGTTATTGAGGAAACATGTAATCTTAGCATATGAAGCAGCTTTTGGTAAAGTTTATTGTCCAATTGCTGGTGAAGTAACTTCTTGTATTTTTTGCTAAGGATGTCATGGATTGCCTCTAAAACCCATATCAATTTTGAGATGAAGCGAGATTCATTTGCTTCAATCGCAATTAAATTAGACCTTTTCCTTTTAAGGCATGCATAAGAACCTTGAATCCTTGACTTTCTAAATAGAGTATCACATCCCTAAAACCTCTGTCCACGATGCAAACATCACCTTCCTTTATTAAACCAGTGAAGATCCAGTACTTATACCAACTGGATCATCCATTACTTTTCTAATAATAGTGCCGTCGTTTTTGGTAATTATGTTTACATTTTTGACGACGTAAATTAATATGTCCCATCAAAAATCAAAGCAAGTTCACCATTGAAAAGCTTTTTTACATAAACTGAAATGTGGTTGATTATTAAATCATTCACTTATGTAGTCCAGTCGGGTTATACGCATAACAGGCCTAACCTTGCATAAGGAGCTGCCCCAAATTTTATTTTTCTAATCTTTAGGGAGGGTCAATATTAGTATAAATTTAAAATCTCGACTGAACTCCACCGTTGCGTTAGCCGCCATCTTGATTTAAAACGAGAACTGTTTTTGCTCAATATCTCCGCCATTTTCAATTTTTTGACAGAAACTGTAGAAACCGAAATTGTTGAAAATACGATTTTCTATAATTTCATTTATTATAATTTTTTTCGTGCGGTCGATATTTTCTGAGTTATGAGGGGAAAATAGTGACAGTTGGAGCATAATTATTGAATTATTGAATTATCTCGTTTATTATTAGATTTACAACAAATATGTATCTGCACAAAAATGAAGAGAATTAAATTCTACACAATTTTGATTTCTTTCTTTTTTTTTCTAAAATTAATATTTAAGATAGTACGTATGCGGTAATGGCGCGTACGTAAGACCGGATTGATTTTATAGCAATTGTTTTTGTTCAATATCTACGCCATTTTCAACTAAAGTTGTTCAAAATATAATTTCCTACAATTTCTTTTTAACAATTTTTTTCATGTGGTTGATATTTTCCGAGTTACATGGGAAAATAGTAAAAAGTGGTGGGGGGAGCATAATTATTGAATTTAATTTTGTACCCAAGCTGCCCCAAATTTGATAATTATATCCTTTAGGAGAGATCAATAGTAGTGTAAATTTAAAATTTCGACTGAATTCCGCGGTTGCATTAGTCGCCATATTGACTTTAAATGCGAACTGTTGTTGCTTAATATCTCCGCCATTTTCAACTTTTCGACATAAATGGTGGAAAAGAAAATGGTTGGAAATGCAATTTCCTACAATTTCTTTGGCACAATTTTTTTATACGATCAATATTCTCCGAGTTAAGGGGGAAAATAATGGAAGCGGAGGGGAAGCATAATTATTGAATTGTCTCATTTATTATTAATTTTACGACATAATTGTACCTAAACAAAAATAAAGAGAATTATATTTTATACAATTTTTGAAACTTCCAATGAAACATCAACCAAACTAAGAATATATAAGACATAAAAAGACAATATGTACATTAGGTTCACTTAATTTTATTAACTAGCGGGTTTTATTGGTTGAATTTGTCTGTCGATATTTTAAGTTTTATGTCAGCTAAAATATATCGTGATGTTCCAACAATTTTTTTTTTAATTTTGGACACTGTTGGGGGGAATTTTCCCATTTCCCCCTTGTAGACCCGCCACTGGTTCTATCGAAAAATTGTAGTAAATCGTAATTGCAACAATTTCAGTTCTTACATTTTTTGTCGAAAAGTTGAAAATGGCGGAGATATTAAACAAAAACAATTGCTACAAAATCAATCAGGTCTTACGCTCGCACTTTTACCACATACGTACTACCTTAAATATTGATTTTATCAAAAAAATGAACGGCATGAAAATTGTACAAAATTTAATTCTCTTCATTTTTGTATAGGTAAATATTTGTTGTAAATCTAATAATAAACGAGATAATTCAATAATTCAATAATTACGCTACAACTGTCAATATTTTCCCCTCATAACTCGGAAAATATCGAGCGCACCAAAAAAATTATAATAAATGAAATTATAGAAAATCACATTTTCAACAATTTCGGTTTCTACACTTTTTGTCAAAAAATTGAAAATGGCGGAGATATTGAGCAAAAACGGTTCTCGTTTAAAATCAAGATGAAGGCTAACGCAACAGTGGAATTCAGTCGAGATTTTAAATTTATACTAATATTGACCCTCCCCAAAGGTTAGAAAAATAAAATTTGAGGCAGCTCCTAATGCAAGGGCAAATGCTATCCCGACTGGCCTATTAATAAATAGCATTCTAGAGATAATACACAAGCATTTGTTATAAATATGTCTATTTAAATTACGAACTGGATCATCAAATAATCTTATTTCATCTGTTTTCCGAGTAAAAATGAAATAAAATTTTCAGATTTTTGTGAATCGGTTATTAACTCATTTGAAAAAGGTGTTTTACCAAAATATTTTGGTAAAAAGTAGAAAGTATTAAAAGAGTCACGTATAAATTAGATTATGTGCTTAAAATATGGGAGAAAATATCAAAAAAGAGCTTTTGTTATTTTTTGAGCATGTTTTGGTTTGAAAATGGCAAACCTGAAAATGTCATGTCAGTAATATCAAAATATCAAAAATCGTTATTTATTGATATGCAGTTTATGTGCTAAAAAGTTGGGGAAGGGGAGACATCAAACAGTTTTTTTATTTTTAGAATTATAGGGAAGTTCCGGAGAGAACATGGCAAATCTAACAGCGTCATTCTAAAGAGGGAAAAAATTACGAAAATATAATTATTTCGAAGTTTGCCAAAAATTACTTACATACCTAACCTAAATTGTTTTTGAAAAATCCAAAAATATTCCCTGGGCTTAATTTTAATCCAAAAAATCTGAAAAAATCAGGATGCCTTTGGGCATAACAATATATGTTCATATTTTTTTTCAGATTTTTTAGAGCAAAAGATCGCTTAGTAAACGCTAAAAGTATGAAGGGAGACCAAAAATGGCGGACCAAAAATGGGTTTTTTCAAATTTCGAGGTATTTCCAACGAGAAAATGGCAAATCTGTCCCCGCCATTCAAAAGAGTGGAAAAAAATACACTAAAAAAATATTTGGCAGTTAGCCAAAAATTATCCACATAACCTAAAATTTTTTTGAAAAATTCAAAAATTTTTCCTAAGCTCAATTTTGATCCAAAAAATTTGAAAAAAATCAGTACGTTTTTGTGAAAAAACACATTTTTTGCGATAGGTGACATCTGGGGCCACGTAGGGAGCTAAAAATTTGGTTAGGGGGGTTTGTAGATATGCACTTTCGATTGCCCTATCCGAAGTAAGAATCCAGCCGAGTGCAGATTTTACCATTTTATCGCGCTATAGCCTTTCAATAAAATTCTCAGAGATGACGTAGATACAGGGCACCAGTTACCTCGTACAGCATCGTCGAAGCAATATTCCTTTTCAGCGACCTCAAAATACTCGGGATAAGAAGTTTCAATGATTTTCATAATGACTTTACATAAAACTCCCGATATTCGTGTTCAGCTACCTCAAAAACCCTGAGATAATAAATTTCAACTATTTGCATAATACTTTGGGCTAATTAGCAAAATTCATGGAAAAGTTATTTACGAGCAATTTCATTGCTGGTATCGAATTATAAGATCCTATATATTAATAATATAGGTATGCAAAGTCCGCAGATAGTGTGCTACTTTTTTTGTAAACAAAATGGCGCCGACAAATCGTATTTTTTTCAATTATTGCTCTATAACTCCAAAGATTTTAACTTTACCACAAAAACAACCAAATAAAAATTCACCGTAATTTAATTCTGCATAGAGATATGTTTTTTCCGATTTGCTCCGACGAAAATTTTCCTCGGAAAATGCGGGTTTTCCCAACAAAAACTCTAATTTTCAAATAAAGTTTTAGGTAAGTAATTATTAATCAATAATTAAATAACTTAGTGACATCAAAGTTTCTTGGTATAGATTGTAATTCCAGAAGCTGGTGAAAATTAAACGAATATTTTAGCAACAATTCAATTGTTACTTAACAAATTACAGTCACAATAACAAACAAAATAATCAAGAGACATTGATCAAACTTAGAAAGAATATAAAGATGTGATGCCTATTAAATTATTTTTTCGACATAATATAAATTTTTCATTATTTTGCATAATTTTTAAATGTTAAAAAACAGTTATAAACAAATTTACATTTCTCAGAAATTTTTTATTATATTCCAATTTTAAAAAATTCTTAAAATGCGTATTTCAAAGGTCTTGAAAATGAATGCTTTAAAAATGTTTTACAACTATTTGCAAAAAAGTTATAAAACAGCAAAATTAATATACGATTGCTCCGTTGTTTGTAATTTGTTTTAATTGTTTCAAAGCCTTAAAGTGAGTCTATGGTACAATCTAATTACCCACAAAGGATATCAAATATTAGTTCAATGGTTATATTTTAATCAAAGATTAAAAATACTTTTTTTTGTAATTTTTAGCGCGAAAGTAGGCTTGACACAAAGCCGGAGCTAAAATGTTCACTAGAAGCGACTGACACGCAAGTTATAGTACAACGACCGCTACCATCCAGTATATTCTACCACGTGGAATCAACACGAGGCTACGCCGCGTCGCAGCGTTGAACATTATGGACCTAATTGCGACGTATTGGACAGCAAGATCAGTAATTATAAAATTATAAAACACCATGTAAAAATCAATATTTTTCAGTCTGATTAAAATCTCTAAATAAAAATCTAATTTAAATGTTAAAGTAAAGTCTAATTTTAAATTATTGAGTTGTAACTAAAATCTTTGTTTGTCGAAATAAAAGTTTTAATTGTGAAGTTCAGTTCTTTAAAAAAGTGTTTTTCCAAAGAACATTCATAATTGGCGCAGTCAGTAGGATTAAATTACTTCCACGATATTCTGCAAAACTTGTAAAGAAAAATAACGAAGTTACTGTACAAACATCAAAAGCTACAGTACATAAGAAGAACATAAAACATCAACCTAAATCAAAAACTAATTCGGAACCTTCCCCACAAGATCAGCCAGACGATAGGAAAGAAATTAAGGATAAAGAAACTGAAAAACAAACCAGAAATAATTCCCCTCAACCTGGGACAAGCAACGATTTAGATTACTAACAGACAACAAAAAAAAAATGATAAAGAAAAAATAAATTTAACTTTTCAAAATATCCAGAGTTATTAAATTCAAGAGCAAACGTTCCAGATAAATCGCGAATACTTCCCAAAAATTAGGACTACAGAAATTCAAACCATTCAGGATAGACCACACCCCTTTAGAATTATTCCATAAACTCTCCGAAGGAAGAAGAAGAAGAACATCCAGAAAAAATAACCAAAAATTATGGAACCATAGCCATAGCCATTTTTTGGTTAACTCCTGTATAGATTTTTAATAAAATTATTTGCCTTGTATATGTTACAGATACAAAAAACAAATTCTAGCAACGAAATTCCAAGAGATGCCAATCCAAAAGTTTTGTTCATCCCTTACAAAACTTCTTCAGGGGATGGAGTAGTTATAGTACAACGACCGCTACCATCCAGTATATTCTACCACGTGGAATCAACACGAGGCTACGCCGCGTCGCAGCGTTGAACATTATGGACCTAATTGCGACGTATTGGACAGCAAGATCAGCAATTATAAAATTATAAAACACCATGTAAAAATCAATATTTTTTAGTCTGATTAGAATCTCTAAATAAAAATCTAATTTTAATGTTAAAGTAAAGTCTAATTTTAAATTATTGAGTTGTAACTAAAATCTTTGTCGAAATAAAAGTTTTAATTGTGAAGTTCAGTTTTTTAAAAAAGTGTTTTTCCAAAGAACATTCATAATTCGCAGCATACATAATATTATAATTTTATTTATTAAGTGAACGTCGCGCGGGCGGTCATCGCTTCGAGTGAAAATTTTAGCCACAGTAGTGTATTAGTCTACTTTCGCGCGTGTAAATTAGAAAAAAAATATAATTATAATCTTTAATTAAAATATAACCATTAAACTAATAATCGATATTTTTTTCAAATAATTAGGTTGTACTTTAAACTCACTTTTACGCTTTGAAGGAATGAAAAAAAAATATAAACAACCTAGTAATCGTATGTTAATTTTGCTGTTTCATAACTTTTTTGCAAATGGTTGCAAAAAAGTTTTATAGCATTCATTTTCAAGATATATGAAATACTCATTTTAGCTATTTTTTAAAATTAGAATACAATAAAAACTTTCTGAGAAACGTTAATTTGTTTATAAGTATTTTTTTTAAACATTTAAAGATTATGCAAAAAAATAAAAAATTTATATTTTGTCGATAAAATGTTAAATAGGCATCTCATCTTTATAAGATTTCAAAGTTTGATCAGTGTATCATAATTATTTTGGTTATTATTGCGACCGTAAATTATGAATTAACAATTGAATTGTTGCTAAAATATTTGTTCAACTTTCACCAGCTTCTGGAACTATAATCTAAACCAAGAAGGCTTTTAAGTCACCAAATTATTTAATTATTGGTAGATAATTACTTACCTAAAACGTTATTTGAAAATTAAAGATTTTGTTGGGAAAACCCGCATTTTCCGAGGAAGATTTTCGTCGGAGCAGATCGGGAAAAACATATCTCTATGTAGAATTTAATTGCTGTGAATTTTTATTAAAGTGTTTTTGTTGTGTGTGTGTGTGTGTGTGCTATCGGATTTCTTGACTGTGGACTTAATCCATTACCCGAACCAAATTTGTTTACTAACTAAAATCTTATGAGATATCTGTTATACTCTCATTATATTTTTGAATATGAATGACCTATTTGATAATAATGATTTACAAATATAAGTACTTATTATTTTAATGATAGCTTCTTTCATTTTTTTTATTTTATATATATACACACATATTTTTTTTTTATTATTATTTTTTTTTCTTTTTTTTTCTTTTTTTTTAATTATTTTAATTTATTTTTTTTTTGTAATTTATTTATATATATTTTTTTATTTTTTTATTTATTTATTATGTGTTTTTTTTTCTTTTTTTTCCTAACCTAAGGATTATTAACTGGGATACATAAGTGCTCAGGGGTCTTTCAGAGCAAAATCAAACAAGACCAGACCACGGAAAGGAGGGTCAACAAATGGGGTAAACAAAGGTAACTTATATATATAATTTCACAATTTTAGTTTTATATTATTAATGTGTTTAATTAGGATCTCGTAGATACTTTTATCTTTTGTAGCAATCAGTGTTTGTAAACTAAAAGGTTTTCTTATGTGTTGTTTAGTATGAATTTGATTTATAAAATGTTCTACTTCTTTTTCTTTTAGTTTGCAATCTAATATCATATGTTCTGCGGATCCTAATTCTCCACATTCACAACAGTTTGTGTCAGACAATCCTATTTTATATTTATGTTCTGGAACTAAGGAGTGACCAAACCTAAGTCTACATATATATGATATGAGGACCTTGTTGCCTTGATAATCACTAAACCAGCCTTTAGATGGAATATCTGTTTGAATACTTTTATAATACAGTCCCTTTTTGGAGTTGGTATACCATTCTTTCCAGTTATTCATTTTGTTGTTATTAATATAAGCATATGCGTCATTTAGTGTTAGCTTATATTCACAGTTAGTTTCTAGTTCTGTAGCACTCTTTGCTAGTTTGTCTACAATTTCATTGTGTTTTAAATTGCAATGAGCTTTTATCCAGCAGAAAGATATTTCTTTGCCTTTGGCTTTGAGTTCGATAAAGTTTCTTATTATTTCTATAATAATATGATTGTTATGTCCTGTCCACTTTTCCAATTTACTTAGAGCACTTTTGCTATCTGACAGTATTACGAATCTATTGTTGTTATTGTTGATCGTGGCTATGTATTGCATTGCTTTCAATATTGCTATTAGTTCGCCTGTAAATACCGTGGTATCTTCATCCAGTCCTATTCCTTCTTTGTACTGTGTTTTAGGGTCCCATATGGCAGCAGCAACTTTAGAGTTAATCTTTGAGGCATCTGTATAAATTTGGTAATACTGTGGGCATAGTGTTTCTATATCTGCATTAAACATAGAGTTCCTTAAATTCGCTGGAAAGTTCGAATAATCTTTCATGTAAATTGGCTGTATATTAGGAGTGCTATTTAGATATATTTGAAATGTGGGTGATATTTTTGATGTGTATAATTTATTTTTAAATTGGCGCAAGCTGTTATATGTTTCAGCAAGTAGTAAAGAAGGTTTTTTCTTCCAGTATTCACTCGTTAGGTCATGTATAAAAAGTTTTTGACACTTATCCCCTATTAAACTCTCTTTAGCAATACTTTTAAGTATAAACTTTTCGCATAGAGTTTTTCTTCTTAGGTATAGTGGTGGTTCATTACACTCTATACTTAAATTTGACAATGGGGTGCTTATGAGAGCTCCGATAGATAATCGAAGGCATTTATTTGATAACACGTCTACTTTTTTAAGATGAGTTTTGGCTGCCTGATTATAAAATATGCATCCATAATCTAAAATAGATCTTATGTATGATCTGTACATTATTAATGAAATATTGGCATCTGCTCCCCAAGTTATGTGACTTACTGCTCGTAATGCATTATAACCTTTTTCAGCTCTTGTCACAATGTATTCAATATGGTCTTTCCAGCTCAGTTTTCTATCTAATATCATCCCCAAATACTTAATTTTAGGTTGAACTTTGAACTGGACGTTTTGTATTTTTACTAGTTCGGGAAGTTTTTGCTTTCTAGAGAATATGCAAATTTGTGTTTTATTTAAAGATATTGTTAAATTTAAGTGATACAAGTCTTCAAGTAAACAACTGTATACTTTATTTATTATTTTGCAGCCCTTTTCTATCTCGTTTTGGTCTACGTAAATACATATGTCATCTGCAAACTGTAATATTTTACCTTGGGTACTATTTGATATGCTTTTACCTATATCCGAAGTATAAATAGCATATAATATTGGGCTTAGAATACTTCCTTGAGGTATCCCAATGTTTGATATTCTGGGACCTAATAGTTTATTCCCAATTTGGATATACAAGATTCTATTACTGTAAAGTTTATAAATTCTCCAGCATAGTATATCTGGGATTCCTATTTTCTTCATTTGGTGATACAGGCTTACCAGATTAACATTGTCATATGCATTTTCGACGTCTATAAATGTAGCTACAACTGACTTATTAGTAGAAAATGAGTTGTAAACATCTAGTACCAAGTGTGATAAGTTTTCCATTGTTGAACATGATTTTCGGAATCCAAATTGTGTTGGAGAGAGTCGAGAATTTTTCTCCAGCCAAAATTCTAATCTTTGTTTAATCATTCTCTCCAATGTTTTCAAGATACATGACGATAGCGAAATGCCTCTGTATGAATCAGGACAATTTGCGGGTTTGTATTGCTTGAGAATTGGGACTATAATATATTCTTTCCATGAGTTTGGAACTTCCATGCTTGTCCATATGCTGTTTATTATATTTAGTAGTTGTATTTTTCTTTGGATAGGCAAATTATATAGCATACTATAGTGAATACTGTCCTTTCCTCGAGCTGAGTTGTTATTGTTTTTTAAACAATTTTTAAGCTCTTCCAAATTAAATAATTCTGTTAGAAATTTACTGTCTTCAGTGATTGTACTGTTCGTTGTACATGTAATTTCTTCCTCTAGGACCCAAGGTCTGGCAATTTTGTTAAAGAATAGTTCGATCCATTCATTTTCAACTATTGGATTTTTAGGTGGATTATAGGCGTTTTTTAATTTTCTAATCTCACTCCATATTTTACCTATCGGTGTATTTTTGTTCAAACTATTACATACATTTTTCCATGAGGCTCTTTTACTATTTAAAATAATTCTTTTTTTATATGCTTCTGCTTGCTGATATTTTAAGTAATTTTCGTGATTAGATATTCTTTTAAATTGTAAAAAGGCCTCTTTTTGTAGTCTAATAGCCTCCCTACATTCATTATTCCACCATGGTTTATTAAATTTTGCATTGGTCACTTTTCTCTTCTCTGGAATGCTAATTTTACTAGCATCATTTATAGAATCATAAAACATTTGATATTCTTGTTCTGTATTTTGTCCTATATTGTCTTTTTGTTTATTGCTTAACAAGTAAGAGAAAACTGTCCAATCCGCTTTTTTAATATCCCATTTAATTCTATTTCTAATTATATCATTATTATCAAAACAGGTGTTTACATTACTATCATGTGCAAATTCGATAACTACTGGATAATGGTCTGAACCCAGACTCATATTTTCTGTGTGCCAAGAGCATTTATAATAGATATCTCTTGAGCAAATTGTTAGATCTATAGCTGACTTATTTTTATTCATGGACCTCCGAATTAATGTTTCCGAACCGTCATTTAAGAAATTATGTCCACATTCTTCCATAGCTTCAAAAAGATTTATCCCTTCGCGATCAGTTTCATCACATCCCCATATTTTATTATGGCAATTGAAGTCTCCCCCCACTAAAAATGGTTTGTTTAAACTATTAAAGAACCTGACCCACTCATTTTTCGATATACCTAGTTTAGGTTTTGCATATAGAGAATATAGATTTAAAATATTTTGATTTAAAATGACTTGTACTGCAACACACATTACATTATTTATTTTATAAAAATCTAAGTTATTCTGAAAATTTATGTTTTTATTTAATAATATTGCGACCCCTCCAAAACCTTGCGGTCTATCTTCGCGAAATATATTATATCGAGAAAAATTTATGTTTGTGTTTGGTTTCAACCAAGTTTCACTCAATAATATAGCCAAAAATTTATTTTCAAATATATATTTTTCTAAATGTCCCTTATTGTGTATTATCGATCGTGAATTCCACTGTAAGATTTTTTTACTTGTTAGATCCATTTAAAATTTTTTCTAGACTATCTTTAAATTCTTCCATAATTTGTTTATTTTCTGTCGGCAAAAGTTTTTTACCTAATATATTTTTAAAAATTGTTAATATATTTTCACTAAGGTTTTTGTTTGTTGTTTGGTTATTTTGTGTTACCTGTTTGTGATACATTGGAATATTCTTAGGAATTGGTAGAGGCGGATACGCAGAGGTGCTAGGATTGTTTAAAATATTTTCATGTTCTTCCGAATATGGGTAAACCGATTTATTTTGAGTGGCTTCGCTCCATTTTCTTTTTGTTGTTATTGTATATCTATTTCCTGCATTTGATGTTTTTAAGGCTGAGGTATAACTATTACTGTATTTTAATTTTGCTTCTTCAAATGCCATATTTTCGTTTACCATAAGATATTTGATAGCCTTTTGTTTCTCAAACTCAGGACATTTTGCTCGGTCCAGTGCTGAGTGTTTTCCAAAACAGAATAAACAAGTAGGCTCTGTTAACTCACATGCTTCAGATTCATGCTCCTGTCCACATTGTCCGCATCTTTTTTTCCCTCTACATTGACCAGTGACGTGGCCATACCTTAAACAATTTAGGCATTGTATTACTCTCGGTATATAGGTTTCGACTTGATATATCATTCTCTCAATGATAACTTCTTTTGGTATCATTTGTCCTCTAAAAGTCACCACTATCGTACCCGTCTCTATCAGCTCGTTGTTTGATTTTCTTTTCATTCTTTTTACACTTAATACCTTAAAATTACCATATTTACAAACAATAATGTCCTTTAATTCGTTTTCTGAGATACCTTTATCGACCCCTTTAATTACTCCACTTTTTTGTACCATAAAATTAGGAATGTATATGTCATAATCTTTTTCTAATAAATTTTTACTATCAATTAAAATATTTGCGCTTTTATATGAATTACATTCAATTCTAACTTTATTTCTACCAATAACGCTGATGTGAACTATATTATCTCTTACCGTAGGTTCTGCAGAAAGCACAAGACGCGCGGTGGCGATTCGATGTAGACGGCCAATGTGCCCGTTTCGGTTTTGTAAATAGACAAAATACGGTCCTTGGTCTCCTTGTGTATATTTATTTTTAATAGGTTTAATTAGCAACTGGTTTTCATTAGAATTATTGTTATCGCTTACCTGATAAACTGGAAAAAAGTTATTTGATTGTGTTTTTGCTACCTTTTGTACCTGTGAACTTGCATTTTGACTTATTTGTGTTTGTTTTTCCTCCTGATCCAGTTCCATATTATTAATATTTATCGTCCCTCCCCGATCGGGTGGATGTCCTTTGCCAATGGTATTGACTTCCATTTTATTAATTACCGACTCACCAAAACTAATTTTCACCGATCACACACGCAAAAACGAACTGTTCGCTTTGAATGCTAAATCGATACTGAGTGTTTTTGTTGTAAAGTTAAAATCTTCGGAGTTATAGAACAATAATTAAAAATTACGTATTTTTTATGGGAAATAAGCCACAATTTTACTAAAAAATGAATTTATTAACGTTTCGAAGCCCAAATCGGGTTTCGTTGTCAAAATACAAAATACTATTAAAATAAAACAAACATGTTGTTGCTAAGTAAAAAAATTCTTCTAATAATTTATTTGATCTGACTCATTTATATTGGCAATTCAGACGTATATTATACATTTTAAAGTAGAAGACTTGAAAATGATATCGCCAATATTTATGAGTTGCGTTCCTGGGACGACTTTACTAAAAGATAGTTCATTCGATTACATGAAATCAATCCCAACTCAAGAATATCCGTCGCAAAAAAAATCATAGCATGTGATCTGTCTTTAAAAAGACAACCAAATGCAACGATGACAGTAAAATTCTCGCGTTAGAGATTCCATAGTAAATCACGAGGGAAAACCAGGAAAAACCTCGTGATACTATCCCAAATATTACTTAGTGTTCAGCGACCTTAAAACCTCGGGATAAATAAATAAATAAATAAATAATCAGATAGTAAAAAGAGAAAAATCAAAGAAGCGGCTCTAATTATGCTAAATGAAACCAATTGTGTCGCAAATTCCTCGGTAGAATGCAGTAGGATGTGGTTACCCATACTGAAAGAGGAAGTCAATAGAAAGAAAATACCACGATTAGTAAGTCAATAACATATCGAGTTAGTACAAATTTTATATTTTAGTATTACTTATTATATATCTATGTAATATTAATATTATTTATAATTTAAACATATTAAAGTCAGAATTTGGTATTAGTTTTTTGAAGGTAGATTAAATGTAAGACCAAATACTTACGATGTCGGGATAGTATCACGAGGTTTTTTCCTGGTTTTCCCTCGTGATTTACTATGGAATCTCTAACGCGAGAATTTTACTGTCATCGTTGCATTTGGTTGTCTTTTTAAAGACAGATCACATGCTATGATTTTTTTGCGACGGACATTCTTGAGTTGGGATTGATTTCATGTAATCGAATGAACTATCTATTAGTAAAGTCGTCCCAGGAACGCAACTCATAAATATTGGCGATATCATTTTAAAGTCTTCTACTTTAAAATGTATAATATACGTCTGAATTGCCAATATAAATGAGTCAGATTAAATAAATTATTAGAAGAATTTTTTTACTTAGCAACAACATGTTTGTTTCATTTTAATAGTATTTTGTATTTTGACAACGAAACCCGATTTGGGCTTCGAAACGTTAATAAATTCATTTTTTAGTAAAATTGTGGCTTATTTCCCATAAAAAATACGTAATTATAAAAATGCCACAAGGAAATAGCTTCAGAACAACAATAATTAAAAAAACACGATTTTCGGGCGCCATTTTGTTTATAAAAAAAGTAGCACACTATCTGCGGAATTTTTGCATACCCATATTAATAATATATAGTCATAAGCTTCGATTCCAGCAATATAATTGCTGGTAAATAACTTTTCCCAAAAATGGCCTATTCTCCGATAATAATCAGCTCAGACTATAACAAAATTTCATAAAACTCCAGGAGATGACGTACATGACGGGCATCAGGTAGTTCATACAGCATCTTCGCAGGAATATTACTTAGTGTTCAGCGACCTTAAAACCTCGGGATACTAATAAAATTCAATGATTTTCATAAAGAATTTCAATAAAACTCCAAGAGACGACGTGAATACCGGAATACCGAACACCAGGTACCTCGTACAGTTTCGCCGACCTAATATTCGTGTTCAGCGAACTCAAAAACCTCGCGACTTTGAAAATTTAACTCATTTCCATGATTAGTTTACGAGTTGTAAATTTTCATTTTTTGAACACTTTGAGATGCACTTTAAAAAATGCATTTTTCGCCTACAACAATGCAATTTTCAGTTGTCCCTCGTGCCGGTAGGTCAACTTTTTTCCCGAAGCTCTCCTGAATCGAATGCAAACGGCTACATAACGCTCCGCCTTATTTAAAAGAGTTAGAGGTTTAGGCAATTTTGGTGCTTCATGTTCTGGCCTATTTAAAAATTTCGATACCTCAAAAATAGCCCATTTTTAAGGTGGGCGTTAATTTCTTAGAGAAGAAGTGTATAAAGCAATTTAGCTGAATTCAGTCTGTAGTGGTAATGATAATAGAGAGTTTTCTGAACCCTATTTAACT
The DNA here is from genome assembly GCF_917563875.1 of Diabrotica virgifera virgifera. Lineage (NCBI taxonomy): Eukaryota > Metazoa > Arthropoda > Insecta > Coleoptera > Chrysomelidae > Diabrotica > Diabrotica virgifera. The sequence continues at coordinate 191,874,880 of NC_065450.1, read as the reverse complement.
TCGTCCTTAAAATATGCTTATTTTGACATAAATATGCATTCTTATACAGGGTGTCCCGAAAAGATTGGTCATAAATTATACCGCACATTCTGGGGTCAAAAATAGTTCGATTGAACCTAACTTACTCTAGTACAAATGTGCTCATAAAAAAAGTTACAGCCCTTTGAAGTTACAAAATGAAAATCGATTTTTTTCAATATATCGAAAACTATTAGAGATTTTTTATTAAAAACGGACATGTATGATTCTTATGTCAGAAACATCTCAAAACAAAATTATAGTAAAATTTGTCCACACCATAAAAAATTTATGCGGCTTTTGTTCCCTTCAACCCGTCCAAACTTTTGTGTACGTCCCAATTAATCCATTATTGTGATATCATTAGTTAAACACAACGGTTTTAAAACTTTTTTGTCACTCAGTATTTTTTCGATAAGCCAGTTTTTATCGAGATGCGGCTTCTTTTTTAATATATTTACATAAAAACTTTCTGTGGGTTTTGCTCTTTTAAACCCCCCAAATATTTGTGTACGTTCCAATTAAACTATTATTGTGGTACCATTAGTTAAACACAGTGTTTTTAAAACTTTTTTGTTTCATAGTATTTTTTTGCTAAGTCACCTTTTATCGAGATGTGGCTTCTTTTTCAAAATATACATAAAAATGTAAATTATAAATAAATTTTCAGATTACTAACAGGTCTCTATAATCGTATTTAACCATATACAAATATGTGGTAGATTCGACAAATATTCAAAATATCTCGATAAACACTAGCTTATCGAAAAAGTACTAAGAGGCAAAACAATTTTAAAAACATTCTGTTTAACTAATGGTAACACAATATTAATTTAATTCGAACGTACACAAAAGTTTGGGCAGGTTTAAGGCAGCGGTGCGCAACCCTGGGGTCGCGAACTCTCTTTATGGGGTCGTCAAAAAAGTAAAAAAGTCAACAAGGTCCTGCACTTATCGAATTTTATTAAGGTTTATGCGTAAAATATAACCTCTCTTTAATTACACAATTACACAATGTCCTTAAAATTGTCCTTTCGGTCATTTTTGAAAAACTTAATGACTTAAATCAATCGTTGCAAGGGAAGAGAACAAATGTATTGATTTTGGCTAACAAAATAAAAGCTTTTTGTGGGAAAACAAGTTTGTGTATAGACGAAATCGGTGCTGAAAACTACGAGATGTTTGCATTCTTGGAGAAATTTTCTGAAGAAATCAGTATAAAGCTCGAAGAAGAAATTAAAACCAAAATCATCATGCATCTTACAAGCATTAAGCAAGACTTGGTAATACGATTCCCAGATACGTCGCACGGCGACCATTGGATAATTAATCCATTCACTTTTGATCTTAACACTGTGAAGATGAACTTAAAAGAAAAGGAGCAACTGATCGATTTATTGTCCGATGAAAGCCTTCGATCTATTTTCAAAGTTCTGTATAATGATGGAAAAGGAATATCCACTGTTATACAAAACATCTCTGCTGAAATTGCTGCCATTTGCATCTACGTACGTGTGCGAGAGAGCTTTCTCCACATTGACTGCTATAAAAACAAAATATCGCTCCAGACTTAACGTAGAACCTGATTTGAGTGTGTCTCTTTCTGATAATATATCACCAAGAATTAATATACTGACTGCAAGTGTGCAAGCACAAAGTTCACATTAGTTTATTGTTGTTGTGAAGCTATTTCCTTGTGGCATTTTTATGATTAATTATTTATATGGGAAATAAGCCACAATTAAAATGAAAAAAATAATTTTATTAACGTTTCGACGCCCAAATCTGGTGCCGTTGTCAAAATACAAAATATAACTCTGATTTTGTATTTTGTTATATTTATATCACAGATATATTTTGTATTTTGACAACGGCACCCGATTTGGGCGTCGAAACGTTAATAAAATTATTTTTTTCATTTTAATTGTGGCTTATTTCCCATATAAATAATTAATCACATTAGTTTTTAAACTTACGTATATTTATGTACCTATTTTTTTTTAATAAAATGTTAAAATAATTGCTTGTCTCATTTAATGCCATCATAAATATTATATTAAACGCATAGTTTGCTCTAATATTACTTTCCAAAATAAATAAACTATTCAACATAATTTACGAAATAACAACAGCTAAGTACAACATGGAGGATAATTGAAGTTTACTTTAATTTTGTCCTGAACCAACCTTTGCACTTGTTAATTTTGTGATTATTTTCTGGGGTCGCACATAATTATTTTTTTAATTTTGGGGTCGCAATATCAAAAAGATTGCGGACCGCTGGTTTAAGGGAACAAAACCCCCATAAAATTTTTATGGGGTGCACAAATTTCACTTTAATTTTTTTTAAGATACTGCTGCTATAAGAATGCCACGTGTCCATTTTCAATAAAAAATCTTTAAGAGTTTTCGATATATGAAAAAAAAATCGATTTTCATTTTGTAACTTCAAAGGGCTATAACTTTTTTTGTGTGCAATATTGTATAGATGTAAGTCAGGTTCAATCAACCTATTTTTGACCCCAGAATCTGTGGTATAATTTATGACCAATCTTTTCGGGACACCCTGTATATCAAAAGTGTCAAAATAAAGGATTTTTTTTTATATGACGACGGTTTCGATATACATAATATCATATTACGACGTTAATAAATAAAAAGGACAAATAAAGTTTTTATTTCTTTTAACTAGGGATAAGATATTATAAAGTGGTTTTAATATTTAATATTGTTTGGATATTATCCAGAAACGACGAATGTTAATCTTCTAGCACTAAATATTGGTTAGCAACTAAAAAAATTAAATTATTGGTTATATTTTAGTAACATACATTCTAATACATAATTTTCTTTAAAGTTTGTAACTATAAAAGTGAGGATTAATAACAGTTTGGACCATTAGTTTTCGAATATTTATACAAAATGGATATTCCTATTATACACATAGCTTTCAAGCTTATGAAACTTTGTGGAACCGAACCAAGAGCTAAACGTTCATGGACTGGAAAAATACGGTGTTTGTTCAATATTCTATGTAGCCTTGGAATGATATATCTTGGCGCTTTGGTGTTTTTCTTAGAGAAGGATTTAACATTTGTAAAAATAACAGGTGCTATAGACACTATAGGTTTAATGAGCCACGTAAGTTTTTTATCATTATTCTTAACCATTAAACGCCCAACCTTATTTATGTTCCATGCATGCCCAAGGGTGGGTACACAATGCCCACCTCAAAAATAGCTAATACATATATTTATAGACAGGTGTTACAAATGCTAGAAATGGATTAAATTTAACAATCTTATGCTTAGTAAACACAACATTTCAAAAATATTAATATAAACGATGTACAAACCTCCAACAAAATTACGATGTACATCAAAATTAAAATACCAGTAAAAGTTAGTAATTCAGATTAGTCCGATTTTCTCCACATTTTTCCTTTCAGCCTCCTCATTAATGTGGCGGATGATTATGTCGATTATGTAATTATATATGTCAATAAATATGTGGATTATGTTCCAGCCAACGAGAAATTATATAGAAACCTTTAGTAACAAGGTTGTCAACTAGTCAACTAGTTGCCTGTCAGCTCTTGTAACATAATGACCTAACCCAGATAGCACAATTACGTTTTATGGACATCCAATGGACGTACATCTGTGTACATTGGAACGTCCAATGGACGTCCCGCTAAGGTACAATGGACATCCGATGGACGTCCAACGAATGTCCAGAGTTCACAAAATTGGACATTGTACATTGTACGTTGTATTGGAGCTTTCAGTGTACACCTTATGTACATTCAATGTACGTCTTATGGACATTTGTAGGGCACTTTTCAGAAAGCAATCTAGTATCCATAATTTTGTGAATACATAGCAAAAAGCCTTTATAGGAAATAGTTCCTTATAATACTAAACTTATATTTAAAAATATTACACAAAAGACCTTTTTTATTTCTTTTTACTATAACTTCATTATAATATATACTTTATTATAGGAACTAGGAACTTCATTAATGCACGACTGCACTTGCACGATAAACAGAAAACACAAATATATCACAGGATGTATTTTCATAAAGACGAGATTCAGATAATGACGCCCTAGGAAGCATGCACATTAAAAGAGGTTTAATCTCTGTTCTGTTTCTGTTCCAAACTATTTTTAGAGTCAGTACCGTTGTTGTATAATACAAGCGCGTTTGCCATTCTGTGAATTATCATAAATAAACCATCCTTCAGTATTCCACAACAATTAATAGCGATAATCCCCTAAAAGTACCTGATATAGGTACTACCTTTCACGATCGATAGAGCGAAGAGCGACAACGTTGTCAAGAAGATTCTCATTTAGTTTGTATTGGGACTTATATAATAGTCGCGTTTTGTGTAAAATATCCATGGACCACAAATGGATGTCCAATGTACGTTGAAATCAAACGTCCAATGGACGTCCCGTAATGTACGTACATAGTACGTCCAGTTTTGGTCCATGGACGTTTGGACTTTAAATGTACGTTATATGGACGTACATCGGACGTTGTGTGCTATATGGGAATTTGTTACCTTTGACCCACTTACAACGTGTGGGAGTCATATGTTATCCTAGGGCCGTATCCTTAGGGATTATATCCATCCTTTGGAATTTGCTATGTTAGCATTTTGATGTGACTTTTAGTCCATTTTTGAAAGGCTTTGACCTTCGTATTTTTTGGTTGGCTCACCATGTTCTTGCAACACTGATGATGCTCTTTTTAGAGCTAAAACGTTTTGTTCGATGTTTGTAGCCCTATAGAGCTTTTTAAAATAATATACCTTTTACCAAGACCAAAATTTTTTATTAAATTTTACTTACTATGCAAAAGTTAGATCAGTAGACAATAACAATAAGTATGTTCGCGGAGACAGTCCCCGACTAGTCCACGACAAAATAGCATGCGTACTTTATTTCCACATATTATATTTATTTAAGGTATTATCGTTGATTGATAAATATACCAGTATAATAATAGTTTATAATTAATTAATAATATTAATTAATAGTAAAAATACCTTGTATATTTATCTATCAATGGTATAATTTATATTATTTTTTATACAAACGTGTCAAAATGTAATTTCTAGTACTCCATAGGAGCCTTAAAAATGTCACTTCAAAGCACTGGGTGCTTTAAAATTTTTAAGGCACTGCAGTTAAAGGTAAAGTGCAGTTGAAGTTACACGATAAAAATTGATTTTTTCCGATATATCGAGAACTATTAGAAATTTTTTAATGAAAATGGACACGTGGCATTCTTATGGCAGGAACATTTTAAAAATAAATTATCGTTAAATTTGTGCACCCCATAAAAATTTTATGCGGGTTTTGTTCCCTTAAACCCCCCAGACTTTTTTGTACGTTCCAATTAAATTATTATTGTGGTACCCTTATTTAAACACAATCTTTTTAAAAAATTTTTCCCTCCTAGTATTTTTTCGATAAAGCAGTTTTAATCGAGATGCGGCGTCTTTTTTACTATGTTTACATAAAAATTTTATGGGGTTCGGTGCCTTTAAACCCCCCAAATGTTTGTGTACGTTCCCATTAAACTATTATTGCGGTACCATTAGTTAAACAGGATGTTTTTAAAACTTTTTTGCCTCTTAGAATTTTTCCGATGAGGCACCTTTTATGGAGATGTGGCTTCTTTTCTAATATGGTTCAAAATATACCTCAAACGGTAATTTATAAAAAAAATTTCATATTACCAGGTCTCTACAATCGTACGTAACAGTATACAAATATGTAGTGGATTTGACAAATATTCAAAATATCTCGATAAAAACTAGCTTTTCCAAAAAGTACTGAGAAATAAAAAAAGAGTAAAAAATATTGTGTTTAACTAATGGTACCACAACGATAATTTAATTGGAACGTGCAAAAAAGTTTTAGGGGGTTTAAGGGAACAAAACCCCATAAAATTTTTATGGGGTGCGAAAATTTAACTATAATTTATTTTTAAAATGTCCCTGCCATATGAATACCACGTGTCCATTTTCATTAAAAAATTTCTAATAGTTTTCGATATATCGGAAAAAATCGATTTTTATCTTGTAACTTCAAAGGGCTATAACTTGTTTTGTATGCTCATTTGGACTAAGGTAAGTTAGGTTCAATCGAACTATTTTTGATCCCAGAATATGTGATTTAATTTATGACCTGCATTTTTGTTACACCCTGTATATGTAGGAGGTCATCAGTATGATATAGCCAAACAGGGGCAATGCAACTAATTTGTGGCTGTAATATTAAAAGACCCTCAGGATTCGAGAGCAACAACTAACACATCCACGGAGGAAGTAAAATGTCAAATTTTGAAAGCAAACGTCAAAATATTTATATGTCATTTACTAACATTAATATTAATAGTACAATTTGCGCAATTTGAAAAAGGTTTTTTAAAAGGTTTTTTATACGTATTAAGCTTTTTTAAAAGGTATTATATACGTATTAAAAGTACATTTTTAAAGCACTCATGTGAAACCTTCACATGCGTGCCTTAAAATTGTACTTTTAACACTTATATCATAATAGTTATTTATGTATCAAGGGCGTAAAACAGGCGTTTAAGGCCCATAAACGCTGTTTACGCACGAAATACATACAAATTATTATGCACGACTGTTTTAATGATCATTTATTAATAAAGATACAAAATTTCTTGCACGATCGTCTTATATTAGTGATTATTTTTTATTGCTTCTTTTTCTTTCCACTTTTTGCGAGTAATTTATTATAAATACCGTTTCAAAAGCTGCATGAATTTTATAGCTCAATTTATTAAAACTCATCCTGTATAACAATTCACCGAATCATTTGTTTTGGTTAGTTAATAACAAATGTCATATTGAAAGAAATATGTTTAAGAAATAATAATAATAATAATATGATAGAACAGTAATCTCTATAGCTATGTTCGCGTTACCCTAGCAACAAAGTAAATAAGTCAAGAATAGTCTTCTTCTTAATGTGCCTATCCGTGACGAATGTTGGCGATCATCATGGCAATCTTCACCTTATCTGCAGCAACGCGGAAAAGCTGCACAGATGTTGTGTTGAAACAGGTTCTGAAGTTTTTTAACCAGGAAGTTTTTCTTCTTCCTGGACCTCGCTTTCCAAATATTTTTCCTTGTAGGATGGCTTGTAGGAGGGCATATCTAGATTCATTTCGCATAATGTGTCCAAAGTATTCCAACTTTCGAGATTTGATGGTGGTTAATATTTCTCGGTTCTTCCCCATTCTTCTAAGGACCTCCTCATTTGTAACCCTATCAGTCCATGGGATTTTAAGAATTCTCCGATCTAGCCACATCTCAAATGCTTCCAACTTTCAGCACATATCCTCGTTCAAGGTTCATGATTCAACACCATAAAAAAGGACAGAGAAGACGTAACATCTCAGAATTCTTACTTTTATACCAAGGGAAAGGTTTTGGCTCTTGACAAAGGCCCCCATACGGTTGAAGATTGATCTAGATTTTCCGATGCGCGCTCTTATTTCTTGGTTATTGGTCCATTCTTCATTTATTATGGTGCCGAGGTAGTTGTAGTGCCTCACTCTTTCTACAGGGGTTTGGTTGATATATAGTTGACCTTCTGTTATCTTTTTCTTGCTGACGATCATAAGCTTTGTTTTCTTTACGTTTATATTGAGTCCATATTGCTGACTGTACTACGTGATTTTGTCCATGAGTACTTGTAGGTCTTCTAGGTTGTCTGCAAATACTATGGTGTCATCTGCATACCTGATATTATTTAGCCGGTACCCGTTTAGTAGAATACCTTTTTCAGTTTCGTGCAAAGCTTCGATAAATATTCTTTCATAGTAAAGATTGAAAAGTAGGGGGGACAAAATGCAGCCTTGCCTGGGTCTCGGTGAATTCGTAACTATTTTAATCCCCATCCTAATTACAGGCCAACTCGTAACTCTGGCGCGCAGGTAATTCTTCGATAACCCACTAACTACCGGTGAATTAGTAGTAACTTTCATTTTTAAGTAATGTTGATAATTGAATACCGGTATTCCAGGTATGCACCTGTAAAAATTACTCTCTTTGAAGGTGGTGTAAAAGGTATTCATCATTTATGTATTGTCTCTTGGAACAGTTACTAGAGAAAATCCAAATAAATTTTGTGAAAATGACTGAAATTCTTGTAACAGATAACAGATTTCGTAATGAGTCCACGTGGGTGTAAGTTATTGGTGGTAAATAATTTTAAATTTCAATTAAAGAAAGGGCTAAAAAGTGGAAAACATTTATGGTACTGTTCTGCATCTGGTTGCAAGGCAACCTGTTATACCGACGGAATCATACGGCCTGCTATCATACGGCCCCTATTTTCATTTTAAAAAATCATCGATTGAGTCATCACGCCCAGATGGATGACGTCACTAGTATGATATCTATACCAAAAAATTAGAATTTAAAAATAAAAATCGACTTATTTCGGGATTTATTTCCAGAGACGCCCATTCTCGAGAAAATGAATTTATTCCAACTCAAACGTCCTCACTGTGTTTTTTTATAAGCCAAAAAATTGTTTATAATTTTAAAACAGTCCTAAGGCCTCTTAGATAATCCGATTTTAATTCTGTAAAGTGTATTAGATAGGCAGAGAGCCTCTTTATATGTGAAAAAATTAGCAAACCTCTAAATGGTCTACTTTCTGTTCAGAAAGTTTTTAAAAAATTTGAACTTTTTTAAAAAAATTTATATTGCAAAATTATTATGCAAAATTTATCAGGTCGATTTTAATGAAATTGGGTGGACGATTTAAGTATGTTATAAGAATTTTCTATGCGAATTACGAAGGTTCTAAGTGCAACCAAAGTTGATGAAAAACACTGAATAAAAAGAGTCTTATTTTGCCCCCTTATTTTGTATTTATTGCTATTTTGCAGAAAGGGTAATAATTTAAGACATTTTTAACTAGTCGTATATCATAAAAAATTCAATTATCTTTATTTTAATTTGCTACGAATTTGCTCCAAAATGAATCGTTTTAAAGTTATAAGAAAAGAATGTAGAAAAAAAAAATAATGTTATTCGAAATTTTTAAATATTTTAATTTTTTTATTAATGCTCCGGGCATATTTGAGAAGGAGCATAAGTCAATTATTATTATTTTTTTATAGGTACATATAATACACAACATGTGTTTAAGCAAACCAAGAACCATTCGCTTACATAATAATATGCTATATGCCCCGTGTTGGCTTAATCCGTTACTGTTCAAATTTATTTCTTACCTTTTAACAACAACTATTAAACAATGCTTTCGAATTCACCTGTATAAAGTTGTGAGTTGGTCAGGTAGAAAAGTTACGAATTGGCCGGTGTACATTTTGATTTAAAAAAGTTTGTCATTAAGAGTTACGAGTTGGCGCGTGTCCCCTTGCCTCACTTCACGCATGATTTTGACATATTCGGTGAGTTCACCGTCAACTCTGAAGTTTGCAGTCTGATTCCAGTAAAGGTTTCTAATTATTTTCAGATCTTGGTTGTTAATTCCTGCTTCTTTTAGTATTTGCATCATCTCGGCGTGTTGTACTTGATCAAACGCCTTCTCGTAATCAACCAGACATGCGTATACGTCGCAGTTTACGTCTCTGCATCTCTGGAATAAGACTTGTATTGAAAACAAAGCCTCTCTCGTAACAACAGCATTTATGAACCCGAACTGGTTGGGCAAAATTTGACTTTCACATAGCTTTTAAATTCTCGTATGGATTACCTTTAGGAACAATTTTAGGAAATGACTCATCAGGCTTATCGTACGGTATTCTTCGCACTTTTTGGCTCCTGTTTTTTTTTTGGAAATGCAATAAACTCAGACTTCAGCCATTCTGTTGGTATTTGTCCAGAGTTTTGTGTATATGTTGTTGAATATCTTTGTGATTATTGCTATTGATTCGTTGTCCATCTGTTTGAGTAGTTCTGCTTGTATATTATCGGGACCTGCTGCTTTGCCATCCTTTAGCTCTGTTATGGCAGAATAAACTTCCTTCTGTAATATCCTTCGTCCATCATTTACCTCTTCCTCTAGCTCAAAGGTGTTATCTCTTTGGTTTTCAAACAGTTTTTCTAGATATTCTTTCCACGTTCTAATTTTACTCTGTTTATCTAAGATGATGTTTCCGTCAGAATCAGTTAGATTTCCTCCCTGTCTCCGTCTTAGTCCACCTGTGAGTTCTTTAACTTTTCTATGTACATTGTGACTATCGTACTTCGATTGTAGAATCTCAATTTCTTGGCATCTCTCCATTGCTTCTTTTTCTTTCGCTTCTCTAATTTTCCTTCTTACTGATATATTGATTGTTTTGTATGTGTCGGGGTCATTTTTGGCATTTCTTCTTTCGTCCATTAGTTTCAGGATCTCATCTGTCATCCATGATTTCTTCTTGGTTAATTTTTCGGCCTTTAAGTGTCTATCCTTTACATTTTGAACTATTTCGGTCATCTGTTTGATCATTTGTTCTTCGCTCGATGCGTCTCTAATTGCAGTCACTTGCTCGTTTAACGTGGCTTGGTTCCTCATTTTCGTATCAGGGTCTTTTAGCATACGTAGGTCGTATGATTGTGATTCTTTTTTCTGCACTATTTTGAGTTTGACGCGAAATACTCCCACCAATGGAACGTGGTCCGTCTCTAAGTCTGCTCCAGGATAAGTCTTGACAGATGTAAAGCTGTTTCGATATCTTTTGTTTACTAAAATATAACCCATTTGATTTCTAATAATTCTCCCGGGTTTGTCTTTAGGGTGTTTCCATATGTACAGCTTTCGAGGTGGTTATTGGAAAAATGTGTTAGTGACAACGAGTTTTGAGTCTTCTGCGAATTTTTCTAGGAGGTCTCCTCTGTCGTTTCTGACTCCAAGTCCATGTGCGCCGATGTACTGGTCTTATCTCCAGCTCCAATCTTGGCATTAAAGTCTCCCATAATGATAAAAACTTCCTGTCGTTGTCAAGAATAGTAAGTCGCCATTATTTATCGTATTGAAAGTTTCATAACACATTTTTTAAGAAGTTCTTTTAAAATGGAAACTAGTGACGATGAAACATTTTCTGGAACACCACCGGAAATTTTTAAAGCAGCAGAAGATGCAAAATTAAGTTGACCCGCTAAATCTAAGAAAATATACGATAAGGTCTACGATGAATTTGTTAGTTGGTGCAAATTGCAGAATGTTAAAGACGGTAATTATACAAAGAATGTATTTCTTGCATATTCTCTGGAGAAGGATAAATGCCGTAAGCCGTCGTGTCTATGGTCATATTATTCGATGTTAAAGGCAACTGTAAATTTGCATACTAATGTAAACATCGCTAAATATTCAAGATTGATAACATTCCTAAAACGGAGATCAGATGGTTATAAACCAAAGAAATCTCAAATTCTAACCAGAGAAGAAATATAATCGTTTTTGGTAAATGATCCAGATAATTTATATCTCATGATAAAAGTAAGTTACTTGCTATTTTTTTTATATTACAGACTATTATTTTAATTGAGTATTTATTTTAGGTTGCACTAATTTTTGGTATTTGTATAAAAAACCACACCCGCTATTACCGTCCGGTGGGCGATAAAGAAGCCCACGGGCGCTAAATTGGCACTTTCCGCCCGCCAAATGTGTACATAATATGGGCTTTACCGCCCGGTCGTGCATAAACAACTATTAAAGTCCGTATGCTCCACTTGTCGTGGTCTAGTCAGGGACGGTCTCCGTGAACATCAATTTAATAGTTTTGAATAGTCGACATGGAAACTAATTTTATTTGATTGAAAATTTGGATTTGACAACTTTGTCAGAGAAAATATTGAACAATTCAAGAATCATTTTGCATCAGTGATACATTTGCAAAATTCCACGAATTGTTCAAATCATTTTAATATTAACAAGCAATAACTTTCCCATCATTATATCTAGCTCCTCCTACAAGGAAACCACTACTAGAAATTTCTGGAACATTAAAAACGCTAATTGGTCATAATTTACTTCAACAACCGTTACATTATTACCTTCCTTAACTATTTCTGAGGATATTAACATAACTCTAAATATTTTTAACGAATGCTTACTCACTGCTGCCGAATCTCATATCGGTAAAAAAACCATCTCGTCTACACACAAAATGGTTCCCTGGTGGAACGCAGATTGTAGTAATGCCATTCGTTTATCCAAAAATGCTTTAAATAGATATCGACGAAATAAAACCCCTCAAAATCTTCTTTTACACAAACAACTTAAAGCCAAAGCCAAATTCATTATCAAACAAAGCAAACGATCTTCATGGCAAAATTACACTTCCTCTCTAAGACACGATACAAACCCCACTTAAATATGGAAGAAAATTTCACAAATGCAAGGTAATAAAACTAACTTTAAGATTCCTCACCTAACTGTCAACAATTCAGTTATCTCTGATAGCCAAGTAATTTCCGACACACTCGCAAATTATTTCGAAGATAAATTCAATAAAAGTATTACGGTTTCCGCTCCCAGTTATTTGTACTCTAAATTTTTCTCTATATCCTCATCAACTACAAATGATGTTATGTTTATCAACGCCCCCTTTACCCTTCATGAACTAAAATTTGCTTGATCTACATGTAGAAAATCTGCTGCTGGACCCGATGACATCCCTTATATCTTTTTAAAAAATCTCTCCAATACATCTCTCTCTAAACTCCTCGAAATTTATAATCTTATCTGGAACACACATAAGTTCCCAGATATTTGGCGCAATTCTATAATTATTCCAATTAAAAAGCCTGATCAATCCTCCGTAACTCCTAAATCATTTCGTCCAATATCTCTGACTTGTACCACTTGCAAACTTCTTGAAAAAATGATAAATAAAAGACTCACTTGGTTCCTTGAAAAACATAATATTCTTCCTGAAGCTCAATCCGGTTTCGGCCGTCACCGATCTACTCTTGATAACCTTGTTCTTCTTCAAACACACATATCTCGAGGAATCAATAATCATCAAGATGTCGTAGCAACTATATTTGACATTGAAGGAGCTTTTGATTCAATCTCTAGAAATGCAATAATTGACAAATTATCCTACTATAATTTGGATGGTAACATTCTCTCATTTATAAAAAACTTTCTAACTGGAAGAATCTTTAAAGTCCTTGTCAACGGTAATCTTTCTCAATCTCTTCCTCAGAATCAAGGTGTCCCTCAAGGATCTGTATTAAGTTCAAATCTATTCATTCTTGCAGTCAACGAGTTATGCAAGTCATTTCCTGCTCCCATAAAATATGTTCAATACGCTGATGACCTAATCATTTACTGACATGGTAAATCTGTTCCCATCACATGTAAACTTTTACAAGGTGCTGTAAATCTTCTTCAAGATAGATCTAATAAACTAGGATTATCACTCCCTCAAAGTAAATCCAAATTAATAAAATTTTCCAGAAGGACCTCCACTTCCGTGCCCCAAATTTTATTCAACGATTCCCCTTTATCTGTGGTTAATTAGTGTAAAATTCTAGGTATGATATTTGACTCCAGGTTAAATTGGAAAAATCACATCCATGAACTTAAAACTAATTGTAATAAAAAGATTGAACGTTCTAAAAACCCTTAGTCATCTTCATTGGGGTGCCGATGGAACTACTTTATTAAGAGTCTATAAAGCTCTCATCCGATCTAAGCTCGACTACGGAAGCTTTATCTACTGCTCAGCCTCTAAATCTGACATAGATTTATTAAACTCTGTTCATAATAGTGCACTTCGTCTATGCCTTGGTGCCTTTCGCTCCAGTCCTATCGACAGTATATACCGTGAATCCAATGAACCTCCTCTCACCCTAAGACGGCAATCTCTTATTGTTTCATATACTGCATCGACACCCGCAAATCCCTTTAATCCCGTCCATTCTCTAATTACCACATCCAATACCTCTTCTTCTACTAACAATGTTCAACATGTTACCATAAAACCTATACCTCAATTAATTACTCCACTATTTAAAAATATTGACCTCCGGTTGACTAGTTCATTTCCTATTCCTTCTCTTCCCCCCTGTACTAAACATCTTCCTTCAATAGACATCTCCCTCACCATCTTTAACAAACATGAATCACCCAATAGTCTTGTAAGGAAAGCATTTTTAGAAATCATACAAAAAAAATCATATGATTTAATTCTGTTTACCGATGCTTCTAAAACTATCACTGGTGTTGGCTGTGCTGTCACCACTAAACATGAACTTGTAAGATCTTCTCGGCTACCTTCAACATGTAGCGTTTACACAGGTGAACTATATAATATTCTGTTGGCATTTCAATGCATCTCCCATCAAAACAGATATGTTGCCATTTGTACGGATTCCCTTTCATCTATCCATTCAATCAATACAATTTTTACTGACCATCCATTGGTTCAAAACATTCACGACATCTTCCAAAATCTCTCTGCTCAAGATGTAACAGTCCCTCTCATATGGCTACATTCTCATACTGGAATTACTGGTAATGAAACAGCAGATCATTTTGCCAAAGAAGCTACCAACCTCAATACCGGAATAACTACAATTCAACTAGCTAGCGATCTCAAACTCGTTTTCAAAAAGTCAGTAAATGATGCCTGGCAAAACTTATGGCAACAGAGTAAAACAACTCTACACGAACTCCAACCATATATTGGTCATTTCTCCTTGGACTTTCTAACTAGAAGAGAAGCATCGATTATTAGAAGACTCCGAGTTAACCACACCAAACTTACCCATGGTTTCTTGATGTCCTCAGAAACTCGTCCAACTTGCCTCCATTGCAATGTTTTCCTGACTGTGAAACACGTCCTCACCGAATGTAACTCTTTCACCAACCTGTATACATCACTTGATATGAAACCTACTGTTAAAGAAATGCTCAACAGCCCTACAGAGATAATGAAAACTATATCGTTTTTAAAAACTACTCAGCTATACAAGAAGATTTAATACCATAGTCATTAGTTAAAGGTATATAATTATTATATGTTTTCGTTATTTAATTATGTATTTAATGTTAGTGTTCTTGTACCAATGGCCATAGTTGTCGAGGTACTTTATGTAAATAAAAAAAAAACAAGCAATAAGTAAAGACATTGGTTTTACATAGGTAAAGATATTATGTTGTATGTACTCGTAAATAAAAATTGATATAACTCTATTGTTGTGGCTTTTTTCTAGACGTACGGCCTTACAAACAATATTGTTCCTACCTCATGAGGAAAGTGTCTTTCCTAACTCGACTGCTTGCCCGAACTCCTCTATCACGTCGTTTGGGTCAACGACAGTCGCGTGGGGGAAAGTATCACTTTCCGCACAAGTTAGGAAAATAACTACTATTTTAATATTTAGAAGACTTCCGGTAATATTGTATATTTTTTTAGTGTACCCTAAAGATGGTTAGCTCCTATTTACAACAGCCTATAATGTTTGAACTACTGGAAAGAAAAAGGCTTCATTTTTGGGATATTGAAAACTCCAGTTCTAAGGAGAAAAAAGAATATCGTAAAAAAATATTAGGATATGGCAACTATATTATTTTATTTTTTGTAGTCGCCTCAATATTTGCATGTTCCTCCTATGCACTTCAACCGGTAATTTTAAGAAGAAAAGTACTGGGATTCTATACATATATACCACAAAGTATTTCATTTTATGTACTAGCTGTATATGAGTTCTATGCTATGTTTATCGTATTTATCGTACTTGTACCTTTTGATGTATACGTGATTTACATGCTGTGTCTTCTTTCAATTCAATGGAAAAGTTTAAATATCGAAATAAAAAATATTTTAGATATGAACATTGATACACTAGAAGATCAACAATTATTTAAAACAAAAGTGATAAGGTGTGTAGAGCACCATAATTTTTTAAAAAGGTTTGTACATTTTAGTTTACTGTTTTTTTCTTATTTGGCTGCATTTAATTCACAATCTGCTTTTAGTATTAATAACCCGAGAGCATTGATAATTCTGCGGAAAATTTTAATAACAGCTTTCAAAAGCTTGTTGCTTGGCCAACGCCGTAGGCGGAGGTCTGTACATTTTACGGACATGACCAAAGCACTTGCCAATCAACAGAACACAGCGATTGTTTGCTTTAAAGATTTGTTCCAAGAAGCAAAGGACATCGCCGAGAAGACAAATTTTGATATTAGTATTCCAAGAATATCACAAGTGCAGAAGAATCGAGACAACCACGCAACTAAAGACCCAGAGACATACTTTAGAGCATCAGTGTTCCTTCCCATTCTAGACTCTGTAATAGAAGACACAAAGTCTCGTTTTTCTGAAGAAACATTTAGTCCTGTCGCCAGGAGGGGTTCAACGGCCTCCTTAATTCAGATGGACTTACCCAAGTTTTTTTTATGTATTTTGACCCGTAGAACACGAATTTTTTGGGTGACAGTTGATCCGGATGTCGATTAGATTGTTATAAACAAAGAAGTTGAGGAATTACATAACAGCGATTTCTCGCAAAACAAAACATGTTTTTGTATTTTTTGGGCCATTCTAACCAAAAAGTGTTCCTACAAATTTTTTCGTAGGATGCATAGTTTTCGAGATAAACGCGGTGGAACTTTCAAAAAATCGAAAAATTGCAATTTTGTACCCGAATAACTTTTGATTAAAAAATAAAATAGCAATTCTGCTTACCGCATTTGAAAGTTCAAGTCAAAGTATATCGGTTTTAGTTATTTGCATTACTAAAAATTTATTATTTTATTGTTAAACAAAAGTATAAACACCTAGTGCTGGAGTGATGTTTTCAATGATTTCTCATTTAAAATCGAACGAGTAGGTAGAGTAGGTACAAGTGCAAGCGAGGCTATTTCTACGTAGCATGCATATAAACGCATGTATTAGGCACGGGAAACACTATGTGTTTATAGCTTTTTTAGCAATAAACACATAAATTTTTAGCAATGTATATATTCGAAACCGATAGAATTTTGACTTGAACTTTCAAATGCGGTAAGCAGAATTGCTATTTTATTTTTTAATCAAAAGTTATTCGGGTTCAAAAATTGCAATTTTTCGATTTTTTGAAAGTTCAACCGCGTTTATCTCGAAAACTATGCATCCTACGAAAAAACTTGTTGGAACATTTTTTGGTTAGAATGGACCAAAAAATACAAAAACATGTTTTGTTTTGCGAGAAATCGCTGTTATGTAATTCCTCAACTTCTTTGTTTATAACAACCTTATCGACATCCGGATCAACTGTTACCCAAAAAATTCGTGTTCTACGGGCCAAAATACATAATAAAAACTTGGGTAAGTCCATCTGAATACAGGAGGCCGTTGTACCCCCCCTGGCGACAGGACTAATTGGAGTTGTACAATCTTCACGTATGCATGCCTGAAGACCTGATAACCAACTCTGTTCAGGACATGTCTGAAAAAATTAAGTGTTTAGTAAAGAGATACGGTGAACTTTTTGATATGTCTCAAGCTGAAATGAAATGCTTATTGAAAGGTGAACTACAGCTTTGGGAAATGCAATGGAAAGACACGGACGAATTTCCAAAAACAGCGCTGGACGCGTTAGACAGTTGTAACAGAGATTTGTTCCCTATAGTCAGCAAGCTACTTCTAGTCTTAGCTACACTTCCCATCAGCAATGCTTCTGCAGAGCGTAGCTTTCAATCTCTAAAGAGAATAAAGTTGTGGCTAAGAACACGGATGCGTCAAGACAGGTTGACTGGACTTGCTCTACTCCATGCCCATCGAGACATCCCTGTAGACCCAACGATAGTTTCAGAACGATTCGCCAAAAGTGGCCATCGAAAACTTGAATTCGATTTGTAATTACATTCTTTTTAAAACCTTATAACTTGTTATTTTATTACTTATAACCTAATAAAACTATTACAATGTATAATGTGAACCTCCTTTTTTCCATTCTAATAGACTAATTTGTATTGTATATTTATTGTAAATTTTAACATTTTAAAAGGTAAAATGTGTTTTGAGCTCTTTCAATTCAAGCGTAAAACTAACATTGTCAGACCAAACCTCTGAAGTTTGACGTTTGTTCGTGATAAAGTAAAACCACCTAAAGTGACAGTCAGTCCATATTCGGTCCATCAACTGTTCAAATGAATAAAATGCCTTTAAAACTCTCAAAATCTTGCCATATTTTTAAAAATTTTCCGGACCCCCTTTCCGGCTGGGGGGCTGCACCCCCCAGACCCCCCTGCAACAGACCATCGCCCCTCCCAAAATCTGACTCTGAGACCGCCACTGGGTCTGTTTCTAATAAGCAACAAGCTTGGGAAAATTGATATTACATTTTTGAGGATTTATCAATGTTCGAGGATTATTCGGAAGAACATATTTTGCTTTTTTTGAAATAAATGTCAACACAAAATTATTTATTTAAAAGTACAATTAGTAAACGAACAATTCGAAAAATTAAACGAAGACCCAGAGGTATTAGTTTCAATAACTGACGACGATGTATTTTCACGTATGCTGTTAATAATAGGGAACTTGCATAAATTTTTAAATATTAAAATAATATTAAAAAACATAAGGAAACATGATCTTAAAACGCTTGAGCGTTCAAGTATTACGTAACGGGATTTTTGAAGATTTTTGACCCCCCTCCCCCCTATGTAACGCAATTTTTGAATATTTTTGACCCCCCTCCCCCCTATGTAACGCAATTTTTGAATATTTTTGACCCCCCCCCCCCAACCTGCGTTACGTAATACTTGAACGGTCCCTTAAATAAGAAATGTATTGTTTGGAAATGTATTAAAAATATTCTTTATTTTACATCAAGCGTAATGTTACATATTACTATTATAAAAAGACGCCATGCATTTATTTTGAAAATATTACTATATGACATGACAGTTCTTACAAAGGACAGAAACTTGTCACTCACTGCTGCCAACACAACATTTCAAAGGTTTGTTCCCACAGTTCAGTGTACTCTAACACCCTTCCTCAAACCTGTAAAATGCTTGGTGGTGAAATAAAAATCTCAAACTAAATTTAACATTTTCACAAATTTTCAAAGTTTTTCATTAATTAATGCTTTATAGTAAACACATCTGCCGGTGAAAATCTGCCGGTAAACACATCTGCACATGAATTCACTTTTGACCGGTGAAAACAAACACATAATGTTTTACATAATAATCAAAATTATGATTATGTATAATTTGCAATTTGCAGTAGTATAAATATAGGATAGGAATGTGTTGCGATAACAGTAGCCGTTATTTTTTAACTGTTATTTCACTGAAGCTGTTTTACACTGTTACATCATTTTCATAATAACTGAAATATTCAAGTATAGTCCGTTTGCTTAACTCAGACACAACTAGCTAGTGATTTTTGTACCTAACTTTGCCAATTTAGTAAAATTGGCAAAAAATAATTACTAAATAGTTAATAATTACTAAATAGTTAGTAATTTGGAATTTTGGCAAAAAAAAATACGTACTAAAATAACTAGCCAGTTGTGTCTGAGTTTAGCGAACCGACTATAGCTGACTACTTTTTTAGTTATTGTAGCCCTATAGGAAGAAAACCTACCCGTGTCCTGTCTAGAGTTCACCTCCGTTTTTTAATTATTAACAATTTAATTTGTATGTAATTTCTACATAGATTACATAAATATGCAATTTTATTATAAATGTATTAATTAATAAAGGGTTAACTTTATTTAAATATTCCTTGAAAAAATTAATTTTTTCCAAATATCTATTTTCTTACTCATATCATTAATGATCATAGAAAAAGTTAAAGTTTATTTTAATAAATAAATTATTTTTATTAAATAATAATTTATTGAACATAATTTATTCATTAAAATATACCTTAACTTTTCCTTTGATTAATAATGATTAATAATTAATATCATTAACAAAAATGGGTTTTTGAGAAAAGATTATTTTTTCAAAAATTGTTTAAAAAAATTAGACTGTTTATTAATTAATAATTGTCTAGTCCAGACAAATTGAATATTTGTAATGTACACAAAAGTACATACAAATTGAAAGAAGAAATATCAAAATCCATTGAGTAGATCCCAAGATATAAAAAATGGTAGTAGTTTCAAGTTGATTTTTTAGTTTTTGAACTCGTGCATTTTTGGGCTCCCGCCAGGTAGCTGACAACTGTTTTAATTGTTGACCTATAGGATGAAAACCTACATGTTTCCTGCCTAAAGTTCGCGTTCGTTTTTTAATTATTAACAATTTAGTGCAATCAACGCAGAAGCTCCCCCTTCACTTACTATGACTAGTCATCATTTGAACTACATTTTTAAAAATTCGAGTAAAATATCATCTTTCCGAATACCTATCTAAGAAGATGTTTTCTACGGACAAAATTTTTTATGTTATTGTAAATGTTTATAAACTAATATTTTTTACTACACTAGATATTTTTTTAACTTTTCTTAATACATTTTGATAGTATCACTTTTCTACTTTCATTTGGCATACGCATCTTCATTATTTTCTGTCATTTGTTATTGCAAAACAAAGGTCTCTGGGATAAACAAATAGAATACCTAACTTTTAAACTAATTAATGGATCGGTCTCAAGTTTTGGAAGTTTGTTATGCACCCCAATACCCAAATTTGAGTAAAGTGAAACACTACAGTTCTAAGTTAGTTTTAGTAAAAGTTATTAATAAATAACGATTTTCAGTTATTTTGCAGTTTACGAAGCAACAAATTAACTTTTTGACTTTCAAAATCGTCATTTTGAAGGTTTTTCAATGTTCTAAAAAAATAAATTTTGTAATTTTGTGTCAACTATTTAGCTTTTTAATTGAGTGCAAAAAATGAAACAAATCGCGTTGATTGCACTAAATTGTTAATAATTAAAAAACACGAACTCTAGGCAGGAAACATGTAGGTTTTCATCCTATAGGTCAAGTCAACAATAACTAAAAAATAAGCTACCTTGATATTTCATTGTCCCGAACATGGTCTATTTCTTGCGCATTTCCCTGGCTGGAGACGACACGAATGTAATGTTATGTAGTTGTAATAATACAGTTTGAAAATCCCAACTCTAACTCGATTTCCTACTTAAGCTTTAGTTTCTGCAAATGTGCAATATTGCTGTGTTCAGTCAATCATCGTCTTTGCCGAGCTTTTGGCGGCCCAATAATCACTAAATTTATGACTTCCGTTTTTTTGGATGAATAGTCTTAGGTTTAAGATAACATAATGCTATGTTTGTTTTATTTTTGATATGAATGCAATTTCTTTTATTTAAAAACGAATGCCCACTTCTATTTCATTGATGGATGAATGATGAATATACATATTTATTTGGTATTCGATTTTAATTTTTAAATACAAATTTTTTTTGTACAGTATTTTTGCCGCCCCAGGGGCGTCATTTGATAGGGTTAGGGGAGGCAATTGCCCCCCCCCCGTAACTGAAAATGACCGATATTTATAAAACATACTTTCAATTTTGTTTATCATTACATCATATATAATGTATTATATCTGTGGCAAAAAGTTTATCTAATGCCATCCCCTCTTTGTGAACACACACACATATATAATGTATTGTATGACGCCCCTGTGCCGCCCTCTCACAATTTGCCGCCCTAGGCAGCTGCCTATATTGCCTAATAGATAAAGCAGCCCTGATTGTATGTATTATGTATGTATGTATGTTATCTATTCATAACATTTATTATAAATTACCAGATATTATTTGTATTCTTGCATAGTTCTACAATTAGTTTATTGTGAAATTTATAAATCTTTAGAAATTAGTATTTCCTAAAGAGCTTAAAACGCATAAGTAGATATCTACTATTACTCACGAGGGTTTTTCAAAAGAAAGCGATTAGGCTATTCTGGGGATTGTATAGTGCATTTTAATCGTCTTTAATTGAAATGATAAAGGTAAGTTTAATTTAACTGGACCAACTTGGGAATTAAAAATACAAGATCTTAAATATTTACTAATTAATGGGACAGATTTTGCAAATATTCTCGAAGCATTGCTTTCGCTTATGGCGAAATCATCTCCAAGAGACATAAATGTGTGCCGTGTTCTTTTTTGAGTTAAAAAAACAGATGCATTGTTTGTGTTTTACAATACATTTCCATTATTTGCAACGTATACAATTTAGGTCTGTATTGTAATTTAATCACTGCACACTTCAGAGACAACATTTTAAATTGTTTTGCTTCCTCTTCTTAAATTTTGCTTCTTTCATTGTACCAATAGTCATCACTACCGCTATATCCACTATTATCTTCAAATACAGAACGTCTTGATTCACTTTTTGTATCTTCAAATAATGTTTGCAAGTCTTTTATAGGTGAACTTCCTGCATCCTTATTATGTATTTTCAATGGCAACAACCCGACTGTAACACTCATTTGAAATTTACACTGAATATCTTTACTTCTGATTTTAATGTGAGTCTGTGTTGATGCATTATTCAGTTTTTAAGGTAAAGCTGTTTGACACTCGAACGTATTGTTTGTATAACAAATTTTATTAAAAATGGTAAATAAATATTACATATTAACGTCAAATATATTATATGTGTATCATACGTGTATCATATTATGTGTGTCGCGTAACTCTTGCACGGAGCGAATACAAACATGTTTTTATTAATTTCTTTTTCAGATATATTGAAGATTATAATAAGTCGTTATCTCTGGGATTACTAGCATACATAATGATATTTGTTATATCAAATTGTCTTAATTTGTTTATTGTTTCATCAGGGTATGTATTATATTAATTATGACTATTGACTGAAAATAATAACTCAAAAATTATTAAAGTGTGCACGCGCTAAATATTAGTTACAGATTAGGAAGTATGGTATAATTCGACTCAAGCCCTGACGTTCAATGTAAAAGTTTCCCTTCAGCAAGAAATTATTCTGTATAGTCCACATACTCGTATTGCTCAGTAAAGAGTTACACCATTTTAAGCGTCACCATTTACACCAGGAAATAATTTCATGTTAATGGTATGACAAGATAAGTTTCTTTGGTATTAAAGACATCAGAGAAACTAAAAAATTAAAATGTTGTTTACCAAATAAGGGACTACAACATAATATGAAATTTGACGTATACTTTTAAAAGTTGTCGTCCCTACAGGGTGTCTCAAACTTTTGTTTCAGTTAAAACACATGTTAAAGAATAAAATTGTATATTTTCTTTGTTTCTAAAGATATTAGGGACATTCAAAGGACAAAATGTTCACAGCATATACGACTACAACTCAATTACGATGTATACGTACATATTTGTGCCTTATACTCCCTACAAACTTAAACAAACTTAAACATAAACTGTGTCTTAAACTTAAACATAAGGAAAACATTTCTTTTCTTCCACTATGTATAAGCACGAAAAAGAAGTTTGAGTAAACCTTTCCCCAACTGCATAAATATTAAAGAAAAATCTAAAATGTTAAATAAAAATTAGCGGAATCTGTTAATCTGTTTACGAAAAAATCAAATATGAAAATGAGCATAATTTTCTATAACTTATGTTCAACTATTCTAAATGGAAAGACCAGCCACAATTTAACTAAAAAACTGATTTTATTAAAGTTTCGACTCCCACATCGGATGTCGTTGTCAAAATACAAAATATTACTAAATTAAACAAAAATGTTGTTCTAACAATAAAACACTTAAAGCGTTTGTTTTCTATACTTCCACAAAATTTATTACAACTATGTGACTACAGCTGTTTCAGCTTCATATTAATAATTTATTCATTATTTAAAGATGAATATTCGCTATAAACTATTTGTCACAATAAATAACACTGAAATGTTAACATTTTACCAATTTAGAATAAATAATGGTGTTAATTAAAATTAAGTCGCATTTTAATTTTCTAGTTAGAGCTCTCGCATACCCCTAATTTTACAATTCAAATTTGAAATTTTACCAGACAAATGATTTTGCCGAAAATTCAAAATATGCCACTAAATTTAATTTTTCATCCCCTTTTTAAATGCAAAATCCATTTTTTTTTAATTTAATGTACAGGGTGTTTTTTGGTTAGCAACATTTTTCCAGTATTTTTTAATCCGGACCTGGATTTTTTATAATTGTAAATAAATTGATTGATTGCACAGATTAGAGAATGTTCTAGTGGTAAATATAAAATAAATATACAGCGTGGTTAACAAGTTGTAAGTTGTATTTCAGTTTTTTTCTACTTCAAGCTCTCGCAATTCACATAGTTTCAGAAATCAGATTCAAAATTTTACCAGAAAAATCACTTTGCTGAAAATTCAAAGGATACCACTAAATTTAGTTTTTTTATAGTCTTTCCAAATGTAAAATCCATTTTAAAAAATATAATGTATAGGGTGTTGTTTTTGGGTCGGAAAATTTTTCCAATATTTCTTAATCCGAAACTAATTTTTTACAATTGAAAATACATTAATTTATTGTACACCTTAAAGAATATTTGCGTACTAAATATAAAATAAATATATAGTGTGGTTAAAAAGTTATGAACCAAATAAAAAAATGGCGAAATAGATAAAACACCCAGTATCTTGGTTATTAATAAAGTAAGACCCATTAAGTATGGTATTTTTGAGATCGCCAAGTGTCCCCTTTCTAGAGTTAACGTATGTTACTTTCCCAATGAAACACTCTGGGCCGGTTGTTCGAACGCTAATCAACAATGATCACTATCAAATATTTAATTACTGTCAAAACTGTCAATGTCAACTTTGGTTGGGTTGCTAAAAACATAATTGATTACAATTCTGAGACTATAATCAATTAATATAACAATAATTATTAACATAATTGACAATAAATCTCATAATTTTAATTAATTATGTTTTCAGAAACCCAAACAAAGTTGACATTGACAGTTTGGTGACAGTAATTAAATATTTGATAATGATAATTGTTGATTAGCGTTCGAACAACCGGCCCTCTGTATTATATGCATAAATTGAAGTAAAATAATACATATATAGTCCGTCCGCTATAACTTTTCCCATGCGGTATGATTCATTTTCAATCAAATTAAGTCAAAACATAAATTGAAACCAACGTCGATGTGTATGTACATCTTGTATACTGTATACTATATACTACACACATCGTCGTACGTTTCACTTTCTGTTTTGCCTTAATTTGATTGAAAATGAATAGTACCGCATGGGAAAAGTTATAGCGAACGGACTATAGGTTAATATTCTTAAAGTTCATATACGTTATTTATTAAAATTTCTAATTTACAGTTATTTTTGAACAGTTTTGATAGGTAATTCCTGGTAAGGTTTGCTTCAACACATTTTGTTTGACAACATTAATTGTGTTTGTATTGTGCATGTTACCATGGAAACGGCAATCATACATAATATATGGAAAACCGTAGGAGAACCCGTGAGAAAAAATATTTCTCACTGCAATGGCCAACTTTTTTCACTGTGTGAGAAATTGTTCGCTTTGAATGTATGTAAGTGTGAGAGAAGTTGCACATTGTATAGCATCCATAGAAAAATTACTTGGATGTTAATTAGCTTCTAGTTCACAAATATACGGAGTAGTTTATTATTGATTCCTAGCAACTAAGTAATATACAAATTTTAATAATTTTAGACCAGAAACAGGGGAAATAGTAAGAAGGAGTCTGTATCAATTTAATTTGTCAAATGAGTTTATACTCTTATATGCCATACCTGCCCAATTTTTGTCTACACAGGTAAGCATATTTTTATCACACTCAGCACAAATCGATTCATGCACAGTTTTACTTTTAATGGTAGGGGAGCCCAAGCGGGAAATTTTTGCAGTTACTCGAGCCCGTCAGATTATCATATGGGGAGAAACCTTGTACCCTGTAAATGTATTTCTACCATATATATTGGCTCTTAATACAGGGGAGTTCGTTAAGGGGAGTCCCAAAAAAATCTATCTTTAGATAAACTCGAAATCGTCAGATTAAGATAAGGTAAGTTAATTACATGCAAAACAGTGTATATTTCAATGATCTGACGATTTGATCGGAGCGTACGCAAATGGGTGATTCACAATGTTTCACAAAAATAGCGAATATTTCGCGAAACGAACGGAGGATCAAAAAACTAAAAAATACGTTTTTAACATTTTTCAAAAATCTATAGAGTGATACCAAACACCACCCCCCTTCACGGAGAGGGGTGGGGGTAAATTTAAAATTTTAAATACGAATCCCTTATGGTGGTTGCAAGGTTGCAACCCCAGGTGATGGGGGTGATTAACTTCGACACACTAAGTACGTATGTATATATATATATTTATTAACTCACTAAGTAATAACAGTAACGATGTAGTTGGTTTTGGATGGGTGTTACCTCGTCGAAACTTTAGCAAAGTCTGTTTCTGAATAATTTCTCTCATACCTTTTCTACGCATATCTAATGTGTATTTGTTTGTTATGATCTCATATTTTTGTGTAATGCGACCGTCAATTATTAATAACAGTATTTTGTCCACTTGCAGTTTTTACTATGCGTGACCTAGTTTACATAAATCAATGCCACCTACTTAACATAATCAAAACATTTAATGATTGTAATATTTACTTTAAGACTTTAAAAATTAAACCGATATATTATTTACTAATGAAATATACAATATTTTTATTTTTTGGATGCGAATTTAAATCCTTTTTGCACGATTGATCATTTTTGACTGTTTACCGTGACAGATTTTACGTCAGTAGGTGACATTTACTAGCAACTCGACGGTAAGTAATCCAACTCGACGGTAAGTACTCCAACTCGACGGTAAGTAATTCACTTACCGTCGAGTTAGAAAATCTCTTAATTTTAATTTATTTTTTGAAAGAATAAAGAAAACTAACGAATTAATTATTAATATTGAAACTTATGGTACAATTTGTTAAATTATTTAATGAAATCCCACTTGTTTGGGCTGTGGTTTCACTTCTAACAGAAACTCCTGCAGAATCGCATACATTAGTAGTATTACTAGTATTTCACAATATTTTTTCGGCAAAATCTATCTTATTTTGAAGAGAATCTTCTACATAGCTTTCTGCCACTGTCGATGAATGCCAACCTCCATGACGCTTTAATCTGAGGACACCAACGCCTTTATCAGCCAAAAGCGTTGCTGATGTCCTCCTGAACGAATGGCCAGTATAGTTCTCGGGATTAGGCAAATTTAAGAATTTGGCAATTTGAGAAGGCCAGCCCCGATTGTCCCTTTCCCTATTACTTGAGCACAACATTTTCCTTTGGCGTATCTTAACCCTTAACTACAGAGATCCGGTATTTTTTACCGGCGGGCATTCCCAAAATGTGGATTTCATGGTAACCTCACGACTTACAAGTTCATGTGTCTCTGTACCTCTCGGGTAGTTTGTATAACAATGCTAGTCAAAGCGTGTAGTGTGTATTGTCAATATTTTCTTTTCTAGCACACATCAAAAATCTTAACCGGTAAAAATTACCGGATGTCTGTTTTAAGTAAGTATTTTTATATGAATACTATATTTGTAAATCTGAAATATTCATATTAATTTTTTATGTTTTTAGGAAAAAAGTAAAGAAATGGACTGCGGAAGTCATCCTGGACCTTCAATGAAGGTTAAATTTGACGATAAAAATTTTGAGGCCACTTTGCAAAAATGGAATTGCCATTTAATTCTGTGATAATTTTACCCCTTGCAGATTTTTTCTCATGGATGTAAAAATTTTTGTAAATGCTATTTTATGTTTCCTTTGTGACTCTGTGTTACGTTTATTTGTTAAAAAAAAGTCTAAATTTTTGTTCATAGCATTTATGGCCGTTTGTTTCAATAGACCAAAAATGTTACCAAAATTCTGGTTTAATAGATTATTCTTCAAAAATCTTGTATTATATTATTAAAATCACTCATTTTTCTCATATCTAGAGACTCCAGAAAAACTCGTAATGCGATTTTTTTTGTTTTTTATTATTAACTTTATATTTTGACCCTATTTTATAATGACCGGTAAAAACTACCGGGGATCTGTAATTGCGTGCCAATATTGGGATGTCTGTAGTTAAGGGTTAAGAACAAATGATTTGATTTTACTTGTAATGGACGAAGTTTTATACACTTTTGCAGAATTTCTAAATATGGAATTTTATCGTCTGGTTTATTAACGACTGTAAAAGTACGCTGGATATTCGTTTTTGTATTGGGTACTTTTACAATCATTAAACCATCGGTTTGTTGGATGTAATTCATAGTAATATTATATAATTCTTCTCTTCTACAGGCACCAGATATTCCCAATATCATTGCGACCTACAAATTATGAAAAAATCTTCATTAGAGTATTTCTTTTACCTAAACTAGCTTATATTACCTTGTGAACTAGAAATTCTTCATCCGGTGCCTCCATCAGAAATTTTTCAAATTGCTCCCGTGTAAAAATGCTCGCTTTCTTAGGCCTATAGCCAACATTTTTTCTCTTCAAATACGCGATCAAAGTTGAAAACTTGGAAATAGCAATGCCATCATAAAGAAAAACGGTGGATTGAATCATTGAATATTCTGCCCAGAGGCTTCCAGGAGCTTTCAACTGCATATTATGTCTTTGAACGAAATATGCCAATAGAGTCTTTTCTTCGATTCTTAAATTCTTGCCTTCGCACCATTTTTTAAGTTTGGTAGGTATTTTGATAACGGATTTTGGATTTTTCGGGAATAATTGCGGAACACCCTTCTTCCCAAGCCCGTTCAATTTCTTCAAATTCACTTTCGCTCATATTTTAATTTATAATAATCAAAATTGTACTTAAAATTATTGACAACTAAATAAAAACTCAATTCTCCATTGTTGTTATGCACCCTAGTTACTACCTAACAACCAAAGTATCTATCTTGATAAAATGAATGAAACTAGTCAATATGACGAAAATGTTTAATTTTATAATTTATAATGGTATCAATCGTGCAAAAAACGTTATAAGCATGTCGAACGTTAAGGGTAACCGATCTCGGACAATAATTGGACTCGTCGCTCCGCTCCTCCTCCAAACAATTGTCTTCGATCGGTATAAAACCCTTACCGTTCTCCATACTTAATATACTATTACACCCGAGATATTTCGCGAAAAAAACATCAGATCAAAAAACTGCAAAATACACGTATTCAATTTTTTTTTGTGAAAAATCTATCGAATGGCACCAAACACGACCCCCCATGGAGATGGGGCGGGAGGTTACTTTAAAATCATAAATACGAGCCCCCAATTTTTATTGCAGGTTTGGATTTTTTACGTAAAATAAACAACTTTTATTCGAGAGATTTTTTCGTACTATGGACAGATGGCGCTATAATCGAAAAAAGCGATTGTTGCAAATGGAAAATTAAATTAAAAAATGGAAAGTCTTCATTTAAATGGAAAACTTTACTTTTTTGGTTTTAGGGCCTACTCTTCACAACTCAATAGGTCCCCATAACGCTCGAGTGACTGCAGATTTATATTTTAAAATTAAAAATTGAAGCTAGGTACAAAAAAACGGCAGTGGAAAAATTGAGTTTGTTTTTCACAAATGAGATGTATAAATGTTTTTATTTTCTTTGGTATTTTGCTAATGTTTAAGAGACTTGATAAATTAAAAATAGGTATCAATCTTGTTTAATTTTACTCCTTCAAGGAGTAAACACAAACCTACACTTGTAAGTGTGTTAATGGAAACATTTTTTATGTCGGTCTGTGAGACGGATGTTAGGTTTAATGTTCAGAAAACCTATATTAGTTGCGGAAGGTTAACAAGAAGCTCTAGCCCTGAGAAGATGATCAAAATTCTGAGAACAACTGTATTGGCACCAAACGGCAACAATCGAAATAGAGCACCGAACGTCCAAAGATACACGAATCTGACGCAAAGTGCGAGAGGGTTGCAGGCAAGCAAGCATTGTGATTTAACCCAACCCGTGAGACTTGTTCATCCTTTATTAATTATGTTCGGACGTAACAATTCATTGGAGCGAAGTGTGTTAACCCGTGTCTTTGACAGGAGCCACTCCACCCCGCTCCAATGCTCCAGGTTATCCCTTTTCCCCCCATAGCACTCTGATGCGCGATGGGGGCACAACTATCAGCCAAATGCTCTTCACATTAAAATCCTGGGTAATAGGATTCTAATGTGGTGCCCTAATCGGTTTGAAAATTTAGGCCAGCGTGATGCGCTTTGAGCCTTTATCTGCTTGTGAATTGTCCGCGGTACTGTTTTATGCTTGCTTGGGTTCCAGGCTTAAGGCCTGGTCCCAATTTGTTAGTTACTAATAAGTATTATGTCTATTTTTGCTTACCTTTGTTTTGTCGCGTTTGTTGTTGTTGTTTCTTTTTTAGAGTTACGAACTGTCGTCTTTTGTTGTTCTGTATACTTATTCCACTATTTTTTGTTTTGGTCTCTTGTGCTTCCATCGGTGGAAAGCGTCGTACCCTAGCATCTCACGCAATATGGAGCTTGGGTGATTCTCTAATTCTGGGAATTTTTTCCTGGCTCTTTCTGTCATGGTGTCTATGAATCTAATTTGTTGCAGGTCTCTGAAGAGGTGTCTCTCTGCTACGTATCTAGGTACGTTTACAGCTTCCCTTAGGCTGTTGTTATGTGCCGCTTGTATCTTCTTTTTTGTTGAGTTGCATACCTGCCCCCACGCGAGAGATGCGTATGTCAGGATCGGGATTATTCTGCTATTTATTAGTCTTAGCTTTGTTTTTGTTCTTAGTTTGATTTTTCTACCCGTTAGTCCTCTTATTGACGCTTTTGCGGCGTTTGTTTTTCATATTGTGTCATCTACGTGTTTTTGGAATGTTAGTCCTTTGTCCATTATTACGCCTAGATATTTTGCGTTGTCTTTCCACTCGATGGGATTATTTTGTAGAGTTAGTTATTCGTCTGGCTGTTCTCTTCTTTTCTTGAACATTACCGCTTGTGTTTTCTCTGCATTGATGGCGATTTTCCATTTTAGGCACCATTCTTCAATGTCTTCTAGAGCTGCTTGTAGGTTGTTTACCGTTACATCTATATTTCGATGTTTGGCCGCTATCGCTGTGTCGTCTGCATAAAGGCTCAACATTGTACCAGGTGTTCTTGGTATGTCTGCGGTGTATATAGAGTACAGTAGAGGCGACAGGACTGCTCCTTGTGGCACCCCTGCTTCTGGTGTTCCGAGTTCTGACAAGACTTGTCCTATCCGAAATCCGAACCTCCGTCCGCGTAGGTACGATTGGATCAATCTCGTTATTGCCTCCCCGTATCCATATTCTCGCATTTTGTATATTAGGCCTTTATGCCACACTCTGTCAAAAGCATTGCTAACATCCAGGAAAGCTGCACTTGTGTATTGTTTGTCGTTGAATCCAGCTGTTATGTACTCTGTTAGTCTGAGTACTTGCAGTTCGCTTGAGTGTTCAGCTCTGAATCCAAATTGTGCCTCTGGAATGATTTCTAGTCTTTCCGTCTCAGTTTGTAGTCGGCTTAATATTACTCTCTCGACTATTTTGCTGATTGCTGGTAGCAAGCTTATCGGCCTGTAGTTCTGTGGAAATGTGCTATCTTTGCCAGGTTTTGGAATCATTATGACATGGGCCTCTTTCCATTGATTCGGGAATTTTTTGTACCGTAGTATCCCATTTATTATGTTGGTTAGGTGTACTATCGCTCTCGCCGGTAGGTATTTTAGGGCTCTGTTCGTTATCTTATCTGGGCCTGGTGCTTTCTTCGGTGAACATTTTCTGATGTGTTCATTTATTTCTGCTGGTGATGTTGGCAGGATTTCTTCTTCTACCGGGTTTACTGGTGTGTTCCTCTGATTGTCTACTTCAGCTATGAAGTCCACATCCTCGTTGTTGTCAAAGTTTAGTCTGCATTCTCTTTCGAGTGTGGACTTCATTGCCTCTGCCTTTTCTTCGATAGTATACACTATACCTCTTTCGCTGTATAGTGGTGGGATAGGTTTTCTGTCGTTTCGGAGAATTCTTTGCAACCTCCAAATATTTTTCATATTTGGCCCTTGTTCGTCCGTTTCTTGTACGTATTTATTCCACGTTTCGCTACGGTGTTCTTTTAGTGCTTCTTTGACTTCTCTTGCTAGCCTATTTGCTCTGCTTTTGTCCATTTGATGTCCAGTTCTTCTGGCTCTTTGTTTGGCTCTGTTCTTTTCCCGAATCAAGTCTTTTATCTCTTGTGTTATTTCTTTGAACCTTCCCGATTTTGTTTCGACTTCTTCCTCTGTAGTGCTGTTTCTTAGTGCTTCTTGTATTATTCGTTCTAGTTCAAGCACTTTTGTTTCTATCTGTTCTGGGCTATTTATTACTGGAATGGCGTTTATTCCTTGACTCACCAGTCTTTTAAAGTTAGTCCATTTTGTCTTCTTTTTGGTGAGAGGGTTGCGTCTTATCACCGTTACTATTTAATCTCTATTCGGAAATAGTAGCAGCCAATTTAAACCAAAAACTAAATTCTATCCAGAACCTAATAAATTTGACCACGCAATAATCTTTAATAAATATTTTAGACACTAGAAACAGAAGAAATTGCTTTTGACACGAAATGGTACAACACTACTTGTAAAGATAAAAAGGCATTTATTTGGATGGTCAGTTCAGTAGCTAGAAGAGAAGTAGCGTTAAATGCTGGAAAAATTTTGACTATAAATTACGAATTTTCTTTAAAGGTAAGGATTACCTTTTTTTAAATTTTGCTGAAATACTTTCAATTTTTTTTTCAATTATAAAAGTGTAATTGCATAATATAACATAATTTTTAATTCCAAACAATTTTCTTTGTATTGTGAAATATAAAGGTACTTTACTCTTGAGCAAAATTCATATTCTTGAAATATCCCGTATATTGTTGAGAAAATTTGGTATCTCATGGTTGCATCTTCGGTTTTAGGCTTCTAGAACTATTATCAACCATCAGATTCACTTTCATAATTACTGTCGTCGCTATCCTCATTCGGATGGTGAATTATAACAGGATTAACTGCTTCAATGCGACCTTCACGAATCCATCATTATTCAATTAAGTCTTCACTTTTTTCCCACATTTAAGGAGTAAGTCAGGGCTATAAATTTTAATATTTCAAAGCAAATATTTTTCAACCTAATAAAAATATTAAAAATATTGAAAAATATTTCCAACAGATATTTAATTGAAAACTTATTGGGCCATTTTCCTGTTAACACCTCCATGGCTTCTAAAAATTGCAAGCCAGATGGATGTTGAAGCGAAGAACACAAGAGGGAATTCAAAAACTTACTTTTTTAATAAACTTTTATACTATTGTACAAACGAAGTTCTTACTTCTGTATGATTTTTTAATTATTGTATACAGCCAGCCACTGGGATTTTCCCATTGATTTTGTTTTTAAAAATAAAAATCGACTTGTGTCGGCATTTCCTTAAAATCTAATAACTACTGCCAAATATCGAGGTGGACTCTTTTCTTTTGCCCACCCTGTATATATAAAAAATATAAAACAAAAATACCTTTCTTTAAAAGAATTAATACAAAAATTAACAATAAAAAAAATATTAAAATATTATGGCATTTTCTAAGTGATTTTAAGTGAGGGCCTTCAAAAATTTTTCAATGTTGAATGTTAGATCTTAAAAATCTTCATTTCTAATTCTTAATTCATTGAAAATAAATGTCTTATCATAAGCCGTGTATAACTTTGAAAACTGTAGCAAACGCTAATTTTTTTAGAAATTGAAACAGAGATAATTCAATTTTTATGATTAATCGCTGGTGGGCGACAATTTTCATTGAAAACTTGTTTACTTTAATGTACCTAAACGGCTAAAGACAAAAAATTGATTTTTTAATATGATTTTGTTTAAAATTTTTGTTTACCCAGTATATAAAAACTATATTTTTTGATATACTGATTTTATCCACAGGACAATTTTTTGACGTCTTGTAGATTTCAAAGCAAGAGAAAAAAGCTAAAACAATAATTACTTTACCTAATATGTAGCCACTTTTGTATAAATATAGATAGGTTTAAAATAATGGAAAAAATTCAATTGAGAACAGGCCACTTTGGAGAAAAATCTCGAGAGAGGTCGATTTTTATTTTTATGTTTTTTTTTTTGACATATTTACCATAATAGTGACGTCATTCATTTCATTTGAGCGTGATGACGCAATCGATGATTTTTTTAAATGGAGATAGGGGTCGTGTGGTAGCTCATTTGAAAGGTTATTCAATTCTCTATTTAGTAATATAAACATTACCATCATTATTTATACAGGGTGGCCAACAAATAATTTTTGAATTAAATTAATTGACGCAAAAAGAAGAATTTATGTAGTTTATTTAACTCAAAATACATTTAACTGATGTCAGAGAATATAAAAAAATGTTTATTTCCTAAATAAACATTTTCGCTTAAATTAAATGTCAAACAGCGACCAACCTGAATCTTGGCAGTTAGATCATTTTTATTGAAGCGAAAAGCCATGTTTATTTAGGAAATTAACATTTTTTTCTGACAGTAGTAAAATGTATTTTAAGTTAAATAAAATACATACATTCTTCTTTTTGCAACAAATTATTTATTAATTAAAAAATATTTTTTTGGCCACCCTGTAAAAATAATGATGTTAATGTTTATATTACTAAATAGAAAATTAAATAACCTTTTAAATGAGATACCACAAGACCCCTATTCCCATTAAAAGAAATCATCGACTACGTCATCACGCCCAAATGGATGACGTCATTATTCTGCCGTGCTAGGCCCAAAGGCGGTAACTATCATTTGAGAAAATGGTGGCAAAATCGATTTCAAAATTAAATGCTAAATTTTTGGCCCGTTAGGGATTTATGGACTAACTAATAGTTTTTATGCAAGGATATATGCCCCAGTTTATTAAGGGGTTCATTATTGATATTTTAAAACAAAGTTTTATATAAAAAAAGGTAGATACCGCTAAAACGTTTTATCAAAAATTACTATAAATTTAAGCCTGTTACCGGTATGTGGTTTACAGTTGTGATTGATATGAAATAACAAGCTTTTCTGTGAATTAAAGTTTATTAAATTGAAACAATTAAAGTATTATTAAATATTATTATTTGGTTGAGTCACAATATGACAACAACAAATTGACAATATTTAGTTATCGCTATTTCTGTTTTCTTTCAAGAGTCAATAAATACATACATTGGTTCAGTAATAATAATGTTCTATTTACGATAAAATATAGACAACTAAATAGACAACCAAACAGCATATCTTGTGTCTGATACATACAAAAACTTATTTAGTATTACAATCGTATTACCTCATAATTAATATTTTTTATAAAATATTTTATAGTGCGTCTAATAATTTGGCCAGAAACTGTATACAACGAAAAAAAAACTGAATGTGTGCAGATTGTTATCAGATGTTAGACATTTGATGTTAAGAGTTTTAAAGAATCCTTCAACTATGAATTTAAACCATACTTTCACTTTCTCAGCTATATTTTTATTTTGTTTCTTAGCGACAAAGATTTCTTATCTTACGACATACAATTATAGAGCTTTAAGCTTTATAATGATCGCCGACACCGACCCTATTATTATTATGCAGGTTATTTTTAAGAGGATCGGTACGTATTTTCGGCTGCAATGCTATTCAAATGGGGATTCATTTTTTTCGAATCCTGAGAAAACTAATAAGTATTTTTGAAAAATTTAAACTCAGAATGAAAGATCACGTTATTAGCGAGGGCCGAAAGTCCCTGAGAACTTCTATAATGTTTATTTTAATAAGTTATAGGGGTGAAAAACTAAGAGAAAATTTAGTGTGATTTTTAATTTCAAATATATCATTTAAAATAAAATTTTTATTTATTCTAAGGGACTTTCGGCCCTTGATAATAATTTAGTATTTCATTCTGCGTTTAAATTTTTCAAAAATATTTATTGCTTTTTTCAGGATTCGAAAAAAATAAACACAATGCCGTGGTAATATTTTCCAAATCTATCTTTGTCTTACAACGCACTCAGCCGAATATAATATTGTCAGTCAGACACTGACAATCAGTGACAATTTTAAATATTTGACATTGCATCGGGAATATGTTGAGTTATTGATTAAATTTTATTGAAATATAGTGTATTTGATAAATAATTGATTTAAGACGTGAACTTAATTAAAAGTTATTTATTGTGTATTATTTGTGGAAGATCCAAGCAGAGAATACATCAGGATAATATATTCTGTGATCCAAGTATTTTGTTGTTAAAGATGTTCAAAATTGTAAGCGTTCCATAACAATATATTAAAAAATCACTTTAACACTTTTCCTCTTTTCTCGATTGAGTATTAGTCTTTGTTGTACAAATAAATTATTACAATCACTGAATACATAGTTAGTGAAAAATTATCACATTTATTAACGTAATTAATAATTTCCAATTATAAAAATAACAGTTATCCAAGAACATTCAAAACCCATCTCTTTAAATTAATGATGACATTTTCAAGTAGAATGAAATTCTAGTAATGTTTACATATCCATACCAGTGTGAATTTTACTACGCGTAATTTGCCGTGTAAAGACAGAAAAAGTAGGGATACACGTAAAATATTTGCGAATTATGTACCCATAGCCCTAATCTCACTTTATATTTAATAAATGCCATAAGTAATAAAATAGTATTGTGTATTTCACAATATTATATTCGGTAAAAAAACGTTTCTGACAGTAATTAGGGTAAATTTTGACAATTTATCAGTTGTATTGTACAATCTATTTATATGTAATGATTAAAATATGATCACATTGTCTTTCAGACCGAAAGATACCTAATTATGGGATATATAAGATTTTTAAAATATTCAAACTGCTCTACTAAAAAGTTGCTTAAAATTACATAGTGTAGTTTGCTTCCGAGGTCCAGAAATATTATCGACAAAACTCTGATTCAAAAACAAATTTAATAAAATTGATTCATAGTTTTGAATACATCATTAATTTATAAACAAATTTTTGTATCATTAGCCAGGTATCTGACGCATTCTTATAAAATTTATCAAGGAATAAAGCCAGCATTTTTGTATAAAACTTAGGTAAAGGGATGCAACCAATGGGACTGCTAATCCCATGTACGACCAACAAAGGGTTAATTACATAAAACTTTAAGTATGAAAGAAACCTTGCGCCTATACAGGCTGAACATAATTTTTTCCACCTCTTGTAATTGTTTTAGAATAAATTGTTCTCTTTCTATAATATTGTCTTCAGTGGTTTCACCTCGTGTTTCACAACTCTTACTCGACTCTACTTGATTTTCTAAAAAAACATAAAATATTTTAAGTCACTTTTTCTAAAAATGTTTGTGGACAGCGTGTGGATATATTATAAGGACTTTAAAACCTAATTAAAAAAATAAAAAATATTTTTTAACCATGAAAATCTCTTACTGCCTAATTCAAGATATAAATCATCAACAGAAAATAAATTTCAATAGATATAATAATCTCCAAAAGTTCTTACCATCCTCGCTAATTATTCCTTTTACTAACACATCTCTTTTAATTAACACAATAATAATAACCATGTAAAGTTAGGCGGAATTTACTTTGCAATACTAAGGCGATTTGGCGGTTACTAAATGTAGGCGTAGCATTTTTGAAAGTATATTAGCGGTAAGTGCAATATGCTAAGATATATGGCAGGCAACTGTAGCAGATACCGTCAAAACGCCATAGTATTTAACATTTGCCGCCAAATGGCTTAGTATTTAAATTGAAAAGTGTAGATACCGCTAACAAAATTGCAATTTTATTTAAAATATAATGCTCCTACAACTCAAAAGACTTTGTAAATATATTCTAAATACCCTGTTCTACATAGAAATATAAAAATCTCATTTTCGATAAAAATCAGTTACCGCCTTTGAGCTTAGCACGGCAGTATTATGGCACACATGTCAAAAAATCGTAATTTAAAAATCAAAATCGATTTGTGGGATTTTTTTCAAAATTGGCCTATTCTCAGAAAAATGAATTTATCCCGTAACTTAGAATCTCTCTGTATATGGATTTTAAATCTGTACATTTACCTTAGAAATCCTATTTTATCAAAGAAATACATAAATATTTCATAAAAAACCTCGTCTGTTTCTCCAGTTCATTCAAAAATACAATAACTCAGATTTTACAGAAAAAAATCAATGCTTTCAGAGTATCCTTTAGTGGCTTCAAATATAACCACTAACCGTTAAAGGGTTAATACTTGAATGTTAATACTTCCAGATTTAGCCATACGGCTCACACTCCCTCTAAGGTCAAAAATTGACTCATCTCAGATACCTACCGTATCAAAAGGATTGACCTCTGGTGGGACTCCTTCCACGTTATCGAGCCCTAGGTGACTTGGTATGCAGGGGTATCTCCCAAAAATGTTCGTACACTTCTGGCCGTCGCGAGTAGTACAGCTTTCTGTATTGTCTTATAAATATGTTCATTCAGACCCAGCTTTTTGATGCTTTCGGGGATGGTCTTCGGAATGACTCCAGTAGTAGACATACTAATCGGTATTGTCTGGGTACTTTGCATTCTCCATTGTCTCCGTATTTGAATTTCCAGATCTCTATACTTGGCGATCTTTTCAGTAAATTTACTACGTAGATTATTGTTGTTAGGTATCGCCACATCAATTAATGTTGTTTGTCTTGTTAATTTATTAACTAGTACGAGATCTGGTCTATTATGCGCCACTGTTTGGTCTGTGAGTACAGTGCGGTCCCATTATAGCTTGCAGTTGCAGCAAATGCCTAACAGCCCCCGGTAATATGCTGGATTATTTCTTGGACTTGACATCCATATCGGCATCTGTCGTTTTGAACCTGAGGGTCTTTGACGATATATTTCAGGTAATATCTGGTTGGTATATCCTGATCCTGAATGGCCAGTAATGATCCCTCCGTTTCAGGAAACATCCTTCCTGATGTCAACCAATAGTTTGACGCTGTATTGTCGACATAGTCTTGGCTGACCTCATTGGGATGTCGCCCGTATAGAGGTTTACCCACCCAGGTGCGCATTTTTTCGTTTTTAGTGAGGTGGTTTATGCGCATTTCTTGTTCCCTCAGTTTGATCGGTGTTGTGTCATCTACTGCACAGATAGCGCGATGTAGAGTAGATGTCTCAGCCTGCATCTGAAAATAAGTTCTTAAGTTAGCAATTTGTTTGCCTAATTGCTCACCTGTATCCATAAGTCCTCTTCCTCCTAAATTCTGTGGTAATGTCGTTCTTTCTACTGCACTTTCGGGATGGTGTTCTGTGCCTTTGTGAGGTGCGTTCTTACTTTTCGATGAAGATTTTTTGTGTCCGTTTTTGTCCGCTTAACAATGCCAAATGAGTAGCTAAGCGCGGAACATGCGTAGGTGTTTAGTGCCTTAAACAAATTTCTACTTTTAAGGTGTGAGCGAAGCAGCTGTTTTACCCTTCGTATAAACTCAGTAGTTATCTCGGGTATGACTCGTTTCGAATGAAAATAACATATAACTCTGGACCTATAGTCCGTCCCACCTTGACTTTACAGTATAGGGAATATAGGCAATACAGCCTTTATGAGAGTTTTTAGCGCGGTGATGCCAATTTTATCAAAAAGAATTTGTATTCGAACATTAGAGAGATTCAATTAAGGCTGTTTTAGAAAGGCAATCTACAATTTTAGGATTCATATGCGTCATAACTATAGTATATCAAATAAACTTAAACGCATACGAAACCCAAAAACACACAAACATATCGTATAGTCAAAAAAATCAGCAACGATATAGAAAACAAGAGGTACTGTAGTCTTTTCCAGATATCAGCCAAGCATTTGACAAAGTGTGGCATATAGGACTCCTCCATAAGCTGAAGAAAAATCTTCCTTATCTATATTATTAAATTATAAAATCGTATCTGACAGATCGCTTTTTATTAGTTAAACAACAAGAAGCTCGCTCAGAACTATTTAGAACAAAATCCGGTGTCCCACAAGGTAGTGTACTCGGTCCTTTACTATACCTGTTATTTACTGCTGACCTACCTACAACTAGATTGACAACAGTCGCAACATTCGCAGATGACACAGGTATTATCGCATCTCATACAGACCCCCAAAGAGCTTCGCATGACTTACAAGCCCACTTAAATAAAATAGAAAAATGGTTAAAAAAATGGAAACTAAAAGCTAATGAAACAAAATCGATCCACATGACATTTACCATACGAACAGAGAGCTGTCCACCAGCATACATAAACAACAAACAATTAGTACAAGTAGATACAACCTGGGCATACCTCTAGATAAAAGACTAACATGGAGAAAACACATCTTCATTATAGTCCGTTCTTTAACGGTAAAATATTGCAAAACCTCTAAATTTTAAAGAACCGCTTGGATTGAGATGAAATTTGGCATACACATAGCTAACAGGTCAAAGAAAAGAAGTGATATTGTGCCGATAATATGTGCTTTTGCCCCGGGGGCGGTTTTCACCCCCTCTTGGGGGTGAAAAAATATTCATCCAAAGTAAGTCCGGAAATGGATAAACTGACTAATTCTAAGAAACTTTTGTTCTATAGAGTTTTTTCACTAAGTCAATATTTTTCGAGTTATTTGCCAGTGAATATGTTAATTTTTTCAACAAAATAAAAATAACCAATGCTTTTAGACGGTTTTTTGCAAATAACTCAAATGTTAAGTATTTTGTCGAAAAAAGATTCTTAGCAAAAATATAGCCTGTAAAATATTTAAAAAAAATGGTGTATACGTCACGTCTGCATACCTAGTAAAAGCAGAGTTATAGCTAATTAAAAATAGGTTCATATTCGTAAAATTTAAAATGGAATACTTTAATGTGAAATAACCAAAAATGAAGCACATTTCGGGGAAAACTTATTAAAACTTATTTAAAGTGTTTACAAAAAGCTTCATTTTTGTTTTATAAAAAAAATTTCTAGCATCAAAAGTAAACAAGTTACGCTCAAAATAA
The DNA here is from genome assembly GCF_917563875.1 of Diabrotica virgifera virgifera. NCBI lineage: Eukaryota > Metazoa > Arthropoda > Insecta > Coleoptera > Chrysomelidae > Diabrotica > Diabrotica virgifera. The sequence continues at coordinate 191,833,802 of NC_065450.1, read as the reverse complement.
AGTTAGTCCCTTTTTTTTTGGTAAAAAAATCGGGAAAATCACCCCCTAATTAGTATCTCAAATGAACTTAATCGTTACGAATTCACAAGTTTCTTGATTAGCGTATGTATTGTTTACATGATCTGTAAGTTTCATCGGTTCAAAGTCCTTATTTTTGAAAGGGCTGTAGTTAAAAGGGGTTGAACGAGTCACTGATCACGAATGTATGCAAATTTAGAAACATCAAATCTAAATCAATTTTTGTCTAACACAAAAACAAAAAAATACATGATATCGACGCTGTCAAGCCAAAACGGCATAAACGACATTAACTTGATTTTTCAGGAAACACAAAAAACTGATTATTTTTATTTTTACCAATTCTGCTTATCTGCACAGTGATTCAAAAAAATTGGTGATTTTTTTTTCAAATTTTAATATATTGTGAACATTAATGTGGCTGAAAATACTGTCTGTTGGTATCGTTGTAAGGTTAGTCAATATGGCGCTTAAAAGGGATATATGCCATTAATGAAAAAAGAAACGAAAATCAAAAATTGTCGTTTATGCCAACAAGAAAAATGATGATATTACGAAGATTTTTGATAGGGTTTATTTTTTATTAATCAAAAATACATTCTAAGTTAAAAACAAAACCTTAAATTCTTTAAACATGTTTTGGTGCTAGGATGAAATACTTAAAAGTAAATATGAAATACTTAAAAGTGGATATCTAATAATAAGTAGTGGACTCTAATTCATAATCACTGTCAATATTTGGTTCAACATGCGTATTGATTTGATTGCTTGTATTTTCCTTATTTTGATCACTACTTATACCGTCATCCAAACCATTATCTGCTGCTAAGTTGAAACATGATGTGAGATCGTGACCAAATATTTCTTCTCTACTGCAACGTCTGGTGGTTCCTCAAAGATGATAATGTCATTGCAATGTTGGCATTATAAATGTCATAAACCTCTAAGGGAAATATAGGGGGATTATTGTCAGTCAGTATATCATTTTGTACTGATTCGGTATATGTTTTATTTTCATTTAGTAAGGTCATTATTTTTTTTAATTCTGCTATTCATGTGCAACAAAAAAATGGCATAAACGTCAAAAATCGATCGCCATTTTTAGCTATATAAAATTGATTTGAACTCTATGCTGTAATACAAAATGAATTGTTCATCACACTAGTACAAAGTTACAATAGAATATTTTAAAATAAACTTTTTATTTGCGCAATTTTTAAATAAGAAACCTGCATAAGAATACCATTGAGGAATGGCACTTGTGTCAACCACGATGTAAATATGTGGTTTTGGCATAAACGCCTCATAGTTTTTAAAGAAATTCAGTGTGTTTACGCTTCAAAAATCAATACAAATTGAAAATATTGCAAAGGTAGATAATACTATGTTACTTATCCATCAAAATTGTAAAAATACATACCTTTACTATTATTACTGGACCGAAATGTACACAATGATAATCTTACGGGCACTGGCGATTATGTCAATCGGTGTTCACGTCGGTGTTCACGTGCGGGACTAGACTGGCGTTTATAAAAATTTTAAACCTATATTACACCTATTTCACTTTTTCTGCGGTTATTCCGCGTTGACTCTCTAGTGCGGAAATTAAAATCCTAATTTTTAGTGCAGCTAACTAAAAAGTGGTCATTTTGGTGTTTATGCCGTTTTGGTTTGGCAGCGTCGATATTCAGAAAAGCAATGCTGACTTTTTTTGTTTTTTGAGATTTTTGGTATCTCTAACAATTTTTAAGTTATTTTGAAAAAAATCATATTTTTCAAAATTAAAATTTTTAAAAATCTCATTTTAAAACCAATTTTTTTCAAAAATAAGCACTTTGAATAGATGAGACTTACAGATCATATAAACACAACATAAGTAAAATAATTTATGGAGCGGTAACGATTTATTTCATTTAAGTTGCTAATTAGAGGGTGGTCTTCTCGATTTTTTTGTCAAAACAAAAAGGACCAACTTTATTTTGAGCGTAACTTGCTTAAGTTTAACGATAAAAACATTTTATAAAAACAGAAATAAAGCTCTTCTTAAACACTATAGAAAAGTTATAATAGATTCTCCCCAAAAAGTGCTTAATTTTTTGGATATTTCACTTCAAAATATGCTATTTGAAATTTGGTGAATATGAATCTATTTTTCATTGGCTATAACTCTGGCTTTACGAGGTCCAGAGACCTAACGCGTACACCATTTTTTTACGTTTTTACAGGCCATATTTTTGCTAAGAACGTTTTTTTCGACAAAATACTTACTTTTTGAGTTATTTGCGAAAAACCGTCTAAAAATGTAGTTATTTTGTTGAAAAATGAAAATATTCACTCGCAAATAACTCTAAAAGTGTTGACTTTGCGAAAAAGTTCTATAGAAAAAAAGTTACTTAAAATTAGTCAGTTTATCAATTACCGGACTTATTTTGGACTTATATTTTTTCACCACCAAGAGGGGGTGAAAGTCACCCCCAGGGCAAAAGCACACATCGGCACAATATCACTTTTTTTCTTTGACATGTAAGCTATGCGTATGCCAAATTTCATGTCAATCCAAGCGGTTCTTTAAAATTTAGAGTAAAAACCGTGAAAGAATGTACTATTAAAAGAAAGCAACTTGAACGCATACTTCAACAAATGTACTGGATTTTGGGCAGACATTCAAGACTGTCAATTGAAAATAAATTAGTGGTGTACAAAGCCATACCTAAACCCATATGGACCTATGGCATACAGCTATGGGACACAGCCAGCAACTCTAACTTGGAAATTATACAATGTTTTCAAAATAAGGCGTTAAGAACCATAGTAAACGCTCCATGGTACGTCCCCAACGCAATAATAGAGAGGGACGTGAAAGTTCCCAGCATCAAAGAAGAAATCAGCAAATACAGTGAAAAGTATGAAGAAAGACTTAATGCGCATCCAAATGATTTCGCGAGTGAATTATTAAACACGGAGGGTGAAGTTCGCAGACTTAAGCGTTAAAAACCAACTGACTTACCAAATTTATTTTAGATAAATTAGAACTGTTTTAAGTGTTACTGTATTTTACCAGTAGTACTATCTACAGATTTGTTGATAATTTAGAAAGGAAAGTTTTTGTTGGAATTCTTACCTACCATAGCCTAAGAAAGTCATGACTTTAACTGATTGTTCCAAACGGAACAGATTGTTAAATAAAATGGAGTAATAAAAAATATGCGTCATAACTATAGTATATAAAATAAACTTAAACGCATACGAAACCTAAAATAACTGTTAATTGTCTTTCTAAAAAAGTTTTAATTTAATCTCTCTAATGCCCGATTACAAATTCTCTTTGATAAAATCAGCATCACCGCGCTAAAAATTCTCATAAGGACTGCATTGCCTATGTTCTATATACTGTAAAGTCAAGGTGGGACGGACTATAGGTCCAGAGTTATATGTTGTTTTCATTCGACACCAGTCGATCAATTGTTAAGTATTTATGTTTTTTTTATTTTTAGATGTATCGATCCATTATTTCGTACTACATGTTTTTGAGGACAATGGGAAGCAATCATTAGAAGTTACAGATATTCGATATAAATGGCGATTCTTATTGGACTTTGACAAAACCTAGTAGTAGAAAAAGTTGTACCTGTTACTTATAGTGCATTTTAGATAATCGTATAAAAAATGATGTATACTTCACGTATTATTAAAGTGAATTTGAATATCGCATTACATTTTTTTAAAAAATAAAAATATAAAGTGGTTTCAGAGTGGTTTCATTATAAAAATCTAAATATAAAAAACACAAAATAGTGAAAACTAAACGTAACATCCGAGTACCCTTTAATCGACTCAGAAACAACCAGCTATTTGACATTTTTGAGTTATCGTTATTTTTTATTATTTATTTAATTTATTGCTTTTAATAACAAAGTTGCATATAGCAAGATTAGTGCAAAATAAACATTAAACGTATAAATATCTTTATATTAATAAAAAAACTAAAGAACAGAACAATACAATAACAAAATATACAATACAAAATGAAGTACCTTGTACCATTCAATAATTATAAATGCCCTGATGTTAATACTCCGGTCAACTTACGCATCCGAGGCTACAAAAATTACCATCAAGCTGAAATATGCAGGATTATTCAAAATACCATCATAAATGAAATCTAAAAAGTCCTCAAAAATCCGACCCGTGCTAAAAATTTTACGCGGGGTCAAAGGTCACCAAATATGGTTTTTAGCGATTTTCAGCGAAACGATAAGTTTTATCGTAAAATTAGTTCTAACAAAAAATGTAGATTAGATAATTATCTATAAAAAATGCCTTATTACTTTTTTTCCTGAGAGCCACCGTTTTTGAGATATAACGATTCAAAAAGTGGTAATCGTCATAATGCGCACACGTTTCCACACCACCTTTGAGGTGGTGTACTTAACGCGTTTTTTTTTAACGTGGTTTCCCCAGTAGGCTTATTCCACGGATCTGTTATGATTCTGTTTAATTTAAATCTATTTAATAATTGATATTGGCAAGGGTTAAAAATGATAAAAGTTATATAAAGCGGTATAAATTAAAAAAAGGGAAATTTATCAAACTGGTTCATAATTTTCTAATACTTCGGCTTCCCTTGTTCTTCTTCTCATTGTTCTTCTTCCTCTTCTTCATCTTCTAGTTCTTCTTCTTCTTCTTGTTCTTCTTCTTCTTCTTGTTGATCCTGGGTGCAAGTAAATTGTCCCAATAATGACACATCGCATGGCTCCTCGATAGGATCAAATGAATCCTCAATTGCTGGTGATTCAACACTGGAGCATGACCGGTTTTGACCATTAGTGCATGCTACCGAACAAAACAGTCCAACTTTTTTGCAACCACATTTAGCGCTACATCCATTTTTTTCCGGCGCAGGGGGAGTAAAGTTTGAATTGGTTCTAATGAACTGTCGACTAATTTCCACCCCCAGTCTTTTGGATCTAGCTGATAACCAAGCCACCCTTGAACTTGGTAATATACCCGAAAAAGATGTTCATGAGCAGCCGCTGAGGTTGGAGGAAAACAAGATAACTGCACTTGTTTTTTGTTTCGAGTACTTTTAAAAAACATGCATATCGAAACTTATCTAAGCACGTAGTTTTCTTAGGCGAATATAGTCTTATACATAGAGAGAAGAAAGCTAATTCCGTTGGAAATAACTTCTTGTGGAGTTGAATTAGTTTTTTTAAAAACTTCAGCACATTCAAGTAAATCTTGTTTTTCAAACATTTTAAAAACAGTCGTTTTACCCCACCTGAAAAATGCAGATGTCGTATCACAGCCAGTTATTGCGTGTAAAAATAGTATATGATTTTGACATTTTGCAAAAGTAGATAAACTTTTCGATGAATATATTTCCGATTGGTGTTGAGCTTTTCCAGGTTTTAAAAAAAAGATAGTTTTTTTCGATTGGAGTTCTACCAGTGAGTAATACGAGCAAGTCTACAGCTTCATCTACAACAATAGTTGTATTTGTTAAATTGAATTGCTCTATGGCTGTTTCAATTATCATTACGTCAGCATCATTATTAGCTTTTTTTACCGATATATTTTCAGCAATAAACTTATTATGTTATCTTTCAGCATTGAAATGAACCGAGATTTGTTGTGAGTATTGAAATTTATGTTGAGTGGTAGATACTGTCATAGATTGATCAAATAAAATATTAGAAGATGAAGATGTTGCTGAAGTTTTACGACGTTGTTCTGCAGCTTTAATATTTCTCGTAAAATCATTATAGGCATCAAATACGACAGTAACTCTGGGACCAAAATGACGCCGTACATATCAATTTAATATTTTTGTTGGGATTAAGCCGTAAAATTCAAATCATTCTTATTATTTTCGCGTTACAATAACTTTGTAAAGATTTTTTTGTTAGCACTGTAATATAATACAGCTTATACATTGCATCCCTCGATAGACCGCAAGCTGTATAGTAGAAACATTATCATATTTATAATCTTATATTATTATATGTAATATAAGTTAAGTTGACCGATAGACTATTATGTTTACTTGTATTACAGCTTCAGTGATGTACATGTATATACCTGGTGTACTAATACATATATTATGACGATTAGAAGTCTTTCAACTGTTTGAATCGTTGTATCTCAAAAACAGTGGCTCTTAGGAAAAAAACTAAGATATTTTTTATAGATAATTATTTAACCTACATTTTTTGTTAGAGCTAATTTTACGATAAAACTTACCGTTTTGCTAAAAATCGCTAAAAACCATATTTGGTGACCTTTGACCCCGCGTAAATTTTTTAGCACGGGTCGGATTTATGAGAACTTTTTAGATTTCATTTATGATGGTATTTTGAACAATCCTGCCAATTTTTAGCTTAATGGTAATTATTGTAGCCTCACTCCTATTTTTGAGTCTAACTAGACCGGTCTATAAGCCCATTGGAGATAAAATTAAAAATTGCTCTAGCGGAATCAGGGGTTGCATTGTCAAGAGAAAGAAGAAAACTATTTAAACCGGATAAACAATAGGCCGAGCTTATTTTTTTTATTTATTTTTCTACAAGGCAAGTTGCCATAAGTTGACAAAAGTATTTATATAATCCTATACCAAATTTGGGCCGGTTAAAAAAAAAATAATCAACCAGCACCCTGGCTCTAAAAGAGTTTTTTTGGTGAAAAAAAATTTTGGGGCTTGTAAAAAAGCTTTTGTTGTCGTATTCTATTACATATTAACCGAAAGAAAGATAATACAGTTGGCAAGAAAAAATACTTAAGCTTTCTCAGACTTCTAAAGCTGCCGATTTGACAGGTGTATCTAAAAGAGTTGCTGAAAAATTGCAAATGCCGTTTCAGAAGGTCTAAACTTCATTTCCCAAGATAATACAAAATATCATCAAAAAATAAAATTCAGAGAGGAGTTAGGGAAAGCAGACGGCAACTCCAACATGAGAATACAAATTTAAACACGTCAATTGAAGGGCTTATACCTCGATAGAAGAAAAGATCAAACCATGGTCTTCGAAAACACCAGATGAATCATGAAAACTTAAGCATATAATTTTATTTGAAGAACCAGGTAGTTTATATTTTGGGTACTTAGCTCTTAGCCAATCTCGTGCCATAAATATTGCCAAAGGTATATCAGACAACTTACAAAGCAATAATATAGATCTAAGCAAATTAGGTGTTACGGGCTGGAAAGGTGGAATCATTCGGATTAATATGCCGGATAAATCCGGCATAATTTCCGGCTTTATACTCAGTCTTTGCCACTGCTCCTCCCGGTGCCGGAAATATTGCATAAAATAAAATATCGACGCGAGTGAAGTGTTCACATCAGTCCTCTCCAATGTCCTCACAACCACAACTCATTTACCGAACGACTTGCAACGAGGTTATTGCGACGACAGCATTATATCTTGTCAGTATAAATAATTATTTGAATGTTTTAAAAAGACATCAAAGACGCCGTCGTCAAAGAAACTGGAGAAATTCATCGTATGTAATTATAAAAATTATTATTTTTTGTTCCATAAATTAATATTTGTTTATATACATATATCGTTTTTATTGGATGATTTTCTAAGTTCAATTATTTATATGCAATATGCTTGACTAGTAAAAATATAAGCGTAGCTTAATAGGGTCGTTTTAATACAAAAGAATATAAAACCCACTAAGTAGTTGCCCTAGAAATGACGAAACAACACGTCTTTCGCGCTCAAGCGCCGGCGGCAAGTGAATGAGAGTTAGAATGTGAACACGCACTCGCGCTCGCGCTGCCTTTCCTTTGACTTCCGTCCCAAAAAACCGACTTTTTAGGGAGCGCCGTGCAATGGCAACGGCATAAGCAGTGGCAGCGCGATTAAATAAAGGCGAATAAGTAAACCATTATAGTGGAGTGTATGCATGTTGCACGCTAATGAGCTTCCTTTACGACTTTTGCTGCAAAACTAGATACCCACACAAAAGGTCCTTCATATTCATATTCTTGGCCGATTTGATCCCTTCTTTCCAGTTGCGAAAAAAAAAACCAAAGAAAAAATTTAAACACATAGAAGCTGTCCTACCTCATGCATTTTTTACCAATCTCTCACATTATTTTTAGTCATGGGGCTGATTAAATTTTTTTAGGTCATTATGAAATTTTTTTTGACGAGATAATAGAAGTTATATTAATATTATAGACACTACCCAACCCTAAAAATAAAGCGAAAACATTTTTTTGGCCCCCGGGACCTGGTCAAAAATACTTATTTATTTCGGCATAAGTTTGGTACACAGTATTAGGAAGACCATAATACTGCCGTCCGTTAGCTAAAACATCGCTAAGCCACCATAGGCCGATTTTGAGTTATACAGTGATGAGCGCGCTAATAACCGGCAAAATAGCTCAAAAGATTGAAAACGTAATACATTGCGCAACAAAAAGAGACGAAACTAGTGGAGGTGGAAATTATCAGTAGTAATTGCACAAGAGCTCTAAAATTATTGAATTTTTCCCGAGTGACACTTTGACGGTTTTAATTTCACGACCCGAAGGGAAGTGAAATTATATCAAAGTGTCACGAGGGCAAAAATTCGATCATAATTTTAGAGATCGAGTGCAATTTGTTGCGATTATTTCTTGGATAAAACTGTTCAAAATCAAAATTTTATTGTAATTTATTTATGTAAGTACAAATTAGTACAATTAAACACAGAACTTTTATAAATATTTGACGGTTGAAAGTCATCAATTTTAAAATTTTTAAAACATTAATTGTCATTTATGTCACTGAGTGTATTTTTTCATAGCAACGAAGGGTATCTAACGTAATATACTTGATGAAGGGATATTATCAAAAATTATCAGGTTAATTTTTATTTCAGTGGCTTTCTATTGGTCAGAATCTCCTATGAATGAAATAATCAGTAGTAATTGCACAAGGGCTCTAAATTATCAAATTTTTCCCGAGTTACACTTTGACAGTTTTAATTTCACGACCCAAAGGGGAGTGAAATTATGTCAAAGTGTCACGAGGGCAAAAATTCGATAATAATTTTAGAGATCGAGTGCAATTTGTTGCGATTATTTCATGAAAAAAACTGTTCAAAACCAAAATTTTATTGTAATTTATTTATATAAGTACAAACTAGTACAACTAAAGACCCAGTTGTTATAAATATTTGACGGTTGAAAGTCATCGCTTTTATAATTTTTAAAACATTAGTTGTCATTAATGTCACTTAATGTATTTTTTCGTAGCAACGAAGGGTATCTGACGTAATATACTTGACGAAGGAATATTATCAAAAATTAACAGTTTAATTTATATTTCTGTAGCTTTCTATTGGTCAGAATCTCCTATGAATGAAATAATCGTTATAAACGTCTAAAATAACATTACATGACATACATAGTTTCCCACCTTTAGACGTATCAAAGGAGTATGACAACTGTCACTGTGGCAGAAGAATTTTATAGAATACTCCTGTCACAGACGTCTAAAGATTGGAAACTATGTAATATAATGTTAATTTAATAGGTTTATAACGATAATTTCCACCTCCACTAGTTTCATCTCTTTTTGTTTCGCACTGTATTATGTTTTCCATCTTTTGAGCTATTTTGCCGGTTGTTAGCGTGCTCATCACTGTAGATGCAACACTATATAAAAAAAATTCTCTATCGATCTGTCCTGGATTCGTATTTCTAAGTTTTGTAGTTTCAAAGATAGCATAAGCAAAAACATCGTTATAGGTCTGGATCCCGCGTATGAAAAAAAAGTTGATTAATAGCAAGCTAAAAATTTGTTAATAGCTTAAGGTTGTCTAGTCGGATAAACTTTGATATATGGGAACACTGTAACAGGGGCAGTTTTAATTGTGGAACAGGTTAAAATTTGGAACGGTCAGACCACGAAAACGGCACATTTATTTTGTCCGACAGAACAGACTTAAACTCTCCGAACAGAGATTAAACTTTCATGCAAAAATCAGACTGCTATTTGATAAGTAGTTAAGACTCTTGCCCTCGTGACACTTTGACATAATTTCACTCCCCTTCGGGTCTTGAAATTAAAACTGTCAAAGTGTTACTCGGGAAAAATTCGATAATTTAGAGCTCTTGTGCAATTACTACTGATTATTTCATTCATAGGAGATTCTGACCAATAGAAAGCTACTGAAATAAAAATTAAACTGATAATTTTTGATAATATCCCTTCGTCAAGTATATTACGTCAGATACCCTTCGTTGCTATGAAAAAATACATTCAGTGACATAAATGACAATTAATGTTTTAAAAATTATTAAAGTAATGACTTTCAACCGTCAAATATTTATAACAACTGTGTGTTTAATTGTACTAATTTGTACTTACATAAATAAATTACAATAACATTATGGTTTTGAACAGTTTTATTCAAGGAATAATCGCAACAAATTGCACTCGATCTCTAAAATTATTATCGAATTTTTGCCCTCGTGACACTTTGACATAATTTCACTTCCCTGCGGGTCGTGAAATTAAAACTGTCAAAGTGTCACTCGGGAAAAATTCAATAATTTTAGAGCTCTTGTGCAATTACTACCGACAATTTCCACCTCCACTAGTTTCGTCTCTTTTTGTTTCGCAATGTATTATGTTTTCAATCTTTTGAGCTATTTTGCCGGTTATTAGCGCGCTCATCACTGTATAACTCAAAATCGGCCTATGGTGGCTTAGCGATGTTTTAGCTAACGGACGGCAGTATTATGGTCTTCCTAATACTGTGTACCAAACGTATGCCGAAATAAATAATTATTTTTGACCAGGCCCCGGAAGCCAAAAAAATGTTTTCGCTTTATTTTTAGGGTTGGGTAGTGTCTATAATATTAATATAACTTCTATTGTCTCGTTAAAAAAATTTCATCGCATATATGAAGGAACTTTTATGTGGGTATCTAGTTTTGCAGCAAAAGTCGTAAAGGAAGCTCATTAGCGTGCAGCATGCATACACTCCACTGTAATGGTTTATTTACTCGCCCATATTTAATCGCGCTGCCACTGCTTATGCCGTTGCCTTTGCACGGCACTCCCTCAAAAGTCGGTTTTTTGGGACGGAAGTCAAAGGAAAGGCAGCGCGAGCGCGAGTGCGTGTTCACATTTTAACTCTCATTCACTTGCCGTCGGCGCTTGAGCGCGAAAGACGTGTTGTTTCGTCATTTCTAGGGCAACTACTTAGTGGTTTTTATACCCTTTTGTATTAAAACGACCCTATTAAGCTACGCTTATATTTTTACTAATCAAGCATATTGCATATAAATAATTGAACTTAGAAAATCATCCAATAAAAACGATATATGTATATAAACAAATATTAATTTATGGAACAAAAAAATAATAATTTTTATAATTATGTACGGTGCATTTCTCCATCTTCTTTGACGACGGCGTCTTTGATGTCTTTTTAAAACATTCAAATACTTATTTATACTGAGAAAACCTGATGCTGTCGTCGCAATAACCTTGTTGCAAGTCGTTCGGTAAATTAGTTTTGGTTGATTAAACACATTATATAAAAAGGACTAGGTCCAGTCCTCGATGACTTATTTAATTACTTGACATCAGTCAAATTTGACAAATTCGTCAAAGTAAATTTTTAACAATGCCAAGTCAATTAAGTAAGTGTGATAAAACTAGAATAATTTCGAAAATAGGAGATGGTTGGTCTGTCCGACAACTAGCTTAAGAGTTTAATAGAAGCAAAACCACAATTCTCAACATTAAAAAAAGATGGGAAAACGAGCAGACTTTGGATATAAGGATAGGGAGCCGGAGACCAGCTATTACTACAGCCTAACAAGATCAAACATTATCTAATTATTTAAGAGTGAATCCCTTCCATACGGCAAGGCAAGCAAAGGTGAATACAAAGTTTAATGGATTTATAACTACAGCATTAGGGAGGATTAAATCAACTGGTTTAAAAAATTTAGCAGCCTCCCGAAAATACAAGTATAGCGAGGAACATAAGCAAAGTAGACTCATATTTGCTCTAAATTATGTCTTAAATGATCCTGTTAATTTTTGGGACCGTGTATTTTTTTCTGATGAAAAAGTATTCCAGTCTCGTTATGATGGCCGCATTAGGGTTTATAGACCGCCTGGAAATAGGTTTAACGAAAACTATATTTCGTCAAGTGATAAATCCGGGCGGTTCTCTACAATTGTTTGGGTTTGGATGTATAGAGGAGGTTTAGGAATGTGTTGGAAAATTGAAGAACGATTCAATGCTGGAAATTATTTACATCTTTCAGATAATGAGATGTTGCCATCAGTTAGCAAATTTTCGCCAACAATAATTTTATTTTCCAGCATGACAATTGTTCAATCCACACAGCTTACCGTGTACGGGATTACCTTATTAGTGGAGTCAATGAAGGTTTTCACCTCCGATTTCGTTGAACCTCCATCGATTTTCATGAAAATTGGTAAGTATGTAGAGGATACCTCAAAAAATAAAGGTGACATGGTGCCAACTTGCGTTTTTACCCTGGGGGGGAGGGATGCCACCCCTTCTCGGGGGTGGAAATTATTTTATTAAAAATAATACCACTAATCGATAGGGGGACAAATTATAAGTAAAATTTGTTATATAAAGTTATTTCAAGAAATCAATAGTTTTTAAGTTATTAAAGATCAAACGTTTTGATTTTTCCTGAAAAAAATCCATGTTTTAAAGCAGTTTTTCATAAATAACTCAAAAACCATAAGTTTCTTCAAAAAAGTTGTTATTACCAAAATCGAAGATAATATAAAAATAAATAAGCTCCTTATTCGAAAAATCCTTTATTACATATATACAAAGTGAGTTATATGCAATTGAATGTATATTTTTTTTCCGCGAGTACTCAAATCTTAGTATTCAAGCTTAAATAACAGGAAAACGATGCATTTTGTTGAATATAGATATTAAATATTTTAAGAAAGTACTTAAAGGTAATTATCAAAAAGCTATATAAGAAGTCGATAGCATCAAAATTAAGCAAGTTATGATGGAAATAAGAGGTCCCTTTCATATTTTTTTGGGAAGAATGAAAAATGAAACATACGTCACTTCCACAAAAATTAAAATTTATAGTAACCCATTTAAAACTTTATTTATTTTAACCTGAGTAATAACTTCGACAATTTTGACCGGTTTAGAATGCATATTTTTGAAAAAAAATACCATTAAAAAAAATTAGAATTTTTCAAATTTTCGTGAATTTTATTTTCTTTTGATAATAACTCCAAAAATAGTCGATATACTTAAAAAATGGTAGAGAACAAAATTTTAGTTTTAACTTTATTTAAGCTTTTTCTTTTTTTAATATTTTTTTACGACAAAAAATAACCGAGATAGAAACATTTAAAACCTAAATTTTACTGCGAGAACCATGTAACCGGGGAATTTTCACCTTGTATTTAAAACAAATAAAGGATTTAGAAAATTATGTTTAATACAGTGTTATAGAGATTTTACTTAGCTTTGTAACGGTTTTTGGATAAATCTCATATTTCAAAATTTAACGGAGTTATTGTAAAAAAACCAATAACATTTTCTTTGAAAATATTTTATAGCGGAGATTTTGTATGTATACAGGTTGTGGGAAGTCCAATTAGTCGTTTGTTGTAGGAGATACGAAAAAAGTTTATTTAGGTGAGATTGTGGCAGATAATATCAGAATTTAAATACATTTCCAAATATACAGGGCCACCCATATTGACAGGGTGAAACAAAATTATCTTTTGTTTAATGGAACACCCTGTATATTTTTACATTTTTGGATTCTCCTCTATGTTTTATTTCTTAAAATATCAAGTTTTGTGATGTTATACGAAGTAGTTTAAAAGATAATTACGTTTTTATTTTCAAATTTCATAGCAATATTCACCCCCTGCATAATTGTAGTGATTTGACATCAGAAAATCAATTTATGTTCAAGTGATTTTTAATATAATCTATTATTGTTAAAAATTATTAATCTAGCAAAACGTTTAATTTTAGCTAATACAGGGTTGGTCGAAACTGAATGAGTGTTTTCTCAAAGTTTGAGAGTATGAGTTTTCTCAAACGGAGCAGCCTGTAATGCCTGTAATGAGCATTGTAATGAAATGCTATTGTATGGCACTTTATTATTTCCCACCCTGCCAGTGAGAACTGAATTTATTTTTGATATCCCTAATTTATGTCTTTAATTATTTTAAATATTGTAAACGATTAAAAAACAATCAAATTAAATTGAAATGAATAACCAGTGTATATCTTCCACATTTACTTCATATTTAACGTAGCATGTACCTAGCATTGCACAGATTATTATCCCTGTATAGCAACGATATACCATGAATGTGAATTCATACTTGAGAAATGTCCTATATCCAGTCTCACAATAAAAAGAGATTCCTCAAACATAATGTATATGCAGACAAAATCAGCCAAAGTAATTTGCTATATCTAATTAAAGGCCCTACCAAGTTGGTTTTGTTGAATATAGCATGGAAGCACGACGATACTTTAGTGATAAGCGTATTTTTCGTAGTAGCTATAGTATGTTGTTTTATATTATGTATTACCTATATTAAATTAGTTTTAGTATGTTTGGTTTATCTAAAAAAATGTAAAAGAAACAAAAATTCTGTTTTTCTTTTAGTTGTGTTTTCGTATAGATATTGATTTATATTGTAGTAAATTGAATTTAGTTTTAGTATGTTCCGTTTGTTTGTAGAATTATATTTGATTAGATATGCTTTAATTACTAAAATAAATAAATTTTCAATTATATTTTATGTATTTGTGGAAAAGGAAACCTAGGATTAGCGGCCACATTTCTATAACTGCCAATGGTTTTCTATTTTTAGTGGCCGTTATTGTCAGGTTTTACTGTACCAATAATATTTTATTAAATTATGAAATATTATTTAAATAAAAAATTTATAAACTTGATAAAAGAAAGTTTGCTTAGAATTTACTCCTCTATCTAATTATGGGGTTATTTTTAATAAAATAGTGTTCACCCATGAGAAGGGGTAACATCCACCTCCAGGATAAAATTGCAAGTTGGTAAAACATCATTTTTGTTTCTTGAGGTATCCTCTAACTACTTACCAATTTTCATGAAAATTTATGGAGGTTCAACGAAATCAGGGGTGAAAACCTTCAGTGACTGCCTTGTTGGAAATATAAAATATTGACTTTTTTCGTGATTGTCGATTTGCTAATTTTCTGATTTTTGGTTGCTATAAGGTTTAAAAAATTAATAAAAATTATAAATCATGCACATAAATGTAAAAAAATATTTATTTTACTTAATTAAAAGAGATTGCTTGAGCCAGAATGCTGAAATCTGCATTTTTATCATTAAAAAAAAAGGTGGATTTCACCCCTAAAATGCCGAAAGCGCAACTTGGTGCCATATCATTTTTGTTTTTTGAAGTATCCTCTAACTAATCAACAATTTTCATGAAAATCGATGAAGGTTCAAAGAAATCGTGGGTGAAAACATTCAGTGACTACACTTTCAGAAATACAGAAGAATAAGGTTTTCGTGATTTTCGACTTGTTAATTTTCGGATTTTTGGTTGCTATAAGGTTTGGAAAATTTAAAAAAAATGTTATTCATGCACATAAATATAAAAAAAATATTTATTTTTCTTAATTAAACGAGATTACTTGCGCCATAATGCGGAAATCTGCATTTTGTACAATTTAAAAATTAGGGGTGCACTACACCCCTAAAATGCAAAAGCGCAAGTTGATGCTATATATCTTTTATTGATTGAGGTATCCTCTAACTACTTACCGATTTTGATGGAAATCGATGAAGGTTCAACAAAATAGGAAGTGAAAACTTACAGTGACTGCACTTTCAGAAATCTACAAAAAAATTTTTAAAAAAGGGGTGTATTTCACCCCTAAAATGCAAAAAGCGCAAGTTGGCACTATGTCACCTTTGTTCCTTGAGGTATCCTTTAACCACTCACCAATTTTTATAAAAATCGATGGAGGTTCAACGAAATCTGAGGTAATAACTCATATCAACCTTCATTGACTCCACTATATGGAAAATAACATTGAAACTCTTCCATGGCCCTCTAAAAGTCCTGATATAAATCCAATAGAGAACGTTTGGAGACTTATGGTCAACAAAATACAAAAATTGAATGTAATTCCCCAAAACAGAGATCATTTGTGGACCATCATTGAAGAAACCTGGGAAAGCTTGGCTGAAGATGAAAATTTAGCAGTAAATTTAATTAACTCAGTGCTCAGAAGATTACAGGCAGTTATTAATAATAATGGAGCTATGACAAAATATTAAGGGGAAATGAGCAAAATGTCGCCTGTCAAAATTTTCTATGCGTTTTAAATGTATTTATTTTTTTTTCGAATCCTGAGAAAACTAGTAAGTATTTTTGAAAAATTTAAATGCAAAATGAAATCTATTATATTACCGAGGGCCGAAAGTCCCTTAGAATAAATAAAAAAAAAACAACTTGCACAAAGCACTCTGTATTCATCCAACCTATTTTTGAAGCTAGTCCTAAAGTTCCAGGGGGTGACCCATTTGTCATAAAATCTATAAAGTGTACTCTTGGGAACACCAGAGCGGGAGAAATAGCTACTCCAGATGCTCCAACAATACAGCATGTTGTAACGAGCTTTCCACGTTCACCACTTGTGGCTTTACTAACCTGTCGTATACCTTTTTCTGCAAACACTTTTTTGGACTTTTTAACGGTATCGGTTCCTGTCTCATCTAAATTAAAGATGCGAATACCATCTCCAAACACAGGGAAACGCTGTAAAACGGTTTCAAGTTTACTGAAAAACATTTCAACATTAAATCTATTGAAACCGGTTGCCCTTGCAAGACTGTAACCATCTGGGGTCCGGAGGGATAAATTATTGGAATGACGTTTCTGAAATCCTTTCATCTAGGCAAGTGAAGCGATTTTTGAAGTATGCCAGTTTGCTGGAACCACTATGTTATTGTAGACTGCGGCTTCATATAACAGTTTTCGGGTATCTTCTCTTGATAGGCCATAAAACATTTTAGAACATTTTTTAATTATATATTCACACAAGTCGTTCTCCTGTTCGATAGTAAAAATTTGTTTTACTTTGTAATTAGGACATAAACGGACGTTCTCATCTTGTTGATATTTTTTAACATATCTGTGGACTGTTTGGAAAGATAGTCCTTTTATTCATGCCGCTTGCCATATATAGGTGCCACCTGGTAATAATTCAACAGCCTGTCTCATCAGATCTGTAAAAGAAATTATTTTGCAAATGATCTGGCTTCTACAACTATAAAGGAACAGTGAGACAGTAAAGGAACAGTAAGACGCGTCTCACTGTTCCATTTGTTGTGTTGTCTCACTATTCCTTAAAAATTCGTTAATAAAAATCGACTAAAAAACTAATAAAATATATACAAAAATCGTTTGTTTTAATTTAATTGTTTCGTAAAATGGTTTACTTTTTAGTTAAAATAACCTACCTTGTCTAAAAAACTACAATTTTCGTGAAAACACCGGCCACGTGGATACGGTATATTTACTACGATGCACTCACTTCGAATGACCAGCGATAACTGAAACTGAAACCTTTCTTGTTGAATCTCAACCGTTTCTTGTTTGCTTCACTTCAAGGTGGTAATAGGCATATTCGTTTAGTTCTACCGGATAATACCGAACGTAGTAAGCTCTACCGAGTTTGTCTCAGTGTTCCGACCGTCTCACTGTACCTACCTCTCCAACCTATATATTTACAATGTCAAGTAAAATACTATCTACAATAATATGAAGTTAAAGAAGCAAATTTATTGTAAATATTTTTCTCCACGTGCACTCTACGAGACATAGTTGACACAAAACTGAAACATATCTGATACATAGCTGCTACAGATGAGAAACATTATTTGATGCTTGAGAAAAGAGTTTTGCTCCATAGCTGCAACATATATCTGACATCCTTTAATGCTTAAAAAAAGCGTGTTGTTCTGTAGCTGCGACATATACGTGCATTGACTTAGTGCTCAAGAAAAGAGTTTTGCTCCCTTTTAGGGTAGGACATAGGAGCATAGCAGAGATAGCTCTGCTATGTTTACGCGCTTTTCTTGTGATGTATCTTTGATAGAGCAAGGAACATGTGTGATGTAACTGAAATGTAGTTGCTCTGTAAAATGGTCAACTGGGCGGCCGCGTATACGGAAAGTTGCGGAAGTTGCGGAAAGAAGAAGAAGAAGAAGAATAGACTGTTCACAAAAAGAAGAAGAGCGGTCCGTAGCAGATAGCACAGAACCAAAAAGAAAAATTGGATTAAATTTTTTTTATTTTAATTTATTTAATATTTTAATTTAAAAATAGCGCCAACTAGCTAATAATAGCTGAACTATGACGGTATATTCCTTCGACGTAATGTCTGTGTCAAGGCAAATTGGACTAAAAATGGCGAATTGGAATAAAAATGGCGAATTGGAATAAAGATTGCGAATTGGAATAAAAATAGCGATTTGGACTAAAAATGGCGAACTGGTCTAAAATTGGCGCCAACTAGCCGATAATAGCTGAACTATGACGGTAGATTCCTTCGACGTCTGTGTCGTTAGCATCTATCTCACTCTTACTCACCTAAAATGTACTTCTCTCTCTAACACATCGATTTCCCTATCTCTGTAGTCGTAAAAACGTTGTATATCTACTTATTCCCTAAGGAGTAAAAGTAAAAGTGACGTCGTCATGAAATGTCATTGATGAAATAACTTATTGACGCCCTGTACAATATTCTATTATCTATTACGTAAGTATATTATATACACATTAACGTTTATTTAGAACACCCTGTATTTTGTAGAATGGTAAAAACGAGTAAATTGTTATTTTGATTTAACCATGTTTACATTTTTGTTTTTTTCGTTAGATCCATAATTATGAAGGTATTCGCAAAAAGCTGTCCGAAAAGGTGACCTTTTTCAATGAAAATGGCAAATTTTCAATCACGAATAACTCAAAAAATATTGAATTTAAAAAAAAGTGATAGAACAGTTTTTGCTTAGAACGAGGTTCTTTAGCCACTTCCGTGGTTATTTTGACCAAAAAATTTTCCACCGCCGAGAAGGGGAGGGAACCACCCCCAAGATAAAAGCGCACATCGGCCTAGGATAGACTTGAATTAGGTAGTAAGTAGAGACTATTCTCAAAATTTATTTAAAATCTATTATATATGTATTTGTATTATACGCCCAATGTTACGCCATTCAATGAGAGCAAAAACAGGATATTACCTCCGAATTCTATCCTACTGCATATATAATAGATTTTAAATAAATTTTGAGAATAGTCTCTACTTACTACCTAATTCAAGTCTATCCTAGGCCGATGTGCGCTTTTATCTTGGGGGTGGTTCCCTCCCCTTCTCGGCGGTGGAAAATTTTTTGGTCAAAATAACCACGGAAGTGACTAAAGAACCTCATTCTAAACAAAAACTGTTCTATTCATGAAAATTTGCCATTTTCATTGAAAAAGGTCACATTATAATAATTATAATAATACACAATTTCCATAGGCCAGAAAATTGTCATGTTACGAATTAAAAAAAAATAAAAAAGATTTGAAAATTTAAACATCAAAATCGTCGCTATCAAGAATTATTCGAAAGGTGAATTTCCGTTGGTGGTAAACAGGACTGATGTGGGTACTGGCGTCACCAAATAATATTGAGGTCCCTAGAACACAAGGGGTGTAAGTGTCAAGTAAGTGGAAAAACTTTGTTCAAAGTTCTATAGTCGAGGAAATGAAGCATTTTGGCTCGCAATTTTTTCGTCCAGCATTGATTTACTTGAAATTTTCACAGGACGTAGGGAATAGTCCAAGGATCATTTTCTATATCATGCTGCTGTACGCAAAACCTTGGGGGTGGTTGCCAGCCCATCTCGGGGGCGGGAATTTTTTATTACATTTTAACCATGTAAATAGATGTAAAAAGTAATTCTAAGAAAAAAATGTGTTTTATACTTTCTTCGTAAAACTAATATTTTTCGAGTTATTCGCGCTTGAAAGTAACAGTTTTTCGACGAAAAAATCGATTTTTTTAGAGGGTTTTTTGAGAATATCTCGAACAATATGCATTTAATCAAAAAAACTGTAGATATGTAAATTGTATCTTTTAGTAACACAAACCAAATTCTTTTTCTGTAATATCTTTGTGACCAACATAAACCGAGATACAGCATGTTAAAATTAGCTTTTTTCGTCAAATGCATAATTTGAAATATTCAAAGCCAAATAACGGACAAACTTTGCATTTTTAGAGGAAAATTTAAAAAATAATATTTTTTCAAGTATATAGTTAGTCCTTTCAAAAAATAATAATAAAAAGTTTCTAGCCTGAAAAATAAGCAACTTATGATCAAGAAAAGATCGGTGCCTGCTTTTCTCTATGAAAAAATCAGTGAAAACAACCCCCTAACTACCCTCCTAATTAAAAATTGGTGTTCACCTTTATGTAGTTCCTTTTGTATTTGTATTGTCAATACACTTAAGAAGTTTGACATATTTAAAAGGTCTAATTTTAGAAAAATTGGAGTTTAAAAAAAATTAATTTTTTGCAGTTTCCCATTTTTCACCATTTACTTAAAACTATATCCGAAAATACTGGAGATATGAAAAAAATGATGGGCTAATAAATTGTAGCTTTTTTAATAACTAAAATTGCCTTGTGCATAGATTTTCATTACAGTGAACTGTTAGCGAGATATAGCTGTTTAAATCCTCTATTTACGAGCAAACACCCTCTTATTCAAGCCTTTTAATCCCACCCTAATTAAAAACTAAGGGATCTTACGGAATTTAGTTTACACAGTCTTATAACTATTTAAAAATTCTATAAAGTTGTTTTTGAAAAAACTACTTATCGCCAAAAATGAAGGAGCTCTGTTTATAAAACAAATTTTTTTTTCGAAAAATTCGAATAGTCCGCTTATGGATAATTTTCAATGTATGTATAATACCACAGAACCCGTTCGTATACTGGAAGATGACTAAAAAACTATTTGTATTTGTATTTGTACATATTTGTAAATTCGTATTTTTGTGTAAATAAATGTTTTTGTAATTCTTTAATTCTACTTTTTTTTCTGTATAGATCTATTAAAATATCTACTTATAAAAACTGTAATGTTATTAAGGGTGGTTTCTAAGGGTTGAAATATTATGATATTATATCCTAAAGTATAAAACAATCATTATTTAACCAATCAAAACCAAATTTTACCCATATTAAAGTTTACAATGTTTTTATATAATTTTTGACAATAAGGGGTAGTTTACACCCCTAAAAATAATCAACGCCCTTAAGCATGATATAGAATATGAAGTACAGGGTAAGATGTTCCTAATCCCAAATTTTTATGTAAATCGATGCAAGCCGAAATTATTCTTTTAGGATAAGTAAATTTTTTATATATAGCACCAACAAGGGTGGTTTTAAGGGTTGAAATATTATGATAGTATGTCTTAAAGCATAAAACAATCATTATGTAACTAATAAGAACCAAATGTGGACAATATTAAAGTTTAAATTTTTTACAATTAGGGGTAGTTTTCACCCTCAAAAAACCAAAAGCTTACAACGACTCAATATAGAAAATGAACTAGAGGGTATAATGAGCCTAATTCCAAATGTTTGTAGAAATCGATGCTGGACGAAAAACTTTCGAGGTTTTGGCATTTTTTAGCTTCATTTCCTCGACTACTAATCAAATTTAAAAATTTAGGTAGCTACATTTAGCATGTTTTCAATAACATGTCATTTTTGATCATGTTATTGTTAGTTTAGGTAGAACGTTTGAAGCCACCATGTTTTATATGTGCTTGGGAGTCCATTTTTTGTATTTAATGCCATTTCCCAAAAATTGCCACTTACACCCCTTGTGTTCTAGAGGCCTCATATAAACTTCCCAGCATAACAAAACAATTCAAAAAAACACCAGTAGTATCGATATGCAAAGCTATAATTTATTTCCTTTTTTTGTAAATAACATGTTGAATCATTTTAAAGAAACACTAACCACTTTTTTTTGTTGCTGTACGGGGTATCATTATAAACATTAATAAATAAATATGTATAATTTTTATATAAAAAAGTATTTATAAGAAGACATTATTAATTGTGTTGTATAAAACCTTGTACCCATTCCTATGAGTATTTATTAACTGTACGGAATACATACCTACAATATAAAATACTTTATTACTATTTAATGTAATTGGATATACTTTTACGTAGTTATTTTAACTAGCTCCTAATTATTTTACCGAAAAAACTTATATAGGTACATTGTACATAATAATTAATATATTTTTATAAAATCAATGGAAAAAACCCAATAGTTGGCTGTATACCATAGTTTAAAAAACTCATACAGTAGTAAAAACTTCAACTTGTATTCTGGTATAAAATCGTTTATTTAAAAACTATCTAAAAAGTTATCCAAATGGATTGCACAACGTTTTCATTCTAATTCAGAACATCTTCAGTGCCTAGAATGAAGTATTTCCACGTTAGACTAAAGAAAAAGGTTAAAATTGTGACTGTTAGAATGAAAAGACTTGTGGGAATACTTACATTCTGCAGAGTAGTTTGAAACTAGCACACCATTCAAAGTGGTAACCCCATAATATCGCGCCTTGAAAACCATATGGCAATATCTGCAATTTTTTCATGAAATGGCCTTTGAATGCAGTCTAATAGGAAAAAATATCTATTTTTTAATGCTATATAGCAGCGTCTGCAAAAAATTTTAAGTTCGGCACCAGAAAGATACATCCCTATGGCTTTTGTCAAAAATCGATTCTTCTTTTTATACCATCAGGCATTATCTGCAGTAGTTGATGCTCTACGGTTCTAAAATTGGAACAAAACCTCAGATCTATAGGGCAATATGTGCAAAATGTGACGCACGCTCGTAAAATGAAAGCAAGATCTACTAAGGAAACATCCTTTGAAGGCAACAAAACATAGAGTGCTGCATAGAGATTTCATTGCAACACTGAAAATAAGCGACAAGACTATAACAAATTGATATACAACGTCGTACTGCAGATATGTTTATCCCAAAAGAAAAGCGAAGAACTAATAAGAATGGAAAAAGAATCAACGAGGTCGTGAAACAATACATAATGATTTATATCGAGTCCATTCCTACAGTGGGATCTCACTACCCTACCAGATAATTCGTCAGCGATGACAAAACTCTTACTGATATTCATCGCGATTATATAAAATTTTGCAAAAAAAAGGTTCGGTGGTCGCTACTAACTTACGCTACGATGATGACCATATTTCACACGGAATTTAATACAGACTTCTTTGAGCCCAAAAATACTTTTGCTTGTGTGAGAAAGTTACAGAAATTAACTAGATAAATCGACATTAGAAACAACCTATAATACTCACCGTCAAAAAGTGGAACTCAATAGGAAAGAGAAATAAATGACTTAAAATCTGCAAAATCCAACACTTGCATCACTGCTTGTTTTGATTTACAATCATTACTACCGACGCCTTTAGGCGAAGTCTCTTTATTTTATTGCAAAAGGAGATTATCAACATTTAATTTCACAATTTTTTACTTGACCACAAATGCAGGACACTTCTGTCTTTGGTTCGAGCCAATAGCTAATCGTGATTCAAATGAAATAGCGTTGTTGGACAAAATAAGAACAAGTATATTGTCTATCTTTATCAAACTGCAGTACAGAAATTGAACATACCTAAAATTACCCACAAATTTTTGATAACGTGTCACTCCCAAAATACGGTTGATAAAGCGCATTCTTTGATTGAGAAACAAAAAAAGGCTTTAAAATATGACCAATTTACGTGCCTGCGCAATGGTTCACAGTAGTTCAAACAGCAAAAAAAACAGGTGAACTTTATAAAATTAATGAAATGAGTACATCGGATATATTGGAGTTTAAAAACGATGTAAGGAAATGGGGAACAATTATAACATTGACGAAGAAGGAAATCAGGTCGTCTGGAATGACATAAGATGAGCTAGGTGGAGAAAACACTTAAAAACAAGTTTCAAGTTAAGGCAAGCTTCAAGGATACAGAGCTCAGAACCTTTAATATAAGGCAAAGACAACGAGGGATGGTGGCTAATATGGAACTAAGTAAAGTATATTCGCATCCACCAGGAATATGCAATTTTAAAAAAACAAGATGTAGACTCTCACTATGTAAGGCTAATGTTATTCAAGAGCACTATCATAGGTTTTATGCACATTTACACATGACCAATGCAACAATAGAAACCGAACAGACAGATTATAATATGCAAGACTTTGATTAAGTGTTAACACTAAAAATTTGTAATAAATAAGTACAATCTTAAATAAAAAAAATTGTTATTTGATATGAATTTTTACTGTATCATTTGCGAAAATTGATATATTTTTTTAAACCATATGGCCGTATGTGCTAGAATACCTATTCCCTCGGGGAAATTTTACGTACTTCTTAATTCATATAAAAATATGCAAAATTGAAGACAATTGTGCCAAATACCAGGTTTGTAGCTTAATTTTTGGAAATACAGTAAATAAAATTAACTTTGCAAAAACTTAAAATGCTCATAACTCAATATTATGATTTTTGCAGTTACTGCCCTATGGTTTTCAAGGTGCGATATATGGTTTAAATATGTTATTTTAACAAAACATGGTGACTACAAGCCGATGTTATTAGATATAATAGAACACATGCTCAAAGGGCAACATGGTTCCCTGCTCGAAAATACTAGGTACCAGTAGCGTACCGATAGATCAGCGGGCCCTGGTTCCAGTTGGGATGCGGGCCCCCCGAACAATAAAACACACATTGTATATCAAAAGTTTTTCATAAACATTAAATATAAATCATCATATTTTTGTAAAAATTTAAACTAATTTAAAACAGTAAATTAATATTAATCCTATCCTTTTTCATATTGATATGGCTGATCACTTTACTCCAGCTGTTTTTATAAATAATGAAACTCAAAAATTTTCTACATCTATTATGTACATCTCCAGTCATAATTAAAAACCTTAATATCGGAAAACTAAAAGAGCTTTTAAAAAATAAACATTGGAATGCAATTTATATCAACAAAATGGATTCTCAAATTTTTGTATGATACATTTATAAATAAGTTAAATAATTTCATACAAACCCCAGGGAGATAAAAAGTTTAAATAAAAAAAATAGCAAAAATAAAAACTTGGATATCGGTGGGGTTGATATATTTAATCAAGCGACGAGAGTATCTTAAAAAGGAATTAATAAATCAATGTTCGCCAACACTTAAGGGAATAGGCGTATATTTCGGCTCCAATGCATTTTAAATGCATTAATTTTTTTCGAATACTGAGAAAAGTAATAAGTATTTTTAACCCTTAACTAGTCCGGTACTGCATCAGTAGCGTAACTGGTCCGGCGTCGTCTGCGAAACTACTGTTTTCAGGAAAGCCAAACAACACTCAAAAATAATTTTTTTATTAAGAGGATCGGTACGTTTTTTCGGCTGCAATGCTATTCAAATGGGGATTAATTTTTTTCGAATCCTGAGAAAGCTAATAAGTATTTTTAAAAAATATAAATGCAGAATGAAAGATTACGTTATTAGCGAGGGCCGAAAGTCCCTGAGAACTTCTATCTTGTTTATTTTAATAAGTTACAGGGGTGAAAATCTAAGAGAAAATTTAGTGTTATTTTTAATTTCAAATATCTCATTCAAAATAAACTTTTTATTTATTCTAAGGGACTTTCGGCCCTCGGTAATAACTTAGTCTTTCATTCTGCGTTTAAATTTTTTAAAAATATTTATTAGTTTTTTCAGGATTTGAAAAAAATGGACACCATGTCCGGGTTGATATTTTCCAAATCTATCTTTGTCATACAACGCACTTAGTCGAATAGAATATTGTCAGTCAGACACTAACAATCAGTGAAAATTTTAAATAATTATTTGATATGAATCGGGAATATTTTTAGTTGTTGATTAAATAATATTAATGTATGGTGTATTTGAGAATACATTTAGCTTATAGAAGCAGAGAATACATTTAAATATATTCTGTGATCCAAGTATTTTGTTTTTAAAGATGTTCAAAATTGTAAGCGTTCCATAGTAACAATATATTATTAAAAAATCACTTTAACACTTTTGCTCTTTTCTCGATTGAGTATTAGTTTTTGTTGTAGGTAGGTACATATTATTGCAATCACTGAATACATAGCTAGTGAAAAAATTATCACATTTATTAACTGAATTAATAATTTGCAATTATACAAAAAATAACAGTTATCCAAGAACATTCAAAAGCCATCTCTTTAAGCTAGTTATGACATTGTCAAGTAGAATGACATTCTAGTAATATTTTATGTACATATCCATACCAGTGTGAATTTTACTACACGTAATTTGCCATGTAAAGACAGAAAAGGTAGGGATAGCCCTAAAATATTTGCGAATTATGTACCCATAGCCTTAAGAATAAATGTTACAAACATACCTTGATATGTTTATATAAAAGTGAACGTATTAGATTTGGGCGTTATTTGGGTTAAGAAAAAAATATTAAAATAAAACTGAAATCCGCACAAATATTTGTGAAAAAGTACATAGTTCGTAAAGTAAATAAAAAAAATATAAAAAAGAACATGAAAAACAAAATGTACTGCTAGGATAGATGTTCAAACTGCACACTAAACAAAAACTAGGTAAAATAAAAATCGATCAAAAATGTTTGTTTCCAGCATCAGCCAAACTTTACCTATTTTATATGCAATTTTTACATAGGTAGTGGTTTTGTACATCCCAAACAAACAGGCTTTTTGCAACGCAAGCACAGGTATTTTGTCATCCTGCGCTTTCTACAAGGACATAAACTGCATATCTTGCGTTTTTCTGAAGTAAGAACATCCTCTTGTTCTTCTTGAACTCCAAGTATGAACACAAAAAAGTGACACCAACGGTCCGGCGTCGTCTGAGAAATTACTCTCAACCTAACTGTTGCGATAACTTTTTAGGAACTGAGATAATCTTGTCTTAAATACACCCACTTGTCAAGCTCCAATAGTTTAAGGATTAGATAGAACGACTTGCCTGTGGGCGGTGCCAATTTCCAATAAAAAATAATCTTAATTATTGAATCGTCTGTCAGACGACGCCGGACCAGTTAAGGGTTAAAAGATTTAAGGTTCGTTCCAAGACGACACATTTGTACGATCCCTTGAACCGCCACGAAATCGATTGGACTGTTTTAATGCGCAGAATCGCCTTTGAACGGTTTTCTTTCGATCCCGAACCGATTACCGGTACGTAACCCTCTTGGAACGGATTTGTGTACCATTTCAAGTTCGAGTTGCGCCTGAGCCAGTGTGACCATATTTAGTAGAAAACTACTTTTTTAGTAGATTTTCGATGTAAATTAACAATTTTTAGTAGGGAAAAAATCTTTAGTAGATTCTAGTAGTTTTTACAGACAGAGACATCTGTGAGTAAATTCCAGATTAGATTCCAAAGGAAATTGTCAAAATTCCTGGTTTCTTAGTAAAAATAATAAGAAAAAAAAACAGAAAATAAGTAATAAACATTCACGACATCTATGCTCTATAATACCAATTTAACATTTAAACCTTTAAACCGCGCATTTGTAATAGGGGGCGCTAATATTAGTTCTCGCGTCAGATAGCATAAACCATTTTTTGCAATGGCGCATGCGCAGTATCATTTGGTAGTTTTTAGTAGATTTTCGACCTTATTGTTGGTAGATTCTCTAAAAAATATATGGTCACACTGGCCTGAGCCATTTTCAGTGCGATTACCACAGTACCACTAGTAGTTTGCTAGATGGTTAGAAATTATCATTTCTAACATGTTCATTAAACATCACTTCAACTTCAAAATCTTCCTCAGAATCGATATCTCACATAAAATCGCTGTCTTCTATGAAAAAAATTATAAATTATCCATATTTTTAAGATAAATTTGAAAAAAAAAAGAATTAATAATTATTTAAACGAAAATTAAGATTCACAGGTACTAATAGCGTGGATTGTGGATTATTCTATTATTGAATCATCAGCTGATCTCATAGCAGTGACCAGTAAAAATGAAAAGAATCATAACTGCGCAAGTAAGTACAAATAGTTTCTGCTTGAAGGCATGTATCAAAAGTACCGTTCAGTTACCGATTTCGAAGCGGTACATGAATCTCTTGGAACAACACCGTGTACGATACGAATCATCGTTCATGTTCGCTTGGAACGCATTTTTTATAATGCGCATGACGAGGGCAGTACGAAGGACGGTTTTCATGTCACTTGGAACGGGCCTTTAAACGCAGAATGAAAGATTACGTTATTTCCGAGGGCCGAAAGTCCCTGAAAACTTCTTTAATGTTTATTTTAATAAGTTATAGGGTTGAAAAAAAATTTAGTGTGATTTGTAATTTTAAATGTCTCATTCAAAAGAAATTTTTTATTTATTCTAAGGGATTTTTCGGCCCTCGGAAATAATGTAGTCCTTCATTCTGAGTTTAAACTTTCAGAAATATTAACTAGTTTTTTCAGGATTCGTAAAAAATGGATAGGTACCATGCCTGTGATGATATTTTCCAAATCCAACATTGGCTATCTTTGTCATACAAAGCACTCAGTTGAACAGAATGTGGTGACAAGACATTGACAAACAAGCTTAATAAATATTTGACACTGACACGGCTTCAGCAATATTTTGAGTAGTTTATTAAATAATATGGATGGTGTATTTGATAAATAATTGACTTAAGATGTGACATTAATAAAAAGTTATTAATTATTGTTTATTATTTATGGAAGATCCAAGCAGAGAATACACCAGGATAAATTCTGTGATCTTGTTGTTAATATGTTCAAAATGTATCTAAGCGTTCCATAGTAACAATGTATTATTAAAAAAATTACTTTTACTCTTATCTGGATTATTAGTTTTAATTGTATAGTATATAAATTATTATAATCACGGAATACATAGTTAGTGAAAAAATGATCATTATAATTAACTGAATTAATAATTTAAGCGATTATACAAGTTAAGGTTATCCAAGATCATTCAAAAGCCATCTCTAAGTTAATCATGACAATGCCATTGTCAACCAATGTTTATATCTCCATAGCAGTAAGAATTTTACTACACCTAATTTGCTGCGTAAAGAAAGAAAAAGTAGGTATAGTCGGTTCGCTAAACTCAAACACAACTGGCTAGTGATTTTAATAGGTAATTTTTTTGTTTTTTGCCAATTTTACCAAAATTGGCAAAATTACTTACTAAAATTACTAGCCAGTTGCGTCTGAGTTTAGCGAACCGACTATATATTCGTAAATATTTGCGCCTACGCTCTTAATGTTGACTATAAAAACTATAGAAATAAGCTTAAAAGTTTATAAAAAAAAAAAACAAAAACGACTTCTATCAAAATAAAATTCATGAAGCTGGTGCAAACACAAAAAAAATGTGGAATACTATAAATGATAGGTATATCTGGTCGGAAGCAAACCTCTAAAAATATTATACATCTAATAACATTATATCATTAATCACAGTAAAGGACATCGCACACATCTTATGGAAAATATAATGTTACTCAAATTCAATAAAATTTATACCAAGAGATTCGTTTTAAATTAACGATCAAATCTTATCATTGCGCCAACTCTCTATTTTCAAAAATAAGAGCAGAAATTGATATAAATAAATCTGAAATCAAATGGGTAGGTACATAAGTTAGAGAGAGAAAAATATTTTAAAATACCCAGATTTTCGGTACTCCATAAATCAGCGGATTAGTTTCACTAATCCGCTTAGGCCCAGCGGGATTTAAGCTGTTATGAAGAGCACTCAGAGCAATAATGATTGTAAACTAACATTTTATGGACTCCAAAAATGTGATTTCGATAAACTTTAATTGCAATTTGCGCCGTAATTAATCATAATTAAGAGTTGGCGCAATGATAAGAATTGATCGTTATATTAAAACGAATCTAATCGTATAAATTTTATTGAATTTGAGTGACATTATATTTTCCTTAAGATGTGTGCGATGTCCTTTTAAACAAATATTGGTATCTATTATAATATGGATTACCGTCGAAAGCCGACGTGATCAACCAAAAAAGAAGAAGTATTTGGTGATTTTTCTAGTGACCTTCTTGGGTGTGAATCAGTCTCTTTAATTTACTCATCCTGGTTTAAAAACAAAGCATAGTGTCAATTGACTTAGCACCATGCCTAGGCAAGAGTTGTCTGTTTTGCGCTATACCAAGTCAATAGACACTGTATCAATTATTTTACACAAAAGTAGTATTACGGTTGGAAGTTAGAAGTGAATTGAATGTTGAATACCTTGATAGTAAACTAAATAATATTATATAGTAATACGTCGCTGAAGAGTTCTAAAAAATAACTGCTTTTTGTATAAAACCAAACTAAAAATCTAAAAATTAAAAGAATAACGCAGAATACACAAAATATGGCCTATAGGTACGGTGACCATATGTACTTATTTAAGTAGGACAGTACTTATTTTTAAATATTGTCCTTATGTACTTTAAAACCTTTCTAAGGACACGCGAATGTACTTATTTTTTCTAAAAAATGAATATTTTTATCTTTTACTACTTTTAAACAAATGTCTTTGTATACGGTTCCAGGTATTGCAGTTTTTGTTTTGATGGTTTCCAATATTTCCATTCTTTTGTTGACTCTTCTCATGACTTCGTTGTTTGTTACAGGCTCGGTCCATGCTATCTTCAGGTACCTTTACCCACAATTCAAATGCTTCCAACTTTTTAGTAGTCGACGCGTTAATTGACCATGCTTCTATCCCGTTAAAGCAGAGTCGAGAAATATAACACCTTGCCAGCCTAACTCTCAAGTCTTAATTATTTCAGTTCTCTTGCACAAACTACCTTTCTCATTTTATTGAAGTTGGTTCTTGCCTTCTCTATTCGAACTTTGATTTCTTTGGAGTAATCGTTTGTGTGATTAATTATTGTGCCAAGATAGTTGTAGTTTTCAACTTGTTCTAAAGTTTTACCTTTAATTGTCAGGCTTTTATCATTATTTTGGGTTTTTAATATCTTCATAAATTTAGTTTTCTTGATGTTTATTGATAATCCATATTGTTCTCCATACTCAACTATCTTGTTCATTAGCTTTTGGGGGTCTTGGAGGGTGTCCGCTATTATGATAGTGTCGTCCGCATATCTAATGTTGTTAATAATTGGCGTTCCATTTAGGTACCTTTATTCCTGCTGTTTCTCCCTCATGAACTTTTTTCATAATTTCTTCAGAGTATGCATTTAATAGTAGTAGTGACAATACACACCCCTGTCGCACTCCTCTTTTAATTTCGAACTCTTCTGATGTGTGTTCGTTAATGCGTATGTGTGTCTGCTGTTTATAATATAGATTTGTTATAATTCAAAGGTCATTGTATTGTAACTGTTTTGCTTTTGAGGACGTCCATTAGCTCTTTGTGGCGGACTTTATCGAAAGCTTTGTTGTAATCTATGAAACAGACGTACATATCCTGGTTCACATCCAAGCATCTCTGGATTAGTAGTGTAAATCCAAAGTGGGTTTCTTCAATATCCATAGTTTCTTCAATATTCAAGTGTTTGGTAAATGCGTTTATGAATGATCTTTAAAAACATTTTAAGTGTGTGAGACATTAGGCTTATGGTGCGGTGGTGGTACACAAAACCGCACAAGTGAAACATTTTTACACAAAATGTGTAACCTACCTAGAAAACTGGAGTTCAAATTTTCATGAATTTAAACTATTCAAAAGCATAGATCTAAAGCGGGCTCCACACTCTCGGCGAAGTTATTTCTCCAAAGTTGACCGAAGTCCGAAGTACCCTCTCTACACACTCGTTCTACTTCGCGAGGAAGTGTGATACCGACAAAGAGCGGTGCGATACCAACAAAGATCCCTTTGACCAGACCGACAGAGAATGGAAGTAGAACGAAGTGAGGCAAAGTTACACCAGGTGGCCGTCTACACTCTCGTACTTGTTGAACCTCGATCGACTTCGGCGAGAGTGTGGAGCTCGCATAAGAAGTGAAATAACATGGAACGATGTTTGTTATTCTCTAGAAGCTTTTAAATTGTATACCAAGGCAACCATGTGAAACGAAGATCAACTCTTTGACGAACTGGGAATTTTGAAAGACGTGGCTACAAGTGAAAAAATTGCAGAGTGGAACAGAGAAGAAACAATAGTCAGGATCGATGGCTTAAAGTTTTTAAGTGTGTAGATCAATTCAAACTGAAAAACTTTGTGAATGAACTGAAAAACAAATATGCGAATTTATTTTTTGTCTTCCGGGTACTAGTGCGGCTATCGAGCGTTTATTTTCTGTAATAAATAATTATTATTGGACGTCGGAAAAGTCACAAATGTCCATATCCACTCTCAAAGCAGCGATGCTGGTGTTCGCAAGTTCTGATGAGACTTGTATGAAATGTTTCATTTACTTCAGTCGAAGCACCTTCTTAAATTAATTTTAAATTTAGAAAATATGAATGATGCAAAAAAACCGGAAGAAGTTGAGGCTATTCCAGGTCCCTCATCTAAAAACTCTTAATTACAGGCTTGTAACTTTTTCAGAGTTAAAGTAATGTGTTATGTTTAGTTTAATTGATATAATTTTTTATGTTTAGCTACATAGTTTATTTATTTTTAATGCAAAAAAGTTATATTTGTCCAATAACAAGATACATTTTGCGTTTTTAATACATTTTTGTTTTTTGTACTTTTTTTTCTTTCAAAAAATATGGTCACCGTACCTATAGGTATAACTTAATTAACCTATGAAATGCCAATAATGTCAAAATTTCATAACAGTGGAGTAAACTTCCCTCAGGTAAACATGCACCAATTACAAACAAACATTACGGAGCAGTAAATTTGAATTACACCTCCTGGTTTAAAAACAGAGCATAATAATATAAAATATATTAAATGTAATAGTATAGGCTTATTATTAAACCAGCATAATGATGCCTTCAACTCATGTCGTAATTCATCTCGAACAAAAGGAGAATGGAACGTCGACCTTATTGTCTTGGGATTATTTTTATAACACTAAGCAATACTTTCATTGAATATTTAAATTTCCGAAATTTTACAACTTCGTAATTTATAACTTAATTGATAGATCGTGCTAATACAAGTGTTTGGGTTAGCAGATACAGGTCAAGTCAAGCGTCCACAGACCCGCATCGTACGCATCGTACGCAACGGATTTTAGTTTGAAAATCGATAATGCGATCCGTACGATGCGGATCAGTGGACGCGGTTACATAAGTTTCTGTACAAGGCAAACTAAAATCCGTTGCGTACGATACGTCCGATGCGTACGATGCGGGTCTGTGGACGCTTGCCTTAAGCGTCCACAGACCCGCATCGTACGCATCGGACGTATCGTACGCAACGGATTTTAGTTTGCCTTGTACAGAAACTTATGTAACCGCGTCCACTGATCCGCATCGTACGGATCGCATTATCGATTGTCAAACTAAAATCCGTTGCGTACGATGCGTACTATGCGGGTCTGTGGACGCTTGACTTAAACAAAGTGTTGGAACCATGGCTTCGGTTTATTGCGGGCAGATAAAAACGAGTACAGAACCTTTAGAAAGGCGTTCACTATATTTCCTCAAAAATTTTGTTTTCAAATTTTTTTATAAATAGGTAGGTATTGCTAATGTAATATGATACGTGTCCAATAGTAATTTTTGCTCATTAAAATTCGACAATGTTGAAAACTTCCATGTACGTACAAACAAATTTAAAGTTAATTTAAATTAAATATATTTTAATAGAACTTTATTAAATAAACTAAACAGCGCGAACAATACAAATATTTACTACAATATGTTAATTTAGAGGGCCCAGATAGCTCAGGCGGTAGATGTCTGACTTCCACGTAGGTAGGCCGGGGTTCGATTCCCAGCCACGGCCGGGAACATCCAGACATTTTTAAAATGTCTATAGGCCCCAAGGCGACTCAGCCTAAATAAATTCAGCACCTTGGGTAAAACTAGGGGTAATAATAGGCGGTTGAAGCGTAGCAGTGGCCCTGTTACCCTCCTTGTACACCGTAGGCCCTAGAGATAGCAGACTACCCTACTATAATCCCAAAGCCGCATTAGCGGTATAAAACGGGAGACTATTATTATTTTTGTTAAATCATAACCACTGAAAAATATCTTTTAAATATATAGGTACCCTAAAGTTTTATGAGTGTATACACTCTTACCTCGAGAGCTCTTTCCCGCCGGCAGGTGGTATGGAGTACGGAGGGACGAGGAAGCTGGGCGGGCTGTATCCTTTACCATGGATGAACTCGTCGAAGCGTTGGGCGCACTCAAGACGCGCAGGTCCCCCGGTCTGGATCAGATATCACCTGAGGCGGTGAGGTGTCTGGGACGGGCGGAGCCCGCGTGGCTTGTGGAGTACATGAATGCACTGCTGGAAGCACAGACCTTTCCTGGGCCTTGGAGGACATCGAAGTTGGTGATGCTTCCCAAAGCTGTGGAAAAGTATCGACCCATCTGCCTTCTTCCCTGCGTCGGTAAGCTGTATGAAAGAATGCTACGGGGACGTATCGATAGCATGATTGAGAGGTCGGGAGGCTTATCCCCGAGGCAATTTGGTTTTTGTAAAAGGAGAAGCACGATTAACGCAATCGTGAGTGTAGTCGACGCATTGCACAATAAAGGGGATAAACACCGTTGGGCGACCCTGTTGTTGTTCGGTGTTAGGAATGCATTCAATACGCTGCAGTGGAACGAGGTAATGAAGGCAATGGAGGAGAGAGAATGTCCTGGATACCTGATAAACGTGGTAGCGGAATATCTGTCTGAGAGAAGAATTATGGTGGAGAAAGGCACGATTGTGGATGTGACGGTAGGTGTTCCCCAGGGATCTGTCTTGTCTTGGGCCCGACGCTATGGAACCTGGCATATGACGGGACTAATAAATTTTAAAAATATTAACCTTTTTTCAATTTTTTCCGTCAACCCGCAAGTTCGCGATTTTTTTGTGACGCCCCTGTTCGAGATAACCTCCCTGGGTCAAAAGTGACACTTATTCCGAATCCTTAGCTTTTAAACCCAATGAAATTTTTTCGCCTTCGACAATCGCACCCCCCACCCCTAAGCAAAACTCGTATCCCTTAAAAAATCCTAAAGCACGCTCCTGACCGAATCGAAGTCCCCACCAAAAATCATCAAAAAATTCAAAAAGCTTAACCCAAAAAGCACAAATCCTCAAGCCTCGTACTTCCGGAGCTACAAAAACGCCCCAATGTGAATAATTATGTATAGACGCGACGGTTTTAGTCCAGTTGGGTTAGACGAATAACAGGCCTAACCTTGCATTAAGAGCTGCCCCAAATTTTATTTTTCTAATCTATAGGGGGGTCAACAGTAGTGTAAATTTAAAATCTCGACTGAATTCCGCCGTTGCGTTAGCCGCCATCTTAATTTTAAACGAGAACCGTTTTGGCTCAATATCTCCGTCATTTTCATTTTTTCCACAAAAAGTATAACAAACAAAATATTTGAAAATGTGATTTTCTATCATTTCTCTTGTTACAATTTTTTCGTGTCGTCGATATTTTCTGAGGTATGGCGGAAAATAATGACAGTTAGAGCATATATATTGAATTATCTCGTGTAGGTACTATTAGTTTTAGGACAAAAATGTTCCTATACAAAAATAGAGAGAAATAAATTCTACACAATTCTAATATCTTTCATTTTTTTGCTAAAGTTAATATTTAAGGTAGTACTTATGCGAAAATGGCGCGAGCATAAGACCTGATTGATTTTGTAGCAATTGTTTCTGTTCAATATCTCATTTTCCTGATTTTTCAACTAAACTTGTTCCAAATATGATTTTCTACAATTTCTTTTTAACAATTTTTTTCATGGGGTTGATATTTTCCGAGTTAACTGAGAAAATAGTAAAAAGTGGTGGGGGGAGTATAATTACTGAATTAAATCTTGTTTCCGAGCTGCCTCAAATTTTATAATTGTATTCTTTAGGGGAGATCAATAGTAGTGTAAATTTAAAAACTTTTGTGGCTTAATATCTCCGCCATTTTCAAGTTTTCGACAAAAACGGTAGGAACTAAAATTGTTGGAAATGCAATTTCCTACAATTTTTTTCCACAATGTTTTTATGCCATCAATATTCTCCAAGTTACGGGGGAAATAGTGGAAGCGGAGGGAAGCATAATTATTTAATTGTCTCATTTATTATTAACTTTACGACATAATTGTACATAAACAGAATAAAGAGAATTGTATTTTATACAATTTTTGAAACTTGACCAAACTAAACCTACATAAAAGACATAAATAGTAACTTATATGCATTAAGTTAACTTAATTTTTTTAACTAGCGGGTTTTATTGGTTGAATCTGTCCGTCGATAATTAAGTTTCATGTCAGCTAACATATTTTAATAATTCAACAATTTTTTTTTTAAATTTTGGACCTTGTTGGGGAGAATTTCACCATCCCCCTCGTAGACCCGCACTGGTTCTCTCGAAAAATTGTAGTAAATCGTAATTGCAACAATTTCAGTCCTTACACTTTTTGTCGAAAAGTTGAAAACGGAGATATTGAACAAAAACAATTGGTATAAATTGGAAAAGACTGCAAGACTTGTACACACTTCTAAATAGGTCAAAAGGGCAAACAGGTGTATGTTTTCAAAAAACTTTTGATAGTGTGTAAAAAATATTTTATTATCAGCTAAGTACTTTCGACACAGAACGTGCCATCATGAGAGCTTCCTAAAAGGACATATTTAAGATAAGATTTTTTTATATATAAAAAATGAGTGAAAAACTTACGTCCTCTTATAAAACCTTCATAGAAGAGCAATTGCTAAACGACACAATAAAAAACATGGATACTGGGCAAAAGCCACAGATATAGGGTATAATAACCTTTTAAAATGAATAAAATCACATCTAAATTCTTTTAATAATTAATAAGACAACATGGATGAGTCAAACCATTTTGAGCCCACGTGAACAGCAGATCAGCTGAGGAAGACTGTCATTTATTAAAATGATAAAGAAGGAACTACAATCTTATGCGATCTCACCCGTGTT
This sequence comes from Diabrotica virgifera virgifera, assembly GCF_917563875.1. Classification (NCBI taxonomy): domain Eukaryota; kingdom Metazoa; phylum Arthropoda; class Insecta; order Coleoptera; family Chrysomelidae; genus Diabrotica; species Diabrotica virgifera. The sequence continues at coordinate 191,796,529 of NC_065450.1, read as the reverse complement.
GAGCTGCCCCCCCCCCACGTGCAAAAATTAAAAAACAAATAGCCCTGATTTATGAGCTATTTATGAGCTCTCATATTCCGCAAACTAAAAATTTTGAGCTCGTTCCACTGAGCAGGAATTTAATACCCTAGTGGGGGGGGGCTGAGTCAGCCCCCCCCCCATTACTTAAAAATAGGAATATTGAATCGGTTTTTGCGGCAGAATTACGAGCTATTTATGAGCTCTTGAAATTATATACTTTCGATTTTTGAGCTCATCCCCTTCACCCCCAAACAACCCTTTAATTGATTTAACTTAAGAGAAAGATGCTGAGGAAACTTAAAATATATCGTATTGCGGATATAATTCATATAGCTTATATACTTTAAGAATAAACTATTAAATCAAGAGCATTTCGATTATTGAGCTACAACCCCTTCGCAAGAAAACCACCCTATCTTCCCGGCTTAAGAGAAAGTTGTATTAAAATGCATTAAACTAATTATTTGGCGACTACATATCATTTAACAATTTATAACCTTCCAAATTACGCGCATTTAGATCAGTAAATTGCAATTTATTTTGTATAGTGCAGTCACTGAAGGTAAAAATCAAGGATTACCTTCAATTTCGGTGAACCTTCATCGATTTTCACGAAAATTGGTCAGTAGTTAGAGGATACGTCAAGAAACAAAGGTGATATGGTACCACTTTGCGCCTTTACCCTGAGGGTAGATACCGCCCCATCTCGGGGGTGAAAATTATTTTATAAAAAATAAATGCACAAATCAATAAAAGAACAAATTAAAAGCAAAATTTATTATATAAAGTTAATAAAATAAGTCAATACTTTTTAAGTTATTAAAGATCAAAGATTTTAATTATTTGTGAAAAAAATGCATGTTTTGAAGAGGTTTTTTGTAAATCACTGAAAAACTGTAAGTTTTTACAAAAAAGTTAATAGTAGTTTAATTCGTATAGCTTATATTCTAAGAATAAACTCTTAAATCACGCGCCTTTCGATTATAGAGCTACAACCCCTTCGCAAGAAAACGACCCCATATTCCCGGCTTAAGAGAGAGTTGTTCTTAAAATAATTTAAATTAATTATTCGGCGACTACATATCATTTAATAATTTATGAGCTTGCAAAATATACGCATCTCAATTATTGAATTGCCATTTTCTTTCTATAGTGCAGTCACTGAAGGTAAAAATCAACTATTACCTTCGATTTCGGTAAATCGCCATTTATTTTCACGAATTGACAATAACAACTTGGGGTTTTAGCCTGGGGTATATGTCACCCCTTCTCGGGAGTGAAAATTACTTTATTGAAAATAACCCCACAAATCGAGAGAGGGACAAATTGTAAGCAAAATTTGTTATATAATGTGATTAAAATAAATCAATACTTTTTGAGTTATTAAATAAAGATCAAATATTTTAATTTTTGGAAAGAAAATGCATGCTTTAGAGCGATTTTTCATAATGACTCAAAAACTGTAAGTTTTTACAAAAAAGTTTTCATCACTAAAATTGAAGCTAATAAAAAATATAATAAATTGCTTACTTGAAAAACCCTTTAATGTTAATTTAAAGTAAGTTATTGGTAATTAAATGTATATTTTTTTCCGCGACTGTTCAAATCTAAGGGTTCAAGCTTAAATAACGGAAAAGAGATACATTTTATAACACTTAGCTACTAAATACTTGTCAAAGTACTTAGAAATACCTATGAAAAATTAGATCCAGAAAAAGTTGATAGTATCAAAATCCGCTCACCAATTTTCGTGAAAATGAATGGAGATTTACCGAAATCGAAGGTCATAGCTGATTTTAACCTTCAGTGACTGCACTATAGAAAGAAAATGGCAATTCAATAATTGAGATGCGTATATTTTGCGAGCTGATAAATTATTAAACAATATATATTCGACAAATAATTAATTTAAATTATTTTAAGTACAACCCTCTCTTAAGCCGGGAATATGGAATGGTTTTCTTGCGAAGGGGTTGTAGTTCAATAATCGAAAGGCGAGTGATTTTAGAGTTTATTCTTAGAATATAAGCTATACGAATTAAACTACTATTAACTTTTTTGTAAAAACTTACAGTTTTTCAGTGATTTACAAAAAACCTCTTCAAAACATGCATTTTTTTCACAAATAATTAAAATCTTTGATCTTTAATAACTTAAAAAGTATTTACTTATTTTATTAACTTTATATAATAAATTTTGCTTTTAATTTGTTCTTTTATTAATTTGTGCACTTATTTTTTATAAAATAATTTTCACCCCCGAGAAGGGGCGGTATCCACCCTCAGGGTAAAGGCGCAAGGTGGTACCATGCCACCTTTGTTTCTTGACGTATCCTCTAACCACTGACCAATTTTCGTGAAAATCGATGAAGGTTCACCGAAATTGAAGGTAATCGTTTATTTTTACTTTCAGTGACTGCACTATACAAAATAAATTGCAATTTACTGATCTAAATGCGCGTAATTTGGAAGCTTATAAATTATTAAATGATATGTGGTCGCCAAATAATTAGTTTAATGCATTTTAAGTACAACTTTCTCTTAAGCCGGGAAGATAGGGTGGTTTTCTGGCGAAGGGGTTGTAGCTCAATAATCGAAATGCTCTTGATTTAATAGTTTATTCTTAGAGTATATAAGCTATAGGAATTATATTCGCAATACGATATATTTTAAGTTTTCTCAGCATCTTTCTCTTAAGTTAAATCAATTAAAGGGTTGTTTGGGGGTGAAGGGGATGAGCTCAAAAATCGAAAGTATATAATTTCAAGAGCTCATAAATAGCTCGTAATTCTGCCGCAAAAACCGATTCAATATTCCTATTTTTAAGGAGTGGGGGGGGGCTGACTCAGCCCCCCCCACTAGGGTATTAAATTCCTGCTGAGTGGAACGAGCTCAAAATTTTTAGTTTGCGGAATATGAGAGCTCATAAATAGCTCATAAATCAGGGCTATTTGTTTTTTAATTTTTGCAAGTGGGGGGGGGGCAGCTCAACACGGGTTGCGATCTCTCTATGTTAACCCTATGTTAACCCTAATTAATATTTATGAACATATAGGTCGCATAAGATTGTAGTTCCTTCTTTATCATTTTAATAAATGACAGTCTTCCTCAGCTGATCTGCTGTTCACGTGGGCTCAAAATGGTTTGACTCAGCCATGTTGTCTTATTAATTATTAAAAGAATTTAGATGTGATTTTAAAAGGTTATTATACCCTATATCTGTGGCTTTTGCCCAGTATCCATGTTTGTTATTGTGTCGTTTAGCAATTGCTCTTCTATGAAGGTTTTATAAGAGGACGTAAGTTTTTCACTCATTTTCTTTATATAAAAAAAAATCTTATCTTAAATATGTCCTTTTAGGAAGCTCTGATGATGGCGCGTTATGTGTCGAAAGTACTTAGCTGATATTAAAATATTTTTTACACACTATCAAAAGTTTTTTGAAAACATACACCTGTTTGCCGTTTTGACCCAATTGCTATAAAATCAATCAGGTTTTACGCTCTCGCTTTTACCGCATACGTACTACCTTAAATATTGATTCCATAAAAAAAAATGAAAGAAATGAAAATTATACAAAATTTAATTTGCTTCATTTTTGTATGGATTCAAATTTGTTGTAGAACTAATAGTAAACGAGATATTTCAATAAATCTTTAATTATGCTCTAACTGTCACTATTTTCCCCATACCTCGGAAAATATCGACCTCACGAAAAAAATTATAATAAACGAAATTATAGAAAATCGCATTTTCAACAATTTAAGTTTGTACACTTTTTGTCGAAAAGTTGAAAATGGCGGAGATATTGAGCAAAACGGTTCTTGTTTAAAATCAAGATGACGCCTAACGCAACGGTCAAATTCAGTCGAGATTTCAAATTTATACTACTACTGACCCCCCCTAAATATTAGCAAAATAAAATTTGAGGCAGCTCTTAATGCAAGGTCAAATGCTATCCCGAATGGGCTATTTTTATATAAATATTACGACGTTAGTAAATAAAAAGGACCAATAAAGTTTTTATTTCTTTTAACTAGGGATAAGGTATTATAAAGTGGTTTTAATATTTAATATTGTTTGGATATTATCCAGAAACGACGAATGTTAATCTTCTTGTACTAAATATTGGTTAGCAACTAAAAAAATTAAATTATTGGTTATATTTTAGTAACATACATTCTAATACACAATTTTCGTTAAAGTTTTTAACTATAAAAGTAAGGTTGAATAACAGTTTGGACTACTAGTGTTCGAATATTTATACAAAATGGAGATTCCTATTATACGCTTAGGTTTCAAGCTTATGAAACTTTGTGGAAACGAACCAAGAGCTAAACGTTCATGGTCTGGAAAAATACGGTGTTGGTTCAATATTCTATGTACCCTTGGAATGATATATCTTGCCGCTTTGGTGTTTTTCTTAGAGAAGGATTTAACATTTGTAAAATTAACAGGTGCTATAGACACTATAGTTTTAATGAGCCACGTAAGTTTTTTTTAACATTATTTTTAACCATCAACCTTCCGATGACCAACCTTTTTTTGTTACACGGATGACCAAGGGGGGAAAATGACCCCAGGTCAAAAATGTCAAAAATGACAATTAACAAAAAAATAAAGTTTTTTTTTTAGTTTTTAATTTTTTTTTTGGCATGGACTTTATGTCATTCAGCCAGTCACAACATGAGTATTGGTGTCATGTGTAGTGTGTATGTTGAGTAAGTGTCTTGTTACTTTGCAAAGTCGACGTCATTAGCGTAAAACTACTTGTAATTACACATAATAGACGCTATTTTACTAAACATCAACTTCAGAATAAACTTTTTATTCGTAAAATATAGGGAATTTTTTTTATTTCAAAATACAAGGATATCTAGAATGACATTAAAGTCAAATAAAAAAATAATTAGTTAAAAATTGAAAATACTTTTGAATTTATTAAAGAAAAACCTACGCTGGGGTCACAATTTCCCCCGCTTGGTCATCCGAAGGTTAAACGCCCAACCTTATTTATGTTCCATGCATGCCCAAGGGTGAGTACACAATCTCCACCTCAAAAATATCTAATACATATTTACAGACATGTGTTACAAATCGCCTCTTTGCTTCAATAACGTGACAAGTCCAAAAACTCAATATTTTTTTTATTTGATAATTAAAACCGGGCAAGAAGCTAACAAACACGGTGTGATAGCAGCTCATGACAAAAGATAGGTTTTAATAATAAAATTAAAAATTTAAAACTTGGAAATATTTTAATAATGTAAACATAAGTGCAGTGCATCAGTGGACGAAAAGGCATCAAAAACTGTAAGTTATTTGCATGCCAATTTTAATATAAATTACTAAAATTCAAAACTAGACAAAGCTTGGCTATCATTGTCCATAAACTTTTTTGTTAATTAACTAAATTAAGTGATAAGGAACAAGAAACAGATAACAGAGCTCTTGATAGTTGAAAATTTAAATTTAATTGTAGAAGACAGTGTTTAACCGCAATAAAAACAAATCTTTTCACGAAAGATAATAAAATTTGCTAAACGAAGGGAGTAGAGACGGGTATATAGAAGGGTAGCTTAGTTGACTGGTCGGGGGGTGGACTGAGTAGCTTCTCGGCTGGTTTTCCCTGACACGCCCAATATTGCCCAAGATCTGCAAGGGATTTCTCGAGAAAAACATGAGCTCAGACGACTATCCAGATGATCAGAACAAGAAAAGACCGGCTGAAAACTTCGAGATATTTCAAAACAGTAAGAAAACGCATCAAACACCCACCAAAACAAGCGATGAAAAACTCGAGAAAATACTATATATTTGATGCAAGAGATGAAAGCAGAAATAAAAGATGAGATGAAATTAATAAGAGAAGACCAAAAATCATATGCAATGGAAATGAAAAAGTTAAAAGAAGAGAACGAGGAACTCAGAAAAGAAAATAAAGATATAAAAGCAGAATTATCACAAATAAAACAGAATATGGAATGGATAGAAAAAGAAAGAAGGAAAAATAGTATTGTTGTAAGCGGCCTGAATATTGATACAAAAAATCAAACAGACCTCAAACTAGCCATGGAGAACTTTATACGAACCAATCTACAGCTAGAAATAAACATCAGAAATGTAATAAAAATAGGAGAATCCCACTATCTCATCCAACTATATAACTGTGAAGACAAGCAAACAGTCATGGAAAACAAATATAAACTAAAAAACATAAGAAATCAAAAAATCTTCCTAAACAACGACATGACGAAACAAGAGAGGAAAATACAAAAACAGCTCCGAGAACTAGCTAAAGACGAAAAAGAAAAGGGAAAAGAAGTAAAAATAGGCTACAATAAAGTTACAATAAATGGGGAGGAGTGGAGATGGAATTAAGTAAACGAAAAAATAGAGAAATCTGTTCCAAAAAACTAAGGAAACAACAAACGAGGGATAGTAAAGATGATGACGACAACGCAAAGACAACGGAATGGAATTTGGATGAAGAAAAACATATAGAAGGAAAGGAAAATCAACAAGAACATGGACAAAAGAAAAAGGACATTGAAAAAACAGCTAGCACGATTGACATAGAAATGAAACAAGGACAAGACGCAAAGACCAGAATAAACGAAAATAACAACTTGAAAATTGGTACATGGAATTTAACATCACTTAGAGGAAAGGAATGCGAATTAGTGCAAGAAATAGAAGAATTTAAAATGCAAATAATAGGCATAAACGAAACAAAGAAATGTGGAAGAGGAAAAGAAAATATATCAGAAAATTACACGATGTATTACTCCGGGGTAGACAAAGAACTTAGAGCAAAAGAAGGAGTAGGCATATTAGTCACAGAGACAAAAAAAAATAATATCAGATTTCAAACCGATATCGTCGAGAATAATGTACATAAAAATAGAAATGGAAGAGGAATGGTACATAGTGCAAATATATGCACCAACAGAAGGAACAGAAGAAGAAAAAATGGAAGCTTTCTACAATGAACTACAGAATACCCTAGATGAGATAAGAGAAAAATGTGAACGAATAGTAATAATGGGTGATTGGAACGCAAGGATAGGGAAAGATGAAACAAAGGACTTGGTTGCATGGGAAGACATGGTGAAGAGATACTAAACAGAAACGGAATTAAAATGATCAGATTCTGCCAGACAAACGACCTATTAATAGGAAACTCATTTACACAGCAAGTACTACAAGATGCAAAAAGTATAATACATTACGTAGTCTACACGCAAGAAATAAAACAAAATATAAAACAAATCTGGACAGAACAGAGAGCAGAGATCGGAACTCATCACAGACTGGTAATGGCAGAGATGACATGGCGAAAACCGGTACACCAAGAACAGATAGAATACAGCAGAATAGCAATGAAAAAGCTAAAAGATCAACAAAAGAAAAGGAGATATCAATAAGAAACTGATAAGGAGTTCAAAATGGAGGAGAGAAAGAAAATAGAAATAGATATGGAGGAAAAATGGAAAAAATTTAAAGAAGTAATAATGAAGAAGGCACAAGAGATATGCGGAAATCTAACAGTCAGAAAATTAAACAAAAAAACGGAATGGTGGAATGCAGATATACAGGAAGAAGTGAGGAAAAAGAAAAAGGCATGGAAAAAATACAATAGTACAAGAGAGGAACGAGATAAAAAAGAATACCAAAAACACAGAAGCATAGTGAAAGAACTAGTAAGAAAAGAAAAAAAAAGAGAGTTGGAAGAAGTTCTGTGAATCACTAAACCAAAATTACAGTGATAACAACAGATGCTTCTGGAATAAAGTAAGGAGTCTAAGAGCAAAGAAAAGAAAAGAACCCAGAGGAATAAAAGACAAACACAACAAACTAAAGACAAATACAACAGATATACTAGAGGTGTGGAGAGAGTATTATGAAGAGAAATATATGGGCGAGGAAAGTGAAGAAATAGAGACAGAGGGAACCATAGAACAGACAGCAGTAGACGAAAATCAAATGGAAGAAGTAAGTACAGAAGAAATGGAAGAAGCGATAAGTAGAATAAAAATAGGAAAAGCGAGCGGAGCAGATAAAATTGATCCCGAAATGATAAAATGGATAGGGAAAGAAGGAAAGAAGTGGTTGCTGGAAATAATGAGAGAAGCATGGAGAACAAACAAAATGCCGAGAGAGTGGGAAGAAAACTTACTGATCCCAATTCACAAGAAAGGAGAAGAATCCACCTGTGGAAACTATAGAGATATATGCCTCTTATCAGTAGTGTTCAAGCTCTATACGAGAATAATAGAAAGAAGATTAAGAACAGAGGTAGAAGGAAAACTGGAAGACGAACAAACAGCATTCAGAGCCAAAAGGCAAACAGTTGACAACATAAGCATATTACGAAATATAATAGAAAAAAATAATGATCGGGGAACAAACATATATATGACCTTCATAGACCTTAAAGCAGCGTTCGACTCAGTAGACCGGAAAGTATTGTGGAATACTGTAGAGGAGCTGGGAATACCGAGGAAACTATTAGAGATAATTAAAAGTACGTACAGCAGAGTGGTGGGAAAAGTGCAAATGGGAGGTAGCAGATCACTAGAATTTAGGATGAACAAGGGGATAAAACAGGGAGATAGCCTAAGCCCACTCCTATTCGGCATAATTATGGACAAATTATTTAAAAATGTAAAAAGAAGAACAAACCACTGAAAAACAATAAAAGGCTACACGCACCTAACACCAGTTATGATAGAAGGATTACTGTATGCTGACGACGTCGTTCTTCTAGCAGACAACCCGAGAAAATGCAGCGATTAATTGATATATGGACTGAGGAAATAGAGAAAATGAAATTAGAAATAAACATCAGCAAATGAAAGACGATGAAAATAGGTCAGCAGGAGCAGGAAATTGAAGGCGAAACACGAGGGCTCTGTAAAGGACAAGAATTGGAGAGGGTGACGGCCTACGAGTACCTGGGCACGATAATATCGAGTGACGGAAAGCTAGACCTAGAAATTGGAAATAGGACAAAGAAAGCTACGAAAATATACTATGCCATTAATAATGCGATACTGGGAAAAAGGAAAATCAGCCAGGAAACAAAAATGCATGTATATAATACAATCACAGTACCAACTCTTCTATATGCAAGCGTGGGTCACAAATAAAAGACATGAAAGTGCCATAAATGCAGCAGAAATGAAGCAGCTGAGAAAAATAGCTGGAAAGACGAAGATGGACAGAGAAAGGAACGAAAACATCAGAAACGTGCTAAGTCAGGAACCAATAGAGAAAAAAATTGAAAAAAGAAAACTAAATTGGTTTGGACATATAACTAGGATGAACGAGAACAGACTAGTAAAGAAGGTGACATATGCCAAAAGACAGGGGAAAAGAAGAAGGGGCAGACCTGGAAAGGGGTGGATGGAACAAATCGAGGAAATCGGGACAAATAGAGGGAAAACAGTGCAACAGATTAAGGAAATGGCAGGAGACCGGAAGGCGTGGAAGAAATGGGTAAAATATGGATAGGTGATACCAAAGTCCGACGCTCTTATAGGGCATAAGGACAACGAGAAGAAGAATAAGATAATTAAAACCGCCGTGTCAAACTTTATTTTCTCCAAAAACGCGGTATCTATTCAGTGAGTAATAGCAAATGTATGAGGAAAAGAAACAGTGGAACGGTGCTACATTGCGATGTCACGTTATCTCTTTCTTCAGAGTGCTTTGCTTCAAAAACGAGACAAGGACAAGACAGTTATCACTCCGCAAGCGAAGAGGAAGGTGCACTAGTTTTTCGACAAAAACGTGATATCACGACGATATTACATTGTGATTGCAAAGGTATGTATTCATTCAATAATATATTTTTATTCTATAGTGTGATATGTTTATTTTAAAACATTGTTGTTGAAACATGTCCGTGGTGTGTGAATTGGTATATACTTTCTTGTCACACTGTTGCTGAAAATATATAAACTTTGCTTTGTGTTATCTAAGGATACCACGTTATATATGATAAAAGTTTTCCCAGTAAAAAACAAGTTCAAGTTACATTCTAATGTTTCGTTCTTCCGGAAAGAAACAATATTTTTATGGGGAATATTTTTGAATATTACATTGTTCATACTAAAATAAATAACTAGTATGCAGGACTTATTTTTTCAGATGGAATCGCGATCTACGAGGATACTTGAACTTGCAATGGCAACCGAGAAATCGAACATTCCCGTTCTAATGACTAGGACAGGTATTAGTTATCTACGAAGTATTTAGGCACTCATTAGACGATAGGTTTCGTTGTCATTCATCGCCGATTCTGGCTACGTTTTAGGTAGGGTATGCCTAACAGGTTTATGTATATGGTGTTATTACTATTATTTTGTGTTTTATTTTTATCTTCTATTATATAATATTATTAAATTTGACGTCCGTTTTTTAGATAATGGCACAACATTCAACATACAGAATGGTACTTCAAACATAGAGGGCTCATGGTTAACAGAAGGAAAAGTTGACTTAACAGTTTCAAATCGTAGTCGTTGTGATTCGACTAGCAGTAGTTCGTCTCGTGACTCGTCAACCAGCTCAAGCTCTTTCAGTGAAGGTAATTTTATGTATTCAATTAATGTTCATTTCAATGTAATCAAAAGCATTTCATTTTTTTACTTAATTTTAGTAATATTCTATTCAATGTAATCAAAAGCATTTCATTTTTTTACCTAATTCTGGTAATATTCTAACCATAATTTTCTTTGCAGATAGCGACGACTCCGTAAAAGACCCAGACTATGAAAATGTAGAACTAAGACATCGTAATCGAAGAAATGCTTCATGTTCTGACGAATAAGATTTACCTATTTGCACAAGAAATCACGACCATATTTTATGTGAAAGTGCGAATCAACTACTTAGAAAAGTTCATGAAATGATACTTAATAACCTTATACCAATACAAAGTAAACCGTCTGACAAGAAAAATATAAGCGCCTCTCAATAGAAGTTAACAAATCCAGATTGTAGTCAAAATGCAATAGGAAAGAAAAGACGAAGACAAGAAGATAATTGGCAAAAAAATGTAGTAAAGAAACTGAGAAATTGTGGAAAATCTTATCAAACACTACAGGCAAAGAAATCCATTCCAGAATGTACATTGAAACCACCTTTCAGAGAAAGTTGTGCTTTCAAATGTCGGTCAAATATCACAGAGGAGCGACGTTTGCAATTATTTAAAGAATACTGGGATTCAGGAAACATCGAAAACAGTGGTCATTTATCGCAAACAGTGTTGAAGCAGTCGTCCCAAAATATCGTTACGTTAAAATGGATGCCGATGGGAACGTTGCACCTTCTCGTGACAATAATAACGCTTTCCTTTTAACTGTTGCTGGTGTAAAGACTAGAGTGTGTAAACTATTTTTTTAAATACTTTAGCAATTAATAACCGGCCTATTGAGACGGCCTTAAAGAAGAAAAATAGAGACAGCAACATTTCAGCAATAAAAGATAATTGCGGATGTCATGAAGTTCTCTCACATATAGAGAAAGAAAATGATAAAAAAGACAATACAATTCTGGTCGCAATGTATGACTTGCAGCAGTGTTCCAATGCCCCATAAGGGAGATCTCGGTCTGCTACTATAAATCGACATTGAATATTTTTAATTTAACCATATACAACATTCAAAATGTACAGCTGTGTTGAAAGCTATGTTTGGGATGAGTCAAATGCCCATAAAGTTGTGAATGAAATCGGTACATGTGTTTACAAGTACCTTAAGAAAGTTTCAGAAACACTCAACAATTTGGACGTTGTGTTCAATTCTGATAATTGTGCAGGCCAGCAAAAAAAATAAATTTATGATCTGTATGTATCTATACACAGTAAAAATAATTGAAAATCTTAACTCAGTAACGCATAAATATTTGATAAAAGGGCACACCCAAAACGAGAGAGATCCTGCTCATTCTCAAACTGAGAGAGAAATTAAACGTCAATTAAGATCCGGCCCAACGTAACGGCCCAAATTAACTTTTCTTTACTGAAAGATTAAAATAATGAGACAGTAAAACTAGCAGGTTTAAAGGTGATTCCACTTAAAAAAAGCGAACCGATGCTATATTTTTTAAAAATTCATACGCTGACAAACAATTTAAGAAAGCTATAGTTATTAATAAAAAGAAATAGAGCAACAATTTGAAATTGAGAGATGCATACGGCGCAATGCCCGATAAGAAAAAAGCGGATCTCATGGATTTGGTTTAAAAAATCCTAATTCCAAGATATTACAGGCCATTTTATGAATCGTTGTAGTTTTAAAAGTCACGTGTTTTTGCTTGTTTTGACAAAGACAATATTTTAAGTGTTACGTTTTCCTAATTTATTGAAGTTAGTTCCTTTAGAATTTAAGCATTTACGCATTATTAAATAACTTTAAAAAATAGTTTTAATTTAAGAATTATGCAGTTTAATTTCGCCTTGTTATTCTAATATTGTTTGTTATAGTTACACTTTTTCAATAAAGAACATATTCTCAAATCTAAAATCTTTTACTTCGGCAACGTTTCTTTATTGTATAACCCAGTAACATAACAAAAATAATATCATCAACAACGTGACAAATCAGTTTGTAACATTCATCTTATTACCTTTTTGCAGGAAAAGTATGACATAATTGCCTTTTTTCTAAATATGCAAATTTTTCCCTAAATTTATTACATCATCAGACCTATAGAACATTTTCAGAGACGTAAGTAGGTAAAATTTATAGTTAATATTAGATGGACTATAAAAATGTATTGCTTTGGAAACAAAATTTTTTCTAAGTTAAAAAGGAGGTTCCTGTAAAATTGTACTTTTTAACTTAACAGCTTATTGAAGCAAAGAGGCGAAATGTTAGAAATGGATTAAATTTAACAATCTTATGCTTAGTAAACACAACATTTTCTAAAATATTAATATAAACGATGTAAAAATCTTCAACAAAGTTACGATGTACTTCAAAATTAAAAGACCAGTAAAAGTTAGTAATTCAGATTTGTCCGATTTTCTCCACATTTCTCCTTTCAACCTCCTCATTAGTGTGGCGGATGATTGTGTAGATTATGTAATTATAATAGTCAATAATTATATGAATTATGTTCCAGCCAACGAGAAATTATATAGAAACCTTTATTAACAAGTTTTACCAAGAGTACACATTTTGTGCCCACCCATATTTAACTCCAAATATTACTCTTATTTTCAAAAATATCGGTACAACCAAATTAACATTCGATAAAGGCTCGTCCTTTTAACAATAAATAATTTTTGAAAAATTTTGGAACAATTAATAAATATATTACAAGGAAATGTGCATTAGGTGGACATTTTTTAGCCATCCTTGGGCGTTTAAGGGGGAATAATCTTGCATACTAATATTTGTACATAAATGCAGCGTTCATATGTTAAAATTCGGCCGAGCATTAATACAAACCCAATTCCAAAATGGAATCTAAAGAAAGCCGATTGGTATTAATTTATTCAAAAAGTATATTCAACAGAACGTAAAGAAGTCACCGAAAATCATCATATAGATAAACTTTTGAATTCGTTTATATCATTAATCCATCTTGCAGGTGAAAATCATAGAGGTAAAACACAAACTCTACATAAAAGAAATTCATTACCATGCTGGAACGCAGAGTGTACTGACATAATAAAGAAATATAAAAATCCTTTAACAAACTGAAACGTGACAAAACACTTGAAAATACTATAGTGGCTCAAGCTAGATATATAACTAAAAAAAACAGAAAAAATCTTGGCAAGAATTTATGTCTTCTATTAATTCCACTATTCCTATAAGCACGGTATGCGAAAAAGTTAGAAAAATATCTGGAAGTAATACCTAAAGATTCCATTTCTATGCAATAACAAACAGATAGTAACATCTAATAACGAAATAGCAGTTTTATTAGCAAAATAATTTGAAATGAACTCCAGCAATAACAACTTTTCTAAAAAATTTATCAATACCAAGATGATTTCGGAAAATAAATTAATAGATTTTAATTGCATTGAAGATAATCCTTTTAATATAACATTTAACATGGAAGACCTTCATCACTCTTTAACCTTTAACTACCCGCGCATCATGTTATAACATAACTACACGCGTGGCGTACTTTATACGCCCCAAGAAAATACACTTAAAAACAGCGGATTTGTTTATTTTTTTTTTGAAAAAATACATTTAGTTGTTTGTTATAAACTTTATTTCGGCATTAGTGAATACTTGGAGTTTCTTTTGAGTAAGCCAATTGGGATTTATAACTGGAATCATGGAATAACTGGATTACATGATAAATAAAATTACTAATAAAAATGTTTTTGAAATGTGATTTTTTACAGAAGAAAAAGTATTGTTTATAAAGAAAAATATATTGTGCGCCATATTAACTAAAAAACCATTTAAATATGTACTTATGTTACTAATTATATTAATATAATCATGGTGTATATTATCCACCACCAGAAATACCAAATAATAAACTGTAAATTACGATCTTTTCAGAACGCCGATTATAACAAAACTAAAACCAAATTGTAAAGCACATTCCAGTGATAGTGTTAGATAGATAAACAAGGTCAAAAATTAAATTTTTAAATATATTTGCAGTAGAATTCTTATATCTGGCGTACAAAATACGCCAACGCATGTAGTTAAAGGTTAAGTACCAGCAAAAAATCGGCGCCAGGACCAGACGATATTCCTGTTAGTTTCTTACAAAATCTACCAGATAATTGAAATCAATATCTTCGTAACCTATACAACAGAATTTGGACTAATAATGAGTTTCCCACAAAATGGACGCAGGTGATAATAGTTCCATTACTAAAACCAAATAAACCACGAACTGATCCCGAATACTATATGCCAATTTCGCTTACCAACACAATGTGTATAATCTTGGAAAAATGGTGAATAATAGACTAAGGTGGTTTTTGGAAAATAATAAATTAATAATCAATGAACAAAGCGGCTTTCATAGGAACAGATCCAATATCGATAATTTAATTGACCTAGAATCCGAGATAAATGAATCGTTTGCAATTGGACAGGAATGTCTAGCGGTTTGTTTTCGATATAACAAAAGCTTTTGGCATGGCTTGGAGATACGACATTCTTAACACTCTAAGTCATTGGGGCGTCAAAGGTAACATGCTATATTTCATTCAAAATTTTCTTGGTAAGAGACAATTTAAGGTTAAGATAAATGGTACACTATCCAGCACTAAAGACCAAACAAATGGAACACCTCAAGGGTCTGTTATTAGTTCAACACTATTCTAAGTAGCAATAAACAAAATCTTAGAAAACTTTCCAAAACTTGTTAAAGCGAGATTATACGCTGACGATTTAGTTATATATTCAAGAGGAAAAAATTTTCTTTCTATACAGAAAAATTTGCAATGTGCATTAAATCACCTTGAAAACTGGTCGAAAGCTCTATGATTGCAATTCTCTACAACCAAAACTAAATGTATTTTATTTTCAAAAAAATGGCAGTCTACAACTCCAGATCTTCAGTTATATGGAAACAACTTAACTTATGTGGAACACTTAAGATTTCTAGAAATGACCTTTGATAAAAAACTATCTTGGAAGTACCACATTATGCACATTAAACAATCCTGCAAATATGGTCTTAATTTAATGCGTACACTGTGCAATCGTAATTTTTGACATCTATAATATGACACAATATTGCCATCAGTGCATTTGAAGTGTGCTGAAAAATTCATTCGATCCACTGTTCTCTAGGGCGACTATTGGAATGTGGCTCCATGCAAACTAGACAGAAAGCATTATCCTAGTCTGAGTCTTCATTTGAAGATACTGTTAATGGACGCTTCTTCTTTATTTTTCTCTTGAATAAATATTTTTTGGCATTATCAACCGTCGTTGTGGTTGAAGTGGAAGCAGAGTTTTTTGCGATTCTTGTCTCTTTTCTAGCAGTAGCCTTCTTCTCCTGTGCTGCCTTCTTTTTCCTCTTCTAAAGCTTTTTTTGATCGGTGTGTCTGTGAGAATTGCAGTGGAACGTCTTTTTCTTTCTCGTTTGGTATTTGTTTTTCTGTCGCCAGCTTTAGGAAATGGTCTTAAGCTCATAAAAAATATGAGCAAATATGAGCACATACAGCTCGTTCCATAACGTCAGCAGGTGTTTTTCCTCGCCCTGTTTTTCTTTTATAGATTTGCATGGTTGCATCTGCAAATAATAAGATAATATAATTAGATAATACTTTTTTCTACAACCACTATTCAAAGTGCACTTTTCTGCACGGTTTTATGTTAGCAAACTTGATATTTTCTCACAGTATAAGATATTTGACATTAGTGTGCAGAAAAGTGACGTTTCTGTGCCGCAAAGTGACGTTTCTGTGCCGCAAAGTTCTTTTCTGCACAGTTGACTGCCTCATTCTGAGTAACGTTATATTCTGTTTACATCCGTGGACTACCGCATTCTGAGTAACGTTATATTCTGTTTACATCCGTGGTTAAACTTTAGACAAATATATAACCTAGAAGACAATTATTATATTTAACTATAGCATAGAAACTAAATTATGGATGTTACAACTGTTTTATTTTACAATTTTATTCTTATTAAACATTTTATAATTATCAAATAACCAATAAGGATTTAGAAGACGTCGAATGAAGTAGGTTTTGTGTAAATCCGTGACTGCATAAATATAATGTCAATAATGTGTAATAATTGTTTAAATTTAAACAAAATAAGGCAGTGCATTAATTTTTTAACTGATTTCTGTGCAATTTATTTAGGTATAAGGAATTTAAATTGATTAGTAGGTATTAATTAAATACAGTTTAAAATGTATCACATAGGTACCTATTATAATTAATCGTCGTTTGGAAATTGTGATTTTTATTTTTAGGAAAAACTGTGCTTGTAGAAAAAGTATAGTGTGAAACACGTGCAGAAAGGTAATTTCTCACTCGTTTGAATTGCGGCACTCGCTTGCGCTCGTACCGCAACTTTTCAAACTCATGAGAAATTAGTACCTTTCTGCACTTGTTGCACAATATACTGTTGTTACAAACAATCGATTTTATAGTGATATACGGGGCAGGTTGGCACAACGTGACAACCTGCCAACCAACCCCGATGACGGTCTTTCAACTAAAATGGCTAACACGTGTGTACGAATTCATAAACTGTAAATTTGTTTACGTCAGATTAAAGTGCTATCCATATACTTTCACACCATCATCACAGAAAATAACTTAAATGTTTATACTAGAGTATATGAAAAAAAGTATACGACAACAAAAAATTACTCACCAAATGTAAAATCACAAATCAGCACTATGTTCACTGGATAACGTTACAACTTCGACTGAAAGTATGGTAACACAAGCGCCAACGGTTTGTGCATGCACAGGCCGACGCGCTATGTTTTACTATGAACGGCGCGTAATTTAAATGCACAATGTCAACGTACCCCGTATGACAACCAACCCCGGTCTCCCCTACCTTTCTTTTTAGCTGACTTAGCAATGGTGGCCAATTCAGATGGAACATAAATTGGACCATTTTTAAGTATTCTTGTTATTTCCTTTTCAATACAATATACTAAATATTGACTTCTAAATACTAGATATTTTAGATTTTTTTACCTTAAATTGGCTGATGTTGAATTATTCATTTTTATTCTCACAATACAACTTTTAATATAAATGTAATAGTAGAACTGTGGTAAGATTTCTGAAGATAATAAATATTGTGGGTGCAAGCCGTTTAATATAAACAAAGACAAATATTCGCAATTCGGCAATAACTACATTAACAGTAGGATCTGCGTAAGATAACTTAGTGTTGCATTAATATTTTGTGACCAAAATTAGTAAACGACAAAATACAACAGTAGGATATGTATGTTGTCTTATGCCTGTTTGCACCAACAGATCTTAAGCTCCAGCTTAGCTAAGCTCTACTTATAGATAGGGCCTCCTTGAGTATCACTAATGTTGCACCATAATTTTAGATTCTTATCTTATTATCAATTATATATATTATTATATTATGCTGTTCTTATTGTAATAGATTATACTTATATTATATTAATTCTTACGATTTTCTCGACTTAAGCTTAAGATCTGTTGGTGCAACCGGGCATATTACATTATAGCATATGAGTTAAAGATAATTGAGCTACACAAGGATATGATGTAATATTGTGAAAAAAGTATTCCACTTTTTATTTATCTTAGTGTTACACTCAACAGAAGGTTTTATGTGCAATCATTTGAAATGGTTATATCAAAAGTCATTTTTTACATATCCTACTGTTGCTTTGAGGCGACGATATTGTTCCTAACTCATGCGGAAAGTGTCTTTCCTAACTCGACTGCTTACTCGAACTCCGCTATCACGTCGTTCCGGTCAACGACAGTCGCGTGGGGAAAAGTATCACTTTCCGCACTAGTTAGGAAAATATCTACTATTTTAAAATTTAGAAGACTTCCGGTAATATTGTATATTTTTTTAGTGTACCCTAAAGATGGTTAGCTCCTATTTACAACAGCCTATAATGTTTGAACTATTGGAAAGAAAAAGGCTTCATTTTTGGGATATTGAAAACTCCAGTGGTTCTAAAGAGAAGAAAGAATATCGTAAAAAAGTATTAGGATATGCCCACTTCGTGATTTTGTTTTTTATAATCGCCTCAATAATTGCATGTTCCTCCTATGGACTTCAACCGGTATATTTAAGAAAAAAAGTACTGGGAGTCAGTACATATGTACCACAAAGTATTTCATTTTATGTACTAGCTACATATGAGTTCTATACTTTATTTGTCGTATTTGTCGGAATTATACCTTTTGATGTATGCGTGATTTACATGCTGTGTCTCATTTCAGTTCAATGGAAGAGTTTAAATATCGAAATAAAAAATATTTTAGATAGTAACATTGATACACTAGAAGATCAGCAATTATTTAAAGCAAAAGCTATAAGGTGTGTAGAGCACCATAATTTTTTAAAAAGGTTTGTATATTTGAGTTTACTGTTTTTTTTTATTTGGCTGCATTCAATTTACAATCTGCTTTCAGTATTAATAACTCGAAGTCATTGATAATTCTGCGAAAAAATTTAATAACAGATTTCAAAAGATTAGGTCTGTTTCTAGGTCTGAAATAAATTTATATATTTTTTTATTGTAAATTGTTTCTGCACCAGTAATATTTCATTAAATTTCTAAGGGTCCGAAATACGAGCAAAAAAAGGGGTCCGAATTTACAGCACGAAGAAATAGGTCCAGATGCGGTCGTTGCATATGCGGTCAAGGTAATTTTCGTTGCAAAAGCGGTCAATCCAAAATATTTTGGAAGGTAACGTTGCACTTGCGATCAGACATTTTACTTAAAAGCTAGAAATGTAAGAAGGTCGTAAGTTAGTAACCACCAGAGTTATTAGCAGGCCAGGTCGACCCTATTGAAATATTTTAGGTAATAGGTAATGAAAACAGTAATGACTAAACCACAATAATCCCCTCATTACGGATTTTTGGAAAGTTTGTAGTTGCCTAATTATAAAGGTTGGGGGGAGAATTACCAAAATCTAAATATAAAAACAAATGCATATTATTTGTGTATTGTTAGTTTGAGAGATTGTTTATTGCAGTAAGTAACAACTTTTAATAATTGAAAATTTTGAAGTGATTGAAACCACCAAGGGAAAACCTTCTGCTCTTCACGCTGGATATCCATTTTTAAATTTTTAATACTTTTTAACATTTGACACAAACAGTAAGGAAACCAATTTATATAGAAATAATCAACAATTCGCTAATATTTTATTTATTTGACTCTAAGGTTTAGTAAATCAACTATCTTCATTTTTTTTAATTAGTGCAGATCATCTCACTAAACTCTTAAAAGAAGCAAGTTTTTCATATCAAAATACTTTTTGCCGTAAAATTATTAGTAAGCATTTTCTCCTCTTACCAACGTCTATGATAAATATTATTTAAATCATACATAAATTTGGTTATAGAATTATTCATGTGATAATGGTAGAAAAAGGTAAAAATATTATTTGTTTATTAGGCAATGACCGCACATGCAACGATAAAATCAACATATTTTTGTATGACCGCAAATGCAACGATAATAGCCGTGATCGCAAATGTTACGACCGCATCTGCAACGACACCCTTTTTTAAAGTGCCTATTTTGTAAACCTTTACAAATATTTGCAAAATCATATAACTTACGTGCATAGAAATCGGCCCACCTAAAAATTTGGTTCGTATTTCCTAAACCTGTTCGCCGATTTAAGTGATTTTTTAATATGTTATAGCCTTATTCTTCAACAATATCGCTGTAATAATATTATTGTTAAACAGGTAAGTGTTATTTTACACCTGGTGTAACAATGATCGTTTGTTTTTCCTCAAAGTTCGGAACACCCTGTGGAATATTCTAATATATAAAATATTGAAATTAAAACTCAACTATAGCCTTAGGCTTTCTTAACATTTTGCTTTTTGATTCATTCGCTTATGTTGGATAATAAAAAAGTTATGTATTTTAACAACTAGCAACGTTCTTCATCAATACAGGGTGTTTCGAAATAAGTGCGACAAACTTTAAGGGGTAATTCTGCATGAAAAAATAATGGCCGTTAAGTTTATAATCATATGTTCGCATACGCTTCGTTTCAGAAATACGGTATGTTGAATTTTTTCGTACAATCTGACGATTTATTTATTGCTCTAAAACCGCATGAGATATACAAATGAAATTGGGTAGGTTTTAAGAGGTAATTATTGCACATTTTTTGGCATACAGCTAAGAATTTTATATTCACCATTGGCGTGCATACGGGTAATATGACCCGTATGCACGCCAATGGTGAATATAAAATTCTTAATTTGATGTCAAATATGCGCAATAACTACCTCTTAAAACCCACCAAATTTCATTTGCATATCTCAACCGGTTTTATAGCAGTAAATAAATTGTCAGTTTGTAAAAAAAAATCAACATCCCGTATCTCGAAAACGAAGCATTTGCGGACATATGTTTATAAATGAAACGGTCACATTTGTAATGCAGAATTTCCCCTTAAAGTTTGTCGCACTTATTTTGAAACACCCTGTATTGATGAAGAAAGTTGCTAGCTGTTAAAATACCTAACGTTTTATTATCCAACATAAGCGAATGGATCAAAAAGCAAAATGTTAAGAAAGCCTAAGGCTACAGTTGAGTTTTAATTTCAATATTTTACATATTAGAATATTCCACAGGGTGTTCCGAACTTTGAGGAAAAAACACACTATCATTTTTACACCCGGTATAAAATAACACTTACCTGTTTAGCAATAATATTATTACAGCGATATTGTTGAAGAATAAGGCTATAACATATTTAAAAAATCACTTAAGTCGGCCAACAAGTTTAGGAAATACGAGACTTCAAACATGACCAAATTTTTAGGTGGGCCGATTTCTATGCACGTAAGTTTTTATTTACTATATATTTCTAGAATATTTTAAACTAAAAAAAGTTATTTGTAGATAATGTTAGTATAGTTTTTTTTTAAACTGCAATTTAAACTGCAATTCAAACTTAATAACATTTTAGTAAAAATGTTACTAAGTAAAAACCAATTGGGGGTCCGAATTTGCCGCCTTTCTTCTACCTTTTTAACAATAATAGCATTAGTTTAATGAAAAAACATGATTTTCGCCAAAAATGTATCGATATCTAAACTTTCAAATATTGTAAAAATCTCAGGAAGCGGAACCATCAGGAATACAAACAATAGATCCATGAAATAATATAATATAACATACTTTGTTACTGTATGTTCAAATCGTGATAAGTTAATAATAGTCAATACAAAGAGATGCGCATGCATAAAAAAAAGCACGTGTGAATCTACATTTACTGAATATAGATCCATGAATAGTCAACTCAAACTAGTAACAGCTGATTCTCTTTTACCGGGGATCTACTTTTACTAACAAGAGTTAGGAAGAATGTACTTCAACTAGTAAAAGTTAAATTTAATTTTTCAAATAATCAACTCTTACTGCTCGTTTTAGTTTGAGTTGACTCTAACTATAAATAGTCAACTCTAACTAAGAATCAACTTGAACTGTGACACATAATATACTATGTATTTTATTTAAATCCAATACTATATACGACGCTATGAGATGAAGTTGCCTAAGCCCAAAATGCAACAAATGAGAAATAAAGACGGTTTTCATACTTGATTTACACTGTTAATGCTCTTGGATGTATTGTATTTTTTTGCAGAACAGTATAGAATTCTGATATATATTTTCAGGAGTTAATTATTATCTGCTAATTTTAATATTTATTAGTGACACTTTTCACATATACGACTGAATTTATTCTAAATAAAAAAAATTAATTACTAGATTTTATTAGATTTTTTTTTGATGAGATGCCAATCCTGCGTTCTTAGAATAAAGCCAGTCCCAGAAGGAAACTACCAATAATAAAATAGAGAATATATTACACGAAAGAACAAAGCTAATACTCAACATAGCTCAACTGATCCACATAGAAAAGGAGGAGCAAAGGACACAACAGAAGCAGGCCAGAAGAAAATGAGAGAAGAGAGACACAGAAAAGAAATTAATTTATTAAATTTAAAAATTAAATTATGCAAAGGACTATTAAATAAAGAATAAAAAAATCAAACATGTATATTTATGATTCTTCTATAAGGTTAGCAAACATCATTAACATATTGACGGACAAAATGTCTATAGACGTCTAATTTCCATTGATGAAAAATGTGACACAACGTCTATAGACGACATTTTTTAAAAAACAAGTTGTGACAAAAAATCACTAGATTATCTATATTATTTATCTAGATTATTAGATATATCTACAGATGCTTATTATGAAATGTGACATGACATTCATGGTCTCCGTCCACATGTTTACAAAAAAATATTAAAATTGTTTGCATAAATTATAAGCGCTAAAAGAAATTTAGCAATTTTCCTAATCTACTTTTCAAAATTCAATATAGTGTCACAACACTTACTTATACATTTGACGCACTGTTCATGGACGTGTTAACTTTGGTAAATCCCTCTCAATCTCTATATTATAGTATATTTCTGTAGGATAGAACAATTGAATCAATTTAACTGTGTAGACTTACATTGACTAAAATAGAAAATCTTTCCTGTTTTAGCCAATGTAAGTGAGTGCGATTCAATTGTTCTGTTTTCTTCCATATACAAAAAGGAATGTATTTGTGGACTCATTAATAATGGATTCAGTGAATAATCAGAATGATTTGAATTTAAACATCATTAAAAATATGTAGGTAGGTATGAAAAATATTAGTAATAGTCTGGGCTGATTATCGGAGAATAGGCCATTTTTTGGGAAAAAATATTTACCAGCAATTTTATTGCTGGAATCGACTTATAAGATCCTATATATTAATAATATAGGTATGCAAAGTCCTCAGATAGTGTGCTACTTTTTTTATAAACAAAATGGCGCCCGAAAATCGTGTTTTTTTCAATTATTGCTCTATAACTCCGAAGATTTTAATTTAACAACAAAAATACTCAAATAAAAATTCACCGTGATTAAATTCTGCATAGATACGTGTTTTCCCCGATCTGCTCCGATGAAAATTTTCCTCGGAAAATGCGGGTTTTCTTTACAAAATCTTTAATTTTCAAATAAAGTTTTAGATAAGTAATTATTTACCAATAATTAAATAATTTGGTGACTTAAAAGCCTTCTTGGTTTAGATCATAGTTCCAGAAGCTGATAAAAATTAAACGAATATTTTAGCAACAATTCAATTGTAAATTAATAATTTACGGTCGCAATAATAACCAAAATAATTATGATACACCGATCAAACTTTGAAATCTTATAAAGATGAGATGCCTTCTTAATATTTTGTCGACAAAATATAAATTTTTTGTTTTTTTGCATAATCTTTAAATGTTTAAAAAAATAGTTATAAACAAATTAACGTTTCTCAGAAAGTTTTTATTATATTGTAATTTTAAAAAATAGCTAAAATGCACATTTCAAATTTCTTGAAAATGAATGCTTTAAAACTTTTTTGCAACCATTTGCAAAAAAGTTATGAAACAGCAAAATAAACATACGATTACTAGGATGTTTATAATTTTTTTTAATTCTTTCAAAGCGTAGAAGTGAGTTTAAAGTACAAGCTAATTATTTACAAAAAAATATCGATTATCAGTTTAATGGTTCTATTTGAATTAAATATTATAAATATATTTTTTTGCAATTTACACGCGCGAAAGTAGAATAATACAGTAATGTAGCTAAAATTTTCACTCGGAGCGACGACCGGCCGCGCGAGACGTACACTTTTATAAATAATATATGCTGCGTGTCAGTCGCTTCGAGTGAACATTTTAGCTCCGACTCTGTATCAGGCCTACTTTTGCGCTAAAAATTACAAAAAAAAGTATTTTTAATCTTTGATTAAAATATAACCATTGCACTAATTTTTTACATACTTTGTGAGTAATTAGATTGTACCATAGACTCACTTTTAAGCTTTGAAACAATTAAAACAAATTATAAATAACGGAGAAATCGTATACAGTGGAACCCCGATAAGTCGGCCCCCGATAACCCGGAAGTCCGGCTAACCCGGACCGATTTTCATCAGATAAACATTTTGATTTTCAATATTTTGTATTTTTCAATTTAATTGTGGCTTATTTCCAATCAAAATAGTTAATTATCAGACAATCCTTTCAACAATAAAAGTGTATGTAATATAATATTTGAGAGATAATGTGTCTAGACTCTCTGTGTCGTGTACTTATGTGTGTAATTTGAACACGAAATTAAAAATTACTCATAGTACACGCCGCAGAAACAACAGCCAGCTGTCTGTAGTATATATTCCTTTTTATTTCAAACTGTCAGCATTGTTTAGGAAAGACTATTTAAAAAATTCTTTTATAAACAATGGTCTTTAGTATTGTGTGTCTTGCATTGTTTGGGTTTGGTGTTTTTTTTAGAATTGTAATGAGTAGGTAATATGTACTGTGCATATTTATAAAAATATTTCATGTTATTTCAATTCTAACGGAGTTTATCTGTAAGTATACCGTATTTTATTAATTTTTACCATATTCTCCGGCTATCTCGGATTTTCGATAACCCGGATCGGTCGTGGTCCCGATTAATCCGAGTTATCGAGGTTCCACTGTATTTATTTTGCTGTTTCATAACTTTTTTGCAAATGGTTGGAAAATTTTTATAAAGCATTCATTTTCAAGACCTATGAACTACGCATTTTAAGTATTTTATACAATTAGAATATAATAAACAATTTCTGAGAAATGTTAATTTTTTTATCACAATTTTCTTTAAATATTTAAAGATTATGCAAAAAATTGAAAAATTTATATTTTGTCAACAAAATATTAAATAGGCATCACACCTTTATAATCTTTCTAAGTTTGATCAATGTCTCATTATTATTTTGGTTGTTATTGCGACTGTAAATTGTTAATTAACAATTGAATTGTTGCTAAAATATTCGTTTCATTTTCACCGGCTTCTGAATTTATAATCTACACCAAGAAAGCTTTCATTACACTAAGCTATATAATTATTGATAAATAATTGCTGGCCCAAAAAATTTATTTGAAAATTCGAGATTTTGTTGGGAAAACCCACATTTTCCGAGGAAAATTTTCGTCGGAGCAGATCGGAAAAAACATGCTTCTATGTAGAATTAAATTGGGGTGGATTTTTATTTGAGTGTTTTTGGTGTAAAGTTAAAATCTTCGGAGTTATAGAGCAATAATTGAAAAAAAATACGATTTGTCGGCGCCATTTTGTTTATAAAAAAAGCAGCACACTATCTGCGGACTTTGCATACCTATATTAATAATACATAGGATCTTATAATTCGATTCCAGAAATAAAATTGCTGGTAAATAACCTTTCTTTGTACTTTAGTAATAGTCTAAGAGCTAGTGAACCCTCCGACTAACGGTCGTCCTGTAAGGCTAGAAATTTTTCTAGTGATAATTCATAGCACACCAAGGCTAAAAACCATGACCTGGCAGGCCTCAGCGGTGCACGTGTATCTACCAGGTGAATCGAAAAGTGCAAATTTAAGGGGTAAAATAAACTTTCTCCTGTAAGGTTTAAATTTAATTATGTGTTTGAGTAAGTCATTTAGAAGAAATGTGTACAATGACAGGCGATTCTGAAGAGCATAAGACCTTGCCAGGCGAGGAGAAAGATTAGGGGTTTTCCTAAAATTATTCTTTTTGCATCGAACAATTTTTTTTTAGGTTTTTTGAATCATTTCAAACAGAAAACGTCTTTCCTGATTTTTCTCTTAAGTTAATAGTTTTTGTTATATGAGCGATTGAAAATTTTGAAAATTGAGAAATCGGCTATTTTTAACCCTAAATCGGACATTTATCTAAAAATTTCAATGTTTCCAAGATACGTAGATATTCTTTAAACATTGATTGATGAAATCCCGAAGAGTTTTTTGCAATAAAATATCAAAAACCCCTTTGTTTTTTTAATTGCTAATCAAGCGTGTGAGACACTGTATTAAGTGAGGACGTTTGAGTTTGCATAAATTCATTATCTCGAGAATGGGTAAATTTCAAGAGAAATCCTCAGACAGGTCGATTTTTATTTTTGAATTAGGATTTTTTGGCATATATATAATACTAGTGACGTCATCCATCTGGGCGTGATGACGTAATCGATGATTTTTTTAAATAAGAGTAGGGGTTGTGTGACAGCTTATTTGAAAGGGTATTTAATTCTCTATTCAGTAATATAAACATTAACATAATTATTTATACAGGGTGTACAAAAAAATTTTTTCTTCTATTTGTCAAATTTAATCAAAGTTAATTTAATAAAAAAAAATTTTTTGTACACCCTGTATGAATAATTATGTTAATGTTTATATTACTGAATAGAGAATTAAATAACCTTTCAAACGAGCTATCACACAACCCCTACTCTCATTTAAAAAAATCATGGATTACGTCATCACGCTCAGATGGATGACGTCACTAGTATTATATATATGCCAAAAAGTCCTAATTTAAAAATAAAAATCGACCTGTCTGAGGATTTCTCTTGAAATTTGCCCATTCTCGAGATAATGAATTTATGCAAACTCAAACGTCCTCACTTATACTACATTGTCGCACCTGCTTGATTAGAAATTAAAAAAACAAAGGGGTTTTCGATATTTTATTGCAAAAAACTCTTCGGGGTTTCATCAATCAATGTTTAGAGAATATCTACGTATCTTGGTAACATTGAAATTTTTAGATAAATGTCCGATTTAGGGTTAAAAATGGCCGATTTCGCAATTTTCAAAATTTTCAATCGCTTATATAACAAAAACTGTTAACTTAAGAGAAAAATCACTAAAGACGTTTTCTGTTTGGAATGATTCAAAAAACCTAAAAAAATTTTGTTCGATGCAAAAAAAATAATTTTAGGAAAAACCCTTAATCTTTCCCCTCGCCTGGCAAGGTCTTATGCTCTTCAGAATCGCCTGTCATTGTACACATTTCTTCTGAAAGACTTACTCAAACACATACTTAAATTTAAACCTTACAGGAGAAAGTTTATTTTACCCCCTAAATTTGCACTTTTCGATTCACCTGGTAGATACACGTGCACCACTGAGGCCTGCCAGGTCATGGTTTTTAGCCTTGGTGTGCTATGAATTATCACTAGAAAAATTTCTAGCCTTACAGGACGACCGTTAGTCGGAGGGTTCACTAGCTCTTAGACTATAATTAGACCAGCGTATTATAACTATTTTTTTTTTCAAAATTTAAAGATTATGCCAAAAAAAAAGAAAAATTTATATTTTGTCGATAAAATATTAAATAAGCATAATATCATCTTTATAATCTTTATAAGTTTGATCAGCGTATCATGATTATTTTGGTTATTATTGCGATCGTAAATTGTTAATTAACAATTGAATTGTTGCTAAAATATTCGTTTAATTTTCACCAGCTTCTGGAATTACAATCTATACCAAGGAGGCTTTGACGTCACTAAGTTATTTAATTATTAATTAATAATTACTTACCGAAAACTTTATTTGAAAATTAGAGTTTTTGTTAGGAAAACCCGCATTTTCCAAGGAAAATTTTCGTCAGAGCAAATCGTGAAAAACCTATCTCTATGCAGAATTTAATTGCGGTGGATTTTTATTTGGGTGTTTTTGTTGTAAAGTTAAAATCTTCGGAGTTATAGAGCAATAATTGAAAAAAATACGATTTGTCGGCGCCATTTTGTTTATAAAAAAAGTAGCACACTATCTGCGGACTTTGCATACCTATATTATCAATATATAGAATAGAATAGAAATATGCTTTATTGTCACTGAAAATTTTTAAAATTTTATGGACAAAGCTTACATATAATCAAAAGAAAAATAATATCAACAAGAAATAACAAATAACAACTACAATTCAATAAAATTAGATAAATCGTCAATATACAGTAAATAAGATATAAAACCAAAGACAAAAACAATTAATTGCAAAATTTATATACATTGCAAATTGAAAGTTGAACATACTTACAACAACTAAAATACAACATTAGGAATTGACAGTTTAAGCTACTGCGTATGAAACCCAATTTTCTTAGTTATTCATTAAGAAATTCTTCTATTGAATAATATGGTCTTTCAGATAGATAGGCTTTTGTCAGTTTACGGAATTTTGGGAAAGATGTTGCAGATTTAAGTTGTAAAGGCAGATGGTTGTAAAGTTTTTTTGCGAAATATAATATAGATTTCTTTACTAACTCAGTGCATGGGATCGGTAAATAAATATCAAAGATTGAATTTCTGGTGGAGTAAAGATGATTGGGCCTTGCTGGAAAGGCATGAAGGTGTTTTCGAATTAAACAAACCGTTTCTAGAATATATAAAGATGGAAGTGTTAAAATTCCGTGATTCCTGAAGTAACCTCTGCAATGTGTAGATCTTCTGAGGCCAAACAGATACCTTATTGCTCTTTTTTGCAATTTAAAAATAACCTCAAATTGAGCAGCTGTACTAGAACCCCAAAAAGGAAGACCATATCGAAGATGAGACTCGAATAATGAAAAATATGTTATTTTAGAAGATGCTAAATTGAGTTCCCTTGAGACAGATCTTATTGCAAAGCAAGCTGAGGCGAGTTTCTTACTTAACGAATCGATATGAAGAGACCATTTGAGGTTGCTGTCTAAAAAAATACCAAGAAATTTTACAGAATCAACGGTACTGATCTGACTGTTATTAAGAGGCAAAGGTTGAAGAGCTCCTTTATAGGATAATGCTACTGTTTTATCTACATTAAAAGAGAGTAAATTAGAGTCAGACCAGGTCTTTATCGTCAGTAGATCCGAAGTTATAGTTTCATGAAGAGATGCTATAGTTGAGTTGCTCCAAGTGATACTGGTATCATCAGCAAAAAGAAAAATTTTCCCATCGATTTTTAAATTAGTGATGTCATTTATAAAGATAAGGAACAGAAGAGGACCCAATACTGAACCTTGCGGTACTCCACATACAATGTTTTTGAGACTAGAGTCAGTATCATTTGCTCTAACTAGTTGTTTCCTATTATTCAAGTAGGATTGGAACCAATTCAAAGAAATACCTCTAATTCCGTAGAAATTTAGTTTTTTAATCAAGATGTCGTGATTTACACAATCAAAAGCTTTGGCATAGTCACAGAAAACAATGGCAGTATAAAAATTATTGTTTAGTGCTTGATAAACCTCATGTAGTACAGAAAACATGGCATCAGTGGTACATTTATTAGTTAAAAAGCCGAATTGATTTTGAGATAAAATGTTGTTATCAACGATAAAAGACATAAGTCGAGTTTTAATGAGTCTCTCAATAATTTTGGAGAGTACCGGTAGTAAGGCAATAGGTCTATAGTTGCAGGCATTAGATTTTTCGCCACCCTTATGAAGAGGAATAATAATGGCTGTTTTTAGGCACTCTGGAGATTGACCTTTTTCGAAGGAATCATTAATTAGTGAGACGAGGATTTCCAACACATTTTCTGTGAGATTAGAGAAAATTTTTATAGATAGTCCATCAGTACTACAGGATGATTTGCTTTTGATACTATTGATTGTTTGGGTCAGTTCAGAGTTATCGGCTGGTTTTAAAAAGAATGAATTCGAGACCTTCCTTGAATTAGGGAGATAGGAAATGGGATCTTTTTGCGGCAAAATAGTTGATGTTATATTTTTACTGACATTAACGAAGTAATCGTTTAGACTCTCAGGATTTGGAAGGGAAAATGATTGAGCTATGTGAGTTTTATTTCGAAGATCGTTTATTATAGACCAGGTTTCTTTTGCAACACTTTTAGAGCTTCCCAGACGATTTTGATAATAGGTTTTTTCAGCTGATTTGACAAGTTTTAGATATGTTGTCCTGTACTTCGTGATATATTCAGTGACAGAAACATTGGTAGTAAATTTCTTGATGTATAGAAGTGAACGCATATTCTTGGCTGATATGCGGATACCTTTCGTGACCCAAGGTTTTCGATGTTTTGGCTTAATAGGAGTTAAAGGAAAAGCTTTATTGAAGATGCGGATAAGCTTATCTAGAAAAACACTGAAATTATAGTCCACGTCCATAGACGGAAACTGCCACTCAGAAGTTAAGCATAAATTTTGGAATTTACGAAAATTCTGGGCGGAAAAAATCCTACCTAAACGTCTGGGTTCTGAGGAGGGTTTGCTGAAGATGTTAAACTTCGTATACACTGCTTCATGATCAGATAGTCCCGCACTAATAACTGTAGAGCAGACATCAAGGGGTGAGAAATCTGAGACAATATAATCGATTATGGTAGATGTAGTTTTTGTAATCCTTGTAGGAGAATTAACGTGCATTGAGAGACCATACGATTCAAATATGTTGACCAGGGATACTTGGGTAGCACAAGCAGCAGCATAATTAATGTTAAAGTCACCGCATAGAATTTTTCTGCTTTTATGAGGCAGGTCATCTAACAAATTTAGCAGGTTCTGAAAAAATAGTTCCACGGCAGAGTCAGGTGATCTATAAATGCAAATAATGTAAAGATTAAGATTTTTATTATAAACTAAGGAAACTCAAAGACGGATTCACTTAACAAAAAGTCGTATTTTGTTACCGGAGAAAAATCATTATTTCTAGAGAGAATTAGGGTGCCTCCATGAGCCGAACTTGGGCGATCATACCTGGAAATTGTGGTATATTTTTCTACAAAAAAAGGCTCGTTGACTTCAAGCCAGTGCTCTGTAACCGCAACTATCGGGGGAAATCCTAATTCCTCCAGAAACAAAAATAACTCATCAGTTTTATTTCTTATAGAACGAATATTAATCAGAGCCATGCCAAAGTTGTCATCACTAAAATAATTTGAGGTTTCTAGTCCCTCAGAACACGTCGTGATGTTTAAAAATTTCGCTTTGGAGAGCCAGTGGAATAATAGCTTCGGTGGCATTCCCTTGACTTTTGTAGGTGTATAATTCTTTCCGAACTGAGGTAGGACCTATAAGCGGCAAGATCAGGATGATCTTGCAGTGATATAGGATCTTATAATTCGATTCCAGCAATAAAATTGCTGGTAAATAACTTTTCCCTGAATTTTGCTAATTAGCCCAGAGTATAAGTATTTAAAACATAGCCAAGACAGTACCTTTCATGAAGTTGTTGGCACGTTTTACTTCAAATTTAGCAAATACTACCTATGGAAAATATTTCAAAATATGTCTATAATTTTATTTTTTATCAAAATGAAAATACATTTTTGCGCCTCGTAATACTCATATCAGCTCTTTTGTAGCAACAATATTGTGTGCGCCACTCATTCTTCATTCTTGA
Source organism: Diabrotica virgifera virgifera (assembly GCF_917563875.1). NCBI lineage: Eukaryota > Metazoa > Arthropoda > Insecta > Coleoptera > Chrysomelidae > Diabrotica > Diabrotica virgifera. The sequence continues at coordinate 191,764,543 of NC_065450.1, read as the reverse complement.
AAAATCTACAATTAATTTTAGTCAAAAAGAAACGTTAGGAAAATATTGACCTTTTCCTTTAATATTGAGCCCATACGGGAAAAACATCGTAACCGCCAGTATAAAAAATTTACAAGTGAAGTTTTAAATAAAGTCTTCCTTGCCATTAAGGAATGAAATATTCAAAGTATTATGTCCATGAACCTAGCAGAGCAAGGTAAGCAGAATGGAATCAGACCAAGTGCATAATTAGGTGCTAATTAGGTGCTAATTAAGTACCCCAATCGCGAATTTACTGCTCCTTTTTTTTTAAATTATGACGTGTTCTGCCAGGTACATATGAACTCAGCAGAGCACAACCATAAAAAACATCAAATCGAAAAGTGACCAAGCTTATAATTAAGTACTAATTAGGTGCTAATTTAGTACCCCAATCGCGAATTTAGTGCTCCTTTATTTTTTAAGTTATGATATGTTCTGCCAGGTACATATGAACTCAGCAGAGCACAACCATAAAAAACATCAAATCGAAAAGTGACCAAGCTTGTAATTAAGTACTAATTCGGTGCTAATTTAGTACCCCGATCGCGAATTTAGTGCTCCTTTTTTTTTAAATTATGACGTGTTCTGCCAGGTACATATGAACTCAGCAGAGCACAACCATAAAAAACATCAAATCGAAAAGTGACCAAGCTTATAATTAAGCACTAATTAGGTGCTAATTAAGTACCCCAATCGCGAATTTAGTGCTCCTTTTTTTTAAATTATGACGTGTTCTGCCAGGTACATATGAACTCAGCAGAGCACAACCATAAAAAACATCAAATCGAAAAGTGACCAAGCTTATAATTAAGTACTAATTAGGTGCTAATTTAGTACCCCAATCGCGAATTTAGTGCTCTTTTTTTAAATTATGACATGTTCTGCCAGGTACATATGAACTCGGCAGAGCACAACCATAAAAAACATCAAATCGAAAAGTGACCAAGCTTATAATTAAGTACTAATTAGGTGCTAATTTAGTACCCCAATCGCGAATTTAGTGCTTCTTTATTTTTTAAGTTATGACATGTTCTGCCAGGTACATATGAACTCAGCAGAGCACAACCATAAAAAACATCAAATCGAAAAGTGACCAAGCTTATAATTAGGCACTAATTAGGTGCTAATTAAGTACCCCAATCGCGAATTTAGTGCTCCTTTTTTTTTAAATTATGACGTGTTCTGCCAGGTACATATGAACTCAGCAGAGCACAACCATAAAAAACATCAAATCGAAAAGTGACCAAGCTTATAATTAAGTACTAATTAGGTGCTAATTTAGTACCCCAATCGCGAATTTAGTGCTCTTTTTTTTAAATTATGACGTGTTCTGCCAGGTACATATGAACTCAGCTGAGCACAACCATAAAAAACATCAAATCGAAAAGTGACCAAGCTTATAATTAAGTACTAATTAGGTGCTAATTTTGTACCCCAATCGCGAATTTAGTGCTCCTTTATTTTTTAAGTTATGACATGTTCTGCCAGGTACATATGAACTCAGCAGAGCACAACCATAAAAAACATCAAATCGAAAAGTGACCAAGCTTATAATTAAGCACTAATTAGGTGCTAATTTAGTACCCCAAACGTGAATTTAGAGCTCCTTTTATTTCTTGCTTTTATACCGTCATATGTACAGTTTTGTAGTGCGGTTATCGAGATACACTACATTATGTCTTTTCTAGATCTTATTAATAATTGCTTTTATTGCAGGTGTTTTTCCAGCACTTGGATTTCTAGAAAATATCATTCACCTCTATGCATGCGTTCTGAGTAGAATCAAAATAATGTAGACTTTTTCTATAGCAGTCGAACTAGTCCAGTTTATTGAGGTTCTATAACTAGATAATTGTTAATGATAATGTATTTCATTTTTATATTTTTTACACTTCTAGGCTGTAGATTATAATCTAGAATTTTACATAACACGACACACAATTGAGGATTCTGAATTTTAAAATACTTGTAGACGAAAAAAAATATGAGTTCTTTAATCCGAAATCTCGAAATTTGAAATTTGAGATCCTGAAATCTTTTATCCAAGAATGTGGAACCTCTGACTTGTAATATATGGATTAATAAATGCAGAACTAAGCATTATAGTAGATAGAGTTGAGGAATTCAAATTCCTCAAGCCTGGGATTTCCGCGTTGCAAATAATAATTATTTAATTGCTAATGTCTATGCTGACTGGCGCTTTTAGAGGGTTTCGCTGTCCTTGGATTTCCCTAAACGGTCAGTTGAAAGCTTACAACAGTAGTCATCGAAAAAAAGGAGCACTAAATTCACGTTTGGGGTACTAAATTAGCACCTAATTAGTGCTTAATTATAAGCTTGGTCACTTTTCGATTTGATGTTTTTTATGGTTGTGCTCTGCTGAGTTCATATGTACCTGGCAGAACATGTCATAACTTAAAAAATAAAGGAGCACTAAATTCGCGCTTGGGGTACTAAATTAGCACCTAATTAGTACTTAATTATAAGCTTGGTCACTTTTCGATTTGATGTTTTTTATGGTTGTTCTCTGCTGAGTTCATATGTACCTGGCAGAACACGTCATAATTTAAAAAAAAAGGAGCACTAAATTCACGTTCGGGGTACTAAATTAGCACTTAATTAGTGCTTAATTATAAGCTTGGTCACTTTTCGATTTGATGTTTTTTATGGTTGTGCTCTGCTGAGTTCATATGTACCTGGCAGAACACGTCATAATTTAAAAAAAAAGGAGCACTAAATTCGCGATTGGGGTACTTAATTAGCACCTAATTAGTGCTTAATTATAAGCTTGGTCACTTTTCGATTTGATGTTTTTTATGGTTGTGCTCTGCTGAGTTCATATGTACCTGGCAGAATATGTCATAACTTAAAAAATAAAGGAGCACTAAATTCGCGATTGGGGTACTTAATTAGCACCTAATTAGCACCTAATTATGCACTTGGTCTGATTCCATTCTGCTAACCTTGCTCTGCTAGGTTCATGGACATCAAAGTATTTATTAATTTTAAAAATAACTACAAAAATATTTCATTTTTTTTTTGTTAATAAGAGAGAAGACTTTACTCAAAACAAATCCTCACTTGTAAAATTTTCATTTTGATGGTTAGAATGTTTCCTGAAAGAGGATGTTTCGCATTCACAAATCGCGCTAAAATCTAGTTAAGAAAATCTGGCAACGTCGGTACCGCTTGGGTTAATTAGCCTTTCGTCTGGTTCACATTCAGCATTTAGATGCCAAATAAATTTTAAGGTTAGGTTTGTTGCATACTCGTACATGTCTAAATTAAATATACAATTCCCTAACACCATCACAGACTAAAAATTAAGCAGATACAAAAGGTAAAAATACTATAAATAATGATAAGTAAGTAGTAATAAATTATTTTTAGTAGATATAAATATAAAATATAAACCTCCAAACAAAATACAATTCGCTTGGGTCAAGCAGAATTCCGATAATCGAAATCTAATTTCGACAGGGTAAATGGTGTCGAAGTCATTTCTATTCACTATCCCGATTGTAGAGATTCCGAGGGAGTTATGGAATACAGAATTTGACTATTTCTATTCGACTTGGCCACTTCTATTCGATTTTCCTGACTTCTATCATCGATATGAGTTACAGAATAGGCATGAATGCCATATTACAAGGTATTTTACTTTCACGCACGCCGTACGGGAAAGTGCAAATTTCGTAAACGAAATGCGTGCGTGAAAGTGGCTCTTTTAGCATGGCCGTAGAAAAATAAATATCACATATTAACGTCAAATATAATAATTATATGTGTACTATATTATCTTTTTCTACGACCGTTTAATAATATACTCACTATTCGCTATTTTTGAATAGATAATAACACACATTACTTTACCAGTGAGTAATAATTCATTACTCACGGGCTGAAGTTACTCGCGGGTCATTACTCACGGGTTGAAGTTAGATTCAAGTGGTGCATGGCACTTTTAATGTACCTATTAGCAAATAAAATTACTTAACCCGGCACCTGCCACGTGGGGTGCTATCAGCACCCCATAACACATTTTTATCAAATATTTGGTATTTCAAATTTGGTAATCGTGCTGTGCGTTATAGTAGCTTTCTATAATATTATATAGCATAGATGTGTTAGAGTTTGAAGTGGTTATTTAGTGTCATTCTGAACTTGTAGCCCTAAACTGGAATTGGGGTGTCATCATCTGGCATTTTAAGTTTAATTTTTTTTTTGTATTTTTGATAAACAAGTCAAATTTACATTTTTTATTGAAATAACTGATTTAAATTATTAATATATAGTCTATACTCACTAAATCTTAATTTTTTTAGAAATTTTACTTGACTTCATTTATTATGGCTTGGTACTTGCTAATTTGCTTAAACACCTTTTTCATTTTATTTTTTAGCTTTTATAACATATTAGTGTCAAATAAGTTAATAAAACATGTTTTCTATATTCTTGTGTTACTCAACACATTATAATTACGTATTTTTTATGGGAAATAAGCCACAATTTTACTAAAAAATGAATTTATTAACGTTTCGAGACCCAAATCGGGTTTCGTTGTCAAAATACAAAATACTATTAAAATAAACAAACATGTTGTTACTAAGTAAAAAAATTCTTCTAATAATTTATTTAATCTGACTCATTTATATTGGCAATTCAGACGTATATTATACATTTTAAAGTAGAAGACTTTAAAATGATATCGCCAATATTTATGAGTTGCGTTCCTGGGACGACTTTACTAAAAGATAGTTCATTTGATTACATGAAATTAATTCAACACATTATTTTGTTTTTTAAACAAGTAGATCACATGATATGTTTAAGGGGTGCCGGGTTAAACTTGTTTATTTAATAAAATAATCATTATAGTTGAATTAAATTTGAAAAATATTTAAAGGATTTTTAACTTTAACAATGGGTTAGTATATTTTTTACGTTTAAATTTCAACATTTGACATTTTAAGATTGACGTTATTAAAAGGTAAACAATAAACAATCGGTATTAATTTCGTAAAAGGTCTTATGGATATGAAATTCATATCAATGAATTCTGTTTTACTTACTGCTCATTGTACAATAGATTTTAATTGAGAGCACACGGTATTTTTCATGTAATTGCCTTAAAATATGTCTTATTTTTAAAAGACACCGCCATTCCATGACATAATGACAACTGTTTGATTGTTTTATAAGCCCAACGAGTGTAATTCTGACAGTGTTGGCATAGTTATATAAAATATATTTTCTTATGAAAACTAAAATATTTCGTTTTAAATAATGTTAGTAGTTGATAATTATATTTTTCTACTAATCCAAATAAAAAAGGTCGTAGAAAAAGTATAGTATTCTACTCGCATGTAATGGCTATTACTCACTCTGATGAATTACGACACTCGCCTACGGCTCGTGTCGCAAACTTCATCATCGTGAGTAATAGTCATCATTACATGCTCGTTAAATAAGATACTATTATCATATTATGTGCGTCGCGTCAGTCATGCAGGGAGCATATACAAACATGTTTTTTATTTAATTTCTTTTGCAGATATATTGAAGATTATAACAAGTCGTTATCTCTGGGATTACTAGCATACATAATAATATTTGTTATATCAAATTGTCTCAATTCGTTTATTATTTCATCAGGGTATGTATTATATAATTATCTAGAGCTCGGGAAATATGCACTTAAAAAACCCTAAAATATGCATGCAAATATGCACAAAAAACAGTTGAAATATGCACTTAAATATGCTTTTATGGCATTTAATGTATATAAACAAACAACACGGTAATCCTTGTTTTGAAGGTATTTAATTATTTATTTGATACCAATGGACTGTCGAGGCATTTAAGCTAAATAAAAAAAATATTTATTGAAATTTCTATAACCTACATCATTATATTCATTTATTCTTTATATTTATCATCATTCTTTATTATTTATTATTATAATTATTATTAAAACTGTACATTATTAAACGTTTTCTAAATTTTCTACAGAAAAACAGCCGTAGGTATATCTGATTGTAATTGTTTAAGCATACACGGAAAAAATTCTTTCTACTTCACATGAAGTTAAAGAAGCTTATTTAAAATATTGTTTAATTGAGGGTTCTACCTATAAAATTAAATTATCTTCACATTTCCCCATCATAATAATATTTTCTTTAATTATTTTGTGATATTCCTCATTTCTCTTTAACGCCGTGCAGAATTTTTGATACATTTTGTTGGTTTCACCAAGGTGTTTAATTATTTCATTTAATGAATTGATAATTTCAATACTTTGGTCTAAAGAAATGTTTCGCTTTTCTAATTTAGTAATTGGCTAAGCAATATTTACAAAATTGGTTTGGATGGGATATGTGTCAAATTACTTTTTAATAACGGTTTTTTTAAAGCATCCACACATTTTTTATAGCACCTGAGTTACGTCTACATCGAAACTACAAATTGACGTCTCTAATTCCTTCAAAATGTCGGTTATGAAATTTACAGAATTTAACCATGTTCTCCATCTAGTTATCACAGGTTCAGGTGGTAAAAGCACATTAGGTAAACGATCTTTATACACCTTTACTCGCAGAAGGGCTTTCAAAATTATGTTTTTTATTTTTGATAGAAGGGTATTAATCATTGGAAATTCCATCCTTACAGTTTGTAGCCTCTTGCTACTCTATTTTTAGCAGAAGCGTGCTCTAGACAAGTAATAAATTTGAAAAAATATTTTTAAATGTTGTCCGCTTTTGGTCATATGGCGCAGCATCACCTAACAATAACAAAATGTTTTCACTAACAAAATGTGACTGCATTGCATATTGTAGAGTCTGCTTCGTCTCCTTTATTCGTCGCCTTAAAAATTGTAAAAGGCAGAGAAAGGATGTTACCAGAAAGTGGTTCCACGAGAATTTTCAGATTTATTGTTTAGATCTGGGACTTCTCATTTCTCTTTATAATGCATCTACAGCATCTATGCAAAAAATGCAAAAAAGTCTAAAAATATGCAATTTTAATAAATGCATATGCACTTACAAAATTTATCCAAAATATGCAAATATGCACTTAATATGCATTTTGCATATTTCCCGAACTCTAATTATGACCATTGACTGGAAATAATAACTCAAAAATTATTAAAGTGTGCACGCGCTAAATATTAGTTAGAGATCAGGAATAATGGTATAATTCGACCCAAGCTCTGACGTCCAAAATAAAAGTTTCCCTTCAGCACAAAATTATTCTGTATAGTCCACATATACTCCAGTGTAATAAGCTAGAAATAGACCATGTTCGGGACACTCAAAGATCCAGGTCGCTGTCTACTTTTTTAGTTATTGTAGACCTATAGGAAGAAAACCTACCTGTTTCCTGCCTAGAGTTCGCGTCTGTTTTAATTATTAACAATTTAGTGCAAAAATCGCGATTTTTTCGATTTTTTTCACCCCATTCAGAAGCTAAACAGTTGACATAAAACTACAAAATTAAATTTTTAGAACATTGAAAAACCTTCAAAATGCCGATTTTTGAAAGTTACAAAGTTAATTTGTTGCTACGCAAACTCCAAAATAAGTGAAAATCGTTATTTGTTAATAACTTTTACTAAAATTATTTTAGAACTTTAGTGTTCACCCAAAGTTGTGTATTGGGGTACTTAACAAACCCTCAAAATTTGAGACCGATCCATTAAATAGTTTAAAAGTTAATCTATTTGTTTATCCCAGAGACCTTTATTTTGCAATAACATAAACATAAGACAGAAAATAATGAAGATAACGCAATTCTGCGTATTATGTCAAATGAAAGTAGAAAAGTGATACTATCAAAATGTACTAAAAAAAGATAAAAAATATCTAATATAGTCAAAAATACTAATGCCAAATTTTTGAAATTTTGTAGTTTATAAACATTTAGAACAACTTAAAAAATATTGTTTGTAGAAAAAATCATTGTACCAGGTGTCCCAATAAGAATGGCTGTCGGCCATATCTCAGGAACCATTATAGTACAGCTTTGAGAAAAAAATATTTATAACAAAAGTTGCCTCGAGACAACCCTGGAAATAGTTTTCGTAATTGTAGGTCCACCGCTAGAGGGCGTAATTGAATATCAAAAATAAAAATCAAAATTTTACAAAATTTACCTAATGAAAGGGCACTGAAAATTAAATCATCGTATTCTTCATAAAATGTTGCGTATATTTGATTTCACAAGTTTAAGGCCCGGTACTTTATGTCTTCGTTAACAGCCGGTTAGTTAACCGGGGTTTAATCGGGACAGAAATATATGCATAACATAGACATAAACGCAATTATACTTATTATTATATTCATAAATAATTATAATAATAATTATAATTGCTTTTATTACAACGCAAGAGGCCCTATGAGGTACTTTTCTGTCCCGATTAAACCCCGGTTAGCAAACCGAGGTTTAACCAGGACATAAAGTACCGGCCCTAAGTCTACCTTTGCAAATAAGAGGTGGGGGTGAGTGGGAACCAGTGAAGACACAAAATCCGCACCAATTTGTGATTTTTTATGAAAAATAGTATATTGTACAACAAGTGTACAAAAAATAGTATATTTGTTGGGAGAAATACGTCATTTTCTCATGTGTTGCACACTGTACTTTTTCTATGGATGCGGTTTTGCCAAGAGTTCAAACATCAAAATTAAATAATTTAGGTGATTTTAGGTATATTATATGCATAAATTGAAATAAAATAATACATATTATACATGTAGCTTTTTAAAATTCTTAAAGTTTATATGTAAACGTTATTTATTTAAATTTTTAATTAACCGTTATTTTTGAACAGTCTTGATAGGTAATGCCTGGTAAGGTTTGCTTCAACACATTTTGCTTGACAACATTATGGTCCAAGAGCTGTGAGACATTTTTGAATAGGTATTTTAGGCAACCTGAAAATTTTTCAGGTGACTCTTCCACGATAGCATAATACAAAAATGCCGGTCTGGCTGAAAGGTAGCGGTTATTTTCCCCAAAAATCCCCCCCAAAGTTAAACAAAAGGGTAAAAATTGTTATTACAAAGAATATCATTGACGTGACTTTAAAGAAAATTTAAATATTTAAATATAAAGACAATAAAGGGGCCATGCGATTTGAGGGCGATTTTAACTCTGCAAGATGCTTGCATGGGCGCCCCAGGATTATTTTCAGGGGATGCATCTGAACTTCAGAAGATTTCATCTGAATCTGTACATACTATTAATGAGTATAAAATATACAACTATACATGCATAGCTATGTACAATTGTACATTCCTTCCGGACAGGGTATTTTTCAATATTAAAAATGAATGTTGTTCTGATGCTATTTATTATAATAAAAGTATTAAGCATTGGTTATATAAGTAAGAATACGTAGCAACTCAATCAATTAATCACTAATTAATTTTTCATTAATTCTAAATACATATTACAACTATTTATAGATCAGGTAGAAGAATCTGAGTCTCGAGGGGAGTCTGACGAAGAAGAAGAGAATGTATATTTACTTTAGCTCATTTTTCTTTCCTTCATAGTGTTGAGTATTTCTTTTGCCTTTTTCATCGTTTTTAATGTTTCCGTGTTTGTTACGTATTGTGTGTATGATATTTTTTACATTATTCGATAACACCACATCTCAACAATGGCAAGTCTTTCTTCAGATGCGCCCGTGATTGTTTAGGCTTCGACTCTGTGTAAAAGGACAGAGAATACGTAGCAACTCAATTAATTAATCACGGGTTAATTTTTAATTCATTCTAAATACATATTACAACTATTTACAGATCATGTAGAAGAGGAATCTGAGTCTCGAGGGGAGTCTGACGAAGAAGAAGAGAATGAACGTTTAAGCTCAGATGAGGAGTTTGAAGAAAAAGTACAAGATTCGGACACAGAATTAATTTAGTTCATAGTTTTATACTTTTCTCCCTATATATTTATAATAATAAATTTGTCTTTTTCTATCATATTTGAAAAATCTATTGTATAGTACGTATTATTTTCCTTTAATTAAGAAAAATTACTAAAAAAACTATAATATATATAATAATTACTCTAACGTTTCGAGGCACAACAACATGGATATCGCCAGGTCACGTGATTTTCTCGAGCGAACGGACTCGCTCAGCTACAACAGAGGACGCAAACAGCTATCGGTATACGCTCTTTCTTACACTGCTGCTTACCTATAGCGGTTTCATTTATATGCACGCGTAATTTATTTGATCACATGGCAATTGGATAATTTCACCAAAAAAAAACCTGTCTTTTTAGAATATTTATTTTTAAAATTAAAAAATACCCTGTCAAAATACCAATTGCACCTCCCTGTCCGGAAGGAATGTACATAGCAATGCATGTATAGTTGTATATTTTATACTCGTTAATAGTATGTACAGACTCAGATGAAATCTTCTGAAGTTCAGATGCACCCACTGAAAATAATCCTGGGGCGCCCATAAAGTATCTTGCAGAGTTAAAATCGCCCTCAAATCGCCTGGTCTGTTTATTTTCTTTATATTTGAATATTTAAATTTACTTTCAAGTCATATCAATGATATTTTTTGTAATAACAATTGAAGACACGAGTGGATGAAAGTGCTATGTTACAAAATTTAGATTTTGAGAAAATTAAGGTTAAAGTTTTTCATTGTAAACTTTTCTCACATTCACTTTTATTAGGTAAAAACTTTTCTATGTCGTTACTAGTATATGGAATATGTTATTCACGGAAAAAAATATCAACAAAAAAAAATGTGTCTTACCAAAATTTGAAAAAAACAGTACATAACACCTTCATCCACTGTATAATTCTAAAGAAATTAAAACAACTACTGTTTTATGGAAGAATCATGTATTAAAGAAAAATTTATCTAATCAGCTAACAAGATGTTATTGCTTAATATAAGGTAATAACAGTAATATAACGTAATACATTATTTTTTTTCTAAGATTGGTTCATAGAAATATCGATATTCTGGTTTTACAAACTTAAGCTGTTCTTAGAGATTTTTTCTTTTTTCTTCAGAGATAGTTCCATATTTCTCCCGAATTCTTTCGATTTCAATATTCTCTGGCGCTGCTGTTCTATTCTTATTTTGAAAAATATTTACTTTTCTAAAAGGAACTGTTTCGTCATATGATTCTTTATACAAATAGGAACCATACTCTTCCACTCTTATCCATTTAATACCGTCTCTAAATCTGACTGTTTCATTTAGTTCGTCCTTTTTTCTGTTAGTAAGATGAAGTTTTTGCGGTAGATCGGCAATCCTTCTAAAGTGTTGAGCCATGTCGATGACTTGATTTTTTCGGCTAGCCTTTGAAATTATTTCCCGGTACGTATCTGGTACATATACCGTGTCGTGTTTTCGTAAAACCTTCTCGATTCTTCCGAAGTCTCTGTCACAATCTAAGTAAGTATGGCCAACCTCAGGAAACTTGTGGTCAATACAACGGAAGTATCCCTTCAAAATAAGATACTGATAAAGGCAAATCATGTGGAAGTTCTTGTTCTGGCCCGCACATGAATCGGACCAGATGATCAGATAATCCTTTTTGGTGATGCTTTCGTCGACTTCAATATATCTGAGTAGAGAACTGCATATTTCTGCACTTCCTCTGTTTGCAAGATCTTCGGTCCAGGTACAAAAACATGCTTTGTCTAGGCCTTTTGTAGTAATATGCACCCCAAAATTATAAAACCACATTTGCCTAAGGTAAAATGCTTTGGACGTTGTTATTTTTGGCAGTGGCATTGTTTGTTGCATATCGATTGTAATATAGACCAAGTTGTCTGAATCTTTTGCTTTTTCCTTGTCAACTTTGAGCGCTTTAGTTGATGCTGTGTAGTTTTCTTTATGTCCATCGTTAGATTCACCTCCATCACAGATACTACACGTATCACTTTTCGGATACCCAAATGATAAATTAAACTCTCGCGAAAAAATGTTGGAATATGAACATTTTTTAATTCTAAATTTTCCAGGAAGTTGTGCCAGATTACATTCCTCAAGATAGAACTCATACATTTTGCTCACATTTAGTAGGGGAGAAAGATATTTTTTATGAGGATTTCTATTTCTGGAATAGTGCGACTCTTCGACAGGAAATTTATTTATGTGCTCTATCACAAAATCCCTAACATCTTGGCCTATTTTGTGTGGCCTATTGGAGTGCTTACCTCTGCGATCTGGAGGAGGTGCTGCTACACTAATATTTATACGATTCTTTATAACATCAAGTTTTTTTCTGCCTATTTGGTATAGAGCGCATAACGCTTCTTTGCACACCTTTACGGTAAATCCATTTTTTGTAACATTATACGTATATGACGCAGTTTTATGTTTAACAGCATCTTTTCTTTCCCTCAACACTGGTTTTTTAATGATTGATTTAAATAGTAAAGCATTTTTTGCATTAATATCAAGTCTATAAAATTCATCCAAAAATGCCTTCCTGTCATCTGCTGAAAATTTAGTGCTACAAGAAAATCTACAGCCTTGTCTACAAAGAATACCTTTTTCTGGCTCCTTTCTTGGAACGAGAATGTTTTTGTAAGACAAATATTCTTCACCTTTTGCTCTAACTAAAGCTGCTTTGTGTTTCTTCCACGTATTTGGATCTCGTTTTCGTTTTTTGGGAACTTTTGCTGTCGTTGAAAAAATCTTTTGCTTTCTTTGTTTTTCATTTTCTTGGTCAACCTCGTTAGACCCGTTAGAAGGATTAATTATAGGCTTTTGAATAATCCCGCTTCCTTCTTTGTCTCCAGAAATGAATGTACCTCCAACAAGGTTTTTTACATGACTGTGGTCCGCTCTTTCTTCGTCCTCCGTGACACTAGTTCCTGAAGAACTGCTTCCTTCATTACTCGGAAAGTATTCAGCATCACCACTGCTGTCTGACAAGAATGGTTGGGTCCCCTCCAAATCTGAAAATAAAAACAGCTATTTACTTCTTACAGCTCCTTCTTTGTCTCCAGAAATGAATGTACCTCCAACAAGGTTTTTTACATGACTGTGGTCCGCTCTTTCTTCGTCCTCCGTGACACTAGTTCCTGAAGAACTGCTTCCTTCATTACTCCGAAAGTATTCAGCATCACCACTGCTGTCTGACAAGAATGGTTGGGTCCCCTCCAAATCTGAAAATAAAAACAGCTATTTACTTATACTTATATTTTAATTCTTCCTAATTATTATTGTTTAAAAATTACTTTTGAAAAGATAGGGGAATCCCCGGAGCAATCAAGTGTAAATATTTATAACAGATGATAGTTGGGTTATGTATTTCAACCAGCTCATTTACACTTTTATATAAATATTATGATCTAAATACCTATTGCCCAAAATATAATAAAACTTAATTATTTCATAACAACAGGATTGCACTTACCTGTTACATTTGAAATTTCAATGTTGAGGTTAGAACTTGCTGTGAATTCATTTTCATCATTTGGCAAATTTTGTTCACAGTTTATTTGTTCCTGCACTAGTTTTAACATTTGTTTACCTCTGGAACTCATTATAAATGTTAACTAGCATTAATATTATGATATTACTGCAAAAAACTGTAACAATGACACAGAACACGTGCGCGCAATACCAACTCACCAAGTAAAACAAAATGGCCAGTGAGTGGATGAAGGGGTTATGTGTGTCACTTAACACCATCATTCATATGACGAAGGTATACAAAATATTACATGAATGTGGATGAAGGTATTTTGTGCCTATAACACCTTCTTCCATTATTCACTGGAAAATAATGTAACATAACTCCTTCATCCTTTAAAAAACCTAGACTTCTGTTACGAATCTTAGAATTCTAATGTGGCCACGTGATAAACAGGTACATAACACCTTCATCCATACAAAAAAACCGTTTTTAGAAAAATGTTACATAGCACCTTCATCCACTCGTGTCTTCAATTGTTACCTTTTTTTTTAACTTTGGGGGGGATTTTTGGGGAAAATAACCGCTACCCTCCAGCCAGACCGGCATTTTTGTATTAGGCTACCATAGAAGAGTCACCTAAAAAATTTTCAGGTTGCCTAAAATACCTACTCAAAAATGTCTCACAGCTCTTATACTATTAATTGTGTTTGTATTGTGGAAACGTCAATCATATATGGAAAACCTTAGGAGAACCCGTGAGAAAAAATATATCTCACTGCAATGGCCGACTTTTCTGACTGTGTGAGAAATTGTTTGTTTTTATGGTATGTAAGTAGTGAGAGAAGTTGCACATTGTATAGCATCCATAGAAAAATTACTTGAATGTTAATTAGCTTCTAGTTCACAAATATACGGAGTAGTTTATCATTGATTCCTAACAACTAAGTAACATAAAAATTTTAATAATTTTAGACCAGAAATACGGGAAATAGTAAGAAGGAGTATTTATCAAGTTAATTTGTCAAATCAGTTTATACTCTTATATGCCATACCTGCCCAATTTTTGTCTATAGAGGTAAGTATATATTATTTTGTATCAATCTATCAATCAAAGATAGAATAAAAATTTTATTTTTTAATATAACGCGGCACATAAATCCGATACACCCTGTATATTGATTTGTAAATATTTATTAGAAGTTAGCTTTCACGCAAGGTGGTTTCTCCTTAATGAAATTTTTCATGAAGAATTAAAAACATTTTTGTAAATAAAAAGTGAAGTGAAAGTTATTTAGGATTATAATTTTAAACCGATCGGTTATTACGGAAAAGGTAAAACCACAGGTAAATGTAATTATTAGTTTTTAGAAAAATAGAGGTAAAGAGAATTGGAATTTTAAATATGTTTGTTTAATGACAGGAATATTTAGATAATTTCCGAAAAGTCATTAGTTTTGAGTAGAAGTATTGTTTGAAAGAATGACTGGGTTTTTCGATTGAAACAGGGAGGTGGAGAGAGAAATGTTTCTGATTGGCTTGGACATTTGGAATGGGGAAAGTTTTTGTTTGAATGTTGAGATTGTTTTGGAAAGAGGGATTATTGTGTTACAGGCAGCCGAACGGAGCAGTCAAAAGTTTTCGTGAGTAGTTCAGAAGAAAGTACTAGTGGTTGTGTTGATAAGTGAGAGTTGCTGAAAAGTGGAACGAGAGACAAATCAAATCGAGAAGAAATACCTCTTTGATTCTGTAAAGTCCAAGAGAGTAAGTTACAAGAATTATCGTTATTAAAATTATTTGTTACACCAAGTAAGGAAGATGCTTGGGTCTCAGGAGATTATTGTTGAGAGAAAGAGAGGAGAAAGTTTTGGAGTTTATTGAACGAGTACTGGCAAAAAGAGGCTTGGCTTGTGTTTTGGAGAAATAGTTGCTGGTATGCTGCTGGATTTTTGCTGAGAACGGAGAGGGCTTTGATTGGTAGCCTAACATAATCAACAAGGAGGAGCTGTTTGGGTAAAGAGGAGACATCATTGTGTGTGAATCAAAAAGGTCAGTCAATAACCTATGTGATAGATTTTTTTATAATCAGAAGTTAATTTTTTTACGTAAAAGCATATGAATTTAAGATTACAACAGTTCAAAAATTTAATAGGAAGTATAAGTAATTTTGCGAATACCAAATTTGTTTGTTTAGCTGGGTGTATTAATGGTATCAAGAACAAAGTGATAAATATTTGTTTGAATTAAATTAATTTATATGGTAAAAGTTTCTTTTGGACAGTTATGCCCACAGAATTTAATTGATAAATTTACAGAACATTGCTTTTGATAATAAAGGTAATTGTATATTTTTATTTATGATTTTTCTATTTATTTCCTTTTCCTATTTTATCCCGATAAGGATCAACTAAGAGATACTGAAACCACGAGAGAAGGTAAGTATAACATAAGATAATTTAGATATTTTTTTATATTATAAAAAAGCACCCTGAGATTATTTCTAAATTTTTATGTATGATTTGCGTTAATTATATAATTGATCAAGTAAATAATAATTAATATAAAAGTAGTAGAAAGCAGATCATAACAATATTTATCACACTCAGTAAAAATCGATTCATGCACAGTCATACTTTTTATGGTAGGGGAGCCCAAACATGGAATTTTTGCAGTCACTCGAGCACGTCAGATTATCATATGGGGAGAAACCTTGTACCCTGTAAATGTACCTCTACCATATATTGGCTCTTAATACAGGGGAGTTCGTTAAGGGGAGTCCCAAAAAATCTATCCTTAGATAAACTCGAAATCGTCAGATTAAGATAAGGTAAGTTAAGTACATGCCAAACAGGGTATGTTTCAATAATCTGACGATTTGAGCGGGGCGTAAGCAAATGGGCAGAGCCTATTTTATCACTAGGCCCGTGAAGCACCTGCCTCGGGCCCGTATTTGAATGGGTCCCAGAAAGATCACCAAACAAAACATGTTTATTAGAATAACAAAACAAATTTTCAAAATTCTTTCATTTTACGAACAGGCAATGATAAATGATAACCATAAGAGTTATAATTAAGTGAATAGGCGCAAACTTTTGGTTTCAATGCTCTTTAAATGCATTCATTTTTTCGAATCCTCAAAAAACTAATAAATATTTTAAAACAATATAGACGCCGAATGAAACATTACATTATTACCGAGGGTCGAATGTCTCTTAGAATAAATAAAAAGTTTCTTTTGAATAAGATACATATTTAAAATTAAAATCACACTCAATTTTCTCTTTTTTTACAACTGTAACTTATTAAGATAAACATTATCGAAGATTTCAGGAACTTTCGGCCCTCGGTATTAACGTAATCTTTCGTTCTGCGTTTAAATTATTTATTAGTTTTATTAGTAAAAAATACTTATTTTATTAGTTTTCTCAGGCTTCGAAAAATAAAACGAATGCATTTAAATAGCATTGAAGCCGAAATTTTGCGCCTATCCCCTTAAACAATGTTTAATTGTTTAAGTATACATTTTATTTATTGTTAATAAAAATTTTATTTTCTTGTGCAACTATATTTCTATTAAATAATTAATACATTTAAAAAATTTATTATTATTATTAAATTATATTTAGGGGCCCAAAAATTGTGTAGTGCCTCGGGCCTGATTTGAAGTAAAATAGGCTCTGCAAATGGGCGATTCACAATGTTTCACAAAAAAAGCGAATATTTCGTGAAACGAACGTAGGATCGAAAAACTAAAAAATATGTGTTTAAAACACGACCCCACCACGGAGAGGGGTGGGGGTAAATTTAAAATTTTAAATACGAATACCGCATAGTGGTTGCAAGGTTGCAACCCCCGGTGATGGGGTTGTTTAACTTCGACACACTAAGTACGTATATACAGGGTGTTTCATTAATAATTGTCCATATAGTAACTGGAGAAACATTAGCACAAAATACGAAGATTTAACCTAAAACAGTTAAATAAAATGTGGTTCCTTACTGAGTTACAGGGTGTTTTATCTAAAAATTTAAAAATTATATTTGCTTAGCATTTTAAAACTATTCGACGTATCCTTTTTATACTTGGCAGGAAGTATAGGTATTATATAAACTACTAAATTGTGTTAAACAAACGTTTTTGGCTATTACCACAGGAGTACGACGGGGGAAAGTGAATGGTTGACCCTTTCCAAAATCTACGCCACTGGCGGAATTGCTATTTTAGTTCAATTTTGGGATTCTCCAATAATTTCTATCAAAATAATATACTCTTCATTCGTAACGATAAAGTCATTAGTTTTCGAGATCTTTGAAGTTAAAAATAAAACAACACGGTCATTTTGATTAAGGGGTTACATAGGTCTTGCGGGTAAATAAAGTGACTTTTTAAAAAGATTATGTCTCGAAAAGTAAAAATTATTTTTCTTTATAATTGGAACATGTAAAAGTATAGTACTTAAGGTACTTTCAAAAAAAATTTCAGCCAAAAATATTCATTTTTGTAGAGTTGACTGCAATCTTTCGACAACAGCCCTTTTTTTTGCTGTGGGCAGCATAACAAAGTCCAGTGTAATCTGATATCAAAAAATCAAAAAGTTTCTTGTAGTTTATATCTCTGGCTAATTTTTATTAGGTGTTGTTTTTGTTTTATAAAAAAAACTACTTTAAAAATGGTCATTTTTGAAAAAATGAGAAAAATTGGGGTCGAAAAGGTGTTTAATCTTCAAGTTTCATTTTTTTTAATTCCTTCGTGAATTTACTAGCTAGAGGTATAAACTGCAAGAAACTTTTTGATTTTTGATTTCAGATGAGACTGGACTTAGTTATGCTGTCCACCGCAAAAAAGGGCTGTTGTCAAAAAATTGCAGTCAACTCTACAAAAATGAATATTTTTGGCTAAACATTTTTTTGAGATTATCTGAATTACTATACTTTTACATGCTCTGATTATAAAGAAAAATAAGTTTTAGTTTTCGAGATATAATTTTTTTAAAAAGTCACTTTTTTACCTGCAAGACCTATGAAAACCCTTAATGTATTGTGTCGCTTCATTTTTAATTTCAAATATCTCGAACACTAATTATTTTATCGTTACGAATGAAGAGTATATTATTTACATAAAAAGTATAAAAGTATGGGAATATCAAAAAATTACACTAAAATAGCAATTTCGCCAGTGCCGTAGAATTTGGGAAGGGTCAACCTGCCACTATCCCCTGTCGTACGAAATTCGATGTCGATGAAATAAAATTATTTTGACATAATATTCGAAAGTCAAATCGGTAGACAATAACAGTCGTTTTGAATCATCGTCATGGAAACCAAGATCGTCGTCATGCTAACTAATTATATTGAAAGTTTGGTTTTGACAACCTTGTCAAAGAAATAATATGTGTATGTATTTTCATATTAATTAAATTAATTGATTAAGATTTGGTAATTTTTTAAAGACTCTTAGAAAAAATATTGTTCCTAACTCTTGCAGAAAGTCTCTGTTCCGCACTCGACTGCTTGCCGAACTCCCGCTTAGCGTCGTTCGGCAAACTGCAGTCGCATGCGGAAAGGAATGACTTTCTGCACTTGTTAGGAAAATAACCATTAAAGTACTGGGTACAAATGATTTTTAAGTTTTAATCATATGAATCATAATATCATCAATTAATCAAAATAACTGTGCCGTTTCATATTTAACTTCAAATATCTCGAAAACTAATGACTTTATCGTTACCAATGAAGAGTATATTATTTACGTAGAAAGTATTGAAAAATCTAAAAATGGCACCAAACTATTAATTCTTCCAGTGGCGTAGAATTTGAGAAGAGTCAACCATTCACCATCTCCTGTCGTACGCCACTGGTAGTAGCTAGAAACGTTTGTTTATCATAATTTACTAGAATGTATAGCAGTTGCACTTACTGCCAAGAATGAAAAGGATACGTCTAATAGTTTTAAAATGCTGAGCAAAAATAATTTTTAAATTTTTAGATAGAACATCCTGTAACTCAGTAAGGAACCATATTTTATTTAAGTATTTTAGGTTAAATCTTCGTATTTTGTGCTAAGGTTTCTCCATTTACTATATGGACAATTATTAATGAAACACCCTGTATATTTATTAACTCACTACGTAATAACAGTAACTAGTTGGTTTTGGATGGTTGTTACCTCGTCGAAATTTTAGCAAAGTCTGTTTTTGAATAATATCTCTCATACTTTTTTTACGTATATCTAATGTGTATTTGTTCGTTATGATTTCATATTTTGGTCTAATGCGAGCGTCAATTATTAATAACAGTATTTTGTTCCCTTGTAGTTTTTACTATGCGTGGCCCAGTTTACAAAAATCAATGCCACATACCTAGCATAATTAAAACATTGAACGCCTATAATATTTACTTTAAGACTTTAAAAATTAACCGATATATTATTTACTAATGGAATAAATATTCTTATTTGCTGGATGCTAATTTAAATCCTTTACATCCCCATCGCTTACAAGAAAAATTTTCTGAGCGATGTACATTATTTTTTCTATTCCCTTCCGAAAAAGAAGAAAATGTTTCTCGACATCATCACAAACTGATTACTATGTTACAAAACAATACAAAATTAGATACCTATTCCCTATAACTAGTAACTACTAACAAAGAAAAAAAATGTTCTGTATCAATATTGTTCCCGTTTTCACATGTCACTCACTGTGTTCCTGGACTTTAAGCATATAGTCTGTTTTTATGTACCTCATTGATTACCGTTTTCTATTTTAATTTTACAGTTAACGTTATCCACCTCTATTATTGTGAAAGGGCCTACATAAAGACTATAAAACTTACCATTATCTTCTCTTTTGACCAGGACTAGGTCTCTTATTTTGAAGTGTTGTGGCGTCGCTTTAGAATTATTCTTTCCTTGGTGCTCTTTTTTGTGCTTTAGTAAGAAGGTTTTAGCTGTCTCGTGTGCGGATTTTAGTTTATATCGTAACTCATTGTAGTAGGCATCTATGTTGTAACATGGTTGAACCTCTCATGGTCTTCTGGTAAGTTAACTTTCCTACCAAACAGCAATTCGAACGCTGTGTAACCATGATACGCATTAAAAGTTATATTGTAGCAGTATATGAACATTCTGCAACACACATCCCAATTTTCTCTGTCTTCATCTATGAATGATCTTACGTACTCGTTTAATGTTCTGTGCAGTTTCTCACAACTCCCAATCGACTGTGGATGGTATGCCGTTGAAAAGTTTTGCTCTATCTGTAACAGTTTTGATAGTTCATTCATTACTTCGGTTTTGTACTCTGTGCTTTGGTTTGTTCTTATTTGTTTCATGAGTCCGCATGTTGGTATAAAATGATCGAAGATTCCTCGGGCTATTGTCTCGGCTTCTTTGTTGCACACTGGTATACTGACTGCGTATTTCGTCAGTTCACACAACATTGTGATACAGTATCTATTGCCTTCATTATTTTTAGTGATTGTACCTATCGTATCTATGTACACTATGTCTCATGGTTTTGAAGACGTGAGACTTTTTCCAAATTTTTCCATCTGAATCTTGCTTTTAGCTTCCTTGTTAGTCTATTATTCCCTACGTGTCCTCCAAACATCGGGTGGTTATGATATTCCTCTATTAACCTAGGTTTTTCTTTGTCATCTTCTACTGTTTCTGGTAATTCGCATATATTTTATATTTCAACATTTTTCAATATTTTATTTCCTTCCTTTATAAATTCATTAATTGTGTACAATTTAAAAATAACATCATTTACGTATATTTTTACTTTACAAACTGCATTCTCTACCGCCAGCCGATCAAGCTGTGCTAATATTTGAAATAAATCGAAGTGATTGAATCCTATGGCCATGCTCTTCCTGCACTTAATTTTGTTCTTGGCTCTGATGCAGTCTTGGTGAGATCAGTTCTGCTCCAATAGACTAAATTGGTAGTCTATGCGCCTCTAAATTATTTAGTACCTTTCTTACTGTTTGTTTGGGGGCTTCTGTCTGTAATGTAAGTTTAGTTTATGTTTCCGTTTGCTTTGATTGTTTTTCCTTTTCTCTTGATTGAGCTCGGGTTATAGCTAATAGTATATGAGTGTTGTCTATGTATAAATCCTGTAGTTGATGCAATTTTGTTATTGAGAGACTGTCTGCGTAGCTATTTTTCCCTGTTATATACTCTATTTCTAAATCGTATTCCTCTAGATCTAATCTGATCCTCGTAAGTTTTGAAGTTGGTTCCTTCATTGAAAATAAATAATGTGTTAGTGGTTTATTATCCGTTTTTACCACAAATGTTGTTGCTCCATATAAATAACATTTGAAATGTTTAATTCCCCGATGAATCGCTAGTAACTCCTTAATGATTATAGGTTTATTAGCTAGACTTAGGCAAATATGCAAATTGAATATTTTGCATATAATGCATAAAAAATGCAAAAATTTTCAATTTTGCATATTTTTATATATGTGTGCATAAAGTGCGTATAATTTTAAATTTTGGTTGTAACTATACATATATATTTTTATATTGCTGTAACAAGTAGCTTGGAAATCTCAATATTTAATTTTATTTTATAATCTCTTGTTACATGTTCAAATTTTAGGTACCTGAATGTAGTAACTAATAAAAGAGCGGCTTATTATTATGTACACAGTTTTCGCACGTTTTGGTTACAAAGGTTCCAAAATCAGCCAGTTTATATCTCTAGGTAAAAATTTTTATTTTTCACGCCCATTTCGCTTTTGTTGTAAAATATGGCGTGAACATGTGTCTTCGTAAATGTGAATAATTATTGTGCTTTGAAAATGCCGCAAATAAACAGTTTAGTCTCGTGGTGTCATTCTCAGGTTATAGCTAATAATATATGAGTGTCTATGTATAATGGGATTTATCTCATTATTTTGATATTTTAGAAATCGTTAAATTACCTTAAAGTATTCGTTAGATATTTATTTATAAAACAATAAACATTACGCATATTTGTTATAATAATTGCAAAGTAGCACACCTTAGTTAAAGTCCACGTTTTGCTTAGATCAACAAGGTCGACTATTCATTTTGACACACTAACGAGAATGTATACAAACATATTTACAAAACGAAGTATTTGATAAATATGGGAACACGATCAGATTTGAGTCATTAGTGGATCAGTCGAATTAGTTAGTTAGGTTTGGGAGGTTGCTGCCGTTAAAGCAGAATAATGTCACCTATCAACTGAATTCATTTATATGGTATTAGTTAACCAAATAAAGGAGTTATGAGAATATAGTGTATTCCTGTTAATCAAACCCCGCTTACCACCATATGGCGATCCTGCCAGGACAAGTACCGGACAAGAAGAAGAAGAAGAAAAAAGAGATAATTTCTAATAGAAGGATATGTAAAATTTGAGAACATCAAAATATTTGTCTTAAAGGTCTAGTAAAGAATTAGAATTAACAAGTAAGTTCAAATGTAGGAGTTGTAATTTTTTTTTAAATCTCTGAAATCAAAGTAAAGTATAAAATACAATTTCCGAGTATGTATAGATTTTCGCGAGATTAAGGAAAGAAATAACTAAGAATAGACGATGTTTGATAATTAGTGAAATGAATTGTATATATTTGTAAATTTTGGTTATATTTTTTTGTTGTAAAAATTTGTATAAATCTATATACATATAACGTAGTCAGTTGATGATGATAGTAAGAAAATTTTCTTCTATTCAGGGAGGAAAAAGGAAGCACGGTACATGGCTCAGAAAATTTTCTTTTCTAAGGGGGATGATATAATGGGATTTATCTCATTATTTTGATATTTTAGAAATCCTTAAATTACCTTAAAGTATTCGTTAGATATTTATTTATAAAACAATAAACATTACGCATATTTGTTATAATAATTGCAAAGTAGAACACCTTAGTTAAAGTCCACGTTTTTCTTAGATCAACAAGGTCGATTATTCATTTTGACACACTAACGAGAATGTATACAAACATATTTACAAAACGAAGTATTTGATAAATATGGGAACACGATCAGATTTGAGTCATTAGTGGATCAGTCGAATTAGTTAGTTAGGTTTGGGAGGTTGCTGCCGTTAAAGCAGAATAATGTCACCTATCAACTGAATTCATTTATATGGTATTAGTTAACCAAATAAAGGAGTTATGAGAATATAGTGTATTCCTGTTAATCAAACCGCGCTTACCACCATATATGTGTAAATCCTGTAGATCATGCAATTTTGTTCTTGAAAAACTGTCTGCGTAGCTATTTTTCCCTGTTATATACTCTATTTCTAAATCGTATTCCTATAGATCTAATCTGATCCTCGTAAGTTTTGAGGTGCGTTTCTTCATTGAAAATAAATGTGTTAGTCGTTTATGATCCGTTTTTACCCAAAATGTTGTTGCTCCATATAAATAACATTTGAAATGTTTAATTCCCCGATGAATCGCTAGTAATTCCTTAATGATTATAGGTTTATTAGCTAGACTTAGGAAAATATGCAAATTGTATATTTTGCATATAATGCATAAAAATGCCAAAATTTTCAATTTTGCATATTTTTATATAAGTGTGCATAAAGTGCATATAATTTTAAATTTTGGTTGTAACTATACATATATTTTTATATCACTGTAACAAGTAGCTTGGAAATCTCAATATCTAATTTTATTTTATAATCTCTTGGTACATGTTTACATTTTGGGTACCTAAATGTAGTAACTAATAAAAGAGCGGATTATTATTATGTACACAGTTTTCTCGCGTTTTGGTTACAAAGGTTTCAAAATCAGCCAGTTTATATCTCTAGGTAAAAATTTTTATTTTTCACGCCCATTTCGCTTTTGTTGTAAAATATGCCGTGAACACGTGTCTTCGTAATTGTGAATAATTATTGTGCTTTGAAAATGCCGCAAATAAACAGTTCAATCTCGTGGTGTCATTCATAAAATCAAACTATAATTTTGTTCAGAAAACTATTACTCAATCAGAATCCTCCAAATAATTATCATTGTTAGACAGTACATTTTAAATAAAAAAATTTGAATCATTGTTTCAAAACGTTAAAAGTACATAATATATATTGGATAGGAAATTTTTCAAAAATTTAAAGCGACCATGAAAAAAGAACAGTGGGTATTACCAGATTTTTTCTCAAGTGGTTCAAGTACTAGCTGGGACATTTTTCGAAGCACTTGATTTAGAACCAACTATTATCGTAAATTTGAACAATGCCCCAATTACATCAGTTAATCTCGAAATAAGTTTTTCTATGTAATCAGATAGAGGTATTTGTTAGAGAATTTTGAACAACATTTGATAAGTATTTATTGTTACCAAAATTTTATTTGGTAAAATACTTAAATATTTAAATATTTAATTAATTAGCTCAGTAAAATGCAGGGTGTTTCCAAAAGGTATGTCATAAATTAAATCACGCATTTTGTACCTTAGTACAAAAGTGTACACAAAAAAGTTACAGCTCTTTGAAGTTACAAAATGAAAATCGATTTTTTTTTCATATATCGAAATCTCTTAGAGGTTTTTCATTGAAAATGGACATGTGTGGCATTCTTATGGCAGCAACATCTTAAAAAAAGATTAAAGTGAAATTTGTGCACCCTATAAAAATTTTATGGGGGTTTTGCTCCCTTAAACCCCCCAAAGTTTTGTGTACGTTCCAATTAAATTATTATTGTGGCACCATTAGTTAAACACACTGTTTTTAAAACTTTTTTGCCTCTTAGTACTTTTTCGATAAGCCAGTGTTTATCGATATATTTTGAATATTTGTCGAATCCACCACATATGTGTATATGGTTACCTATGATATACCTGTTAAGAGGAAACAGTAGCGATCAACAGGTAGCAAAAACGCGTTCCAAGATTGCGGCTGTAATTTTGAATATTTTTTCGAGATATTTGGCACACATATTCGTAATATAATAAAGAATGGCGGTACAGAGCCCAATTTGAAAAATATATTAATATGTGGAAATTACTCTATAATTAAATACAATATTAAAAAGAACGAGCCTGTACCGCCATTAAGAAGAACAAAAAAATACACTTTCTTCAAATAAACTTTTTTATCCGATGCCTAGATTTTGTCTCATTTTGGAACTACTAAATTTTTTTTATATCATTAGTAGTTCCAAAATGACACAAAATCTAGGCATCGGATAAAAAAGTTTATTTAAAGAAAGTGTATTTTTTTGTTCTTCTTAATGGCGGTACAGGCTCGTTTTTTTAATATTGTATTTAATTACAGAGTAATTTCCACATATTAATATATTTTTCAAATTGGGCTCTGTACCGCCATTCTTTATTATATTACGAATACGTTTGCCAAATATCTCGAAAAAAAATTCAAAATTACAGCCGCAATCTTGGAACGCGTTTTCGCTACCTGTTGATCGATACTGTTTCCTCTTAATATGAAATCTGAAAATTTATTTATAATTTACATTTTTAGGTATACATATTTTCAAGAAGAAGCCACATCTCGATAAAAGGTGACTTATCAAAAAAAGACTAAGAGGCAAAAAAGTTTTAAAAACACTGTGTTTACCTAATGGTACCACAATAATAGTTTAATTGAAACGTACACGAACATTTGGGGGGTTTAAGGGAACAAAACCCCTATACAATTTTTATGTAAACATATTAAAAAAGAAGCCGCATCTCGATAAAAATTGGCTTATCGAAAAAATAATAGGAGGCAAAAATTTTTAAAAACGTTGTGTTTAACTAATGGGACCACAATAGTGAATTAATTGGAACGTACACAAAAGTTTGGGGGGGTTTGAAGGAACAAAACCCGCATAAAATTTTTGTGGGGTGGATAAATTTCACTATAATTTGGTTTTAGGATGTTCCTGCCATAGGAATCATACATCTCCATTTTTAATAAAAAATCTCCAACAGTTTTCGATATATTGAAAAAAATCGATTTTCATTTTGTAACTTCAAAGGACTGTAACTTTTTTTGTGTACACTTTTGTACTAAGGTAAGTTGGATTCAATTAATTTATTTTTGTCCCCGGAATGCGCGATTTAATTTATGACATACCTTTTTGTAACACCCTGTATATACATGTTAATTAATACACCATGTGGAGATATTGTAAATATGTTTGTAAATAAAAATACTGTAAATATTTTTTTATTACATGCATATTTTCTAGATAAACGTGGATATTCTTGGATGAAATACTGCATATTTATGCCCATATTTCATACCTTTTTATTTGCATATTTGCCTAGGTCTATTTATTACATTCTCCTTTACTAAAACTTTTTATTAATGCGTTTGCTATCGGTAGATCTATTCCGTTATAATCTTAACTTAAAATTGCTGAACAACTCTCGTTGGATGCGTCCGTCGTTGGAATGAATTGTTTATTGAAATCCGGATATTTTAAGATTGGTGATTTCATCAAAGATAATTTGAGCTTATTGAATGCTTCTTTACATTCCTTTGACCAAAAAAATTCTACTCCTTTTCTCGATAATCTGTTTAGTGGTCTGCGTACTTCAGCAAAATTTTGAATAAAACGTCTTTAGTAGTTACAAAATTCTACGAATCTTTTTGTCTCTTCTGCTGTCATATTTTGCTTTATCTGGTGATACTCCTTCCTGAGAAAGATCATGTCCTAAATATGCGACTTCTCTTCTAAAAAATTGGCATTTTCCTGGGTTAAGTTTAAAATTGAATTTTCGACATGTCTCAAATGTCTTTTTTAGGTGATCGAAGTGATGTTTTTCTGATATTCCTATTACTAATATATCGTCTATGTAAAGAAATGCTTTGTCCGGCGTTAAACCTGTTGACATCATCCTTGAAAAGCTATTCGGGCTTACGTTTAATCCAAAAGGTAATCTGGTGAATTGAAATACACTATTCTCCGTGCTAAACGATGTGTATTTTCTCGATGATTTTTCTAATGGTATTTGGTGAAAACCTGACATTAGGTCTATAACTGAAATCAATTTTGCTCTTACGAGCTGATCTAATATAGAGTCTATTCTTGGTACCTAATGGGAATTTATCTGTGACTATTTTCTTGTTAAGATGTCTAAAATCTATGCATAACCTCCATGCTTTATTTCCATCTATAGCCTTTTTCGGTACCAGCACTACAGGGCTGTTTACTGTGATGTAGACGGTTCTATAATTTCTTGGTCT
This sequence comes from Diabrotica virgifera virgifera, assembly GCF_917563875.1. NCBI lineage: Eukaryota > Metazoa > Arthropoda > Insecta > Coleoptera > Chrysomelidae > Diabrotica > Diabrotica virgifera. The sequence goes on along the minus strand of NC_065450.1, from coordinate 191,736,923 downwards.
CTTAATTTTTGTACTTGTCGGTGTAACTTTCCTGTTTGTGCATGTAGTGTCATATAGTTCTTAACATATACCGAACTTTGGTATTTAACTCTCAGTTTTTGTTTGTAGAAGTTGTTACATGTCAGCATGTCATGCATTAGGGCGAATACAGTGATGAGCGCGCTAATATCCGGCAAAATAGCACAAAAGATGGAAAACGTATAAGTTGTGAGATAAAAAGGGATGAAACTAGTCGAGCTTAGAAATTTAGCGCTATTAACTAAACTGTCACAGTGACAATTTTAGTTGACATAGTCCTTTGATACGTGTAAAGGTGAAAAATAATCAATATAATGTAAGTTTATAGGTTAATATCGCTAAATTTCCCAACTCCACTAGTTTCATTTCTTTTTATCTAACAACTTAAATGGTTTTCCATCTTTTGCGCTATTTTTCCGGTTATTAGTGCGCTCATCACTGTCTATCTGAATCTTTAATAAATATTTTAGACACAAATAACAGAAGAAATTGTTTTTGACACGAAATGGTACAACACTGCTTGTAAAGATAAAAAGTTATTTATTTGGATGGTCAGTTCAGTAGCTAAAAGAGAAGTAGCGTTAAATGCTGGAAAAATTTTGACTATAAATTACGAATTTACTTTCAAGGTAAGGATTAAATTTTTTTCAACTTTTCTGAAATACTGTCAATTTTTTTTCAATTAGAAAATTGTAATTGCATATTATAACATAATTTTAAATTCCAAACAAGTTTTCTTTATATTGTGAAATATAAAGGTACTTTACTCTTGAGCAAAATTCATATTTTTGACATATCTCGTATATTGTTGACTAAATTTGGTATCTGATGATTGCATCTTCGGTTTTAGTCTTCTAGAACTATTACCAACCATCAGACTCACTTTCATAATTACTGTCGTCTATGACAGCCCTGGCATTAAGGCTATCTTCTCCCGGTGAGGGTGGTTATCCCTTATCCGAGGGGTGGAATAATTGATACGCTTTTACTTGTTGAGTTGTTTTATTTACACTCGCATGAGCATAAGCTGGTAGCACCGCACCCAAAGAACGTCTCGTGAAGAAAGAGAGACACTATCTTTTATGTGGAAATATTACGTCTGATCACCAAAATAGAATGACGAATGTCTCATATAATAATAAGAATTCCCTTGTTATAGTTTTGCTGTTTATATATTTAGAAATGCCTATTCAGCATCGACCATGAAAAGTGTTTATAATTGACTCTGCAATTATTAGTGAATCGTGATCTAGGATAACAATATTTATATAATCGAATGAAGGTTGTAATATTGTTATGATGACATAAATAACTGAAAGTAATTATCGTAGATAATTACAGGGTGTTTTTAAGATATATCTACTGAGTACAGATGAATTCTTGTACACCTTCCCTTTTTAGGAATTTTCCGACTACGGGGAGGGAAATTTGCAAGTCGTGCTACCAACCCATACTGTGTTGTAATCAATACAAAACATTTATTTTATATACAAACTTCCTAAGCCTACGCAAATAAATAAATAATATAAAATGTTCGTTTAACAACATTGTTTCGTAACACTTGTCACTCACTGTGTTTTCAGATTGTAAGCATATAATCTATTCTTATGTATTTCCTTGATTTTATTGTTTTCTATTCTGATTTTACAATTAACGTTATTTACTTCTGTTATCGTGAAAGGACCTACATAAAGACTATCAAACTTACCATTCTCTTCCCTTTTTACAAGGACTAGGTCTCCTATTTTAAAGTGTTGTGGTGTTGCTTTGAGCTTATTCTTTTCTTGCCGCTCTTTTTTGTGTTTTAATAAGAAGGTTCTGGCTCTCTCGTGTGCGCTTTTGTAGTTTGTATCGTAACTTATTGTAGTAGGCATCTATATTGTAACATGGTTGAATCTCATGTGTAAGGTCTTCCGGTAGGTTAACCTTCCTGCCATATAACAGTTCGAACGGTGTGTATCCATGATACGCGTTAGGGGTTGTATTGTAGCAGTATGTGAACATTCTGCAACACACATCCCAATTTTCTCTGTCTTTGTCTATGAATGCTCTTACATACTCGTTCAACGTTCTGTGTAGTTTTTCGCAACTTCCAATGGACTGTGGGTGGTATGCCGTTGAAAAGTTGTGTTCTATTTTTAATAGCTTTGTTAATTCCTGCATTACTTCGTTCTTATACTCTGTGCCTTGGTCTGTTCTTATTTGCTTCATGAGTCCGTATGTTGGTATGAAATGATCAAAGATTCCTCTTGCTATTGTCTCTGCTTCTTTATTGCACACTGGTATGCTGACCGCGTATTTTGTCAGTTCACACAACATTGTGATACAGTATTTATTACCTTCATTACTTCTCGTGAATGGACCTATTGTATCTATGTATACTATGTCCCATGGTTTGGAAGATGTGTCCGATATCACGAACTCTTCGACATGTGTTCTTTTCGGTTTGTTAATTTGACATTTGTGGCATTGTTTTACGTATTTTCTTACGTCTTTTTCCAAATTTTTCCATCGGAATCTTGCCTTTAGCTTCTTAATTAGTCTGTTATTCCCTACGTGTCCTCCGAACATCGGGTGATTATGGTATTCTCCTATTAATCTGTGTTTTTCTTTGTCATCTCTTATTGTTTCTGGTACTTCATATATGTATATTTCTATATTCTTCAATTTTTTATTTCCTTCTTTAATAAATTCATCAATTGTGCACATTTTAAAAATAATATCATTTACGTATATTTTTACTTTACGTACTGCATTCTCTACCGCCAGCTTATCAAGCTGTACCAACGCTTGGTTTAAATCGAAACGATTCAATCCTGTGGCTATGCTTTTGCTGCATTTTATTTTGTTTTTGGCCCTAATGCTCAGTCTTGGTGAGATTAGTTCTGCTCCAAAGGACAAAATTGGTAGTCTATGCTCCTCTAAATTATTTAGTACCTTCCTTACTGTCTGTTTGGTGGCTTCTGGCTGTAGTGCGAGTTCACTTTCAGCCTTTGTTTGTCTTGCTTCTTTCTCCTTTTCTTTTGCTTGAGCTCTTGTTATAGCTAGTATATGGGCGTTGTCTATGTATAGGTTTTTTAGTTGATGCAATGTTATTCTTGAAAGGCTGTCTGCGTAGTTACTTTTCCCTGTTATATACTCTATTTCGAAGTCATATTCTTCTAGGTCTAATCTGATCCTCGTGAGTTTTGAGGTTGGTTCTTTCATTGCAAATAGGTGTGTCAAAGGTTTATGGTCTGTTTTTACTTTGAATGTTGGTGCTCCATATAGATAACATTTAAAATAATTAATTCCCCAATGAATCGCTAGTAATTCCTTAATGATTATAGGTTTATTACATTCTCCTTTACTAAAACTTCTTGATGCATATGCTATAGGTAGGTCAATTCCGTTGTAATCTTGACTTAGGATTGCTGAACAACTCTCATTGGATGCATCTGTTGTTAAGATAAACTGTTTGTTGAAATCAGGATATTTTAAAATTGGTGGTTTCGTCAGAGATGCTTTAAGCTTTTTGAATGCTTTTTCACACTCCTCGGTCCACGAAAATTCTACTCCTTTCCTCGATAATTTGTTGAGTGGTCTGCATATTTCCGCAAAATTTTTAATAAAACGTCTGTAATAGTTGCAAAATGCTACAAATCTCTTTGTTTCTTCCGCTGTCTTAGGTGTCGGATATTGTTCAATTGCTGCATACTTCGCTTTGTCTGGTGATACTCCCTCTTGAGAAAGATCATGTCCTAAATATGTTACTTCCCTTCTAAAGAATTGACATTTTCCTGGTTTAAGTTTCAAATTAAATTTTCGACATGTCTCGAATGTCTTTTTCAGGTTGTCTAAGTGATGTTTTTGGGATATTCCAATTACTACGATATCGTCCATGTAAAGAAATGCTTTGTCCGGTGTTAATCCTGAAAATGCTATTGACATCATTCTTGAAAAGCTATTTGGGCTTACATTTAATCCAAAAGGTAATCTGGTAAATTGAAATGCTCCATTTTCTGTGCTGAACGATGTGTATTTTCTCGATGATTTTTCTAATGGTATCTGGTGAAAGCCTGACATTAAGTCTATAACTGAAAACCATTTTGCTCTTCCTAGTTGATCTAATATCGAATCTATTCTTGGTAATGGAAATTTGTCTGTAACTATCTTCTTGTTCAGTTGTCTAAAATCTATGCATAATCTCCATGCTTTTCCTCCATCTATAGCTTTTTTCGGTACCAGTACTACTGGGCTGTTGTACTCGGATGTAGATGGTTCTATGATTCCTTGGTCTCTTAGGTTTTGTACTTGTCGATTTAATTCCTCTGTTTGCGCATGAGGTGTCCTATAATTCTTGATATATACCGGAGTTTGGTCTTTAACTCTTAGTTTTTGTTCGTAGAAATTGTTACAGGTTAACATATCATGCCTTAGGGCGAATATGTCTGAATATTCCTCGCATAACGATACTAAGTTGTCTCGTATGTATTCTGGTATGTCTAATTTCAGTGATTCTCGTAATTCTTTTTTTCTGTCCTTGCTGTCGTTGACTAGCCTATATATATTGAATAGTTTAATATCCAACGTCCTGATTGTGCTTGCGTCTACATTTACTGTTTCGTACGTTGTGTTCAAAATTTTGATGTATGGATTATTACTTGAAATAATTGCTCTTGCTATGAATATTCCTGGTTGTATTTCTTGCTTTTCCACTATCCTGTCTTTCTTTAACGTTTGAAAAATTTTTACGATTCTGTAAATTTCACATCTAGGCGGTATTATTATGGTGTCATTGTCTATATTATCCAGAATTTTCGTACTAATGTAACAATCGTTGTCCTCTTTAATGTGCATTTTAAGGTTTGCGTAATCTAGTATACATTGAAAGTTAGAAATAAAGTCTCTCCCAATGATTCCGTCTGTTGGAATTGGAAAGTTAGGTTCTACCAATTGAAAGATGTGTTCGAATCGAGTTCCTTTTACTTCGAGTGTTGTCTCAACTTCTCCCATTGTTTGCAACTCTCCTTTAGTGACTCCTTTTATTTTCGCCTTTGTGTTTGGTTTCACCTGTTCCTTCATAAAATCTTGTGAACATTTTAGTATTGAAATGTCAGCTCCTGTGTCTATGATAAAAGTGCTTGTGTTTTCAAGAATTCCTGTTTTCATTCGTACAAAGTTCGTTAGGTTTAGGTCGAAGTTGTAAATGTTATATTTTATTTCTGCCTGTGTGCTTCCAACTTCTTGTTCATTCAAAACCCCAACTGCTGGTTTTCTTGCTCTTCTTGACTGTCCTCTATTTCTAGTAACCTTACGTTCCTGTTACGTCCGCCTCTCTGGTTTCCTCTGTATGTTTGATTGTTAAATTGTCTGTATCCTCTGTTCGAATAATTTCGTTGATTGTCCGTTGCTTCTCCTTCGTTCCGTTGTCCGAAGTTATTTCTTCTTCCTCTGTCATATTTGTTATGGTATCCTCTTCTGTATTGCTGCTGTCCTCTCCTATTCTCGTAGTTTGTCCTATAATTTAAGACTCTTCCTTGTGCATTTTCTTCAGTCGTATCGATCGACAAAAATTTAGATACTACTTCCTGCGGTGATGTAAAGTTACCTGCTTCCAGTATTAGCTTAGCTTTCTCTGCATTAGCGTTTCGTTTCATTGTTGTTACTACTGCTTCCGTCGTATATTTCTTTGCTAAGTCAAGTGGCATTCCTTCCGCTATGTATGCTACTTTTAATTGTTCTGCTAACTCGTCCACTTCAGATGCGTACACTGCTGCATCTCTATGCCCTTGCCTTTTTTTAGCTAATTTGGCTATTAAATTCTTCGGATTATCACCTTTTAATTCTTTCTTTAGTGCTTCAGCTATCCGTGGAATCGTATCTTCTGTGGTTATTAGGTTCCTAGCCTTATTGGTGAGTCGCGTTTTTATTAGCGTTACAGCTGTGTCTTCATGACCTTCTGCCAATTTTCCAAGTAGTTCTAGTGCGTCTAAAAATGGTTGTAATTTCCCTGCGCTTCCATCGAACTCGTTGGGCAATATCTTGCTTGCGATATTCAAAAATTCATTGATTGTCAAAGCCATGTTTAATATTGTTATATCTTGTTTTATGTCACCTTTTTCCTCTTTTATTCCGTCGTTAATTATTTCTTCTTCTCCTTCCTCGTCGCTTTTTCCTTCTTCTATTTCCTCATCGCTTTGTTCCTCTTCAACTTCTTTGTCGATTGGTTGATGTATTGAACTTGGAACCACTGTTCTCACATTTACTGCTTGAAATGATCGTATAACTTTGTCTCTGATTTTTCCAAAATATTTGTTGCACGATTCCCTTTGTTTGTCTGAAAGTGCTTCCCAGTTTTTCCTAGTCAATTGCGTGAACTTGTTATAAGCTTTAATTAGCTGTGTCGTCACTTCTTCCTTTATGTCCTTAGATTTCGGAACTTTTTTCTTTAAGACTCTTCTGCTTTGCCTGTCTATTTCTTGTGCAATTTCCTCAACTATTTTGACAAAATTCTTCCCAAGTAACTTTGTTGCTACTCATTTATACATAATTTTTTTTTCTTTTTTTCAGCTTCTGCACTTCTTAGCGAAAATATAAATTCGATAGTCTTACGGTGTATATAGATATGTAGTATATAGATATATAGTAAAAAATATGGAGATAAAATAATACGTCAATATATGGTAAAAATATGTAAAAATTGCAGTGGTAATAAAAAATTCAAAAATAAATAACGTTATATTAACCCTTGTAAATAAGTAGTTAGAATAATAATTTAAATGTATTATGCATATAGCGTATATTTGTTATATATCGTATATTTATTTTGATAGGTATATTTACGATAGCAAATATTAAAATCATAAAAAATTGCAAAAATGTACTAAAAATCAGTAGTCAAATAATAAATGAATAAAAGTCAGCAAGGATAAAGTATACGTTGATAAATATGTAAAAAAAAATCATATAAAATTGTATCATTGCGTCCTATAATAACTTAATATGAGGGTAAAAAAAAATCTTTGTATATTGATAAATATTGGTAATAGAATAGAATAATTAAGTAAAAATAGGTAAACTTGAAACATATATTAATGTAATTAAGGTAGCACATAATGTTTATACTTTATACTTTATATTAATCAGGAAATACCATAAAAATAGCTAATATGGACTTACCACTTTTACACGTCAATGTTCGCTGTTGATCTCGCCAGTCCACGATGAATGTTTCTTTTGAGGTTCCTCCTGTGGGCCTTCCATAACGACCACGCCAATCTAAGAATCAGAACAGCCGTAATTACGTAAAGCAGCACCTTCAGCTCCGTATCGGGTTTGACGTCCTTATTCTTGACGATAAAGTTGCTGTTCACCACTCCGTTCTCCTGGAGTTCATCCTTGGATGACTTTCCTCCCATCCTTGATCCATCAGGTCACGTCTGGTCTGGATCGCCATATGACAGCCCTGGCATTAAGGCTATCTTCTCCCGGTGAGGGTGGTTATCCCTTATCCGAGGGGTGGAATAATTGATACGCTTTTACTTGTTGAGTTGTTTTATTTACACTCGCATGAGCATAAGCTGGTAGCACCGCACCCAAAGAACGTCTCGTGAAGAAAGAGAGACACTATCTTTTATGTGGAAATATTACGTCTGTTCACCAAAATAGAATGACGAATGTCTCATATAATAATAAGAATTCCCTTGTTATAGTTTTGCTGTTTATATATTTAGAAATGCCTATTCAGCATCGACCATGAAAAGTGTTTATAATTGACTCTGCAATTATTAGTGAATCGTGATCTAGGATAACAATATTTATATAATCGAATGAAGGTTGTAATATTGTTATGATGACATAAATAACTGAAAGTAATTATCGTAGATAATTACAGGGTGTTCTTAAGATATATCTACTGAGTACAGATGAATTCTTGTATACGTCGCTATCCTCATTAGGATGGTGAATTATAACAGGATTAACTGATTCAATGCGACCTTCAAGAATCCATCGTTCTTCAATTAAGTCTTAACTTTTTTACACTTTTTTCCCAAATTTCAGGAGTAGGCCAGGGCTATAAATTATAATATTCCAAAGTAAAAGTTTTCAACCTAATAGAAATATTAAAAATATTGAAAAATATTAAAAATATTCCTAACATATATTTAATTGAAAACTTATTGGGCCATTTTCCTGGTAACACCTCCATGGCTTCTAAAAATTGCAAGCCAGATGGATGCTGAAGCAAAGAACACAAGAGGGAATTCAAAAACTTACAATTCACGACCCCGTCTGTTCAGCTGGTAAATTCCAACGGAAAATGAACCTACATGGTTGCACAAACTAGTAAAACCAACACAAAATAAAAGAAAATGCATACCATTTTTATTTGGTTGCAATGCGAAGGAAAAACTGTCTTATTTTTCACTTAAAATATAGAGCGCAAACCAGCACTCTATATCGACGATTTTCGACTATAATTGGAGTCATCATCAGAGAGGCGTAGGTTTTCTGCTCTCTGCCCCAAGTGACGAAACTCCGAGAGCTTATCCCCGCATTGCAACTGACGTTTATGGAGTAGTTGTCTAGCGACACCTGGCAACTGAAAGTCAAAGTTTTCAACGTAATAGTATAACGGTACCAAAGTTATTTGAAATTTCGATGTAGTTTACATTTGTAACACTTTCGTTACACCCTATATGTTAGAATCGTTGAATTCATATTTGTCTATCGAAGAATCGTAAGTTCTCACAAATATTTCGTATTACGTAATTCATTCTTGATTCTCACGAATAATCGAATGTACAATCTGTCTTTATGCAAAATATGACGTGATTGTCTTTGAGTGTCTCAGTGATGCTATATGGGAGCTCGCTAACAAAGAGCTAAATCGTTTTGGAAACTGAAATATGCCAGGATGTCGCTGTTATGTTTATTTTATAAAGATTAAATCACTCTGAGTGTGTTTATATAGTCCAACAAGTGTTCTTATAGCTGACTTAAGCATTTTTGATGGAAACAGGCCTGAGTTGTGAATGCAGCTGAATTGACACTTTCCATGGAAAGAATGGGTGGAGTGAAATATTGAGGTCTCTTTGTGTATTCTTTTCATTGATTGGATGAGCGTTTTTTGGTATACGTCAGAGGGTTCAACTTGAAGCGTAAATTTCAACTTCTTATTGGCAAAGATTTAATTGACTGAGTGTTTTGAATCTGTAATTGGTCGTTGGATTGTCGATGGGAAAGATCGTGTGATGATCATGGAAAGGGCGTTTTGGTTAGAGTCTGAGGAGAGAAGAGTTCCATCTGGGCCGTCTTCAAGTTCAGTTCTGTTAGGTCCGTCTTCAAGTTCAGTTCTGTTATAGTCGTCATGAAGTGAAGTTCCAGTTAGTTTCTAGTGAAGTAAAATGTAGACACAAGTTCTTCGACCGGCTGATAGAACTCATCCCGGCGACACATGGCGGACAGAGACGTGAACTCCGGCAATTATTTTAGCTGTTGTTAGGCTATTGTCGATATTTGTTTACCACTTTTGGTATCATTTTATTACATGCAGTCAGATCCAGGAATTATGCAGAAGAAGTTTTCGTTTTGTGTTACTAGATTCAACACCCTAGTTAAAGCATGAAGTTTGCTTCCATTTTAATATTTTTTTTTATTCCGTTTAATGAACAAATCACTTTTAATATTTTTGTTCGAGTAGAACTAATTTATTTTTGAGAATGCAGAATGCATACAATGCTGAATATTTCTATAAATTTTTTTATGAACTATGGTTTCATCAAATATGCACTGTTGCTGTATCAATCATTTATGAAGTGACTAGTGAAGTGAAATCGCACCTTGGACTTAACAACCCACAGGAAGATTCAAGGACAATGGTATTTTTTATGTAGAACTTTTCTTTCATTTATTTGTTTGGTAATCATAATAACACCGTGAGACGACAGATTCGTAAATTCATTTTTTGTTTTAATAAATAATGTTTTATTTGCTAATTACCATCTTAATATTTCTTTTTTTCTTCTCTCTTCTATCGTAATAACAGTAAAGAATTTGCTAAGTATAGTATAGTATAGAGTAGATAACGTAAGTCACGCTATATTTGTTTTCACATCATATTTGTTTTCATATAAAAGTATTTTACATATTTTTGTATTTGACTATGTTTTTGTTTTATTTTGATTTATCTATCTTTCCTTTATTATTTCTATTTTTTGTATAATTTTTGGTTCCCTTTAGGTAACCAGTGGCGCCCAATATTTTATTTTCTTTTTTGACATCCCTATTTCAATTTTTCTTTTATTTTTTTTCTATGCTAATAAAAGTATACTGTAACATCCCTTAAGAATCCACACCCCTTAGATCTCTCAGACTTGAGCGACTGTAGCCATGTCCTTCATTGTGTAACATTCCTAATATGACTTACTTAGCAACATCGTGTCAAAATTCTATTCCCTTTTCCTGTTATACAATAAATAACACATTGATAGAACACTCTCTTTTGTTTTCATTTAATATTACAATAGAAATATTAAAAATATTGGAAAATATTAAAAATATTCCTAAAGATATTTAACTGAAAACTTATTTGACTATTTTTCTGATAACACCTCCATGGCTTTTAAAAATTGCAAGCCAGATTGCAACTGAATAAAAATGGTATACACTTAAATTTCATTTTATATTGCTTTTACTACTTTGAGCAACTAGGTCCATTTTCCGTTGGAATTTACCAGCTGAACAGACGGAGTCGTGAATTGTAAGTTTTTGAATTTCCTCTGGTCATCTTCGTTTCAGCATCCATCTGGTTTGCAATTTTTAGAAGGCGTAGAGGTGTTACTAGGAAAATGGTCCAATACGTTTTCAGTTAAATACCTTTTAGGAATATTTTTAACATTTTTCAATATTTTTAATATTCCTATTAGGTTGAATAAAATACTAGTTCACGAAAAGGATGTCAAAAAGAGATGGAGAAAGTACTTTGACAGCTTATTAAATGAAGAATTTGACAGACAGCCTGTAGAGTCAACGGAGACAGTAGCAGCAATGGTCACCAAAATAACAAACGAGGGAGTGGCTCAAGCGCTTCAAAAAATAAAGAAAGGAAAATATCCAGATATTATTCCTAGGGAAGTATGGAGAGCATTGGGAGAGACAGGAACAAGGTGGCTAGCAGGTTTATTTAATAGAATTATGGAAGTTGGAAAAATGCCAGACGAATGGAGAAGCAGTATACTAGTCCTGTCTACAAAAACAAGGGAGATATATAACAATGTACAAACTACAGGGCTATAAAACTGCTTAGCCACACCATGAAAATATGGAAAAGAGTAATTGATAGACGGATACGTGAAGAGACCGAAATATCCCAGAATCAGTTTGGCTTTATGCAGGGCAGATTAACAACAGATGCAATTTTCATTGTAAGGCAGTTGATGGAAAAATACAGAGGTAAAGAAACAAACGCTCATATGGTATTCATTGATCTTGAGAAAGCGTATGATAGAGTTCCTCGGGGGATTCTGTGGTGGACACTCAATAAGAAAGGAGTCCCTGGTAAATATGTAAATATTGTGAGGCATATGTATGAGTGAGTAACGACTAGTGTTAGGACAGGTGTGGGAGAGACTGATTTTCATGCGAAAGTAGGATTGCACCAGGGCTCGGTGCTTAGTCCGTATTTATTCTCATTAGTTTTGGACAAGATAACAGCGAAACTACAGGGTAACATTCCATGGTGCTTAATGTATGTTGATGATGTCGTGTTAGTAGGAAATAGCGAAAGAGACTTAGAACAAAAACTGGAACAGTGGAGACCTTTTTCCTGGAGGAAAAAGGTTTAAAACTTATTAGGAAAAAAAACAGAGTATTTGCAATGTTTATTTAAAATGGAGTTACTAAAAATAACATTTTATCTTTGGATGGTGAACTGATTGTAAATAGCAATAGTTTTAAGTACCTGGGATCGGTATTACAGAGTAATAAAAAAAATAGATGGAGATGCATGCAGTAGAATTAGGGCTGGATAGATGAAGTGAAAGGAAACGAGTGGTGTGCTGTGTGACAGGAAAATTCCAATGAAGTTGAAGGGAAAATTCTATAAAACAGCCATAAGACCGGCTATGATGTACGGAACTGAATGTTGGGTAGTGAAAAAGAAAGAGGAACAACGAATGCATGCGGCGGAAATGAGAATACTTAGATGGATGAGTGGAGTGACAAAAAAAGATAAAATTAAAAATGATTATATTAGGGGAAGTTTAGGTGTGGCATCAATTGATGCCAAAATGAGAGAGCCTAGGTTGAGATGGTTTGATCATGTTCAACGTCGAGACGCTAATCACCCAATATGAAGAATTGCTGAAGTGCAGATTTCTGGAAGGAGCAGGAGAGGAAGACCAAAGAAGACGTGGGGGGAGACGATTAGGCAGGACATGTTGGTAAAGGGGACTAATATTGATATGACTTCAGATAGAATTGTATGGAGAATTGTATGGAAAATTAGGGAAGCCGACCCCGCATAGGGATAAGGCAAAGAGAATGATGATGATGATTCCTATTAGGTTGAAAAATTTGACTTTTATTTGCCAGATGTCGCTAGACGCCTACTCCATAAACGTCAGTTGCAATGCGGGGATAAGCTCTCGGAGTTTCGTCACTTAGGGCAGAGAGCAGCCAACCTACGCATCTCTGGTGATGACTTAACACATTCGCGGACACGTTGTCATTTTATACACGTATTCTTATGGAGTAAATGACTTCATATGCAGTCATGACCGCGAATGTGTTAAATTAGAGTCGAAAATCGTCGATTTAGAGTGCTGGTTTGCGCTCTCTGTTCTAAATGAAAAATAAGACAGTTTTGCCTTCGAATTGCAACTGAATACAATTGGTATACCTTTTTATTTCATTTTATATCGGTTTTAATCATTTGAGTAACTAGGTCCATTTTCCATTGGAATTTACCAGCTGAACAGACGAGGTCGTGAATTGTAAAGTTTTTTAATTTCCTCTTGTCTTCTTCGCTTCAGCATCCATCTGGCTGGCAATTTTTAGAAGCCATGGAGGTGTTACCAGGAAAATGGTCCTATAAGTTTTCAATTAAATATCTTTTTTCTGCTGCATCACAACAAAACGTTTTGGATTTTATAAAAAATCATCATCAGTGTTAGATAAACTGGATGCTAGCTGAGCCACCAATACAAGAAAAATTATTGGGGTAAAAACCCTTTAAATATAACATGGATGCGTTAAAAGAGCATACTTTAATAAAATGCCTTATCGAGTTGCCATCGAGTTGCAACTCGAGTTGCCATCGAGTTGCAACTCGAGTTGCCATTAAGTCATTGGAATGTAAACAACTCAATTTGGATCCCACGTGTTGGGAAATTCAATAAATTACTTTAGGGCATTATCCTAGGTGACATGTGATTAGATGATGTTGACATGTAAATAGATGATTTTTTTAAATAAGAATAGGGGTCGTGTGATAGCTCATTTGAAAAGTCATTCAATTCTCTATTCAGTAATATAAACGTTTATATCATTATTTATACAGGGTGTTCAAAAACATTTTTTAAATTATACTTATGAAAAAAAAAGAAGAATATATTATGTAACTTATTTAATTCAAAATACATTTTACTGTTGCCAGAAATTCGAAAAAAATGTTTATTTCTCAAATAAACATTGCTTTTCAAATTTAATGTTCAAGCCAGCTCCCGCCGGCCACCTGCCTCTTGGAAGTTTGAAAATTAATTTAAGGGAAGAGCGGTGTTCATTTGTAAAATAGAATGTATTTTGAGATAAATAACTTACAAAAATTCTTGTTTTTGCGTGAATTAATTTAATTTAAAAATTATTTTTTTGGCCATCCTCTATAAAGAATGATAATATTGTTTATATTATTTTATAGAAAAAAGAACACCCTTTCATATGAGCTATCACACGACCCCTTTTCTTATTTAAAAAAAATCGTCGATTACGTTATCACGCCCAGATGGATAACGTCACTAGTATAAAATATATTACAAAAATTGCAATTTAAAAATAAAAATCATACAGAAGTAAAAAACTTCGTTTGTACAATGGTATATAAAGTTTATTAAAAAATTTTAAAAACTCATCCAAATAGAATGTAAAACGTTTTCGATATAGATCGGATCATCTTCAGTGCGTTCTGCGTAGTAGATGAAACTAGCACACTTATAAAATTGGTAACATCGAGACATATGATTTACATGTTATTAATATGATAATTGTAGCGACTCCAAGTCGATGTTAACAGATTATATTTGTTAAAAGTGCTCAAAGGACAACATAGTTCCCTCCTCGATAAGAACGTGTGGTTATTGCCAGTTTAATGGACACAGACCAACCGTTGGTCACTTTACGCACTTTTAACAAATATAATCTTTTAACATCGACTTGGAGTCGCTACAATTATCATAAATAAAATGTAAATCATATATCTCGATGTTACCAATTTTATAAGTATGCTAGTTTCATCTACTAAGCAGAACGCACTGAAGATGATCTGATCTAGATCGAAAACGTTTTGCATTCCATTTGGATGACTTTTAATATTTTTTTAACAAACTTTTTATACTATTGTACAAACGAAGTTCTTACTTCTGTATGATTTTTTAATTATTGTATACAGCCAGCCACTGGGATTTTCCCATTAATTTTGTTTTTAAAAATAAAAATCGACATGTGTGGGCATTTCCTTCAAATCTAATAACTACTGCCAAATTAATATTGAGGTGGACTCTTTTCTTAGGCCTACCCTGTATAAAAAAATATAAACAAAAATATCTTTTTTTTAACAAAATTAATACAAAAATTAACAATAAAAAAAATATATTAAAATAATATAGCATATTCTAAGTGATTTTAAGTGAGGACCTTTAAAATTTTTTTAATGTTGAATGTTAGATTTTAAGAATCTTCCTTTCTCATTCTTGAGTCATTGAAAATAAATGTCTTACCATAAGCCGTGTATAACTTTGAAAACTGTAAAAAACGCTAATTTTTTTCGACATTGAAACCGAGATAATTCAATTTTTATGATTAATCGCTTGTGGACAATTTTAATTGAAAACTTTTTTGCTTTATTGTACCTAAACGGCTAAAGACAAAAATTTGATTTTTTGATAAATATGATTTTCTATAAAATTTTTGCTTTCACAGTACCTATATAAAAACTATATTTTTTTATATACTGATTTTATCCACAGGACAATTTTTTGACGACTTATAGATTTCAAAGCTAGAGAAAAAACTAAAACAATAATTACTGTACCTAATATGTAGCTACTTTTGTATAAATATAGAGAGGTTTAAAATAATGGAATAAATTCAATTTTTGAGAACAGGCCACTTTGGAGAAAAATCCCGAGACAGGTCGATTTTTATTTTTAAATTATGATTTTTTGACATATTTACCATAATATTGACGTCATTCATTTGAGCATGATGACGCAATCGATGATTTTTTAAATAGAAATAGGGGTCGTGTGGTAGCTCATTTGAAAGGTTATTCAATTATCTATTCAGTAATGTAAACATTAATATCATTATTTATACAGGGTGGCCAACAAATAATTTTTGAATTAAATTAATTGACGCAAAAAGAAGAATGTATGTAGTTCATTTAACCCATTTAGCGCCAACGGTTCGAAAACGCACCATTTTTTTGTAGAATTTTTTTTTGACAATTCGTTAATTTTTTTTAAATCTTTGTATTTTTTAAGCAACCAGAAGATATAAGTGTAACTAAATTTAATTTTGTTTAATTTCCAAACTCACGTTTTCATCACAAAAATATTTTCTAAATGTCGGACATTTTCAATCCTTCGACACAACTTTATTTTTTCTGTAGTAATTTTATTGGCATGATACTTTTGTGGTCAAATAAATTAAAACATTATTTTTTTAACCTGTTTGTACATCAATTGTTATAAAAATAATAAAAAAAAATTCTCTGAGTCATCAAATCTCGCGTTTGAAAATAATGGTTCGATAACGAACCGTTGGCGGAAGTCGACTTATAATCCTGTCTGATCAGGAATTTCAAGGTGACGCACAGGCAGTAATTTGTTGGGATATTTTTATGTGTCAAATGTGTAAAAGCACGTATCCACTATGCTTTCGCTTTGAGCTCCTGCAACTGCTCCACATAGTGGATACGTTTGCCACTCCCGGACTGTGCAATTGTGCGCACTCTGCCTCGGCGTTCCAATCTGTGGCGGTTTATATGTAAGGGGGCGCATACCCTATCGATTGGAGCAGTTGCAGGGAGCGCGGAGCGCAAGAGGTTCGTAAAAATAGTCGATGATTGGCGCTCTCGGATCGTGCAACAATGTGCGCTCCGCCTCAACGGTCCAATAGGTGGCTGTTTATATGTAGAGGAGCGGATGTCGTCTCGATGGGAGCAGTTGTAGGGAGCGCGGAACGCAAGAGGTTTGTGAACATAGTGGACGGTTGGCGCTCCCGGACCGTACAACAGTGCCCGCTCCGCCCCGGCGGTCCAATAGGTGGCGGTTTATATGTAGAGGATCGCATGCCGTATCCATGGGACCAGTTGCAGGGAGCGCTAAGCGCAACCTTTCACTATGTTTGTAAACATAGTGAATGGTTGGCGCTCCTGGACCGTGCAACAGTACGCGCTCTGCCTCGGCGTTCCAATTGGTGTTGGTATATATGTAGAGGAGCGCATACCGTATCGATTGGAGCAGCTGCAGGGAGCTCGGAGCGCAAGATGTTTTTGAACATAGTGGCGCTCCCGGATCGTGCAACAGTGCGCGCTTCGCTTTGGTAGTCCAGGCCCATTTACACTCTAAATGTTTTGAGACTTTTCACAAAAAATAAAATTGTGTATTTCAATTTTTATAGCTCAATTCCGCCAAAGGTTCGAAAACGAACCATTTTGTTGTTGTGACATCTGCCATTATCAAAGTGTAAAACAATTTTTTTACGATTGTTTAAATTTATTTTACTCTAGTTAATCAAATATATTACATATTATTGCAGTATTTCTGTGCTTGGCGGTTAATGGGTTAACTCAAAACACATTTTACTGATATCAGAGAAAATAAAAAATGTTTATTTCTTAAATAAACATTGTTTTTCGCTTAAATTCAATGTCAAACAGCGACCCATCTGCCTCTTGTCAGTTAGAACATTTTTATTTAAAAGAAAAGCCATGTTTATTTATGAAATAAACATTTTTTTGTGACAGTAGTAAAATGTATTTTGAGTTAAATAAAATACATACATTCGTCTTTTATATACTGTATATTTTAATATATTGTATATTTTATATACAATATTTTTTTTACCACCCTGTATAAATAAGGATGTTATTGTTTCTATTACTAAATAGATAATTAAATAACCTTTTAAATGAGCTACCACGCGACCAATATTCCCATTAAAATAAATCATCGACTACGTCATCACGCCCAAATGGAGGACGTCACTATTATGGCATATATATGTCAAAAAATCATAATTTAAAAGTCAAAATCGACGACCTGTCTTGGTATTTTTCTCCCAAGTGGCCTATTTTCAGAAAAATGAATATTTCATAAAACACCTCGTCTGTGACTCCACTTCATTCCACAAGAGAATAACTCAGTTTTTACAAAAAAAATTATTGCTTTCAAAGTCTTTAGCGGCCTCAAATATAACCACTAAACATTAAAGGGTTAATACTTATTATCCAGGTTTCGCCATACGGCTCACACTCCATCTAAGGGGAAAATTGACTCATCCCAGATACCTACGGTATCAAAAGGATTGAGCTCTGGTGGGACTCTTTCCGTGTTATCGAGCCATAGGTGACTTGGTATGCAGGTGTATCTCCCAAAAATGTTCGTACCCATCTGGCCGTTGCGAGTAGTATAGCTTTCTGCATGGACTTGTAAAGGTGTTCATTTAGACCCAGCCTTTATATGCTTTCGAGGAGGTTCTTCGGAATGACTCCAGTAGTAGACATAACAATAGGTATCGTCTGGGTTTTTGTGCCTTTGTGAGGTGTGTTCTTACTTTTCGCTGAAGATTCTCTATGTCCGTTTTTGTCCACTTAACAATGCCAAACGAATAGCTAAGCGCGTAACATGCCTAGGTGTTTAGTGCCTTAAACAAATTTCTACTCTTAAGGTGTGAACGAAGCAGCTGTTTTACCCTTCGTATAAACTCCGCAGTTACCTCAGTTTTCATTTGCTTATGGTCAATTTTCTGCGCCTGCTTTACTCCAAGATATTCATACATATCGTTTTCACCCATGGCCTCGATGTTCTGGCCATTTTGCATATCGAATCATCCGGGCTCTACTTTTCCTCTGACTATATTTAAAACACGGCATTTGTCTAGTCCGAAGTGCCTACTAATACTTTATTATTATTATAGTTAATAGTTAGGTTAGGTCACTTACTTAGTACTTTGTCTTCTAATAATTTAAGTATTCTTTTCGTCCTGTCTCTCATGTTAACACACAATTTATTGTTTATTGCACATACTTTGATTTACTGCACACAGAGGGCACCGTTAGAAATACTTTATTACATAGAACCGGAGATATATCTCCAATAGAAAGGCGGTGTTGTCAGATTTATGTTGCCGCTATGACACTTTTTCTATGGGTGCCAAATGGACTAAAATTATATATAATTACATACAGTTGTATATAGTAGAGCGCCCTCTATCAAAAAATGCCTGAACAAATCAATATGTCCGTTTGGAAAAAGTCTCAATCTGGCACTATTACGTTTTTTACATATTCTGCATTAGGAACACTCGTACTCTCCTAGGACGAAAATATACACGCTGTCGCACTGGCACCCAAAATCGGGTGTCAGGTAAGACCGGTAACCAGGTAGCTTGTACAGCATCGTCGATGCAATATTCGTATTCAGCGACCACAAAAACCCCAAGATAATAAATTTCAACAATTTTCATAACGAATTTTCATAAAACTCCAGGAGAGGACGTAAATACCGAGCACCAGGTACCTCGTACAGCATCGTCGAATCAATATGTGTGTTCAGCGACCTAAAAAACCTCGGTATCACAAGTTTCAACTATTTTCATAATGAATTTCCATAATACTTCAGGCGACGACGACCATACCGGGATACCGGGCACCAGGTACCTACCTCTAACAGTTTCGCCCAATAATCGCATTCACCGACCTCAAAAACCTCCTGTGTATGAAAATTTAACTCATTTCCATGATTAGTTTCCGAGTTGTTAATTTTTATTTTTTTGAAACTTTGAGGTTTCTCCTGAGGCTCTCCCGAATCGAGTACAAAAGCTTTCATGACGATATGTGTTACTTTAAAAAAATTAGAGGTTTAGGCGATTTTAGTGCTTTATAACCCCTTACAATAGGAAACATTCCTCGTACTATTTATAATGTTATTTTCATTCGAAACCACTCGATCAATTGTTAAGTATTTTTTTTTTAAATGAATAACCATTTTAAATTTCGTTGCAAAACGAAAATACAGCCGAACCATATTCCAGTCCAATCAGAGAGTGCTGCAAGCACCTCCACCGGTTTCGAAACTTATTAGTCTCTCATCAGGAGGCACATATGCTGCTCTCCCTGATCCAACCAAAACAAACCCCAGCGTGCAGTCCCGAATTGCAACGAACGAAATGGCATAGATGCCCTAGCGGCAACTGCTAGCAAAAGACTAAGTTTTCACTCTAATGGCATACAACATATCCCACCAGAATGAAAACAATGGGAACCTTCTCTGGTTACACCTCCGAGGCTTCTACAATTTGCAAGCCATACGGATGCTGAGACTAAGGAAGATGAGGGAATTCTACAATTTACAATTCACATTGCTAGGGCATCTATGCCATTTCGTTCGTTGCAATTCGGGACTGCACGCTGGGGTTTGTTTTGGTTGGATCAGGGAGAGCAGCATATGTGCCTCCTGATGAGAGACTAATAAGTTTCGAAACCGGTAGAGGTGCTTGCAGCACTCTCTGATTGGACTGGAATATGGTTCGGCTGTATTTTCGTTTTGCAACGAAATTGAAAATGGTTAGTCATTTTTGATTTACATTTACTCTGTGTGGAGTATGAAGGGAACCAGTCTCGTTGGAACTGTACCGCGCTGAGCAGATGTGACGTGAATTGTAAATTGTAGAATTCCCTCATCTTCCTTAGTCTCAGCATCCGTATGGCTTGCAAATTGTAGAAGCCTCGGAGGTGTAACCAGAGAAGGTTCCCATTGTTTTCATTCTGGTGGGATATGTTGTATGCCATTAGAGTGAAAACTTAGTCTTTTGCTAGCAGTTGCCGCTAGGGCATCTATGCCATTTCGTTCGTTGCAATTCGGGACTGCACGCTGGGGTTTGTTTTGGTTGGATCAGGGAGAGCAGCATATGTGCCTCCTGATGAGAGACTAATAAGTTTCGAAACCGGTAGAGGTGCTTGCAGCACTCTCTGATTGGACTGGAATATGGTTCGGCTGTATTTTCGTTTTGCAACGAAATTGAAAATGGTTATTCATTTTTGATTTACATTTACTTTGTGTGGAGTATGAAGGGAACCAGTCTTGTTGGAACTTTACCGCGCTGAGCAGATGTGACGTGAATTGTAAATTGTAGAATTCCCTCATCTTCCTTAGTCTCAGCATCCGTATGGCTTGCAAATTGTAGAAGCCTCGGAGGTGTAACCAGAGAAGGTTCCCATTGTTTTCATTCTGGTGGGATATGTTGTATGCCATTAGAGTGAAAACTTAGTCTTTTGCTAGCAGTTGCCGCTAGGGCATCTATGCCATTTCGTTCGTTGCAATTCGGGACTGCACGCTGGGGTTTGTTTTGGTTGGATCAGGGAGAGCAGCATATGTGCCTCCTGATGAGAGACTAATAAGTTTCGAAACCGGTAGAGGTGCTTTCAGCACTCTCTGATTGGAATGGAATATGGTTCGGCTGTATTTTCGTTTTGCAACGAAATTGAAAATGGTTATTCATTTTTGATTTACATTTACTCTGTGTGGAGTATGAAGGGAACCAGTCTCGTTGGAACTTTACCGCGCTGAGCAGATGTGACGTGAATTGTAAATTGTAGAATTCCCTCATCTTCCTTAGTCTCAGCATCCGTATGGCTTGCAAATTGTAGAAGCTTCGGAGGTGTAACCAGAGAAGGTTCCCATTGTTTTCATTCTGGTGGGATATGTTGTATGCCATTAGAGTGAAAACTTAGTCTTTTGCTAGCAGTTGCCGCTAGGGCATCTATGCCATTTCGTTCGTTGCAATTCGGGACTGCACGCTGGGGTTTGTTTTGGTTGGATCAGGGAGAGCAGCATATGTGCCTCCTGATGAGAGACTAATAAGTTTCGAAACCGGTAGAGGTGCTTGCAGCACTCTCTGATTGGACTGGAATATGGTTCGGCTGTATTTTCGTTTTGCAACGAAATTGAAAATGGTTATTCATTTTTGATTTACATTTACTCTGTGTGGAGTATGAAGGGAACCAGTTTCGTTGGAACTTTACCGCGCTGAGCAGATGTGACGTGAATTGTAAATTGTAGAATTCCCTCATCTTCCTTAGTCTCAGCATCCGTATGGCTTACAAATTGTAGAAGCCTCGGAGGTGTAACCAGAGGAGGTTCCCATTGTTTTCATTCTGGTGGGATATGTTGTATGCCATTAGAGTGAAAACTTAGTCTTTTGCTAGCAGTTGCCGCTAGGGCATCTATGCCATTTCGTTCGTTGCAATTCGGGACTGCACGCTGGGGTTTGTTTTGGTTGGATCAGGGAGAGCAGCATATGTGCCTCCTGATGAGAGACTAATAAGTTTCGAAACCGGTAGAGGTGCTTGCAGCACTCTCTGATTGGACTGGAATATGGTTCGGCTGTATTTTCGTTTTGCAACGAAATTGAAAATGGTTATTCATTTTTGATTTACATTTACTCTGTGTGGAGTATGAAGGGAACCAGTCTCGTTGGAACTTTACCGCGCTGAGCAGATGTGACGTGAATTGTAAATTGTAGAATTCCCTCATCTTCCTTAGTCTCATCATCCGTATGGCTTGCAAATTGTAGAAGCCTCGGAGGTGTAACCAGAGAAGGTTCCCATTGTTTTCATTCTGGTGGGATATGTTGTATGCCATTAGAGTGAAAACTAAGTCTTTTTTATTTTTTTTTTTAGATGTATCGATCCATTATTTCGTACTACATGTTTTTGAGGACAGTGGGAAGCAATCATTAGAAGTTACAGATATTCGATATAAATGGCGATTCTTATTGGACTTTGACAAAACCTAGTCGTAGAAAAAGTTGGACCTGTTTTTTGTAGTGCATTTTAGATAATCGTATAAAAAATTATATATAATTCTCGTATTATTAAAGTGTATTTAAATATCGCATTAAATTTTTTTTCTACAACCGTGTTAAAAATGCAATTTTTAGCACTCCATAGGAGCGTTAAAAATGCTACTTTAAAGCACTAGTGCTTTAACATTTTTAAGGCACTGTAGTTAAAAGTGAATTGTCAAATTGTGAAACGTCAAAATATTTATATTTCATTTATTAACATTAATATTAATAGTACAACTTGCGCAATTTGAAAAATGTGGTTTAAGGTTTTTTAAAATTTAATTTAAAATGTATTTTTGCATTTTTAACACGTTTGTAGAAAAAAAACTATGAAAATTTGTTAAAAAATATACAACAATAAAAGTAGATGTTATTCTATAGTTATTTTGATTTACGTATTGACGGTATAGGCAGTTTTGATGTAATGTCAAGAAATAATATATTATAAAAATGGAATATCAGTCAAGTTCAAGTAAAAGTTTTTGTAGGTATTGTCATGTAATTGAGAATGAATAAATTATAATTGTTGATATATAACGACGGCTCCTAAGTATACTGAGTCAACTAACAAATTAAGGTATTTTGCATTTTTTGTTGTTATGGACATAACAATTCATTGCCTATAGACAGGTATATAAAAAAATCGATAATTTAAAAAAATAACCGAGATAAAGTGGCGTCAATTGCTATATAACTGCAGCTTCATTAATTATTTTACGCCGTATACCGAGCCAAGTACAGTAAGTAGTACCTGTATACGCCGCATCCGGAGGGATTCATCCTGGTACAAGTGTCATCTGACTCAGTGTACGATGAACGAGGGTTTGATACGTTATTGGTGTGTTAGTTATTCTATACTAAAGCTATACATAGTGTTGTACTGTTTTTTATTATAACTGTAAGTTTAAATAGTAAAATGCAGGGTGAAAGGGGTCGAAAAATATTGACTTTACTTAAAATGATTTTAACAGTATTGATTTATTATTAATATATAACAGTATTAACCTAAAAAGTCACCGATATGAATGAAAAACAAAAAAATGTCACCGATATCAACGGAAAACCTGAAAATATCACCGATATCAATGTTCAGATTATGGATGACAGCAATAAGTTACTTGATTTTCTGTAAGCTCATTTAAAGGTACTTTACTTCGTATACTGTATACGAGAGAAGTATTTTTCGTAGATTGTACTTGAATCAGTTGAAATAAATAAGTGGGTATATTTGCAAAAGTTTTCTTAATGTGTTTTTTAAAATTAGGGGAAAAGATGTAAAAGGAAATTTGTCCAAGTAGTACCTACAGAAAGCTCTGAATGAGAAACTAGACGAAGTTTATCTCTTTTGTTGAATGGTTCCTATAAATAAAGAAAATCTCTTATTTCCTTTCTTTTTTAAATGGAACACATTAACATTTTTAAATTAAAAATTTTTAATGCGTATTTAAATTAAGGGAAAATTTCTGCAGGCTGATTTTAATATTTTATATTATTTTTCATCATTATGATAACTGATGTTTTTTGTTAAAACCGCTATTAGAGTTACTTAAAATTAAACGCGAAAATAAAAATAATAATAAAAATTCCACTATATTACTAAAAAATCTACAATTATTGTTTGACCACTAAAGGTACGGCAAGATTATGACAAAAAATTGATATATTATTATATACCTGATTTTTATTAATCATTTTTTGAGATTGCTAGCTGTATATATAAATTGATAGAAGACACAGTAGGTGCAGGTATCAAATATTATCGATTCTGGTCCGATAACTGTGGAGGTCAGAACAGGAACAGGATCGTTTTCTTAATGTACATGATAGCTTGCTCTAGGTTTAGAATCGACATCAGGCATCGCTTTGTGATAGTTGGTCATACTCAAAATGAAGGTGACAGTATGCATGCGTTAATAGAAAGACAGATCAAGAACAAAATATTATATACTCCTGACCAATGGTACACTGCTTTCAGATTTGCTAAAACAGATGATAAGCCGTACAAAGTCACAGATATATCACAAGATTTAATTAAAAACTTTAAAGCAGAACTGAAAGGAATTAATAACTGGACAACTACAGGTGATGGATCTAAAATGCAATGCCATAGAGTACGATTCTTTCACGGTTTTTGCTCTAAATTTTAAAGAACCGCTTGGATTGACATGAAATTTGGCATACTTATAGCTTACATGTCAAAGAAAAAAAGTGATATTGTGCCGATGTGTGCTTTTGCCCTGGGGGTGACTTTCACCTCCTCTTGGGGGTGAAAAAATATATGTCCAAAATAAGTCCGGAAATGGATAAACTGACTAATTTTAAGTAACTTTTGTTCTATAGAGCTTTTTCGCCAAGTCAACACTTTTAGAGTTATTTGCGAGTGAATATGTTCATTTTTCAACAAAATAACCACATTTTTAGATGGTTTTTTGCAAATAACTCAAAAAGTAAGTATTTTGTCGAAAAAAACGTTCTTAGCAAAAATATAGCCTATAAAAAAGTAAAAAAAATTGTGTACGCGTTAGGTCTCTGGATCTCGTAGAACCAGAGTTATAGCCAATGAAAAATAGATTCATATTTACCAAATTTCAAATAGAATAATAATTATAATTCGAAGTGAAATATCCAAAAAAGTAAGCACTTTTTGGGGAAAACCCATTATATCTTATTGAAAGTGTTTAAAAAAGCTTTATTTGTGTTTTTACAAAAAGTTTCTAGTATTAAATTTAAGCAAGTTACGTTCAAAATAAAAGTGGTCCTTTTTGTTTTTGCAAAAACAAATCGGGAAGACCACCCCCTAATTAGCAACTTAAATGAAATTAATCATTACCGCTTCACAAATTATTTTACTTATGTTGTGTTTATATGATCTGTAAGTTGCATCGATTCAAAGAGCTTATTTTTGAAAAAATTTGGTTTCAAAGTAAAATTTTTAAAAATTTAAATTTTGAAAAATATGCTTTTTGAAAATAACTTAAAAATTGTTAGAGATACCAAAAATCTCGAAAAACAAAGAAAGTCAGATTTGCTTTTCTGAATATCATGTATTTTTTTGTTTTTTAGTTAGACAAAAATTGATTAAGATTTGGTGTTTCTAAATTTGCATACATTCGTGATCAGTCACTCGTTCAACCCCTTTTAACTACAGCCCTTTCAATAATAAGGACTTTGAACCGATGAAACTTAAAGATCATATAAACAATATCACACGAGTCAAGAAACATGTGAAGTCGTAACGATTAAGTTCATTTAAGATAATAATTAGGGGGTGATTTTCCCGATTTTTTTACCAAAACCAAAAGGGACTAACTTTATTTTGAACGTAACTTGTTTAATTTTGATGCTAGAAATTTTTTTTATAAAACAAAAATAAAGCTTTTTTTAAACACTTTAAATAAGTTGTAATGAGTTTGCCCCGAAATGTGCTTCATTTTTGGTTATTTCACGTTAAAGTATTCCATTTGGAATTTGACGAATATGAACCTATTTTTCATTAGCTATAACTCTACTTCTACTAGGTGTAGGGACGAGATATTTTATACACCATTTTTTTTAATTTTTTACAGGCTATATTTTTGTTAAGAATGTTTTTTCGACAAAATTCTTACTATTTGAGTTATTTGCAAAAAACCGTCTAAAAGCGTGGTTATTTTGTTGAAAAAATGAACATATTCACTGTCAAATAACTCGAAAAGTATTGACTTAGTGAAAAAACTCTATAGAACAAAAGTTACTTAAAATTAGCCAGTTTATCCATTTCCTGACTTTCTTTGGACGAATATTTTTTTACCCCCAAAAGGGGGTGAAAACCACCCCCAGGGCAAAAGCACATATCGGCACAATATCACTTTTTTTCTCTGACTTATTAGCTATGTGCATGCCAAATGTCATGTCAATCCAAGCGGTTCTTTAAAATTTAGAGGTTTTGCAATATTTTACCGTTAAAGAACGGACTATAAATTAAATTAAGTGTGAATATATAGAGCTATATTTATTAACTATTTACAAAGTGCCAATTTTAATCAAATTTAAACGTGGAATCTGTTTTTGTTGTTATCAATATATTTTTCTGTTGCCATAGTACCTGTTTTTTCGCCACCTTCTTGTTCGAATATAAAACAGGCGCTATGTTGCCGGACTGCACTGGTTTTCCTATTTATGTTTATTTAGTAGAAAATGGGTTAACATACATGACATGTAAAAACGTCACATTTTGAAAACAAATACTATGTTGTTTGTCTCAATAAGGGTGCCTTAAGGTAGCCCAAAGTAAACCAAACTAAATAATTAAGGATAAAACAATAAATCAGAGGGTGTTTTTTAGTAGTCCAGAAAATCTTTATGATTATTTGACCTGCTTCTATTTCTCAGCGGTACTTTATAGTAGCCCAGAAGTATAGAATGGAATATATTTTTATTTAACTAATTTTACAAATTTTATTTCGATTTTACATCACAAGGATAGCAAGTTACTTACACTAAATTTGTGTCTGACTTGTCTTCAAACCACAATATTTGGGCAGCGGGTACTTTTTAGTAGCCCAGAAAATCTTTATGATTTATTTGAGCTGCTCCTATTTCTCAGAGGTACTTTATAGCAGCCCAGAAATTTAAAATAGAATACAGAATATTTATTTAAATATTTTTTTGTACATTTTACCTTGATTTCACATGTCAAGCGTAGCAAGTTTACTTACACTAAATGTTTGTTTGGTTTTGTCAAAATATTAAAAAATTTCATTCATTGAATTTTAGATGAGGAGAGGCAAATTGAAGGTCAAAATAATATTACAGAAACCATTGTGGAGGAAACCATTGCGGAGGTACTTAGCCCTCCAGCTTCACCAAATAACACAGAAAATGAGTTCCAATGCAATTTGAGCATAATTGAAGAATTGGGGGCAAGTGAAGAGCTACAACAAGCAATACCTATTGAGGAGTCACAACAACAGACAGAAGATTTTTTCATTGGAGAGATACCTACACAAAAAGAATCTATTTCTCTAGATATAATTAACTTAATTGGGGAAGACCCATTAAAAACTAACCTTACTGCTTCTGAAATGTTGCCAGATGTAGCAAAAAGGCTAAACTATTCTCTTTCCAAAGGCTTAGACAAAAGTATTTTGGGAAAACTTACAGAAAAATTCCTACCTGCTACAAACTGCGAAAGACTTTACCCACCTCATTTGAATCCTGAGATTTTATCTGCCATAAAAGATAGAAATAAAATTAGGGAAGATAAATACTTGCAAACTATGCAAACAATTTTAGCTGCAAGTATTATGGCCCTTTATAAAGAGGTCGAATTGGGACTAAACGAAAAAAGGAATATTGAAACAATCGCCAATTCCATAAACCTCAATAGAGAAGTGTTATAAGATGTCCTTGCACAGAAGATTTCTGCTCAGTTCTTCATTAAATTTAAAATTTAAGAAATTATTAGACGAGCAGCCTACAGATAAATATTTATTTGGGGAGAATTTGATTGAAATGTTAAAAGAGAGCAAAGATACAAGATCGCAGCTTTTCACGTCAGCTCTATAATGAAGCCACAAAAAGCCACTTTTTATCCGAAGACCGCGCCACAACGCCAAGCTATTTTTTCCACTCAGCATCCAACAAGAGTTCTTCCAGAATCTAACAACTTCAATCAGCAGCGTTTAAACTTCAATCCAGCCTCGAACAGACCAAGATTTCGACAAAGCCAGTACCCAAATCACCTTCAACCAACATCGAGACACAAATAGTCGAGCAGACAACAGCACCAAACTCAACCAGAACAACCAGGAAGTCATACCAAAGGTAAATAAAAAATCAGCAGGAAATGTGTCTAATTATATTAAAAACTGGAAAAAAATTACTTCAGACAACAAAGATTTAAGTTGGATCCAAGGTTTTATTATTTTATTTAAAACAACACCGTCTCAAGAGAGAGTAACAAAAATTTGCATAGACCCAAATGAGTCGTATGATTTAGCTATAAAATAAAACAATTACTTGAAAAGGGAGCTATTTCTCCTTCTTCACATACAAGAGGGCAATTCCTTTCTTCATGTTTCCTGGTGCCCAAAAAGGACGGAAATCATAGATTTGTTTTAAGTTTAAAACAGTTAAATTGCTTTATATAAGCCCTATATTTTAACTTGGAATACTATAGGTCAGTTTTCAAGCTCATTTTCAAGGGTTTTTTTATGGCAAAATTAGATTTAAAAAATGCCTATTTTGCTGTTCCTGTTCATGAAAATTCAAAAAAAAAAATTAAAATTTGATTACAAAAATATTCTATATCATTTCAACTGCTTACCATTTGGTTTGAATATCTCGCCTTTTATATTTACGAAAACTTTAAAACCAGCCCTAAACAATCTAAGAAGAAGAGGCTTTACTTCTGTCATTTTTTTAGACGACACTTTACTGATTTTAAAATCATATTTAGAATGTAAATAAAATATTGTTCAAACTTGCTCTATGCTTTTCCGCCGGGGATTTACTATAAATAAAGAAAAAAGTATACTTTCACCCACACAAATTATAACTTTTCTTGGTTCAACGTTTGATTCTAATAAAATTATATATTTTGCACCTGCTGAAAAAAAGAAAAAATAATTAATAGTATTCAGACCATCAAAAATAAAAGTACATGTAAGATAAGATCATTTCAAGCTTTAATCGGTCAGTTGGTAGCAGTTTGTCCTTTAGTTAAATATGGAAAATTTTACTTAAAAAATTTAGAAAAAAAAAGTGGCTTGCTCTTTCTAAAACTAATAGTTTTAACACAAAAATAACCATACCTAAATACTTGGAAAACTATTTCAATTGGTGGGTAAATAACATACCCATTAGTGTACAAAACATAAAAGAATCTAATTATGTACCCGAAATATTTTGTGATGCATCTCTTTTAGCATGGGGTGCATGCTGTATGATAACAAAACTCACGGTTTTGGAGTTGTGAATAGCAAGAACTACATATAAATGTACTTGAGTTATTGGCAGCATATAATGGCTTGAAATCCTTTTCCAAGGAATATAGGAATTGTAATATTTTGCTAAGAATAGATAATACAACAGCTGTATCTTGTATTAACAAGATGGGGAGTGTGCAATATTCTAATCTTAACAACATTTGCAGAGAAATTTGGCAATACTGTGAAAAGAGGAATTTAAAAATATTTGCATCTTATATCAGTACAAATAAAAATATTATTGCTGACTCAGAGTCAAAATCGTTGAAAATAGAAACAGAGTATTCTTTAAGTGATAATTGTGTTAATATAATTTTTAAAGAGCGTCATATTCCAGAAATCGATTTGTTTGCCACATATCTTAACAAAAAATGTGCAAGGTATATATCTTGGAAACCTGACCCCGAATCGGAGAAAGTTGATACCTTCACTCTAAATTGGCATGGATTAAAATTTTATGCTTTTCCACCTTTTCCTATTGTACAATAAATATATTATACACGGCTCACTAAAATAATTAGTTACGCCCCTGTACTACTGATTACTTAAAATTCAAGTAGTATTTATGTAACCTTTCTGGAAACTCCAGGTTATTGTTGAGACTCGCATTTGAACCCCTCGCCGGGGCAGATCGTCAAAAGCTTCCTAACGAGAATCATCTCTAATCTATCGACGCTCCCGCTATTCGTAAAAAGGCCGCATTTTACCGGCTTTTTTTGCTATCGTTTTATACCGCTCAGATAATTCAATCTGCTCAGTATTATCGACGATGATTTATTTAGCGTATTAGTGAGTGCCTTACAAATGAACCAAATGGATTATGGAATTCAATCAGAGCTCTGATGTGACACGTCATCAAGGAATAAAACTGTAAGTACTCTACATGTATGTGAACATAACTTATTAGTCGTGATACTGTATGCATTTTGAACCATATACCTCTCGTAGCAAATATTCTTTGTGCCATTTATGCAGATAATACTTTAAATTACATATGAAAAATCGTTATCTACTCTTAACCAGCTTACCTATGGGAATATACTCTATAACCGTACAATAAGTATAGGTTACTATTGTTAAGGATACTTTACGTATTGCCTAAACATTTCTGGTCCTTCGAGCCGGATCATATTAATTATTTATTAATTAAATCCTCAAGGTCCTTCGTATTTGCATATTTTGATAATCTCTATTCTGAGAATAACGGTTTTTCATTTATAGTGTCTTTCTGTTGCATTTGGAAATTTCCAAGCCACGCCGCCCCGGCACAAAAATAAAATATTCCTCTCTTTCTGCACTCAAATTCTCAGTATTTAACCCAGCACGTCTCTACAATAGCTGGTAGGTTGTTAAGCCCGGTCTACACGTGCAATTTCAGAAACTACTTGCTTTGTTCAAATAAAGGAGTCGTTTTGTTTGTATGAAAAAATATTTGCATATATTACATTATTTTATTTTCGTAAATATATTTTTCTGTTTATAGTATACAAAAAGTGTACTCATTTCTTGGCTGATAGTACGGGTGTTATAATTTTAACATTGTTTGTTCAACCTTTTGATTTAAATTAAATTTATAATTTTGAATCCGATTAAGCCTGGTTCACAGGTTACAAAAATTATTAAAAATAATTTTGTTTTCTTGCATAAATTGTAAGTTTTTGCTACATTTAGCTTCGCTTAAGCTCATTTTACACTTCTAGAAAACTATAGAAAATAAATAATTGTTTTTTCCTTCAATTTAATTAATTTAAATACTTGTTAAGGGTGTCTCACACTTGCTGAAAAATACCCATTTTGGAAAATTGCATATATTTTGAAATTTTATAGTTTTGCATTTCATATACTAATCTGCGCTCATACAGGGTGATACTATTAAGCCAATCTCACACTATTAAACGTGTAATATATAATATATTGTACATATTCTCTCATTTTCGCATCGATTTATAGGTTTAGACATTTGCAAATAATCTATCTAATCTCACATTCTCGCAACATGGCTGACCGATCAAAATATAACCGACAGAGGCTCACCGCAAAACTTGATATAACCAAGTTGGCTGATTCGGTTCCCACAACTCTTAATTCTCTAAACAAATATAAAATTCGTGAAATAATTTCACAACTCAAACATTCTTACGGACTTTTCCGCGATGCTCAAAATGTGCTGGAGACGATCCCCGAGGAACCTACCCCCTCTACTGATTCCTCTGTGGTTTTTGATAAATATTTGGATACAATTTCTCTATTGGAAGAAAGGTTAGAGGTCATTGAAAGTTCTAATGTGACTGCTACCCCCTCCCTCCAATTTGACCCTAATTCTTCTCTAACCTCACAGTCTATGGCTAGGCAACGAACAGTAAACCTCCCTCGTATTCAGTTAAAACCATTTAGTGGCTTAGTTACTGAATACAATTCATTCATTGAGACCTTTGATACAATAATAGGATCTGATACTACATTAAGTGATCTGGAAAAACTCATTTACCTCAAAAGTTTTCTAACTTCCGAGCCTTTGACGCTTCTCGAGCATATCCCACTCACAGGTGACAATTACAAAATAGCCCGGGATAACCTGACACAAAGGTACGCCAACTCTAAATCGCTTATCAAAACTCTCATCTCTCAAATTCTTGATGCGCCTCCTATTTCTGGAAACGCAAATCACTCACAATTAAGAAATTTTCATACGGTCATGTCAAATAATTTCAAGGCCCTATTGAACTTGAATAGGCCCCCTTCAGATCTCTTGCATTTACTTCTCATACATATCGCTACTCAGAAACTCGACGCACCTACCATTAGGGCTCTTGAGTTCCAATCCGGTGGTAGCCAAGCTACCCCTGATTTTGTCCATTTTCTAGGGGAAATCGAGACACGCGTTGTTCATCTTGAGAATATTCAATCTCAATCAAAACCAAAATCGACTACTACTTCCAGACACTCTTTACACCTAGCCTCAGACACTTCTACCAGTAACCTTTCGCCTCGCTTAGGTCCTAAGAAATGTTCCTATTGCAACGACTCTCACTCGATCTACTCTTGTCCTCAGTTCAAGCAGTTGAATTCTAAAGAACGTTTTAGTTTTGTCAAACAAAATAAATTTTGTATTAATTGTCTTGGGTCTCACATGCTCGATCAGTGTAAATCCAAATTCTCTTGCATAGTTTGTAAATCTCGTCATCACACGTTGCTCCATTTCGACAAAACGGGTCATAGTAACCCTTCCGCGGCTGTTGGCCAACACAACTCAAATAATCATAATAAAACCGCTATCTCAAATAACTCCCATACACAGGGTAATTCACAACAGGGGCCCTCACATGTTAGAGCTCCTGAAACGGAAGTTAATCTTCAAAATTCGACTCCACATTCAATGGCTCTATCTGCAGCCTCGCTTGATAATCATTTGGTGTTATTAAGCACACTCCAGGTCTATCTTGTCGCTCCTAGCGGCAAGAGGGTCTTCGCAAAGGCACTCTTAGACTCGGCCTCACAGGTTTCATTTATTAGTGCTGACCTCGTAAAGGAACTGTCACTCACCACTAGAGATGGAAAATTACGGATCAATGGAATTAACTCCACCTCATCCTCGTCTCAATCTATTGTAGATACAACAATTTTCGCTGTCGCTAACGACGTTCCTTTTGACATCTCGTGCTCTGTACTCCCAAAGATAACAAATCCGCTTCCTCAAATTTCTATTTCGGCGAGCAAACTAAACATACCCTCAGAGATACCATTAGGTGATCCGATGTTCCATGTAACATCCCCAATTGGTATCCTGCTCGGTGCAGACCTGTATAACGATATCATTCAACCTGAAATAATTCGTTTGGGAAAAGGTCTTCCCGTTCTTCAACGCACTCTACTCGGGTACACGATATCAGGGTCAGTTCCAGACTTTGCTCTTAAGTCGAAAAATACTAAAAAGGCTTTGGAATTTTATTCAAACTCTCTCGTTACTTGTTGTTCTCATAACACTCCTTCCGCCGTAAATGAGCCGGTAGTGTCCAACGAGGAACTATCCGATCATTTACAAAAATTCTGGGAGCTGGAAGAAGCCGCTCCTCAGAACACCGATCTCATTAATGATCACCCCGCTGAAATTAATTTTGTAAAACATGTTAATGTTCTCCCCAATGGACGATATGAGTCCACACTCAATCTCAAACTCCCTATCGAAGATATAGACATGGGAAATTCGTTTCTCTCGGCAAAAAGACGTTTTCTCAGTCTCGAGAAACGTTTTCAACTCAACCCTGATTTATTGGAAAAATATCAGGACATTATATCGGAATATCTCAATAACGGACAAATAATTCAAGTGCCGTTAAAAATGCTAAATGACTCAGGTAAACCTAATTACTTTCTCCCTCACTTTCCCGTTTTCAAATCCAACTCTACTACTTCCACTCGTATAGTTTTCGATCCAAACAATAAATCGTCTACGGGAATCTCCCTCAGTGACGTCATAGACAAAGGTTATGTCGTCCAACATGAACTTTTTGACATTCTCGCTAAGTTTCGTCAGTTTAAATTCGCACTAGTAGGCGACATCAAGGCTATGTTCCTACAAATCGCCATTTGTCCCACTGAAACATTTCTGTTAAATTTTCTCTTTAGGGACAATATTCAGCAGCCTTTACGGTGCTATCAATTTCAAAGATTACCCTTCGGGCTCCCAAGTAGCCCATTTATCGCTCAAAGAGTTATCAAGCACATCGCTGACAACAACAAACATACCCACGAACTTGCTACTAGTGTTCTGCAAGAATCTATCTATATGGATGACCTGATCAGCGGTGCTGACAGTCTTCATGAATTAAGTTGTCTTTTCGAACAATTAACTTCTTTGCTAGAAACCCATGGTTTCCTCCTCCACAAGTGGAACTGCAGTTCTTCAGAATTTCTGTCTCAACACAATTTAAATCCCGTCTCTGAAGTCAGTCTTAACTTCACGGGATCTGATAAAGTCTTAGGCATATTCTGGGATTCAGAACGCGACCACTTTTCGTTTAAAACTCCTATCTTCAAATTGGCTAATGTTGTTACTAAACGTACTATTCTCTCCTACATTGCTACTTTGTATGACCCGCTAGGATGGTTATCCCCTGTCCTTGTGAACGCTAAGCTCTTGATACAGGAAATATGGTCCCAGAAATTGGACTGGGATCAACCCATTGACTCACCCATCATTATGAAAAATTGGCAAAACCTCTTATCGACATTCAAAACTATAGAAGAGGTCAAGGTACCTCGATGCTTACTTTTACAAAAGAAAGTTGTTGATGTTCAATTAATTATTTTCACCGACGCATCGGAAAAAATATACAGCACTTGTGTGTATCTCAAAGCGACATACTCAGACTTTTCTGTATCGTCGCGGCTTATCGCTTCTAAAAACAAAATTTCTCCGCTAAAAAATAAACTCACCATCCCCAAATTGGAACTTTGTGGAATAGTGTTGGGAGTCACTCTGGCTCATAGACTTTTTCACATCTTCAAGAAAAATTTGAGTATATCTTCATCTCATCTCTTTGCTGACTCTACAATTGCCTTGTCTTGGATACTTTCTAAAAAACACATTTGGAACATTTTTGTACAAAACAGAATTCAAAAGGTCAATTCCTTGTTGGAAACTTTTCCTTGTGATTTCCATTTCGTCAGAAGTCACGAAAACATCGCTGACCCCGCTTCCAGAGGGATAAATGTCTTTGATAATCCCCAGACCACCGAAGACTGGTTATGCGGACCTAGCTTTATTAGAGACAATCCCATCGATTTTTCTCTTCATCAAATTCCTCATTTTCAGGATGATCTTCCTGAATTAAGGAAGTTAGTTGTCTCAAACATAGCAACAAATCACGAACTCAACGACACCTTTGAAAATCTATTCGCTAAATCTTCTTCTTTTCGTAAAATTCAAAGAATTGTCGCTTATCTTTTTAGATTCATCAGTAATATTAAAAAGAAAATAAATAACTCTCCACGAGATACGGATATATTGACGCCACCCGAAATGGAGATCGCTGATCACGCGATCATCAGGTATATCCAAAGTATCTACTTTAAAAAAGAGATTCTTGAATTGAAAAATGCTAAACTCGTGACCAATAAAGCCATTCGTAAACTCAACCCCTTCCTACAACATAATGATGGGCTGATTCGTGTGGGAGGACGTCTCCGACACGCCCCCATATCGTATAATCAAAAACACCCCATTCTACTTCCTTCTAAATGTCGAGTTGTAGAACTAATCTTGACTCAAGCTCATCATAAGTTATTACATTCAGGCGCGCAAACAGTACTTTCGTATGTCAAAATGAAGTACTGGCCAATTGACGGATTAAGACAGATTAAACGCTTAATTCGTAAGTGTGTAAACTGTTTCCGATTCATGACACCCAATTCTGTTCAACAGATGGCAGATATGCATCCCGATCGTGTACTCCCCACTAGACCCTTCCAAGTCGTCTCAGTGGACTATGGGGGGTTCTTCTTAATTAAGTCCTCACATTTGAGGAAGGCACCGCTTTACAAAGCATACGTAGCCTA
The DNA here is from genome assembly GCF_917563875.1 of Diabrotica virgifera virgifera. NCBI lineage: Eukaryota > Metazoa > Arthropoda > Insecta > Coleoptera > Chrysomelidae > Diabrotica > Diabrotica virgifera. The sequence continues at coordinate 191,701,050 of NC_065450.1, read as the reverse complement.
TTTCATTTGCATGAGCACTAAATGTGTTCATATCGAACTCGTCACAGGATTAAGCGCAGAAGCCTATATTCTTACTCTGAAAAGGTTTATTGCCAGAAGATCCACGCCCAGTATTATTTGGAGCGACAATGCCACAAATTTCCATGGGGCAAAAAATGAAATGCGCGAATTCTATGATTTTTTCTTAAATCAAAATAATTCGGAACAGATTAAGGAATTCTGTACTCAAAACTCCATAACTTTCAAGATGGGTGTTCCCCGCAACCCCCATCAATTCGGCCTCCATGAGGTAGGAATAAAGAGTGTGAAGTATCACCTCTATCGAATTATAGGAAATTCCCACTTCACCTTTGAAGTGTTTAACACAGTATTATGCCAAATCGAGGCTATTCTAAATTCGAGACCCATCACTAGGATGTCGTCTGACGCCAATGACTTCGCTTTCCTATCTCCAGCTCACTTCTTAGTTCAAAGAAGTTTAACCGCGCCCCCTGAACCAAGTGTTTCAGAGATACCTGAAAATAGGTTGAATCTTTTTCAGCGTATTAGTAAAATTCAACAGCAATTTTGGAAATTGTGGAAAAAAGACTATCTTTGCCTCCTGCAGCAAAGAAATAAATGGACCGACCCTACTGACCCTGTCAAGATCGGGGATTTGGTTCTGTTGAAGGAGGATGGTACTCCTCCACTCTTATGGCCAACTGCCAGGGTAATAGATGTATTGCCTGGTAAGGATGGTCTAGTTCGTACTGTCAAGATTCACACTACTCACGGTGATTTTCTTCGTGGTATTACGAAAATCGCTGTGATTCCCCTGGAAGATTAAAATCTATCCCTAGGGGGAAAACTTATCGTTTTCCTCCATTTTATCGTTGTTACCCCTTGTGTATATAAACTCTAATTTCTTCAAACATTTCTTATCGTTGTGCACATCTTTGCCAATCCCCTCTCTTCGAGGTGATATAGGCCATCTCTCTCGCCTGTCGCCCCCGGCAATATGTACAATAAATATATTATACACGGCTCACTAAAATAATTAGTTACGCCCCTGTACTACTGATTACTTAAAATTCAAGTAGTATTTATGTAACCTTTCTGGAAACTCCAGGTTATTGTTGAGACTCGCATTTGAACCCCTCGCCGGGGCAGATCGTCAAAAGCTTCCTAACGAGAATCATCTCTAATCTATCGACGCTCCCGCTATTCGTAAAAAGGCCGCATTTTACCGGCTTTTTTTGCTATCGTTTTATACCGCTCAGATAATTCAATCTGCTCAGTATTATCGACGATGATTTATTTAGCGTATTAGTGAGTGCCTTACAAATGAACCAAATGGATTATGGAATTCAATCAGAGCTCTGATGTGACACGTCATCAAGGAATAAAACTGTAAGTACTCTACATGTATGTGAACATAACTTATTAGTCGTGATACTGTATGCATTTTGAACCATATACCTCTCGTAGCAAATATTCTTTGTGCCATTTATGCAGATAATACTTTAAATTACATATGAAAAATCGTTATCTACTCTTAACCAGCTTACCTATGGGAATATACTCTATAACCGTACAATAAGTATAGGTTACTATTGTTAAGGATACTTTACGTATTGCCTAAACACCTATTATTCCAAGAGTTTTAGAAAGAATCATTTGCGATAAAGCAGTAGGAATTGTGGTAGTACCAGAATGGCCAAATCGGCCTTGGTACCCAACCTTTAATAAACTGATATCAGGCAAAAAGATAATTTTAGGACCTGATAAAAATTTAATTTTGAACCCTTTTAGGCTTCCATATCCGGGACAGCAACATCTTACCCTAGCTGCCGCATGTTTGTCAGGCAAGCTTTTTTAAGAAAAGGTATTCCTGAGCATTCCATCGCAATTATGATTGCATCTATTACAACAAAAACACTAAATTTATATGATACAGTTTTCAAGAGATAGTGGAGGTATAGTATAGAAAAAAATATGGACCCTTTTGCTTATGAATTATCAAATATTATTAATTTTATTAAATCTATCGTATATCAGGATTATACATATAGCTCTATAAACATTCATAGAGCTGCATTGGCATTGATAATAGATATCCCAGAAAATCATAAAAACATTTTTAAAAAATTTTACAAAGGTATATGTAATAACAAACCTTCACTGCCCAAATATTAATTTACTTGGGACCCTCAACCAGTATTAGTTTATTTAGAAACATTATTTCCTCTCACAGGTCTTTCCTTGAAAGAACTTACTTTTACAAACTTGTAATGTTGATTGCCCTGACTACAGCTCACAGGTTGCAGACCCTATCCCTAATAAAAATTCAAAATATTTTCATGGATCAAGATAAAATTGAGATTTTGATACCAGATAGGATAAAGACTTCTTCGAAAAATAAAAATCAACCTATTTTAAGATTTTCCTACTTTAAAGAAAAACCACAGTTGTATGTAGCATCGACTTTAGGTCACTATTTAGAGATTTCAAAAAACATTCGTCTCAATCAGAGGACAAGTTGTTTATAACTATAAAAAACCATACAAAGCAGCATCTACGCAGACTTTGAGTAGATGGCTAAATGATGTTTTAAAATTATATAACATAGACACCAATATTTTTAAAGGGTATAGTGTTAGACATGCATCTACGTCAGCAGGAGGTAGGGCTGGATTAAATATAGAAACTATTAGAGAGACGGCGGGATGGACAGAAACTTCTCAAGTATTTAATATTTTTTATAATAAACTTCTAGAAAAAGATTACGGACTCTTTGCAAAAACTATATTGTCTGTTTAATCCATGTATGATTCTTCGTGTGTTTATTTTTTGTCACGCGTTTGTAATTATATGTTTATTTTATTATTATTACATAAGAACATTAATTATCTTATTATTTATAAACATTACTCTTAATTGTTCTAATATGTTCTCTATTTTTGTAAAGTTCCTAATAAAAAAAATGCAAAGTATCGATTTTTGGATTGCAATGTAGTTTTGTTTATTTATCGCACAATATTGCTTAATCTTTCAACAGCCTACCATTAGTACAAATGTTCGAAATGTAATGTGAAGGAAAATTAATTGATTGGTTGACTTACCTGTTAAGGAAGGACAATCATAATTGTCCTATCTTACATTTCGAACATTTGTACGCTCCCTCCCTTTGATTCTTTGAAACCCACCCGTTTTTGTGCGATCAAAATAAAAAAAAACAGTGATGTGCGCACGTCACGTGTCAAGAAGCCTAATATCTTCTTTTTTCTTATTCTTCTTCTTTAAACTGTGATCAGCGGCCAGAAAATACCACTACTATTAGTACAAATGTTCGACATGTAAGATAGAACAATTATTATGATTGTCCTTCCTTAACAGGTAAGTCAACCAATCAATTAATCGTTATCAAAACATTACATTTTCTTTGTTAATCAAAATTATAATTGTGTTAGTTCAGTTTCTGCCTTCATATTGTAAAGACTAATTTTTTTGTGTTAAATAAATCTTTTTAAAAAAGAACTTTCGGAAGGATTTTATATTTCTGGCGCAGTCAGTAGGATACTCAAACGGGCGCGGGCGTTGGTCAATATAACTCTCGATTCGTTTTTACGATTTTTTGACTATTCGAAAATTTTTTCGCGAAGTGAATTCCAGTTGGGGAATTGAGTAACCTGACGAGAAGATTCGTACTTTCAGAGAGACTTTCAAGTGAATATTGTGAATGTCTCAATCCAGTTCCGAAGCAGTTCCATGGACAAGATCACTACATTACTGTAACTGTTTAATGTCATATAGAGAGCCTAATTTAACACTAATAGATTCTGATTATTCAGACAGTAGTAACTCAGATAGAGATTCTGACTCAAATTTAACTAATTTAGCTAATTTATCTTTTAATAAAAATAATATAAGTTTTTCACAACTGTCAATGTCAACTTTGGTTGGGTTGCTAAAAACATAGTTAATTATAATTATGAGATTAGTTAGTCAATTAACATAACAATTATTAACATAATTGATTAACTAATTTCATAATTGTCATCAATAATTATGTTTTCGGCAACCCAACCAAAGTTGACATTGACAGTTGTGACAGTAATTAAGTATTTGATAGTGATCAATGTTGATTAGCGTTCGAACAACCGGCCCTAATTTTCATTAATGTCACTGAATGTATTTTTTCGTAGCAACGAAGGGCATCTGACGTAATATGCTTAAGGACGGGATATTATCCAAAAATTATCACCTTAATTTGCATTTCTGTAGCTTTCTATTGGTCAGAATCTCCTATGAATGAAATAATCAGATAAATATTATACATTTTTATAATAATTTGCTTATGTGTGTGATACTTATACATTATACATGTTTCTAAAAGTAACCTAACAAACATAATATACCTACCTAGATATTATACAGATAAAACACAATGCTAACTTACACTAGGTACTGAGGCAAACGTTTGCAGTGTTTTATTGTTAGATCTTTATGATAGTAATCATTTTCCTATTTTAATATCTGAAAAATTAGAAAAATATTTCAAAACTTTTAAAAAATGGAACATTTCTAATGCCAACTGGGATAGCTTTCGGATACATATTGAAAGCAAACTAAACCAGCTTGAATTATCAGAAGATGCCGATAAAAATATTGCCGCTTTCAATAACTGTATAATCTCTGCTGCTGAAGTAGATAGTGGACAGACACGAATCTCTTTAACTCGTAAAGCAACACGTTGGCGTATACAACAAAGTAAGGCAGCATTAAATAAATAGTGCAGAGATATCACTAAAGCATAAATCTAAGTATGTAATTAAACAAAGCAAAAAAGACTTCTGGAAAAACCACATTTCATCCATCAATACTGACACTCCTTCTAGCCACATTCGGAAGAAAATTGAACACATGTTACGAAAGGAAACATATTCAGGAACTTCTGCCATACTTACTCAAAATAGCACAGTCACTGACAGTCAAAAAATTGCTAACATTTTGGGTGAAAATTTTCATAAGAAAACAACAAATGCACATACATATTTCAAATTTTCAGCCTCCCATGTCTACCAATTTAAAATTCAGTTTATCTGATTTCAAAAAATCCGATCTAGACTCTATAAATCTGGACACAAATGTGTGTCTAATGTGCTTTAATTACAAGAATTATCAGACACATTGTACTGTTACAAAAATTCAGCTGCAAGGCCAGATAATATCCCCTTTATCTTTATTCAAAATCTTTCTCGATCTGTCTAGTCAAACTGCTTGAAATTTACAATTTAATATGGACCAAACAATCATTTCCAAATATGTGGAGAAAATCCATAATTATCCCAGTTAAAAAAAAAGCACACCTCCAACTGGAGCACAATATATCTGGAAATATATTTTAATTTTTTAATCAATTTGTAACAGACACAACCTTTAACGTGAGGGAAAATGGCTAAATCTCCAGGACTTTTAAACAAACTAATGGCGTCCCTCAAGTGTCGGTATTGAGTCCTACAATTTTTATACTTGCTATACTTGCTCTAGATGATATCTGTAAAAAAATTGAGCCTCCCTTTAAGTTCTCATTCTTACGCTGATGATTTAATAATTTTCTGCCGAGGCAAAGACACAGTTGCCACTTGCAAACTGGTTTAGAATGCCACTGATCAATTGACTGAATGGTCTTTAATGAGTGGATTTACCTTTTCTGTTGAGAAGACAAAAGCCATTAAGTTTTTCCGCAGGACAGCCAGTACTATAAATCCTAAAATATCCATAAATAGTACCTTACTACCTGTAGTGAAGAGTATTAGGGCAGTCAATGAGGGTATGTGGCTCCGAATTCCAATCTACTATATCCATTTACGTGATATTTTCACAGTAGATAGGGAACAGCCCAAGAAATAAAGTCTACCCTATGCCAATGTGTGCTTATGTCTTGGGGGCGGTTCCCACCCCTTCTCGGGGGTGGAAAATTGTTTGCTTAAATAACTACGGAATTTGCTAGAGAACCTAATATTAAGCAAAGCTGTTCTATAATTTTTTTTCGAAAACTTAATACTTTTTGAGGTATTCCTTGTCGAAAATTGGCCATTTTCATTGAAACATAACACCTTTTCACACGGTTTTTTGCGAATACCTTAAAAACTATGAATCTAACTAAAAAACCATATTAAACACTTTTGTAGCTTATAAAATAACAAAGAGATTCTTTCCTTTACGAATCTTCTAGTTATAATACGAAAAGAGATAGGTAAGTGAAATAAACTTGTTTTCTTGGTGCTCGGTCTCAAATCAGTGTATTTAACTTGAAATAACAGCGAAACGGTCGATTTTATGTGTATAATGCTTCCAATAACTTTTGTTGTGCCTGAAAAGACCTTTAAAATAAGCAATATTACCTGTCGATTACATTCAAACTTTGCGAAATAAACTGTAAAAAATTTGATGACTAACGTATTTTAAGAAAAACATGACAAGTATATTTAACCCCTCATCCACAAGAATTTAAATGCATCGTTTTCCTTCAACAATACATTTTACTATAGTGTTCTTTTTATGTTCAAAAAGTTGGGCGGGTTTAAAATAAATGGTTTTTGAAAAAAATAAGGTCAAATTATTGAGCGCATTTTTAAACTTTCTTAAAAATCTTCTTATTTCTCCATGTAACTCGAAAATAATAAGAGATGCCAAAAAAAAGATGCCATACAAAAATGTAGCTTTCTTCTAGATAAAGATTTTGATTTTTTTTATAACAGTATCACTTATCCTTTTCAAGTTACATGGAGAAAAATGAAGAGTTTTAAGAAAATTAAAATATGCGCTATATAATTTGACCTTATTGTTTTCAAAAACCATTCATTTTAAACCCGCTCAACTTTGTGAACATAAAAACAACACTGTAGTAAAATGTGTTGTAGAAGGAAGACGATGCATTTAAATTCTTGTGGATGAGGGGTTAAATAAACTTCTCAATTTTTTTCTTAAAATTCGTTAGTCATCAATTTTTTGCAGCATATATCGCTTAGTTTGAATGTTATCGACATTTAATATTGCTTATTTAAAAGCACTTTTCAAGTACAATAAAAGGTATTGGCAGCATTATACACATAAAATCGACCGTTTCTCTGTTATTTCAAGTTGAATACACTGATTTGAGCATGCACCAAAAAAACAAACTCTTTTTACCTACCATATCTCTTTTTGTGTTACAACTAGAAGATCGAAGAAGGAACTAATCTCTTTGTTTTTTATGAGCTACAAAAATGTTTATATAATTTTTTAGTTAGATGCAATGTTTTTAAGGTATTCGCAAAAAACCGTTTGAAAAGGTGTTATATTTCAATGAAAATGGCCAATTTTCAACCTCGAAAATAACTCAAAAAGTATTGAGTTTTCGAAAAAAAAATATAGAACAGTTTTTGCTTAGAATTAGGTTCTCTAGCAACTTCCGTAGTTGTTTAACCAAAAAATTTTCCACCCCGAGAAGGGATGGGAACCGCCCCCCCCCAAGACAAAAGCACACATCGCCATAGGGTAGACTTTGAATAAGCAGATATTTTCAGGCTATTCCTAAAATTTCATTAAAATCCATGCAGTAGGATAGAATTCGGAGGTAATAACCTCTTCTTGCTCTCATTGACTGCCCTATATACGGATCTTAGGACTCACGTTCGATGGTAAACTTACCTGGAAATGCCATTTAAAAGATCTCAAAACCAAGTGCATAAGTAATCTAAATATACTAAAAACTCTATCCAATCATCATTGGGGCGCAGATGAAGATTCCCTTCTTAAGATTTATAGATGTGTCATTCGTTACAAAATAGACCACTGTACTTTTATTTACCTGTCAGCTAGTCCATCTGATTTAAAACTTCTTCATTCTGTACACAACACTGCACTTCCAATATTTGACAGCAACTCCTTTTGAAATATTCGTCTCGAATATCTACTAATACTGAAATTACAGCACATCAATTACTAAGAAATGACCTTTTAAATTCTGCTTCTCTAATTAAACTTCAATCTATGCCACAATATTTCTCACCACATCCGAATAACATCGATCTTTTGGCCACGACCCCAATATTAATATCTCCTAAACCTCCCTGGAATAAATTGATAGCCCATTTTAATCTCACGTTAACTAATTATTATAAGCTTCAAACACATCCAAAAATTCTAAATATGTTTAACGAATTAATTGCTAAAAACAGATTCGACCAAATTACATATATGCAGATGTTTCTAAGAGCTCTAGTTGGATGTGCTGTAACCTCAAACACAGATATAATGAAATCTTGCCATCTCTCGCTTTTTGTTGCATTCATACAGCCGAATTGTTCTCTATCCTCCAAGCCGCAAACTCGCTATCTACAGGATGTAAAAAAGTAGCAACATGTACCGACACTTTAGCGTCTATCTATTTTCTAAAAATATGTATACAGTATATCCGTTGGTCTAAGCTATCCAAAACTCTTTCGATAGTCTAATCTCACTGGGAGTATCCACAACCATGATCTGGATTCCGTCTCATGTGCAAATCCCTGGTAACGAACTCGCCGACAACTTTGCAAAACAAGTCTCTTTTTCTAATAAGAAAACTGAAAACATAAAATTACATACAGATCTACAGTCGTTTTTTTAAAATACTCTCCTAATGTCTTGTCAAGATCTCTGGAGCAAAATCCCTTCCAAGCTTCGTGATATCCATCCATCTATAAAAAAACTTGAGTGTCCTTCCATAACACGGAAAAACAAAATTTTAATTCGACAACTTATAGGCCATACAAGTTTGACTCATAAACATTTGATGACTCCCCAAGATTCACCTACATGTACACTGTCGCACTAAGCGCAAAGGGGGTATCTACATTAGACCTCAAACTGAGAAAACGACGCTTAAAGTGCAAACCTTATTTATTCTGGTTTCTTATTAGGTAAAACCTTCAAACCTTTTTTATCGAGTTTCTAATTTTTTTCTTTAACTGAATGTATTGTTTTAATAGCAAAATTTATTATTTTACATTAATTATACCAGATACTGCCAAATTTACAACGAAAAATACTAAAAATGCTAAGATGTTTTAGTTGTAACTGCAATATACTACGCCAAATAAGTGGTATCTGCGTAGTTACGTCCAAAGTACTTAAGTAAAAGCAGATACAACTAATAAAGCTTAGTATTTACACTGCATACTACCAATGATAAAATAATATAAATTAGAGATTACTAGGATATAAATTTATTAACTGAAACTTTCAATGATTAATAAAAGGTATTTAAAATAGTTATAGCTGAAATACTCAAGTAAGTCACTTCTGCAAGCATTAACACTTAGTAATCTATCAAATAATAAATTTGATCAGTTCAAATCTCTAATGAATTTTTTTAAATCTTGTTTATGTATTCTCAATATTATATGATATACTTACCTATTTTATCAAAATAAAGAAGGGTTCGAGAGGAAGATAAAGACTTTATTTTTATGCTTACTTTTAATAGGAACTTGGAAAAAACAACACTCACAGTTTAATAGTTTCACAATTAACCTAACAAGCAGAAGCCGTTTAGGTTGAAGCAACAGGGAGTTTTTCCCAAAAAGCTAATCTATTTGGGGGTACAATCCCCTTTTGGGACCGAATGAGAGTATCCGTGATTGATTTTTTTCTTTCTGCTGATACTCCCACAGGATTTGTATGACTAGGAGGTAACTTAATTCCATTTTTAATCACTGAACTAAAAAATTTAAAGGTTTCCACTCTTCTGTGTCATCATATGATCTTTTGAGTTGTATACGCATAAGACCTTTTTGAGCTTTTAGCAGCATGACCTCCTTCAATAATGGGCGCTCATCTGAAAATCAATAGACGCTCTGAGTACCTTAAAATGTTCAACACACATTGACCACTAAAGATTAATTGGTTTATTTATATTAATTATTGTAAATAAATGTTACCTGTTTTTTGTTCCAATTTTTCTTCTTGTGGAGTGTCAAGTACAGGCTCGGATGTTGCTTCTCTGCTTGGCTTTTTCATTTGGGTAGATTTTGTCCTTTGTGTGTTTTCATCAGTGCCTGTAGAGCCCCTTTTCCGTTTGTGATTTTGGGACTCAGGCTTCTTTTTTGCTTTTCTGATTTTTTGTGAAAGGTCCTTCCACATAAAGAAGTCTGTTGGATTCATCTCTATGACACTCACATTAGATGAGCTGCTGCAAGTCTGGACTGCTTTTTTAAAGTCTTCCAAGTCGTAGGTTTTCTTCGCTTTGTGAAGGGATTTTTCCACCATGTGGTGGAATGAGTCACATGACATAAATGTATGCCCAGGTTCAAAGTACTTTATTTCAATTGATCCAGCACTTATTAGATCACTGTTGATGATAAACACTAGATAAGTCAAAAACGCCCAATTTTTATTTTGAGCCGAGCAGTTGTCCATCCACAAGATAATCCGTTTGACGTCTCGGCAATAAGTTGATAAGAATTTGTGAACAGTACTTATTAGTTCTTCTTTGTTTCTTCCTCTAATGGCTTCATGCCATAAACAGGCTACACTAGACCATGAGTTGCACTCGACCTCTGAAATTAATATAGAATTTTTGCTCTCGTGACACTTTGACATAATTTCACTCGCCTTCGGCTCGTGAAATTAAAACTGTCAAAGTGTCACTCGGGAAAAATTCAATAATTTCAGAGCTCTTGTGCAATTATTACTGATTATTTCATTCATAGGAGATTCTGACCAATAGAAAGCCACAGAAATAAAAATTAAACTGATAATTTTTGATAATTTCCCGTCGTCAAGTATATTACGTCAAATGCCCTTCGTTGCTATGAAAAAATACATTCAGTGACATTAATGACAATTAATGTTTTAAAAATTATAAAAGTGATGACTTTCAACCGTCAAATATTTATAACAACTGTGTGTTTAATTGTACTAATTTGTACTTACATAAATAAATTACAATAGAATTTTGGTTTTGCACAATTTTATTCATGAAATAATCGCAACAAATTGCACTCGATCTCTAAAATTAATATAGAATTTTAGAGCTCTTGTGCAATTACTACTGATAATTCAATAAATCAATAATTATGCTCTAACTGTCACTATTATTTCCCCATAACTCGAAAAATATCGACCTCACAAAAAAAATTATAATAAACGAAATTATAGAAAATCGCATTTTCAACAATTTCAGTTTCTACACTTTTTGTCGAAAAGTTGAAAATGGCGGAGATATTGAGCAAAACGTTTCTCGATTAAAATCAAGATGCCGGCTAACGCAACCGTCAAATTCAGTCGAGATTTTAATTTTATACTACTACTGAGCCCCCCCCCCCTAAAGAATAGAAAAATAAAATTTGGGGCAGCTTAGTCCTGTCGCCAGGGGGGGTACAACGGCCTCCTTAATTCAGAAGGACTTACCCAAGTTTTTTTATATATTTTGACCCGCACAATACGAATTTTTTGGGTAACAGTTGATCCGGATGTCGATAAGATTTTTATAGACAAAGAACTTGAGGAATTACATAACAGTGATTTCTCGCAAAACAAAACATCTATTTGTATTTTTTGGGTCATTCTAGGCAAAAAATGTTCTGACAAGTTTTTTCGTAGGATGCATAGTTTTCGAGATAACCGCGGTTGAACTTTCAAAAAATCGAAAAATTGCAATTTTTTAACCCGAATAACTTTTGATTAAAAAATAAAGTAGCAATTCTGCTTACCGCATTTGAAAGTTTAAGTCAAATTATATCGGTTTTGATTATTTGCATTGCTAAAAATTTATTATTTTATTGTTAAACAAAGCTATAAACACCTAGTGCGTGAGTGATGTTTTCAATGATTTCTCATTTAAAATCGAACGGTAGGTAGAGTAGCTACAAGTGCAAGCGAGGCAATTTCTACGTAGCATGCGTTAAAACGCATGTATTATGCACGGGAAACACTATGTGTTTATAGCTTTTTTTAACAATAAAAAAATTAATTTTTAGCAATACAAATAATCAAAACCGATATAATTTGACTTAACCTTTTAAATGCGGTAAGCAGAATTGATACTTTGTTTTTTAATCAAAAGTTTTTCGGGTTCAAAAATTGCAATTTTTCGATTTTTTGAAAGTTTAACCGCGGTTATCTCGAAAACTATGCATTCTACGAAAAAACTTGTAGGAATATTTTTTGCTTAAAATGACCCAAAAAATACAAAAAGATGTTTTGTTTTGCGAGAAATCGCTGTTATGTAATTCCTCAAGTTCTTTGTCTATAACAATCTTATCGACATCCGGATCAACTGTTACCCAAAAAATTCGTATTCTACGGGTCAAAATATATAAAAAAAAACTTGGGTAAGTCCATCTGAATTAATAAGGCCGTTGTACCCCCCCTGGCAACAGGACTAGCTCGTAATGCAAAGTCAAATGCTATCCGGACTGGGCTATTTCGATATAATATCATATTACAACGTTAGTAAATATGTATAAAGGACTTAAAAGTTTTTATTTTTTTTAACCGGGGATAAGATATTATAAAGTGGTTTTAATATTTAATATTGTTTGGATATTATCCAGAAACGACGAATGTTAATCTTCTTGTACTAGATATTGGTTAGCAACTAAAAAAATTTAATTATTGGTTATATTTTAGTAACATACATTCTAATACATAATTTTCATTAAAGTTTTGTAACTATAAAAGTGAGGATGAATAACAGTTTGGACTATTAGTTTTCGAATATTTATACAAAATGGAGATTCCTATTATACGCGTAATTTTCAAGATTATGAAATTTTGTGGAACCGAACCAAGAGCTAAACGTTCATGGTCTGGAATCATACGGTGTTGGTTCAATATTCTATGTTCCCTTGGAATGATATATCTTGCCGCTTTGGTGTTTTTCTTAGAGAAGGATTTAACATTTGTAAAAGTAACAGGTGCTATAGACACTATAGTTTTAATGAGCCACGTAAGTTTTTTATCATTATTCTTAACCATTAAACGCCCAACCTTATTTAGGTTCCATGTATGCCCAAGGGGGGTACACAGTTCACAATGTCCACCTCGAAATAGCTAATACATATATTTATTGACAGGTGTTACAAATGTTAGAAATGGATTAAATTTAACAATCTTATGCTTAGTAAACACAAAATTTTCTAAAATATTACAAACCTTCAACAAAATTACGATGTACATCAAAATTAAAGTACCAGTAAAAGTTAGTAATTCAGATTTGTCCGATCTTCTCCACATTTTTCCTTTCAGTCTCCTCATTAATGTGGCGGATGATTATGGCGATTATGTAATTTTATATGTCAATAATTACGTGGATTATGTTCCGGCCAACGAGAAATTATATAGAAACCTTTAGTAACAAGTAGTGTTGCCCAAAATCGGTCTTGATCTTTCAGTCTTGGTCTTGTTCTTGCGGTTTTGCAAGATCAAGACCAAGACCAAGACCGCCTAATTTGAGCAAGAACAAGACTAAGCCTGCAAGACTCTTGCAGTTAGAACTGAGGTGTTTTATAGAGTATATTAGTTCGGGTATATTCTTAGATACTCTATGAGAGGCAAACATTTTTTTAAAAAAATTCGGAAAATTTGACTTATGCGCATTACAAAGAATACCACAAACATACATAGCGAAACAAAATATTTATTAAAATAACACTTTACATATTTGACACGTACTCAGAGATCATTATTACAATGTAAAAATAAAATATTTTTGCAATCTTTCCCAGCAGACGACATCTTCGCGCTTAAATTAATTGTCCAGGATTTGAGAATAAATTTTTACCACTTTTATTCATAAATTAATATTCTTGCGTTGAGATCTTGCGATGCCGACAATACTGTCGTTAAAAATATGTACCTGATAACAAATATACCTATTACATCTTATCGGTATATAGAATAGCAAGACTATTATGTATATTTTTTCTGTTGTTTGTGCAATGACCTTATTCAGTTAGACAAAATTTGCTGGAATAATGCGGCTAGTACTTAAAAGTATTAATAACGAGACACATTAATGCAGATAATGCCGGCTGTACATACCGTATAAACAAAATAACGAAATATTTAATAACGATATACTGTCTACGGAGGCATTGAACAAAGAAAGGTTACAGTGAAATGTATGCAAGACAAAAGCACATTTATAGCAGTTTTTTCTGTAGTTAAATTAAATTGGTCATTTGTTTTATCAATCAACTGTTCTTTTGTTACTCTTTGTGTTTGGTGATATACACTACTCCAAGAAATTAACGTACCACCTTGAAAACTGGTCATTTTTGATGTCTTGAATTTCCTAAACATGTTGTCCGATTGAAGTGATTTTTTAAATATGTTATAGCCTTATTCTTTAACAATATCACTGTAATAATACTATTGCTAGGCAGGTAAATCGTCATTGTATACCGGGTATACCAATCAAACTGTGTGTTTTTTTCTAAAAGTTCGCATCACAATATGGAATATTCTGGCTTATAAAATATTAAAATTAAAACTAAACTATAGCCTCGTATTTTCTTAAAATTTTGTTTTTGATTCATTCGCTTATATGTTGGAAAATAAAAAGTTAGGTACTTCTTTAATTAGCCATGTTTTTCATCAATACAGGGTGTTTTTAAAAAATAAGTATGGCAAACTTTAAGGGGTAATTACTCTGCACGAAAAAGTAATGACAGTTTGCTTTTAAACGTATGTTCGCAAATGTTTGTTTCCGAAATAGGGGATGTTAAAATTGTCCTTACAAACTGACGATTTGACCCCCTCCGTGGCTCAGTGGTAACAGCGCCTGCCTTTGGATCGAAAAAATCCGAAAGGTTGTGGGTTCGAATCTCACCAGGGTCAGAAATTTTTCATTTATTATAAAGTAATAAATGAATATAGTTTCTGTCCTTGTGGGATCGGTACTCACCGGAGGGACCGCAGACTTTCGGATACAATTAGCGTCTCTTTGCAAAGACAATGACGTCGACTTTGCAAAGTAACAAGACACTTACTCAACACACACACTACACATTACCCCCCTGACTTAGTGATAAGTTATACAATTACGTGGCTAAAGGTTGTAGTTCTAAACCAAGGCCAAAATCAGAAAAAAAAAACTGACGATTTATTTGTTGCTCTAAAACCGGTTGAGATATGCGAATGAAATTTGGTAGGTTTTAAGAAGTGGTTATTACGCATTTTTGACATACAACTAAGATTTTAATATTCACCATTGGCGCGGTTACTTACGTGTAACCGATTTGTTTAGAATTACCCCTTAAAATTTGCCATAATTATTTCAAAACATTGATGAAAAACATGGCTAGTTATTAAAATATCTAACTTTGTTGTTATCCAAGCGAATGAACAAAAAAACAGAATGTTAAGGAAATATCAGACTGTAGTAGGGTTTTAATTTCAGTATTTTATAAAGGCTAGAATATTCCAAAGGATGATGCGAATCTTGCTGCAAGACCAAGACCTGGAGCGCAATAACAAGACCAAGACGAAGACCAGGTGTACTGTTGCAAGACCAAGACCGAGACTGTCTAAATCTCGTCTTGGTCTTGCATTTGGGCAACACTAGTAACAAGTTTTACCAAGGGTACACATTTTGTGCCCACAAAATGAGAGCAACAACTAACACATCCACGGAGGAAGTTACAGATACCTGAGACAAGGAATGCCAAACGTTTAGCACGTTTTAAAAAATCAAACAACAAAGACAGGTTAACAAGGATGAAAAAACAAAATATGCACAAGATGGAATGCAACCATAGATACGTGTTTCTGACTCATTGGTCGTCATCAGTACAGTATAGCCAAACAGGCTAATAATGGCTAATAATGTCACTCCCCTTCGGGTCGTGAAATTAAACCTGCACTCGGAATAGAAATCGATAACTTTAGAGCTCTCGTGTAATTACTAAGTACTGAAAATTTGATGAAATAATTATTTTGACATAATATTCAAAAGTTAGATCAGTAGATAATAACAATAAGTATGTTCGCGGAGACAGTCCCTGACTAGTCCACGACAAAATACCATGCGTGCCTTATTTCCATATATTATATTTATTTAATGTATTACCGTTGATTGATAAATATACCAGTATATAAATAGTTTATAATTAATTAATAATATTAATTAATAGTAAAAATACCTTGCATATTTATCTATCAACGGTATATTATTTATATTATTTTTTCTACAAACGTGTTAAAAATGCAATGTTTAGCACTCCATATGAGCCTTAAAAATGTCACTTTAAAGCACTGGGGGCTTAAAGATTTTTAAGGCACTGCAGTTAAAGGTGAAATGTCAAATTTTGAAAGCAAACGTCAAAATATTTATATTTCATTTATTAACATTATTAATATTAATAGTACAATTTTCGCAATTTGAAAAAGTTTTTTTTAAATATAATTTAAACTGTATTATTGCATTTTTAACACGTTTGTAGAAAAAATATTGTATGATATACGTGTTAAAATTGTACTTTTAACACTTATATCATAATAGTTA
Organism: Diabrotica virgifera virgifera; assembly: GCF_917563875.1. Classification (NCBI taxonomy): domain Eukaryota; kingdom Metazoa; phylum Arthropoda; class Insecta; order Coleoptera; family Chrysomelidae; genus Diabrotica; species Diabrotica virgifera. The sequence continues at coordinate 191,684,534 of NC_065450.1, read as the reverse complement.
TTTATGTATCAAGGGCGGAAAATAGGAGTTTATGGACCGCGACGTGTAAGTTAGCTATTAACACGTAAGGTCCATAAACGCTGTTTACGCCCGAAATACATACAAATTTTTATGCACGACTATCTTGGACGATCGTTTTAGTGATTATTTTTTAATGGTTCTTTTTCTTTCCACCTTTGCGAGCAATTTATTATAAATACCGTTTCAAAAGTTGCATGAATTTTATAGCTCAATTTATTAAAACTCATCCTGTATAACAATTCACCGAATCATTTGTATAGGCTCTGAGCTTCGCTGGTGTCGCTCCTAGCGGTTACTAATTTAACTTTCACCGGTAATTTTTAAATTTATTATTTAATTGTTATCGCTTAATATTTACAACGCAAAAAATTAATTAAATTGTAATCGATTTTTTTAAGATTTTGCTAATCATTTTGACGTTCTATTGATAAAATATGAATTCCTTACTTTGGATACTTTCACAATTATCGTGTAGATGGCGCTAAGATTGATCGATTGATTTATAATTACATATTACGGAACATTAAAAAAACTTAAATTCAGTATTTAAAACGTAAGTATATTTAAGTTAAAAATATATACCACAGCTTTGACCAACTAATATTTTTTATAATTAATGTTTTTAATTTTAATTTTAAATTAATCACTTTGACATTTATGTCAAATTTCCGGTAAAGGTTTAAAGACTTGTCACTACTGGCGCTCGCGAATTTGTAAACATCCCCTCTACGTACGAGCTCACAGCGTATTGGTTAGATAATAAAAAATGTCATATTGAAAGAAATATGTGTAAGAAATAATAATATGATATAACGGTAATCTCTATACCTATGTTCGTGTTACCTTAGCAACAAAGTATATAAGTCAAGAATAGTTAGTCGCCATTATTTATTGTATTGAAAGTTTCATAACACATTTTTTAAGAAGTTTTTTTATAATGGAAACTAGTGACGATGAGACATTTTCTGGAACACCATCTGAAATTTTTAAAGCCGCAGAAGACGCAAAATTATGTTTACTACCCGCTAAATCTAAGAAAATATACGATAAGGTCTACGATGAATTTGTTAGTTGGTGCAAATTGCAGAATGTTAAAGCCGGTAATTATACAGAAAATGTATTTTTTGCGTATTTTCTGGAGAAGGCTAAATGCCGTAAGCCGTCTTCTCTATGGTCATATTATTCGATGTTAAAAGTAACTGTGAATTTGCACAATAATGTAAACATCGCTAAATATTCAAGATTGATAACATTCCTAATACGGAGACCAGATGGTTATAAACCAAAGAAATCTAAAATTCTAACCAGAGAAGAAATAGAATCGTTTTTGGTAAATTCTCTAGATAATTTTTATCTCATGATTAGAGAGCGGAATATATGCAAAGTGCATATAGATGCATATATTGCATATTTTCAGACAACAAACACAACATTGCATATGTAAGCTAAACACGATTTATTTTGCATATTTTAAAAATAAATTATATAAAAGTTTAAAATTCTCCTCTCTTAGTTGGAATTTTATAACTTCGATATGAACGAGCTCGTTATTTATCTATCTATCGCTCATCTGGACTTTCCCATTACTAATTTAATATTAAATAATTAGTTTGTCAGTTTCTGGCCAACATTTGTTTAAAGTAAACGTTGTATCGTATTTAGTGTTTTTGAAGTGATTGGTATATATTAAATTTAAATATGTCTACCATTCAAAAAAGTGCTTGGATAAAGTGTTTTCCCGAGTTAAAGCTAAGTGGAGATAAAGTATTTTGCAAGGCCTGTTCCAAAATCGTAAGTTACATTCATTTTCACATTTCATTTTTTAAATGAGGAACTGACAAACAAAAGCAACATTTGCAAAATGCTATGAATTGTCCGTTTACAGTTTAATATTAACAAGCAATAAGTAAAGACTTTGTATATATATACACCATACACCATATATATACGACACTATATATACACAAAATTTTCGATTTTCTAAATCTGACTGAATTGAAAATTGGGACAACTCCCATCTTAAAGTTCAGGAAAAGACTCACCCATTCATATATCAACCATCCATTTTGGTCCAAGGGTGTGGATTTTACGGCCCTTCGTATTTAGGGTCTGTTTTTGGTTCTCATCCCCAAAACTCCCAAAAACTTCAAAAATTTAACTACGAATTTGGGGCTTCTAATATAAGCGACCATTACCTTTCCAACGCATGTCTAATTTTGAAAATCGGTTATACCGTTCAAAAGTTACCGAGCTCAGAAATATGAGTCAATATTTATTTAAAAAAGGGAAAATGTTTGTGGATATGTATATATGTATGTATGTATGTATGTATGTGTGTGGAAAAGTTAAACCGATCTGAATTTTTTTTTCTGTGTTTGAAGAGGGGGTTAGGGCCGATTCAGAACCGGTGTAGTTTGTGAGTTTTGACTGCCCATAAGCCAGCTATAGGACTTGGTATGTACAAAACGGCATATTTTTTGGCGGTATATATCTTCGGTTCAAGAAGAGACAGGAGAACAGTAAATATACCAAATTAATAGCGTTGAGTTAAGCTTTCAAACGGTGTTTAAGCTGTCAGGATCAGACATACACACGGCTCAGTATAGCCGAAAAGCTGAAAAACTAAACTTTGAAAATTTTGGTTTTTCGACAATGACTCAAAATTTCAACCTACGAATTGCGCCAATAACTGAGCGTTTGCAGAAGAACTCTAGACGAATCTAACGGTGTATACCTTATATCCGGGAAAATTCGAATTTTTAGGTTATAGGCTTCACAATTATGATCAAATCTATTTCTTATGGGAAAAACGGTTTTTCAAGCTCAATAATTCCTGTAATAGCTTCAGTTATCATACTTGACCTTAGATGCATAAGATACTACTTGTCAATACGTTTCAAACTCATGTTTAGTGAACAAAATCAGTTAAGCCGTTTAGAAGTTATTAAGCTACAAATGTATAATCCAATTAACAATTATTCCCTAAATGGTTTATGTAGTTGTAGTGGAAACGACGGTGATTTGATCTGGCAACGGGCAATCCGAGTTCATTTACCGGCCATCCCAATATTTTTTTCAATATATTTCGAATAGAAAAAAAATCTAGTGTACATTCGATGGACACTAGATCATTTAGGAGATAATGCGAGAAAGGCGACCATTTATAAAGCTTAGCGTGTAATTGGGAGACATTGCATTCAACTTTATACATTTAATTTATAAATAACTTTGAAAAACTCCTGATACAAGAATAAAAAAACCGTTAAACCCCGTAAAAATGAGTGGCGCATACAATATTGCATCTACAATAGATCTGATATGAATATTACGTGGCGCGAAAATGTATTTTCATTTTGATGCAGAACCAAACTCTAGTTTTATTTTAAAAGATTTTTTCATAATATTTGCTAAATTTGATATAAACGCGCCACAAAAGAGTTTCAAATTTCAAACTGTATCAAACTTACTCTTTTGTGGCACGTTTTACTTCAAATTTAGCAAATAATATGAAAAATATTTTAAAATAAAACTAGAATTTTGTTTTGCATCAAAATGAAAATACATTTTCGCGCCACGTAATATTCATATCAGATCTTTTGTAGCTGGAATATTGTATGTGCCACTCATTTTTAAGGCGTTTGGCGTTTTTTTATTCTTGTTTTAATATTTAGAAGTCTTCCCGTAATGTTGTATATTTTTTTAGTGTGCCCTAAAGATGGTTAGCACCTATTTACAACAGCCTATAATGTTTGAACTACTGGAAAGGAAAAGGCTTCATTTTTGGGATATTGAAAACTCCAGTTCTAAAGAGAAGAAAGAATATCGTAAAAAAGTATTAGGATATGCCCACTTCGTGATTTTATTTTTTACAGTCGCCTCAATAATTACATGTTTCTCCTATGGACTTCAACCGCTATATTTAAGAAAAAAAGTACTGGGAATCAGTACATATATACCACAAAGTATTTCATTTTATGTACTAGCTATATATGAGTTTTATACTTTCTGTGTCGTATGTTTCGGAATTATACCTTTTGATATATCCGTGGTTTACATGCTGTGTCTCATTTCAGTTCAATGGAAGAGTTTAAATATCGAAATCAAAAATATTTTAGATAGTAACATTGATACACTAGAAGATCAACAATTATTTAAAGCAAAAGCTATAAGGTGTGTAGAGCACCACAATTTTTTAAAAAGGTTTGTACATTTTAGTTTACTGTTTTCCTTTATTTGGCTGCATTCAATTTACAATCTGCTTTCAGTATTAATAACCCGAGGGCATTGATAATTCGGCGAAAAAATTTAATAACAGATTTAAAAAATTTAGGTCTGTTTCCAATAAGCAACAAGCTTGAGAAAATTGATATCACATTTTTGAGGATTTATCAATGTTCGAGGATTATTCGAAAGAACATTTTTTTTGCTTTTTTTAAATAAATCTAAACACAAAATTATTTAAAAATTTATAAACATTCTCAATTTCTTTGCAACACGAAAATGCAGCAGCTGCATAATACTATGGTCAAATCTGAGAGGGCAGGAAGAGTCTATACCGGTTTCGGGGGTTGTTTCCCCTTCATCAGTAGTCCCATATCCTCTTCTCTCAGATTCTTCCACGTACCATACGTTAGGCCTTTCCGAATTGCAAAGAAAGAAATGTCACGGATGAACTAGGGCCATCTACCGAAAAACAAAGTAAGTTATCAATCGAAGTAGCACAGAAAACGACAATAAATATCGTATCCATACCACCAGATTGACAACAGGTGAAATACTTTCTTTGGTTACACCTCCTGAGATTTTCAAAATTAATAAATTTCCTCAGCATCCTGTATGATTTCCAGTGATCGTTTTCCGATTTCCAGTGACGATTTTGTCTTAAAAACAATCTGTTTGTTTTATTATTAGAGCCTGTTTTTGAAATTAATTTATTATACAATCTGATAGGACAAATGTTGCTGTCATCGTTTTTCACTAAAAATTTGCTTTTGTGCACATTTTTGATCCGTCTTGGTAGTCCTGTCCCCAGGGGGTACAACGGCCTCCTTTATTCAGATGGACTTAACCAAGTTTTTTATACATTTTCACCCGTACAATACGAATTTTTTGGGCAACAGTTGATCCGGATGTCGATAAGATTGTTATAGACAAAGAACTTGAGGAATTACATAACATCGATTTCTCTCAAAACAAAGCATCTTTTTGTATTTTTTGTGTCATTCTAAGCAAAAAATGTTCTGACAAGTTTTTTCGTAGGATGCATAGTTTTCGAGATAAACGCGGTTGAACTTTTGAACCCGAAAAACTTTTGATTAAAAAATAAAATGGCAATTCTGCTTACCGTATTTGAAAGTTCAAGTCAAATTTTATCGGTTTTGATTATTTGTATTGCTAGAAATTTATTATTTTATTGTTAAACAAAGCTATAAACACTTAACACTAGAAGCACCAGAGCGGTCATTTTGACTGCTTTCTAATTTTGACCCTCTGTATTACTTATTCCTAGTTGTTTTAGAAAGTTGATAATTTAGGACTTTTCCTAGATCTATTTGAGGATTATAATTCCTCCTTTACAGGTACTTAGTGTAATTACTTTTTGAGATGTGTTAATATATACATAGAAGCACCGGGCGGTCATTTTGACTGCTTTCCATTTTTGACCCTCTGTATTACTACTTATCCACAGTTATTGTAAAAACTTAATAATTTATGACTTTGCTATATCTATTTAAGGATTACATTCACAGGTAGGTATTTAGTGGAACTAATTACTTTTTGAATATGTTGATGTCTACCTATTGTGCGTCCCACCTTGACTTTACAGTACAGGTTCATATGACCAACAGTGATGCCAAATTTTATCAGAAACAGGTTTTAAGCAATCATACTTTTTTCTATAGGATAACTATTCATAACTCAGGAATTAATATTATTGACATTTTGTGACCTACTTTTCTCTAAAGTTGAGAGTTTTTGACATATTTTTGAGCGATTAAAAATTTAAATGATTAATTACCTATTTGCCAATATAAAAGCCACAATTGTGGCTTATTTCCCATATAAATAATTAATCATAAAAATGACACAAGGAAATAGCTTCAGAACAACATTAAAAATTTAAAAATTGCGAAATCGGCCATTTTTAACATTCAAAAACTATGTGAAAAGCTTAAAACTTGATGAAATCCCGAAGAGATTTTTGCAATAAAGTATTCAAAACTCCTTTCTTTTTTAATTTCTATTCACGCGTGCGCGACACTATTTTCCACCGTTGCATGTGTACACAGCATGGTGAAAATGAAAGGAATAAATTCGTTATTTCGTAAACCGGCGACTTTAAGGAAAAAACCCGAGACAAGTCGATTTTTCAACGTAGAATGAAGTAAACACTTCTGTTGTATGTAGGTATATAATTTATTAAAAAATTCTTAAAATTTATCCACAAGGGAGTGGAAGTACAACAAAACGTTTTCGGTCAAACTGACCATCCTCAGTGTAAACCTGGAAATAAGTGAACCACTTAGATTGAAATGCAAAAGGGTGAAATTTTGACAGTTAAAAAAAGAAAATGTGGTTACTTACGTCCAGTGTACAAGTAATTGAAACTAGCCACTTGAATAGGTGTAAAACCTCAAAATAACATTATTGCTACATTATGAGCTGCGTGGTAATCGACAATAAGTCGATGTCTTAAGATTAAAAATATATCACATGTGGATGTATGTCATCCTTGCTCGGAATTTACACAAGGTTGTGATCAGGTGAGAGGTTAACAACCAACTGCATAGGGATTACGAACACTCGATACGAATCGTATCCGCCATGTTTTCCCATAAGGCGCTACAGTAAAACATGGCGGATACGATGCGTATCGAGTGTACGTAATCCGGGCCCAGATTAGACAGATTGGTGCCTGAAAATTCATGAGAAGTTGTCAAAGAAGATAGGTGGATTTCTCAAATGTCAACCGGAAAATTTGACAGAGTGAATTAATATTTAACTTAATTATTAAATTGGGAATATGCCACTATTAAAAATGTTTGTTATGAATTCTAAGTTGTAAATAAAGGTTAATAAGCTGTAATAATATATTCATTAATGCACCGAAAACAAAGGCAAAATTCTACTCATATGCTGTGACGTCATAGACTGTTTGTCAACTGTATAGGACTAAGAATAAATATATATATTTGAGTAAAGTTATAATGAATGAATATTATTGAAAATTATATAGAAAAATTTTTTATATAGAAAATTTTTTTAAATATGACATCTTAATAGAGTAGCAGCTGTAGAGTTGGAAGAAATGCTAATAGGGAATGGTCGGTTGCATATGTTTCAGGGAACCAACGAATATAATGAGGAAATACCAATCTATAGATCTGTAATGTAAATTATTGGAGGTAGTAAAGGAAATGGTATTAAATGAGGAAGTGGAATTGAAAAAACCTATGTACATATTTTGATCAAGAAATTTTTTTAAAAATTTTTGTTATGACTGAATATAAAAAGTTTGTCGCATATAGAACTATTGAAATTCTAAATGTAGAAAAATTATTAAAACGGGTGATAAGTAGAGACTGGAAAATATGCACTAAAAAATGTCTAAAATATGCATGCAATATGCATTTTAAAACAAGCTGAATATGCACAATTAACATGCAAATATGCATTTATATATGCACTTATTTTTATATGAATAATTTTATGGTTTACGTTAAATACATAAATAAATAAAAAATAATAAAAATAAATAAATAGGTTTGAATTTAAACCAAATTGTATTATTATTTCTTAATATATTTTTTTAACTTCAGGTTTTGTGACAAATAAAACGGCAAAATATTTTATTTTGACCACAAGATAAATAAGAGTACAATAAAATAAATGTACATATTTTTATTGTTACAATATTGATTCATATTTTCTAAACTAATATTATAAAAAGAGTACAATAAAACAAATTTACATATTTTTATTGTTACAATAAATAATCATATATTGATTCATATTTTCTAAACTAATATTATGTCTTCTATCTGTTAATATTTGTTTATAGGCAGAAAAAGATCTCTCAACGTCACAAGATGTAATTGGGGCATATTTAAACTTTGCTATTAGAGACGGATCCATATTAATATTTTCATCGAAGTTTCCAAAATTGATTATATTATTTATTGAACGCAATAAAGTGAAACCCTCATTTTTGTTTAAAACGTCATCAAGTTTATCTTTAATTTTTACTCCAATTTCCCCATTCAGATTTGTTATTTTCTGTTTAACCGAATCAACAATAGACATACTATTGTGAAGACATAAATTTTGAGCCTCTAATTTTGTAATTGAACTTTCAATGATATCGAAATTCGATTTTATATACAACAATTGATTTTTAATAGACTTTTCTTTAAAAATATTTTGACAGTTATCAATAGCGGTACAAGTCGGATCAAAACTTGAAATAACGCTTTTGATGTCGTCGTAGTGTTCAGATAAAAATATAGCACTTTTAAGCCAAGTTCCCCATCTGGTTAATACTGGTTCTGGTGGTAAAGGAATATCGGGAAGCATCTCCCTATATACCTGTACACGTAGTGGTGCTTTCAGAAATACTTTTTTTACATTATTTATTAAGGTGTTTACATTGGGAAATTCAATTCTAACTTTCTCTGCAACTCTGTTTAGGCCGTGCGCCAAACATGTACAGTGAATTAAATTAGGGAAAAAGATTTTAAGATTGGATGCAGCTTTCATCATATATGAGGCGGCATCACTAAGCATTAATAATATTTTTTCAAATGGTACTTGATCAGGTAAAAAAAAATTTGTTAGGGATTCGTTAACAAATCTAGCTATTGTAGCATAGTTTGTTTTTTCCAAACATTTTACACTAATTAAGTATGAGTTTTTAAAATCGCCAGAGTCGTTAAGAACTCCAACAATTAGATTCGCAATTTGTCGACCCTTTGTATCCGTTGTTTCGTCGACGGAAATCCAAAGATAATCGGCTTTTAACTGATTTTTAATACTCGTCATCACATCTTTGTAACATGCACTGACATATTTTTTCCGAAGAGTTGAAGAACTTGGTATTTGAGCTGGTTTATCTTTAATCTTGCAATAAGTTTTTAAAAAGTTTTGACACGATTTATGTTCTAACTTGTGCAGAGGGATATTGCAGTTCAAAAAAAAATGGCATAAATCCTTTGCAAAGGTTTCTTGCCCAACTGACGTATTCTGAATCTGCAAACTGTTCTGTAGAATCTGCTGGCGAGGTTTATTATCATTTTTTGATAGCTTAGTTTGGTGAAGTGAAGTTTTTATGTGTTGAACTACTTGGAATTTCTTTTGACATGGAATCTGGAATATAATGATAATGATGTTTTAGATGTTTTCGTAAATAGATACCTACATTAAAATGATCAAACTTTTTAAACCTCCCCCAATTTTTTTTTATTTCTCAAAGTGAAATTGAAATCGTCAAACAATAAAGTACAGTCAGTGTACCGTAGTATACAGGGTGGGCCACTCTCAACACCTCGCTCTGTATAAGCCAAACCGTTGCGAACTTTAAAAAACAGTTTTTGAAGAAATGGGACGGTTTGTCATTTTAGAATAGACAGACACATAGATGTGCAAAGAAGTTTGATAAGTTTAAAAATCTATTGAAGTGGAGAACTTACCTTTTTATCACAAATGGTGCAAAACATACTTTCACTGTCGATAACTTTTAGATGATTGTTACTTCCAATCCAACTTCTGAGAAGACTTGATTTTTCCCTTGCTACTTTAGGCATTTTCACAATAATAATAAAATGATTTTTTTACACAGTATAGTCAATAACTTGCAATCACAAAAGTTGAATAATCGGCGATTGATTTAAGACTAACCATTCATAAAATAAAATAATCTATCCTACCCTTAAAACAGTGTTGCCAACTCGACCAATATAGTATTTGCCAAACCTCACAAGAATGATGGAATGATCAGTTCAACAGTAGGTATTCCATTATCAACTAATAAAAAATCCCTATAGCAAGCATAACCCAGTACAGATAAATTATTTGTTTTAAAAAATGCTGAAACATGATCCTGTAGTTAATAGTAATCTCATGGTCCACAGACATAAGTACTAATATAAACATTATTGAAGGCGAAGGGATTTGCTGATGTAGGTGTGTATGTGTGAATGGTTAAACATTTTTTGTTAGGAATCAGATTTGACTCACTGATATCAGTTTCAAGTTCCTGTGAGAGAGTTCCTAAGTTGTTTTAGTAATTGTAAGGCCAACATAAAAATTTGTTCTGAATTAGAAGATTTTCGATTTTTACTAAATAATTTTTATATTATTTAATATGCTAGAAAATATGCTATATGCTAAACAAGAAATAAATAAGCTAAACAACACAAAAATATGCCAAATCTAGCATAAAATAAGCTAAATTGGCAACGCTGCCTTAAAATTTCGTTTTGGTTGGTTTTCCCAGAATAATTCATAGTTGGCCGACACCAGCAGAAGTACAGGTAATATTTGTAATGTTATTCAAAATATAATCGGTATTTACTTAGGTAATTTGTAAATTCTGAGAAGTCTATAAATCTTAAATATCCGGATAATGATACCTGCAGCTATAAATAACGCCCATTATGTTTATGGGTACAACAACAAAGGAGCTTAACAGCAAAATATTTACTTTCACATTTTATTTTAATGGATGTTGATGTTACTAATATATACCTTATTTTTAAATGGGGTAGAGTAAATTCCCATCAAAATATGCATTTATATGCTCTTAAATCTCCAAATATGCAAGGCATATGCATTTATGAAAAACATGAGAAATATGCAGCATATATATGCATATGCATTTTGCATATAATCCAGTCTTTAGTGATAAGGTAAGTTGCCTATGTTCAGTGGACAAATAAATGAAATATAATTACTGTTTTGAAAATAAAGTGTGTGAATTGTTAAATGGATAAAGACTGATATTAAATTAGGAAAATTGCGCTGAAAGAAATGTACATGTTTTGATCAAAGAAAAAAAAATTAATTTAGATTGTAAGCTCTAAATGTAAAAAGAATATGTCACATATATAACTATTGAAATTCTAGATTGAATATTGTATTGACCAAAGTTGATATTAAGTAAATTTATTAAATGCTGATAGCTGAGATTTATTTTTTAATTTTAATCTAAATGAAAAAATAGAGTGAATCAATTAAAAATTTTGGAAATGCAACAAAAATTTTTTTTTTGCCAATGTTACAAAATACTACTTTGCAGTAGTATTTGTAGAACTAGAATGCTAAGGTGAAATGAGTGAGTGGGTGAGGAACTGATAATAGAAGTATGGGGAGACAGAGGCAAACTAAATAGAATTGGCTAGCAATAAATGCAAGAGAACGACTTGACACTCAAGGATGGGTACGGCTCGTTTGCATGCCTGTCGAAGAACAGTAGCTTAAACTAAAGAGGGATGATGACTAGAAATTTTTTTTTTTTTTTGGTTATTGTCTATATTAGAATGTCATATCTGAAAAGATCAAGGGTTCCATGGTGTGATTTTGATATAATGAGAAAATGATTATGTTAAGTGAAAATAACTAGAGAATGAGATGAAAGAAATAGAGTCTTGCCTGGAGCACAGAGTGAAAGAAACTGAAAGATACAAAAGAATATTTGATTGGGTATATTGTTTGGGTTTTTGTTTATTTTAGGTTTATAGTGGTATGTATAGGAAAGAAGGCCAATGTGAAGTTGGATAAAATATAGAATTATGGAAATAATTGTCTATGAATTGGGGTGAAATCACGGTTAAGAGAAAGTTGACGGTTAACACAGTTTGGACTTGTCCTTGCGTCCCTGACAATCTCTAAATCCTCATATAGATCTAAACGAAGGGCATTCTTATCTTGGATGTTATGAATCAAAGTCACACCATCTGGGATGTTAAGGTGGTGTTTGTTGACTTTGAGATGGTGAGAGAAAGCTGATGTATTGTCACGTTTAGTGTGTTCAGCTGTTCTAGTAGATAGTGATCTATAGGTTCTTCCTACATAAGAGGCATCACAATCAGAACAAGATAATCTATAAACACCACTACGATTCATAAAGTTGATTGGATCTTTAGTGTTAGATAATGTTTTGTTGAGAGTGTTATTGACTTTGAATGATATGTGGACATTGTCCGAAGAACAGAGAATGTGTTTGATCTTCTCAGATATGACAGAATTATGAAAAGGTAGGGACCTATAGATTGGTGTGATGACTGGGTTTGAATTGTAAGCTAGTTGCTGAAGGCGATTGGATTCTCTTTTCCGGATGAGCTTGTCGATTATATTAGGGTTGTAATCGTTGTTGACTGCTATTTGTTTGATTATATTAAGTTCCTTGTTAAATTCAGCTGTAGATAGAGGCAGTGTATGTAGTCTGTGGATGAAACTCCTAAAAGCAGAATATTTTTGAGACAATGGGTGATTGGATGAAGAATGGATAACATGATCAGTTTGAGTAGGCTTGCGGTAAATACCAAAGTTGAACTGGTTGTTGAGTCTGGTAATAGAAAATTCTAGAAAGTTAATGGCATTAGATGCCATTCAAATTCAAACCCAGTCATCACACCAATCTATAGGTCCCTACCTTTTCATAATTCTGTCATATCTGAGAAGATCAAACACATTCTCTGTTCTTCGGACAATGTCCACATATCATTCAAAGTCAATAACACTCTCAACAAAACATTATCTAACACTAAAGATCCAATCAACTTTATGAATCGTAGTGGTGTTTATAGATTATCTTGTTCTGATTGTGATGCCTCTTATGTAGGAAGAACCTATAGATCACTATCTACTAGAACAGCTCAACACACTAAACGTGACAATACATCAGCTTTCTCTCACCATCTCAAAGTCAACAAACACCACCTTAACATCCCAGATGGTGTGACTTTGATTCATAACATCCAAGATAAGAATGCCCTTCGTTTAGATCTATATGAGGATTTAGAGATTGTCAGGGACGCAAGGACAAGTCCAAACTGTGTTAACCGTCAACTTTCTCTTAACCGTGATTTCACCCCAATTCATAGACAATTATTTCCATAATTCTATATTTTATCCACCTTCACATTGGCCTTATTTCCTATACATACCACTACAAACCTAAAATAAACAAAAACCCAAACAATATACCCAATCAAATATTCTTTTGTATCTTTCAGTTTCTTTCACTCTGTGCTCCAGGCAAGACTCTATTTCTTTCATCTCATTCTCTAATTATTTTCACTTAACATAATCATTTTCTCATTATATCAAAATCACACCATGGAACCCTTGATCTTTTCAGATATGACATTCTAATATAGACAATAACCAAAAAAAAAAAAAAAATTTTTGTTGCATTTCCAAAAATTTTTAATTGATTCACTCTATTTTTTCATTTAGATTAAAATTAAAAAATAAATCTCAGCTATCAGCATTTAATAAATTTACTTAATATCAACTTTGGTCAATACAATATTCAATCTAGAATTTCAATAGTTTAATATATGTGACATATTCTTTTTACATTTAGAGCTTACAATCTAAATTAATTTTTTTTTTCTTTGATCAAAACATGTACATTTCTTTCAGCGCAATTTTCCTAATTTAATATCAGTCTTTATCCATTTAACAATTCACACAATTTATTTTCAAAACAGTAATTATATTTCATTTATTTGTCCACTGAACATAGGCAACTTACCTTATCACCCGTTTTAATAATTTTTCTACATTTAGAATTTCAATAGTTCTATATGCGACAAACTTTTTATATTCAGTCATAACAAAAATTTTTAAAAAAATTTCTTGATCAAAATATGTACATAGGTTTTTTCAATTCCACTTCCTCATTTAATACCATTTCCTTTAATACCTCCAATAATTTACATTACAGATCTATAGATTGGTATTTCCTCATTATATTCGTTGGTTCCCTGAAACATATGCAACCGACCATTCCCTATTAGCATTTCTTCCAACTCTACAGCTGCTAATCTATTAAGATGTCATATTTAAAAAAATTTTCTATATAAAAGAATTTTTCTATATAATTTTCAATAATATTCATTCATTATAACTTTACTCAAATATATACACTGTGTCCGTAAAGTATGGAACAAATTCTTTTTTAGCTAAACAGAGCATTTTAAGAAATAATCCTGAAACACGTCGATTTTTGATTTTAATTTACCGTATTTTAAAACAATATTCTAATATACAGGGTGAATTACTTTCGAGTAATGACGTCACCGTCATTTTTTTTAAATGGAACACCCCCATTTTGTCTCAATTTTCGGATTACTCTAGCTGAGCTGATTCCAAAAATGTATCACATGTTGATTCAAATTGGTACAGGGTGGACAAAAATACAATAGATTTGTGTGTGTTCATACAGTAACGCGTTAGTTAACCCAGATATGCCCATTATGTCTACTTGTGATTTTAATTATTTTTTTTCTTATAATTGTTTAATTTAGGGTAAACTAAAATATATTAGACGAAAATAATATTTATTTTTTTGATAAATATACAAAATTTTGGGCGTCCTATATGTAGGACGATGGGCACTTAAGGGTACCTACATTAACTATACACTTTTTGTATGGTATACCAAAAAACATTTGACGTGGAGTCCTTTGTCGCATTTTGAACATCTGGTGGTTGTTTTTTCATGGCAATGTGCACAGCGTGTTTGCTTATTTTGAGGAATTACCAAATGATCCATACGATCAAACCTAATGTCTAAACCTTCGGTAGATGACTTATGACCTTTCGAATGTGTTTCTTTTTTTTTATTTTGTAATAATAGCGTAGTGGCTACTCGTCTTCGGAACCTTAACTGATCAAGGTCCCCACCTCTTTGTCTATGCAACTGCCAAGCATTTTGCAGAGCTACATCAATACAGTGTGCCACTAGCGGGAAATACCATTTCTTACTCCTCAGTGAAATTCTATAAAGGCTCAAATTTTGGTCACATCTGTCTACTCCGCCCATGTTTGCATTGTACAAGTTTATCAGATGTGGCTGCGACACCTAAAATATTATAAAATGTCATGAAACTAAGCATGTTGTTGAAAATAAAAAAATAAATGCGTTTGTAAAAATAATCTAAAAAACTATAACTTACCTGAATATTTGTCCGTTCTTTTCGTGAAAATCTTTTCACCCTATGCAGGGGGTTTACGCCTACTGCATTTGAGCACAGGGTGACAATGCTGTTGTCATGCCACTTCACGACAATAATGTTCTGGTTTTCTGTTTTTTTGAAATCGAAAACGCCTCGAGCTTCCTTTTTTATTTCTTTTGAGTTTGTCAGTATCCCATTAGATATGCGATTTTCACGTATTGTTCCGGTAGCGTTAAAATTTTTCTCCGATAGCAATTCTAACAAAGATAACGTGGAAAAGAAATTATCAAAAAATAGGTGCATCCGTTTATTAGGCCACCTAGTTCTTAAAACGTCAGCATACTCCAAAACAACAGATGGCCCTACTCCATAATCAATATACTTTTCGCTAATATTTGTGGTAGCACCTTGGTAGGGTTCCATCCAATTTACGTAGCCTAATCTACTTGCTCCTACCCAAAGTTTGTAGCCATAGCGAATTGGCTTATTGTGAATAAATTGTTTGCAGCCATGGCGGCCGTAATATGGTACCATGGCTTCGTCAACACAGTGCATTTCCTCACATTTACCAAATTTCAAAAATGCAGCATTGAGGTGATCGAACAATGGCCTAACTTTAGCAAATTTGTCGGATGTATTTATAGTGACGTTGTCAGTTTGGTGAAAGTGAGATAAAATATATTCAAATTTATTTCTTGACAAAGCTTCAGAAACCAGTACATTGTGACTGTCTCTTTCGTTTTCCCAGAACATTCTCCGCCTCGGAACTGGCACATATCCACTGAGTAATAACACTCCAATGAATGCTTTTATCTCATGTTTTTCTATTTTCAGGCAATGATTTTGTTGCCCTGCATATCGATTTGATTCGACAACTATTAGTTCCAATATTTTGTCATCAAAAAATAAAGAAAACATATCTAAAGGGGTTTGCAGAGGCATTTCTTCTTCATCGTTACTAAATTCTTCACCATCATACACCAAATCTTCGGTTTCCCATTTATAAATCTTTTTTCTCTTTATTGTTTTTGTTCTCTTTGATGGCGTTTCATATTCTTCCACTGATGGGGCATTTTTGTCATCTTTTAGATTTGAGGAATTAGAGGAAATGTTTTGCCTTGTATTATATTTATGAAAATTTATTTCAGCAGGCGCTCTAAGCTGCTTAGCAGGTAGATTATTTATCGTAAGCGTGTCTTCGTCACCAGAATCTTCATCAGTTTGAGAATCCGTGGCATTTTCGGGCGGAGAAATAGTCAATGACTCAACGTGCTCTATCATATCTTCCTCCTCCTCCAGCATAGCCAGTGCATCATTTAAAGAAAAACCCCTGAAAGTGTAAATATACATGACATATGCTAAAATATTGATATATTTTGTATAAAAGCATGTAATTTACGCAAAAATAAAGTTATGTATGTAGTACTGTTATGTGCCCAACGTCCTACATGTAGGACGCTGTGGAAAAGAGGTTAAAAAATATATTATAACATATTTGTACATTACTGTTGATCCTATATTGCTAAATATACTTCTTTTTACGTTAAAATGCACATATTAAAATATTATTTATATAGTTTTAAAAATACAAATTTTGCTTACTTTGCGAACGAAACACCATACTCCGCCATTTTCAAATTTACACAATTTTTGATGTTAACTACACAAATATTATGGTGTAACTAAACAGTCGTTTTATATTTTATTACATCGGGTGGTTCCTAGAGATCGATTACCTGTTGTCAGCATTTAGTTACTGGTCAAGAATGAGACAGGATCGGACTTGCTTCAGGCGTTCTATATGTAGGACGTTGGGCATATCTGGGTTAAATTAACAATATTTTCAAAAATACTTATTTTATTTTTGATATTTTAATTATATTTTAATTTTAATTAATTTTTGATATTGTTTAGTTGAATATTTTAATTTAATATCAAAAATTAATTAAACTTTAATAATATGAGCATACACAAAACTATTGTATTTTTGTCCACCCTGTACCAATTTGAATCAATATGTGATAAATTTTTGGAATCAGCTCAGCTAGAGTAATCCGAAAATTGAGACAAAATGGGGGTGTTCCATTTAAAAAAAATGGCGGTGACGTCATTACTCGAAAGTAATTCACCCTGTATATTAGAATATTATTTTAAAACACCGTAAATTAAAATCAAAAATCGACGTGTTTCAGGATTATTTCTTAAACTGCTCTGTTTAGCTAAAAAAGAATTTGTTCCATACTTTACGGACACAGTGTATATTTATTCTTAGTCCTATACAGTTGACAAACAGTCTATGACGTCACAGCATATGAGTAGAATTTTGCCTTTGTTTTCGGTGCATTAATGAATATATTATTACAGCTTATTAACCTTTATTTACAACTTGGAATGCATAACAAACATTTTTAATAGTGGCATATTCCCAATTTAATAATTAAGTTAAATATTAATTCACTCTGTCAAATTTTCCGGTTGACATTTGAGAAATCCACCTATCTTCTTTGACATCTTGTCATGAATTTTCAGGCACCAATCTGTCTAATCAGTTGGTTGTTAACCTCTCACCTGATCACAACCTTGTGTAAATTCCGAGCAAGGATGACATACATCCACATGTGATATATTTTTAATCTTAAGACATCGACTTATTGTCGATTACTACACAGCTCATAATGTAGCAATAATGTTATTTTGAGGTTTTACACCTATTCAAGTGGCTAGTTTCAATTACTTGTACACTGGACGTAAGTAGCCACATTTTCTTTTTTTAACTGTCAAAATTTCACCCTTTTGCATTTCAATCTAAGTGGTTCACTTATTTCCAGGTTTACACTGAGGATGGTCAGTTTGACCGAAAACGTTTTGTTGTACTTCCACTCCCTTGTGGATAAATTTTAATAATTTTTTAATAAATTATATACCTACATACAACAGAAGTGTTTACTTCATTCTACGTTGTCTTAACAAAGGTATACAGCCAACTACAGGGTTTACCCTTTTAAAGTTTTAATTAATGACGATATGGTCTACTTGGCTCTTAAGTACTTGCGGCTAGCTACAAAGAGGAACAACACTAAATTGGATATATGGTTCATATCTCAATGCCTTAATCACAAAGTTATTCCAAATTTTTGCAGAGTAAAAACATCAAAAAATATACCTCCAAACATCAGGAGCTCACTACAAGTTAAATTAATGAAGAAGGAGATATGTAACCACTATGGAAAATTAAACTACCTCAACTGTCAACTTAAGGTAATGTATGATTCTTTGCTCGAAATAATAGGTTTTATCAATATTAATAACTTTATGTCAGATGTTCTGGATAAGGTGGAGATTTCTAATTCAATTAAATTCAATAGATTTAATAACAAATTAATTAAACTTATTCAAGCCAAAACTTTGCTCGATCAAGCTTCGGATGTCAGAGATGTCAGAAAGTTTTCAGATTTCAAATTCCATCCCCGTATAAAGAACCTCACCAACCTTAATTTTTCCAAAGACAAAGTACAATTGCTCAACTATGGTCTTAAACACTCAGTCCCCAAAGACTTATCAATCAAAGACATAGAGAACCTTTCTATCGAGACAGGCATAGTTATCCAAAATCTCTCCGTAACCCTTTCAGACAGAACATCTATCAGAAACTCTTGTTACCGCTTTCTCAACAAATTTAAAACTAAAATTGATTCTTCTAATAACTCTTCTTTCTCACATAGTCTTTCTTCCAAAAAAGCCAACTCTTTTCTTAAGTCATTAAAATCAATCAAACAAAAAATTACAAACCATCAATTAATTTTCAGTAAAGCAGACAAAGGTAACTGTCTTGTCATCCTTGAACGTGACTTATATAACAACAAAGTCACATCTTTCTTAGAGAGCAATCATTTTATTTCCATAGCAGTAGATCCTACAAAAAGGTTTATCACTAAACTTAAAGACAACATCAAACAATTTTCTGATTTTTTCACTGAATTTGATGCTCCATACAGCAAAATTCCTAGCAACCCTTTAGTTCCAAGGTTGTACGGTTTGCCAAAAATACACAAAGTTGACATTCCTATACGCCCCGTTGTTAGCTTCATTAATACTCCAGTTTCTATTTTATCTAAATTCCTATTAAAAACAATAAAAAACTTAATCAACTTCACTCCTCAATTTTCAGTATCTAACACTTACCAATTGGTTGAAAAACTTCAACTCATCAATCTGAATCCTAACATTACTATGCTTTCTTTTGATGTTAGCAACCTATTTACTTCAGTACCCAAAAATGAAACAATTAGTCTGGTAAAAACTCTCCTAATCAATAAGGTTATTCAGCCCCATATCATTTCTTCGATAATAGATATTCTACAAATTTGTCTATCACAAGGTTCTTCATTTTTAACAATAATTTCTATAAACAACCAGACGGTTTATCAATGGGTAGTTGCTTATCCCCCTTTCTAGCTGATGTTTTTATGGATCATTTAGAATCCAATTATATCATGAAAAATCCTGAAGTTCTACATTGGTTCCGTTACGTAGATGATTGTCTCGTTTTTGTGGATGGTCAGCAAGACTCAGATAATCACCTTTTATTCAAAATCAATCAAATCCATCCCAATATCAAATTTACTATGGAACTAGAATCTAATGCCATTAACTTTCTAGACCTTTCTATTACCAGACTCAACAACCAGTTCAACTTTGGTATTTACCGCAAGCCTACTCAAACTGATCATGTTATCCATTCTTCATCCAACCACCCATTGTCTCAAAAATATTCTGCTTTTAGGAGTTTCATCCACAGACTACATACACTGCCTCTATCTACAGCTGAATTTAACAAGGAACTTAATATAATCAAACAAATAGCAGTCAACAACGATTACAACCCTAATATAATCGACAAGCTCATCCGGAAAAGAGAATCCAATCGCCTTCAGCAACTAGCTTACAATTCAAACCCAGTCATCACACCAATCTATAGGTCCCTACCTTTTCATAATTCTGTCATATCTGAGAAGATCAAACACATTCTCTGTTCTTCGGACAATGTCCACATATCATTCAAAGTCAATAACACTCTCAACAAAACATTATCTAACACTAAAGATCCAATCAACTTTATGAATCGTAGTGGTGTTTATAGATTATCTTGTTCTGATTGTGATGCCTCTTATGTAGAAAGAACCTATAGATCACTATCTACTAGAACAGCTGAACACACTAAACGTGACAATACATCAGCTTTCTCTCACCATCTCAAAGTCAACAAACACCACCTTAACATCCCAGATGGTGTGACTTTGATTCATAACATCCAAGATAAGAATAACCTTCGTTTAGATCTATATGAGGATTTAGAGATTGTCAGGGACGCAAGGACAAGTCCAAACTGTGTTAACCGTCAACTTTCTCTTAACCGTGATTTCACCCCAATTCATAGACAATTATTTCCATAATTCTATATTTTATCCACCTTCACATTGGCCTTCTTTCCTATACATACCACTACAAACCTAAAATAAACAAAAACCCAAACAATATACCCAATCAAATATTCTTTTGTATCTTTCAGTTTCTTTCACTCTGTGCTCCAGGCAAGACTCTATTTCTTTCATCTCATTCTCTAATTATTTTCACTTAACATAATCATTTTCTCATTATATCAAAATCACACCATGGAACCCTTGATCTTTTCAGATATGACTTTCTAATATAGACAATAACAAAAAAAAAAAATTTTGTTGCATTTCCAAAATTTTTAATTGATTCACTCTATTTTTTCATTTAGATTAAAATTAAAAAATAAATCTGAGCTATCAGCATTTAATAAATTTACTTAATATCAACTTTGGTCAATACAATATTCAATCTAGAATTTCAATAGTTTAATACATGTGACATATTCTTTTTACATTTAGAGCTTACAATCTAAATTAATTTTTTTTTTCTTTGATCAAAACATGTACATTTCTTTCAGCGCAATTTTCCTAATTTAATATCAGTCTTTATCCATTTAACAATTCACACAATTTATTTTCAAAACAGTAATTATATTTCATTTATTTGTCCACTGAACATAGGCAACTTACCTTATCACCCGTTTTAATAATTTTTCTACATTTAGAATTTCAATAGTTCTATATGCGACAAACTTTTTATATTCAGTCATAACAAAAATTTTTAAAAAAATTTCTTGATCAAAATATGTACATAGGTTTTTTCAATTCCACTTCCTCATTTAACCTTCGAGTGGTTACGTACGGTCCCTGACACCGACGTAGCGGATTTTTCGCGGTAAAACTCAAATGCGCATATTTTTTTGTCCCCGCGGCCAGGTAGCTTTCAAATTCTCATCACACTATTTAGTCTTGAAAAATCTGTGGCCAAGTGTAGATAGTTCAATATGTTATTTGACCTGACGGTGTGAGAGACCGAGGTTACCATTTGTGATATACCTAACGGTAAGTTTTTGTCGTTTTTGGTGCATAGTCAGTTTAAATAATAGATGTTAATTTTAGGAGTTGTATATGAATATTGATTATGAAAGGGAACAAATCACGTTGCAACAACTTTTTGACGAAATTGTTGCTAATTCCGAACCAGAACCATACAGTGCGGTGCAGTGGAGTGTATAAAAAATGAGGAAACAAACGGACAATAGTTTCAGTTTGTGTTGGACATTTGTTGAATAATTTTTTTTTGTGACATTATAACCCTTTTCGATATGTTTGTTGATACTTTGTATTCAAAAACTTGACATGTTTTTGTAAATTGTTTGTCAATTATGTTACTATCTAAAAGAAGCTACTTTTTTTAATGTGCATTTTTTTCCCGAATATAAATAAATATTGATCATTTCTTACTATATTATTATTTAAATATAGTTATATTAAACATTTAGTCACATCAAAATATTAACACAAAATCACAACCTAAGATATTCATTATTAAAAAAGTCGGTGACGTAGACCGACGTTACCAACTATGTTACAAGAATTCACGTTACCGGCGGAATGTTAATACCATTTCCTTTAATACCTCCAATAATTTACATTATAGATCTATAGATTGGTATTTCCTCATTATATTCGTTGGTTCCCTGAAACATATGCAACCGACCATTCCCTATTAGCATTTCTTCCAACTCTACAGCTGCTACTCTATTAAGATGTCATATTTAAAAAAAATTTCTATATAAAAAAATTTGTCTATATAATTTTCAATAATATTCATTCATTATAACTTTACTCAAATATATATATTTATTCTTAGTCCTATACAGTTGACAAACAGTCTATGACGTCACAGCATATGAGTAGAATTTTGCCTTTGTTTTCGGTGCATTAATGAATATATTATTACAGCTTATTAACCTTTATTTACAACTTAGAATTCATAACAAACATTTTTAATAGTGGCATATTCCCAATTTAATAATTAAGTTAAATATTAATTCACTCTGTCAAATTTTCCGGTTGACATTTGAGAAATCCACCTATCTTCTTTGACATCTTGTCATGAATTTTCAGGCACCAATCTGTCTAATCAGTTGGTTGTTAACCTCTCACCTGATCACAACCTTGTGTAAATTCCGAGCAAGGATGACATACATCCACATGTGATATATTTTTAATCTTAAGACATCGACTTATTGTCGATTACTACACAGCTCATAATGTAGCAATAATGTTATTTTGAGGTTTTACACCTATTCAAGTGGCTAGTTTCAATTACTTGTACACTGGACGTAAGTAACCACATTTTCTTTTTTAACTGTCAAAATTTCACCCTTTTGCATTTCAATCTAAGTGGTTCACTTATTTCCAGGTTTACACTGAGGGTGGTCAGTTTGACCGAAAACGTTTTGTTGTACTTCCACTCCCTTGTGGATAAATTTTAAGAATTTTTTAATAAATTATATACCTACATACAACAGAAGTGTTTACTTCATTCTACGTTGTCTTAACAAAGGTATACAGCCAACTACAGGGTTTACCCTTTTAAAGTTTTAAGTCGATTTTTATTTTTAAGTAAGGTTTATTGTGGCATATATGGTATACTAGTGACGTCATCCGTCTGGGTGTGATGACGTAATCGATGATTTTTTAAATGAGAATCGGGGTCGTGTGGTAGCTCATTTGAAAGGTTCTTCAATTCTCTATTCAGTAATTATACACTTACCTAATCATTTATACAGGGTGTCCAAAAAAATTTTATTAAATCAAATTATTTGACAAAAAAAGAAGTAGAAGGACACCCTGTATAAATGTTTATATTACTGAATAGAGACTTGAAAAACCTTTAAAATGAGCTAGCACATGACCCCTATTCTCATTTAAAAAAAATATCGATTACGTCATCACGCCCAGATGTCACTAGTATACCATATATACCACAATATCATAACTTAAAAATAAAAATCGACCTGTTTCGGTATTTTTCATTAAAGGCCGGTTTACGACATAACGAACTTATTCCTTTCATTTGCACCATACTGTCGGTGGAAAATAGTGTCGCGCACGCTTGATTAGCAATTAAAAAACAAAGCAGTTTTGAATACTGTATTGCAAAACAACTCTTCGGTATTTCATTAATCGATGTTTAAAGAATATCTATCTACCTGGACAACGTTCAAATTTTCAGTTTTTCACATAGTTTTGAGGGTTAAAAATGGCCGATTTCGCAATTTTTTAATTTTTAATCGTCTATATGTCAAAAATTATCAACTTTAGAGAAATGTCACTAAAGACCTTTTCTGTTTGGAATGATCCAAAAAACCTAAAAAAACTTTGTTCCATGCAAAAAAAAATAATTTAAGGAAGAAAACAAAAAAAAACGTTTAAAAATTTTTCACCCATTTTTGGTCCTGGCAACATGCAAATTTGTTAAAAGTGGTCCTTTTTGAGTAAGATTGTGCAAAAAATCCGAATCGGAATATTTTTCCTAGCGGATGCGCAGTGATTTTCTGGACTAATTATGTGTATTATAATACCGGGTGTCCACTTATATTTTCCCCCATTTTAACTGCCTATAACTTCTAAACGACTCAAGATAGAAATATGCGGTTTTCGCTGAAATGTTTTATTTTAGTAAAAGTTTTGTCTGAGTTGATTGAATTTTTTATATCGCTTTCAAATACAAAAAAGTGGCGGATTTTGAAAAAAAACGTTTTTGACTTTTTTTTAATGGAACACCCAGTATATTTTTCTTGTAAATTGAAAATAAGATCATTCATCTATCCAGTGATATAAGGTTTTTCAAAATCGGTTTGTCAAACCACTGAGTAATAAATTTTTAAAATGAGAGGTGCAACATGGATATCACATACCTAAATAAAATAATTAAGCAAATTGATATTATGTTATGTGACTTCACATTGCATCTCTCATTTTAAAAATGAATTGCTCAGTCACTTGACATCCGATTTTAAAAAAAATTTTATCGCTGGATAGGTAAATCAACGTTTTTTTCAAGTTTTTGGGTAAATTACTATTTTTTATATCGCTTTTAAATACAAAATGGCGGAATTAAAAAAAAAGTTGTTGACTTTTTTATTAAAACACCCAGTATATTCTTCCGTAACTTGAAAAAATGGTCATTTGCCTATCCAGCGATATAAATTTTTTTAAAATCGGTTATCAAATAACTGAGCAATTAATTTTTAAAATGAGAGATGCAATGTGGAAATCACATAACTAGTCCAGGAACCGAAGCTTTTCACCTCGCAATTTTTACAGAATGGATCGAATTGCATGAAAATTTGAGAATAAGTAGTGAATTGTCCAAGGATCAAAATCTATATGATGCCGAAAGGCGCTTTTATCATGGGGGTGGTTGCCACCCCATCTCGAGGGTGGAAATTTTTTATGATATTTTGACCGCAAAAGTTGATAAAAATATTCATTCAAAGCAAAAAATGTTCTATACATTTTTTTGAGAAAATTAATAGTTTTCGATTTATTCTCTATCGAAAGTGTTTTATATCGAAAAAATCAATGTTTTTCGATAATACTCATTTACGATTCACTCAATTTTTGCCGTAGAAAAATTTTTTTCAAACCAAGTTCTTGAGAATTAAATAACCTAGAATTCCATATTTAAACATTTTTTCCTATCTCTGTTGCTAATCTTTCTATTCTGAAGAAAATGTCATTTTTTACCAAACTACAAAAATTCGTTATTCGCTTTTAACTCCAGTTTTTTAAAAACTAATCATTCTAAGCCAGTCAAACTTCTAGCATCCATTAATAATACATAAATAAAAAAGAATGAATAAGACCAATGACAAGAACATCGCTAACTAACATTATTATGCTTCCAATTGGATTTCTCCTTTTTTTTAATATATTGATTTTTTAACCGTAATTTTTTTATTTTTTATTTTAGAAAGTTTGGTAGAAAACAATTTTGTAGATTTTTACAAGATATAAGCCTATTAATATTAAATCTTTCTAAAGTCCTCAGTCGCAAAAAAATAACTTTGAAAAGGTTGGTAAAGGTGGTTTTTGCATGTTATTACAAGTTTTAATTGTCAATAGCTCACCCAATTTTTGCCGCAGAAAACATTTTTGCAAAACATGTTCTTGGAAATTAAATAGGCTACAATTTCATATTTAAACATTTTTTCTTATCTCTGACGCTAATCTTTCTGTTCTGAAGAAAATGCCATTTTTTTCCAAACTACAAAAATTCGTTATTCTCATTTAACTCCGTTTTTTTTAACTAATCATTTTAAGCCGGTCAAACTTCTAGAACCTATTAGCCATACATAAATAAAGAGGACCAAATAATGTCAATCACCAAATGTAAATTAAAGTGGTGATTAGGAGGTTGCCTCCTATCACTTTTTCGCTGAAAAAAATAGGGACTGACATTCTTTTCATTATAAGTCACTTGATTCTTGAGCTAGAGACTTTTTCTTATTTCAAGAGATAGATATTTTTAAATACTTTAAAGTAGTTTAAACAAGTTACCCTCGAAAAATGCATAGTGTTCTCGTCTTTTGACTTTGAACTAAAATATTTAGCATCTGACGAAGAAGATCTAACATATAATAAAGTGTAGCTCGATTACTATTGGTTTTAAAGAAAATTAAAAAAAACCGTTTTGTTTATTTTTTTAAAAGGTGCATTTTTATTACGTAAACTTTTTTTGATAAAACGAAAACTTTTGGAGTTATTAGCGGAAAACTTATTAAAAACATTGATTTTTTCGATAGAAAACTAACACTTTCGATAGCGAATAAATCGAAAACTATCAATTTTATCAAAAAAAATGTGTAGAACGTTGTTTGCTTAGAATGAATGTTTTTATCTACTTTTGCGGTCAAAATATAATAAAAAATTTCCACCCCCGAGATGGGGTGGCAACCACCCCCATGGTAAAATCGCTTTTCGGTATTATATACATTTTGATCCTTGGACTATCCACTACTTATTCTCAAAGTTTCAAGCAAATGCATCCATTCTGTAAAAATTGCGAGGTTTTGTCCTATTTTAAGCTTCATTACTTGGACTAAACATAATATCATTGCTTATACAGTGGAACCCCGATAAGTTGGCCCCCGATAACCCGGAAGTCCGGCTAACCCGGACCGATTTTCATCAGATAAACATTTTGATTTTCAATATTTTGTATTTTGACAACGACCCGATTTGGGCGTCGGAACGTTAATAAAATTATTTTTCAATTTAATTGTGGCTTCCCATCAAAATAGTTAATTATCAGACACACCTTTCAACAATAAAAATGTATGTAATATAATATTTGAGAGATAATGTGCATGTGTGTAATTTGAACTATACAATAGTAAAAATGACTCATAGCACACGCCGCAGAAACAACAGGCACCTGTCTGTAGTACCTATTCCTTTTTATTTCAAACTGTCTTAGCATTGTTTAGGAAAGACTATTTAAAAAATTCTTTTATAAACAATGGTCTTTAGTTTTCACTGTTCTTAAATAACATAATATCGTTGTGACTGTGACTGTATTTGACCGTGTTTGCTTACGTTTGTGTTTGGTGTTTTTTTAGTAATTTTGATGTGTAGGTACTGTGCATATTTATAAACATATTTCATGTTATTTCAATTCTAACGGAGTTTATCTGTAAGTATACCGTATTTTATTAATTTTTACCATATTCTCCGGCTATCCCGGATTTTCGATAACCCGGATCGGCCGCGGTCCCGATTAATCCGAGTTATCGAGGTTCCACTGTAATGTTATTTAGGTATGTGATATCGACGTTGCACCTCTCAATTTAAAAATTAATTACTGAGTGATTTGACAACCCATTTTGAAAAACTTTATATCGCTGGATAGACGAATGACCTTTCTTTCAATTTACAAATAAATATACTGGGTGTTCCATTAAAAAAAGTCAACAACGTTTTTTTCAAAATTCCGCCATTTTTTTTTTTCGAATTTAAAAGCGATATAAAAAATTCAATCAATTCTGACAAAACTCTCACTAAAACAAAACATGTTAGCGTAAAGCGCATATTTCTATCTTGAACCGTTTAGAAATTATAGGCAGTTAAAATGGGGGAAAATATAAGTGGACACCCGGTATTATTTTTATCACATGTGTGTCGCGTCAGACATGAACGGAGCATACAAGGTGAGGCAGATAACTGGCCTATTAGAAATATCTCGAGGACTAAAGGCAACAGAATCATGAAAATTGGAATAAAGGGGTTGTGAAGGATGATCTATTAAATGAAAATATTTTCATCTCTTTGCAACTTCCGGTTATACCGGAAGTTGCTTATAACTTCGTTTTTTTAAATGGGACACCCTGTATATTTTTACATTTTTGACTCTCTTCGATATCTTCTTTCTTAAAATATGAGGTTTTATAATATTATACAGGGTATTTTAAAAGATAATTACGTTTTTTTTTAATTTCGTAGCAATATTCACACCCTGTAGAATTAGGCTATTGATTATATTCAAAATAAGATAGCTAAAAGGAACTATAACGTTAACGGGGTTTTATTATTTCATATGGTCAATGAACATCTATATATGGAAAAACCGCGGAGTGCTACCATTTAAAGGGGTGCGTTTTTGAGAAATGGGTGAATTAGTCCCTGGGCACAGGTTATATTGGGGTGATTTCTTTGCACTTTTGGTACAAACATATCTACATAAAAATTGTTCCTGGTTAAACTTCCGATCTAAATATCACTTTTTAAAGTCAATGATACTTTTTTTTACAAAAATATATTCAAAAGAAAAAGCACAAAGAAACCCAAAAGAAAGAAATTTTGTTTTTTGTCCCATAACTTTTGTCCACGAGGATATAGGTATAGACATTGCTTTACAGAAAAAAAATCTACATATTTCTTCTTTAAAATGTTGTTTAGTAGAGGTAATTAGGATTTACAGTTTTCGAGATATGATTTTTCAAATTTCGCCACTCACAGGCATTTTGGGCAATTTTCCTTGTTATTTCACAAATATTGTTCTGTAACATTTTTCTACGTAAATTTAGGTATATGCAATGGTACACGTAATAGGAATAGAAATCAATTACCTTTGAAATGGTCTACTGTATAACGTTGTACGACTTTTTTTAAAGAGATTATGGTTTTTCAAGACATTATACTTTTAACGATTTTTTATATAATATAATATAAAAATAAAATAATATTAATGTATAATATATTATATATAATATAATATTATATTATGTATTATATATTATAATAATACTTACCTAATATAAAAAAAAATTATTGTTTACATTTTTACGATTATTATTGAAATTTCTCATTATAACTTTTTTTTCTTGTACATGAATATACTATATGTTGCTCAATAAAGAGGGCTTACTTTCTGTTCTTTAAAATGGTGTATCATCTATATTTAAATATATGTAATTGAAACCGAGTCATGCTTTGATATTTTTTTACCTGTATTATTTAAAATTATTTCTTTTACAAAAATTACATAAACATTAGTCTTATAAAACATCACTTTAGTTAAAATTATTTAAACGTTGACGTTTAAAAAATTTTCAAAATCAAAGTTCGTTTCTTCGTTAGCATTAGCTTCAATATCTTCCTCTGACACCTCAGTTATCTTAGAGTTCCCACAATTAGTACCCATGCATATGCACCTTTTGGAGAATATTGAACAACTAATTCCTATCTTCCTACAACCGCAGTTTTTTGTACATCCTTTGGTACATTTACATGCTATTTTTTCAAGCAAAACTTGTGGTGCAGGAGCTTTGACAGTAAATATTGGAATTAATCCATATTTTGAAGTATTGAAAAATAAGATTCAATCATAACACACAATCACATAAAAAAGTTATAATGAGGAATTTAAAGAATAATCCTAAAATCAAAAATCGTTGCAAGTACTTATTACATTTTGAAAAAGCATATCTTATTCAAAAATAATCCTAGAATATTTTATAATACTCCATTTTGAAATAAACAGAATAAACTTTCTTTTTTATTATATAGGGTGTCCCAAAAGTAGTGGAACGGTCGAATATTTCGCGAACTAAACATCGGATCGAAAAACTGATAAATACGTGTTCAATCATTTTCAAAACTCTATCCAATGACACCAAACACCAACCCCCACTACACCCCCTGGAGGTGGGGTGGGGGGTAACTTTAAAATCTCAAATGGAAACCCCTAGTTTTTCTTGCAGATTTGGATTTGTTGCGTAAAACTAAGCAACTTTTATTCAAGACATTTTTTCGAACTGTGGATAGATGGCGCTATAATTGGGAAAAACGATTTATACTGATACCATAGGTAACTTATAGAAACGGTCTAATATCTCGATAAATACACTTCCAAATGAGAAACCAAAAAACAGGTTTTTAATATTTTTCCAAAACCTATCGATAAACAACAAAAATGACCCTCCAACCCACCCCCTGGAGACGGGGTGGAGGGTAAATTTAAAATCTTAAATAGCAACCCCCACTTTTTATTGCAGATTCGAATTCGTCATGAAAAATTAAGCAACATTTATTCAAAACATTTTTTAAAATTGCTGATAGATGGCGCTAATAAATCGTATTTTTCCAATTAAAGCGCCATCTATCAACAATTCTAAAAAATGTTTCGAATAAATGTTGCTTAATTTTTCATGACAAATCCGAATCTGTAATAAAAAGTGGGGGTTGCTATTTAAGATTTTAAAGTTACCCCCCACCCCACCTCCAAGGGGTGGGTTGGAGGGTGATTTTTAGTGTTATTCGATAGGTTTTCGAAAAGTATTGAAAACTTTTTTTTTGGTTTCTCATTTGGAAGTGTATTTCTCGAGATATTAGACCGCTTCTATAATTTACCTATGGTATCACGATAAATGGTTTTTCTCAATTATAGCGCCATCTATCCACAGTTCGAAAAAATGTCTTGAATAAAAGTTGCTTACTTTTACGTAATGAATCCAAATCTGCAAGAAAAACTAGGGGTTTCTATTTGAGATTTTAAAGTTACCCTCCACCCCACTTCCAGGGGATGTAGCGGGGGTTGGTGTTTGGTGTCATTGGATAGATTTTTGAAAATGATTGAACACTTATTTTTCAGTTTTTCGATCCGATGTTTAGTTCGCGAAATATTCGACCGTTCCACTACTTTTGGGACACCCTGTATAATATATACCTAAATATAGAAAAAAAAGTTATAATGGGAAATTTAAAAAATATTCGTAAAAAATATAAAAACTCGTTAAAAGTATAAAGTCTTGAAAAAGATAACCTCTTTAAAAGTATTCGTACAACTATACAGTAGAACATTTTAAAGATAATTGATTTCTATTCCTCTTACATGTACAATTGCATATGCCTAAAGTTACGTAGAAAAAAGTTACAGAACAATATTTGCAAAATAACAAGGAAAATTGCCCAAAATTGCTGTGTGTGGCGAAGTTTGAAAAATCATATTTCGAAAACTGTAAATCCTAATGACCTCTACTAAACATCATTCTAAAGAAAAAATATGTAAGTTTTTTTCTATGAAGCAATGTCTATACCTATATCCCCGTGGACAAAAGTTATGGGACAAAAAACAAAATTTCTTTCTTTTGGGTTTCTTTGTGCTTTTTCTTTTGAATATATTTTTGTAAAAAAATTATCTTTGACATTAAAAAGTTATATTTAGATAGGAAATTTAACTAGGAATAATTTTTAAGTAGACGTGTTTGTACCAAAAGTGCATAGAACTCACCCTAATGTAACCTGTGCCCAGGGACTAATTCACCCATTTCTCAAAAACGCACCCCTTCAAATGGTAGCACTCCGAGGTTTTTTCATGTATAGAGATTCATTGACCATATGAAATAATAAAACCCCGTTAACGTTGTAGTTTCTTTCTATAATCAATAACCTAAATTGTAATAGTTTGACATTAAAAACTCTGCTTACGTTCAAGTGATTTTTAATAAATATAGTCTACTATTGTTAAGAGTCATTGGTATAGCTAATTTTGAAATTTTAGTATACAGGGTTGGTCGAAACTCGGAATGAATATTTTCTGAGTTTTCTTAAATGGAACAACCTGTATTTTACTATTGTAAGGAAATGATATTTTGTGGTACTTTTTTATTTCTTAAGCATTCCCTATACCTAACTGCTTTAATTTGTGCTTAATTGTTAATCGCACCAACAATCATAACTACGTAGGTATTTTGATAGCTAAACCATTATTGGTAATTTTAAGGATCAGTCTGGATTAATATGTATTTCTTTCTGAAACATTATTTGTTATTGAATATTTTCACGGCCAACCTAATAAAATTTTACGTATTTTTTGTTGCAATTAATGTTTAGCTTGAATCACCAATAACTCACAAATTAAAGCAGTTAGTCATAGGGAATACTAATAAAATGAAAAAGTACCATGAAATATCATTTCATTACAATACTAAAATACAGGGTGTTCCATTTAAGAAAACTCAGAAAATATTCATTCCGAGTTTCGACCAACCCTGTATACTAAAATTTCAAAATTAGACATACTAATGACTCTTAACAATAGTAAACTATATTAAAAATCACTTGAACGTAAGCAGAGTTTTTAATGTCAAGCTTTTACAATTCTACAGGGTGTGAATATTGCTACGAAATTAATAAAAAAAAAAACGTAAATATCACTTAAAATACGCTGTATAATATTACAAAGCCTCATATTTTAAGAAAGAAGATATTGAGGAGAATGCAAAAATGTATACAAAAAAAATGCAGGGTGTCCCATTTAAAAAAACTAACTTATAAGCAACTTCCGGTATAACCGGAAGTTGCAAAGAGATAAAAATATTTTCATTAAATAGTTCATACCTCAAAACCCCTGTATTCCAATTTTCATGATTCTCTTACCTTTAGTTCTCGAGATATTTCTAATAGGCCAGTTATCTGCCTCACCCTATATACAAACATGTTTTTATTAATTTATTTTTCAGATATATTGAAGATTATAACAAGTCGTTATCTCTGGGATTACTAGCATACATAATAATATTTGTTATATCAAATTGTCTCAATTCGTTTATTATTTCATCAGGGTATGTATTATATTAATTATGACTATTGACTGGAAATAATAACTCAAAAATTATTAAAGTGTGCACGCGCTAAATATTAGTTACAGATCAGGAAGTATTTTATAATTCGACCCAAGCCCTGACTTCCAAAGTAAAAGTTTCTCTTCAGCACCAGATTATTCTGTATAGTCTACATATCGCACCTTGAAAACAAAAGTGGTACTATACTGAAAACATCAATTTTTAGTTATAGCGATATCTGCATTACTTTTGACTAAACGCTCCTATTGCAGAGACTCCTGTTCTAATAGCTCGCATAGTTTCTCCTGGAAGTCGCTAGTGTCACTTTTTACTTTTAGGTGTTTTGTCAAAGTGGTAATTTAAAAAGTGGCACTATATCGGTTGCGTGTCGGTTTCCGGCGGATTGTTGAGGGAGAAGCACGTCGTTGTAAGTAAAAAAGTGACATTTTTTCTTTAGTGTCGGTTTTCACGTAAATTTAAAATGTTAAGTTTCATTAAGTGTTATTAATAGTTTGTTTACTTTTACCAAATAAACGATTTTTCTTTTTAATATGAAACAATTTCGTTTTATTTTTCTCTTTTTTTATCATTAAGGTAAATATTAACTTGACTTTTTATTCTAATACTCAGAACTTTTATGTAGAACAAAAGTGGCACTATAAGGAATTTTTTTTAAAGATTTTTTTCTAAATTAGTAGTTACATTATTAACCTGCCTTCTTCAGGAAAAACTAACTGTATTTTAATCAAACTGTTAAATAACATTAATTATAGTATTTAATTCGGTTATTTTAGTTCAACATTCATTACAGAACTGTTCGAAAAACGTTAAACGGTCATACTGAAATATCTAGATTTTGGGATAATCTCACTTTTGTTTTCAAGGTGCGATATACTCCAGTTTAATAAGCTAGAAATAGACCATGTTCGGGACACTCAAAGATCCAGGTAGCTGACTACTGTTTTAGTTATTGTAGACCTATAGGAGGAAAACGTACCTGTTTCTTCCCTAGAGTTCGCGTCCGTTTTTTAATTATTAACAATTTAGTGCAAAAATCGCGATATTTTCGATTTTTTTCACCCCATTCAAAAGATAAACAGTTGACATAAAACTACAAAATTTAATTTTTTAGAACATTGAAAAACCTTCAAGATGCCGATTTTTGAAAGTTACAAAGTTAATTTGTTGCTACGCAAACTGCAAAATAAGTGAAAGTCGTTATTTGTTAATAACTTTTAATAAAATTACTTTAGATTTCACCCAAAGTTGTGTATTGGGGTACTTAACAAACCCTCAAAATTTGAGACCGATCCATTAATTAGTTTAAAATTTATTCTATTTGTTTATCCCAGAGACCTTTATTTTGCAATAACATAAGACAGAAAATAATGAAGATAAGGCAATTCTGCGTATTATGTCAAATGAAAGTAGAAAAGTGATACTATCAAAATGTACTAAAAAAAGATAAAATAATTATCTAATATAGTCAAAAATACTAATGCCAAATTTTTGAAATTTTGTAGTTTAAAAACATTTAGAACAACTTTAAAAGTATTGTTTGTAGAAAAAATCATTGTACATATTCGAAGAGTTGGTATTTTACAGGAATTTTTAAAAATGTTTTTTAGTTGGTGACTATTCGTGGTAAGTGAAGGGGGAGCTCGGAGCCGACAAATGCAAGAGTTAAAAAACTAAAAAAGGCAACTTAAAACTACTATCATTTTCTATGGCTCGGGATCTACTGAATATTTTTTGATCTTTCTGACCGGTAAAAAATACCGGGGATCTGTAGTTACGTGGTAATATTGGGATGTCTGTAGTTAAAGGTTTTAACTTTTGGAATTTCGGAGGATTCTTGTTATTCCCAAAATAAAGTCGTAGAGTGAAGACACAAAATTCGCACCAATTTTTGAGTTTTTATTAAAAAATAGTATATTGTACAACAAGTGTACAAAAAATAGTATATTTGTTGGCACGGGCCGAGGCACGAGGCGAGTGCCGCAAATCAAGCGAGGGAGAAATATGTCATTTTCTCATGTGTTGTGCACTGTACTTTTTCTATTGATGCGGTTTTGCCAAGAGTTCAAACATCCAAATTAAATAATTTAAGTGATTTTAGGTATATTATATACATAAATTGAAATAAAATAATACATATACATGTAGCTATTTAATATTCTTAAAGTTGTTTACATAATATACGTTATTTTTTTAAATTTCTAATTAACAGTTATTTTTAACGAGTCTTGATAGGTAATTCCTGGTAAGGTTTGCTTCAACACATTTTGTTTGATAACATTAATTGTGTTTGTATTGTGCATATTACCATGGAAACGGCAATCATATATGAAACACTGTAAGAGAACCCGCGAAAAAAAATATTTCTCACTACAATGGCCGACTTTTCTCACTGCGTGAGAAATTGTTCGTTTTGAATGTATGTAAGTGGTGAGAGAAGTTGCACATTGTATAGCATCCATAGAAAAATTACTTGGATATTAATTAGCTTCTAGTTACGGAGTAGTTACAGAGTAGTTTATCATTGATTCCTAACAACTAAGTAACATACAAATTTAAATAATTTTAGACCAGAATTACGGGAACTAGTAAGAAGGAGTATTTATCAATGTAATTTGTCAAATCAGTTTATACTCTTATATGCCATACCTGCCCAATTTTTGTCTACAGAGGTAAGCATATTTTTATCACACTCAGCACAAATCGATTCATGCACAGTCATAATTTTTATCGAAGGGAAGCCCAAGCGAGGAATTTTTGCAGTTACTCGAGCACGTCAGATTATCATATGGGGAGAAACCTTGTACCCGGTATTGGTTCTTAATACAGGGGAGTTCGTTAAGGGGGGTCCCAAAAAATCTATCCTTAGATAAACTCGAAATCGTTAGATTAAAAAAAGCTAAGTTAAGTACGTGCAAAACAGTGTATATCTCAAAAATCTGAAGATTTGAGCGGGGTGTAAGCAAATGGGCGATTCACAATGTTTCACAAAAAAGCGAATATTTCGCGAATTTAAGCGAATATTAAAAAAGTGAAACGAACGTAGGATCGAAAAACTAAAAAATACGTGTTTAACATTTTTCAAAAATCTATAGAGTGATACCAAAAACGACCCCCTCACGAAGAGGGGTGGGGGTAAATTTAAAATTTTAAATACGAATCCCGCATGGTGGTTGCAGGGTTGCAACCCCGGTGATACATATATTTATTAACTCACTACGTAATAACAGTAACTAGTTGCTTTTGGATGGTTGTGACCTCGTCGGAAATTTAGCAAAGTCTGTTTCTGAATAATCTTTCTCATACCTTTTCTACGTATACCTAATGTGTATTTGTTTGTTATGATTTCGTATTTTTGTCTAACGCAACCGTCATTTATTCATAACAGTATTTTGTTCCCTTGTAGTTTTTACTACGCGTGACCTAGTTTACATAAATCAATGCCACATACTTAGCATAATTAAAACATTGAATGACTTTAATATTTACTTTAAGACTTTAAAAATTAACCGATATATTATTTACTAATGGATTAAATTATTCCTGTTTTCTGGATGCTAATTTAAATCCTTTACATCCCCATCCCTTACAAGAAAAATTTTCTGAGTGATGTACATTATTTTTTCTCTTCCCTTCCGAAAAAGAAGAAAATGTTTCTCGACATCATCACCAACTGATTACTGTGTTACAAAACAATACAAAATTAGATACCTATTCCCTAT
The DNA here is from genome assembly GCF_917563875.1 of Diabrotica virgifera virgifera. Taxonomy (NCBI): domain Eukaryota; kingdom Metazoa; phylum Arthropoda; class Insecta; order Coleoptera; family Chrysomelidae; genus Diabrotica; species Diabrotica virgifera. Next base: position 191,648,058 of record NC_065450.1, on the reverse strand, counting down.
AACTAGTAACTAAAAACAAAGAAAAGAATTTTCTATATCAATATTGTTCCCGTTTTCATATGTCACTCACTGTGTTCCTGGACTGTAAGCATATATTCTCTTTTTATGTACCTCATTGATATTACCGTTTTCTATCTTAATTTTACAGTTAACGTTATTCACCTCTATTGTTGTGAAAAAACCTACATAAAGACGATAAAACTTACCATTCTCTTCTCTTTTGACCAGGACTAGGTCTCCTATTTTGAAGCGTTGTTGTGGCGTCGCTTTGGAATTATTCTTTTCTTGAGGCTATTTTTTGTGCTTTAGTAAGAAAATCCACAAGGAAGAATTTTCTGTAGCTGGCTGTATACCATTAATTACAAGTAAAATTTAATAAAAAAATTTGGTCTTGGTAAAAGGTATATTATTTTAAAAAGCCCTATAGGGCTACAAACATCGAACAAAACGTTTTCGCTCTAAAAAGAGCATCATCAGTGTTGCAAGAACATGGTGAGCCAACCAAAAAATACGAAGGTCAAAGCCTTTCAAAAATGGACTAAAAGTTACATCAAAATGCTAACATAGCAAATTCCAAAGGATGGATATAATTCCTAAGGATACGGCCCTAGGATAACATATGACTCCCACACGTGGTAAGTGGGTCAAAGGTAACAAATTAGGTCATTATTTTACAAGAGGTGACAGGCAACTCAGTTTTTGATGTGACTTTTAGTCCATTTTTGAAAGGCTTTGACCTTCGTATTTTTTGGTTGGCTCACCATGTTCTTGCAACACTGATGATGCTCTTTTTAGAGCGAAAACGTTTTGTTCGATGTTTGTAGCCCTATAGGGCTTTTTAAAATGATATACCTTTTACCAAGACCAAAATTTTTTATTAAATTTTACTTTAGTAAGAAGGTTTTAGCTCTCTCGTGGGCCGATTTTAGTTTATATCGTAACTCATTGTAGTAGGCATCTATATTGTAACATGGTTGAACCTCTCATGTAAGGTCTTCTGGTAAGTTAACTTTCCTGCCAAACAGCTATTCGGACGGTGTGTAACCATGATACGAGTTAGAAGTTGTATTGTAGCAGTATATGAACATTCTGCAATACACATCCCAATTTTCTCTGTCTTCATCTATGAATGATCTTACGTACTCGTTTAATGTCCTGTGCAGTTTCTCACAACACCCAATCGACTGTGGATGGTATGCCGTTGAAAAGTTGTGCTCTATCTTTAACAGTTTTGTTAGTTCATTCATTACTTTGGTTTTGTAGTCTGTGCTTTGATCTATTCTTATTTGTTTCATGAGTCCGTATCTTGGTATAAAATGATCGAAAATTCCTCAGGCTATTGTCTCGGCTTCTTTGTTGCACACTGGTATACTTACTGCGTATTGCGTCAGTTCACACAACATTGTGATACAGTATCTATTTCCTTCATTATTTTTAATGAATGGACCTATCGTATCTATGTACACTATGTCTCATGGTTTTGAAGAAGTGTCCGATATCAAAAATTCTTCGACATGTAGTCTTTTCGATTTGTTAATTTGACGTTTATGACATTGTTTAACGTATTTTCTTACGTCTTTTTCCAAATTTTTCCATCTGAATCTTGCTTTTAGCTTTCTTATTAGTCTATTATTCCCTACGTGTCCTTCAAACATCGGGTGGTAATAATATTCCTCCATTAACCTATGTTTTTCTTTGTCGTCTTCTACCGTTTCTGGTAATTCGCGTATTTTATATATTTCTTCATTTTTCAATATTTTTTAATTTCCTTTCTTTATAAATTCATCAATTGTGCACAATTTAAAAATAATATCATTTACGTATATTTTTACTTTACATACTGCATTCTCTACCGCCAGCCGATCAAGCTGTGCCAACATTTGATTTAAATCGAAGTGATTGAATCCTATGGCCATGCTCTTCCTGCACTTAATTTTGTTCTTGGCCCTGATGCAGTCTTGGTGAGATCAGTTCTGCTCCAATAGAAAAAATTGGTAATCTATGCGCCTCTATTTAGTACCTTTCTTACTGTTTGTTTTGGGGCTTCTGGCTGTAATGTAAGTTTAGTTTATGCTTCCGTTTGCTTTGATTGTTTTTCCTTTTCTCTTGATTGAGCTCGGGTTATAGCTAATAGTATATGAGTATTATGTATGTATAAATCCTGTAGTTCATGCAATTTTGTTCTTGAGAGACTGTCTGCGTAGCTATTTTTCCCTGTTATATACTCTATTTCTAAATCGTATTCCTCTAGATCTAATCTGATCCTCGTAAGTTTTGAGTTTGGTTCCCTCATTGAAAATAAATGTGTTAAGTAGTGGTTTATGATCCGTTTTTACCAAAAATGTTGTTGCTCCATATAAATAACATTTGAAATGTTTAATTCCCCGATGAATCGCTAGTAATTCCTTAATGATTATAGGTTTATTAGCTAGATTTAGGCAAATATGCAAATTGTATATTTTGCATATAATGCATAAAAAATGCAAAAATTTACAATTTTGCATATTTTTATATAAGTGTGCATAAAGTGCATATAATTTTAAATTTTGATTGTAACTATACATACAGTGCTAGTCAAAAGTCCGTACCCCCCCCTCGTATCTTTTGAGCGGTTATACCTATAATAGTGAAATTTGGAGTGAGGAAATAAACGGACGTAAGCTTCGTAACTAGTTATGACAGGTGACGTAATAGTGACAGATGACGTTACAGAGCCACTGTGACCGATAATTTTAAATGGGACCTTATAGCAAGTGATACCTCGTTTGAAAGGTATTTAAAATACCTATTCAGTCATACTAATTTTTTTGGGTTTAAGTTGATTTTGATTTTGGTGAATAAATTAAATAAATATAATATTGTAGTTTCGAATTTAATTAATAAAAATTCAAATGTCCGCCTATGGATTTTTTGTCAAAAAAGTTGAAGTTTTTTAATTCTCTAGTAGTTTTTACGTCAATGTCAACCTGTTTGACAAGTAATCATAGGCGGAATTTTGAATTTTTATTAATTAAATGCGAAACTACAATTTTATATTTATTTCATTTATTCATCAAAATTTGCTTAAACCCAAACAAAATTAGTATGACTGAATAGGTATTTTAAATACCTTTCATACGAGGTATCACTTGCCATAAGGTCCCATTTAAAATTATCGGTCACAGTGGCTCTGTAACGTCATCTGTCACTATGACGTCACCTGTCATAACTAGTTAAGAAGCTTACGTCCGTTTATTTTCTCCCTCCAAATTTCACTATTATAGGTATAACCGTTCAAAAGATACGAGGGGGGGTACGGACTTTTGACTAGCACTGTATATTTTTATATTGCTGTAACAAGTAGCTTAGAAATTTAGCGCTATTAACCTAAAAATTAACATTATATTAATTGTTTCCCACCTTTAGACCTATCGGACGAGTTTGGCAATTACCACTGTCACAGTGACAGTTTTAGTTGACATAGTCCTTTGATACGTGTAAAGTATAAAGTATACAATATAATGTAAGTTTATAGGTTAATATAGCTAGATTTCCCAACTCCACTAGTTTCATTTCTTTTTATCTCACAACTTAAATGGTTTTCCATCTTTTGCGCTATTTTGCCGGTTATTAATTAGTGCGCTTATCACTGTATATCTGAATCTTTAATAAATATTTTAGACACAAATATCAGAAGAAATTGTTTTTGACACAAAATGGTACAACACTACTTGTAAAGATAAAAAGTTATTTATTTGGATGATCAGTTCAGTAGCTAAAAGAGAAGTAGCGTTAAAAGCTGGAAAAATTTTGACTGTAAATTACGAATTTACTTTCAAGGTAAGGATTTTTTTTCAACTTTGCTGAAATACAGTCATTTTTTTTCAATTAGAAAATTTTAATTGCATATTATAATATAATTTTTAATTCCAAACAACTTTTCTTCATATTGTGAAATATAAAGGTAATTTTCTCTTAAGCAAAATTCATATTTTTGACATATCTCGTATATTGTTGACAAAATTTGGTATGTGATGGTTGCATCTTCGGTTTTAGTCTTCTAAAACTATTACCAATCATCAGACTCACTTTCGTGATTACTGTCGTCGCTATCCTCATTCGAATGGTGAACTATAACAGGATTAACTGCTTCAATGCGACCTTCATGAATCCATAAGTCTTCACTTTTTTTACACTTGTTTCCCAAATTTCAGGAGTAGGCAAGGGCTATAAATTATAATATTCCAAAGTCAAAGATTTCATCCTAATAGAAATATTAAAAATATTGAAAAATATTAAACATATTCCTAACATATTGTTATGATCTGCTTTCTATTACTTTGATATTAATTATTATTTATTTGATTAATTATTTCATTGTCGCAAACCATACATATAAATTAATAAAAATTCTCAGGGTGCCTTTTTGTCATAAAAAAAATAATTAAATTATCTTAGATTATACTTATCCTTTCTCGTGGTTTCAGTATCTCTTAGTTGATCCTTATCGGGATAAAAATAGGAAAAGGAAATAAATAGAAATATCATAAATAAACACATACAAATACCTTTATTATCAAAAGCAATGTTCTGTAAATTTATCAATTAAATTCTGTGGGCATAATTGTCCAAATGAAACCTTTATCATATAAATTAATCTAATTCAAAAAAATATTTATCGCTTTGTTCTTGATATCATTAATAAAACAAGCTAAACAAACAAATTTGGTATTCGCAAAATTACTTATATTTCCTATTAAATTTTTGAAATGTTGGAACCTTAAATTCATATGCTTTTACGTAAAAAAAATTAACTTCTGATTATAAAGAAAATCTATCACATAGGTTATTGACTGACCTTTTTGATTCACACACAATGATGTCTCCTCTTGACCCAAACAGCTCCTCCTTGTTGATTATGTTGGGCTACGAATTAAAGCCCTCTCCGTTATCTGCAAAAATCCAGCAGCATACCAGCAAACTATTTCTCCAAAACACAAGCCAGGCCTCTTTTTGCCAGTACTTGTTCAATAAACTCCAAAACTCTCTCCTCACTGTCTCTCAACAATAATCTCCTGGGACCCAAGTATCTTTTTTACTTGGTGTCACAAATAATTTTAATAACGATAATTCTTGTAACTTACTCTCTTGGACTTTACAGAATCAAAGAGGTATTTCTTCTCGATTTGATTTGTCTCTCGTTCCACCTTTCAGCTACTCTCCCTATCAACACAATCACTAGTACTTGCTTCTGAACTACTCACGAAAACTTTTGACTGCTCCTTTCGGATGCCGGTAACACAATAATTCCTCTTTCCAAAACTATCTGAAAATTCAACCTTCTCTCCTTCCCATTCCAAATTGCCAAACCAATCAGAGACATTTCTTCTTCTCCCTTCTTTTTTTCATTCGAAACAACCACTACTTTAAAAAATATTCCTACCATCATACTAATTACTTTCGGGAAATTCTACAAAATTTACTCGGGGTTAAACAAAAAGTTTAAAATTCCAAACTTTCTTTACCTTAATTTTCTAAGAACTAATTACCTATGGCTTCTATATTTCCCGTAATAAACAATCGGTTTAAAATACTAATCCTAAATAACTTTCACTTCACTTTTATTTACAAAAATGTTTTTAATATTCTTCATGGAAAAATTAATTAAGGAGAAACCACTTTGCGTTGAAAGCTAACTTCTAATAAATATTTACAAATCAATATACAGGGTGTATCAAATTTATGTGCCCGCGTTATATTAAAAAAATTAAAATTTTTATTCTATCTTTGATTGATAAATTGAAACACAATAATATATTTAATTGAAAACTCATTGGCCCATTTTCCTGGTAACACCTCCATGGCTTCTAAAAATTTCAAGCCAGATAGATGCTGAAGCAAAGAACACAAGAGGGAATTCAAAAACTTACAATTCACGACCCCGTCTGTTCAGCTGGTAAATTCCAACTTAATATGAACCTACATAGTAGCACAAACTAGTAAAACCAACACAAAATAAAAAAAAATGTATACCATTTTTATTTAGTTGCAATGCGAAGGAAAAACTGTCTTATTTTTCACTTAAAACATAGAGCGCAAACCAGCACTCTATATCGACGATTTTCGACTATAATTGGAGTCATCATCAGAGAGGCGTATGTTTGCTGCTCTCTGCCCCAAGTGACGAAACTCCGAGAGCTTATCCCCGCATTGCAACTGACGTTTAGGCAGTAGTTGTCTAGCGACACCTGGCAACTGAAAGTCAAAGTTTCCAACGTAATAGTATAACGGTACCAAAGTTATTTGAAATTTCGATGTAGTTTACATTTGTAACACTTTCGTTACACCCTATATGTTAGAATCGTTGAATTCATATTTGTCTATCGAAGAATCGTAAGTTCTCACAAATCTTTCGTATTACGTAATTCATTCTTGATTCTCACGAATAATCGAATGTATAATCTGTCTGTATGCAAAATATGACGTGATTGTCTTCAAGTGCCTCAGTGATGCTTTATTGGAGCTCTCCGACAAAGAGCTAAATGATTTTGGAGACTGAAATATGCCAGGATGTCGCTGTTATGTTTATTTTATAAAGATTAAATCACTCTGAGTGTGCTTATATAGTCCAACAAGTGTTCTTATAGCTGACTTAAGCATTTTTGATGGGAACAGGCCTGAGTTGTGAATGCAGCTGAATTGACACTTTCCATGGAAAGAATGGGTGGAGTGAAATATTGAGGTCTCTTTGTGTATTCTTTTCATTGATTGGATGAGCGTTTTTTGGTATACGCCAGAGGGTTCAACTTGAAGCGTAAATTGCAACTTCTTATTGGCAAAGATTTAATTGATTGGGTGTTTTGAATCTGTAATTGGTCGTTGAATTTTCGATGGGAAAGATCGTGTGATGATTTTTGAAAGGGCGTTTTGGTTAGAGTCTGAGGAGAGAAGAGTTCCATCTGTGCCGTCTTTAAGTTCAGTTCTGTTAGGTCCGTCTTCAAGTTCAGTTCTGTTATAGTCGTCATGAAGTGAAGTTCCAGTTAGTTTCTAGTGAAGTAAAGTGTAGATACAAGTTCTTCAGCCGGCTGATATAACTCAGCCCGGCGACACATGGCGGACAGAGACGTAAACTCCGGCAATTATTTTAGCTGTTGTTAGGCTAGTGCCGATATTTGTTTACCACTTTTGGTATCATTTTTTTACATGCAGTCAGATCCAGGAATTATGCAGAAAAAGTTTTCGTTTTGTGTTACTAGATTCAACACCCTAGTTAAATCATGAAGTTTGCTTCCATTTTAATATTTTGTGATTCCGTTTAATGAACAAATAACTTTTAATATTTTTGTTCGAGTAGAACTAATTTGTTTTTGGGAATGCAGAATGCATACAATGCTGCATTTTTCTATAATTTTTTTTTTGAACTAATCAAATATGCACTGTTGCGTGGACTTAAAGAAAGCATTTGAGATGGTCAAATTAAAGGACGTTATCCATTTGTTATACCCGAAAGAGGTACCTCTAGGAATCATTAAAACGATCGAAAACATCTACCAGAACCACACATATCTAGATCTCAGATATTACCTAGGGCAAATTAGATAATATTTTAAACATCCGGGCTTGAGGTAGCATTTTATACCTATATTTCCTTGACGGACTACTTTTACTGGGCTTTGACCCACATATTTTTGTATAATACTATATTGGTAGTTAGCATGTACATTGCACGTAAGCACTGATGATGACTGGTAAACCAGTCGAAAACTAGTTATGTGAATTTGATGTAGCCCTTTTGAGGGTTTTTAAATATACCTTTTATACAGGATTTTACTGTTTTTTATTTATGTTTTTGTTATTTTTAGATGTATCGATCCATTATTTCGTACTATATGTTTTTGAGGACAATGGGAAGCAATCATTAGAAGTTACAGTTATTCGATATAAATGGCGATTCTTTTTGGACTTTGACACAACCTAGTATTAGAAAAAATTGCACCTGTTATTTATAGTGCGTTTTAGATATTCGTATAAAAAATTATGTATACTTCACGTATTATTAAACTGTAGGTATTTGAATATCGCATTACATTTTTTTTCTACAGTTGTGTTAAAAATGCAATTTTTAGCACTCCATAGGAGCGTTAAAAATGCTACTTCAAAGTAAATTGTCAAATTGTGAAACGTCAAAATATTTATATTTCATTTATTAACATTAATATTAATATTACAACTTGCGCAATTTGAAAAAGGCGGTTTAAAAGGTTTTTTAAAATTTAATTTAAACTGTATTATGGCAATTTTAACACGTTTGTAGAAAAAAACTATTAAAATTAGTTAGAATAATATACAACACTAAAAGTAGATGTTATTCTATAGTTTTTATTTGTTATGATTTACGTGTTGACAGTATAGGGGGTTTTGATGTAATGTCAAGAAAAATATAAAAATGGAATGTCAGTCAAGTTCAAGTAAACATTTTTGTAGGTATTTCCTTTTACTGAGAATGAATAAATAATTATAATTGTTGATATATAAGACGTTTGTAGAAAAAATATTGTATGATATACCTGTTAAAATACATTTTTAAGGCACTCATGTGAATTGCAGAATTCGGTTCGCTCATTCTTCAAACTTTTACATGCGTGCCTTAAAATTTTACTTTTAACACTTATATCATAAATAACTATTAACCTTCGGAGTACGAAGACTGGGTCAAGCGTGACCCGAAATTCACTTATTTCTTAATATTTTATGAAATAATTTTTTTATAAATCCGATTGATCGTAAGTTCTCCTTATTTGTTTCAATCTATTTTTTCGTGTATCATTCGTGAACATGCAAATTACAGTTTTTCCTCTACGTAAACTCTATAATGCCGGGTCAGTCCTAACCCGGTCTTCGGATTTCTAAGAATATTTTCAATATGTTTGTAGGTACACGTAAATCGCAGGCGTCTCTGTTTAAGGGTATACGTATTCAAATATATGGCCGGAGCGAATTTACCTATGCCCGTTTTCTGTTAGGTATTAAGATCTGGCCGCCGGAGCGAACTAGTATATGCCCATGGGAAACCATCTTAAAAAAAATTAAATACAATAATTTAGAATTATAATTGTTATGTCTGTTTGTTATTTGTTGAATTAAAGATACTGTTTAATAATACTGACTATTTAAAACATTCTTATAAATAAAATGAGAATGGGTCACGCTTGACCCATCATCGTAATCTAAGTAAGTCAAATAATCTCCGTACTCCGAAGGTTAAAGAATAAAAATGCAAAGTGGTTTCAGAGTAGTTTCATTATAAAAATCTAAATATAAAAAACACAAAATAGTGAAAACTAAACATAACATCGGCGAACCCTTTAATCCACTTGGAAACAACTAGCTATTTGACAATTTTTGGGTATCGTTATTTTTATTATTTATTTAATGTATTGCTTTTAATAACGTAGTTACATATAGCAAGATTAGTGCAAATAAACATTAAACGTATAAATATCTTTAATAAAAAAAAAACTAAAGAACAGAACTATACAATAACAAAATATAATACAAAATGAAGTACCTTGTAGTGCCTTGTACCATTCAATAATTATTAGAGCTCGGGAAATATGCATATTAAGTGCAAATTTTGCATATTTTGGATCAATTTTGTAAGTGCATATGCGTTTATTAAAATTGCATATCTTTAGACGTTTTTACATTTTTTTATATGCATTTTAAAGAGAAATGAGAAGTCTCAGATCTCAACAATAAATCTGAAAATTCTTGTGGAACGACTTTCTGGTAATATCCTTAATATCTGCCTTTTACAATTTATAAGGCGACGCATAAAGGAGACGAAGGAGACTCTACAAGATGCAGTCACATTTTGTTAGTGAAAACATTTTCTTATTGTTAAGTGATGCTTCACCTTCATATTATAACCAAAAGTGGACAATATTTAAAAATATTTTTTCAAATTTGTTACTTGTCTAGAGCACGCTTCTGCTACAAATAGAGTAGCAGGAGGCTACAAACTGTAAGGATGGAATTTCCAACATTCAATACCCTTCTATCAAAAATAAAAACATATTTTTAAAAGCCGTTCTGCGAGTATAGGTGTATAAAGATCCTTTACCTAATGTGCCTTAACCACCTGAACCTGTGATAACTGTAGATGGAGAGCGTGGGTAAATTCTGTAAATTTTATAACCGATATTTTGGGGGAATTAGAGACGTCATTTGTAGTTTCGATGTAGACGTAACTCAGGTGCTATGAAAAATGTGTGGATGTTTTAAAAAAAACCGTTATTAAAAAGTAATTTGACACATATCCAAACCAATTTTCTAAATATTGCTTAGCCAATTACTAAATTAGAAAAGCGAAAACTTTCTTTAGACCAAAGTATTGAAATTATCAATTCATTAAATGCAATAATTAAACACCTTGGTGAAACCAACAAAGTTTATCAAAAATTCTGCACGGCGTTAAAGAAAAATGAAGAATATCACAAAATTTAAAAAAAATAATACTAAGATGGGGAAATGTGAAGATAATTTAATTTTATAGGTAGAACCCTAAATTAAACAATAAGTTTGCTTCTTTAACTTCATGTGAAGTAGAAAGAAGTTTTTCTGTGTATGTTTAAACAATTACAATCAGATATATAAACTTTGATATATGGGAACACTGTAACAGGGGCAGTTTTAATTGTGGAACAGTTTAAAAATTTGGAACGGTCAGACCACGAAACGACACATTTATTTTGTCCGACAGAACAAATTTAAACTCTCCGAACAGAGATTAAACTCTCATGCAAAAATCAGACTGCTATTTACCACCTGTCATAATTCCTGTCATTTGACATATGCTACATGTTCCACTCATTAAAACGCCCATTTAGTGATAAATAGCAGTCTGGTTTTTGCATGATAGTTTAATCTCTGTTCGGAGAGTTTAAATCTGTTCTGTCGGACTAAATAAATGTGCCGTTTTTGTGGTCTGACCGTTCCAAATTTTTTACCTGTTCCACAATTAAAACTTTCCCTGTTCCAGTGTTCTCATATATCAAAGTTTGTCCGACTAGACACCCTTAAGCTGTTAACAAATTTTCAACTTGCTATTATTTAACTTTTTTTTTCATACGCGGGATCCAAACCTAATACCTACGGCTGGTTTTCTGTAGAAAATTTAGAAGAACGTTTAATAATATAGTTTTAATAATAGTTGTAAAAATAATGATGATAAATATAAAGAATAAATGAATATAATGATGTAGGTTATAGAAATTTCAATAAATATTTTTTATGACTTCAGCATAAAATAAATATTTTTTTTTATTTAGGTTAAATGCCTCGACAGTCTATTGGCATCAAATAAATAATTAAATACCTTCAAAACAAGGATTACCGTGTTGTTTATTTATATGCATTAAATTCATAAAAGCATATTTAAATGCATATTTCAACTGTTTTTTGTGCATATTTGCATGCATATTTTAGGGATTTTTAAGTGCATATTTCCCGAGCTCTATTAATTATAAATGCCCTGAGGTTAAGGTTAAAGAAGAAAACTAATTAAACTGGATAAAGAGTAGGCCGAGCTTTTTTTTTATTTTTTTACAAGACAAGTTGCTATAAGTTGACAAAACTATTTATACAGGGTGTAACAAAAATACAGGTCATAAATTTAATCACATATTTTGGCACCAAAAATAGTTCGATTGAACCTAACTTACCTTAGTACAAATGTGCACATAAAAAAAGTCACAGCCCTTTGAAATTACCAAATGAAAATCGATTTTTTCCAATATATCGAAAACTATTACAGATCTTTTATTGAAAATAGACATGTGGCATTCTTATGGTAGTAGTATCTTAAGAAAAAATTATAGTGAAATTTGGATACCCCATAAAAATTTTATGGGGGTTTTGTTCTTTAAACCCCCCAAACTTTTGTGTACGTTCCAATTTAATTATTATTGTAGTAACATTAGTTAAACACAATCTTTTAAAAACTTTTTTGCCTCTTAGTGCTTTATCGAAAAGTCAGTTTTTATCGAGATATTTTGAATATTTGTCAAATCCACCACATATTTTTATATGGCAAAGTACGGTTATGGAGACTTTGTAATAATATGAAAATTTATTTATGATTTACATTTTTAGGTATATTTTGAACCATATTAAAAAAGAAGTAATATCTCGATAAAAAGTGCCTTCTCGAAAAAATAAAAAGAGGCAATAGTTTTAAAAACACTGTGTTTAACTAACGGTACCGCAGTAAAACTTTAATTGGAACATACACAAACATTTAGGGGGTCTAAAGGAACAAAACCCGCATAACATTTTTATGTAAACATATTAAAAAAGAAGCCGCAACTCGATAAAAACTACCTTATCAAAAAAATAATAAGAGGCAAAAAAGTTTTAGAAATATTAAATTTAACTAATGGTACCACAATAATAATTTAATGGGAACGTACACAAAAGTTTGGGCGGGTTTAAGGGAACAAAACCCCCATAAAATTTTTATGGGGTGCACAAATTTCACTATAATTCTGTTTTAAGATGTTCCTGCCATAAGAATTATACATGTCCATTTTCAATAAAAAAGCTCTAACAGTTTTCGATATATTCCAAAAAATCGATTTTCATTTTGTAACTTCAAAGGGCTGTAACTTTCTTTATGTGCATATTTGTACTAAGGTAAATTAGGTTCATTCGAACTATTTTTGGTCTCAGAATATGTGATTAAATTTATGACCTGTATTTTCGTTACACCCTGCATAATCCTATAACAAATTTGGGCCGGTTGAAAAAATAATTAAGAGTTAAAGAGTTTTTTTTTGGCGAAAAAAATTTTTTGAGGCTAGTTAAAAAGCTTTTGTTGTCGTATTCTTTTATTAAGCGAAAGAAAGATAATACAGTCGGCGGGAAAAATACTTAAGCTTTCTCAGACTTCTAAAGCTGCCAATTTGACAGGTGTAGGTATCTAAAAGAACTGCTGGAAAATTGCAAATTCCGTTTCAGAAGATCAAAATTTTTATTTCCCAAGATAATATAACATATCATCGAAAAATAAAATTCAGGGAGGAGTTAGGGAAAGCAGACGGCAACTCCAGCATGAGAACACAAATTTAAACACGTCAATAGGGATGTTCACAAAAAATTTAATAGTCATTTTAAACATGTAAAACGATTAAGAAACACCGTAGGAATAATTGTCTGAAATATTAAGAAAATTAAAAAAGCCTGTCTATGAAAAAACGTTATTAGAAATCTAGCATTATTTTAAATTTCAAGAAAATGCTTCTGACGTCACTAGTCGTACACCCCAGCGCGCGCCATGTCCACTAGGGTGGATCGGTTTTCGCAATATTTTAAAAAAATTAACACATAGATTTGGAATACCCACCAAAAGTTTCCTTTAGTAACGACAATAAAAAAGTGTTATTATAACTTTTTGATAAAATTACATCTTCTGCCCTCTACCGGCCTTTGAAGAACGAAAAAAAAAAATGTTGGAGTAATAATCACAAAATAAAAAAAAATGACAAATTGAATTGGAATACCCACCAAAATTTACCTTTAGTAACGACAATAAGAAAGTATTATTATGACTTTTGGATAAAATTACATCTTCTGCCCTCTACAGGCTTTTGAAAAGCGAAAAAAAAACAATTTTTTGGCATTATTAACAAAAGCCCGATCCTGGCGGCCCTGGTTTGTTTAGTCTATTAGTCCAATCTTCGGGGTGCGGGGGTGCTGCGACTTTGGATCTTAAAGAAACAAACTGAGAAGAGCAAGAGATCAATCAAGAAAAGGTTTTGTGCAAAACTCCCCCGAAACTTTGAAGGCCATATATTTTGACGGAAGGAAAGATAAAACCTTCGTTATCGAAAATATTGAAGGCAAGCCACACAGAAGAACCGCACTTGAAGAGCACGTTTCATTAGTTCAAGAGCCAGGCTCCATATTTTTAGGTCACACAGTACCCCTTTGTGGATCTGCTCTAAGCATTTATCAAAGTATTGTGAACTTTTTAGAGAATTATAGGTAAAATCTAGAAGAACTAGTGGTAGTAGGATATGACGGAACTGTGGTAAATATGTGAAGAAAAAATGGTATAATTTCTCAACTATAGAGTTAAAGTTAGGCCGCCCTTTACAAAGATTTATCTGTCAGCTTCACGCGAATGAATTGCTTTTACGGCATCTTTTCCAAAAGCTTGACGGTTAAACTCAAAATCCAAGAGCTTTTGCAGGAACTATAGGAAATCAAATAGTGCATTGCGAAAATATGCCGGACTGGGAGTTACCAGAAGTAGATTTAATTGACTTAAGTGCCGATCAGAAATATTTGTTTCAAATTTGTCTCGCAATTTCTACAGGGGAATGTTCTGTGGATTTTTAAACCAAAGCCCTGGAAAGTTAAGTCATTCTCGATGGCTAACGTTGGCGAATCGCATTATACGTCTTTATGTTAGCACTGAAAATCCAACATTAGAATTAAAGGAACTGACCAAATTTACTGTCACGGTTTATGCTCCTTTATGGTTTCAGATCAAATGCAATTCATCATGTCTGAATGGTGCAAAGCATGTTTTACAAACAATTAAGCGTAGTTGATACTTAGATCAAAATTTGAAAAGATTTATAGACCCTGTAATTCAAAGAAATGCCTATATTTTAACATCCGGAAAATCTTCTGCTATGCAGGCTGCATGACGCTCGCCCGCATATAAGAGACCTTGCACTTCGTCGCATTCTCAATGCAAAAACTAAGGCCAATAATAATTCATCTAACATCCTACCTTTAAGCAGATGACTATATTGATTTTATCGATTGACAAAACAATAAAATAACCTGCTCCCCATTGCTTCAAGGTTTGAAAGTAGAGGATTAAAAAAATATTATTTCCGGATCTCCTGAGACAATCATTGACATCGCTGCATTTCCCTGTCACACCCAATTTGTAGAGAGAATCGTGAAGCTCGTAACTGAAGCATCTTCGTCGGTTATTGGGTCACAAAAAAGAGACAATTTTATCAAGGCAAAAATTGATTCGCGCAAAGATATGTAAAAATTTGAGTCCAAAAGAGACTACAAACAATAGTTAATCAAAATTAAGGGGGAGGGTAGGGAGTGAGTAGAAGAATAAATATGACATATTTCAAAAATATTGCAATTGGATATCATTTTTATAATAATAACATGTACTTATTACGTAACTTTTCAATTAAAATCAAGTTCGTATTTTTTATTTTTTTTTTATTTTTTCAACCCCCGGTAGAGGGCAGATGATGAAATTTTTTTGAAAAATCGCAAATAAAGATTAGGTTTGTAACATTAATTGGCAACTTTTGCGCACTATTCCAAAACAGTTTTCGAAACTTCGATTTTTCGATCCACCCTAATGTCTACAGTCCACAGTGTTATTCTTTTTAAGTACCTGTTTGACGTTAGTTCAGGCAAATTCAGGTCATTTTATTTTGTATTTTGTTCCATAGATAAGAGGGTGGGGTGTATTGTTCTCTTATTGTTTTATCAGTGGTTTTATTGGGGTGTAACGCTAGTTCACCTCCACATGGTGCACCCTGGGTAAAGCTAAATGAACTAGTAAAATTTGGCGGCAGACAAACGAAAAAAAAGAACGAAAAAAAAATCCTGCCAATATCACAGATCACAAACAGAAATCTTATCTATACGTAAACATACGATGGGAACAAATAAAGGTTCTTCTCAGAACCAACTGACTAGAGATCTCGGGCCGTGCATCCGAGTCTGTCACCTTAACATCGAGGGCATAAGCAAGGCAAAATGCCAAGTGTTGCAAAAAATCCTACACGAAAACGACATTGACCTGGTTGTCATACAAGAGAGCCATACTGAAGACAATCTTGAAGACTTGATTTAAGGGGAAAGATACCTGGCTACGATTTACTGGGAGCCGCTTATGATAAACATTACGGCGTCGCAACCTATATTCGCTGCAATATAGAAAATGGTTTCCTGCTTTCTGCTTCCAATGAAAACAATATGCATGAAGTGGTTACCAAAATTGGAGAGATTACCGTAGTTAACATATAAAAAGCTTTAGCCACTACATGGAACCCGGAAGTGCTAAAGACTCATCCACATCCTACTATATACATCGGCGACTTCAACCGCCATCACGAAATGTGGAAGTACACCTCGAATGATGAAAATGGGGAGGCACTAGTAGAATGGTCCTAAGAGCAAAACACATATCTAGTTTTTGATGCCAAAGACAGAGCAACATTTAAATCAGCTGCATGGAAGAAAGAACATAACCCAGTCCTCTGTTTTGTCTCAAAAGATATCAATGACAGACCACTAACAACCACGAGAAGTGTCCTTGCAGACTTTCCACATACTCAACATCGTCCTGTGATTATCACCATCGGAATATCCATTCCAATAATTATATCATATCCTCGACCCAGGTGGAATCTTAGAAAAGCAAACTGGAAGAAGTTCTCTGAACAACTAGACCCGAACTTGAGCTGGATCCCTCCAACCAGCAAACATTACGAGAGGTTTGTGGGTGCAGCAATAAGAGCTGCCAAGTATACCATCCCTAGGGGGTATCGCAAAGAATATGTGCCCGGGTGGACTGAAACATGTGAAGACTTTTACGCGAAGTTTCTCGAAAGTGGTGACCGAGAAATGGCCGACGAGCTTTTACACAACATCGATACAGCTAGACGCCAAAAATGGATAAAGTCTGTCGAAAACCTTGACTTCAAAAAAGCAAGCCGGCAGGCATGATCCCTGTTGCGGAAAATTGGAGGAGCTAACCAGCTGGAATCCAGAGAGTCTAAAATGTGTCCTCACAAGGTTTCCTTCCATATAGTATATCTATCCAGAGCTCCACGGGATCGAACACATACTACCAACGTGAAAAGAGACTTAAGGGTATTAAAACAAACGAACAGAACGAACTCCGAATATTCAGCAATAATATTTATTTCCGAAATCACACATGTGCTGGAAGAAATGAAATCAGGTAAAGCACCTGGGTTTGATGGTATCTATCCTGAGTTCTTAATACATGGTAGTGAATATACGAAACAGTGGCTTGCAATGTTCTTTAATGATACACTTCAGTCAGGTAACATTCCTTTCTCACTTAAGCGAACAAAGATAATTGCAATTCCGAAACCGTGCAAATCAAACGATAAGCCAGAAAACTTCCGCCCCATAGCTCTACTCAGCATGGTATATAAACTAGTAGAAAAGCTTCTACTTAACATAATTAGTCACAGGATACTAGAAAACGTCCCCATTGAACAAGCTGGCTTCCGCCCTCATCGAAGCTGTACGGACCAAGTGCTGTAATTAACAACTTTTATAGAAGATAGTTTTCAAAAGAAACAAATGACAGCAACAGTATTCATAGATCTAACAGCAGCATATGATACTGTTTGGAGACAGGGATTAATATATAAACTGGCCCTGCAGAAAGATGTTTCATTGACAACATGCTGACAAACAGATCCTTCCAGGTTATAATGGGAAAGGATACTAGTAGACAGATAAAACTTAACAATGGCCTTCCACAGGGTTCTGTCCTTGCCCCCTTACATTTCAGCCTCTATATTGCTGAGATGCCTGAAACCGAACCTCGGAAGTTTGGGTATGCTGACGACACTGGACCCTTGCAACAAGCCACCGATCTTAAAAACTACAGAAATCGCTCTCACGAATGACCTATCCATCCTCAGCGAATACCTTAAGAAATGGAGACTACAACCAAGTACTACAAAAACTGAAGTATTAGCTTTTCATCTAAACAACAAGCTGGCAAACAGAGAATTGCGAGTGTATTTTAAGAACAAGCTGTTGAAACACAATAAATACCCGAAATACCTTGGGGTTACTCTGGATAGAACGCTTACATTCAGAGAACACCTGACGAAAACAGCAGCAAAACTGAAAACAGGCAACAATATAATACAGAAACTCTGCGGCACTACAGGGGGGTCCTCAGCATCAACTTTAAGATCCTCTGCTCTTGGCCTGATATATCCGGTGGCAGAATACTGTGCACCAGTATGGCTAAATAGCAGGTATACCTACCTGGTCGACATTCAACTAAACCTTGCTATGCGTATGATAATAGGCACAATTAAGCCCACCCCTAAAATGTGGCTACCCACCCTTAGTAATATAGCACCACCCAACCTAGGCCGCGAACATGCATTGGTTAAAGAATACAACAAAATAATGGACAGTCGCCAGCTTCTAGTCCACAACGACATCCCCGATATTCTTGGAAACCGTCTCCGATCCAGGTTACCCCCTCTACAATCTGCTCAAGCGCTGCAGCAATCCAACTTTGACTTAAATACACGATGGAGAGAAGATTGGGAAAATAAGACAGATCCGCATTACCAGAGTCTACCGGATGTCATAGAAAAACCTGGCGAATTTGAACGCCCCCGTAAGATTTGGGCAGCCCTTAATCGAATTCGAACAAATTGTGGAAGATGCGCCGACTCCCTCTACAGATAGAGTAAACTTCCCTCGCATTCTTGTGACTGCGGCGCTGCAAGACAGACGATCAGACACATTGTTCAGTACTGCCACGCAGAGCATACAGGCGACCCTATAGACTTTGTAATGGCAACCGAAGGGCAATCGAATATATAAAAAAAATTGGACATCTGCTTGTGATGCATTGTATAATGCATAAATATAAATATATTCTGTGATGTACTTAAGCCATACGCTAAATAAATAAATCAGGGCTAACGTGGAGTTTAGTGGTGAATTTGTTTAGGTTAAAGTGGATAGACAGTTTCTAAGGACATATTTTGGGTAGTACAAATAAATAATACTTAATCCAGTGAAATAAGGTTTTTGTCGGGACACTTAGTGTTAGTTACCATACTACTCCGAAACGGCTTGGCCCATTTTTATAAAATTTTACACGTTTATCCTGTAGGACGTTGAAGAGGTTTTCATCTGTTTTTTATACCCATAAGTTATAAGGGGGATTGCCCCCCTGACATTTTTTTTTATTTTTTTGGACAAAATTATCTACCTTAATTTTATATGATGTAGAATTCAAAAATATATACAACCCTTAATTTTCACTCTTCTATCACCAACCTCTATTTGTTAATAGCCATCTATATATACATCTATAAAATTCTCCTGTCACAGTGTTAGTTTCCATACTCCTCCGAGACCATTTGACCGATTTTTATGAAATTATATATGTATATTCGATAGGTCTTAGAATCGGTCGTAATCTATTTTTCATATCCCTGAGTGATAAGGGGAGTTCCCCCTAACATTTTCTAATGTTAGGTGGGGTTGTGTGTACATACCGTACTCTATAAAACTACGAGTACATACAAATTTAAAAAATTATGAGCAAAATCCATCAACAAGTTCCAGCGATATTAATCGCAGCATATATGTTTGCAGCATCAGTTTCATTTTTTGAGTACACGTATTTGAGTAATTCCCCTCCACCGACCACGAATTCATTCCGATCGGACGCCATTCTTAAAGCTTTATTAACCACTCTGTTGAGGTTTAAAGTTTACTAAAACTTTTACACATAACCTGTATATCTTCAACTTCAAAATTGCTCTAGTTAGGTTGCTTAATTGTTATAAACAAAGTAGCCGTCAATGAAATAAAAAAGTGGCTAACTTTGACCGTAATTAATCTAGGCGAAAAGTTTTTCTTTGAAAATTCGTATAAAAATACCAGTTTTTCAAATTCCATTGTAGTTTTAGCCTACAGTCAATATTAACAAAGTTATTCAAATTGTTTGTAAGCCAAAAATGACTCTATTTTAGTAAAATATTTTCAAAAATGACGTTTTAATGATTTTTTTAAATGCCTTGAAAATATGACTATTCTTCTTTCGTGTTGTTTTCACAGAATTGCTGTATCATTACTATACTATTTTCGGAACAATAACATTGCGAAAAAAAGCTCTTTGGGATAAACAAATTGAATAAAATTTAAATTAATTGACGCATCGTCTTAAAAATTTTTGTGCATTGTATGGACTGCTTGACTCAACTATTCAGGCAATATGAAAGTCCTTAATTCATTTTCGCAAAAGTTATAGCAAATTTTTTATTTTCGAAATTTTAGTTTTATTTTCAATATCCGAAACAACAAATAATCAGACCAAAATTTAAAAAACGCTGTTTTAAACCTTTGCTCATCTATCGAAAGAAACATATTATAAATAAGACATTTAGTTACCCTATTTTTACCTGAGCGATTTAAACGAAAAAACTCTCATTTTTGACCCTTATTTGTTAATAACTAAATTTCTCGTCCAAACTGTGACGGGCATTTTTGTATTTATAATGTATTATAATATTAGGTATATAATACCCAAACAACCCATTTGCAACCTGGCTGCTCAAGTGTCCCGAACATGGTATATTTTTGTATTAATTCCCTGGTGTAGCTGTACAATATGTAACAATGGTGAATGGTGTTTTATTTTAATAAGGTACAGGGGTTATAAAAAAAAGGGAAAATTTAGTGTGTTTTTTAATTTCAAATATTTCATTCAAAGGAAACTTTTTGTTTATTCTAAAGGACTTTCGGCCCTCAGTAATAATGCAATCTTTAATTCTGCGTTCAAATTTTTCAAAAATATTTATTAGGTTTCTCAGGATTCGAAAAAATTAATGCATTTAAATAGCATTTGCCCAGATTTTGCCCTACTAATTTAAATGATGTATATAGGGGCTGTCGGTAATAAATATGTACTTTATTACTACTTTATGGACACCAACTCTCTTAAACCTCCAGATAAATTGAAAGATCATAAACTAGGTACGTTTTATTTTTGTAAAAATTTTTCTTGCTAACCCATTTCGTTGCCCGGATATTTAGACAACAGATATTTAGAAGTCCAAAATACGAAGATTTCAGCTGTAGGTATTAAGAATTTTTATAATTTATTTTTTTATGACCAAGTTAACTCAAATCTAAAACATAATATCATAAACTTTGGTAAAAATGAGTATGTACTTATTTAAAAACTTATTTATTTTGGAAAATATCCATAACTTACAATAAAGAAGTGATCTTCGCAAGAGAAAAGCTTGGTTTTATTGATAGGTACATACTAGTCCTGTCGCCAGGGGGGGTACAACGGCCTCCTTAATTCAGATGGACTTACCCAAGTTTTTTTTTATATATTTTGACCCGCAGAATACGAATTTTTTGGGTAACAGTTGATCCGGATGTCGATAAGATTCTTATAGACAAAGAACTTGAGGAATTACATAACAGCGATTTCTCGCAAAACAAAACATCTTTTTGTATTTATTGGGTCATTTTAAGCAAAAAATATTCCTACAAGTTTTTTCGTAGAATGCATAATTTTCGAAATAACCGCGGTTGAACTTTCAAAAAATCGAAAAATTGTAATTTTTGAACCCGAATAACTTTTGATTAAAAAATAAAGTAGCAATTCTGCTTACCGCATTTGAAAGTTTAAGTCAAATTATCTCGGTTTTGATTATTTGCATTGCTAAAAATTTATTATTTTATTGTTAATCAAAGCTATAAACACCGAGTATGTGAGTGATGTTTTCTATGATTTCTCATTTTAAATTGACTGGCCAGTTGGTTGCTTAAACCAGTGCCAATAAAACATAAACACACACACACATTTAAAATCGAACGAGTAGGTGGAGTAGCTACAAGTGCAAGCGAGGCAATTTCTACGTAGCATGCGTTAAACCGCATGTATTAGGCACGGGAAACACTATGTGTTTATAGATTAGTTTAACAATAAAAAATTAATTTTTAGCAATGCAAATAATCAAAACCGATATAATTTGACTTAAACTTTCAAATGCGGTAAGCAGAATTGCTACTTTATTTTTGAATCAAAAGTTATTCGGGTTCAAAAATTGCAATTTTTCGATTTTTTGAAAGTTCAACCGCGGTTATCTCGAAAAATATGCATTCTACGAAAAAACTTTTAGGAATATTTTTTGCTTAAAATTACCCAAAAAATACAAAAAGATATTTTGTTTTGCGAGAAATCGCTGTTATGTAATTCCTCAAGTTCTTTGTCTATAACAACCTTAACGACAACCGGATCAACTGTTACCCAAAAAATTCGTATTCTACGTGTCAAAATATATAAAAAAAAACTTGGGTAAGTCCATCTGAATTAAGGAGGCAGTTGTACCCCCCCTGGCGACAGGACTATACTTCTTTTTACGCTTCTTTTTACAATTTAAATTAGCTGGAAATGTAATAAAAATCTTGTCAGAATTGTTTTTAGAGGTATTTACACACCAAGGAATAAAACACTATTTATTTGGTTTTATTTTTACTAATTAAATAAGTAAAGAACTGCACACGTTCAAATACACTTGGTTAATAAGTATAAAAAACTAATAGTCGTCGATCAAAAACGATACGACTGTTGACGTCACAGACACGACGTCACAGACAAGAAAATCAACATTCTAAACTCATTTATCTTAAAAAATATACATTTTTAAACAGTTTTATGATTGCTACGTTTTATATACCTTATAATCTATTGAATTTAACTATATTTAAAAATTAGTGAATATCCCTATTGAAGAGCTTATACCTCGATAGAAGAAAAGATCAAAGCATGATCTTCGAAAACTCCAGACGAATCATGAAAACTTAAGCATATAGTTTTAATTGAAGAACCAGGTAGTTTATGTTTTGGGTACTTAGCTCTTAGCCAATCTCGTGCTATAAATATTGCCAAAGGAATATCAGACTACTTATAAAGCAATAATATAGATCTAAGCAAATTAGGTGTTACGGGCTGGAAAGGTAGAAGCATTCGGGTTAATATGCCGGATAAATCCGGCATAATTTCCGGATTTATACTCAGCCTTTGCCACTGCTCCTTCCCCTGTCGGAAATATTGCCTAAAATACAATATCGAAGCGAGTGGAGTGTTCACATCAGTCCTCTCCAATGTACTCACAACCACAACTCATTTACTGAACGACTTGCAACGAGGTTATTGCGACGACAGCATTATATCTTGTCAGTATAAATAATTATTTGAATGTTTTAAAAAGACACCAAAGACGCCGTCGTCAACGAAGACGAAGAAATTCATCGTAATTATAAAAAAAAGTAAAAAATTAAAAAATAAAAAAAAATATTTTTAAGAAACGCTTTTCTTTATTTACGAGTGACTAAAATTAAACATATTATTAAAAAAAATCAACTAAAAAGCAAAAAATAAAAAAAATTGAAAAATTCTAACACATTCGTCAAAGAAAAACGTGGCGCGTCTTCATCGAATAAACGGTTTTCACACTACGCTTTTCTTTAACGAATGTGTTAGATTTTTTTTTATTTTTTGCTTTTTAGTTGATTTTTTTATAATATGTTTAATTTTAGTCACTCGTAACTAAAGAAAAGCGTTTCTTAAAAAAAAATTTTCAATTTTTTTATTTTTTACTTTTTATTCTTACACTTTTCAAATATTAAAATATATCGTCATGTTTATTAAAATATGTATAAAACATAATGATGTACAAACATGAAAAGTAGTCAGAATGAGCAAAAAAATTTGAAACCTTATTGTTTATTTATGAAGAGTAACATAAACAATTAACGTAAAAAGTAAAATTATGTATAGTTTATATAATTAGCTACAATCTATAAAAGTTTTAATTCCTTCATTGTAAAAAACAAGATAATTTAAGCATTTTCCGTTAAAATCGTTTTATATTTAAACAATTAACAAACAAAAAAAAAATTATAGACTATTGGTTTATTGTTCCTGCGAATGCATATGTCTGCAAATTTTTAGTCATTTTCATTGAAGAAAAGGCAGTCAAATTAATGTCCAAAGATTTGACCCAAACTATTGAACTAAAGAAAAGCGTCTAATTAATTAATCCGACAAAACGTATTTTAATGCTAATTGTAGCACAAAACGTCTCTACCGGTGGATTTTCTAAGGCTACGATAAAAACACGAATTTTTTGAATTCGAGTTTTGATTGAAGTTTTGTTTCGTATCGTATTGAAATTTGACACGAATAAACGCCGATTTATATATAAACAATTATATGAGCGTTCAAAATTTGAAATTTTATTGTATATTTATGAAGAATAACGTAAACAATTAACGTAAAAACTGATGTATAGTTGTTATATAGTTGTTATATATAATGTATAGTTCATATCATTAGCTACAATCCGTAAAAGTTTCAAGTTTCTACATTGTAAAAAACAAGAGAATTTAAGTATTTTCCATTAAAGTCGTTTTTTTTTAAACAATTAATAAACATTTTTTTTTTAAACAATTAATAAACATTTTTTTTTTATTGACTACTCATGTATTGTTCTCGCGAATGCATATGTCTGCAAATTTTTATTCATTTGCATTAAAGAAAAGTCAGTCAAGTTAACGTCTAAAGATTTGATGCAAACTATTGAAGTAAAGAAAAGCGTTTAATTATTATTATTTGTTCCATAAAAATTAATATTTGTTTATATACACATATCGTTTTTCTTGGATGATTTTCTAAGTTCAATTATTTATATGCACTATGATTGATTAGTAAAAACATAGGCGTAGCTTAATAGGGTCGTTTAATTACAAGAGAATATAAAAACAACTAAGTAGTTGCCCTAGAAATGACGAAACGAAAGAAATGTCAAATTATTGAGCGCATTTTTAAACTTTCTTAAAAATCTTCTTATTTCTCCATGTAACTCGAAAATAATAAGAGATGCCAAAAAAAAAGATGCCATACAAAAATGTAGCTTTCTTCAAAATAAAGATTTTGATTTTTTTTATAAGAGTATCTCTTATCGTTTTCATGTTACATGGAGAAAAAGGAAGAGTTTTAAGAAAACTAAAATATGCGCTCTATAATTTGACCTTATTTTTTTCAAAAACCATTCATTTTAAACCCGCTCAACTTTGTGAACATAAAAACAACACTGTAGTAAAATGTGTTGTAGAAGGAAGACGATGCATTTAAATTCTTGTGGATGAGGGGTTAAATACACTTCTCAATTTTTTTCTTAAAATTCGTTAGTCATCAATTTTTTGCAGCATATCTCGCTTAGTTTGAATGTTATCGACATTTAATATTGCTTATTTAAAAGCACTTTTCAAGTACAATAAAAGGTATTGGCAGCATTATACACATAAAATCGACCGTTTCTCTGTTATTTCAAGTTGAATACACTGATTTGAGCATGCAACAAAAAACAAACTCTTTTTACCTACCATATCTCTTTTTGTGTTACAACTAGAAGATTGAAGAAGGAACTAATCTCTTTGTTTTTTATGAGCTACAAAAATGTTTATATAATTTTTTTAGTTAGATGCAATGTTTTTAAGGTATTCGCAAAAAACCGTTTGAAAAGGTGTTATATTTCAATGAAAATGGCCAATTTTTAACCACGAATAACTCAAAAAGTATTGAGTTTTTGAAAAAAAAAAATTATAGAACAGTTTTTGCTTAGAATTAGGTTCTCTAGCAACTTCCGTAGTTGTTTAACCAAAAAATTTTCCACCCCGAGAAGGGATGGGAACCGCCCCCAAGACAAAAGCACACATCGCCATAGGGTAGACTTTGAATAAGCAG
Organism: Diabrotica virgifera virgifera; assembly: GCF_917563875.1. Lineage (NCBI taxonomy): Eukaryota > Metazoa > Arthropoda > Insecta > Coleoptera > Chrysomelidae > Diabrotica > Diabrotica virgifera. Next base: position 191,622,458 of record NC_065450.1, on the reverse strand, counting down.
ATATTTTTAGGCTATTCCTAAAATTTCATTAAAATCCATGCAGTAGGATAGAATTCGGAGGTAATAACCTCTTCTTGCTCTCATTGACTGCCCTATATACGGATCTTAGGACTCACGTTCGATAGTAAACTTACCTGGAAATGCCATTTAAAAGATTTCAAAACCAAGTGCCTAAGTAATCTAAATATACTAAAAACTCTATCCAATCATCATTGGGGCGCAGATGAAGACTCCCTTCTTAAGATTTATAGATCTGTCATTCGTTACAAAATAGACTACTGTACTTTTATTTACCTGTCAGCTAGTCCATCTGATTTAAAACTTCTTAATTCTGTACACAACACTGCACTTCCAATATTTGACAGCAACTCCTTTTGAAATATTCGTCTCGAATATCTACTAATACTGAAATTCCAGCACATCAATTACTAAGAAATGACCTTTTAAATTCTGCTTCTCTAATTAAACTTCAATCTATGCCACAATATCTCTCACCACATCTGAATAACATCGATCTTTCGGCCACGACCCCAATATTAATATCTCCCAAACCTCCCTGGAATAAATTGATAGCCCGTTTTAATCTCACGTTAACTAATTATGATAAGCTTCAAACAAATCCAAAAATTCTAAATATGTTTAACGAATTAATTGCTAAAAACAGATTCGACCAAATTACATATATGCAGATGTTTCTAAGAGCTCTAGTTGGATGTGCTGTAACCTCAAACACAGATATAATCAAATCTTGCCATCTCTCGCTTTTTGTTGCATTCATACAGCCGAATTGTTCTCTATCCTCCAAGCCGCAAACTCGCTATCTACAGGATGTAAAAAAGTAGCAACATGTACCGAGACTTTAGCTTCTATCTATTTTCTAAAAATATGTATACAGTATATCCGTTGGTCTAAGCTATCCAAAACTCTTTCGATAGTCTAATCTCACTGGGAGTATCCACAACCATGATCTGGATTCCGTCTCATGTGCAAATCCCTGGTAACGGACTCGCCGACAACTTTGCAAAAAAGTCTCTTTTTCTAATAAGAAAACTGAAAACATAAAATTACATACAGATCTACAGTCGTTTTTTTAAAATAGTCTCCTAATGTCTTGTCAAGATCTCTGGAACAAAATCCCTTCCAAGCTTCTTGATATCCATCCATCTATAAAAAAACTTGAGTTTCCTTCCATAACACGGAAAAACAAAATTTTAATTCGAACTTAGAATAGGCCATACAAGGTTGACTCAATAAACATTTGATGACTCCCCAAGATCCACCTACATGTACACTGCCGCACTAAGCGCAAAGGGGGTATCTACATTAGACCACAAACTGAGAAAACGACACTTAAAGTTCAAACCTCATTTATTCTGGTTTCTTATTAGGTAAAACCTTCAAACCTTTTTTATCGAGTTTCTAATTTTTTTCTTTAACTGAATGTATTGTTTTAATAGCAAAATTTATTATTTTACATTAATTATACCAGCTACTGCCAAATTTACAACAACAAATACTAAAAATGCTAAGATGTTTTAGTTGTAACTGCAATATACTACGCCAAATAAGTGGTATCTGCGTAGTTACGTCCAAAGTACTTAAGTAAAAGCAGATACAACTAATAAAGCTTAGTATTTACATTGCATACTACCAATGATAAAATAATATAAATTAGAGATTACTAGGATATAAATTTATTAACTGAAACTTTCAATGATTAATAAAAGGTATTTAAAATAGTTATAGCTGAAATACTCAAGTAAGTCACTTCTGCAACCATTAATGCTTAGTAATCTATCAAATAATAAATTTGATCAGTTCAAATCTCTAATGAATTTTTTTAAATCTTGTTTATGTATTCTCAATATTATATGATATACTTACCTATTTTATCAAAATAAAGAAGGGTTCGAGAAGAAGATAAAGACTTTATTTTTATGCTTATTTTTAATAGGAACTTGGAAAAAACAACACTCACAGTTTAATAGTTTCACAATTAACCTAACAAGCAGAAGCTGTTTAGGTTGAAGCAACAGGGAGTTTTTCCCAAAAAGCTAATCTATTTGGGGGTACAATCCCCTTTTGGGACCGAATGAGAGTATCCATGATCGATTTTTTTCTTTCTGCTGATACTCCCACAGGATTTGTATGACTAGGAAGTAGCTTCATTCCATTTTTAATCACTGACTGAACTAAAAAATTTAAAGGTTTCCACTCTTCTGTGTCATCATATGATTTTTTGAATTGTAGACGTATAAGACTTTTTGAGCTTTTAGCAGCATGACCTCCTTCAATAATGGGCGCTCATCTGAAAATCAATAGACGCTGTGAGTACCTTAAAATGTTCAACACACATTGACCACTAAAGATTAATTGGTTTATTTATATTAATGGTGCCGTGGCCGTTAGTAGTCATCCGCTATGAGAGAAATTTTTTGGAAAATACGAAAATATACATTATTTTAAGCTATTCTCAAAAAAAAAAAATTGCGGATTATCCATTATTTTAAATAATAAAAGACTTTGAAAATTGGATTTTATACACTTTTTTAGACCGCCATATTGATAATTACATGTGACGTTGCTGGATGTTGCCAAATCTATAAAAATGTTTAGTTTTACAAGTAACAAATATAGACGCATTTTTGTGGGGAAATGGACCTAACCTAACCAAACCTGGACCGTACGGGCATTGGTACAGGAGGGATTTTTCTCGATTTATCTTTGAAATCTAGGGATTTTTAAAGTGTGACATACCTAATTTTTATATTTATTGCTAGTGCCACCTACTATGCAGTAATTAAACAATTCAAATTTAACAATACAGTTTTCTTCAACTTTGTTGGCATTTAATGTTGTGTTACAAATTGACAGCTGACAATGACATTTTCTTATTTTTTTGTTAACATTGACAGCTGACAATGACATTTTCTTATTTTTTTGTTGACATTGACAGCTGACAGTGACATTTTCTTCTTTTTTTGTTGACATTGACAGCTGGCAATGACAGTTTTTTTGTTGACATTGACAGCTGACAATGGCATTTTCTTCTTTTTTTGTTGATATTGACAGCTGACAATGACAGTTTTTTTGTTGACATTGACAGCTGACAATGACATTTTCTTATTTTTTTGTTGACATTGACAGCTGACAACTGGTAATGGCAGTTTTTTCGTTTTTTTGTTGACATTGACAGCTGACAAATGGTAATGACAGTTTCTTCTTTTTTTTTGTTGACATTGACAGCTGACAGTGACATTTTCTTCTTTTTTTTTGTTGACACTGACAGCTGACAATGAGTTTTTTTGTTGACATTGACAGCTGACAATGACATTTTCTTCTTTTTTGTTCACATTGACAGCTGACAAATGGTAATGACAGTTTCTTCGTTTTTTGTTGACATTGACAGCTGACAAATGGTAATGACAGTTTCTTCTTTTTTTGTTGACTTTGATAGCTGACAGTGACATTTTCTTCTTTTTTTGTTGACATTGACAGCTGACAATGAGTCTTTTTTGTTGATATTGACAGCTGACAATGACATTTTCTTCTATTTTTGTTGATACTGACAGCTGACGATGACAGTTTTTTTTGTTGACATTGACAGCTGACAATGACATTTTCTTCTTTTTTTGTTGACATTGGCAGCTGATAAATGGTAATGGCAGTTTACATAATAAATGACAGTTTACAATTAATAAACGGGCAGACTGCAATTGCGCGCAGCGGTCAGAAAGGAGGAAGACCTAACCCTTCGGTCCAAACCTAACTTACGGGTAATAGAGTGAGAGAACCGCAGGAGGTATTTGACCGCTACGCGCAATCACAACCCACCCTAATAAAGAAAACATAGTTTAATTTGTATCTCTCCATTGACCTCACCGTACATAAACGGCGACAATGTCTTTCTTTGCACAAACTGTTTTTTAATTAATCAAACACTTTGAAAATGTTGGATTAATTCTAAATCGCTTTTTTGTGTGATATTATTAATATCAAAATAAGAAGTTACATCCATTTTTCGATACTAAACGTGAATGACAACTAATCTTGTTTTGACAAATTTTCAAATTCCAAAGATATTTTGATTTATTTAAATTATATTACGAAAAAAATTGGCAACCTAGCACAGTCGTTGTCGAATGTCGATCTAAATGTCATAAACATTTTGTGATTTTGTGTTGTGAACTTGATTACTTGATTGCAAAAATGTTGACAGAGAGAATTTAAAATTTTGTTGGATTATAATATCTTCAATATAATCCAGTATTCTAATAAAAATAATGAATTATACCGCACTAATATGCATTAATAAGATATAAATAAAAGGTCAGTACCTACAAATATAAAATATACACTTCTATTTGGTGAAAATATGTCTGAAATTAGTAAGGTTATGTATGGAAAAAACCAATTTTCAAAGTTGATTTTTATTTCAATGAATGAGTAATCCGCAAATTTTTTTCGGGAAAATAGCTTAAAACAATGTATATTTTCATATTTTCCAAAAATTTTTACCCGATGCGAATGACTACTAACTGCCACGGCACCAACCCATTTTCCGTTTGTGATTTTGGGACTCAGGCTTCTTTTTTGCTTTTCTGATTTTTTGTGAAAGGTCCTTCCACATAAAGAAGTCTGTTGGATTCATCTCTAAGACACTCACATTAGATGAGCTGCTGCAAGTCTGGACTGCTTTTTTAAAGTCTTCCAAGTCGTAGGTTTTCTTCGCTTTGTGAAGGGATTTTTCCACCATGTGGTGGAATGAGTCACATGACATAAATATATTCCCAGGTTCCAAGTACTTTATTTCAATTGATCCAGCACTTATTAGATCACTGTTGATGATAAACACTAGATAAGTCAAAAACGCCCAATTTTTATTTTGAGCCGAGCAGTTGTCCATCCACAAGATAATCCGTTTGACGTCTCGGCAACGAGTTGATAAGAATTTGTGAACAGCACTTATTAGTTCTTCTTTGTTTCTTCCTCTAATGGCATCATGCCATAAACAGGCTACACTAGTCCATGAGTTGCACTCGACCTCTGAAATTAATATAGAATTTTTGCTCTCGTGACACTTTGACATAATTTAACTCGCCTTCGGCTCGTGAAATTAAAACTGTCAAAGTGTCACTCGGGAAAAATTCAATAATTTCAGAGCTCTTGTGCAATTATTACTGATTATTTCATTCATAGGAGATTCTGACCAATAGAAAGCCACAGAAATAAAAAGTAAACTTATAATTTTTGATAATTTCCCGTCGTCAAGTATATTACGTCAAATGCCCTTCGTTGCTATGAAAAAATACATTCAGTGACATTAATGACAATTAATGTTTTAAAAATTATAAAAGTGATGACTTTCAACCGTCAAATATTTATAACAACTGTGTGTTTAATTGTACTAATTTGTACTTACATAAATAAATTACAATAGAATTTTGGTTTTGCACAATTTTATTCATGAAATAATCGCAACAAATTGCACTCGATCTCTAAAATTAATATAGAATTTTAGAGCTCTTGTGCAATTACTACTGATAATTCAATAAATCAATAATTATGCTCTAACTGTCACTATTATTTCCCCATAACTCGGAAAATATCGACCTCACAAAAAAAATTATAATAATCGAAATTATAGAAAATCGCATTTTCAACAATTTCAGTTTCTACACTTTTTGTCGAAAAGTTGAAAATGGCGGAGATATTGAGCAAAACGTTTCTCGATTTAAATCAAGATGACGGCTAACGCAACGGTCAAATTCAGTCGAGATTTTAATTTTATACTACTACTGAGCCCCCCCCTAAAGATTAGAAAAATAAAATTTGGGGCAGCTTAGTCCTGTCGCCAGGGGGAGTACAACGGCCTCCTTAATTCAGAAGGACTTACCCAAGTTTTTTTTATATATTTTGACCCGCAGAATACGAATTTTTTGGGTAACAGTTGATCCGGATGTCGATAAGATTTTTATAGACAAAGAACTTGAGGAATTACATAACAGTGATTTCGCGCAAAACAAAACATCTATTTGTATTTTTTGGGTCATTCTAGGCAAAAAATGTTCTGACAAGTTTTTTCGTAGGATGCATAGTTTTCGAGATAACCGCGGTTGAACTTTCAAAAAATCGAAAAATTGCAATTTTTGAACCCGAATAACTTTTGATTAAAAAATAAAGTAGCAATTCTGCTTACCGCATTTGAAAGTTTAAGTCAAATTATATCGGTTTTGATTATTTGCATTGCTAAAAATTTATTATTTTATTGTTAAACAAAGCTATAAACACTTAGTGCGTGAGTGATGTTTTCAATGATTTCTCATATAAAATCGAACGGTAGGTAGAGTAGCTACAAATGCAAGCGAGGCAATTTCTACGTAGCATGCGTTAAAACGCATGTATTAGGCACGGGAAACACTATGTGTTTATAGCTTTTTTTAACAATAAAAAAATTAATTTTTAGCAATACAAATAATCAAAACCGATATAATTTGACTTAACCTTTTAAATGCGGTAAGCAGAATTGGTACTTTGTTTTTTAATCAAAAGTTATTCGGGTTCAAAAATTGCAATTTTTCGATTTTTTGAAAGTTCAACCGCGGTTATCTCGAAAACTATGCATTTTACGAAAAAACTTGTAGGAATATTTTTTGCTTAAAATGACCCAAAAAATACAAAAAGATGTTTTGTTTTGCGAGAAATCGCTGTTATGTAATTCCTCAAGTTCTTTGTCTATAACAATCTTACCGACATCCGGATCAACTGTTACCCAAAAAATTCGTATTCTACGGGTCAAAATATATAAAAAAAAACTTGGGTAAGTCCAGCTGAATTAAGAATGCCGTTGTACCCCCCCTGGCGACAGGACTAGCTCGTAATGCAAGGTCAAATGCTATCCGGACAGGGCTATTTCGATATAATATCATATTACAACGTTAGTAAATATGTATAAAGGACATAAAAGTTTTTATTTCTTTTAACTAGGGATAAGATATTATAAAGTGCTTTTAATATTTAATGTTGTTTGGATATTATCCAGAAACGACGAATGTTAATCTTCTTGTACTAGATATTGGTTAGCAACTAAAAAAATTTAATTATTGGTTATATTTTAGTAACATACATTCTAATACATAATTTTCGTTAAAGTTTGTAACTATAAAAGTGAGGATGAATAACAGTTTGGACTATTAGTTTTCGAATATTTACACAAAATGGAGATTCCTATTATACGCGTAGTTTTCAAGATTATGAAATTTTGTGGAACCGAACCAAGGGCTAAACGTTCATGGTCTGGAATAATACGGTGTTGGTTCAATATTCTATGTACCCTTGGAATGATATATCTTGCCGCTTTGGTGTTTGTCTTAGAGAAGGATTTAACATTTGTAAAAGTAACAGGTGCTATAGACACTATAGTTTTAATGAGCCACGTAAGTTTTTTTATCATTATTCTTAACCATTAAACGCCCAACCTTATTTAGGTTCCATGTATGCCCAAGGGGGGTACACAATAGGGTGGTTCGAAAAAAACCTTTTTTCTTACTTCAGATCGCTATAGTGCGCAAAAGTTGCCATTGGTATAGACTTGAAAAAAGCACTAATTATTATTTTTTTATTAATTTGTCTTCCGGTCGCGCAATGCCATCGAAGTTACCAAAAATTGTGAAAAACCTTAATTTTTCATAATATATTTTTTTAAACAGGCAAGATGGTTTTAATTGCATTCCTATACCATGAATTAACTACTAAAAGTATGTAAAATCAATATAAATGCACTTGTTATACATTTGTTTCATATTTTCCGGTCGTGCAATATAATACAAAATGAGTAAAATTAGTAGTTTTTGCAAAATTTCAAAGTTTGACTGTTTAGTACAATCTAATCATACGACTTTTAGAGATGCTATAGCTTAATTTAATTACAATAATATATTTAAAATCCAAGCATATAAGATACATTTTGATATTCAAGTGGAATTCACGAGCAGACTACTGAGAGGCGAGGCGAAAGTGACGAATGCCAACGAAGCTCGCGCAGCCACAAATAGAGATACATGTGGGAAGACCTCTACAATGGATCATTTGTCTTCTCCATTACAACGAACTGCTATTCCGCCACCTCTTCCAACACTTAGATGGAAATTCAACAGGCACTATAGGATATCCGGACCGATTGGAAAGGCCCTACCTTATTGTGAAAGACTACCAGTTGTTGTTGATTTTAATCGTTGGCACCGCTGAGCGATACAATAATGTGGTCCTAATATAGCCATCTCTGGAACTGTGTCCACACACTTTACTTGAAGCTTCGGTCACTAGCTTAACGCGTCTTTGAACTGCCTGTGTATGGCATGGCAAAGTAAATATATATCTATACTCATGACAAGCTTGAAGTCATTGCTCACATACTGTTTTATCTCTTCATTAGTCAATGTTCTTAGCAGTAGAGGGGAGTCAGTGTACTGGTGTTCCATTTGATAATTTCGTAATACTATTTAGATTAAAAGTTTAAGTTTGATGGTTTAAAGATTCTGATAGAGTCACATTCAGATATTGCTTGATTTTCCTTCATGATACGCCTAAAGCCCAGCTCTCGGACATGGTTTCTGTCATCAGTTACCATAGCCAAAAGTAAATTTTCGGGATGGGCAAAGTAAGCATTCCGTTGTAAAACGGGATCAACAACTTGAAGCAGCTCTTCTGGTAAGTACCTTGAAGATTCAATGATTTTGTAATCATGTCTAGGCCCATCTGTGAATTTGTGGTTTATTTTTGTGGCAAACCACAAAGGCAAATTATGACATTTGAGAATGAATGTGACAATCTCTCTCAGATTTTCAGAAGGGTTGGACACACTGATGTAGAAACGCAAAACTCGGTTTGCAGTAGTAAGCCATCTTGAATGTGACGTTGGGCTAGGATCACGTACCTATTACAAAGTCTTCTGAACAATGTCCTGACTTGATGACTTCTGATATCTCAAGCAAGTAGAATTATTGGTGTTTGCTAAGAATACGCTTGTCAACTTTTGGAATTTCATAATCAATAGGATTAAAATCAATAATTAATATCCTATTGGGTCTATTGTATTTTCACCTAAGTGTTGGAAAAGGTGGTTTAATGGCAGGTCGTTGTAATGGAGAAGACAAATACTCCATTGTAGAGGTATTCCCACATGTATCTTTACTTGTGACTGCGCGTGCTTCGCTGGCATTCGTCACTTTCGCCTCGCCTCTCGGTAGTCTGCTGTTTTTGACGAAGCTGCGCGACCGAATAACAATTGAATATCAAAATTTATCTTATATGCTTCGATTTTAAATATATTATTGTAATTGAATTAAACTATACCATCTCTAAAAGTAGTATGATTAAATTGTACCAAACAGTCAAACTTCGAAATTTTGCAAAAACTACTAATTTTACTCATTTTTTATTATGTTGCGCGACCGTGAGATATGAAACAAATGTATAATAAGTGCATTTATATTGATTTTTTATAGTTTTAGCAGTTAATTCATGGTCTAGGAGCGCAATTAAAATCATCTGGGCTGTTAAAAAATATATGAAAAATTAAGGTTTTTCACAATTTTTGCTAACTTCGATGGCATTGCGCGACCGGAAGACAGATTAAAAAAAATAATAATTAGTGCTTTTTTCAAGTCTATACCAATGGAAACTTTTGCGCACTATAGCGATCTGAAATAAGAAAAAAAGTTTTTTTCGAACCACCCTAGTACACAATGTCCACTTCGAAATAGCTAATACATATATTTATTGACAGGTGTTACAAATGTTAGAAATGGATTAAATTTAACAATCTTATGCTTAGTAAACACAACGTTTTCTAAAATATTACAAACCTTCAACAAAATTACGATGTACATCAAAATTAAAGTACCAGTAAAAGTTAGTAATTCAGATTTGTCAGATCTTTTCCACATTTTTCCTTTCAGTCTCCTCATTAATGTGGCGGATGATTATGGCGATTATGTAATTGTATATGTCAATAATTACGTGGATTATGTTTCGGCCAACGAGAAATTATATAGAAACCTTTAGTAACAAGTAGTGTTGCCCAAAATCGGTCTTGGTCTTTCAGTCTTGGTCTTGTTCTTGCGGTTTTGCAAGATCAAGACCAAGACCAAGACCGCCTAATTTGAGCAAGAACAAGACTAATCCTGCAAGACTCTTGCAGTTAGAACTGAGGTGTTTTATAGAGTATATTAGTTCGGGTATATTCTTAGATACTCTATGAGAGGCAAATTTTTTTTTTTTAAAATTCGGAAAATTTGACTTATGCCCATTACAAAGAATACCACAAACATACATAGCGAATCAAAATATTTATTAAAATAACACTTTACACATTTGACACGTACTCAGAGATCATTATTACAATGTAAAAATAAAATATTTTTGCAATCTTTCCCAGCAGACGACATCTTCGCGCTTAAATTAATATTCCAGGATTTGAGAATAAATTTTTACCACTTTTATTCATAAATTAATATTCTTGCGTTGCGATCTTGCGATGCCGACAATACTGTCGTTAAAAATATGTACCTGATAACAAATATACCTATTACATCTTATCGGTATATAGAATAGTAAGACTATTATGTATATTTTTTCTGTTGTTTGTGCAGTGACCTTATTCAGTTAGACAAAATTTGCTGGAATAATGCGGCTGGTACTTAAAAGTATTAATAACGAGACACATTAATGCAGATAATGCCGGCTATACATACCGTATAAACAAAATAACGAAATATTTAATAACGATATACTGTCTACCGAGGCATTGAACAATGAAAGGTTACAGTGAAATGTATGCAAGACAAAAGCACATTTATAGCAGTTTTTTCTGTAGTTAAATTAAATTGTTCATTTGTTTTATCAATCAACTGTTCTTTTGTTACTCTTTGTGTTTGGTGATATACACTACTCCAAGAAATTAACGTACCACCTTAAAAACTGGTCATTTTTGATGTCTTGAATTTCCTAAACCTGTTGTCCGATTGAAATGATTTTTTTAATATGTTATAGCCTTATTCTTTAACAATATCACTGTAATAATACTATTGCTAGGCAGGTAAATCGTCATTGTATACCGGGTGTACCAATCAAACTGTGTTTTTTTTCTAAAGGTTCGCATCACAATATGGAATATTCTGGCTTATAAAATATTAGAATTAAAACTAAACTATAGCCTCGTATTTTCTTAAAATTTTGTTTTTGATTTATTCCCTTATATGTTGGAAAATAAAAAGTTAGGTACTTTTTTAATTACCCATGATTTTCATCAATATAGGGTGTTTTTAAAAAATAAGTGTGGCAAACTTTAAGGGGTAATTACTCTGCACGAAAAAGTAATGACAGTTTGCTTTTAAACGTATGTTCGCAAATGTTTGTTTCCGAAATTACAAACTGACGATTTGATCCCCTCCGTGGCTCAGTGGTAAGAGCGCCTGCCTTTGGATCGAAAAAATCCGAAAGGTTATGGGTTCGAATCTCACCAGGGTCAGAAATTTTTCATTTATTATAAATTAATAAATGAATATAGTTTCTGTCCTTGTGGGATCGGTACTCACCGGAGGGACCGCAGACGTTCGGATACAATTAGCGTCTCTTTGCAAAGACAATGACGTCGACTTTGCAAAGTAACAAGACACTCAACACACACACTACACATTACCCCCCTGACTTAGTGATAAGTTATACAATTACGTGGCTAAAGTTTGTAGTTCTAAACCAAGGCCAAAATCAGAAAAAAAAACTGACGATTTATTTATTGCTCTTAAACCGGTTGAGATATGCGAATGAAATTTGGTAGGTTTTAAGAAGTGGTTATTACGCATTTTTGACATACAAATAAGATTTTAATGTTCACCAATGGCGCGCATACTTACGTGAAACCGGTTTGTTTAGTTGAAAACCCCTTAAAATTTGCCATAATTATTTCAAAACAGCCTGTATTGATGAAAAACATGGCTAGTTATTAAAATATCTAACTTTGTTGTTATCCAAGCGAATGAACAAAAAAACAGAATGTTAAGAAAATATCAGACTGTAGTAGGGTTTTAATTTCAGTATTTTATAAAGGCTAGAATATTCCAAAGGATGATGCGAACTTTGAGAAAAAACAGTTTGATTGGTACACTCATTGGTACCGGTACGGTATCCAGTACCTATAGGTACAACGACAGCTTACCTTCTAGCAACAATATTATTACAGCAATATTGTTAACGAATAAATAATTCAAGCTTAAAATTTACCTACTCTGTTACGTTGTTCTAAGATATGTACTAGGCTAATAAGCAACTGCGAGACTTGCAAGATTCTTGCTGCAAGACCAAGACCTGGAGCGCAATAACAAGACCAAGACGAAGACCAGGTGTACTGTTGCAAGACCAAGACCGAGACTGTCTAAATCTCGTCTTGGTCTTGCATTTGGGCAACACTAGTAACAAGTTTTACCAAGGGTACACATTTTGTGCCCACAAAATGAGAGCAACAACTAACACATCCACGGAGGAAGTTACAGATACCTGAGACAAGGAATGCCAAACGTTTAGCACGTTTTAAAAAATCAAACAACAAAGATAGGTTAACAAGGATGAAAAAACAAAATATTCACAAAATGGAATCAACCATGGATACGTGTTTCTGACTCATTGGTCGTCATCAGTACGGTATAGCCAAACAGGCTAATAATGGCTAATAATGTCACTCCTCTTCGGGTCGTGAAATTAAACCTGCACTGGGAATAGAAATCGATAACTTTAGAGCTCTCGTGTAATTACTAAGTACTGAAAATTTGATGAAATAATTATTTTGACATAATATTCAAAAGTTAGATCAGTAGAACAATAAGTATGTTCGCGGAGACAGTCCCTGACTAGTCCACGACAAAATAGCATGCATGCTTTATTTCCATATATTATATTTATTTAATGTATTACCGTTGATTGATAAATATACCAGTATATAAATAGTTTATAATTAATTACTAATATTAATTAATAGTAAAAATACCTTGTATATTTATCTATCAACGGTATATTATTTATATTATTTTTTCTACAAACGTGTTAAAAATGCAATGTTTTGCACTCCATATGAGCCTTAAAAATGTCACTTTAAAGCACTGGGGGCTTAAAGATTTTTAAGGCACTGCAGTTAAAGGTGAAATGTCAAATTTTGAAAGCAATCCTCAAAATATTTATATTTCATTTATTAACATTATTAATATTAATAGTACAATTTTCGCAATTTGAAAAAGGTTTTTTTTTTAAATTTAATTTAAACTGTATTATTGCATTTTTAACACGTTTGTAGAAAAAATATTGTATGATATACGTGTTAAAAGTACATTTTTAAGGCACTCATGTGAAACCTTCACATGAACGCTGTTTACGCCCGAAATACATACAAATTTTTATGCACGACTGTCTTGGACGATCGTCTTAGTGATTATTTTTTAATGCTTCTTTTTCTTTCCACCTTTGCGAGCAATTTATTATAAATACCGTTTCAAAAGTTGCATGAATTTTATAGCTCAATTTATTAAAACTCTTCCTGTATAACAATTCTCCGAATCATTTGTATTGGTTAGGTAATAAAAAATGTCATATTGAAAGAAATATGTGTAAGAAATAATAATATTATAGAACGGTAATCTCTATACCTATGTTCGTTTTACCTTAGCAACAAAGTATATAAGTCAAGAATAGTTAGTCGCCATTATTTATCGTATTGAGAGTTTCATAACACATTTTTTAAGAAGTTCTTTTATAATGGAAACTAGTGACGATGGAACATTTTCTGGAACACCACCTGAAATTTTTAAAGCCGCAGAAGACGCAAAATTATATTTACTACCCGCTAAATCTAAGAAAATATACGATAAGGTCTACGATGAATTTGTTAGTTGGTGCAAATTGTAGAGTGTTAAAGCCGGTAATTATACAGAAAATGTATTTTTTGCGTATTTTCTGGAGAAGGCTAAATGCCGTAAGCCGTCTTCTCTATGGTCATATTATTCGATGTTAAAAGCAACTGTAAATTTGCACAATAATGTAAACATCGCTAAATATTCAAGATTGATAACATCCCTAATACGGAGACCAGATGGTTATAAACCAAAGAAATCTAAAATTCGAACCAGAGAAGAAATAGAATCGTTTTTGGTAAATTCTCGAGATAATTTTTATCTCATGATTAGAGAGCGGAATATATGCAAAGTGCATATAGATGCATATATTGCATATTTTCAGACAACAAACACAACATTGCATATTTAAGCTAAACACGATTTATTTAGCATATTTTAAAAATAAATTATATAAAAGTTTAAAATTCTCCTCTCTTAGTTTGAATTTTATAACTTCGATATGAACGAGCTCGTTATTTATCTATCTATTGCTCATCTGGACTTTCCCATTACTACTTAATTTAATATTAAATAATTACTTTGTCAGGTTCTGGCCAACATTTGTTTAAAGTAAAGGTTGTATCGTATTTAGTGTTTTTGAAGTGATTGGTATATATTAAATTTAAATATGTCTACCATTCAAAAAAGTGCTTGGATAAAGTGTTTTCCCGAGTTAAAGCTAAGTGGAGACAAAGTATTTTGCAAGGCCTGTTCCAAAATCGTAAGTTACATTCATTTTCACATTTCATTTTTTAAATGAGGAACTGACAAACAAAAGCATCATGTCCCACAAAAGAAATTTTTCTGGAAAAAGTGTTTTTATTCGACAAATTCGCTTTTACTTCTATAAAGACGGACATAGAGAGAAGCATCAAAATACAAAAATCCATCAAATTGTAGACAATTCCGCTTTTTTTTCTTCAGCTTAAGTAACGTACTTTGTTCTTTAAGTAACGTACAAATTGCTAAAGAACTTATGTTCATAAAAGTTAATTTTAGTTTTTTACCAGATCTAATAAAGTCATTAGAACAAAGGTATTTACAATTAAGTGATTCGGTTAATCTTGTTAACACTTTTTCTGCTCATTATCAAAAAATTCCCGGAAATACAGGGATTACAATTAGAAATAAATTAAAAATGTTTTAGAGAAAAATGAGGGCTTCGATTGTTTGAGGAAAGTTGTACGTATTTTTGAAGGCAACTTTTGTGAATATCTTACGACTTAATATAATTGTTTTATTTTTGAGTATTTTTAATATCTTCTTCTTTAAGTGCCATCTCCGCGGCCGAGGTCAGCAATCATCATAGCTATTCGTATTTTAGAGATGGCTGCTCTGAAAATTTCATTTGATGTTCATCCGTACCACTCTCTTAGGTTGCGCAGCCACGATATTCTGCGTCGCCCTATGCTTCTCTTTCCTTGAATCTTTCCCTGCATAATCAATTGGAGCAAGCTGTATCTCTCTCCACGTGAAATATGTCCGAGATATTCCAATTTTCTTGTTTTGATGGTATTTAGGATTTCCATTTCTTTATTCATCCTTCTCAGAACCTCTTTGTTTGTAACGTGTTCTGTCCACGATATTTTCAGAATTCTTCTGTACACCCACAGCTCGAATGATTCTAGTTTTTTCATTGAAGCAGCATTCAAGGTCCAAGCTTCCATTCCATAAAACAGAGTCGAGAAAACGTAGCACCTAGCCAACCTAACTCTTAGCTCCAACTTCAAATCTCTTGTGCAGAGCACTTTCCTCATTTTGTTAAAATTTGCTCTAGCCTTTTCTATCCTGATTTTGATTTCCTGTAAGTAATCTCCTGTGGAGTTGATCATTGTTCCAAGTTGATTATTGTTCCAAGGTATGCATATTGATCGACTCGTTCGATATTGGATCCGTTGATGACGAGATTTTCGTTATTTCTTTGAGTTTTCGATATTCTCTTCTTGACATTCATTGTTAGCCCATATTCTTCTCCAAACTCTGCTATTCTGGTCACCAGCCTCTGAAGATCCCCAATATTTTCACCTAAGATGACAGTGTCATCCGCACATCTAATGTTGTTAATGGGAACTCCATTTACCTTTATTCCAGCTGTTTCACCATCCAGAGCTTTTTTCAAGATCTCTTCCGAGTAGGCATTAAAAAGAACCGGCGACAAGACGCATCCCTGTCTCACTCCATGTCTGATTTCAATTTCCTCCGACAGCTGATCGTTAACACGTACTTTTGCTCGTTGCTATAGTATAAATTCGATATAATCCTGAGGTCATTGTAGTCCAGCTTCCTTGATTCCAGAACATGCATTAATTGTTCATGTCGTACTTTGTCAAATGCCTTATTATAGTCAATAAGACACGCATATATATCTTGATTGACGTCCAGGCACCTTTGTATAAGTATGTTAAGTGAAAAAAGAGCTTCACGAGTTCCCAGGCCTTTGCGAAATCCAAATTGCGTATCATTAATGTCTATGTCTAGTTTATGATATATTCGGTTATGGATGACTTTCAGTAGCAACTTTAGCACATGGGACATCAAACTAATGGTGCGGTAGTCGCCGCATTCTCGTGCGTTTTTCTTTTTAGGGAGGCAAATAAAGATCGACGTCAACCATTCTTTGGGTAATGTACCTGAGCTATAAATTTTGTTCAAGAGTACCACTAAAATATCAATATGCTGCTCATCTATAATTTTTAAAAGGTCGATAGGAAGCATGTCAGGTCCTGGGCTTTTTCTGTTCTTCATTGTTTTTAACGCATGTATTATTTCTTCCGTTGTAATATATGGACCTATTTCTCCTGAGGTAAGTTCTATGTGTTCCAGGTACCCTCTTTCATCATCGAACAGTTCAGCGATGTATTCTGCCCAACGTTGTACTTTCTCATCGGTCTCTGTTACAGCGACCCCGTGTCTATCCAGAAGTGCACCAGTTAGATTTTGCTTTCTTAGTCCAGCCATTTCTTTGACTTTCTTATGTAGGTTAAATAGATCGTATCTTTTTTGGAGATCCTCGATCTCTTTGCATTTCTCTTCAAAGGGTTTTTAATATGCATTTGCATATTTAGAAAAATTTAGAAAAAATACCTGCATATTTGTAGTAAAAGTAATGCATATATATGCGCATATTTTGGTAATGTTGTGTTGCATATATTCCGCTCTCTACTCATGATAAAAGTAAGTTACTTGGTATTTTTTTTTTATTATAGACTATTATTTTAATTGAATATTTATTATAGGTTGCATTAATTTTTGGTATTTGTATAAAAAAAACTACACCCACCGTCTAACATTACCGTCCGGCGGGCGATAAAGAAGCCCACGGGCGCTAAATTGGCACTTTCCGCCCGCCAAATGTATACGTAATATGGACTTTACCTCCCGGTCGTGCATAAACAACTATTAAAGTCCGTATGCTCCACTTGTCTTGGTCTAGTCAGGGACGGTCTCCGTGAACATCAATTTAATAGTTTTGAATCGTCGACATGGAAACTAATTTTATTTTATTGGAAATTTGTATTTGACAACTTTGTCAGAGAACGTATTGAAAAAATCAAGGATCAGTTTGCATCAGTGATAGTCCATTAAAATGTTACATTTAGGGTTGCATTTCCTAGAGGAGACAATTTTATTTTTTTTAATGTGTAGGGGGGTTCAGTAGAAGCTTAAGTTCAAGTTTTTGGGGTCGATACCCTTGTACTACGGCCGCGATATTGGAAAAAGTGGTGCAAAGGGTTTTCCCGCTGTATCTCCTAAACTAGTAATCCTACAGAAAATATAGTTAGACATAAAATGTAGCAAATTAAATTTTCTATAATTTTCTATTTATTACCTTTTATCGTCAAGTGACCAACAAAAAAGTTATAAACAAAAATATGAGAAAATTTTGTAAGAAGTTTCCTTTTGGAGGTTATAACTTTTTTCCGTTCATTTCACAATATAGTTATTTTCCTAACAAGTGCAGAAAGTCATTATTTTCCGCACGCGACTGCAGTTTGCCGAACGACGCGAAGCGATAGTTCGGCAAGCAGTCGAGTGCTGAAAAGAGACTTTCTGCAAGAGTTAGGTACAATATTTTTTCTAAGAGTCTTTAAAAAATTACCAAATCTTAATCAATTAATTTAATTAATATGAAAATACATACACAAATTAATTCTTTGACAAGGTTGTCAAAACCAAACTTTCAATATAATTAGTTAGCATGACGACGATCTTGGTTTCCATGACGATGATTCAAAATGACTGTTATTGTCTACCGATTTGACTTTCGAATATTATATAAGAGGGCGAAACACATTTCTGAGAACAGGTGTTTGGATCTTTGATTCTATTCAAGAAATTTTTCCCAACCTGAAATGGTGGATGTGTGAATTGTTCGTAAGAGGATTTTTCCACATTCTCTATTTCATTTGTTTGATTTAGTTACGTTTGGTCGGTAAACCAATAACTTAGATCTTTTGATCACTGAGTGTGTTTCAAAGATTTACATCTTTTGTTTTTTTGTTTTTCAAACATATATTTTACTTATAGTAATTAGGGAATTAAAACGTGAGGCTGTCATGGTCAGATTATGCGGCGTAGATATACGCTCCTGCTATGTCTGGGTCTCGAATGTTGTTTTTTGATGGAATGTGTCTAAAGATATTCAACCTCTCATCTTTATTGATAAGCCCAGAGAGGTTGAAGAGGGCGAAACACATTTCTGAGAACAGGTGTTTGGATCTTTGATTCTATTCAAGAAATTTTTCCCAACCTGAAATGGTGGATGTGTGAATTGTTAGTAAGAGGATTTTTCCACATTCTCTATTTCATTTGTTTGATTTCGAATATTATGTCAAAATAATTTTATTTCATCGAATTGTCGCGTTAATTTCATTAATACAGGAACACAATAAGATATATTTGAAATAAATTTCAATGAACAATTTTCACTATAAAGTTGTTTAATTTTATTTATTATCTAGGTTTTACAGCGCTCCAATCTTGACCAGATTCTCGAATTCTTATAGGAATACAATAAAAAAAATAATTTTCTATCTAAGTATATTAGTCGAGCGGCAGCAATCGTTATGCCGACCACGAAAATCAAATTTAAGGCGAATGACAAATTTTGGTCTATTTTTATGTTTTCGAGGTCGCTGAATCCGAATATGAAGTTTATTTTTATCTAGATTTGGTCTATAACTCCAAATATTTTAACTTTACACCAAAAAGACCCAAATAAAAATTCACCGCAATTAAATTCTGCATAGAGACGTGTTTTTCGCGATTCACTTCGACAAAAACTTTCCCCGGAAAAATCGGGTTTTTCCAACAAAATCTTTAATTTTCAACTAAAATTTTAGATAAATAATTGCTAATCAATAATTAAATAACTTGGTAATATAAAAGCCCTCTTCGTAGAGAATATAATTCCAGAAGCCGATGGAAATTGAATGAACAGTTTAGCAACAATTGAATTGTTAATTAAAAATTCACGGTCGCTATAATAACGACAATAATTACGGTGTATAAGAATAACTATGATTTTATCATAAAAAGACACTGTACCTATCTAATGTACTTAACAGAATTGAATTTGGTATATTTAAGCGGCCTCAGGAATATTTTAAAATTATAAACAATTTTTGGCTTATAAACAAAATAGAATATCTCGGGAAATATTAAACTAAATTAAATTGTAAAAGCGGTATTCGAAAAACAGCGGCAGGGCGCTCCTTCTAAGAGAAAAAACGTTTAATTATGACGAGTGGTTCCTGAGATACAACCCGCAAAATTGACCGGAATTTACGGCAAAGATATAAACAATAGGATCATAATTTTTAAATCATCACCTTTTTATTTTTGTCCTCTTGTTCAACACCAATTTTCATATCTTTAAAATACTCAAAACATATATTATTATAATAAAAACTATCCATAATACGTGTGAAAATTGCCAAAAATAGCAAAATTACAATCAAAAATTAGGTTGGAGAAAATGTAACCCTCAAAGTTCAAAATCGGTATACGTTAAAAAAATGCGCATTTTCTCGGCTTCCCATGGAGCAATTTCCTTCATTCTTTTTTTGTTCCCAAGTAACTCGAGTAGATCCATCTAACTAACGCATTATTAAATATCAAAGTTGCTTTTGTTTTGTTATAATAGATTAAATTATTTATAAGAACACAAAATTACATATTTTTTCCAGTTGTAGGCTTTTTTTAGATAAACTTACTACAAGTGTACCTTTTAAAGTTAAAAACAAATATTTTCATTTGAAAGCTGTATAGTTATTTAAACAATTTTTATTTAAATAAATTATAATTTTGTGTTATAAAAAATAAATTAATTTATTATAACAAAACAAAAGCAAGTTTGACATTTAATAATGCGTTAGTTCGATGGCTCTACTCGAGTTACTTGGGAACAAAAAAAGAATGAAGAAAATTGCTCCATGAGAAGCCGATAAAATGCATTTTTTTAACGTATACCGATTTTGAACTTTGAGGGTTACATTTTCTCCAACCTAATTTTTGATTGGAATTTTGCTATTTTTGGCAATATTCACACGTATTATCGATAGTTTTTATTATAATAATATATGTTATGAGCATTTTAAGGATATGAAAATTGGTGTAGAGAAAGGGAACAAAAATAAAAAGGTGATGGTTTGAAAATTATGATCATATTGTTTATATCTTTGCCGTAGATTCCGGTCAACTTTACGGGTTGTATCTCAGGAACCACTAGTCATAATTAAAAGTTTTTCTTTTAGAAGAAGCGTCCTGCCGCTGTTTTTCGAATACCGCTTTCACAATTTAATTTAGTTTAATATTTCCTGAGATATTCTATTTTGTTTATGAGCCAAAAAATTGTTCATAATTTTGAAATATTCCTGAGTCCGCTTAAATCTACCAAATTCAATTTTGTTAAGTACCTTAGATAGGTATAGTGTTTTTTTATGAAAAAATCATAGTTGTTCTTATGTATCGTAATTAGTATCGTTATTATAGTGATCGTAAATTTTTAATTAACAATTCAATTGTTGCTAAACTGTTCATTAAATTTCCACCGGCTTCTGGAATTATAATCTATATGAAAAGGTCTTTTACATTACCAAGTTATTTAATTATTGATTAACAATTACTTATCTAAAAGTTTAGTTGAAAATTAAAGATTTTGTTGGAAAATCCCGCTTTTTCCGGAGAAAGTTTTCGTCGAAGTAAATCGGAAAAGACACGTCTCTATGCAGAATTTAATTGCGGTGAATTTTTATTTGAGTATTTTTGGTTTAAAGTTAAAATCTTTGGAGTTATAGAGCAAAAATTGAAGAAAACACGATTTTCGGGCGCCATTTTGTTGATAAAAAAAGTAGCACACTATCTGCGGACTTTGCATAGGTACCTATATTATTAATATACACACTCATAAGGTTCGATTCCAGCAATAAAATTGCTGGTAAATAAGTTTTCCCAAAAATGGCCTATTCTCCGATAATCAGCCCAGACTATGTGTCATCTCTGAAGTATCTAGATAACAACGAAATTTGTCCAAAATGTTTAAACACATTAGAAAAGACTTGTTAGTTTTTAAACATTTTGTCATGACATTTCGTTAGTTTCATGTTTACCCCAAACGCTTATATCTGTACACCCCAATATCTGTACTCCCAAAAAACGCTTATATCTCGAGATCCTGACCACGCTGTGGTGAATGGCTAATTTTGATCATACTGTATGATTTTGATATCAAAAATTCGTTTTTTGCTCTTTTTAAGAATTAGCCATTTTGCGGTTGCGTCATTCTTCTTTTGTCCCCTCATTAGAAGAAGAATAAGTAAAGTACCAGGTAAGAAAAGTACCAGCTACTACAATTAATTATTCAGGGAAAAATAATAGGTGAAAGATCCATTGGCAGAAGAAAACATTCATGGTTGAAGAATTTAAGAGATTGGTACAAGTGCAGCAGCTGCCAATTATTTAGATCTACGGTATCAAAAATACGCATAGCCTTGATGATAGCCAAACTTCGGAACGAGGACGGCACTTGAAGAAGAAGAGAAGTCATTCTTCTTCTGAACCGGCGAATTTGTCCTCAAAAAACTTCTTGGGCCTTTTCTATATAATGCTTAGGGTTATAAGTTTTATAGTGTGGAGAAAGGTCAAAACAGATTAATAATAGCATTGGAATGTTAAAATCATAATAAATTGTATGAATAAAAATATATATATATATATATATATATATATATATATATATATATATATATATATATATATATATATATATATATATATATATATATATATATATATGGAAAAGTAAGCCTAATTTTGTTTTTATTGTAACCCTATGAGCATTCGAGAATCTGGTCAAGTTTGGAACTCTGTAAAACCTATATAAATAAATAGAATTAAACAACTTTATAGTGGAAATTGTTCGCTGAAAAACTCTCTACACAATTGCCATAATGTTATTTTATTTTAAAATGAACTGAAAAAAAGTTATAACCTCCAAAAGAAAACTTGTTAAAATTTGTTTACATATTTTTGTTATATCTTTTTTGTCGGTCACATGACGATAAAAAGTTATAGAAATAAAATTGTAGAAAATTTAATATGCTACATTCTATTTTTAATTAGATTGTATGTCGGGTTGGTAGTTTACGAGATATAGCGCGAAACCACTTTGCACCCTATTTCCAAGATGGCGGCTGGGGGACCAGGGTGGCGACCCCATAAACTTGAACTTAAGCTTCTACTGATCCCCTCTACACATTAAAGAAATAAAATTGACTCCTCTAACAAATGCAAGGCATGGCTTAAAAATGAAACATTTTAATGGAGTATGATACATTTGCAAAATGCTACGAATTGTCCGTTTACATTTTAATATTAACAAGCAATAAATAAACACATTGGTTTTACATAGATCAAGATATTATGTTGTATGTACTCGTAAATAAAAATTGATATAACTCTATTGTTGTGGCTTTTTTCCAGACGTATGGCCTTAGAAACAATATTGTTCCTAACTCATGCGGAAAGTGCCTTTCCTAACTCGACTGCTTGCCCGAACTCCGCTATCACGTCCTTCCGGTCAACGACAGTCGCGTGGGGGAAAGTATCACTTTCCGCACTAGTTAGGAAAATAGCTACTATTACCAGAGGACGGCAGTTTTCGCCAGTGGCGCACACCTACACCCCCTACACGCGACACTATATATACACAAAATTTTCGATTTTCTAAATCTGACTGAATTGAAAATTGGGACAACTCCCATCTTAAAGTTCAGGAAAAGACTCACCCATTCATATATCAACCATTCATTTTCGTCCAAGGGTGTGGATTTTACGGCCCTTCGTATTTAGGGTCTGTTTTTCGTTCTCATCCCAAAAACTTCAAAAATTTAACTACGAATTTGGGGCTTCTAATAGAAGCGACCATTACCTTTCCAATGCATGTCTAATTTTGAAAATCGGTTATACCGTTCAAAAGTTACCGAGCTCAGAAATATGAGTCAATATTTATTTAAAAAAGGGAAAATGTTTGTGGATATGTATGTATGTATGTATGTATGTATGTATGTGTGTGGAAAAGTTAAACCGATCTGAATTTTTTTTCTGTATTTGAAGAGGGGGTTAGGGCCGATTCAGAACCGGTGTAGTTTGTGAGTTTTGACTGCCCATAAGCCAACTATAGGACTTGGTAGGTACAAAACGGCATATTTTTTGGCGGTATATATCTTCGGTTCAAGAAGAGACAGGAGAACAGTAAATACACCAAATGAATAGCGTTGAGTTAAGCTTTCAAATGGTGTTTAAGCTGTCAGGATCAGACATACACACGGCTCAGTATAGCCGAAAAGCTGAAAAACTTAACTTTGAAAATTTTGGTTTTTCGACAATGACTCAAAATTTCAACCTACGAATTGCGCCAATAACTGAGCGTTTGCAGAAGAACTCTAGACGAATCTAACGGTGTATACCTTATATCCGGGAAAATTCGAATTTTTAGGTTATAGGCTTCACAATTATGATCAAATCTATTTCTTATGGGAAAGATGGTTTTTCAAGCTCAATAATTCCTGTAATAGCTTCAGTAATCATACTTGACCTTAGATGCATAAGATACTACTTGTCAATACGTTTCAAACTCATGTTTAGTGAACAAAATCAGTTAAGCCGTTTAGAAGTTATTAAGCTACAAAAGTATAATCCAATTAACAATTATTCCCTAAATGGTTTATGTAGTTGTAGTGGATACGACGGTAATTTGACCTGGCAACGGGCAATCCGAGTTCATTTACCGGCCATCCCAATATTTTTTTCAATATATTTCGAATAGAAAAAAAATCTAGTGTACATTCGATGGACACTAGATCATTTAGGAGATAATGCGACAAAGGCGACCATTTATAAAGCTTAGCGTGTAATTGAGAAACATTGCATTCAACTTTATACATTTAATTTATAAATAACTTTGAAAAACTCCTGATACAAGAATAAAAAAAACCGTTAAACCCCGTAAAAATGAGTGGCGCATACAATATTGCATCTACAATAGATCTGATATGAATATTACGTGGCGCGAAAATGTATTTTCATTTTGATGCAAAACAAAATTCTAGTTTTATTTTAAAAGATTTTTTCATAAAATTTGCTAAATTTGATGTAAACGCGCCACAAAAGAGTTTCAAATTTCAAACTGTATCAAACTTACTCTTTTGTGGCATGTTTTACTTCAAATTTAGCAAATAATATGAAAAATATTTTAAAATAAAACTAGAATTTTGTTTTTCATCAAAATGAAAATACATTTTCGCGCCACGTAATATTCATATCAGATCTTTTGTAGGAGGTCCGGCACTGATATCGAATAAGCACACATGCTTTTTGATCGATCCTGACAAATAGTAAATTTAACTTACAAAAACCAATCATAGTATTCTTACACTACGTTAACATCAAGTATAATAGTGTTAGTTAAGTGTGTATAGAAAAACATTTTCTCTGAGTACATATTTTTCTATTAATAAGTGTTTCATAACCAAAGAATTTTATAAAACCGTCAATAAATAACACCAGTCATTGATCGACACCAATTTTTTGTCTTTAAAGACAATTACCAAAACCCGAAGCGGAACAGGTCCGTACTTAGGAAAATCAAATGGTGTTGAGAAATGGAATTCGACGTCACTAATAATAGCGATGAATCATTATCGCAATCCACATCACAAAAACCTTTATCTTACTCTGCTGCAGCTAGTAGACAAAAAGAGACAATCTATCCATCCAAGCTACAAGCAGTAGTTTTTAATTCTCTCAATGATGTTAAATTAGAAGAATACTTGTTAGCGGTAGGAGCTTTAGTTAGTCCAAAACACATTATTTTTTCATCAAGAATCACCAACAATCGTATCTGTATCTATTTCTCAACCAAACAAGTCGTAGATGAATTTTTTTCAAACAGTAGAGGTTTCATCATTGTAAACAATACACAAATTCAAGTCCGTAGACTAATTACTCCAAGTGAAAGACTCCTAATATCCAATGTTTCTCCCACTATCCCGCATAAGGTAATAGAAAACGAACTACTGCTCTTAGGGCTAAAACCAACTTCATCAATGTCATTTTTGCGAATAGGAACCAACAATCCTGAATACAAACATGTACTCAGTTTCCGTCGACATATTTACGTATCTCCACCCACAGGTCCAATTCCCGATACCATTTTAATAACTCATGAAGATACTACAAATCGAATTTTTTTGACATTAGACAACTTATGTTTCATTTGCAAACAACATGGCCACATTTCCAGTAGTTGCTCAGTAAATGTAAATCACTCAGAAACAGCTGTCCCAACTGCTACACTTTCAAACAGAAACGAACCTAGTACAGTAACTTCAACAGAAACGACTGCTATTACACCTTCAACAACATGCACTTCTACAATCATATCAAATAATTCAACGCCACTAACAAAAATATTATCTACAACCAACCTAACACCTCTTGATACATCAACTACAGATAATACAATGCCAGTGATATCCAAACCAAATATATCCACCTCATCAGCCCCCTCACCTCACATAGTCATAACTAACCAGCCTTCATCTTCCAGTCTAAGCAATAATTCTTGCTCGGTTAATGAAAATAAAGAGAATCCAGCACCAAAAGAATTTAGCGAATCCAACGAAGAAAATACATCTAAATCATCCTCCAAACGAACTGTATCTGAAGCAATATCACCCCCGATTGAGACATCAGCTAGTGACGATGTATTTTCAAAGCCAACTCAGAAACAAAAAAGAATAAAAACAAAAATATCAACAATACCATTAGAAACGCTAATGCAACCAATTAAAGAATTATTCAATTCCGAAAAGCAAATATTAACTTTTGAGGAAACAGTTGATTTATTTGAAAACGCTCATGGAACAAAAGATGTTATCAGCGTTATAAATAAATATACAGCAGACATTCTAGAATTTAAAAAACTCATAACCAAAATTCATTCATATACATCCGAACGCTCATTAAAATTGAAATGTACAAAGCTTAACAAAAAAATTACGAGACAGCTCACAAAAGACAACTACGAGGATGAAGAACCTGACACGGATACATCGACTGAATTATCCCAGGAGCTGAACATTCAATAATTATAACTATAACATTCAATTTATTACAATGGAATAAAAATGGGTTTTATACCCATTATGAAATGCTAAAACTTTTAATTAATGATATTACCCCCGCTATCATTTGTCTCCAAGAAACGAATTTCAAAGACCAATATTGCCACACATTTAAAGTTTTTTCAACATTTTATAAAAATAGAAACAACCAGGAAAAAGCAAGTGGTGGAGTGGCCATTTATGTTAAAAATACTCTTGAAGCACAAACGATTCCACTAAAAACAGACATCGAAGCTGTAGCCGTCTCAGTTAAAGCTTCCCAATGCATTAATATATGTTGCATCTATACTCCCCCAAACACACTTATCACCTTAACCGACTTAAAAGCACTCATTTCACAAATACCTATGCCCAGACTAATAGTAGGAGATTTCAATAGTCACAACCCAATGTGGGGCTCAACAAATTTTAATATCAAAGGCAGACTAATCGAAGACTTGTTAACTGAAGAAAATTTAAACATTCTCAATGATGGAAGACCAACCAGATTTAATGTACATACTGGTACAACATCGGCAATCGATCTATCGATTTGTGACCCAACTCTTTCAACTGCTCTTAATTGGGATCCCCTACCCTTTTTGTATGGGAGCGACCATTACCCAATAAAAATGTCTGTATTTTCTGATGACAATATCTCTGAATACCAACCAGTCCGAAAATGGAACCTGAAAAACGCTAATTGGTACAAGTACGCTGATGCCATAGAAACAGGCATAGAATCACAAGAATCTAGTTTTGAAAACACTGATATAAATGAAACTCTTAACATTTTTACGAATATTATTACATACGCGGCAGAAACACATATAGGAAAAACTAAAATATTAAGGAAACACAGACCTCTACCATGGTGGAATACGGAATGTCAAAATGCAATCAAGCAATATAAAGCATCTTTTAATAAAATGAAAAAACATAGTAACACAACTAACATAACTGAATACAAAAAACAGAGAGCACATGCTCGATATATAACAAAAAATGCTCGAAAAACCAACTGGAGGAAATTTGTCTCAAATATAAACAGTACAACACCTTTATCTACAGTCTGGACCAATATTCGTAAAATATCAGGAAAAAACAAATTTTACCAAGTGCCTTTTATTACTCATAATACTAATATAATAACAAAACCTAATGAAATAGCTGATGCTTTTGCTACATACTTCGAAAAAAACTCCAGCAATAGCAACTATTCCGAAGAGTTTATACAACACAAAATCATCACAGAAAAACAACAGCTCGATTGTGAAGATAGAGATAACAGTTCCTTCAATATCCCTTTAACCTTAGATGAACTTAACTTTGCCCTTAATACTACAAAAAACTCTGCTCCTGGACCCGATAATATACCTTTAGTATTCTTGGAAAAACTGCCAGACAATGCAAAGTGTACTCTTCTAAAAATTTTCAATCGAATATGGTTAAATAATGTCTTTCCAACCTCCTGGAGTGATTCAATAATTATACCTATTCTCAAACCTAACAATGCACGAACTAAAATTTCCTCATATAGACCCATCTCTCTCACCAATGTAATGTGCAAAGTCATGGAAAAAATAGTTAATAAAAGATTGCTATGGATATTAGAAGAAAATCACCTCCTGGTTAACGAGCAAAGTGGATTTCGACAAAATCGAACTACTACTGACAACCTCATTGATTTAGAATCTGAAATTCTTGAATCTTTCGCAAACAAACAGGAAACTATTGCAGTATTCATAGACATTACAAAAGCATTTGACACAGCATGGCGTTACGATATTATCAGATCATTACACACTTGGAATATTAGAGGTAATATCATTAATTTCATTTCAAATTTCCTTAAACAACGCAATTTTCAAGTAAGAGTCAATCACTGCACATCTTCAATAAGACTTCAAGCAAATGGCACCCCTCAGGGGTCTGTAATAAGCGCAACGTTATTTTTAATTGCCATTAATAATATTATAGCATCAAACTCCAGCTTAGTTCATGGCAGATTATATGCGGATGATCTGGTATTAGTATCTTCAGGAAAAAACATCTCATCAGTACAGCGTCACTTACAAACCTCACTTCATGAACTCGAAAACTGGTCGAAGAAAACAGGATTTCAGTTTTCACTCAGCAAATCGAAGTGTTTGTTATTTTCAAAGAAACGTGATCCGAATAAACCGCAACTAAAATTATGTAACCAAATCCTGAATTATGCCGATGATATTAGGTTTTTAGGGATGATTTTTGATACGAAACTCACATGGAAAAAACACATTCTACAAATAAAAAAAACATGCCAAAATGGAATTAATCTTATGAAAACTCTCTCTAATAAAAACTATGGAGCTGACTATAACTGCCTAATCCATATTTATAAAACCCTAATTAGATCTAAAATAGATTACGGTTCCATAGTATATGCATCTGCGAAAGAATCCTTATTACACCACCTTGACGTAATCCAAAATACGGCATTAAGAATAGCTACCGGAGCATTTCGGACCAGCCCAATAGAAAGTTTACGAGCAGAAACTGGAGAGCCATCACTTGAACATAGAAGGATGCACTTAACTCTCACATACGCATTTGCTGCTAATTCTAATCCAAACAATCCATCTAGAAATAACATATTCACTGATCGTTTTAAAAACCTATATACTGAAAATAGGAACATGAAACCGCCATTCTACGAAAGAGTTAGGCAAACCCTTAGGACTTTACAAATTCCGATACCAAATACCTATTCCAACTTCATAGAAATTCCTCCTCCTTGGACATTAAGCATTCCTCAATCCGATACATCCTTAAATATCTTTAGAAAGAACGATACTCCACACTCCTTAATAAAAAATACTTTCATCAACAAACTAACAAAATTTTCTAAGTCCTATCATATATATACAGACGCTTCTAAAACATCTACTGGAGTTGGGGCAGCTGTCATTACTCCAAATAGTACACTTGAGTATAAACTACCATCCTTAAGCTGTATACATACTGGCGAGCTATACGTCATCTATCAATCTCTCGTTCATATTAACTCCAGTAATATATCCAATGCTCTGATAATTACCGATTCCCTCAGTTCCATCCATACCATTAACAAACTGTACACGAAGCATCCAATTGCTCTCCTAATTAAAAAAGAACTAGCTACCATTCAAAACAACAACCATATTGTACAATTCCTATGGGTTCCTTCACACATTGGCCTCCAAGGAAATGAAGCGGCGGATCGGACAGCCCAACAAGCCAGGGACAGTGAAACCGCGAGTGAAGTGAGAGATGTAGTTCTTAATGATTTAAAATCATTTATTAAAGTGAAAGTCGAAAATCTGTGGCAAAACCAGTGGGACAGTTCAACTTCAAAACTTCGTGAAGTGAAAACGTTTGTAAAACCGTGGAAATCTCAAATTCACAACAGAACTCACCATGTCATTGTTACTCGCCTTCGTCTAGGACATACCCGACTTACCCACGGACACATAATTGGTCACACTAATCCCACTTTATGTGAAAACTGTAATATCCCACTAAGTGTTAAGCATGTACTTGCAGAGTGTCCAAAATACCAGTTGCAGAGACAGAACAACCACATCCTCGGATCAACAAGTGAAATCTTAGGAGAAAATTGTAAAATTGAACACTTGGTAAAATTCCTTAAAGATATCAATGTATTTAACAAAATCTAACATATGTAAATAAATTACCTTATGTATATGTATATGTCGCTAATAACCTCCGAGGTTGATGCGACTATTTTGTAAAATAAAAAAAAAAAAAAAGATCTTTTGTAGCTGGAATATTGTATGTGCCACTAATTTTTACGGCGTTTGGCGTTTTTTTATTCTTGTTTTAATGTTTAGAAGACTTCCGGTAATGCTCTATATTTTTTTAGTGTGCCCTAAAGATGGTTAGCATCTATTTACAACAGCCTATAATGTTTGAACTACTGGAAAGGAAAAGGCTTCATTTTTGGGATATTGAAAACTCCAGTTCTAAAGAGAAGAAAGAATATCGTAAAAAAGTATTAGGATATGCCCAGTTCGTGATTTTATTTTTTACAGTCGCCTCAATAATTGCATGTTCCTCCTTTGGACTTCAACCGCTATATTTAAGAAAAAAAGTACTGGGAGTCAGTACATATATACCACAAAGTATTTCATTTTATGTACTAGCTATATATGAGTCCTATGCTTTATTTGTCGTATGTTTCGGAATTATACCTTTTGATATATCCGTGGTTTACATGCTGTGTCTCATTTCAGTTCAATGGAAGAGTTTAAATATCGAAATAAAAAATATTTTAGATAGTAACATTGATACACTAGAAGATCAACAATTATTTAAAGCAAAAGCTATAAGGTGTGTAGAGCACCATAATTTTTTAAAAAGGTTTGTACATTTTAGTTTACTGTTTTCCTTTATTTGGCTGCATTCAATGTACAATCTGCTTTCGGTATTAATAACCCGAGGGCGTTGATAATTCGGCGAAAAAATTTAATAAGAGATTTCAAAAACTTAGGTCTGTTTCCAATAAACAACAAGCTTGAGAAAATTGATATCACATTTTTGAGGATTTATCAATGTTCGAGGATTATTCGGAAGAACATATTTTTTGCTTTTTTTTAAATAAATTTAAACACAAAATTATTTAAAAATTTATAAACATTCTCAATTTCTTTGCAACACGAAAATGCAGCAGCTGCATAATACTATGGTCAAATCTGAGAAGGCAGGAAGAGTCTATACCGGTTTCGGGGGTTGTTTCCCCTTCATCAGTAGTCCCATATCCTCTTCTCTCAGATTCTTCCACGTACCATACGTTAGGCCTTTCCGAATTGCAAAGAAAGAAATGTCACGGATGAACTAGGGCCATCTACCGAAAAACAAAGTAAGTTATCAATCGAAGTAGCACAGAAAACGACAATAAATATCGTCTCCATACCACCAGATTGACAACAGGTGAAATACTTTCTTTGGTTACACCTCCTGAGATTTTCAAAATTAATAAATTTCCTCAGCATCCTGTATGATTTAGAAATTTTGAAAATCTCAGGATGTGTAACCAAAGAAAGTATTCCACCTGTTGTCAATCTGTTGGTATGAAGACGATATTTATTGTCGTTTTCTGTACAACTTACTTTGTTTTTCGGTAGATGGCCCTAGTTCATCCGTGACATTTGTTTCTTTGCAATTCGGAAAGGCCTAAAGTATGGTACGTGGAAGAATGTGAGAGAAGAGGATATGGGACTACTGATGAGGGGGAAACAACCCCCGAAACCGGAATAAACTTTTCCTGCACTCTCCGATTTAACCAGAGTATTATGCAGCTCCTGCATTTTCGTGTTGCAAAGAAATTGAAAATGTTTATACATTTTTAATTCACTTACTCTTTTGTTTGATTATTAAGGAATCTTTCTTGTTGGAGCTTTTACCACGCTGAGCAGATGAGTTGTGAATTATTTAAAATTCTATTATCTTAATTTCCTCGGCATCCTCAGGGCCCCCGTAACCGGGCGTGCAACGCGTGCGGCGCACGCTGGCGGAACCCCAAAGGGGCGCCAAACCGAAGGTTTGGTAAATAGAAATATTTACTTTAAATGAGGTAATCATTTTTATATACAATTTTAATTATTTCATGAACACCTAGAGAAATTTAAAAAATCAAATATTGTGTTATTACTGAAAAAATAATTATTCCCTCATGAAATGTTGAACTAACTCTTACTCCGCCAAAAATATATTACATTTTGTTGTTCCTTCCTATTTTTTTTAAATTGATTGATTTAAAAATAAATATATTTAAAACACATTGAAAATTTTTACAGGAGACATTTTGCGCCTTTTCCCTTTGGCTATTTTCTTGTGTGAAATTATTGAAAAAAAATCATATAAACATAGATCCGAAATCCGAAACTATTTTTTCTCTGAGGTACAGCACGTTAACCTTTTTAATAAATTTTTTATTTTGTAAATGTTTTTGTGTCTAAATTGACATAATTTCATAAACAATTGGCATTGGGTTTTTTTGAGGTGAGAAATATAAACTTTTGTAAATAAATTTTGACTGTGCTTAGGTTTGATTTTTTGGGCTAAATAAACTATTTAATAATTTAGTAGAAAACATCCAATTTGATAAATAATACATGCTATAAGAGAATTTCAAGTACCTATGATTATATGCTTCGTTGACTACCAAAAGGCATTTGATTGTGTAAACTGGATAAATCTGTGGTCAATTTTAATAGAAATGGGCGCACCAATGCACCTGGTGACACTTATTAAAAATCTGTACTAGTCAAATATAGCGACAGTACGACTAGATCAGAAGTTCTCAAACCGATTCAAGACCGAGAGAGGTGTTAGACAGGGATGCCTGTTGTCACCTGACTTATTTAACATTTATGGTGAAAATGTCATGAGGATGGTTTTAGAAGGATGGGCCGTTGGAATAACAGTAGCTGGTAGTCATGAGACTACACTTATAGCAGCAAATGAGCAAAAAATGTTTGATCTTCTGCGAAGAGTTTAGTACGAAAGCAATAAAGTTGGTCTGAAAATCAATAAAGCTAAGACAAAAATAATGGTCGACAGATTCGACACAACTGACTAACATGTGACAGGAATACCAGATAGTAAACACCTTTATCTATCTCGGGTCTAGTATAACTAACGATGGTAACTGTGAAGCAGAAGTTCGGAGACGTATTGGTATGGCAAAAAATGCTATGAGTCGCCTAACTAAAGTTTGGAAAGACAGATCTATCTCTCAAAATATCAAGATGAGACTGGTGAATGCCCTTGTATTCTCAATATTTCTATACGGAGCAGCGACTTGGACTCTTCGCGCATGCGAGCACCAAAAAATTGATGCCTTTGAGATGTGGTGCTGGAGAAGAATGCTGCGTTTACCTTGGACAGCTCATAGGACAAACGTTTGCATTCTAAACCAACTCAATATTAAAAAAAGACTGTCCACAATATGTCTGCAACGAATTCTGCAATTCTTTGGTCACGTGGTTCGCAGAGGTGACGACAGTTTGGAGGGATTAATTGTTTCTGGAAACGTTCCGGGGAGAAGATCAAGAGGACGATCACCAACTAGATGGTCTGACCAAATAAAGCATTCAGCTGGAAACTCATTCTGCGAAGCATTTAGAGCAGCTGAAGGTAGAGACCAATGGAGAAACATTGTTAGGAATATTAGAAGAAATCACGATCCTCAGTAATGGGGAAACGACAAGAGAGAGAGAGAGAGAGAGAGAAAGAGAGAGAGAGAGAGAGAGAGAGACATGCTATAAAAAGGCATAAAAGGTGTTTTATTACAAGTAAACAATAAAAAATTATATATGTATGCCATAGTTGGATATAGTAGATTTAAAGGGCGCTAAAATATGTACCGCACGCGGGCGCCGGTCAGCCTTGCGGGTGCCCGGGGCATCCTGTTTGATTTATAAATTTTTAAAATCTCAGGAGGTGTAACCAAAGAAAGTATTCCACCTGTTGTCAATCTGGTGGTATAGAGACAATATTTATTGTCATTTTCTGTGCTACATCAATTGATAACTTACTTTGTTATAAAATTATTTATTTAAAGGTACAATTATTAGTAAACTAACAATTCGAAAAACTAAACGAAGACCCAGAGGTATTAGTTTCAATAACTGACGACGATGTATTTTCACGTAGGCTGTTAATAATTAGGTTGTGATGTTCTTGGTAAATATTTAAGTAAGGTTTTATAGAGTTAGCGTTGTTGTGGCCTGTAATCTTTATGAGGTGCTGCTCTTGAACCCCATTTTTTGCCAGTTGACTAACTGTGGTCGATCTGTTCGAGTAATTTGTAATCTTTTTCTCTTAAGTATTTAAGCCAATTGTTTTGCAAATGATTTTGTCCGGTTTGTTTTGAATTGTATTTTTCCCTATTATCCCTAATTATACCAGTGATCGTTTTCCGATTTCCAGTGACGATTTGGTCTTAAAAACAATCTGTTTGTTTTAATATTAGAGCCTGTTTTTGAAATTAATTTATTATACAATCTGACAGGACAAATGTTGCTGTCATCGTTTTTCACTAAAAATTTGCTTTTGTGCACATTTTTGATCCGTCTTGGTAGTCCTGTCCCCAGGGGGTACAACGGCCTCCTTTATTCAGATGGACTTACCCAAGTTTTTTTATACATTTTCACCCGTACAATACGAATTTTTTGGGCAACAGTTGATCCGGATGTCGATAAGATTGTTATAGACAAAGAACTTGAGGAATTACATAACATCGATTTCTCGCAAAACAAAGCATCTTTTTGTATTTTTTGTGTCATTCTAAGCAAAAAATTTTCTGACAAGTTTTTTCGTAGGATGCATAGTTTTCGAGATAAACGCGGTTGAACTTTCAAAAAATCGAAAAATTGCAATTTTTGAACCCAAAAAACTTTTGATTAAAAAATAAAATGGCAATTCTGCTTACCGTATTTGAAAGTTCAAGTCAAATTATATCGGTTTTGATTATTTGTATTGCTAAAAATTTATTATTTTATTGTTAAACAAAGCTATAAACACTTAACACTAGAAGCACCAGAGCGGTCATTTTGACAGCTTTCTAATTTTGACCCTCTGTATTACTTATTCCTAGTTGTCTTAGAAAGTTGATAATTTAGGACTTTTCCTAGATCTATTTGAGGATTATAATTCCTCCTTTACAGGTACTTAGTGTAATTACTTTTTGAGATGTGTTAATATATACCTAGAAGCACCGGGCGGTCATTTTGACTGCTTTCTATTTTTGACCCTCTGTATTACTACTTATCCACAGTTATTGTAAAAACTTAATAATTTATGACTTTGCTACATCTATTTAAGGATTACAGTCACAGGTAGGTACTTAGTGGACCTAATTACTTTTTGAATATGTTGATGTCTACCTATTGTGCGTCCCACCTTGACTTTACAGTACAGGTTCATATGACCTACAGTGATGCCAAATTTTATCAGAAACAGGTTTGAAGCAATCATACTTTTTTCTATTGGGACCGTGCAAGTTCGGCAAAGCGACCCCTATTTCTACGCTCTATACTAAAATTCGCACTTTTAATTATATTGGCCAATTATATTAGTCCTGGTTACTGGATAATTGTCAAGGCCATAGTCCAAAAAAAGAATAAGAAGAAAAAATAAGATTCAGGTTATGTTATGAAAACGTCAACAATTGTATGTAGTAAATAAAATTAGTTATTAAAATGCAGTACTGCAAGCAAAATAAAATTAATTAAATTTACCTTTATATAATAATTGCATATCATATCAATATTGTGGAGCAATATATAATTTTTCTGCTTCATTGACAGAAGGTATGAAATATACGTCAATTTGACAATTTCAATTGACAATATGAATTATTTAAGATAGTTGCAATATTTCTCCGCGACTCGCGCAGGGTCGTTTCTCGTTTCCCCTTCCAAGTACTTGCACACCGCGAATAGGATAACTATTCATAACTCAGGAATTAGTATTATTGACATTTTGTGACCTACTTTTCTCTAAAGTTGATAGTTTTTGACATATTTTTGAGCGATTAAAAATTTAAATGATTAATTATTTATATGGGAAATAAGCCACAATTGTGGCTTATTTCCATATAAATAATTAATCATAAAAATGCCACAAGGAAATAGCTTCAGACCAACATTAAAAAGTTAAAAATTGCGAAATCGGCCATTTTTAACATTCAAAAACTATGTGAAAAACTTAAAACTTGAATGTTGCCAAGGTAGGTAGATATTCTTTAAACATCGATTGATGAAATCCCGAAGAGATTTTTGCAATACAGTATTCAAAACTCCTTTCTTTTTTAATTTCTATTCACGCGTGCGCGACACTATTTTCCACCATTGCATGTGTATACAGTATGGTGAAAATGAAAGGAATAAATTCGTTATTTCGTAAACCTTCGACTTTAAGGAAAAAACCCAAGACAAGCCGATTTTTATTTTTAAGTAAGGTTTATTGTGGCATATATGGTATACTAGTGACGTCATACGTCTGGGTGTGATGACGTAATCGATGATTTTTTAAATGAGAATCGGGGTCGTGTGGTAGCTCATTTGAAAGGTTCTTCAATTCTCTATTCAGTAATTATACACTTACCTAATCATTTATACAGGGTGTCCAAAAAAATTTTATTAAATCAAACTATTTGACAAAAAAAGAAGTAGAAGGACACCCTGTATAAATAATTATATAAATGTTTATATTACTGAATAGAGAATTGAAAAACCTTTAAAATGAGCTAGCACATGACCCCTATTCTCATTTAAAAAAATTATCGATTACGTCATCACGCCCAGATGGATGATGTCACTAGTATACCATATATACCACAATATCATAACTTAAAAATAAAAATCGACCTGTTTCGGTATTTTTCCTTAAAGTCGCCGGTTTACGACATAACGAATTTATTCCTTTCATTTGCACCATACTGTCGGTGGAGAATGGTGTCGCGCACGCTTGATTAGCAATTAAAAAACAAAGCAGTTTTGAATACTGTATTGCAAAAAAACTCTTCGGTATTTCATTAATCGATGTTTAAAGAATATCTATCTACCTGGACAATTGCGATTTCGCAATTTTTCAATTTTTAATCGTCTATATGTCAAAAATTATCAACTTTAGAGAAATGTTACTAAAGACCTTTTCTGTTTGGAATGATCCAAAAAACCTAAAAAAACTTTGTTCCATGCAAAAAAAAAAAAAAATAATTTAAGAAAGAAAACAAAAAAAACGTTTAAAAAATTTTTCACCCATTTTTGGTCCTGGCAACATGCAAATTTGTTAAAAGGAGTCCTTTTTGAGTAAGATTGTGCAAAAAATCCGAATCGGAATAGTTTTCCTAGCGGATGCGCAGTGACTTTCTGGACTAATTATGTGTATTATAATACCGGGTGTCCACTTATATTTTCCCCCATGTTAACTGCCTATAACTTCTAAACGGCTCAAGATAGAAATATGCGGTTTTCGCTGAAATGTTTTATTTTAGTTAAAGTTTTGTCTGAGTTGATTGAATTTTTTATATCGCTTTCAAATACAAAAAAAGTGGCGGATTTTTTAAAAAAACGTTGTTGACTTTTTTTTAATGGAACACCCAGTATATTTTTCTTGTAAATTGAAAAAAAGATCATTCACCTATCCAGTGATATAAGGTTTTTCAAAATCGGTTGTCAAACCACTGAGTAATTAATTTTTAAAATGAGAGGTGCAACATGGATATCACATACCTAAATAAAATAATTCGGAGCACACTAGTTCGCTCCCAAGGTCAAAAAACCCTCTTAATTACATACTAGTTCGCTCCGAAAACCATAACCTAGTTCGCTCCCATGGTTAAGCGGATTAAGTATTTATCTTTTAAGTTCTAGGAAAATTAATATCGGAAAAATTGGTACTGTGACTTTTGTGTTTTATATAGAAATAATATTTATAAAATATTGGTTGTTACATATTTATATAGATAAATACATAATATGAGACTTAGATTATTTAGATTTAGCTCAATAAATGACCGTTTTGAAGTGTAATTTTACTCGTTACGACGGATTTGCTTAAAAATTTGGTTTTAGGTTCTACTTACCCTTCACTTCAAAGTTGGACTTGTGCCGTTGGTTGCTTTTACTTGAGGGATAAAAGCCACCCCTTCTCATGGGTGAGAAAACATACATTTGAAATAAGTCCAGAAATGGATAAATTGACTAAGTCTCAGGAATTTTCATTGTAGAGAGTTTTTTCAACAGAGTTAATAATTTTCGAGTTATTTGCGAGTAAAAATGTTTATTTTTCGACAAAAAAACACGTTTTCGGGCGTTTCTTCTCAAATAACTGAAAAAATAAGTATTTTGTTGAAAAAAGAATATGCTTAGCAAAAATACAGCTTGTTTAATTTCACTATGTATCAACTTCAATGGTTTTTCTCACAAATCGTCCATTGCCTTCCCCTTAACACCATTATGAATTTTTGCCAGTAACGCTGTTTTTGATAAACTTTCATGGGTGTGCTTAGCACTATATTCAACTATACTGTTACAAATATATACAGTTTTAACAAATGCTTTGCAACTTCTTTCTACACACTGCCAACGTTATTAGCAAGCTTTTTTTGGAAGTTATACTTGTAATTGTCAATAAATAACACAGACTTGCCCTTTTCGCTTAACATTTCACTTATTTCAGATTTCTCTATCATGAACTAAAGACATTCAAACCGTAGGTAACTCAAGTAATAATGTTGATTTGCACCACCCCTGTATCTTATCATAAAATTTCAGGTGACTACTAATTACCAATCTTTTTAAAGGAGTATATCCCTTGCAATTTCTTATAGGAAAAAACCCAATCAAATATTGAACAAGGGAATACGAGTTCTAACATCATACTACTTTAGTGATACATATATGGTTATAATTTTAATATAATCTTAAGTAAGGAGTATTATTATATTTAGGTAAATAAGTAAATACAAAGTTTCAGAAATATTTATTAAACATTGTATTAATAAAATGTATCAAAGTACCTGCTTCATGAAGGAAACATTGTCTGTATACGCTGACCTTGGCTATTCATTATTATTCATTATGTACCCAGTGAAGGCATTTTTAAACTATCTTTTCTAAGAAATATATGGCCGGAGCGAATTTACCTATACCCCTTTTCTATAGGGTATTAAAATCTGGCCGCCGGAGCGAACTAGTATATGCCCAAATAATTAAGCAAATTGATATTATGTTATGTGACTTCACATTGCATCTCTGATTTTAAAAATGAATTGCTCAGTCACTTGACAACCGATTTTAAAAAATTTTATATCGCTGGATAGGTAAATCAACGTTTTTTTCAAGTTTTTAGGTAAATTACTATTTTTTATATCGCTTTTAAATACAAAATGGCGGAATTAAAAAAAAAGTTGTTGACTTTTTTATTAAAACACCCAGTATATTCTTCCGTAACTTGAAAAAATGATCATTTGCCTATCCAGCGATATAAATTTTTTTAAAATCGGTTATCAAATGGCTGAGCAATTAATTTTTAAAATGAGAGATGCAATGTGGAAATCACATAACTAGTCCAGGAACCGAAGCTTTTCACCTCGCAATTTTTACAGAATGGATCGAATTGCATGAAAATTTGAGAATAAGTAGTGAATTGTCCAAGGATCAAAATCTATATGATGCCGAAAGGCGCTTTTATCATGGGGGTGGTTGCCACCCCATCTCGAGGGTGGAAATTTTTTATGATATTTTGACCGCAAAAGTTGATAAAAATATTCATTTTAAGCAAAAAATGTTCTATACATTTTTTTGAGAAAATTAATAGTTTTCGATTTATTCTCTATCGAAAGTGTTAGTTTTATATCGAAAAAATCAATGTTTTTCGATAATACTCATTTACGATTCACTCAATTTTTGCCGTAGAAAAACTTTTTTCACACCAAGTTCTTGAGAATTAAATAACCTAGAATTCCATATTTAAACATTTTTTCCTATCTCTGTTGCTAATCTTTCTATTCTGAAGAAAATGTCATTTTTTTACCAAACTACAAAAATTCGTTATTCGCTTTTAACTCCAGTTTTTTAATAACTAATCATTCTAAGCCAGTCAAACTTCTAGCATCCATTAATAATACATAAATAAAAAAGAATGAATAAGACCAATGACTAAGAACATCGCTAACTAGCATTATTATGCTTCCAATTGGATTTCTCCTTTTTTTTTTAATATATTGATTTTTTAACCGTAATTTTTTTATTTTTTATTTTAGAAAGTTTGGTAGAAAACAATTTTGTAGATTTTTACAAGATATATAAGCCTATTAATATTAAATCTTTCTAAAGTCCTCAGTCGCAAAAAAAAATAACTTTGAAAAGGTTGGTAAAGGTGGTTTTTGCATGTTATTACAAGTTTTAATTGTCAATAGCTCACCCAATTTTTGCCGCAGAAAACATTTTTGCAAAACATGTTCTTGGAAATTAAATAGGCTACAATTTCATATTTAAACATTTTTTCGTATCTCTGACGCTAATCTTTCTGTTCTGAAGAAAATGCCATTTTTTTCCAAACTACAAAAATTCGTTATTCTCATTTAACTCCGTTTTTTTTTAACTAATCATTTTAAGCCGGT
The DNA here is from genome assembly GCF_917563875.1 of Diabrotica virgifera virgifera. Taxonomy (NCBI): domain Eukaryota; kingdom Metazoa; phylum Arthropoda; class Insecta; order Coleoptera; family Chrysomelidae; genus Diabrotica; species Diabrotica virgifera. Next base: position 191,581,677 of record NC_065450.1, on the reverse strand, counting down.
CAAACTTCTAGAACCTATTAACAATACATAAATAAAGAAGGCCAAATAATGTCAATCAACAAATTTAAATTAAAGTGGTGATTAGGAGGTTGCCTCCTATCACTTTTTCGCTGAAAAAATAGGGACTGACATTCTTTTCATTAAAAGTCACTTGATTCTTGAGCTAGAGACTTTTTTTTATTTCAAGAGATAGATATTTTTAAATACTTTAAAGTAGTTTAAACAAGTTACCCTCGAAAAATGCATAGTTTTCCCGTCTTTTGACTTTGAACTAAAATATTTAGCATCTGACGAAAAAGATCTAACATATAATAAAGTGTAGCTCGATTTCTATTGGTTTTAAAGAAAATTAAAAAAAAAACGGTTTTGTTTATTTTTTTAAAAGGTGCATTTTTATTACGTAAACTTTTTTTGATAAAACAAAAACTTTTGGAGTCATTAGCGGAAAACTTATTAAAAACATTGATTTTTTCGATATAAAACTAACACTTTCGATAGCGAATAAATCGAAAACTATCAATTTTATCAAAAAAATGTGTAGAACGTTGTTTGCTTAGAATGAATGTTTTTATCTGCTTTTGCGGTCAAAATATAATAAAAAATTTCCACCCCCGAGATGGGGTGGCAACCACCCCCATGGTAAAAGCGCTTTTCGGTATTATATACATTTTGATCCTTGGACTATCCACTACTTATTTTCAAATTTTCAAGCAAATGCATCCATTCTGTAAAAATTGCGAGGTTTTGTCCTATTTTAAGCTTCATTAATTGGACTAAACATAATATCATTGCTTATAATGTTATTTAGGTATGTGATATCGACGTTGCACCTCTCAATTTAAAAATTAACTACTGAGTGATTTGACAACCGATTTTGAAAAACTTTATATCGCTGGATAGACGAATGACCTTTCTTTCAATTTACAAAAAAATATACTGGGTGTTCCATTAAAACAAGTCAACAACGTTTTTTTCAAAATTCCGCCATTTTTTTTCGAATTTAAAAGCGATATAAAAATTCAATCATTTCTGACAAAACTCTTACTAAAATAAAACATTTCAGCGAAAACCGCATATTTCTATCTTGAACCGTTTAGAAATTATAGGCAGTTAAAATGGGGGAAAATATAAGTGGACACCCGGTATTATTTTTATCATATGTGTGTCGCGTCAGACATGAACGGAGCATACAAGGTGAGGCAGATAACTGGCCTATTAGAAATATCTCGAGGACTAAAGGCAACAGAATCATGAAAATTGGAATAAAGGGGTTTTGAAGGATGATCTATTAAATGAAAATATTTTCATCTCTTTGCAACTTCCGGTTATACCGGAAGTTGCTTATAAATTCGTTTTTTAAATGGGACACCCTGTACATTTTTACATTTTTGACTCTCCTCGATATCTTCTTTCTTAAAATATGAGGTTTTATAATATTATACAGGGTATTTTAAAAGATAATTACGTTTTTTTATTAATTTCGTAGCAATATTCACACCCTGTAGAATTAGGCTATTGATTATATTCAAAATAAGGTAGCTAAAAGGAACTACTACGTTAACGGGGTTTTATTATTTCATATGGTCAATGAACATCTATATATGGAAAAACCGCGGAGTGCTACCATTTAAAGGGGTGCGTTTTTGAGAAATGGGTGAATTAGTCCCTGGGCACAGGTTATATTGGGGTGATTTCTTTGCACTTTTGGTACAAACATATCTACATAAAAATTGTTCCTGGTTAAATTTCCGATCTAAATATCACTTTTTAAAGTCAATGATACTTTTTTTTACAAAAATATATTCAAAAGAAAAAGCACAAAGAAACCCAAAAGAAAGAAATTTTGTTTTTTGTCTCATAACTCTTGTCCACGAGGATATAGGTATAGACATTCCTTTACAGAAAAAAAATCTACATATTTCTTCTTTATAATGTTGTTTAGTAGAGGTAACTAGGACTTATAGTTTTCGAGATATGATTTTTCAAAGTTCGCCACTCACAGGCATTTTGGGCAATTTTCCTTGTTATTTCACAAATATTGTTCTGTAACTTTTTTCTACGTAACTTTAGGTATATGCAATGGTACACGTAATAGGAATAGAAATCAATTACCTTTAAAATGGTCTACTGTATAACGTTGTACGACTTTTTTTAAAGAGATTATGGTTTTTCAAGACTTTATACTTTTAACGATTTTTTATAATATAATATAAAATTAAAATAATATTAATATATAATATATTATATATTAAAGAATATTATATTATATATAGTATATATTATAATATAATATTATATTATGTATTATATATTATAATAATACTTACCTAATATAAAAAAAATTATTGTTTACATTTTTACGATTATTATTGAAATTTCTCATTATAACTTTTTTTTTCTTGTACATGAATATACTATATGTTACTCAATAAAGAGGGCTTACTTTCTGTTCTTTAAAATGGTGTATCATCTATATTTAAATATATGTAATTGAAACCGAGTGATGATTTGATATTTTTTTACCTGTATTATTTAAAAATATTTCTTTTACAAAAATTACATAAACATTAGTCTTATAAATCATCACTTTAGTTAAAATTATTTAAACGTTGACATTTAAAAAATTTTCAAAATCAAAGTCAATCTCTTCGTTAGCATTAGCTTCAATATCTTCCTCTGACTCCTCAGTTATCTTAGAGTTATCCTTTGGTACATTTACATGCTATTTTTTCAAGCAAAACTTGTGGTGCAGGAGCTTTGACAGTAAATATTGGAATTCCTCCATATTTTGAAGTATTGAAAAATAAGATTCAATCATAACACACAATCACATAAAAAAGTTATAATGAGGAATTTAAAGAATAATCCTAAAATCAAAAATCGTTGCAAGTACTTATTACATTTTGAAAAAGCATATCTTATTCAAAAATAATCCTATAAATCCCATTTTAATATAAACAGAATAAACTTTCTTTTTTATTATATAATATATACCTAAATATAGAAAAAAAAAGTTATAATGGGAAATTTAAAAAATAATCGTAAAAAATATAAAAACTCGTTAAAATTATAAAGTCTTGAGAAAGATAACCTCTTTAAAAGAAGTCGTACAACTATACAGTAGAACATTTTAGAGATAATTGATTTCTATTCCTCTTACATGTACAATTGCATATGCCTAAAGTTACGTAGAAAAAAGTTACAGAACCATATTTGCGAAATAACAAGGAAAATTGCCCAAAATTGCTGTATGTGGCGAAGTTTGAAAAATCATATTTCGAAAACTGTAAATCCTAATGACCTCTACTAAACATCATTCTAAAGAAAAAATATGTAAGTTTTTTTTCTATGAAGCAATGTCTATACCTATATCCCCGTGGACAAAAGTTATGGGACAAAAAACAAAATTTCTTTCTTTTGGGTTCCTTTGTGCTTTTTCTTTTGAATATATTTTTGTAAAAAAAGTATCTTTGACATTAAAAAGTTATATTTAGATAGGAAATTTAACCAGGAATAATTTTTAAGTAGACGTGTTTGTACCAAAAGTCCATAGAACTCACCCTAATGTAACCTGTGCCCAGGGACTAATTCACCCATTTTTCAAAAACGCACCCCTTCAAATGGTAGCACTCCGCGGTTTTTTCATGTATAGATATTCATTGACCATATGAAATAATAAAACCCCGTTAACGTTGTAGTTCCTTTCTATAGTACATAATCAATAACCTAAATTGTAATAGTTTGACATTAAAAACTCTGCTTACGTTCAACTGATTTTTAATATAGTCTACTATTGTTAAGAATCATTGGTATAGCTAATTTTGAAATTTTAGTATACAGGGTTGGTCGAAACTCGGAATGAATATTTTCTTAAGTTTTCTTAAATGTATTTTACACCCTGTATTTTAGTATTGTAAGGAAATGATATTTTGTGGTACTTTTTTTATTTCTTAAGCATTCCCTATACCTAACTGCTTTAATTTGTGCTTAATTGTTAATCGCACCAACAATCATAACTACGTAGGTATATTGATAGCTAAACCATTATTGGTAATTTTAAGGATCAGTCTGGATTAATATGTATTTCTTTCTGAAAAATTATTTGTTATTGAATATTTTCACGGCCAACCTAATAAAATTTTACGTATTTTTTGTTGCAATTAATGTTTAGCTTGAATCACCAATAACTCACAAATTAAAGCAGTTAGGTATAGGGAATACTTATAAAATAAAAAAGTACCACGAAATATCATTTCATTACAATACTAAAATACAGGGTGTTCAATTTAAGAAAACTCAGAAAATATTAATTCCGAGTTTCGATCAACCCTGTATACTAAAATTTCAAAATTAGCTATACTAATGACTCTTAACAATAGTAAACTATATTAAAAATCACTTGAACGTAAGCAGAGTTTTTAATGTCGAGCTATTACAATTCTACAGGGTGTGAATATTGCTACGAAATTAATAAAAAAAACGTAAATATCACTTAAAATACCCTGTATAATATTACAATGCCTCATATTTTAAGAAAGAAGATATTGAGGAGAATGCAAAAATGTAAAAATATACAGGGTGTCCCATTTAAAAAAACTAACTTATAAGCAACTTCCGGTATAACCGGAAGTTGCAAAGAGATAAAAATATTTTCATTAAATAGTTAATACCTCAAAACCCCTGTATTCCAATTTTCATGATTCTCTTACCTTTAGTTCTCGAGATATTTCTAATAGGCCAGTTATCTGCCTCACCCTATATACAAACATGTTTTTATTAATTTATTTTTCAGATATATTGAAGATTATAATAAGTCGTTATCTCTGGGATTACTAGCATACATATTGGTATTTGTTATATCAAATTGTCTTAATGCGTTTATTATTTCATCAGGGTATGTATTATATTAATTATGACTATTGACTGAAAATAATAACTCAAAAATTATTAAAGTGTGCACGCGCTAAATATTAGTTACAGATCAGGAAGTATTTTATAATTCGACCCAAGCCCTGACTTCCAAAGTAAAAGTTTCTCTTCAGCACCAAATTATTCTGTATAGTCTACAATATACTCCAGTTTAATAAGCTAGAAATAGACCATGTTCGGGACACTCAAAGATCCAGGTAGCTGACTACTGTTTTAGTTATTGTAGACCTATAGGAGGAAAACGTACCTGTTTCCTGCCTAGAGTTCGCGTCCGTTTTTTAAATATTAACAATTTAGTGCAAAAATCGCGATATTTTCGATTTTTTGCACCCTATTCAAAAGATAAGCAGTTGACATAAAACTACAAAATTTAATTTTTTAGAATATTGAAAAACCTTCAAGATGCCGATTTTTGAAAGTTACAAAGTTAATTTGTTGCTACGCAAACTGCAAAATAAGTGAAAGTCGTTATTTGTTAATAACTTTTACTAAAATTACTTTAGATTTCACCCAAAGTTGTGTATTGGGGTACTTAACAAACCCTCAAAATTTGAGACCGATCCATTAATTAGTTTAAAAGTTATTCTATTGGTTTATCCCAGAGATCTTTATTTTGCAATAACATAAGACAGAAAATAATGAAGATAAGGCAATTCTGTGTATTATGTCAAATGAAAGTAGAAAAGTGATACTATCAAAATGTACTAAAAAAAGATAAAAAAATTATCTAATATAGTCAAAAATACTAATGCCAAATTTTTGAAATTTTGTAGTTTAAAAACATTTAGAACAACTTTAAAAATATTGTTTGTAGAAAAAATCATTGTACATATTCGAATAGTTGGTATTTTACAGGAATTTTTAAAAATGTTTTTTAGTTGGTGACTATTCGTGGTAAGTGAAGGGGGAACTCGGAGCCGACAAATGCAAGAGTTAAAAAACTAAAAAAGGCAACTTAAAACTATTATCATTTTCTATGGCTCGGGATCTACTGAATATTTTTTGATCTTTCTGACCGGTAAAAAATACCGGGGATCTGTAGTTACGTGGTAATATTGGGATGTCTGTAGTTAAAGGTTTTAACTTTTGGAATTTCGGAGGATTCTTGTTATTCCCCAAATAAAGTCGTAGAAGTGAAGACACAAAATTCGCACCAATTTTTGAGTTTTTATTAAAAAATAGTATATTGTACAACAACTGTACAAAAAATAGTATATTTGTTGGCACGGGCCGAGGCACGAGGCGAGTGCCGCAAATCAAGCGAGGGAGAAATATGTCATTTTCTCATGTGTTGTGCACTGTACTTTTTCTATGGATGCGGTTTTGCCAAGAGTTCAAACATCAAAATTAAATAATTTAAGTGATTTTAGGTATATTATATACATAAATTGAAATAAAATAATACATATACATGTAGCTATTTAATATTCTTAAAGTTGTTTACATAATATACGTTATTTATTTAAATTTCTAATTAACAGTTATTTTGCAAGAGTCTTGATAGGTAATTCCTGGTAAGGTTTGCTTCAACACATTTTGTTTGATAACATTAATTGTGTTTGTATTGTGCATATTACCATGGAAACGGCAATCATATATGAAACACTGTAAGAGAACCCGCGAAAAAAAATATTTCTCACTACAATGGCCGACTTTTCACACTGCGTGAGAAATTGTTCGTTTTGAATATATGTAAGTGGTGAGAGAAGTTGCACATTGTATAACATCCATAGAAAAATTACTTGGATATTAATTAGCTTCGAGTTACGGAGTAGTTACAGAGTAGTTTATCATTGATTCCTAACAACTAAGTAACATACAAATTTAAATAATTTTAGACCAGAATTACGGGAACTAGTAAGAAGGAGTCTTTATCAGTGTAATTTGTCAAATCAGTTTATACTCTTATATGCCATACCTGCCCAATTTTTGTCTACAGAGGTAAGCATATTTTTATCACACTCAGCACAAATCGATTCATGCACACTCATATTTTTATCGAAGGGAAGCCCAAGCGGGGAATTTTTGCAGTTACTCGAGCACGTCAGATTATCATATGGGGAGAAACCTTGTACCCTGTATTGGTTCTTAATACAGGGGAGTTCGTTAAGGGGGTCCCAAAAAATCTATCCTTAGATAAACTCGAAACCGTTAGATTAAAAAAAGCTAAGTTAAGTACATGCAAAACAGTGTATATCTCAAAAATCTGAAGATTTGAGAGGGGTGTAAGCAAATGGGAGATTCACAATGTTTCACAAAAAAGCGAATATTTCGCGAATTTAAGCGAATATTAAAAAAGGGAAACGAACGTAGGATCGAAAAACTAAAAAATACGTGTTTAACATTTTTCAAAAATCTATAGAGTGATACCAAAAACGACCCCCTCACGAAGAGGGGTGGGGGTAAATTTAAAATTTTAAATACGACTCCCGCATGGTGGTTGCAGGGTTGCAACCCCGGTGATATATATTTATTAACTCACTACGTAATAACAGTAACTAGTTGCTTTTGGATGATTGTGACCTCTTCGGAACTTTAGCAATGTGTGTTTCTGAATAATCTTTCTCATACATTTTCTACGTATATCTAATATGTATTTGTTTTTTATGATTTCATATTTTTGTCTAATTCAACCGTCAATTATTAATAACAGTATTTTGTTCCCTTGTAGTGTTTACTATGCGTGACCCAGTTTACATAAATCAATGCCACATACTTAGCATAATTTAAACATTGAATGACTTTAATATTTACTTTAAGAGTTTAAAAATTAACCGATATATTATTTACTAATGGATTAAATATTCCTATTTTCTGGATGCTAATTTAAATCCTTTACATCCCCATCCCTTACAAGAAAAATTTTCTGAGCGATGTACATTATTTTTTCTCTTCCCTTCCGAAAAAGAAGAAAATGTTTCTCGACATTATCACCAACTGATTACTGTGTTACAAAACAATACAAAATTAGATACCTATTCCCTATAACTAGTAACTATAAAAAAAGAAAAAAAATGTTCTATATCAATATTGTTCCCGTTTTCACATGTCACTCACTGTGTTCCTGGACTGTAAGCATATATTCTGTTTTTATGTACCTCCTTGATATTACCGTTTTCTATCTTAATTTTACAGTTAACGTTATTCACCTCCATTATTGTGAAAGGGCCTACATAAAGACGATAAAACTTACCATTCTCTTCTCTTTTGACCAGGACTAGGTCTCCTATTTTGAAGCGTTGTTGTGGCGTCGCTTTGGAATTATTCTTTACTTGAGGCTATTTTTTGTGCTTTAGTAAGAAAATCCACAAGGAAGAATTTCCTGTAGCTGGCTGTATACCATTAATTACAAGTAAAATTTAATAAAAAAATTTGGTCTTGGTAAAAGGTATATTATTTTAAAAAGCCCTATAGGGCTACACACATCGAACAAAAAGTTTTCGCTCTAAAAAGAGCATCATCAGTGTTGCAAGAACATGGTGAGCCAACCAAAAAATACGAAGATCAAAGCCTTTCAAAAATGGACTAAAAGTTACATCAAAATGCTATCATAGCAAATTCCAAAGGATGGATATAATTCCTAAGGATACGGCCCTAGGATAACATATGACTCCCACACGTGGTAAGTGGGTCAAAGGTAACAAATTAGGCCATCATGTTACAAGAGGTGACAGGCAACTCAGTTTTTGATGTGACTTTTAGTCCATTTTTGAAAGGCTTTGACCTTCGTATTTTTTGGTTGGCTCACCATGTTCTTGCAACACTGATGATGCTCTTTTTAGAGCGAAAACGTTTTGTTCGATGTTTGTAGCCCTATAGGGCTGTTTAACCCATTTGGTCCCACTGTACTCGTCCGAGTACATCAGCAAAAATGGCCTAGTAGTGACACTTCTTGCAAAAGAGTGGCACTCCATGTTTATATCCGATTCTATTAGGAAGTGTTCTAGTAGATTTTCACAAATTATACCCTCGGAGGCGCTCCTCTTCCTAACCTGTGACGCAGTAATTAGAAGCTAACCTCCATATTTCTGTTGAATCATTGAAGTGTTGCTATTTTATGGTTTTGATATTATTACCATCATTTTTTTAACTTTTATTGTTGGAAGGGTAAGTACTGGTAATGTTTATTTTTACAGTGTAAGAATCTTTTTATTATTGTTGTCTTTATGTTACAAAATAGACATGTACTCATTTGAGTACAGTGGGTTTGTATGAGATCAAATATGTTTATTTGGTTTTTTATTCTTTCATGTTCAATATTTGTATTGGAATTGATTTTCAAGAATTGCGGCCTATGAGTCCCATCGGATTTTATGGAAAACAAAAACACCGGCTTTAGTTTCAAATGACATAGCGAGTTTCACTCATAAGATGTATCGGCGGTAGTTATTTCTCCTAAGGTTGTCTATCAAACTGACAATGAGGACATAGATAAGGATGATTTTCAGACCCAAAGCTTTCCGAATGATATTCCCGGAGAATTAGAGAAATAGTTCATTACATGAGTGACGACTCTGACAACGACAAAAAAGACAATCTTCCCCTTGCCATTAGAAAAGAAAATTTATTGAAGAGTCAAAATAAAACCAAAGAATCTGACTGGACAGAAGAAATTACTGATATTAGTATGACATCTACAACAGGTTACAAGGCTGTCTGGATGATATGAAAGAGTAAATCCGAGGTTTATCTCGTATCTAACTATTTCGAGAAATTTTTTGATAATGAAATTATTGAATACTTATATTACAGAACAGTCAAGTCTATATTATATATGCCGTTCAAAATAATAATCATCACTTTATGTAACACAGGAAGAGATAAAGATATTTCTGGCTATTTTACTTCTTACTGGATACCATATATACATATGCACGAGAGCGCAATTATTGGTGACTAGTGCAATTTCGTGGACCCGTTTCCAAGAAATTTAAAAATACCTACATTAAAAAATCTACTTATTCCAAAAAACGACTTGCAGAATTTGTACCAATTAGTCTAAAAATGGATGAAAGCGGTCATTTTCCAAAGAAAATAAACAAACAATTTCGATGTAGCCTATGCCACCAAAGTGTGTTGGACTTGTAGTATATAAAGTGTGGAGTTACTCTGTGTTTGAAACGTGATTGTTTTGTGCAATTTCATGCTAGTTAGATTATAATACAGGATATACCCAAGTACGTATGTACTACCTATATTGTAAGAAAATAAAACATTTTCATTTTTACACAATGTTTTATATTTTGACTCCCGATCAGCCCATTGTACTCGTATGAGTACACCTACTTTTTGCTAAAAATTCAACTTTTTTATGTCAAATAACAATGAAGTTTTGCTATTTAACCCTGGTTCAACAAGGGCATTCAAAAAAATTTTGTATTATCGAAAAATAAATGTCGTGGGATCAAATGGGTTAAAATGATATACCTTTTACCAAGACCAAAATTTTTTATTAAATTTTACTTTAGTAAGAAGGTTTTAGCTCTCTCGTGTGCAGATTTTAGTTTATATCGTAACTCATTGTAGTAGGCATCTATGTTGTAACATGGTTGAACCTCTCATGTAAGGTCTTCTGGTAAGTTAACTTTCCTGCCAAACAGCTATTCGGACGGTGTGTAACCATGATACGCGTTAGAAGTTGTATTGTAGCAGTATATGAACATTCTGCAATACACATCCCAATTTTCTCTGTCTTCATCTATGAATGATCTTACGTACTCGTTTAATGTCCTGTGCAGTTTCTCACAACTCCCAGTCGACTGTGGATGGTATGCCGTTGAAAAGTTTTGCACTATCTTTAACAGTTTTGTTAGTTCATTCATTACTTTGGTTTTGTAGTCTGTGCTTTGATCTATTCTTATTTGTTTCATGAGTCCGTATGTTGGTATAAAATGATCGAAAATTCCTCAGGCTATTGTTTCGGCTTCTTTGTTGCACACTGGTATACTTACTGCGTATTGCGTCAGTTCTCACAACATTGTGATACAGTATCTATTTCCTTCATTATTTTTAGTGAATGGATCTATCGTATATATGTACACTATGTCTCATGGTTTTGAAGAACTGTCCGATATCAAGAATTCTTCGACATGTAGTCTTTTCGGTTTGTTAATTTGACATTTATGACATTGTTTAACGTATTTTCTTACGCCTTTTTCCTAATTTTTCCATCTGAATCTTGCTTTTAGCTTTCTTATTAGCCTATTATTCCCTACGTGTCCTTCAAACATCGGGTGGTAATGATATTCCTCCATTAACCTATGTTTTTCTTTGTCATCTTCTACCGTTTCTGGTAATTCGCATATTTTATATATTTCTTCATTTTTCAATATTTTTTTATTTCCTTCCTTTATAAATTCATCAATTGTGCACAATTGAAAAATAATATCATTTACGTATATTTTTACTATACATACTGCATTCTCTACCGCCAGCCGATCAAGCTGTGCCAACATTTGATTAAAATCGAAGTGATTGAATCCTATGGCCATGCTCTTCCTGCACTTAATTTTGTTCTTGGCCCTGATGCAGTCTTGGTGAGATCAGTTCTGCTCCAATAGAAAAAATTGGTCGTCTATGCGCCTCTATTTAGTACCTTTCTTACTGTTTGTTTGGGGGCTTCTGGCTGTAATGTAAGTTTAGTTTATGCTTCCGTTTGCTTTGATTGTTTTTCCTTTTCTCTTGATAGAGCTCGGGTTATAGCTAATAGTATATGAGTGTTGTGTATGTATAAATCCTGTAGTTCATGCAATTTTGTTCTTGAGAGACTGTCTGCGTAGCTATTTTTCCCTGTTATATACTCTATTTCTAAATCGTATTTCTCTAGATATAATCTGATCCTCGTAAGTTTTGAGTTTGGTTCCCTCATTGAAAATAAATGTGTTAAGTAGTGGTTTATGATCCGTTTTTACCAAAAATGTTGTTGCTCCATATAAATAACATTTGAAATGTTTAATTCCCCATGAATCGCTAGTAATTCCTTAATGATTATAGGTTTATTAGCTAGATTTAGGCAAATATGCAAATTGTATATTTTGCATATAATGCATAAAAAATGCAAAAATTTACAACTTTGCATATTTTTATATAAGTGTGCATAAAATGCAGATAATTTTAAATTTTGATTGTAACTATACATATATTTTTATATTGCTGTAACAAGTAGCTTAGAAATTTAGCGCTATTAACCTAAAAATTAACATTATATTAATTGTTTCCCACCTTTAGACCTATCGGACGAGTTTGGTAATTACCACTGTCACAGTAACAGTTTTAGTTGACATAGTCCTTTGATACGTGTAAAGTAGGAAACAATCAATGTAATGTAAATTTATAGGTTAATATCGCTAAATTTCCCAACTCCACTAGTTTCATTTCTTTTTATCTCACAACTTAAATGGCTTTCCATCTTTTGCGCTATTTTGCCGGTTATTAATTAGTGCGCTTATCACTGTATATCTGAATCTTTAATAAATATTTTAGACACAAATATCAGAAGAAATTGTTTTTGACACGAAATGGTACAACACTGCTTGTAAAGATAAAAAGTTATTTATTTGGATGATCAGTTCAGTAGCTAAAAGAGAAGTAGCGTTAAAAGCTGGAAAAATTTTGACTGTAAATTACGAATTTACTTTCAAGGTAAGGATTTTTTTTCAACTTTGCTGAAATAAAGTCATTTTTTTTCAATTAGAGAATTTTTATTGCATACTATAATATAATTTTTAATTCCAAACAACTTTTCTTCATATTGTGAAATATAAAGGTAATTTACCCTTGAGCAAAATTCATATTTTTGACATATCTCGTATATTGTTGACAAAATTTGGTATCTGATGGTTGCATCTTCGGTTTTAGTCTTCTAAAACTATTACCAATCATCAGACTCACTTTCGTGATTACTGTCGTCGCTATCCTCATTCGAATGGTGAACTATAACAGGATTAACTGCTTCAATGCGACCTTCATGAATCCATCAGTCTTCAATTAAATCTTCACTTTTTTACACTTTTTTCCCAAATTTCAGGAGTAGGCAAGGGCTATAAATTATAATATTCCAAAGTCAAAGATTTCAACCTAATAGAAATATTAAAAATATTGAAAAATATTAAAAATATTCCTAACATATTGTTATGATCTGCTTTCTATTACTTTGATATTAATTATTATTTATTTGATTAATTATTTCATTGTCGCAAACCATACATAAAAATTAATAAAAATTCTCAGGGTGCCTTTTTGTCATAAAAAAATAATTAAATTATCTTAGATTATACTTATCCTTTCTCGTGGTTTCAGTATCTCTTAGTTGATCCTTATCGGGATAAAAATAGGAAAAGGAAATAATAGTACATTATATACCGCGGGACTGAAGTAGTACATTTAATCCTGAAGGTAAAGTTTATGGCCCGACCTCAGGGAGGGCCATAATTTACCTGAAGGATTAAATGTACTTCAGTCGCAAGGTATATACGATACTTTTCGTACTTCCGGTATGATTTTATTAATTATTTCAATAATTTCAATCAGTTTTTTCTCTCTTCAACTCATTTAATAAACTGTCTTTAAAATAAGTTACCATAGTAACATTGCGTTGTGACAGTTATAATTTAGAAACATTGTCATTACTAGTGTCATTGTAAAGAAACATTGTTATTGATAATTATTGGTATCATGAGTGAAGAAGGTGTATCTGATATTGATAAAAGAGCAGCCGAAGTAGGTGAAGAATTGTTACCACCGAAATCTAGAAAACTATACGAGCAGCAGTACGATGCTTTTAAAAAGTGGTGCCGCTTAAAAAATGTGAGACAACCTACTGAAAATGCGCTGTTAGTCTACTTCGATGATAAATCAAAAGCGGTTTGTGCCTCAACTCTCTGGGCACATTACTCAATGCTGAAATCGGTTATTAACATTAGAGAAGATATTGATATAAGTAAATTTCCAAAATTATTAGCTTTTTTGAAGAGAAGAAATGAGGGATTTAAGCCAAAGAAGTCAAGAATTCTCACGTCTGAGCAGGTAGATCAGTTCTTACGGGAGGCTCCGGATGATAAATATTTAATGCTTAAGGTAAATTTGGAAATTTGTTTATATTCAGAAATTTTAAGAAATCAATTTTTTTGTAGGTTGCACTTATTTTGGGCGTTGCGGGAGCTTGTCGTGGAAAAGAGTTGGTTGATTTAGAAATCGACGATGTGAGAGATTTGGGCGATTCCTTCCTAATTGCGATTAGAAACACCAAAAATAAAATTGACCGAAATTTTGTGATCAAAAATTCAGAAAACAGTGCCATCAGTTTTGTGGCGATATTTCGGAAATATGTGGCATTGCGAAAGACAGGGACAACTCATTCAAAATTTTTTGTTCAATACATCAACAAAGAATGTACTACGCGAGTAGTAGGAAAAAACATGTTTGGTACAATTCCACGGCAAATAGCAGCTTTCTTGAAATTAGAAAATGCGACGTCTTATACGGGACATTGTTTTAGACGCACATCTGCGTCTTTGTTAGCTGATTCGGGAGCAACAATAGACGTGCTGAAGAGACATGGAGGATGGAAATCCTCCAACGTGGCCGAGGGATATATTGAATCGTCTATTAAAAATAAACAAAAAATTTCAGATAAAATATTTGGTCAAGTCGCCGATTCGTCCACTATAGTTATGCCACAGTCCTCATTCTCGCTTCCTGTTTCCGCAGGATCTTCGAAACAAACACCAGTTCAATATGAAAAGGACCTATCTGTTACTCGTCAGTTACCTGCTGCATTAACCCAGGAAAGACTGGTCAATATGACGAACTGTCACAATATTAATTTGAATATTAACGTTAATTACCATTCTAATTAATTATATTTTTCAATAAAATATCCCTTAAATTCGTTTGTTTGTGATTTAATCGTTCCGGGAGTTTCGTCAATATTTAATCCCGGAGGGATTAAATGTGACACTTTAGTACCTGTCACAAGGGAGTGAAGTTGTCACTTTAGGCCCGGAAGTACGAAAATAGAAATATCATAAATAAACACATACAAATACCTTTATTATCAAAAGCAATGCTCTGTAAATTTATCAATTAAATTCTGTGGGCATAATTGTCCAAGTGAAACCTTTATCATATAAATTAATCTAATTCAAAATAGTACATTATATACCGCGGGACTGAAGTAGTACATTTAATCCTGAAGGTAAAGTTTATGGCCCGACCGCAGGGAGGGCCATAATTTACCTGAAGGATTAAATGTACTTCAGTCGCAAGGTATATACGATACTTTTCGTACTTCCGGTATGATTTTATTAATTATTTCAATAATTTCAATCAGTTTTTTCTCTCTTCAACTCATTTAATAAACTGTCTTTAAAATAAGTTACCATAGTAACATTGCGTTGTGACAGTTATAATTTAGAAACATTGTCATTACTAGTGTCATTGTAAAGAAACATTGTTTTTGATAATTATTGGTATCATGAGTGAAGAAGGTGTATCTGATATTGATAAAAGAGCAGCCGAAGTAGGTGAAGAATTGTTACCACCGAAATCTAGAAAACTATACGAGCAGCAGTACGATGCTTTTAAAAAGTGGTGCCGCTTAAAAAATGTGAGACAACCTACTGAAAATGCGCTGTTAGTCTACTTCGATGATAAATCAAAAGCGGTTTGTGCCTCAACTCTCTGGGCACATTACTCAATGCTGAAATCGGTTATTAACATTAGAGAAGATATTGATATAAGTAAATTTCCAAATATTAACGTTAATTACCATTCTAATTAATTATATTTTTCAATAAAATATCCCTTAAATTCGTTTGTTTGTGATTTAATCGTTCCGGGAGTTTCGTCAATATTTAATCCCGGAGGGATTAAATGTGACACTTTAGTACCTGTCACAAGGGAGTGAAGTTGTCACTTTAGGCCCGGAAGTACGAAAAAATATTTATCACTTTGTTCTTGATACCATTAATAAAACAAGCTCAACAAACAAATTTGGTATTCGCAAAATTACTTATATTTCCTATTAAATTTTTGAAATGTTGGAACCTTAAATTCATATGCTTTTACGTAAAAAAAAATTAACCTCTGATTATAAAGAAAATCTATCACATAGGTTATTGACTGACCTTTTTGATTCACACACAATGATGTCTCCTCTTGACCCAAACAGCTCCTCCTTGTTGATTATGTTGGGCTACCAATTAAAGCCCTCTCCGTTATCTGCAAAAATCCAGCAGCATACCAGCAAACTATTTCTTCAAAACACAAGCCAGGCCTCCTTTTGCCAGTACTCGTTCAATAAACTCCAAAACTCTCTCCTCACTGTCTCTCAACAATAATCTCCTGGGACCCAAGTATCTTTTTTACTTGGTGTCACAAATAATTTTAATAACGATAATTCTTGTAACTTACTCTCTTGGACTTTACAGAATCAAAGAGGTATTTCTTCTCGATTTGATTTGTCTCTCGTTCCACCTTTCAGCTACTCTCCCTATCAACACAATTACTAGTACTTGCTTCTGAACTACTCACGAAAACTTTTGACTGCTCCTTTCGGATGCCGGTAACAAAATAATCCCTCTTTCCAGAACTATCTGAAAATTCAACCTTCTCTTCTTCCCATTCCAAATTGCCAAACCAATCAGAGACATTTCTTCTTCTCCCTTCTTTTTTTCATTCGAAACACCCACTACTTTAAAAAATATTCCTACCATCATACTAATTACTTTCGGGAAAGTCTACAAAATTTACTCGGGGTTAAACAAAAAGTTTAAAATTCCAAACTTCCTTTACCTTAATTTTCTAAGAACTAATTACCTATGGCTTCTATATTTCCCGTAATAAACAATCGGTTTAAAATGCTAATCCTAAATAACTTTCACTTCACTTTTATTTACAAAAATGTTTTTAATATTCTTCATGGAAAAATTAATTAAGGAGAAACTAACTTCTGAAAGCTAACTTCTAATAAATATTTACAAATCAATATACAGGGTGTATCAAATTTATGTGCCCGCGTTATATTAAAAAAATTAAAATTTTTATTCTATCTTTGATTGATAAATTGAAACACAATAATATATTTAATTGAAAACTCATTGGACCATTTTCCTGGTAACACCTCCATGGCTTCTAAAAATTTCAAGCCAGATAGATGCTGAAGCAAAGAACACAAGAGGGAATTCAAAAACTTACAATTCACGACCCCGTCTGTTCAGCTGGTAAATTCCAACTTAAAATGAACCTACATAGTAGCACAAACTAATAAAACCAACACAAAATAAAAAAAATGTATACCATTTTTATTTAGTTGCAATGCGAAGAAAAAACTGTCTTATTTTTCACTTAAAACATAGAGCGCAAACCAGCACTCTATATCGACGATTTTCGACTACAATTGGAGTCATCATCAGAGAGGCGTAGGTTTGCTGCTCTCTGCCCCAAGTGACGAAACTCCGAGAGCTTATCCCCGCATTGCAACTGACGTTTATGGAGTAGTTGTCTAGCGACACCTGGCAACTGAAAGTCAAAGTTTCCAACGTAATAGTATAACGGTACCAAAGTTATTTGAAATTTCGATGTAGTTTACATTTGTAACACTTTCGTTACACCCTATATGTTAGAATCGTTGAATTCATATTTGTCTATCGAAGAATCGTAAGTTCTCACAAATCTTTCGTATTACGTAATTCATTCTTGATTCTCACGAATAATCGAATGTATAATCTGTCTGTATGCAAAATATGACGTGATTGTCTTCAAGTGCCTCAGTGATGCTTTATGGGAGCTCTCCGACAAAGAGCTAAATGATTTTGGAGTCTGAAATATGCCAGGATGTCGCTGTTATGTTTATTTTATAAAGATTAAATCACTCTGAGTGTGCTTATATAGTCCAACAAGTGTTCTTATAGCTGACTTAAGCATTTTTGATGGAAACAGGCCTAAGTTGTGAATGCAGCTGAATTGACACTTTCCATGGAAAGAATGGGTGGAGTGAAATATTGAGGTCTCTTTTTGTATTCTTTTCATTGATTGGATGAGCGTTTTTTGGTATACGTCAGAGGGTTCAACTTGAAGCGTAAATTGCAACTTCTTATTGGCAAAGATTTAATTGATTGGGTGTTTTGAATCTGTAATTGGTCGTTGAATTTTCGATGGGAAAGATCGTGTGATGATTTTGGAAAGGGCGTTTTGGTTAAAGTCTGAGGAGAGAAGACTTCCATCTGTGCCGTCTTCAAGTTCAGTTCTGTTAGGTCCGTCTTCAAGTTCAGTTCTGTTATAGTCGTCATGAAGTGAAGTTCCAGTTAGTTTCTAGTGAAGTAAAATGTAGATACAAGTTCTTCGGCCGGCTGATAGAACTCAGCCCGGTGACACATGGCGGACAGAGACGTAAACTCCGGCAATTATTTTAGCTGTTGTTAGGCTATTGTCGATATTTGTTTACCACTTTTGGTATCATTTTTTACATGCAGTCAGATCCAGGAATTATGCACAAAAGTTTTCGTTTTGTGTTACTAGATTCAACACCCTAGTTAAAGCATGAAATTTGCTTCCATTTTAATATTTTGTGATTCCGTTTAATGAACAAATAACTTTTAATATTTTTGTTCGAGCAGAACTAATTTGTTTTTGAGAATGCAGAATGCATACAATGCTGAATTTTTCTATAAATTTTTTTATGAGCTATGGTTTCATCAATAATGCACTGTTGCGTGGACTTAAAGAAAGCATTTGACATGGTCAAATTAAAGGACGTTATCCATTTGTTATACCCGAAAAAGGTACCTCTAGAAATCATTAAAACGATCGAAAACATCTACCAGAACCACACATATCTAGATCTCAGATGTTACCTAGGGCAAGTTAGATAATATTTTAAACATCCAGGCTTAAGGTAGCATTTTATACCTATGTTTCCTTGACGGACTACTTTTACTGGGCTTTGACCCACATATTTTTGTATAATTCTATCTTGGTAGTTAGCATGTACATTGCACGTAAGCACTGATGATGACTGGTAAACCAGTCGAAAACTAGTTATGTGAATTTGATGTAGCCCTTTTGAGGGTTTTTAAATATACCTTTTATACAGGATTTTACTGTTTTTTATTTATGTTTTTGTTATTTTTAGATGTATCGATCCATTATTTCGTACTACATGTTTTTGAGGACAATGGGAAGCAATCATTAGAAGTTACAGATATTCGATATAAATGGCGATTCTTTTTGGACTTTGACACAACCTAGTAGTAGAAAAAATTGCACCTGTTATTTATAGTGTGTTTTAGATAATCGTATAAAAAATGATGTATACTTCACGTATTATTAAACTGTAGGTATTTGAATATCGCATTACATTTTTTTTTTCTACAGTTGCGTTAAGAATGCAATTTTTAGCACTCCATAGGAGCGTTAAAAATGCTACTTTAAAGCACTAGTGCTTTAACATTTTTAGGGCACTGCAGTTAAAAGTAAATTGTCAAATTGTGAAACGTCAAAATATTTATATTTCATTTCTTAACATTAATATTAATATTACAACTTGCGCAATTTGAAAAAGGCGGTTTAAAAGGTTTTTTAAAATTTAATTTAAACTGTATTATGGCAATTTTAACACGTTTGTAGAAAAAAACTATTAAAATTAGTTAGAATAATATACAACAATAAAAGTAGATGTTATTCTATAGTTTTTATTTGTTATGATTTACGTATTGACAGTATAGGGGGTTTTGATGTAATGTCAAGAAAAATATAAAAATGGAATGTCAGTCAAGTTCAAGTAAAAATTTTTGTAGGTATTTCCTTTTACTGAGAATGAATAAATAATTATCATTGTTGATATATAAGACGTTTGTAGAAAAAATATTGTATGATATACCTGTTAAAATACATTTTTAAGGCACTCATGTGAATTGCAGAATTCGCTTCGCTCATTCTGCAAACTTTTACATGCGTGCCTTAAAATTTTACTTTTAACACTTATATCATAAATAACTATTAAAAAATAAAAATGCAAAGTGGTTTCAGAGTAGTTTCATTATAAAAATCTAAATATAAAAAACACAAAATAGTGAAAACGAATATTGGCGAACCCTTTAATCGACTTGGAAACAACTAGCTATTTGACAATTTTTGGGTATCGTTATTTTTATTATTTATTTAATGTATTGCTTTTAATAACGTAGTTAATATAGCAAGATTAGTGCAAATAAACCTTAAACGTATAAATATCTTTAATAAAAAAAACTAAAGAACAGAACTATACAATAACAAAATATAATACAAAATGAAGTACCTTGTAGTGCCTTTTACCATTCATTAATTATTAGAGCTCGGGAAATATGCATATTAAGTGCATATTTGCATATTTTGGATCAATTTTGTAAGTGCATATGCGTTTATTAAAATTGCATATCTTTAGACGTTTTTACATTTTTTTTATATGCATTTTAAAGAGAAATGAGGAGTCTCAGATCTCAACAATAAATCTGAAAATTCTTGTGGAACGACTTTCTGGTAATATCCTTAATATCTGCCTTTTACAATTTATAAGGCGACGCATAAAGGAGACGAAGGAGACTCTACAAGATGCAGTCACATTTTGTTAGTGAAAACATTTTGTTATTGTTAAGTGATGCTTCACCTTCATATTATAACCAAAAGTGGACAACATTTAAAAATATTTTTTCAAATTTGTTACTTGTCTAGAGCACGCTTCTGCTACAAATAGAGTAGCAGGAGGCTACAAACTGTAAGGATGGGATTTCCAACGGTCAATACCCTTCTATCAAAAATAAAAACATATTTTTAAAAGCCGTTCTGCGAGTATAGGTGTATAAAGATCCTTTACCTAATGCGCCTTAACCACCTGAACCTGTGATAACTGTAGATGGAGAGCATGGGTAAATTCTGTAAATTTCATAACCGATATTTTGGGGGAATTAGAGACGTCATTTGTAGTTTCGATGTAGACGTAACTCAGGTGCTATGAAAAATGTGTGGATGTTTTAAAAAAAACCGTTATTAAAAAGTAATTTGACACATATCCAAACCAATTTTCTAAATATTGCTTAGCCAATTACTATATTAGAAAAGCGAAACCTTTCTTTAGACTAAAGTATTGAAATTATCAATTCATTAAATGCAATAATTAAACACCTTGGTGAAACCAACAAAGTTTATCAAAAATTCTGCACGGCGTTAAAGAAAAATGAAGAATATCACAAAATTTAAAAAAAAATAATATTAAGATGGGGAAATGTGAAGATAATTTAATTTTATAGGTAGAACCCTCAATTAAACAATATATTAAGTTTGCTTCTTTAACTTCATGTGAAGTAGAAAGAAGTTTTTCCGTGTATGCTTAAACAATTACAATCAGATATGTTAACTTTGATATATGGGAACACTGTAACAGGGGCACTTTTAATTGTGGAACAGTTTAAAAATTTGGAACGGTCAGACCACGAAACGACACATTTATTTTGTCCGACAGAACAAATTTAAACTCTCCGAACAGAGATTATACTCTCATGCAAAAATCAGACTGCTATTTACCACCTGTCATAATTCCTGTCATTTGACATATTCTACATGTTCCACTCATTAAAACGCCCATTTAGTGATAAATAGTAGTCTGGTTTTTGCATGAGAGTTTAATCTCTGTTCGGAGAGTTTAAATCTGTTCTGTCGGACTAAATAAATGTGCCGTTTTTGTGGTCTGACCGTTCCAAATTTTTTACCTGTTCCACAATTAAAACTTTCCCTGTTCCAGTGTTCTCATATAACAAAGTTTGTCCGACTAGACACCCTTAAGCTGTTAACAAATTTTCAACTTGCTATTATTTAACTTTTTTTTCATACGCGGGATCCAAACCTAATACCTACGGCTGGTTTTCTGTAGAGAATTTAGAAAAACGTTTAATAATATAGTTTTAATAATAGTTGTAAAAATAATGATGATAAATATAAAGAATAAATGAATATAATGATGTAGGTTATAGAAATTTCAGTAAATATTTTTTATGACTTCAGCATAAAATAAATATTTTTTTTATTTAGGTTAAATGCCTCGACAGTCTATTGGCATCAAATAAATAATTAAATACCTTCAAAACAAGGATTACCGTGTTGTTTATTTATATGCATTAAATTCATAAAAGCATATTTAAGTGCATATTTCCACTGTTTTTTGTGCATATTTGCATGCATATTTTAGGGATTTTTAAGTGCATATTTCCCGAGCTCTATTAATTATAAATGCCCTGAGGTTAAGGTTAAAGAAGAAACTAATTAAACTGGATAAAGAGTAGGCCGAGCTTTTTTTTATTTTTCTACAAGACAAGTTGCTATAAGTTGACAAAACTATTTATACAGGGTGTAACAAAAATACAGGTCATAAATTTAATCACATATTTTGGGACCAAAAATAGTTCGATTGAACCTAACTTACCTTAGTACAAATGTGCACATAAAAAAAGTCACAGCCCTTTGAAATTACCAAATGAAAATCGATTTTTTCCAATATATCGAAAACTATTACAGATCTTTTATTGAAAATAGACATGTGGCATTCTTATGGTAGTAGTATCTTAAGAAAAAATTATAGTGAAATTTAGACACCCCATAAAAATTTTATGGGGGTTTTGTTCTTTAAACCCCCCAAACTTTTGTGTACGTTCCAATTTAATTATTATTGTAGTAACATTAGTTAAACGTTAAACACAATATTTTAAAAACATTTTTGCCTCTTAGTACTTTATCGAAAAGTCAGTTTTTATCGAGATATTTTGAATATTTGTCAAATCCACCACATATTTGTATATGGCAAAGTACGATTATGGAGACTTGGTAATAATATGAAAATTTATTTATGATTTACATTTTTAGGTATATTTTGAACCATATTAAAAAAGAAGTAATATCTCGATAAAAAGTGCCTTCTCGAAAAAATAAAAAGAGGCAATAGTTTTAAAAACACTGTGTTTAACTAATGGTACCGCAGTAAAAGTTTAATTGGAACATACATAAACATTTAGGGGGTTTAAAGGAACAAAACCCCCATAAAATTTTTATGTAAACATATTAAAAAAGAAGCCGCAACTCGATAAAAACTACCTTATCAAAAAAATAATAAGAGGCAAAATAGTTTTAGAAATATTAAATTTAACTAATGGTACCACAATAATAATTTAATGGGAACGTACACAAAAGTTTGGGCGGGTTTAAGGGAACAAAACCCCCATAAAATTTTTATGGGGTGCACAAATTTCACTATAATTCTGTTTTAAGATGTTCCTGCCATAAGAATTATACATGTCCATTTTCAATAAAAAAGCTTTAACAGTTTTCGATATATTCGAAAAAATCGATTTTCATTTTGTAACTTCAAAGGGCTGTAACTTTCTTTATGTGCATATTTGTACTAAGGTAAATTAGGTTCATTCGAACTATTTTTGGTCTGAGAATATGTGATTAAATTTATGACCTGTATTTTCGTTACACCCTGCATAATCCTATAACAAATTTGGGCCGGTTGAAAAAATAATTAAGAGTTAAAGAGTTTTTTTTGGCGAAAAAAATTTTTTGAGGCTAGTTAAAAAGCTTTTGTTGTCGTATTCTTTTATTAAGCGAAAGAAAGATAATACAGTCGGCGGGAAAAATACTTAAGCTTTCTCAGACTTCTAAAGCTGCCAATTTGACAGGTGTAGGTATCTAAAAGAGCTGCTGAAAAATTGCAAATTCCGTTTCAGAAGATCAACATTTTTATTTCCCAAGATAATACAAAATATCATCGAAAAATAAAATTCAGAGAGGAGTTAGGGAAAGCAGACGGCAACTCCAGCATGAGAACTCAAATTTAAACACGTCAATAGGGATGTTCACAAAAAATTTAATAGTTATTTTAAATATGTAAAACGATTCAGAAACACCGTAGGAATAATTGTCTGAAATATTAAGAAAATTAAAAAAGCCTGTCTATGAAAAAACGTTATTAGAAATCTAGCATTATTTTAAATTTCAAGAAAACGCTTCTGACGTCACTAGTCGTACACCCCAGCGCGCGCCATGTCCACAGTCCACAGTTTTATTCTTTTTAGGTAGCTGTTTGACGTTAGTTCAGGCAAATTCAGGTCATTTTATTTTGTATTTTGTTCATAGATAAGAGGGTGGTGTGTATTGTTCTCTTATTGTTTTATCAGTGGTTTTATTGGGGTGTAACGCTAGTTCGCCTCCACATGGTGCACCCTGGGTAAAGCTAAATGAACTAGTAAAATTTGGCGGCAGACAAACGAAAAAAAAGAACGAAAAAAGATCCTGCCAATATCACAGATCACAAACAGAAATCTTTTCTATACGTAAACATACGATGGGAACAAATAAAGGTTCTTCTCAGAACCAGCAGACTAGAGATCTCGGACCGTGTATCCGAGTCTGTCACCTTAACATCGAGGGCATAAACAAGGCAAAATGCCAAGTGTTGAAAAAAATCCTACACGAAAACGACATTGACCTGGTTGTCATACAAGAGACCCATACTGAAGACAATATTGAAGACTTGATTTAAGGGGAAAGATACCTGGCTACGATTTACTGGGAGCCGCTTATGATAGACATTACGGCGTCGCAACCTATATTCACTGCAACATAGAAAATGGTTTCCTGCTTCCAATGAAAACAATATGCATGAAGTGGTTACCAAAATTGGAGAGATTACCGTAGTTAACATATACAAACCTTTAGCCACTACATGGAACCCGGAAGTGCTAAAGACTCATCCACATCCTACTATATACATCGGCGACTTCAACCGCCATCACGAAATGTGGAAGTACACCTCGAATGATGAAAATGGGGAGGCACTAGTAGAATGGCCCTAAGAGCAAAACACATATCTAGTTTTTGATGCCAAAGACAGAGCAACATTTAAATCAGCTGGATGGAAAAAAGAACATAAGCCAGTCCTATGTTTTGTCTCAAAAGATGCCAATGACAGACCACTAACAACTACGAGAAGTGTCCTTGCAGACTTCCCACATACTCAACATCGTCCTGTGTTTATCACCATCGGAATATCCATTCCAATAATTATATCATATCCTCGACCCAGGTGGAATCTTAGAAAAGCAAACTGGAAGAAGTTCTCTGAACAACTAGACCCGACCTTGAGCTGGATCCCTCCAACCAGCAAACATTACGAGAGGTTTGTGGGTGCAGTAATAAGAGCTGCCAAGGATACCATCCCTAGGGGGTATCTTAAAGAATATGTGCCCGGGTGGACTGAAACATGTGAAGACTTTTACGCGAAGTTCCTCGAAAGTGGTGACCGAGGAATAGCCGACGAGCTTTTACACAACATCGATACAGCTAGACGCCAAAAATGGATAAAGACTGTCGAAAACCTTGACTTCAAAAAAGCAAGCCGGCAGGCATGATCCATGTTGCGGAAAATTGGAGGAGCTAACCAGCTGGCCAGAGAGTCTAAAATGTGTCCTCACAAGGTTGCCTCCCATATAGTATATCTATCCAGAGCTCCACGGGATCGAACACATACTACCAACGTGAAAAGAGACTTAAGGGTATTAAAACAAACGAACAGAACGAATTCCGAATATTCAGCAATAATATTTATTTCTGAAATCACACATGTGCTGGAAGAAATGAAATCAGGTAAAGCACCTGTGTTTGATGGTGTCTATCCTGAGTTCTTAATACATAGTGGTGAATACACGAAACAGTGGCTTGCAATGTTCTTTAATGATACACTTCAGTCAGGTAACATTCCTTTCTCACTTAAGCGAACAAAGATAATTGCAATTACGAAACCGTGCAAATCTAACGCTAAGCCAGAAAACTTCCGCCCCATAGCTCTACTCAGCATGGTATATAAACTAGTAGAAAAGCTTCTACTTAACAGAATTAGTCACAGGATACTAGAAAACGTCCCCATTGAACAAGCTGGCTTCCGCCCTCATCGAAGCTGTACGGACCAAGTGCTGTAATTAACAACTTTTATAGAAGATAGTTTTCAAAAGAAACAAAAGACAGCAACAGTATTCATAGATCTAACAGCAGCATATGATACTGTTTGGAGACAGGGATTAATATATAAACTGGCCCTACAGAAAGATGTTTCATTGACAACATGCTGACAAACAGATCCTTCCAGGTTATAATGAGAAAGGATACTAGTAGACAGATAAATCTTAACAATGGCCTTACACAGGGTTCTGTCCTTGCCCCCTTACATTTCAGCCTCTATATTGCTGAGATGCCTGAAACCGAAGCTCGGAAGTTTGGATATGCTGACAACACTGGACCCTTGCAACAAGCCACCGATCTTAAAAACTACATAAATCACTCTCACGAATGACCTATCCATCCTCAGCGAATACCTTAAGAAATGGAGACTACAACCAAGTACTACAAAAACTGAAGTATCAGCTTTTCATCTAAACAACAAGCTGGCAAACAGACTTGCACATGCGTGCCTTAAAATTGTACCTTTAACACTTATACCATAAATAACTATTTTTACTATTAATGTTTTTAATTTAAGTTTTTTAAATTAATTACTTGAACGGAGGGGGTTGACAAATGACAGATGTATGTATCGTAAAAATATGTCCCTCTTAGAACAAAAATCGACCTGTTTCGTAATTTCCTTAAGGGGAAGGGTACGTATTTTCGGCTGCAATGCTATTCAAATAGGGATTAATTTTTTTCGAATCCTGAAAAAACTAATAAGTATTTTTGAAAAATTTAAACGCATAATGAAATATTACGTTATTTTGCGAGGGCCGAAAGTCCCTGAGAACTTCTATAAGGTTTATTTTAATAAGTTACAAGGGTGAAACACTACGAGAAAATTTAGTGTGATTTTTAGTTTCAAATATCTCATTCCAAATAAACTTTTTATTTATTCTAAGGGACTTTTGGCCCTCGGTAATAATTATGTCTTTTATTCTGCAGTTAAATTTTTCAAAAATATTTATTGGTTTTTCAGGATTCGAAAAAAATTAACACAATGTCCGTGGTAAATTTTCCAAATCTATCTTTGTCTTACAACACACTCAGTCGAATAGAATATTGTCAGCATATTGTCAGTTAGACAGTGACAATCAGTGACAATTTTAAATATTTGACATGGCATCGGGAATATTTTGAGTTGTTGATTAAATAATGTTGATATAGAGTGTATTCGATAAATAATTGATGTAAGACGTGAACTTAATAAAAAGTTATTTATTGTGTATTATTTGTGGAAGATCCAGGCAGAGAATACAACAGGATTATATATTCTGTGATCCAAGTATTTTGTTGTTAAAGATGTTCAAAATTTTAAGCGTTCCATAGTAACAAAATATTATTAAAAAATCAGTTTAACACTTTTCCTGTTTTCTCGATTGAGTATTAGTTTTTGTTGTACATATAAATTATAACAATCACTGAATACATAGTTAGTGAAAAAATTATCACATTTATTAACTGAATTAATAATTTGCAATTATACAAATAACAGTTATCCAAGAAACATTCAAAAGCCATCTCTTTAAAGTTATTCATGACATTGTCAAGTAGAATGACGTTCTAGTAATGTTTACAGATCCATACCAGTGTGGATTTTACTACACGTAATTTGCCGTGTAAAGACAGAAAAAGTAGGGATAGCCGTAAAATATTTGCGAATTATGTACCGATGGCCTTAAAATCTAATATATATATATATATCGGTTTTAAAACGTTCTCCTACGTCTTCCGATGCCAAGTCGCCATTCACTTCGGTCCATCCAAAGGTCTTCATCCAATTCTCTTTCTCTCATTTCTCGATTTATGCCTTCTCTCCAACTCAGGCGGGGTCTTCCTCTTTTTCGTCTACCATGAGGGGTCCACGTTAGGATTTGTTTCGGGAGTCGTTCTTCGGACATTCTTTGTACGTGTCCATACCATCTAAGCTGTTTGGTACTAATGTCATCTACTATTGTGTGTTTCACATTCATTATTTCCCTAATTCTGTTGTTGGTTACCCTTTCTAATAACTACTAAACTACTGCCAAAATAACTGATAAAATCTAATAACTACTGCCAAATATCGAGGTGGACTGATTCATTTGGCCCACTTTGTATAATATGCTTGCCGCTCGGTATATTATTGTTTTAACTAATGATTTTAGAACAGGTTTTTACAGCTATTTTTAATTATGTAATATATCGTAAAAAAATTTTCCGCTTCCTTTATTTATTGACCTTACTATAGGTACGAATCCAAACATTTAGTTATTTACTGTGAACTACCTTACAACTAGATAATAGAAACAATAATTATTATAACTTTTTATCGCTTTCGTTAATGTATTACTTTTAACGAAAATTTAAATTTAAAATTAATGTTTTTAATAATAAATACGTTATTAGCGTCTTTAACGTTTAAAATATAATTGTTCAAAAATTCTAAATTAGTTGTAAAAATATTTTTGTCATTTAAAAGTTACTAAAATACATTTTTATAAGCTTTGAGGATGCCTTCGATATTCTACATCATATTTAGTATTGTCTTTATTTTTA
Source organism: Diabrotica virgifera virgifera (assembly GCF_917563875.1). Classification (NCBI taxonomy): domain Eukaryota; kingdom Metazoa; phylum Arthropoda; class Insecta; order Coleoptera; family Chrysomelidae; genus Diabrotica; species Diabrotica virgifera. The sequence continues at coordinate 191,553,183 of NC_065450.1, read as the reverse complement.
TTAATAGTGGTATAAGTGTAAGAGTTTGTCCAACATTTTCGGATTATTATAAATGGTCTAGCTCCTGTTACAATAATGATATTGAAAATCTTAATATGGTAAGTAAAGTTTTTAGTTTTTCCTCTTTAGTTTAAGTCATAAAAAAATGGAATGTTTTGGTTGTTCATTTTAATTATAAAAATTATCTTTGCGTTGGCTACATATTTAACTACACTGATCGGCACAAAAAACGGCCACCCCACAAAATGGGTAATTTTTGATGTGTTAAATTTCCTAAAACTGTTGTCCGATTTAGGTTATTTTTTTAATATTTTATAGCCTTATCTTTTAACAATATTGCTGTAATAAAACTGTTGCTAGACAGGTAAATTATCATTGTACACCGGGTGTACCAATCAAACTGTGGTCTATTCTCAAAGTTCACCACATCCTGTGAAATATTGTAGCATTTATAAAATATTGAAGTTAAAACCCAACTATAGCCTCTCGTTTTCTTAACATTCTGTTTTGTGATTCATTCGCTTATGTTGAATAATAAAAAAGTTAGGTACTTTAACAACTAGCCATGTTCTTCATTAATACAGGATGTTTCTAAATAAGTGCGACCAATTTTAAGGAATAATTCTGCATAAAAAAATGTTGACGGTCTGCTTATAAATATATGCCCGCAAATGCTTCGTTTCCGATATACGGGATGTTGAATTTTTTCTTACAAACTGACGATTTATTTATTGCTCTAAAAATCAGTTGAGATATGCGAATAAAATTTGGCAGGTTTTAAAAAGTTGTTATTAGGCATTTTTTGACATACAATTAAGAATTTTATATTCACCATTGGCGTGCATGCGGCTAATATTACCCGTCATATTACCCGTATGCGCGCCAATGGAGAATATAAAATGCTTAATTGCATGTCAGAGAATATGCAATAACTGTATCTTAAACTTTACCAAATTTAATTTTCATATCTCAACCGGTTTTAGAGCAATAAATAAATCGTCAGTTTGTAAGAAAGTAATTCAACATCCAGTATCTCGGAAACGAAGCATTTGCGGACATGTGTTTATAAAGCAAACAGTCGTTATTTTTTCATACAGATTTACCCCTTAAAGTTTGTCGCACTTATTTAGAAACACCCTGTATTAATTATTAAGAACATGGCTAGTTGTTAAAGTACCTAACTTTTTTATTACCCAACATAAGCGAATGAATCAAAAAACAAAATGTTACTAAAACCTGAGGCTAAAGTTCAGTTTTAATTTCAGTATTTTATAAATGCTAGAATATTCCATAAAGTGTGGTGAACTTTGAGAATAAAACACAGTTTGATTGGTACGCCCGGTATACAATGATAGTTTAACTGTCCAGCAAGAGTATTATTACAGAAATTTTGTTCAAGAATAAGGCTATAACATGATAAAAAAATCACTTAAATCGGACAACAGGTTTAGGAAATTCAAGACATCAAATATTACCCATTTTTTATGCCGGTCAGTGTAGTTTTCTTTCTTTTTTTTTGTGCCTTAATTAATAAAAAACTGTTTTTCCTAGAATTATGTATCTCTTTGTGATTAGGCTAAAATGGATATAGGTTAAACATAGATAATATCAATAAAAATATCTGGTATCTATAAGTTATTACAATAACTTATTCTTCTTCTGGTGTCATACGCTGTAAAGCTGATAGGTGGTAATGTTGGTTGTAATGTACCTAAGCACACTTTTGCTCTTATTATTATTTTTAAACGCTTTTTTAAACGCTTTTCTTTACTTCAATAGTTTGCATCAAATCTTTAGACGTTAATTTGACTGACTTTTCTTCAATGCAAATAAATGAAAATTTGCAGACATATGCATTCGCGGGAGCAATACACGAATAGTCAATAAAAAAAAATTATATTTATTAATTGTTTAAATAAAAAAAAAACGATTTTAATGGAAAATGCTTAAATTATCTTGTTTTTTACAATGTAGAAAGTTGAAACTTTTACGGATTGTAGCTAATGATATAACCTATACATAATTTCACTTTTTACGTTAATTGTTTACGTTATGCTTCATAAATAAACACAGTAAATTTTCAAATTTTGAACGATCATATATTTGTTTATATATAAATCGGCGTTTATTCGTGTCAAATTTTAATACTATACGAAACAAAACGTCAACCAAAACTCGAATTCGAAAAATTCGTGTTTTTATCGTAGTCTTAGAAAAACCACCGGTAGAGATGTTTTGTGCTACAATTAACATCAGAATACGTTTTGCCGTATTAATTAATTAATTAAACGCTATTCTTTAGTTCAATCGTTTGGGTCAAATCTTTGCACGTTATTTTGACTGCCTTTTCTTCAATGCAAATGACTAAAAATTTGCAGACATATGCATTCGCGAGAACAATACACGAGTAGTCAATAATTTGTTTTTTGTTTATTAATTGTTTAAATAAAAAACGATTTTAACGGAAAATGCCTTAATTCTCTTGTTTTTTACAATCAAGAAATTTGAAACTTTTACAGATTGTAGCTAATTGTATGAACTATATATAATTTCACTTTTTACGTTAATTGTTTACGTTATGCTTCATAAATACACGAAAGAGTTTCAAATTTTTTGCCGATTCCGACTACTTTTCATGTTTGTACATCATATATGTTTCATACATGTTTTAATAAACATGACGATCTATTTTAATGTTTGAAAAGTGTAAGACTAAAAAGTAAAAAATAGAAAAATATTTTTAAGAAACGCTTTTCTTTAGTTACGAGTGACTAAAATTAAACATAATATTATAAAAAAAAATCAACTAAAAAGCAAAAAATACAAAAAATTTAAAAAATCTAACACATTCGTTAAAGAAAAGCGTGGGGCGAAAACCGTTTATTCGATGAAGACGCGCCACGCTTTTCTTTGACGAATGTGGTAGATTTTTTAAATTCTTTTTATTTTTTGCTTTTTAGTTGATTTTTTTGTAATATTAGGTTAAATTTTAATCACTCGTAACTAAAGAAAAACGTTTCTTAAAAATTTTTTTCCTATTTTTTATGTTGATATCAGGTACTTATATCGCACTAGGTTCTTATGTCTCTGAACAATCAGTATCGTTTGCTCGCACAAAGATTATATTTGCCGACTGATATAATATTATGGCCTAGATATGAGACTTTTCATTGTTTAACGTTGTCTAGTGGACACGACGAATCATTATTTGGATGCCCAGCAACTATAAAAGAAGCCGAGGACGACCACCGACTAGATGGACCGACGACATAAAAAGAGTAGCGGGAAAGTGGCTACAACCCAGCAAAAAGATCGACGTGTTAATTACGTGAATTTTGGGTACATTTGTCACCAATATACGTAAATTGCTTACGTGAATTTCACGTGAAAATTTGGTTGGAATATCAGATTGAAAATACGTCTTTAAATTACGTGAAAAACTCGTCTACAATAGACGTATTATTTACCTTAAATAGCAATAAAATGTTTCGGGAAATTCACGTTGCAAATACGTGTTGAGTAACGTATCTCTTAGGGAATGTATATATTAGTATTAACGTGAAAGGTACGTCCTCGGTTCACGTAAATAATTCGACCTTAATTAACTTATGAATCACGTAATTATTATCCTCATATGATATAAATAAAACAAGCATATCGCACCGTCAGTGCAAGACTGCAGTAAGTCAAAATAAGTAAGTTTCGAGATAAAGACGATTTTGTTTACTTTCGTGCTAATATCGGTGAAATTAGACACAAGTTTTAAGAAAAATTAACATTTAATTATGATTTTGCATGCTTTTCAGCCTATATTACATTAACCAAAAATAGAAATTTAAATAAAATAATATTAATGCAAAAAAAATTAGGAATTTCAAAGTTACACGGAACACTTTTGCACGAAAAAAATTGTTAATCACTACACATTTAGTATTAGAATTTCAAAGTTACAACAGTTTTGCACGGAGAAAATTGTAAAAAGTGTAGACACATGTACTTTTACAGTAAAACCTGTGTTACCGGCTACCTGCCAACATCGTCCACCTGTACTAACGGCCAGTTTAAAAATTCCCCAAACCAATTATGTATATCTAGACTACAAAAACTGGTAATAACGGCCACCTTTCTATATCGGCCAATAGTTCTTTCATTTTTAGTGGTCGTTGCTGACAGGTTTTACCGTAGTTGTTGTCCTCTTCTCGTACATCATCTTGTGCCAAAATATTTTTATAAAAACTATGGTGGGCTTCTGGTATCATACCCGAATGGCATAAGTATACCAAATCTTTCTTTTTGGCCATTTGAATTTTTGGCTGTTCTTTGGCAAAGTTTTCTGAGAATAGACATTTTTGACCTCTCAGTATTGTCAATACACAAGTTTTAAAATAATATTTTTCTTTTCATGGAAAAAAATACTTTTTGGTCGTAAATAATTATTAGTCTTAATTTATGTGGTTTTAATCCAATCTAACAAATAAATGGTCAAACGACATCGCACACATCTTATGAAAAATAAATATAATATTACACAAAGGACATAAAATTTTCATGAATAGATTGGTCTCGAAAATCTTTGTTTACTGTCTCAGCCGTTAATGGATTACGTAGACGCACTGTATATTAAAATTAAACACCACAGATATAGATATTAAAATAACAAATATCTTACTACTTTTTTCATTGCTTGTTATTGCTTGTTATCGAATCCGTTGCAATGCTCCGTGCAAAACTGTTGTAACTCTGTTACATTAGAGTTACAACAGTTTTGCACGGAACTTATGTTCAAAAACGCAAAATATATAAACTGTTGTTGTTGTAATATTTAGCCCATTAAGCATTTGAAAGTCACTTAAGTTTTACAGGGGATAGATATGCATGTTTACAATCGAATTCCATGATTACTTTATAAAATTTTGAGTTACTGCAGTCTTGCAATGAGGGTGCGATATATAAAGTATTAACAATGTATTTATTTAGTAGAATTTAGAGACTTTAAAACATTTATCTTGTATAATTATTATACAAGATAATGAACCAAAAATGGTACCGACCTAAAGACACATTAAAACATTTGCCAACACAAAACACAACACAGGTCACTTTTTATTTCGAGGAGGAATCTTTCTTGCTTTTTCTAATTGCATCATCGACACTTCAACTCTCGAGCAGTGAGGTAAACATTAATACGAAAGACATTATTATAAATAAACCCGCCTAAAATAAAACGAGGGAAATAAAGCTCTTCACGTTTCACGTTTCACTTTTTGTTGTGAGAAATGTGAGAAGATGATATTAGAGGTTATGATCATCGATTATAAAAATCGATTATTTTTAAATTACAGTTAAATTATTCAACTTACTTTAAATTAGTATTACGTATTTATTTTCTTTTTGTTTTTAAATTTCTTCTACTATTAATTAATTGGTCTTACTAAAAACCTATTTCAATACCAGAATAATATAAAAAATAATCCTATCGAAACGTATCTATTATTCGATAAATCGATTAATTTAGTTTTCGAAACAAACTATGTTAGTCACGTACCGTGGTCACGTGATAGTATTTAAAGGAGAAGAAATGCTTTGTAGTACGTCATCACCGCGCGCGATTTGAAAATTAGACTCAACATCATTTTAGCTCTTGTGATATTTTTAAAGAAAAAAATAGCAAAAATAGCTTCAAATCAAGGTTGAATTAAAATAGCTATGCTAAATGATTTTAAAGGCAAAATCATAAACTTTTTGTTTAAATATAATTATAATTTACATTACTTTTACGTGCAATACATCTAATTTTTCGACGTCCAAAAAATACAGTGAGTAAAATTCAAGCGATACGTATTTTAGTAAAAGAGCTGTGAGACATTTTTGAGTAGGTATTTTAGGCAACCTGAAAATTTTTCAGGTGACTCTTCTATGATAGCCTAATACAAAAATGCCGGTCTGGCTGGAGGGTAGCGGTTATTTTCCCCAAAAATCCCCCCCAAATTTAAAAAAAGAGTAAAAATTTTTTTACAAAAAATATCATTGATATGACTTGAAAGTAAATTTAAATATTCAAATATAAAGAAAATAAACAGACAAGGCGATTTGAGGGCGATTTTAACTCTGCAAGATACTTGCATGGGCGCCCCAGGATTATTTTCAGGGGGTGCATCTGAACTTCAGAAGATTTCATCTGAATCTGTACATACTATTAATGAGTATAAAATATACAATTATACATGCATACCTATGTACATTCCTTCCGGACAGGGAGGTGCAATTGTTATTTTGGCAGGGTATTTTTTAATTTTAAATATAAATATTCTAAAAAAGACACGTTTTTTTTGGTGACATTATCCAATTGCCATGTGATCAAACAAATTACGCGTGCATATAAATGAAACCACTATAGGTAAGCAGCAGTGTGAGAAAGAGCTTATACCGATAGCTGTTTGCGTCCTCTGTTGTAGCTGAGCGAGTCCGTTCGCTCGAGAAAAATCACATAACCTGGCGATATCCATGTTGTTGTTTCTCGAAACGTTAGAGTAATTATTATATATTATAGTTTTTCAAGTAACTTTTTCTTAATTAAAGAAAAATAATACGTACTATACAATAGATTTTGCAAATATGATAGAAAAAACAAATTTATTATTATAAATATATAGGTAGAAAAGTATAAAACTATAAACTAAATTAATTCTGTGTCCGAATCTTGTACTTCTTCTTCAAATTTCTAATCGGAGCTTAAATGTTCATTCTCATCTTCTTCGTCAGACTCTCCTCGAGACTCAGATTCCTCTTCTACATGATCTGTAAATACTTGTAATATGTATTTAGAATTAATTAAAAATAATCTTTGATTAATTAATTAAGTTGCTACGTATTCTCTGTCCTTTTATACAGAGTCGAAGCCTGGACAATCACGGGCGCATCTGAAGAAAGACTTGCCATTGTTGAGATGTGGTGTTATCGAATAATGTAAAAAATATCATGCACACAACACTTAACACACAGGGAAACATTAAGAAAGATGAAAAAGGCAAAATAAGAAATACTCAACACTATGAAGGAAAGAAAAATGAGCTAAAATAAATATACATTCTCTTCTTCTTCATCAGACTCCCCTCGATACTTAGATTCTTCTACCTGATCTGTAAATAGTTGTAATATGTATTTAGAATTAATGAAAAATTAATTAGTGGTTAATTGATTGAGTTGCTACGTATTCTTACTTATATAACCAATGCTTAATACTTTTCCTTATATAACCAATCACATCACGTTTTTTATTTCTTAGTATATGACCAAAGTAGCTCATGTTTCTTTCCTTCATAGTGTTGAGTATTTCTTTTGCCTTTTTCATCTTTCTTAATGTTTCCGTGTTTGTTACGTATTCGATAACTCCACATCTCAACAACGGTAAGTCTTTCTTCAGATGAGCATGTGATTGTCCAGGCTTCGACTCCGTATAAAAGGACGGAGAATACGTAGCAACTAAACTAATTAATGATACAACTATTTACAGATCATGTAGAAGAGGAATCTGAGTCTCGAGGGGAGTCTGACGAAGAGGAAGAGAATGAATATTAAGGCTCAGATGAGGAGTTTGAAGAAGAAGTACAAGACTCGGCCACAGAAATAATTTAGTTTATAGTTTTATACTTTTCTACCTATATATTTATAATAATAAATTTGTCTTTTTCTATCATATTTGAAAAGTCTATTGTAAAATACGTATTATTTTTCTTTAATTAAGAAAAAGTTACTTAAAAAACTATAATATATAATAATTACTCTAACGTTTCGAGAAACAACAACATGGATATGGCCAGGTTATGTGATTTTTCTCCTGCGAACGGACTCGCTCAGCTACAACAGAGGACGCAAACAGCTATCGGTATACGATCTTTCTCACACTGCTGCTGACCTATAGCGCTTTTCATTTATATTCACGCGTAATTTTTTTGATCACCTGACAATTGGAAAATTTCACCAAAAAAAAACCTGTCTTTTTTAGAATATTTATTTTTATTATTAAAAAATACCCTGTCAAATAACAATTGCACCTCCCTGTCCGGAAGGAATGTACATACATAGCTATGCATGTATAGTTGTATATTATATACTTCTTAATAGTATGTACAGATTCAGATGAAATCTTCTGAAGCAGATGCATCCCCTGAAAATAATCCTGGGGCGCCCATGCAAGTATCTTGCAGAGTTAAAATCGCCCTTAAATCGCATGGCCTGTTTATTTTCTTTATATTTGAATATATAAATTTACTTTAAAGTCACGTCAATGATATTTTTTGTAATAACAATTTTTACCCTTTTGTTTAACTTTGGGGGGGATTTTTGGGGAAAATAACCGCTACCCTCCAGCCAGACCGGCATTTTTGTATTAGGCTATCATGGAATAGTCAGCTGAAAAATTTTCAGGTTGCCTAAAATACCTACTCAAAAATGTCTCACAGCTCTTGGACCATTTAACCAACACCGTTGTAAAATTTTGTTTTCCAAAATATTTCTCAAAATTTAACCAAAAAGGAAGTTATTTCTGTTTGTGATTATTGCGTGAAATAAACGTACTTTTGCGATGTACTCGACATTCATACCTATTATAAAAAAAATGTACTATATTCGTCATTATGCTTTTATATTATTCTAATATCAAACATGTATAAAGGAAGCACTAATATATGGGTGAATGATTTGGCACTGAAATACGTTTTTTTCCCGTCATAAATCACCGAGTTACGTATTCGTTGAAATTTGCCGTAAATTTAACGTAATCGTCACGTAACTGGGCTCAAACCTGTTTGCTGGGAAGCGGTCCAGTGTAGAAAGCACTGGAAAGAACTGAGGGAGGCCTATGTCCAGCAGTGGACGTGATTAGCTGATTGATGATGGTGACCGATGTTTAGAAGTTCTCTTTGGAAATTAGTTCATCTTGAGATATTTTCATTTTTTGTAATACGGTCCACCCATGAAATTTTAAGCAACTTTCTGAGACATAACATTTCAAACATTTCAATATGGTTTAGCTTACTTTAAGTGACTAGGTCTCGCTACCGTACATTATTATTGGACATACAGCATTTTGGGACATTCTTACAAAGGTAATTTTAGTGAATTTAACAAAAGTATTTCTAGGTACTGCTACTCATATCATCACTTATTCGTCGAAGTCACATGTATTGTTTAAGGTCAATCTAAGATATTTAACACTAGAAGCACCAGCATTTTTCCCTACAAGCACCGGAGCGGTCAAGATGACGGCTATTCGAATTTTCTATCGCCAGTCCTTTTTGTACCCTTTTTTATTAAAAAAAAAAACTATATTGAGTTTTTGAGAAAAAAACACCTACCAATAAAAGACGTATATTTAGTTAATTTAAATAAATTATTTAATTATTTAAGCAAAATTTATGCAGTAGCAAAATTTTTTAATTCTGCTTGTACAAGACCTACAAACATATAATTTTTTACGTAGGTATCCAGCAAACAGACTTGAGCCCAGTTACGTGATGATTAAGTTAAATTTACGGCAAATTTCAACGAATACGTAACTCGGTGATTTATGACCGGAAAAAAAACCTATTTCAGTGCAAAATCATTCACTCATATATTAGTACTTCCTTTATACATGTTTGACATTAGAATAATATAAAATCATAATGACGAATATACTACATGTTTTTTATAATAGGTGCGAATGTCGGTTACATCGCAAAGGTACGTTTGTTCCACGTAATAATCACGAAACAGAAATAACTTCTTTTGGTTAAATTTTGAGAAATATTTTGGAAACAAATTTTTACAACGGTGTTGGCTAAAATACGTATCGCTTAAATTTTACTCACTGTATTTTATGGACGTCGAAAAATTAGATGTATTTTACGTAAAAGTAATGTAAATAATACCAATATTTAAAAAAAGTTTATGATTTCGCTTTTAAAATCATTTAGCATAACTATTTCAATCCAACCTTTTTTTTTTTCTTTAAAAATATCACAGGAGCTAAAATGATGTTGAGTCTAATTTTCAAATCGAGCGCAGTGATGACGTACTACCAAGCCTTTCTCCTCCTTTAAATACCATTACGTGACCACAGTACGTGACCACAGTGACTGACATAGTTGTTTCGAAAACTAAATTAATCGATTTATCGACTAACAGATACGTTTCGATAGGATTATTGTTTTTATATTATTCTGGTATTGAAATGGATTTTTAATAGTAGAAGTTTAAAAACAAAAAGAAAATATGTAATACTAATTTAAAGTAAGTAGAACAGTTGTTTAACTGTAATTTAAAAAATAATCGATTATCATAACCTCTAATATCAGCTTCTTACATTTCTCACAACAAAAAGTGAAACGTGCAGAGCTTCCTTTCCCTCGAATCATTTTAGGCGGGTTTATTTCTAATAATGTCTTTTGTACTAACGTTTACCTCACTGCTCGAGGGTTGAAGTGTCGATGGTGCAATTAGAAAAAAACAAGAAAGTGTCCTGTTCGAAATAAAAAGTGACCTGTGTTGTGTTGGCATATTTTTAATGTGTCCTTAGGTCGGTACCAATTTTGGTGCATTATCTTGTATAATAATAATTATACAAGACAAATATTTTAAAGTCTCTAAATTGTACTAAATAAATACAGTGTTAATACTTTATATGCTTTTTTTATTTATATTACTTATATGAGGATAATAATTACGTGATTCGTAAGTTAATTAAGGTCGAATAATTTACCTTAACCGAGGACGTATCTTTCACGTGAAAACTAATATATACGTTCCCTAAAAGATACGTTAATCAACACGTATTTGCAGCGTGAATTTCCCGAAACATTTTATTTCTATTTAAGGTAAATAACACTTCTATTGAAGACGAGTTATTTACGTAATTTAAAGACGTATTTTCAATGTGACATTCCAACCAATTTTTCACGTGAAATTCACGTAAGGAATTTACGTATATTGGTGACAAATGTACCCAAAATTCACGTTATTAACACGTCGGTCTGTTTGCTGGGTATATTGACAAATTTCACGTGTTTTACTTTTGTTGCAATTCTCTGTTTGCCACTGCCTACGTTTATTATTTGATTGAGGTGTTGTATCTCTGATTTGTATCCGTTGATATTGTCCTGCCCTTAGTCATATGATCTTGTCGCATTTCTTCTGCTAACTGAAGTAGAAAAGTTTGCCTAGATATTTGACAGGCAGTAACTTCCTTATATAGAATCCAAGCATTTAATCCTACATATCTAAGGTATTAAAAATAAGCCTGCAACGGCCATCTTCTTGAAGCTGATTTGGTTGCACACTGTACGGCTTCTGATCTACAACGTCTACTCCGTATTTTGTGTGAATTTAGTAGGTAATGGTTTCAGGTGTCTCCTTTTTATCTATGCCTATTTTAATATTGTTTGAGTATAGAGAACTCAGCACTAGAACAGATTTGATCATTTTTCTATTGTACACCTGGTTTCCCTGGTTAGCTCAAGTCTTCGAGTATGAAAATTTTTAGTTTGTTTAATTCAATCTTTTTGTTTTTTATTGACGGAGAAATATCCTTTCTTGCTTGGTTTATTGTTCCAACACTGCTGCTAGCCTTCTTTTGTAATACTTTTTATGCGTCATGGCATTTCTTCCTTTATTCATAAATATTCCTATTAGACGGCTAAGTACATGTTCCTCTAGAAGTTGATTGTCTGGTAGTTGTTCATCTTTCCCTAGATCGGGTTTATAGGCCATGTACTGGATGAGGTGACATCTTGCCTTCGTGGGAAAAAACTGTTCGTCGATAGATATATTTTAGCCAGGTGTAGGTATAACAAAATATACAATTCGATATAAATGGGTTCCATATTGGCGACGCAAGTGCAAATTTATCTGTTGATAATCGCTCACATCTGATACTTCTGCTCCGTAATAAGGACCGCATTTTTGCTAGGTATACATCAACATATTCAAAAAGTAATTACATTAAGTACCTACCTTTAAAAGATAAATTAGATGTAGCAAAGTCCTAAATTATCAAGTTTCTCAAATAACTATGAATAAATAATACAGAAGGTCAAAAATAGAAAGCAGTCAAAATGACCGCCTTGGTGCTTCTAGGTATAGATTAATACATCTCAAAAAGTAATTACACTAAATACCTGTAAAGGAGGAATTATAATCCTCAAATAGATCTAGGAAAATTCCTATATTATAAACTTTCTAAAACAACTATGAATAAGTAATAAAGAGGGTCAAAAATAGAAAGCAGTCAAAATGACCGCTCTGGAGCTTCTAGTGTTGTATCATATCCTGTCTTCAAATTCTTCAACTCTGTCTAGAAGTTGCTTATTTTCAGCTCTGTTTGCATATGAGACTGTCTACTGATTATTATCATTAATCTCGATTTCGTGATGATAATATTGTGACCATATTCTTCTTACACTGTGTTATTATTTTCTTCCTATCCATTACATCTTGTAATTTTTTTACATTGTTTGTTATAATACATACAGTAGGAAAAATGAAAGAATACCCATGAACGAACATATAAAACACGCTGTATTTTCCTGTCACCGTGTCACACAAAAAATTGGCCAGCGCAAGTACATGTAATAATTATTTTTACATGTACTTGCACTGGACAATTTTCTTTGTGACACGGTGACAGGAAAATACAGCGTGTTTTATATGTTCGTTCATGGGTATTCTTTCATTTTTCCGACTGTAGCTGTATCACTATCATATCGCAAATTATTTATGGATATTTGATTTCAGTGGATAACTTTTTCATTTTTCTGTGCAAGTTATATCTTCTCTACATAAATAATAAACAGCAGATAGGGGAGTATGCAGCCCCATCTCACACCATTTCTTATTTTTACTTGTCGGGTATATAAACTGTTGGAGATCCTTTTTTCTGATAGAGGCTAATAGATCTCTAATAGCCTGATATCTAGGATCTTGGGATCCAACAATGGAGGAATATTTTTCAGTTAAGCTAAAGCGTCGGTTCCATGCAGCAAAGGAGTTTCTCTACCTCAATCCACAAACATTTGTGTTGCTTCCTCTGTACTTCTCAAAAGTTTGAGTTAGATACCTGCAGATGCAAGTTTTTTGATGGCTCTCGTTATTGCGACGTCTATTGCTAATACACTACAACCGTCTTTTATGGAAACCGTAAGTGAAGGAATCAGGAAAAGCAAATAATATATTATAATTTGTACCAAAATCCTAGTATTCATTCGTTATACACGGTGTCCCAAAAAGATTGGTCATAAATTATACCACAGATTCTGGGATTAAAAATAGGTTGATTGAACCTCACTTACCTATATACAATAGTGTACACAAAAAAAGTTACAGCCCTTTGAAATTACAAAATGAAAATAGATTTTTTTTTCATATATCGAAAACTCTAAGAGATTTGTGATTGAAAATGGATATGTAACATTCTTATGGGAGAAACATCTAAAAAAAAATTAAAGTGAAATTTGTGCACCCCATAAAAATTTTAAGGGGGTTTTGTTCCTTTAAACCACCCAAACTTTTGTGTACGTTCCAATTAAATTATTATTGTGGCACCGTTTGTTAAACACAATGTTTTTAAAACTTTTGCCTCTTAGTACTTTTTCAATAAGCCAGTGTTTATCGACATATTTTGAATATTTGTCGAATCCGTCACATATTTGTATACCTATGGAAGTACGATTATAGAGACCTGTTAATAATCTGAAAATTTATTTATAATTTACATTTTTATGTATAGGGTAACGGGTACAGTTGTTGGCCGGTCACTAGTGATTGGCCACTTTCACAAAAATCCGAAATATTAAGATTTTCAGAAAGTATAAGGAAATAAATGTATTTGCATTGCAATTCGGCAACATTGCTATATATTTGGTGTAGCCATTATCTCTCTCAGTTAATATTGTCTAGTTGTGACGGCGTGTGTTGTTCGAAGCTTAACAGGTGCATGCAGTTTTAAGAGTTTTTTAAAGAATTTGTTAAGGAAGGCAATTCATGAGGTGAGTTATCTTGGCTAATAATATTGTGTATCTGCTTATATTAATGTTTTGTGGCGATTTAGTGGGGTATATCTTACATTATCGGTGGTTTTAATAGTAAGGTTATAATTTTTTGGCGGTAAATTTTAGTGGCCAAGCACTGTATCTTAAATATTTCCGCGTTATAATGATTGGCCTACCGGCCAATTACTGTACCTACTTTAAATTAAAATATTTAATATAATTTAGGCTCTTTTAGCTTAGTTTGGTCCAACACAATATATTTCAAGCATTTTTTCTTATTTTTTATAGCAATAACCAGTGGTTGGCCGACTGCCAATCACTAAACCACAGGGTGGCCAATAACTGTAATGTGCAATAAGAATATATTTTTTGTCCGGATTTGTTTTTCTAAAATTACAATTATTTTAGTTTTTATAAAATTAGTGCCAATGCGGGCAATCTGAATCAAATTTGAAACGTCCGTATTGTAGCTAACATTATTAGATACTATTAAATGATTTTTATTTTTAGAATAAAAAATGCCAAATATCCGGAAAGATAAAACGTATCACAAAAAATATACAGAACAAGATCTTCAGTCTGCTTTTCAGGCCATAAAAAATGGCATGAGCCAACGGAAAGCCGCTGAACAATTTAATGTGCCAAGAGCAACACTGCAGTTTAGAGCAAGCGAAAAATTTAATGAAAAAACTACCCTTGGTCCCAATCCTATTCTTTCTTTGGAGGAAGAGAATCGTTTAAAGAATTGGATCGTAACATGCCAAGACAAAGGTTTTCCAGTAAGAGTGGAAGATATACAAGACTCGGTTAGAGGTTTTCTTGACGAAAATCCACGAGCTAATCCTTTTACTGACAATCGGCCCGGAAGAGGTTGGTATAGATCCTTTTTAAAGCGACATCCAGATTTAAGCGAGCGAACTCCAGAAGCGGTAACAGCAGCAAGTTCAGTTGTGTCTGAAAAAGATATAAGAAAATGGTTCACCGGTGTTCAAGAATATTTGCATCGTAAAGGTTACATTGATATTCTTCAAGACCATTCACGTGTTTTAAATGGGGATGAAACCTGCTTCCTCCTGTGTCCCAAAAATAAACGAGTGTTGGCTGTAAAGGGAAGCAAAAATGTATATCAAATAGATCATCACTCCAAAGTTAATTTGACGGTTATGTTTACGTTTGCAGCGTCTGGAGAAATAACAGCACCGATGATTATTTACCCATACAAACGACTTCCTAGCAATGTTATAAATTCAGTTCCTCGAGAATGGGGCATAGGCTGTAGCGATACGGGATGGATGAAGAATGAAAACTTCTATGAATACATAGGAAACGTCTTATATAAGTACCTAGTTGCAAAAAACACTAAATTTCCAGTCATTCTGTTCGTTGATGGACATAAAACTCACTTAACCATTCAAACCAGTGAATTATGTTCAAAGTTACAAATTATTTTAGTGGCATTATATCCCAATGCGATCAGAATTATACAGCCTGCAGATGTTGCTGCATTTAAACCATTAAAGGCAAATTGGAACCGGGCAGTATTAAAGTTCAGACGAGAAAACCCAAACTCAGTAGTCACCAAAGAGAATTTTGCATTAGTATTAAGCACAGCCATTAGTCAATTAAAATCAGATTCCATAATTAATGGCTTTCAAGCATCTGGATTGTATCCATGGAACCCTGAGGCAATAGACTATTCCAAATGTTTAGGAAAGAACAAAGACCCAAATAAAGGTATTAATCACACTAGTTCAATGACAAAATCAATAACATATGAAGATTTTGTACACACAGTTGGAGCCGAGAAAATACTAGAATTTCAAAGTTTGGATAATTCAGAAGAACTAAATGGAGATTCAAAATGGCTGTTTAATATATTTAATTTATTTAAAAATACCGTAGATATACACACAATTCAGACTACAGAGACAGGTGTTACCACAGATGATATACAAGATATCATCACAGAAACTCATATATCTTCAGATTTTACACTTAAACCTGCAGGTGGCAATGAAATTATATGCAACATACAAGATATTCCTGTTATTACAGAAGACAATCTACTTTCTGATTTTCTAGTTCAACTTCCCGAAAACGGTGATATTACATATAATTTAAAAGATACTATTGTCACAAAAGATACAATGATTTTAGATATTCAATCGACATCCGATAATCTGCCTTCAGTAAATCAAGACAACTCATTATGTAAAGAAATTGACACCTCAATTGACAAGTTCTTTTTTTGGCCAAAAACCCCAGAAACAAAGGGTAAAAAGCAAACAGAAAGGTTGCCTTTCGTGCTCACTTCGTCAGATCGTCAAAATGCAGAGAGGCGTAAAATTGAAGAGAAAGAAGAACAAGAAAAAATAAAATTAGAACGAAAACAAAAGCGAATTGACGCAAAAGTCAACAATAAAGGTAAACAAAATAAAGCAACCAAGAAGAAAGTAATAAAAAAAATTGCCACAAGAGCCAATTCCGAGAACAAAAAATGTCAAAATGTTGTGAAGAATAAAGAAAATGTTACACTAAGTACAGGAGATATTGTAGATACAAATACTTTTAAAGCAGACACAATTCTTGATCATACAATTAAAAGCACTACTTTGGGAAGTGGAGTTAGAGTACATATACCAGAAGTGATTAACCTCAAAGAAAACCACGAACTGTCACGGAAACAATTTCCTGATTCCGTAGAGGAAAACGCTATTCCGCCCTCAATTGATAACGTATCTTTTGATGTCTCCAACAATAAGAATTCATCAAATTTGAGGAATACTTCCCAAAGCAAATGTACAATTTTGGAAACCAGCAAAGAAAAACGTACTGGTGAGTCGGCTAAAAGAAAGTTGTTTTTCGAAACAGAGGGATATCCGGAACATAAAAAAATACAAATTCTCTCAGATATATTGGTGAAACAATCAGACAACACCAACATACCTGTAAATAATAGTCTTTTGTTTACAGGATTGTGCTATTCTTGTTCCTATAACATTTCTAAATCAAAAGTTGGAATAAAATGTGTATTTTGTGTCAGAGGCTACCATATTGGTAGTTGTGTTAATAAACAACAAGAAATTGAAAATCTAAATAGTTTTGTGTGCCCTAACTGCACAAATTTTATGAGTGGCCAATAACTGTAATTCTATATGCCAATAACTATGTTTGCATGGCCAATAACTGTGTAATTTTGTATGTTTTTAAATTTGGTTTATTTTTTATATACATTATTATTTTTTATTAAAATAACCTGAGTTTTTATAAAATTTGATGTTTTATTATTATTAAAAAACCCTTACAAAATATTTCACTTTAAAATATAAAAATTTACAATTTTAATTCAATTTGAAATCCCTTAAGTGGCCAATCACTGTACCCGTTACCCTACTTTGAAAAAGAAGCCACATCTGGATAAAAGGTGACTTATCAAAAAAAACACTAAGAGGCCAAAATTTTTAAAAACACTGTTAAACTAATAGACCACAATAATAGTTTAATTGGAACGTACACAAACATTTGGGGGGCTTAAAGGAACAACAACCCCATACAATTTTTATGTAAATATATTAAAATAGAAGCCGCATCTCGATAAAAACTGGCTTATCGAAAAAATACTGAGAGACAAAAAAGTTTTAAAAACGTTGTGTTTAACTAATGGTACCACAATAATGAATTAATTGGAACGTACCCAAAAGTTTGGGAGGGTTTAAGGGAACCAAACACCCATAAAATTTTTATGGGTTATACAAACTTCACTATAATTTTGTTTTAAGATGTTACTGCCATAGAAATGATACATGTCCATTTTCAATAAAAAATCTCTAATAGTTTTCGATATATTGAAAAAAATCAATTTTCATTTTGTAACTTCAAAGGGCTGTAACTTTTTTTATAAGCACATTTTTACTAAAGTAAGTTAGGTTCAATCGAACTATTTTTAACCCCAGAATGTGTGATATAATGGATGACCAATCTTTTCGGGACACCCTGTATATCTAAGCTTTTATTTTATTGCAGACCGAAGTACTCCGACGTTGGGGTTGTATAGCAGAGGAGTATTATATATTTACCGATGATGACTATGAGCTACTAATAGTCCGAGCTTATAAAAAAATTACTCATCCAACTCCAATAATTTTAGCGCATGGGATACTTATGAGCGGATTATCGTTTTTGTCACTAGGCAATCAATCGTTGGGTAAGAGCAATATTAATATAAATAAAGTATGCGGCAAGATAAACAGTGCTGAAATTAAATATACTAAATAAAATATAAATGTCTATTCTTCTTCTAAATGTGCCTATCTCTTAGTGATGTTAGCGACAACATGAGTGTGAAATTCTCATAACAATCAAAACAAAAAATTAGAATATCTAGAGCATGTAATGAGAAATCAAGAACGTTACGGCCTTCCCCAACTGATTCTCCAAGGGAAGGTAAATGATGGTAAAAGATGACCGGGAAGAAGATACATTTCCTGGCTTCAAAATTTACGAAAGTGGTATAACACAACTACCACTGAACTCTTTCGCGCTGCTTGTAAACAAAGTCAAGATAGCCATGATGTTCGCCAATATTCGGAATAGATGGGCACTTTAAGAAGAAGAAGCGACAACATTAACCTACAGGGGAACCCCGATAAGTCGACCCCCGATAACCCGGAAGTCCGGTTAACCCGGACCGATTTTTATCAGACAAAAATTTCAACAATAAAAATGTATGTAATATAATACTTGAGAGATAATGGGTATTTGTGTAATTTGAACTACACATACGACAGTAAAATTGACTAACGGCACGCGACGTTCATTGTCGTGTTATCGGAAACAACAGGCACCTGTAGTATCCTTTATTTATTTCAAACTGCCTTAGCATTGTTTAAAAAAGACTAAAAGACTATTAAAAAATTCTTTTTTAAACAATGGTCTTAGTCTTCACTGTTATTAAATAACATAACATCGTTGCGATTGAGACCGTATTGTGTGTAGTATTTAACAGTCGTATTGTTCGCTTCTGTTCTGTAATTGTTCGTAAATCTATTCAGATTTTGTGTTTACGTGTTTTTTTGTCTACGTAATGGCAAAAAAACGTAAAAATGTTGTAGTGACAATGGAAAAGAAACTAGGAGCATTAGGTAGAATTGATAAAGGCGAATCTTTAAAAACAATTGTAGCATCATATGGTGTCGGTACATCTACAGTATCGCATTGGAAGAAAAATAGAACTAAAATCGAAGAATTTTGTTTCAAAATGATAACAAAAAAAAGTTTGGACAGTCGGTGCCAAGCTAATAAAGCTAAAAATGAGACTCTCGACGACGCTTTGTGTGTGGTTTTGTGCGGAACGCGAACGTGGTTTACCAGTGTCTGGCTGGACCAATTATTCAAGAATCAGCACTCAAGCTGAATAAAATGTTGCCTGATTTTGAACCAAATTTCACTGCGAGACAAGGTTCGCTGGATAGATGGAAAAAATGTCATAGAATACGCCAACTATCTGTAAGGATACTGTATTTTAATATTTTTTATCATTTTCTCCTGCTAACCCGGATTTTCGATAACCCGGATCGGCCGCGGTCCCGATTAATCCGAGTTAACGAGGTTCCACTGTATCTTATTCTATTCGCATCATTTCGAAATAGATTAGTTGACGTTAGATCAGCCCACTTCCTAAGATTGGCCATTCAGAATATACGCCTACGTCATTGGTCTCTCTTGATCTTAGTGTTACCTTAAAGAATCAGTTGTAGAAGCTGGTATTTACTATTACGCATAATGTGGCCAAAGTAAGCCAATATTTTGTCCTTTGCGGTGTTAAAATGATTTCTTCGCTTTTCGTAGCCTCTGGCGGATAATTATGTTAGTTGTGTGATGTATCATCATCATTCTCTTTGCCTTATCCCTATGCGGGGTCGGCTCCCCTAATTGCATTTCTCCACACAATTCTATCTTGGGTCATATCAATGTTAATCCCCTTTACCAACATGACCTGCCTTATCGTCTCCCCCCAGGTCTTCTTTGGTCTTCCTCTCCTACCCCTTCCAGGAATCTGCACTTCAGCTATTCTTCGTATTGGGTGATTAACATCTCGACGTTGAACATGACCAAACCATCTTAACCTATGCTCTCTCATTTCGGCATCAATTGGTGCCACACCTAGACTTCCCCTAATATACTCATTTCTAATTTTATCCTTCTTTGTCACTCCACTCATCCCTCTAAGCATTCTCATTTCCGCCACATGCATTCGTTGTTTCTCTTTCTTTTTCACTGCCCAACATTCAGTTCCGTGCATCATAGCCGGTCTTATAGCTGTTTTATAGAATTTTCCCTTCAACTTCATTGGAATTTTTCTGTCACACAACACACCACTCGCTTCTTTCCACTTCATCCATGCAGCCCTAATTCTACTGCATGCATCTCCATCTATTTCTCCATTACTCTGTAATACCGATCCTAGCTACTTAAAACTATTGCTTTTCACAATCATTTCACCATCCAAAGATACCATTTTATTTGTAGTAACTCCATCTTTAAATGAACATTCCAAATACTCTGTTTTTGTCCTACTAAGTTTTAAACCTTTTTCCTCCAGAGCTTGTCTCCACTGTTCCAATTTTTGTTCTAAGTCTCTTTCACTATTTCCTATTAACACTACATCATCAGCATACATTAGGCACCATGAAATACTACCCTGTAGTTTCGATGTTATCTGGTCCAAAACTGTTGAGAAATAAATAAGGACTAAGCACCGAGCCTTGGTGCAATCCTACTTTCACCTAAAATTTATCAGTCTCTCCCACACCTGTCCTAACACTAGTCGTTACTCCCTCATACATATCTCTCACAATCTTTACATATTCGCCAGGGACTCCTTTCTTATTGAGAGCCCACCACAGAATCTCTCGAGGAACTCTATCATATGCTTTCTCAAGATCAATGAATACCATATGAGCGTTGGTCTCTTTATTCCTGTATTTTTTCATCAGTTGCCTTACAATGAAAATTGCATCTGTTGTTGATCTGCCCTGCATAAAGCCAAATTGATTATCGGATATTTCGGTTTCTTCACGTATCCGTCTATCAATTACTCTCTCCCATATTTTCATGGTGTGGCTAAGTAGTTTTATAGCCCTGTAGTTTGTGCATTGTTGTATGTCTCCCTTGTTTTTGTAGACAGGTACTAATATACTGCTTCTCCATTCGTCTGGCATTTGTCCAACTTCCATAATTCTGTTAAATAGACCTGCTAGCCAACTTATTCCTGTCTCGCCCAATGCTCTTCATACTTCCCCAGGAATATCATCTGGTCCTACTGCTTTTCCTTTCTTTATTTTTTGAAGCGCTTGAGCCACTTCCTCGTTTGTTATTCTGGTAACCATTGCTGTTACTGTCTCCGTTAACTCGACAGGCTGTCTGTCCAATTCTTCATTTAATAAACTGTGTGATGTATAAATGCCCTTAACCCGGCATCCTATAGGTGATCTTTTTTGCCACTGACAGACAGGTGGGGTGTGACAAACCCAGGCAATTGAAAGAGTTAGATAATCTCAAAAAATATTTTTACGTTTAGTTTTCTGTGATATGTGGAGCGTCAACATCTTGAAGCTGGTCACGATAGTCACTATTTACACTAACGTTGTCAATTTCTTCACTTACTTCCGAATCACTCTTGTAATACATTCGTCACTGTCTGCTTCATCCTATAAGGTCTGTCTGTAGACGTGTTTATTCTCGTTCGTAATTCATTTTAGCTTAGACTAATAAAAAAATATGTTAAAATTTGTAATAAGTATTATTTACTTACCTATACTTACTTATTTATAAGAGTAAAACAAAATAAAGACAAGTCTGTAGGAATTACAAAGTCCGGCTCGTGGGGTGTGACCAATTTCAATCCAAATGTACCTGCTGAAACTAAACAGACGACTTAAAACTATATGTCATCGCATACAAGAATATGGCAATATCAATTTGGCATGGTTGGGGTGTACTACACCCCACTTGTCGGATGCCGGGTTAACATACGTAGGTAGCACCACATTTCGAATTCCTCTAATCGTTTTATGGCATCTTTTGTAAAACTCCAGCTTTCTATTCCGTAGAGGACACGAAAGACATAACACCTAATAGTTCTTATGCGTCTATTGATGTTTCAAAATAAGTCGCAAATAATTTTTTAAAGACCGTTAACCCTGCTGTCCCGTTCGAGTCAACTACACAAATGTACTGTTCGGGTCAATATGACCCAACTATAGTTTACGCTCCTTAATCGAAATAAAATAAACTAATGGTGATAAATAAAACTTTAAACAAGAAATTATGGTTAATTAAATAAAAATTATGTTAAAAATGAATGACCATCTTTTTTTTTTAATTATGTTGTTAATGTAAATTAAACCTTATTAACAAAAATAAAAGGTATTTTTTCTTTCAAAAAAGCCTAGTAACAAATATCTACAAAAATTTAAGTCAGTTTACAACTGGGACAGTAATAAAAATAATGGATTTTACAATAAATATGCTTATGATATATACAACATAATATTAGTCTTGTTATCGTTTTTAGGGCAAGTTCACAGCGTGCTCGTTTAGAAGGCGGAGTTAGATTGTCCATAAACGGTTTACTAGTATTTCCATATTATCTACTTGTTTCTGCTCGTGTCCTTTTTACCAGTTTGTGAGAGCCTTTATTCATTGGTATATTTTTTCTGGAAATGATGACTGGGTTCATTAGTTTTTTTCCAATTTCTCAAGAAAAATTCGCCGTTTTGCCAGTTTATTGGTATTCCATTGGATATTTACTGATGCCCATAACACGAACGAGTTGTAGGTAGAAATGTCTAGCACATTATAAAAAACAATCACGGCCAGCGAATTATCTCTTCTTACATGTACCTATACGTGCCAACAAGCTAATCTAGACATCTGGAGTATCCACTGCTCCCTTATTGGAATTGTAATCTAAAATAATTTGGGGCTTTTTCGTTTGATGAAAGTGATGCATGATGCATCGTTTCATGATGCAAAGTACTCATAAGAACAACATTTTTATTATTTTTAGGAATACATATTGTTAGCAACAGTGATATCTTGCGTGAAGCAAAAAAGACGAGCTATGAACTTCTTTATTCGCGATTTTTGCTGAAAGCTCCGGTTTATTTTACTTATAGTCCCCGGCATTGTATTTACTTGGTCTTAGAATAAATTTTCCTAAACTTTACGATGTAAAAAAGTTATTACACGTAATACTGTGGAATGTACCGTTTGAAGGAATAACGGTCTCTAAAGGCAACTAGTTGCTAATCGACGGTAACATTTTCATCAGGGTTAAAAAATGTTGGTACATTTTCTACTTATGTTTTCTAAATTTCACTTATTGCAGCAAGTTTATCAAAACGTCTCCTATCGTGTCTAGTAGTTTTGTTATCAAAACGTATTACTTGCAAACTTTTTGTAAATATATCAAACATTGACATTGTTGATTGAAATATACTACGAACCATTTCTTCATTCCACAAACTTTTATTTGGTTCACCATGGGACTTATAAAAGACCAATGTATGCTTGGAAACTAACTTTATTCATGTCTTTCCAGTTGGTACCAAAGGCATGCTTTCCGTCCATATTGGTCATATTTATAATTTGGTTTGCAACATCGTCCAGATATACTACAGTTTATTTTACAAGTTCTAGCTAGCAGAAACCTGTTTTTATTTACAGACACACAGGTACTGCCAATATAGAATATATACTGCCAACTAAACACACATACACAGTTATTTTTTAACGGTTTATATACGTGGGCCATATTGACCCGAACGTACCCTAGGTAACAATTTGATTTTTATCAAAAAAATCAGAAAGTTGATTGTTTACCTCAAATGTAATTGAAAGACCTCATATTATGTAATAAAGACACGAAACATCAAATCGTTTCGCCGCGTAATAATTTGTAAAATAAGAACTAAATTATTTTTTGGGTCAAATAGACCCGAACAGGACAGCAGGGTTAAAGGAAGAATTTTTCAATACGAGTTATTATTTTCTAGCTATGATTCCGAGTATCCTTAATATTGCTGGACAAATAACATATTTTCTCCATTCCTTCTAACGATGTAGCGCTTATTATGTAATTTGGGCGTTCATGCTGGTGTCCTTACTAATGATCCTTGCCTTACAATTTAATTTTAGGCCATATTATGGCGCACAATATAGGCACAAATATTATTTGTTACATGTTTTTACAACATTATCCATCATCCTTTGGAGTCTCTGCGCACTACATTCCAGCAATACTGTAATACCATCTTCTGATTCGTCCAAGACTTCTCTGAAGATATTTTCAGAGTGAATGTTCAATACAACTGGTGACAGTATGTAACCCTGCCTAATTCCGTTTCCACTGTTGCTTTTAGTTAGAGACATAAATTTAAGATCAGTCTTATCTATATCATTGCCATCGAGTCCTGATGTTTTTAGAATATATATTAGTTTCCTATGTGGCACTTTGTCGAACATCTTCTCTAAATCAATAAAACATGCATAAACATCGTAGTTGACATCTCTGGCTCTCTGTACTAGAACCTTCAAACTGAAAAGTGCTTCCATCGTTCCGAGTTCTGCTCTGAATCTAAATTAAACTTCACTTAAGTGTTCTTCTCGTTTGGTATATAAGCTCAGAAGAGTACTTTAAGTACAGGGCTCATCAAACTACTATACGCGAGCGGGAGATACCCCTAAGATGACCAGGCACTGACCACGGAGAGGTGAATGGCTAATTGTAATCATACTTTATATTTTTGAAGGTGCTGAAAACGAAAATGAGGTTTATATTGAATTTTATGTGGGGGAACATTGTCAAAATCGAAATTTTAACCAAAAAATAAAAAAAAGAAATCACTTTTTGTGTTTACCTCGCTACAATTCTGTTCAGTTTTAATATTTTTTTAATATTTTTTTTAAAGGAAAAGTGGGGATTTGTGCATTGCGAAGTTTAATCGCAAAATTTGAGTGACGAAATTTAAAATTTAGCGCTTTAATCACATTTATGTTAAAATAGAGAGTACAAAGAAGTTTTCTGGAATATTTTAGATCAAAATGTTTTATAGAAAAAAAAATAGTGCAACTTTTATTATCGACATTAAAAATGAAATTTATTTTAAATTTTAGGTGTAGGAATATTGTCAAAATCGCAATTTTATCGCACGTTTTTTTTGCGTTTAACTCGCTACAACTTTGGTCGATTTTAATATTTTTGTCTAAGGTTTGTAGAGGTTTGTAGAGAGTCTAAGGTGTGTTGTTGCTCACTTTTTGAAGACAACGGTACCTGTTTTAAAATTTTGTTCTTATTCTAGTAAAAGTTATGAATTTTTTAAACTACAAGGTGCAGATTCGTGATTTGCAAAGATTAATCGCCAAAGTTAAGAGGCAAAATTTTAATTTATCTTACTAATCACGTTTATGTTAAAACATAGAGTACAAAAAAGTTTTCTGGAAAGTTTTAGTTACAAATGTTTAATAGAAAAAAAAATGGCTCAACTTTTAATATAGACGTTATACATCCCCAACATAAGGGTCTAGGACATTTCGGCGTCGCCGTTTCGGCGTGGCCATTTCGGCGTGGCCGTTTGGGCGTAGAGCCGTTTCGGCGTAGGCCGTTTCGGCGTCGGCCATTTCGGCGTCAGAGATTTTATTTTAGTTGACTAAATACCTACATTGGAGTCTATTAGTAAGACATTATTTTGAAAAAAATCTTTTAATATAGTTATTTAAGTAGATACATTGGAGTCCATTGATCACAAAATTTTAATATTAATGGTAGATTTGTATATGTCAATTTTATACTTATGTGTGTGTGCTTGTTATTTAGCTCATAGTTAATGTAATATCTGTAATTGGCTTCTAGCTGTAGATATTATATATAAATAAATGAATAAACAAGATTTTGGAAAAATGAATATTTTATTTTAGTTATTATTTACATGTTATAATTAGATATGTGCTAGTCCAATTAAAAATTCTGAAACATTTATACTTACATACAAGACATTTATATTTAACCTACAAAACTTATTCACGAAATATTAATTAAAATAAAGTACCTACTTACATATTATAATTATGTGCTAGTCCTCTTAAAAATTCTAAAACATCCCCGTTTGCATCAAAATTTCCCACAAGCCGTGAAATGCGATCATCTGCGTCTCTGTATTTTCTTAATTTCAATGGTGGGAGATTACCTGCCACAAGTTGCTCGAAATAGACATCTCGACCTTTCTGCACCTGACGCAGGCCATCTATAAATTTCCATATGGTTGGATGATCTGCTCCCAATTCCATCTTGAGTCTTCTATGGGCGGCCTCAGCGTGATTATTTGTCCGGTCTTCTCCATCCAGAGTTCTCTGGTAGAGGTTCCACATCCTTTGGGGAAATAAACTTGGTCTTCTGCCATTTCCTCTTCTGTTCATACGTCCAATATAGTAGTCTTCAAACCAGTCTACAAGTGGTTGGTGTTCAGCAGGTAGAGCTTCCGCTAGAACGGCAAAGGCATCATCTAAATGTTCGATAGGAACAAATGCTAATGCTGTCAACATTCTGCAATTTAAAGCGAAT
Organism: Diabrotica virgifera virgifera; assembly: GCF_917563875.1. Lineage (NCBI taxonomy): Eukaryota > Metazoa > Arthropoda > Insecta > Coleoptera > Chrysomelidae > Diabrotica > Diabrotica virgifera. Next base: position 191,526,537 of record NC_065450.1, on the reverse strand, counting down.
TGTGGATCAGCATTATACTCTCTCGTATATCCCATAGCAGCCACTTGTTTCTTCATATTTTGTGCCAAATGGAAAAAACATCCATTGATGTCGACGCCTGGAAAACAATCTTCCATTGCCTTATATGCCGCCTGTTCGAAATCGCAATGGATTGCTCTGGGTTGCAAATTTGGTACAATTTGTCTGATCAATTCAAACATACGGGTATATGTGGATCTTGTTTTATTCGGCAGCATGGCATAAAATATTGGATGGACTCCATTATATTTTGTGGCCATAACTGTGTATACTTGTAAAAATAGAGATGGTGCTATAGCAAATGTACCGTCACCATACCACACATCTGAGGTCTGTAGATGTTGCAGCCACGATTCTCTCCCGAAAATCAAAATTCTTTGCAATCCTTCTCCATCATCTGCTAATAAAAAATTTTCTTCTACACCATCTTGTAACGTGTAAACACGATAAGACTCGGGAATTACTAACTCTTCAACAGTTGTCGGATTTGATGGGGCTGCATGAACTTCGTTACGTTTTCGTCTGATGAATTTTCTCATCGCGCCAGTGTTTGGGAGCCGACCATGACAAGCTTGACTTGTATTTCTCAGGCACTCATTGATTACCACTATTGTCCCTTCGTTTGTTTCTGTAGCACGCTTTTTCATTTTTGTAACAACTTGTGCTACTTCCACGTCCATCGCCGAGGAGTCGTGAGTGTGAACATTTACTTTCTTGATGACTTCACCATCTCTTGTATGTATTCTTGCTTTGCACGTTTGTTTCCTCTCACACCTCCAAAATTTTAGGGATTCATCGCTTTTACTAACAGCGTCAAAAACATACATGAAACCATCAGTGGTAAATTTCTCTCTTCCTCTGGTCGATAAAATTTTTCGTTCCATAGCTTAAAAATTCTTCGTCTGTATATCGTATAAATACTACTATGAAATATTATAAGACACTACATAAACTCTTAAACTGATCTCTGTTCGAGGTATTTCCTAATAATAGTACATTATATACCGCGGGACTGAAGTAGTACATTTAATCCTGAAGGTAAAGTTTATGGCCCGACCGCAGGGAGGGCCATAATTTACCTGAAGTTTTACCTAAGTTTTCGAGGAAATGTTAATAACATTATTATGTGATTTATAGAATTTTGTATTTAAATTTTCGAAGAAACTGCAATAAATATAGGGATAACTATTATTATACTAACTAATGGTAAATATTTTAAAAGCAGATTCCTTTCAAGAAAATATTGTATAATTTAATTTTTTTTTAAAATATACATTCTGCAAATATTTTTGCTTAAAAAAGATATTTTAACAATATTAAAATTCTCCGTCTATATACCATATAATGTATGTCTAATTAAAGTTGAAAAATGTCAGTTATCATCTAATTAGCTCTGGGACAATTAAGAGAACAGCAATTATTATTAATATGCATTAATAAAAAATCCAATATAGGTATTTGCAGAATAAAATATAACAAAATGTTTATAAAAGAAATATATTTAGTTTATTTTTCTACTTGACCATTAATGTTAAAATTGTGTGACCAATGAACTCCAATGTATTTAAATAACTATATTAAAAGATTTTTTTCCAAAAAATTGCCTGACCAATAAACCTCAATGTAGGTATTTAGTCAACTAAAATAAAATTTCTGACGCCGAAATGGCCGACGCCGAAACGGCCTACGCCGAAACGGCCTACGCCGAAACGGCTCTACGCCCAAACGGCCACGCCGAAATGGCCACGCCGAAACGGCGACGCCGAAACGTCCCATTCCGCAACATAACGCTTATTTTTCGAGATACTGAAAATCCATGGGAGGTTAATGGCTAATTTTGGTCTTAATTGATGTTTTCGATGGTGCTGACAATGAAAAAGAGGTTTATTTTGAACTTTATGTGACGGAACGTTGTCAAAATCGCAATGTTAACCTAAAAATAAAAAAAAAGTGAAGTCACGAATTTTTACGTTTAACTCGATACAACTCTGTTCCATTTCAATATTTTTTTCTAAAATTTCTACGGCATATACAGGGTGTTTCATTAATAATTGTCCATATAGTAACTGAAGAAACCTTATCACAAAATACGAAGATTTAACCTAAACACTTAAATTGTGGTTCCTTACTTAGTTACAGGGTGTTTTATCTAAAAATTTAAAAACAATTTTTGCTCAGCATTTTAAAACTATTCGACGTATCCATTTCATACTTGGCAGAAAGTATAGGTACTGTACAAACTACTAAATTTTGTTAAACAAACGTTTCTGTCTATTACCAGAGGCGTACGACGGGGGAAAGTGAATGTTTGACTCTTTCCAAATTCTACGACACTGGCGGAATTGCTATTTTAGTTCAATTTTTGGATTCTCTAATACTTTCTATGAAAATAATATGCTCTTAATTCGTAACGATAAAGTCATTAGTTTTCGAGATATTTGAAGTTAAAAATGAAACGGCACGGTTATTTTGATTAATGTATTGTGTGACTTCATTTTTAATTTCAAATATCTTAAAAACTAATCATTTTATCGTTACGAATAAAGAGTGTATTATTTACATAAAAAGTATTGAAAAATCTAAAAATTACAATAAAATAGCAAATTCGTCAGTGGCGTAGAATTTGGGAAGGGTTAACCAGCCAGTATCCCCTCTCGTACGCCTCTGGTAGTAGCTAGAAACGTTTATTTATCTTAATTTAGTAGGTTGTAGAGTACCTACACTTTCTGGCAAGTATGATAAGGATACGCCAAATAGTTTTAAATTACTGGGTACAAATAATTTTTAAATTTTAATCATATGAATCATATCATAAATTATTCAAAATAACTGTGCCGTTTCATATTTAACTTCAAATATCTTGAAAACTAGTGACTTTATCGTTACCAATGAGGAGTATATTATTTACGTAGAAAGTATTGGAGAATCTAAAAATGGCACTAAAATAGTAATTCCTCCAGTGACGTAGAATTTGAGAAGGGTCAACCATTTACTATCCCCTGTTGTACGCCTCTGGTAGTAGCTAGAAACGTTTGTTTATCATACTTTAGTAGGGTGTATAGTAGTCGCAGTTTCTGCCAAGTATGAAAAGGATACGTCAAATAGTTTTAAAATGCTGAGCAAAAATAGTTTTTAAATTTTTAGATAAAACACCCTGTAACTCGGTAAGGAAGCACATTTTATTTAAGTGTTTTAGGTTAAATCTTCATATGTTGTGCTAAGGTTTCTTCTGTTACTATATGGACAATTGTTAATGAAACACCCTGTATTTCTTACCTTTGTGAAGACTATGAAAGTAGCTGTAGGCTTTTTTTGTTATAAAAGTTATGAATTTAAAGAAATAAAAGGTGCAGATTCGTGAATTGCAGAGTTAAATCGCAAAAATTAAGTGACAAAATTTAAAATTTATCTATTTGATTACGTTTATGTTATACCATAGAGTTCAAAGAAGTTTTATGGAGAGTTTTAGGTCTACATGTGTTATAGAAAAAATATGGTGCAACTTTTAATTTTGAGAAAAAAGTAGTTTAACTTTTTTTTATTTTTAGGGCAAAATTGCGATTTTGACAATTTTCTCCCACCTAAAATTCGAAATAAACTTGATTTTCGTTTTCAGCACCATCAAAAACATAAAGTAAGACCAAAATTAGCCATTCACCACCAATGATCAGAAAAATTAGCGTTGTTTTGGGGATTTATAACGTAGATGTTAAACGCTGCACCATTTGTTTTCTATAAAACATTTTGATCCAAAACTTTCCAGAAAACTTCTTTGTACTCATGTTATATTTTTGAATTTGATTTAAAATTTTTATTTAAAATCTGCATCTTGTACTTTGAAAGATTCATAACTTTTACTAGAATAAGACTAAAGCTTAAAGCAGAAACCATCGTCTTCAAACAAGTGAGTGAGATATAGTGAACAAACTTTAGAAAAAAATATTAAAACGGACCAGAGTTGTAGTAAGCTAAACGCAAAAAACGTGATTCCATTTTTTTTTATTTTAGGGTAGAATTGCAATTTTGAAAATATTCCCCACCTAAAATTTAAATTAAATTTCATTTTCATTTTCATTACGGTCAAAAACATAATCTAAGACCAAAATTATCCACTCTCCACCCATGGTCAGTATCTCGAAAAATAAGCGTTTTATTTGGGGATTTCTAATGTCGACATTAAAAGTTGCACTATTTTTTTTTCTATAAAACATTTTGATCTAAAACTTACCAGACTGTAAACCAAACGCCTTTGTACTCTCTACTTTAACATAAACGTGAATAAGAAGCTAAATTTTATACTTCGTCACACAACTTTTGCGATTAAACTTTGCAATGCACAAATCTGCACCTTTTTCTTTGAAAAATTCATAACCTTTATCAGGATAAGAATAAAAGCTTGAAGCAGGTACCTTTGACTTCAGAAATGTTAGAGCTATACACTGTAAAAATTTCAGAAAAAATATTAAAATAGAACAGAGTTGTAGCGAGGTAAACGCAAAAAACATGATTTCATTTTGTTTTATTTTTAGTTTAAAATTGCGATTTTGACAATGTTCCCCCACATAAAATTCAAAATAAACTTCATTTTCGTTTTCAGCACCCTCGAAAATATAAAGTAAGAATAGAATTAGCCATTCACCCCTCCGTGGTCAGTATCTCGAAAACTAAGCGCTTTTTTGAGGGGATGCCGCTGGCATCTAAACATTCCGTATATGTATTTGGAACCTAGGAGTTTTCTATTGGTTCGTTGCAGCACGCGGTCATATTTTAACCAATAGTCGTCGAGGTCCCAAACGCATATACGGAATGTTATTCGGTTCCAAATTCATATACGGAATGTTAGATATTCGTTCATCGAAAAAGATAAGTTTTTATTACAGTCTGTTAAAAGAAGATTAATTTTAAAACACTTGTTATTGTATTATTAAATAAAAATAAAACAATTATAGTATTTGGAATGTTATTTGGTGCGAAATTTATATACGGTATGTTAAATATTCGTAGAACAAAAAGACGATTTTTATTAAAGCCAGTTAAAATGAGACTGGTTTTTAATAGTTTATTATACAACGAGCATTTAATGATGGTGAGTATAAGGGATACGAAACGAGCCGCCTGGCGACGAGTTTCGTATAGAGTACGAGCTTCATAATGATAATTAAATGCAAGTTGTATACAGGACTTTTTCTATGATAGTTCACAAAAAAAGTATATTCAACTTTATTCATTTTGTAACGCAAACAAATTAAGTAGTTTGTCAGTCTGACCGTTTGAATTTATTGAATTCAAACTATTGAATTCGAACTATTGAATTTATTTGTGTTACAAAATTAATAAATTTGAATATATTTTTTGTTGTGAATGATCATAGAAAAAATCGTGTAAACAACTTGCATTTAATTATCATTATAAAGCTCGTACTCGCCGCTAGGCGGCTCGTTTCGTATCCCCTATACTCGCTTCATAATAACCATCAATAAATGCTCGTTGCATAATATACTATTAAAAACCAGTCACATTTTATTTGGCTTTAATAAAAATCGTCTTTTTGTTCTACGAATATTTAACATACCGTATGTGAATTTCGCACCAAATAACATTCCAAATACTATAATTGTTTTATTTTTATTTAATAATACAGTAACAAGTATTTTAAAATTAATCTCGTTTTAACAGACTCTAATAAAAACTTATCTTTTTCTGTGTACGAATATTTAACATTCCGTATATGCGTTTGGGACCTCGCCGCCTATTGGTTAAAATATGACCGCGTGCTGCAACGAACCAATAGAAAACCCCTAGGTTCCAAATCCATATACGGAATGTTTAGATGCGTCCCGCTGGCTCGTGTACTATGTTCTTTACACTTCCTAGCGTTGGCTTTTTTGGGAGTGGTACAATCTAGAGCAGTGATACTCAACCTGCGGCCCGCGGGCCGCATGCGGCCCTCTAGCGTTTTTATGCGGCCCGAAGGCTAACTAAAGGGCCCAGTGATCAAATTATTTGTCAAATTTCACGTGTTTTTTACAAATTATTTGATAGTGTGCCGATGTGTTTGAGACGTGTTTTGGGCGTGAGGCAGACAATTTAATGACTAATACAAAGTTTTATAAGTTTCTTAGAAATCTCGTTAATAAGCAAGGTATTATTAACTTTTAATAATAAATTATTAAAGATAATGAACCAATACTCAATTTAAAAATAATCAAAAATCAATACTTATTTACTAGATACATTGCAACGACCCATTTAATAATTACAAGAAAAATTCAGTTCCGGATAAACAAAAAAAAATTGACTTTGAAACAACACCCTGTATATTAAAATTTTCAAAATTCGTTCGCACATTTGAAAAGAGCACAAAAACTAAGTTTAATTGCTAGCCTAAATTTTTGGCGCAGATAATTTAATGACATTAATTTTGAAATTATATCGAAATTTTTGTTTCGAAAGTTCGAGTTCTTAAAAATTTCGACATAATTTAAAAATTAGAGCCATTGAATTGTCTGCGCAAAAATGGAAGCTCCATTAAAGCTCTTTTCAAATGTGCAAACGGGTTTTGAAAATTTCAATATACAGGATGTTGTTTCAAGGTCGCAATAGATTTATAATTTTGTTTGATCCGGACCTGGATTTTTCTTGTAATTAGTAGTTTGGTGGTTTGGGTTCTTAATGTGACATATGTGTACCAAATATCAAAAAAATATACAAGGTGGTTCTAAAGTTATGGGCCCAGAAAGAAATGAACAAAATCGATAAAACATCCTATAACTCGGTTATGAAGTCGGTGGAGCAATAAATTTAGTATGTCTAGAACCGCCTCATTTAGCTCTATTCGCCATTCAAGTATTTCCGTTTCCCAATGAAACACACTGTATACTACTTCATCTTGATTGCGGCCCGCAAGCTGTATCGATAGCTACTATGTGGCCCAGGAAAGAAAAAGGTTGAGTATCACTGATCCAGAGAAATCCTTGAGTCTTAGTTGACGGTTTACAAAAAGTTGTTTTTGATAAAATAGTTTTGATGTAACTTTTCTATATTTTTATAAATTGAAATATACCATACATTAAATTATTTTTGTTAATTAGTTGCAAAAAAATAAATCTTACAAATTACTAAGAAGTCTTTTCCAAAGCTTTGAAACAAGTTCCAATATAAAGTTTAACCGAACGAAAACATTACTATTTTATAAACTGTTTACCAAGTCCCGGACTAATTGTTCCCATTAAATCTTTAAAATAACAACAACCAGCAAGGTCTGCCACTGTCTCACAGTACCAAGTTGAAGGTTTGTCTAATGTGATAATATTATACATTCATTATGTAAGATGTTAATATGTTTTGTCTAGCAGGCCGATAAAGAATTTGGTTTTTATGTAATTTAATGTAGTAAAAAATAATGCAAATATTCGTTACAAGGATCTTCCTGCTATATAGATATTAATAAATGTTTTTATTTTGTTTTTTTGCAGCTTATAATATTATCGAATCAGGAAGACAGTTGTTTTTCCTTAACTTCAGAGGTAACCGCTATAGCAAGAGGCATGCGAAAGGACTTACGCAAGATGATTATGCTTACTGGAATTTTAGGTATAACATACCAGACTTTTAGTTTGTTAAATATGAATTTGAAGTGGCTCCAATAAAAAAAATGAAAGTTTAGTGTAGGTAAAAAATATAGTGGTACGGTCAGATTTGTAGATTTTGGTAGTTTTGCTTTAAGCTGTAAATCTAGATGAAGCTTTTTCTTTAGACCAAGTAGCTAGTGACCATGAGAGCACTTGGATCTATCTCCAAGATAAGGTAATCGAGGCTGCAAAAGACTGTGAGGCAGCGGTTTCCACTGGCCGTAAGCCATGGATCTCCGATAATACGTGGACTGTGATTCTAAGCAGAAAAGAACATAAAACTAGTAGTGTAGGAAACAGAGGTTGAACCTTGCAAAATGGACACAAGTCCGATTTTATTTTTTATGGTATATCAAGGGGTGCTTATTATAAGACTAACTTTTTCTGAAAAATTTCGCCCCGGAACCCCAATTTTCACCCCTTTAAAGGGGGTAATTTGTGGTTTTTGCGGAACGTAGCCCTTCCTGTACCTTTTAGAAAAGAAATTTTTTATAGAAATATAAAGAGGACTATATTTTCTACGATTTATTTCCCGACAGCGTATGTCTATCATCCACCGTTTAGCGGGGGTGGAGCCCCAAACTTGACAAGTTTTTAAAAAGATGTTTTTAAAAAAAATATATATTTTTCCCTTACTGTAACGGAAATTAAGAAGGAATCCTGCGACGATTATTCACAAATAAGTAACTGATTGTTTGGTATAGGTTTGACTTAAGGGTAATTGCCCTATTTTTAATTACAGGGTGTTACATTTTAAAAAACCCCTTTTTATATCATCTGAACCGTTTATGCTAGAGTAAAAACACTTTCAGCGATTATACATGTACTGGTGCTATTTATAAATCTGTATAACGCATCCCCATTTTTTTCCCCGGAACCACCCCAAAAAAAGAAGAATTAATAAATAAAGTGATTTTCTTGGAATCCTTCACAGACAAGGCCCTTTATTGATATGCTTCATATATCATTTTGTGCACGTTATTATTACCCATGCATAGACACCAAAAGCGATTTCCTAGTGCAACCCCTGTAGCAAAAAAAAATAAATAAAATGGGGGGTTGAAATTTTTTTTTGTTTTTTGCTTTTTGATCCATATGGGCATATGCTTCATCAACAGTGCTTTTCAAAAATATGTATGGTTATTGCAACATCCCTGCGGAAACCGCCCCTATCCTTGAAAATATACTGCAAAAACTACCCCTAGCCCTTGGCGAGCATGTTTTTACGATTTTCTCATTACCTATGCACTCTTTTTAAACAAAACTTATACAAGGTTAAAGAGCACTATTTACTCTAAAATTAGGTCCCGTTCATTTTTTTCGTATAAGTAACCGTTACTGCGCAGTGGCGCCGTAAACCTCATATATGCTTTGGAGGGTTCCAGTTTTTGTTTTTTTTTCCTCACCTGTTCGTTTTATTAATAAAGTACTTATGTAAAATAAAACAACACAGTGTAACCTACAAATTATGACCTATACACATGCAATTATGACCTTAAGTGGTCGCTAAGCAGTGGCGGATCCAGGGAGGGGTGATTGGGGCGATCACCCCCACCCCTCTCAAACCAAGTGATATTCTATTCAAAGATTATAAAACTATTCATTTATTTCTATAGAAATACTTATATTATTATTTTTAACAGAATGGCGTACTTTTTATGCTTTAGCGACAGTGGCGGAACCAGCATCGTTAAGAGGGGGGTGCCAGTTGGCTAAATTTTTATAAAAATAAATGAATATTTTTTATAATCTTTAAATTTAATATCATTTGGTTTAAGAGGGGGGGTGATCGCCCCCATCACCCCTCCCTGGATTCAGCACTGCTTAGTGACCACTTAAGGATGAATATTGTGCTATTAAAGTAGCATTAATGCAATAAAATGCGCGTAGGTGGCGAAAATATGCAAAAATTGATTTTGGGCCACCACTGTGGCTTTGGGGCGCAAAGAATGTAAAATGTGCATAGGTCATAATTTGTAGGTTACACTGTGTTGTTTTATTTTACAAAAGTAGTTTATCAATAAAACGAACAGATGACGAAATAAAAAACAAAAACTGGAGCCCGCCAAAGCATATATGAGGTTTACGGCGCCACTGTGCCGTAACGGTTGCTTATACGAAAAAAATGGATAGGACCTAATTTTTAGAGTAAATAGTGGTCTTTAACCTTGTATAAGTTTTGTTTCAAAAGAATGCATAGGTAATGAGAAAATCGTATAAACATGCTCACCAAGGGCTAGGGGTAGTTTCTGTAGTATATTTTCAAGGATAGGGGTGGTTTCAGCAGGGATGTTGCAATAACCATATATATTTTTGAAAAGCACTATTGATGAAGCATATGACCGTGTGGATCAAAAAGCAAAAAACAAAAAAAAAATGTTCAACCCCCCATTTTATTTATTTTTTTTTTTTGGCTACAGGTGTTGCACTAGGAAATCGCTTTTGGTGTCCATGTATGGGTAATAATAACCTGCACAAAATGATATATGAAGCATATTAATAAAGAGTATTGGGTGTGAAAGATTCCAAGAAAATCAATTTATTTATAAATTCTTCTTTTTTTGGGGTGGTTCCGGGGAAAAAATGGAGGTGCATTATACAAATTTGTAAATAGCACCAGTACACGAGTAATCGCTGAAAGTTTTTTCACTCTATCATAAACGGTGCAGATGGTATAAAAAGGGGTTTTTTTAAATGTAACACCCTGTAATTAAAAAAAAGGCTATTACCCTTAAGTGAAACCAATACCCAAAAATCAATCAATTATTTGTGAATAATAACCGCAGGATTTCTTCTTAATTTCTGTTACAGTTAGGAAAAAATATATTTTTTTTAAACATATTTTTTAAAAACTTGTCAATTTTGGGGCGCGACCCCTGCTAAACGGTGGATGATAGACTGATATGCTGTCTGGAAATAAATCGTAGGAACTATAGTCTTCTTCATATTTCTATAAAGGACACTTTTTGTAAAAGGTACAGGAAGGGCTACGTTCCGCAAAAACCACAAATTACCCCCTTTAAAGGGGTGAAAATGGGGGTTCCAGGGCGAAATTTTTTCAGAAAAAGTTAGTCTTATAATAAGCACCCCTTGATATACCAGAAAAAAAATAAAACCGGACTTGTGTCCATTTTGCAAGGTTCAATCTTTATTTCCTACACTATAGATACGGAACAAACGATGAATACAGAGCGTTATCGAGAGAAATCAGAAAACAGTGCCGCAAAGATAAAGCTGATTATATCTCTGAAATATGCAGAGAGATAGAGGAACATGGCTCTCGAAATAAACCGAGGGACTTATTCCAGAAGATCAAACTCCTTATCAGAGAATTTAAACCTCAAACTTGGTCTGTAATAGATAAGGAAGGTAATTTAAAGACCGATACTGATGAAATATTGGAAACATGGCGAAACTACTGTGGCGAGTTATATAAAAATAACGAGGTATCAGCAGAAAATCAGTGGCCTTCTGACAACACTAGAGAACCTGCTGTCTTACCCGCTGAAGTCAAAGATGCAATTAAATCACTAAAGAGACATAAATCCCCAGGCATTGATTCAATACCATGTGAAATACTAAAGTTACTAGGTGACAAAGGATTACATATCATCCATTCCATCTGTGTCGCTGTTTAGAATTCAGGAAAATGGCCATCTGATTGGTGTACCTTAATTTATATCCCACTACACAAAAAAGGAAATACTACCAGATGTGAAAACGACCGCACACTGTCAATAATAACACATGCTAGTAAAATATTGTTGCATATCATCAAAAACAGATTAAAAACCTATCTACATTACCAAATACCTCAGGAACAAGCGGGGTTTGTAAAGGGTAAAAGTACAAGAGAACAAATCCTTAACCTGAGACAACTCATTGAAAAGTCTAGAGAATTTCAAGTACCTATGATTATATGCTTCGTTGACTACCAAAAGGCATTTGATTGTGTAAGCTGGATAAATCTGTGGTCAATTTTAATAGAAATGGGCGCACCAATGCACCTGGTGACACTTATTAAAAATCTGTACCAGTCTAATATAGCGACAGTACGAGTAGATCAGAAGTTCTCAAACCAATTCAAGACCGAAAGAGGTGTTAGACAAGGATGCGTGTTGTCACCTGATTTATTTAACATTTATGGTAAACATGTCATGAGGATGGTTTTAGAAGGATGGGCCGGTGGAGTAACATTAGCTGGTAGGGAAATCTCCAATTTAAGATTTGCTGATGACACTACACTTACAGCAGCAAATGAGCAAGAAATTTTTGATATTCTGCGAAGAGTTGAGTACGAAAGCAATAAAGTTGGTCTGAAAATCAATAAAGCTAAGACAGAAATAATGGTGGTCGACAGATTCGACACTATTCAACTGACTTACATGTTGCAGGAATACCAGATAGTAAACACCTTTATCTATCTCGGGTCTAGTATAACTAACGATGGTAAGTGTAAAGCAGAAGTTCGGAGACGTATTGGTATGGCATAAAATGCGATGAGTCGCCTAACTAAAGTTTGGAAAGACAGATCTATCTCTCACAATATCAAGATGAGACTGGTGAATGCCCTTATATTCTCAATATTTCTATACGGCGCAGAGACTTAGACTCTTCGCGCATGCGGGCGCCAAAAAATTGATGCCTTTGAGATGTGGTGCTGGAGAAGAATGCTGCGCATACCTTGGACCGCTCATAGGGCAAACGTTTCCATTCTAAACCAACTCAATTTAAAAAAAAAGGCTGTCCACAATATGTCTGCAACGAATTCTGCAATTCTTTGGTCACGTGGTTCGCAGAGAAGACGATGGGGCAAACGTTTCCATTCTAAACCAACTCAATATTAAAAAAAGGCTGTCCACAATATGTCTGCAAAGAATTCTGCAATTCTTTGGTCACGTGGTTCGCAGAGAAGACGACAGTCTGGAGAGATTAATTGTTTCTGGAACGTTCTCGGGAGAAGATCAAGAGGACGATCACCAACTAGATGGTCTGACCAAATACAGCATTCAGCTGGAAACTCATTCTGCGAAACTCTTAGAGCAGCTGAAGATAGAGACCAATGGAGAAACATTGTTAGGAATATTGGAAGAAATCACGATCCTCAGTAATGGGGAAACGACAAGAGAGAGATAGTGCGGCGGCTGATTTTTTCTGGTGATTGAATATACATTCGAGCATTTAACCGTATCCTATCGTAGGTATATTATACCTACGATAGGATACGGTTAAATGCTCGAATAGTAGGTTTATTATACCTACGATAGGATACGGTTAAATGCTCGAATATAATATATTATGAATTTTATAGCAACAAACACTTAAAGTGTTTGTAATAATAAGCCTTTTACTTATACTATACGATAAATATTTAGTTTTTAGAGAAATAATCACCTTCGGTGGACACACCTGTTGTTTTTAGTCGCAAGATTAATTTTTTCATTAGTAATATAGATAACGTGTAGGCGATAGTCGATAGACTGAAGCAAGGGTGCAGCTTATCACCGTTGCTATTTAACATATATTTGGAGGTCGCTTTAAAAGAATGGAAAAGAAGTTGTGGACTAATGGGAATCATGATCAGAGATGACTGCCTGTTTAACATCCACTTTGCTGACGATCAAGCAGTACTGGCACAAGATTCGTATGACATGGAATTCATGTTAACCCGCCTGTATTCAACCTACAAAAAATGGGGATTAAATATAAATATAGAAAAAACAGAATATCTAGTCGTGAATTCTGACGCCCACTTTGAAATCCTAATAACAGAGAACACATCAATTAAACAGGTTGAAGAATTCAAATATCTGGGAGCTGTAATAAACAGAGAAGGCCTAGGCAACAAACAAATTCAAAGGCGAGTTGAACAAAGTAGGAAGGTAGTAGGTTGTTTGAATTCTGTATGGTGGGATAAAAATATATCCAGAACTACAAAATTAAAAATAGGGAAGACATTTGGGGAATCGGTACTCATGTATGGAAGCGAAGTCTGGACATTAACAGCAGAGTCCAGAAGAAGGATCAATGCTGTGGAAATGGACTACATACGTAGAAGCGCTGGAATCTCCCGATTGGACAGAATACGTAACGAAGAAATAAGAAGAAGGATGCAGGCACACGATACAGCGGTAGACAGGCTCGAGAGAAGAAGCCTAAAATGGTTCGGTCACTTACTTAGAATGGACGACCAACGATGGCCAAAGAAACTCCTGAAATGGAAACCCCCAGGTAGGAAGAAAAGGGGAAGACGAAGACTATCCTGGAATGACACGATAAGGAAGGCCATGGAACACCGAGATTTGGAAGAGGAAGATGCCCAGGATAGAAATAGATGGAGGTTAGGTGTGGGGATGCGGCGTCAGCCGATATGACACCCCGTATATATAATATAGATAACGTAAAAGCTAGGTAAAAGTACACTTATTTTTAATTTATCCAGCCATAGAAAACTGGAGAAAGAAACAAAAAAAATCTCTCTCTCTTGTCGTTTCCCCATTACTGAGTATCATGATGTCTTCCAATATTCCTAACAATTTTTTTCCATTGGTCTCTATCTTCAGCTGCTCTAAGAGCTTCGCAGAATGAGTTTCCAGCTGAATTCTTAATTTGGTCGGAAAATCTAGTTGGTGATCGTCCTCATGATCTTCTCCCCGGAATGTTTCCAGAAACAATGAATCTCTCCAAACTATCGTCACCTCTGCGGACCAAGTGACCAGAAAAACGCAGAATTCATTGCAGATATATTGTGGACAGCCCTTTTTTAATCTCAACTTGGTTCAGAATGGAAACTTTTGTCCTATGAGCTGTCCAAGGTATGCGCAGCATTCTTCTCCAGCACCACATCTCAAAGGCATCAATTTTATGGCGCTCGCTTGCGCGAAGAGTCCGAAGAGCGAAGAAATCGAAAAGAATATCATTGTTAAAGGGCCTAGCCGTGTAAGATGATGAAAACTGCCCCCAACTCGATTTGAATTCCATATAGGTCACCGTTTAGAATATATAGTGAAACTCACTTTCTGAAATTTTTAGCCCCCTAGGTGGTCATGTGACCCACCTAGAGCCTAATTAGGCTTTTTATGTTTTTACTTTTATCTCAGCCGCATCTAGAACTAGCGAGAAACTTTAAATAAAAAAGTTGTAAGCTTTAAAAAATTCTGTCCGACAAAATTTTTTTTTTTTGGCGGGAAATTTCAATTTTAGAACGATTTTAAAATTTTAAATGAGTATAAAAAAATAACTAAGACATTCGTTTTCACGAAAAAACATATAACGTGTATTTTTACATAATGTTTCACCCTGAATTTTTTCAAATTTTTAAAATTGGTGAAACGCTCCTTTACAAATAAAAAACCGCATTTTCCGTTTTTTTTTCGTTTTTTGATATAATTTTATACATGTTTTTCAAAAAAGGTAACACCGACCCTAGAATATGTAAAACCCTGAAAAATAATTGGGATTTGCTTAATAAAAATGTTTTGTAGTGACATCCATTTTCAAGATACAGGGCGTTGAAGAAAACAAAATTTTACAAATTTTTTACGATTTTGCCGAAACTACTTTGAAACATTGTAATAAAATTTGGCGAGTTTTAAAAGGTAGTTATTGTGCATTTTTTGACGTACAATTAAGAATTTTATATTTATCATTGGCGCGCATAGGGGTAATGGTGTGAATTTAAAAAAAATGATAGTACGCCAATGACATATTTCAAATTAACAACCGTTTTTGAATTTTTCGTTCAATTTGTGACAAAAAATCTATCTTCATATTTTTTCATACGACGCGCCATTTTTATTCAAAAAAATAAAACATCTTAACCTTTACAAAGTATTCGAACTTCTAGTAGTTTCTACATTATATCGTACATAAACTCGTACATCCATTATAAAAACTAAGTCGAATACTTTGGAAGCATTAAGATATTTTATTTTTTTGCAGCAAAACGGCGCGTCGTGTGAAAAAATGAGAAAATAGTTTTTTTTATCGAACATTGAACGAGGAATTCAAAAATGATTGTTAATTTAAAATATGTCAGTGGCTTACTATCTTTTTGTTTGAAAAGTTCAGACCATTACCCCTATGCGCGCCAATGATGAGTATCAAATCCTTAATTGTATGTCAGAACATGCACAATAACTACCTCTTAAAACCCGCCAAGTTTTATTACAATGTTACCAGTAGTTTCGGCAAAATCTTAAAAAATGTGTAAAATTTTGTTTCTTCAACGCCCTGTACCTTGAAAATGGATAGCGTTACAAACAAATTTTATTAAGCAAACCCCAATTATTTTTCAGTTTTTTACCTATTCTGGTGACGGTGTTACCTTTTTTTAAAAAAAACATGTATAAAATTTTATCAAAAAACGAAGAAAAACCGAAAAAATGCGGTTTTTTTATTTTTAAAGGTGCGTTTTACCAATTTTAAAAATTTGAAAAAATTCAGAGTGAAACATTATGCAAGAATACACGTTATATATTTTTTCCGTTAAAACGAATGTCTTAATTATTTTTTATGCTCATTTAAAATTTTAAAATCGTTCTAATTTTTAAATTTCCTGCCAAAAATTAAAAAAAAGTTTTTTCGGACAGAACTTTTTAAAGCTTACAACTTTTTTATTTAAATCTTTTCGCTTGTTCTCGATGCGGCTGAGATAAAAAATAAAATCCTAAAAACCCTAATTAGGCTCTAGGTGGGTCACATGACCACCTAGGGGACTAAAAATTTCAGAAAGTTAGTTTCACTTTATATGCTAAACGGTGTCTTATATGGAATTCTAATCGAGTTGGGGGCAGTTTTCATCATCTTACCCGGATAGTCCCCTTGTTTAGATTGATTTAATTAGATTTTAAAATCATCATTTTTTCTCTACCTAATTTTAGCCTTGACGAGAAAATTATGTTTGATGTTCCAAAAACGATTGACCTTGTATACAATATGACCGGCCAGAAGGCCATTTTTATAGGTTTCTCCATGGGAAACACAGTATCCCTAGCGTATGCTACCTTGTATCCAGAGCAAGCATCTAAGAAACTAGTTGGTATAATAAGTTTAGGAACAGCTTGTTACTTTAGGAACATTCGTTCCGTTATAAGATGGATTTCACCCTTTTTTTCAATAGCGCAGGTATGTTTTAAGTTAAGAAAAGTTAAGGGGGTAGGCGCAAAATCTTGGTCCAATGCAATTTAAATGCATTCATTGAATCCTGAGAAAACTTAGAAATATTTTTGAAAAATTTAAACGCGGAATGAAAGATTACATTATTTCCGAGGGTCAAATGTCCCTTAGAATAAACAAAATGTTCTTTTGAATGAAATATTTGAAATTAAAAATCACACTAAATTTTCTCTTTTTGTTTTTTTACTCTTGTAACTTATTCAAATAACCATTATAGAAGTTTTCAGGATATGTTCGGCCCTCGGTAATAATGTAACGTCCTCGCTAGTTTGGGTAGTCCTCGGTTAAATTTGTTAAAAATCTTTATTAGTTTTCTCAGGATTCGAAAAAATGGATGTATTTCAATACCATTGGACCAAGATTTTGGCGCCTACCCCCTTATTAAATAAAAATTAGTTATATGTATTTCTATCCACTGTACAGTGTGTCCCAAATTGGTAAGTTTGCAGTGTATACCGAAAACTAGAGGAGGTAGAAAAAAAATTGTTAAGATGTCATGACTTCTTTTTTCGTTAAAGCAACGATTGCCCAATCAAATCATCAATAGCTCCTCACATTATCGAGATACTGGGCGATTATTGAAAACGACAGGGTTCCAGATCTTCTTTATTAAGAAAAATTTTAAAAAACTTTATAGGAACTTTTGATAGATATATTATGGACCGATTCAGTGGCGTACAAAAAACTTTATTAGGGGGTCTCGCTAAGGAAATAAAAACCATACTTATGTTTTTTTAAGGTACTAGTACACTTTAGAAGGCCAAAAATAAGCATTTTTCAAGATTTTTTTTCTCAGAACCCTTATTAAAAATGAACATAAAACTTTTTTCATATTAATATCTAATTCTTAGAGAATACAAAAAATATATCTTTTTTCATTTACGCACGTACACTAATATTGTAGAGGGCGCCAAAGTCGAGGCCTCGAAAAAAAGTAGTTCCGATGGCGGACAGTTAATCTCAGGATTGGGATCTATGAAACAAAAAAATCGTACGCCATTTGAAAACGGAAGGTCTCTTACGTGACAATTTACCACCATTAGTGAAAAATTCCGCAAAAAAAATATTTTACGGAAATTTGAAAAAAATTTGTGAAAAAATCGCCCGTTTTTCTTCAGTTTTTCATGGTTAAAAAATATATATTTTTTATTTCTTGGCCAAATTGTGGTAAATTGTCACGTAAGAAACCTTCCTTATTCAAATGCCGTACGATTTTTTTGTTTCAGATATCCCAATCCTGAGATTAACTGTCCGCCATCATTTTTCGAGGCCTCGCCTTTTGCGCCTTCTACAATATTAGTGCACGTGCATAAATGAGAAAAGATATATTTTTTGTACTCTCTAAGAGTTAGATATTAATATGTAAGTAGTTTTATGTTCATTTTTAATAAAGGTTCTGAGAAAAAAATTCTTGAAAAAAATTATTATTTTTGGTCTTCTAAAGTGTACTAGTACCTTTTAAATGGGACACACTGTATAATTTGACATTTTTCGTTTACCTTTTTAATTCTCTTTCATCTGATATGACATATCATATATCTATTTTCAGTTGTTGGAGCTACCGTGCAAATAAATTGTTTATAGTTGACGTCAGGTTAAAGGCACTTAAAAATAAAACACTCGGTAACGTCTTTTAACATTTTAATATTAGGGTACCAATCCTTGACAGTTTTATTAAATTTATTTATGAAAATAAAATCAGTACCTACCTAACTTGAAAATTAAGTAAATACTTAACTGCTTATTATTGGTTCAAAGTGAATATTTATTCTTAAATTGTTGATTTAATGTTTTATAAATAATACACTGTATTTGATTACCTTTTTCGTTTTCATCTATAATTTTTTTAACCAATATATTATTATTGTCTTTTATACTTTTTATCTAAAATGACATATTGTTACATCTTGTAAGAATGTTCATTTCATCGAGTAGGCTTTGGTAATATGTTGGCATGGAAAATAAAACAAAACGTATGTGTCATCTGTGTTATCTGTCAGAATTAATATTGCCACCTAAAGTATTGTCAACAAAAACATGAATTTTGAAAATTATGAAAAATACGATATGAATTTGGCATATATTGAATGTCAAAAGAATGTTATTGCTGCATCTGAATTATATTTTCAACGATATCCAGAAAGAAGGCAAACAGACAAGAGAATTTTTAAAAAGCTTGATTCAAATTTATTACAGTATACCTATAGTCCGTCTAATTTACTTACCGTTGCACGTCATTATCTACGTTAGAGATCTAAGTTGACATTGCTGCCCAATTACAAAAAATTCTTGAATTCATTTGAAATCAAATACATCACAAAATTTTTACGGAAGTGGATTATACAGCAAAACAAATTAATATTCATTGTAAATAAATAAAAACTTTAGAAATAGAAAACAAGAATTATATGTAATCAAGTTATAATCTTACTTTAAAGTACATAATAAAAACAGTAAATATAATGAAACAAATACTTATAGTAAAGAGTATAAACAAATATGAAGTGTCATCACCGCAACTGTCAAATAAATGTTACCAATTTATGCAAAAATACCACCCTCGTTCGATTATAGTTACAGTGTATTTCGAACAAATGTTCTTCAAAAAACGCTTTATACATTTATACAAATTAAATGAAACGTACTATTGTGTATTTCTTTAACCCGGCACCTGCCACGTGGCTTTGCAAGGCGCCAACTGCCACGTGGGGTGCTCACAGCACCCATTAAAAATTTTCTGTGATCTACTTGTTTTGAAAAACAAAATAATGTGTTGAGTAACACAAGAATATAAATAAACATGTTTTATTAACTTATTAGCCACTAATATGTTATAAAAGTTAAAAAATAAAATGAAAAAGGTGTTATAAGCAAATTAGCAAGTACCAACCCATAATAAATGAAGTCAAGTAAAATATCTAAAAAAATTAAGATTTAGTGAGTATAGAGTCTATATTAATAATTTAAATCAGTTATTTCAATAAAAAATGTAAATTTGACCTGTTTATCAAAAATACAAAAAAAAATTAAAACTTAAAGTGCCAGATGATGACACCCCAATTCGACTTTAGAGCTGTAAGTTCAGAATGACACTAAATAACCACTTCAAACACTAACACATATATGCTATATAATATTATAGAAAGCTACTATGACGCACAGCTCGGTTACCAAACTTGAAATACCAAATATTTGATAAAAATGTGTTTAAAACGTGGCAGGTGCCGCGTTAAGTTAATATTAATAGAAATCTTTAAATATTATTTCTACGCGTATATAATAAAATATGTCTAGTGGCTGTAATACCAGTGTACTCGGCAAAGTGATTTTAAAAAAGAACACACCTACCGCCTAAATATTTCGTGTTGGTATCATGTGACGTCACGGGCTATGACGCGGATGACGTGCAACGGTAAGTAAATTAGATGAAGTATATATGTTTCGTAAAATCACGGCGTCAGTATGAAAAAAATAATGAAGCGAGAGTTTTAAATACGTTGGGTTATATACACGTATACCATAAAACTTCTTTACGTCAAATTGAAAAGGAAATGGGTATTCCAAAGACAAGTGCTGGGAGAATTTTAAAGAAACATAAATTTAGGCTTTATCGTACATCTGTCCGACAAAAATTATATCCTAATGATTATTTGAGAAGGACCCAATTTGCAAAATGGTATATAGAAAAATGTAATGAAAATCCAAATTTTTATTCAAAGGTAATATTTTAGCAATTCAAACATAAAACAACAGAAGAGCTACATAGAATAATAAAAAAAGGAATACATCAAGCCGCCAAAGAAGCCTTAGGTATAAGAGAAAATAAACCCAGAAAGACAAATAATTGGTGGAATGATGAACTACAGGAAATGAAAGAACAAAAGCAAAAATTATATCACAGATGGCTGGGAACAAAAGATCAAGAACATAAAAGAGAATATAGAGAAATGGTAAATAAATTTAAATCAACGGTAATAGAGTCAAAAAATCAAAGCTGGGAAAGAAAATGTCAGGAATTAGATACGTACATCGGCGGCCGCAAATCAAGAGAATCCTGGAGGTTTATAAAAAACATCAGATCCAACAAAACAGAACAAATAGCCATACACTCCATAGAACCTGAAAAATGGGAAAAACACTATAAAACACTGTTAGTAGACGAAAGACCGGAATACAAAAACATAGAACAACATGAAGTCCTGATTCAAGGGGAGCCATTAGCAATCAACGTAGAAGACACTAAAAAAGCTGTATCACGGCTGAAAAATGGACGTGCTCCTGGTCCAGAGGGGATATATGCAGAGTTAATAAAAAATGGAACCAACAAACTATTCGAGATTCTAACAGAAGTTTTCAATAGGCACTTGCATGGAGAACCAGTGCCACAAAGTTGGAAAGAAGGATGGATTACATCTATCCATAAGAAAGGAAATAAGGAAGATTGCAATAACTATCGGGGTATAACTGTTACGAGTACGCTTAGCAGATTATATGGAAGAATTATAAAAGAACGCATATGCGAAGAATACCGCCCTTTTGAGTCAGAAGAACAAAACGGATTCAGAGCAGGACGATCCACAATAGATAGTATTTTCTGCTTATCCCAAATACTTGAGAAAAGAACACTGAGATCTCGAGAAGTGCATTTACTCTTAGTCGATTTAACAAAAGCATATGACACCGTGCCTGTTGCGAAGTTGTGGAAAGTATTGGAGAAAACCAGTATCAGCGTTACACTAATCGATGCTATTAAAGAGCTTTATAAGAACACAATAGCAAAAGTTAAAATAGGAAAAGAGGTGTCTAATGGTTTTCAGGTAACAAAAGGACTTAAGCAAGGTTGTTGTTTATCTCCCATACTGTTCAACATATATATCGATGAAGCACTCAGGCACTGGAAGAAGAAGTGTAAAGGGATGGGGCTATCTATTGGGGATGAAACGTTATATACGTTGCACTATGCAGATGACCAGGTAGTTATTGCCCAAGACAAAGAAGACCTGGAGTATATGGCTAGAAAACTAATGGAAGAGTACAAAAAATGGGGCCTCGAAGTAAATGTCCAAAAAACACAATATCTTTGCGTAGGAGGAGAAAATAATCCAGATGACCTCGACTTAGAAGATGAAAATATTAAGAAATGTGACCAATGTACATATTTGGGGGTAAAACTGACAAAGACAGGACGAAGTGATGAAGCCATAAAAGACAGAATAACCAAAGGAAAACAAGTTATAGGTGCGTTGAATTCAGTATTATGGCAAAAAAATATAAGACCGGAAACGAAAAAACGAATATATAATACCATATTAAAACCAGTAATCGTCTATGGCTCAGAAGTGTGGCAGTTATCACAAAAACTTAAAGGTAACCTATTGGCAGTTGAAATGGATTTTTGGAGGAGAGCAGCGGGAAAGTCTAGATTAGAACATGTGAAAAATGAGGACATCAGGAGACAAATGAAAGTACAAAGATCAATTATAGAAGACATCGAAAAACAACAACTAATATGGTACGGACATGTTAGACGTATGGGGGAAGAAAGACTACCCAAAAAGATATTAGAATGGGTACCACCAGAGAAAAGAAAACGAGGACGACCACCAACAACATGGATCCAAGGAATCTCAAAAGCAATGTCAGCAAGAAATCTATCTGAAGAAGACTGGCAGAATAGACAGGCTTGGCGAACGGGAACCCAAAGGCGTATTACGCTGTGAACGGGATTTATATACAGGGTGTCCCGAAAAGATTGGTCATAAATTATACCACACATTCTAAGGTCAAAAATAGTTCGATTGAACCTAACTTACCTTAGTACAAATGTGCTCATAAAAAAAGTTACAGCCCTTTGAAGTTACAAACTGAAAATCGATTGTTTTCAATATATCGAAAACTATTAGAGATTTTTTATTGAAAATGGACATGTATCATTCTTATGGCAGGAACATCTTAAAACAAAATTATAGTGAAATTTGTCCACCCCATAAAAAATTTATGGGGATTTTGTTCCCTTAAACCCCCCAAACTTTTGTGTACGTTCCAATTTATTCATTATTGTGGTACCATTAGTTAAACACAACGTTTTTAAAACTTTTTTGCCTCTTAGTATTTTTTCGATAAGCCAGTTTTTATCGAGATGCGGCTTCTTTTTCAATATATTTTCGTAAAAATTTTATGGGGGTTTTGTTCCTTTAAACCCCCCAAATGTTTGTGTACGTTCCAATTAAACTATTATCGTGGTACCATTAGTTAAACACAGTGTTTTTAAGAGTTTTGCCTCTTAGTCTTTTTTTAATAAGTCACCTTTTATCGAGATGTAGCTTCTTTTTCAAAATATACCTAAAAATGTAAATTATAAATAAATTTTCAGATTATTAACAGGTCTCTATAACCGTACTTAATAACCATATACAAATATGTGGTGGATTCGACAAATATTCAAAATATCTCGATAAACACTGACTAATCGAAAAAGTACTAAGAGGCAAAAATGTTTTAGAAACATTGTGTTTAACTAATGGTGCCACAATAATAATTCAATTGGAACGTACACAAAAGTTTGGGGGGGTTTAAGGGAACAAAACCCCATAAAATTTTTATGGGGTGCACAAATTTCACTTCAATTTTTTTTTAAGATGTTGCTGCCATAAAAATGTCACATGTTTATTTTCAATAAAAAATCTCTGAGAGTTTTCGATATATGAAAAAAAATCGATTTTCATTTTGTAACTTCAAAGGGCTGTAACTTTTTTTGTGTGCACTATTGTATATAGGTAAGTGAGGTTCAATCAATCTATTTTTGACCCCAGAATCTGTGGTATAATTTATGACCAATCTTTTCGGGACACCCTGTATATAATATTTTAGCGATGAAGCTCGCATATCCAGTGCAGGAATATTTAACCGACACAGTGAACTATATTGGAATGGCTCAAATTCCCACTTATTTCAAGGGATCAGGAGGCAAGGCAGATTCGGTTTTAACGTTAGTTGTTTTGTCAAGCGTTATAAATTAATTTATCACGTATTTGACGGTAAACTAACTGCTGCCGGATATGCAGATACCTTAGAAACGAATTTGAATGACATTTTTGACGAGGAATATTTGGCTGATCGGAATACATTTTGGTTCCAACAAGATGGAGCACCTGACTATTATGCAGAATTCGTTGGAAATTATTTAAATGAAAAATTTCATAATCGGTGGATTGGAAATTATGGTCCTGTTAGGTGGCCCCCTCGTTCACCAGAACTAAATCCTCCTGATTTTTTATTTAGGGATTTTTAAAAAACAATATTTATAAAACTGAATTTAACACCAAGGAAGAATTATTACAAAGCATTCATCAAGCACTTAGAAAAATAAAACCAGTGCATATACTCAATTGTGTAAGATCTGTAAGAAAAAGGTGTCAATTATTATTACAACAAAACGGGGAGTATTTTGAACATTTATTATAATTTTCATATTTTTGTAAAATTAATTATAGTTGTTACGTTGTTTATTATTGTTGTTTGTTGGTTTATGTTAATGTTATTATTTTTGTAAAATTAATTCTTGTAGTTAAGTAGCTTTTTGTTGTTGGTAAATTCGTTATTCCTATTTTTTAAGTTGATTGATTTTATTTTTGCTAAATAAAAATGTCAAGGATTGGTACCCTCATATTAAAATGTTAAAATACGTTACCGAATGTTTTATTTTTAAGTGCCTTTAACCTGACGTCAACTATAAACAATTTATTTGCACGGTAGCTCCAACAACTGAAAATCTATATATCATATGTCATATCAGATAAAAGAAAATTAAAAAGGTAAACGAAAAATGTCAAAATATACAGGGTGTCCCATTTAAAAAAAACATAATTATGGTTTATATTTCCTTAGCGAGACCCCATAAAAAAGTTTTTTGTACGCCACTGAATCCGTCCATAATATATCTATCAAAAGTTCATTTAAAGTTTTTTAAAATTTTTCTTAATAAAGAAGATCTGTAACCCTGTCGTTTTCGACAATTTTTCAATAATCGCCCAGTATCTCGATAATGTAAGGAGCTATTGATGATTTGATTAATAACCCGGTCTATATAGACATTTCAAATAACAAAAATTGCCGGAGAGCCAAATTTTGGCGGAGAGCTAGGGTATACCATAACAAATAAAGTTTAAAAAGTCCCCATCGATCCCATGTGTGCGTCAAAAGTTATTCAGGGTCAAAGGTCAAAATTTGAGACTTTTTGGATTTTTTTCGTAAACGGTAAGTTTTATCAAAAAAAAACCTTAAACCAAAGTTGTAGATCTTAAAATTCTCTACAAAAATAGTCCTTACTATTTTTTTCCTAAGAGTTGCCATTCCTGAGATATCGCGATTCAAAGAGTCACATTATACATGATATGCACACGTTTTCACACCACCTGTGAGGTAGTGTACTCGGCGCGTTTTTTTTACCGTGGTTTCCCCTGTAGGCCTACTCCACTAACTGTTTTGACAATTTTAGGATAATTTAAGGAAACAATACCGGTCAAGTTTTAGATATTACCTTATTATTGATATTGATTATTGATATTGCTATTGATTATTAGGTTAACTATTGTTTTGATTTCTTTAGATATTTTAATCAGATTCATATTCTTGAAAGTCTACTTCAACAGTCAAGTCTTCTTCGATTTCATCTTCTTCCTCTTCCTCTTGCTGGATGTTCAAAAATTGTTCAAATGTGACTGAGTCATTGGTCTCTTCATTAAAATCACAGAAGGCTTCCTCTGTTGTACTAAACTGGACATTTGAGCAAGACTGACCTTGGCAGTTGGTACACACTAGAGAACACAGCAACCCGACTTTTTTACATCCACATTTGGCACTACAACCTTTTTTGCAATTGCAAAAAATAGTGTTAAGGAGTTTTTCCGGAGCAGGTGGGAGTAAGGTTTTAATCGGTTCCAGAGTATTATCTATTAATTTCCAACCCCAGTCTTCTGGATTCAATTCATTGCCTAGCCATGTTTGAACTTGATAATATACTCGATACAAATGTTGAAAAGCAGATGCTGATGTTGGAGGAAGACATGATAGTTGTACTTGTTTCTTGTTTCGCGTATTTTTTACAAAAGTTAAGTATTGGTATTTATCAAGACAAATAATTTTTTTGGAGCTCCATAAACCGCAAGAAGAAAGCGAATTCCTTCCATAATTATTGTTTGCGGTGTAGAATTAAGTTCTGTAAAAACTTTACAGCAGTCAGTCAAATCTTTTTTTTTTCGAATAATTTAAGTACTGACGTTTTGCCCCTTCTGTACATTGCGGACGTAGTGTCGCAGCCGGTTATCGCATGTAAAAATAAAATGTACTTTTGGCATTTGGGATAAGCCGATAAATTATTCGAAGAATATATCTCTGTTCGCTGTTGAGCCCTTTCAGTTTTCAGAAAATAAATAACTTGCAGTAAATAAATAACTGGAGTCCTTGCAGTAATCAGTACCAACATCAACATCTTCACCTACTACAATTGTTGTGTTTGTTGCCTTAAATTTTTCAATTGCTGTCTCAATTATAAGGACATCTGCGTCATTTTTAGCTTGTTCCACTTCAATATTCACAGCTGTTAATTTGTCAGTTAACATGGAAATGAAACGAGATTTATTATTAATGTTGGCCAAAAATTGTTGTTGATTCGCTGGAACTGTTATATTTTCATCACAGATAATCTCGGAACCCGATGATGTTTTTGAAGTTCGACGACGTTGTTCTGCAGCTTTAATATTCTTTGTCGAGTCATTGTAGCCGTCAAATACCACTGTCACTGTACAAATAACGGTAACGGTACTAAATGGTAGACGCTTGTAATAAGTACTTATATTCACTTAAACTGAACCTTTAGTACTAAAAGAAACAGATAATATTATAAACCAGACCTACGGACAATACTGTAGCAATTGCCTATAATAGACAATCTGTTCTTTTTTAAACAATGGTATAGCCAAATGTTTTTCAAGGCCACGTGGATAGAGGAAATTCAGTTTGGGACTGATTACCTTTTGAAGAAATATTTTCAGAATAGTATAATATACTATATAAAAGAGACACAAATAGGCATTTATACTTGTCTTAAGGGCCACGTGGCTTATATGTGCATATAATGTACAAAGTAACTTTTAAAATCGCGATATCTCAGGAATGGTAACTCTTAGGAAAAAAATTGTAAGGACAATTTTTGTAGAGAATGTTAAGATTTACAACTTTGGTTTGAGGTTTTTTTTGATAAAACTTACCGTTTTCGAAAAAAATCCAAAAAATCTCAAATTTTGACCTTTGACCCCGAATAACTTTTGACGCACACATGGGATCGATGGGGACTTTTTAAACTTTATTTGTTATGGTATACCCTAGCTCTCCACCAAAATTTGGCTCTCCGGCAATTTTTGTTATTTGCCAAGCATTTTGATGTCTAAGTTGACCGGATTAAAGCAATCGTCACTTTAACGAAAAAAGAAGTCATTACATCTTAACTACTTTGTTCCATCTCCTCTAGTTTTCGGTATACACTGCAAAACATACCAATTTGGGACACCCTGTACACTGAAGATTATATATCATCAATGCGTCCTCGTTATTCTTATTTTATTTATAGCTGTTATAAACTGTTATTTTGAGGTGCAGTCAACTTTAAGTTTTCCATCCAGACCAATCTTCTGAGGCCTTTGATATTCCCTTCTTCTTCTTTAGGTGCCGTCTTCTTAGCGAAGGCTGGCAACGACTTCTGCAAAAGCTTCTCCATTTTGGGCTTTCCTTATTAAACTTTGAAAGTCTAATCCTGTCCATTCTTTGATGTTGCGCAGCCAGGTCATTTGTCGTCTACCCGTACTGCGTCTGCCTTTCATTTTCCCTTCTATAATAAGCTAAAGGAAGTTATACCTGTTGTGTCTAAATATGTGTCCAAGGTAAGATATTTTACATTTCTTGACAATTTCTGTGAGTTCACGTTCACTATTCACACGCCTTAAAACTTCTTCATTTCTAACGCGGTCGGTCCATGGGATTTTCAGCATACGAAGAAATACAGACATCTCAAAGCTCCCTAAAACATGCTTTCAAAACATGCTCTCATAACACTTTATCATGCGGTATGGTACATACATACTACATATCAAGATTACGGTAGTGAGTAACTGTCGCATCTTTAGCGACGTATTAGTGTACTATAATACACTAAGCATCACAATTAACGCACCACCTTAAAAATGGGACATATTTGATGTCTTGTGTTTCCTAAACCTGTTGTCCGATTTTAGTGATTTTTTAATACTTTATAGCTTTATTTTTCAAGAATATCGGTGTAGTAATATTGTTGCTAAACAGGTAAGTGTCATTGTATACCGGGTGTAAAAATGATAGTGTGTTTTTTTCCTCAAAGTTTGGAACACCCTGTGGAATATGCTAGCGTATATAAAATAAGATCTAAAAAAAGATCACATTAGGAATGAAGATATTAGAATGAGGATACATACTGTATATTCCAGTGTAGATAAAATTGAAACTAGACAACTAGTGTGGTATGGTCACGTGAAACGAATGAATGAAGGAAATATATGGCCAAAGAAAGCTTTAAATTACATATCACACCAAAGAAGAAGAAGGGGAAGACCTTCAGTTGCCTGGGAAGAAAATGTAGGGCACATCATGAAAGATAGAGTCATCAAAGAAGACGAATGGATGGACAGAAAACGATGGCGGTCTAAATGCGAGAAGCGGCAGAGGCTGTAGGAACCTCGCTGATAGATAGAGATATAAAATATTGAAATTAAAACTCAACTGTAGCCTTAGGCTTTCTTAACATTTTGCTTTTTGATTAATTCGCTTATGTTGGATAATAAAAAAGTTAGTTACTTTAACAAGTGTCTCTAAATAAGTGCGACAAACTTTAAGAGGTAATTCTGCATGAAAAAATAATGACCGTTTGCTTTATGAATATGTCCACAAATGCTTCGTTTCCGAGATACGGAATGTTGAATTTTTTCTTACTAACTGACGATTTATTTATTGCTTTAAAACCGGTTGAGATATATGGCACACCTAGTTCAATTGTGCCACAACTGCAAAAAATTCGAATTTTGGGTTAAGGCTGTAAAATATTGCCTATACAATGGCCCATCTAATGCAATACAGCCTGAACTAAAATATTGTTTTGGATAAGTATAAAGTAAGTTACTTCGGTATTTCACTGTAGGGTTTTTGGAGGTTTTAAAAATGCAATACGGCCATAACTGGGAGATGTGGCGATAATATACACTGCCACAATACAACCGGTATAATTCAATACGGCCACAACTGCAAAAATCAATTGATTTTTTCATTATATTGCCGCCGTATCTCCTAAGTATTGTTTTATAAATGACTTTCTTCACAATGCAATATAGCCATAACTATCAAAACAATTATCACGTTTTATTTTTAATAAATTGTAATAAGATCCAGCCAATAAGTGTAAAATTTACTACCTAAATTGTAATTTTGAAGCCAGTCACTCTCAAAATAAATTATTTACAGGGCATAACGCATTTACTACAGAACGTTTTGCTCATTTCTCGAGAATATTGTGTTTTGCACTTGTGGCACTATTGAACTAGGTCTGCGATATGTAAATGAAATTTAGTAGGTTTTAAGAGGTGGTTATTGCGCATTTTTTGACATACAATTAAGAATTTTATATTCACCATTGGCGTGCATACGGGTCATACTACTCATGCAAACGGTCATTATTTTTCATGCAGAATTACCCCTTAAAATTTGTCGCACTTATTTAGAAACACCCAGTATTGATGAAGAACGTTGCTAGTTGTTAACGTACCTAACTTTTTTATTATCCAACATAAGTGAATGGATCAAAAAGCAAAATGTTAAGAAAGCCTAATGCTACAGTTGAGTTTTAATTTCAATATTTTATATACGCTACAATATTCCACAGGGTGTTCCAAACTTTGAGGAAAAAACACACTATCATTATTACACCCGGTATACAATGACACTTATCTGTTCAGCAACAATTTTATTACACCGATATTCTTGAAGAATAAAGCTATAACATTAAAAAAAAATCACTAAAATCGGACAACAGGTTTAGGGAATACGACACATCAAATTTGTATGTCCCATTTTTAAGGTGGTGCGTTAATTTTGATGCTTAGTGTATTCATGGATTACCGTCGAAGGCCGGTACATGATCGATCGAGAAAGAAGATGCATTTGCCAATTTTTCTAGTGACGTTATTGGGTGTGAATCTGTCTTTTGAGTTTACTCCTCTTTGTGGTTTAAAAACAGGGTAGCATTACAATAAAATTTAAATATTGAAACCGCCATAATATAATTATTAAAACAGAAATTTGAGATTGTAATTACGTTAAAAAACCTACTTATTACGGGTTTTACACTATTCTTACTTTTATTTGTTTAATACAGTTTCTAATATTTTAGCCTTTCCTTAGATTACTGTGGAACGGAAAAATGTTCCCCCGTGAACAAGAGCCACTGGGGCTTTGTGCAAGTGGACCAATACAGTTCTTTATATGTTATAATCTGGCAGCCCCATTCTTAGGATACGATTTTAAAGGTGTATCTCCAGTAAGTATACAGTTTTTGTTGACATTTAACTACTGACGTGAATGTTTAAGGACGTAGAGTCTGACATGTGGTATATCATATCGTTGTCTCTTCTCCTTTGTTTTCAATATGAAGTTCTCTTAATATATCACTGTGTTTGTTTTTTTTTTTCATCAACTACGGAATGATTCTTCACACTGCTGTAGAAGCTGTAGAATAAAATACTGCTTTACCTAAAATAAAACTTAATTAAACCTAGCCTTTACAAAAATTTTTCATACCAGAATAAATTACCAACCTTTCGCTGCTAAAAAACATTTCAACTTCTTCTTCTTCTTCTTCTTCTTCTTCTTCTTCTTCTTCTTGCAGTACCGTCTCCTATCGGAGGTTGGCTACCACCGCGGCAATTTTAACTTTTGTTGGCTGCAGATCTGGACAATTGTACTGAACTGAACATTTCAACTAATATCACGCAAATTAAACAAGTGTATACTATAAGCATCTAAACCACGAGATTAAACTACGAAGATACAATCAAATGACAGAGTTAAACAAGAGAAGAGGAAGTAACATGGGCAGCTTCCGTTAAACTGGAGAAAGTCTTTATTCCCACGTGCTTGAATAGGAATGTCATTGAACAATGTGTACTACCAGTTCTAATGTATGAAGCGAAAAATTTAACCCTTACCAGAAAAGTAATCAATAAACACAAATGTGCCTTCTTCATGATTGTAATTATGGGCCATTCCACGAACATACGCCTGTTTTGGATTATTTCGACAACGAATATTTTACTGTGCAACATAATAAGTACGAAAGTAAATGGCGCTAATAATTATTCCAATAAACAACAATGTAATTTGCAATTTACTTTCGTTCTTCTTATTTTGCACAGTAAAATATTCGTTGTCGAAGTAATCCAAAACAGGCATATGTTCGTGGATTAGGGTATAGGTAGTTTTTTAAAATTAGTTTGCTCATGTACACAGTGTGGGCCAAAGAAAACAGTCAACCTCGATATTTGGCAGTATTTATTAGATTTTAAAGAAATGACGTAACAGGTCGATTTTTGATCTAAGGTGGACATATTTTTACGGTATTCACATCTGTCATTTGTCAACCTCCTTCCTTTCACTTCGTTCACCCCTTATTTTTAAATAGGGAGTAGGGTTCGTGTGCTAGCTCATTTGAAAGGTTATTAAATTTTCTATTCAGTGATATTAACCTTAACATAATTATTTATACAGGGTGTCCAAGAAAAAACTTATTTAATTAAATTAATTTCACACAAGAAAAATAATATATGTAATTTATTTAATTCGAAAGAATTGTTTTGCTGTCACAAAACAGAAAAAAAATGTTTTTTGATAAATAAACATTGCTTTTCGGTTGATTTCAATGTTCAAGCTGCCACCCATCTGCCTCTTGGCAGGTTGAATATTGAATTTAAGCAACAAACAATGTTTATTTTTTTTTTTTCTGGGGGCCGATCCTGACTGTATGTCGGAACGGTGTGTTTATTTTGGCTCTACAAAATAGTTCAAATTAAGTGAGAATAAATTTTCAAAATTTAACCAAACTTGGTGAAATTATTAGTGATCAATTGAATCTCAACTTTCCAAATTTGTAAGTACAGTTTTACTGTAATTTCCACAGAAAACATCTAATTAGTATTTAACATTATTGTAAATTTTTATATCGAAATCTGCTTGACGTTAAACAAAAACATTTAATTACCATCGACCTGTGTGTCCACTCGGCTTTTTTCCCAGCCGGGGACAGGTCCGTACTTAGAAATGTTAAAAAATCGATCAAGATGTCACAAAGCGGTGAAATAAATTTACCAGGAAATTCTCAAATGGATAATTCTACACCAAGAAGTTACTCTACCGCCCTTATTCAACAAAAACATCCCTCTAAGCGCCAGGCAATCATTTTTAATTCCATTGAAGATGCGAAAATACAAGATTACCTCCTTCCGCTGGGAAAAATCATTCATCCAAAAAATATACTATTCTGCTCTAGATTATCAAACAATAGAATATGTTTGTATTTATCATCTGAAAATATCGTAGAAAAATTCATGACTGAAAATAACGGCAACATCGTGGTTAATAATCAGATTATACAAGCTCGAAGGTATATAACTCCTTCCGAAAGAACTATTCTCTCTAATGTTTGTCCGTCAATTCCTCATGATGTATTAATTAAAGAACTCGAGTCCATGGGACTTGTTATTCAATCTACAATGTCCTTTTTAAAAATTGGTGCACCGTTACCTGAATTTAGTCATATAATGAGCTTCAGAAGGCAAATCTTTATCAGCCCAACAGACCTCACAATTCCAGAATCGTTTCTAATCAACTACGATAATACTTCATACAGAATATTCTTATCGAGTGGCAACTTGACATGTTACAACTGTAAACAAAATGGTCATACGGCAACTAACTGCAAAAACCCTATCAATCCAAACTCAAATCCTATCGCTTCGACCTCGGTAGAAAACATCCCAACATTCACTCCTCCAGAAATATCAACCAGCATACCAGAACCTATCAATCCAAAACCAAATCCTATTGCTCCAACCACAGCAGAAAAAAACCCAATATTAAATCCTCCAGAAATATCAACCATCACACCAGCATCTGTTTCAATTCAATCAGCTACCCCAACTACAAACAATCAACTGAACCCCAAAGAAACTGAGAGCGAATCAACTACCTTACATATGAATATTGAGTCTTCACAAAATAGTTCAAAAAGAACGATTGACGATACCTTAAGTCCTCCCCCGCCCCCTAATGATACCACTGATAAACCGATGTTTACCAATCCAGCAGAAATAGCACTTAATCCCAAGAAAAAGAAAAAACAAAATATAGGAAAATCTCTAGAAGCATTCATAAACCAGCAGTCGCCACCATTTGTTCTAAGCTATGTTCAGATAACAGACCTATTCGAAAACATAAAGAGTTCACCCGATCCACTTATTACCGTTGAAAATTATACAGATAACTTTACAGCTCTCATCGATATGTTAAACAAAATATATCCCTATACTGAAGACAGATCTACAAAGACCCGAAATACCAAATTAAGGAAAATTCTTCTAAAACACTTACAGATGCAAATCCCACAGGACCTAGTATCCGATACAGAAAGTGACTCCTCACAAACAAATCAATAAATAAATTTAATAAATTAAAATGGAATTTAATAAATTAATACAGTGGAATATAAATGGCTATTTCAATAATTTACCCATGCTACAGATCATTCTTTCAGAACAAAATCCAGATTTTGTATGTTTACAAGAGACCAATTTTAAACCAAATCAAAATATAATCTTAAGAAACTATGTTTGTCATAATCAAATAAGACTTAACCAAAACATTGCTAGTGGCGGTGTATCAATTTTAATTAATAATTCATATGACTCGATAAGAATACCTCTAAATACTAACTTAGAGGCCATTGCTGTCACCGTTATTGGGAAAACTAATATAAACATTTGCAACATATGTCTACCTCCTAGAGCAGTAATTTCCACAAACGAACTAGAGGATCTTTTTAAACAAATTCCTACTCCTCGAATCATTTTGGGTGACCTAAACGCACATAATCACATCTGGGGATCCGCATATAAAGATCAACGGGGTACCGCCATTGAAGAAATTATAGATCATCTTAATTTGTCTCTCTTAAATGACGGAAGCCCGACTAGATTTAATATAAGAACTGGAGAAGCTACACCACTTGATGTAACAATATGTGACAGTGATCTTTACCCACATTTGTCTTGGTATCCAATGCAGTACACATACAACAGTGACCATTATCCATTAATTATAGAAAACAATCAACATAAACGCACAACCCATTTCTCTCCCAAATGGAAAATAGATAAAGCCGATTGGAAGCATTTCGCCCAACAGATAGAATCATATATAAACAAGTGCTCGACAACAATAATTAATGTCGAAGAATGTCTAGACAATTTGACCCAAATAATTATTAAGGCAGCTGAAAACTCAATCGGTAAAACAGCTCCAACGAAACATTCAACACCAGTTCCATGGTGGAACGAGTCTTGTAAAAAGGTCATTAGAGAAAGTAAAACTGCCTTTAATAAATATAAAAGAAATAAATCACTTGAAAACCAACTAGAATATAAGAGAACTCGAGCCATAACTAGATTGACAATAAAGACAGCTAAACGTCAATCCTGGATTGATTATGTTTCTAAAATAAACAGCTCTACTCCTATGAGTGACATATGGAAGAAGATAAAACGAATATCGGGAAAAAGTTTAAATTTAAAAATCAACACACTAAATATTCAAGATAAGGTTATTACCTCCGACAACGAAATCGCAGAAGAAATGGCTAACACTTATAAACACAGATCTAGTAATACCCAGTATAACCAGAGCTTTATTACACTTAAGCAACATGAAGAACGTAATCTAATTAACTTCGATGAGATAGATAAAAGTCCTATAAACTCTCCTTTTTAATGGAAGAATACAACGAAGCCCTTAACTCATTTAAAGATTCGGCAGCGGGACCTGATGATATTCCGGTAAAATTTATAAAAAATTTACCTTCGAACGCTCACCAGTACTTACTAAGGTTATTTAATTTAATCTGGACTCAACATAAATTTCCACCAAAATGGTCAGAATCTATTATTATACCAATTTTAAAACCAAACAATCCAAAAAGTAATCCAAATGCATATAGACCAATATCTTTGACATGTGCTATGGGTAAATTAATGGAAAAAATTGTAAATAAAAGGCTTTTATGGACTCTTGAGAATCGAAACCTAATCATTCCAAATCAAAGTGGTTTTCGTAGAAATCGATCAACAATAGACAATATTTTAGCATTAGAAAATGACATACTTGAAGCTTTTGCTGTCAATCAAAAATGCGTCGCTATATTTTTTGACATCAGGGGAGCCTATGATGTCACTTGGAAACACCTAGTAGTCAAGAAACTACATAATTTAAATATCAGGGGACACTGCCTAGCGTTCATTAACAATTTCCTTACCAATAGATCATTCCAACTTAAAACTAATGGTATGCTATCACCAAAAACAAAACTAGAGAATGGTATTCCACAAGGATCAGTGTTAAGCCCTACACTTTTTTTAGTAGCAATAAATGATGTCCTAACCAATATGAACTTACCACTGAAAGGTCTCTTATACGCAGACGACCTTGTTATCTATGCGAGAAGTCAAAATATGGAAAACATCACGAATATGCTACAAACGTTCTTACATCAACTAGAGAAATGGTCGCAAAGTTGTGGGTTTCAATTTTCTACAGAAAAAACACAATTTATATTATTCTCAAAGAAAAGCTGCCCTAATCACCCTTCACTCTCATTATATAACAATTCGTTAGTTCGGAAAAATACTGTAAAATTTTTAGGAATGACATTCGACCAACATCTAAATTGGAAAGAACATATTAAGAAACTGGCAATCGAATACCAAGGAAGACTTAATATCATTAAATCATTGTCAAAAAAAGACTGGGGAGCAGATAGACAAACTATGCTCTCTCTCTACAGAACTCTAATCAGATCTAAATTAGACTATGGCGCGATAGCATATTCATCGGCTACTGAGTCTTCTCTTAAAATTTTAGATTCAATCCACAATACTGCACTCCGCATTGTCTTGGTAGCTTTCAGAACCACACCAATAGAAAGCCTGTATTGTGAAGCAGCTGAACCATCACTGTATTACAGAAGAATGTACTTAAAGTTAACCTATGCAATTAAATCAAATGCAAATCCTAATAACCACACCTTCAAATATGATCACCTTAACCGATTTTCAACATTTTTCTCCAATAAACCACGTCTACACAAACCTTTCTACCACCGAATCAAAATGGATCTCTCATCTCTTAACACCACCTTACCTCCTTGCTATCCTGTTGGTTTTGAACCTGCTACGCCATGGAATTTGGGAGTACCAAAAATAATTACCACCTTAACTTCATTGGACAAACATACTACTAACCATAGTATAATACATCAAAATCTGCAAAACTTATTATCAAAGTATACAAACTTCTCTCAAATATATACAGATGCTTCAAAATCAACAGATGGCGTGGGCGCAGCAGTTATATCCTCGAATATGTGCCAAAAATATAAGTTGCCAATACACTGCAGTACTTTTAATGCAGAATTATATGCCATATACGGGGCACTGACATATATTATATCCTCACCAAATCAGAAATACATCATTTTGACTGATTCACTAAGCTCACTACAATCCATAGGAAAAATATACCCAGAGAATTACATTCTGGGAAAAATAAAACAAAATCTGATCGAGATACAAAATCGTAATAAGGAGGTAATCTTCATCTGGATCCCGTCACATATTGGTATAAGAGGCAATGAAGAAGCAGATAAGTGTGCGCATGAAGCCGTCAACTCAGCTGACTCTACTATAGTGCAATATGTGACAACTAGTGATGTTTCAAGTGTTATCAAATCGCGTATCCTAAGTGAGTGGCAAAACCGGTGGCAATTTTCAGTGTCCAATCTTTGGAATATTAAACCAAACATTAAACCATGGACATGTTTCCCCACCAAAAGAAGGGATCAAGTGACAATAACCCGCCTTAGGTTAGGTCATACCAGTGCCACACACAAGTTCTTAATAACAAAAGAACCTGAACCGAAATGTGATCAGTGTAACGTTAAACTCTCGGTAAAACATATAATTGTAGACTGTCCAGTTTTCTCCACAGCAAGAAGAATTTACGGTATTCCAACAAACTTAGAGAAAGCACTTGGTGCAAATTGTTCGTTCACAAATATGTTAAACTATTTAAAAGCTATTAATTTTGTAAATATATAATATTTAATATTGTAAATCTGCTCCTCGCTAATAACCTTCGGGTTGATGCGAATTTCTCAATAAAAAAAAAATGTTTATTTTTAAAATAAATATTTTTTCTGTTTTCTGTCAGCGGTAGAATGTATTTTGAGTTAAATAAATTACATACTTTCTTCTTTTTGTGTCAATTAATTTAATTCAAAATAATTTTTCTTGGATGTATAAACTGTTTATGTCAATGTTAATATTACTGAACTGAGAAATACTTAGTCATTTGAGACTCGTTGACTATATTGTTCCTTTTGCTGACAGCATCAATGATGCAGTATCGCAACTGGAGAAACTATACCTAGCCTCCTTACAAGTTGCATTAAAAATCAACCATACAAAAACACATATCATGACAAATCTTGTGTTAAGCGAAAAGATTTCAGTAAATGGCATGCCAGTTGAAGAAACCACCTCTTATAAGTACTTAGGACATGAGATACGCATAAGAAGAGATAATCAAACGTGCGAACTAAGCCGCTGCATAGGACTCAAATGGGTGGCATTTGGCAAGCTGAGCTATGTCCTTAAGTCAGAAGTGAATATGTGTCTCAAAAGAAAAGTCTTTGATCAGCGTGTGTTGCCAGTACTTACCTATGGTGCAGAAGCTTTAACAATAACCAAGAAAGTAAGAAATAAAATTTGTGTTACCCAACGAGCCATGGAACGCTTAATGTAAGGCATTTCTCGTTGGGATCGAATTACGAACATGGAGATAAGACGGAGAACAGGAGTGAAGAATGCCACAGAAAGAATGATGACTCTAAAGTGGAACTGGGCTGGACACATAGCTATAATGTTGGACAGAAGATGGACATAGCGAATAATACACTGGAGACCAAGACAAGAAGCATATCTAAGTAGAGGTCGTCCGCCAACCAGATGGTCTGATGACATAAAACTTATCGACAAAAACTGGATGCAAACAGCACAAAACAGAAATGCATGGAAAAGACTGAGGGAGACCTATATCCAGCAGTGGATAGATCCGGGTTTAATGATGAATATTACTGAATAGAGAATTGAATAACCTTTCAAATGAGCCAGCACACGACCCCTAGTCCCTATTTAAAAATAAGGGGGGTGAAAGGGAGGGGGTTGACAAATGACAGATGTATGTACCTTAAAATTGTGTTCCCCTTATATCAAAAATCGAAGCGTTTCGTCATCTCTTTAAAATCTAATAAATACCTTCAAATAACGAGGTGGACTCTTTCCTTTGGCCCTTCTTCTTCTTCTTAAGGTGCCGAGACCGCTTGTCGATCGTTGGCTCTTATGTTGCGCAGCATATTAACAATCATTGTCTTATTTACAGCCGCACGAAATAGTTCAGCGCTAGTTTTTCGAAACCATTGGCGTAGTTTTTTAGCCAAGGAGTTGTACGGCGGCCCACACTTCTTTTTCCCATTTTTTTCTTTGGACCACACTGTATGTTTAATACCAGACTTCTGCCAGTCTATGGTTTCACTTCAATATCTTCATAGCATATGCTAAAGGTGATTGCCCAGTGTTTTCTTCGGTTTTTCTTCCATCTATCTATTTGTGCTGCAGGTCTTTTACCCTATTCAAATAATGTTGTGTAAAAAGATCATAAATTTTATCAAAGATTTATCGTAATTAATAAGACACAATTCCAGTTGGTTTATTTATATCTAGGCATATCTGGGACATCACTTTAAGTGCAAACAATGTCTCACGAGTACATAGGCCATTTCGAAACCAAAATTTAGGATACTGTATCTTTATCAAGCCTTTTGTATATTCTAGTATGTATTACTTTTAGTAATGTTTGAAGGCGTCTGCGTATTACTTTTTCTTCTTATTTTTAAAAATGTTCTTGTCTTTATGCTTAGTATCTACTGTTCCATAGTAAATGTACGCAATTTATTTCATACATTTACTCATAAATGTCGGGCTTTTATGAAAGGCTCATAAACTCACCACGTACCTACGTTATTTTTAGTTGATAACAACATTTTGATCACAAAAGCAGTTTGGCATTTTAACTAATAAATGT
This sequence comes from Diabrotica virgifera virgifera, assembly GCF_917563875.1. Taxonomy (NCBI): domain Eukaryota; kingdom Metazoa; phylum Arthropoda; class Insecta; order Coleoptera; family Chrysomelidae; genus Diabrotica; species Diabrotica virgifera. The sequence continues at coordinate 191,487,172 of NC_065450.1, read as the reverse complement.
ACCACTGACGCCAAATTTTCTATGTTACATGATGTTACCAGGCACTAAACAATAATCTTTACACTGCCACTGTTTTTTGTGACTATGCAATTTCTTTTAATTGTGTAAATCACGACATTATGATAAATTTCTAGGGAATTCGAGGTATTTATTTGAATTGGTTCCAATCTTACTTTTGTGTAATAAAAGGGAACAACTGGTTGGAGCAAATGATACTAACTTTAGTATCAAAAAAGTTCTATGTGTGGTACATATGTGGTATAATATATTTAATATTAGGTTCTTTTATTTTTTCTTATCTTTATAAACGACATCACTAATTTAAAAATCAATCGAATTTTTTTTCTTTTTGCTGATAATACCGGTGTCACTTGGGGTAACTCAAATATTGCAACTTTTCATGCAGCTATAACTTCTGATCTACTTACAATAAAAACCTCCAATTTACTCTCTTTTAACGTCGATAAGGTATTACATATTACTACCCTATAAAGGAACGTTTCAACCATTGCTTCTTAAAAACAGCCAGATCACTATTGTTGATTCTGAAAAATTTCCTTAATAGGCTATTGATTATATTCAAAATAAGATAGCTAAAAGGAACTACAACGTTAACGGGATTTTATTATTTCATATTGTCAATTGACATCTATATATGAAAAAACCGTAGAGTGCTACCATTTAAAGGGGTGCGTTTTTGAGAAATGGGTGAATTAGTCCCTGGGCACAGGTTACATTAGGGTGAGTTCTATGCACTTTTGGTACAAATATACCTACATAAAAATTGTTCCTGGTTAAATTTCCTATCTAAATATCACTTTTTAAAGTCAATTATACTTTTTTTTACAAGAATATATTCAAAAGAAAAAGCACAGAGAAACCCAAAAGAAAGAAATTTTGTTTTTTGTCCCATAACTTTTGTACACGAGGATATAGGTATAGATATTGCTTTACAGTAAAAAACCCTACATATTTCCTCTTTAAAATGTTGTTTAGTAGAGGTACCTAGGATTTATAGTTTTCGAAATATGATTTTTCAAAGTTCGCCACTCACAGCAATTTTGGGCAATTTTCCTTGTTATTTCGCAAATATTGTTCTGTACCTTTTTTCTACGTAACTTTAGGTATATACAATGGCACACGTAATAGAAATAGAAATAAATTACCTTTAAAATGGTCTACTGTATAACGTTATACGACTTTTTTTTAAAGAGATTTTGGTTTTTCAAAGTTTTATACTTTTAGCGATTTTTTATAATATTATATAAAAATAAAATAATATTATTATAATATAATATATTATATATTATATTATATATTATATAATATCTAATATAGAAAAATATTTTTTACATTTTTACGATTATTTTTGAAATTTCTCATTATAACTTTTTTTTTCTTGTACATGAATATACTATATATTGCTCAATAAAGAGGGCTTACTTTCTGTTTTTTAAAATGGTGTATCATCTATATTTAAATAATGGAAACCGAGTGATTCTTTGATATTTTTTTACCTGTATTATTTAAAATTACTTCTTTTACAAAAATTACATAAACATTAGTCTTAGAAAACATAATTTTAGTTTAAATTATTTAAACGTTGACATTTAAAAAATTTTCAAAATCAAAGTCCACCTTTTAGTTAGCATTAGCTTCAATATCTTCCTCTGACACCTCAGTTATCTTAGAGTTCCCACAATTAGTATCCATGCACATACACCCTTTGCAGAATATTGAACAACTAATTCCTATCTTCCTACAACCGCAGTTTTTTGTACATCCTTTGGTACATTTACATGTTATTTTTTCAAGCAACGCTTATGGTGCAGGAGCTTGGACAGTAAATATTGGAATTAATCCATACTTTGAAGTTTGCCCGGCCGAGTTAAGTGGATCCAAAGTATTACCTATAAAAAATAAGATTCAATCATAACACACAATCACATAAAAAAGTTATAATGAGAAATTTAAAAAATAATCCTAAAATCAAAAATCGTTGCAAGTACTTATTACATTTTGAAAAAGCATATCTTATTCAAAAATAATCCTAGAATTTTTTATAATACACCATTTTAAAGTAAATAAAATAAGCTTTCTTTGTTATTATATTATAATATATGCCTAAATGTAGAAAAAAAAGTTATAATGGGAAATTTAAAAAATAATCTTAAAAAATATAAAAACTCGTTAAAAGTATAAAATGTTGAAAAATATAACCTCTTTAAAAAAAGTCGTACAACATTATACAGTAGAACATTTTAAAAGCAATTGATTTCTATTCCTCTTACATGTACCATTGCATATGCCTAAAGTTGCGTAGAAAAAAGTTACAGAACAATATTTGCGAAATAACAAGGAAAATTTCCCAAAATTGCTGTGAGTGACGAATTTTGAAAAATCATATTTCGAAAACTGTAAGTCCTAATGACCTCTGCTAAACACTATTTTAAAGAGAAAATGTGTAAGTTTTTTTTTTCTGTGAAGCAATGTCTATACCTATATCCCCGTGGACAAAAGTTATGGGACAAAAAACAAAATTTTTTTCTTTTGGGTTTCTTTGTGCTTTTTCTTTTGAATATATTTTTGTAAAAAAAGTACTTTTGACTTTAAAAAGTTATATTTAGATAGGAAATTTAATCAGGAACAATTTTTATGTAAATGTGCTTGTACCAAAAGTGCATAGAACTCACCCTAACGTAACCTGTGCCCAGGGACTAATTCACCCATTTCTCAAAAACGCACCCCTTTAAATGGTAGCACTCCGTGGTTTTTTCATATATAGAGATTCATTGACCATATGAAGTAATAAAACACCGTTAACGTTGTAGTTCCTTTCCATAGTACATAATCAATGGCCTATAAATATGGCCCCATTATATCGATTTGTTAAGTAAGAAGTTTTTTTTTCTGTGAAGCAATGTCTATACCTATATCCCCGTGGACAAAAGTTATGGGACAAAAAACAAAATTTTTTTCTTTTGGGTTTCTTTGTGCTTTTTCTTTTTAGCATTAGCTTGCTTTCTTCTTCTTAAGGTGCCTATTTTCTGGAGATGTTGGCGACCACATTGCGACCCATCTTATTCTATTTAAGGCAGCTCGAAATAGATCAGTTGACGTTAGACCAGTCCACTTCCTAAGATTGGTCAGCCAAGATATACGTCTACGACCAGGGCTTCTCTTTCCCCTTAATCTTGCCTTATATAGAATATAGAATCAACTGTAGTGGTAGGTATTTATCATTACGCATAATGTGGCCGAAGTAAGCCAATTTTCTGTTCTTTCCGGTGTTAATTTCTTCTTTGTCTTTTCTTGGCCTGTGGAGAATAGTTATATTAGTTGTGTGGTATATATATAAGACCCTCAACGTACGTCGGTAGCACCACATTTCAAACGCCTCTAACCGTTTTATGTCATCTTTTCTAAGACTCCAGCGTTTAACTCCGTAGACGAGGACACCAAAGACGTAATATTTAAGAATCCTTATGCGTATATTGATACTTAAAGACAAGTTGCAGAGAATATCCCTAAGACTGTTAAAAGACCTTCTGGCTTTTTCAATAAGAGTTTTTATTTCGTAGCTATGATCCCAAGTATCCTTAGTGTTGCAGCCCAGATAGCATATTTTCTGTACTATTTCTAGAGGTGTATTCTTTTCAGTAATTTGGGCGTTTATGTTGGTGTTCTTACTAACTATCATTAATTTTGTCTTCCTAAAATTTAGTTTTAGGTTTATCTTGATTTACAGTAAGATCTGTTTCGAAGGAAATCAATTTAGCATCTTCCAAAATAGCATATTTCTTTGTTCGAGTCTCATCTTTGATATGTTCTTCATTTTTGGGATTCTAGTAGTGGGTTACTAGTTTGGGCTCAATATTATATTTAAGAACAACACATTGTAAATGCTGCTTCAAAGATCAGGGAATTTTGATATTTACATCTTTATAATATATTTTAGAAACAGTTTGCTTAATTCGTAAACACATGCGTGTCTATCCAGCAAATATGCAAGATCTTTCCTAAAGTTCCGAAAATGACAAAAGCCTTTCTATCTGAAATACAATATTATTCAGTAGAAGAGTTTCTTAATTAATAGCTAAGAAATTCCAGTGCCCTTATAATTCTTCAAAGCAAAATTCCGATAAAAAAATAAAGTCGAAAAAGCTTCTTTTCTCGACTCAAGAGGTTTTCTGGCCTCTGGAATGCTACACATCTTTATGAAGGATTTATAATAGAGTGAACTCTCCCTTGAGCGGAGAGTAGTCGTTCCGCATGAAGTGCCGTTGAAGAAAAAAAAAATATGGTAACTTATTATTTTTTTAAATAAGTGCATGTACATAATATGTATGTATTACTTATACATATAAATAGAAATATTAGTTTAACATTACATAGCACACGTTGTGGATGAGATGCAGCATCTCTCTAGGAACAAAAGAACTTTTCGATTCTCTCTCTGCATTTCTCTATCAAATTTATTAAGCCAGCCTGTCATGATTTTCCTTGTCATTTGTTATCCACGTTTTCATATTGCTGTACCATTCGATAGGTAATTGTTTTGCGTGTGAAACTTGAACCCACGTGGACTTTTACTGTTCCCCGTTACCAGTGGCCTTTCTTTGTCCCCCATCATATTGGTGCAAAATATAATTTTGATTCTATCTTTAGAAGCCTTACCTCCAGGGCACCTTTCTCCTTTTAGGGTATAAGTTTTCTTGGGTAATGCTGTAAACTCTAAAAAAAATATCCCCTCTCATCTGCGTTAAAAATGTCTCGCGGAAAGTATACTTTCTCATTAAAGTAAGCAGTTTTTCCTTCCAGTTAGAAACCACTAATAAATCTACAGGAGCTATTTCGTCACACACAGATTTGAAGGAAATATATGGTGTCGCTTACAAAATTTCTCGAGCCATCCACCAGAAGCTTGTACATCAACGCTTAGTTCCCCTTCAACTTCTAATGCATTATCTTGAATAATTTTACTAGAGACAGGAATATTTTAAGACCGCACTTTATAAAATTAATCGAAAACAACTATTTCTAAGCCTACTAATGCAGCACCCTAATCAACTTTTTCTTTCAAACATAAAACTCCCTTTTGGTAGTTTTGGCGTACCCCATATTATTCACGTTGCAAAAACGCTCATAAAAATAATTGAATAATCTTAATCAGATATTTCGGTTAAAATTCTTAAATACTTGTTCCAGTCAAAACAATAATTTAATTAGTTCCTGTTGCATTTCTTTCATCGACGGACACACACATTAAATTCTTATTACGTGAACAGTATCAAATATCACGTTGTAGACATCTGTGTTGAATTTAAAATGTATTATACACATTTATATTGCAAAATATTTGAAAAAAAATGTTAATTTTCTTCATTTACTGTCCGCATTTACCCTCATTTAATGTCCGCGTCCGTTGTTGAGAGTTTCCGTCTAACGGAGTTAAAGGGTAGAGGTTCATATATCGCCGAATAATTTTTGTTTTAAAAAACGTCCGTATAGAGAAGGTGTTTGGCGAAGAGAGGTGTCCGTTAAGAGAGAGTTTACTGTATATGCCAGGGGTGGCCAAGCTCCTTGATAGCCAGAGCCACTTTTCACAAGTTAAAATTTTTCGCGAGCCGCAATTAAAAACGTATTTAAAAAGTATGTAAAGAAGGTATGTAGGTAGAATTGGTACAAAACCGCATGAACCTTGAAAATAAGCATAACCTAAAAAAAATAAATCCTAAAAAATTCGACTATTTTAATTTCATACTGAATTGCGCAACAGGATCCGATCTGCACTCTGATGTCTTCAGTAATGTTCAATTCCAGCATTTTGTTCATAGATTGACATCACCAAATGAGTGAGTCAGGTTCATGAGATTTTGTAAATAGTCTACAATGTTTTTTAACAGAACTTTTATTTATTGAAAACAGAAATAAAATTACGAAATATTAAAACTTAATTACATTTGTTTTCCTTATTCTTCTTCTCGTTGTCCTTATGCCCAATAAGAGAGTCTAACTTTGCTATCACCTATCCATCATTTACTTATTTCTTCCACGCCTTCCGGTCTTTTTCCCATTTCCTTCACCTGTTGCTCTGTTTTCCGTCTTTTGGTTCCGATTTCCTGGATTTGTTCCATCCGTCCCTTTCTAGGTCTGCTCCTTCTTCTATTCCCCTGTCACTTCGCATCTGTCACCTCCTTTACTAGTCTGTTCTCGTTCATTCTAGTTGTATGTCCAAACCAATTCAGGTTTCTTTTTTCAATTTTTTTCTCTCTTGGTCGCTGTCTTAGCATGTTTCTAATGTTTTCGTTCCTTTCCCTGTCCAACATTTGTTTTCCTTCTTTTGGTAATTCTTTAAAATTTTGTGAATAATTTGTGGTAGCACTTCTAAGTAATTCTTTCAGATGCTGGTTAGTTAATACTGATTTGTGTTAGGATTTCACGAATTTTAAAATGGAATTAAATTAAATTGTTTCTAATATGGCAATAATTCGACATCATCCTTTTTTAATTTAGAGTATGTAGGTATATACATCGATTTTGGTACAAATTTACAAAATTCGGTAATCGGTGTCGACTTACAGTTTTATTTTCGAGCTTGATCTTCTTGCGTCTCTGTTAATTTTAATTCTCCAGATGTTGTTTGGGTCATATTATGGTAATAAAAAATTCACCTTATGGACCATGTTTATTTCAATGAGGCGTGGACCATGTTTATTTCATGAATTCAGAAAAAAATGAAGAGACGATTTAAAATATTTTAAGTCTTGAAATAAATTTTGGACTTCTCAATATTCCTTCTGGCTTTTTTATTTACTCGTTAAGTTTTTATAGTTTAATATTGTAACAATTTATTTTAAGTCGAGTAAAATGACTACAAATCGCTCTGGAGTGGGCTGATTACTGACTTTTTTGTCGCGCCACTCTTAATATTCTTTCGCGCAGTTTTCGATTTGTCATATCACTTTTAGCTTGGATGGAAATGGAATTTGTTAGAAAGTTGCATTTGGTCTTTCATATTTGTTGTCAGTAATTTAAAAAACATTCTAAAACACACATGGAACGATAATAAGTTTTTTAAATAATAACACAAAATTGAAAAGGATCTCGGGTACATTTATCGAGAGCCACAAATAATTCTTCAAAGAGCCGCATGTGGCTCTCGAGCCACAGTTTGGCCACCCCTGGTATATGCTTTATCGAAAACGCAAGTCGCGGAGCTAATCGCTGCTGGGAAAATTTATGAGAATCTTATCCCGCTCTAGCCCTTCGTATTTTTGTAATATTGTTACATACTAATAATAATATAATGTTGTTCTGAAGCTATTTATAATAATAATATACAGCTGATGTTATAGGTAATTAGAATTGCATTACTATAAAAAATTTTTAGGAACATTTTCCAATAGTCACTTACTTCTTTCCCGATACAATGGGCGAAACTCTTTTAAAACATTACACACAGATATGGGGTTCTGGAGAATATCGTAGATTTGATCACGGCAGAGAAGGAAATTTAAAAAAGTACGGAACTCCCAAACCCCCTTACTATGATTTATCTAAAATAAATATACCAGTTGCGCAGTTTTTAGGAGAAGGGGATTTTATAACAACAGTAGAAGTAAGTAACAGTTAAATAATTTGTTTTAAGAAAGCTTTTTAAACATTTTATACAGTGTGCGCCAAACCTCTGAATGCATTTTCAATTGTGTCAATGTATATTGACGTTTTGTCTTAACCCTTATCGGGGCAAAACATTTTACTTACGTAACTGGGCAACACGGGTCCGTTGGGCCCACCACTGTTCTTGAATGTATTACTATTCATATTTACCCATATATTTCTAATATTCTTTTTTGATCTTTTATTTAAATTTAAATTGTCTAGATTAAATAAAAGGTGCTACTATAGTATGCGGTCTACCTCGAGGGTGCGATCTATCTGAAGGATTTGCACAAAATAATGAAATGCAAAAAAACTTTTGTATAAAAAATATTTATTCATAAATAATAAACATTTGGAGCCAAATAAAGACTTAATTAATAAATAAATAAAAACTTTTGTAAATCTACCAGGCCATTTTATTTTAAAAGAGGGGTTGATGTTTACGCATACCCTGGAAAAAGATTACGGTGTTGTTGCCTTTCATTATTGTGTGAAAACCCTTCTGAGAAAAGATTATGGTAATTAGCAGCTCATGTATAAAGTACTGACAAAAACAATCTTTACAAAATGAATACAACGCATCATAAGTCAGAAGAATATTATTATTTTACTTTTACAAATTAATACTTTGTCATATCAATTTACTATTTTAATTGGGATTAAGCCACAAGATTAGCTTATTCCCAACTAGCATAGCAAATTGATATGACAAATTAAATTACTATTAAGTAATAGGTTAAAGAAAAAACCATAAAAATAAAAAAACCATAGATTAGTTTTTGGGGACATTTTATTCGCACTATCAACTTTCACTGTAATTCAATATAATTTTAGGACCTTAGTTGTTGACACTAACGTCGACTTCAAAATATGTATAGGTACCTACCTAACAATATTATTGCATTCCAACAATGATTATCCGTTTTTAGAATTCATTTAGAATAGATATAACACCTATTGTAAGAATCTGTTTGACGTTCACCTCAAAGAGATGTTTACATTTTTTGTTACACGTTTGGATTTTATTATTGGATTTCCGGAATCATAAAAGTCGTTTAGATAATCCACAAAAACATTACCTGACTGCCAGATTAACTTCTGTAACAAAGATTTAGACTTTAGGTATAAATACAAATAGGGTCCGACGGGCCCGTGTTGCCCCTTTACGTGACAAAATTCTTTCGACGCAATAATTTCAAAAATGATAATGGATATTTTGAATAGCTCATGACTATGTTGAAGGAAACATACTTCTAAACAAATTCAGTGATGCTTAAAATTCAGTAAATTGCCCGGATAAGGGTTAAGATATTCATTAACCTCTTGAGACATTATGTGAGCGATGAAGTCTCTTTGGAGAGCTGGTACAGGTAGAAAAATTTATCCGAATGGAAAATCTGATACATCTATTCTGTTGCTCATTGGTAACTCGGTGTCTACCAGATAAGGCTCTATTCCATGTCTAATTTGTCTCCAGAAAACCATTTCATATTCGAGAGACATCACTCTAAAAACACCTACTCTTTTCGTCACGAACCACTGTAAAAGGCCTTCTACAACTAAAGCGATAATTCTTTTACGTTTCAACTCAGAAATTAAATAATTGTGATTTATTACATATCACGTTTTCACAAATTTTATCCAGAATAAATTTTTAACAAATGTTTACACCTTGAGAAAACTAGATCAATTAAAGTATCCTTTTACTTCCACTATTTACTTCTACTGATCAATTTTAAAATAGATATTAATATACTAGTGGAGGTAGGAAACATTGTAAGAATAATTAAATCAAAAAATTTGGTGCTAGGTACCTATATTCAGAAAAGCAAAAACGCAGCTCAAAAAATATTAATGGGATGAACACCAGAAAGGAATCCCAATTCTTACTGGCCAATCTTAGAAAGTGGACTCTAAGGGCTTGTTTATATGTGGGTGGTTTGCCAACGTCGACTGCGCGGTTTACCTGTTTTACTTGATCTCACCCTAATGCCGCCTTTGAAGTTTCACCGTAATACCAAGCAAAATAGGGAAAACAGATAAACCGCGCAGTCGACGTTGGCAAACCGCCCTTATGTGGACAAGCCTTTGAAAAGATAGGTGCTTTTAGGAGATGAAGATTGAATTCGAAAGGTCTGGTATGCCTTACGCTGAAACCTATGTGACCATAGTTTATTTCATAAACTGATTTATTTTACTTTTTTCTTCAGCAATAACGTACATTTTTTCCGTACTTTCTTTCACTTCAGTCAAGAATACATCAAGATTCTATAATAACATATGCGTCAGAGATATGACATTAAATGAAAAAGAAAAGGTGCAAATACAGAAACGAAAAATGTTAAGGAATTATTAACCTTCAGTGACTAACATTGAGTCTGTGAGACAGACCACTTAGAGTTTTTACGATTATATTATCCAAATTGTTCCTTATGTCTCTTCGCCGCCATCAGTAGCTGCCTGATTCAGGTGCCTTTGTTTAGTGTTGAAGTTTGAGTCTTTAGTGTCAAGTGATTATGCAAGTATCGGCAATTTTATATAAAAATTTTTCTCAGAGACCGATGTTGGACGTGACATATTCGATGAAAAAAATATTTATATTAACGAAACAGCATGCGAACAAGTGTTGATAATTTAGTAACCCAATTGCTAGAAGTAAAAGGTGAAGCTAGGTACAAAATAACGGCAGTGGAAAAATTGAGCTTGTTTTTCACAAATGAGATGTTGTATAATTGTTTTTATTTTCTTTGGTATTTTACTAATGTATAAGAGGATTAATAAATTAAAAATAGGTATCAATCTTGTTTAATTACACTCCTTCAAGGAGTAAACAAAAACCTACACTTGAAAGTGTGTCAATGGAAACTTTTTTAAGTGAAAACTGCTTTAGGGACGTTGTGCGATTTTTGGATAGGGGAAAAAGCATTGAATTCGCGACCGTCATCGCACCGTCATCGCGACCGTCATCGCGACCGTCATTGCGACCGTCATCGCTTGTGCTATATATTACATATTTGTATGTACATATATTTTATAAATTGCATAGAAGTATTTAAAATTAAAATAAGTGTAAAACCTATTTTAGGATGGGGAAGAAGGATTTATTTCGCGACCGTCATCGCGCCCGTCATCTCTTCGACGAAATAAATTTTGTACGTATCTATATTATGTGTATCTATACATAAATTGTATAGAAGTATTTATATTTAAAATAAATGTAAAACCTATTTTTAGATGGGGAAACAGGATTTATTTCGCGACCGTCATCGCGACCCTCATCTCTTCGGCGAAAGAAATTTTGTACGTACATATATGTATTGAAGTGAAAACTTCTTTAGGAACGTTGTGCACTTTTTGGATGGGAAAAAGTATTAAATTGGCGACCGTCATCGCTTCGACGAAATACATTTTTGAAGTGAAATTTTCTTTAGGGACGTTGTGCACTTTTAATATGGGAAAAAAATATTGAATTAGCGACCGTCATCGGGACCGTCATCGCTTCGGCGAAATAAACTTTTAAAGTGAAAACTTCTTTTGGGGACGTTGTGCACTTTTAGATGGGGAAAAAGTATTGAATTGGCGTCTGTCATCGCGACCGTCATCGCTTCGGCGAAATAAATTTTTGAAGTGAAAACTTCTTTAGGGACGTTGTGCACTTTTTGGATGGGGAAAAATTATTAAATTAGCGACCGTCATCACTTCGACGAAATAAATTTTTGAAGTGAAAACTTCACTAGGGACGTTGTGCATTTTTTGGATGGGAAATAGCAATAAATTAGCGACCATCAACGCTTCGACGAAATAAACATTTGAAGTGAAAATTTCTTTAGGGACGTTGTGCTCTCTTTGGATGGAAAAAAGTATTAAATTAGCGACCGTCATCGCTTCAATGACATAAATTTTTGAAGTAAAAACTTCTTGAGGGACGTTGTGCACTTTTTGGATGGGGAAAAATATTAAATTAGCGACCGTCATCGCTTCGACGAAATAAATTTTTGAAAAGAAAACTTCTTTAGGGACGTTGTGCACTTTTTGGCTGGGAAAAAGTAATAAATTAGCGACCGTCATCGCTTTGACGAAATAATTATTTGAAGTAAAACTTCTTTAGGGACGTTGTGCACTTTTTCGATAGAAAAAAGTATTAAATTAGCGACCGTCATCGCTTCGATGAAATAAATTTTTGAAGTGAAAATTCCTTGAGGGACGTTGTGCACTTTTTGGATGGGAAAAATTATTAAATTAGCGACCGTCATCGCTTCGACGAAATAAATTCTTGAAGTGAAAATTTCTTTAGGGACGTTGTGCTCCCTTTGGATGGAAAAAAGTAATAAATTAGCGACCGTCATCGCTTCAATGACATACATTTTTGAAGTAAAAACTTCTTGAGGGAGGTTGTGCACTTTTTGGATGGGGAAAAAGTATTAAATTAGCGACCGTCATCGCTTCGACGAAATAAATTTTTGAAGAGAAAACTTCTTTAGGGACGTTGTGCACTTTTTGGCTGGGAAAAAGTAATAAATTAGCGACCGTCATTGCTTCGACGAAATAATTATTTGAAGTAAAACTTCTTTAGGGACGTTGTGCACTTTTTCGATAGAAAAAAGTATTAAATTAGCGACCGTCATCGCCTCGATGAAATAAATTTTTGAAGTGAAAATTCCTTAAGAGACGTTGTGCACTTTTTGGATGGGAAATAATTATTAAATTAGCGACCGTCATCGCTTCGACGAAATAAATTCTTGAAGTGGAAATTTCTTTAGGGCCGGTGTGCACTTTTTGGATGGGGGAAAAGTATTGAATTAGGGACCGTCATCGCGACCGTCATCTCTTTGACGAAATAATTTTTTGAAGTGAAAACTTCTTTAGGGACGTTGTGCACTTTTTGGATGGGAAAAAGTATTAAATTAGCAACTGTCATCGCTTCGAAAAAATAAATTTTTGAAGTGAAAATTTCTTGAGGGACGTTGTGCTCTTTTTGGATGGGGGAAAAGTATTGAAATAGGGACCGCCATCGCGACCGTCATCGCTTCGATGAAATAAATGTTTGAAGTGAAAACTTCTTTAGGGACGTTGTGCACTTTTTGGATGGGAGAAACTATTAAATTAGCGACCGTCATCGCGACCATCATCGCTTCGACGAAATAAATATTTGAAGTGAGAACATCTTGAGGGACGTTGTGCACTTTATGGATGGGGAAAAATTATTAAATTAACGACCGTCATCGCTTCGACGAAATAAATTTTTGAATTGAAAATTTCTTTAGGGACGTTGTGCACTTCTTGGTTAAGGAAAAGTATTGAATTTGCGACCGTCATCACTTCGCTGAAATAAATTTTGTACGTATATAAATTATGTGTGTATACATAAATATCATTGGGTATACGCATCGCGTATATGATATAGGTATAGCACTTCTTTTTGGATGGGGAAAAAGCATTGAGCTCGTAATTTATATACTATAAGAAGTTTTCATTTCTGTCGGCACTCCCACGAGTGTCTTAAATTTTTTTCTTATGTCGGTCTCTGAGACGGATGTTAGCTTTAATGTTTAGAACTATGTTAGTTGCGGAAGGTTAAGAACGGTGTGTGGATCAGAAAGGCAAATAAAACCTTAAAGAGTTATATGAGGAGCCCAGCATACTAGCAGTAATAACAACGCATTAACTAAGGCGGTTATGGTACATTCAGCATAAGAACAAGACCTCAGAGAGGAGGTAGATCCAGAATTAGATAGAAATCTGAAGTATAGAGAGACATCGTCAATGCAGGAAAACATCAATGACTAAGAAAAACTGCAGGAGAATCGTCCTTCAAGCCATAGGCCGACTAGGCTCGATTCGTTAATTCTTGTTATTGTAATAATGATATTGATTTAAAATTTTACTGTTTATTATCAAGAGCGTAGGCTCAAAATTTCGGGCCAATGCTTTTTAAATGCATTCATTTTTTTCTACTCCTGCGAAAACTAATAAGTGTTTTTGAAAAATTTAAACGCAGGATGAAATATTACATTATTAGCGAGGACCAAAAGTTCCTGAAAACTTCTATAGGGTTTATGTTAATAAGTTACAGGGTTAAAAAGAAAAGAGAAAATTTAGTGTGATTTTTAATTTTAAATATCTTATTCAAAAGAAACTTTTTATTTATTCTAAGGGACTTTCAGCGATCTCTCATTCTTTCATAATCTTTCATTCTACGTTTAAAATTTTCGAAACTATTTATTAGCTTTCTCGGGGTTCGAAAAAGATGAATGCATTTGAAAATCATTGGTCCGAAATTTTGCGCCTACGCTCTTAATACTGTCAAATAATTTTGACAATTTATTATGTATTTTACAGTCTTCTGTAGGTGGTTTCCTTTTGAAGTAGTTCTTCTTTCACATACTGATGTTCACAATAATTTCTGATTTGTTTTAGAATGGCAAGCTGGTAGATAGTCTTTTAAATCCAAATGTCAGGTGTGGAGTAAAAATATTGAAATACAAGAAGTGGACTCACGATGATTTTATTAATCACCGAGACCAAATGACGTATCTAGTCCCGCCAGTTCTTCAGAAACTTGATAATATGGAAAATTCAAGATGTTAAAATAATTATTTCTTAAAATGTTTATGTAAATAGATATTATTAAAAACGTATTGTTATAAATTATTTCTTATACTTTATCAAAAGATGCTCATCTTGAGTATATATGAAATTTTAAAATAGACGCTAGATACACTAAGCATCAAGATTAACGTACCACCTTAAAAACGGGACATTTATTTCCTAAATGGGACATTAATGTTGTTCTGAAGCTATTTTCTTGTGGCTTTTTTATAATCAAGTATATTCAAATGGGAAATAAGCCACAATTTTACCTAAAAATGATTTTATTAACGTTTCGACGCCCAAGTTGGGTGTCGTTGTCAAAATAAAAAATAATACTAAATAAACAAAAATGTTGTTGCTTAGTAAAAAATTCTTCTAATAATTTATTTAATCTGACTCATTTATATCGGCAATTCAGATACGTATTATACATTTTAAAGTAGACGACTTTAAAATGATATTGCCAATATTGATGGGTTGCGTTCCTGGGACGACTTTACTAAAAGATAGTTCATTCGATTACATGAAATCAATCCCAACTCAAGAATATCTGCCACAAAAAATCATAGCATGTGATCTGTCTTTAAAAAGACAACCAAATGCAACGGTGGCACTGAAATTCTCGCGTTAGAGATTCCATAGTAAATCACAAGGGAAAACCAGGAAAAACCTCGTGATACTATCCCGACATCGTAAGTTTTGGGTTTACATTTAGTTTACTCTCAAAACTAACACCAAATTCTGACTTGATATTTTAAATTTTAAATAATACTAAAATACTAAATATTTACTAACTCGATATGTTACTGATTTACTAATTGTGGTATTTTCTTTCTATTGACTTCCTCCTTTAATATGGGTAACCACATCCTACTGCATTCTACCGAGGAATTTGCGACACAATTGGTTTCATTTAGCATAATTAGAGCCGCTTCTTTGATTTTTCTCTTTTTACTATCTGCTTCTTTTAGGACTATACTTGAATCTCTCCACTGAACTCTATGTTCATTATCCCATGCGTGTTGACATATTTGAGATCTATCAAATTCTCTATTTTTTATATAAGACTGATGTTCATTTACTCTAACGTCTAATGGTCTTGACGTTTCACCTATGTAAAACTGTTCGCATTCACAAGGTATTTTATAAATAAAATTCTTTGTTCTTTCTTGTTCACTGTTAGGTTTAGTTTTAGATAGAATAGATCTCAATGTGTTTGTTGTTTTGAATGTTGGTGATATGTTGAATTTATTTCCTATTGTTTTAAGTTTCTCGGATAGTCCTTTTATATATGGTATTGATATTTTCCTCGTATTATTTCTTGTGAATGTTGTAGGATCCCGTTCTAAGTTGTTCTGTTCCATTCGATCCAATCTTGACAAATCCTTATTTATAAACGATATGGGATAATCATTTTTTAATAAAACAGATGTTAACAATTGTTTTTCTTCTAAAAATGAATTTTCGTTAGAACAAGTAATTTTGGCTCTATCATATAAGGATTTAATGATTCCCTTTTTAACGTTGATGTTATGATTTGATTTGTAATTGAGATATCTGTTGGTGTGTGTTGGTTTTCTATACACTTGAGTCTCATATCCAGTATCCTTCTTTGAGACCAAAACATCGAGGAAAGGTAGGGTGTTATTGTAATCCTTTTCCATTGTAAACTTTATTGTCTCTTCTTGACCGTGTATAATATTCAGGAACGTATCCAACAATTCCGATCTATGAGGCCATATGGAAAACACATCATCTACATATCTCCACCATACTGTGGGTTTTAAATTTTGTTTAGAAATGATAGTAGTTTCGAAATCCTCCATAAATATATTAGCCAATAATGGAGATAAAGAAGAGCCCATTGCGAGACCAAAATTTTGTTTATAGAATTCATTATTTAGTTGAATATAGGTATTATTAGTACATAATGTCAATAACTCCATTATAGATGATACATTTAGTCTTGTCCTAGTTGTTAATGTATTATCATTTTCTAATTTCGTTTTGATTATGTTTAAAGTTTTATCTAATGGCACATTTGTAAATAAACTGTTTATGTCAAAACTTACTAAAATATTATTTGGATTAAATTCAATATTTGATAATTTGTTTAAAAAATGTTGTGTATTTTTTAAATTTTGTTGTTGTCTTTTTAAAGACAGATCACATGCTATGATATTTTGTGGCAGATATTCTTGAGTTGGGATTGATTTCATGTAATCCAATGAACTATCTTTTAGTAAAGTCGTCCCAGGAACGCAACTCATCAATATTGGCAATATCATTTTAAAGTAGTCTACTTTAAAATGTATAATACGTGTCTGAATTGCCGATATAAATGAGTCAGATTAAATAAATTATTAGAAGAATTTTTTACTAAGCAACAACATTTTTGTTTATTTAGTATTATTTTGTATTTTGACAACGACACCCGACTTGGGCGTCGAAACGTTAATAAAATCATTTTCAGGTAAAATTTTGGCTTATTTCCCATTTGAATATACTTAAATGGGACATGTATGACGTGGGGACATGTATTTGATGTATTTGTATAAAAATGGGACATATATTTCTTAAACCTGTTGTCCGACTTTAGCTATTTTTTTTAGTCTATTATAGTTATATTCTTCAAGAATATCGATGTAATAATATTATTGCTAAACAGGTAAATGTCATTGTATACCGGGTGTAACAATGATAGTGTGTTTTTTCCTCAAAGTTTGGAACACCCTGTGAAATATTCTAGCGTATATAAAATATTGAAATTAATACTTAACTATAGCCTTAGGCTTTTTTAACATTTTGCTTTTTGACTCATTCGCATATGTGGGATGATAAAAAAGTTATTAACACCTTGCCATGTTATTCATCAATAGAGGGTGTTTATAAATGAGTGCGGCAACTTTTGGGACAATTCTGCATGAAAAAATAATGACCGTTTGCTTTATAAACATATGTCCACAATTGCTTCGTTTCTGAGATATGGATGTTGAACTTTTTCTTAGAAACGGAAGATTTATTTATTGCTTTAAAAATGGTTGAGATATGCAAATGAAATTTGGTAGATTTTAAGAGGTAGTTATTGCGCATTTTTTTACATACAATTAAGAATTTTATATTTACCATTGGCGTGCACACGGGATATATCTTAAAATTTTATACCCGAATGCTCGCTAATTGTGAATATAAAATTCTTACTTGTATGTCAAAAATGCGCAATAACTACCTCTTAAAATCTACCAAATTCCATTTGCTTATCTCAACCAGTTTTAGAGCAATAAAAAAATCGTCAGTTTGAAACAAAAAATTCAACATCCCGTATATCGGAAACAAAGCATTTACAGACATATGTTTATGAAGCAAACGGTCATTACTTTTTTTATGCAAAATTACTCCTTAATGTTTGTCGCACTTATTTAGAAACACCCAGTATTGATGAATAACATTGCTAGTTGTTGAAAAAGTACCTAACTTTTTATTATCCAACATAAGCGAATGAATTAAAAAGCAAAATGTTAAGAAAGCCTAAGGCTACAGTTGAGTTTTAATTTCAATATTTTAGATATGTTATAGCTATAATATACTAAAAAATCACTCAAATCGGACAAGAGGTTTAGGAAATACGAGACATCGAAAATGTCTTATTTTAAGGTGGTGTGTTAATTTTGATGCTTAGTATACTAACAATGTCAACTTTACAGATATTAATTTTTAAATCTGATCTCTTCTTTTTGTAGTGCTTATTCAGTTCTGATGTTGGCGACCATCATAGAAATTTATACTTTGCACATTGCTGCTCTGAGTGGTTGTTGTGCTGAACCGCGCATTCTTCTCCTCCCCTCCTCCTTAGAATTTACCACACATTGCCAGTGACAGTAGCGCACAGTGAAAGATCATTTTCTAAATTGAAAATAATTAAAAATTGTCTTAGGCCAACATTTTCTCAAAATCGATTGAAAAATTTATCACTAGTAAGTATTGAACATTTGTATGTATTCCATTTTGACTGCGCGTCAACCAAAGGGCGCCAGGGCATCGACTGCACACGGGCGCTACATGGGCTAGAACCGCCTCTGCTCTATCTTCTACGTACTTGCGCTTACATTTTCCACTGTTTTTCCTCAATACTAGATAAATCGGCTTGTTCATCATCCTTCTATCTTTTTCTGGGACTATCACCTGATTTTCTACCATCTGGTCTTTAAAAAGATACTGTCTTTAACACTCTGTTTTCCTCTGAGCACATGACCTGTCCATCTTATCCGGTTATGTTTTATATTTATGTCTGACGATGTTTTCAGTACCACACAGAGTTACCAATTCACCATTCCGGCGTGTTCTCCACTCTCCTGTCAATTCAATCATTTTGAGGACCAAATATCATTCTGAGAACCTTCCTTTCTGTTTGATCTTCCCTGTCGGAAACCCACCTGATACACTCCAATAATATTTTATGCTAGTGGTTGGAGCCAAACAGATCTTGAGAAAATCATGGGAACACGATATTGATTTTCACAACGTGGTTGTAGGCTTCAAACAGGCATACGACTCAGTCAAAAGGAACAAACTATACTGTATATTGGCTAAATTGGCAATACCACACAAGATAATAAGACTCATTAAAGCCACAATGAATGAAAGTCAGGCATGTGTACAAATACAAAACCACCGGACAGACTTTTTCAAAATTTCGCAGGGACTAAAGCAGGGAGATGGGCTGGCCAACCTGGCACTGGAGTATGCGATTAGGCAAATGCAAACTGGACGAGCAAACCTACTGTCCAACCGAACGGTTCAACTGGCCGCTTATGCCGATGATGTTAATATTATGAGTAGAACATCAACAGGAGCACAGGAAACATACACAGAGTTAAAAACACAAACAAAAATTCTAGGTCTGGAAATTAACACAGGAAAAAAATAATGACTCAGACGAGAAGAAATATAGTCTTACAAAACATTATACATGAAGATAACATTGAAACGGTTGGAAAGTTTACATACCTGGAAGTAGAAATATATGCCGACGGATCAGAAGATGGAGAAATACGGAAGAGAATAACGCAGGCAAACAGAGGTTATTTTTACCGCTCCCATATATTTCGGTCTAAAAGTGTCCACCGAAATTCAAAGATAAGTATCTATAAAACTTTAATTCGACAAATAACATGCTATGGCAGTGAAGCCTGGGTCCTGAAAGAAACATCCAAAAACAAACTCAACATATTCGAAAGGAAAGTACTGAGGAGAATACTAGGACCTGTGAATGAAAACGGAATCTTCAGAAGTCGATACAACAACGAACTTTATCAACGTTATAAGGAAGCACCCCTGTGTCATCAGACTTCATTAGAATACAAAGATTGCAATGGGCCGGACATGCGATAAGAATGGGAGAGGATAGGTTACCAAAAAGAGCACTGAATTCTAGAATGCATGGAAAGAGACCGGTTGGAAAGCCAAGAAAGCGCTGGGAGGACACGGTAAACAGCGACGCACAAGCCCTTTTAGGAGTCCGTGTATGGAGAAGAGCAGCCACAGACAAGCAAAGGTGGAGGGAAAAAATAAAGGAGGCCAAGGCTCAATTTGGGCTGTAGTGCCGTAGAAGAAGGAGACGAAGAAACTTCCCTTCATATAGCAGCAGCTTGTTTATTAATTCCTGCGTGTCGTATAAATTTGTTTATATCGTGTGTAAGAAGTCTTCAGTCTGCAGTGTTGATTGAGATCGGACACGTGCAAATGAAGGTCTTAACACTTTTAGTGCTGTTATAATACTAGTAACTTTCCTGCCGGCCTAATGCATATTTTTGAACTATTGTGGTATTCTTCTAAACATTTTACAATACACAAACCTGGCTGATCAGCACATTGAATAGAATGGGAAGCAGAGTCTTTCCTTATTTTTTTGCTTCAACAAATTTTGCATCGTTTTCGCATAATTCTTCAATCTGCATTCCTTATTAATTTTCTCTAGCAGGTGCTGTGTAGTTTTTTTTAAATATTAGGTTTAGTAGTGTCTACACCTTTCAGAAAGAAGTTTTTCGATAACTAACATAAGATACTCGTAATAGGTCAGTCGTTTTTGGGAATGTTTTTTAAAAAAATTTATACCGTCTTAGTGTTTTTCGGACACTCGGGTAATATGCTAACATTTGGTCCATACGATCTATACCACTCACATGTCGATTGTACTCTCCGATAGATAAAGGCATTTTTTTTGTACTCATTTTCTGTTTTCTACCTCAATAATGTTGTTTTTAATCACTGTCGATATATACAACACGTTCCTCTTATCCCTCCATTTACCGATAATTGCACCATCCTTGTAAGCAACTGTTGTATTACCTTTGTCCAATGTTGCAGATTCGACATCTTTGGGATTTTCCTTTCTTCCTGTCCTTAGGGTACCATTGCAGTAAGTTTGTGCTTCTAGTAGTCGCTTTGCTAAAACAAACTATCGTAGAAATTATCCATTAACACGGCATATCCTGAATTTGGGTAATTTTTCATTAGGCGCATAACAACATTTTCAGTATGTCCAGCACCTCCAAGCTGATCAGATTATCCTGAATAACTTCATTCATCGAATAAACTACTATTCATCGTTGGTGAAACAAGACATTCGAGGATTAAATAAAATGTATGAACGTAGAAGGGAAAAAGTTGAAACATGCTTTCATACCTGCATATTATATAAACAAAAACATAATTTTAAATTTAATTTTAAATAAAGATTATTTTTTGAGACCTACGTACCTACCTTACCACAAGTGCTATCACTCCTACGACACTCATACTACAAGTGCTAGCATACAATTAAACATTATATTCGATAATGTATATGACGCACCGGTGCGTCATCCGCCCCTCTACAAGAAACAGCTTGACGCACCGGTGGGTGTGTCATCAGCACTGAACGTGTTAGCAAAGAAAATTAATAAAACATCAAACTTGAAATTTCCCGCTGGTAATGTCGGTGATACGGTAAAAATTACGAGTGCCAGATATTGACAGGGCACGAAATGACTCTAGAAAGGTTTTGGCTGTTATTATGAGTATTAAACTAAATTATGCAATTTGGGTACTAAATAAGGACGACTACCATAGTTGCAGGTATAGCAGAAATCAATTTACCATCTGCAAAGAATCATCTGCAAACTTGAGCAGGACATAAGCGACACGCAATTTGGATTTAGAAATGCAATGGGAACGAGGGAAGCCCTGTTCGCTGTAAATGTACTTGTGCAAAGGTGCATGGATGTTAATCAGCCAGTATATATGTGTTTCTTGGATTACCACAAAGCCTTCGATAAGGTCAGACATAACCGCCTTATCGAATTACTTGAAAAGAAAAACTTAGATATGAGGGACATCAGGATCATTAGTGCTATCTATTATAATCAGATCGCTATGGTAAAAGAGAACAACGCCTTTTCAAATGAAATACAGATTGAGAGGGGCGTCAGACAGGGCTGTGTCCTGTCTCCTACTTTGTTCAATTTGTATTCAGAGGAAATAATCCAGGAAGCACTAGAAGACCTAACCACGGGAATAAAAGTAAATGGCCGACCAATCAATAATATACGGTTTGCCGACGACACTATTTTATTAGCCGAATGTCTTGAAGATTTACAACAGATGGTTGACAGCGTGGTAGAAGTCAGCCAAGAAAACGGATTGTCCCTAACACAAAAAAGACACAATTTATGGTAATCACAAAAGCTCAGCAGCGCCAAGAAAGCATAAAATACATGGAGAACAAATTAAAAAGGTTGAAAAATATAAATATTTGGGTACAATAATTAATGAAACTAATGAGTACACAGAAGAGATTAAAGCAAGAATAGGACAGGCAAGAAATGCTTTCAACAAACTGAAAAAAGTACTCTGTAGCAGGGAAATTACAATTTCTTTAAAGATAAGACTTCTGAGATGCTACGTGTTCTCCGTATTATTCTATGGGTTGGAGGCTTGGACATTAAAGAAGGATGTTTCGGACAGATTAGAAGCTTTCGAGTTATGGGCCTACAGAAGAATATTAAGAATAAGTTGGGTGGATAGAGTCACGAACATCGAGGTGTTGAGAAGAATGGGAAAAGATAAAGAGGTTTTAAATACAGTTAGTTAAAGTCAGAAAACTACAATATCTGGGACATGTTATGAGGGGCGAGCGTTATAACTTGTTACAATTAATAATGCAAGGAAGAATACAGGGTAGAAGGAGTCGCGGAAGAAGACGGATCTCCTGGTTAAACAATTTGAGAGCTTGGTTTAATTGCACTTCTGCTGATCTCTTTAGAGCAGCGGTATCGAAAGTGCGAATTGCCGTGATGGCCAACCTTTTTAGAGGAGATGGTACATGAAGAAGAAGAAATAATCATTCATTTCTCTTGACATGATAAAAATCCACTAGGAAAAATGTCGTGTAGCTTGCTGTATACCATAAATTTCAAGTAAAATTTAATAAAAAATTTTGTCTTGGTAAAATGTATATTAGTTTAAAAAGCCCCTATAGGGCTACAAACATAGAAACAAAACGTTTTCGCTCTGTAGCAAGAGCATCATCAGTATCAGTGTTACAAGAACATGGTGAGCCAACCAAAAAATACAAAGGTCAAAGCCTTTCAAAAACAGACTAAAAGTCTTATATAGTTGCCAACATGGCAAAATCCAAAGAATGGACAAAATTCCTATGGCTACGGCCCTAGGGAAACATGTGACTCCCACACGCGGTAAGTGGGTCAAAAGGTAACTTTAAGTCATTATGTTACAACAGGTTGGTTGTCTGTCACCTGTTGTAACATAATGACCCAAAGTTACCTTTTGACCCACTTACCGCGTGTGGGAGTCACATGTTGCCCTAGGGCCGTAGCCATAGGAATTTTATCCACCCTTTTGATTTTGCCATGTTGGCAACTATATAAGACTTTTAGTCTTTTTTTGAAAGGCTTTGACCTTTGTATTTTTTGGTTGGCTCACCATGTTCTTGTAACACTGACGATGCTCTTGCTACAGAGCGAAAACGTTTTGTTTCTATGTTTGTAGCCCTATAGGGGCTTTTTAAACTAATATACCTTTTACCAAGCCAAAATTTTTTAAATATTAATAATAATAATAATAATAATAATAATAATAGCGTTTATTGTCCAACAGAATCCATTTACAGGACAAAATATTACCCAAATAAAAAATTAAATAAAATATTAGTAATTCATAGGTATTGATAACATAACAAAAATTTTACAAAACTAAATTTGAACCTAAAGAAATAAATTATTAATCACCTAGGTAGATCTTGGCCATAGAAATCAGTTGCTTTAAACTGCAGTTAAATATATCGCAGTAAATACTTTATAGTATATTAGGCATACTATAAAAGGCATTATAATAGCTGCACATGACGAATAGAGGAGAATTTAACATAAGGTTAGTTCTAGCTTGTGTATTTCTGGTCTTCTGAACGTAATCGAATTTCTTACTGGATAAGACGGAACGTTAAAATTTATTTGTCGAAGGATATCAGGGCTGTCAATGAGATTATGTAGTAGCTTGTACAGGAATACCAGGGAGGCATTAATTCGTCTAGATTCTAATGAAATTACGTCCAAACCGCCACATAACTCATTATTGCTGATACCCCTCGTAGGATATATACCATTAATTTTATAAGACAAAAATTTTAAAAATTTACGCTGAACTCGTTCTATAATTTGGATGTGTACATCATAAAACGGTGACCAAATGATAGAGGCATATTCCAGTTTACAGCGTACAAAAGTGTAAAACAGTAATTTAATGGCCTTAGTATTAGTGAGATTTCGACTATTTCTAATTATAAATCCATAAGATTTAAGTGCTTCTCTAACCTTTATATTAACATGTTCAACAAGAGTGAGTTTGTGATCAAATATAACTCCAAGGTCTTTAATTTTAGTCAAACGTTCCAGTTCATTGCCATCAATAATGTAAGGATGGTATATAGCAGACTGTTTCCTGGAATAACTAACCACCTTGCACTTATTGGCATTAAGATTCAGATGATTTTCCTTACACCATTCATGTACGAGATTCAGTTGGCTCTGCAGAAAATGACAATCGTTAAGGTCGCTTATCAATGAATAAATTTTTAAGTCATCAGCATAACGTAAACATGGTGCAGAAATATATTCACACAGATCGTTAATAAATAACAAGAACAATAATGGACCTAGATTAGAACCTTGTGGAACCCCTGAAGAAGCAAGGTACTTTGCCGATTTGTAACCATTGTAAGAAACAAACTGCGTTCTATTTGACAAGTAAGACCTCATAAAAGTAACAGCATCCTCAGAAAGATCAAAGTGGTATAATTTAGAAAGCAATACTCCGTGGTGAATTCTATCGAACGCCTTCGAAAAATCGGTATAGACGACGTCAACTTGACTTCTATTATCTAGGGCCTCTGAAATATATTGTGTGACCACTAATAAGTTTGTTACAGTGGACCGACTGGAGACAAAACCATGTTGGTATTGAGACAGCTGATTACGAGTTCTTGAATAAATACGATTATACAAAATTATTTCAAAAACCTTCGACAGATTGCAAATTATGGAAATTGGTCTATAGTTTTCTACCTGATCCCTTTCACCAGTTTTGAATACTGGGCACACTTTTGACTCCTTCCAGAGACTTGGATATTCTTTATTCAGAAGACATAAATTAAAAATTTTTAATAGTGGCACAGTTAAGGCACCTATGCAATCCTTAACCAGAAAAGATGGTATATTGTCAGGTCCACACGTCATTTTGTCTTTCAATTTCTTACTAGCAGAAATTATCTCAGATTCTACAATAGGATAAAAATTTAAGTAATCTGTGTTAACTGATGAAGAGTTAGCTTTAAAATTAATATCAGATGACAGAAAAACACTATTGAAAAATTCTGCAAAAACATTCACAATATTTTGTGGTTCGGAGGTAGTAATGCCATTATATTTCATTACACCAGGAATTCTTGAACTATTATTTTTCGCATTAACATACGACCAAAACTTCTTGGGATTGATGGATAGAGATATTTGGATGTTATCGACATACACATTGTATGCCAAACTGATTTTTGATTTGACAAGGTGTCTTAACCGTTGAAACTCAAGCAAATCACAATGATTTTTGAATCTTTTAAATTTTTTTCGAAACTTTGCTTTTAATTTGATGTTCTGAATGATGTCAGCATCAAACCAGGGTGGATATTTATGACTAAAATTTTTATAAACTGGAATATACGTATTAAACAAAGAAAACATTTTATCATAAAAATTACTTAAAATTACGTTAACGTCACTAGTAGTTGAATATTGAATGGGTTGCATATGTGAGTCCATATTAAATGTAGTAATGAAACACAGACTTACTAACAATCATTTAATTATACTTTGACGACCGGTTTCGATCTCTACATTATACAGATCATCTTCAGGTCGGCGTTACAAGTAGTTAAATGCTACAATAAAGAAAACCAGAGTTAGAACATTATCTGGTTGCACAAGTGTTAACAGAAAGCCAAATTCGAAAAAATTTTTTGCAATAAAGGTTTTCAACTGTTGACATTTCAGAATATTGATACCTACAAATGCACACCTATGAGTTAAAATGCTCATAAGCTTATATGAGCCAATGGGTGCATGTAGTTTGTGAGTAGGTGTTGAAATTTAAATTATTAACAATTAAAAACAAATTAAACTATTAAGCAAACTTAAAAATGCATCCAAACTCAAAATAGTAATAACAAATAGATAGTATGTACACTTACATGTATACATGTAAGTAGGTTTGAACAATATTACTATCTATTTGTTATTACTATTTTGAGTTTGGATGCATTTTTAAGTTTGCTTAATGGTTTAATTTGTTTTTAATTGTTAATAATTTAAATTTCAACACATACTCACAAACTACATGCACCCATTGGCTCATATATGCTTATGAGCATTTTAACTCATAGGTGTGCACTTGTAGGTATCAATATTCTGAAATGTCAACAGTTGAAAACCTTTATTGCAAAAAATTTTTTCGAATTTGGCTTTCTGTTAACACTTGTGCAACCAGATAATGTTCTAACTCTGGTTTTCTTTATTGTAGCATTTAACTACTTGTAACGCCGACCTGAAGATGATCTGTATAATGTAGAGATCGAAACCGGTCGTCAAAGTATAATTAAATGATTGTGAGTAAGTCTGTGTTTCATTACTACATCTAAAATTTTTTATTAAATTTTACTCTTTTGACATGGTTCCAAAACTAAACATTTAATTTCGCCAGTATATTAAAAAAGGACTTTTGTCGGGTGGGAAAGGCTATCAAGGATGTGCTCGCAAAAGCAAATAATGTAAAATTGATATGTAAGTGTAAATCTAAACAAAAAAGGAAGGTTTGCCATGTCACAACAAATAATAAGTAAGTAAAGTACATAGTAGTATTAATTTAGGCAAAAAAAATCAATTCACGTCAAACAAAATGTATCTTGTTTGTAATTCAGTTTAATAAAAATCACACTTCTTGAATAGCTGTTGAAATTTAGCGGTTTTATTTCATCACTTTATACTATTACCGCTAGTCCTTGGTAAAAGTAGATAATTGAAAATAATTGTCTGCATTTACCGTCGATACTGGTATACCAATTATCTACTCTTACCGAACATATACATATGTATTTTTACTACAAAAGCAGGATTACGGAGGTCAAAATTTTTGACGTATGAGCACTGTCAAAACATTAGAATGTGACTTTTCATCATGGCTACGTCTATGTCATTACCTACTTGTCAGAGATATTTTTCTTTGTTTTTGTTTACTATAAAAATAATATCTGTAATTATTTATTCTAATTAATGATGTCAATTGGTTTTCATTGCTTGCCGAAATATAATAATTAGCAACAATATTATCATAGTGTAGATATAATCATTAAAATAGATTATTTCACAGCTCACAGCATAATTGACCGCAACCAGCAACACTGAACTTTCGTTTGCGTTTGAATGTATGAGTAGTGTAAGTACGAATGTCTAAAATATTTAACTAAAATTATTATTTTTTGGAATATTGAACTTAAATAATTGTTTTAGAAAATTTATATTATTGATAATAATAAATGTTTTTGGTTAATTAATTAATATAATTCTCAAATTCTCAATGTAATCGCGATTACCTATTTTTTATTAAAATACCATGTGGACGCTTATACAAGATCGGGCAGTTCCGTTTTGGTGTCGTATTTTAGCTGTGTTACACAAATTTCAATTCTAGAATTGATGTTATGGAATATCAGGTTTGTTCGTAGAACGATCAGCAACCGTTGCCAACCATCAGACGCATGCGCGTTCGTAGTCTACGAACGCTAACTGTTAACTGCGCAACGCTAACTGTTCACTGCGCATGCGTCTGATGGTTGGCAACGGTTGCTGATCGATTGGATCGTACTACGAACAAACCTTTTTCGTTAACATTAACAAATATTTTGACATATGATTAATATATTTCGGCAATTGATGAAATCCGATTGATATCATTAATTAGAATAGTAGTCCAGGGCGCATCTGTTTTGAGATGGACGTTGAGAGGTGACTCAAATTTTTTTGCAGAAATTGCTTGAAAATAACTCAAATAATAATATTTAAGTTATCCTCCCACTCATAATGGTCCGGAACACTGTTTAAATAATCAAAATGTCAAAATATGAAGGAAAAATTCGATTTTTTATTGGTTTTTTGATTATAACTTTAAAACTATTCATTTTTGAGAAAAGTTGTATTAACATAAAAGTTGCACAATTAAATTTTCTACAATATAGAATTTGGTTAAAAATTTAAAAAATAGTCACCCTTGTTCCAAAATAGCAATAATTGCGAAAAAAACCATACAAAAACAAGTATTCGCATTTTACGTTTATCAACCATTTATGCTACACTTAGGACCTTCATATTTTACCCAGAAAAACCTTATGATATATTAAAACAACACTGTAAATTTCATTAAGATCGGTTTAATAGATTTTGCAAAATAAATTTTGCAATCCACCTCTCGCAAAAAAAATTCATTTTTTTTAAATGTTGCAGGACTGAAAATAAAGCAGATATCAAGTTGAATTTTTTTTTGCTTATAGAAGTGTACTGTACCTTTTATTTACAATTTGCAAAATTGAAATCGATTAATTACCACGGCGTCAGGAAATTTTTGAAATAAACATTAATTTTTGGGGCTACGCGCAGGACAGCGGTATTCGATACCCACATTTTGATTTTTACCAAAATTTCTTCCAATCTTTATCTAAAATATTATTTTCTTATTCTATATTTTTTTGTATTTTAATATTTTAATTCCACAAAAATCAAACTAGTTTTATTATTGTTTGTGAAATATTGTTTAAACTATTGCATATGTTTAAAAATAATAAACTTTTATCCTCTAAGTTAAAATATATGAACAAAGAAAGTTTTTGCTAAAAAAGTGTTATTTCAAAGGATAGAGTATGTGTTTTTATTTTGAAATAAACAAATTTATTTATTTATATCGAAATGTAATAAAAATTAAAATGTATCAATCATTATCAAAGGTCATTGGAATGCCCAATCAGAGCAAACTATCCGCTGTCTTGCGCGTAGCACCAATAATTAATGTTTATTTAAAAAAATTACTGACGCCGCCGTGGTAGTTAATCTATTTTAATTTTGCAAATTGCAAATTAAAGGAACAGTATACTTCTATATGCAAAAAAAATTGCTGTCTGCTTTATTTTCAGTCCTGTAACATTTTGAAAAAATTAATTTTTTTTGCGAAAGCTGGATTTCAAAATTTATTTTGCAAAATCTATCAAACCGATCTTAATGAAATTTACAGTATTGTTTTACTGTATCATAATGTTTTTCTGGGTGAAATATGAAGGTCCTGAGTGTAGCATAAATGGTTGAAAGACGTAAAATGCGAATACTTGTTTTTGTAAGGTTTTTTCGCAATTATTGCTATTTTGCAACAAGGGTGACTATTCCTTAAATTTTTAACCAATTCTAGATTGTAGGAAATTTAATTACGCAACTTTTATGTCAGTACAACTTTTCTCGAAAATGAATACTTTTAAATTTATAATCAAAAAACCGAGAAAAAAATCGAATTTTTCCTTCATTTTTTGACATTTTGATTATTTAAACAATGTTCCGGACCTTTTTGAGAGGGAGGATAACTCAAATATTATTATTTAAGTTATTTTCAAGCAATTTCTGCAAAAAAATTTGAGTCACCTCTCAACGTCCAAATGTGCTAATATATTTTTACAGATGCGCATTGGTCTATAGAGAATTATAGATATTATTTTTATAGTAAACAAAAACAAAGAAAAATATCTGACAAGTAATGACATTAACGTGGCCATGATGAAAAGTCACATTCTAATGTTTTGACAGTGCTTTTACGTCAGAAATTTTGACCTACGTAATCTTGCTTTTGTAGTAAAAATACTATACATAAACCGAGTTACTTTTTATATTATATGAATAAGTTTGTGACAATGTGCCGCATCACTTGTATGCTCGCTCTTGAAATTACACGTGTAAATAACCGCAAACGTCTATGCACGTCACCTTTAGCTGTGTCATCGGAATACCTATAACTAGTTCTTAGTTTAAAGGAAAATAAATCGACGACTTGAAGACCATAAAAACAATAACGACGATCATAATTCCCGAGCAGCTCTGTAAAAAGCAGGAATAAAACATTTCTGTACCTCAAGTAAAATCCCCGGGGATTGTCCACTAAAGTTGAAGCGATTCCGACATGAATAAGACATGACTGTGGGCTTTAAGTTCAATCTATTTAGTGGCTTCAACAAGATTCAGGGATATTTGACAAGCATGTTCTGATCTACGGTTACTCGGGAGTGAAGAATGAGTGCGAACCGAGTAAAATATGAGGGTAATTCAGTATCGCTCAATGTAAAATATAAGAACGGTCATTTAGTAAAAAAAAATCGTGTGCTTAACTTCTAAAAGTCAGCTTTAAGCGAAAGTAATTTCTATTTTGGAGGATGAGACATCTATGGATAAATAAAAATGGTTTTGTTACTTTTTAGGGCAGTCAATGAGTAGGGTGGAACGAAAAATTCGAAGTCATTATTTTTTATGGGGCTAGTGCAAAAAGTTGTGTTTTGATGTATAATTAAACTGTAAAAAATCTTTTTTGTATTGGACCCTATCTTCAGGTTCCATATTAAATTTAAATTTTTGGAAATAACAAAAAAAAAAATAAAATTTTAAAAATTTATTTTTTATCAGTTCTTTAAATCTAAATAATTGTTTTATGATACAATATACATTTTAAGATTGGTATTCTGATTCTGTGTTAAAAAACGGCATAATATTTCTAGACTGCAACCTTGAACGACTAAAGCCATCCCTTGATTCTGGTCCACAAACAGCAGCTGATGCTTCAGTTACTAACTTAACAGTTCTTTCCACAGATTTTGTATGACAGGAGCAGTTTAAGACACCTATGTTGTTGTAATTCCCAGAATCAACCATATCCCTTACATCTTCATTGGGAATATGTTTTAGCAAAGGAGGAGCCGCAGCCGTGACTTTGAATCCAGAAATAGAAATTAAGTCATTATAATCTGCAGCACTAAAATTTAATGTTGGTATTTTGAATCTCCGGATCTTTTTTCTTTCTGACTTTCTGTAGCTTTCGGTACTCTACTTAGTCCTAGCTCCCGTCTATGTTTTCGTTCATCTTTCATCATACCGAGTAATACATTTTCGGGATGGGCAAAATAAGCATTCCTTTGGATAACGGCATCGACAATTTTTCTTTGGTCAACTGGTAGAAAATTAAATAACTACTTGGATAATAAAATACGCTATACAGCAAAGGTTGCTTATAATTAATCACTTTATCCATTTCCGAACTTATGTTAAACGTATAATTTTTCAGCCCCTGGAAGGGGTAACACTCACCCCAGGGCAAAAGCACACATCGGCACAATATCATTTTTTTTCTTTGACATATTAGCTATTTATCGTCTGCCAAATTTCATGTCAATCCAAGCGGTTTTTTAAAATTTGGAGGTTTTGCAATTATTATTTGCCGTGAGTGAATGGATTATACCTCTCCTTTTAACTTTTTTTTGTCTAAATCAGACTCTCTGATTTTTCACAAATCTTATAATATCACACACTTCATTTAATTAACGGTAACGTTCCCAACGTTACGAGATATCGCGGTAATAGGTGACAGTCACCAATTATTTTGTCACTATATTACCAGATGCATGTTGTTAGATAATTCCCGTTGTCCCGTCCCGTTCTCGTACATGCGATCTTGACCTGCCGAGCCGAAACGACGAGCTATTTCGTTACTATGAGTAACTTCTTATCAAAGCGACACTTTGTCACTTTTTTGTAACGATTTGCTGGTGTGGTGCTAACGCTCACAAGATAAAACAAAAATATATTATTTATTTGTCAAAGAGTAATTATCCAATTACTCATTATTTGAGTAAAATATTGAGTAATGTACAAACTAATCTTGTTATTGACAACATCAATCTTGAAAATGTAGACCACTATATATATCTTGGACATACCATCAAAATCGGCAATGAAAACCAAATAGCCGAAATAAAAAGACGCATACAATTGTCTTGGGTAGCTTTCGGCAAGTTAACCTTTATCTTGAAGAATAGAGATATACCAATGTGTCTAAAACGTAGAGTTTATGACAAATGTATCTTGCCTGTAACTACATATGGACTGGAGACCATGGCCTTTACAAATAAAATCTTAGAGCAGCTCAGTACAACTCAAAGAGCGATGGAGAGGGCCATGCTAGGGATTAGTTTGAAATACAAAATTCGAAATATCGACATTCGTGAAATAACAAAGATTACTGATGTCGCAGGACGTATAGCAAGGCTTAAGTGGCAATGGGTCGGACATGTTGCCCGAGATAATCCCGAAAAATGGACACAGAGACTAACAAACTGGAGACCAAGAGAGAACAGGCGAGGAGTAGGCAGACCGCAGAAGAGGTGGCCAGATGATATCAAACAAGTCGCGGGCAAGCAGTGGATGAGAATTGCCAAGAGTAGAAATCGATGGAAGCAAATGGAAGAGGCCTATGTCCAGCAGTGGACAAACACAGGCTGAAGAAGAAGAATTATCCAATGTACAACATTACAAAATAGTAAGGTATAAAATTTTAAAATTTAAATAGTTAAGTACATGTCATAAAGTTAAAACTAACATAGACAAAATAAATAGTGAAATAAATGACAACATAATTCCTAATAAAATGTAAAATATTTCTTTAGGCCCTACCTACAGTGTTCAGAAATGGTTCAAATATACCACCGTTTGTGTATAAACAATATCCCAATCTGTCGTAAAGACTCCTGCGGACAGATGACAGGGACTTGTCTTATTCGAGTTTTTAATTCATCCAAGTTATGGGCTCTAGCCTCAGGATAATCGTAGATGGTGTTTTTTAAATATCCGAAAAAAAAAGTCCAAGGGTGTAAGATCTGGAGATCGCGCAGGCCACTTAACCCTCGTAAGGCGGTGCGGGGTGCAGGTGCACCCCAGACCTCGTTTTTCTCACCTACCTTTTTAATAATTTTTTTTTTGATTTTTGTCCATTTTTTTGAAGATATTCTTCTTTAGCGGCGAATCGATTGAGGGTAAAATTGTACATTTACCGCGCGCCTGCGCACACTGACAGTATGTAGTTCTGACAGTATGTAGTTCATTGCTAATCTTTCAAGATAGGTATGTATGTATCTGTAACCGTGTAAAATAAGTCATTAAAAGAATATATTAGTGGTTTTAGGAAATGTGTTTTACACTATATGTCGCCGTGTTGTGTAATTATATCCGAAACTTACATATCTATTTCTAGAGCCTCGATGGAGTAGTTAGAAATGCGTTAGCACTGAGATTGGAAGGTTGCGGGTTCAATTCCCGGGCGATTCATATTTCTTTTATTTTTGGTTGTTTTAATAAAAATTTTTTGAAAGTGGTAGATAAGAAAGTTAGTTTGATTTTTAAATAAAATACAAATAACCTTTTAAGTATATTTACTTCGTTTAAATTACCTATTATATAATAGAAGGATATCTTCTTACGTGCGTACATAGTACACACACATTCTTTTTTATTCACATTAAATTCAATTCTAAACGCATTCCACCCATTACAGCATTTAAAACTCTTTTCGTTTACGTGTTTTTTTTTATAAAAATGACTGTAGATTGCAAATGATGAAAATTTCATATCCTGAATTGGACGTTTTAGACCAGTAAGGATGTGTAAAAAAACGTCTATTTTTGGATGTGAAAGGTGGCATTCGGATTTTTGCAGATAAAGTTAGGTGACACCTTCAGTAATAATAATTGACTTATGCTCCTTCTCAAATATGCCCGGAACATTAATAAAAAAATTAAAATATTTAAAAATTTCCAAAAACGACGATTTTTTTCTGCTTTCTTTACTTATAACTTTAAAACGATTCATTTTGGAACAAAGTCGTAAATAAATAAAATAAAAATAATTGAATTTTATATGATATAGGACTGGTCAAAAATGTCTTAACGTATTACCTTTTCTGCAATATAGCAATAAATACAAAATAAGGGGGCAAAATACGCCTGTTGTTATTCAATGTTTTTAACCACTTTGGTGGCACTCAGAACCTCATTAATTCGCTTAGGAAATTATTTGTAACATACTTAAACCGTGTACCAAATTTCATTAAAATCGACCTAATAGATTTTGCATAATACATTTGCAATCTAAATGTTTTTAAAAAACTTCAATTTTTTTAAAATCTTTCTGAACAAACAGTAGACCATTTAGAAGTTGTCTAATTTTTTTACATATAAAGAGATGCTATGCCTATCTAATACACTTTAAAGAATTAAAATCGGATTATTTAAGGGGCCTCAGCAATGTTTTAAACTTATAAACAATTTTTTGGCTTATAAACAAATAGCTTTGTTTAATAATAAAAAAATTAATTTTTAGCAATGCAAATAATTACTACCGGTATAATTTGACTTAAACTTTCAAATGCAGAAATGCTATTTTATTTTTTAATCAAAAGTTATTGGCGTTCAAAAATTGCAATTTTTCGAATTTTTGAAAGTTCCACTGCGTTTATCTCGAAAACTATGCATCCTACAAAAAAACTTGTAAGAACATTTTTTGCTTAGAATTACCCAAGAAATACAAAAAAAAAGTTTTATTTTGCGAAAAATCGATGTTATGTAATTCCTCAAGTTCTTTGTTTATAAAAAATCTTATCGATATCCGGATCAACTGTTACCCAAAAAAATCGTGTGCTACGGGTCAAAAAATACATAAAAATCTTGGGTAGGTCCATCTAAATAAAGGAGCCCGTAGCACTCCCTCCTGGCCACAGGACTAATTTGTTTATAAGCCAAAAAATTGTTTATAACTTTAAAACATTTCTGAGGCTGCTTAAACAATCCGATGTCAATTCTGTGAAGTGAATTTGATAGGTGGAGTGCTTATTTTCTTTATATGTAAAAAAATTGACAAATCTTTGTGTGTTCTAGTTTTTGTTGTGCAAGTTTAGATTGCAAAGGTGTTCTTCAAAATCTATTAAGTTTATTTTAATGAAATTTGATGTACGGTTTAGTACATTACAAAAATTTTCTAAGCGAATTAGGAAGGTTCCAAGTGTAACCTACGTGATGGAAAATCATTGAATAAAGACAGGCTTGTTTTGCCCCCTTATTTTATATTTATTGCTCTTTTGCAGCAAGGGTGATAAATTAAGACATTTTTGACCAATCGCATCTGATAGAAAATTTAATTATCTTTGTTTTATTCCTATACGACTTTGTTCCAAAATGAATCGTTTTAAAGTAATAAGCAAAAAAATTAGAAAAAAAAAAGAAATTTTTTGAAATTTTTAAATATTTACATAAAAACAGATTCTTACTGGTCTATTTCTGATGTTCCACATGGAGCTAACAGAGCTAAGAGGCAAGGTCGGTGTTACTTATGTCAGAGAAAAAAGACCGAAAGCCCTGGCATAACTGTATAATGTGAAAAAACTTTGTGTTTTCACTCTGTGAAAAATGTCATGTATTTGTCTTGCAACGATAATATTTTTTTTTAAGAAGAAATGAGTATTTGTTTGTAAATTTTTTTTCATACTATAATAAATAAGTCCTAATTATCTTTCAAATCAATTTCCCCGACGTTAACATACAAAAAAAAAAGGGTTATACAGTTGGAGTGCAAATGCACCCCGCACCGTCGTTTACGTAAGAATCTAAGAACCGCCTTACGAGGGTTAATATCACCTGTTCCACTGATAACTCGATTCGGGAAAGTATTGTTTAAATACTCCCGAATTATTCGTGCGTTCTGATTTGAACATCCATCTTGATGGAACCAAACATTCTCCAGATTTATATCAGGAAAATTGATAATAGCGGGAAGAATATGATTCTGCAACAAATCGAGTTATTTTCTGCTGTTCAAGTTGCCCTCAATAAAAAATGGACCTATTAAGTGGTCTCCTAAAATACCAGTCCATACGTTAACTTTTTGGGGACGTTGAGTTCGGCAAACAACACTTCTGTGCCTGGTTTTCCCGAGCTCAATACCTCGTAAAGGAAAGATCATGTCTCCATACTAACGAGACAGAAGATTCATCAGTGAACAATATGTTTTTAATCAAATTTGGATCATCCATAGCCTTCGTCATTAGATCTTCACAAAACTCCATTCTTCGAAAGTAATCGTCTGGATAAAGCTGCTGCGTTTTTACGTATTCAAAAGTCTTGTAACCGTGATTTTTCCATACTATACAGTACGCTAGTTACAGTAGCATTGCTAACATCCCACTCTTGAGCAACGCTTCTACCTGAATGTGTTGAATCTACGTCGATTGTAACACAAATTTGTGTATCCCGGTATTCTCTTTCCTCAACTTTTTCTGGCGACACTTCTTGAGGGTGGCAATTTCTGCATTGTTTGAGGTAATAACAATTTTCAAATGTTTAAACAATATTATGAATTGTTTGTACGCACGGAATTGGTCTCCCCTCACAAAACATAGATAATAATAAATCTACACACTGTAGCCCGGCATTACCACTGTAAAACCATTTTCTTGTTTTAGCCTTTTCTGCTGGAGTATAAACAAACAGAACAAAACAGATCAAACAGAAAGAAAAATTAAAAACATACACTGTATCGTCCTAAACAACCACGTAGAATTTGAATATATGAACGAATTGCCGCAAAATGAATTGGCACAAAATGAATTGGTTCGAAATGGGGTGCAATAAGTTAAATTTCAAGAATATATCGTTGTTTAAAATGATATTTTAACTGTTAAAGATGTAACTGGAAACATGTATCCACTCGTTCGGATAATAACACTATGTTATTATAATAACTGTCAATTTTTCTCTTTCCTCGATTATTAGTCTCTTTATTGCATAGTAATATAATTTATTGCAATCACTGAGTACGTAGTTGGTAAAAAAATAATCCTGTTATTTAATAATGAATAAGTAAAGAGATTAACAAGTAAGGATTTTTAATAGAATATTCAAAAACTAAAGAAATAGCCACCTCTATTTTGAAGATGAAATTAAGACTATGCTCCACTCTTCTTGTTTATAATACATGTCTAATAAATTATCATAAGAATTCAGGGCTGATTGAGTTTGGGAATCCGGCAATGAAATTAATACCCTTTAATGATTACATATGCCGCCGCCACTTTTAATGTTTAGGGAGCGTTCAAGTATTACGTAACGCAATTTTTGAGGATTTTTGACCCCCCTCCACCCATGTAACGCACCGTAACGTTTTTCTGTACCCCCACCCCCTACCTAAACGTTACGTAACACCCAAGTGGCCATTTGAACCTAAACGGAAAACGAGGTTGCGAAAAATATCGGAAACTCGGTAAAATAACTTTGTTATTATTTTCATGGCATTTGAGATAATAATAAAAACTTACAATCATCATTCAGCTTTAAATGTCCACTGCTGAACATAGGCCTCCTCCCCTCGTTTCCAACCACGTCTATCCTGCGCCGCTCTCATCCAGTTTTTATTTATCTTTTTAAGCCGTCAGTCCATCTTGTAGGCGGTTTCTCTTGTCTTCGCTTGACCTCAATTCCAATAACCTTTTTGTCCATCTCCCATCTGTCATTCTGGCAATGTGTCCTGCCCATCTTCATTTCAACCTGGCTAGCCTTTCGATGACGTCAGTCAACTTTGTTCTTCTCCTGATTTCTTCGTTTTTGATTTTGTCTTGCAGAGTTATTCCTAACATTGAGCGCTCCATTATTCTCTGCGTTACTCTTAGTTTGGTAGCCGAGGCTTTAGTTAAGGTAAGTGTTTCTGATCCGTACGTCAAGACTGGGAGGACGCACTGATCAAATACCTTTCTCTTTAGGCATGTGGGCAACTCACTTTTAAAAGTTTTTCTCAGTTTTCCAAATGCTGCCCACCTAAGAACGATTCTTCTATTCAGTTCATGTGTCTGGTTATCCCTGCCACTCGTAATTTCATGTCCCATGACATGAAATATGTTCAAAACTTACAATAATAATCTTTTATTATTAATTTTACATTTACATTTTCCCTACTTGGCCCCATCCTTACATACATTTTTGGTTTCAATCTTTATTGTTCTTCTCATGCATTCTTCTATTTTATCTTTTTTAATAAAAGCTTAAAATAAAATAACATTTATAATTTCAACATTTTATTTTGCTTAGTAAAAATTTTTGTATAACGAATAATATACGATGTTACCAGTAGTTTCGGAAAAATAGTGAAAAAAATGTGTAAAACTTTTTGTTCTTCAACGCCCTGTATCGTGAAACCAAAATTATTTAGTAAGCAAACCCCAATTATTTTTTAATTTTTCACCTATCCTAGAGATCGTGTTACCTTTTTCTGAAACACCTTGTATATATACCGGGTGGTGAATTGGAACACGGGCCATAGGAA
Source organism: Diabrotica virgifera virgifera (assembly GCF_917563875.1). NCBI lineage: Eukaryota > Metazoa > Arthropoda > Insecta > Coleoptera > Chrysomelidae > Diabrotica > Diabrotica virgifera. Next base: position 191,448,878 of record NC_065450.1, on the reverse strand, counting down.
TCTCAATGTAAAATTCTAAACTGTTAAATTCCTGCTTCCCTAATTATTTTACATCAAAAGTCATAAGAAACTATTTGTAGAGAATTGAAATCTGTATTGAAAACAACTGTTAACATTGTTTTACGAACAATAATTATTCAAAATTTTGTAAAAATATAATACAATTTTCAGAGAAATACGCCAAAGTTACGCCACACACAGTGCAATAATGTGTATAAGATTGCATTCGGTGACAATGAATTTATTATATTAACAATTTGAACTGTCAATTTCTTTATTTATTTATCATTTATTGTTTAAAACACAATAAAGTTGATCAGATAGCCTCAGTTAACGAGAAAGTATTAATAATAAAGATATTTTCTTCAGTCAATAGTGTGCTCACTGTCAGTTAAATAGTAACGTGTGGTCTAACATGCCCACACATACCTACTGCGGTAAATACATTATATTTTTCAAAATTTTGGAATGTGTTTAAATCGTAGAACAATTGTAACTTCTGTTTTTAATACAGATTTCAATCCTCTACAAATAACTTCTCATGACTTTTGCTGTAACATAATTAGGGAAGCAGGAATTCAACATTTTAAAATTTTACATTGAGTTTCCTATGGCCTGTTTTCCGATTCACCACCCGGTATAAGAAGGCACTTATGGAATAAAATTATTTCTGTCCTTGTTTTAAATTTAAAAAACGCTGGGACCCGTAGATTTTCATATATAAAAATGCGTGCTTTTTAAACATAAATTTAAATGTACAGGGTGATTCATGCAAGCCTAGCGTAGTCCATTATCTTTAATTTTAATTAAACACCCTGTATATGTTTGTTTTTAGAAGCTGCTTGACAACCTCATCTCAAAAATATATATTATGTAGGGTCTATTATGAATAATGCAAGGTGAAATTTTGAAATTATGTATAATTTTCGTCAAGATGTTAATCACATAAAACTTTGAAATTAATAATTCAGGAATCACACTCTAAATAAGGGTATTATTTTTTAAAATATTTATCACTTTTCTAAACTAAGTATCAATATAGTGGGTTTTGGATTTAATGCTTTTTATTTAAAGACATTTTTAAATAATTTGAAAATTTGCGTACATATTTAAAACATTAATGAATACCTACCTATTGCTGAAAACGATACTGCATGTTATGGACTTAAATTACCCATTTCATTTTTACCAAAATTAAAGTACCTACCTATCTATTCATCAGATAAACCCATCAATAACTCCGAGGGAACAGTTCCGGATATTGGAAACATAATATGACACATGGTCTTTTGAAAACAAAACAATTCTCAACGAAAGAATCCCTTTAGGTTAGGCACTTGATATCATTTTTACCCTGAAAATCCTATGTCGCTAAACCATCAAATATAATTTAGTGAAGTGAAACGAAAGAAGATTGGGATGTTGGGTGTTGGGCTTTGGGTTGTATGATATAAATGAGAAATGGTTTACATTTGAGCAATGAATTTTTTTTAGAGTTTTCGGTTGATTTTATACAGTTTTCAGTAGATGAGTAGATTGGAGTTCAAATCAGTTGGTTTTATACAGTTTTCAGTAGATCGGACTTCAAATCAGTAGGTCTACTGAAAAATCAGTAGACAAATCCATAATACAATTCAGGGGTCTATGTAAAACATAAAAGAAATTATGTAGTTTTTTTATTTAAGTTAAAAAAGAATGTTACGTAACGCGCTGTTCAAACCCCCTCCCCCCATGTAACGCGCCGTAACATTTTACAAAACCCCCCTCCCCCAAACTGCGTTACGTAATCCTTGAACGCTCCCTTACATGCCTATAAATTATAATAATATCGTTTATGTAACTTATTGCATGTGGGAAGCCGGCAGTATTGCCCTTTTAAGACCCTATCTCTAATCGCCAAGTTAATTGATCAAATGCATAGTTTACGATTATATAAAGGACCGTCATAGTATCATGTAAAGGACCGTCAGACAAATATTCCTTTTTATTTACATAGGTTAACTAAGCACTTGCTGCAATAACCGGGTTATTTATAATAAATAGAAGTGCTTCAGCTACACAAATTCTGTAATAGTTTTTTGTTTATTTATGGCAAATGTTGTTTATCTAATTAAAGTGCGATTAAAGCTAAAATATTGCCTTGAAGGTGTAATAATTCTGACTTACTCCCGGCACATAATTATCAAAATCAATAGCGCACAAGTAAACGTATTCGAATGTCATCAATATCGGCCTGTATATCCGCCATAAAGTTTCCCTAATTTGATCCCTTAAAGCCCAATTTAACCGTTCTAGGTAGGAATTCGGAATCCCAGCTAATAGGAATTATTCGAGAAAGTTTACAGTGATATTCGCCTTCCCTCTAATTGAATTCCATTGTATGTTAAATTCGTTTTAAACCCCGGCTAAAGCCGAAACTTATAAACCGTCTGCAGCTTATGCCTTTGAGATAAAAGTTCGTCTATTTTCAAGAAGTTAACTAATTTTAAGAACACTCCTTGCATTCCGAGGAATCATCGGAATTCGTTCGTGTTCGGGGAGCTTGATTAAAATATTTTTCGTTTTTGCCACGAACAAGTTCAACTTCCTTTCCTGCCTTCCCTCAGGTCAGACGCTATTTACTTAACCAGCCAAAGTTTACCTGCTGAAGAAAGAATACGTTGTTTCATAAAGTTTTTGCATTCAGATGCAAAAAACTTTAATTGCGTTAAGATTATGGAGAGAGTTGCCAATTCTTCTCGAAAGTTTTAATAGTTTCGTATGGTAAATTAGGCGTAAAAATTACTTTTCGATTGTTTATATTATTTTGTGAAAAAACTAAATTACTTTGAACTTTTATAATCTTATGTACCAACCTATATTTCTTTGTTATCATGATTCTTAATAGTTATTATCCCAGATAACGGCAGTTCTCCTCTCCAGTGGCTCACAACCCCCTACATGTGACACTATAATATACAGGGTGTCCAGAAACTCTACAGACAAACGAGGACAGGAGATCCCTCAGATAATTTTAAGACAATTTAACCCAATTCACCTAGTCCGAAAATGCTTCCTAAGGGAGCTAGAGCTCTTTGAAGATGGCGTCATGTAATTAGTTTTTCTTAAATACCCCCAGAACGCTTTTATTTAGAAAAACGAAAATTGGTATACATATTTACTTTGAAGAAATGAATCGATTCCATCTATTGCGAATTTCTAGTACAGGTCATAGGCGTCCGTTTTGGGTAGGCCAACGGTTATTTTATCGCCTAACTTTTTTGACTTTAATTTTTAAGCATTTTTGACTCTGAACTATTAAATTGAGAGTTATTCTAGTACTAAAAGGTACTCTTGGTTTAAGTCGATAGGATACACCGTTTTCTAGAAAAATCGATTTGAAAATTTTTCGTTCCTTGAATTAAAAAAAAAGATTTAAAAAAAAACTATTTAGAAAGATGAAAACTGGTACATTTATTTATATTCCAGAGATTAATTGATTTCATTAATGGCGAATTTCTAGTACCGGTCATAGGCGTCCGTTTTGGGTAGGTCAATAGTTATTTTATAGCATAACTTTATTGTCTTTAGTTTTTAAGTATTTTTGACACTAGATTATTCAATTATGAGATATTCGAGTACTAAAAGTTACTCTTGCTTTAAGTTGGTAAAATACATCGTTTTTTTTTTAATTTTTTTTAACTTTCTTTTTTCAAATTCCCAAAACTAAAAACTTTCAAATCGATTTTTCTAGAAAACGGTGTATTCTACCGACTTAAAGTAAGAGTACCTTTTAGTACTAGAATACCTCACAATTTAAAAATCCAGTATCTAAAATGCTTAAAAGTTGAAGACAAAAAAGTTATGCGATAAAATAACCGTTGCCCTACCCAAAACGGACGCCTATGACCGGTACTAGAAATTCGCAATGGATGGAATCGATTCATTTGAGGAAATTAAATATGTATACAAATTTTAGTTTTTCTAAATAGAAGCATTCTGGAGGTGTTTAAGAAAAACTAATTACATGGCGCCATCTTCAAAGAGCTCTAGCTCCCTTAGGAAGCATTTTCGGACTAGGTGAATTGGGTTAAATTGTCTTAGAATTATCTGAGGAATCTCCTGTCTTCGTTTGTCGGTAGAGTTTCTGGACACCCTGTATTATGTATACACGGAATTTTCGATTTTCTAAATTTGACTGAATTGAAAAATGGGGCAAATGCTATCTTAAAGTTTAGAAAAAGATTCCCCCATCCGTATCTCAACCATTCATTTTGGCGAAAGGTTGTGGATTTTACGGCCCTTCCCATTTAGGGTTTGTTTTTCGTTCTTCTCCCCAAAACTCCCAAAACTGTAAAAAATTTAAGTCCGATCTATGCAGCTTCTGATAGTATTGATCTTTACCTTTCTAACGCATGTCTAATTTTGAAAATCGGTTATACCATTCAAAAGATACCGAGCTCAGAAATTTGACTCAATTTATATATTACCGGGAACATGTTTGTATGTATGTATACAGTATGGTGCAAATGTCTGGAATAAATTCAATATTTCGTAAACCGGCGACTTTAATGAAAAATCCCAAAACAAGTCGATTTTTATATATATTTCATATGAGTGACGTCATCTATATGGACGTGATGACGTAATCGGTGATTTTTTTAAATGAGACTAGTGGTCGTGAGATAGCTCATTTGAAAGGATAGTCAATTCTGTATTCAGTAATATAAATATTAACATTATTGTTTATACACAGTGTTCAACAATTTTTTTTAATTAAAATAATTGACAAAAAAAGAAGAATGTGCGTAATTTATTTAATTTAAAATACATTTTACTATTTTCAGAAAACGGAAAAAAATGTTTATTTGAAAAATAAACATTGTTTTTCGCTTAAATTCAATGTTCAAACAAGCTCCCGACAACCACTTGCCTCTTGGAAGTTCGAACATTTAATTTAACCCTAGGATGAGCAAGTGGGGTAAATTTGGACCCCAATGTATGTTTTTATTTAATAACTTCAGAAATATTTTCAATTTTAAACTCACTATTTTTTTATTTGACTTTAATATCATTTTAGATCTTCTTTTTCATGTGCCATCTCCGTGACGGAGGTTGGCAATCATCCTGGCTATTCTGATCTTAGATGCTGCTGCTCTGAATAGTTCGGTTGATGTGCATCCGCACCATTCCCTCAAATTACGCAACCACGAGATTCGTCTCCTTCCTACACTTATCTTGCCCTGGATTTTCCCCTGTATAATCAACGGAAGTATGTTGTATCTCTCATTACACATAACATGCCCCAGGTACTGCAGCTTTCGTGTCTTGATGGTTTCCAATATTTCCAGTCTTTTGTTGACTCTTCTCATGACTTCGTTGTTTGTTATATGCTCGGTCCATGATATCTTCAGGATCCTTCTATACACCCACAGTTCAAATGCTTCCAACTTTTTGGTAGTCGATGCGTTAAGTGTCCATGCTTCTATTCCGTAAAGCAGAGTCGAGAAAATATAACACCTTGCCAGCCTAACTCTCAAGTCTAATTTCAGTTCTCTTGCACAAAGTACTTTTCTCATTTTATTGAAGTTTGTTCTTGCTTTCTCTATTCGAACTTTCATTTCCTTGGAGTAATCGTTTGTGTAATTAATTATTGTACCAAGATAGTTGTAGTTTTCTACTTGTTCTAAAGTTTTACCTTTAATTGTCAGGCTTTCATCATTATTTTGGGTTTTTGATATCCTCATAAATTAAGTTTTCTTGATGTTTATTGATAATCCATATTCTTCTCCATACTCAACCATCTTGTTCATTAGCTTTTGAAGGTCTTTAAGGTTGTCTGCTATTATGATAGTATCGTCCGCATATCTAATGTTGTTAATTGGCGTTCCATTTACCTTTATTCCTGCTGTTTCTGCCTCAAGAGCTCTTTTCATAATTTCTTCAGAGTATGCATTGAATAGTAGTGGTGATAATACACACCCCTGTCGCACTCCTCTTTTAATTTCGAACTCTTCTGATGTGTGTTCGTTAATGCGTATGTGTGCTTGCTGTTTATAATATAGATTTGATATAATTCGAAGGTCATTGTATTGTAATTGTTTTGCTTTGAGGACGTCCATTAGCTGTTTGTGGCGGACTTTATCGAAAGCCTTGTTGTAATCTATGAAACAGACGTACATATCCTCGTTCACGTCCAAGCATCTCTGGATTAGTACGTTGAATGTAAAGAGAGCTTCACGCCTCTACGGAATCCAAATTGGGTTTCTTCAATATCCATATCAAGTGTTTGGTAAATCCGTTTATGAATGATCTTTAAAAACATTTTAAGTGTGTGAGACATCAGGCTTACGGTGCGGTGGTCGGTGCGTTCTCTAGCATTTTTCTTTTTTGGGAGACAAATAAATGTTGAGGTCAACCATTCGTTGGGTATGTTACCCGACTGATAAATTTCATTAAACAGCTTTAAGAGGACACTATGTACTCATTTTCTATTATTTTAAGGATATCGATAGGCAGTTGATCTGGCCCCGGGCTTTTTCCGTTACTGATGTTTTTTAGTGCATACAATATTCCTTCCTTTGTAATTTTTACACTTGTTTCTCTGTTTTCGAAAGATATGTCTTCTAGGTTTCCTCTTTCGTCGTCGAAAAGCTCTTCCATATATTCTTTCCATCGTTTTAGCTTTTCGTCAGTCGTTATAATAGTGTTCCCATTTTTGTCTAAAAGAGTTGTGTTGTGGTTTCTTTTTTGCAGCCCGGCCATTTCTTTAACCTTTTTATGCAGGTTGAATAGATCGTATTTGTTCTGAAGATCTTCTTTACATTTTTCCTCATAGTAAGTTTGTTTTGTCTCTCTTATCTTTTTTCTGATTTCATTGTTAATTATTTTGTAATTGTGATTGTCTTTGTTCTTGGCTTGTCTTCGTTGGTCCATCATGCCGAGTATCTCGTCAGTCATCCAGTTGTCTCTCTTTCTTATCGGTTCTTTTAATATCTCTTCGCATGGAACAAGTAGGCAATTTTTTAGGTTTTCCCATTGATGGTTTATCTAGTAGGTATTAGTATCTAATTTATCAATGTTTTCGTATATTTTCTGTTGAAATTTGTTTTTTATATCAACTTCTTTCAGTTTTCTAACATCTATATTTTTGGAGTTCTTTGGGGTTTTCTAATACGTTTAAGCTTAAGCGTGACATTAGCGATTAGTGGGTTATGGTCTGATGTGACATCTGCTCCTGGATACATTTTAACGGATTTGATGGTGTTACGATATCTCTATTTTATCAGTATATAATCGATTTGGTTTCTTACCACTTTTTCCGGTTTATCTGCTGGTGAGCGCCATGTACATAACCGTCTCAAAGGTAATCATTTTAGATACCCTCATATTTTGTAATAAAAAAAATTCCCTATATTTTACGAAAAAAATAATATTTTCTGAATTTGGGGTCAAAGACGAACTTCCTTGGTCTTCCAAATTCCAATTTAATATTAAGTAAATATCGTCTATTATGTGGAATTGTATGTAAGAAACATTTCAATATTGAAAAAAAATTGTTTGCTAAACCTTTGGCGACGTAATTAGTGTATATTTGAAAATTTCTTTAGTTTTAAGTTCAGAATGATGATTCCTGTTTTTGCTCAGTTGTAATTAAAAATATGTTTTGCTAATGTCTATTTGTAATTTATTGATACAATAGTAATTACGAATACATTATTACATTTCTTAAAAGAACTTCATTTTTTGTCAATTGCCATTTTTGTTGTTCTGAAGCTATTTCCTTGTGGCATTTTTATAATCAACTATTTTCTATGGGAAATAAGCCACAATTTTACCAAAAAAAAATGATTTTATTAACGTTTCGAAGCCCAAATCGGGTTTCGTTGTCAAAATACAAAATACTACTAGTATAAAAATCAACATACAAAATAGTTGGAAAAGTTACACCGATCTGATTTTTTTTCTGTTTCAAGAGGGGGTCACAGTCGATTCAGATCCGGTGTATTTTGTGACCGCTCATAAGCCAGCTAGAGTACTGGGTACTCTGCGAAGGTACAAAACGGCATATTTTTTGGGGGTATATAATATCTTAGCTTCAAGTCAGGAAAACTCCAAATATACCAAATAAATAGCGTTGAGTTAAGCTTTCAAATGATGCCTAAGTGGCCAGGATCAAGCATACACACGGCTCAGTATAGCCCAAAAACTGAAAAACTAAACTTTGAAAATTTTGATTTTTTCGAACATTACTTAAAATTTCAACTTACAAATTGCGCCAGTAACTGAGTTTTTAAAAGAGGACTCTAGACGCGTCTAAAGGTGTATACCTCATATCTAGGAAAATTCTAATTTTTAAGCTATAGGCTTCAAAAGATGATAAAATCTATTTCCTATGGGAAAAACGGTTTTTCACGCCCAATAATTCCTATAATAGCTTCAGTTATCATATTTGACCATATATGCATTAGATACTAATTGTCAATATGTTTCAACCACATGTTTAGTGATCAGAATCAGTTAATCCGTTTGGAAGTTATCGAGCTATAAAATTATAATCCATTTAACAATTATCTACTTCCTATGGATTGTCCTAACACAAATTTAGACCATTTGGAAGATAATGCGATAAAGAAGTATTATGTGGCACGAAAATGTACTTTAATTTTGATGGAAACTAAAATTCTAGTTTAATTTTGAAAGATATTTTCATAATATTTGCTTTTGAAATAAAACGCACCACAAAAGAGCTTCAAAATGCAAACTGTATCAAAGTTACTTTTTGTGGCGCGTTCTACTTTAAATTTAGCAAATATTATGGAAAATCTTTCAAAATAAAACTAGAATTTTATTTCCCATCAAAATGAAAATACATTTTCGCGCCACGTATTATTTATCAGCTCTTTTGTAGCTGGAATATTGTATGCGCCACCCATTTTTACGGCGCTTAGCAGTTTTTTGCTGTATTCTTATTCAATAAAAGATCTGAGAAAAAGTTTATGAAAATATGCATTTTTTGATATTCTATTGTGTACCAGTACCACTAGAAATAAATATTACGAATAAGCTGCTCTACTTCCAAGTGCACATCTTTTATTTCTGCTTGTTTCGTGAAATTTATTATATATTTTAAATTCTAAAACCACATTAAAATTCACTTGGGAAATCGAAAAGCTATATAATGATAGAACACCCTTTATGATTTATGGAATGGAATTCCTAATATGCCGCAAAATTCATATCAGTAATAATTCATTTTAATCGTCATTTAGTTTTTAACAATTTCATTCCATTAATTTTTGTACAAACCGAATACACGTTTCAAATTCTGCATATGACTGAATATGAAAATTATTATACATTTTCGCACATACAGCTCAAAATATAGTATATTGAAAATTATAGCTCATAACCACAATATCCTATATTATGTGTATATTGTTGGGCGATTTAGAATGCCGCCGATGTAACATATTACCACGGAACGAGTAATAAGTGTCAAACAAAAAATATTGTCGCAATATTGCTGCAGAATTTCAGGGAGAATACAAATGCCAAAAGTTACTTCAGTGGGAAGAAAAACCAGCCAGACAATCATGGAAAGGAAAAAGTAAACTCTATATATTCTTCTTGGAAAGATATAATTTTATCTTGATGGATGGCGTTGAGTTAGTTATGTTCCATGGAACATGTCTTTATTCGCAAATAAGAGGTTGCTTTAAAAAAGCATTCACATTGGTATATATTTATTAATATTTTTCATTATAAGGTCATGTACGAGTATAATAATATATTATGCAACGAGCATTTAATGATTGTCATTATGAAGCGAGTATGTGGGATACGAAACGAGCCGCCTAGCGGCGAGTTTCGTATATAGTACGAGCTTTATAATGATATGATAATGAAATGCAAGTTGTATACACGATTTTTCTATTATCATTTACAACAAAAAGTATATTCAAATTTATTAATTTTGTAATGCAAAGAAATTAACTAGTTTGTCAGTTTGTTTACATATTGAGAACTGTCAAAGTGTATATATTTGACTCGCCATTGGTCACTGCGCGTGCGCCACCTTTATTGCGAATGCCATATCGCGATTCTATTGGTTAAAAATCTGTATCGTAATGAATAATGAAAATCTGTACCATAATGAAGTTCATTATGATACAGGTAGTGAAATTATAATTGATATATCGACACCCCTATCGAACAAGATTGTAACTCAATTTACACCTTTTTTCAGATTTCAACACAGCACACAGGCTAATTCAGCAAAAAATTGCGCACACATAGACATCAATATAAACGACATAGCTAATTTTCAATAGTTTGGCTAATACTCCATTGAAAGAAGTTGTATTTTAACTTACGTGTGCCATTTTAGCGTAAAAAAGGCAGTAACACCGATTATTTCATTCATAGGACATTCTCACCAATAGAAAGCTACAGAAATAAAAATTAAACTGAAAATTCCACACCTGCAATTTTGAACCAATCAAAATACGTTATTTTGACAGATCACCATGGCAACGGAGGTATTTTATCGGAAATTTTTTGCTCGTGGGGTACCCAACAGCGAATTATAGTGGAAATTTTTTGACGTTTACAATAACAGAACATTTTTGACAGACTGGTTTTTATTTGTTTACATAATTTAAAATAAAACGCCAAAAAATAATTTTCTATCACTTGTAGTTACTCAAAACTTATGTAAAATTGAAGAATATACTATTTTCTATCTTGAAATGGTATTCCCATGCAACTACAATGAGTAGAAATTACGAATTTGAAAGCCTAAATAATTGCTGACAAAGCTATGGCGCGCTATTAATCTGTTCATGCAGCTTTGGATTTTCAAATGCAAATTTGGTGTGGAATTTTCTTACCGAATACCACGCGAAGTCAAATTAATATCCGGAAATTTTTTTTTGATCATGAATATTTTTAGAAAATTTCCCTCGTCTGCGACTCGGGACGTTTTCAAAATATTCATGATCTCAAAAAAATTTTCGGAAATAATTTGACCTCTAGTGGTATTACTAGTGAAAATTTTTTGCTCAATTAGAAATCCAATGAAATCAATTAATTTGTGGTCATCTGATTGAATACAACCAATAAAACCAACATTATACTGAAAACAGATCCCATGGGCTGTTTTCACTCAATCATGTAGCTATGGATACCTACATTTCGTTTCATTTCGATTTTGACATTTCATATATTCAATATTTCAAAATGTCACGATTTGGTTGTAATACTGATGAGAATATTAATGAAATTATCGAATCAAATATACCAAAGAATACTGTTTACAGTAAAAAATTTGTATGGAAAGCGTTTATGGACTTTTGCAATGATAGAAAATATGAATTAGATGGAAATCGGACGGTGGAAGGATTGTTAATTGCACATTTAAATAAATTGTTTCTGCTCTGTATTTTTTTTTCATAACCAGCAAAAAATTTTCTATCCGAATAACCCTCGAACATTGATAGATAAATGTTCAAAAATTTTTTAACAACTTTCTCAAGCTTGTTGCTTACAGGCAACAGACCTCCGCCTACGGCGTCGGTCTGTTTCCAAGCAACAAGCTTTCGAAATCTGTTATAAAATTTTTTCGAAAAATTATCAATGTCCTTGGGTTATTACTACTGATAATTTTTGATAATTACCCGTCGTCAAGTATATTACGTTAGATGCCCTTCGTTGCTACGAAAAAATACATTCAGTGACATTAATGAAAATTAATGTTTTAAAAATTATAAAAGTGATGACTTTCAACCGTCAAATATTTATAACTGTGTGTTTAATTGTACTAATTTGTACTTACATAAATAAATTACAATAAAAATTTGGTTTTGAACAGTTTTATTCATGAAATAATTGCACCAAATTGCACTCGATCTCTAAAATTAGTAACTAATTTTTGTCCTCGTGACACTTTGACATAATTTGACTCCCCTTCGGGTCGTGAAATTAAAACTGTCAAAGTGTCACTCGAGAAAAATTCGATAATTTGAAGGCTCTTTTGCAATTACTACTGAATACTCCCTATGTTAAATATTTACTTCCTTTATACTTCACGATTAACAAGGTTTTTAAATGAGTTACAACTTTGTTGCGCGTATGTTTAATTTATAAAGTATTCAAACATATGGTGCATCTCATAAGTCAATTTATCGAAATAGAAGTAAAAAAGGATTTACAGACTTTTTTTTCCATGTTGACAGATATGGTGGACAAAATAAGTATAGGATAGTGTTTACTACCTCAATGTAGTGAAAAAGTTTAACATTAATATTACACATAGGTTTTTTGTGAAATAGCACATTCAGAAAACGAGGGTTATTCAATGCATGCCCTTATATATAATATATATAATGTTCTTGAACTCCTAAGTGGAGCATAGAGCTTCAGTGAAAACGCGCTATCGGGTTCTATTTTGCGCTAGGGCCTTCACCTCATTCCAAGACTTTGCATGCCCTTATAGGAAAACAGAAAAAACATTAAGTCGTATACGCTCTGAGCTTCGCTGGTGTCGCTCCTAGCGGATTACTAATGCAACGTTCACCGGTAATATTTAAATTTATTATTTAATTGTTATCGCTTAATATTTATAACGCAAAAAATTAATTAAATTGTAATCGATTTTTTAAAGGTTTTGCTAATCATTTTAACGTTCTATTAATGAAATATTAATTTCTTACTTCGGATACTTTCACAATTATTGTGTAGATGGCGCTTAGATTAATTTATAATTACATATTACGAAATATTAAAAAAACTTAAATTTAGCATTTAAAACGTAAGTATATTTAAGGTAAAAATATACACCACAGCTTTGACCAACTAATATTATTTCCTATTAATGTTTTTAATTTCAATGTTTTAAATTAATCACTTTGACATTTATGTCAAATTTCCAGTAAAAGCTTACAGACTTGTCACTACTGGCGTTCGCTAATTTTTAATTATCCCCTCTACCTACGAGCTCATAGCGTATGCTCCACACCAATGCGGCCGTCCAAATTCAAAAGCTAGTATGTGCTTTTGATAAAAGTTTAGAGGAAAGCGAGAACACACTTTTTATTTAGCCGTAGAAGATGATGAAGTATATTCTAGAATATTACTGTTACATTTCGTTAACAATTAAGTATTCTTTGTCTTGAGGAATAAATTGTTCTAAATATTCGTTTGGAGCAAGTTTTACAAGCAATACTTTATTGGAAAATTGAAACATAATGATAACTCGGAGTTATTTACAAATTGATAACCTCGTATGTTCACGTACTAGGTTATGATTTTGTATTGTGATGCATTTTTGTAAATTAGTAATATTATTTGGTTACTCGTAAGGTAGTAAGGCGAAGTGTGAAAAATTATAATTCCATACATTACATTAAAATATTTATTCTTTCATTTTGAGTTACAACTTAAAACTAGATTCTACAATATAAAAAAATATATAGAACAAATAAAATACGAACTTCTTTTTAAATAACAGCTGCTACTTATGGCTAACAAAATAAACCCTAACAATTAAAACGTCGTGAAGTAAAGTTAGTAATCTTCGACCAATTCACCAGTAATGACTAAATCAATGGAATTATCATTTATGGGTAAAGTGATCCAGAACTGCTTTCTAGATTCTGGCATTAGGGGCACAAGTTTTGTCATAATTTTTTGTTTTTTTGAGTTCTTGATACCCCGTGGATGGTCGGTGCTCGTCGGCTCAGCGTTGATATTAAACTTTTTTGGTAGAAAATCTAATTCTTTATATTCGTCCTCAAGTAAAGAATTTTTAAAGAATATATTTCTACTTCCTTCGACGAAGTGTACCTCTACCACCGAATTTAATGTAAAATTTTTTAGCAGATCATCATCTTTTCGTGACTGTCTCTTTTTTTTCCTCCCATTTATAAAAGTTATTCACTTCTAAAACTGTTACGTTAGGTCGAGATTTATGAACGATGTCTTTAAAATCAGTAAAATCATATAAGTAAACCATTTTTTTTATTTATTTTTTTTTTCAATATGTGCATGTACACCATCTGCTGACATATGTGTATGTCCTTTTGTAAGATATTTAATAGTAATGCTCTTTGTGGAGAATAACGGTGAATTCACAATTGTTGTAAATGCAGTGTACAGCGTTAAATTTTTATTTTGTGCCGTACAGTAGTCGGCCCACAAGTAGAGGTGTTGTAAATCTCTTTCATGCTTTAATACTGCACATATGGCATTAACTATGTCACTGGCAGTTCGACCTGCTTGTGCCGCGTGCCACAAAACGCAAATTGGGTTTTCTTTGCTCTTTTTTTTTTTCTAAAGATGCAACAGTTAAATTAAAAGCTACTAACCTGCTAATAAAAAAGAATCCTTGATATTTGGTATATCAGGCAATAAAAATACTTTTTGTAAATCCATCGAGAAATACTTGATTTGATCCGAATTCGCGATCACAGAGTCCAGGCGGTACTTTTCTATTGCAGTGTCTGCTTTCAATTTATGTGCGTCGTGCTTATGTATAAGCTCTTCTGATAATACTTGTGGTGGTTGAATTTTTTTTGCTTCATTTTCATATGACAAGCAGTCGACGCATTTATCTCCCTTTGGGGCGAAAAATGAAATTTTCATTTCTTTTATAGTCTTTCTATATGTTTCGGATGAGCATTTAGTTGTGGCATGTTTACTTTTGAAACCATCGTACATGGCAACATGGCAGTAAATGTCAAAGTCCTTGGTAAAAATCGCGTAAGCAGAACATCCTTCCTTCTGTAGTGGCTGAAATTGGGATTAAAACTAAGAATATGTTCCTCAATAGAACATCTATCTAATCTTGGTTTCTTACCGCCTCTGTTCTCTTTTACCGATGCATACATCGCGCTTCGCTTTATAGCTTTACTTAATTCTGTAATTACTCCATCACTACGAAAGCCTAAGGTGTCCAAGAAAAATTTACGGCAAACCTGAATATTTTCAGATTGATTTTTGGGAAGAAAATATGCTCGCGATTCATTTTTGGCATACCCATTTCCATAATTTTTAACTTTTCGCCGCCTGAACATTTGTAAAACGAACACATTTATTTAGAAAAACACGTTTACTAGTATACGCCAAACTTCAATAATTTTCCCATAGAGCAAGCCGTTCTTCTATTGAAAATAAACTACATTTTCCTTTCCAATTTCCTTTGCAACTATCAACTATTAAGGGATGCTTTAACTTTTGTTTTACGATCTTGTTCTTCTCTTTATTTTGTTTGCTAGGAGAACTGCTTCGAAAGTTAGGATTATTTACATAAATTGGACCTGGATGTGCAGCAATAAAATCGGAAGTATTATTTTTTGTTGGTTTAGGCTGAAGCTGATCAATAACTTCTACTGTATTTTACGGACTTGAAGGATTGGCGTTGGCGTCAAAATAATCTACAAACTCTTGTAGTCTAACTTGGCGAGACGTGTGTTGAAAAATAAATTATAGTGGGGTGCGTTTGCATTTACAAATTTAAATACTTAGTAAGACCCGATAACAAAATGAAAAACCAAGTATGGGAATTTTGCTACTTTAAAACCTAGCACCTCCTTGTATTTACTGGGTTATTAAATTGCAGTGGAGCTGTACGGTGTTTTATATTTTGTAAATTCATTTCCGTCGAGTACTTACTAGGTTTTGATATTGTATCTTTAAAAATACGATTCCTACGACAACCGGAATAAGCGCATTCGATAGAGAATTTTCCAAGTATAGGACACATCTAAAAAAAGTGATTATAAAAAATATGTCCCTTACTTGGTTTTGAATTTAGACGGCCGAATGGATAACCATGATACGATATGTCAAAGCATCAGGCAAGTAGTGATGTTGATTATAGTTACTTTCGAGTTTTCGTTACAAATCGTTACTTTTGTATAAAGTAATCATTTACAGTATTAGTTACTTTAATTACTATGATTACTTTTGTATTTCAGTACCGGTAATGATAATAAGAGGTAATCATGATATTATCGAAAATCGTATTTCTCAGTGTTGTTCTGAAGCTATTTCCTTGTGGCATTTTTATAATTAATTATTTTCTATGGGAAATAAGCCGTATTTCTCAGTAGGTGGGTATTGCGTATAGGTATTCCGACATAACAAGTAATCATTTTTACAGTATTCGTTACTTTGATTACTATGATTAATTTTGTTACTTTTGTATTTGAGTAACGGTAATCAATAATCATATTGAAAATCGTATTTCTCAGTAGGTAGGTATTTTGAATGCCCCCCTAAATGCCCTGGTCTAATTCTAATGAAACCAATGCTATACATACAAAATTAAAGTTGTTGATCATACTGTAGAAACATTATCATTTCCACATTTTTCCGGTCAGTCGGGTATATTAGTCCAGTCGGGATAGCATTTGACCTTGCATGCCGAGCTGCACAAAATTTTATTTTTTTAATCTTTAGGGGGGTCAATAGTAGCCTAAATTTAAAATCGCGAATGAATTCCTCCGTTACGTTAGCCGCCATCTTGATTTAAAAGAAAAACTATTTTAGCTCAATATCTCTTCCATTTTTAACTTTTCGACAAAAATGGTAGGAACTGAAAATGTTCCAAATAAGTCGTATTTACAATTATTAAAATTTCTTTTTACCAATTTTTGTCGTGAGGTCGATATTTTCCGAGTTAATTGTACTTACAGTAGATGCCTATATTTTTGACAATGATCGTGCATGTAACTTTTTTGGTATTATAATATAATTCAAATCCTTCTAACCAGTTAAAGTATTATGCATTGGCTATCTGTGGGCAAATTTTCAGCCAAATCGATTATAAATTATTTTGGGTAGAGTTGCACAAGTTTGACTTGAATGTTTGAACTTGACTTGAGTTTGACTTAATTTCAAGTCAAACTCAAGTCAATCCTTCTGACAAATAATTCAAGTCAAGTCAAACTGGTCAACCGTACAGGTTTGGAAATTCGAACTGTTTGTCAAACTAGTTTGAAAGAGTTTGAAAAATAATTTATTTAGTAGGTATAATTTTTTGACGAGATTGACATGTTAGTTGCCAATTATAATTAGTTAGTTGCCAGGAAGAGATTATAATCAAAATAGAGTAAATTATTTAAAAATGAATGAAATTAAAAATGCTTAGAATTGCTTGCTGGCAAGTTTCGTTTTATCGATATAACTTTTTTTATATTTGAGTGTTACTAGATTAAAACAAAGAATTCGTTGGATAGTTTTTTTTATCATTCCAAGTGTAATTTAATCTACTTTGAAAGCTTTCAAGTATTACGTAACGCAAGTTGGGGGGAGGGGGGTCATGTAAAACGTTACGGCGCGCTATACGGGGGGAGGGGTTCGAACAGCGCGTTACGTAACATTGTTTTTTAACTTAAATAAAAAAAAAACTATGGAATCACAATCTCCCAACTTTTCAACTTTCGTTGATATTTTACATAAAACCCCTGGATTGTATTATATTGCCCCCTCACGCTCCGCTCATGTTACAATAGGACAATAGTATTCAAGTGAAAAAATCTTAAAATTTGTATTAACCAGATCAAGCAGAATAACACGTGTTTGCAATAAATAGCTGGACCTTTCTTCACGACCAAAGGTGAAATGATACAGATGGGATAAAGAGGTTGTAAGAGCTTCAAAAATTGCGTTTCGTAATACTTAAACATTTTCGTAATACTTAAACATATTTCGTAATACTTTAACAGAAATTTATGAAGGAACAACCAAATATTATATTTTTGATAGAGTAGGTTTAAGAGGAAACAGTAGCGATCAACAGGTAGCGAAAACGCGTTCCAAGATTGCGGCTGTAATTTTGAATATTTTTTCGAGATATTTGGCACACGTATTCGTAATATAATAAAGAATGGCGGTACAGAACCCAATTTGAAAAATATATTAATATGTGGAAATTACTCTGTAATTAAATACAATATTAAAAAACGAGCCTGTACCGCCATTAAGAAGAACAAAAAAATACACTTTCTTCAAATAAACTTTTTTATCCGATGCCTAGATTTTGTGTCATTTTGGAACTACTAAAATTTTTTATTTCATTAGTAGTTCCAAAATGACACAAAATCTAGGCATCGGATAAAAAAGTTTATTTGAAGAAAGTATATTTTTTTGTTCTTCTTAATAGCGGTACAGGCTCGTTTTTTTAATATTGTATTTAATTACAGAGTAATTTCCACATGTTAATACATTTTTCAAATTGGCCTCTGTACCGACGTTCTTTATTATATTACGAATACGTGTGCCAAATATCTCGAAAAAATATTCAAAATTACAGCCGCAATCTTGGAACGCGTTTTGGCTACCTGTTGATCGCTACTGTATCACCTTAATGAATTTTTGCGACTTTGCAATGTCGTCTTAAAAAATTAGTTCACTATTTGTCATTTTATTATAACGCTGTTCTTTACTTTTACAAAATACAAGTATGCACTTTTCAATTTTCATTGTTTTGAAATCACCTGCCGTAATATCAAATAACAGTATATTTATTCTTAATTAATTCTGCTTCGACTACAGATTTTCTCTCTTAATTTTTGCAGTGGGAATACCTTCAAAATCAGACATCTGGTACTTATTCTGAGCCGAAAAATATTCAGGTTCAGATATTATTTCACAAAGGACACACTTCAAAACGAACGTAATAAAAAAGCCAAGCATATATTTCTACTTCTTAATATGAACTACAAACTAATTTGCGGAGTAGCAGGGTACTGATTCAGACCTATCCAAATAAGTCAAAACAAAAGTCGGTACGCTCTCAATTAGAATTGGAAATAAACACGTTGCGCAATATGATATTCAAACTTCAAACTGTTTGAAGAAGTTTGAATTCAAGTCAAACCTAGAGATATCGAAATCAAGCCAAGTCAAACTTTCTTACAAAAAACGTTTGGTTTTCAAGTCAAGTCAAGTCTGTTGAATAAAATCAAACTAGTTTGACTTGATGCATCTCTAATTTTGGGAATGGAGGAAAATGTAAAAAACGGTATTTTAACGTTTTCGACACTATAAAATTTGATCAAAAACTTGTTTTGAATCAAAATAACTTGTTAAAATATTATGTTTTCCATTGATACTTTACGATAGAAAATGAAAATTTGTTTAAATAAATACCAAATCACTGTAAAATCGATTAAAATAACATTTTGAGAAAAAAGAAGAAGAAGAAGAAGAAGAAGACAATTCGACCTTAAATGTTTTATTTCTACATCTTGCAGATGCTATATACCAATTTTTAGACAAATCGGAGATCCAAAAGTTTTTTTGATCCAAAATTGAGTGATTTGAAATGGAATCACCCATAGACAATTTCAACTACCTATTCCCAAATTTTCATACTTCCTTTATTTTTTCTGGGACATATTGTTCTTTGATCGGGCTAGTTGGCTATCGATTTAATTCTAATGCTCATCAAGATAACAACACAGAATAATCTGCTTATATTTTCGCATGTAAATACTTCTCGGCCAACATATAAACAACTACACGAAGTTTCAGTTCATTTGATTTGGAGAATAGGGTTGATGCAATGTAAATAATACTAACCGGGAAAGTTTGTTTAAACAGACTGTTGTTTTTGGGTAAATTATAATACTAACAACTTGTTTTTGTTGGTAGTTCAAAATTTAATAGTGTATTAATCAGATTTGCATTTAACATATGTAGGAATAGTTAGTTAGGAAGTTTTTAGTCCGTGGTGAAGGTGCAATTTGCTTAGAATTAAATTATTTCAATGAATATTTCATTTCTCCTGTAGGTGTTTTATTAATATTTCATAAACTCCCTCTGTGGCTTAGTGGTAAGAGCGCTTACCTTTGGATCGAAAGGTCCGAATTGTCGTGAGTTCGAATCTCACCAGGGTCAGAAATTTTTCGTTTATTATAAATTAATAAATCAAAATAGTTTCTGTCCTTGTGGGATCGGTACTCACCAGAAGGACCGCAGACGTTCGGATACAATTAGGGTCTCTTTGCAAAGACAATGACGTCGACTTTGCAAAGTAACAAGACACTTACTCAACACACACACTACACACGGCACTAGGTAACTAACTGCAAAAATTCACCGTACCTACCATGCCAATGGCCATTAGTTGTCGAGGCATTTGCTAAATAAAAAAAATTTTTTCATAATAAAATCTGCTTAATTTATTATTCGTTGTTTCGTAAACGTTTGTGGGTGTTGAATGATAAATTTCCATTCGTTTGGTGTTCTTTACACGTATTTAGAACTGTTAGTAGTACATATATCACCTCATACAATGTTAGAACTCTTATATCGGACTAGAAGATGATGGAACTGGAGGAAGATTTTTTTTTTATTAACTCCCAGTATATTTACAATCTGTCACATATATAATATTGAAGGACAATAAGTAAATGGTCGGATATTTACATTGGACATGTAGGAAATATTTCCAGTGAATTATTTCCTTTACATAATTAACCTATTTATTTAAAACCGTTATTTGTTTGTTATTCTGAGTACACTTAGTTAAACCAGCTTATCAGGTCCGTTGGTTTAAATTTTTTTAAGCGGCGCACCTCACCTACGGTGTTAAATAGATCACTCGCGAGGGGGTTCACATGCGTATTCGCTCTATCCCGATATTTTTCACTATGTCGTTTTATTTCACTTTTGATGGTGGGGATTTCTAAGTCTCTTTCTATTGCTGTATTTGGCACGTACCAGGGGGCATTGACTATTATTCTTAAAACCTTATTTTGGAACCTTTAAAGTATTTCTAAGTTTGAATTTGACGCTGTGCCCCATAGCTGGATTTCATATGTCCAGATTGGTTTTAGAATTGATTTATATACAAGTATTTTGTTTTGAATGGTCAGTTTTGATTTCCTGCCGATAATCCAGTATAGTTGCTGCAGTCTAAGTCCTAGTTGTTTTCGCTTGTTGAATATATGAGGAAGAGTTAAAGAGGAAGAGCTTCCTTGGAGGAAGAGTTGAAGACAATAAAAAGGGGCATCATTGGCCTCAGCGAAATCAGACGAAGAGGAGAAGCCCAAATTACTCTTAAATCGGGACCCTTATTTAATTTTAGATGAGAAAATGACACTCCAAACGGCGAAAGAGGATTCATTATACATAGAAAGCACGCACAAAATATAACTAAAATTAATAGCATAAGTCCCAGAATTGTGTACCTCATCTTTAAACTAAATGCAAGATATAACCTTAATATAATCCAGACATATGCTCCAACGACTAGCCACTCGGATGAAGAAATTGAAAAATTTTATGATGACCTACAAGCAGCATTACATACTACACCAGCATATTACACAATAATTATGGGCGACTTTAATGCGAAAATGGGCTTTAAACAAGATGAGGCAGAAGTAGCAATGGGCAAGTATGGGTACGGCGAAAGAAATGAACGAGGGCAAAGACTGCTCAACTTCTTACACCGGGAAAATTTATCCATGATGAACTCTTTTTTCGATAAAAAGCCTCAGCGTAAATGGACATAGATAAGCCCAGATGGTAGTGTCAAAAATGAGATAGATTTTATCATAACGAATAGAAGAGAAGTAATTAAAGATGTTGAAGTACTCAACAAATTTTCGATAGGAAGCGACCACAGATTAATCCGAGCAAGGATACAATTAATTGTCCACTTGGAAAGAACAAAGATTATCTTCAAAACACGAAAGAAGAAATGGATTCCCCCTGAAAACAACTACCTCTATGAAGATATATTAACCAGACGTATACAAGACTTAGAAAACGAAATAGAAGACATCGAACTAGCAAATAATCTCATAACGAAGGCACTAAAAGAAACCGAAAGGGAGTGCTGCCCGACGGTCTTGACCAATAATGAAAAATTAAGCCAAAATACCAAAGAGTTAATAAGAAGAAGACAACTGACGAAAAATACGACTCCAACTACACAACACTAAAGAAATTAAATATAGATATCCACCAATAAATCCGAAAAGACATAAGAGAAAACAATATAAGAGAAATAACTCAAATAATTCAAGAAAACATAAGTTTAAAAGTTTTGCGGCGAAATACGAATAACATTAGCAACAAAAATATGTACAGAATAAGACACAAAGACAAAAACATTGCTACGGATAGAGCCGAAATCCTTAAGGTTCTCGAATCGTTTTATCGCGAAATGTATGAGAGCACCAACGCAAGGCAATAGCAGGCCCTGCCCAAAATCACAAACCAGGGATCAGAATTAATGCCAGAAGTAACACCATACGAAGTTAAAAAGACACTTTCAGAAATGAAAAATAAAAAATACCCTGGCGATGACGGAGTAGTGATCGAGGAAATCAAACACGGTGGAAATAAAATTATTCAGATTTTACCAAACTTTTCACCGAATGCATTTACCAAGGAAAAACCCCTTCTCAATGGAACAATGCAGTCATTGTTTTATTGCACAAGAAAGGTGACATAACAGATCTAACAAACTACCGTCCTATCAATCTGCTGTCACACATATACAGTGCGTCCATAAAGTAACGCATAAATTCATTATTTCGTAAACCGGAGACTTTAAGGAAAAATCCCGAAACAAGTCGATTTTTATTTTTAAATTACGATTTTTTGGCATACATATCATACTAGTGACGTCATCCATCTGGGCGTGATGACGTAATAGATGATTTTTTAAAAGAGAATAGGGGTCATGTAATAGCTCATTTGAAAGGGTATGTAATTCTCTATTCAATAATATAAACATTAATATAATTATTTATACAGGGTGTCCAAAAAATGTTTTTTTTTAATTAAATTAATTGGTACAAAAAGATGAATGTGTGTTATTTGTTTAATTCTAAATATATTTTATTGGTGCCAGAAAATATAAAAATGTTTTATTTAAAAAACAAACATTGGTTTTCGCTTAAGCGTAATGTTAAACTTCCAAGAGGCTGGTGGGTCGCAGCTCTAACATTGAATTTAAGCGAAAAGCAATATTTATTATTTGTCAAATAAACATGTATTCATGTTTTCTGACAAAAGTAAAACGAATTTTGAATTAAATATGTTACATACATTCTCCTTTTTGTCTCAATTAATTTATTAAAAAAATTCTTTTTGGACACCCTGTATAAAAAATTATGTTATTGTTTGTATCACTAAATAGAGAATTAAATACTTTTTCAAATGAGCTATCACATGACCCTATTCTCATTTAACAAAATCATCGATTACGTTATCAAGCCCAGATGGATGACGTCACTAGTATGCTATATATGCCAAAAAATTGTAATTAAAAAATAAAAATCAACCTGTTTCGGAATTTTTTTTTAAAGTCGCCGGTTTACGAAATAATGAATTTATGCGTTACTTTATGGACTCATTATATAAACTTTTTAAAAAATTATCAAAAAAAGATTGGAGGCTAAGTTAGATTTCTATCAGCCTAGAGAAAAATCTGGGTTTAGATCCGGATATAGCACTAACGACCACTTACTGGTAATAAAAAACTTGATAGAGAAATCGGAGGAATAGAAGAAACCATTGGCACTGATATTCGTGGACTACGAGAAAGCGTTCGATGCCATAAACCAGCAGAAAATTAGAAGCATTGACATATTGCCGAATAGACCATCGCTACACTAACATGATAAAATATATCTACCACAATGCAACGGCTAGCGTAAGACTCTCTGATCAACAAACTAATAAATTCTGTATGCAGCGAGGAGTACGGCAAGGAGACA
The DNA here is from genome assembly GCF_917563875.1 of Diabrotica virgifera virgifera. NCBI lineage: Eukaryota > Metazoa > Arthropoda > Insecta > Coleoptera > Chrysomelidae > Diabrotica > Diabrotica virgifera. The sequence continues at coordinate 191,425,155 of NC_065450.1, read as the reverse complement.
CCATCTCACCAAAGCTGTTCACAACCCTTTTAGAACACACTTTTAAGAAGGGAGGTCTGAACAAATATGGTATCAATATAAATGGAGAGAAGATCAGTCATTTGAGATTCGCAGATGACACCGTCCTTATAGCCGATCGTATGGATGATGCAATAATAATATTGAACAATTTACATCATGCTTCCTTAGAGGTCGGACTAAAGATTAGCATCAACAAGACGCAAATAATGACTAATCTGGTGCTAAATCGTAATATTGTTGTTGATGGAAGGGTTATTGAACAGACTGCATCTTATAAGTACTTGGGACATGAAATTCGGTTGGGAAGAGATAACCAGAAGTGCGAGCTCCCACGTCGCATAGGATTAGCCTGGGCAGCGTTTGGTAAACTGAGCTATGTATTTAAATCGGACTTACCCATATGCATGAAAAGGAAAATCTTTGAAAAGTGTGTATTGCCTGTACTCACTTATGGAGCGGAAACATTAAGACCGCTATTATGTTAGGCAACTGGTGACGCCACCAAGTTGCTCCACCAGTGACTCATGACGTCACGGGGCATTTAAGTAAATGAGACCTATTAGACTACGGCAACTGGTTGCTCCACCAGAAATTGTTGTCGATCTGGTGGCCGAACCAGTCCACCAGCCGGGTAACCGGGTCTGGTGGCGCCACCAAGCCATGTTATATGGACCCTATTAGACTGAGCAACTGGTGTCGGCCACCACTAGTTCATTTGTATTGTAATCGAGTGCTTCGTATTTCTTTTCTATTTACTTCTATATTTTCAATTAACAAGCGTATATTTTTCTAAAACCTCTTTTGTTGATTTATAAATTATATGCTATATATATAAAAATAATATGCTATATTAAAAAGTTCTTCTCGCAGATTTAGCCGTTAACTGTTTATTTATTGTTTAAACAAGAAAACCTCTTTCTATATTTTAGAAATATCGGTGAATTCATCACTTTACCTTGATCAAAAATGTTTCTATTTTGTTTTTGATTATACTGAATCCGAATGTGACGTTAATTGGAAAATTTAAAAAAAAATGAGCTTTTATATATAAGTACAGTATGTCTGCGTAACTTGGAACCATATGGGAAACTTTTTTCTTATCAATTTTACGAAAAAAAAAAATTCTTTATAAAATGCTCTGCATAGTCTATTTTATACGAGGTATGTCAAAAAAATTGTATGAAAAGTACCTTTAGATTTCACAACATCGAAAATTGTTATTATGAAAAGTTGTTAAGAATTAAAGAAACTATGTTTTGGGACGCATTAATTTTATTACATCATTCTAATTGAAAAAAAATGCAATTTTTTTTAAATTACGGATACCCAACATCATTTCATTACAAATATTTATAAGTGTTTTATTATCAATTTTACGAAAAAATTTATTTTTTACAAACAGCTTTGTATGGTCTAAAATCTAAGATGCAATCATAATATATAAACTTTTATCAATTCTATACGAGGAATGTTAAAAAATATGAATTTCGTCCAAGAGTAAAGTACCTTTACAGTTCACAATATTTCAATTAAAAGAATGTAATGGCATCTACAAACATAGCTTTTAATTCCGAACAACTTTTTATAAAACATTTTTCGATATTGTTTAATATAAGGATACTTTACTCTTGAGCGAAATTCATCTTTTTTGATATACCTCGTATAAAATTCACAAAATTTGAATCTGATGGTTGCATCTTATATTTTATACTATTAAGAGCATTTTGTGAAGAATAACTTTTTTCGTAAAATTGATAACAAACAAGTTTCCAATTGCATTTGATTATTTTTCCAATTCCAATTCATTTTATTATTTTTGCTGGTGGCTATTCTCGGCCACCAGTTGCCCGTGCTCACAATTTGGTGGGCCCACTAGTTGCGCCACTAGTTGCGCCACCAGTTACCTAGACTAATAGAGCCCTAACACTCACAAAACAGGTAGTGAACAAGATTCGCATAACTCAGAGGGCTATGGAGCGCCAGATGTTGGGTGTCTCCCTGAGGGACCAAATACCAAACGAAGAAACACGTCGTAGAACAAAAACAACGAACGCCGTCGAAAGAATCGCGTCGTCGCGCGTCGCTCAAGTGGAATTGGGCAGGACACGTCTCCAGATTGTCAGACAACCGATGGACAAAACGTATTGCCGAGTGAAGGCCACGAGAAAAAGCACTACGGAGCAGAGGACGACCAGCAACCAGATCGGCTGGCGATCTGAAGCGTATTGTCGGCAACTGGATGTAAGCCGTAAAAAACAAAGAAAGATGGAAAGCGCTGAGGGAGACCTATGTCCACCAGTGGGCTAGTACGGGTTGATGATGATGATTAGTAGTAAGGAATCGTTAAAAAATTAAACAAGCATTCACTTATACACTATTCTTCTTTTTTATCGTCTCCTTTTCTCTTAAATATTCCTTTACCTCTCCTTCCATCTACTTCTAATAGCTCTACCCCTCGTTCATCTTGTGACAACCTTCCATTGTATTTAGTTAGTGACAACCTTCCATCATCATAATCAATGGTGCTATAGCTCTATAAAAGAGCCTCGACCTTCCCAAGTCTATTACGCCAGTCAGTTCTATCCATTGCCAACTGTTGCCAGTTTGCTGCGCCTATTTTTCTAACATTCTCGTCTACACCATCCTTCCATCAGAGTTTTGGCCTATCCCTATTTCTACTTCCCACAGGTTGTGACATAAGGATTCTTCTAAGAGGGTTATTCTGCTGTGATCTTGCTAGATGTCTTGCCTATCTTAGTTTTTCTATTTCTATAAATACGTCTTTACTACCAAATATATGTTTATATCTGTGGTACATCTCGTAGCTGTACTTCCTCCGACAAACACCATTTTCACAGATGCTACTGAATATTCCTCTCAGGATCCTTCGTTCAAATACATATCAGCAGAAGGTTTTCATCTGCCTTGGAGATGGTCCATGTGTCCAATCCATATGTTAGTACTGGTTATATACGGGTTTTGTACATGGTTATTTTTGTTTTTTAGCTTAAGTTTCTGCTTCTCATATGGCTACTCAGTCCAAAATAGCATTTGTTTGCTAGCATTATCCTTGGCTTGATTTCTTCCGTCATGATGTTCTCCTTGGTGATCAGAAAGCCTAAGATGTAAATATCTCCATCACTTCAAAGGTAGAGTTATCAACCGTGAATTGGTGACCGATGTTTCTGGCTCTAGATGTTCTTGGGTATTGATGCCATCGTCTTAGTTTTCTCCTCAGTTACTTGCAGGCCCTTATTTTTTGAGGCATTTGAGCAGGTGGTATTTCTTCTAGCTTGCGTGTAGTGCGGGCAACTAGGTCCATATCATCTACATATGCCAAAATCTGGGATAATTTTTATTGAAAATATTTCCTCTATTGTCTACTCGGGCATCTCTGGCCGCCTTTTCCAGAGCTGTGTTGAAGAGAAGACACGCCAGCGCATCTCCCTGTCGCAGCCCAACATGCGTTTCAAACGCCTGTGATTGTTCGCCCTGTATTTCGACTTTGCAAACAACTTTACGTATTGTAGCCTTAACCAATCTTAAAAGTTTACCGGGGATGTGGAATTCATCCATCGCTTCATACAATTTATTTCTTAAATACTCATAGGCCGATTTCACATATAAGAAAAGATGGTATGCGTCGATATTGAATTCATTGGTTTTTTTCCAGTATTTGTCTTAGCACAAAGATGAGAAACTTCCATAGAAGTGGTTACTGATCTGTCAATAAACAAGAACAATTGCTTATAAAGAGAAAGAAGAAGAAGCTAACTAATCCATTTGAGCATTTGTTCTTGAATCTTTTTGAAAGTGTAATCCACTCATTCCCTTTCTTCCATCAAGTTGTTCCTGAGTTTATACCTTCTAGTCTCACCAACCAGCCATTGTAACATTTTCGTCTCAGCTACCTGCATCTTATTTTTCTGAATCTTCTTTATAAGCTGTACCTTACCGTCCTGCACCAGCTCAGATCTCACTTCATATATCTGCCTTTTCACGATTTTCGCGATTTTTCAATAACAAAATACCCCGCTCATTCGCTTCCAGTTTTACCAATCACCCTATAACCTGTAATGTTACAAACGTCACATCTTTGTTAATTTATTTTTAAATAATTATTTTACTTTATTTTTTTAATATTTCATTAGTAATAATTTTCTTCTATTTGTTTTACCTGTCTTCTTCATTAAATACTCGTTGGCGCCCTCTTTTTTTATCCTCTTTTATTATCCTCTTTTATTATCTTCTATTTACTATATCTCTTTTCATCTAAAATCTAAATCATCATACTGAACGTACCCCGTATATTCTTACTCTGTAAGTATCTGTCTTAATACGGAACATGCCTGCCACTGCCTACGTCGCACTGTCATGAAAGTGACATTGCATCCCTACTCGCTGACACAAAATGAAAATTGAAGGGAAAAATTAATCTATTTAAAGAGATGAGCCCATAAGGCCTCACATACTTCCAGACTTAATATTCTCTTGGGGTAAGAATACATATTATTATATTTTAATTACATTTCTACATCTAGCAGTTTTTCTAATATTTTTTATATTTAACCTAACCTCCCATCTAAAAGCATGGTTTCTGATGTTTTAGTTTTAAATATATCTTTTTAATTTACATATATGCACCATTAGTAATCAAATGTTAACTAAGTAATATTCAATCCTAATTTCATTTAATTTATTCTTGTCATCTGCTTCTTTTTTGATTATTTCTTAAAAGAATGGCAGACGTGGCAAAATTTGGTTAATCTGCTTTATAATTGGTATGTGTTTTACTCTTCTATTTTTTGGAAAGAAATCAACCTTTCCCTCTTCGGGAACCTGAGCCTCACACATCACCGGTGATAAAACTTTAAGGCGAAGAATGAGACCAGGACATCCAGACTACATCACCCAATATCTTCAGCTGCAGGGATCTGAGGCCGAACATCTGCACAGGTCTATAAGAAGTCTACAGCAGTACCATTCGACATCAAGAAGTTATCATCGAACCAGATACCAAAAGCCAAAAGCATAATCCAGAATTGTTAGTTTTTGGCAATAATTTGAATATATTTGTTAATCCATTTAATAAGTCACATTTTTATTGTATCTTTATTAAACAATAAACATGATTAGTTCAAAATACTGTTTTGTTTGCTTCCATTCCGAATCTTCATAGTTCATATCTAAGATTAGAACAAGACGAACACACACCTGAGAGAGTGAGCTAAGCTAAGGGTAGCGATGGGTATCTTGGATGATTGGTGTAATATTTTCGAATATTATTTCAATTAGCTGGGGTAATCCATCGCCTTTTTCGATTCAAACCTATGAACAATTTCTCGATCTAGTGTCCTATTTTCCGTTATCCAGAAGCCAAGGGATTTCAATTCTTATACTCGTCATAATTTTTCTCCAAACTATTCTGTATCCCCAACCATTCATGGTCCTCCCAACGACGTATAATTATTTTCAGACCTGCTGAGTCATCTCTCTTCAATAGTCCAATTAGAAGCCTTCAACTTCTTCTCCAACGTTTCTTTACACGGCTCTATAATAAGGTATCGCCAGTAAAGACGGCATTGACCAAGGACAATCCTTCCTTACCTTCTCTACCAACACATCCATGACAAAATTAAACATGTAGGGACTCAGTGAAGTGTCTTGATGCAAACCAACCATTACTGAAAATCTTTTATTACATATTCAAACTTATTCTGTTATTTTTCTTCTTCTTATATTAGCTCTTAGATCTGTTCTTTTACGATCTTAACCTTCCGTGCCTAACATTCGGTTTGTGAGACGGACCACTTAGAGTTTTTAGGATGATATCCAAATTGTTTGTTATGTATCTTTGCCGGCATCAGTAGCTGCCTGATTCAGGTGCCTCTTTTTAGTGTTGAAGTTTGAGTCTTCAATGTCAAGTCATTATGCACTTATTGACAAATTTTGTCTCAGAGACTGATGTAGGACGTGACATACTCGATGAAAAAAAATATTTATATTAAAAAAAGAACGTGCGAACAAGTACTGATAATTTAGTAACCCAATTGCCAGGAGTAAAAGGTGAAGCTAGGTACGAAAAAGAGCAGTGCCCCTACCTGTTTAGTTTTGTCATGGATGTGTTGGCAGAGAAGGTAAGGTGGGATTGTCCTTGGTCAATGCTCTTTACTGGCGATATAGTATTATAGAGCAGTGTAAAAAATGTTGGAGAGGAAGTTGGAGGCTTCTAATTGGACTATTGAAGAGGGAGGACTTGACAGGCCTGAAAAGAAGTATACGTCATTGGGAGGACCATGAATGATTGGGAATACAGAATTTTTTCGAGAAAAATGCGCTGGTGCAGGACGGTAAAGTGAAGCTTGTAAAGAAGATTCAGAAAAATAAGATGTAGGTAGCTGAAACGAAAATGTTACGGTGGATACTGGGTGACACTGGAAGGGATATAATCAGGAACAACTTGATGGAATAAAGAGAAGGGGTGGATTACACTTTCAAAAAGATTCAAGAACAAATGCTCAAATGGGTTAGTTAGGTTCTTCTTCTTTCTCTTTATATGCAATTCTTCTTGTTTATTGACCGATTAGTAACTACTTATATGAAAGGTTGTCATCTTTATGCTAAGACAAATACTGGAAAAACCAATGAATTCAATATCGACGAATACCATCTTTTCTTAGATTATAAATCGGCCTATGAATATAGAAACTGGAAAATGAGACTTCTCCTTGGTTTGTTTTCATCTAACTTCTTCTACACTTGGTCAGGCTACAACAGTTATGATTTGGAAAGAATTTTTGATAATTTATATACACGTTAACATTTCACTTCAACATTAACAATTGTAGTTTTTTTAAATTGAACTTTAAAATTTAATATCTTCACTTAACATTCATTTAACGTACACAAGGTTCTTTAGTTATTTTCAGTTTTAATTAAATTTTAATTATTATTTATCAATATAGAGGTTGCATAGGACCATGGTACAAAGACGCCAGGTACGATAGCCGGAATATCCGACATTCGGATGAGTTCGCGCATGACGTCACAATGAGAGTGATTTTAAATATTCCCCATTTAAAACATTAGCGCTCGGAGCACAATTAGTTTTAAATTGGTCATAAAGAGTCATTTTAATAGATCAATATAATTTATGTTTAACTATTTCGGATTTATTGAAATGTAGGTGTTTTATTATTTTGATTTAAAAAATTAATTAACAATACAATGAACAAAAATAAATTTCTAAAATAAATTTGCGAGTTATAATTAATTTTTTTTTGTATTCGTCGCTTTTTAAATACATTTTACGAGCTTGTTTTTGATTGGCTTGTCTTATTTGGCTCCAGTGTTAAGGAGGGGATAGAGCCATGGGCGTGCATATAAAAATTTGTAGGGGGGCTAGACGTGAAGATGTTGCACATTACATTTTGTTTACTTTGGGTGACAGTATATAGTTTAAAGCACCCGAAAGGCCATGGGGGCCATGCTCCCCTACCCATATGTATGGGCGCCTATGAATCGAGCCTTCAGTTGTTTGCAGGTAAACAGATGAAAATAATTGATATCTGAAACAAAATCACAAAACAAATAAAACAAGATTTTAAGTTACAATTTTCTCTTATTTCTCATATTTTCATTAAGTGTTAAGTTTAATTTCTTAATCCTAAAATACATGCGCGACCTAAAGAACAGGTGTTTGGTTTTGTAATCACATTCAATCTTTTCAGACAAATCAATCAGTCTTTGCAAATATTTTTTCCCTGATTTTAACTGAAGTCCAGACCCATTGAAATTATTAAATATAGTATCCAGTTTATGCATTTTTACCACCAATTCTTCTGGAGGTTTCTTCAGGCCCCCTTCGGAGACTTGGTCAATCCACGTGTAAGTAGAAGTATCCGTACTTTCAGGCAAATCTAACTTCTTGCAGATATACCCACTGACATATTCCAATGCATCATATTGTAATTGGTTTAATTCTTCGACGTCTGCATCCACTTTTTCTTTTTCTGCATCTTCAGATAAATCTGAGAAAATATTCTTATTAATCCTAAAAATTTTCAAGCGCTTGCGAATAAGGTCTACAAACGTATAATATAAATACCTAAATGGCAGTAAATATATACATGTGGCAGTATCTAAATAGGTACCTTTTTTTATTGCTCAATGCCCAGCCGGGGTTGAGTCACCGTAAGATGATATTAATTTTTTCCTAATAACGTTCAGTCGGAACTATTGATAACTGATACAAATTTATGTCAGAATTTTGTTTTGCGATAGGGCAAAATTTGATGAATAGGTAATTTTGACACAGCAATTTTGACATTTAAACTACATATTTAGCATACGAAAAATATTGAGTAGGTATATACCGACATATATAGCGTAAATTGTAATTAAGAACATTGGATATAATTTATAAAATATTTTAAACCATCAAATCACCAATGTTATACATAAGTATATAGTTATCCATCTTTAAATTTCAATCATTACTATAAAATTGAATAATTTGTTGACCGAATGAAATTTCAAAAAATTAATTTGTACATTATTTATTTATTAACGGTATCCATTTACAAAAGTTTTAAGAAAGCTATACTTTATAAACAATAAATTTTAAACTATCAAATATTTTAGAATATTAAACTACAACAAACTTATTTTAAGATACCCTTCAGTTGTTTTTTAAATAAACTAATTTTGGAGACAATACATTAAGGGGTAAATCATAATTTTTTCACACTAACAAGCCTATTGATCAACTTAAATCTCACAAAAATCTCCCCAAAAACTAAAAAGTCGGTAAAACTCCCATATAAACGTATGTATTCCAGCAGCGGCTACTCTCATTGTGACGTCGACAGAACGCGGTCAGCTGATAGTCGCATGCGCAATATCGTACCTGGCGTCTTTGTACCGTGGCATAGGACGGTGGTTCCGTTTGAAGGCTTCCTTTTTTATCATTTTAATGAATGACAGTCCACAGCTGTTCACTTAACCTTCGTAAGGCGGTGCGGGGTGCAGGTGCACTCCAGACCTCGTTTTTCTCATCTATCTTTTTTAATAATTTTTTTGATTTTTGTCCATTTTTTTATTCGCATTAAATTCACTTCTAAACGCATTCCACCTATCACTGCATTTAAAACTCTTTGCGTTTACGTGCTTTTTGAAGTTATACTTCTTTACGCGCGATATGAGGGTGAATTTTTATATGTTAAAACCTACGATCCCGGCGCATGCGCATTATAACTTTGTTCTGATTAGATGTTCAAATGACTTGTCAAAAATTATTCAATATGGCAGCTCTAGCGTAGCTGTGGTTTGGACGGTTGACGGTTTGGTTATGTATGGTTGTTGCGTTTTAAAATTTGTGGGAAGAGAAACAACAAAGATTAGTTAATAGTTATACTGCCTTTTTAAATAATTTTCATATTATATTTTTGAAGTTATACTTCAAAATGTTTTAATTTATGTATGTATCAGTCCAGAAAAGGTGTGGAAAGAATATATTAGTGTTTTTAAATATATTTTTATATAAACGTGTTAAAAATGCAATTTTTAGGACTCCATAGGAGCGTTAAAAATGCTCTTTTAAGGCACTAGTGCTTTAAAATTTTTAACGCACTGCAGTTAAAAGTGAATTGTCAAATTGTGAAACGTCAAAATATTTATATTTCATTTATTAATATTAATATTATTAATACAACTTGCGCAATTTGAAAAAGGTGTTTTAAAAGGTTTTTTATTATAATTTTGTGTCTTTGGATTTGTCTTGCTTGGGCGTAAAATAATAAAACATCTATTTTTATATTTCACTTGTCACCGTGATGTATAATTATGTATATCTGAAAGGTAAGTAGCATGCGGCTTGATGGCCTTGCTGGTAGAGCATTGGACCAGAGATAAAAAAATCGCGAGATTGCGGGTACAAATCCCGGACGATTCATATTTTTTTCATTTTTTTTTAATATTTGGCATTGTTAAGTTTTGTTTCATTTTTGGTAATTATTGTTAATTTTTTGTATTGTAACTGTTAAGTAGGTATATTTATTTCGTTGAAATTATATTATAATAGAAGTATAACTTCTTACGTGCGTACAAAGTACACACACATTCTTTTTTTGGAAAAATGACTGTATGGTGCAAATGATGAAAATTTCATAATATCCTGAATTGGAAGTTTCGGGACGAAAGTCCCGGAATAATTGTATTGCGTATAAAAACTGTGTTGCTCACTCTGGGAAAAATTTCATGTGTTTGTCTTGCAGCGATAATATTTTTTTTAAGAAGAAATGAGTAGGTACTTTGTTTGTAAAATTATGTTTCATAGTATAATAAATAAGTCTTAATTATCTTTTAAATCAATTTCCCCAAATTTCACATAAAAAAATGGATATACGGATGGGGTGCAGATGCACCCCGCACCGTCGTTTACGTAAGAATCTAGCGCAGCCATATTGTCTTCTTACAAATAAAAACGAATTTAGATATGATTTTATTAATTGTAAAGGATTTTTACACCCGAGATCTGTCGCTTAGCCCAGTATCTATACATTTTAATGTGCTGTTTGGCAATTATTCTTCTATGAAGGATTATAGAATAGAGAAATATGCTTTATTGTCACTGAAAATTTTTACAATTTTATGGACAAAGCTTACATACAGTCATAAGAAAAACATAATATAAATATCAAATAACAATTACAATTTACTAAAATTAGATAAATCGTCAATAATGTACAGTATAAGATATAAAAGCCAAGACAAAAACAATTTATTGCAAAATATATATAAATTGCAAATTGAACATACAACAAATAAAATAAAATAGGTACAACATAAGGAACTGACAAGTTTATGCTACTGCGTATGGAACCCAATTTTCTTAGTTATTCATTAAGAAATTCTTCTATTGAATAATATGGTCTTTTGGATAGATAGGCTTTTGTCATTTTACGGAACTTAGGGAAAGATGTTGCAGATTTAAGTTGTAACGGAAGATGATTGTACAGTTTCTTTGCGGAATATAATATAGATTTCTTTACTAACTCAGTGGATGGAATCGGTAAATAAATATCAAAGATTGAATTTCTGGTGGAGTAAAGATGATTGGGCCTTGATGGAAAGACATGAAGGTGTTTACGAATTAAACAAACCGTTTCTAGAATATATAAAGATGGAAGTGTTAAAATTTCGTGATCTCTGAAGTAACTTCTGCAATGTGTAGATCTTCTGAGGCCAAACAAATATCTTATTGCTCTTTTTTGCAATCTAAAAATGACATCAAATTAAGCAGCTGTACTAGAACCCCAAAAAGGAAGATCATATCGAAGATGAGACTCAAACAACGAAAAATATGTTATTTTAGAAGATGCTAAATTGAGTTCCCTTGAGACATCGTATTGCATACCAAGCTGAGGCGAGTTCCTTACTCAACGAATCGATATGAAGGGACCATTTGAGGTTGCTGTCTAAAAAAATACCAAGAAATTTTAGAGAATCAACGGTACTGATCTGGCTGTTATTAAGAGGCAAAGGTTGAAGAGCTCCTTTATAGGATAATTCTACTGTTTTATTTACGTTAAAAGAGAGTAAATTAGAGTCAGACCAGGTCTTTATCGTCAGTAGATCCGAAGTTATAGTTTCATGAAGAGATGCAATAGTTGAGTTGCTCCAAGTGATACTGGTATCATCAGCAAAAAGAAAAATTTTCCCATTGATTTTTAAATTAGTGATGTCATTTATAAAGATAAGGAACAGTATAGGACCCAATACTGAACCTTGTGGTACTCCACATACGATGTTTTTGAGACTAGAGTCAGTATCATTTGCTCTAACTAGTTGTTTCCGATTATTCAAGTAGGATTGGAACCAATTTAAAGAAATACTTCGAATTCCATAGAAATTTAGTTTTGTAATCAAGATGTCGTGAATTACACAATCAAAAGCTTTGGCATAGTCGCAGAAAACAGCGGCAGTATAAAGATTATTGTTTAGTGCTTGGTAAACCTCGTGTAGTACAGAAAACATGGCATCAGTGGTACATTTATTTGTTAAAAAGCCGAACTGATTTTGTGATAAAATGTTGTTATCAACGATAAAGGACATAAGTCGAGTTTTAATGAGTCTCTCAATAATTTTGGAGAGTACCACTAGTAAGGCAATAGGTCTATAGTTGCAGGCATCAGATTTTTCGCCATCCTTATGAAGAGGAATAATAATGGCTGTCTTTAGGCACTCTGGAAATTTACCTTTTTCGAAGAAATCATTAATTAGTGAGAGGAAGATTTCCAACACATTTTCTGTGAGATTAGAGAAACTTTTTATAGATAGTCCATCAGTACTACAGGATGATTTGCTTATTGATTGTTTGGATCAGTTCAGAGTTATCGACTGGTCGTAAAAATAATGAATTCGAGACCTGTCTTGAATTAGGAAGATAGGAAATGGGATCTTGTTGCAGCAAAATTGTTGACGTTATATTTTTACTCACATTAACGAAGTAGTCGTTTAGACTTTCAGGATTTGGAAGGGAAAATGATTGAGCTGTGTGAGTTTTATTTCGAATATCGTTTATTATAGACCAAGTTTCTTTTGCAACACTTTTAGAGCTTCCCAGACGATTTTGATAATAGGCTTTTTTAGCTGACCTGACAAGCTTTAGATATGTTGTCCTGTACTTCATGATATATTCAGTGACAGCAACGTTGGTAGTAAATTTCTTGATGTATAGTAGTGAACGCATATTCTTAGCTGATATGCGAATACCTTTCGTAACCCAAGGTTTCCGATGTTTTGGCTTAATAGGAATTAAAAGAAATGCCTTATTGAAGATGTGGAGAAGCTTATCTAGAAAAACACTGAAATTATAGTCCACGTCTATAGAAGGAACTTGCCACTCAGAAGTTAAGCATAAATTTTGGAATTTACGAAAATTCTGGGCGGAAAAAATCCTACCTAAACATCGGGTTTTTGAGGAGGGTTTGCTGAAGATGTTAAACTTCGTATACACTGCTTCATGATCAGATAGTCCCGCATTAATAACTGTAGAGCTGACATCAAGGGGTGAGAAATCTGAGGCAATATAATCGATTATGTTAGATGTAGTTTTTGTAATCCTTGTAGGAGAATTAACGTGCATTGAGTGACCATACGATTCAAATATGTTTGCCAGGGACACTTGGGTAGCACTAGCAGCAGCATAATTAATGTTAAAATCACCGCATAGAATTTTTCTGCTTTTATGAGGCAGGTCATCTAACAAATTTAGCAGGTTCTGAAAAAATAGTTCCACGGTAGAATCAGGTGATCTATAAATGCAAATAATGTAAAGATTAAGATTTTTATTACAAACTAAGGAAAACTCAAAGAAGGATTCACTTAACAAAAAGTCATATTTTGTTACCAAAGAAAAATCATTATTTCTAGAGAGAATCAGGGTTCCTCCATGAGCCGAACTTGGACGATCATACCTGGCAATTGTGGTATATTTTTCTACAAAAAAAGGCTCGTTAACTTCAAGCCAGTGCTCTGTAACCGCAACTATCGGAGGAAATCCTAATTCCTCCAGAAACAAAATAATTCATCAGTTTTATTTCTTATAGAACGAATATTAATCAGAACCATGCCAAAGTTGTCATCACTAAAATAATTTGAGGTTTCTAGTCCCTCAGAACATGTCGTGTTGTTTATACTTATAGGACGTAAGTTTTTCAATCTTGTTTTTTTTTATAAAAAATCTCTTAACTTAAATGTCCTTTTATGAAGTTCTGATCATGGCACGTGATGTGCTGAAATTACTTAGCTAATTAATAAAAAAATTTTACACACTATCAACTTTTTTGAGAACATACACCTGTTTGCCAATTTTAATCCTAATTATGGTCTAAATGTAATAGTCTGTTGCAACCTTGTATTTATAAACTGTTCGTTTTATTACCTTTTTTAGAGAATGTTTTCTGTTTATTATTTGTGGTGATACGTTTTATAGTTTGATGTACCAATATAGTGTTTATGTGACATACATCCCCCATTTTTCCGATATTATACGCGAAAACAACAATTATTATGAATATACCCAACGTGCCTGCTTTATACCTACCATAAAACCGAAGCTAAAATAAACTCAATTCAGCGTTATTTTATGATCCCTTTTAATGGCCCCTCATCGTTGACATCCGTCAATTATTTTACAGTCTCTTTGTAGAAATCATCAGTTATTATCATTGGTCAAAGTGGATGAAATCGATGCTGCCGAGTAACGACAGCGGCGCGGAATATACAGGGTGTTAGTAAATAGATATGAAAAATTTTAAGGGCTTATGAACTACATGAAAAATTAATGCCAGTTTGCTCTATAAACATATGTCCGCAAATGCTTAGTTTCGGAGATACGGGGTGTTGAAATTTTTATTTCAAACTGCCAATTTATTTATTGCTCTAAGACCAGTTGAGCTATGAAAATGAAATTTGGTGAGATTTAGGAGGTAGTTATTACAAATTTTATGACATACAATTAAGAATTTTGTATTCATCATTGGCGCGCCTACGGGCAATGGTCTGAATTATTTTAAAGAAAAAAATGGTGCGCCACTGAGATATTTCGAATTAGAAATTATTTTTAAATTCAACGTCTAATTTATAATAAAAAACCTTTCTTGCCTTTTCTTCATATGATGCACCATTTTTATGCAGAAAAATAAAACTGGCGCATATTTTTCATTTCTTAATTCATCATCAAGAACTATCCAATATAATAATACTTAACTAGAACTATAACAGAAAATATTACTAATACCATTTCAACTAGGTGCACAGCTGCAAGAAATGTTTAAAATGATCTCCTTTACCGGTAACAGAAGAATTTTATATTCATCATTGTTGCGCGTACGGGTAATGGTCTGAATTTTTTGAAGAAAAAAATAGTACGCCACTGAGATATGTATGTCAAACTAAAAATTATTTTTGAATTCCTCGTTCAATTGACTACAAAAATCTTTCTTGCCTTTTTTCATATGCGGCGGCATTTTTGTGCAAAAAAATTAAACATCTTAACGTTTACAAAGTATTTGAACTAAGTTTCTATGCATATGGAAACTACCTCAAATACTTGGTAAGCGTTAAGATGTTTTATTTTTTTGTATAAAAACGGCGCCTCGTATGAAAAAAAGAAAAGAAAGATTTTTTGTCATAAATTGAACGAGAAATTCAAAAATGGTTTTTAGTTTGACCTATCTCAGTGGCGTACTATTTTTTTCTTCAAAAAATTCAGACCAGTACTCATACGCGCGCCAATGATGAATATAAAATTCTTTTGTTATCTGTAAAGGAGATCATTTTAAACATTTCTTGCAGCTTTGCACCTAGTTGAAATCTTATTAGTAATATTTTCTGTTATTTTTCTAGTTTAGTATTATTATATTGGATAGTTCTTGATGATGTATTAAGAAATGAAAAATACGCGCCAAGATGCTTTATTTTTCTGCATAAAAACGATACATCATATGAAAAAATGGCAAGAAAGGTTTTTTATCATAAATGAGACGTGGAATTTAAAAATAATTTTTAATTCGAAATGTCTCAGTGGCGTACTATTTTTTTCTTTAAAAAAATTCAGACCATTGCCCGTAGGCGCGCCAATGATGAATACAAAACTCTAAATTGTATGTCAAAAAATTCGTAATAACTACCTCCTAAAACTCACCCAATTTCATTTTCATAGCTCAACTGGTCTTAGAGCAATAAATAAATTGGCAGTTTGAAATAAAAATTTCAACACCCCGTATCTCCGAAACTAAGCATTTGCTGACATATGTTTATAGAACAAACTGGTATTAATTTTTCATGTAGAATTAGCCCTTAAAATGTTTCATACTTATTTACTAACACCCTGTATAACAGGTTAACGTAAAATGTAAATACATTATTCACATTCAAATATACACATTATTCAAATACAAATAACTTTGTAATAAGCTTACGATTAAGGTTTTATAAAATATATTGAAAGGTACTATACTTAAAAATACCGTGGAGAGACTAAAGGTTAATTTATTTTCATTTAATTTCTTTGAAGAAGCCGCTCCCCAAATAGAGACTCCCGCCTTTTGCGCATCCTTTGCAGGCCCCTTATCGCTGGGATTGTTAATATATCCAACGATTATTTATAGTCCCCAAATTAAAGATTAAATTCTTGTTACGCTACTGATTCAACATTTATTTTGCTGGTCCCTTCTGATCAATAAAAACCAATGTTTTGGCGAAAGAGCTAAAGATAAATATTGTGTTTGAGGGATTTATTTATTATTGTGCCCTGTGTCAAACCATATTTTGCGAGATTCTTGTTTATCATCAATCGTTAACGGAGCAGAATTTATCAGAAGAAAAGATTACATTGAGTTTAAACAGATATAAAAATATTTGTAGGTAGCAAAATATATTTTTTTTTATTTGTTTGCTAATGGTCACATTATAGAAGTACATATTTTGGAATTTATTGCAGTGTTTCGAATTATTACATCATTTTAAAATATATAAGTGAATTTTACCAAAGCATATTAAGCATATTATGATACAGTACGTAAATCGTTCAGCTGGACATAGGGAACATACATTGTATATATTTAGATACATAAATACCTTCATTTTATTATATTGAGATAATTGTGGCAACTGAGCTCTCTCGATGACAATATGGTTGTTAGCATTAAGGGGCTTAACCTCAAAATTGACAAATCATTTCGACTGACACAAATAAACGTCAAAATATGACAATGTGGTAGCTAAATATTTTTGGCCTAGGGGAGTGGGAAAACTGTTTACTTGTGAAATTAGATTTTAAATAAAAAAAAGAATGTGTGTCTACTTTGTACGCACGTAAGAAGTTATACTTCTACTACATATTATGTGATTTTTAAGACAATACCAAAAATTTAAAAAAATAAAAGAATAAAACGCACACAAACACATTGAAAAATGCCACAAAGAAAAAATGATTTCTGAACGATAATAATTGTTGGCAAAAAATTTTAAATACGCATTTTCTGAAAAAAAAACTATATAACAAATATACTTACAATCATAAAATGCATAAAAAATAAAAAAATAAAAACTTGCATCGGGAAGCGAACCCGTGAATTTCGTGGCGCTTTGATTCGTAATCGAAGCCTAGACTCACTCGTCCAATTCCACATTATTTGTCATGTGGAAAAATAGGGTAACTGAACGTTTTACTGTTTGACAGTTGTTTTGAATATAATTAAATTATGTAGTTTAAATTTTTTGGAAGAAAATATAAAAATATAACAAAACAGTAAGAAAACAATATACTAGATGAAGATTGGTAGAACTTTTGTTGGTAATCAAATTAATTATGTAAATCAAAGCATTACATACCTACTAGATAAATAAATCTACGCCAAAAAATCATAATTTAAAAATAAAAATCGGACCTAATTTGGGATTTCTCTTTAAAATCCCCATTCTTGAGAAAATAAATGTACAGTAGAGCGTCGATTATCCGAACGTTGATCAACCGAACGACCGCTTATTCGAACTATCGATTCCCGCGTCCCGCACTCGAATACCGAGCAAGCGTTAGTAATTGACGCTTAAAATATCTTCAATTTTCTTCAATATTGTATCCAAAAATAATTATGTTGTTGCAAAAACTGCACTTTTTTGTTTAGTTGCTAGTTGTCATTATCAAGATATAAATAAATATGTAGGTATATAAATATGGCTTTTATTCACTTGTGGATAAATATGTATGACTATAAATATGTATCAATATATTGTAGTTCGATTATCCGAACAAATCGGTTTTCCGAACACCTATGTCCCCCAATTAGTTCGGATAATCGACGCTCTACTGTATTTCAACCTGATCCAAATGTATAATTACTTTATATTTCAAAATATCAAAAATTGTTATTATGAAAACTATGTTTTAATACGAAATTACATCCTTCTAATTGAAAAAAAAATTGCAAATTTTTCTCAAATTACGGATACCCAACATCATTTTATGACAATTATGATAACTATTATATATTATCAATAACTTTACGAATAATTCCAAACAACTTTTTTTAAAAATTTTCCATATTGTGAAATATAAGGGTTACTTTACTCTTGAGCGAAATTCATATTTTTTGACATACATTAAAAAATTCATGTAAGTCTCATTTTCCGCCCACACCGTACTTGTGTCCATACATTTTATTTCTTTTTACTATAACTATAAGATAACTTAATTGTTCTTATTTCATGTCCAATCTGTAAAATTTAATTGGATCCATTGGTTGAAGAATTAATATAAAATAACTCAACCGTGCGCCTCGTCAAACGCTAATGTATACACTGCGCCAATGTTTGTGAGAAGGGTGACTTTAGAAAAAACCTTATATAGGATTTTTTGTGTAGAATTCTCTGAACTTTTTATTGGTAGAGTCAGTTTTTTTCTAAGATTTACATTTTCGTAGTTATTTAAAAAAACAACTAATTTCTTAGTTCACTTGTCTAATAAAAAATGAAGCACCCTCTTCTGGAGTAGAACTTTTTTATATGTTGTTTATTAAACATTTTTTACTCAAATTGCAAAAATTTTTATCTTGCTTGATTTTTTCCGAAGTCAAAATCTCTATTGACTCCCCAACTACCCAGGATATAAGATTACTACATAAACTTGGTAATTTTTTATTGATAAAATTAAAATCCTATACCTACACCTTTTCTACTAATAAAAATATAATTTCTTTACAACTTTTGAAATGTATGTCGCTAATGATCCTCACAGGCCTTGTCCGACCGAACCCGTATTTTTTAAATAACTTTATGCTCCATCTGTATACGCTTGTTAAAACATTATCTCTGTAGTTCACTTACATTTTGCATCTGTTTACATCGTACATTTAACGTTTAGTTGGATACACACACAACAATGTAAATTAGAGCTTCAGTACAAAATGCGCTGGAATTCTTTTGGACGAGGATCCAACACCTACTCTAAACAAGAGGAGGTATTGCAGATATTGCAGAATAAATCTTCGCTATGTATTGTACCTGCATAAATAGCACAAAATACTAATTTTTTGTGTTGTATAATCCACTTTTGCAATACTTGTGTGATATATTTGATTAAAAGTGAATTCCAGATTTTTTTTGTAATTTGGCAACAATGTTAACTTCAGATCTCTGACGTAGATGATGACGTGCAACGGTATTTATAGTGTACCAACCATATTCTACACAGAATGACGACATAAAAAATGTACTGCGGAAGTTCGGCATAGGCCAGAGAAATGAAAGAGGAGACCGTTTAATCGAGTTTGCTATCACAAACAATTATTATATCATGAATAATCGATTTAAACACCATGTACGTCGTCTTTATACTTGGAAAAGTCCTGGAGATAGGTCTAGAAATCAAATAGATTACATACTTAACAATATTCGCTGGAGATCGTCAATTCAAACATTCAGATCATATCCAGGGGCGATATGCGGATCCGATCATACTCTCCTCGTAGGTAAAGTAAAGCTTAAACTCAAAGCGCCAACAAACGAAAAGAGACAAATAGGATAGAACTAAGAAAGCAGGACGACTTTCTCCGGGAAGTAAATACATAAAATAATAAAATAATGCCCTCTATTCGTAACGAAACATCACAAGAAATATGGGAGACTTTTAAACATTGTGTAACAACACCAATTTATCATCCAAAGACAAATAATCCTGTGAATCGGAAACACTGGATAACAGATGAAACCTTTCAAATCATTGAGAATAGAAGAAATCTTTGTCAAAGTGGTGTCCATAGTGAGAGGGAAAAAGCTAGTTTAAGAAACCTCAATAAATAAATAAAACGAAGATGCAAGGCAGATAAAAACTGTACTATCAAAGTATATGCAAAGAAATTGAGAGACATGATCAGCATAATCAGCCGGGAGATCTATTTAGAAAAATACGCTACTTAAAAAGAGACTTAAGAACCAGAACTTGGGCCATTGAAGAAAACACTGGAACTCTGAGAACAAACAGAGAAGATATAGCAGAGACATGGAGATCGTATCGCAGGGACCTATATAAAGATGATCAACGCCAAGAACCTGTTAACCAAATCTCTGATGAGGTAGAATAAGAACCTGATATACTTGAAAATGAAGTAAGACTCGCGATCATTAAGCTCAAAAATATAGTAAAGCACCAGGTCCAGATATGATAACAGCAGAAATGCCCAAAGCCACAAAAGAAACTGGCGTAAAATTACTTCATCTACTCTGTAACCAAATACGGCATTCTAAAATATGGCTTGAAGACTGGACAAACTACAATAACAATTCATAAAAAAGGCAGCTTCCATAAATGCGACAATTATAGAACTATTTCTCTTATATCACATGCCAGTAAAATAATGCTAAACATAATCAATGAGAGACTAAATACATTCCTTCAAAGAGAAATTCCACAAGAGAAAACCGGATTTACCAAAGGTAGAGGTACTCGACAACACCTGTTAAATATAAGAAAATTAATCAAAAAATATAGGGAATTCAATATTCCACTGTACATATGCTTTATAGATTATCGTAAGGCGTTCGACAGGGTCAAGTGGAGACACTTATGGCGAATACTATAAGAAGTAGGCGTACCTCAACACCTTATTTCGCTTATAACTGAACAACACGAACACACTACTGGATCAGTTAAAGTGTTTGACACACTTTCAAACGAATTTCATCCAGAACGGTGTGTCAGACAGGGATGTATACTATCTCCACAATTATTCAATATATATGGAGAGTATATTATGAGAAGAGCACTTGAAGAATGGGAAAAAGGCATCTCAATAAATGGTCATAAAATAAACAACCTACGTTTCGCAGATGGCACAGCCCTTCTTGCAAATAGTCAAGCAGAGCTGATTGATCTTATACTAGTTGAAAACGAAAGTAAAATATTTGGTCTGCATTAAACATATCAAAGACAAAGATCATGATAGTGAATAGACTACATAACAGTCATCCACGCATAACCACAATTGATCGGTTCGAGGTTGTGAGCTCATACTTATATCTGGGATCATCAATTCACAAACACAGCGTCACTACAGGAAGATAATAAACGTAGATGTGATCTAGAAAAAGTCGCTACAGCAAAAATGACCACAATATGGAATGACTGTCAAATTTCAAGAGCGTTAAATATTAGGTTGATCAACTGCTTAATATTCCCACTACTGACCTACGGATGTGGTTTGTAAAATTTGGTCTGAGGAGCAAACGACTCAAGAATGGAGCTTAGGCTTAATATGCCCGTTACACAAAAAGGGAAACCAACTGGAATGCAATAATTACCGCGGAATAACTCTCCTAAATACAGCATACAAGTTATTGTCAAACATTTTGCACGAGAGATTGAAGCCTTATACCGAAACGTTTCTAGGAGAATATCAGGCAGGATTCAGGCGTGGACGTTCAACCATTAACCAGATCTTTACACTACGACAGATCCTGGAAAAAGCGCAAGAGTTTAACATAGGTATGTACCATATTTTTGTCGATTTTAAAGCTGCTTATGACAGTGTATTAAGACCAAGTCTCTACATCGCTATGAATGAGTTAGGAATCCCAAAAAAAGCTCATATTATGTATGATAAAAGTGACAATGGCGAAGATGATATCAGCAGTAAAAATTCAAAACGACTCGTCAGCCCCATTTGAAATACATAGGGGTTTAAGGCAGGGAGATGCGCTGGCGTGTCAACTTTTTAATGTAGCATTAGAAAAAGTCGTACGAGACGCTAATATAGATAGCAGGGGAAAAATATTCAGTAGATCTGTCCAAGTTCTATCATATGCAGACGACGTGGACATTATAACAAGAACCAGAGCGAAAACTGCGGAAATCCTAACCGAGCTAGTAGGAGCAGCAGAACGAATGGGGTTACATATAAAGCGAAATAAAACAAAATTCATGGCGACTAACACAAACACAAGAGCTGGAAATGTTGACGCAGATCTAATCATCAATGACCAAAACTTAGAATCGGTCAAATAGTTCATATATCTTACTTACTTACTTACTATCCAACGCTCACCCTTGGCATGTTAGCCATTTGGCGGCGCGCTGACCAGTGTAGACGAGCCGTTTCTCGTAGGCGATCTTCATCCTCCTCGGGTGGGTCTGTTATCAGGGCTGGGCACTCTGGGAGGTGAGCAGCATCCATCTGGGGCTGATTACATAGTGGACAGTTGTCATTTTCACGGACGCCGATGCGATGTAGATGGGAGGCCAGGTAGTCATGCCCCGTAGTTGTTCTGAACGCGGCTACACTGATGGGTCTCAGCAAGTTGTGAGGGATTGGTGACTCTATTAGGTGGGCCCAAGATTTTCCAGCACCGGCTTGTATTTGGTGGTCTTTTATCTTCGCTTTGATTCCTCTTTTAATGGTGCAATTTGCTGATGTGTACGATTGGAAGCTAGGGGGCTGTGGAAGAGTAGTGCCTTCTTTTTCAAGTTCATCCGCCGCTTCATTCCCTTCAACACCGACATGACTAGGGATCCATTGTAAAGTAATCAGCCACCCTTTTTTCAGCAAGTTCAATAGTTGGACGCGGCAAGATCTTGTTTGGGCACAGTCGGTATATCGATTTGTCGACAGAGCGAGGATTGCGGCTTGGCAGTCGATGAAGAAGGCAACTTTTTGGGGGTGTTGGAGATTCTCGAGACTTTTAGCGGCTTCGTGTATAGCAGCAATTTCGCCATCATAGTTGGTGAGAGGGGCACCCACAGCTATGGAGCCTTTGGAGAACGTTGAGACATATCCTGCTCCTGTTCTTCATGAGTCCGACATCGAGGAGCCATCGCAGTAGATGTGGAGCCACTCATGCGCTGGGTAATTGGTGTGTATCGTCTCTAGGGCGGCTTTCCTTAGGACAATGTCTGACGATAAGTGCTTCGGGTCGTTATGGTTTTCAAGACGCAATTCTGTGTTTGGTAGACAGCGGGCGAGTGTAGTTTGCGCTGGGAAGGGGGCGGCTTTCGACAGGTCAATGTGGTATTTTTCCATGATTTGATTTGCTACTGTAAGCGGAGTGGTTTGTGTTTTAAGACGTGAGGCTGCTTGTCTATATTCGTCCCATTTTTGTGGAAGTATTCGTCTTTGCCTTTCCCAGAAGGTTAACGCGTGTTGCTCTCTGCGGCATTGTATTGGTTCAATACCGGTCTGGGCTTCCATTGATGTAATCGGTGTTGATTTTGGAGCACCGGAGCGTGCGTTGATTTTGGATTTTGGAGTTCATAATATATCTAGGCACATCGGTTAACCCCAATAATAACACATCAGAGGAAATAAAAAGACGAATAATAATTGCAAACAGGTGTTATCATAGTCTATCAAAGTACTTAGCTAACAAACGTCTGTCTCAAAAAACTCGTATAAGGCTGTATAGAACATTGATAGTCCCCGTTCTCACATATGGATCAAAGGCATGGACGCTAAGTAAAACAGATGAATCCGCTCTGTCGATTTTTGAAAGAAAGGTGCTACGTAAGCTATTCGGAGCGGTCTATGAGAACGGAATATGGAGGCGTAGATATAACTTTGATCTGCAGAATATCTACAAGCGTACGTTTGGTGCAAAAGATATTATCACTATAATTAAGCGAAACCGCCTGCAGTGGGCCGGCCATGTAGCCCGGCCTCCTGAATCGAACATGATAAAAAAGATTCTAACAGCGCAACCCGTGGGAATGAGAAGACGGGGTAGACCAAAGCTGAGGTGGATGGACGGGGTAACAGAGGATGCCGAGAAGATCGGAGTCGGCAACTGGAAAATGCAAGCAAGGGACAGAACAGAATGGCGTAGAAAGCTTGAGAAGGTCGAGGCCCTCTAAGGGCTGTAGCACCAAGATGATGATGATGATGATGATGATGATGATATACGGATGTGAATCTTGGACCCTGAGAAATTCGGAAAGAAGAAAGATAGACGCCACTGAAATGTTCTGTGGAGACGAATGTTACGAATTTCTTGGACCGACCATAGAAAAAATAATTCAATTTTAAGAGAGCTAAAAGTTAGCCAACAACTCTCCAGTAAAGTCCATCTCCAACAATTAAAATATTTTGGACATGTTATGAGAGAAAACACAGAAAACATGGAAAGACTCATTATACAAGGAAAGGTGGAAGGCCGAAGATCACGAGGAAGATCCCCAACATGATGGATCGATCAAATTATGGGAATATGCAAAAGACCTATGCATGAGTTAAAAGAAATGACCAGAGACAGATTGGAGAGAGAGAGAGAGAGAGAGAGAGAGAGAGAGAGAGAGAGAGAACCATATTTTATACCATACCAAGAAAAATAGCAAGTATCAATATTTTTAATTTTTCGCGGTTAAATTGAAAATCCATTTTAAAGAAGAAATATTTCCAGTTTATTTCAAAAGTTATAAATTAAAAAAAAATAATGTACTTGGGGCGCCACGCAAAAAATCCGATTATTTAGGGAGCTGCAAACAGAAAAAGAGTGGGAACTTCTGAGCTAACCAATTTATTTTGAATAAGTATTTAATATGTTCATGAATAAAAAGTCCATCATTACTCCTTCCTAAATCCCAGTAGACGATGGTAAAATATTTTTCTTAAAAAAAATAATTTTCCTGAAACAAGTGAAAATCGCTAATGCTGTTAAGCCGTTATTTACATATATTTCCATAGCCATTGCGTTCGATTTTCAGATTATAAATTGTTTACCTTTCTGCGTTATTCGTCTTCTTTGAATACGCCATAAAAATATACAAAAACATTACTGGATTGAAAATCGCAGTCATAGGTGGACAACTACGCGAACGTTCTCTTTGTGGAGCCTTCTAATGGACGAAATTACCCCCGGAACGTGATCCACAACACTGATGTGCGGGGAGCGGTAGAACTGCACTCATTTTTTAGATTTGTTTTTTCGAAAGTGAGTATAATATATATTTACTAAGCTGATAAACGCCTTGTTCCTCTTTGAGTTCCTCTCCTATCCGAGATTGGATATCATTAGGGCGATTCTAATTTTATTTACTGCTGTTTTGAACAATTCGTTAGTGGTACAGCCAAACCACTCTCTCAAATTTCTCATCCAGGACATTATTCTACGGCCTGGATTTCTTCGTCCTTGGATTTTTCCTTGCATTATATTTTGTAGGAATGTGTACTTTTGTCCCCTCATCAGGTGGCCTAAGTATTCAAGTTTTCTCTTTTTTATATTCAGTAGAACTTCTGGCTCGTTATTTATTCTGCGTATTACTTCTTCATTTGTAATTTTATCCCCCCAACTTATTCTTAGTATACGGCGGTAGCACCACATCTCAAAGCTTTCAAGATTTTTAATATTCCTCTGTTTAAGAGTCCATGATTCAACACCGTAGAGCAAAGTACTGAATAGATAGCATTTTAACATTCTAGTTCGTAGATAAATACTAATATCACGATTACAAAATAATTTTTTCATTTTTAAAAAAGTAGACCTGGCAATTTCAATACGTCTTTTTATCTCGTGATTTTGGTCACCTGTTTCATTGATAAGGGTTACCAAGTATTTGTATTCATTTACTTTTTCAAGTTGGGTACCGTTTATTGTGATACTAGTGTCATTTATTGGATTCTTACTGAAGGTCATATATTTAGTTTTTTTGACGTTCATCCTTATGCCGTAGTTATTACATATCTCATTCATACTTTCAACTAGATGTTGTAGATCTTGCGCTGTTCTTGCCATTATCACAGTATCGTCAGCATATCGAATGTTATTGATAACTTCTCCATTGACTATTATCCCTTCGTTTGCATATGAGAGAGCTTCTTGGCATATTTGTTCGCTGTAGATATTAAACAAGAGCGGTGACAATATACAACCCTGTCGTAGCCCTCTACGTATTTCTATTTCGTCCGATGTTTGGTCTTCTATTTTTATATTAGCTCGCTGATTCCAGTACAGATTTAATATTATTTGTATGTCTCCGGTGTCAATGTTCTTACTCTCCAGGATTTCTTTGAGTTTACTGTGACGAACTTTGTCAAAGGCCTTTTCAAAGTCTATAAAGCAGGCGTTTACCTCTTGGGTAACATCTAGGCATCTCTGTGTTAGAACGTTCAAGGCAAAGAGAGCATCCCTTGTACCTAATCCTTTTCTGAATCCCATCTGTCTATCGTTAATATCGATGTCTAGCTTTTGATAGATTCGGTTGTGGATGACTCTAAGAAATATTTTAAGCAGGTGACTCATCAAGGAGATTGTTCGATGATCTGAACATTGCATTCCCTTGGTTTTCTTCGGTATGGTGACAAACGTAGACAGCAACCATTCTTGCGGTATTATACCAGTACTCTATATTGTATTGAATATATGCAATATTATGGTTACGGATTTATCATTCAAAAGCTTCAGCAGTTCTGTAGGGATTTCATCAGGTCCGTTGGCTTTTCCATTTTTAGCGTTTCTTATTGCGTATTCTACTTCTTCTTTCAATATGTCTGGCCCAGTTGCATTGATTATCTGAGTTAAGTTGTTTCTATCGTCTTCAAATAATTCATTCAGGTATTCTGTCCATCTTTTTATTTTATTCTCTAGATCTACAATAAGATTTCCATCTTTGTCTTTAAGTTTACCTATTTGGCATTTCTTTATGCTTCCTGTTATCTCTTTTACTTTTTTGTGCATATTGAACGCATCGTACTTTTTCTCATAGGTTTCCATTTCTTCACACTGTTCTTTAATCCACGCCTCTTTGGCTTCTTTTATTCTCTTTTTTATGTGTTTGTTTATTTCTTTGTATTTGTCTAGGTAATTCTTCATCTTTCCATCAAGTTTAGTATGTCCTGTGTCATCCAACCCTTGTTCTTTGTTGTCGTTTTTGTCAGATGTTTCTTTCCTGCTGTTTGTGTAGCTGTATTTATGTACTTTAATTTTTGGTTAACGTTATCTGTATCGTTAATTTGTTGTTGCACTGAACTGAGGTTTTCATTTATTTCTTCTCCTGTTTCTTGTCGTATATTTTTGTTTCTAAGTTTATCTAAATCTAGTGTCTTTGGTATGTGATAAACGCCAATTAACAACATTAGATATGCGGACGATACTATCATAATAGCAGACAACCTTAAAGACCTCCAAAAGGTAATGAACAAGATAGTTGAGTATGGAGAAGAATATGGATTATCAATAAACATCAAGAAAACTAAATTTATGAGGATATCAAAAACCCAAAATAATGATGAAAGCCTGACAATTAAATGTAAAACTTTAGAACAAGTAGAAAACTACAACTATCTTGCCACAATTAATCAACCAAAGAAATTAAAGTTCGAATAGAGAAAGCAAGAACAAACTTCAATAAAATGAGAAAGGTACTTTGTGCAAGAGAACTGAAATTAGACTTGAGAGTTAGGCTGGCAAGGTGTTATATTTTCTCGATTCTGCTTTACGGGATAGAAGTATGGACACTTAAGGCATCGACTACGAAAAAGTTGGAAGCATTTGATTTGTTGGTGTATAGAAGAATCCTGAAGATACCATGGACCGAGCATATAACAAACAACGCAGTCATGAGAAGAGTCAACAAAAGACTGGAAATATTGGAAACCATCAAGACACGAAAGCTGCAGTACCTGGGGCATTTTATGCGTAATGAGAGATACAACATACTTTAGTTGATTATACAGGGGAAAATCCAGGGCAAGAGAAGTGTAGGAAGGAGACGAATCTCGTGGTTGCGTAACTTGAGGGAATGGTACGGATGCACATCAACCGAACTATTCAGAGCAGCAGCATCTAAAATCAGAATAGCCATAATGCTTGACAACCTCTGTCGCGGAGATGGACGTGAAAAAGAAGAAGAAGCTGATGACATGTAGAGTATGATTTCAATGAATAATCTCCTTTAAATATATCTAAACCTAAGTTAAACATTGTTTGTACGAATTTATAAACATTTGCCTTAAAAATTAAACTTAAGCCTGTTATGTAGATAGGTCGGATGGCAGTATAAGTTTCAGCCTACAGGTGTCATTGGCATCGCGCACGTTCAGTTGGACGGCTAACCGCTTTGGGTGCACTGATACTCTTTCACTATAGTTGACACTAAAATGATGTATGGCATCTTTGATAGATTTTAAAGGGATAGCATGCTGAATTATTTCATTTCTGACGCAGTAGGGAGCATACACAATAGTTCACAGTACTTTATTTTGGAACCTCTGCAAGATGGATATGTTGGAGTTGCTAGCAGTGCCCCACAACTGGATGTCGCAGGTCCACACATGTTTGAAGATTGTTTTGTATAATAATATCTTATTGTTTATTGAGAGTTTTGTTTCTTAATTTTAGGTCAAGTTGTTTGCGTTTAGTGAATATATGTTTGCTCCAAGTCAGTCGTCGATCCAGGTGCATGCCGAGGTATTTGGCGCTATCCGATTCTGGAAGTTAACAAAACAATAAATTGAACAGGTGGATACATTTCTATGCGGACGGTAAACGTCAGGTATGTTGATTTCAATCCATTTGATTTGATACGCCATTTTTTTAGCCAGTTTTGGACCTTGTTTAGACTAGTTTGTAGGTTCCTAGAGGCTGATGTTGGATCAGTGTGGGACGCCAAAATGGTCGTATCATCAGCAAATGTCGCAACAGTGGTAAGTCGTATTGATGGCACGTCTGCAGTATACAACAAGTACAGTATCGGTCCAAGCACGCTACCTTGTGGAACTCCTGAATTTGTTGGATGCAACTCTGTATATTCACTTACATGTTTTATTTCGAAGTGCTAGTTTATCAGGTATGCTTTTAGAAGTTAAAAGTGTGGATGGGGTAGCAGCCTCTTCAGTTTAACTTGCAATCCTTCATGTCACACCTTATTGAAAGCCTGAGATATATCGAGAAACGTTGCTGAAGGATATCTTTTACTATTCAGGTCCTTATTGATTTGAGTTACCACTCTATGAACTATTGTCCCGCGGTTGTTGCGGAATCCGAATTGGTGAACTGGAAATATCTTCTTTTCGTCTATTATAGTTTTTAGCCTCTTAGCATATATCTTAGATGTTATACATTTTTTTCTTCTGCTGATATTATCATATTGTATTTCGTGGCTGTTGTTGAAGATGTGTGTTAATCTTTGGAGATCGTTTTCTGTCTCGGCGATTAATGCGGCGTCGTCTGCATAACATAATATTTGGATTTCTTTGTTCCCCATTCTGTAACCATGACCTTTACGTACTGCTTCTATTATTTCATCCATTATTATATTAAAGAGCAGTGGGTTGAACGAGTCACCTTGTCTGGCTCCGCTTTGTACTGGTATAAACTGCGTTAGTTTTCCATTTATCTTTGCCTGCATTCGATTATGAAAGTAGATGAATTTTGGATGGTTTGTATATTATTGATTGGTATGTTTCTTCTATACAGTAAATGTAAGACGACTTCGACTTGGATGCGATAGAAAGCCTTTGTCAAGTCTATAAAACATAGATATGCTAGTTTATTGTACTCAATGGCCTGTTCTGTGATTTGTCGCAGTACAAATACGGCGTCAAAGCAGGATATTACGGATCTGAATCCTTGTTGTTGTTGTTGAATTCTGAATCCAGTTTAATTTAAACCTAATAAAAGTAAAGCAGCTGTCATCAATTTTGGAATTTTAGAAGAATCTGCCTTTAGAAAATAAAACCAAAGAAGATGTACGTACAACAAACAAACTGGCGTCACCTTTTATCTACTAGACTAGAAGATGAACAGTATATTCTGTTCATCATCTGTAATGAATTAATCGGTTCACGAAAAAATCAGCTCTGAAAATGACCTTACTTTTCAGGTGATACATGTCTTTTAAAACTATGTGTACCTATATACATATTATCAATCCTTAATAAGATAAACAAGCTGCGTAAAAGAGCGGTTTTTATAAAAGACTTGGCGTATAATCAACAGAAATTGCCGAACTACTCGAATGGCGACAAACGTTCCCCAAAAAACTGACCGTTTATTGCGTCTTTCGTCTCTTTGGATATCTTTTTCCGGGTGCTGTCTACTCAGATAACTACCGATTTGATTCCGGAGTAACGTAATAGATTCATGTTTCATCCATTGTGACACACCGATGCAAAAACTCCGACTTCTTTCGATTAGACATGTCCAAATAGCGCCGAGATTCATCAATTCCTTGTTGTTTTTGCTCTGGTATGAGAAAATGCGGCACCCATTTAGAAAACAGCCTTCTCATAACCAATTGAACTTTACATTGCTGATAGAACTTTACATTGCGGTTTTTCCTACTAATTTTTAGCATTTTTCGATGTACTCGAGGATATCCGCATCATTTGGTCTTCCAGACCGCTCAGCATCATTGTTGTCGATAAGGCCGCATTTGAATTCAGCAAACCATCGCTTACCGGTTGTATTTGAGGAAGTAGAGTCTCGGTCACACTTTTAGGGTCGATTTCACATACCTGCAGTAATCTATGGTCCAGCTGAAACAGGTTCACCGGTGATCTTCGGTTTTGTCTGGAATGCATTTCTCATTTCACGTTCATGTCAGCGCTCGTTCTACAGCTTTCGAGAAATGCCAATAGATGGCAAAAGATAAAAAACTGTCGCCATTTTGAACTACCTTTTTATGTTGTTTTTGAATAAAGTTAAATTTAAGTATTTATAGTCAAATAGTCATTTTAATAATTATAAATAAATATTATAAAAACAAAAATACCGTTATCGTTTATCGTTAGGCCTAATATAATAAAATAGGATATATTTATATTATGACAGCGTTTCTTGTTAATGCAAACGCATGCGTAGTCCATAAAATCATCTGAACTGAGTTCTGAAATCTTTGAACGGCCGAATTCCACCGTTCAAGCATCGTTCAAGTTTAAACTGCCATCGGTTGAACGTGCGAATTGAGAAAGACGATTTTGACTTTCAACTGACGTTTACTAGAAGTTCAGGTTAAACTGGAGTTGAACAAGAGTTGAACTCGATATGAGAAATTGGCCCTTAGAGTCATTGCTTAATAGTAACCAATCAACAACACTGTAACTCGGTAAATAATTATCCTAATTACATGAAATTTTTATACTATGCTTTTGAGTGTTAGGACTACCGAAATGTCAAATATAAAATTCATTCGAGTGGCCATCTCATCGTTAGGCCCGGACTTACTGACCGACGTGTCATGTCCCAGTAGATAATAATAGATTGTTATATAATTTTTATGGAAAAATTTTAGAAAATTAATTCATGTCAAAGACCACGAGATCATAGATTTTCATCGCCCTGTATATGGCCAAAAATTGTAAATAGTATTAGTTAGTCATAAGCAGTGTTTCGTGGAAAGTGAAAATCGTTCAGTATCAATGATTCTATAAACGGACTTAGACAATTAATACGGTCGGATTAGAAAGTACATGTATTCGCTTTGAAGTGAACAATAGGACGTTTATAAATGCTTCTTAGAACGAAAGACGGTAAACACAATAATTGTTGAGTTTTATAATGTCGGGTTTTTACAGCATGTAGAAACACAAAAGTAATGTTGGTATCTCCTGGAATTTGACAAAACGGAAAAGTTGTATACAAAAATAATTTTTTCTTAAGAAATGAAAGTAGGGATGTAATGTGTAGAGAGGATGTTTTGTGATTGACGAGAGAGACGGATGGAAGTATAATGGAGTGTTTGAGTCTAAGTTTGAGGAGAAAAAAAGTTTCACTGTGTAATAAAGATCTGAGGAGAGCAGTCCAGTTTTTGAAAAGTGAGAAGTCTGTGTAAAGCGGTGAAGTTGGCGGCCGTGTAAGCAGAATAGTGTTTCCTTGTGTCCGGAGAGATTCCTGTTTCTGTCTGGAACGAGTAGCCGGTTGGTATCAATTTGCACAAGATATCGAGCAGAGAGAAAACTGAGGAGAGATTTCGAGCGAGTGCTGTTGTTTGTTTGTGAAGCAGTTTGGACGAGAAGGATCGTTCGCAGCATCCGAGGAGCACGTGTGGGAGAATCGAGGACTACACAATCCATGTGAAGAAGTAAAGAAGAGAAAAAAGGTTAGTCAGATTATTTGTGCAACGGAGAGAGTTGTTTTATATCACATACCATATTATTTGTTTATTTTTTTATTGAACAGTTCTATAGCATAATTTAGACATTCATAAATTCAAAGAAGAAATAAGTAATTTATTCAAAAGTGAAAAGAAAAATGTTTTTTTTTACATAATAGTAAGAACAATTTAACGAATTATTTAAATGAAAATAAAAAAAGGAGATAGCAGAATTAAAGATAAATTTATTGGATAAGAAATAGTTGCAACAAAATTGAGTTTTAGCATACATTCACATCTTCTATTTATGGTATATTGGATCAATAAATAACACTGGTAAACACACAGTTTGCTGCCGGAAATTTTTTTACTGTTTCTAGGTAATTTGGGTCTGCTAAATCCAAAAATGCCACTAGATTTGTTCCATCAGATCGTTTTCAGAAAATACGACAACAGATCACATTTCTAACATATAGGGTAATTTAACGCAGCACCACCTACATGTGTAGTGCTGCTACCCATGAAATAAACCAAATACGAATAAAAAGTAAAATATTTATTGTACAATAATGTACTTGCAAAAATCGTCACACATATCTTCCAAAAAAAACTTAACTTTTCATCTAACCTAACCCGCAGCGTCGCAACAACAATGTGTTATTCGGTGTCACCTAAAAACTTCCTTTTATATGATTTTCTTGCAAATGCTTTAAAAGGACGGTCCCTCTTTGAAGACTCCAACAGTAATCCGCCATCATGTGATAGCCCCATCTCCCTGCTACTCCTCTTCCATCGTTTTGATGTCTTGGTGAAGATTTTCTGGGAAACGGTCTAAGTGGCTGTAGAGGTAATGAATTTTAATACTCATATGACAACCGTGTTTATTAAAATTGTTGAGCATTTATTCCACTCTAATGACCAATTGGTATACTTCCATATTTGTTGCCATTATGTAGAAGGACACACCTTAAACTTCGTTTGGAACTATCGATAAAAAGACGCCAGTGATCTGGTGTATACTCCGATACACCCATTTTTTCTAACAGTCCTTTAAAAAACCATATCATCTGGCTGAGAAAAAAAGGCAAAATATCTTTTATCTCTATTACGGTAGTATGTAATTTTGGTGTCTGGGTGATGAACATTCTTTTCTTTTAGTCTGGAGGTAAGCAACTCGGAATAATCCTTTGGAAGGTTCAAATTTCTGATAATATCGCTTAGCTCTTCCTGAGTAAAACACTCAGGACGTGTTGAATCCCCTTCAAAATCACTGTCGTCTTCCTCAAATCTATTAGTCTGCAGTTCGTCAAATAACGTTTCGGCATTATCCTCTGGTAACATACGTAGACTGCTAAATATTGGAATGGATATCTGCTCAAGCTGATGTGGAATTGGTCTTATTGCTGAATCCAGGCTAGGATATGTTCACGTATGTTGATTGTTACGATTAATGCCCTTTATATTCACAAGACAGAAATAGAAATCGTCAAAATGATTTTTTGGTTCCCTCCATACCAATGGAAAACTAAATTTAAACATTTTCGTTGTCCTTTCGTCCACTGTCGCAAGTTTTCAATACAAGTTTTGCACACTACATGTGGAGCTCAGGATTTATCTTGATCTCCTACATGAACGCCAAAATAGGCCCTTTTGTTCATTTGCCCATTTGTCTTAGAATTTGTTAATTTTGTTTATAAACATATTGCAATTATAGTGGTGGAATATACAGAAATGTAAGAATATTTAAGTATTTGATAAGTATGTTATATCTCGAAAACTAGAGCTGATACAAAGAAAAGGTTTGTATTTTTGGAATCAGCACAGATGAATTAACTAAAATCCGTTGATTTTTTTCGGCAGCAAGACAAAATTTTTTTTTGTTGGGCTGTGTAATATTTATAGAATTTATATGACATTGAGTATATTTATCTTCCCTGTTTTGTCCTGGGTGAAGTAAGCAACTAGAGATACTAGAAGCCTCAAACCAAAGGTAATACATTAAAATAAATTAGCCCTGAAAATAAATTGTATTGGAAAGTTTTATTTAATTTTGGATTTGTTTAGTAGTAGTAATTAAAATAATTAATTAATTAATCAAAATAAGAATATGCTGATCAATCTCATAACAAAGAGGAAATACAGAGCATAACAATATATTATCCTCACATTCAATAAATATTTTGACATTTGGCAACAATGTGAGTCGTTATACACAACGATGGCGTCGACACTCAAAGAATTTTATTTTCTGAGAAGAGTAAGTATGTATATTTTTAAACCTTCTCGTTTAACAATATCGTTAGTGTCCATTTTCCGATAGGTTAAGATGGGATCAGGTGCAGTTGACGTGTTTCTGCTAGAAGGCCTATTGCTACCGCATGTTTTCTTTATGAGTCACGTATCCCAATATCTTGGGACCTGAAAAGGTGGTTCGGATCATTCAGGCTACTCAACCGAGGCGGCTTTTTCAATTCAATTACGAAAAATTTACTAGTCCTCTTCGACGGTAAATTTCGGATTTAAGAATATCATGGTGTACCTAATGTTCGCTTTCTAGAGGGTCAACCTTTGATTTTTCAATGGGCTTTTTTACTTAGGAAATCAAAATATAAATGGGAGTGTTTTAGAACGTATAGCACGTATAAAAGTAACCACAACCGATCATGTAGGAAAGAGAGGAACGTTTTTAAAGGGAAAAACGTAAAAAATCGAACGAGCAAGTTTTATTATACATATTGCTGTTTGACTTTGAGGAATAGGTAGGTACATCAGTGGCGGCTCGTGACATCTGCTATAGGGTGTGCTGCATGAACCACGGCCAATATAAAATAATAGAAATAGAATAACATACGAAAACAAAAACAATAAAATTAGCTTTAATACTAATTAATAGTAACTAATAACGACATGCTATAAAAATCTGATTAACTTACATTTATTGCATTTTTCTAAATTGGAAATTAATACGCCGGTCCTTTTTTGTCGCAAACTTTTCGATTACTTTATCGTTAAAGTTCGGTATTGAAGCGATGAACTTTTTTTCTATCGAGAGTGTGGAAAGGGCTGTTAATCTGTCTTCGCGCATTGAATTTCTTAAAAATGTTTTGATCCGTTTTAAAGTTGAAAAACTACGTTCAGCTTCTGCTGTGGTCATTGGCGTAGTCACCAGAATTTGTATCAACTTTTTGGTTTCTGTTAATGTGTCCTCTAAATTATTAGAAATTATAAATTTTAGTAAAGGCACTGCACCTTTTAATGTTCTACACTCGATATTGGAATACAAAACTGACAGTTCTGTTCGCAAACGGTTTTTATCAAAGAAGTTATAAGCTGTACAAGTTAAATCCAATTCATTTTCAGGAAACTTATTATTATATTTTTCGAAATGTTCTGAAGATAAAAGTGTTGCGGCAACTAGATGATTTGTATATGCAAACCGTTCTTTTGCATTGTTTATAATAACATCACAAACTTCTAGACAGGCAATACGGTGATCCTGTTGGCTGTTATTTGGGCGTTTCCTTTTTTGGACACTAGGCGCCGCATTTAAATTTGAAGCTTGATGTATGATAGGGTCTATTTTATTTCGGACATTGTTAATACTTTGCTCAAAAACATGTATAGCTTTCTGTGCTTCGGTTGGGTCCATGTTCTTTTTTTGAAGATTATTGTACAAAACGTCAACATGTGGCATAATATAATGAAAAACAGTCAGCCAGAAAGTAAAATTTTGATCTTCCAGAATACGTCTAAGTCCTCTTGCTTCCTTGGAAGTAATAGCATTTGACTCTTCTTCTAGTTGCTCCATACACTCAATAATAAAGTCTCTATATTCGTAAACGACATTTACTGTACGAATATTGAAATTCCAGCGTGTAGGGATTGAACGAGGAATATTTTTTCCAACTATTTGATTTAAGACAGCTATTCTTTGAGGTGAATGACTAAAAAATCCAGGTATATCATGTAAATCTCCAAAAAATACGCGTACTTGGGAATTAATAGAACATGCTCTTGACATTATTAGATTCAATTGATGGGCGTAACAGTGCACAAAATGAGCAGTTTCATATTTTCTCTTAATTATTGTTTGCACTCCGCCATGTATCCCACTCATAACAGCTGCTCCGTCATAACTTTGTGCAATGAGCTTATTTTTGTTATTCTTTAATATTGGGTCTAAAACATTCAAAATTGTGTTAGCTAAGGTTTCAGCATCATGTTTTTCTGGAAGCAAAAAAGTCCAAAACCTTTCAACTGGAGCACCGTTTTTTACATAACGAAAAACAATGACCATTTGAAATTTCATAGAAACATCCGTTGTCTCATCAGCTATCACTGCTAAAAATGGGGCTTCATTGATTTCGTTTAAAATCTCCTCAGCGTATACTTCTAGCATGCAATCCAAAATATCATTTTGTATTGTTTTTGAGGTACCTTTGAAAATTGTCGCATTTGTAAGGTGTTCACTAAGTGTTTTATCAAGTTCAGCAGAAAAATTCACTAAACCACGAAAAATTCCAGGGTTATCTGATGTTTCAGATTCATCGTGTCCTCGTAAGGCGAGCTCAAAAGCCCCACAGAATTTTATACAGTCAATTATTTTTGACAAAACATACCTGTTTTTCGTCACCTCTTCATTGTGTTTTTGTATATTTATCCAATAAGCAGAGTCAAGTTGGGCCTGTATATTAAGTTTCCCAAATAATGCAAATCGCATTTCATTGTTCATATGAGTTTGCGTGTTTTCATGCTTCTTTATTTTTTCACTTAAATGCACTAGATCCCGCACTCCTGTCTCGCGCCACAATTTTTCCTCTTTATCTACGCCGAATAATGCACACGGAAAACAGAAAAAAGCATTTTTTTCGGAACATCCACAAATCCACTGATTTCGTAGATACATGTCTTTATTAAATTTACGCGTATATGTTTTTCCACGGCTTTTACCGGACACTTCAATATTAAGATCAGGCATAGGACGGCCACGTTCTTTTATAATCAACTGTTGTTGATAGAGAAGTTTTTGAAATTTATTTACACCTAATTTAAATTGAAACTCCATTGTTTTAAACACGCTCGAACAAAACAAATTAAACAAAATTGTAACCTAAGAATTTCTAAACACGGCACAGATGGAACGGTCACGAATAAATGTCGTGAATTGCAGCTCGCAAACACATTTCCGAGGCCGTTAATCAGCCGATTGCCGAAGCACATCGGCTAAGATCGCCGTTTGCCTAATAAATGCATTTTACCGCTGCCAGTGTTTCGGTTGTTATCGACGCGGCTTCACTGGAGCAGCAAATACGTAAAAAGATTGCTTCACTGGAGCACCAAATACGTAAAAAAATTATACGGTTTCACTAGAGGAGTAAATACGTAAAAAAAATAATATTAATCATCGTTGTTGGTGAATTATTATTAACAGTTGATGTTTAATATGATAATATGGCAGATTTGAAATAAAACTATATTAATTATTCTTTAATAATTAAGATTTGCTATGGTTGTTTGGTAGTTCTGCAGCTCAGCAGCACATAAAGAAAAGCCGCCACTGAGGTACATACATATAAATAAAATACCTGTTATTTTTATATGTTTAAAGATTTATTTACTTTTAGCGTACCTGGGGAGATCCGTGTTATTATAGACGACATTTTTGTGGTAAGTATATTTTTCCACTTTTATTATAATCGATTTTGTGCTCAAGTATGGTAACGTAGTAACTATCGACTATTAGTTACAGATATTGATTCCAACTAGTTTTCTGTTAATTTGTAGCAGACTATTTCTCTACCAGATCAAAAAGAAAGCACAGCAATGAACTAGTAAAAATCTTCTTCTCCAAGTGGGCGGAGGTCGACAATCATAATAGTTATTCGGACTTTGGAGACGGCTGCTCTGAAAAGTTCATTTGATGTACATCCGTACAACTCTCTCAGGTTGCGCAGCCACGATATTCTGCGTCTCTCTATGCTCCTTTTGCCTTGAATCTTTCCCTGCATATTGAGTTTTATCTCTCTCCACGTGTAATATGTCGGATATATTCCAATTTTCTGGTTTTATTTATATTAAAGACTTCCATTTCTTTATCCATCTGTCTCAGAACCTCTTTGTTTATGACGTGTTCTGTTCATGATATTTTCAGAATTCTTCTATATACCCACAACTAGAATGATTCCAGTTTTTTTATTGATGCCGCATTCAAAGTCCAAGCTTTTATTTCGTAAAACAGAGTCGAGAAAACGTAGCACCTAGTCAAACTTACTCTTAGCTCTAACTTTAGATCTCTTGTGTAGAGCACTTTTCTCATTTTGTTAAAATTCGGTCCAGCCTTTTCTATTATAATTTTAATGTCCTGGATGTAATTATTTGTGGAGTTGATAATTGTTCCAAGATAGGTATGCGTATTGCTCTACTCATTCGACATTGGTTTCGTTTATGAGGAGATTCTCATCAGTAGTAACAATGAGAGATGTGTGACAAAGATCAAAATCTATAAATCCATCGTCAGACCTGTACTAACATATATAGACGAAACGTGGACCATGTGGACCATGACCGAAGGCAATGATGATGAAAACAAACTAAGAAAAGCTCAGAAGTTTTAAACGAAAAATACTTTTTGGATCTCACCACGACATTACAACAAACCAGTATAGGATTCAGTTAGTCAGTAACTCTGGTAGCGTGAGGTTGTGTATGTTTTGATTTGCAACACGGCCAACTGCTAATTGTTGTGTTTACGTGTTTGTTTTGATTTGTGGAGTGTTGTGAGTTACTAGTAGTAAGTCGTTCTACTTTTTGTTTACTTTCATCGACCTTGTTTATTACTGCAATAGAATTTTTGACCATGACATACAGCTGTGAGAATTGTCTTTCACATTTTTCTGATTCGGATAAATTGAATAATTTAAGATGTAATGGAGATTGTCGGAGAACTTTCTGTATGAAGTGTACAGGTCTAAACAAGTCGTTCACAAAAGCCTTGTTGGATCAAAAATTTTCCCATCTAAAATTTTTTTGTACACTATGTGATTCGCCTAGCTTAAGATATTTAGATGAAAAAATAAATAATCTATCAAGAAATCAAATACCTCTAGAAAACTTTGAGGCCTTAACACAAGTTACTAAAAAGCTTACTGAAAATTTGCCAGTTTTTATGGAGACTTACGATTTGTTAACAAAAAATGACGACAAACTGGACTATATTATTAAAAAAATTGACGAGATCCATAGACTGAATAACCTGCTGAATCCTGAAAAGGTTTTAAAATCTGTAAGGCAGATGGAACATGATATTTTCAATTTATAGTCAGTTTTTTTCGGCGGTTCAGATGAGACTATAAAGGTTCAAATCCAAGACTCAACGTCTACTGAAATTAAGGTAGGATTAGAAAGGCTTTCTTCAAATGTCAGTGAAATCTCAAATCAAATGAGCAATATTTCCAAAAATTTACCTACCTTACCAACAAAAAAAGAGGTATTGAACAAAAAAACATTTTATGCCACCACAAGTACCCAAACTGAAGAGCCTCAATGTTGCGAAGTAAGTCCAGAGCAAAAGTCAAAAAACACAGAAGATAAATGTCAGTTTGTAATTATTAGTAACTTAACCCCAAAATACACCCCTATACAAGTGGTACACTACATTAAAGAGAAGCTAGGTATCAAAGAATATATTAGATGTTACGCCCTCGTTAAAGATGCCGACACATCAATTGGTTCTTCATTTAAAATAGGCATAAAATCTAGATCATCGATTAACTTACTATTTAATAAGAAAATTTGGCCACCTGGTGTAATCATTAAATGGTCCATTGAATCTTCATATTCCGAACCATCCGAGTCACATAAGAATCCGAAGAATATCAGAAGCCCTGTTATCCCGGAAAATCCAGTTACCAGTTTATACAACAACAAAGATGAAGTACAGAACACAAATATATGTTCAGACAAGCAGGCCATCGAAATTTGTAAATCTAAGAATCCTTTCCATTCGCAAATTAATTTCGTTAAGAAAGATACTTTAGAACCATCTATAAATCTGGATCCTTTGACTCCACCAAGAGTTAGATTAACCAATAACTCTAATAGTCGGTATCTTCTAGCCAGATTAAGGGAACCGGATATCTTAAAAGCCATTAAACTTCATCTTGCTTATCTACACGACCAACCTGCTTCTGTATTTTACGATGGATTTACGAACACAAGCGTTAAACTGTTTTTGGCTTCCGAAGGGCTTCCTACCAACACGGAAGATCTACGAAAAATTTTTCTAGAATTTAACGAAGTCTATGGAATTGGTCCAGATGAGGTGGAAGCTGATCTTGATGCTTTTAGGTCCTTTCTCGCTTCTGAAAGAATTATCCATTTACAAAAATCAAGGGAATGTCACCAAAATTACTATTCCGCTGTGTCTCCTAAACGAAATTTTTAAACATCACGACGTGTTCTGAGGGACTAGAATCCTCAAATTATTTTAGTGATAACAACTTTAGCATGGTTCTGATTAATATTCGTTCTATAAGATATAAAACTGATGAATTATTTCTATTTCTAGAGGAATTAGGGTTTCCTGCGATAGTTGCGGTTACTGAGCACTGGCTTGAAGTCAACGAGACTTTTTTTGTAGAAAAATATTCCACTATTGCTAGGTATGATCGTCAAAGTTCAGCGCATGGAGGTACCCTGATTCTTTCTACAAATAATGATTTTTCTCTGGTAACAAAATATGATTTTCTATTAAACGAAGCATTCTTTGAGGTTTCCTTAGTTTACAGTAAGAACTTTAATCTTTATATTATTTGCATTTATAGATCACCTGACTCTTAAGTGGAACTATTTTTTCAGAACCTGCTTAATTTGTTAGATGACCTGCCCCATAAAAGCAGAAAAATTTTATGCGGGGACTTTAACATTAATTATGCTGCTGCTTGTGCTACACAAATATCCCTAGTCAACATATTTGAATCGTATGGTCTAACAATGCACATTGATTCTCCTACAAGGATTACAAAATCTTCATCTACCATTATTGATTATATTGTCTCAGACTTCTCACCCCGTGATGTCTGCGCTACAACTGTTAATGCGGGACTATCTGATCATGAAGCGGTTTATACGAAGTTTAACATCTTTAGCAAGCACTCTTCGAAAACTCGACGTTTAGGCAGGATTTTTTCCGCTCAGAATTTTCGTAAATTCCAAAATTTATGCTTAACCTCTGAGTGGCCCTTTCCTTCTATGAACGTCGATAATAATTTCAGTGACTTTTTGAATAAGCTTGTCTGTATCTTTAATAAAGCATTTCCTTTACTCACAATTAAGCCAAAACATCACAAACCCTGGACTACCAAAGGTGTCCGCATATCAGCCAAAAATATGCGTTCACTACTGTATATCAAGAAATTTACTACCAACGTCTCTGTTACTGAATATATCACCAAGTTTTTTTTTTTTTTAAAACTTATAAAATCAGCTAAAAAATTGTACTATCAAAATCGTCTGAGAAGCTCTAAAAGTGTTGCAAAAGAAACTTGGTCCATAATAAACGATCTTCGTAATAAAACTCACACAGCTCAAACATTTTCCCTTCCAGACCCAGAAAATCTAAATGAATACTTTGTTAATGTGAGTAAAAATATAACATCAACTATTGTGTCACAACAAGATCCCATTTCCTATCTCCCTAATTCAGGAAAGGTATCGAATTCATTCTTTATAAGACCGGTTGATAAATCTGAACTGATTCAGACAATCAATAATATCAAAAGCAAATCTTCCTGTAGTACCGATGGACTATCCATAAAAATTTTCTCAAACCTCCCAGACAGTGTGTTGGGAGTCCTTATCTCTCTAATTAATGATTCTTTTGAGAAAGGTAAATTTCCAGAGTGCCTAAAGACGGCCATCATTATTCCTCTTCATAAGGGTGGTGAAAAATCAAATGCCTGCAATTATAGACCTATTGCATTACTACCGGTACTCTCCAAAATTATTGAGAGACTCATAAAAGCCCGACTTATGTCCTTTCTCGTTGATAACAATATTTTATCACAAAATCAGTTCGGCTTTTTAAATAATAAATGTACCACAGATGCCATGTTTTCTGTACTACATGAGGTTTATCAAGCATTAAACAATAATCTGCACACTGCCACTGTTTTTTGTGATTATGCCAAAGCTTTTGATTGTGTGAATCACGACATTTTGATAAAAAAACTAGGTTTCTACGGAATTCGAGGTATTTCTTCGAACTGGTTTCAATCTTACTTGGATAATAGGAAACAACTGGTTAGAGCAAATGATACAGACTCTAGTCTCAAAAATGTTGTATGTGGGGTACCACAAGGTTCAGTATTGGGTCCTCTACTTTTCCTTATCTTTATTAATGACATCACTAGCTTAAAAATCGATGGAAAAGTTTTTCTTTTTGCTGATGATACCAGTATCACTTGGAGCAACTCAAATATCGCAACTCTTCATGCTACTATAACTTCTGATCTACTTACAATAAAATCTTGGTCCGATTCAAATTTACTCTCTTTTAACGTAGATAAAACAGTAGCATTGTCCTATAAAGGAGCTCTTCAACCCTTACCTCTTCATAACAGCCAGATCAGTATCGTTGATTCTGTAAAGTTTCTTGGTATTTTTTTAGATAGCAATCTGAAATGGTCCCTTCATATTGATGTGTTAAGCAAGAAACTATCCTCAGCTTGCTTTGCAATAAGATCTGTTTCGAAGGAAATGAATTTAGCCTCTTCCAAAATAACATATTTTTCTTTGTTCGAGTCACATCTTCGATATGGTCTCCCTTTTTGGGGTTCTGGTACGGCTGCCCAAACTGATGTTATTTTTAAATTACAAAAAAGAGCAATAAGATATCTGTTTGGCCTCAGAAGAACAACACATTGCAGAAGCTACTTCAAAGATCACAGGATTCTAACACTACCTTCTTTATATATTTTAGAAACTGTTTGCTTAATTCGTAAACATCTACATGTCTTTCCAGCAAGACCTAGACATGACTATTCCACCAGAAATTCTACCTTTGACATCTATTTACCGATCCAGTCCAGTGAGTTAGTAAAGAAATCTATATTATATTCTGCAAAAAAACTTTACAACCCTCTCCCTCTACAACTTAAATCTGCAACATCTTTCCCCAAGTTCCGTAAAATGACTAAAGCCTATTTATCTGAAAGACCATATTATTCAACAGCAGAGTTTCTTAACCAATAACTAAGAAAGTACAGTATTCCTATTTATAAGTATAATCTTAATCTATATTTGAGTGTCATATGCAGCAGCTTAACTTAACTTATTAAATTTCTTAAGGTAGAATATGCAATTTGCAAATTTTTTTTTAAATTTTGCAATAGATTGTTACTGTTTTTTTTTGTTTCTCTTCATTATTTTTATTTATATAGACGATTTATATCATTTTAGTAAATTGTATTTGTTATTTGTTATTGTTCTTATTT
Source organism: Diabrotica virgifera virgifera (assembly GCF_917563875.1). Taxonomy (NCBI): domain Eukaryota; kingdom Metazoa; phylum Arthropoda; class Insecta; order Coleoptera; family Chrysomelidae; genus Diabrotica; species Diabrotica virgifera. Next base: position 191,381,562 of record NC_065450.1, on the reverse strand, counting down.
ATGATTCTTGTAAGCTTTGTCTATAAAATTGTTAAATTTTTCATGACAATAAAGCATATTTCTATTCTATTCTAAAACCAATGTCGAATTAAAAGCACTCTCAAATGACGTCGATATTGTCCAAAAAAATTAAATTACAGCGACTAAGATGGATAGGCTACATACACAGACTTCATAACGAGAGACTTGTAGACTGGTATGGGAGGAGATTCCTACAGGCAAAAGATCACTCGGACGTCCCAGAATGCGATGGAGAGATAACATCAAAGCAGATTTCCGGAAAATGAACATCCCATTTGACCCTAGGTTGATGAAAGACCGAACAAATTGGAAGAAAGTTGTACAGTCAGCCAGGACCCACCCAGGGTTGTAGCGCTACGTGATGATGATGATTATGAATGAGAGATGCCTTGCTCTGAATCTGCTGGGTTTGGAACAAATAACGAAAAATTGGTAACGAAATTTTTACTGCTTTAATCTTGGTACTTACCTGGGTAAGCTAAGTGAAAAATCCAAGGGGAAAGAGTTGTCAGACAACTTAGAGCTTTGGATAAATTCTAAAAGCAATGTCCCCACTGATAAATTTTAGCCAATTTATCACCACTGATAAAGTTTAGCCATGTTCTTGGCAAAATGTCTTTTGAAACGTAAACTGAGTATTATGACTAGACTTAGGCAAATATGCATATTGCATATTTTGCATATTATGCATAAAAAATGCAAAAATTTACAATTTTGCATATTTTGATATAAATGTGCATAAAGTGCATATAATTTGAAATTTTGTTTGTAACTATTATACATATATTTTTAAATTTAGGTAACAAATAGCTTGGAAATCTCAATATTTGATTTTGTTTTATAATCCCTTGGTAGGTACACCGAGAGAAAAAAATTCTTGACATAAAGAAGCTTTATTAATATTTAAGAAAGATCGACTTGGTATATTGCCTAAGAAATACATCTTTGTATTTAAGATATAATTTTCTAAAATATTTCAAATAAATTCTACTATAGCCAAAGAAATATATCTTAAACATGATTGAACTATCACTTTCTGGCAAACTTCAAACCCATTTATCAGAAAGAAATTACACTTGATGTTAATTAATTTTATTAGTCATAAAAATATATTTTCTACACATTAGAAAACTATTCTTTCTGAGTAATAATATTTCTTAGTAAGGAATATTATTATTTTACTATTAATAACTAATTTATTTAATGTTAAGAAATATATTTCGCAGAGATAAACGTATATGAGTTAAGTTAATATTTCTTGAAAATAAAGTGATATTACATACGGCGAAATAAATCATTGTGTTGAGGTAAAATCATTATTTATTAATAAAACAAGATATAAAACCTTATTATTACATACAAATATTTTCTCCACTCTCAAACCACTGGCTTCTACACAACACTAAAAGGAGGGAGAGGCAAATCCTACATGCAAATTTTCCTTCTTTTGTTAATAGCACTTTGTATATCAGCAATTCACTAAAACAAAATCGTTATGAAGAAAGAGTAAACTTACTTTAATAAAATTTTTTTTATAAAGATATACATTATTTATTTTGACAAATTTAGGAAATACAAAAAAAAAACAAATACACGGCCCCACATAAGAACTAGTAATTACTAGTAAGTAATCAATCATATTTAGTTCAAACATGCGGCATTATTTAACCTACACATCTTTGTTTATTTTTTCTTTTTGTTAATGAAATATTAATTATTTATCTGTATAATATTAAGTCACACAATAAACATTGTTTAGCTAAAACAAGAGGGAAAATACAACCAATGTAAAACATTGAATCAGACATAATAATATGTAAATTTCTTAATTTTTATAATCTAAAAGAGACAGCATACCTAATCATTAAGAAATTTTATTACGTGAAAGTATTATTAATTTACATCTAAGTCATTTAATACATATTAACTAATTCATGGTTTTCGGCAATAACATTTCTTAACCATAAATATATATTACTTTTAGACTAACCGATTTCTTTATCTCAAATAAATTAACAGAAAAATCCTCAGCGTTGCACCCGCCATGTTTGATATAGCGTTGTATTGTATATTTTTATAGAAGACGATACATTCAAGAAACCTATAGTTGATACATAAGTATACACATTTTTAAAAAGGTACTTACATGTATGAAGTTCTACCATTTCTGGAAGGCCCCGAGTTGGTCAATAACTCCTTTCGTAATATTGTTCTGAAGCTATATATTATATCATTCTGTCCCAGCTTTAAATTGTGGCATATTTCCCAGTTAGAATAATAAGCTCCTTTATTTCAGAGTCGTCCATCATTATACCTAAAAAGCATATAAAGATACTATGTTTCTTTTTTAACCATTCGGATACGCAACAATATTATTATTACATCTTAAATTACTCAATTTACTTTTATTTAATACCTATATATGTACGTACCTTCAAAATATCCGTTAATTTTTAAAGTACACCAATAAATCCAACATCCATCTATATGAACATGAACATATCACGCCATCTTGACAAACACTGACGACTAAATCATAAATAGTTAATCTGCGCAATTCTTTTGTGGAAGAAAATCTCTTTGCAAGTAACATTTCGGCATTAATGACAAAGTTTTTATTTTATAACCACAGTTACTACAGAGGGTATTTCTGAAGAATTATTTCTTGTGGTTTAAAATATTTATTTGGTTGCAAGAAAATTTCTTGTTCACAAATATAAATATGGATTAACTTAACATTATATTTCTTATACTGCAAAATATTTGTAGTTTTTAATTTAAGAAATAAAAACTTTAGGATAAGAAAATTAAATGTAACCATTAATGCATTTCTTAGTATTGAAGAAATTATCTGTAAGAAATTATTGAGTTGTGTTTAAAAAACTCGTTTCTTTATATGTGAACCGGTATGTTTAAGTTAATAGGATATGTTAACTTTTAAGAAATATTGCTCAAAGAAATCGGTGTTTTAGGAGAAAAGGAATTGTTCTCTCGGTGTATTTAAATTTTTGGTATCGGAATGTACTAACTAATGAAAGATACCGGCTTATACATTTTGTCACATTTTGTCCTTGATACAAGGTTTACAAAATCTGCCAGTTTATATCTCTAGGTAAAATTTTTTATTTTGATACTCCGTTTCTTTTGTTGTAAAATAAGCCGTGGACACATATGTCTTTGTAATATGTGAATATAATTATTGTGCTTTGACAATGCCGAAAATATACAGTTCAGTGCCATTCATAAAATCAAACTATAGTTTTGATCACAAAACCATTACCCAATTAGAATCTTCCAAATTATCATTGTAAGACAGTACATTTTTAACACGTTGACGGACAGAACGTCTATAGACGTCTAATTTCGATTGATGTAATGTGACACAACGTCTGCATTTTGCCCTATTCTACTTTGCAAAATACATATAGTGTCACAACACTAGCTTATACATTTGACGCACTGTCCGTCAACGTGTTAATAAAAGAGTTTGAATCATTGAGAAGACGGGGTAGACGAAAGCTGAGGTGGATGGACGGGGTAACAAAGGATGCCGAGAAGATCGGAGTCGGCAACTGGAAAATGCAAGCAAGGGACAACAGAATGGCGTAGAAAGCTTGAGAAGGTCGAGGCCCTCTAAGGGATGTAGCACCAAGATGATGATATGAATCATTGTGTCAAAACATTAAAAATACTATAAACTGAAGAGGAAATTTTCCAAAAATTTAAAACAACAAGCACTGATGTTTTTGTGGTAGGTCAGACCTGTCCTATTAATGTTTGCTTCTATTAATGTAGTTTGGTATACCCACTCTTTATATTGTCGTTTAACACTAAAAAAATACTAACTAACCATTTTTATTCTAAAATTAGATATTTTCTTGAATATTAATGTTACACTTATTTTTCTTTTTTGTAAAATGTCTATTTTGTAGTCACAGTGACAAAAAAACAACAGAGAAAAACATTTTGCAAATAAAATAATAGGATATAACCTACTAGTGATGTAACGAATGTCGTTTTTTGAACATTCGCGAATACGAATGCGAATGCGAATATCTAATAACGGCATTCGCGAATGCGGATGCGAATGCGAATGTTCAGTTTTTTTAAATTTGTTTCTATTTTTGAAATGTTTTCTAAATTTATAATGAGAAGTTAATTGATATTTAGTGTAAATCAATCTGAATCTTAAGCTTTATTACATTATACCAAATAATAAAACAACGTGAAGCCTGATAATCTGATCATACGATGTTAAGTTACCTTTTTTTAATAAAAAAAGATGAGAAGGAGAATATATTTTGATTTTATTAATCTCACGTTATTTTCAAATTATTTTTTTTCTGATATTCATATTCGCAAAACATTCGCACAAATTTTGCGAATGCGAACGCGAATGCGAATATGCAAAAAGATGCGGATATTCGCGAATGCGAATGCGAATACGAATATTCGTTACATCACTATAACCTACCTACTAACACCAGTAAAAGTGGCTATAATAGGCAGTGCAGCTAAATGTCAGTTCTACGTTCATTCTCAAACATTTACCCCTTTACATCTACATTTTACATTTTTCTTGTGGTTTGATTTGTGAAGTTTGTGTATATAATAGTAAAATACTATCTCAAATCAGCCTTCTCGTACAAGTCTAGCAGACTCTTAGTACATAAAATACTACTACTACTCTTAAAATTTGGCTATCTGGTAAAGTTGGTCGATTTTGGAAACATTCCAAGAATTTATGCATACACTTAAACAGTAAAGCCTCGTTAGCAAATGGAAAATAATGGCTAAAACTTTTAACAAAGAATGTGCTAACTGGATAAAGTTTTACTTTATTGTACATACAGCTTCTTAGTATGAATAAAAACTGAATATATTAATATGTTGGAAATAAATCACTAAATATAGGGTAAAAATTAATTATTATATAGTTTTCATAATATTTCCGTATATTGGAAAAATCGATTTAAATTTATTTAAAGAAATTAAAATTTTTGAATGTGAATCAATATATCTGACGAAGTGGTTGAACAAAGAACCACTTTGGACTAAAAATGATAATCTGGAATATCTTGGCAGACTTGGCACAATATTTGTTTAAAGTATAGTAGGAGAAATGAAAGATTACCCATGATCGATCATATTAAACACATCTTTTCTATGCTTCAGAAAATAATGAAAGAGTACCAGTCCTATAAGAACAGCTTATATAAATACATCGACGGTCCGGAATAAGAATGACGTAAGTGAAAAAAGCCAAATTTCTGGGGAGAGCAAAAAAACGATTTTTAAATATTTAAAATAGGGATAAAATGAGGAGTAATCTTCCAGGAGCATCGGTATAGAGTTTATTCTTACAATGATGGCTTAAACTTTTATCCATATTGTTTCGAATGTCATTATCCTAATTTAAATCCCCCAATTTTCAACCCTTTTTAAAGTTGCGCCATTCTTCATCTAAAATTTTTTAAATAATATGTAGTGATTGTGATTAAATAAAGAGTAACCGTCAGGAGCATTGGTATGGTGTTTATTCTTAAAATGATGGTTTTTAGCTTCATGCCTATTGGTTCGAATTTCATTACCTTAATTTGATTCCCCCACTTTTAACCCCACCTAGAGTTGTGCCATTCTTGATCTTAAAATTTTTCAGTACAAAAAAACTATTTTTAAATATTTAATATGCCTTTTATTCTTAGAGCGATGGCTTTTATTTTCATCCCTGTTGGCCTGAATTTCATTATCTTAATTAAGTCCCCCATTTTCAACCCAATTTACAGTTGCGTCATTATTCATCTTAAACAAGGTATAAAATTATGCTTATTTCAATAACGACGCAACTACCCTGTAGTGGCTCAGCACATAGTAACAGTTCTGCCGCTTTTGTATCATCTGTACACAGTATTTTAGAGGTTAATTACGTAATAAACAGATATTGGAAAAATTTGCAGTTACGTCATTCTTAGTCCGGACCGGCGATATTACATGTACTTGCATTGGCCAATTTTTTTTTTGTGACACTGTGACAGAAAAATACAGCGTGTCTTATGCATGGTGTTTGAGTGGGAAACGGAAATACTTGAATGGTGAATAGAAGCCAGAGAGGCGCTTCTAGATATACCAAATTTATTGCCTCACCGATTTTTATACCCGAGTTACAGGGTATTTTATCGATTTTCCCCATTTTTTTCTGGGTCCATAACTTTAGAACCAACATATATATTTTTTTGATATTTGGTACACATATGTCTCATTTACAATACAACCCATCCAACTACTAATCACAAGGAAAATCCAGGTTCGGACTAAAAGAAAATTATAAATTCTTTGTGGCCTGTAAACAACATCCTGTATATTGTACTTTTTAGAATCCGTTTCATATTTGAAAAGAGCACACAGAACTAAGTTTAATGGTTCGCTTAAATTTTTCGACCAGACAATTTAATGACTTTAATTTTTAGTTATGGAATAATATTTAAGTTCTTAAGAACTCTTGGATTGAAAAGCAGGTATGATTAACTTTTAATAATAAATTAATAAAGTTAATGAACAAATAGTCATTCTAATAATAATCAATATTTATTTACTAAATTAGAACGATCCATTTACTAATCACAAGAAAAATCCAGGTCCGGATTAACAAAAAAACATAAAGTAATTGTGACCTTGAAACAACACCCTTTGTATTGAATTTTTACAAATTGGTTTTCATATTTGAAAAGAACAGAAAAAACTGAGTTAAAAGCTTTAACTCTTGGCGGAGAAAATGTAATGTCTTTAATTTTGAAATTAAATCTATTGAATTTTTTTAGAACTCTGAGATTAAAAAGCAGGTATTAGTAACTGTCAATAATAAATTATTAAAGTTAATGGCTAAATACTTATTTTAAAAATTATTAATACTAATTTACTACATTGAAACGACTTACATACTAATCACAACAAAAATCCAGGTTCGGATTAACCCAAAAAAGTTAGAGTAATAGTGACCTTGAAAAAACACCCTGTGTATTGAAATTTTCAAAGTCCGTTTAAACATTTGAAAAGATCTCAAAAAAACTAAGTTTAATGGTTCGCTTCCATTTTTTGCGCAAACAATTTTAATACTTAGGTGGGTCGGTGGGTGTTCCAGTACTAGTGACTCTGGTTACACTAGGTGCTGGTTACTAGCTGTTTTCCAGGTGTTAGGAGAACCACTAGTCCCCAAATTCTGTCCTCAAGAAATTGGCCTATCAAGGAGAGAAAATACAACTTTCAGTAGGGGCTAGACCGTAGAAGCAAAAGAGACTATAGAAATAATAATAGGTTTAATGATAGTTGTTATGGGGTCACAAGGAGGGGTTGTCACAGGACCTTTCCTCAACCGCGAATGATAGACAAGCCTAGGAAAGACACAGGAAATTAGTCCAAGCGTACAACAACGACCAAAACTATTGATTATAGTATAATCTTCTAAAGTACTCACGTGTCCCAAGCTGAGGTTATGTCACAGTAACTAAATTAAATGTCCATCAGCACAACAAAATATTTACAGCTTAAATCCGTCACTAACAAGCCTTTCAATTGATGATGAGTTTTCATAAACTCAGCTGAATTTTCAATGATGGAAACGAATTAGAAAAAATCCCACACTTTTAATCTGACCTCCTCTCAGATCAATCAAAAACAGGATCCCATCCGTATTCCCTTATGTCATTCGATTCCAACACGAACATCGTACAGACGGAACAACGAACGGAACCACGGTTGATTTAGTCACGTGACAAGAACCTATACAAGGACTGTGAGCGAGAAAGAGATAGCAGCACACACATTTCTACGTTCTAAGACATTCCTAAAACAGAACCACTTTTGCAAACGAACCAGCCATCTTTTAGCAACTAGCATAAGCGTAACCAGGGGGGTTTTGAAGTATTTAAATGATTTGTTAAGGTTGCATAAAAAACCGTACCACAGGACACTTTCTAAAATTCTTTCAAAATTTCCTTTGATAAAATTTAAGGTATGATCAAATGGAGCACTATCATTAACTCGAATCCAAGAAAAGTAAGTCCCTCAAGGATATGTGTTAAGTTTGACTTGATTTTTTATTGCAATTAACGATATTTTGAAACAATATCAACATTGTCAACATTGGATGACCTAGTTCTCCTACTAAGAGGAACCCACCTTTGAAGAATGCTTCAAAGCACATTGAAATAATCTCTGAAATGGACTTATAAAAATCAGGACGTAGTTTCTCTAATAAATAAAAAGTCTGCACTTGTCAAAAAAAGCAAAAAGAAGATAATCCAGTGTTAATGTTGAATAGTAAGGGCTTCTTTGTAAAAGGAATAGTATTCCTCGGTTGTACATTTAACAAAACTTTGGTTTGGAAAAGGTGTATTAAAAATCTACAATATAATTTCCAGCAATACATTGATGATACTATCGAATAAATCGCTGACGTATAGGCAGCAATACGGCAACTCTTCTAATTTCTTTTTCTCTTTTTCCCTTTTCGATTTTTTCGTCCTTAATTCGATCAAAATTGACTACGCCTTAGTGGTATATAACTGGTCTAAAAAAATGTTCTTAAAGAATTAGATGTGATTCAAAATACAGGAATGCGAAAATCAAACGAAGTGTCTATAAGAATAACTGCTAGTGATAAAGTATTTACTTACTCAACATATGGCAGTAAAATTTTTTTCCACCTACCTCTACCGAAAGTACACTTTTCCGGACCTGATTGTAGGGAGCACAGTTGTACTTTTCCTCCCTAGGGAGTAAAAGTAAAAGTGACGTCATGGTACGTCATTGATGAAATAATTTATTGACGCCCTATACAATATTCTATTATGTATTACGTAAGTATCTATACATTTGAACGTTGATTTATAGAACACCCTGTTTTTTGCAGAATGGAAAAAACAGCAAGTTGTTATTTTGATTTAACAATGTTTACATTAATAATTTGACTTATATTCGACAGCTGACAGTTCTGCTGTACCTACTTGTTAATTTTAGTTCGCTAATAAATTTTATTAGGTATTACATAAATAAATTATTCAGAAATGAAAAAATGACTTGTTATTTGGGGAAGGTGGAAAAATAATATGTATAACATGGGAGTAAAGTGCCTTTTCCTCCCTTGTTATAGAAATAGCTATATCCTCAATCAACGAGAAATAAATAAAGAAAAAAAAATAAAGGCGGTATTTTGCAATAGATTGTTTTTGTTTTATTTTCATTATCTTTTATTTTGTAATATTAGCGATTTCTGTAATTTCAGTAATTTGTTTTTTTATAGTTATTTCCTGACTGTTTGTAAGCTTTGTCCATAAAATTGTAAACTTTTCAGTAACAATAAACCATATTTCTATTCTATGCTATACTGATCGTGGATAAAAAGATTTTACAAATTTATCACGACAATCCTTGTAAATATTTTATATTGAAATTTACTAACCGTGTAATTCTTTTTTATCAATAGCAAAAAGCCTACGGCCGGCAATCTAATTGTTTTTTGATGCGTATTGCATAAATGTAATTAAACCAAATACAATTATCATAAAAACAATAGATTCAATATATTTGCTGCTGATTTATATAATATTATATACAATATGTCACAATTAAATTATTGAAAATGAATTTTATAATATATTTAATCTATATTTAAAGGCATACAAATGCATGATATGTATGCATTCATAATTATTCAAAAAATGATCATTGTTTTGAGATTAAAAACCATTACTCTGGGCTAATTAGCAAAATTCATGGAAAAGTTATTTACCAGCAATTTTATTGCTGGAATCGAATTATAAGATCCTATATATTAATAATATAGGTATGCAAAGTCCGCAGATAGTGTGCTACTTTTTTTATAAACAAAATGGCGCCGACAAATCGTATTTTTTTCAATTATTGCTCTATAACTCCGAAGATTTTAACTTTACAACAAAAACACTCAAATAAAAATTCACCGCAATTAAATTCTGTATAGAGATATGTTTTTCACGATTTGGTTCGACGAAAATTTTCCTCGGAAAATGCGGGTTTTCCTAACAAAAACTATAATTTTCAAATAAAGTTTTAGGTAAGTAATTATTAATCAATATTTAAATAACTTAGTGACATCAAAGATTTCTTGGTATAGATTGTAATTCGTGCAAATTAAACGAATATTTCAGCAACAATTCAATTGTTAATTAACAATTTACGATCGCAATAATAACCAAAATAATCATGATACATTGATCAAACTTATAAAGATTATAAAAATGAGATGCTTGTTTAAAATTTATCGACAAAATATAAATTTTTCTTTTTTTTGCATAATCTTTAAATTTAAAAAAAATAGTTATAATACGTTGGTCTAATTAGTAAAGTACAAAGAAAGGTTATTTACCAGCAATTTTATTGCTTTAATCGAATTATAAGATCCTATATATTATTAATATTGGTATGCAAAGTCCACAGATAGTGTGCTACTTTTTTTATAAACAAAATGGCGCCGACAAATCGTATTTTTTTCAATTATTGCTCTATAACTCCGAAGATTTTAACTTTACACCAAAAATACTCAAATAAAAATTCACCCCAATTTAATTCTACATACAGGCATGTTTTTCCCGATTTGCTCCGACGAAAATTTTCCTCGGAAAATGTGGGTTTTCCCAACAAAATCTCGAATTTTCAAATAAATTTTTTGGGCCAGTAATTATTTATCAATAATTATATAGCTTTTCTATAAAAGCTTTCTTGGTATAGATTATAAATTCAGAAGCCGGTTAAAATGAAACGAATATTTTAGCAACAATTCAATTGTTAATTAACAATTTACAGTCGCAATAACAACCAAAATAATCATGAGACATTGATCAAACTTAGAAAGATTATAAAGGTGTGATGCCTATTTAATATTTTGTCGACAAAATATAAATTTTTCTTTTTTTTGCATAATCTTTAAATGTTTAAAAAAAATTGTTATAAACAAATTAACATTTCTTAGAAATTGTTTATTATATTCTAATTTTAAAAAATACTTAAAATGCGTATTTCATAGGTCTTGAAAATGAATGCTTTAAAAAAATTTTCCAACCATTTGCAAAAAAGTTAGGAAACAGCAAAATAAATATACGATATCTCCATTCTTTATAATTTGTTTTAATTGTTTCAAAGCTTAAAAGTGAGTCTATGGTACAATCTAATTACTCACAAAAAATGTCAAAAATTAGTGCAATGGTTATATTTTAATCAAAGATTAAAAATACTTTTTTTTGTAATTTTTAGCGCGAAAGTAGGCTTGATACAGAGCCGGAGATAAAATGTTCACTCGAAGCGACTGACACGCTTAAACTCGCGCGAGTTGTGTATGTGGGCGGGTAGCTACGGTACTGTATTATTCTACTTTCGCGCGTGTAAATTACCAAAAAATATATTTATAATCTTTAATTAAAATATAACCATTAACCTGATAATCGATATTATTTTATAAATAATTAGCTTGTACTTTAAACTCACTTCTACGCTTTGAAAGAATTAAAAAAAATTATTAACACCGTAGTAATCGTATGTTTACTTTGCTGTTTCATAACTTTTTTGCAAATGGTTGCAAAAAAGTTTTAAAGCATTCATTTTCAAGACATTTGAAATGCGCATTTTAGCTATTTTTTAAAATTATAATATAATAAAAACTTTCTGAGAAACGTTAATTTGTTTATAACTATTTTTTTTAAACATTTAAAGATTATGCAAAAAAATAAAAAAATTATATTTTGTAGACAAAATGTTAAATAGGCATCTCATCTTTATAAGATTTCAAAGTTTGATCAGTGTATCATAATTATGTTGGTTATTATTGCGACCGTAAATTATTAATTAACAATTGAATTGTTGCTAAAATATTCGCTTAATTTTCACCAACTTCCGGAACTATAATCTAAACCAAGAAGGCTTTTAAGTCACCAAATTATTTAATTATTGGTAAATAATTACTTATCTAAAACTTTATTTGAAAATTAAAGATTTTGTTGGGAAAACCCGCGTTTTCCGAGGAAAATTTTCGTCGGAGCAGATCGGGAAAAACACGTCTCTATGCAGAATTTAATCACGGTGAATTTTTATTTGAGTGTTTTTGTTGTAAAGTTAAAATCTTCGGAGTTCTAGAGCAATAATTGAAAAAAACACGATTTTCGGGCGCCATTTTGTTTATAAAAAAAGTAGCACACTATCTGAGGACTTTGCATACCTATATTATTAATATATAGGATCTTATAATTCGATTCCAGCAATAAAATTGCTGGTAAATAATTTTTCCCAAAAATGGCCTATTCTCCGATAATCAGCCCAGACTACATGTAATTGTCTATGTGTGTTATTATTTAAATACATATTCGTCAAAATAAACTGATATATAAATATACTGATGTAAAATTGCGCATGCAATAAGTAGGGGAGTGTAATTAGAAGGAAAACATGCATTGTTTCGGAAAAATTCAAACAAGCTTATATTTTTCTAAAACTTTTTTTGTTAGTTTATATACTTGTTAAGTAAAAAGTTCTACTCGCTGATTTGGCCGCTAAATGTTTATTAATTGTTTAACCTTCAGATGACCAAGCGGGGGAAATTGTGACCCCAGCGTATGTTTTTCTTTAATAAATTCAAAAGTATTTTCAATTTTTAACTCATGATTTTTTTATTTGACTTTAATATCATTCTAGATATCCTCATATTTTGAAATAAAAAAAATTCCCTATATTTTACGAATAAAAAATATATTCTGAAGTTGATGTTTAGTAAAAGAGCGTCTATTATGTGTAGTTACAAGTAGTTTTACGCTAATGACGTCGACTTTGCAAAGTAACAGGACACTTACTCAACATACACACTACACATGACACTAATACTCATGTTGTGACTGGCTAAATGACATAAAGTAAAAAAAATTAAAAATAAAAAAAACTTTTTTTTTTGTTAATTGTCATTTTCGACATTTTTGACCTGGGGTCATTCCCCCCCACCCCTTGGTCATCCGTGTAACAAAAAAGGTTGGTCATCGGAAGGTTAAACAAAAACAATTGTTGTGTATAAATAATTTTAAAAATATCGTTAAATTCATCATTTTACTTTGATCAAATATATGTTTCTATTTTGTTTTTGATTATTCTGAATCCGAATATGGCATTGCAATTTGAAAATTCTTATACAGAAGCTCTTATACAGTATGTATGCGTAGCTAGGAACTACATGAAAAACTTTTTTATTATCAATTTTACGAAAAAAGTTATTCCTCATAAATGCTCTGGATACTCACGAGTCTAAAACTTAACCATCAGATATCAACTTTTATCAATTTTATACGAGTTATGTCAAAAATATGAATTACAGAATATCAAAAAATGATATTATGAAAAGTTGTTTGAAATTAAAAACTATGTTTAAATGTACAATTACATTATTCTAATTGAAAAAAAAAATCAATTTTTTCTCAAATTACGGATACCCATCATCATTTTATTACAATTACGATAACTATTTTATTATTACTTTTACGAAAAAAAGTTATTCTTCATAAAATGCTTTCCCTGGTCTAAAATCTAAGACACAACCATTAGATATCAAACTTGTTTAATTTTATACGAGGTATGTAAAAAATATGAATTTTTCTTAAGAGTTAATTAAGTGCCTTTTTTATTCACAATATTTTAATTAGAAGGATGCAATTGAACACTAAAACAATTTTTTTTATTCCAAACAAATTTTCTTAATAACACTTTTCGATATTGTGAAATGTACAGGTACTTTACTCTTGAATGAAATTCATATTTTTTGACATACCTCGTATAAAATTAATTAAATTTAAAATTTGATGATTGTATCTTAGATGATATACGATGCAGAGTATTTTAAAAAGAATACCTTTTTCTCGTAAAACTGATAATAAAATAGTTATCAATAGGTTCGAAGTTACTCAGACATACTGTATAAGAGCTGAAAAAATTTTTTACTGAACATTTATTATTGTTAAAGCTTATTATTAAATCTTAAATCTATTTTAGGTAAGTTTTACAGAAAAAAGTTTTGATCACCTTGTATACACATTTTTTTAGCTGGTAATTTTCGGTTTTTGTATTACATTTTTATTATCTTTCTTAATTTTCTCAAAAAGAAATAGTCTATTTCATTTCTAAAGTAAATTAATTTAGTGCATTTTGAGGATTACATCCTAAGCTTTAAAAAGTACTTATAAAACTGTAATAGATCTGTACAAACTTGAGTAATACCGTCTTAAAATGGTGGTAATTCTATAAAACTACGAAGATTTCAAAAATTACATTTTTTGAGACGTTATATCATTTGAATTAAATTTTTGAGATTTTTTTTTGATTGAAACATCATTTAGTAAGATGCTTGAAAGGTGAGTTCTGCAAAATTGAGAGTTTTATAAGAAAAATTGTATTAGTTACACATTTTTAAATTATTTTTAAACAAAATTCATGTAAGCCTCACTTTCCGCCCTCAACGTACTTCTGACCATACATTTTATTCCTTTCTACTATAACCATTAGATAGCTTATTTATTCTTCTTTCATGTTCAATTTGTAAAATTTCATTTGATCCATTAGTTAAAGAACTACATTAAAATAACTCAACCATGCACTTCGTCGTAGGCTAGTTTACAGTGCGCTAATGTTTGTAAAAAGGGTGACTTTAGCGATATAAATAAAAAATTATAGAAGATACAGATTTAATTTTAGAAAATTCTTATATTATAAGTTTTTTTTGTAAAATTTTCTGAATTTTTCAATGGTCAAGTCAGGTATTCTCTAAAATTTATATTTTCGGAGTTATTAAAAAAAACATCTAATTTCGTAGTTCATTTGTTTAATAAAAAATTAAGCACCCACTTCTCGAGTAGAACTTTGTGATATGTTGTTTATTACACATTTCTTAATGAAATTACAAAAGGTTCTATCTTGTTTGATTTTTTCCGAAGTGAAAATCTATATGCACTCCCCTAAAGTATTTATTTGATTGGGCATATTTTTTTTTTCAACAGATTAAAGGCGGACTCAAACGAAAGTACGCGAGCGCAAACATTTGGCTTAACGACCTTGACAAATTAATCAGTGGTGTGATTACTAATAAATAGACCAGGGCATTTAGGAAAATAAAAATAGATTTTTAAATACAGCGCACATTGATGAATTTTGCCGAAAACCTGGCCAAAATGCAAAAATTTAAGTTTATATATTCCGAGAAATTTTATATGAATCTTGCTCTGTAGGTTTTTGAGACCGTTGAGAGTAGAACAATACAAGCATATCACATTAGTGGGATTGTACGAAAGCGGACCAAATAAAATTAAAGTGTGTGATACCGTTAAGGCATTTTTAGGTTTTCGTTTGAAACTATAGACGTGTATTATTATGTTATTTTATAGTAGATACTATTTCTGGAGGTAAGTGGGATATTTTAATATACTTTTTAGATTTTTTTCCCTAAAATATTTTCCTATTTACAAGATAATATGTATTTGGTACATTCCATGTCAAATCACTCAGGCAAAAAATTTTGGATCTCCGATTTGTCTGAAAATTGGTATATAGCTTCTGCGGGACGTAAAAATAAGATATTTATGGTCAAAAAATCTTCTTCTTCTTTTTTTCTCAAAATGTTATTTTATGCGATTTTACAGTGATTTGGTGTTTATTTAAACAAATTTGCATTTTCTGCCGTAAAATATCAATGAAAAACATAATATTTTAATAGAAAGGACTCAAAGATATCATTATATGGCATTATAACAAGTTATTTTGAATCAAAATAAGTTTTTGTTCAAATTTTATAGTGTAAAAAACGTTAAAATACCGTTTTTTTACATTGTCCTCCATTCCCAAAATACATCATCATCGACTTGGCTGAAAATTTGCCCACAGATAGCCAAAAGATAGGACTTTAAGTGGTTAGAAGGATTTGAATTATTACAATACCAAAAAAGTTACATGCAGTAATATCAGACTCAAAAGTATATATTAGTCCAGTCGGGATAGAAATTGACCTTAAATGCCGAGCTGCCCAAAATTTTATTTTTCTGATCTTTAGGGAAGTCAACAGTAGCCTAAGTTTAAAACCACGAATGAATTGCTCCATTACGTTAGCCGCCATCTTGATTTTAAAGGAGAACCTGTTTTGCTCAATATCTTCGCCATTTTTAACTTTTCGACAAAAATGGTAAAAACTGAAATTGTTCCAAATAAATCGTATTCACAATTATTACCATTTCTTTTTAACAATTTTTGTCGTGAGGTCGATATTTTCGAGTTAATTGTACTTACAGTAGACGCCTATATTTTTGACTATAATATTGCATGTAACTTTTTTGGTATTGTAATATAATTCAAATCCTTCTCACCACTTAAAGTCCTATGCTTTGTCTATCTGTGGCCAAATTTTCAGCCAAATCGATTATGATGTATTTTGGGAATGGAGAAAAATGTAAAAAACGGTATTTTAACGTTTTCTACACTATAAAATTTGATCAAAAGCTTGTTTTGAATCAAAGTAACTTGTTATAATGCCATATAATGACATGTTTGAGTCCCTTCTATTAAAATATTATGTTTTCCATTGATACTTTACGATAGAAAATGCAAATTTGTATAAATAAACACCAAATCACTGTAAAATCGCATAAAATAACATTTTGAGAAAAAAAGAAGAATACGATTTTTTGACCTTAAATATCTTATTCTTACGTTCCGCAGAAGCTATACACCAATTTTCAGACAAATCGGAAGTCCAAAATTTTTTTTGCTCCAAAATCGAGTGATTTGAAATGGAATGACCCATTTACAAAATAATGGCAAGAATTTTCAATCGTTTACTGTTAACCAAGTTTTAAAATGGGAAAAGTAAAAAAGTCAGCTTTGGTCAGCTAAGATTTTTTGCTTGATAAATAGTTCAATATGTATATAAATATTCCTCAAAAAATTATCTGCAACAAGTTGCAAACTTAGTGGAATTTTTCATTTAAAAAATGTAACATGCTGGAGAATTTCTACATTAAGGGACTTTAACGTTATGGTCAGTTAATAAAGTAAGAACAAAATATGAAGCAGCTGATCCAGTAAATTTACAGTTTTTTTACACAAAAACCGGAGTTTTTTGTTATTTTTTTGCTTTCTTTTTCTTTTCTTTTTTAAATCTTTAAATCCTTTTACCGTTATGTAGGTCTATCTTTTTGCTTCCTTATTTTTATATTTTTTAATAATTTTGGTCATGTGAGTCCAAAAATTTTGCCTTTTTAAACGCTTTTCTTTACTTCAATAGTTTGCATCAAATCTTTAGACGTTATTTTGACTGACTTTTGGTCAATGCAAATGACTAAAACTTTGCAGACATATGCCTGCGCGGAAACAGTACACGAATAGTTTATTAATTATTGTGTATTTAAAAATCGATTTTAACGGAAAATGCCTAAATTCTCTTGTTTTTTACAATGAAGAAACTTAAAACTTTTACAGATTGTAGCTAATTATATGAACTATATAATAACTAAAAAATAAAGTTTCAAATTTTTTGCCGATTCCTACTACTTTTCATGTTTGTACATAATATGTTTTATACATATTTTAATAAACATGACGATATATTTTAATGCTTGAAAAGTGTAAGACTAAATAGTAAAAAATAAAAAAATTAGAAAAAAATATTTTTAAGAAACGCTTGTCTTTACTCACGAGTGATTAAATTAAACATATTAAAAAATGTCAACTTAAAAGCAAAAAATAAAAAAAAAATTGAAAAAATCTAACACATTCGTTAAAGAAAAGCGTGGTGCGAAAACCGTTTACTCGATGAAGACGCGCCACGCTTTTCTTTGACGAATGTGCTAAATTTTTTCATTTAAAATATTTTTTTCATATTTAAAAAAAATGCATAAACGATACTTTATATTCAGAAGCCAAAAATAGGTAAGTCAACTCTTAATACATCTAAATTGCTTTGTAAATGAATACCATTAATTATAATTATTACCCATAATGTAGGAAACAGAAGTTGAACCTTGCAAAATGGACACAAGTCCGGTTTTATTTTTTTTTCTGGTATATCAAAGGGTGCTTATTATAAGACTAACTTTTTCTGAAAAAATTTCGCCCCGGAACCCCCCTTTTCACCCCTTTAAAGAGGGTAATTTGTGGTTTTTGCGGAACGTAGCCCTTCCTGTACCTTTTACAAAAAATTTCTTTTATAGAAATATAAAGAGGACTATATTTTCTACGATTTATTTTCAACAGCATATGTCTATCATCCACTGTTTAGCGGGGGTAGCTGCCCAAAGTTGACAAATTTTTAAAAAAGATGTTTTAAAAAATATATATTTTTCCCTAACTGTAACGGAAATTAAGAAAAAATCTAACCGCAATTATTCACAAATAATTGATTGATTTTTGGTATAGGTTTCACTTAAGGGTAATTGTCCTTTTTTTAATTACAGGGTGTTACATTTTAAAAAACCACTTTTTATACCATCTGAACCGTTTATGCTAGAGTATAAAGACTTTCAGCGATTACCCATGTACTGGTGCTATTTACAAATTTGTATAATGCACCCCCATTTTTTCCCCGGAACCACCCCAAAAAAAAGAAGAATTAATAAATAAAGTGATTTTCTTGGAATCCTTCGCACACAATGCCCTTTATTAATATGCTTCATATATCATTTTGTGCACGTTATTATTACCCATGCATGGACACCAAAACCTATTTACTAGTGCAACCTCTACAGCCAAAAAAAAATAAATAAATTGGGGGGTTGAAATTTTTTTTTGTTTCTTGCTTTTTGACCTATATGAGCATATGACTCATCAATAGTGCTTTCCAAAAATATATATGGTTATTGCAACATCCCTGCGGAAACCACCCCTATCCTTGAAAATATACTGCAAAAACTACCCCTATCCCTTGGCGAGGATGTTTTTACGATTTTCTCATTACCTATGGATTCTTTTTGAACAAAAGTTATACAAGGTTAAAGACCACTATTTACTCTAAAAATTAGGTCCTATTCATTTTTTTCGTATAAGCAACCGTTACGGCACAGTGGCGCCGTAAACCTCATATATGCTTTGGCGGGCTCCAGTTTTTGTTTTCTTTTTCGTCATCTGTTTCTTTTATTGATAAAGTACTTATGTAAAATAAAACAACACAGTGTAACCTACAAATTATGACCTATGCACATTTTACAGTCTTTGTGCCCCAAAGCCACAGTGGTGGCCCAAAATCAATTTTTGCATATTTTCGCCACCTACACTCATTTTATCGCATTAATGCTACCTTAATAGCACAATATTCACCCTTAAGTTGTCGCTAAGTACTGGCGGATCCAGGAAGGGGTGATAGGGGTGCTCACCCCCCCTCTTAAGCCAAGTGATATTATATTTAAAGATTATAAAAATATTCATTTAGTTTTATAGGAATACTTATATTATATTATTATTTTTATAAAAATGGCGTACTTTTTATGCTTTAGCGACAGTGGCGGATCCAGCGTCGTTAAGAGGGGTGTGCCAATTGGTTAAATTTCTATAAAAATAAATGAATATTTTTATAATCTTTAAATATACTACCACTTGGTTGGAGAGGGGGGGTGATCGCCCCCATCATCCCTCCCTGGATCAGTCACTGCTTAGCGACCACTTAAGGGTGAATATTGTGCTATTAAGGTAGCATTAAGGCAATAAAATGCGTGTAGGTGGCGAAAATATGCAAAAATTGATTTTGGGCCACCACTGTGGCTTTGGGGCGCAAAGATTGTAAAATGTGCATAAGTCATAATTTGTAGGTTACACTGTGTTGTTTTATTTTACATAAGTACTTTATCAATAAAACGAACAGATGACGAAAAAAAAAACAAAAACTGGAGCCCGCCAAAGCATATATGAGGTTTACGGCGCCACTGTGCCGTAACAGTTGCTTATACGAAAAAAATGAAGAGGACCTAATTTTTAGAGTAAATAGTGGTCTTTAACTTTGTATAAGTTTTGTTTAAAAATAATGCATAGGTAATGAGAAAATCGTAAAAACATGCTTGCCAAGGGATAGGGGTAGTTTCTGCAGTATATTTTCAAGGATAGGGGTGGTTTCCGCAGAGATTTTGCAATAACCATATATATTTTTGAAAAGCACTATTGATGAAGCATATGCCCATATGGATGAAAAAGCAAAAAACAAAAAAAAATTTCAACCCCCCATTTTATTTATTTTTTTTTTTGCTACAGGTGTTGCACTAGGAAATTGCTTTTGGTGTCCATGCATGGGTAATAATAACGTGCGCAAAATGGTGTATGAAGCATATTAATAAAGGGCATTGGGTGTGAGCATCACTTTAGCATCACTTTATTTATTAATTTTTCTTTTTTTCGGGGTGGTTCCGGGGAAAAATAGGGGTGCATTATACAAATTTGTAAATAGCACAAGTACATGGGTAATCTCTGAAAGTCTTTTTACTCTAGCATAAACGGTTCAGATGGTATAAAAAGGGGTTTTTTTAAATGTAACTCCCTGTAATTAAAAAATGAGCAATTACCCTTAAGTGAAACCTATACCAAAAAATCAATCTATTATTTGTGAATAGCTGTGGTAGGATTTCTACTTAATTTCCGTTAAAGTTAGGGAAAAATATATACTTTTTTAAAACATCTTTTTTTAAAACTTGTCAACTTTGGGGCGCCACCCCTACTAAACGGTGGATGATAGTCATATGCTGTTGGAAATAAATCGTAGAAAATATAGTCCTCTTCATATTTATATAAAAGAAATTTTTTGTAATAGGTACAGGAAGGGCTACGTTCCGCAAAAACCACAAATTACCCCCTTTAAAGGGGTGAAAAGGGGGGTTCCGGGGCGAAATTTTTTCAGAAAAAGGTAGTCTTATAATAAGAACCCCTTGATATACCAGAAAAAAAATAAAACCGGACTTGTGTCCATTTTGCAAGGTTCAACCTTTGTTTCCTACACTACCACCAATTTGTGGCTTCTTAACACAAAGTTTCGTTAATGTATTTTAATTTTAAAAAATTTGTAATTTTTAGCTTACGCGGTTAAAATTATTAAAAAATATAAAAATACGGAAGCAAAAACGTAGGATTATACATAACAGTAAAAGGACTTAATAAATAAGGAAAAGAAGAAGAAGTTTGCAACTTTTTGCAGATGATTTTTTGAGGAATTTTTATATACATATTGAACTATTTATTAAGCAAAAAATCTTTGATGACCAAAGCAGACTTTTTTAATTTTCCCTTTTTTTTTAACCTTAGAAAACTTAAAACGATTAAAAGTTCTTGCCATTATTTTGCAAATATAAAGTCTATTTTACGAAAAATCTAAAAAGTATATTAAAATACTCCACTTACCTCCAGAAATAGCATCCACTATAAACTAACAAAATAATACACGTCTATAGTTTTAAATGAAAACCGAACAATGCCTCAATAATTGTGTAACACACTTTATTTTTATTCGGTCCGCTGTCGTTCAATCACAACTTTACACTGATTTAAATATAATATGATCTCATAGGCGCCCCAACCCATGGGCACGGCCACGGCCACCCCTAGCTTTTCTGTAGCTTTAAACTATATATTGTTATTCAAGTTATACAAAATGTAATGTGCAACATCTTCACGTCTGTCCCCCTCCTAAAAATTTTTTGTATGGGCGCCCATGCATGATCTGATTGTAGTATTGTTCAACCCTTAACGCCCGTTTATCATTCTCAAAAACCTACAGAGCAAAGTTCATATAAAATTTCTCGGAGTATATATATAAACTTAAATTTTTGCATTTTGGCCAGGTTTTCGGCGAAATTCACCACTGTGCAGCGCCTAGAAACTTTTTTCATTGTGTTGAAAACTTAAAACAGAATAATGGGTGGAAACGCATAGTTGCATTTTATAGTGGATAATATGCATCCAAAAGTACATGAACATGTCAAAATATGTGTATTAAGGCCAGATTTTTTTACTCGGGTGTTTTCGGGGTCGCTAAAAACGAACACAAAGTCAGAACCGACTACTAGAGCACCTGGTGCCTAGGTTCACGGGTAAGGCACATCATCTGAAGTTTCGACGGTTTTCGGCACTAACTTGATTGAAATAGATTGCACAGGGGCTTTTGGGTTCGCTGAACAAGAATATGTTATCAAAATAGACCCCCCGGTACATTTGGCGCCCAAAACCACTCCAACTCCAGAAGATAACATGCATTGGCAGGGACCTTGTGCATCAAAGATCCCAAAAACTGCCTAGTAATCTACTTGTATGCATTCAGTACCGAAAACTCCAGAATATGAACGTGCCTTAGCAGTGACCGCGGGCACCAGGTACTCCGGGAGTCAGTCCTGAATGCGTACTCGTGCAGCAAATCTAAAAACCGTTTGCATTAATTTATTGTCAAAATCCCTTTCAACTCTCCAGAAGATGACATAACCCTAGACACCAGGTGCTCCAGATGTCGTGTTCTGATGGCGTATTCGTTTTCATCAACCCCAAAAACCCCCGAGTAATCTGTTTGTATCAGTTTATTGCCGAAAACCTTCGAAACTCCAGAAGATGACGTGGCTTAGGCGATAGGTGCTCCGGTGTCTGTTCTGATGGCGTATTTGTGTTCAGCAACCGAAAAAGCGATGAGTAATCGATTCGTATTAATTTAATGATGAAAACTGGAGAAACTTGAGAAGATGAATAACATTAGGCACCAGGTGTTCCGTGGGTTGAATCTGATGGCGTATTAGCGTTTAGCGACTTCAAAAGTAAGTGATCCGTTTTTATAAATTTAATGCCGAAAACCCTCGAAACTCCAGAAGATGACGTACCGTAGACACAATGTGATTCGTGGGTCAGATCTGATAGTGTATTTATGTTCAGCAACCCCAAAAACCTAAGAGTAATCCATTTGATTCCTCTGAAACTCCAGAAGTTAACCTGTTTTGGGCACCAGGTGCTCCTGTATCTGTGCTGATCACGTATTCGCGTTCAGCAACCCCAAAAACCTATAACTAATCCGTTTGCATTAATGTAGTGCCGAAGACACTCGAAACTTCAGGAGCCCCTTTCATTGACCTTGGAAACCAGGTGCTCCAAAGGTCTCAAAAGACCCTCCAGTAATTTATTTGCATCAATCAAATGCCGAAAACCCTCGAAACACTAGAAGATGACGTCCATTGAAGGTCAAGGTCAAAGTAAATGTCGCCATTGGATAGACAGGAAAAAATCCTAGAATAATAGTACTTTTCTTTGATCCAAACTTCTACATGTTGCCAGATATGTAGTAACTCAGGGAATTGGAATACCCAGTAAATCTTATAATTTTCCGAGTTTGTGCTTCTATATCTACATCAACGATCGAGTTGTGCCCATAAGAGCTTTTCATCACAATGCTTCAAAGGCTACTTTCCCAAAGTATGAACTAAATCCACTGGTACCTAATTTCCATAAGGTTTGTGCGGGATACTTTTCATGCAATTCGGAGTTAACCCTGAAAATTACACGGTATCGGCGTATTTTCTGTTCACTTACTGGGCTATAATACGCTGCTACATGTTCTCCACATTGCCGTATCGCATGGGGAGATACACTAGTGAAAAAATTGGAGGCCTTTCAGATGTGGATCTATCGACAAAAATATTACGGATCAGTTGCATTTACCGAATAAGAAATAAAATAGTTTTTACATCGAATGAATAAGAGCACAGAAACAAAAAACAATAAAAATTGGAAAGTTGTAATATTTCGGCCATGTAGTGAGACAGCCAGAGAGGTATAACCTTCTACACAGCCGGAAGATAAAGATCTGGCCGAAGTAGAACATCATGGCTCCGAAATCTCCGAGAGTGGTTTCAAGAGACCACCGCTAATCTGTTTAGAGCTGCCGTAGACAAAGTTATTATTTCCAATATGATCGCCAACGTCCGATAATCGGACAGGGTACTGAAAGAAGAATATTTCTTTATTTTTACCTACATCCTTTTTACTATCCTTTTACTATTCTCTCAATAAAATAAATGTCGCAAGTTTCAGAGAAATCTACACCGATAATTTAAATAATTTGCTACTATAAATAGTGCTGTCGCCAGAGGGGTACAAGTACCTCCTTTATTCAGATGGACTTATCCAAGTTTTTTTTTTTTTTAAGTATTTTGACCCGTAGAATACGAATTTTTTGGGTAACAGTTGATCCGGATGTCGATAAGATTGTTATAAACAACGAACCTAAGTAACTCCATAACAGCGATTTTTCGTATTTTTGCGAAATTTGCGAACTTTTTGTATATTTCGGGTCATTCTATGCAAAAAATGTTCTTACAGGTTTTTTGGTAGGATGCATAGTATTCAATATAAACGAGGTTGAACTTTCCAAAAATCGAAAAATTGCAATTTTTGAACCCGAATAACTTTTGACTAAAGAATAAAATAGCAATTCTGCTTACCGCATTTGAAAGTTTAAGTCAAATTATATCGGTTTTGACTATTTGCATTGCTAAACATTAATTTTCTTATTGTCGAACAAAGCTATAAACAAATAGTGTTTTAATGCGTTTTAATGCATGCCATTTAGAAATTGCCTATGAATGCGAGCCTACTCGTTCGATTTTAAATGAGAGTTGCATTGAAAACATCACTCAAGCACTATTGTGTTTATAGCTTTGTTTAACAATAAAAAAATATTTTTAGCAATGCAGATAATCAAAACCGGTATAATTTGACTTGAACTTTCAAATGCGGTAAGTAGAGTTGCTATTTTATTTTTAATCAAAAATTATTCGGGTTTAAAAATTGCAATTTTTCGATTTTTTAAAAGTTCAACCGCGTTTTTCTCAAAAACATGCATCCTACGAAAAAAGTTGTAACATTTTTAGCTTAGAATGACCCAAAAAATATAAAAAATGATTTGTTTTGCGAAAAATCGCTGTTATGTATTTCCTCAAGTTTTTTGTTTATAACAATATTATCGAAATAAAATCTGGATCAACTGTTACCCACAAAATTCGTGTTCTACATTTTCAAAATACATAAAAAACTTGAGTAAGTCCATCTGAATAAAGGAGGCTGTTGTACTCCCCTGGCGACAGGACTAAAATAGCTAACAATTTTTAAATCAAAGTTTTTATGAACAACAATACAAACTCAAAGACGCAAAAGTTTTATTAAATCCTGTTCTTGTTTGAAACAAATTAAGGTACACGTTGTTCCCAAACTCTTTTCCATTGTTTAATATGTAATTTATTCCGTACATGAAAAGACAAACACTTAACAATTTCTCGCTCCGATCTTCGACCTACATACTTACGTATACAGTCGGAAAAATGAAAGAATACCCATGAACGAACATATAAAACACGGTGTATTTTCTTGTCACCATGTCATAAAGAAAATTGCCCAGCGCAAGTACATGTAATAATAATTATTACATGTACTTGCGCTGGCCAATTTTTTGCGTGACACGGTAACAGGAAAATACAGCGTGTTTTATATGTTCGTTCATGGGTATTCTTTCATTTTTCCTACTATATCTATCCCGTGTCGAGATTATTTAGCTCCTTAAGGCGAATGGAATTCCTGAGAATTATTTTTTGTGCATGTGTTATAATGTATACCTATACATACACTCGAAAAGCAATTACCTACAAGAGCGTATGTAGATAATTCTGTTACACTCTCCGTACCTGACTTTACTTATTTTGAGTATTTTGGTTTTCCGTATGTTCAGATCCAGATCTGCTTCCTTACAACTCTCAACGACACTATCAAGTAATGTTTCCAGATCTTCTTGAGTAGAAGCTAGGAGTAATATAAGGTGCCCAAATACCGTCCCCCTAAGCAAAATCTTAAATTCTAAAATTTGATTTAGAGTTAAAATAATGGAAACAACTTATGTAAGCAACTCAACTCTACACCTAAGAGTTTTGCTAATAGGATTCTATTAAATAAATTTTCTTTAACCAAATTTAGGTTTATTATTAATATTGATAACTAAATTAAATAAATAATCACATCAAAAATCCAATAAATAAATAATCACAAATTTAGGTTATTTAAAAATGGTAAGTATCTCAATTCCGTCCCCCACCCATTCTCAGATAAAATCTATGATTTTTTGTAAAGCATGATTTAAACAATACTTATTTTATTAAACTTATTGGGATAGGAACATATTTTATACATAAATAATATCTATTTACACATCCAGACATAAACCATAAACACAATTTTTTACTTTGATTGAAGATGAATTCATCTCAGGACACCACGAACACCTGATCCATTTTTTTCTTCACTTTTCTTGTCAAAAACGTTTTTCACGGCACGTGGTGCATCTTCAACACTAGAACTATTCTCATTATCGGTTGAAACTAGTATAAACGTCAAAGGGGACGGATTTAGGAATTTTGTAATATAAAACATGCCTGTTGCTCGTGACGAAACGAGTAGAACTACATAGCTGTAACAACACAAATATAATATTCAAAGAGCATTCTACTATTATCAATCGCTAAATAAGTCCAAACTTACCCCATAGAGCTAATATAAGTATTTAAAATTAAATACACACTGTAGCAAGCTACTACAAAAATTATTTATGAAAAATTAAAGAGTAACTGAACAGAAAAAAGAATCTGCGCCACTGTCACTAGTAAACTGAATCGTTTTGAAGAATTTCCTTACTATCTCGCAAGGTTGCATTACTGTCAGTAGAAGTTACACTGGGGGACGAATTTATGACAGGGGATGGATTTTGGGCACTTTACCTTACTCTGTCGTCCGCATGTCGCAAATTATTGATGACTTCACTGTTCACAATTATTCCCTCTTGTTTTTTAGAAAGTGCATCTCTCAAAATTCTATCGGAGTAGACGTTGAAAAGCAGGGACGACAAGAGGCATCCCTGTCGTACTTTTGTTTTAAACTTAAGAGACTCTGATTCCAAACCGTCTACTAAAACTAATGCTGTTTGATTCTAGTACAAATTTGCAATTATGCGAATGTCTCTGACGTCCCAGCCAATGTTTTTAGAACTACGATCAATATAGAGTGCATAATACAATCAAATGCCTTTTGGAGGTCAATAAAACAACAGTATATGTCTACAAATATATCACGAGATCCTTAAGCGAGCACGTTCATCCCAAACGATCTTCCTGCTACTTAGCATAATTCCTATATGGCATACTTAGTCCACTGCTTTTATTGTTTAAATAATTAACCAGCGAATTTCCTATTTTCCATCGAGCTATCCTTTTACTATTCTATCAATAAAATATACAGTCGATCCCGTTTATTGGAATAGCCTTCGTGCCAAGCAAAAATATTCTTATAACCGGGATATTCTAATAGCCGATCATTGGTGGCCAGCCGTAATAAGTGTACCGAATATACGTATTAATAGTACATACTATGTTAATATGTATATGGTTTTAGGTCTTTTTATGTCAATAATACAAACCTATTTATTAAAAAACCAAATTACATTATATTATGTGGATGCATAGAGTAATTAATATGAAATGTATGCAATATATAGATTATGTAAATATTTTCGTATTAAAATATATAATATAAATATGTATTTAATAAGAAAACTATTTATTAAGTCTTGCAAAATAATCGGTAATTGTAACTTGTTTTTTTATTACATAAAATACTAGTCACTTTTGTTGCTCTGAATTATAAAAATTAAAAAAATTTACAATGGTTTGGCCATCCCGAAAACGTTTTATAACTTTCCAAGCGATTACGATGGGAGAACTGTTTCTTAAAATTTTTATAACAGGTAACTGGGTGGCAATATATATAGTTTGTAGACAAAGGAAATTATTTTATGACTGAATTTGTCGGTAAACCATTAAATTGGTACTCACAACAACGCAATAAAATATTAATTACTTATCTGACAAACCCAAATAATATAAATAAAACAGCACTACAGGCCTTCGAAGCCCTTGGCCAGAAACCATAGTACAAGACATAATTTAAATTTTTTGGAAATTCGAAGTTGTAGGTAAAAAATTTATTCGTTGACCTCAAAAATATTCTAATAAGCAGTATTGCTTTATTATTACGTATTCCAATAAACGGATAAATTTACTAAGGAGTAAATGGAAACGTTTCGGGACCTCGAATTTATATTTCATAAACCGGGATATTCCTATAACCGGTACTCTAATAAGCGGGTTCGACTCTATTTCCAAGTTCCAGATAAATCTACACCGATAATAATTATGCATAATATGCTACTATAAATAGCTAACAATTTTTAAATCAAAGTTTCTTAAGATAAACAATACAAACTCCAAGACGCAAAAGTTTTATTAAATCCTTGTAATTCTTGTTTGAATTAACTTAAGGTATACGTCGTTCCCAAACCCTTTTCCATTGTTTAATATGTAATTTGTTTCGTACATGAGAAGACAAACACTTAACTAACAACTTCTCGCTCCGATCTTCGACCTACATACTTACGTATATCTATCCCGTGCCGAGATTATTCAGCTCCTTAAGGCGAATGGAATTCCTGAGAAATGTTTTTTGTGCGTGTATCTGTATACCTATATACTCGAAAAGCAATTACCTACAAGAGCGTGTGTACGCGTGCGCGAAATTCAATTTCGCCTAGAACGATCATATAACACTCTTTTTCCATTTCTGGAGTGTAAAGCTGAGAGCTTCGGCGTCCGAGCCGTCGAGACGTTTTCGAGAATCAACTACTGCGACGCCCAGCCGTGAAACCTTATTATAAGGCCGATAATGGATTTCGTTTCGTGGGCCTACGATGCATGGGCGTATCTATAATATAAAGAATGTACTTATTGTACAAAAGAAATCAAAATTAACTAACGTAATTCGCAAAATGTATGTTAATGCTTAACGCATTTACCCTCCATTAATTTTAATTGTCTATTAATAGTCCAGGGTAATAAAGATTTTCTCGGGACACTCACAGATCCAGGTAGCTGATTACTTTTTTAGTTATTGTAGACCTATAGGAAGAAAACCTACCTGTTTCCTGCCTAGAGTTCGCGTCCGTTTTTTAATTATTAACAATTTAGTGCAAAAATCGCGATTTTTTCGATTTTTTGCACTCCATTCAAAAACTAAATAGTTGACATAAAATTACAAAATTCAGTTTTTTAGAACATTGAAAAACCTTCAAAATGCCCATTTTGAAAGTTAAAAAGCTAATTTGTTGCTACGCTAACTGCAAAATAAGTGAAAATGGTTATTTGTCAATAACTTTTACTAAAACTACCTTAGAACTTTAATGTTTCATCCAAAGTTGGACATTATGGTACTTAACAAACACTCAAAATTTAAGACCGATCCATTAATTAGTTTATGAGTTATTCTATTTGTTTATCCCAGAGACCTTTCTTTTGCAATAAGATAAGTCAGAAAATAATGAAGATAGTGTAATCCTGAGTAGTACAAAGGAAAGTAGAAGAGTGATAGTATCAAAATGTATTAAAAAAGATAAAAAATAATTAACATAGTCAAAAATCCTAATGCCAAATTTTTAAAATTTTGTAGTTTATAAACATTTAGAATAACTTTAAAAATGTTGTCCGTAGAAACAATCTTTTTATGTATTCGAAAAGATAGTATTTTAACACGAATTTTCAAATAATCAAATAAAAAAATTTAGCCTGGGCTCATTTGGGACAAAGTTAGCCATATGTTTTTTTAATTCACTGCTAATTTGTTTATCATAATTAGGGAATCTCATTAATGCCATTTTAAAGAACAGGATTTGTGTTTTTTCTTAAAAAAATTGCACAAACATTATACCTTCACAGCACCCTCTACGATTTTTCAAAAATGTAGTGCAAACGATTACTAGGGGGAATCTACAAATCCAGTGAGTTAAAATACGGAAAAAGCAATTTCAAACGAATATAATTTGCTGTGTCTCCGGATCAACTCAATGGATTTTGATATTTCTTTTTTTAACTGGTATATAATTTTTACGTACATTGCAAATATGCAATTTGTTTATAAATTTATTAATTAATAAACAGTCTAATTTGTTTAAACAATTCTTGAAAAAATATTTTTTTTACAAAAATCTATTTTTTTAATCATAGTATCGTTAATGATCACAGAAAAGTTAAAGTACACTTTAATAAATAAATGATTTTTATTATATAATTATTTATTGAAGATAATTTATTTATTAAAGTATACTTTAACTTTTCCGATGATTAATAGGGATAGTATGATTAAAATCGTGGATTTTTTGGTAAAAATTATTTTTTCAAAAATAGTTTAAACAAATTAAACTGTTTATTAATTAATAAATGTCTAGACAAATTGCATATTTGTAATTTACAGAAAAATTACATACAAATTAAAAAAATAACGATCAAAATATATTCAGTAGATCCCGAGATATAGAAAATAATAGAAGTTTTAAGTTGCTTTTTATAGTTTTTGAACTCGTGCATTTGTCGGCTCCCAGCTCCCCCTTCACATACCACGACTAGTCAGCAATGAAACTACATTTTTAAAAATTCGTGTAAAATACCAGCTTTTCTAATATGTAAAACAGCTTTTTCTACAGACAATATTTTTAAAGTTATTCTAAATGTTTTTAAACTACAAAATTTCACAAATTTGGCATTAGGACTTTTGACTATATTAGATAATATTTTTATCGTTTTTTACTACATTTTGATAGTATCAGTCTTCTACTTTCATTTGGCATACTCAAAATTGCCCTATCTTCATAATTTTCTGCCTTATGTTATTACAAAATAAAGGTCTATGGGATAAACAATTAGAATAACTCTTAAACTAATTAATAGATCGGTCTCAAATTTTGAGGGTTTGTTAAGTACCAACTTTGGGTGAAACACTAAAGTTCTAAGGTAGTTTTTGTAAAAGTTATTAACAAATAACGATTTTCACTTATCTTGCAGTTTGCGTAGCAACAAATTAACTTTTTAATTTTCAAAAAATCGGCATTTTGAAGGTTTTTTAATGTTCTAAAAAATTAAATTTTGTTATTTTATGTCAACTATTTAGCTTTTGAATGGGGTGCAAAAAATCGAAAAAATCGCGATTTTTGCACTAAATTGTTAATATTTAAAAACGGACGCGAACTCTAGGCAGGAAACGGGTAAGTTTTCTTCCTATAGGTCTACAAGGGCGGATGCAATTTCGGCCGGAAAAAGGGCAGGTACTAAAAGCCGGTAGGTAAATTCGGCCGGAGGTTTTAAGTTGCTTCCTTATCTCATAGGTATTTTCGGCCGCAAATCAAATAAAATAACAGAATGCTTTATATTAAAATATTTCTTTATTTCAATAAAATTATTACATCAACTTATTTCTATAACTTAAGTAAACTTAAAAAACGTTTAGATGTGATACAGATTTAACGAAATTAATTCTAGAAATATTGTCAGATCGAAGCATATTTACCATGTTTTCGATAAATTTTAGTTTGTGTTTTACTTGTTTGTCTTTAATTTTTGCTGGAATATTTAAATTTTTTATTTTTAAATATGCATCGATCTGACAATCTTTTAATTTTTCTATAAAAATAAATATAGAAGGGTGACTTGAATAAAAACTAGAATTAAAGTGCGAATGGAATGATTCGCAGGCATTTGTGGTTCTTTTAATTGATGGGTTTTCATATGCCCATATATTTGGTGGAAAATGAGATTCTGGCGCTATGTAGTTTTCTAATAAATAGTCTGCGTATTTATCTATAAGTTTATGGTCCGGTTTGTATGACATGAGATCAAATATGAAACAATCTTCAACTTCAGAGGGGTCTAAATAAGTTAGCCCAAAAGTATGAGTAAGCCATTTGCTTTCCTCGCAGTTTTTATCTTTATACATTTGGGTTAACCCTAATGATTGTATTTTCCTATACCACGCCTGGTGCAAGTGGAATCTACAACCATTTAGTTTGGTTTTGGGAAAGACAACTTTTAATGCGTTATGAATTGCGATTTCAAAATCCACAAATACCTCCTTCGGTTCAAAAGCAATATTATAAAGTTCAAAAAGTTTTAGATTTTACCAACAGAAAAAGTCTCATATATATTTCACTGGTCTTATTGGGCAACAGACAATACAAAAGAGGAACATAATGCCCATTTTCCAGTCCATGGATGGTAAATAACTGATAAAAATATTTTGTACAATAAGACCATGTAAAAATCTTTCATTTTACATAAACTTATTATATTTGTATGGCAAGAAAAAACAATGATATTATCAGCTGTGCTGTTAATAAACAAAAAGTTTTCACCTGTTGTGGTTTTCGGTCCATAACTATCGAGTACAGAATGTACATCGTGAATATCCTTAGGCAGGGCTGGTAAGAGCTTACGGCGGCTGTTGTACAAATTTCTTCTTATTAGACTGACATCTATCGATGACAAATTCTCTGGCAAATGATTTGAAAGAACGCTTTTAATAATTTTTGAAGGTTTCTCCGATATGTCTTCCACAGCTTTGCGCTTGCATGAAGTCGTCACTATTTTTCTCTCCAACGTAGTTTCATCGGACTCGTGGTTGTGGATTAATTCACTTCTAGTAACTGTGTATTCCGCACCAACAGTGTACAGTTTGGCTAAACATCTTAAATTTTTCTTTATTCACCTCCAACGTACTTCACCACTTTTTAATACGTCCTGTTTACAAAACTGAAACTTTTCTACAACTAGTAAGTCACAACCGCGTGAACTCTTAATTACTGAAACAGATGCCATCGTATACAAATAATATATTTTATGCTTTCTATCGACTAGTAGCTTCAAGAAAAACAATACTACAAATACAATACAAACTGACTAGCTATAATAATTTTATACCTACCTGTTATTTGTGAATTTTACAGCGGCGTAGGATTAGGTATTTCCAAATAAATACACAATTAATATTTTACAGAAACTATTAAGCGTAATTACCAATATTTTAATCTCATCGTAAACATCAACCCCTCGGCCGAAATTACCCCTGTCATAAATGGTACCCCCTGATTTATGCAGGTAGGCCAAGGGATTACCGGCCGAAATTACGCCCGCCGGTATACAATAACTAAAAAAGTAGTTCTTTGGATCTTTGAGTGTCCCGAACATGGTCTATTTCTAGCTTATTACCCTGGTCTATAAGTATTACTCTAAGAGCTGGAAGCGGATTTTGCTCGTGGTAAGTAGTGTGGACAAACTATACGGGGATATGTTGAATTAGACGTTTATATGACTTTCCCACACGAGCGGACACCTGAGCGGGGGACGAGGGTAGTTATAAGAGGTCAAAGTCGCAGTTTTTATTATTTTTTTTGCGACGCTCATGATCGAGATAGTGCACCAAAATTTTATAATAAGTAAGTCATGACGTAACTAAGCAAAATCTCCAGGGGCGAAAGGCTGCGTGAGGAAAAAGGGATGGGGGCAGGGGTGAATATACAAATTAAAAGGGGTTTTTTTGTGACGTTCGTGATCGAGATAGAGCACCAAAATTTGGGAATAAGTAGACCATGATATCACTAAATAAAATCTCCAGGTCCGGAATGCTACGTGGGGGACAAAGGGGTGGTGCTCATGGGTGAGTATAAAAATATAATGGGTTTTTTGTGACGTTCGTGATCGAGATAATGCATCAAAATTCGGGAATAAGTAGACCATGACTTAACTAAGCAAAATCCTTAGGGACAAAGGTGTGAGGGCAGGGGTAAATATAATAATTATAAGGGGATTTTTATGACGTTCATAATCGAGATAGTGCACCAAAATTTGGGAATAAGTAGATCATAAAGTAACTTAGCAAAATCTCCAGGGGCGTCACAAAAAAACGTCATGAACATCACAAAAAAAATAAAAACCGCGACTTTGACCCCTTATAACTACCCTCGTCCCCCGCTCAGGTGTCCGCCCGTGTGGGAAAGTCATATACACGTCTAATTCAATATATCCCCGTATAGTTTGTCCACACTACTTATCACGAGTAAAATCCGCTTCTACCTCTGCGACTATATACTTTGTGAATTAGGAAAAACAATTCATTTTGATTTTTGCGAAACAAAAAAAAATTTTGTCACTGAAAATTTTGACGGTGATTATTATTGCAATAAAATTATTGCACCACTGCTGATATTTTATTTCTCTAAAGCACATCATAAAATGATCCCTTTAGCAACTTATTATTTTTTCCAGCCACTTTGATACATAAATGAAGCAGGGGAATATTTGACCAGTCTTGTTTTGTGTGTTTACGTTTGTGTCAAACACATGAATAGAATGAAAATAGACATCATGAGAATCAGCACAAAAGGACTCTTAACACCTTTCTGAGAAATTTACACTAATGTTCCTTAAACCTAGAAATTGGGTCACGTATCAGTTCAGAACCTTGGTGGACAAAGGCGGTTTTGAAATCATATTTGACCTCTTTCACCAACCTACAAAGACAAGTGCTCCTTAATATAACAGGAGCCTTGAAGAGTACAGAAACGGCATCTTCAGAGGCTATCACAGATCTCTCTCAGTTGTAATTCTATATTTCGGTGGTAGTCTTATAACATAACTATCCTGAGATTGAAAGCACAAAATACTTGCTGGCTGAATAATGTATTGGATAGCCACACAAATACTAGAGAACAAGAAGTCCCAAATTAATGGGGACTTGATTTGGTTAACTGATGGATCTAAAACTGTCCATGTCTATTCTACTGGATCTGGAGTCTGTTGGCTAAATGTAAATTTGTAGTTTCTTAGCTTTCATTTCCCAGTTTCCAGCTTCGTCGGCCGTTCCATTCGCCAGGGTGAAGATTCTTTTCCGACATTGCCTTCTGAATGCCGCCTAGCCAGGATTGTTTCGGCCTTCCTGTCTTCCTTCTTTCACTTGGCGTCCATTTTAAAGGTTGTTTTGGCAGTCTGTCGTCGTCCATTCTTTCTACACGACCATACAAGATCAGTTGTCTCCTTTGAATTTCGTCTCTGATGGATGACTTGACGCCCAATATATTTCGGATTTGTATTCTTTCAAGCCTTGATTTTCTAGCCGATCTTCTCCAGAAGTCCATTTCCAATGCAAGTAGGCGTCGTGCCAGGGATTTAGTAGGTTGCCATGTTTTGCATCCTTAGAGCACCAAACTTTTAAAGATGGAGTTAAAGATGGGATGCATCTCATCTCATCTCATTTATAAATCTTACTACCTAGGCCAATATACAACTATGTTTTAGGCTGAATTTTTTTACTTTGGAAGCATTGTATTCACGAAATCATGGATAGCGACCTTAAAGCAAATATAATGAACATTTATACAGATAGCGAAATGGTTATTCTAGCAGAAAAAATCCACTGACCAAATCAAAACTGGTGAGTAACTGCAAAGGTCTTCTCAACAATCTGACGAAGGTGTGTTTAATATGTATGCCGCATCATGAAGAGGTGCATGGGAATGAACGACCAGATATATTATATATAGACCGGTCACTCTAGTAGAGTATAGTTTGCTGAGGTTCATGAGCTCTTTTAATCCATTTCATGCGATGGATTGGTCCGCATAAGTCCTCTTCATTATCCTTTATAAATTTTCGTCTTTTTTTGCTTTCTTTGTGATCTGTTTCTATTCTTTCCTATGATGTATTTTATACTTGTTTGCGGTCTCCCTCTAAGTCTGTTTATAACTGGTGTCCAATTTGTTAGCTACCCTATTAGTTCATCCACTCCACTTCTTTAAATATGGCCAAACCATTTTAGTCTTTGTGCTTTAATGAGTTTCACTATGTCTTTTCCTTTCATTAGATTTCTTATTTCGTGATTCATCAGAATTCGTATTTCTCCTTGATCTGTCTTAATTGGATCATGTATCGTCCTCATAATTTTTCTTTCTATTATTCTCAGTTTTTTTTTCATCTTTTTTTGTAAGGCACATTGCTTCTGCTCCATAGGTGATGAC
The DNA here is from genome assembly GCF_917563875.1 of Diabrotica virgifera virgifera. NCBI lineage: Eukaryota > Metazoa > Arthropoda > Insecta > Coleoptera > Chrysomelidae > Diabrotica > Diabrotica virgifera. The sequence continues at coordinate 191,345,567 of NC_065450.1, read as the reverse complement.
TGGTCTAATTGCCGCTCTATATAGCTTTGCTTTTGTTTTCTTGCTCAGTTTTTATCTTTAAGTAGCTTGTGGTATTCCAAAATGGCCTATTCCCTGCTTTATTTATTTCATTTATCTCTATTCTTCTTCTATTTTGACCATCTACTATCACTCCTAAATATTTATAGCAGTCAACTTTTTGGAATACATTATCACTTATTCGTATTTCTTTTATTCTATTTATTTGGCATTGATTTTTCGTATTTAAGTATTTTGGTTTTCTTTGATTGATTATTATCCCCCTGATTTTTGCCTCTCTGGTCAATGTTAGCAGTGCATCTTCTAGACTTGTCTTGTCACGGGCTATCACTCCTAGGTCATCTGCATACCCTATTATTTGTATCGAGCTTTGGATTGTTGTTTTTTTTTTGTTAGCCCTGTGCGTCTAATTACTCCCTCCAAGGCTATATTAAAGAGAGATATTCGTTGTTTCACCATCCACTGTTTTAACCTTTGCTGTCGAGTCTCTGTCATTCTGGTCAATCTTTTTAATTTTGCAGGTATATCGATATTTTTCATTTCTTTTAGTAGCTGTTTTCTATAGATGCCGTCGAAAGTCTGTTGGAAATCAATAAAAAATATGTGCAATTATGTGCCATGCTCGTAACTTTTTCGATTGTTTGCGTTAAAACATGGATTGCATCTATTGTTGATTTCCCTTTTCTTAATCCCTGTTGATTACGGTCCTAGGTTTTTTCTCTGTATCTGGTTAGCCGATTTCTTATAATTGTTGTCATGATTTTATATATTGTATTTAATAGCTTAATTGCGCGTTGGGCCTTCTTTTTTAAAAACTGGTATAAAAAATACGTCCTTCCATTCTTCAGGCATGTATTCCTTTTCCTATATATTGACCAATAATTTATATATGCGGTTTAGAAGGTCATCTCCTCCATTTGCATTTATTTTTTTGTTAATGTCCTCCGGTCCTGGAGTTTTATCAGATTTTAGTTGTTTTACAGGTAAACAGAGTTTTAATGAATTTCGAAGAAATAGTAATATCGGAGGATGAAGTGAGACATATTTAGATCAAAACGAAACCGTAGATTTTCTTATTTTACTAAAAACCCTCAAGGTCACTTGCACCGCATAAACGAACGTCTGTCTTCTCTTCTCCTCACGGTTGCAGACAAATTGGTTTTACTGTACTGCTTCTATAAATTGAAGTAGGTAGAATTATTCTTGATAGGTAGGTGCATCTTTTTCTTCATCTCAGTTATCTGTTATATCTTCTTCTGCTGCGTCGATTGCTTGATTGCTTGTATTTATATCGTTGTAGTAATTTTACCAACTTTTTCTGCTTATTTTGCTGGTCACTTTGTTATCGTTATATCGCTGTTTTATATATTTAGACAATTTTTTGTTGTCTTTATTATTTGTTTCGATATCTTGCATTTGATCTGAGATCCATGTCCCTTTGGCCGCTTCTCTCTTTTCTCTTTGATATTGATTTCTTTCCTCTTGTGTGCTATTTTCAAGCCATTTGTTTTGTGTCAGATATTTTTAAGTTGACTTTGGTATCGACATTCTTCGTCAAACCATTCTTTGGTTTTTTTTATTTCCTTGAAGTCCTATGGATTGCTCCGCAGCCTCTATGATACTTTGTTTTATATTTGTACATTTCTCTTCTACGTTCGTGCCATCGTACCTCTTCAGTTTTTAAGCTAGTTCCTCTGAATACTCTTGTTTTGTTTGATGCCTTTTTAACTTGGTTGTATTCCACTTCCTTGTTTTTACTACCTTGTTATTATATTTGATGATTTAAAATGGAACTTGGCAGGACACATAGGAATAATGAGAGACAACCTTTGGACGAAGCGAACTGTTGAATGGCGACCAAAAGTAAATAAGAAATAGAGGCACACTTCAAACCAGATATAGTGAAGACATTAAGCGAATGGCTGATTATTATTAATGGATGCAAAATCCACGAAAAACGCGTAATAATCGCATTGTCAACGCTTGCAGTTACCAGCAAAATTGAAAATGCCTGGCAATGGCAACCTTAAACAAATGATGGACCATATTAAAGACCTAAAACCAGGTGAGGTGCGTAACACCTTCGAAGAGAAGTAATCTAGTGTAACGGTAGTACCGATCCTGAGTATTGATCTGGAAGCTCTTACGTCGGATTTCTGAGTATTGATCAGAATCCGAATCCACCGTCGCTTCCTGTACATGGCGACCGAATATTGGTCGATCGCTTTCGTTTCCTGTCTGTGTTGAGTATTGATCGACTGGCTCTGTCCCACCTCTAACCTAGGCTAAGTAATTATTAGTTGTTCCTTTGCTTTTGGATATTGATCGAAGATCATCCTTTTCCTCACCCATCCGAGTGCCGATAATATTTATTTTTCACCGGAGTTTATATCGGATAGCAGTCTTATCGATTTTATTTACAAGGATTCATCTCTTTATTGTTATTTTACATATTATAAGAAGTTAATATTATTAAACGCTTTTATTTAGTTCAATCGCTGCCTCAAATTTTTAGACGTTAATTTGACTGCCTTTTCCTCAACGGAAATGAATGAAATTTGCAGACATATGGATTCGCGGAAACAATGCACGAATAGTCGATCAATTTTTTTTTGTTTATGAATTGTTTAAATAAAAAAAAAACGATTTTAATGGAAAATGCTTAAATTCTCTTGTTGTTTACAATGTAGAAACTTGAAACTTTACAGATTGTATCTAATTATATGAACTATACATAATTTCACTTTTTACGTTATGCTTCATATATAAACAATAAAGTTTCAAATTTATCCAGTTTCTGTCCGATTTCTATCCAGTTTTCGGCGAAAAAAGTTATGGCACCGCATAGGGACGAATGCTGCCCTTAGTATTGTCGTGGGCTACGACTGTCCATAAAACGCAAGGTTCGACTGTTGACTACGCTGCGCTGTCGTGAACTTGGGCCCGAAAGTGTTTGCGTAAGGACAGGCTTAAAAGCCTGCATTGAGCCTGCCAAGCTTACGTTTCATTGAGCCGAGTGCGATCATTAAGGTACGTATCCATACAAGGGTGAACCCCGCTCGGTGTAGCTGCTCAAATGGATACAGCATACGTTCCCTTACATATAAACCGCAAACCTTTTGAAACGAAGAGTGTACGCGCCAAGCGGCGATCACCGACGTATCCACTAAGTGGAGCTACTACACCGAGCGAGGTTTACCCTTGTATGGATATGTACCTTTAGACGGCTTGCTAATAGAAGTACTGCATTGCGAGAAATTAACAGCGTCTACACCGTGTAATAGTAAAGTATTACAAGAGATGGAATTACTGAGAAAACTGTAGTAGTCGTAAATAATGATTTTGATTTAAGAAATGTATGAAGAAATTATAACGGCATTGGATACAATAGAAGAATGGAGTATCCAATGGAAAATAGCAATAAATCCAGATAAGACCCAAGCGGTTATCTTCAAAAAGAGAAGAGATAACCCAGAACAACAGCTAACATTGCAAGACAGACCCATCGAATGGCAAAACAAAGCTAAATATTTAGGAGTCACAATGGACCAAGGTCTAACATTCACATCACATGTCAACGCAACAGTCCAGAAAACAGCAGCGGCCAGAGCGGCAATAAGAGGACTCACAGAAAGAAGAAGCAAATTAGCTATGAAAACAAAATTAAGACTTATAAATAGCATTATACTGCCAATAATTACATACGCATCTCTTGCATGGGGTCACACGAGTCAAAGTAACAAAAAGAAGATACAAGCGGCACACAACAACTGCCTCAGAGAAGCTGCAAACGTGCCCAGATATGTCGCCGAACGGTTCTTATTTAGAGACCTAAAACAAATAAGAGTACTGGATATTATGGAAAAAAAAGCCAGAATAAAATTTGCTGAGCTAGAAGACCACCCAAACCGGATCCTGCAAGAGATATTAAGGTATGATGTGTACCATAGATGGAAACACAGGAGACCCAAACAGCAAATATTAGTTAATATATAATAAAGGCTAGATAATCGTAGCTCTATCAAAAGAAAACAACTTGCTCACCTTTGGCATCTCATTATATTTATTAATGTTGATTTTTATACGTTTCAGACATCCCTCAAAAAAATATACAAAAACTTCAAAACGGCTTCAGCTACTAAACAAATCAATAAAATATTAACAATAGGCGAAAGCCACAAAAAAATATTAGTAACAAAACCCAAAAAACGGGCATGAGGGGCCCAGATCCTCGAGCGCCGAGTCACCGAACTGGACATAGCCCAGAGCGGGGACTCGGCGCCCGAGCAAGCAAAACAGATCGAAGATAAGTCACTAGAGATAGCGGCAATAGAGCGCCTCACGCTGGCCTGCATTGATCGGGGTAGGATTTCATATGGGAGTCCGTGTACCCAAGACTCCCATATGATAAGCACTTTGCTGATTGAGAGCCCCTATAGCGCATCAGAGTGCTATCGGGGGGTAAGTGGATGGTCTGGAGCATTGAAGCGGGGTGGAGTGATTCCTGCTTACGGGAGTTAATCCTCCTCGCCCCAATGAATTGTATCAGCCGAATGTCATTCTCTAGGGGTGAGCAAGTCTCTCAAGCTGGGTTAAATCACTATGCTTGCTCGCTTGAAGAAATTACAGAAAATGTACAATGTATGTATCAAAAGTTAAAATAAATGCAAAAAAGGTGTCTGTCGTATACCTACATACTTTTCGTAAACATGACGATATATTTTAATGTTTGAAAAATGTAAGACTAAAAAGTAAAAATAAAACAATATGAAAAAAAATTTTTTTAAAAAACGCTTTTATTTAGTTATGAGTGACTAAAAGTTAAAATATAAAAAAGTCAACTAAAAAGCAAAAAATAAAAAAAATCAAACTCGACGGATTATTTGAAAAAAACGTTCGTTAAAAAAATGAAAAAAATCTAACACATTCGTCAAAGAAAAGCGTGGCGCGTCTTTATCGAATAAACGGTTTTCGCCCACGCTTTTCTTTAACGAATGTGTTAGATTTTTTTCATTTTTTTAACGAACGTTTTTTTCGAATAATCCGTCGAGTTTGATTTTTTTTATTTTTTGCTTTTTAGTTGATTTTTTTCTATTTTAACTTTTAGTCACTCATAACTAAATAAAAGCGTTTCTTAAAAAAAAATTTCATACCTATTGTTTTTTTTTTATATTTATGTTTATCATTTATTTAGATTTAACTTGCGTCTTACTGAGTCTGGTGTCTAAGAGAGCTACCCGTTTCAAAAGAAATGAATGGACACTTGCGGGAAGCTTACATCCGGGTGGAAAAGCTCTTAATGATAGAGACGATGGATGAAATCAAATATCCTTCATCAACTATGGACATATTTATGTTTCAAAACAAAGTAATTTTCCGCATTGCTATTCAACCTAAACACGAAACAGATCTTTGTAGATGCACTAGAAGAGAAGAGCACAATAAAGTCGTTAAGATGAAATTTTACCAGTAAGTAATCTTCGAACTGCAGATAATACTGTTGTACTGACCGATAACATCAAAGATTTACAGATGATGCTCAATAAAATAAATACTATAGGTAACCAATCTGGACTTACTTTGGATAAACTGAAAGAAAACTATATTTATTGAGGTTATTAAGAAGAACATCGGTCTACACCAATTCAGGCATCTGGTATAGAGGGTAAATGATAAATGGGACATTGTTTTAGAAATTAAGGCCCTATTATCTACAGGGTGATTGATTAGTGAGTGCTCAATAGATCCGCTATAGTAATAGATAGCAATAAAAGTTACTAAAAAAATTGTAGCCAACTTTGAGCTTCACATTAAAAAATTAGTTAGCATGTTACAGGGTGTTCGATATCACAGTGGCAGACCAAACTTATGTTTTTTTTAATGGAACACCCTATATTTTATTTTATATTCGAAATCCTGTTAACTTCTCCATCATCAAAATATAAAGGTTTATTATGTTATACAGGGTATTTACAAAGTTATAACCAATTTTATATATGAAAATCGAAACACGTTTGACTACCTGTATAAATAAGAATAAGCACAACAGCAATGGTTTATTGATGCCATATTTTTTGTGTATTGTCAAAATTTTCAAAAATGATTAATTTTCTTTATATCAAATACAGGGTGAGTCAAAACGCAAGTATATTATTTTCTCAGTAAGTTTAAATGGTACACCCTGTATTTTATATCACTATTGAAAAGTACCATTACAGTACTTTAATTTTTAGCATTTAGCATTTTTAACATTCCCTATGTCCAAATTTATTAGTTTTCGAGATATTTTCATTTTTCAATGGACCAGTAGCGTGGCCGTGGCCACCCAGATCTCCAGAATTTAATAAACTGGACTCATTTTTTTGGGGTTACCTTAATAATGAAGATTATAAAAATACCACCAACAACAAAGGATGAGATGAGAAATAGAATACAAAATGAATTTTGATTTATTAATTTGCAAATGCTTCGTAGTGTAAGTAGTTCATTAAATGATTGTTTTTGTGTTAGAGTGTGTTAGGAGGTAATTTTGAACACCTTATGTAATTAAATATTAAAAATATTTTATTAAAAGTAGCTTTAAATTTTATGATTTTTTTGCACAATGTATTACTGATAAATTATTTTTTGTTCTTTATTTGTTACACTGTTGCATTTACATACAAAAGTATTGTTTAATTATCTTCACAAACTCTTGTACCTTGTGTTTGTGTGTGTTTTTTTTAAATTTATTGCTAATAAATTATTTTTCTTTCTTTATTTGCTACATTGTTACATTGATTACCGGATTGATAATAATCAGTAATCGTCAATTGTCAATTCAGTCATGGCTTACTTAAAATGTTGAACAATTTATACACCTAAAAGAATTTCCTCTGAAAAATGAAAATATCTCGAAAACTGATAAATTTGGATAAAGGGAATGTTATATAAAAATTAAAGTAATGTAATGGTACTTTTCAATAGTGATATAAAATACAGGGTGTTCCGTTTAAAATTGATGAGAAAATAATGTACTTGCGTTTTGACTCACCCTGTATTTTATATAAAGAAAATTAGCAGTATGTATCAATAATTTTTGAAAATTTTGACAATAAATAAAAAACATGGCATTAAAAACCATTGTTGTCGTGCGTATTCTTATTTATACAGGTAGTCGAACTTGTTACGATTTTCATATAAAATTGGTTATAACTTGTAAATACAAATACAATAACAAAACAAACCTTTATATTTTTGTGATGGAGAAATTATCAGGATTTCAAATATAAAATAAAATATAGGGTATATAAAAAAAACATAAGTTTGGTCTGCCACTGTGTTATCGAACACCCTGTAGCATTCTAACTAATTCTGTAATATGAAGCTCAAAGTTGGCTACAATTTTTGTTATTAACTTTTATTGCTATCTATTACCATAGCGGATATATTCAGCTTTACCCCATTAATCAATCACCCTGTAGATTCATGAAAATAAGAAAACTCTTAAACAACCGCAACCTAAGCTTAAGAATCCGATTGCGTGCCACGAAATATTACGTACTATCTACGCTACTTTACAGAGTAGAAACATGGGCATTGAAAGTAGCAGCTATAAAAAAGTTTTAAAGGCTTAAGAAACGTCGTTCTAAATACTATAGACTGCAAACATAACACATGGGACACAAAACAGAAACATTAATATCCTCTGATGCTCTCGAAGCTTTAGTAGAACAAAGAACATAAAAAATAATAATTAAAAGGTAATTTTTTTATTTGCTAATTAATTTTTTCTTCTTGTCCTACAGATTTCCATGTAAATGAGTATAGTTTTTGTAAAGGAAGTGAATAGTTTCAGTACTAATTTAAGAATTTCTTATAATATATGCTAATAAATATTGAAATTTTCTCCAGATCTTTGTACCATCAATTTTTCTAGCTTATATTTTTATGCCAGATAATCGAGTGCATTGAAAACAACAAGGCGAGACGTAGTAATGATCCAAGAATGGTGCACACAGTCCATTCTTGTTGATAGAGCGGAGATTATGGAATGCCTCAGTGCTTCTTATCACGAATGGAACTTTTGCTGACTCGTTAGCTTTGTGCGAGAGAGCCAGCGAAAACGCAGCGGCAACGGACTCGACTTAAAGTTAGCAGCGGAGTTCTCTGGGGAGTCTCTGAGTTGAGTTGCTGTAGGCCAGTATTACCTATTTAATAAAACTAGTTTTTTTTTTAGATAATACATATATTAGAAATAAATTTATCACATTTTGTTTTATATATTATGTATAATTTTACTCGCATCATATAGTAGCCCAGGGCGCATCTGTTTTAATATGGACGTTGAGAGGTGACTCAAATTTTTTTGCAGGAATTGCTTGAAAATAACTCAAATGATAATATTTAAGTTATCCTCCCACTCAAAATGGTCCGAAACATTGTTTAAATAATCAAAATGTCAAAATATGAAGGAAAAATTCGATTTTTTTATTGGTTTTTTTGATTGTAACTTTAAAACTATTCATTTCTGAGGAAAGTGGTACTAACGTACAAGTTGCGTAATTAAATTTCCTACAATATAGATTTGGTTAAAAATTAAAAAAATATTCACCTTTGTTGCAATATAGCAATAATTGCGGAAAAAACCATACAAAAACAAGTATTCGCATTTTACGTTTTACAACCATTTATGCTAAACTTAGGACCTTCATATTTTAACCAGAAAAACCTTATGTTATAGTAAAACAACACTGTAAATTTCATTAAAATCGGTTTAATAAATTTTGCAAAATAAATTTTGCAATCCAGCTTTCGCAAAAAAAATTAATTTGTTTAAAATGTTGCAGGACTAAAAATAAAGCAGATAGCAAATTGATTTTTTTTTGCTTATAGAAGTGTACTGTACCTTTTATTTACAATTTGCAAAATTAAAATCGATTAATTACCACGGCGTCAGGAAATTTTTTAAATAAACATTAATTTTTGGTGCTACGCGCAGGACAGTGGTGTTCGATTCACACAAGTTGATTTCCACCAAAATTTCTTCCAATCTTTATCTAATATATTATTTTCTTACTCTATATTTTGTTGTATTTTAATATTTTAATTCCACAAAAATCAAACTAATTTTATTATTGTTTATGAAATATTGTTTAAACAATTCTTCTTCTTTAAGTACCGTGCCCAAATTTTTAGGCGTGGGTAGCTTCCATAACAATTTGCCGATATCGTTCTCGATCTTGTGCGGCATGTAACAATTGATCTGCTGATAAGCCAGTCCATTGACGAAGGTTTCGGAGCCATGAATATTTCTTTCGACCAATTCCTCTTTTTCCGTCGATCTTTCCATTGAGTATTAACTGCAGCATCCTGTATCTGCTACCTCTCATTATATGCCCCAGATATTCAAGTTTTCTCTTTTTTATCATCTTCATTAAGTCACCTTCGCCTTGACCTACTCTGTTTAAGACTTCTCTGTTTGAAATGCGTTGAACCCAAGATATTCTGAGCATTCTACGATACGACCACATCTCAAAGGCTTCTAATTTGTTCATCATGTTAACCTTCATGATCCAGGTTTCACATCCATATAGTAATACAGGATACACATAACATTTTAGGAACTTGATTCTTAGTTCTAAGTTCAGCTGAGAGTTGCTCAGAATAGATCTAAGTTTCATAAATGCTCCTCTTGCAATTTCTATACGAGTTTTAATTTGTTCATCCGGATTTAGTGTCTCGTTTATCCAACATCCTAGGTATTTAAAATGGTTAACTTTTTTTATTGATTCATCATTGATAATTAGTTGCATAGGGCCGACGTCTTGTTTACTAACCACAAGTAACTTTGTCTTTGTTGCATTTATGTTAAGTCCGTTATTGGAGCATTCTCTAGGGACTCGATCTATAAGGAATTGAAGATCTTCGATATTTTCAGCCATGATCGCGGTGTCGTCTGCATATCTGATGTTGTTAATAGTTTCTCCCCCGATTCGAACTCCACATTGTCCTTCCAAGGCTTCATTAAAAATTATTTCTGAGTATACTTTAAACAAAGTTGGGGATAGCACACAACCCTGTCTGACACCTCTTTGAATGCAAATTTTGTCTGTTTCTTTGCCGTCTACCAGAATAGAAGCTTCTAAACAATTGCATATGTTTAAAAATAATAAACTTTTATTCTCTAAGTTAAAATATATGAACAAAGAAAGTTTTTGCTAAAAAAAGTGTTATTTCAAAGGATAGAGTATGTGTTTTTATTTTGCAATAAACAAATTTATTTATTTATATCGAAATGTAATAAAAATTAAAATGAATCAATCATTATCGAAGATCATTGGAATGCCCAATCAGAGCAAACTATCTGCTGTCCTGCGCGTAGCACCAATAATTACTGTTTATTTAAAAATTCCTGACGCCGTGGTAGTTAATCGATTTTAATTTTGCAAATTGCAAATGAAAGGTACAGTACACTTTTATACGTAGACAACATTTAACTTGCTATCTCCTTTATTTTCAGTCATGGAACATTTTGAAAAAATGAATTTTTTTGCGAAAGCTGGATTGCAAAATTTATTTTGCAGAATCTATTGAACCGATCTTAATGAAATTTACAGTATTATTTAGCTGTATCATAAAGTTTTTCTGGGTGAAATATGAAGGTCCTAAGTGTAGCATAGATGGTTGAAAAACGTAAAATGCGAATACTTGTTTTTTTATGGGTGACTATTTATTAAATTTTTAACCAATTCTGTATTGTAGGAAATTTAATTACGCAATTTTTATGTCAGTACAACTTTTCTCGGAAATGAATACTTTTAAAGTTATAATCAAAAAACGAAGAAAAAAATCGAATTTTTCCTTCATTTTTTGACATTTTGATTATTTAAACAATGTTCCGGACCTTTTTGAGAGGGAGGATATTTCAAGTATTATTAGTTAAGTTATTTTCAAGCAATTTCTGCAAAAAAATTTGAGTCACCTCTCAACGTCTAAATGTACTAATATTTTTACAGATGAGCCCTGGTCTATAAGTGGTTATTAGTTTACTCATTTTGATTTGTATTGTATTAATTTATATTTACAGTTGTTCCAACAGATCTTTGCACATGTATGAAAATATTCACGAATTACTTTTTATACTAAAATTTTTGGAGGAGGTAGTCAAACCAATGGATATCGTAAATTATCGCGCCGTAAAAATCGCCCGTGTGGACAAAGCTAAACGCCGTAAAAATGAGTGGCGCATACCTACAATATTCCAGCTACAAAAGAGCTGATATGAGTATTACATGGCGCGAAAATGTATTTTAATTTTGATGGAAAATAAAATTCTAGTTTAATTCTGAAAGATTTTTTCCATAATATTTGCTAAATTTGAAGTAAAACGTGCCACAAGAGAGTAACTTTGATACAGTTTGCATTTTGAGGCTCTTTTGTGGCTAATTTGTTCTTCAAATTTAGCAAATATTATGGAAAAAATCTTTCAAAATTAAACTAGAATTTTATTTTTCATCAAAATGAAAATACATTTTCGCGCCACGTTATACTCATATCAGCTCTTTTGTAGCTGCAATATTGCAGGTATGCGCCGCTCATTTTTATGGCGTTTAGCGGTTTCTTTGTTCTTGTTTCAGGAGTTTTTCAAGTTTCTTATAAATTAAATGTATGAAGTTTTGATCAAAAAACCAAAATTTTCAACGTTTGATTTTTCAGTTTTTCGGCTATAATGAGCCGTGTGTATGTCTAATCCTAACAGATTAGGCACCATCTGAAAGCTTAATTCAACGCCATTGATTTGGTGTATTTGCAATTTTCTTGTCTCTGCTTGAACCTAAGATATATGCGTCCAAAAAATATGCCATTTTGTTCTACCAAGCCCTATAGCACATAAATAAAAATTCAGATCGGTGTAACTTTTCCACATACATACATATATACATATTCATAAATATTTTCCCATTTTTAAATAAAAATTGAGTCATATTTCTGAGCTCGATAACTTTTGTATGGTATAACCGATTTTCGAAATTAGACATGCGTTGGAAAGGTAATGATCAGTATTTTCAGAAGCTGCAAAGGCCGAAATTATGTTATTGAAATTTTTGGTAGTTTTGGGAACGATAACGAAAAACAGACCCTACATAAATGGGAACGACCGTAATATCCACACCCTTGGACCATAATCGAGAGTTGGCATATGGATGGACAAGTCTTTTTCTAAACTTTAAGATGGGATTTGGTCCGATTTTCAATTCAGTCACATTTAGAAAATCGAAAATTTCCTGTATATATAGTATCGCATGTAGGGGTATTGTGCGCCACTGACGAGAACTGCTATTCTCTGGTAAAGAAAATTCTAAATATGGATCCTGGACAGACCATGGGACCAACATGTCAACTTAAAGAGAAGAATACAAAAACAGGCTAATAATAGAATTAAACCGAGCGTACTAGTAGAAGGAAATGTAGAAGGTCAAAGATTAACGAGACTTGATGGTGGAAAGATAACTGAAACCAACCATCAGGCTCAGGACCGCAGGTAATGCGTAATTTCAGATATGAAACCGACCATCTGGCAGAGGATCCCAGCTAATGGAGACAGCGAGCTAATAATAATTAGAGTGTCATCACACACTGTCAAGATATGAGGAGGAGAGGAAGCCACTAAAATATATGTAGCTGAATAGGAGTAAGATTAGTTAAGACTGCAGCAGAAAATCTGGATCTTAAGAGAAGAAGTGACAAGACATTTAGTCGATTATCTAATTAGCAAGAGCTTTATTGTGTTCCCGATAAAACAGATGTTAATGATGCTCTCTGGCACGAATAAAGTATTTAATTCTAGTCCGAAATTACGGTGGATCGGTCTGCCTCCTTCAGCATTCTCCATATGTGCGCATCAGTTGGCGTTATACACGAGCGGGACACCCTCAAAAAAGTGCTTAGTTTTCGAGATACTGATCACGGAGGCCCGAAGGGCTAAGTTTATTCATACTTTGTATTTTCGAGGGTACTGAAAACGAAAATGAGGTTTATTTTGAATTTTATGTGGGGTAACATTGTCAAAATCGTAATTTTAACCTAAAAATAAAAAAAAAATTAAATCTCGTTTTTTTGCGTTTACCTCCCTACAACTCTGTTCCGTTTTAATATTTTTTCTGAAATTTTTACCGTGTATAGCTCTAATATTTATGAAGACAACGGTACCTGTTTCAAGCTTTTATTCTTATCCTGATAAAGATTATGAAATTTTCAAAGGAAAAGGTGCGGATTTGTGCATTGCAAAGTATAATTGCAAAAGGTGTGTGACGAAGTTTAAAATTTAGCTTTTTAATTACATTTATGTTAAAATAAAGAGTACAAAGAAGTTTTCGGGAAAGTTTTAGATCAAATTGTTTTATAGAAAAAAAAAATGGTGCAACTTTTAATGTCGACATTAGAAATGCCCAATATAACGCTTATTTTTCGAGGTACTGACCATGGGTGAAGAATGACTAATTTTGGTCTCAGATTATGTTTTTGACCGTAATGAAAACGAAAATAAAATTTATTTTAAATTTTAGGTGGGGGAATATTTTCAAAATTGTAATTGTACCCTAAAAATAAGACTCTGGTCCGTTTTAATATTTTTTTAAAATTTTTACACTATATATCACTCACTTTTTTGAAGACAATGGTTTCTGCTTTAAACTTTTAGTCTTATTCTAGTAAAAGTTATGAATCTTTTAAAGTACAAGGTACAGATTCGTGAATTGCAAAGATTAATTGCAAAATTTGACTGACAAAATTTGAAATATAGATTTTAAATCAAATTCAAAAATAAAATATAAGTACAACAAAGTTTTCTGGAAAGTTTTGGATCAAAATCTTTTATAGAAACAAATGGTGCAACGTTTAACATCTACGTTATAAATCCCCAAAATAACGCTAATTTTTCGAGATACTGATCATTGGTGGTGAATGGCTAATGTTGGTCTTACTTTATGTTTCTGATGGTGCCGAAAACGAAAATCAAGTTTATTTTGAATTTTAGGTGGGAGAAAAATGTCAAAATCGCAATTTTACCCTAAAAATAAAAAAAGTTAAACCACATTTTTTTTAAATTAAAAGTTGCACCATATTTTTTCTATAACACATCCAGACCTAAAACTCCTCATAAAACTTCTTTGAACTCTATGGTTTAACATAAACGTAACCAAATAGATAAATTTTAAATTTTTTTACTTAATTTTTGCGATTTAATAAAACAATAAAAGAAATAATGTTATTGCTTGCAAAATTCATCAATATTGATAAATATCAGAGAAAAATGAACATTGATAAAAATCGTTTGCCCTACCTTTCTCCAAACATCTGTTGTCTCCAATAATAATTTCCTTAAATAATCGCTTTGCAGTGTGGTAAAATTTATAAAGTTCACAAAATACAGCAAACGAAATCCAAATGAATCCAAAATATTACGATAAACAGTGAAATGATGAAATGAAATGATATTACAAACATAACCTCTGTAACCTGTATGCCATGCCAACCAGAACCAGAAGTCACGTGGTTTGGATTGCCTAAATACATATACACGCGCAGCAAATTTGAAAATGAATGCAAATTGAATAGTAAAATGGCCTAGAATGTCTTGTGGTAACATTCCACGAATAACTTAATCAGATATTCACCGAATGTTCCTTGAATGCCCAGTATATTCAAACATTAATAGAACTTTGATAGTACATTCCTGTAATGTTTTGTGTTGTTAGGGCTGAGCTTCGCTGGTGTCGCTCCTAGCGGAATAGTAATGCAACTTTCACCGGTAATTTTTAAATTTAATATTTAATTGTTATCGCTTAATATTTACCAAGCAAAAAAGTAATTATATTGTAATCGATCTTTTTAAGATTTTGCTAATCATTTTGACGTTATATTGATGAAATATTAATTTCTTACTTCGGATACTTTCACAATTATCGTGCAGATGGCGCTAAGATTAATAGATTAATTTATAATTACATATTACGGAACATTAAAAAAACTTAAATTAAGTATTTAAAACGTAAGCATATTTAAGATAAAAATATATACCACAGCTTTGACCAACTAATATTTTTTATAATTAATGTTTTTATTTTTAATTTTAAATTAATCACTTTAACATTTATGTCAAATTTCCAGTAAACGTTTACAGACTTGCCACTACTGGCGCTCGCGAATTTTTAAATATCTCCTCTACGTACGAGATCACAGCGTATACAGCAAATCAAAAATAAAACAACTTTCATAAATAATAGTCATGTATGTACTAGAATGTCATAGGAACATAGAAATAAAAAGTGTGATATTAAACATGGATGTTTAAAATATCCAATGTTTCATGCTCTAGGTACCTTTGAGCTCGAATCTGACTTGCTCTCATCATGACTGTATGGTAGTTAGTCAGGGTTGCAAAAAAAAACATGTTTTTTTTAATTTTAAACACAACAAACTTTTTTTTTTTTGTTTTAAACGTTTTTTTGTTTTAAACATGTTTTTTTTTGTTTTTAAATTGTATGTTTTAAACAAATAAAACTTGTTTAAAACACATGTTTTTTTGTTTTAAACGTTTTTTTTGCTTTAAAGATGTTTTTGTTTTTTTTTATATTTTAAACAAATAAAACTTAGAAGAAAACATTGTTTAAATCATATTTTTCTAAACATAATATTAATTGAAAGTGTTTGTTCTATTATTATTATTCTACTTAATAATGATAAGAAAACCAATTGCAAAATTAGGAGCTATTCATGCCTATTCTGTAACTCATTTCGATGATAGAAGTCAGTAAAATCGAATAGAAGTGACCAAGTCGAATAGAAATAGTCCAAATCCGTATTCCATAACTACTTCGGAATCTCTACAATCGTAATGTGAATAGAAATCACTTCGACAGCATTTACCCTGTCGAGATGAGATTTCGATTATCGGAATTGTGGTTGACGCAAGCGCATTTTGTTTTGTTTTGACGTTTATATTTTGTATATAAAAATAATTAATTACATACTACTTATTTATAATTATTTATAGTATTTGTACCTTTTTTTAGCTGCTTAATTTTTAGTCTGTGGTGTTATTTGTTTAGAGAACTATATATATTTCATTTAGACATGTTGTACGAGTATGAATAATTGGACCTAACCTTATTTATTTGCTACTTGGCGTCTGAATGTTTCACATTCACATTGTTGCCATATTTTGTTCGCATATTTCTTGTACAATTGCAATCAATGGTATAATGCACAAGAATAGCGTACGATAGACTTCTTATGCGTTAATTGATAAATAAATATTATACCAGTTAGACCTGGATCCCGCGTAAGAAAGAAAAGTTGATTAATAGCAAGCTGAAAATTTGTTAATAGCTTAACGGTGTCTAGTCGGACAAACTTTGATGCACGGGAACACTGGAACAGGGGAAGTTTTAATTGTGGAGCATGATAAACCTGTCGTCCTGACAAGTTTATGATTGTGAAAAATAGCAAGTTGTTTTTAAGTTTATTCGATAGCCAACGTTATGTAATATATGCGAAAATGTTTGTCCGACAAAAATGTTGGGCATTTTAACGAGTCCGACACGTAGAACATGTCACATCACAGGAATTATGTTGGTGATGAATAGCAGTCTGATTTTTGCATGAGATTTTAATGAAAGGTTAAAAAAGCAATTGGAAGTTCTGTCCGACAAAATTAATGGGAAGTTTTCGTAGTCGGACATTCTAAACAGGTAAGATATAGACAAAAATGCTGGTGATAAATAGCTTTCCGACAAAGACGAAATTTAATTAAGTAAATTATTCCTTACCAAGAATGACTGTTGTCGGAAAAAAATAAGGGGTAGATTTTATAGTCGGACAATTTAAAAAAATAATTTTTGAAATTTCAATAAGGGGTGATTATTCTATGTCAAAAGTACCTGCAATCAATTACAATCGATATCTTTCGATTTATCTCAACATCATTTAGATACCTCACTGTAATACATTTATAGTAGATCAGGCAAATTATATTATGGATTGAGTGGTCTAGCTATCTTTGTCTGCCACATGCGCGGGATCGCTTGGTTAAAAGAGATAGATAGACCACCTATCGACTTTTTGCACTGTATTCCCTGTCTACCCTTATGTCTATGAATACATTTCCATTTAAGAAAAACTGTCACTTTTGACAATAATTCATAATAAATTGCAATCGTAACTTCAAATTTAAACTAATCGATTTATTTTGGCAGCAAATTATTTCTTGCCATGTGACATATTAATTACATTATTATTTCATTTGTAGAAAGTTGAGAAAAATTACGTTATACAATTTTAGTAATAATTTATTTAGGTACCCTTTTTCAATCAAGCAAAGCATTATAGCGCGAAGAATGATATTCAATAGAACTTTCACAATTATCTGGCAACTGAACCTCATTGAATTGATGACCAAGTATTTTACTAACTTTGTAAAATGTTCGAAAATTACTCAAAAATGTTCCGTTGAATGGTTTCACTTTTAATTTGGCGACTTAAAATTTAAACTGTTGACACTCAAAAATAGACACAAAAACACTCCATAGTTAATATAAATTTTAATTTCCAACACACGTGGCAAACAGAAACTCAGAGACCATGTACTTTCAAATACTACTTTGTATGGCACAAAGTGTCACACTGACAAATGCAGCCTTCTAATACATACTTCTAAGCATAATGTGTCATATTTACGTCTATTCTTATAAGCAACGAAGTTTTAGACTCTTCACATTTTTCAATGTCGTTTACAGGCTTAAGATTTGAGTATGGAAAAAAATGTATACAACGTTTTTTGTAGGAAATTAGCCGTACTTTCTGATGCGCCTAATTAGAAAACCCTAAGAGATTGCTTTCACATGTTCTTTGACATTTTTTATTTTCATTTTGAGAATATCTAGAACAAACTCCATTGAAAAAAATAATTGTTTTGCAATATATACATGCATTGATACTTACCTCACTGTTTTTGGAGTGTGCATGTATATATATGCACATGCAAATATGTGAACATAAATAATAATATACAACTAAAATAGCTTTATCAATATGTGACTAAGTCATTCTGAAAAAATGTTTTTTATTTATTTCCTTCGATTTGCCCAAACTTTTTGTCCGACATATAACTTTTTGCTTTACAAAATATAATTTGTACATAAACAAATCAAAATTAGCTTGCTATTTATCACCAACATTTTTGTCTATATCTTACATGTTTAGAATGTCCGACTAGGAAAATTTCCCATTCATTTTGTCCGACAGAACTTCCAATTGCTTTTTTAACCTTTCATTAAACTCTCATGCAAAAATCAGACTGCTATTCATCACCAAAATAGTTCCTGTGATGTGACATGTTCTACGTGTCGGACTCGTTAAAATGCCCAACCTTTTTGTCGGACAAACATTTTTTCATATATTATATAACGTTGGCTATTGAATAAAATTAAAAACAACTTGCTATTTTTCACCATCATAAACTTGTCAGGACGACACGTTTATCATGCTCCACCGTTAAAACTTCCCCTGTTTCAGTGTTCCCGTGCATCAATGTTTGTCCGACTAGACACCGTTAAGCTATTAACAAATTTTCAGCTTGCTATTAATCAACTTTTTTTTCTTACGCGGGATCCAGGTCTAAGTATACTTGTATATTTATCAGTCAACGCTCATAGTCTGAACAAATTATAGAAAAGATGCCATTTTTGGGAAAAGCTGTTTAGCAGTTATTTCAACTGGAATCGAATCTTAAAGATTGCATATTATTAGTAATATCAATTTTAAATAATTTATTAATAATAATGAATTAATAACATCAATTTAAATATCTTTGATTTAAAAGCATTTATACTTCTTATCTTCACTTATCCTTTTTATTTATCAGTTTATCTTCTTTTTTATATCAATTTTAATTAACTTTAATTTAAAACCATTTATCCTCTTTTGAGCTTTTTGCATCCAGTATTTACACGAATATTTTATTTACTTCACAAAACTTTGAGGATAGTATGAAGAAAGTATGAAAACATTGAGGAAATGGCAACGGTGTCATATTTCAAGTAACAAAATAGGTCACAGAACACAATTTCGCTGGTTACTGCGCGGTTGCCACCTCCTCAGAACCGCGTGAAATAGAAGTCAGCGATTTCGATTACGATATGAGTTACAGAATACCGATCCAAACACAAAAATGACGCGATAGATATCAAACATTCCGATTTTAGGTAATTACGATTCGACTTGGTCATTTCTATTCGATTTGTTAAAAGTTACAGAATAGGGCTGATTGCCTGGGGAACCACAGACTATTTACTATTTATAAATCCGCATTACAAGTTGGCTATTGCAATAACGTCCACTGTCAGTTATTTTGTGCTGTTTCTGGTGGTGCTTAGTGTTTTTTTTAAACATGCAAATGATTTGGTGACCCCAGCTCATTTTTTGGTAAATTTGCTTGATCATCGCTTTATTGAAAATAAACTTATCATCCATCCATTATAAATTATCATCCAGAAACATTTTAGATTATTATTATTACCAGGCAAAGTGTGTACCCTTTACTCCATATGTTTTCTAAACACCTATATTGAGAATGTAAAACCATTGGCATGGTGGCGTTCTAAGAAAAATATCTCCTTCTTCTTCTTCTTTTATACAGGGTGTCCCGAAAAGATTGGTCATAAATTATACCACAGATTCTGGGGTCAAAAATAGGTTGATTCAACCTCACTTACCTATATACAACAGTGAACATAAAAAAAGTTACAGCCCTTTGAAGTTACAAAATGAAAATCGATTTTTTTTCATATATCGAAAACTTTTAACGATTTTTTAATGAAAATGGACATGTGGCATTCTTATGACAGTAACATCATAAAAAAAAATTAAAGTGCAATTTGTGCACCCCATCAAAATTTTATGAGGGTTTTGTTCCCTTAAACCCCCCAAAACTTTTGTGTACGTTCCAAGTAAATTATTATTGTGGCACCGTTAGTTAAACACAATATTTTTAAAACTTTTTTGCCTCTCAGTACTTTTTCGATAAGCCAGTGTTTATCGAGATATTTTGAATATTAGTCGAATCCACCACATATTTGTATACGGTTACATACGATTATAAAAACCTGTTAATAATCTGAAAATTTATTTATAATTTACATTTTTAGGTATATTTTGAAAAAAAAGCCAAATCTCGATAAAAGGGGACTTATCAAAAAAAACTAAGGGGCAAAAAAGTTTTAAAAACACTATGTTTAACTAATAGTACCACAATAATAGTTTAATTGTAACGTACACAAACATTTGGGGGGTTTAAAGGAACAAAACCCTCATAAAATTTTTATGTAAATATATTAAAAACGAAGCCGCATCTCGATCAAAAGTGGCTTAACGAAAAAATGCTAAGAGGCAAAAAAGTTTTAAAAACGTTGTGTTTAACTAATGGAATCACAATAATGAATTAATTGCAACGTACACAAAAGTTTGGGGGGTTTAAGGGAACAAAACCCCCATAAAATCTTTATGGGGTGGACAAATTTCACTATAATTTTGTTTTAAGATGTTCCTGTCATAAAAATGATACATGTCCATTTTCAATATAAAAATTTTAACAGTTTTCGATACTTATATTGAAAAAAATCGATTTTCATTTTGTAATTTCAAAGGGCTGTAACTTTTTTTGTGAACACATTTGTACTAAGGTAAGTTAGGTTGAATCGAACTATTTTGGAGCCCAGAATGTGTGGTATAATTTATGACCAATCTTTTCGGGACACCCTGTATAGGCAGTAATGCCTGTTTTTCTTCAACGGTGCCTTTCATTCTGTCCCTAAGTTGTCATTCCATCTTTTCCTTGGGCGTCCTATACTTCTCCTGCCTAACGGTGACTTGTCCCTGGCTATTCTTACTATCCTTGATTCAGACATCCTGCTTATGTGCTCATTCCGCTCTTCGTTTCTGTTCTTTACCCAGGTATTTATATTGTCTACTCCACATATGCGTCTGATTTCCTCACTTCTTACCCTATCCTGTAGTCCTTTTCCAGCAATCCTTCTTAAGATCTTCATTTCGTTGGTTTCGTAAGAAACCTTTCTTACGATTTCTTCATTTCGTAAGAAAAATATAAATAGGTATACTACAGCAGTGAAACTTGCTCAACAGCTTCACACAGCTGTTGCATCGTCAGCCAACATAGAAAGACTCTTCTCATCATAAGGTTTACCATTCCAAACTACGTAATCGGCTAGGCAATGTCAAAGCTGCTAAGTTGGTTTCAATTTTTAAAGAGCTTAATTCCATCAGTGATGACGTGACTGATTTAAATTACAAGATTACTATGAGTCTGAAACAGTTTTGAGAAATTGATTAACTCTTCTTTGCAAAATATTTTCAGTTTTCCAATTTTTTTGTGTTCAGATTATTAATAAATAAATAATATATATGTTAAAAAGTTTATATAATGTATTTGAGAATTTTTTTGATGTTATATTAATAAAGAAAATGAAAAAAACACACTTGTTTAATTTAAGTGTTTTAATCTAAACTGTTTTAAACATAAGCAAACGTTTAAAACACGTTTAAATCAGTTGATTAAAACAAAATGTTTAAAACAAAACAACCCTGTAGTTAGTGGCTCTGATTGATAGCGGAAATTTCGAAGGATGACACGACAGAAATGACAGTTCCACAGGAAGTTAAAATTTCCATGTCAGTTTTGTGAAATTGATTGTAAAGCTTGTTAAATTGCAAACAATAAAAACAGTCACTCCCACTGTGGTAAATAATCCGATAAAATGAAAATAAACTTGATGTAATAGTTAGAATATTGGCAATATTTGCAATACACGTTAGATCGAAAACTTGAGCCAACTACAGGAAAATTTTTTTGTCGTGGATTTTTTTTTTTTAATTAAAAATTAATTACTAAATCTGTAAAGTTTTAATTGATTTTGTATGAATTTAATTACAAAATACTACAGAATTTAACTTTTTGACATAAATCTAATTAATAATAACGTAAATGTTGTACACTATTTTTAATAATTAAAGTAAATAAATTTAAGTTCACACAAATAAATAATCGATTATTGCCATCGACCACTTAAGGCTGTATGACACTATACATTTTCTTGTATCATTTGTAATATCGTTTCTGATATGTCAAAAAAATGCATAGTGTCATACACAGATACAAGAAACGATATCAGAAACGACACAAGAATTTGAGTCAGACACAGATTCTTGTACAAGAACTGCGCCAATTTCTGCGCAAAGATCAAAAACGTAAAACCTGCTGGTAAAACATCTAAAATGTCATAATTGCTTACTCATAATGGCGACTGAAATGAAAATGGGATCATGTATTGATGAATTTATTTGTGTTTTTGTAGGTATTATTTACAAATCTTATATTGATACTTAATATACCGTTTGGTATGGACTACTTTCTACTAATAACCATATATTTAGCTCCTCACACACACACATGCTCGTATCAACCCCAGCCCCGGGGAACATGTGTGTTCCAATGGAAAAGTGGAACCCACATGTCCGAAGATCAAACCGGTCACACCCCGTAATGGAGTGGTACCTATCTGACCCCCAAGCTATACCTCCACCCCTCCCCATCGAAGGACATACCGAATGGGGAGGCGTTGATCTTAATGTTATTTTGGATGCCCTGGGTAATGGGACATCCTTTGTATTACTTCATGTGGTTAAGCCACCTGGTTTTAGGGGTAGCTAGAAGAGCTTTTCTCCCTATTAATGACTAAGTTAATTTTTTACTTTACTTTGGACTTGTGCCCTAAAAAAAATGTGTTCCGGACATCAAGGCGCCAATCTAAATGGGTGTCTTGCTGTCCAGACCGTGTGTTCTCGGTCACTCAGCCGGCGAATTGGCAAAATAAATTTTGTTCTCCTCGACGGCTGAGCGCCCGAATATTTAGCTCCTAGTAAAGTTCAAACTATAAATTTAGGTTTCATGGTGCATAATTTTTTACAAAATACAATAGCTCCTAATTTGGATCAAATTGAAGATAATTCTAATGCAAATATTTTAGCACAAATATCAAAACAAAATAAAAACACAAATAATCAACCTCAAACAGTCAATGTAAAATTCTGGTTAACATTAAAATGTTAATTAAAAGTTTATACATTTTATAAAATCCTTAAAATCAGCTGTAGATGTAGATGCAGTACTACCATAACGTGACACGGGGTGACAAGCAAAATATCGACCAATCACGTGCCGAATTTCATATAATTTTCGATACAAGAACTTGCATAGTGTCATACAGGGCACAAATGTACGTACAAGAAATGATACAAGAAAATGTATACAAGAAACGATATCAGAAACGATATTAGAAATGATACAAGAAAATGCATAGTGTCATACAGCCTTTACATTCAGTCTCGGTTAATTTGATTAACTAATATTTTTCTTTCAGTACAATAAAGTGTTACTTTACTGAGCGCAAATGAGTACAATAATGAATGATTTTAGTGACGGTTAGCGATAAAAAATATAACATTTTATATTCTACAAAAACGTGAAAACACGAAGGGGAAACATTATGCATTGTAAATATAAAAAGACTGGCCTAGAAATACAGCTACGTTGCGAGACCTTGCCCTCACTCAATGTATGATGAAAAAGGCCTTCTGGTCTCTGAGTAACTTCAATTGGATGAAAAATTTCACTTCGGTACACTGCAGGCGAATCAAGTTAATGCGAAAGGCGTTTTTCGCATTTTGGAATTGGATTGGCATTATTCATTTCGATAGATTTCTTCGTTTCGTCTCGTGGAGTGCTCGTGCTCGTATCCACGATTTGGGTTAGCGGGGATTTCAAGACGCTGTACTGAATATTGAAATATTTAAATTTATTTCTTGTACTAACGAGGCACACGGATTCTTATAATAAGCATTTATGGCCAGATTGCTCTGGATTACCAATAATTATATATTTAAAAAAGTATGTATAATCATTTTCAATTTCTTTGCAACGCGAAAATGCAGCAGCTGCATAATACTCTGGTTAAATTGGAGAGTGCGGGAAGAGTCTATACCGGTTTCAGAGGCCTTTTCCACCTCATTCGTAGTCCCATATCCTCTTCTCGTCCATCTGGTGGTATAGACCAGTAAGGATCTGCTTTTAGGTAGATGTGAGAGGTGTCATTCAGATTTTTGTTGATAAAGTTAGGTGATAACTTCGATAATAATAATTGATTTATGCTCCTTCTCAAATATACCCGGAACATTAATAAAAATATTTAAAAATTTCGAATAACATCGATATTTTTCTACTTTTTTTGTTTATAACTTTAAAACGATTCATTTTGGAACAAAGTCGTATAGGAATAAAACAAAGATAATTAAATTTTCTATCAGATGCGATTGATTAAAAATGTCTTAATTTATCACCCTTGCTGTAAAATAGCAATAAATATAAAATAAGGGGGCAAAACAAGCCTGTCCTTATTCAATGATTTTCCATCACTTAGGTTACACTTGGAATCTTCCTAATTCGCTTATAAAATTTTTGTAATGTGCTAAAACCGTACACCAAAAACTGAGTTACTAGATTTTGAATAATAATTTTGCAATCTAAACTTTTTTTTAAAAATTAAAATTTTTAAAATCTTGCACAACAAAAACTAGAAAATACAAAGATTTGTAAATTTTTTTACATATAAAGAAGCATTCCACCTATCTAATGCACTTCACAGAATTGAAATCAGATTGTTTATACAGCCTCAGCAATGTTTTAAAGTTATAAACAATTTTTTGGCTTATAAACAAATTAGTCCTGTGGCCAGGAGGGGGTGCTACGGGTTCCTTAATTTAGATGGACTTACCTAAGTTTTTTTTTATGTATTTTGACCCGTAGAACATGAATTTTTTGAGTAACAGTTGATCCGGTTGTCGATAAGACTATTATAAACAAAGAACTTGAGGAATTACATAACATCGATTTTTCGCAAAATAAAACATTTTTTTGTATTTCTTGGGTAATTCTAAGCAAAAAATATTCTTACAAGCTTTTTCATAGGATGCACAGTTTTCGAGATAAACGCGGTGGAACTTTCAAAAAATCGAAAAATTGCAATTTTTGAACGCGAATAACTTTTGATTAAAAAATAAAATAGCAATTCTGCTGACAGCGTTTGAAACTTATAATCTCAAATTATACCGGGTTTAATTATTTGCATTGCTAAAAATTATATTTTTTATTATTAAACAAAGCTATTTTTTTATAAGCCAAAAAATTATTTATAAGTTTAAAACATTGCTGAGGTCCCTTAAATAATCCGATTTTAATTCTGTAAAGTGTATTAGATAGGTAGAGAACCTCTTTATATGTAAAAAAAATAGCCAACTTCTAAATGTTCTACTTTTTGTTCAGAAAGATTTTAAAAAATTTGAACTTTTTTAAAAACATTTAGATTGCAAATTTATTATGCAAAATCTATTCGGTCGATTTTAATGAAATTTGGTACACGGTTTAAGTATGTCACAAAGAATTTCCTAAGCGAATTACTCAGGTTCTATGTGCCACCAAAGTGGTTAAAAACATTGAATAACAACAGGCGTATTTTGCCCCCTTATTTTGTATTTAATTCTATATTGCAGAAAAGGTAATACGTTAAGACATTTTTGACCAGTGGTATGTTATACAACAGTGGCGGCCGGTCAGGGTCGGCAGGGTCGGCAGTGCCGACCCACACATTTATAGATATAGATTTTTTAAATATTTGTATCTCTGAAATAAAAAAAAATCTATCAGATAATACAGACTAAATTTTATTCATGGTTTTTAAAAGAATTTGATCAATCCGAGCGTTAAGTGACCCCTGCGCATAACAGACTTCTCAAAAAATCAATGATCCGAGCCATTTATCTGACTTTTCGGCTAGCCGCCCCTAACATCCGTAGCTTGACAACTTACACGTAAAACTCAACGACGACGTAACAAGTCGATGAGCAAGCGAGAAGCGAACATTACTTTTCTCCGTGGGCAATAGAAGATACGGCATGTCAGGTTACGCGCCAAGTACGGCACATTTAGTTCTGCCGGTCGGTGTTTCATTTGGAAGCATGCATCGGTAGAAATTGTCAAAAATAATCACGCCGTTTTACGTCGTTTAATTGATATTGTAATTTTTTTAAGTTGTCAGGAATTATCATTTAGTGGACATGATGGATCAAAGCATTTGTTAAAAATCAAAGTAATTATAGAGAATTAATAAAATTGTTTTAGAAATACCTATTTACTTTCTGATTCGAAGTGTATTCGTAATACAGAATAAACTACATAATACATATAATCAAATAGTTAAATTTTGAATAACGTTGTTGAATCTGAGATTTAGAAAACAATTTGCTTTTCACTGAAAGTAGATGAAACTTCTGATTATCATGTCATTCATAATTATCAATTATTTTGTTCGATACGCGTTACGTGGTAATATTTATGAGAGGTTTTTGGGTTTTAGAGATGTGAGTAAAAGCAATAAGGCAGAATATATTTTTGGTGTTTTAAAGAACAGATTCAAATTTTTTTATACCAAAAATAAATTGGTAGGGCAAACTGGGGCAATCTTATGACGGCGTTGCTGTGATGAGTGGTGAATTGAATAGTCTCCAGGCAAAAGTTAAAACTATTGCATCACAAGCTTTATTTACTCACTATTATGCGCATATAATGAATTTAGTTTTACATGATACGTGTAAAAAAATAAAGAATATCGACTTTTCTTGCCAGTTTAGCTCATCTAAACGGATTACTGCTTTAGAACAAATTTGTTTCGAAAAAAAAGCGAACAGTTTGTCAGACGCGATGAAATTTTAAATCTCGGTTAGTTTTATCTAAGCAGATTATCTCTTATAGTTTTAGTATCTGTAGCAGATTTTCGTGAACAGCTTTTGGAAGTTTTTGATTTTATTACCGAAGGCGATGATTTTGAAAGTGGCGATACCTCGATCCGTGAAGCAATCGGTTTGAGAACTTTATTAAATACTAATGACTTTTTCAATAGTTTTTTAAATATTCTTAAGACAGAGTTTGCCCAAGATATTCCTTGTTGTTCAAAATCAGTCAACTGACATTATTTATTCTAAAAATAGAATACGAAAGCTGGTGCAAAATCTCAGAGATTTTCGTAATGATAGTAGTTTCCAATATATACGCAGTGACGTTTGGGATTCGCTTGATATTTCCGAACCACCCCAAAAAAGACAACGACATGATACATATTCTCGAAAAACGAGTAAGTATATCTTGAAATTTTGGATACCTACTAATATATGCAAATAGATACTCGTTTTTCGAATTTTGAAGGTTTGCAAATTTTTTACCTCTTTGACGATTTAAAATTTAAAAGTTACGTTCGCCAAAGAATTTCCAAGATAATTATTATTACAAGTTAGGTACTTAAAAATTATGCTTTTCCAAATATTTTCAGAAAGTGGGATAAATTGCACAATATGTATGTATAATTCTATGTAGTAAGTACTGCAATTCATTACAACAAACTGTTTATCAATTTTCTTATTACCACCAATTTCTGCCTAAAAAAACGGGATTTACCTTGTCTCAAAAGAATCAACACGTATTGTCGAAACACCATGAAACAAGAGAGAATGTCAAGTACATCAAATAAAAAAAAAGCAAAAAACAACAAAATCTCCTATGATGAATTAAGCCTTTTAGTTTGATGGTATACCTATATGAGGAGACAAAAAAACCTTGCCGACCCTGTCTCCAAGGCCACGAGCCGCCACTGTCATACAAAATTCAATTATCTTTATTTTATTTCTCTACGACTTTGTTCCAAAACGAATCGTTTTAAAGTTATAAGCAAAGAAAGCAGAAAAAAATCGACGTTTTTCGAAATTTTTAAATATTTTAATTTTTTTATTAATGTTCCGGGCATATTTGAGAAGGAGCATAAGACAATTAATATTACTGAAAGTGTCATCTAACTTTATCTGCGAAAATCCGAACGCCACCTCTCACATCCAAAAATAGACGTTTTTTCACAGATCCTTACTGGTCTAGTATGGGAACGATATTTATTGTCGTTTTCTGTGCTACTTCGATGGACAACTTACTTTTTTTTCGGTAGATGGCTCTAGTTTATCCGTGACATTTCTTTCTTTGCAATTCGGAAAGGCAGAAAGTGTGAGACCTGGAGAAATCGGAGAGAAGAGGATATGGGACTACTGATGAGGGGGAAAAGACCTCCGAAACCGGTATAGACTCTTCCTACACTCTCCGATTTAACCAGAGTATTATACAGCTGCTGCATTTTCGTGTTGCAAAGAAATTGAAAATGTTTATACATTTTTAATTCATTTACTCTTTTGTATGAGTAGAAAGGAATCTTTCTTGTTGGTACTTTTACCACGCTGACCAGATGAGTTGTGAATTATTTAAAATTCTCTCATTTTAATTTTCTCGGAATCCTGTTTGATTTATAAATTTTGAAAATCCCAAGAGGTGTACATGGCTGCTTTATCCATTAGGCAATATAGGCAGTTGCCTAGGGCGGCACATTATGAGAGGGCGGCACAAATACTGTACAAAAAATATTTGTATATAAAAATTATGGATCTGGGTTCTGTCTTTAAAGAGTATGAAGCTCTTTCAAATTACTTTACCGCGAGGAAGCCAAAAAATTGTGCCCAAATAAAACATATAAAAAACAAGAAAGAGAAAGAGAAAAAACTTATTCGACGAGGGGACCGATGATGAACTAAACTTTTCAGCTAATGATGAGATGAAAATCCACACATTCTATATTATAATCGACTCTCTGATAAGAGACCTGAATAGACGTCTGGAATCTTGTCGACTTACTTATCAACGTTTTCGTGTTATTAACAGATTTGCCAAAATTAAACAATGAAGAAATTATTAAAGAAGCTGAAAATCCGGTACAAAATAAAGACGACCAAGATACATTATTCATGCATGAATGCATTCAGAATGCATTTGGATACCACAATAAAATCACCAATTGACATATTAAGATATTATCTTAATATTTAAAGAGAGTTAGTGCAGTCGCTGAAGGTGGATATGAGCTATTACCTCAGATTTCGTTGAACCTCCATCGATTTGCATAAAAATTGGTGAGTGGTTAGAGAATATCTCAAGGAACAAAGGTGACATGGTGTCACCTTGCGCTTTTACCCTGGGGGTGGATGCCACCCCTTCTCGGTAGTGAAAATTATTTTACTAAAAATAGCCCCAGAATTCGATAGAGGGGCAAATGCTAAGCAAAATTTGTTACATAAAGTTACATAAAGAAAAATTCATGTTTTCAACCGATTTTTCATAAATAACTCAAAAACTATAAGGTTTTACAAAAAGGTTATTACTACCAAAATTGAATCTAATAAATAATGAAATAAACTCCTTACTTAAAAGACCTTTTAATGTTAACTAAAACTGAGTTTAGTATTCAAGCTTAAATAACGGGAAAATGATGCATTTTATAACATAAGCTTATTAAACATTAATTTATCAAATTACTTAGAAATATCTCTCAAATGAGCCCCCGAACAAGTTGATAACATTAAAATTTATGCACAAAATATTTTTCAAAATTTATCTTTTAAGAATTTTTCCAAAAAGTTATTGTTTTTTTTTAAATAACTGTGTTAATTTTTACGATATCAAGTTTGCCTTAATACCATTTAAAAGTTAATTTTATAGACTATTAAACCACGTTGAATTTAATCTTTTAAACCCCATACTTTTTTAAAAATAAAAGGTTAAAGCCCCGGTTACATGGTTCTCGGAGCAAAATTTAAGCTTCAAACGTTTCATCTCGGTTATTTTTTACCCTATAGTTACACACCCTATAATTTCATATAGTTATAAAAAGTTAAAATATTTGATACAGAAGAAACTAAAATTTTGGTTATACATACATATATCACTTTTTACGTATATTGAGTATTTTTGGAGTTATTATCAAAAGAAAATGAAAATTACGAGAATCTTAAAAATTTTGATTTTTTTAAATCATACCTTTTTTCTTATATGCATTCTAAACCAGTCAAAATTGTTGAAATCATTAGTTATGCTAATATAAAGAGATTCTTCTAAGGATTACTATAAATAATTTTTGTGGAAATAACGTATGTTTTATTTTTCACTTTTTCCTAAAAAGTTCTAAAGGGTTCTCTTTTTTTCATCATAACTTGCTTAATTGTGATTATATTGACTTCTACTGGAGCTCATTTGATAGGTGCTCCGAAGTACTTTGACAAGTGTGTAGTAGGTATATTTTATAAAATGCATATTTTTCGCGTTATTTAAGCTTGAATACTTAGATTTGAGTACTCGTCGAAAAAAATATACATTCAATTAACCATAACTCACTCTGAATTCACATTAGTTTAGTCCTTTAAGCAAGGAGTGTATTCAGCTTTTTATTATCTTCAATTTTGATAATAATAACTTTTTTGTAAACGCTTATAGTTATTGAGTTCTACTGAAAAACAGCTTTAAAATATGCTTTGTTTTTATGAAAGAATAAAATTTTTGATTTTTAATAACTCAAAAAGTATTGATTTATATTAATAACTTTATATAACCAATTTTGCTTAGAATTTGTCTCTCTATCGATTTATGTAATTATTAAAAAATATAATTTTCATCCTCAAGAAGGGGTGGCATTCACCACCACGGTAAAAGCGCAAGTTGGCATCATGTCACCTACATTCCTTGAGGTATTCTCTAACTACTCACTAATTTTCATGAAAATTGATGGAGGTTCAACGATATCGGAGTTGAAAACCTTCAGTGACTGCAAGTGGATTGAAAAAAATTTTCCCTAATTTTGACATTGCTTTTCACATTTACTTGCGCATCCCAGGTGCCAACGTGTCTGCTGAAAGGTCATTTTCGAAAATGTGAAGAACTAAAAATAATTTCTCATCAAGTATGACGCAAGAACGTGCAATTTGTAGATTTTGTCAAGAAAAAAAATTTTTTTTGAAAAGAAGTCTCTGATGTGATCGAACTGGAGTGACAATTTTTTTCTGTTATAGGTATGTACACATCGTAGTTTAAATCCATTTTTAGTGTTTTTGTAAATTTCTGCAATTTTTTTCTCAAAAATGGTACATGGTTGAAGGGCGGCTACTAGAGAATTGCCTAGGGCGTCAATTGATCTAAACGCGGCCCTGGAGGTGTAACCAAAGAAAGTATTCCACCTGTTGTCAATCTGGTGGTATGGGAACGATATATTGTCGTTTTCTGTGCTACTTCGATTGATAACTTACTTTGTTTTAATGATATATTTATAAATACAAAGTGTTTCTTAGCTTGTGACATAGCTTCTACAAGCACTAGATTCAGATTCAGATTCATATTCGGAAATGTTTATTGCTTTTAAATACAGTAATTCATAAAGTAACAGCTCTCCTAATAAAACATTTTCCCCATGACCATTGGTCATCTGGTGGGTTGGCCAAAACATAAATCAATTTTTTTTCTATAAATAAAAATAAACTAAAAAAATAAATAATAAAAAATATAACTAATGAATATGAAAAAAATGATAACTACTATCATAGTTTCCAGTGATATTCCCTAGCTGGGATAAGCTTACACCATGCACCAGAATACATAATGAAATTTTATAAAATAAACATATAAACACAATTCAATTAAATATTAATTCAGATTTAATAAAGAATAAAAGGTCATTCATTAATTGATAAGTATTAACCGCAGTAAAAAAATATAGATTGAATTTTACCTATTAGAATGTGGAGAATACAAGCTCAAAATCGGTTAAGAGCTGATGAAGAGGCACAATATACAAAGAAGAAGAATAGTAGAATGTAATGAGTCTAATAGTTAAATTTCAGCACTAGATTGTATCTATATTTCCATGCATCCCTTGCATACTCAACCAGTTCCCTCCAGCCCAAACCTCTCATAAGTTACAACAATTCTTCCCTATTTAATCTGCTTTTACTGAACCAATTGATTCTGTATTCACGTGGTATCGGACATCGTCCCATGAAATGCAAAATATCTTCCACCTCCCTCTCATTACACAAAGCACACTTTTTCCTATCATCAGCCCTACCAGGTCTATCATTGAGATACAATACTCCACATCTAATCTTGAATAACCACTTTATATCATTAAAGCTCACCCCATCCCTCATATAACCCATGTCAACGCCGAGTCCCATTAACTCTCTATAATGATTGCAGAAATTTGATTCAGTTGCTCTTTCCCTTATCCCAAAACGAATGGCTCCTATCACCTACTCCAACTTATCCTCCCAAAAATTCCTATTTTCCCACTCTGTTCAATTTCACTTTCCATCTCTCTCCCAAGTTTTCCCAATCTCTTCTCCAACCACAGTTAGTCCTTATCATTTCCCGAAGCAGAAATTTAGGCACACGTCCTTCCTCATACTCTAACACTCTCTTGACATATTTTTTAAGTAACTTCATCGTAAATAGATACACATGTTCAATGTTGGTTTCTAAATCCAACATGTAGTTTGGACAGTAACTCGGAATATTCAACATTTTTTTTATAAAAAACTTCTTACCTCCTTAAGTTCCTTAAATTCTGCAAGCACTAATTACTAGAGAATAAAATCTAAACAGTTCTTTGATGAACGTTCTATAATACTGAGCTCTACTAATACTGTGGGCTAATTAGCAAAATACAAGGAAATGTTATTTACCAGCAATTTCATTGCTGGAATCGAATCTTATGATTCTAATATAATAATAATATAGGTATGCAAATGCCGCATATAGTGTGCTACTTTATAAACAAAATGGCGCCCCCAAATCGTGTTTTTTTTCAATTATTGGTCTATAACTCCAAAGATTTTAACGTTACACAAAAAAACACCTAAATAAAAATTCATCGTAATTAACATCTGCATAGAGATATGTTTTTCCCAATTTACTTCGACGAAAATTTTCCTCGGAAAATGCGGATTTTTTCAACAACATCTTTAATTTTAAACTAAAATTTTAAGAAAGTAATTGTTTATCAATAATTAATTAGCTTGGTGGCATAAAAGCCCTTTTGGTACAGATTATATTTCCAGCAGCCGATGGAGATTAAATGAACAGATTTGCAAAAAGTAAATTGTTAATTAACAATTCACGGTCGCTATAATAACAATAATAATTATGATACATGAGAATAACTAGGATTTTTATATCAAAACTCACTATACCTATCAAATTTAGTTTACAGAATTGATATTGGACTATTCAAGTTTTTAAGTTTGAACTCTTGACAAAAACGCATCCAGAGAAAAAGAACAGTGTACAACACGTGAGAAAACCTCATATTTCCCCCTCGCTTGATTTTGCGGCACGCACCTCGTACTTTTTCTCTCTTGTACAATATATTATTCTCAGCTTCACATGGAGCAACTTTTCTTCATTTTTTTTTGTTTCCAAGTAATTTAATTATTAGAGTCACCTAACTAACGCATTATTAAATGTCAGAGTTGCTTTTGTTTTGTTATAATAAATTAATTTATTTTTTGTAGCAAAATTTTTTAATTTGTATAAACAAAGATTGTTTAAATGTTTATACAGCTTTCAAATGAGCATATTTGTATTTTAAACGTTAAAAGTTACACTTATGTAAGTTTATCTAAAAAAGTCTCGGAAAAATATCTTATTTTATTTTCCTATAAATAAATAAATTTATTATTACAATACAAAAGCAACTTTGGCATTTAATAATGCGTTAGTCAGATGGCTTTCCTCCAGTCACTTGGGAACAAAAAGAAATGAAGAAATTTACTCCATAGGAAGCCGAGAATAGTACATTGTTTACCGGGTAGGAAAAGCTTAACATTCCTGGACGACTGTGAAGATTGCTAAGTCGAGGCGCAAGCCGAGACTTAGCAACACAGAGTCCAGGAATGTGGCTTTTCCTACGAGGTAAACATACTATTTTTCCGCAAATCGCTTAAAATTCGACAGATATTGATTGATTTTAAAAAAACGCGATAATTTTATTCCCAAATAAATGGTGCTTTGAAATTCCTAATAAAATTACTTGGGTTACTATGGAAACGTATTGAGGTTGAATTTTAATTATGTATGTAGAACACTAACAACTGTACGGAAATATCATTTTTCTACAACCACTATTCAAAGTGCACTTTTCTGCACGGTTTTATGTTAGCAAACTTGATATTTTCTCACAGTATAAGATATTTGACATTAGTGTGCAGAAAAGTGACGTTTCTGTGCCGCAAAGTGACGTTTCTGTGCCGCAAAGTTCTTTTCTGCACAGTTGACTACCTCATTCTGAGTAACGTTATATTCTGTTTACATCCGTGGACTACCGCATTCTGAGTAACGTTATATTCTGTTTACATCCGTGGTTAAACTTTAGACAAATATATAACCTATAAGACAATTATTATATTTAACTATAGCATACAAACTAAATTATGGATGTTACAACTGTTTTATTTTACAATTTTATTCTTATTAAACATTTTATAATTATCAAATAACCAATAAGGATTTAGCAACCTGTGCAAGAGACGTCGAATGAAGTAGGTTTTGTGTGAATCCGTGACTGCATACATATAATGTCAATAATGTGTAATAATTGTTTAAATTTAAACAAATTAAGGCAGTGCATTAACTTTTTAACTGACTTCTGTGCAATTTATTTAGTTATAAGGAATTTAAATTGATTAGTAGGTATTAATTAAATACAGTTTAAAATTTATCACATAGGTACCTATTATAATTAATCGTCGTTTGGAAATTGTGATTTTTATTTTTAGGAAAAACTGTGCTTGTAGAAAAAGTATAGTGTGAAACACGTGCAGAAAGGTAATTTCTCACTCGTCTGAATTGCGGCACTCGCTTGCGCTCGTACCGCAACTTTTCAAACTCGTGAGAAATTAGTACCTTTCTGCACTTGTTGCACAATATACTATTCCTTACAGTAAGGAAATGACATTTCCTTACAGTAAGGAAGTCCTGACTTTTTCTTCAAGAAATTTTGACAAGAATGTCAAAATTTCCTGGCGATTTGCGGAAAAATGCATTTTTAACGTATACTGATTTTGAACTTTGAGATTCTAGTTTCTCCAAACTAATTTTTCATTGGAATTTGGGTATTTTTGGCATTTTTGGCATTTTTCACTCGTAATACTGATAGTTTTTATTATTATAATATCTGCTATGAGTCTTTTAAAGATACGAAAATTTGTGTGGAGAAAGAGTACTGAAATAAAATGAAAATTACCATCTTATTGTTCAAATCTTCGCCGTACATGCCAGTTAACTTTGACCGGTTGTATCTAAGGAACAACTCAATGCAATTAAACATTTTTTTTTAAATCGCATCGCATTTAAAAGAAGCGTCCTGTCACGTTCTTTCCAACACCGTTTTCGTACTTAAATTTAATTTAATAGTTGGCGAGATATGCTATTTGTTTATAAGCCAACAAATTGTTTATAATTTTACAATATTCTTGAGACCGCTTAAATAGTCTAATTTCAATTCTGTAAAGGACATTAGATAGGTATACACTGTGGGCCGAAATAAAGGAGTACATTCTCTAGTTAAAAATAACTTTTTTGTTTTATGGGCAATTTAATTTCGATTTGCAGGGTTAATAGCCTAACATGTCCTCAACATGTGTGCAAATATGGAAGCAAAAATAACGTACAGGGTCGGACTTATAAAAAAATTTACGTAACGGTGCATTTGAGGTCGTTGCAAATGAAGATTGCCTTATCTAAAATTGAACTGATATGCTCTTTTGGTAGGTCAACTATCCAGAACACTTCAGAAAAAAGGAAGTTTTTCAAAATTACCGGATTCGCATATCATTTTTTTTTTATTTAAATAATGTTCAGAACAGGCCTTCGACAAAAATTTTTTTTAAAAATCCCGAATTTGTAAAATATCATTTTTTACTTAAATTGGGAAATCTTATTCGAGTACTTTTCTAATATGTTCACCAGAACGAAACCCTCTTAACACTAAATTACATCTTTTCCATTATTTTGCCTTATATTTGCAGTAATTTTTGATAAGAATTTATCAAACGCTCAAATATGTCAATATTACTTAGTAAGCCATGACAGCTTAGGTCGCCATGGAATTTGTTTGACATTTATAGTTAAATAAGTAAATTGGCCAGTTCATAATTCCACTTATAAGCAAAGAGGACAGAATATTAATGAAATATTACCGTGAAAAATATAATTATGGTGGAAGAAAAATTGTAAATGCATTTCCTGAGCAAAACTGGCATATTGGAACGATAGGAAAGTTCTTAAGACATCTAAGGGAGACCCATGGGTCTATTGAGCATAAAAGTGAAAGAAGAAGGAAGCGAAGCTCAAGAACTGAAGAAAATATTGCTAGAGTAAAGGTTGTTTTAGGAACTTTGCAACCTGGCTAATCTGTTGGAATGACGAAAATCGCAAAATAAACTAGGATTTCCCGCACATCAGTTCGAATAACCATTAACCCTTAAACGCCCAAGGGTGGGTAAAAAATGTCCACCTAATGCGTATTCCCTTGTAACATACTTATTGCGTGTTTAAAAATTTTCCAAAAATTATTTATTGTTAAAAAGACAGCCTTTTATCGGATGTTAATTTGTATCTACCGATATTTTTGAAAATAAAAGTAATAGCTTGAGTTAAATATGGGTGGGCATAAAAAGTACACCTTTGGTAAAACTTGTTACTAAAGGTTTCTATATAATTTCTCGTTGGTAGGAACATAATCCATATAATTATCGACGTATAATTACATAATCGACATAATTATTCGCCAATGAGGAGGCAGAAAGGAAGAATATGGAGAAAATCGATAAATTTGAATTACTGGCTTTTACTGGTATGTTAATTTTGATGTACATTTACAAGATGCTGTGTTTATTAAGCATAAGATCCTTAAGTTTAATCCATTTCCAACAGCTCTCAATAAATATATTAGCTATTTTCGAGGTGGACATTTTTTACCCACCCTTGGGCGTACATGGAACCTAAAAAAGGTTGGGCGTTTAAGGGTTAAAGAAGATTGCGATCTTGAAATTATTTAAAAAAGTTTACCGTCTTTAACTGCCCACTTAAAAAAAAACGACTGGAAAGATGTAATTTGCTATTAAGAAGATTCCGCTCTCATGAAGACATTAGAAAAATATGGTTTTCAGATGAAAAAATTATTCATTTACGGCCTCCTAAAACTACCCAAAATAATAGAGTGTACTCTGACGTACAATTTAAGAGAGAAATTCCTCTAGAGCATCTTTTAATTGAAAAAAGTAATTTCTCAAAAGGTGTAATGGTCTCTGTTGCAGTATCCATGTTGGGAAAATCTCGTCTGATTTTTGTTGATGCCGGGATAAAACTTAATTCAGAAATATATC
Organism: Diabrotica virgifera virgifera; assembly: GCF_917563875.1. NCBI lineage: Eukaryota > Metazoa > Arthropoda > Insecta > Coleoptera > Chrysomelidae > Diabrotica > Diabrotica virgifera. The sequence goes on along the minus strand of NC_065450.1, from coordinate 191,308,091 downwards.
AAGAACAAATCTTGCAGCACCTATTACCTGAATGATTACACTTTCCGGCAGAATGGTGCTCCTTCACACACAATACAAAGATACTCTTGAGTGAAAATTGCCCGGACTATAGTGAGTCAGAGATGTGGCCACCTAACATCCCAGAATTAAATCCGGTTGACCATTCAATTTGGGAAATTTTAGAACAAAATTTGTATGACGGACAACAATTTTAAACCATTGAACACTTCAAAGAAAGAATGCAGTTTGTTTGGAACAATTTTGAACAGGGTGTAATAAATGGGCTATGAATGTATAACGCAGACGACTTCAAGAAGTGGTAAACAATAATGGTGGCCACATTCATAATATTTTAGTCTAAGTTTTAAAATTATTAAAGTGTTTTCATAAATGTGTTATTTGTTAAAATGTTATATTTTCCTAATTTATTAAAAAATGATATTTTGCGAATCCGGTAAGTTTCAAAAATTTGCTTTTTACCAAAGTGTTCTGGATAGTTATATTATAACCGACCAAAAGAGCATATCAGTTCAATTTTATCTAAGACACTCTTCATTTGCAACGAGCTCAGATGCACCGTTAAATAATTTTTTTATAAGTCCGACCCTGTACATTATTTTTGCTTCCAAATTTGCAGTCATATTAAGGACACGTTAGGCTATGAGCCCTGCAAAAAGAAATTAAATAGCCCAAAAAAGAAAAAAGCTATTTTCAACTAAAAAATGTACTTCTTTATTTCGGCCCAGAGTGCAGTGCCCTTTTATACATAAATCATATTTATTCTTTTGTATCATAGGTATTATGGTTATTATACAGTCCGTAAATTTTGAATTAACAATTTAATTGTTGATAAACTGTTCATTCAATTTCCATCGGCTTCTGCAAATATAATATATACCAAAAGGGCTTTTATGTCACCAAGTTATTTATTTATTGATAAATAATTACTTACCTAAAATTTTAGTTGAAAATTAAAGATGTTGCAAAACCCTGTATTTTCCGAGGAAAATTTTTGTCGAAGTAAATCGGGAGAAACACGACTCTATGCAAAATTTAATTACGGTGAATTTTTATTTGGTTGTTTTTGGTGTAAAGTTAAAATCTTTGGAGTTAGGTAGCAATATTTGAAAAAAAAACACGACTTGGGGGCGCCCTTTTACGTAACACACAATCTGCGTACTTTGCATAGCTATATTATTAATATACAGAATCACACAAATATGAAAATGTATATCAAAATCGTATATCTTATCGTATCTAAAATTAACATAAATTGTCACCTTGTTGACACAAACACAATGTGTTTTCCTGCAACAATTTGTCCTTTAATATACAAAAAAAACATCTTAAAAGTTTTTCCCATTTTCTCACCTAAGCCGATTATTCTGTGACAAGACACATGGTATAATGTTTTTTGTGTTCTTTCCACTTTTAAAAGTTATCAGCATCACTGAAGCATCGACAACTTTTTACATGCCAACTTTATAGATAGAAATCTGGTTTCGACGTCAATAAGTTTGGCTGATTTACCGAGGGGACACGAACAGGTAAAAAATTCAGTGGAAAAGAGAAAATTTATAGTGCGTGAATATTGGCGGAAAACTCTGATCCGTGAAAAAGCACGACAAACAACAGTTTGAGAGTTCGAGAAAATGTTTATCTTCAACTTTAGAATAAATTGTGTGTTTACTTTTTAACAGTAAAAGGTTGTAGGCGCAAAACGGTTGATTCGAGAAAAATTTTCGAATGAGTGTCTACGAGATAACGCATCATTTCCAGTGGCGCACACTTATTAAATACATACATAGAAAAGTAACTTAAACTTTGATTATTTAAAATTATTAAAATATTATGTTTTTTTTTTTTTTTTTTTTTTAATAATTTTAAATAATCAAAGTTTAATATAAATAAGTTTAAATAATCAAAAAAAAAAATTATTAAAATATTATGTTTGTATCCCGAAATAACCAATGTACGTGACTCCTAGCGGCGGGATACGGGCAACAATACATTGGCTTATAGGGCAGGCCTTACAGTAGGGATCCTGGCCTATACAGAAAAATGCAGGCGGGTGTGGGGTAATACTGCACTTTGGTTGCATTGGTGGTGTATTGGCTAAACGTGCAGGGCAGGGTATAGTGCTGATAGAAAAGGCATTCAGGCATCAAATATCCAAAAATCTTTTCAGGCCATAAAAATGAAAAGACCTTCTCCAAACGCAATAAAATCTTATACTGATGGCATGAAATGCTGGCATCTCCTGAGGTAAAATGTTCCGGAAGTAAAATGAGCCTCCGTTCGGATCTCCGGGTGAGGACTATCTCAGGGGGAACACCCTTACAGGTTAGAAAAATTAGGATAGGGTCTTGGAATCTTGGTAGTCTTACAGGTAAGAGTCTGGAGTTAGTGGATGCGCTCAAACGAAGAAGAGTTCAAATTGCTTGTATTCAAGAAACTAGGTGGAAAGGACAAAGGGCGAAAGAACTAGGTGAAGGATACAAATTGTGGTATGTAGGGAGTAGTAACACTAGAAATGGAGTTGGTATAATTGCTGATAGTGAAATGAAAGATAACGTAGTAGAAGTTGTAAGAACGAGTGATAGAATGATGTCAGTGAAATTTGTAATTGATAAAGAGGTATTGAATGTTGTGTATGTGTATGCTCCCCAAACAGGTCTGGGTGAGAATGAAAGAAGAGCTTTCTATGATCAATTAGGAGACGTACTGAGTGATATTCCAGCAGAGGAGAAAGTTATAATAGGAGGTGATTTCAATGCACATGTGGGCCAAACCAAGACAGGATATGAAACAATACATGGGGGATTAGGCTTTGGAACTAGAAATGAAGCTGGAGATGACATGCTTGAATTAGCAACAGCATTGGATATGGCGATTGTTAACACATTCTTTAAAAAGAGAGAAACTCAACTTATTACCTACAAAAGTGGACAACATCAATCCCAAATAGACTACTTCATGATAAGGAAAGAAGACATACGTGAATGTAAGGACTGCAAGGTAATAGTGAGTGAGACAGTAAGCCAACAACATAAGCTGCTTCTTCTGGACATCGAAGTAAAAAGCGAAACTAAACAAAAATATCGGAGAGGACCACAAAAAATCAAGTGGTGGCTGCTGAAAGATGAGAAAGAAGGTCTATTCAGGAGAAGAATAGTAGAAAAAATATGTTGGAACATGAAAGGAAGCCCTAATACAATTTGGAGAAAAATGGCCAGTAGTATTAGAGAGACTGCTATTGAAATACTTGGGAAAACGTCAGGAAAAAAGTTTGAGGATAAAGAGACTTGGTGGTGGTCAAACGAAGTACAAGGAAAAATAAAAGAGAAGAGAATATTATATAAAAAGTGGCAAGAAACTAGATCCGACATAGATCTTCAAAACTATATGGTGGCGAAAAAGGAAGCGAAAGTAGCAGTAGCAAAAGCCAAAGCAGAAGCGTATTCAAACCTATACGATCAACTTGATACCAGGGAAGGCGAAACGAAGATATATAAAATAGCCAAACAGAGAGCAAAGAAAGCAAAAGATTTTAATCAGATTAGATGTATCCGAGATGAAAATAATAAAATACTAGTTCACGAAAGGGAAGTCAAAAAGAGATGGAGAAAGTACTTTGACAGCTTATTAAATGAAGAATTTGACAGACAGCCTGTAGAGTCAACGGAGACAGTAGCAGCAATGGTCACCAAAATAACCAACGAGGAAGTGGCTCAAGCGCTTCAAAAAATAAAGAAAGGAAAAGCGGTAGGACCAGATGATATTCCTGGGGAAGTATGGAGAGCATTGGAAGAGACAGGAACAAGGTGGCTAGCAGGTCTATTTAATAGAATTATGGAAGTCGGACAAATGCCAGACGAATGGAGAAGCAGTATACTGGTACCTGTTTACAAAAACAAGGGAGATATACAACAATGTACAAACTACAGGGCTATAAAACTGCTTAGCCACACCATGAAAATATGGGAAAGAGTAATTGACAGACGGATACGTGAAGAGACCGAAATATCCGAGAATCAATTTGGCTTTATGCAGGGTAGATCAACAACAGATGCAATTTTCATTATAAGGCAATTGATGGAAAAATACAGGAGTAAAGAAACAAACGCTCATATGGTATTCATTGACCTTGAGAAAGCATATGATAGAGTTCCTCGAGAGATTCTGTGGTGGGCACTCAATAAGAAAGGAGTCCCTGGTGAATATGTAAAGATTGTGAGGGATATGTATGAGGGAGTAACGACTAGTGTTAGGACAGGAGTGGGAGAGACTGATAAATTTCATGTGAAAGTAGGATTGCACCAAGGTTCTGTGCTTAGTCCGTATTTATTCTCATTAGTTGTGGACCAGATAACAACGAAACTACAGGGTAACATTCCATGGTGCTTAATGTATGCTGATGATGTCGTGTTAGTAGGAAATAGTGAAAGAGACCTAGAACAAAAACTGGAACAGTGGAGACAAGCTCTGGAGGAAAAAGGTTTAAAACTTAGTAGGACAAAAACAGAGTATTTGGAATGTTCATTTAAAGATGGAGCTACTACAAATAAAATGGTATCTTTGGATGGTGAAATGATTGTGAAAAGCAATAGTTTTAAGTACCTAGGATCGGTATTACAGAGTAATGGAGAAATAGATGGAGATGCATGCAGTAGAATTAGGGCTGGATGGATGAAGTGGAAAGAAGCGAGTGGTGTGTTTTGTGACAGAAAAATTCCAATGAAGCTGAAGGGAAAATTCTATAAAACAGCCATAAGACCGGCTATAAAACAGTTCTATAAAACAGCCATAAGATATGTTTAGTCTTGCTTTAAAATGTCAGACTAATAAGTTTTACTTGTCATCTTCTTTTTCTTCTTTCAAGTGTCCTGTCCAGTCTTCTGGACGTTAGCGAAACCATAGTAAACCTTTTTTATTTTGTGCCATATTATGGAAAATAGGCGAGCGGCAGCAGTCCCTAAAATTACGTTACCGACGACGAAAATTAACTTTAGGTGAATGACCACATTTGGTCACTCGTATGTTTTCGAGGTCGCTGAATCCGAATATGAAGTTTATTTTTTTCTAGAATTGGTGGAACACGTTCAAAAATCAAATTTTATGGAAAATTTCCAAAAATCAATTTTGATCATTTTTCGAATTTACCTCGCTGTATCTTTGGTCACTATAAATATTATTTCCTTTTGAAAATTTTACTGTGTCATCCTTGAAGTATTTAGATAATAATGAGATTTGTCCAAAATATTTAAACAAATTAAAAGCGGAGATGATTTTTAAATATTTTGTCGTCAGATTTCGTTAGTTTCATGTTTACTTAAAAAAGTTGAATTACAAACTTTTTAGTCTATAATTATAATTTGAACCAACACAGCAATAATATACAGGGTGTAACAAAAATACAGGTCATAAATTTAATCACATATTCTGGGACCAAAAATAGTTCGATTGAACTTAACTTACCTTAGAAATGTGCACATAAAAAAGTTACAGTCCTCTGAAGTTACAAAATGAAAATCGATTTTTTCCAATATATCGAAAAATATTGGAGATTTTTTATTGAAGATGAACATGTGGCATTGTTATGGTAGTAGCACCTTAAAAAAAATTACAGTGGAATTTAGACACCCCATAAAAATTTTCTGGGGGTTTTGTTCCTCTAAACCCCCGCCCAAAACTTTTGAGTACGTTCCAATTTAATTATTATTGTAGTACTTAAATTTTTTTTTGCCTCTTAGTACTTTTTCGAAAAGTTAGTTTTTATCGAGCTATTTTGCATATTTGTCAAATCCACCACATATTTGTATATTATGGCGAAGTACGATTATGAAGACCTTATAATAATAGGAAAATTTATTTATGATTTACATTTTTAGGTACATTTTGAACCATATTAAAAAAGAAGCCACATCTCGATAAAAGGTGACTTATCGAAAAAATACAAAGAACCAAAAAAGTTTTAAAAACACTGTGTTTAACTAATGGTATCGCAGTAATAGTTTAATTGGAACGTACACAACCATTTGAGGGGTTTAAAGGAACAAAACCCCCATAAAATCTTTATGTAAACATATTAGAAAAGAAGCAGCAACTCGATAAAAACTGCCTTGTCGAAAAAAAAAATATTAAAAGCCAAAAACTTTAAAAATATTGAATTTAACTAAGGGTATCACAATAATAATTTAATTGGAACGTACACAAAAATTTGGGGGGGTTTAAGGGAACAAAACCTCCATAAATTTTTTATGGGGTGCACAAATTTCACTGTTATTTTTTTAAGATCCTTCTGCCATAAGAATTTTAAATGTCCATTTTCAATAAAAAATCTCTAATAGTTTTCAAAATATTGGAATAAATCGATTTTTATTTTGTAATTTCAAGGAGCTATAACTGTTTTTATGTGCACATTTGTACTAAGGTAAGCTAGGTTCAATCAAACTATTTTTGGTTCCAGAACATGTGATTTAATTTATGACCTGTAATTTTGTTACAGCCTGTATAATTCATGAAGAAGGTTTCTGGAAAATTTCAAGTCAAAATATGCAACAGGAAAAAAGTTATGTGACTTTATAGATGAGCAGCACACCCCAAAAAACTCTTATTTCTCGAGATAGTGACCACGGTGTGATGAATGGCTAATTTTGGTCATACTTTAAGTTTTTGATTTCGCTGAAAACGAAAACATTTCTATTTTAAATTTTACGTAGGGGAACATTGTCAAAATCGCAATTTTTTCCTAAAAATAAAAAAAAATTAAATCACATTTTCTTACGTTTAACTCGCTACAACTCTGTTCCGTTTTAATTTTTTTTTTCTGAAGTTTTTATAGTATATTCCTTACCTTTCTGAAGATAATGGTACCTGTTTCCATCGTTCTGTCTTCGTATAATAATTGTTCTGAATTGCAAAGTTTAATCGCAAAAGTTGAGTGACAAAATTTGAAATTTATCTTTATAATCAAGTTTATGTTCAAATATAGAGTACAAAGAACAAAATGTTTTATAAAATAATATGGTGCAACTTTTAATTTTAAGAAAAACGTGGTTTCATTTTTTTACTCTTAGATATAAATAAACCACATTTTTGTTTTCAGCACTATCAAAAACACAAAGTAAGACCAAAATTATTTAGTATCTCGAGAAATAAGCGTTTTTTACGGGGAGTGCCACTAGTTGAAAAAGTCACATAACTTTTTCCTATTGCATATTTTGACTTGGAATTTTCCAGAAAACTATATCACGTATGTTTTAATTATGTGTTGATTAAAATTATAAAGTAAAAAAGTTTGCTACCCAGCTTCTTTAAGTAAACATGAAACTAAGGAAATCTCACGACAAAACGTTTAAAATTTATCAACTCCTCTTTTAAATCGTTTAAACATCTCGGACAAATTTCATTCAAATTCTAAATTCCTCAAAGATGACACAGTAAAATTTTTAAAAGTAAATATTTACAGCGAACAAAGATACAGCCAGGTAGATATGAAAAATCTTCAAAATTGGTTTTTCGCTTTTTTGCATAAAATTTGATTTTTGAACATATTCCACCAATTTTAGACAAAAATAAACTTCATATTTTTTATTCAGCGACCTCGAAAACATAAAGAATGACCAAAATTTGCCATTCACCTATCATGGTCGCTTTTTCGATTTCTAACCCTCAAATTAGGGTTATGCCGCTCGCCTAAAAGCTGTTCCAGTATTTCCAAAGCCTTTCCAACCCCAAATGTGTTCAAAATGCATTAATTTTTTTTCGAATCCTGAGCAAACTAATAAGTATTTTTTAAAAAATTTAAACGCAGAATGAAATATTACAATATTACCAAGGACCGAAAGACCTTTATAATTACCAAAAAGTTTCCTTTGACTGAGATATTTGACCCCCTTTTTTCTCTTCTGTAACTTATTAAAATAAACATTATAGAAGTTGTCACGGACTTTCGGCCCTCAGTCTTTCACTCCGCGTTAAAATTTTTCAAAAATACTTATTAGTGTTCTCAGGATTCGAAAAAAATGAATATATTTACAACACATTGGCGCTAAATTTTACGCTTATGCCCTTAAGTGTTTCAGAACCATGATTGTTTTTTTTTCTTCTTATAATTCCTTCTCGGCCTTCAGTTATACACATAAGTTTGAGTTGTAGTAAGTGGTATTTTTTTTCCACTCTGATACGTGCCCTAGCTATGCCACTTTTCTGCACTTTATTGTAGTCCATAATTTTTTTAGTATTAGTCCTTTGTAGAACATCTGTGTTATATAAAATTTTCTACCCATGAAATGCGAGGCATTCTTCAGTGTAACCACATCTCGAATACCTCAAGATGCTTAATTGTTTCTGCTTTTAGTGTCCACGTTTCAACACCATATAAGAACTCTGACCCACATAGAATTCTGTAATGTGTTTCCTTAATTTTACATAGCTTAATTACCTAGCTTAGCTTAATAACTGTTACAGTGTGAGGCAGATGGGTCTAGGACGTTTCATCGCCGCCAGTTCATCGCCGCCAGTTCATCGCCGGCCGATTCATTGCCGGCCGGTTCATCGCCGGCCGGTTCATTGCCAGTCCGTTAATCGTTAACTGATATATTTCCGAATTTTCGACCAATTTTCGACACTTACATTTATTATTTATTTTTAGTATTAATTAGGAATTCTATGAAATGCTAGATATGACCATTCCCGTTGCCATACATAATTTTTTAATATACTTTTAAACTTTTATAATATGTATAAAATATAATTTAACACTACGAATTTAATATTATTTAGTATCAAATTTAGGGGAAGTAGAAATAGAACAGTAAATTAATATAATAATATTTTTTATCTTTTTATCTGTCATAAGTTTTGAATGGAATCTAACTTCGTGTCGTGTCATCTCCCATAATACAAAATCAACTGACTAACTGCCGATGAAACGGCCGGCGATGAAACGGACGGCGATGAAATGGACTGGCGATGAACCGGCGGCATCGAAACGGCGGCGATGAACCGGCGGCGATGAACCGGCGGCGATGAAACGTTCCATTCCGAGGCAGATAGGACAAATAATATTTTTATTTTCCTTGTTAACAAAATTAACGAATTGTTTCGAAATGAATTGAATAATACTAAGATTGTAGTTTAATCTTTTTTTGATAAAATTTTAATACTTATTATCCTATTCCCGACGAAGATAAATCAAAGACACAAAAATTATAATAAATATATTTACTGAAATATCAATATAATATTTTTCACATACATATATAACTTGATAGATTTAGAACCTAACTTCATACTGTCTGTTTGCGCGTAGTTCATACTGTTGTTTTTATAAAAATTCACACTCAACATTTTTTCCAGTTGCGCCTAAAAGAGTATAACTTTTTTGTGATATATGTATAACCTAGCTGTTTGAGCTCTCCTCAGTATATTATAATTTTTAAGGTATATTATCTCTTCAAACCTGACCCCCCGGATTGAGTGTAGTGGTCGACGTGATGCCGTGTATTGTCCGTCTCCAAAGATCTCTGACTCTGGTAATTTCTTTTAACTCATGCATAGGTCTTTTGCATGTTCCTGTAATTTGATCGATCTATCTTGTTGGGGATCTTCCTCGTGATCGTCGGCCTTCCATCTTTCCTTGTATAATGAGTGTTTCCATGTTTTCTGTGTTTGCTCTCATAACATGTCCAAAGTATTTTAATTGTTGGAGATGTACTTTACTGGATAGTCGTTGGCTAACTTTTAGCTCTATTAAAATTGAATTATTTGTCCTACTGTCAAAGGAATTCGTAGCATCCGTCTGCAACAGAACATTTCAGTGGCGTATATCTTCCTTCTTTCCGATTTTCTCAGTGTCCCAGATTCACGTACGTCAATATTGTAAATATTACGCAGTTTAACCTTATCTTTAGCGCTCTTGAAATCTGACAGTCGTTCTACATTGTGGTCATTTTGCTGTGGCAACTCTTGCTAGATCACATCTACGTTTTATGTCTTCCTATAATGACCCTGTGTTTGTATTTAATGATCCTAGATATAAGTATGAGCTCACAACCCCAAACCGGTCAATTGTGGTTACGTGTGGGTGATTGTTATGTAGTCTACCCACTATCATGATCTTTGTCTTTGATATGTTTACTTGCAGACCAAATATTTGATTTTCAGAGTTGTGCAGAGTTTTGACTGCATAGCTTCACTAAGGATGCATGAGGATGCTGAAATAGCTATGTGGAGATAGTGGTCCAATTCTGAATCAAATATAAACAAAACTACCTTTATCTATTTGACTTTAGTTTTCAACCAGTCGTATAAGATCAATCAGCTCTGCATGACTAGGTTGTTTATTTTATGAGCATTTATTGAGATCCCTTTTTCCCATCCTTAAAGTGCTCTTCTCGTAATATTCTCTCCAGATATATTGAATAATTGTGGAGATAGTATACATATACATCCCTGTCGGAAACCCCGTTCTGAATGAAATTTGTTTGAAAGTGTGGTATATTACTGAGTGGAAAGGTATATTCCTGAGACATATATGAGTATTATAGTGAGTTGTCTTGATGAAAAAGAATAATTAATGCGAATGATGATCCAAAAATTTTATACTAGAACATGTGTTTTAATTAAATTTAAACTATTTATTAACACTGAAAAACAATGAGTTGGTATACCGACCATTGTATAAACGTATTGTAGCGTGATTAGTGTAATTACTTCTAATTACAATAAAACTAGCGGTTCGTAATTTATATACGACTTTATTTTTTATTTATACAAGTTTACTTTACAAACTTTAGCTTAAGACTAACTCTATTTACAAATATGTCCTATTTATATATGCGATACAGATATTCCAGAAATATCTATATATCTCCAGCTATGTCCATGTCACCGCTTGCACGTCATCGGCGCTGCATCGGCGTATCTCGAAACATCGATAGTGTTCTGTCTGTGCGGAGACGAGAGCTGGTATACGAGGGTAGGTCAATAATTATTTTGTTACACTGCTCCCCTCTTAAGATCTGAGCGTCCCGATCAGCAACTCTAGATGGCCCAGGATGGCGGAATCTACAGGATTCTCCAGCTCTGCATACACCCCTAGAAAAGAAGTAACAGTCTACTGTCTTTGAAGGGTATGACATCTTCGGGTTCATGCAACACACAGTAATCCGTACGCCAGTTTCTCTGAAGATCACTTCCAGCATGCTTCTCACAATCTTCCAATCCAGATTTTCTACTGCATGGCCAATTTTTGGTAAAGCCAAATCTTTGATGTCATAATTACAGACCATTTTCTTCAAATTAGTTAGAGCACGCCATATGTTCTCGTAGCTTGGCGTGTCCGTATAAGACTTCCTGGTCACTATATACAGCAAAGATCGAGGACCATCTTCCAATCGCAATACTCTTCCAATTTTAGGTTGTTGATTCCTTAACTCGTCCAGGCGGCCGAACTTTCTATTGAATACGGACGAGATTCCTTTAGTCATCTCGAGGTCTTGTGCAACACAGTGGGCTAGAGAGACGTTTTCTGGAACACCAAACAGATCTTGCTGAACTTCTGTGGTCACGCCGAATCTAGCACTCTTTCTTTCTGCGTAATTTGACATAAATTCCTTAAAACTTGGCTGTGGTGCATCTTTCATCTCCTGTTGGAGGACTCGGGCTTCCTCTGTTTCATTTGAGCCAGCATATGGTGCAAGACGATTTATGTGAATAACTTTTGGTTTACCGTTTGGTAACTTCTTAATTCTGTATATTACGTCATTTATTTTCTTCTTAACTTCATACGGACCTTCCCATTGTCTTTGCAGTTTAGGACACAGGCCTCGACGACGTTGTGGATTATAAAGCCAGACAAGATCACCTACTTCGAAGCTTTCATTCTTGCAGCGAGAATCATATTGATCTTTCATTCTGTCACTGGCTATCTGGATGTGTTGTCGGGCAAGTTCATGAATGTTGTTCATTCGTAACTTCAGGCGGTCTACGTATTCTTCGCCTGCAACATATTCCTCGGAAGGTCTGCAGCCAAACTCTAGGTCGCAGGGCAAACGAACTTCACGACCCAACATCAGGCAGGTTGGTGTTTGACCTGTAGTTTCATTCACGGCCGAGCGGTAGGCCATCAGGAATAAATGAATGTGTTGGTCCCAATCTCGCTGATGTTCAGATACAACTTTGGACAAGTGTTTACCCATCGTTCGGTTCATCCTCTCGACCATTCCATCTGATTGAGGATGTAGGGGTGTTGTTCTGGTCTTATTGGCACCAATCAATTTACAAACGTTTTGGAAAAGAGCTGACTCAAAGTTTCGCCCTTGGTCGGAGTGGATCTCCAAGGGAACACCAAATCGGCTGAAGAATTCTTTAACAAGTACCTCTGCAACGGTAGCAGCTTCTTGATTCGGTAATGCATAGGCCTCGGTCCATTTCGTAAAATAGTCCATGGCTACCAGAATGTATTTATTTCCAGCATCGGTTTCTGGAAATGGACCTGCAATGTCGATTGCTACTCTTTCCATAGGACTTCCAACATTGTACTGTCTCATGGGTGCTCTCTTTTTACCAACTGGACCATTACCGGATGCACACAGTTCACATTTCCGGCACCATCTTCTTACATCATCTTTACAGTTCACCCAATAGAACCGTTCTCGAACCTTTTGCAGAGTCTTCGTAATACCAAAGTGTCCACCTGATGTACCGTCATGCAACTGACGCAATACTTCTGACACTTTACTTTTAGGTACAATCAACTGAAGCTTAGATTCTGTACCATCATCGTTCTCAAAGGTTCTGTACAGAAGATCATCTTTTAGTATAAGGCAATTCCATTGGCTCCAGTAGGCCTTGACTTCCGGACTACATGCACTAATGTTTTGCCAACTAGGTCTCTCACCTCGACGCATCCAATCCAATACTCTTTTTATACATGGATCGTCTTCTTGGGCTTCTTGTAACTGTTGTGGCTGCCATTGCTCATTAACGACGGTGGTTCGTCTCACGGGGCAAAATCGTTCCTCTAATTTGGCACAGTGATTACAATTTGCACTGCATGGTCGTCTCGAAAGGGCATCAGCATTTGAATGAACTCTTCCGGCCCTGTGTTCTATCTCATAATCATATTCTTGAAGTCGTTCTAACCATCTTGCCATCTGGCCCTCTGGATTACGGAATTGTATGAGCCATTTTAGAGCAGCGTGATCTGTTCGAAGAAGGAACTTTCTGCCGTACAAGTATTTATGGAAATGTTCGCAAGCCTTCACTACACCCAGCAGTTCTCTTCTGGTAACGCAATAGTTTCTTTCTGGTTTCGACAGGATTTTGCTGAAATAAGCGATGACTTTTTCCTGTCCATCCTGGATTTGTGAGAGAACAGCTCCTATGGCACTGTTGCTAGCATCGGTATCCAAAACAAATTTTCCTGCCTGTCCCGGGTAGCTTAATATCGGTGCACTGATCAGAGCCCTTTGTAGTTGTTCGAAAGCTTTTTGACACTCCTCACTCCATGTATATTCTTTGCCCTCCTCCGTCAACTTTGTTAGGGGCTTGGAGATATTGGCAAATCCTTTGACAAATCGTCGGTAATATGTACATAGGCCAAGGAAACTTCTAATTTCATGTTTATCTTTTGGTACTGGCCAATCTTTAATTGCATCAATCTTTTCAGGATCAGCTGTTACACCATTACTCGATACAATATGTCCTAAGTACTTAACTTCTCGTCGAAACATGTGACATTTCTTCGGACTTAACTTCAAGTTCGCTGCCCTCAATCGTTGAAAGACGTCTATTAGATTCTTGGCATGTTCATCAAAGGACCTTCCAACCACAATTACATCATCCAAGTAAACCAGGCATGTTTTCCATGTTAGACCTCTTAAAACTGCCTCCATTAATCTTTCAAATGTGGCAGGGGCATTACATAAACCAAACGGCATAGCCGTAAACTGCCAAAGCCCTGATCCTATCGAAAATGCGGTTTTCTCCCGATCGGCTGGTTCCATGTCTACTTGCCAATATCCACTTTTTAAATCGAGTGTGGAAAACCAACGAGAACCGGAGAGAGTATCCAATGTATCGTCTATTCTGGGCAAAGGATAACTATCTTTTTTTGTTACCGCATTGAGCTGGCGGTAGTCGATACAAAAACGCGTTGAACCATCTTTCTTCTTTACCAGAACTACTGGTGATGTCCATGGACTGTTCGATGGTTCAATTACCCCTTGTTTGTCCATATCCTTGATAATCTCTTCGGCTTCATCTCTTTTCGCAAATGGAAGTCGTCTAGGCCGTTGTCTGATTGGCTGAGCGTCTCCGGTATTTATTTTATGCGTTACTATGCTTGTTTTTCCCTTATCCTTCGTGTCAATAGCAAAAACATCTTGATACTCTATCAGCATAGATGTCACTTTTTCCGTTCGTTCATGATCAAGATCTTGGCATCTTTCAATGATCATCTCAACAAGCTCCTTTGGATACTTCGCCTTCGATGATTTCTCATTGGTATTCACAGAGCAAATTGAAGCCACGGGAACACACTGCCCGATCAAAGCTCCTCTACTTAACTTGATAGCAGTTTCCCTTAAATTCATAACTCTTACAGGGATCGCATCTCGAACTTTTACCAAAGTTTTCGCCGTTAGGAACTCGACATTATCCACATCTTCGACCATCCTTAAACTTCCCTCTCGGCAGTGTCCATCAAGCATGGTCATCAGAATTTTCTCACTATTACCGGGTATGGTTACGTCGCATGTAGTAAGTAAGCGGATGACATCTTCTTTGTCGTCGTGAAAGGGCAACTCTTCACCATTGATCTTGAGAACTCCATTTTGAACATCCAATATTGCCCCCACTTTCCTTAGTACGTCCATCCCCAATATGAATTCGTCGGAGATCTCGGCAATTAATACTTGATGTTCAACTGTGGTCTGGCCAATGGATACTGACATATTAGCCTCGCCATATGTATTAATTAGCTCACCAGTCGCTGTTCTAAGCTTTACTGTTGCAGGTGATAATTTATTATGGTCTCGTACTACATCTGGACGGGCGATAGTTCTCGTTGCACCTGTATCCACCAAAAATGATCTACATCTATTACTGATACGACCTTCGATGTATAAGTTGTGGATTCCACCGGAGGACGTAAGGTTGACAGTTACTATGGGGGCTCTAGTTCTCGAGGTCGGCAGTTGCCCCTTGGTGTCGACCCGCTCTAGTTTTCCGACGGCTGTACGATCTTCTTACAATTACGACGAATGTGGCCTACGTCTCCACAATTCCAACATCTAGGCTCGCGTCTCTTTGGCATCTGATTACTTAATACTCTCCGTATAATTTCCTCCAGACGTTCATCGTTGTGTTCGTCACTTTCTTCAATGGTTCTTACTCTATGGCCTCGTGAAGTTTGACTAGCCGTTTCGTGTTCCAATGCAATAGCAAGTGCTTCATCTAAAACTTTCGGTCTTGCTAGTCGTAAAGCTTTCTGTAGTTCATTATCTTTCAGCCCATTGACGAAGGTATCTACTGCAATTTCTTCTAAAACGCTGTCTGGCACCTCTGGATAAGCCAACCGCACCACACGAGCCACATCTGCTTCAAATTCTTGCAGATTCTCACTTGCTCGTTGACTTCTACTTCGCAGTTGTGCTTTGTATACTTGTTGTAGATGGGCATCTCCATAGCGTTTTTCTAGACGAGTGAACAAGGTCTGGTAACAATTTTCTTGACCCTTGGGAATTGACCTTAATATATCTGCAGCATCACCTCGTAAAGCAGCAGTCAAGGAAACAGCCTTTTCTTGTTCGGTCCAATGATTGGCGGTCGCAATAGCTTCAAATTGTTTAAGGTATATGGACCAAGAGGACTTTCCATCAAATGGTGGTAATTTGAATCTCATATTATGCGACATTTCTTCTCTAGGTAGTTCATCTTTCACTACAGGATCTAAAGCTACTGCATGAACTGACGGTTGCACTTTTGTATCGGTTATCATGCTCTCTAATTCTTTGATCTTCTCTTCTACGGCCAAAACTACTGCATTAACTGAAGGTAGCACTTTCGTATTGGTTACCATAGTCTCTAGTTGTTTGATCTTATCTTCTAACATTTCTTTACTGTCGTCTACGCTTTTCTGTATCTTATCGAATGTTCTAGAAACCTCTTCAAATTTCTCGTCGTTCTGTCTACAAACGTCTTTAATTACTTGAGAAACACTTTCAAATTTCTCGTTGCTCTGTCTACAAACTTCTTTAATTACTTGAGAAGTCTCGTCAAATTTTTTAGCAACGTTCTCGAATTTCTCGTCGCTTTTTCTACTAACTTCTTCAAGTTTCTCGTTGTTCTTTATAGAAGTTTCATCGATCTTTTGAGAAATGGTTTCGAATTTCTCATTGTTTTGACTACATACGTCTTTAATTATTTGAGAAGTCTCATCGAATCTTTTAACAACATTTTCGAATTTATCGTCGCTTTTTCTACAAGTTTCATTGATCGTTTCAGAAACAGTTTTTAATTTCGATAAGATTACTTGTTCTGCTGACTGGAAGTGGAACGTCTCTGGGTCATCTCCGTTCTTCGTGAGGACATCCTTGAGTCGTGCTTGTAGGACTATCTTGCACCCACTGCTGTCTAATTCGTACTCTTCTAATTGTTCACGGAGCTGTTTTATGGTCAGTTCTTGTAGCAACATCTTTGGTCGGCACACACGTACTTTTCAAAATGTCTAAGTCTTTCCGAATACCGAACAATCAACGCACTTCAATTATTCCCGACGAATAAAGTTCAAAAGTCTTTCCGAATACCGAACAATTAACGCACTCCGATTATTCCCGACGAATAAAGTTCAAAAGTCTTTTTTTCACTTTTCATTTATTTACACTCCACACCGTTAACACCACTGTAGCGTGATTAGTGTAACTACTTCTAATTACAATAAAACTAGCGGTTCGTAATTTATATACGACTTTATTTTTTATTTATACAAGTTTACTTTACAAACTTTAGCTTAAGACTAACTCTATTTACAAATATGTCCTATTTATATATGCGATACAGATATTCCAGAAATATCTATATATCTCCAGCTATGTCCATGTGACCGCTTGCACGTCATCGGCGCTGCATCGGCGTATCTCGAAACATCGATAGTGTTCTGTCTGTGCGGAGACGAGAGCTGGTATACGAGGGTAGGTCAATAATTATTTTGTTACAGTATTTTAGATATTAAACTTAAATTGTAATTGTAAAATACAGAGTACCTTAGTATTTAGTGTAAAGCGTTATATATTAAAAAAAAAGAAAAATGTATAATAAAACAAATAAAAAAATTACAAAAAAAGAAGGAAAAAATATTAAAAAAATACTTATATCAAAAAATATATTTAAAAAAAATAATAGAAAAAAATAATAATTAAAAAAAAATATATAAAAAATATAATGTAGATAAAATAAGTGACGAACTTGAACAGTTCATAGTAAAAAGCTTTCGAATTAAGTAGAGGGCTAAAGAAGAATGTTGCTGTTTTTGTTGTGGAACTCTAAGAACATCATTTAAAAAAATAAAAAAAAAATATATAATATATAAAATTTTTTTTTAAAAAAATACAGAAATAATTATTTCTTAGTAGAATTGTTTATTAGAGATTAACGTTAGTATTAGTTTTAGGATAAGATTCGAAAAAATGACTAATAAAATAAAAAATAGTAAAATTGGCGAGCAGATTTAGTGTCCGCAGTCATATAAACCCAAATAAACAAAATGTGTTTTAGTTTCAAATTGATATAAAACAAATTTAATCGCTATAACATAGGAATCAATAACTATATAAAATCCCATAAAAGCTCACCATAGGTCGTTCTTTACAAGCAGACACCTTAAGAAACCTTAAAAATGAGCAATATATTGAAGTGCTGAATAAAATGTATACTACCTACCATCTACTATCCCATTTTAATAAATTTTGCGCGCTTCTGGATTAACTTTACGATTGAAAATAAATTGCCAAAAGCGGAGTGTTGGAAAATATTTACTCGAGACATTAAGCACACGTAACTACTTTCATCTTTATCCTCTAGATACTTATAACTTCAGAATTTAGATAGAGAGTATGTATATTTATCATGTTCAAAAACTTTACTGAAAAGAACTTACAAGTAGAATCACCAAAGATGCTAGAAGAACACAAAAAATATGTGTTTTTTAAAAAACATATTTTTAACTAAATTATACTCAATTTACAATCAAGATGAAGTAGGAATAAACAAACCAAGACACGTTAAATACTACTAGGAGCACTCCTGAATCATAATTTGGAATGTATAAACTTTGGAAAATATGATTTGGGATTTACAATTTATAAACAGTTTTGTTTATTTCTACTGCATCTTGATTGTAAATTTAGTATAGCTTGAAATCTAAATCTATTACAGAATAGAGTCCGATAAAGAAACGCGTAATATCTACTCCATCCACAGAGAACGACAGTTCTCACCAGTGGCGCACAACACCCCTACAAGCGACACTATATATACACGAAATTTTCGATTTTCTAAACCTGACTGAATGGAAAATTGGGCCAAATCCCACCTTAAAGTTTAGGAAAAGACTCGTCCATCCATATGTTACTTCTCCATTTTGGTCCAAGGGTGTGGATTTTACGGCCCTTCCCATTTAAAGCCTGTTTTTCGTTCTCGTCCCCAAAACTCCCAAAAATTTCAAAAATTTAAGCCCGACCTTTGCGGCATCTGATAGCATAGATCATTACCTTTCCAACGCATATTTAATTTTGAAAATCGGTTATACCATTCAAAAGTTATCGAGCTCAGAAATATGACTCAATTTTTATTTAAAAAATGGAAAATGTTTGTGGATATGTATGTATGTATGTATGTATGTATGTATGTATGTGTGTGGAAAAGTTAAACCGATCTGAATTTTTTTTTCTGTGTTTCAAGAGGGTGTGAGGGCCGATTCAGAACCAGTCTAATTTTTGACTTCTGACTACTGGTAAGTTAGCTAGAGGACTAGGTATATACAAAAATAGCATATTTTTGGGCGTATATATCTTAGGTTCAAGGAAAGACAGGACAACCGCAGGTACACCAAATCAATAGGATTAAGTTAAGCTTTCAAATGGCGCTTAAGCGATTAAGCTGAGATATATGCGCTGCTCACCATAGCCAAAAAACTGAAAAAATAAACTTTGAAAATTTTGGTTTTTCGACAATTACTCAAAATTTCAACCTACGAATTGCGCCAATAACTGAGCGTTTGTAGAAGGACTCAGGGCGCGTCTAACGGTGTATACCTTATATCTGGGAAAATTCTAATTTTTAAGTTATAGGGTTCATAAGTATGATCAAATCTATTTCTTATGGGAAAAACCGTTTTTCAAGCTCAATAAATCCTGTAATACGTTCAGTTATCATACTCGATCTTGGATGCATCAGATACTACTTGTCAATACGTTTCAAATTCATGTTTAGTGATCAACATCAGGTAAGCCGTTTAGAAGTTATAGAGCTCCAAAAGTATAATTAGTCCAGGAACTGAAATTTTTCACTTCGCAATTTTTACAGAATGGATAGATTTGTTTAAAAATTTGACAATAAGTAGTGGATAGTCCAAGGATCAAAATCTATATGATGCCCAAAGACGCTTTTGCCATGGGGTGGTTGCCACTTCATCTCGAGGGTGGAATATTTTTTTTATATTTTGACCGCAAATGCTGGTAAAAATATTAATTATAAACAAAAAATTTTCATTACACATTTTTTTGATAAAATTAATAGTTTTCGATTTATTAGTTATCGAAGCTGTTAGTTTTATATCGGAAAGATTACCAGATAACGGCAGTTCTCGCCAGTGGCGCAGAAATACACCCCCCTACACGCGACACTATTATATACACGAAATTTTCAATTTTCTAAATCTGACTGAATTGAAAATTGTGCCAACTCCCATCTTCAAGTTTAGAAAAAGACTCACCCATTCATATGTCAACCATCCATTTTGGTCCAAGGGTGTCGATTTTACGACCCTTCTTATTTTGGATTTGTTTTTCGTTCTGGTCCCCAAAACTCCCAAAAACTTCGAAAATTTAAGTCCGACCTTTGCGGCTCCTAACAGTACTGATCATTACCTTTCCAACGCATGTCTAATTTTGAACATTGCCAGAGAACGGCAGTTCTCGCCAATGGCGCACACCCACACCACCCTACACGCGACACTATATATACACAAAATTTTCGATTTTCTAAATCTGACTGAATTGAAATTTGGGCCAACTCCCATCTTAAAGTTCAGAAAAGACTCACAAATTTATATGTCAACCATCGATTTTGGTCCAAGGGTGTAGATTTTACGGCCCTTCCTATTTAGGGTCTGTTTTTCGTTCTCGTCACCAAAGCTCCCAAAAAGTTAAAAATTTGTCCAACCTTTGCGGTTTCTAATAGAACTGATCATTACCTTTCCAACGCATGTCTAATTTTGAAAATCGGTTATACCATTCAAAAGTTATAGAGCTTAGAAATGTGACTCAATTTTTATTTAAAAAAGGGAAAATGTTTGTGGATATGTATGTATATGTGTTTGAAAGTTAAACCAATTTGATATTTTTTTTCTGTGTTTAAAGAGAGGGTCAGGGCCGATTTAGAACCGGTGTAGTTTGTGACTTTTGACCACCCATAAGCCAGCTATAGGACTTGGTAGGTACAAAACGGCATATTTTTTGGGGGTATATATATTCGGATCAAGAAGAGGCAGGAGAACGGCAAATGCCGTCAGGATCACACATACACACGAGTCATTATAGCCGAAAAACTGAAAAACTAAACTTTGAAAATTTTGGTTTTTCGACAATTACTCAACATTTCAACGTACGAATTGCGCCAATAACTTAGCGTTTGTAGAAGGACTCAAGACGAATCTAACGATGTATACCTCATATCCGGGAAAGTTCGAATTTTTAGGTTATAGGCTTCATAAATATGATAAAATCTATTTCCTGTGGAAAAAACGGTTTCGAAAGCTCAATAATTCCTGTACCTAATAGCTTCAGTTATCATACTTTACCTTAGATTAATCAGATACTAGTCAATACGTTTCAAACTCATGTTTACTGATCAAAATCGGTTAAGCCGTTTAGAAGTTATTAAGATAACAAAAGTATAATCCAATTAACGATTATTCCCCAAATGGTTTATGAGTTGTAGTGGTTACGACGCTAAATTTGATCTGGCAACGGGCAATCCGACTTCATTTACCGGCCATCTCAATATATTTTTTTTCAATCTATTTCGAATAGAAAAAAATCTATAATCCATCTAATAAATCTATATCCATCGAATGTACACTAGATGATTTGGGAGATAATGCAACCAAGGTGACCATTTATAAAGCTTGACGTGTAATAGAGGAACATTGCATTCAACTTCATGCATTTAATTTATAAATAACTTTGAAAAACTCCTGATACAAGAATAAAAATCCGCTAAACGCCGTAAAAATGAGTGGCGCATAAAATATTCCAACTACAAAAGATCTGATATGAATGTTACGTGGCGCGAAAATGGATTTTCATTTGATGCAAAACAAAATTGTAGTTTTATTTTAAAAGATTTTTCCGTAATATTTGCTAAATTTGAAGTAAACGCGCCACAAAAGAGTTTCAAAATTCAAACTGTATCAAAGTTACTCTTTTGTGGCGCGTTTACTTCAAATTTAGCAAATATTATGGAAAAATCTTTTAAAATAAAACTAGAATTTTGTTTTGCATCAAATGAAAATCCATTTTCGCGCCACGTAACATTCATATCAGATCTTTTGTAGTTGGAATATTTTATGCGCCACTCATTTTTACGGCGTTTAGCGGTTTTTTATTCTTGTCTTGTATATTACAACGAATGTAATAAAGCAAACATATACAGTGTGTTTGGTAACGAATGGGCCATAGCTTAACCTCAGATTCCTGAGATTAAATTAAGTCGATTTAAGCTAACTTACCTTAGTACAAAATATGATAATAACCGAAAGACATGGTGTCAAATAAAAACTTTTATTTTATTTATTTTTGGGATTTACACGCATGGGATAACAACACGAAATTTGGTAAGTGGGGGTTTTGTGGGACGAGAAACCTAAATTGCTCACCAAAAATTATATATTACTCAGAGGGCGCCACATACGCCTTTCAGCGCTCATTTATAACGTTCAATTCATTTAGCACCCACTCTATATACTTTTAAGATCAAAACTTTTATTGCACTATTATTTTTACTTAAAAAAGGTATACTACATTCATCTCACTAAGCCGTTTTCGAGATTAAGGTATTCTAAATATACGATCAAAAATTCAATTTTTTGCATTTCATTGTAAATATTAAAAACCAATTGACATATACTTGTCATACTTGGTAGCAGCTGTAGGTAATGTACGTGTACACCCTACTAAATTATGTCAAACAAACGTTTCTGGCTACTACCAGTGGCGTACGACGGGGAAAAGAGAATGGTTGACCCTTCCCAAATTTTACGCCACTGGCGGAATTGCTATTTTAGTACAATTTTTAGATTCTCTAATATTTTCTATGTAGATAATATATTCTTCATTCGTAACGATAAAGTCATTCGTTTTCGAGATATTTGAAGTTAGAAACGAAGGGGCATAATACGTTAATCAAAATAACTGTGCCGTTTCATTTTTAACTGCAGATATCTCGAAAACTAATTACTTTATCGTCCGAATGAAGAGGACATTATTTACATACAAAGTATTGGAGAATTTAAAAATTATACAAAAACAGCAGTTCCGTCAGTGTCGTAGAACTTGGGAAGAGTCAACCATTCACCATTTTACATACGCCTCTGGTAGTAGCCAGAAACCTTGATTTAACATAATTTAGTAGGGTGCACAGTACCTACACCTTCTGCCAAGTATGACACATCTATTTCAAATACTCAGTTTTAAAGTGTTATTTTTTTAAATAATTTATTCTTTAATTATGAACATCTTGTACAAGAATTCATCTGTACTCATTAGATATCTTTTAAAAAACACCCTTTAATTATCTACGCTAATTTCTTTCGGTTATTTAAATGTCATCATAAACAATTCCAACCTTCTTTCGTTACATAAACATTATTGACCTAGATCGTGAGGTGTAAGTATACATACAGCCACTATAAACACTTTTCAGGGTCGACGCTGACTTTGCACTTTTCAATATATTTATACAATCAAAACATATAAGGGAATCCTCATTACACATTCCACATTCGTCATTCTATTATTAGATGTAAGATTATTCACATTAAAAGAGAGTGTCATCTACACTCCGCGGGGACGACGTTACGTAGGTTGTTACCAGCTTGTACTCATGCGAGTATAATAAAACAACTTGAACAGTGAAACGACTAGTAATCATTCCACCCCTCGGATAAGGGTTAACCACCCTTACCGGGAGAAGATAGCCCTAGTAATCCTGGACCATCATATGGCGATCCAAGACCAGGGAAGAAACTGAAGTAAACTGGAACGAGAAATGGAAAGAAAAACGTCTATGGCTGAGGATCTGGTACCTCGACCACCCTAAAATACAGTGTGGTATGTAGAAAGGATGGAGACAGCAGGCCTGACATGGAGCTAAATGGACAATGGTATGGAGATGGAACATCGTGGGACAATGGACAATGCCAGGGAATGTGGATCGAGAACTTTTGGTGATACGAACACAAACGTTTAAAGTGGTGAGTCTATATTTTGTTCATATAGTATTTCCACGATATTTCTTAACAAATGAATGAAATAGCAGTAATGTAATTAGTATTTTTATCTATTTATTTTTAATTATCTTTATGGGTATTATTGGAATTTTTTAGTTAACACATATTAAAGTTATTCACATGGCATATTACCATTATTATTTGAGGTATATATTATTTATATTATTTATTACGAGGGTACATTTTTGCAATTTTTTTTATGATTTTAATATTTGCTATCGTAAATATACACTATCAATATAAATATACGATATAAATATATAACAAATATACGCTATATGCATAATACATTTACATTATTACTCTAACTACTTATTTACAAGGGTAATATAACGTTATTTATTTTTGAACTATTATTTATTATTATTGCAATTTTTTTTTACATATTTTTAACATATATTGACGTATTATTTTATCTCGTTATTTTTTACTATATATCTATATACCACATATCTATATACACCGTAACACTATCGAATTTATATTTTCGCTAAGAAGTGCAGGAACTGAGGATAGAATATTATGTATAAATGAGTAGCAACAAAGTTACTTGGGAAGATTTTGTCAAAATAGTTGAGGAACTTGCACAAGAAGTAGGAAGACAGAGCAGAAGGGTCTTAAAGAAAAAAGTACCAAAATCTAAGGACATACAGGAAGAAGTAACGACACAGCTAATTAAATCCTATAACAAGTTCACGCACTTAACTAAGAAGAACTGGGAAGCACTTTCGGACAAACAGAGGGAAGCGTGCAACAAATATTTTGGAAAAATCAGAGACAAAGTTATACGCTCATTTCAAGCAGTAAATGTAAGAACAGTGGTTCCAAATTCAATACATCAACCAATCGACGAGGAAGTTGAAGAGGAACAAAGCGACGAGGAAGCAGAAGAAGGAAAAAGCGACTAGGAAGTAGAAGAAGAAATAATTAACGACGAAATAAAAGAGGAAAAAGGTCACATAAAACAAGATATAACAATATTAAACATGGCTCTGACAATCAATGAATTTTTGAATATCGCAAGCAAGATATTGCCCAACGAGTTCGATGGAAGCGCAGGGAAATTACAACCATTTTTGGACGCATTAGAACTACTTGGAAAATTGGCAGAAGGTCATGAAGACATAGCTGTAACGCTAATAAAAACACGACTTACCAATAAGGCTAGGAACTTAATAACCACGGAAGATACGATTCCACGGATAGCTGAAGCACTGAAGAAAGAACTAAGAGGTGATAATCCGAAGAATTTAATAGCCAAATTAGCCAAGAAAAGGCAAGGGCATAGAGATGCAGCAGTGTACGCATCTGAAGTGGAAGAGTTAGCAGAACAATTAAAAGTAGCATACATAGCGGAAGGAATGCCACTGGAGTTAGCGAAGAAATATACGACGGAAACAGTAGTAACAACAATGAAACGAAACGTTAATGCAGAGAAAGCTAAGTTAATACTGGAAGCAGGTAACTTTACATCACCGCAGGAAGTAGTATCTAAATTTTTATCGATCGATACGACTGAAGATAATGCACAAGGAAGAGTCTTAAATTATAGGACAAACTACGAGAATAGGAGAGGACAGCAGCAATACAGAAGAGGATACCATAACAAGTATGACAGAGGAAGAAGAAATAACTTCGGACAACGGAACGAAGGAGAAGCAACGGACAATCAACGAAATTATTCGAACACAAGATACAGAAAATTTAACAATCAAACATACAGAGGAAACCAGAGAGGAGGACGTAACAGGAACGTAAGGTTACTAGAGATAGAGGACAGTCAAGAAGAACAAGAAAACCAGCAGTTGGGGTTTTGAATGAACAAGAAGTTGGAAGCACACAGGCAGAAATAAAATATAACATTTACAACTTCGACCTGAATCTAACGAACTTTGTACGAATGAAAACAGGAATCCTTGAAAACACAAGCACCTTTATCATAGACACAGGAGCTGATATTTCAATACTAAAATGTTCACAAGATTTTATGAAGGAACAGGTGAAACCAAACACAAAGGAGAAAATAAAAGGAGTCACTAAAGGAGAGTTGCAAACAATGGGAGAAGTTGAGACAACACTAGAAGTAAAAGGAACTCGATTCGAACACAGCTTTCAATTGGTAGAACCTAACTTTCCAATTCCAACAGACGGAATCATTGGGAGAGACTTTATTTCTAACTTTCAATATATACTGGACTACGCAAACCTTAAAATGCACATTAAAGAGGATAAAGATTGTTACATTAGTACGAAAATTCTGGAAAATATAGATAATGACACCATAATAATACCACCCCGATGTGAAATTTACAGAATAGTCAAACTTTTTCAAACGCTAAGGAACGACAGGATAGGAAATACAACCAGGAATATTCATAGCAAGAGCAATTATTTCAAGTAATAATCCATACATCAAAATTTTGAACACAACATACGAAACAGTAAACATAGAGGCAAGCACAATCAGGACGTTGGACATTAAACTATTCAATATATATAGACTAGTCAACGACAGCAAGGATAGGAAAAAAGAATTACGAGAATCACTGAAATTAGACATACCAGAATATATACGAGATAACTTAGTATTGTTATGCGAAGAATATGCAGACATATTCGCCCTAAGGCATGATATGTTAACCTGTAACAATTTCTACGAACAGAAACTAAGAGTTAAAGACCAAACTCCGGTATATATCAAGAATTATAGGACACCTCATGCGCAAACAGAGGAATTAAATCGACAAGTACAAAAACTAAGAGACCAAGGAATCATAGAACCATCTACATCCGAGTACAACAGCCCAGTAGTACTGGTACCGAAAAAAGCTATGGATGGAAATAAAGCATGGAGATTATGCATAGATTTTAGACAATTGAACAAGAAGATAGTTGCAGATAAATTCCCATTACCAAGAATAGATTCGATATTAGATCAACTAGGAAGAGCAAAATGGTTTTCAGTTATAGACTTATGTCAGGTTTTCATCAAATACCATTAGAAAAGTCATCAAGAAAATACACATCGTTTAGCAAGGAAAAAGGAGCATTTCAATTTACCAGATTACCTTTTGGATTAAATGTAAGCCCGAATAGCTTTTCAAGAATGATGTCAATAGCATTTTCGGGATTAACACCAGATAAAGCATTTCTTTACATGGACGATATAGTAGTGATAGGAATATCCGAAAAACATCACCTAGACAACCTGAAAAAGACATTTGAGACATGTCGAAAATTCAATTTGAAACTTAACCCAGGAAAATGTCAATTTTTTAGAAGGGAAGTAACATATTTAGGACATGATCTTTCTCAAGAGGGAGTATCGCCCGACAAAGCGAAGTATGCAGCAATTGAACAATATCCGACACCTAAGACAGCGGAAGAAACAAAGAGATTTGTAGCATTTTGCAACTATTATAGACGTTTTATTAAAAATTTTGCGGAAACATGCAGACCACTGAACAGATTATCGAGGAAAGGAGTAGAATTTTTTTGGTCTGAGGAGTGTGAAAAAGCATTCAAAAAGCTTAAAGCATCTCTGACGAAACCACCAATTTTAAAATATCCCGATTTCAACAAACAGTTTATCCTAACAACAGACCCATGCAATGAGAGTTGTTCAGCAATCCTAAGTCAAGATTACAACGGAATAGATCTACCTATAGCATATGCATCAAGAAGTTTTAGTAAAGGAGAATGTAATAAACCTATAATCGTTAAGGAATTACTAGCGATTCATTGGGGAATTAATTATTTTAAATGTTATCTATATGGAGCACCAACATTCAAAGTAAAAACAGACCATAAACCTTTGACACACCTATTTGCAATGAAAGAACCAACCTCAAAACTCACGAGGATCAGATTAGACCTAGAAGAATATGACTTCGAAATAGAGTATATAACAGGGAAAAATAACTACGCAGACAGCCTTTCAAGAATAACATTGCATCAACTAAAGAACCTATACATAGACAACACCCATATACTAGCTATAACAAGAGCTCAAGCAAGAGAAAAGGAGAAGGAAGCAAGACAAACAACGGCTGAAAGTGAACTCGCACTACAGCCAGAAGCCACCAAACAGACAGTAAGGAAGGTACTAAATAATTTAGAGGCGCATAGACTACCAATTTTGTCCTTTGGAGCAGAACTAATCTCACCAAGACTGAGCATTAGGGCCAAAAACAAAATAAAATGCAGCAAAAGCATAGCCACAGGATTTGATCGTTTCGATTTAAACCAAGCGTTGGCACAGCTTGATAAGCTGGCGGTAGAGAATGCAGTACGTAAAGTAAAGATATACGTAAATGATATTATTTTTAAATTGTGCACAATTGATGAATTTATTAAAGAAGGAAATAAAAAATTGAAGAATATAGAAATATACATATGTGAAGTACCAGAAACAATAAAAGATGACAAAGAATAACACAGATTAATAGAAGAATACCATAATCACCCGATGTTCGGAGGACACGTAGGGAATAATAGACTAATAAAGAAGCTAAAGGCAAGATTCCGATGGAAAAATTTGGAAAAAGACGTAAGAAAATACGTTAAGCAATGCCACAAATGTCAAATTAACAAACCGAAAAGAACACATGTCAAAGAAGACGTGATATCGGACACTTCTTCAAAACCAGAGGACACAGAATACATAGATACGATAGGTCAACTCACTAGAAGCAATGAAAGCAAGGAAGACAAAAAAGAGCGGCAAGAAGAAAATAAGCCCAAAACAACATCACAACACTTTAAAATAGGAGACCTAGTCCTAGAAAAAAGGGAAAAGAATGGTAAGTTTGATAGTCTTTATGTAGGTCCTTTCACAATAACAGAAGTAAATAACGTTAATTGTAAAATCAGAATAGAAAACAATAAAATCAAGGAAATACATAAGAATAGATTATATGCTTACAATCCGAAAACACAGTGAGTGACAAGTGTGATGAAACAATGTTGTTAAACGAACATTTTTATTTTTATTTATGTATTTACGTAGTTTTAGGAAGTTTGTATATAAAATAAAATTTTCTTGTATTGATTACAACACAGTATGGGCTGGTAGCACCACTTGCAAACTTTTCTGCCCGTAGTCAGAAAATTCTTAGGAGGGAAAGGTGTACAAGAATTCATCTGTACTCATTAGATATCTTTTAAAAAACACCCTTTAATTATCTACGCTAATTTCTTTCGGTTATTTAAATGTCATCATTACAATTCCAACCTTCTTTCGTTACATAAACATTATTGACCTAGATCGTGAGGTGTAAGTATACATACAGCCACTATAAACACTTTTCAGGGTCGACGCTGACTTTGCACTTTTCAATATATTTATACAATCAAAACATATAAGGGAATCCTCATTACACATTCCACATTCGTCATTCTATTATTAGATGTAAGATTATTCACATTAAAAGAGAATGTCATCTACACTCCGCGGGGACGACGTTACGTAGGTTGTTACCAGCTTGTACTCATGCGAGTATAATAAAACAACTTGAACAGTGAAACAACTAGTAATCATTCCACCCCTCGGATAAGGGTTAACCACCCTTACCGGGAGAAGATAGCCCTAGTAATCCTGGACCATCATAATCTTTATTAGGAGCATCTCCAGGGTCTCAAATATATCGAATGAACGGGTACGAGATATTAAAAATAGAAAAACAAACATAATAGAAGAAGTCCAACAAAAACAACTTTGTTGGTATGGCCATGTATAAAGCATGGAGGAACATTGTAGCATTAAAAAATTCTGATGAAATGTTTTGTTTTAAACCCCCTTATGAACAATTATTCCTTGTATTTTGTGTTGGCGATACCATTCATTAAAATATTTTAAAGCCCGCCCTGTTTGAAATATTACATATTATTTCACAACAATCCAAACATTCTATTGCTGCAACGAATAATTTTAAATATAATACGTTGCATTTTATTGTGCTAACCCACTGTCTAAAATATCCAATGTATTATGCTCTAGGTACTATTGAGCTCGAAATTGACTTGATTACATGTTGACTATATGGTAGCAAGTCACTTAGTCAGACAACCATGTTTAAGTTCGCATTATTCATCTATGTTTCTATGACGGATCAATTGTAAAGGGTTTTTACCCACATATTTTTGTATTTTGGTGGTTAGCATTTTAGATTCACGTAAGCACTGATGATGAACGGTCATCCGATCGAAAACTAGTTCTGTGATGTAACCGTTTTAGGCATTTTAACAAATATACCTTTTATAAAGGATTTTATCGTTTTTGTAATATATACAGCCAACTACAGGAAAACTTTTTTCTCGTGGATTTTTAAACTAAATTCATTTCTTTTGTTCGTGAAAATGATATTTGAATGTTTTAATTATTCATATTTTTAAACATTTTAATGTTTGCAATATTAGGTCTGGATCCCGCGTATGAAAAAAAAGTTGATTAATAGCAAGCTGAAAATTTTTTAATAGCTTAAGGGTGTCTAGTCGAATAAACTTTGATATATGGGAACACTGAAACAGGGGTAGTTTTAACTGTGGAACAGGTTAAAAATTTGGAACGGTCACAGCACGAAAACGGCACATTTATTTTGTCCGACAGAACAGACTTAAACTCTCCGAACAGAGATTAAACTCTCATGAAAAAATCAGACTGCTATTTATTACCTGTCATAATTCCTGTCATTTGACATATTCTACATGTTCCACTCATTAAAACGCCCATTTGGTGATAAATAGCAGTCTGATTTTTGCATGAGAGTTTAATCTCTGTTCGAAGAGTTTAAGTCTGTTCTGTCGGACAAAATAAATGTGTCGTTCTCGTGCTGTGACCGTTCCAAATTTTTAACCTGTTCCACAATTCAAACTGCCCCTGTTCCAGTGTTCACACATATCAAAGTTTATTCGACTAGACACCCTTATGGTAGGGGAGCAAAGTATGCTAAATGTGCAGTCACTCGAGCGCTTTGGAGACCTATTGGGTTGTGAAGAGTAGGTCCTAAAACCAAAAAAAGTTAAGTAACATTTTCCATTTTAGTGGGCGCTTGCCATTTTTTAATTTAATTTTCCATTTCCAACAATCCTTTTTTCCGATTATAACGCCATCTATGCATAATTCGGGAAAATGTTTCGAATAAAAGTTACTTATTTTTTCGTAAGGAATCCAAATCTGCAATAAAAAATGGGGGCTCCTATTTAAGATTTTAAAGTAACCCCCCACCCCACCTCCGTGGGGGGTCGTGTTTGGTACCATTCGATAGATTTTTTAAAAATATTAAATAAGTGTATTTTACAGTTTTTCGATCTGATGTTCATTTCGCGAAATATCGCGGGATTCGTAATTAAAATATTAAATTTACCCCCAACCCCTCTCCGTGAGAAGTCGTGTTTGGTATCATTCGATAGCTTTTTAAAAAATATTGAGCACATATTTTTTAGTTTTTCGATCTGTCATTCATTTCGCGAAATATTCGCTTCTTTCTTGTGAAACTTTGGGACTCGCCCATTTCCTTACGCCCGGCTCAAATCGTCAGATTTTTGAAATATACACTATTTTGCATGTACTTAATTTACCTTATCTTAATCTGACAATTTCGAGTTTTTTTAAGGATAGATTTTTTTTTTCGGGCCCCCCTTAACGAACTCCCCTGTGTTAAGAGCCAATATATGGTAGATGTATATATGCAGGGTACCAGGTTTCTCCCTATATGATAATCTGACGCGCTCGAGTAACTGCAAAAATCCCCGCTTGGGCTCCCCTACCATTAAGCTATTAACAAATTTTCAGCTTGCTATTAATCAACTTTTTTTTCATACGCGGGATCCAGACCTATATGAGTTATACCTTTTTCACTCCTAACTAATGTTTATTTGTTGTTTGTTGATATATTTTTCCACATAATAGTAGGAATATCAATTATTTTAAAATATACTTTTATATCATGTTTTTGAACATCAATAATGCATTTTCCATTTAAAGCACTCATTAGTGCGCGTTCTTTTTTTACCCATTGCTGAAACTTTATTTGTTTTTTTGTTTATATTTTTTAATTTACTGTTTGTTACAAATTTCAACTATTTTTGGAACAGTTGTTAAACTAGAAGTAGTATTTGTTAACTAATTCGTTTAATATTTTACAATTTTATTTGGCGCAAACCGATATAGTTTTCTTTAATTTTTTATATAAAATACATTTGTGTATTACTCTGGGCTAATTAGCAAAATACAAGGAAAAGTTATTTACCAGCAATTTTATTGCTGGAATCGAATCTTATAATTGTATTTATATTAATAATATAGGTATGCAAAGTCCGCAGATAGTGTGCAACTTTTTTTATAAACAAAATGGCGCCCGAAAATCGTGTTTATTTTCAATTTTTGCTTTATAACTCTAAAGATTTTAACTTTACACCAAAAACACCCAAATAAAAATTCACCGTAATTAAATTCTGCATAGTGACGTGTTTTTTACGATTTACTTTGACGAATATTTTCCCCGGAAAATGCTGGTTTTTCCAACAAAATATTTAATTTTCAACTAAAATTTTAGATAAGTAATTGTTCATCAATATTTAAATAACTTGGTAATATAAAATATCCTTTCGTATAGATTATAATTCCAGAAGCCGATCGAAATTAAATGAACAGTTTAGCAACAATTGAATTGTTAATTAAAAATTTACGGTCGCTATAATAACCACAATAATTACGATACATAAGGATATAGTCCATTGAAATGTTACATTTAGTGTGCATTTCTTAGAGGAGTAAATTTTATTTTTTTAATGTATAGGGGGTTCAGTAGAAGCTTAAGTTCAAGTTTTTGGGGTTGAGGCCGTTGTCCCCCGGCCGCCATCTTGGAAAAAGAGGTGCAAAGGGCTTTCGCGCTGTAACTCGTAAACTAGCTACCCTACAGAAAATTTAATTTTATATAAAATGAAGCAAATTAAATTTTCTACAATTTTATATCTATTACTTTTTATCGTAAAGTGACCAACAAAAAAGTTATAAATAAAATAAGAGAAAATTTTGTAAGAAATTTCTTTTGGAGGTTATAACTTTTTTTACGTTCATTTCACAATAAAATAACATCATAGCGATTTTGTAGAGGATTTTTCAATAAACAATTTTCACTATAAAGTTGTTTAATTTTATTTATTATCTAAGTTTTACAGCGCTCCAAACTTGACCAGATTCTCGAATTCTCGTAGAAAAATAATGCTTTTCTATCTATATTATTAGACGAGCGGCATTAACCGTTATGCCAACCACGAAAATCAAATTTAAGGTGAATGATCAATTTTGGTCTATTTTTATGTTTTAGAGGTCGCTGAATCCGAATATGAAGTTTATTTTTATCTAGAGTTGGTGGAACATGTTAAAAAATAAATTTTATACAAAAATGCCAAAAATGAATTTTGATGATTTTTCAAATTTACCTCGCTGTATCTTTGGTCGCTGTAAATATTTCCTTTTAAAAATTTTACTGTGTCATCTTTGAAGTACGTAGATAACAATAAAATTTGTCGAAAATGTTTAAACACATTAAAAAAGGAGTTGTTAATTTATTAACATTTTGTCATCATATTTCGTTAGTTTTATGTTTACTTAAAAAAGTTGAGTGACAAACTTTTTAGTTTATAGTTTTGACCAACACAACAATAAAATATAGTTCATGAAGAAGTTTTTGGAAAATTTTAAGTCAAAATATATAATAGGAAAAAAGTTATGGTACTTCATATAAAAGCGGCACACCCCAAAAAACGCTTATATCTCGAGATCCTGACCACGGTGTGGTGAATGGCTAATTTTTATCGTACTTTATGATTTTGATATCAAAAATCGTTTGTTTTTGCTATGCTTAAGAATTTTGCATTTTGCGGTTACGTCATTCTTCTTCTGAAGCGGCGAATTTGTCCTCAAACAACTTCTTGGGCCTTTTCTATATATTCTTAGAGTTATAAGTTTTATAGTGGGAACAAAGGTCAAAAACAGATTAATAATAGCATAGGAATGTTAAAATCGTAATAAATTGTATGAATAAAAATTACATATAGAGAGAAAAGTAAGCCTAACTTTTGTTTTTATTGTATCCCTATGAGCATTCGAGAATCTGGTCAAGTTTGAAGCGCTGTAAAACCTATATAAATAAAGAGAATTAAACAACTTTATAGTGGAAATTTTCGCCGAAAAACCCTATACAAAATTGCTATAATGTTATTTTATTTTAAAATGAATTGAAAAAAAGTTATAACATCCAAAAGGAAACTTGTTAAAAAAAATTTACATATTTTTGGTTATATCTTTTTTGTTGGTCACTTAACAATAAAAAGTAATAGAAACAAAATTTTGTAAAATTTAATTTGCTACATTTTATGTTTTATTAAATTTTCCGTAGGGATGGTAGTTTACGAGATATAGCGCGAAACCCCTTTGCACCCTATTTCCAAGATGGCGACCGGGGGACAAGGATGGCGACCCCAAAAACTTGAACTTAAGCTTCTACTGATCCCCCTACACATTAAAGAAATAAAATTGACTCCTCTAAGAAATGCAAGGTACGGCCTAAAAAATGTAACATTTTAATGGACTAATACGCTGATTTTTGTATAAAAAGACACTGTACCTATCTAATGCACGTTACAGAATTGAAATTGGACTATTTGGCTTAAAAACAAATATCGTTATAATAAACTAATTTATTATAACAAAACAAAAGCAACTTTGACACTTAATAATGAGTTAGTTGGATGGCTCTACTTGAGTTACTTGAAAAGGAAGCCGAGAAAATTAATTTTTTTAACGTATACCGATATATTAGTCCACGGAGCAAGTTCGGAGCATGTAGCGGGGTAAGACCGGACTTGTGCTTTTTCCAGTCAATTTTAAAGACTTTTTTGTATCTTTTATGGTTTCTTGCTCAAATTCTTTATTTAGATCCAAAATGTTTAGACATTATGTTAGAAAAACGAACCGAGGAGAGTAATCAGCAGCAACATTTAAAGGAGCATTGATAGAAATTCGGACAAGCGCATACATGTCATTCAAAAAACCATTCTTTATATTTAAATTTATAACTTTTAAACTAAGCAACTTATTTTATTCTGGCAAAAAGCATTTCATAAATGACGGATTAGTAATTCCGATTTTGTCCCATTAGTGTAGGAAACAAAGGTTGAACCTTGCAAAATGGACACAAGTCCGGTTTTATTTTTTTTCTGGTATATCAAGGGGTGCTTATTAGAAGACTAACTTTTTCTGAAAATTTCGCCCCGAAACCCCCATTTTCACCCCTATAAAGGGGGTAATTTGTGGTTTTTGCGGAACGTAGCCATTCCTGTACCTTTTACAAAAAATTATTTCTTTTATAGAAATATGAAGAGGACTATATTCTCTACGATTTATTTCCCAAAAGCATCTGTCTATCATCCACCGTTTAGCGGGGGTGGCGCACCAAAATTGACAAGTTTTTAAAAAAGATGTTTTTAAAAAATATATATTTTTCCCTAACTGTAACAGAAATTAAGAAGAAATCCTGCGAAAATTATTCACAAATAATTGATTGATTTTTTGGTATAGGTTTCACTTAAGGTTAATACCCCTTTTTTAATTACAGGGTGTTACATTTTAAAAAACCCCTTCTTATACCATCTGAACTGTTTATGCTAGAGTAAAAAAACTTTCAGCGATTACCCATGTACTGGTGCTATTTACAACTGTGTATAATGCACCCCCATTTTTTCCCCAGAACCACCCAAAAAAAAAGAAGAATTAATAAATAGATTTTCTTGGAATCCTTCACACACAATGCCGTTTATTAATATGCTTCATATATCATTCTGTGCACGTTATTATTACCCATGCATGCACACCAAAAGCGATTTCCTAGTGCAACCCCTGTAACCAAAAAAAAAAAATAAATAAAAGGGGGGGATGAAATTTTTTTTTGTTTTTTGCTTTTTGATCCATATCGACATATGCTTTATCAATAGTGCTT
The DNA here is from genome assembly GCF_917563875.1 of Diabrotica virgifera virgifera. NCBI lineage: Eukaryota > Metazoa > Arthropoda > Insecta > Coleoptera > Chrysomelidae > Diabrotica > Diabrotica virgifera. Next base: position 191,272,292 of record NC_065450.1, on the reverse strand, counting down.
TTCAAAAATATATATGGTTGTTGCAACATCCCTGCGGAAACCACCCCTAACCTTGAAAATATACTGCAGAAACTACCCCTAGCCCTTGGCGAGCCAGTTTCTACGATTTTCTCATTACCTATACATTCTTTTTAAACAAAACTTATACAAGGTTAAAGACCACTAATTACTCCAAAAATTAGGTCCTATTCATTTTTTTCGTATAAGCAACCGTTACGGCACAGTGGCGCCGTAAACCTCATATATGCTTTGGCGGGCTCCAGTTTTTGTTTTTTATTTTGTCATCTCTTCGTTTTATTGATAAAATACTTATGTAAAATAAAACAACACAGTGTAACCTACAAATTATGGCCTATGCACATTTTACATTCTTTGCGCCCCAAAGCCACAGTGGTGGCCCAAAATAAATTTTTGCATATTTTCGCCACCTACACGCATTTTATTGCGTTAATGCTACTTTAATAGCACAATATTCACCCTTAAGTGGTCACTAAGCAGTGGCGGATCCGGGGAGGGGTGATGGGGGCGATCACCCCCCTCTTAAACCAAGTGATATTATATTTAAAGGTTATAAAAATATTCATTTATTTGTATAAAAATTTAGCCAATTGGCACCCACTTCATAACGATGCTGGATCCGCCACTGTCGCTAAAGTACGCCATTCTTATAAAAATAATAATATAATATAAGTATTTCTGTAAAAATAAATGAATATTTTTATAATTTTTAAATATAATATCACTTGGTTTGAGAGGGGGGGGGTGATCGCCCCCATCAGCCCTCCCTAGATCCGCCACTAAAGGGTGAATATTGTGCTATTAAGGTAGCATTAATGCAATAAAATGCGTGTAGGTGGCGAAAAGACGCAAAAATTGATTTTGGGCCACCACTGTGGCTTTGGGGCGCAAAGAATGTAAAATGTGCATAGGTCATAATTTGTAGGTTACACTGTGTTGTTTTATTTTACATAAGTACTTTATTAATAAGACGAACAGGTGACGAAAAAAAACAAAAACTGGAGCCCGCCAAAGCATATCTTAGGTTTACGTCGACACTGTGCCGTAACGGTTGCTTATACGAAAAGAATGAATAGGACCTAATTTTAGAGTGAATAGTGGTCTTTAACCTTGTATAAGTTTTGTTTAAAAAGAATGCATAGGTAATGAGAAAATGGTAAAAACATACTTGCCAAGGTATAGGGGTAGTTTCTGCAGTATATTTTCAAGGATAGGGGTGGTTTCCGCAGGGATGTTGCAATAACCATATATATTTTTGAAAAGCACTATTGATGAAGCATATGCCCATATGGATCAAAAAGCAAAAAACGAAAAAAAATTTCAACCCGCATTTTATTTATTTTTATTTTTTTTTGGCTACAGGGGTTGCACTAGGAAATCGCTTTTTGGTGTCCATGCATGGGTAATAATAACGTGCACAAAATGATTAATATGAAGCATATTAATAAAGGGCATTGTGTGTGAAGGATTCCAAGAAAATCACTTTATTTATTAATTCTTCTTTTTTTTGGGTGGTTCCGGGGGAAAAAGTGGAGGTGCATTATACAAGTTTGTAAATAGCACCAGTACATGGGTAATCGCTGAAAGTCTTTTTACTCTAGCATAAACGGTTCAGATGGTATAAAAACGGGTTTTTTAAAATGTAATACCCTGTAATTAAAAATAGGGCAATTACCCTTAAGTCAAACCTATACCAAAAAATCAGTCACTTATTTGTGAATACTTGTCGCAGGATTTCTTCTTAATTTCCGTTACAGTTAGGGAAAAATATATTTTTTTTTAAAACATCTTTTTTAAAAACTTGTCAATTTTGGGGCTCCACTCCCGCTAAACGGTGGATGATAGACATATGCTGTCGGGAAATAAATCGTAGAAAATATATTCCTCTTCATATTCCTATAAAAAAAATTTTTTGTAAAAGGTACAGGAAAGGCTACGTTCCGCAAAAGCCACAAATTACCCCTTTTAAAGGGGTGAAAAGGGGGTTCCGGGGCGAAAATTTTTCAGAAAAAGTTAGTCTTATAATAAGCACCCCCTGATATAACAGAAAAAAAAAATAAAACCGGACTTGTGTCCATTTTGCAAGGTTCAACCTCAGTTTCCTACACTACATAGCATATGAAGATAAATTTTATCGAGTTTTAATTTTACGAACTTGCCCCATGTATGGGGCAAGTTCGGAGCAGTTACTGTTTTTTCTAATTTTTTATAAAAGTTCTAATTTCCAATGTAAATTGGTGTTTTCGGCAATGCGAATTATAACGTGTTAATGTTGCTTCACGTTGATACCAAGAAAATGTTAAATATTTGAAATATAATTTAATATTATTAAAATCAAACTTAACGAAAACCGGTCCGAACTTACCCCACTCCACCTTAACTTTTTTGGTCTTTACATTATTTTTAATATAGTACATCAAGCATGATCCCACCTCTTGGGCTCCACGAGATGCAATCGACTCATCCCATATAAATATGGTGGCTTCATTGTTCTGCAAATTATGAACTCCTAGACAGAATGTCCATAATTGCCTATTTAATAAGTTATGCCGGTAGAGATGACGGGTGTAGGTAGGGTTTTCATAAGATCAAAGGCGATAACAACTGTAACATCTTCTTTCGATGGAATTTTTGCATCCTGATCCATAGCATCTCGTAGTTGTTGGACTTTGCGCTGGTGAAGTTCTAGTTTCAAAGTTAATTCCTTCAGTTTTGTTTGATCTACTTTATATTTTATTTTATTTCCTAAAGAATCGCAAGTTTTGCAGGAGTCTACAATGGGCGGATGAAAATGTATTTCAAATTTAGTGTTAAATATATCACGAAACTTATGTTCTAACACGTAATTAACTGTTTTTTTCTTATATTCACTGTAAAGAATTCGAATGTTTAGCTCTTGACCAAGATATCTTCTGACTGTTTTATGCCTAGAGTAATGGGAAATATAGGTTGGAAAACTTTCAATGAACTTGCAAACATCATCAATTTTTTCAGAGTAGTTTTATTAGCAGTGGGATGCCGCCCTCGCTTATCCAATGGAACTTGTCGGACAGAATTTCCAATTGATTTGTTACCATTTCATTAAACTCTCATGCAAAAATCAGACTGGTGTTAACCATTAATTGGGCCTTTTAATGAGTGGAACAACGAATAGTCCAAGCTGTGGGTGAAAAATACGTCGATTTCAGGATATAATTCAGGAATTTTTGAAACCTATCAGGTGTTGTAAAGGACGATGCCAGGAATAACTTATACTAAAATGTAACCAAAAATTTTGTGCGGTTTTTTATTTATGACGATTTTCATTTGTTAAATTTGCAATTTTTAAAGATTTTTAATTTTGCAGCTTAGGATATTCATTTTAGAGAAAAAGTTTTAAATAGAAAATTGTAGTAAATTAAAAAACCTACAATTTGAGCTATTTTGAGTTTAATTTTGTTAATACGTTATTACAAAACAGCCTGCGAAAGGTCCAAATTGGCCGTTTTTTGCAATTGAATTACTTATTGTAAAAATAACTTTTATGTATTTTTTAAGGCTTTAAAATAAAGATCTTTCAATACTAAATATAAAAAAATTGTAGTGCCCGATTTGTGAACTTGTTGCTTAGATATTATAATTTGTATATCCCAAGAGGTCAAATGTCCAAGGCTATAACTTTTTGAAAAAAAATCGTACAGAGTTAATCCAAGATCCACTCTCCTTTTAAAGACTAAATAAATGCGTATATCATTTTTCAACCTCTTATTTCGGGTTTGAAAATAAGGGGGCAAATTTCGTTATAAACATTTAGAACTGAAGCCGCCCGTGTACATCCCATGAGTTTCTAACTTGCAGATTATTGTTCCTGAAGCCAAAATAAAGATTCAAAACCAAATAAAAATATTCTACAACCAACTAAAGCCGAGATAATTGTTTTTGTTTTCTTAAATCGTAGTGACTTTATTTATAACATTTAAGAAATTATCTCACAGTCATTGACTAAAGAAAGACTGATATTATCTTAAAATAAAAATTATTTAGACCGAAAGTTACATTTGATTATTAAAAATGATTTTTTAAGTGTAGTGGAGATTTATTTTTCGTTTCGACTGTGATTTATTGTGTCGGTTGCCCTTACCAACGGCTAGCAACTTATAATACATTGAGGGCCGGTTGTTCGAACGCTAATCAAAAATGATCATTATCAAATATTTAATTACTGCCACAACTGTCAATGCCAACTTTGATTGGGTCGCTAAAAACATAATTATTGATTACAATTATGAGATTAGTTAATCAATTATGTTAATAACTGTTATATTAATTGATCAACTAATCTCATAATTATGATCAATTATGTTTTCAGTTCCCAACCAAAGTTGACATTGACTGTTGGTGACAGTAATTAAGTATATGATAGTGATCATTGCTGATTAGCGTTCGAACAACCGGCCCTGAATCACGGTTTCGCTTTAAATTTTAAAGCACCGCTTGGATTGACATGGAATTTGGCAAACACATAGATAATATTTATGTTAAAGAATAAAAATGATATTGGGCCTCTGTGTGCTTTTGTTCTAGGGGTGAGTTTCACCCCTTATAAGAGGTGCAAAAATATATGTTCAAAATAAGTTCGGAAATGGATAAAACGTCTAATTCTAAGCACGTTTTGTTCTATAGCATTTTTTCACCAAGTTAATACCTTTTGATTATTTTCGAGTAAATACCTTCATTTTTCAACAACAAAAAAAAAACAGGTTTTTAGGCGGTTTTTGACAAGTAACTTAAAAAGTAAGTATTTTATTGAAAAAAAGAGTTTTAACAAAAATATAGCAAATTAAAAATTGAAAAACATGGTGTACGCGTGAAATCTCTAGACCTAGTAGAAACAAAGTTCTAGCTAATGAAAAGAGGTTCATATCCGTCAAATTTCAAAGTGAATTATTTCAACGTGAAATAACCGAAAAACCATACACTTTTTGGAGAAAAATCATTACAACTTTTTTAAAGTGTTTAAGAAATATGTATATCTGTTTTTTAAAAAAAGTTTATAGCATCAAAAGTAAGCAAGTTACGTTGAAAATAAAGTTGATCTCTTTTTTTTTGGCAAAAAACTCGGGAAAGTCACCTCCTAATTAGAATCAAAAATGAAATTAATCAATTTTACTTCAATGTTGTTTCATCGGTTCAAAGTGCTTATTTTTGAAGGGGCAGTGGTTAAAAGGACTGGAACTAGTCAATAATCACGAGTGTATGCAAATTTAGAACAGCCACATCTTAACAAATTTTTCCTTCCAAAAAAAAGCAAAAAATCCAAAATATTCATAACAGCAAAAACTAAATTTTTTTACTCTTTGTGATTTTTGGTCACATTAATAAATTTTAAGTTATTTAGAAAAAAACATTTTTTTTTAGATTAAAAATTAAAACAGATTTACTTTAAAACCAATTTTTTTTAATAAGCCCTTTGAACCGATGATACTTACAGATCATATAAATAATACATGAGCAAAGTAATTTGTGAAGCGGTAACGATTAATTTGATTTAAGATGCTAATTCTGGGTTGACTTTCGAGTTTTTTGACAAAAAAAAAGAGATCAACTTTATTTTCAGAGTAACTTGTTTATTTTTGATGCTATAAACATTTTTTAAAAACAGATATACATATTTTTTTAAATACTTTAAAAAATGATTTTTCTCCAAAACGTGCATGATTTTTTTATTATTTCACGTTGAAATAATTCACTTCGAATTTGACGGATATAAACCTATTTTTCATTAGCTAGAACTTTGTTTATACTGGGTCTAGAGATTTCATGCGTACATCATCCTTTTCAATTTTTAATTTGTTATATTTTTGTTAAAGGTATTAACTTTGTGAAAAAATGCTATAGAAGGAAAAGTGCTTAGAATTAGACGTTTTATCCATTTCCGAACTTATTTTGAACATATATTTTTTCACCTCTTATAAGGGGTGAAACTCACCCCTAGAACAAAAGCACACAGAGGCCCAATATCATTTTTATTCTTTAACATAAATATTATCTATGTGTTTGCCAAATTTCATGTCAATCCAAGCGGTGCTTTAAAATTTAAAGCAAAAACCGTGATACAATGTATTATAAGTTGCTAGCCGTTGCTAAGGGCAACCGAAACAATAAATCATAGTCGTAACGAAGAATAAATCTCCATTACACTTTAAAAATAATTTTTAATAATTAAATGTAATTTTCGGTTAAAATAACTTTTATTTTAAGATAATGTAAATCTTTCTTTAGTCAATGACTGTGAAATAATTTCTTAATTGTTATAAATAAAGTCACTACAATTTAAGAAAACAAAAACAATTATCTCGGCTTTAGTTGGTCGTAGAAAATTTTTATTTAGTTTTTAATCTTTATTTTGTCTTCAGCAACAATAACCTGCAAGTTAAAAACTCATAGGATGTACAGGGGCGGCTTCAGTTTTAAAGGTTTATAACAAAATTTGCCCCCTTATTTTCAAACCCGAAATAATAGGTTGAAAAATGTTATACGCATTTATTTACATCAGAATATGAAAATATAAGTCTTTATAAGGAGAGTGGATCTTGGATTAACTCTGTACGATTTTTTTTTTTTCAAAAAGTTATAGCCTTGGACATTTGACCAATTAGGATAAACAAATTATAATATCTAAACAACAAATTCACCAATCGGGAGCTACAGTTTTTTTTATGTTTATTATTGAAAGATCTTCATTTTAAAGCCTTAAAAAATACATAAAAGTTATTTTTACAATAAATAAGGCAATTGCAAAAAACGGCCCTTTTGGACTTTTCGCAGGCTCTTTTGCAATAACGCATTAACAAAATTGAACTTGCTATAGCTCAAATTGTAGGTTTTTTAATTTAATACAATTTTCTATTTAAAAGTTTTTCGCTAATATGAATATCCTAAGCTGCAAAATTAAAAATCTTTAAAAATTGTAAATTTAACAAATGAAAATCGTCATAAATAAAAAACCGCACAAAATTTTTGGTTACATTTTAGTATAAGTTCTTCCTGGTATCGTCCTTTACAACACCTGATAGGTTTCAAAAATTCCTGAATTATATCACGTTTTTTCACCCACAGCCTGGAGTAGAAGAACATGTCAAATGACAGGAATCATGTTGGTTAGTAATAGTAGTCTGATTTTTTCATGCGAGTGTATAGAAAGTGTAACAAATCAATTGGATGCTCTGTCCGACAAAATACATGGGACGTTTTCGTAATCTGACGTTCCAAATTTTAAGACTGTTTCACAATTAAAATTTCCCCTGTTCCAGTGTTCCCGTACATCAAAGTTTGTCCGACCAGACACCGTTAAGCTCTTAACAAATTTTCAGCTTGCTATTAATCAACTATTTTTGGTACGCGGGATCCAGGTCTATAAATAATATTCTCTCGTAAGGCATTTCGATTTATTAGTAGGAATAGAAGTGCCACTCTTTTTAGGGGTGAAATGACGAGCAACTGGTTTAACTTTAATTTGAGAAAAATGTATCCAGTCTGTAAATCGAAATTTGCAAGCCCATAAGATTTATTATAATTTTTTTTTGCGTTTCTGGGCTAAATAATGTATAGCAATTTAATTTACAGCAACTGTTCGCGTGACAAAACAGTTTAGCGGGAACAATGTGACGGTTTACATTAGTGTATCCCTTACCAGTAGCCCGCAAAAATTTCCTTTTAGTTTTTTTCCAATGATCCTCTTTCCTGATCCGCTTTCTTGATTTTCTTTTCTTTTTGTCCAACAAAGCTTCATCACCATTGCGTTTAATATTATCATATTAGGCTCCGTGTTATCAAGACTGCTCTCGGACTCTAAATCAGATGGCTCATATGCGTCAGAACTGCCATTATCTTGATAATTTGTGGGTTCACACAGTCACTATCTGAATTTTCGTCATGTTCTAAAAGTGAGATTAGCGATGGTTATATTCGAAATATTTACGAAAAAAAGCAGTAAAACTTACCTTCTATTTTTTGCCTTGTAAGTACATACGAACAACTAGGTAATGCCATACTTTTCAAATTAAACTGTGTACCCAAAAAGTCCCTAATTTTTACTGGTTGCGTTTCATATTAGGCTCCGTGTTATGAAGACTGCTCTCGGACACTAAGGGCCAATTTCTCATATCGAGTTCAACTCCAGTTTAACCTGAACTTCTAGTAAACGTCAGTTTAAAGTCAAAATCGTCTTTCTCAATTCCCGTTCAACCGATGGCAGTTTAAACTTGAACGATGCTTGAACGGTGGAATTCGGCCGTTCAAAGATTTCAGAACTCAGTTCAGATGATTTCATGGACTACGCATGCGTTGTATTAACACGAAACGCTGTCATAATATAAACATATCCTATTTTATTATATTAAGCCTAACGATAAACGATAACATTATTTGTGTTGTTATAATATTTATTTATAATTATTAAAATGACTATTTGACTATAAATACTTAAATTTAATTTTATTCAAAAACAGCATAAAAAAGGTAGTTCAAAATGGCGACAGTTTTTTACCTTTTGCCATCTATTGGCATTTCTCGAAAGCTGTAGAACGAGCACTGACATGAACGCGCAATGAGAAATGCATTCCAAACAGAACCGGAGATCACCCGTGAACCCGGTTCAACTGAACCATAGATTAACGCAGGTATGAGAAATCGACCCTAAGGGCCAATTTCTCATATCGAGTTCAACTCCAGTTTAATCTGAACTTCTAGTAAACGTCAGTTTAAAGTCAAAATCGTCTTTCTCAATTCACGTTCAACCGATGACAGTTTAAACTTGAACGATGCTTGAACGGTGGAATTCGGCTGTTCAAAGATTTCAGAACTCAGTTCAGATGATTTCATGGACTACGCATGCGTTGTATTAACACGAAACGCTGTCATAATATAAATATATCCTATTTTATTATATTAAGCCTAACGATAAACGATAACATTATTTGTGTTTTTATAATATTTAGTTATAATTATTAAAATGACTATTTGACTATAAATACTTAAATTTAACTTTATTCAAAAACAGCATAAAAAAGGTAGTTCAAAATGGCGACAGTTTTTTGCCTTTTGCCATCTATTGGCATTTCTCGAAAGCTGTAGAACGAGCACTGACATGAACGCGCAATGAGAAATGCATTCCAAACAGAACCGGAGATCACCCGTGAACCCGGTTCAACTGAACCATAGATTAACGCAGGTATGAGAAATCGACCCTAAATCAGATGGCTCATATACGCCAGAACTGCCATTATCTTACTATCTTACTGCCACTATCTGAATTTTCCTCATGTTCTATAAGTGAGGTTAGCGATGGTTAAATTCGAAATATTAACGAATAAAAGCAGTAAATAACTTACCTTCTATTTTTTGGCATGTACGTATATATGAACAACTAGGTAATGCCATACTTTTCAAATTAAACTATATACCTAATGCTATTAAATAGTCAAAATATTAATACACAAAAACACATGTAATTATTTATATCGAACCAACAAACAGTAAACAATAATTGAACTCTCTGCCAGAGTGGACTAAGACACATAATCCAGTATGGCATCGACAAATTATTAAAATCGACCGACTGGACCAAACTTTTTAGTAGGGGTGTAACGATAAGCGTTCTAATCGTTACTAAAATATTTATTCTGATAGGAACTAGGTATACAACCAACTATGCAACGAGTAGTTTAAAGTGTTGCGTTGATTTTCGGTGCGACTTGATGGAATATCTGGTTACTTTGGAATTGTTAAGTTTACAATCTGTCAAGGATTTTCCGCCGAACGTGGTTGACAGAAGTGAAAGACTTCACTCTTTCGAAGGATTTGGTAGAAATAACATCTCCAATCTCCAATGGCCGGTGATTCTATCTAGAAGAGAATTTGTGTTAAAATTTGGTTTTATGTGAATTCTGAATATAAGTTAGAAGTTGTGTTTTTTTTTGGTTTTGGTGAAGTATAGGAGAGGAGTTTCGTTGCTTTTTACAGCATCACCGGGTATGTAAAAATATTTTTCTATTTTTTTTCCTTTCTAAAAAAAAAACCATACCATCTTTACCTTTTCCTAAGACGAGATTTATATCATATTAAAATAAATATTACACTGCAATAAGTAAATTTTCCATGCTTCACTACGTCTAATCAATATTCTACAGATTAAAAAATTCTGAAATTTACGTTTTTCACTCTAAATAAGTTTAAAATCCTGACATTTTCATTCTCTCATTTAGCTAATTCTGTAAAGCAATCTTTTATTACAATATTAAAATTTATTTGTTCAAATACATACTTCCTTACATGTGTTCAAAAGCCTATTTTAAGTGAAAGTCATACCAAGGTCAATGATATGGCACGTATACACATCCAAACATCACTTTTTATTTAGTTTTTTTCCTGTCAAGTTCTGATAAGGTTTTATACCTTTTTGTAAAGGCCCTCTGTCATGTGTACTAAAAGGAAACCAGCTAATCACCGGTTTTGTTTTCTTTTAGTCATTGGAGAAGAAGATAGAGTCCAAGTAGTCATTAATTTATTCTTTTAAATGGAAAAATAATAAGTTGGAAATTTTGGGTCAATTTTGTTGGATATGGGCATGGAATTTTTGTTGAGTTTCCGGTACTAGGAAGTACATCCTCGTCGAGACAAGTACCCTCCACCCCTAAGGTTGGGAAAACCTGGAAAATACTGTACTTGGGTCTCTTCCCATCATCACCCTCGAAGGAGGTTGGATGAGAAACACACCTTCACTTGTGTGGAAGCGACAGGTTTTATAAATAGAATTTGCATGTCAATTTATTTAATAATACCTTTAAATTTTACTCTTTTTGTCAATAACTGTTAATAATAATTTATCTTCATTTTTCTTAAAAATATAATTAACCTAATAACATTCAATATTTTGATACATTAAATCTTTCCACTGTTTCTATCATTTGTTTACAATAGTTTGAAGGTTGTAAACCATCTTGTTGTAAGAGTGTTGTGCACAATATTCGGGGGTTTAGAACCTTATTTCATAACCTATTTAAATAAAATTTATTTCATCGGTTAGGCATTGTCACCTCCGATCAGATACGGGATTGTCAGCCAATCGTGTATCCTTCCTTAATCATAAGTTGTACACACTGTTGGATATAATTAATTTCTTACATATTTTCATATTGTAAAACCTGCGTTATCGACAGGAGCGTACTAGCCTAGTACGTCCGGTAAGTTAGCTAGTTTGTATAAAATTGTATATAGGGGTTATAGGTATTTTTTTTTCATTAAATTTGTTGGTTGTACATACTTATATGTTTTATTATCCTACCTTTTTAATAGTATTAGTTAGGTACAGCAATATAGGTCACGTGGAGAGCAATATACTCTATTCTTTCCTGGCGCTCAACACTACTTCTGAATATCTTCTTGGTCAATATTTCTTTTCTTGTCATTACTCCTTATATTAATTTATTTTCTTTATCATTCAAGTATTTCAGTAGGTACCGTCTTACTAGGGCGTGCAAATACGGCCTGATCCTTCCCTGAGCCCTACTGTTTAGTCTCTTCAATTTCCAGCTAGCCTATTTTGAGGAAACTTCCATAAATAAGTAATTACCCTTTAAAGCTATATCTATTATGCCACAACACAACCTCGTTTTTGTTACAGGGGCATCTATTATAGAATAGTAGTAGGTCACTTAGTCCATTCTGGCTTTGATTAATAAGTTTTCTGCTACTGAAAACACATAATAATGCAGTGACGTACTGAGCATGGTTCAGCGGGTTGCGGGGAACCAGGGGCCGGGTCCCTCAGGGGCCCGCTCTAACACGCTTTTTGTTTCCTTTTTTTTTTCTAATTTGATGGGGATATTTTAAACTACACAAGTAGAAATTAGGAAATGTAACTGCTTAATACATTTTTATTTTTGTGCAGGTACTAATAAATAAAAACGAAGAATACTTATTTATCAAAAAATTTAAAAACAAAATTTATTAATAAACAAAGGGAACGCTTTTGTAAGGTTCTGTACTCGTTTTACCTGCCTAAACCGAAGCCCTGGTTTCAACACTTGTTTAAAGAATAACCGCCTATAGGTACCTACCAACCCAAATACTTGTATTTATATCAGCACGATCTATGAGTAAGTTGTAAACTATAGTTATAAAAATTCGGAAATTGACATATTCAATGCAAGTTTTATACGGAGTGTTATAAAAATAATCCCAAGACAATAAACTCTGCGCTCGATGCTCTTTTTGTTCGTATTTATAGCACCCTCATTCTTCAAACTTTAGTTTTAGGTAATTCTTAACAACTGAAATTAAATTCGTATCATAGACAAAAGTGCGTACAACTGAACTAACAGCTAAGTATCAGAACTTCCGCCCTTCCTGTGTGGAAGCAGTCAGTAAGTTAAATCAGTGCAGTGTGAAATATCTAAGAGCTAAGACCGTGGTCTAAGACTCTTGAGTTGTTATAAATATACCACCTTAAAAATGGTGCATTTTTTATGTCTAGAATTTAATAAACCTCTTGTCCGATTTGAGCGTTTTTTTTTTAATACGGCATAGCTTTATTACTTAACAATATCCCTGTAATAATATTATTGCTAGACAGGTAAGTTGTCATTGTATACCGGGTGAACCAATCATATTGGTTTTTTTCTAAAAGTTCGGAACAACCTGTGAAATATTTTTCTTCTTCTTCTTGCAGTACCGTCTCCTACCGGAGGTTGGCTAGCATCACAGCAACCTGGACTTTATTGGCTGCAGCTCTGAAAAATTGTACTGAACTGCACCCGTACCACTCCCTTAAAGTTCGCAACCAGTAAATCCTCCTACGCCCCACATTTCTCTTTCGCGAGAGTGTTACTTGGATTATGATTCTTAGCATTGAGTACTTTTCCCCTCTCATTATGTGGCCCAGATATTCCAGTTTTTTGGTTTGCATGGAATATTCTAGCATTTATAAAATATTGAAATTAAAACTTAATTGTAGCCTTGGGCTTTCTTAATATTTTGTTTTTCATTCATTCGCTTATGTTCTATAATAAAAGAGATATGTCCTTTTATATTACAATTGAGGTTTGCTAGTTGGTCTAACAATATCATTCCAAATCTCGAGATCTACTGTTTCTACCTCTTGTAAGGTTCTAGGAGGTGGCAAACGCTGTCGTAGTCTTCTGCCAAGTATGTCCCACAAATGTTCGATTGGGTTAAGATCTGGACTATGCGGTGGCCAATTCAAAAGTCCGAAGATTTACCTGTTGTAAATTTTCGGTTACAGTTCGTGCAGAGTGAGGTCTTGCAGTTTCGTACATTAGTACAAAATTGTTACCAATATTAGGAACCGATAGCATGGCAGCTAAGTTCTTCGCTATGTAAGGTCACTGCTTGAACACACTCATTTCGGGTCAAATTCCTTGTAGCGCGTTCCATTTCCACCACACAACAAATAATACATAAATAATAAATCTACTAATTTTTACAACCAACTAGACACTTTTGACTGTTAAAAATTTGACATTTTTTATCAAATTGTTATTTTATCATAGCCTACATTAGGCTTCTTTATTAAACTAAGCTGAAAATAAGGATTTATTGACGAAAAACATGGCTAGTTGTTAAAATACCTAACTTTTTATTTTTTAATATAAGCGAATGAATTAAAAACAAAATGTTAAGAAAACCTGAGGCTATAGTTGTTAGAATTCTCCACAGGGTGTTGCGAACTTAGAGAAAAAACACCATTTTGATTAGTACACCCAGTATAAAATGACGATTTACCTGTCTAGCAACAATATTATTACAGCGATATTGTTAAAGAATAACGCTATACCATATTAAAAAAATTACTTAAATCGGACAATTTTAGGAAATAGGAAACATAAGAAATATCCCATTTTTAAGGTGCTGCATTAATTTTGCTGCTTAGTTTATAATGATTTATATTTAATGTTTATTAAAAACTTTTGATATACAATGAGTGTTTTTATTGGGCGGGGGGGGGGGGGGCGCATCCCAACTGAAACCAGGGCCCACGGATCTATCGGTACGCTACTGTAATAATAAATTTTTAAGATTTTGTGGAATGGTCCGCTCTGGTTCTCAGCGCCTTTAAATAGTCCATAGTGATTTAAAAATCTTTTGTCGGCTTTGAAGTAATAAATTAAATAAATTATACACCCAAAAGCCTAACTTAAAATAAATTAAGGCAAGCGTCATACAAAATATGTTGCGAACATATCATAAATCATCCCCCAAATAAGTTCTAAAGCAAAACAATCTGCCAGAAATAATTAATTTGGAAAACAAACACCATTCAACCGTATACACATACTCAGACAAGCGACCGGTTATTCCAGTGATATCATCAAGAATAACAAAAAGAGTCCCACGCCGGAGGCTGGAACTCTCCCTCAAATTCACACACGTTTCTCTTTATCAAAAGATTTTATCGCGAAAACAATTTATTCAGGCTCTACCCGCAGCCCCGTGTCATTAGCAGACGATGCTACACCTGAAATCTAACCCTTCGAACTAACCACCTCCCTCAAGAGCGACAAATACTGGAATTTACGTTTTAAGTTTCCTCTTTGGGAAGCAAAAAAATATTTAGAGTAAAATTGTGAAGTCTCGTAACGCTAAAAATAGTTTGCAAATGATGGTAGTATGTTGATATTTTTGACACCAATAAATTCAGTAAACTTCTTTTTAAATCAGATAAAACATATACATGGTCTTTCATTAAGAATGTCCATCCTCTGAGTTGTAGACTTTAGACCTAAAAATATTAAAACTTAACACAAATCACATTATGTTATCGTTACGAATGAAGAATATATTAGTTTTTTTTTGTTTTGATTCTGGCCTTGGTTTATAACCTTTAGCCACGTAATTACATATAAAATTATTATTCGTTCATACAAAATTGTCCAGTATACACTTAAAAATAAAGAATAATAAAAAATAAAGCTTAGAAATAACAATTTCTACTTACTATGTTAATAAAAACAACTATGAAACTATTATTATTTTTTTTTTCACTACGATAGGAACTAAACCCCATTCAACCTCTCGAAGATTTAGAACCTCTTATTGATTTTTTTTAAATCTTTTTTTTTTAATAATTTTTTTTTATTCTTTTAGTTTTTTTTAATATATTAATTACATAAGAAGTACTGGAAAATCTAAAAATTTCACTAAAATAGCAATTCCATCAGTGGCGTAGAATTCGGGAAGGGTTAACCAGCCACTTTCCCCTGTCGTACGCCTCTAGTAATATTCAGAAGCAATTATTTAACTTGTATCTATAGATTTTGATTGGCCTTGCGGGATCAGAAGATATTCGTTAAATGCATAAAACTATTTTTTTTATTATTCAACCATGCAAACTGTAAATAAATTTTACTATAGCGATAAATATAACGCACATGTACATAAAATACAATTAAGTACATATACTTAAATAAAATATTTTGAAACAAAGATAAAATTAAATTTTTTTAATTACCAATCGCAACATAGTGACACGAAATTATCAACTTGATTTTTTTCGCACCACCCTAATATATATTTGTCCCTAAATTTGTATTAAATTATATTTTTTTACGTGCTCGGCAACTATGGCCACTCGCACGGTGGCGATTACAAACAGTATTACAGAGGTATAATAGAATTAATAAATTATCCTAATTTAGTAGCATTTATGCCTGGTTGCACCAACAGATCTTAAGCTCCAGCTTAGCTAAGCTCTACTTATAGATAGGGCCTCCTTGAGTATCAGTTACGTTGCACCATAATTTTAGATTCTTACCTTATTATCAATTATATCTATCATTATATTATGGTCTTCTTATTGTAATATATTATAATTATATTATATTAATTATTATGATATTCTCGACTTAAGCTTAAGATCTGTTGGTGCAACCGGGCATAAGTTGTCACAATGATATCATATAAAAATGTTTTAGAGTGTACGGTACAGCGATACTTTTTTAAGAAACTGAATAACTTTGTCTATCTGGTTGGAGTCACTGAGTATTTCACATAGCTGCGGTTTGAGTTCTAGCTGTCGTCTTACTGTAGTGAATTTATGACATTCGGTAAGAATGTGTTTGACTGTTGTAGCACGACTAATTGGATAGACATGAAGATATACTTAGATTGGACAAAATTCGTGCTACATAATTCTTTAGTACCTCGGTTGCTCAAGTCATCAAGAGATTTAACGGAGTGGATTCTTATAAGGTGTTATGATATACTCTTATTAGCTTAGAAAAATTAGAAAGATAGAAAAATCGGAATATGGATGTGAAATAAAAAATAAAGAAAAAAAATAAAATATTGGGCGCCACTGGTTACCTAAGGAACCAGAATTTATACAAAAAAAAACAAATATTAAAAGAAAAATGGTATTAGATCAAAATAAAACAGAAAATAGTCAAATAAAAAAAAATATACATAATATACAGAATATTATAACGTAACTTACCTTATTTATTCAGAATTCTATACTCAGTCAATTTTTTAATGTTCTTACGATTCAAGAGAGAAGGGAAGAAAATAAATTATATGTTGAAAATCAAACATTATTTATTAAAAACAACAAAAAAAAATTAATCTCTGATCTCTCTGTTACAATTAGAGAACAGATTACCAATTAATCAAAGATGAAACGAAACAGTTTTACAAATATAAAAATTATACCTTAACATGAATGTCCTGTTTTCTTCTGTTGTTGGTTGGTAAGTCCAAAACGCCATTTCACTACGCGAGAAAACACTTCACTGTGAATAGCTACAGCAAACAGTACATTGTTTATAAACAAACGTTATTATAGAAAAATTCAGCTTCAACTCGAACATAAATAGTTTAAAAGTTCGTTAAACTGGATTAAATTTTACTTTTACTCGAACAAAATTATTTAGTTAAGACTCGAACATAAATCCTTTAATTAGACTCGAACATGATTATTGAAAGTTCATTAACTTTGACCAAAATAAAGTATGTGAGCAGAGCATACTACAGGTTTTAACTGCACTGTTAAACATAGTAATGAGAAAATTGAAACTCTTCTCTCCTACTTCTGGTTCTGACTGCTTAAACGAAATTAGTGGATACCAAAATTGGTATGAAATGATAACGACGATTTGCTTAGAAACAGCGGGAAAATCGCCGGGGTTCACGATACACCATCACATTCGCCGGGCTGGAATCAGCTTAGCCGGCTGGGAAACTGGAAAACTACATTCCGAAACACTCAACGGAACTCAACTCACATGACGATGGCCCTAAAGGAACCAAAACTCAACTTAACTCGATGATGGCCCTGGTGGAACTCATCACTCAACTTCACTTGATGGTGACTTCTACGGAACTCTACTGAACATGATGACGGCTTCTACGGAACTCAACTGAACATGTTGATGGCTTCTACGGAACTTAACTGAACATGTTGATGGCTTCTACGGAACTGACTTTTGGGACCGCTCTCGTTCCTTCTAAAACTTAGGTTCCTTCTCCCAAAAAAAAGTGACTTCCTACTTAGACCAATAGGAATCATACCAGATATTTCTCTACCAATCAAATGGTCAGAAAAACTCTCAAGACATCCCTCGAACGCCATGATGGTTTTACTTTCAACCAATTACAAATACTTAAACTTCGTAATAACAAAATCCCTTGAGTTTACACGAAATGCGATGACTCAGAATACTACAGTTAGTCCTCAGAAACAATATTTCAGAGTTTTACTAAAATCATCGGCTTAGGTTAAGCCTTTCCTGTTGCAATATACATACAATAGGATTCTTGTCTGTGAATATCATAAAAATCTTTCATCTTCTAGACTGCAACAGTCTACAGCATAGCAGGGGTTCTTCCTCTAGCTATTTGGATATACTGACGAACATAAACCAAGACTGTAAATGTCATAAAAACCTTTTTACCTTGCAAACTACAACAATTAAAGGGTTTATTGAAAAATATTCCGTTTCTTAAATGCGTCTTATTTCAAAGAACGGATGAAGAAATAAAATTCGTATTGTTGTGGGAACGCCAAAATGACAAACTCACACCAATGCGGAAAAGCGATTTGACACTGCGTTACTCCGATTCAATATACAGGGTGTAGCGAAAGTGTACAACTGTAAACTGGGTCGAAATTTCAAGTATTTAAACGGGGGGACTTTGAGCGTGTTTCACTGTTAGGTAGCAATGGCCTATTTGACAGTTAGACCGGACATCTGATGTCAATAGGAAGCTGTGGGTTAGTTTGGTATGGCCTATACGGATTCTTCTTATAATTGTAAGGTCTTGTCTTGAAAGTCCCGCGGGTCCAGTGTATAGAGGCTTATACAATGACGGCTGGATTGCACGTAATGAAGTATTTAAAGAGCTCCAGTGGGTTTGCCATAATCTCCTGGTGAATCTGTACGCTTCTGTTTTTAAGTTTTTGGTAATCTAGATATGCGTTGTTGACGTAGTATCTGTTTTAGCGGTTTTAGCATGTTGATCTGCGAGTTCATTGCCAGCTATACCAATGTGAGACGGAATCCATATGAAGGTGAGCTTAGTGTTTAATGTAGAAAGGTGGTGGTAACAGTGATGGATATTTTGGACAAGAGGATGATCGGTTAATAATTCTTGAATGCATAATAAGAAAGCTAGAGGGTCTGTTCAAATGGCAACATTTATGTTCGGGAGGTTAATGTGTTTAACAGCCTGTAAGATACTATATAATCCTCCAGTATGTACGCTACACAAAAGAGGAATAAAAGAAGCATAAATAAGATTCCAACACCCAAGTCACTTTTAAAAGCATCGGTGTTAAAAAACTTGATCAAATTGGTACTTATATAGTGGTATCCCTCGAAGTGTTTTAAATGAGGAAGTTTAGAATTTGTTGCGTTGGTTTCTTGCAGGCATATAATGTTTGGATTAAATTGTGATATTAAGTGTTGGATTCTCTCCAGCCGAGGGAAGAACCCATCGCAATTCCACTGAATTAACTTGAATACAAAAAAGAAACAATATACGAAGAGAACTACTATTCATTACATGTGCTGTGATTAGATTCGACATCAGAGGGGTTATCGGAGGAGGCACTTATATAATCTTGTGTATCATCGGAAGTAGGCTGTTCTTTTAATTTTTTCGAGATTCTGGTGATACGGTTTTTTATTGACCTTACCTTAGTATCTGTGTAAATCTGTGTCAGAATACCATCTATGTCGGAGGAGAATTTTTGGGCTTCTAGTAGAGTGTTGGGGCAAAAGGGGTAGTCCAAAAGAGTTCTCAAGAAAAGCAATGAGTCGAGTAGAATTGAGTGTAAAATTACGCGGATTTTCTTTGTAAGCCGATTCTATATCGGAGATACCATTGGTAGTCCTGTCGCCAGGGGGGGTACAACGGCCTCGTTAATTCAGATGGACTTACTCAAGGTTTTTTTATGTATTTTGACCCGTAGAACACGAATTTTTTGGGTAACAGTTGATCCGGATGTCGATAAGATTGTTATAGACCAAGAACTTGAGGAATCAAATAACAGCGATTTTTGGCAAAACAAAACAATATTTTGTATTTTTTGGGCCATTTTAAGTAAAAAATATTTCTACAAGTTTTTTCGTAGGATGCACAGTTTTCGAGATAAACGCGGTTGAACTTTAAAAAAATCGAAAAACTGCAATTTTTGAACCCGAATAACTTTTGATTAAAAAATAAAATAGCAAGTCTGCTTACCGCATTTGAAAGTTTAAGTCAAATTATATCGGTTTTGATTATTTGCATTGGTAAAAATTTATTTTTTTATTGTTTAACAAAGCTATAAACACGTAGGGTTTCCCGTGCTTTTACATGCGTTTTAACGCATGTAACGTAGAAATAGTCTTGATTGCACTAGTACCTATTCTACCTACTCGTTCGATTTTAAATGAGAAATCATAGAAACATCACTCACGCACTAGTTGTTTGTAGCTTTGTTTAACAATAACACAATAAATTTTTAGCAATGCAAATAATCAAAACCGACATAATTTGACTTGAACTTTCAAAGGCGCTTAGCAGAATTGCTATTTTATTTTTTAATCAAAAGTTATTCGGGTTTAAAAATTGCAGTTTTTCGATTTTTTGAAAGTTCAACCGCGTTTATCTCGAAAACTCTGCATCCTACTAAAAAACTTGTAGAAATATTTTTTGCTTAAAATGACCCAAAAAATACAAAATATTGTTTTGTTTTGCCAAAAATCGCTGTTATTTGATTCCTCAAGTTCTTGGTCTATAACAATCTTATCGACATCCGGATCAACTGTTACCCAAAAAATTCGTTTTCTACGGGTCAAAATACATAAAAAAAACTTGGGTAAGTCCATCTGAATTAACGAGGCCGTTGTACCCCCCCTGGCGACAGGACTATGGGCCCCATTGAATAATTCGGTCGAGGATCAGATTTGGCCTTTTTTTGCCTGTTTTGGTGGCATTATGAATGTCGAATCGTCTTGAGAAGTTGATTGCTCCGGAGTAATGGAAGGAGAGGTGGTAGGAGTATCAATTGGACTGACAATAAAATAAAATAAAAATAAAAAAATAAAAATAAAAATAAAAACGTTTATTGCCCTAATAATATATACATTTAATTAACTTAAGATGTTCCATTTTCTTCTAAGTGTTCCGCGAGTGCACCACTTCCTTTGAAATCCATCCTTTCGGCGTTGATTCTTCACTTGTAGTGTCCTGGAAATCTTCTTCTGTAGGTACTTTTTCTGGCATCGTACCTACTTTCCTGACCGGTTTGCAACCACCTGGCTATTGTCTGATCATATGGTCGATCAGACGAAGTTTTTCTTTGATCATCCTCTGGATCCTGTTATTCTCGAGGATGTCTCTGGTTGTTTGGAGTCTTCTTGTGGCCTGGTGGAAGAAGTAATGAGTCCTTTTCTAGGCCACCTCCCTCAGTGGTGTGTACTGGAGCCTTTCCTGAATGGTTGCGTTTGTCACCAGGTCCTGCCATACTGCGCTATCTATTATTCTGTATCATGACGTCTCTGTTGCTTCTAACCTCTTCCAGTTGTAGTTGGTTGTTGAACTCCATACTGGGGCTGCGTATAACATAGTTGACTTGACGTATGCTTGATAAAGTTGAATCTTCTTCTTCTTTGACAATGGAGATGTCCTGAAAATATAAGGTATAATTAGTCTTTTAATGGCTGTGGCTTTTTTCTTGATTTGCTTTGTATGCAGATGGAAGTTCATTCTTCTGTCTAAGTGAACGCCTAAATATTTCACTGATGGTGTAGCTGGTATGATGTTTTCTCTCATTTTTAACTCTGCTTGTGGTGGGTTGTTTTGCTGCGTAAAGATGATAAACTGTGTCTTCTCCGCGTTGATTTTGATTTTCCATTTTTCAGTGAACTCCGATATCCCCCCTAAGTGGCCTTCTAGTGTTTGTACTATTCTTCTGTCTTGTTTGCCTGAAGTTTAGATTGCGGTGTCATCTGCATACAAAGCTGTGTTGATTCTTGCATCTGTTGGTAAGCCTGAAACAAAAATGTTATACAAAATAGGAGAAAAAATACTGCCTTGTGGCATCCCTTCCTGAATATGTTGTATCCTGGATATCTTTTTGTCAGCTGAAACTTGAAAAGTTCTATTAGTTAAATATGTATCACAAATATTGACTATGTAATGGGGTAGTCTAGCCTTGTCCATTTTGAAGATGAGAGCTTTCTTCCAGACGGTGTCGTATGCTTTTTCGATGTCCATTATTGCCATCCCTGTTTTCTGTTTTCTGTTGAACCAGATTTTGGTGTCACTGACAACTCTTGCAAGTTGTAGTTCGCAGTTTCTTCCTATTCTGAATCCGAATTGGTCTTCTTGGATGATTCTTCTTCTTTCAGCGTGTTTCATGAACCTCTTGAATATGATTTTTTCGAGAATTTTTCCTAAGGGTTCCAGTAGTGAAATTGGCCTGTAGCTTTCTGGTCTTCTTCCATCTTTTCTTGGTTTCAGGAGAGGTATCGTTTTTGCATGTTTCCAGTTGTTTGGGAAATGAGCTTTTTCAAGGCAGTACCTGAAAATGTAGTACAGTTGTACTATCATTTTCTTCGGTAATTCCTTGAGTAGTAGGGTGTCTTCTTTTTTATCCTACTTTTAAAATGGGCTCAGTATTATTTGGAGGAGGGATAGATAGATCCGTAATGGTAGCCGAGGTAGGTTTGTCGTTATCGGAGATGGACTCAGTTTCTGAAGATGGAAGTTCTTTTGCTGAAGTTAGGGAGTCAGCTGGAAGTGAAGAATTGGTAGGAGCATTAGCTGAAATAATTGTACGGTCTATTTCACTGGGGACTTTAGGGCAAGGCTCCTCAGTATATCCCGTAAGTTTACAAAGAAAACACTCCAATCTGACGGTGGATAAAAATATTCTAGATGAAGCATTTTCATGGTTTATTAGCAGTAAAGATTGCACTTCAAAGTCGTCCTTGCCGGGAATAACAAATGTAACCCTATGAAAACTCATGATAATATGTGCATATTGATCATCCGTTATTCCGCATTTTGCAAAAGTAACAGGTGTGACTAGCTGTAAGCCAATATCTTTTAGGTGCTGTTCGATTAGTGAATGCGGGATGGAAGGACATACATTTGAAATATGAATTCTTTTGGCCGGAGCAAAATAAGCCTACGGATAGGTACGACGGTGGAATTAATTGTGACGTGAGAAGTAGTTTTCAGAAGTTGATCAACGATTTCGGTCGATGTGAGGAAAATGCATATTCGATTATTCGGTATGCGAGACGCAAAAGAAATATTTTTTGTTTGAATTATTTCACCAGTCGCTTTAATAAATTCAAATAAAACGGTATTTGGAATGGAGTGCATCACAATTGCTTTTTCCCGTTTCGGGAATGAAGGGGGAAGAGGCCTGGAGAATGCGGCAGCCACATAAGATTTTCGGTTGGAATTGGGGTTGTTTGATGTAGATGTGGTTGGTTGAGAGTTGTTCATGATGTGTGTAGTCCTGGATACCAAAGCTACAACACAATATCAACAGTACTTACAGACCCCTTCGCAGATTGGAAAGGGGAAAAAGATAAAGGAGCTCACCTGATTTTCTTGGATTTTCACTAATTTATTCCAAATTAAACCAATATAATTAGATTTAACTTGGACTTTTAAAATAATAAACACATTAAAACCTCGTTTCCTTATCACATTGTGACTGAGAACAAAAAGACGATAAGGAAATTCGAAATCAATTAGCACTTCGCTTCAAGTTGTTAGCTGTCGATGGTCAACATGATAAATGTAAATTATATTGCTGGTAAACCGTCAAGAATATTAGAAATATATAAAGCGAAGGGTATATAAAAATTTATTTAAAATAGAGATAGCAATATTAACAATAAATGCGGTGAAGAGTTTGAACTTTCGTACCGTTAACATCGTATCGAAGACGAGCTAGGTAGTTATCAAAAAGCAATTAACAGAAAGTTTATCGTTTCAACAAGTAAATATAAATAAAAGTTTATTTATATACAAGTTAAGTTTTTGTGAAAGTGGTACATAACAAAAAAGCAGTAAGTGATATATGGCATATTATCGACTTTTCACGTAAATTTTTGAAATAATAAATATTTCATTGTATTATAATATACAATAATTGTATATACCAGTAACATTTTAAACACATTTTCAATTTTATTGCGATTTATACTGACAAAACTGGAGTCGGTTTTCCCAATAGGGGGACAGGGCCGCACTCACTCTTGCGGGTGATACCTGTTCTTCTAAAACGATATCCACCGAAGCAAGCATGGATTAACAATCTCAACAAAACCAAATTTCACCGAAAAGCTACTCAGCAGTGACAAATCAATTTAAATTTCCGTCTAGACAGCTAGCACTAGTCTTTAGTTCAATCGAAAATACTCCACTTCATGACTACCTAATCCCTCTTGGTAACATTATTCAACCTAAAAATATCATTTTCGCCTCCTGCCTTTCCAACAACCGAGTTTGCATTTATCTTGCGAACAAAAATATCCTAGATGAGTTTTTAGATAACCATGGCCAAATCACTATCCGAGGAGAACTTTTAAAGGCTAGACGACTTATAACACCTGCCGAAAGAATTGTTATGTCACAAGTATGCCCGTCCATTCCACACTATGTCCTTGAAAAAGAACTGCAAAAAATCGGTCTACATCTTGTATCTCCCATAACATTTCTAAAAATCGGTGCAAATCTTCCCGAGTATAGCCATATCCTAAGCTTTCGACGGCAAGTATATGTTAACCCTCACAATTTAACCATCCCAAGCGCCGTAACAATAGCATTCGAAAACACAAACTACACAATATTCATTTCTCAAGATGGAAACGTTTGCTTCAAATGCAAAAAACCAGGACACGTGGCAGCAGCCTGCACCGAACCTAAAAATATATCTGCGACACAACAAACTCCACACAGTTCTATAACTTCAAAGACTACAACTGTAGCCGATTCGGCTGCAGAAAGAGTAACAGCATCAATTCCTACGAAAACTCTTACCAGTACGAATAACCAACCTGAAACGTCTGAATCTAATCAAGCTCCAACCACATCATCACACCAAAGTACCTTTTCACAACATACTGAGTCAAAATTTCCAAATGTAAATACAGAAGTGACCGAAAACAAAGAAACTCATTTAAAACGCTCTGTGAAGTCGCCTCTCCAGAAACCGATATTGCACTTTAAAAAAACCCATTTGTAGTACCAAAACCTACAGCAACTCGAAAGAAACCAAAGACATCTAAACTTGAAGAAACAACGCATTCGAATGTATCCATTTTTAGCATGTTACATCCAGCCAAAACCTTTATCAATAATCACGAACCACCATTTCCGCTGAACTGTGATCAATTATTCATCCTCCTAGAGAGCATAGCTGGCTTATTGAACCCCATAATCAAAATCAATGACTTCACTTCTGATTTGAGAGGTCTCAGTGACATGTTAAAGAACATCCGTCCCTACTTAAAAGAAAGATCAATAGAAACAAGGCTGACCAACTTGAATAAAAAAATACTTGCTCATCTTGGAGAGGTGAGCTCCGGATTAGAAAGTGAAGCATCACAGTCATCATAGATTAGCAACTGGTTTCTATCTAAAACGTTTCTCGTGCCCTAAAACATGTAAACCTCTTAAATATTTCTGTTTCTCACCGACTCGCCCAACTCTCTCCTTGCAATACAGCATCTGTATCTGTATCCTAAAAGTCCTTTAGAAAAACTAATAAAAACTGGACTACAAATTGCACAAGAAACCAACACGACTCCGAAATTTATATGGATCCCATCACATATAGGAATTATCGGCAATGAAGAGGCAGACAGAAGTACTCGTAAAGCAGAAATCAAGTGCGGAATCTGAATTAGTGCGCAAGTGTGTATGTAATGATCTCAAAACGTTTTTTTTTTACAAAAAGTGATTGGTCATTTGAGGGTCCAAAATATCAAAGTGAACGTTCAATAAACAATCTACCAAACACCCTACCAGCTTTATCAGGAGAAAACTGTCCAGTGAAAGACTTACAATCTAATCTAAATCAATATTTTTGTACCAAATCTAGCTATTTGTTATTTGTTAAAAATCATTGTTAACCTTTGTTTATCTAGTAATGCCGCTAATAACCTGTTGGTGGATGCGGTAACTTTTCTTTAATAAAAAAAATAAATGCGGTATTTTATTTGAGTTATAGGTACGTTTTCTTAAACATTTTTGATATCAATATTTGCTACACAGAACAGTCGTACATTGTAGTAGTTACCTGCTACGAGAACTTCAAGCTCTCAAACTTTCTTTCGACCTAAATATTTCGACTATCGATTTAAAATTTACAAACAAGCGACAAGAAACGCAATAAAACGGAAAAATGGAACAATCGTTATCAATATTCTCGTCTCGGTTGTTCCTTTTTATAGTCAACAACGTGGCAACATCGCCTAGGCCATTTACAGTTAATGGAAAACTTCAGCTCTATATCAGTATTCCGTACACTGTATCGAACATATTTACAGCTCTCAAACGGCCGATGAACAAAATTTTCGCTGATTTATGATCACCGCAAGATATAAAATGCAATTTTCCGAAGAAACGGTTCACCGACCCCAAGTATGTATATCAGGTAGAAGTCTGAAGTGGGGTTAAGAAGATGGAATATGTGTCAATTTAAGTATTCAAGGGAGATTGCCAGATAGCGGGGTTATATCTGTTATTGGCAATTTAATAATCCATTTTCCAGATGGTTTTCAATATTTCCACCATCAGCCGTTAGTCAGAAGTACAAATTATTTAATTAGTTTCTAAAATTCGACATCTGTTTATATAAATGTAAATTAAGTTGATTTTAAATTAATAACGGTTATTAAAAATTCAGCTCATAGTATGGTATAACTAGACCCAAACCCAGACATCAAAGTGAAAGTTATCCTCCAACACCAAATTGTTCTATATGGTCCACATAATGTTCAGAAAAAAGTCACACCATTTTGAGCGTCAGGTTTGGGGGACAAATCGGTAAATTCGTGAATGAACAACCTTCTATACAAAAATGTTCTACATTAAATTTGAAATAAGAAAAGCCCTATTCATAATCCTTCTAAAATGAACGGTTCCAAAGATACGGAGGTAGTATAGTATAATTGGTCCAAAAAAAGACCTAACCCAAACATCCAAAGTAAAAGTTTTCCTCCAACACCAAATTGTTCTATATGGTCCAGATGTTGTTCAGTAAAACGTTACACCATTTTGACCGTCCGGTTTGGGGGAGAGATGGGGGAGAAGTCGGAAAATTAGTAGTTTTTTTGGGTTTTTCGTCAATATTTCTAAAACTATGCTTTAGCATAAACAATGTTCTATACAAAAATGTTCTGTATAAAATTTAAAACAAAAAAGGCTCTATACATAATTGTTATAAAATCAACGGTTCCAGAGTTACGGAGGGTGAAAATTTGAGGTTTTCGACACTTTTTATATTTTTTGGGCAATTATTTATAATATTATTACTGACGAAAGAAATTTTCTTTAACAGGATTGAGTTTTGTAAATAAAGTTTGCTATTTCAGTGGCCGATGGTATGTTAGTGATAAGCCCTTGAAGAAACGTCAACCTCACCACCCACAATCATCATCAATTGCCCAAAAAATATAAATAGTATCGAAAACCTCCAATTTTCACCCTCCGTAACTCTGGAACCGTTGATTTTATAACAATTATGTATAGGACCTTTTTTGTTTTAAATTTTATGTAGAACATTTTTGTATAGAACATTGTTTACGCTAAAGTATAATTTTAGATATATTGACCAAAAACTTAAAAAAACTACTAATATTCCGACTTCTCCCCCATCTCTCCCCCCCCCCAAACCGGACGCTCAAAATGGTGTAACTTTTTAATGAGCAACATGTGGACCATATATAACTTGGATGTTTGGGTTAGGCCTTTTTTTGGACCAATTATACTATACTACCTCAGTAACTTTGAAACCGTTCATTTTAGAAGGATTATGCTCAGGGCCTTTTTTATTTCAAATTTAATGTAGAACATTTTTGTATGTATTTATTTGTATGTATTTATGCTAAACAGCATAGTTTTAGAAATATTGACGAAAAACTTAAAAAACTACGAATTTACCGATTTCTCCCCCTCCCCAAAAAAAAACCCGACGCTCAAAATGGTGTGACTTTTTTCTGAACATTATGTGGACCATATAGAACAATTTGGTGTTAAAGGATAACTTTCATTTTGGATGTCTGGGTTATGCCATCTTTTGGATCAATTGTATCATACTATCATACTGAACACAGTTCGGACTAATCACATACATTTCCTTATAATAATATATTGTTATCTTTATACAAATAAAATGGATCTGTCCTTGAATAAGGGTACCTACTTTAGTTCCAAATGGGATACAGGTCAAAAACGTAAAAAAACATTGTATGATTTCAGTACGCAATCAATGTATATTAACACAGCTACAGAATCATTTGAAGAGAGCAAAATAACGAAGAATAAAATATCAAAAAAGATAACAAAAGAAAAGGAGAAAGCCTCTTTACAAAATACAGAACACAAGAAACATACAACCACTATAAGAGAATAAAAAAAAATGGAACGAATACTTTATTAAACAAATAACAAAGTAACACTGGAAGAGGGTCTCAAAACAGATGGAACACTGCTTCCACGGAACGTTAAAATAAATATGGAGAATAATT
Source organism: Diabrotica virgifera virgifera (assembly GCF_917563875.1). Taxonomy (NCBI): domain Eukaryota; kingdom Metazoa; phylum Arthropoda; class Insecta; order Coleoptera; family Chrysomelidae; genus Diabrotica; species Diabrotica virgifera. The sequence goes on along the minus strand of NC_065450.1, from coordinate 191,244,015 downwards.
ATTATAATCAGAGGACAAAGAAAAGACATGAATGAACTAACAAAAACGAAATACATTCAAAGGGAGACATGGGCAGACTATTTTCGATCCCTGTTTGCTAAAGGTGACTACAATTAACATTAGGGAGGAAGTCGTAAAGGAAGCATTAAGGGAAGACAGGAATTAATTTATTACAAAACACTAAAATTGTCAAACAAACTGAATGACAATATAACCGAAGGCAGAGAACAACAAGTTTTTAGGCCAGAACGATCGTACAGCGACGCTAAATTCATAAGGAGGCAAGTGAAAGAAAAATTACTAAAATACAAGAAACCGGCATATTTTCGTTTTGTGATACTGAAGTAGGCATTTGTAAGGGTAAAATTAAAGGGCGATATCCACCTATTCTACTTGAGAGAGTTACCACTAGTTAAATCAAAACGATTGCAGATATATACCAAAACAACACACTAAAATGAAAACGAGACGAAGAACTAACTGGCCCAATTGAAGCTGAGACTGGGATAAGATGGAGGGATTATTTGAGTCCTCTATTTTTCAACGTGATCATGGATGAAATAATAAAAGTAAGAACTAAAAAGGATACTAAATGCAAGAAAATCTGCTTTGCAGAACACGATACTAATCTCTCACTTAAAGTGAGATTTGAGAGAGATTTACAACATATGCCACACCAATTAAATATATTCTCAACAAAATTTAACATATTAATATCCCCAAAAAAGACAAAATACATAATTATAGCAGCAAAGCCTATAGCGGGATAAGATGGTCAAAAATGCCCACGCACTCGTGATCAGCCCCGTGATATGTGCTTTCGATAAAGGATATAAAATCATGCCTTCATACAAATTTTTGGCTTCCCAGATGCCACAGGACCTCTTAAATGGAGAATAGAAGATTTTTTCGATTTTATTTTTTTTACCGCAATTTTGCTTCTGAAAAAATTTAAGAAAATGTATCTTTTGAATACAAAACAGTTTGATTTCAGATTTTTATATTGAAAATGGGGCTCATGAAAAATTTTTTAAATCTTCAAAAAATTTTAGGTTATGGTAATATAATTTGGCCAAATTTTAAATAGTGTTTTTTTTGTATTTTTTGTCGTTCTTTAGAATGGCAGAGGCAAAATCTTTAATTTCTGAGCGGAAAGAAAGAAACAATAAAAAAACGTTTTTTAGGATTTAGGATCCTGACTACAGCAACTGAAAACCTGAAAACCACTAAAGCAGGCCGCGCACTGAATCGGCATAGTGCGATCGGCTCGCCTAAGAGCAATCGGCAGATTTTGCTATACATGGAAATAAATGAGCCAGAGCGCACCGCCTAAGAACGTTCGACTGTCGAATTTTCTTAGGCGGTGCGCGGTGGCTTATTTATTTCCATGTATAGCAAAACCTGCCGATTGCTCTTAGAGGAGCCGGTCGCTCTATGCCAGTGCGTGGCCTGCTTAAAAGTGCGAATTTTGTCAGAAAATTCGATATGCGGGTTTTTAATAATATTTTTTTTGAAACGTTTATTCAGCAATCTGTTAGTTATAAAAATTCTAACAATAAGCGTCTTTGGGATTTGAAGTAAAAAAAAATGACGTTAGAGAGGTCAGTCCAATGACTGGACCTCTAGTAAGGAACAAACATGACATTGCGATAATATGCTACATACAAACATACATTTTACATTTACAAACCTACATATCTATATCTAAAATATAAACACAATTACGGTGATGTATAAAACTTATTTATAAATAAGGTCCAGTGGATTTTTACGTTTTATTCTGTGAGTTTGTTGACTATTATCAAGCAAGATTATTGCCAGGGCATTTGGATGGCTTTCTAGGCGTTTTATGTACCGAACACTGCACTGAACTATCACTTCACTGATCTTAGGTACTTCTAGATCACAATAAATGTCTTTGTTTGACACGAACCATGGGGCGTCTGTTATAAAGCGTAACACTTTGGATTGTAATATTTCCATTATGGATATGTTGGATTTTGCTGTTGTACCCCATAGCTCCAGACAATCCCATAGGTCCAGACCGGTTTGAGTATTGTATTGTATACCAACAGCTTACTACGTATAGACAACTTCGATATTCTGCCTAGTCTCCAATAATGTTTACGAAATTTTAAATTTAACCAAGTATATTCAAATGGGAAATAAGCCACAATTTTACCTAAAAATGATTTTATTAACGTTTCGATGCCCAAGTCGGGTGTCGTTGTCAAAATACAAAATAATACTAAATAAACAAAAATGTTGTTGCTTAGTAAAAAATTCTTCTAATAATTTATTTAATCTGACTCATTTATATCGGCAATTCAGACACGTATTATAAATTTTAAAGTAGACGACTTTAAAATTATATTGCCATTGTTGATGAGTTGCGTTCCTGGGACGACTTTACTAAAAGATAGTTCATTCGATTACATGAAATCATTCCCAACTCAAGAATATCCGCCACAAAAAATCATAGCATGTGATCTGTCTTTAAAAAGACAATCAAATGCAACGGTGGCACTGAAATTCTCGCGTTAGAGATTCCATAGTAAATATAGCTTCAGAACAACATTTAAATTTAACTATTGGCGCTTTTTCCATATATGTGTTCTCCATGTCAAAGTTTTGTCCAGGTGCATACCAAGGTACTTAACGCTTTCGGCTTGTAGAATTGCTTTGTTATTTATTTCTATATTAGGCGATATTTTACGACATTTGGTAAATACGATGTTGTGATTTTGATTAATTGATCTTTATTCGCCATTTCTTTGCCCACGTTTCAATGTTCCGAATATGCTTTGAAGATATTCGGTAGCTGTTGCGGGATTTTCCTGTGTCATCTGCGAATGTTGTAGTCGTTATATTTTCGTTTGTTGGTATGTCGTGTGTAAATGTTAGATATAATATAGGACCCAGAACACTACCTTGAGGGAGTCCAGATCGTATAGGGTAGATTTTTATGTATCTGCTTCATGCTTGATACGGTAGTACCTTTCTTCTAAATATGATTTTAATGTAGTAAACATTGAATCAGGAAGGTTCATTTTTATTTTGAAGAGCAACCCTTCATGCCAGACTTTGTCAAAAGCCTTACTGACGTCAAGAAAAAGTGCAGAACAGTACTTTTTTTCTTCAAAAGTTTTATTTACTATATCAACGACTCTATGAACTTGTTCTATTGTTGAATGCATCTCTCTGAAACCAAACTGGTGATCCGGAAAAAAGATTATTATTAGTTATTATCTTCATTAGCCTGGTCGCTAATAGCTTCTCAAATAGTTTAGCTAGTACCGCTAAGAGACTAATAGGACGATAAGAGGTATATTTTAATAATATTTGGAACAACTTTTCCAAGCAACTTTTTCGATATCTCTAACGCGAAGCAAATCGAATCACATATGGAAAATTCACCCTGTCTATGGATTCGCAGTAGGCCGCGTTTAAAATTTAAATTTCAGTTGACTATCTTAAAAAATTGGAACCATTAATCTGTGTGACTGTGCAAATTTTAAAATCTGTATATCGCACCCTCAGTGCAAGACTGCAGTAACTCAAAATTTTATGAAAATGAAGTAATCATGGAATTCGATTGTAAACATGCATATCTATCCCCTGTAAAACTTTAGTAACTTTCAAAAGCTTAATGGGGTAAATATTACAACAACAACAGTTTAACTATTTTGCATTTTTGAACATAAGTTCCGTACAAAACTGTTGTAACTCTAACAGTTTTGCACTGAACATTGCAACGGATTCAATAACAAGCAATAACAAGCAATGAAAAAAGTACGATATTTGTTATTTTAATATCTACCTATACGCTCTGAGCTTCGCTGGTGTCGCTCCTAGCGGTTACTAATTCAACTTTTACCGGTAATTTTTAAATTTATTATTTAATTGTTATAGCTTAATATTTACAACGCAAGAAAGTAATTAAATTTTAATCGATTTTTTTAAGATTTTTCTAATCGTTTTGACGTTCTATTGATAAAATATCAATTTCTTACTTCGGATACTTTGACAATAATCGTGTAGATGGCGCTAAGGTTATAATAGATTATTTATAATTAGATATTACGGAACATTAAAAAAACTTAAATTCAGTATTTAAAACGTAAGTATATTTAAGGTAAAAATATATACCACAGCTTTGACCAAATAATATTGTTTATAATTAATGTTTTTAATTTTAATTTTAAATTAATCACTTTGACATTTATGCCAAATTTCCGGTAAACGTTTAAAAACTTGTCCCTACTGGCGTTCGCGAATTTGTAAATATCCCCTCTACGTACGAGCTCACAGCGTATATCTGTGGTGTTTAATTTTAATATACAGCGCGTCTACGTAATCCATTAACGGCTGAGAAAATGAACAAAGATTTTCGAGACTAATCTACTCATGTAAATTTTATGTCCTTTGTGTGATATTATATTTATTTTTCATAAGATGTGTGCGATGTCGTTTGACCATTTATTTGTTAGATTGGATTAGAACCACATAAATTAATACTAATTATTTACGACCAAAACGTATTTTTTCTCATGAAAAGAAAAACATTTATCTTAAAACTTGTGTACTGACAATACTAAGAGGTCAAAAATATCTATTCTCAGAAAACTTGATAAAGAACAGCCAAAAATTCAAATGGCCAAAAAGAAAGATTTAGTATACTTATGCCATTCGGGTATGATACCAGAAGCCCACCATAGTTTTTATAAAAATATTTTGGCACAAGATGATGTACGAGAAGAGGACAACAACTACGGTAAAACCTGTCAGCAATTGCCACTAAAAATGAAAGAACTATTGGCCGATATAGAAAGGTGGCCGGTATTGCCAGTTTTTGTAGTCTAGATATACATAATTGGTTTGGGGAATTTTTAAACTGGCCGTTAGTACAGGTGGCCTATGTTGGCCGGTGGCCGGTAACAGAGGTTTTACTGTAAAAGTAAATGTGTCTACACTTTTTACAATTTTCTCCGTGCAAAACTGTTGTAACTTTGAAATTCTAATACTAAATGTGTAGTGATTAACAATTTTTTCCGTGCAAAAGTGTTGTAACTTTGAAATTCCTAGTTTTTTTGCATTAATATTATTTTTTTTAAATTTCTATTTTTGGTTAAGGTAATATAGGCTGAAAAGCATGCAAAATCATGATCAGATGTTAATTTTTCTTAAAACTTGTGTCCTATTTCACCGATATTAGCACGAAAATAAACAAAATCGTCTTTATCTCAAAACTTACTTATTTTGACTTACTGTAGTCTTGCACTGAGGGTGCGATATATTTGGATAGCCTAAATATAGGAGTGTCTTCATCTTAAATGTGAAATACTGTATATTATCAATTTGATAACTTATTGCAACTAATATAGTCGTATTTTTAATAGATTCAAAATATACATTCAAAATACTGACTAATGCACTAATAATTTGACCATAAAAAGTTCAAATTGATTGCATTGAAGTACTGAACCAATTAATGTGTAATAATATTATACTGTTATTGAAATAATTTCCAAGTTTCCAAGGCTTGACGCTAATTCGGACTCGGTCACTCTCGGAAGACTCCTTGCCTAACGGTAGACGGGCGCTCTAATTATATTTATTTTTCAGTTGCTGTAGTCACGATCCTAAATCCTAAAATTGGCTGTCCCAAGATGCATCTCGGGACATCCAAAAAACGGTGTTTTCGATTTTTTCGTTCTTTCCGCTCAAAAATTAAAAATTCTGCCTCTGCCATTCTAAAGAACGACAAAAATACACAAAAAAATACTATTTAAAAGTTGGCCAAATTATATTATCCTAAAAAAATTATGAAAATTTCAAAAATTTTTCCTGGGCCCAATTTTTAATATAAAAATTTGAAAAAAAAACAGGCTGTTTTGTATTCAAAAGATACATTTTCTTGAATTTTTTAAAATTTTTTGGAGCAAAATTCCGCTCAAAAAAGATAAAAATGTTAAAATCGAAAAAATCTTCTTTTCTCGAGTTAAGAGATTCTGTGGCATCTGGGAAGACAAAAATTTGTATGAAGGCATGATTTTATATCCTTTTGACCATCTTATCCCGCTATATAATAACTACAGAATAGCCTTTACTAAGATTTAAATTATAGCTGGACAGTCAGATAATAGAACATAATATGTAATGGAGTTTAACTATATATAGGCATCGTCCTAAAGAAAGCTCAAAACAAAAGTGGAAGATCCAGTGAATAGAGCAAACAGGTTGCCTGAATGAAACAATATGGAGAAATAAATAAAAGACAGAACGGGCAAAATAGTCATTACACGAATAATGCAGTACCCCCCAAAAGCACGACCTTACACAAAAAAGACAAATATAATGCTTCAAACAGAAGGGAAGAAATCCCTTAAAAAAATCGATGGTAAGACACTATACTGCCGTGCTAAGCCCAAAGGCGGTATCTAACAGTTGATAAAATGGTGGCAAAATCGATTTCAAAATTGAGTGATAAAATTTTGGCCCGTTAGGGATTTATGGACTAGCTAATAGTTTTTATGCATAGATATATGTGTCAGTTTATTAAGGGAACCATTAATTATATTTTAAAACAAAGTTTTATAGAAAAAAAGGTAGATACCGCTAAAACGTCTTATCAAAAATTACTATAAAACAGCCTATTAGCGGTATGTGGTTTACAGTTCTGATTGATATGAAATCAAAAGCTTTTCTGTCTATTAAAGTTTATTAAATTGAAACAATTAAAGATAATATACGTCAGTTGTTCTCATCATTGTCTGATTCATCAATTACTACCGGAATTGTTGACCAAACACTAGTCTATTTCCAGGAATTATTTTATTGGTATTATAGCCATAGTTTCAAAAGTTATGCATCAGTTAAAATTATGCTAAATTTAAAAGAATTATAAAAGAAACAAAATAACAACAAGTATTATTAAATGTTATTATTTTGTTGAGCCACAATATGACAACAACAAATTGACAATCTTTTTTAATTGTCGTTATTTCTGTTTTCCTTCAAGAGTCAATAAATACATGTAGACCTGGATCCCGCGTACCAAAAAAAGTTGATTAATAGCCAACTGAAAATTTGTTAATAGCTTAACGATGTCTAGTCGGACAAACTTTGATGTATGGGAACACTGGAACAGGGGAAGTTTTAATTGTAGAACATGTTAAAAATTTGGAGCGTCAGACTACGAAAAATGTCCATGTATTTTGTCGGACAGAACTTATAATTAATTTGATACCATTTCATTAAACGCTGATGCAAAAAATCAGACTGGTTTTTATCACTAACTGGGCATTTTAATGAGTGGAACACGAAGAACATGTCAAATGACAGGAGTTATAATGATGATTAATGGCAATCGAATTGTTGCATGAGAGTTTAATGAAACGGTAACAAATCAATTGGAAGTTCTGTCCAACAAGTCGTAATCTGACGTTCTATGATAGTCCAGGATTACTAGGGCTATCTTCTCCCGGTAAGGGTGGTTAACCCTTATCCGAGGGGTCGAATGATTAATAGTCGTTTCACTGTTGAAGTTGTTTTATTATACTCGCATGAGTACAAGCTGGTAGCAACCTACGTAACGTCGTCTCGCGGAGTGTAGATGACACTATCTTTTAACCTTCGGAGTACGGAGATTATTTGACTTACTTAGATTACGAAGATGGGTCAAGCGTGACCCATTCTCATTTTATTTATAAGGATGTTTTAAATAGTCAGTATTAATAAACAGTATCTTTAATTTAACAAAAAACAAACAAACATAACCATTATAATCCTAAATTATTGTATTTAAATTTTTTAAGATGGTTTCCCATGGGTATACACTAGTTCGCTGCGGCGGCCAGATCTTAATACCTTACAGAAAACGGGCATAGGTAAATTCGCTCCGGCCATATATTTGAATACGTATACCCGTAACAGAGACTGCTGCGATTTACGTGTACCTACAAACATATTAAAAAAATTTTCCAAATCCGAAGACCGGGTCAGGACTGACCCGGCATCATAGATGTTACGTAGAGGAAAAACTGTAATTTGCATGTTCACGAATTATATACGAAAAAATAGACTGAAACAAATAAGGAGAACTTACGATCAATCGGATTTGTAAAAAAATTATTTCAGGAAATATTAAGAAATAAGTGAATTTCGGGTCACGCTTGACCCAGTCTTCGTACTCCGAAGGTTAATGTGAATAATCTTACATCTAATAAAATAGAATGACGAATGTGGAATGTGTAATGAGGATTCCCTTATTATGTTTTGGTTGTATAAATATATTTAAAAGTGCAAAGTCATCGTCGACCCTGAAAAGTGTTTATAGTGGCTGTATGTATAATTACACCTCACGATCTAGGTCAACAATGTTTATGTAACGAAAGAAGGTTGGAATTGTTTATGATGACATTTAAATAACCGAAAGAAATTAGCGTAGATAATTAAAGGGTGTTTTTAAAAGATATCTAATGAGTACAGATGAATTCTTGTACAACTTTCCCTCCTAAGAATTTTCTGACTACGGGCAGGAAATTTTGCAAGTAGTGCTACCAACCCATACTGTGTTGTAATCAATACAAAAAATTTATTTTATATACAAACTTCCTAAAACTACGTAAATACATAAATAAAAATAAAAATGTTCGTTTAACAACATTGTTTCATCACTCTTGTCACTCACTGTGTTTTCGGATTGTAAGCATATAATCTATTCTTATGTATTTTCTTGATTTTATTGTTTTCTATTCTGATTTTACAATTAACGTTATTTACTTCTGTTATTGTGAAAGGACCTACATAAAGACTATCAAACTTACCATTCTCTTCCCTTTTTACCAGGACTAGGTCTCCTATTTTAAAGTTTTGAGGTGTTGCTTTGAGCTTATTCTTTTCTTGCCGCTCTTTTTTGTGTTTTGATAAGAAGGTTCTGGCTCTCTCGTGTGCGCTTTGTAGTTTGTATCGTAACTCATTGTAGTAGGCATCTATATTGTAACATGGTTGAATCTCCTGTGTAAGGTCTTCCGGTAGGTTAACCTTCCTGCCATACAGCAGTTCGAACGGTGTGTATCCATAATACGCGTTAGGGGTTGTATTGTAGCAGTATGTGAACATTCTGCAACACACATCCCAATTTTCTCTGTCTTCGTCTATGAATGCTCTTACGTACTCGTTCAACGTTCTGTGTAGTTTTTCGCAACTTCCAATGGACTGTGGGTGGTAGGCCGTTGAAAAGTTGTGCTCTATTTTTAATAGCTTTGTTAATTCCTGCATTACTTCGTACTTATACTCTGTGCCTTGGTCTGTTCTTATTTGCTTCATGAGTCCGTATGTTGGTATGAAATGATCAAAGATTCCTCTTGCTGTTGTCTCTGATTCTTTATTGCACACTGGTATGCTGACCGCGTATTTTGTCAGTTCACACAACATTGTGATACAGTATCTATTACCTTCATTACTTCTAGTGAATGAACCTATTGTATCTATGTATACTATGTCCCATGGTTTGGAATATGTGTCCGATATCACGAACTCTTCGACATGTGTTCTTTTCGGTTTGTTAATTTGACATTTGTGGCATTGTTTAACGTATTTTCTTACGTCTTTTTCCAAATTTTTCCATCGGAATCTTGCCTTTAGCTTCTTTATTAGTCTATTATTCCCTACGTGTCCTCCGAACATCGGGTGATTATGGTATTCTTCTATTAATCTGTGTTTTTCTTTGTCATCTTTTATTGTTTCTGGTACTTCACATATGTATATTTCTATATTCTTCAATTTTTTATTTCCTTCTTTAATAAATTCATCAATTGTGCACAATTTAAAAATAATATTATTTACGTATATCTTTACTTTACGTACTGCATTCTCTACCGCCAGCTTATCGAGCTGTGCCAACGCTTGGTTTAAATCGAAATGATCCAATCCTGTGGCTATGCTTTTGCTGCATTTTATTTTGTTTTTGGCCCTAATGCTCAGTCTTGGTTAGATTAGTTCTGCTCCAAAGGACAAAATTGGTAGTCTATGCGCCTCTAAATTATTTAGTACCTTCCTTACTGTCTGTTTGGTGGCTTCTGGCTGTAGTGCGAGTTCACTTTCAGCCTTTGTTTGTCTTGCTTCCTTCTCCTTTTCTCTTGCTTGAGCTCTTGTTATAGCTAGTATATGGGGGTTGTCTATGTATAGGTTCTTTAGTTGATGCAATGTTATTCTTGAAAGGCTGTCTGCGTAGTTACTTTTCCCTGTTATATACTCTATTTCGAAGTCATATTCTTCTAGGTCTAATCTGATCCTCGTGAGTTTTGAGGTTGGTTCTTTCATTGCAAATAGGTGTGTCAAAGGTTTATGGTCTGTTTTTACTTTGAATGTTGGTGGTCCATATAGATAACATTTAAAATAATTAATTCCCCAATGAATCGCTAGTAATTCCTTAACGATTATAGGTTTATTACATTCTCCTTTACTAAAACTTCTTGATGCATATGCTATAGGTAGGTCTATTCCGTTGTAATCTTGACTTAGGATTGCTGAACAACTCTCATTGGATGCGTCTGTTGTTAGGATAAACTGTTTGTTGAAATCAGGATATTTTAAAATTGGTGGTTTCGTCAGAGATGCTTTAAGCTTTTTGAATGCTTTTTCACACTCCTCAGACCAAAAAAATTCTACTCCTTTCCTCGATAATCTGTTGAGTGGTCTGCATATTTCCGCAAAATTTTTAATAAAACGTCTATAATAGTTGCAAAATGCTACAAATCTCTTTGTTTCTTCCGCTGTCTTAGGTGTCGGATATTGTTCAATTGCTGCATACTTCGCTTTGTCGGGTGATACTCCCTCTTGAGAAAGATCATGTCCTAAATATGTTACTTCCCTTCTAAAAAATTGACATTTTCCTGGGTTAAGTTTCAAATTGAATTTTCGACATGTCTCAAATGTCTTTTTCAGGTTGTCTAGGTGATGTTTTTCGGATATTCCAATTACTACGATATCGTCCATGTAAAGAAATGCTTTGTCTGGTGTTAATCCTGAAAATGCTATTGACATCATTCTTGAAAAGCTATTCGGGCTTACATTTAATCCAAAAGGTAATCTGGTAAATTGAAATGCTCCGTTTTCCGTGCTAAACGATGTGTATTTTCTCGATGACTTTTCTAATGGTATTTGATGAAAACCTGACATTAAGTCTATAACTGAAAACCATTTTGCTCTTCCTAGTTGATCTAATATCGAATCTATTCTTGGTAATGGGAATTTGTCTGTAACTATCTTCTTGTTCAATTGTCTAAAATCTATGCATAATCTCCATGCTTTTCCTCTATCTATAGCTTTTTTCGGTACCAGTACTACTGGGCTGTTTTACTCGGATGTAGATGGTTCTATGATTCCTTGGTCTCTTAGTTTTTGTACTTGTCGATTTAGTTCCTCTGTTTGCGCATGAGGTGTCCTATATTTCTTGATATATACCGGAGTTTGGTCTTTAAATCTTAGTTTCTGTTCGTAGAAATTGTTACAGGTTAACATATCATGCCTTCGGCCGAATATGTCTGCACATTCTTCGCATAACAATACTAAGTTATCTCGTATATATTCTGGTATGTCTAATTTCAGTGATTCTCGTAATTCTTTTTTCCTATCCTTGCTGTCGTTGACTAGTCTATATATATTGAATAGTTTAATGTCCAACGTCCTGATTGTGCTTGCCTCTACATTTACTGTTTCGTATGTTGTGTTCAAAATTTTGATGTATGGATTATTACTTGAAATAATTGCTCTTGCTATGAATATTCCTGGTTGTATTTCTTGTTGCTCCACTATCCTGTCGTTCCTTAGCGTTTGAAAAATTTTGACTATTCTGTAAATTTCACATCGGGGTGGTATTATTATGGTGTTATTATCTATATTATCCAGAATTTTCATACTAATGTAACAATCGTTGTCCTCTTTAATGTGAATTTTAAGGTTTGCGTAGTCCAGTATACATTGAAAGTTAGAAATAAAGTCTCTCCCAACGATTCTGTCTGTTGGAATTGGAAAGTTATGTTCTACCAATTGAAAGATGTGTTCGAATCGAGTTCCTTTTACTTCTAGTGTTGTCTCAACTTCTCCCATTGTTTGCAACTCTCCTTTAGTGACTCCTTTTATTTTCGCCTTTGTGTTTGGTTTCACCTGTTTCTTCGTAAAATCTTGTGAACATTTTAGTATTGAAATATCAGCTCCTGTGTCTATGATAAAGGTGCTTGTGTTTTCAAGGATTCCTGTTTTCATTCGTACAAAGTTCGTTAGGTTCAGGTTGAAGTTGTAAATGTTATATTTTATTTCTGCCTGTGTGCTTCCAACTTCTTGTTCATTCAAAACCCCAACTGCTGGTTTTCTTGTTCTTCTTGACTGTCCTCTATCTCTAGTAACCTTACGTTCCTGTTACGTCCTCCTCTCTGGTTTCCTGTGTATGTTTGATTGTTAAATTGTCTGTATCTTCTATTTGAATAATTTCGTTGATTGTCCGTTGCTTCTCCTTCGTTCCGTTGTCCGAAGTTATTTCTTCTTCCTCTGTCATATTTGTTATGGTATCCTCTTCTGTATTGCTGCTGTCCTCTCCTATTCTCGTAGTTTGTCCTATAATTTAAGACTCTTCCTTGTGCATTTTCTTCAGTCGTATCGATCGATAAAAATTTAGATACTACTTCCTGCGGTGATGTAAAGTTACCTGCTTCCAGTATTAGCTTAGCTTTCTCTGCATTAACGTTTCGTTTCATTGTTGTTACTACTGTTTCCGTCGTATATTTCTTCGCTAACTCCAGTGGCATTCCTTCCGCTATGTATGCTACTTTTAATTGTTCTGCTAACTCTTCCACTTCAGATGCGTACACTGCTGCATCTCTATGCCCTTGCCTTTTCTTGGCTAATTTGGCTATTAAATTCTTCGGATTATCACCTCTTAGTTCTTTCTTCAGTGCTTCAGCTATCCGTGGAATCGTATCTTCCGTGGTTATTAAGTTCCTAGCCTTATTGGTAAGTCGTGTTTTTATTAGCGTTACAGCTGTGTCTTCATGACCTTCTGCCAATTTTCCAAGTAGTTCTAATGCGTCCAAAAATGGTTGTAATTTCCCTGCGCTTCCATCGAACTCGTTGGGCAATATCTTGCTTGCGATATTCAAAAATTCATTGATTGTCAGAGCCATGTTTAATATTGTTATATCTTGTTTTATGTCACCTTTTTCCTCTTTTATTTCGTCGTTAATTATTTCTTTTTCTACTTCCTCGTCGCTTTTTCCTTCTTCTACTTCCTCGTCGCTTGGTTGATGTATTGAATTTGGAACCACTGTTCTTACATTTACTGCTTGAAATGAGCGTATAACTTTGTCTCTGATTTTTCCAAAATATTTGTTGCACGCTTCCCTCTGTTTGTCCGAAAGTGCTTCCCAGTTTTTCTTAGTTAAGTGCGTGAACTTGTTATAGGATTTAATTAGCTGTGTCGTTACTTCTTCCTGTATGTCCTTAGATTTCGGTACTTTTTTCTTTAAGACCCTTCTGCTCTGTCTTCCTACTTCTTGTGCAAGTTCCTCAACTATTTTGACAAAATCTTCCCAAGTAACTTTGTTGCTACTCATTTATACATAATTTTCTATCCTCAGTTCCTGCACTTCTTAGCGAAAATATAAATTCGATAGTCTTACGGTGTATATAGATATGTGGTATATAGATATATAGTAAAAAATAACGAGATAAAATAATACGTCAATATATGGTAAAAATATGTAAAAAAAATTGCAATAATAATAAATAATAGTTCAAAAATAAATAACGTTATATTAACCCTTGTAAATAAGTAGTTAGAATAATAATGTAAATGTATTATGCATATAGCGTATATTTGTTATATATTTATATCGTATATTTATATTGATAGTGTATATTTACGATAGCAAATATTAAAATCATAAAAAAAATTGCAAAAATGTACCCTCGTAATAAATAATATATACCTCAAATAATAATGGTAATATGCCATGTGAATAACTTTAATATGTGTTAAAAAAAATTCCAATAATACCCATAAAGATAATTAAAAATAAATAGATAAAAATACTAGAAATATACCTTACATTACTGCTATATCATTCATTTGTTAAGAAATATCGTGGAAATACCATAAGAACAAAATATAGACTCACCACTTTAAACGTCTATGTTCGCTGTAGATCTCGCCAATCCTCGATGAATGTTTCTCTTGAGGCTCCTGCGGTGGGCTTTCCATAGTGACCATGCCAGTTTCATGATCAGAACCGTCGTGATGATATAAAGAAGTACCTTTACCTCTGTGTCCAGCTTAACGTCTTTGTTTTTGACGATGAAATTGCTGTTCACTCTCCATTTTCTTGGACTTCATCTTTTGATGACTTTCCTCCCATCCTTGATCCATGAGGTCTCGTCTGGTCTAGATCGCCATATGATAGTCCAGGATTACTAGGGCTATCTTCTCCCGGTAAGGGTGGTTAACCCTTATCCGAGGGGTGGAATGATTAATAGTCGTTTCACTGTTGAAGTTGTTTTATTATACTCGCATGAGTACAAGCTGGTAGCAACCTACGTAACGTCGTCTCGCGGAGTGTAGATTACACTATCTTTTAATGTGAATAATCTTACATCTAATAAAATAGAATGACGAATGTGGAATGTGTAATGAGGATTCCCTTATTATCTTTTGGTTGTATAAATATATTTAAAAGTGCAAAGTCAGCGTCGACCCTGAAAAGTGTTTATAGTGGCTGTATGTATAATTACACCTCACGATCCAGGTCAACAATGTTTATGTAACGAAAGAAGGTTGGAATTGTTTATGATGACATTTAAATAACCGAAAGAAATTAGCGTAGATAATTAAAGGGTGTTTTTAAAAGATATCTAATGAGTACAGATGAATTCTTGTACAGTTCCAAATTTTTAAACTGTTCCACAATAATTAAAACTTCCCCTGTTCCAGTGTTCCCGTGCGTCAAACTTTGTCAGACTAGACACCGTTAAGCTAATAACAGATATTCAGCTTGCTATTAATCACCTTTTTTTTGGTACGCTGGATCCAAGCCTAATATTAATTAATTAATAATAATGTTCTATTTGTCATAAAATATAGACAAATAAATTAAATAGACAACCAAACAACATACCTTGTGTCTGGTACATACAGAAAAAATATTTAGTATTAGAATGGTATTACCTCATAATTAACATTTTTTATAAAATCTTTTATAATGCGTCTAATAATTTAGCCAGAAATTGTATACTACGGACTACGGAAATAGACAGAATCTACTCAGATTTTTATCAGCTGGTAAACATCTGAGGTTATGCGTTTTAAAGAATTTTATTGTTAAATTCACTTTTATTTTTTTTTTATAACACAGCTTGATCATTTTACCGACACCATATTTTTCGTCCAAGTTTTGTAAATTTATACTATACTTTTCACTTTCTCTTCTCATCTATTATAATTTGTCAGCGACAAAGGTTTCCTATTTTACGATAATTTATAGAGCTTTAAAAACATTATGATCGCCGATATCGGCCCAACTATTATTATTGTGCAGGTTATAATCTCATTTTAGATAAGAAGGATAAGCAATAAAATAGTATTTGTTATTTCGCAGATTATGTTTGGTAAAATACCGTTAATTACAGTAATTAGAGCAAATTTTAACATTTTATTAGTTGTATTGTACAAACTAGTTATATTATGTTATGATTAAAATATGATCACATTGTCTTTCAGACCAAAAGATAGCTAATTATGAGATATATGTATAAAAATTTTTAAATATTCAAACTGCTCTACTTAAAAGTTGCTTAAAATGACATAGTGTAGTTTATCTTCGAGGTCCAGAAATATTCTCAACAAAGCTCTGATTTAAAAACAAATTTAATCGAACTGATTCATAGTTTTGAATACCATCATTAATTTTTGAACAAATATTTGTATCATTAATCAGGTACCTAGACAATTTATAAAGGAATAAAACCAGTTAGTAGTCCTGGATCCCACGTACCAAAAAAAAGTTGATTAATAGTAAGCTGAAAATTTGTTAATAGCTTAATGGTGTCTAGTCGGACAAACTTTGATGTACAGGAACACTGGAACAGAGAAAGTTTTAATAGTGGAACAATTTAACAATTTGGCACGTCAGATTACGAAAACACCCCATGTATTTTGTAGGACAGAACTTCCAGTTGATTTGTTACTGTTTTATTAAACTCTCATGCAAAAATTAGACTGCTATTTATCACCAATATAATTCCTGTCATTTGACATGTTCTTCGTGTTGGACTTATTAAAATGCCCAATTGGTGATAAATACCAGTCTGATTTTTGCGAGAGAGTTTAACTAAATGGTAATAAATCAATTGGAAGTTCTGTCCGACAAAATACATGGAACGTTTTCGTAATCTGACGTTCGAAATATTTAACCTGTTCCACAATTATTAAAACTTCCCCTGTTCCAGTGTTCCCATACATCAAAAGTTTGTCTAACTAGACAGATAGAAGCTATTAAAACATTTTTAACTTGCTATTAATCAACTTTTTTTTGGTACGCGGGATCCAGGCCTACAGCATTTTTGTATAAAACTTACGTAAAGGATTCTCAAAAGATTACTTAAAGATGTCCCAAAGCTACAATGCCGTGGAGAGAAATCCTGAGATAGGTTGATTTTTATTTTTAAATTATGACTTTCTGGAATATACATCATACTAGTGACGTCATCCATCTGAGCGTGATGACGTAATCGATGATTTTTTTAATGAGAGTAGGGGTTGTGTGATAGCTCGTTTGAAAGGGAATTTAATTCGATATTCACTAATATAAACATTAACATAGATATTTATACAGGGTGTCCAAAAAATGGTTTTTATTAAATTAATTTACACAAAAAGAAGAATGTAAGCAATTTATTTAATGCAAAATATATTTTACTACTGTCAGATTAACGGATAATAATGTTTATTTCACAAATATAAATATTGCGTGTAGCTTAAATTCAATATTCAAACTGCTGAGATGGGTGGGTGACAGTTTTAACAATGCGAAAACAATTTAAGCGAAAACAATGTTTATTTGTCAAATAAATATTTCTTTCTGTTTTATGGCAGCACTTAAAATGTATTTTGAAACAAATGGATTTACATACATCCTTCTTTTTGTCTCAATGTACTTTAATTCAAAAAACAAATTTTTTGACACCTGTATAAATAATTATGTTAACGTTTACATTACTGAATAGATAATTAAATAATATTTCAAATGAGCTATCACGCGACCATTACTCTCATTTAAAAAAATCATCGATTACGCTATCACGCTCAGATGGATGACCCAACTAGTATGATAATGCCAAAAAGTCATAATTCAAAAACAAATGTCGACCTGTCTCAGGATTTCTCTCCAAATTCCTCCCTTCTCGAGATTATGAATTTATTCCTACTCAAACGTCTTCACTGTATATAAAGACTTTAAAACTCAATTAAAAAAAAAAAGAAATATTTTTTAACTATGAAAAGCTCTTACCCCCTAATTCAAGACATAAATTATCCACTTGGCCCAGAGTCATAATATCATCTAGGACAACATAATTGTTTAGTTCTTGAAATACTATAAACAAAAATAAAAATAAGTTTCAATAGATATAATATTCTCGAAAAGTTCTTACCATCCTCGCTAATTACTTCTCCAATAGGCTGTCTTGTACTTAATAACTGGGCACCAATATTATTTGAATTATCTGGCACCTCTAATTGACATTGCGAACCACTAGTTGTTAACTTTTTAGAACTTTGTTCAACTTCATTTTGTTGAAATTCATTACCTAATGAATTATTTTGCAAAATATTTTCTACGGTGTTTTCACTAGCGGAATAATCCTGGCTTTTACATAGCAATAAAGCCCGTTTTAAAATGTTTCTCGATCTACTCGACATTGCTAGGAAGGCACAAACGTAATAAAAAATTAATTATTTTCTCTTAAACGCCATAGTATTTAACATTTGCCGCCAAATGGCTTAGTATTTTAACCGAAAAGTGTAGATACCGCTAACAAAATTACAATTTTATTTAAAATATAATGCTGCTACAACTCAAAAGACTTTGTAAATATATTCTAAATACTCTATCTTAACTAAAAATACCAAAATCTCATTTTCGATAAAAAATCAGTTACGGCCTTTGGGCTTAGCACGGCAGTATAAGTCGTAGCTAAAAGTACAGACATAGGATGTAAAATTGCAAAGTGGAGAAAATTAAGGACTGAGTAAGAAATATATAAGAGTAGAATGTAACGATCATATTTAATAAGACGAATAACAACAAATAGGGAACTAAAGACGGCGAGAGACAGTTCTCCAATAAGAAGACGATCAGTGGGAAGACCACGAAAACGATGAAATGACAACTTACTAGAAGTACATTGATAACCAGGTAGTACATGTCTTCACAAAAAATAGTTATGTTACATAGTACATTGTCGTTGTTGTCCGTGACACTAATATTATTATAAAACTACTAACAATTATTTGGAATCTTGTTTTTTTATTATATTATTTATCCTTTCCAAAACCAAACCCAAAACTGCGTATATAAAATACCTTGTGAATGCAATAATTTCTATGTGGAAGCAGCATCTCTCATACTGAAGAAAAATGTGAAGCAAACCCATCAGTAGAATGTAGCAGGTTTTTGTTGTCCATCATCAGAATGTAGTATGCTTTGGTTGCCAATATTAAAGAAGTAGTCAACACCAAAACATACCAATAGTAACGTAAATATATCATCTACAATATCAATACCTATACAAAATAGATAGGCAATCCACAATATATACAAACATATTATAATCTACTTAAACACACCACACAAATCAATAATACAAAAAAACACTCAAAATATTCAGAATTTGATAAGGTAAAAACACCTCCCTCAGATTTTTTCAATCAAAAGCAGGATATTGCCTACTAGATCGAGACCAAGTAAGTCAACTATAAATTTTAAAAACTATAATATTTGAAACGAAATAGGGCGATAGACTACCTCAGCTACTTGAAATAATATTCGAAAATATTACCTCAATCATCCAAGGTAGCCATCGCTACACCCTAAGCTTAGCTCAGTCGCTCAAGGCGTGTGTTCGTCTTGTCCTAATCTTAGAAATGAACTATGAAATTCGGAATGGAAGCAAACAAAACTCATGAAAAGAGATATATTAAATATAAGATAATAAAAGAGGATAATACAAGAGGGCGCCAACGAGTTTTTAACGAAGAAAACAGGTAAAACAAATGGAAGCAAATTATTAATGAAATATTACAGATACTCCATTAAAATGTTACATTTTTTAAGCCGTACCTTGCATTTATTAGAGGAGTCAATTTTATTTCTTTAATGTGTAGGGGGGATCAGTAGAAGCTTAAGTACAAATTTTTGGGGTCGCCACCCTTGCCCCCCGGTCGCCATCTTGGAAATGGTGTGCAAAGGGGTTTCGCGCTACATCTCGTAAACTACCAACCCTACGGAAAATTTAATTAAACTCAAAAAGTAGGAAATTACATTTTCTACAATTTTATTTCTATTACTTTTTATCGCCAAGTGACCAACAAAAAAGATATAAACAGAAATATGTAAAAAAAATTTTAACAAGATTCATTTTGGAGGTTATAACTTTTTTTCAGTTCATTTTAGAATAAAATAACAATATAGAAATTTTGTAGAGGGTTTTTCAGCGAACAATTTCTACTATAAACTTGTTTATTTCTATTTATTTATATAGCTGTTACAGCGCTCCAAACTTGACCAGATTCTCTAATGCTCATAGGGATATAATAAAAACAAAAGTTAGGCTTACTTTTCTATCTATATTGATGAGATCTTTATTATTGATATGAGATAATATTTTTATATGTCATTTAATTTAATCAATGCATTAATAATAATCTAATTAATTTACCAGATCACATATCAATATGTTTTCAATCTCAGGGCTTTTTGTAAAATTAATTACTTACTTACGTGGTTTCTAAGTATTTCTCAATGGTTCCTAATCGGAATAGGAAAGAAAAGAGTAAAATAATAACACATATGGGTTACAATTGTGATCAAAATATTGTTTATTTTATTTAAATGGCAATCACTGCTTAATATTTGCTATATCTTATTATTCTTAAACATAACATTTACACATGGGAATCTTATTTCCTTTTGGTTTCCAATTGAAAGTTTTTATTAACATTTAACTATTATGATTTATTAGCAACAATTCTATTTAAGTTTGATGAAGCTTTTCTGATATTATTGATTATGTTTCTTCAATTTTAAATGTGGTATTTAATACGAAAAAGCCATACATTCATGTCCAAACAAATGAGACTGACCTTTTTCTGGTGAACTGAGAATGTCTTCACACATGACCCGTTTCCTGCTATCCTTGGCTGCAATCAAAACCTCGTCCTGGCTTCCAGTAATGTTCTCCTCTGAAACTAGCTCGTATAGCTCTCGTTTCCTGCTTCTGTCGTGATGCTGTGTTCTACCTTTTTCGAAACTGCAATCAGCTACCGGGAACTCTTGGCTCAAGGAGGTTCTTCTACTCTCAACCTGGCCTACCTCTCGTTCCACGATAGATACTCCACACTCGCGGAACTACACCGGCTTTCTCACTCTCCGTACACTACCGTCTACTACTGGACTTCACTTCTCGACAGCTCAAAACATTCTGATCTCTATTTGTCATTCATTCCCCTACTTTCTAAATATCCCTTCCAGATTCACAAATCAAACTTCCACCACCAACTCTCATTCGCAGTATTCCTCAAAACCAATTTTTAATCTTTCTAAATATGCTTAATGGATTTCAAAAGAAAAATAGTTAATTCCCATTCTAAAATTATTTTCTACTAATTACAAAATTTAATGATCTATTATCTACTTCCACTAAGTCTTATTTAGCATCGGCTAATGATCGAACCTTCCGCGAACAACGATAATGACCTATTATCAATTTCACTTAAGTTTTATTTTAAGCGCATTGTCCCGAGTTTCGTTTAATCACTTCTTAAAATTAAATATAACAATTTGTTGTATACAGGTTGTTCTAAATTTATATGCCCGTGGTTGAGAAAATTGAAAATATTTTATATTAAATTGAATTCTGTTTATAATTATCAAAATTTAATTTTTATATCAAATAGGAATATAACAAATCCCCGCCTTGTATTCGATAAAATTTATCTGCAATTTTAAATAAATTTTCTCGAGGCAAAACCAACTCCCTGTATATCTCCTTATTTTAATCTAAGTCTTATACCCCTTCTTCTTGTACTACTCTAATTAGTCCCACCTGTAGAGTAATTGTTTCCTTATTTTCAGTGTCCTCATCCTGTGTTAGAGTGTCGGCTATTATGTTGTCTTTCCCTTTTTCCCATATCAATCTTCTGTCTTTTTCCTCAGATTTTTCACATACTTTTACCGTGTATTCTGCATCCTCGTTTTCATATGCCTCCTCTTCAAATGCCACTGTTTCAATCATATCTTTTTCGCTTTCATTTGTTAGCTTTATTTCTTCTTCTCCTGAGCTCATCTCTTCTTTTGAGGAATCCCAGTTTTCTTTTGCTTTTGATACTCTCAATTTTTCTTCTTCTGGGCTCAACTCTTCTTTTGAGGAGCCACAGGTTTCATTTTCTTTTGTCTTTTTCTGACTTTTTCTCCCTTTTCTTCTTTGTCCTTGCTTCGTTGCCAAATTCATTTCCACTGTTTGTTCTTTACCTGATTCGTCCGTATTTTGTTTCTCCTGTTCCTTGTCCTGTTCTTCTTCTTTTTCTTCTGTTATATTCATCGCATTATTTTTAAAATCTATCACTACATGTTTTTCTGCCAATTCGTCAACTCCTACTATCATGTCATGTGACATGTTTGGCATTATTACACATTGTAGTGCATACATCTCCTTACCCAGTCGTACCATTACTCGTATGCCTTCATTTATAGTTTCCAATGTCCGTTTGTTTGCGCCCACTAAATTTACCCTAGGTATTTTGTAAATTAAATTTGTTAAGTTAACTTCTTCTATTAGTTTTCTGTTGACCAATGTTATTTCAGATCCAGTGTCTATCATAATTTTAATTGGTTTCTCGTTGATAAATCCATCCACAAATTTTAAATTAACTCCATTTTTCTTTTCGTTGTTTCTTGCCAATTTAATAAACTCCTTGGGGTTACAAAAGATTCCTGTTTGATTTTTGGTTTTTAGTGAGCGCCGTCGTGAAAAGACGCCGGTTGCTCATCGTTGTTTATATTTTCGTCATAATGTCTCTCTCCGTCATATTCATCTGTCTGGGTATTATTTACTTCTCTTCTATTTTCTCTTGGTCTGTCGGATCTGTTTCGGTTTTCTCGATATCCCTGTTCATTTTGTCTACCATTATTTCTGTTTTCTTGATTTGAGCGTGTGGTGTTTCTATTCTGGTATTCTCGATTTCTATTCTCATTCCATTGCCCATTTCTTTGTTCATAATTTCCTCTTCCGTTGTCTCTATTTTCGTTTTCCCTTCTGGGATTAAAATCTCGTCTTGTATAGTCCCTCCTATTTTGATTTCTATCTCTGTAATCCTGTGTTTCTCGGGGCCTGTAATCTTCTCGCGACCTTCTTGATTTTCTTTCCCTTAAACGTGATTATCTTATTTGTAGGAATTGGCATAAACTATCTATGTCTTTGTAGTTTTGCAATGTGATATGGTCTTCCAGCGTTTCTTCGAAATGTCTTGCAATCAGTTCGACTAATTGTTCCGATGAGTAATTATATTGTAAATGTTTTGCGTTATAGTAAATTTCTAATGCATATGTCCTTTCTGATATACCCATCCTATCATTGTATTTCCCATTTTGCAATTCCTTGTTAATTTCCAATTGTTGGACTTTTTCTCAGAAATAATTCAAAAATTTTTGTTCAAATTGTTGCCAACTGTCAAATTCTTCTTCTTTGCAATCGAACCATAGGCTTGCTTCATATTTTAGATGGTTTCTGATAGTTTCTTTTGCTGTTTCGAAATTTCCGATGTGCTGTATTTTCTTTTTCAGGCTATTTATGAATGGCACTGGGTGTAATCTTCTTACATCCTCGCCAAACCTTATCTTCACGTCATCTGTGCTATGTATAACCATTTCTCTTCTTTCTCCGACATTCTGTTGCGTCCTGTTTTCGGTGACTTGTTTTTCTATTTCTGTGATTCTTTTTTCCACTTCTTCTCTGTCTACTTGAATAGCATTTTCCAACTTATTTTCCAAATTTTCTTGTTCCTTTTTCTGGCCATTCGTTAACTCCTCCATTTTGTTTTGAATTTTCATTTCTTGTTCTTTCATGTGGTCCTTCATTCTAATTTCTTGTTCTTGCATGTGATCTTTAATTTTCATTTCTTGCTGTTCTATCTCGTTTTTCATTGTTGTCAAACATCCTTTTATTTCCTTTTCATACTTTTCTATGCGTTCCTCTATTTTCTTATTGTTCTCTTCTATTGATTGTTTTGTTTCCTGTTGATTGTCATCCATTTTTTTCGCCACTTTATCCATTTTCTTTGATGTTTCTTCCTGATTTTTCTCCATTGCTTGTTTTGTTTCCTCCTGATTTTTATCCATTGTTTGTTTTGTTTCTCTTTGATTGTCATCCAGTTTTTGTTGTGTTTCATCCATTTTCTGATCCATTCTTTGTGACTGGAGTTGCATCATTTGTAATATTTTATCTATTCCTGATAATTCTTGCTGTTCTGATGCCATGATTGTCTTGTCTAAAATATCTTCTTGGTCTGAATTATTCTCTTGATTTGAATGTTCTTTTTGTTTTTTGTTGTCTTTGCTTTGGCTTCTTGTCACAGACATTTGTTTTCAAGAAGTACTGTCCCCGCCAAATATGAAATTTTACTAGTATGTTACCAAGACCACTTTTTCTCACCCAAATATTATAAATTGTCAATAAATATATCAAATGTAAATATCGTAAAAATAAAATATTAAATCAGTTATGTAAAATTTGTACCTAAAGAGATCTAAAATTTTATGTTATCAAATGTAAGTATCTCACTTTTTACCACAGGCATATAAATTTTCAAATACCGGCTTTACTCTTTCTATCCTTCAAATTTGCCACTAGAAATACTTTTCCATGCTTTCCACGTTGGACGACAGTTGATGAGATCTTTATTAGTGATATGAGATAATATTTTTATATGTCATTTAATTTAATCAATGCATTAATAATAATCTAATTAATTTACCAGATCACATATCAATATGTTTTCAATCTCAGGGCTTTTTGTAAAATTAATTACTTACTTACGTGGCTTCTAAGTATTTCTCAATGGTTCCTAATCGGGATAGGAAAGAAAAGAGTAAAATAATAACACATATGGGTTACAATTGTAATCAAAATATTGTTTATTTTATTTAAATGGCAATCACTGCTTAATATTTGCTATATCTTATTATTCTTAAACATAACATTTACACATGGGAATCTTATTTCCTTTTGGTCTCCAATTGAAAGTTTTTATTAACATTTAACTATTATGATTTATTAGCAACAATTCTATTTAAGTTTGATGAAGCTTTTCTGATATTATTGATTATGTTTCTTCAATTTTAAATGTGGTATTTAATACGAAAAACCCATACATTCATGTCCAAACAAATGAGACTGATCTTTTTCTGGTGAACTGAGAATGTCTTCACACAAGACCCGTTTCCTGCTATCCTTGGCTGCAATCAAAACCTCGTCCTGGCTTCCAGTAATGTTCTCCTCTGAAACTAGCTCGTATAGCTCTCGTTTCCTGCTTCTGTCGTGATGCTGTGTTCTACCTTTTTCGAAACTGCAATCAGCTACCGGGAACTCTTGGCTCAAGGAGGTTCTTTTACTCTCAACCTGGCCTACCTCTCGTTCCACGATAGATACTCCACACTCGCGGAACTACACCGGCTTTCTCACTCTCCGTACACTACCGTCTACTACTGGACTTCACTTCTCGACAGCTCAAAACATTCTGATCTCTATTTGTCATTCATTCCCCTACTTTCTAAATATCCCTTCCAGATTCACAAATCAAACTTCCACCACCAACTCTCATTCGCAGTATTCCTCAAAACCAATTTTTAATCTTTCTAAATATGCTTAATGGATTTCAAAAGAAAAATAGTTAATTCCCATTCTAAAATTACTTTCTACTAATTACAAAATTTAATGATCTATTATCTACTTCCACTAAGTCTTATTTAGCATCGGCTAATGATCGAACCTTCCGCGAACAACGATAATGACCTATTATCGATTTCACTTGAGTTTTATTTTAAGCGCATTGTCCCGAGTTTCGTTTAATCACTTCTTAAAATTAAATATAACAATTTGTTGTATACAGGTTGTTCTAAATTTATATGCCCGTGGTTGAGAAAATTGAAAATATTTTATATTAAATTGAATTCTGTTTATAATTATCAAAATTTAATTTTTATATCAAATAGAAATATAAAAATATATATTTTTTATTCATAAAATTTATTATGATTTTTACATTCCTATGCTATTATTAATCTGTTTTTGACCTTTCTCCCCACTATAAAACTTATAACCCGAAGCATATATAGAAACGGTCCAAGAAGTTGTTTGAGGACAAATTCGCCGGTTCAGAAGAAGAATGACGCAACCGCATATTGCAAAATCCTTAAGAAGAGCAAAAAACGAATTTTTGTTATCAAAATCATAAAGTTTGATCAAAATTAGTCATTCACCACACTGTGGTCAGGATCTCGCGATATAAGTGATTTTTGGGGTGTGCCGCTTGTATATGAAGTAACATAACTTTTTTCCTATTGTATATTCTGACTTAAAATTTTACAAAAAACTTCTTCATGAATTAGGTTTAATTGTTGTGTTGGTTAAAATTATAAACTAAAAAGTTTGTCACTCAACTTTTTTAAGTAAACATGAAACTAACGAAATATGATGACAAAATGTTTAAAAAATTACAACTTCTTTTTTAATGTATTTAAATATTTAGAACATTGTTACCTACATACTTCAGAAATTAAACAGTACAATTTTCAAAAGGAAATATTTACAGCGACCAAAGATACCACAAACCATGCATACTTATAGACGTTTCACGTAAATTGTCAAGGTCAAGACAGCAAATTAGTTACCATTCCAATCCAGAGATGTCGCTGTCAGTCAATTCTCTTGTCATATTTAACAACTGACAGTTGACAATTAAATTAATTTATTATTTACTTTTTATTTTACAGTTTGTGGCTTAATTATTTTATTATAGTGGTGTTACGTTTTTAATTAGATTTAATCACAATTTTAATAAGTGTATTAACCTCCTCTCCATTTTTATGAGTAGAATTTTTAGTTTACATTGATCATTCCGTGTTGTGTTTCTCCACATTAAAAAAACAATATATACTACATTCGCTCTCGCGAGATTTTTTTTGACACTGACGTTAGTAATTTCTTTTTTGAAAAATTCAGTTGTCAGAAGTGACTGGAAATTACTACAAAACCAACGCACCTGCTCATATCCAATATTATTAATAGTAAACAGACATAAAAATAACATAAACCTTACGCCAATCAATATTTATTTATTTAAACCATTATAATGTATTGATAGCAAATGAGAAAATTATTTATTGTACAAAATAAAAATATTTTGTAGAAATAAACTTCAGAAAATTTTATGAGATTAGTAGACACTCCCACTATTTCTAATAATTCTTCTTTTTTTAATGAAAGATTAAGTTGATTTGAGTTGATTTTAGCAGTTAATAGTGTGAGGTAGGAATTTTTGTGTTGTACGTTTCCTATTCCGAATGTCTCAAAAAAAATCTCGCGAGAGCGAATGTAGTATAATAGATCCTGAAACATATTATTATTCCAATAGACAAGTGTGTCATCAACATTTCGGACCTATATATTTTTGGAAGTTTGTAAAAGATTATAAGGTAATATTTATCTAAACAGTCATCCTATGTACAAGATCTTTCAAAAATTTTCATTCAACTCGATACACATCAGTGCTTTCACGTGACACATAGCAGTAGTGTTTATTATTTTGAAAACAAATTGGAATATTTGAAGTTTTCAGTAAAATATGGAATAAAACATTGAATTGTCTTTCTGTTGTTTTAATTTCCTGCGAAATTTCATAAAAAATCCCGCAAAATTTATAATTTGAAATTCTCACGTAACTAAAATTTGTCAATTTAGTTCCCATTCCAATCAAGAGATGGCGTTAATTCGATCCGAAAGATTAACATGGTCGTGAAACGTCTATAAGTATGTATGGTTTGTGAAAGATACAGCGAGGTAAATTTGAAAAAACATCAAAATTTATTATCGGCATTTTTTTTAATTTGATTTTTGAACATGTTCCACCAAATCCAGATAAAAATAAGCTTCATATTCGGATTCAGTGACCTCGAAAACATACAAATAGACCAAAATTGGTCAATCACCTTAAATTTTATTTTCGTGCTCGGCATAAAGATTGCTTAATATTATAGATAGAAAAGAATTTCTTTTTTGTTATTGTATTCCTATGAGATTTCGAGAATCTGCTCAAGATTGGAGCGCTGTAAAACCTAGATAATAAATCAAATTAAACAACTTTATAGCGAAAATTGTTGATTGAAAAATCCTCTACAAAATCGCTATGATGTTATTTTATTGTGAAATGAACGGAAAAAAAGTTATAACCTCCAAAAGAAAACTTCTTAAAAAATTTTCTCATATTTTTATTTATAACTTTTTTGTTGGTCACTTTACGATAAAAAGTAATAGATATAAAATTGTAGAAAATTTAATTTGATACATTTTATGTGTAATTAAATTTTCTGTAGGATTGCTAGTTTAGAAGATACAGTGCGAAAACCCTTTGCACCACTTTTTCCAATATGGCGGCCGGGGGACAAGGGTGGCGACCCCAAAAAGTTGAACTTAAACTTCTACTGAAACCCCCTACACATTAAAAAAATAAAATTAACTCCTCTAAGAAATGCAACCTAAATGTAACATTTTAATGGACTAAGAAAATAAAGTAAAATAATTATTTAAAAATAAAATATCAAAGATGTGACTTTTGTAACGTTAAACTTTGTCTAACATTTTGTTGGTTATAAATTTTCGCAGAATGTTTAAAATGCAATAAAAAAATGTAATAAAACAAAAATGTGCAAGTTCCCTATTGTTTAATATCAACTAATATTTTAATAACTATACGTTGAAAAAATTGTTGAAGAAAAACTCAAATTCAGCACCAGGTGCCGATAATATCCATTACTCGATGCTATCAAATCTTTCAAGAATTGGTAAGGCTGCACTACTAAATATATATAATGAAATTTGGATGCGCCACATAAAGATTCCTGACGATTGGCACGTTTACACTATTATCCCGGTTTTAAAACCAGGAAAATCATCAAAGAATTGGGATTCTTACCGTCCAATCGGTCTGGCTTCCTGTATACTAAAAACATATGAGAGACTTATTAAAAACCGTCTGGAATTTTGGCTAGAAAAGAACGACCTATTTCCAAGAAGTCAGTTTGGTTTTAGAAAAGGTAAATCCACACAAGATAGCCTCTGCCACTTTTTAATAGACATTTATAGTTCCTTTACTTATAAGAAAGCAGTTAGTGCTTTGTTCTTAGATATAAAAGGGGCTTACGACAACGTTAATCTTCACATACTATACGCGAAAATGTTGGAAATAGGAATACCCGAGATAGTAACATGGAACATCATTAACTTATACATTAATCGAGCAGTTCACGTTAGATTAAATGGAGATCAATCTAACTCCCGATACACATCTTTGGGACTACCTCAGGGTAGCATCCTAAGTCCTATATTATATATACTGTATACTGCTGACTTAGAAACTAAACTTCCTCAACACATAAAAATCCTACAGTACGCTGATGATGTTGCGATATATGCAGAAAATAAGTCAATAGATAGATGTAATAACTACCTTAAATCGACATTGAATATTATAAAAAAATGGGCTACCGATAATAACTTAACAATATCAGAGAGTAAATCAACCATTGTTACCTTTACTACAAAACGATATGTTCCTCAAAGCCATCTACAATTTGATAATACTAGTATTCCTTATAAAACTTCAATAAAATTTCTTGGCGTATTTTTAGACTCCAAATTAAATTGGAAAGAACACACAAATTACATATTACGAAGAATGGAAAATGCAATGAATATCATGAAGACTGTAAGTGTCAGTAACTGGGGAGCTGATCCAAACATATCAATATTACTATACAGAAATTTGATAAGATCAATCTTAGACTATGGATCTATTTTTTATGGCTCAGCATCAAACTCTGTACTCCAAAAAATCGAGAGGATCAAAAATAAGGCACTTAGGTTATGCACTGGTTATCTTCGTAGCACACCTATATTGGTCATGGAATGTGAGCTTAATGAACCTCCACTTTCATTACGCAGGGAATACCTAAGTGAGAAATTTATAGTTAAAACAGCGGTTAACGATAAACTCCTATTAAATAAAATTGTTCATTTAACCACCTCATACCTAACTCATTATTATTGGGAAAAAAAGAAACTGCTTTTAGTTGTGGAAAGCTTCCTCAACGTTTCTAATTCCATTGGCGACATACACCAAATTGAACAAAGCTCGTCTCGAAAGCTAAATTATGAAGATTATTTATCTCCAGTTAATTGTCATTTAAGTAATATTCGTGCGACAGACTTCCTTACTAAAATAGACCACCTTCAGTGTGTACAAAAAAACTGGGGGAGTTATCAGAAATTATATACGGATGGTTCAAAAATGGAAGGAAAAGTTGGATATGCTATATATTACCCACAAAAAAGTATAAAAATAAACAACAGATTACCTGATAAAATGACAATTTTCACAGCTGAACTCATTGCAATCAAAGAAGCATACAAAATATGTATTAATCAAAAAGAACTCAATTATGTTATATTTACAGACTGCCAAAGCATTGTAAAGAAATTGAAATACAATGTACATAATTTTGCAGAAAATTATATCATCAGTGACATCATAGCAATGAACAGTGAAGCTTTGAAATCGGGCAAAAATATAATATTGTGTTGGATAAAAGCACACATTGGTATAAAAAACAACGAAATAGTAGATGATCTGGCTAAAAAAGCAACAACGAAGGAATCCACTCTGCATACTTATCAACTTCCTATGGGAGACATAATTTCTATTATGAGATCTATCAAACGGACGAAATGGCAGGAACAATACAATAATTCAGACAAAGGAAATTATTACAAAAAAATCCAGCCTACACTTCCCATCAAGACATGGTTTAATCAAGTTTCCAACAAAGGCTTTATCAAAACTATTTGTCGAATAAGAAGTAATCACTGTCTGACTCCAGTCTACAAAAGAGAAATAGGACTTGTAGATAATGATGAATGTTTATGTGGAGAGCTAGCTGATCTACAACATATGCTATTAGAATGTCCTTTACATTTTATTGAAATATCAAACTTTTTTGCCAATCTAGTTCAAGTTAATGTACAATTTCCTTTTAATCTTATATACCTTTTACAATCAAACAATCTAGATGTTTATAAAATTTTGTACAACCATGTTAATTGTTTAAAATTAAAGCTCGGAGAAAAAAAGAAAAAAAAATAAAAAAAAAAAAAATAATTAAATAAAATAAAAAGTTACTAAGATCTAAACCTCCGCGAGGTTGAATCGGGTTTAGGTCTTAGCGCGATAAAAAAATATACAAAAAAAAAAAAAAAAAAATGTAATAAAAAAAATGTTAAAAAATATAATAAAAAAAATAATAAAAAAAACAGAGTAAAAAAAAACAGTAGTACTAATAGTTTTAAATTTAGATACTAAGCATATATTTTGTAAAAGAGAGAATTCAAAACACATTGACTGGCCAGTTGGTTGCTTAAACCAGTGCCAATAAAACATAAACACACACACACAATAACTATAAAACACATGAACATCAGTAGTCAATTTAATAAACGGTTTTATCCTGTTTAGTCTAGGCGCCAAGTAGAGGTCACCGTGTCATTTTCAATTCTGATGGACAAACTCAACGGTTTCTTATGAATTTTTGGCTGCTGATTACGAATTTCGAGGGGGGATTTCGATCCGAGTGGTCAAAAAATTGTTATAAACAATTGAATTGTTTATAAATTGATTATAGGGCTCTGGCTCATAAACTAAAAAAGATACAAAAAAATGTTTCAAATAAAATTTGTTCCTTAATAAAAAATGAAGAAAAAACCGTTTACTGAACTTAAATCCGACAATTAGAGCTCAAGATATTGTAAAATTAGTGCACAATGCAAATTGAAAATTGCAAAATAAGTATTTTTCGAAGCTTTATCGATCGTAACTCGGCTTCTACGCATGTAAATGAGTCTTGTAAGGTGTCCTTTTAAAGCTTAATCAAGAAGCTTCCAAACAAAGTTTGTTAAATTATTTGATCTTCATTTGATTTAAAGTTATACCCGTTTGAAATTAGAATTTTCTTAAAAATATTGTACATTCATTTGTTTATAAGGGTTTCAAGCAAATTTGGGCAATAAACATTTATACTTTAATTAACAATAATGATAAAAAAACTCAAAAGGAACAATTTGAGCTTCTGAAACTGTTCATAAGTTTATTTTGGCTAAGATGTCGATATTTTAATGGCACGCTATGAGGCGCAAGATTGGCTCACAGCGTAAAGGTTCACGCGCTAAGATCTCGATGCAAATTATAATTTCTATGTATATATACGTCTATACGTTATCTTCATTTTTCATTTTTGAAGATCCTAATAAAATTTTATCATATACTTCTTATAATTAAATCATCATACTGTATCTCGTATCACCTTTCATTCTATTTAATTTGTCTTCTATTTTTTGTACTAAATGAGAAAAAAAACACATTAAAAACTAATATTTCAGAAATATAACTAAAAGTGAGTTGATATTATTTATTATTGCTATTTTTACAAACATTTTTTTTTCATACATCTGCATCGAGATATACAGAGAATCTCAGCTTTTTACATCTGCATAAATTCTTCGAGCAATTTTTACAGACACATGGTGGTACTAAATCTGATTTTGAAGGCATTAAAATTAAAACTTTTTGGAGCTTCAGAGTTTCATTATCTATAAGATATCCATATACAAGTGGATCAAGTTCTTTTGCAGAATCTTCGAGGCACGTTAATTGTGTGTACACCACATAAAATGCTCGTTTTATATGTAAGTGGATTGAGTTTGATGTTAGTGGCATATCTGTAACAAGAGAAATACCTCCTTCAACAAGAGAAAACAAGAGAGAAAAATCTTTACGAATTTTTGCTGTTTCAATTATACGTGCACAACCGTTCTCAGTAGAAGACACTTTGATGTTGATATTTTTTTGACATATAATACATAATTTATTATTAACTAAATTATTCATTATTGCAACGAATCAATATCACATTACACTATTAAGAGACAATGACTTTGTTGTAACAAATAGACAGAATTGACAGTAGTATATTATATTATTGTAGACATTGATAGACATATTAAGAATAGCCAAGGCTTCCTGAGCAAAATAGTGTAACACGAAAGCAGTCGATCGGTATATTTACTATGATATTTATTACTTGACTGTGAGTTGATCTTAAGCCTCAGAGCGTGCTATTATATTATCAATATCTTGGCCAAAAATAAACCTACGAACGCTTTCCTAAACTCGAAATACACCTTCTTAGTTTTTCTATTATTAGTTTTAATTAAAGTATACATGTTTATTGCTCAAATTTACTAAATACCCTTATACAAAAATTAATGTGCAAATTATTTAAGGAAATTATAACTTCAAACGAGTATAACTTTAGAACAAATGAAGATAAAGTTATTTGACAACTTTGTTTGGAAGTCTATTAATTAAGCTTTAAAATGAGGCCATGATAAGCTCATTTTACTGCGTAGAAGCCAAGTTACGATCGATAGAGCGTCGAAAAATACTTAATTGACTGTAAGCTGATCTTCCGCCTCATAGCGCGCCATTAAAATATCGACATCTGGGCCAAAAATAAACTTATGAACATTTTCGTAACCTCAAAGTGTTCCTTTTGAGTTTTTCTATCATTATTGTTCATTAAAGTATAAACGTTTATAGCTCAAATTTGCTTGAAACCCTTATAAACAAATGAATGTACAATATTTTTAAGAAAATTGTAAATTCAAACGGGTATAACTTTAAAACAAATGAAGATCAAGTAATTTAACAAACTTTTTTTGGAAGCCTGTTAATTAAGCTTTAAAACGACTTCTTCTAAGGCTAATTTGCATGCGTAGAAGCCGAGTTACGATCGATAAAGATTCGAAAAATACTTATTTTGCAATTTCCAATTTGTATTGTGCACTAATTTTACAAAATCTTGAGTTCTAATTGATAGATTTAAGTTTAGTAAACGGTTGTTTCTTCGTTTTTTATTAAGGAACAAATTTTATTTGAAACATTTTTTTTATCTCTTTTAGTTTATAAGCCAGAGCCTTATAAAAAATTTATAAACAATTAAATTGTTTATAACAATTTGTTGACCACTCGGATCTAATTCCCCCCTCGAAATTCGTAATCACCAGCCAAAAATCCATAAGAAACCGTTGAGTTTCTCCATCAGAATTGAATATGACACGGTGACCCCTCTGGCGCCTAGACTAGTTCCTATAATGTCTTCTGAACAAATACATAATAAAGTACTGGTTATGTAAGATTTCTCTCGCACTTCGTTCGCAAATTCCTTTCGAAATGGCTAATAAATAATGCAACAGCTAATCAGGTTAACGTTATTTCGGGAAAAACGCGAGAATAAGAATTGGAGTTTAAGATATTTTATCTTTAAGCCTAATTTAAAACTGAATACTTAACTAATGAACCCTTTAAAATACTTTTTAGGTAGAGGGTGGTAATTATGTTGTATTTGGCCCTTGACATCTCGTTTATTTTTTCAAAAACATTAGTAAAATTAGCGTGATATATATCCTTACTCTTAATTGTTTAATTATTTATATATTTTAGTAATTTATATAATTTGTAATTGAGGATCTTAAAATGCATTCGAACAAAACGGCATCATTAAAATTTATTTTAAAAAAACAGTGCCTAATGTAATTTAGACGCATATGAAATTGCGCACGCATGACGTATTTGTTTGATTTGTCTACATGTATGATATTATATTATTATTTTTTTAAAATTACTATTTGTTAGAATCCGTTTAAATGCGTTTTAAGTCGCGTTTAAACCAACAGGGGCCTAACCCACAATGCACAATTTTACCCAAACTATCTTACTACATTAAAGTTATCCCTTATTTAAGTATTTTCAGATGCAGAGTGGCTCAAGTAATGGTTGCTAAGTAAAATATTAATATTTTGTATTTTGACAACGACATCCGATTTGGACGTCGAAACGTTAATAAAAGAATTTTTTAGTTAAATTGTGGCTTATTTCCCATTTAGCATAGTTGACTACAAAAATGCCACAAGGAAATAGCATCAGCATTGGGACTACGTGCATTATCGTATTATTCGATCGCATGATTCGTTCGTATTCTCAAGGAATATAGACGTTCTAGAAGAGACTACACTAAACTCAACACGGACGTTTGCTGTGATTGGCAGTCACCGTCATCTGATTTTGACACAGCCGCTTCGGTATGTTCCGGTCTCTCTGCTCCGAATATAACCTAAATATGGTATTTCTAATCTGTTACCTTTGTTTTAACACATTTTAAAGAGAGAAAATATTATTCTAGTGTTTTTAATTATTTTGTTTGGGTTGACAAGTTCACAGTAAATATAATTAAATTATGTATTAAATTATTAAATTAAGTACATATTATGTACAATAAAAATTTTTCCTTTGTCCTTTGGTGATATGTCGGTAAAAATATCCTACTTATATGCGAATGTGTAACTTTAAATCCAATATTTTTGTACATTTTTTATTATTTAGGTAGGTTTTGTTTAGTTAGAGGTTTCTTCCTCTTATTACTTTTATTTCTAGAATATTATTATTACTCTCTTTGCCTTACCTTTTGTCGGCTTTCTATTTATTTTCCTCCAAACTTTTTTTGTATCATATCAAAGTGAATACCTTTTACACCCATATGCTGATCAACTGTCGCCCACCACGTCTTTTTCAGTCTTGCTCATCTAGTTCTTCCAGGGATTAAGCATCTCTCTGCTATTTGTATGGGATGATCCTAATCTCTATGTTCCTCATAACGTAACCACCTTAACCTGTTTCTTATTTTGTTTCCAATGGAATCCACACCCAATTTCCTCTTATATACTCATTCCTTTAAATTCCTAACTTTATCTTTTCCAGTTACTCCACTCGGCCAACAAAAATAACAAAGCATTCGCATCTCACTAATATACAATTTCTGTTCATCCCAATGTTTTACTGCCAAAAATTTATTACCATACATCATAACTAGTCTTAATGAAGTCCTATAGAACTTACTTTTGAGTTTTATTGGTACCTTTCTATCACACAGTACTACACTTACCCCTTCTCATCTCATCCATTTAGCCCTGGATCCCGCGTATGAAAAAAAACTTGATTAATAGCAAGCTAAAAATTTGTTAACGGCTTAACGGTATCTAGTCGGACAAACTTTGATGTACGGGAACACTGGAACAGGGAAGTTTTAATTGTGGAACAGTTTAAAAATTTGCAACGCCAGATTACGAAAATGTCCCATGTATTTTGTCTGACAAAACATCCAATTGATTTGTTACCCTTTCATTAAACTCTCATGCAAAAATCAGATTGCTATTACTAACTAACATGATTCCTGTCATTTGACATGTTCTTCGGGTTCCACTCATTAAAATGCCCAGTTGGTGATAAATATCAGTCTGATTTTTGCATGAGAGTTTAACGAAAGGTTAACAAATTAATTGGATGTTTTTTCGAACAAAATACATGGAACGTTTTCGTAATCTGACGTTCCAAATTTTTAAACTGTTCCACAATTAAAACTTCCCCTGTTCCAATGTTCCTGTACATCAAAGTTTGTCCGACTAGACACTGTTAAGCCATTAACAAATTTTCAGCTTGCTGTTAATCAACTTTTTGTTCATACGCGGTATCCAGGTCTATTACTTGTATCTAGTATCTCAATGTACTTTCTCATTGCTCAGTAATATCGATCCTACATACATAAAACTATCATCTTGTGGAGCTCTTGTTTATCCCAGCTAACTACTCTATGTGGATTTGTAATACCATCTTTAAAAGGATATTCTGTTTTCGTTGCTCTAACTCTGATTGTTACCATCTCATACATGTCTAGCAGCACTCATATATTCAGCCGGCATTCCTTTCCTACTTAGTACCAGTAGGTTTCCAGTAACTTTGGCATATGTTTCTCACAATTAATAAATACTATGTGCAAGTCTTTCATTTTCTCTTTCTCAAGTTTTTCCATTAGCTGTCTTAAAATAAAAATTGCTGTTGTGGACCTGCCTTGCACAAATTCAAAATGACTTTAATTTCTATAACCTTACACTAAATTTTGTTTTCACCATAAATATACGATAATAAAAAATGTTTACTAGAAATACAAACTAAATAAAACACTAAATACCTAATTTTTAAATTTTTTTTATTCTTTATTAAAAATCTGGGAAATCAAAGGAGGGGAGGCTCTTATTGGTGCAATGGCGAAGGTAAAACCTCTAAACCCCGCCTGGGACCCAGTATATTTTGATGTTAAAAGTACAACTCTAGTATATAATGCTGTCTATAAAATAATTTCATTACTTAACAATTCTTTAAAATTCAGACCTAAATTAAGTATGCATACATAAATATAATCTTATAAGAAATTTCACAATATTATGAATCAAGTAAAATCTATAAAAACAAACTAACATTCTTGTAAATTAGCCTATACAACTACAGTAGAACCCTGATCCGTGTGTAGATTATCCGTGCTATGATTACTCAAATTGAATTTATGAGGTTTTATCAAAATAGAGTCACTATAAATCACTCGACAGAAACTCTATATACAGAAAAGGAGACTCATAATGAAAGATTTATTTTTTCTGTTATCTTTTTATGATAGGTACATATCATGTACAGTCGGAAAAATGAAAGAATGAACGATCACATCAATCACTTATTTTGTATTTGCTGTCGTTTTCTATAAATGACAAACGTTCGTTATAGAAAAAGGCAGCAAATACAAAATAAGTGATTGATGTGATCGTTCATGGGTAATCTTTCATTTTTCCGACTGTATAATATACATATGTATCATATTACATAAGAAATTAATGATCAGATTATCCATGCTTTTCAATTATTATCCGTGCCACATCCGGTCCCGAGGAGCACGGATAATTGGGGTTCTAAGTACCTACTGTATAATAAAAATTTAATACAGATACAAAACAAAAAATATTTGTGAGCTAAAAAACTATCTTAATA
The DNA here is from genome assembly GCF_917563875.1 of Diabrotica virgifera virgifera. Classification (NCBI taxonomy): domain Eukaryota; kingdom Metazoa; phylum Arthropoda; class Insecta; order Coleoptera; family Chrysomelidae; genus Diabrotica; species Diabrotica virgifera. The sequence goes on along the minus strand of NC_065450.1, from coordinate 191,206,433 downwards.
TCAAACTCAATGTTTACTCAGTTTCTCTTTTTATTTGAGCGAAAAGGCTCCTGCTTCTCAATTTTTCCCTTGTTTCTTTGCCTTTTTCTAAAATTATTCCATTGTTCTTTGAATTACAATACTTCTTTTGGTGTTTTCTTTGATCACAATTGTCAGTTCTAGCTTCCCTCTGACAAACTCATTAATTTCCTCCTCATGTCTTGATTGGATAATTGAAGTTTCTTCCAAACACCTTGCAGCATCGTCTAAAACAGAGTTAGTATTATTCACAAGGTATTTTTCACCTCATATACTTTACATACAGTTGCACTGGTAACAGTGAATACAAATTTTACAAACTCTACAAAACAATGTGTAATGCTGTTGTCTCCAATAGACGCTGTAGGCTGCGTATGTCACGCTGTAGGAAGATTGTTCATTTTTGTTCTTTTAATAAACTTTGAAGGAAAAAGCTATTTTCCAACCGAAAAGAGTTAAAGAAAAGAGTAATTCCAAAACTAATTCAAATTAAGGAGTGAATTGTAGTGGCCCCACCGACTTAACCGGTGGTATCCAATAGATGCCTTAGGCTGTGTACAGTGTTTATTGGAGTCCACTGCCTTTCACTCACTTTCATCTACCTGTGTTAAAGTTACATTATGTAATATAATAGGATCCCTAAGGGATTTTACCTGAAATTGCTCATGTATCTTCACATTCTTCACATACTACGTGGCATCTCAGTCATTAATTTCTCTACAACCATTGTTTCTTGTATTTTTGACAGATGCATGGTTCTTAATTCTTCTTTATATCCAGCATGTGTTTGCCAATACATAACTGACGGAATCCTGTCCTTGATGTCTCAGTTTGCAAATCAGTCTGGAGGAACAATTAATGGACTAGATTTCTCTGTCCTAATGTTATAGTTGGGCTTATATCCTAAACATAGACAAGTACCTATAAGTTTTAATTATTGCAAGTAACAAAGGACTTACCATATCAATGAATACTCTCCTAGCATATATTATGTTACTTCTGTTACACTCATAGCATTGATTATACTCATAGTATAAATCATCTTGTTTCTTTGTGTGAACTGTTCTAGACCTTACACAACTTTTCTCAATTTTCTGCATATCTTTCCACGTCTTCATATTTACATTCTTGAACAAATTTTTCGAAAACATGAAAGTATCAGACAGACAAGAAATATACTTAATATACATAACCACAAAAATTCATCAAAATCCATATAATATGTCTATGCCAAAATCAGATGATAACGACCAATCACCGCAAACGTCCATATGGACTTTAGTAGTCTGTTGGGAATTTGGGAACACCTCTTCTACTTACGTCTATACTCTGCAAATTTGCATAAATGCGATCGCATCGCTTGAAACGAAAGTGCACAGAGTCCCGCTGCAGAACAACATGTTAATTGTAATTTATGTACCAAGTCAGTAAAGTTACTCTTTATCGAACGAGTCTGATTTACAATTTAAGATTTTTTTAAATTCTAGACGTAATACAAATTTCATGACAGTGATGACAGATGATTTTTGCATGATAGCCGCTTTCGATTTTTAATCGATAGTTATCAATATTGAATAATTACAAAATCGGTAAAGTTTTGATTTATTTCATATGAATCTAATTACAAAATACTACAGAATTTCACTTTTTGACATAAATTTAATTAACAATGTCGTAAATTTTGTAGAAGATTTTTAATAATTAAAGTAAATAAATTGTAAGTTAACTCAAATAAATAATCGATTACTGCCATCGACCACTTACATTCAATCTCGATTAATCGCGACAGGTAAAGTAAAATTCTTCTTTCAGTACAATAAAGTGTTACTTTACTGCAGCAAATGAGGGCAAATGAGTACAATAATGAATGACTTTGGTGACGGTTGGCGATAATAGTATATTACTTTATGAGGCGGAGAAGCATGACTTTTCTTGACGCGCCCGATATTCCGCGCCGAACGAAGTGAGGCGCGTAATAGAGGGCAAGTCAAGAAAAGTCGCTTCTTTGCCGAATAAAGTATACTATTTTTTCTTCAAACGTAGCAATTTTCAACCATAAATAGTACAATTCATACGCTATTTTTACTCGAAATTAACTGTGACAACTATCAAAGTCGTCTAGATGTTAGAAATTAAAATAATTAAGTCGTCGGAATGATTGCTGAAAGTTGTGCTCGACCATCAGTATCATCAACAATTACCAATGCGTATCAAGAGTCGGGAACATTTTTGCACGGTTTCAATTTTGAAAATGCCTCATTAACTAATTGTACTTTTAATATTACTATAAATAAAAATGATGTTTGATTGTTGTTAACCTTCGAGTGGTAACGTACGGTCCCTGACACCGACGTAGCGGATTTTTCGCGGTAAAACTCAAATGCGCATTTTTTTTGTCCCCGCGGCCAGGTAGCTTTCAAATTCTCATCACACTATTTAGTCTTGAAAAATCTGTGGCCAGGTGTGGATAGTTCATATGTTATTTGACCTGACGGTGTGAGAGACCGAGGTTACCATTTGCGTTATACTTAACGGTAAGTTTTGTCGTTTTTGGTGCATAGTCAGTTTAAATAATAGATGCTAATTTTAGGAGTTGCATATGAATATTGATTATGAAAGAGAACAAATCACGTTGCAACAACTTTTTGACGAAATTGTTGCTAATTCCGAACCAGAACCGTAGAGTGCGGTGCAGTGGAGTGTATAAAAAAATGAGGAAACAAACGGACAATAGTTTCAGTTTGTGTTGGACATTTGTTGAATAATTTTATTTTTTTTGTGACATTTCAACCCTTGTCGATATGTTTGTTGATACTCTGTATTCAAAAACTTGATATGTTTTTGTAAATTGTTTGTCAATTATGTTACTATCTAAAAGAAGCCACTTTTTTTTAATGTGCATTTTTTTCCCAAATATAAATAAATATTGATCATTTCTTACTATATTGTTATTTAAGTATAATTATATTAAACATTTAGTCACATCAAAATATTAACACAAAATCACAACCTAAGATATTCATTATTAAAAAAGTCGGTGTCGTAGACCGACGTTACCAACTATGTTACAAGAATTCACGTTACCGGCGGAAGGTTAATGACATTTGTATTGTTGCTTTGTGACATGTTTCATATTGTTGCCATGACAACATTTTTCCCTCCGCCGTAAAGAAATGGGAAAAAAAACTGCTGCCGGCGGAGACATCAAACTTTGACAGGATCAAGTTAGATAAGTAATGTCATCATGATTTGACGTTTGAAGAAAAAATATGTTATATTCTCTACAAATTTATATTATACGCTGTATTATACGTTTTATAATATTAGATTAGTCAAGATATCGGTAAAGCGGATATTTGAGTTTTCCATAGTAAGTAAAAGTTTGTATAGTATATTCACAAGATTTTACTACATTCGTAACCTGCACTTGCACAATTAATAGAAAATTAATTTTATACAGGTATAAGGCCAAAATTTGTTAAAAACCTTGCTGTATTAGCTAACCAGGGCCCGGATTACGTACACTCGATATGAATCGTATCCGCCATGTTTTACCGTAGGGAGTGATTACGAAACCTCTTTCCCTACGTTGTCGATGCGAGTCAACTCGAAGGCACTGCTCGATACCTACGACCCTGTCGAGTTGCCAACTCGAACTATCTCTCTCTCTCTCTGATAGATCGCTGATCTCCTATAACGCTTTCTCTCTTGCCGGTCCAAGTATAAAACTTAGAAAAGTGAATACATAACGACATAACCTACTTACTTCATACTTTGATTTTTTCAATTTAAAAATAATGTAAATCGTTAATCAAACAATATTTAGTTTATACGATTTTGATAATAATTCTCATGTTTTGAACATTAAAAAAATATATTGTTTAAATCTCCCAGTGGCCAGTGAGGTGATATTACACTCATTACACGGACAGAAGTTCTCTAATACTTATTCCTATTTTAAAAATATGTGAAGGAAACGTCCATGGTAATTTTTTATCCTTGTAATATTTGCAGAGTAAGATTTAATAGCGAAAAGGTAAGATAAGGAATGCTCTGAGACAGAATTCGATGAAGGGAATAGATAGTTAGCAGTGAACATTACGAACTTTAGTAATATTTTTATATAGCGTCTCCCATACTCCCATCTTTCCCTGGCCCTTTAATCTTTAATAACGGTAAAAAATCATAATTAATCTCAAATTCTACTGAAGTTCGAAAATCATATATTTATATATCTAGGTATACGTTATCACTGTATCATCCTTAGAATATAAAATAAACGTTTATAATAATGAAATATGTAATAAAAACTTTATTTTATATTCTATTGTAATAATTATTGAGGTTAATGAGAGAAATTCCTTGGCATATAATGTGCAAATCATTACATTTGTTCGAAATATTATCCCGTAGGTTTAAAAATACGATGATTGCCGATCATTTTCTGACAGTCTACTCAGTGGCGTAGCTCGCCCCACAGGGGCCCCCTATCAAAGTTTGTTGCGGGGCCCTTTTCCACCACTGATATGGGATAGTGCTAAAAAAATGTTCAACGAAGCAGCGAAAACGCGTGTATAGAATAGAATAGAGATATACTTTATTGTCACTGAAAATTTTAAAATTTTATAGACAAAGCGTAGGTACAAAGAGTAGGAAAAAAACAACAACAAATAGAGTTTACTGAAATTACAAAAATCGTCATTATTATTACAAAATAAAAGACAATGAAATAAAACAAAACAATACAGGGTGTTTCATTAATAATTGGAAATATTATAACTGTAGATTCCTGGGCTCAAAATATTACGGTTTAACACAAATCACCTCCGAAAAGGCTTCCTAAGGGAGCTGGAGCTCTTTGAAGGTGGTGCCTTTTAATTAGTTTTTTGAAATACCTCTAGAACACATCTATTTAGAAGAACTAAAACTGGTACGGCTATTTATCTTCCAGAGATGAATCTATTTCATAAATTGCGAATTTCTAGCACCGGTCATATGCGTCCTCTTTGGGTAGGGCAACGGTTATTTTATAGCATACCTTTTTTGTCTTTAACTTTTAAGCATTTTTTACACTAGATTATTAAATTGTGTGGTATTCTAGTACTAAAAGTTACTCTTACTTTAAGTCGGTAGGATACACCGTTTTCTAGAAAAATCGGTTTGAAATTTTTTCATTTTTTGAATTTGATCAAAATTAAAAAAAAATTAAAAAAACGGTGTATTTTACCGACCCAAAGAATAGTAACTTTTGGTACTAGAATACCTTATAATTTAATAATCTAGTGTCAAAAATGTTTCAAAATTAAAGACACAACAAATAATGCGATAAAATAACTGTTGACCTACTCAAAACGGACGCATATGACCGGTACTAGAAATTCGCAATTGATGAAATCGATTCATCTCTGGAATAAACATACCAGTTTTCGTTTTTTGTTTTCATAGTTTTTTTGAAAATTTTTCTAACATTATAAAACACAAAATTTTCAAATCGACATTTCTAGAAAACGGCGTATCCTACCGACTTAAAGCAAGAGTACCTTTTATTACTAGAGTGCCTCACAATTTAATAATCCAGTGTCAAAAAGGCAAAAAGTTAAAGATAAAAAAGGAAGATAAATAGGCGTACCAGTATTGGTTTCTCTAAATAGAAGCGTTCTGGAGGTATTTAAAAAAAAAACTAATAACAAGACGCCTTTTTCAAAAAGCTCTAGCTTCTGTAAGAAGCATTTTCAGACTAGGTGATTTGGGTTAAATCCTAATACATACACATTTTGAGTCCAGGAATCCACAGTTAAATTATTTCCAATTATTTATGAAACACCCTGTATATTGCAAAATTTAAATAAATTGCAAATTGCATAATACAACCTTAGGAACTAATAAGTTCAGCGTATAACAGTCAAATATAGATAATAATAATAAATCTAATAAACTCTAATAATCCAAAGTTAAAAAATAGATTTTAATTGAGACTCATTGTTTTAAAAGAGATTCAGTTTTTTCAAGCAAAGGGTGAATAGACATTGAAAAGGAACGAAAACAAAGAAGCTCTGTTCTTTAACGGCGAGCGACCGGCAAATAGATATACCTAAATAAATAAATAAATAAAAATAAATAAATAAATACAATTAGATAAAGAACAGGTTACACGAAAATATACGCAAACAATACACAGTGTTTCAATGTTTCAAGTTATCAAAGGTTAAGCGATTACAAATATTGCAATTTCGCCTTATACATTATACAATGTCTCACACAGCCAACGGTGAACAGACAATAAGAAGTAGCTTCGAAACAAAAAACCTCTGTTGTTATAGAACGACAACAGACAGAAAATAGATAGGTACCTGTACAGTACATAAATATAGTTTATAATAAAGAATTCATTACACGAAAATGTCGATATCCCAACAATATATGTACACTGTTTCAAAGCGTTTTAATAGTGAAATAATTGCAGAATATTTTGTTCAATTGCTTGGATAGAATTTTGTTTCGACATGCCACGTTGTCATGTAATTGACATGTAATTGATACGGCTGATACGGCGGTAGCTACGCCTCTGAGTCTACTCGAACCCAGTTCGTAATCACTTTTTGGCTTCGATGCCTATTCGCATCGAGTTTGCCTACGGTTCGTTTTGCGATCTCGCATCGAGTGTTCGTAATCCCGCCGCTGTTCCTAAACAAGTATTTTTAAAACTGAACTTATGCGCCATCTATTATTCGAACGTCTAAACTAGATTTAAGGGAATATTCGCGTGTCTAGTAAACTGCAAAATAAATCGAGTTTTCTGCAGAAATTTTGAGGTCTTCCTGATATAGTTTTCTGTAAATATTTGGAACACTTCCTATTGATTTTTCCTGCAAAACGAAAATCATACCGTGGCCATTTTTAGTCCAAAGTTATATTCGTTTATACCCAGGGAGCCAGAAAATGAAGAAAATTTGCAAACATGTTTTAATTCAATGGTCTTAACTTTAAACTTATAGGATGTTGCCTTTAATAGTTATTTTTTTAGGGTTCTGTGGTCTGTGGAAATTATCAACAATTTTATTTAAAGACAAATATTATGTAGATACCATTTTAAGATCTTTCATCTACCGGTAAAAACTAAAGCATATTCAACGGATTTAATTATTTGATACAACATGTATAAAGCTTTAAAATGAGGTTTTATGAATAGAATGTTAGTTTACTAATTTGTTGCTTACAAAATTGTAAAAGCCTAAGAATTTTTAATTTTCAATAAAAACGTTTAAATTGTTTATAACAATAGTTTTTAGTTACTCTGACTTTTATTACTAAAAGTTTTGTTTATTTTTAAGTTATTTTTATTTTGTTTCTTCTTTGTTATGAATTTAAAATATTTATAAATTATAGGTTTTAGTTTTGCTTATTACAAAATATTACGACCAGAAGTAGATATATTTGGAACATTTAATAACCAATAGATAACCAAATAACCAATGTTACAATGTACAATGCATAAGTACAGTTGCAAATAATGTTTCTATTTAAAAAAAAAAGTACAAAAAAAGTAAAAAAATGATTTTGCGTACCAGAGACACACTTTAAAAATAACTCAAAATTTACTTATATTTGGATAGAATAGGACGCAGATCTTATCGACAGTTTGATTAGTATAGCACAAGACTTTTGGAGTGTAAATATTTTCCCGCATCTATTTGGATCTGATAATTATTAAAAATAAATGGAATAAAAATTTGATAAAATAAAGTTTCATCCATAAAATATTTTTTATTTCTTTATGTGAGAATGAAATTCATATTTTAAACTAAATATATACCTATTTATATATTATTATAAAACATTCTTTCTTTTTCTTTTTAAAAGTAATTTTTTAGTAGTATCTATGTACTTACATTTTTTAAGAAATATGATATTAATGTAGGTATTTAATTTTGTTCAAAATTTATAATATAATTTGGCATTTGAGATACCTATGTTGTAAAATAAAAATGTATTTCCCTAAACTAAAAATAATATTATGAATGCATGAAAATCGTTACAAGATATTATCTGCAGAGTGCACGTCTGGCACTAGGCAGTAGCCAAACGAGAACAGTTAAATGGTAAATATCATGGTTGGTGACGTCACACCCAAGCGCGCGCTTTTAAAGTTGTTTGAGGCGGTAATTTCGGGCGCGGAATTATAATCAGTTGTTGTACGTACACTATTAATTGTTAAGACGTAATATTTTGAATTTATCATTTTAAACATATATTAACAATTTTATGCAAAAATATTATGTGCAAGTTCCCTATTCTCAGTATAATTTTAATCTGATTGAACAGAATTAAACACGTGATCAAATATCTTACTATACGATTGGAAGTTAAAATCATGAAAAAATAATCAGTTTAATTTTTATTTCTGTAGCTTTCTATTGGTCAGAATCTCCTATGAATGAAATAATCAATATAATTAGTTAGCATGACGACGATCTTGGTTTCCATGGCGATGATTCAAAACGACTGTTATTGCCTACCGATTTGACTTTCGAATATAATGTCAAAATAATTATATTTCATAGAATTGTCGCGTTAATTACGTTAAAACAGGAACACAATAAGAAACTTTTGAAATAAAATAGTAAATAATATCTAAATATTAGTTTATTGCATGTATTATAATTATTTTAAGGTCACATTAAAATATCTAAACGCGTGCGGAAAAGTAAAACGCGTGCGGAAAAGTAAACACGTGCGGAAAAGTAAAACGCGTGCGGAAAAGTAAAACTTTCTAAACAAAAAAGCCCGCGAGAGAGTAGACATTTTTGCACGCTCGTAGAAAATAGTTATTTAACTCGTCTGTTATTCGCCTCGCTCGCTAGGCTCGCACTGGCGGATCCAGGGGGGTGCCATGGGGGTCATGACCCCCCCATAATTATAAACCCACGTATCCTACGTTTGATAAGACTAAGTCACCTTGCATCAGAGATAGGTAATTAAATCACCCTCAAGACCCATGACCCCCCCCCAAACAAAATTTCTGGATCCGCCACTGTAGGCTCGCTCGGCTCATAATATCAGACTCGTTCGATAAAGAGTCTTTACTGACGTGGTGCATACAAAATTTTATTGCCAATCATAAAAATCATTAACACTTACTTAATTACATCCTAATGAAAAAAGATAGTGTGTACTTGGTACGTATGTAAGACGTTATACTTCTACTATTTTGATTTCAACGAAATAAATATATTTTAAACAGTTAATCGTATTTTTATTTAAATATTAAACCAATTTTAACACTTAAAAAATAAAATACCAAAAATTAAAAATACCGTTACTAGTTACGTTATGTTTATGAAGTGTTGCTTCGTTCCCGTAGCGCAGTTGCTTTTCCCTTAATGAATAGTAGAAAATCTAAATTAATATATTTTCTAACAAATTATCATTAATATCTGTCACCGTCCTATATACATATAATCGAATTAACAAAAACACCATTTCATAATATACAATTTATATTTGCATTACTACAAAACTTCAAAGATTTAAGAATTTTATTCATTTTAGACGAAATAAAAATTTCGCATGACAGTAATGACGATGACAGAAAGCTTTTGCATTATGGCCGATTTCGATTTTTAATCGATAGTTGTTATCAATATTGAATAAGTACCTAATTACTAAGGGCCGGTTGTTCGAACGCTAATCAAAACTGATCATTATCAAATATTTAATTACAATTACATTTGATTAAGCGTACTTCTGACAGATGTCGCATTTTGATGTTATGTTGACTGATTTATTTTATTATTTTGGTTTTAATTTAAAATAAAACATAATTAAAGTCTTTCTGATGTTAATTTCTTGTTTTTACTTACAAATCAATAATAATAATAAGCAATTTTTAATAATTTAAGAGCTGCTGCTATATTTTAATTACTATTTTACCTACAATCAATAACTGATTAGTGTTTTACATGTATTTTTCATGTCGCGATTTGATTCCCATCAAGAAAATTGATTACAATAAATAATTGATTATAATCAACTTCTTTATTAGCGTTCGAACAACCGGCCCTATATCTGTAAAGTTTTGATTTATGTTTTATGAATATAATTGCAAAATACTACAGAAGTTCACTTTCTGGCATAAATTTAATTAATAATAACGTAAATTTTGTACAATATTTTTAATAATAAAAGTAAATAAATTTTAAGTTCACTCAAATAAATAATCGATTACTGCCATAGACCACTTACATTCAATCTCAGTTTATTTTGATTAATCGCTGCAGGTAAAGTAAAATTCTTCTTTCAGTACAATAAAGTGTTACTTCACTGCCGCAAATGGCGTCAAATGAGTACAATAATGAATGACTTTAGTGACGGTCGGCGATAAAATATTTTTTGTATTCGCAAAGCTGGCATTTCTAACAAAAAAAAGTTTAAAAAAAAGCGACAATTATTAGCAATGAAGTTAGTCACTTGTTTTTAGAAATTCGTAGCATAATATTTATTTATATAACAATTGAAAAACCTTGAGTTATTAGTTTATATTTATTTTTGTTTTTTTGTTCCCAACAAAATGGAGCAAGATGAGAGCAAACTCTTAAGTATTTAAAGTTTTTCTTCTTCTTCTTTTTCTTTTATATAGGTAGTACTGCCTGCTTTTCTTCAACGGTGCCTTTCATTCTGTCCCTAAATTGTCATTCCATCTTTTCCTTGGGGGTCCTATACTTCTTCTGCCTAACGTTGACTTGTCCCTGGCCATTTATACTATCCTTGATAAGAAGTTATAACTGGCCAAATAACTGGCTTATATATTCGGCCCTTTGTTTCCACTCTTAGGTGTTTGTTTTTCTAAATTGTCGTTTAGGCATCCAGCCGTTCTACTGGCTTTAATTAGTTTAGTCTTTTACCTCTTCTTGGATACTGTTGTCGGCTGACAGATTAATTCCCAGGTATTTGAAAGTCATTACTTGTTGTATAATTTGATTGTCTAACTCCAATTTGCATCTTATTGGTTCTTTGGCTATTACTAACCTTTTTGTTTTTTGGGCTCATATTTTCATATTCATTTCTTATGCTGAATTTGTGCAGTAATCTTTCTAGGTCGTCTTCGCACTCTGCTACTAACACAGTGTCATCCATGTCCATAGATATAATAACCTGTAGATTAGGCTAGCTATGGGCCGCTCTGTGCATCGAGGTGTAACGCAGATATCACGGACATGCCTATTCTCCTACTTATTTCTGTTTCACAAGATCCTGTATTACTGATCTAGGATCCTAGATAATTGAACTCGTTAGCCACTTCAAACTGGTCTAAGGCTCCTGCAGTCTGAAGTGAATTTGAATAATTTACTATCATAATTTTTGTTTTTTGTTTATTGATCTTGAGACCACATCTATTGCTTTCGGCTTCCACTAGCTGCAGCAGGCTGGACACTTCTTCTTCGGATGCAGTTATTAATGTTGTATCATCTACATATCTGAGATTTGAGATCTTCTTTCCTGCGATAGAAATACCGCCATTCCATTTGTCGAGTGCTTTTCTCATTATATATTCCCCATAGAAATTAAAAAGACTTGGAGATAGAATACATCCTTGTCGGACTCCTTTACCTATTTTAAAAGGATCGGACTTATGGTTTTAAACCCCCATCTCATGTAGAATTTTCCACAAAACTGTCCAGTCTACACAGTCAAATGCCTTCTGATAATCCAGAAAGCATATGATCATCGGAATTTTGAATTCTCGTGCTTTCCCAATGAGTTGTCGCATATTAAGAATTTGCTCCCCTGTACCTTTACCCTTCACGAAGCCTGCCTGTTCTTGTGGTATTTGTCTATCCAGGTATGTCTGCATGCGACACTTGACGATTCTCAACAGAATTTTACTTGGGTGTGAAATTAGTGAGATGGTTCGGTAGTTACTACATTTTGTGGTTACGCCATCTTAAAATAAGTCTTTTTAAATTTAAATATACTTAATTAAAAAAATAAAGACGTAAAATTGTCGTGTCTTCGCCTTCGGCACCATTTCAGGCTTAGTAATAGCCACGGACCATAGCCATACCGTAAATATTAATTTTTCTGTTCAGTTTAAAATTCAATTTAAACTAAAATATCCACGTATTACCTATTAAGTACTATTTATTTTTAATAAGTTACTATTGTTTTAATAAGTTACAACTTATAAAACGACCATTTAAATCTTCAATAAAATATTTAGCACTATACTAAATTTACAATAAAGATGCAGTAGATATAAACAAACTAAGACACGTTAAAAGCTACTAGGAGCACTCCCGAATCATAATTAACAATGTATAAACTTTGGAAATCATGATTTGGGATTTACAATGTATATAGGGTAAGGCAGATAAAGGGCCTATTAGAAATATCTCGAGAACTAAAGGTAAGAGAATAATGAAAATTGGAATACAGGGGTTTTGAGGTATGGACTATTTAATGAAAATATTTTGGTCTCTTTGCTTCTTCCGGTTATACCGGAAATTAATTGTAACTTCGTTTTTCTAAATGGGACACCTTGTTTATTTTTACCATTCTTTTTTAAAATATTAGGTTTTGTAATGTTATATTTGTTTTGTAGGGTAGTTTAAAAGATAATTACGGTTTTTTATAAATTTTGCAGCAAATTTCACACCCTGTAGAATTGTCCTGATTTTTAAAACACCCTGTATTTTTGTATTGTAATGAAATTATATTTTATATTACTTTTTTATTTCTTAAGCATTCCCCATACCTAACTGCTTTAATTTGTAAGTTATTCGTAGTTATTTAAACCTTAATCGCAACAAAAATTACCTGAAATTTTATTAGTGGATTATTTTCACGACATTAATTGTCGTGAAAATATAAGCATAAATAATTTTTTGAAAATAAAGACATGTTAATCTCCACTAACCCTTAAATTTATTAATGGGGTTGATATATTGCAATTCGGGACTGCAGGCTGGGGTTTGTTTTGGTTGGATCAGGGAGAGCAGCATATGTGCCTCCTGATGAGAGACTAATAAGTTTCGAAACCGGTAGAGGTGCTTGCAGCACTCTCTGATTGGACTAGAATATGGTTCGGCTGTATTTTCGTTTTGCAACGAAATTGAAAATGGTTATTCAGTTTTGATTTACATTTACTCTGTGTGGAGTATGAAGGGAACCAGTCTCGTTGGAACTTTACCGCGCTGAGCAGATGTGACGTGAATTGTAAATTGTAGAATTCCCTCATCTTCCTTAGTCTCAGCATCCGTATGGCTTGCAAATTGTAGAAGCCTCGGAGGTGTAACCAGAGAAGGTTCCCATTGTTTTCATTCTGGTGGGATATGTTATATGCCATTAGAGTGAAAACTTAGTCTTTTGCTAGCAGTTGCCGCTAGGGCATCTATGCCATTTCGTTCGTTGCAATTCGGGACTGCAGGCTGGGGTTTGTTTTGGTTGGATCAGGGAGAGCAGCATATGTGCCTCCTGATGAGAGACTAATAAGTTTCGAAACCGGTAGAGGTGCTTGCAGCACTCTCTGATTGGACTGGAATATGGTTCGGCTGTATTTTCGTTTTGCAACGAAATTGAAAATGGTTATTCATTTTTGATTTACATTTACTCTGTGTGGAGTATGAAGGGAACCAGTCTCGTTGGAACTTTACCGCGCTGAGCAGATGTGACGTGAATTGTAAATTGTAGAATTCCCTCATCTTCCTTAGTCTCAGCATCCGTATGGCTTGCAAATTGTAGAAGCCTCGGAGGTGTAACCAGAGAAGGTTCCCATTGTTTTCATTCTGGTGGGATATGTTATATGCCATTAGAGTGAAAACTTAGTCTTTTGCTAGCAGTTGCCGCTAGGGCATCTATGCCATTTCGTTCGTTGCAATTCGGGACTGCAGGCTGGGGTTTGTTTTGGTTGGATCAGGGAGAGCAGCATATGTGCCTCCTGATGAGAGACTAATAAGTTTCGAAACCGGTAGAGGTGCTTGCAGCACTCTCTGATTGGACTGGAATATGGTTCGGCTGTATTTTCGTTTTGCAACGAAATTGAAAATGGTTATTCATTTTTTATTTACATTTACTCTGTGTGGAGTATGAAGGGAACCAGTCTCGTTGGAACTTTACCGCGCTGAGCAGATGTGACGTGAATTGTAAATTGTAGAATTCCCTCATCTTCCTTAGTCTCAGCATCCGTATGGCTTGCAAATTGTAGAAGCCTCGGAGGTGTAACCAGAGAAGGTTCCCATTGTTTTCATTCTGGTGGGATATGTTATATGCCATTAGAGTGAAAACTTAGTCTTTTGCTAGCAGTTGCCGCTAGGGCATCTATGCCATTTCGTTCGTTGCAATTCGGGACTGCAGGCTGGGGTTTGTTTTGGTTGGATCAGGGAGAGCAGCATATGTGCCTCCTGATGAGAGACTAATAAGTTTCGAAACCGGTAGAGGTGCTTGCAGCACTCTCTGATTGGACTGGAATATGGTTCGGCTGTATTTTCGTTTTGCAACGAAATTGAAAATGGTTATTCATTTTTGATTTACATTTACTCTGTGTGGAGTATGAAGGGAACCAGTCTCGTTGGAACTTTACCGCGCTGAGCAGATGTGACGTGAATTGTAAATTGTAGAATTCCCTCATCTTCCTTAGTCTCAGCATCCGTATGGCTTGCAAATTGTAGAAGCCTCGGAGGTGTAACCAGAGAAGATTTCCCATTGTTTTCATTCTGGTGGGATATGTTATATGCCATTAGAGTGAAAACTTAGTCTTTTAGTCTTTTATTCTAGTAAACTTTGAAAAGTTTCTCTTCTTGGTTGTCGTCTATCAGGGAGTTTCAGATGATAAATTCTTATTGCTAGTATCCGTCCCACATTGACTTTACAATATAGGGAACATAGGCAATGCAGTCCTTATGAGAGTTTTTAGCGCGGTGATGCCGATTTTATCAAAAATCATTTGTAATCGAACATTAGAGAGATTAAATTAAAACTGTTTTAGAAAGACAATCTACAATTTTAGGATTCGTATGCGTTTAAGTTTATTTGATATTATCTCTATACTATAGTTATTACGTATATGAATCATAAAATTTGTAGATTGCCTTTCTAAAACAGTTTTAATTTAATCTCTCTAATGTTCGAATACAAATTCTTTTTGATATAATCGGCATCACCGCGCTAAAAAAATCTCATAAAGACTGCATTGCCTATGTTCCCTTTACTGTTAAGTCAAGGTGGAACGGACATTAGTAGTACATTTTTGTTATACTCTCCTAGAACAAAAACTTTACTAATCAGTTCCCATTACAAAAATTTATATTAGTAATGGTAACAAAGCAACTGTAACGATAAAAATAACATGATGTCTAATGTTCAATCAAGTTTAGTGTCAAAGCCATAGCGAACTAGGTAGAATATGATTTGTTTTTATTAATATATTTTATGCACCAACAATCTCAACAACGTAGGCATTTTGGTATCTCATCCAATATTATTAAATTAAGGATAATTCTAGATTACCTTTTATTTATTTTCAACAAATTAATTATGACTGATTATTTTCACGGTAAACCTAATAAAAGTTCCCATATTTTTGTTGCAATTAATGTTTTGCTTAAAGACCTACGAATAACTTACAAACTAAAGCAGTTAGGTATAGGGAATTCTTAAAAAATAAAAAATTACTATAAAATATCATTTCACTACAATACTAATATACAGGGTGTTCCATTTAAGAAAACTCAGAAAATACTCATTCCGAGTTTCGACAAACCCTGTATACTAAAATTAAACATTTCGCTATATTAATAATTTTTAATAATAGTAGACTATAGTGAAAATCACTTGAAAGTAAATGGAGTTTTTGATATCAAATCAGTACAATTCTACAGGGTGTGAAATTTGCCACAAAATTTATAATTAACCGTAATTATCTTTTAAACTAACCTGTATAATGTTAAGAACCCTCATATTTTAAGAAAGAAGACGTCGAGCAGAATTAAAAAATGTAAAAATATACAAGGTGTTTCGTTTAAAAAAACGAAGTTACAATCAACTTCCGGTATAACCGGAAGCAACAAAGAGACCAAAATATTTTCATTAAATAGCTCACACCTTAAAACCCCTGCATCCCAAGTTCCATGATTCCCTTACCTTTAGTTCTCGAGGTATTTCTAAATGGGCCCTTTATCTGCCTCACCCTATATATACATTGTAAATTATGATTCGGGAGTGCTCCTAGTAGCATTTAACGTGTCTTGGTTTGTTTATTTCGATGTCGATAGAATATAACAAACCATATTTGCTTCGTAGACCTATCGAAAGCATTTTACAGAGTCAGACTTAGCGATATAATAAAGAAAATTAAGCACAAAAAGATACCGGCAAACATTGCCCAGCTAGCAAGATAACATTACATTAACGTTAAATTTAGGTTTTTTTGTATTGTTACGTAACATCCATCAAAAAATGACGTTACTGATACGAAATTTTAATACGTATATTATACGTATGAATTTATTCGTTTCTGAAACGTGGCTCTTTGGTAGGTTTTAATGCGTATGAATTTATTCGTCTATAACACGTGGATTTTTGGTAGGTATAGACACGTATAAGATCTCGTTTGAGATTGCAGCGCCATCGCGTATTTATTTTGAACCTTTCATTAATACCTAACCTTACATTTCCGTGATTAAAATCGTGTTTGTTTTTATGGAGTATGGAGTTATGTAAAAAAAATCGAATTATTATTGTTGTGTGCCTCAATGTGATTCTTGGATAAAGCGTAGGTACCTAATAGTAATTTATCGTTTCATTCTTTCCCTAAATGGGATAAACAAAATAGAATTCTATTAATGACAGTTTAGTTGAAAAACGAAATATATGGAAATATCTTCTAAAAATGGGGAAGCAGCCTAGTCCTTATATGAAAGTGTGCAGTTTACGAATGAAGATTACTTCAAGGGTATGGTTATGTATTGTAATATAAAGTAGCTATTAATAATTTTGTCTATTTCTCTTACATAAAAGTCAAATATATAATAAATGTTTATTTCAAATATTTAATAAATGTGTCAGCATCATGTATGTGGTTTTATTTACACAATAATTTTAAGTCCTATTTATAAATATCATTTATACCGAAAATTCTGCTAAAAAGTGACGTTTTTGTGACGTTAAAAAGGTTACGTAGAAATAACCTAAAATTGTTACGTAACATCGCTGTGACTTTTTTACGTATATTTTAGGTAAAATTTGATGTAACTTTTGTCGTAACTTCTCCCAAAATGTTGACGTTTGTTTGACGTTATATATACGAACACTGTTAGCTGGGTGTTGAAGTCATAAAACAAATGAACAATAGCAATACGACAAAAATTAAAACAAACGGCACCATTATGGCAACATACCAACACCAGAAGGAATCCTGGCAGGGAGACAGCCTCAGTCCATTTCTATTCAATATGCTAATTTATGAAATAATAGAAGATGTGGAATCGCTACAGGATACATACTCGGCAACAGTAGAATCAATATAGTGTGCTATGTGGATGCCGCAGCCCTGATTGCAGAGGACGAGGATGACCTACAAAGAAAAATTTATCGATTCTATCAAGCATGTCGACCACTCAACATGAACATATCCACTCAGAAAACAAAATGCATTACAATTGAGAAAGACCCAATTAGATGCAAGCTAGTCGTAGAGTGGAAACCCATAGAACAGCTAAACCAGTTCAAATATCTAGGTGTAGAGTTGTCAAGTTATCATAACCCAGCCAGAGACCTAAGAGAACAAATTAACAAGGCCGCTGTCTTGTCCGGATGTTTGAGAAATGTGGTCTGGAATAACCCATATCGTTCTATTAGAGGTAAAACTCACTAACTACACTTTTCAGAAAGTGAAGAAAAATCGATTTAAAGGTACAAATTGTTTTTTAAATTCACCTGACTTGAATATTGGATTTTTTTAATGCAACTTTAAAGAATAAATAAAAACAGAAATGTTAAGCCATATTTGGTCACAGGAACTATGATGAAATCAATATTAGATCAATTTTTGTACTTAATGAGGTTTTCCATGAACACAATTATTGAATATTGATATCCTATTAGAGGTAAAACTCACTAACTATACTTTGTACTTGATGAGTTTTTCCTTGAACACAATTATTGGATATGTAGAAGTTAATGAATTTGTCGCGATAAAATATCGCTGACTTACAACAAACGAACTTTCGGCATTTACGACAGCCACAAAAGTCGCCTGCTTAATTGCAAAATAGATTATGTTACCTTTTATGTAAGCTATCATGGTTACAAAGAAATTTAATCTCATATTTCTATATTCAATTGCCGAACAGATAATGTACACAAATATAATGTCCAGTTTGTACAGTTTTAACAATTCAATGTAACACACAAGTTGCCTGCTTGATCGCAAAATAGATTATGTTACCTAATGTATTGTTTTAAAGATCACTAAGTACCGATTCGGCATTCCAGTTTGTAAGAAAAAATTCACTAAGTGCAATAATAAGTTTTAATGAGTTTTACCGTGAAACCGAAATTCACAATATTGCACTCCATATTGGATGGAAAAATTCACTAAGTGCAATAATACGTTTTAATGAGTTTTGACCTGAAACCGAAATTAGTGAATTGTACCATAATTTTGCAGTTAGTGTGAATTGTACCATAAATTATCTCAGCAATTAGAAGGGTTAGAGCCCCAGGTGACTTCTCCAGAGCGGGGCAGTACCGTATTGAGTTCAAATGAATGAAAATGTCAAAATGTTAAAAAAGTGCACTTAGTGAGTTTTACCTCTAATAGGACGATATATGAGAATGGACAGCAAAGTTAGAATTTATAAAACTTGCATCAGACCTGTTATGACCTATGGTATTAAATCAAGATAAGACACCAACAAAACCAAAAGCATGCTACGAACAGCCGAAATGAAGACACTAGGAGCAATCGCATAGAAGACAAGAAGAGATAGAATACGAAACATCATCATCAGGGAACAATGTGGCGTGCAAGATGTAGTCAGATGGGGCAGGCAAAGACGAAGAGAATGGTTCAGTCATGTAAAAAGAATGGAGGAGCACAGACTACCAAGAATTGCTCTAGAAGGAAAACCAGCAGGCAAGCGTCTACCGGCGAGACCACCAAAAAGATGGAGAGATAGCTGGCAGTCTACCTCTCAAGAAATACTTTAACGTCGGGATTAACAGATCGACAGATCTACAACAAGTATAAGAAGAAGAAGAAGAAGTTTTGTTTATTTCTACTGCATCTTGACTGTAAATTTAGTATAATTTATAATACATACCTTCAAATATTTTTAAAATCTAATTTATTTATTGATCTTAACAAGAATATTATTGGTTCTTTTAATGAAAAAAAAAACAACTGCAAAACACTAAACATAAAACCACTAGTTGTGAGCATTCCATGTAACCTATTTCCTAATACAGTTCCTATTAATGATAATATATTTTCCATCCTCGTCATTAAACCATTAACCCTTAATACTACTTGTCAACCTAACAATATGGACTCAGCTGTTAAGTAAATAAACAGACATTGTACGAGCCGAACGTTCCTTGTAGGTCTTGTAGGATAGATAACCTTAGATAAACAAGGGGAAAGACATTTGGCGTATATCTGGAATCAACGCCGTTGAAGGGTCAATAAACAATCCCATAGGTTTTATTGCCGACCCTTCTCTCATAAAAGGGTCTCGTCGCCGTAATCTTAGTTTCTGTCGATCGCTAAAGGACAGCTTAATGCCTGAAAGTTTGCAGTGCTAAAATTGTTTAAAGTGATAACAATATTATGAGTAGACTTGTGCCGTGGAAATACCTTTTTTTTAAACTAATATTTTTTTATTTGGCTGACAGCCAGAATTTTAGTTGTTCAGAGAGAATCAAATATGTATGTGCTCTCTGAAGAAACTCTCACAAGAGTTGAAACTAGTTAGAGCACTTTTGGCGTTCTATGAACTAATTAAAGTAAAACTGCTCCTGTTTCGATTTACAACGAAATGATTATTTAATATTTTTATTAGTTTTACTCCTATTCTGAGTATTGGGAACTAATCTTTGTTGGAATTTTACCGTGCTGGACAGGCGAGTTGTGAGATGCAAATTAATAGATCTCCGTCGGCCTTATTGGCTCCGGTGATTTGTTGGCTTGAAAATTTTAGAAGCCACGAATGGTGTAAACAGAAGATTAGTCCTGATAAAGTCCTTATTTTTGGTATTGCTAATATTAAAAGTAAAACTTTCGTTAGTCTTTAGCAGATGCCACCACGGCATCCATGTCATGATAATCTTCCGTTTGTGGATCGAGGCTGACAGCCATAATTTTAGTTGTTCAGAGAGAATCAAATATGTATGTGCTCTCTGAAGAAACCCTAGCAAGAGTTGAAACTAGTTAGAGCACTTTTGGCGCTCTCTGAACTAACTAAAGTAAAACTGCTCTTGTTTCGATTCACAACGAAATGATTATTTATTATTAATATTTTTTTTTTCGTAAATGAGGCCGGAAACGGACTGAATGGCTCTTTTGTAGGGGCAACATTGTGTACTTTGTTTAACACTCGGGCGGGCGCGCTTTTAAAAATCACAGAGCAAGCGCGCGGCTGCACTTTATGACGCAAGCGGAAAGCGGCACTTTATGCCGCAACGCATATAAATTAAATTCAAAAGATCCATACTTATCCTTATTATCCCTAAATATAAATAATAGTAGATCAGAGGCAGTTACAACAAATCTTTTCAAAAAATACAAAAATAAAATAATAGTTCACCCCCATGGGTAGTCGTGTTTGATGTCATTCGATAGATTTTAAAAAATGTTGAGCACGTATTTTTCAGTTTTTCGTCTGACGATCATTTTGCTTTTTTGTGAAATTTTGTGACTCTCCCATTTCCTTACACCCCGCTTAAATCGTCAGATTCTTAAAATATACACAGTTTTGCATGTATGTACTTAATTTATCTTATCATAATCTAACGATTTCGAGTTTTTCTAAGGATAGATTTTTCGGACCTCCCTTAACGAACTACCCTGTAATAAGAGCCAATATAAATGGTAGAGGTACATTTACAGGGTACAAGGTTTCTCCCCATGTGATAATCTGACGCGCTCGAGTAACTGCAAAAATCCCTGCTTGGACTCCCTTACCAGTTCTCCTATTTCAAATTTAGTCGAGACATTTTTTTGCTTAGTTTTTTATCCAGACAGAACTTTTAATATATTTTTTGCCTTAATCTAACCTGATAAATATCAAATATTCAGAACTAATATCCAATATTAAACAGTAATTTATCACCCCTTATATCACAGCCGGTGATAATCAAACTGTTTTTAATTTTCCATGTAGAATTATCCCTTAAAGTTTGCCATACATATTTACAAACACCCTGTATAAGCAAATTCAAAAAGTAAGATTTTTTATACAAAAGCCAATGGGGTCAAATTTCACCCTGCCATGGTATAAAAATGTTACTTTTTTGGCCACGGTAGTTAAGGGCAGCTTATTCCCAATAAAAATATGTAGTAAAATTAAAATGCCGCAGGAAACTAGCTTCAGAACTTTGTCAATATTCCACCACAAAAATAAATATATTTTTAAATGTTTATATGCTAGATATTTAGTTATATTACCTGAACAATTCAATGTTGGATGGCAACATCTAATATTTTTTCTTGGGTGGCATATTTAACGAAATAAGTACATAAAAGAAAAAACATCCGGAAAATGACTGCCGTGAAAGTCCCCCAAAACACAGATTTTATTACGTCGTTTATAACAAGAAGTGTTATAAAGCTCATCATACACTAGAAGACTTTATTTTTAATGATTGGCAACAAATGTTATCGTCATAAAAGAGAAGCCTGACAGGTGCTTGAGGCCTCTAAGTTGTAAACTTATAAGGTAGATCATAAAAGTTTTCTTCTTGTAGAATCTTACAGATTCGGAGTAGTCCGAAGAGTTGTTTAGAAAAATTACAAATGCTTATAGTGTTATCAAAACAATATTAGTAAAACAATAATAAAAATGTACCGGTCAAAATACTACCCAATTAGTTTGACCAAAACTCTAGAACTGGTTTCTGGTAGAGGCTTCTTCGTCTTCTTAAGGTGCCTAGAACGCTTGTCGATCGTCAGCTCTCATGTTGCCCAGCATATTATTAACAATCATTGTCTTATTTACAGCCGCACGAAATAGTTCAATGCTAGTTTTCTCAAACCGTTGGCGTAGGTTTTTGTTGTACGGTGGTCCACACTTCTTTTTCCCATTATGTTACCTTGCATGACAAGGTGAAGTATGTTATATTTTCCTGGGTGACACATTATATGACCAAAGTATTCCAATTTTAAATTTCATAAAACTTGTTCTTGCTTTGACAATTCTACTTTTTATTTCTGTACTAGGGTTCCAGCTTTCATTAATATGATTAACCATTAATATGAGTATACAAGATCCCTTACGCGTTTAATTGAGTCATTACCAATTGTTGCGTTTTAGTTATTATTATCTACGGTTGCCTGTTTACCAATAACCAGGAACTTTCTTCTGTTGCGTTGAGTAGGTATGGCGGTTGTTGACACAACACCGGTTTTTGGTTATACCGGTTATTTTTACCTACGGTTTAACCTACCGGTTATAACCGGTCAAAAAGACCGGTTGTTCCAAAAACCGGTGTTAGGTTTTTTTAGTCATAGCCAATACCCAATAGGTTACATTTACATTAAGCTTCAGTTTGCGATACTCCATTCGAATGGATATCAATCCATATCAGTATAGACATCAGTTATCAGTGTTGTGAAATCGGTTTCAGTCAGCTTAAAATTTCTCATTTTCGCGCGGTGGGCGAAAAATTTTCACTTTTCTCTTTCATTTTTTCTCTTAATTCAGTATTTTTCCACTTACCCGGTTTTTCACTGGTTATTACTTTAAAAAGATGAAACCGGTTATAACCGTGAGAGAAAAACAACCAGAAAAACCGGTTATTGCAGAAGAAAAAAACCGGTTTTAGGTTATAACCGGTAGGTTTTTCCCATCCCTAGCGTTGAGTTTGAGTCCATATATCGCACAGATCACCACCATTCGGTTCAATAACGCTTGAAGATGTTCAATTGATCATGTGACTAACAAGGTGTCATTAATCATTCACGACATTAATGATTATGCCCTCTTTTGAGTTCTCCAATACTTCATTTAAGATTGTTGTCGAACTCCACGCTTGATTTTTACTTCTTTAGATAAAAAAACAGTAAAATCCTGTATAAAAGGTATATTTTAAAAACCCTCAAAAGGGCCACATCAAAATCACATAACTAGTTTTCGACTGGTTTACCAGTCATCATCAGTGCTTACGTGCAATGTACATGCGAACCACCAAGATGGTATTATACAAAAATATGTGGGTCAAAGCCCAGTAAAAGTAGTCCGTCAAGGAAACATTGGTCTAAAATGCAGCCTGGATATCATATCTACATCTCAGATGTTACCTAGAGCAAATAAGAAAATATTTTAAACATCCAGGCTTAAGGTAGCATTTTAAACCAATGTTTCCTTGACGGACTACTTTTAGTGGGCTTTGACCCACATATTTTTGTATAATACTATCTTGGTGGTTAGCATGTACATTGCACGTAAGCACTGATGATGACTGGTAAACCAGTCGAAAACTAGTTATGTGATTTTGATGCGGCCCTGTTGAGGGTTTTTTAAATATACCTTTTATACAGGATTTTACTGTTTTTTTGTATTACATGGTATACAGCCAACTACAGGAAAACTTTTTCCTAGTGAATCTTTAGATCACTTATTTCCAACCCTAACACATGCAGCGTGGGCCCAAAAAAAATTTGCGATGATTGTGTATTTTGGTGTCCTTTGCGTCTAGTAGAGGCAAAGGGCATCAAAACACATAAAAATCACACATGAATTGACTATCTTAAGAAACTGTAAACAGAGGCAATACAAATGACGTTAGAACCAATAGACGACAGAATATAAATACGCTGGAATTTGAAAACACAATTGAAAAGCTGAGAATAGTAAGCTGCAGCTAAAGATGGGATAACAAATGAATTGTTAACCTATTGTGGAGCACCAATTATAACACAACCTAAAGGATTAGTCAACAAAATCATTAATCTCAATAAACTACCGTAAGATTGGAGAAATAGCCAACCCATCTTTTACTTAAAAAGATGCGAATGCTACATATAGAACTTCAATCAAACGTACATTTGCTAAATACTACCCTGAAAATTATGAACAAATTGCAAGAACAAATAAATCAGAGGATTAAATTACCAGATGAACATTAAGAGGCTGCATCACCGCTTCATAAATATTTTTGTTTTTCGAAAGTTCTGCGAACTTTCAACAGTGCGTCGGCAGTACGAGAGTGACATTATCAAAAACAATAGATATTATACTTATAGGCGCGCCAAATTTTGCAAGTTTGCGAATACTCCTTGGATGTAACAGAGAAAAACCCAATATCCACAGAAACTATAATATAAGTTTTGGCTGGAATAATAATTAATCATTCGATTCGATTATTTTCATCGATGGTAGCCTCATTATTCAAAGAGTGTATTAAAACGAATTATATAATTCCAACAATAAAGAGGCTGCTGGCGATAACTTGAAGCACGCTTGGTTTCATGAAATGTCACTGCACTTTACGGATGGAACGTTCGTCTTTAACGATATGATACCACGGCAAGCGATGAGCTGGTCTACTAGGAGTGTCTGTGTTGGCGCATTTCTTCCTCATGACACCGCTGGGGGAAACTGAAGGACATCGAGAGCACATTTAAGGCGAGCCAGGAGAGTAAGTAGTAGCAGTCTAGTGCCGACCACTAGACTAGTAACACGCGTGCGAGCGGAGCGGAGCAGAGAAGCAGCGAAGAGAAACCAACGAGTAGTGGGGATTGTTCGGCTGGGGACTTATTAGTCCTACTTCGAATGTAAGCGAGGTAACAGTTGAGCGTTTTCACTCTCCGAGGCGAGAAGACGCGGACGACAAGAAGCCAGACGGTGAAAAGGTTGTTTTCGGCTAGCAGGAATTCTCATTCCATCACGAATGTAAGCGTGATAGCGAAACCGTAACACTTTTTCGCCTCAGGCAAGAAGGTGAGGCAAAAGCCGTTCGTCTGGATGTGGTGAAACTTAGGGAATTTCTATTGAGTTCTCTGAGACGCCACAGCTAGAGATCGGCTAGCGGAAAAAGAAATAGCGGGCTCGACGAGAGCCCGCTACGGGATATCTACTGTGCCTCCGTAAGGGAAGGGTGTAGTTTAAAACACTGCACCTCGACACTGCAGGGTGTAGCTTTTGAGAATCTACATTGATGCAGCCCCGGCCCCTAGGTCAGTAGATTGAGAAATTCAAGTGGAACCCGTACACAGTTCTGTCTGGGTACGTGAACAACCGCGCTTGGTGCAGGGAGCCAACCCTGAAGTCGAGCTGGCGTCGGGCCAGTCGACAGAAAAAAAGGCTTCGTCCAAAATTAGGACCGTTCGCCCCCAACCCCAGACGATTGATCGAGCTAGGTCTCGATCACACCCCCGATTCATGGCGCAATCCCCGCCAATCTATGAGGGCTCACGCAAAGTGGGCTCTAACCTGTTTCAGGAATTGAGTTCCGACACCGACGACTGCTCATCCATGGATGAAAATGGGTTCAAGAAACCTAGAAGCGAGAGGAAGAAGGAGAAATCCAAAAAGAAAAAAGAGGAGAAACCGAAGAACGACGCAGAAGCGAAGAAGGACGGAGAAAATCCAACAGCAGAGCCCATGGATGATGAGGCAGAGCAGGCAGTCAGAGGCACCACCAAACGAACGAAACCGAAAGAGAGTGAAGCCGAAGAAAACAAGAAAGAGAAGGTACTCAAGACAAACGAGCAAGAAGAGATGAGGAAGATGCTAGAGGCGATGACGGCAGAGAGAGACCATCAAAAGGCCGAAAACGAGAAATTGTTAATCAAAATCTCTCAACAACAAGAAACGATGCTAAAACTGCAAGCCCAATTGGATTATCTGTTAGAACAACAAAAAACAATGACAGAACAACAAATAAAGATGAACGGACTCCTACAGAATCTCCAACAGATGCCAGTCTCTGAAATCGAGAAATCGCAGCCAATCCCTGAAGCCAAAAGGTCACCCGCAGAGGAGAGACTAAGAAAAATACGAGAGAATCCAAAAAATAAAGAAGACTTCCCAAAACTGAAGTCACCTATCTCAAAAGACGAGACGACAAGCTAGAAAATCAAGCTAGAAACGCCATGAGAGCTGCTTCACCCCCACCAGAAGATTCCTTCAACCTACCCCGAGGAAATGCCCCACCAATACATCCACCTACGAGCGCGGGTGGAAATGCGCCTGCCGCACGGCATCCCAAGGATTCAGAGTCGAACCAAATGGAGACCAACCAGCAAGAAGAAGCTGCCGCGTTACCTGAACAACAGGTAACCCGTCAACGTAAGCCGCCTGTAATTAAATTACAGAGCGTGAGCGAGACAGGGGCTATCCTCAGTATAGCCCAGAAACAAGGCGTAATCACGACAAATAAGATCTCCAGAAGCGGAAGGGAAACCCTCATCCAGGCGAAAAGCCCGGAAGATTATCGAAAGATGACACACATTATTGAGGATTACGCAAAGAACATGACCCTAAAAGATCCCAAGAAGAGACTACAATGGATAGCCTTCCCATTCGAGGAAGAAGTAAAACCTAAAATGGTAATAAGAGGGCTACCAACGAATACCAAAGAGGAAGAGATCAAGAATGACATGGCAGATCAATATAACATTGACTGCCAAGCAGCAAAGAATATGTCGACAAGAGCCGGCCCAAGAAGACAGCTACCTATGTTCGTCATAACTCTGGATCAGGGGGACGTCGAGGCGGCGAGACGCATAACCAACCTGTGCCACATGAAGGTCGTGGTAGAGGATCTCCGAAAAGCGACAGGACCCACGCAGTGTTTCAACTGCCAAGGCTACCACCACGCCCAGAACGCGTGCCACAAGGACCCCAGGTGTGTCAAATGCGGTGAGGATCACCCCACTAAGATGTGCAAAAGGGCCAAAGAAGTTAAAGCTACATGTGCCAACTGTAAAGGCAGCCATCCAGCCAGCTACAGAGGATGCCCAAGATGCCCTACGTGGGGAAGACCCCCACCAAGGAGGCCGCAACAACAACAACCACAGGCAAGAAGACCACAAGCCACCGGCACCACCTACGCCCAGGCCACGCAAAACAACCAACACCAAACAGCGATCCCTGATGAAGACTACATAGTCAGAATAGTGACTAGGGTAGTTAGAGAAGTTATACAAGGCACCAGGGAAGCGCAGAAGTAATGCTGACAGACAGGGGATACTTGAGGATAGGCTCCTGGAATCCAGGAGGAATATCAACAAACCAGAACATCATGGATGAAATCGCAAGTAGATACGAGATGGACATCGTAGCAATCCAGGAAACCAAGTTAACTAACAACTTTAACTTAAAATTCCCTGGATACGATGTATACAGGAACGACCACACCAGAAGATCAGGAGGAACGGCCATCCTAGTAAAAAAGGGAATCAGACACACCAGATTCACGACTCCACCACTGGTCAACATGGAGGCTACAACAGTAGAAGTGAAAATGAGGCAAGGAGCAGTAAGAATCACATCAGCTTACGTAAGACCACAAGACCCTTTAATGGACGATGACCTAGATGCGTTCCTAAACATCGCCGAACCATCCATCATAATAGGAGACCTGAATGCAAGATCCCCCATCTGGAACGACAGAGCTACGAACCGAAACGGACGACTACTAAATAGATACATAGAAAACAATGAAGACACAATAGCAATGGGCCCAGAAGAACCTACCCACTACCCAGGAAATGGACTTCCAACCCATATCGACATAGTTGTGGCCAAAAACCTAGGGCTGCAATCAGAATTAATTACGCTGAACGAAGGATCAACTGACCACCACCCCATCCTACTAGAGATCGGAACATGGGAAGAGACAAACCCACCAAAAAGAACAAAAAAGAAAATAAAGTGGACAAACTACAAAAGACTAGTAAGTGAAGGAATAAATATAGTGCCAGTGATAAACAATCCAGAAGAAATAGAAGGAAAAGTCCTAGAGCTCGAAAACATCATACAAGAGGCAATCAGAAGCAGCACAACAGAGGAAGAAGTCGAGATTTACATGGGAAGGTTCAAAGATATTCCACAAGAAACACAAGATTTGATAAGGGAAAAAAATAGAGCAAAACAAACAGCAAGAAGAACAAGAAATCGAGTAGACAAATCCTGGGCAAATATTTTAAACAGAGAGGTCAAAACGGCCCTACAACTCCACCGTAGTAAAAAATGGGACAACTTTGTACAAGAGACGGAAGAACAAGACTCAAACATGAAAAATGTGTGGAAACTACAGAAAATGTTGAGAAGCGACAGAAAACCCATCCCCCCACTACATGGAAGACACGGTATGGTATACACCATAGCGGATAAAGCAGAAGCGATGAGGGCTACACTCGAAAGGGAATGCGACCTAAACTACCACCAAGACGAAGACGACGACTTCCTGGAAGAAGTTGAAGAACAAGAAGAAGGACCAGAAGACCCAGAGGACTTCATTCCCCCAACATCACCGGAAGAAATCAACGAACACATCAAAAACAGTTCGCCGAGAAAAGCGCCTGGCTTAGACGAAATAACAAATAGAGCCCTAAAATATTTGCCCAGAAAAGCTATAGTGTACTTCACAAATATAGTGAACGCAATACTAAGATACAAGATATTCCCAAACAGATGGAAAGAGGCCCATGTCATCATGATCCCAAAACCTGGCAAGAACCACACATTCCCGCAGAACTACAGGCCAATCAGCTTACTTCCAGCGATCAGCAAGATAGTGGAAAGAATCATTCTAAGCAGACTGCAAGCGGAAACGAACAGACTAAATATCATCCCAGAAGCTCAATTCGGATTCAGAGCAGAGCACTCCAGCGAGCTACAAGTACTCAGACTAACCGAGTACATAGCAGCTGGTTTCAACGACAAGCAGTACACTGGAGCAGCGTTCCTGGACGTAAGTAAAGCGTTCGATAGAGTCTGGCACAAGGGGCTCTTATACAAAATGCGTGATTTCGGGTACAGCGGGGCGATGACGAGACTAATCTCGTCGTACTTGGGCGGCCGGACTTTCAGGATTCGGATAGGACAAGTCCTGTCCGAGCTCGGAAACCCGGAAGCTGGGGTACCCCAGGGAGCGGTCCTGTCACCCCTGCTGTACACGATATACACCGCTGATGTACCTAGAACACCAGGTACCCTCATGAGCCTCTACGCCGACGACACAGCGATAGCGGCCAAACATAGAAATGTAGATATAGCAGTGACCAACCTGCAAACAGCGTTAGAAGAAATAGAAGAATGGAGTATAAAATGGAAGATAGCTATCAACTCAGATAAAACGCAAGCGGTTCTATACAAGAAAGGAAGACAACAGCCAGAGGAACAGCTGACGGTGCAGAACAGACCCATCGAGTGGAAAAACGAAGCTAAATACCTAGGAGTCATCATGGACAAAGGATTAACCTTCCAACAACACGTAGAAGCCACAGTCCGGAAGGCCAACATAGCAAAAGCAACATTAAGAGGACTCACAGGCAGGAAAAGCAAACTAAGACTGAAAACAAGGTTAAGACTGATCAATAGTATAATCCTACCGGTATTAACATACGCGTCTCTCGCATGGGGACAAGTAAGTAACACACACAAGAAGAAGATCCAAGCAGCCCACAACAACAGCTTGAGGGAGGCCGCCAGAGTCCCAAGATATGTAGCTGAAAGATTCCTGTTCAGAGAACTCCAACAGGTGAGAGTCACCGAAATCATGACAGATAAGGCAAGGACCAAATTCGCGGAACTGGAGCACCACCCAAATTACATACTGCGAGAGACGCTAAGGTATGATGAGTTCCACCGATGGAAGCACAGACGTCCGAAGCAACAAATAGTGGGATAAGAGTATAAAAGTGATAAGTGATAGTAGTGAGTTCGTAGCTCGAAAACAAGTGCCGAGGACAGCGTTACATACGAAGATCAAGTACCACGATCGCCTCTAAGGTAAGTGAATTTTAGAAAATTACAGAAGGGCATAAGCCCCCAAAAAAATATAAATAAAATAAAAAAATGGCGAAAGCCCCCAAAAAAATTATAAAAAAACCATAAAACACATACAAACTCGAGCAACGAGTCATCGGGCGGAGCCCACTAGGGCTCAGCACGATGACTCGGGGCCCAAGCAAGCAATTTTTTAGTTCCGCGGATAAGTAAGAAAGAAGATAAAGGCATAGAGCGCATCACGCTGGCCTAGTTTTTGCATTCGATTAGGGTACCACATTGGAATCTTATTACCCAGGATTCCATTGTGAAGAGCATTTGGCTACGATAGTTGTGCCCCCATCGCGCATCAGCGTGCTATGGGGGGGAAAGGGATGGCCTGGGGCATTGGAGCGAGGTGGGGTGATCCCTGTTTTTACTCGGGTCAAAACACCTCGCCCCAATGAATTGTTACACCCGAATGTACTCCTTCGAGAGGGTGGACATTCCCACAGGTCGGGTTAAATCAAATTGCTTGCTTGCTTGGCGAGCCAGGAGAATGAGAAAATCAGTTGTTGCTAACGTATTGAATTAGCAATAACTCGATTGGCAGAAATGCACCGTATTTGAGGTGGAACTGTGCATAGACGGACGCCACCGTAGTGACGTGGCGTCCACCGTAACCGTTACCATAGTAGGCGGTAGTAGCGAGAAACGAGTGACTGCGTGTTGCAGTTCAACCGTGCCGCATTAAAGTGAAATGCGGTATCTCCGTGTCGAGATATATGGCTAGGTTAATTTAACGTAGCGGGATTGCTATTGTATATACATATTGTATTGTTTATCGTATCATTTTAATATTACTATTATGTTCGGATGGCAGTAAGAAGTATAATATTGCTTTTCATTTGCAGAAGATAGAAGTCTGTTTTATGTTATTCATTTTAAACTGTATATAATCATCTTAAATATATTTACTTTATTTTCTAACCTGCGTTTTACTGAGTCTGTCGTCTTGAAAGAGCTACCCGCTACAAATGGCGCCCGAGTAGAATAAAAGCTACGCAGTTTGTAACTACCCTTTACAAATTGGCACCCGAGCAATAATTAGACACCATACAAGTAAACGTCACGATGGACAGTGGTGTTATTGCTGCAGCAGCTGTCTACCTATCGATTTATTGTTTAAATGAAAGGAAATATACATAAAAAATGCCAAGACGCATGTGGATCAAAAGAGTTTATGACCGCCGCAAAGAATATGGAAATAAATTACTAAAGGATATTTGAGGCGCTCAGAGCAACAGTGGCCTAACCCCAAAAATGAAATTTTTAGATAAATGCAATCTTTGCATTCGTATTTCCATTATGCTTATGAGATGAGGTCAATTATAGGGGTAGGTTGTGTAGACCCTTGTTAATTCGACGATTAGTGTTACTGCTTTTATTGATATATTAGTCTAAAAAAGCTCAATTTCTGGCTTACGCCCCTGTTGCTCTGGAGCGCCTCATTTATTGTGATAATTCCGTGCATAATTTTACATGGTTGAACAACCCAAAATTTTAAAATCTGTGTTCATTATATGTGTGTCCACCAGCTTGCAATACTTATTTCGAGTATCGAAAAATCATTCCAGATGTTTGCGACGTTATTATTGACAAATTAGCACAACCAAAGCACAGTATATAGAGGTTCCACAGTAAAATCACTCTTGTGTCGGCGCTTTGATCTCAGGAAATAATACCGGCAGTACGCAATTGGTAATTCACCAGTGGTGGATGCGGGTTTTCCCTGTTAAAAGCCGTACGTTTCTATGCGAATAGCAATGAGAGAGTGGGGCAAAAGCGATTAAGAACATTGCGCGGTCGCCATGCGCGACTACAGATTTTACTTCCAATTTTTCGGAGAGTGGTTCTACTGTCCCTCTTTATACTGTGACCAAAGCTTAAGTCTCGCAATCAAGCTCTGTTCATACTGAAGGAACAACGCACACTCGGCACACTGAAGCATCTTTGAGCACGTGCATTTTACCAAAGAATACTCCATCCAACAAGAAGCGAAAGCACCTGTCGGCTCCTCTGATGTTCAGGGAACAGAAATATCGGTCGGAGAATGGTAGGGGTAATACTTCGCACTACACTAAGAAAAGTAATGAGAAATTCGTTCAAAAGAGTAGGAAATTTGAGTTACACTGAGAAAAAAATAATAATTAAAACTATAGTGTTTTTAAGTTGATCTATTTAATATGAAATGAATTTTTTTTCTGTAAAATTCAATATAACCCATATTAGAATAATAAAATAAAAAAAAGTCAAAATGTAAATTCGTACAGGTTAAAACAAATTTTATATCAAAGTTTAGGTGGGTACAAAATATATTTTTAAGAAAGTATCCAAATCATACAAGGGGATCATTGTTTAAATAATTAAAAAGGGGTCATTTTTGCAAAAAAAATACTTTTTTAACTGCTGAGGTAATTCACTTATTAATGAAGGCCTATGGGATTTTTCTGCATAGCTGAAGGGTAAATCTTTCACACAAGACTTAACAAATTAAATTTGACCCCTTATTTATTTAAATAATTGTATATATAAATTTAAAAACAAATTTGAACAAAATTATTTTTAGCCTTTTAAATAAGCACTATAAAATATCTTGTTTTACAGATTAAGTTGAACTATGTTACCAGTATTAAGCAAAAAAAAATTGGTCGAAATATATTTAATATTTTTTGAGATATTGAATTTGTTTATTAAATGTTACTATATTTTCAATTGCAAAAACGCGGTTGTTGCCAAAGAAATATTCATCTGCTTAAGATCTCATTATTTTTATTTTTATTTTTATGTATGTTTTCGATAAATGTATTGATAAATTCAAATTTCAATTAAACTCCCCCCTAAAATGGCATTTGAAAATTATTCAAATTTGTTTATAATTTTTTTTAATAACGTCGCCGGGATTAAGTGTTTTAAAATGCCGTTTCGATAATTGGGTTCCTGGGAATTTTTTACTAATTAAAAAAATTTTTTGTCGTTTTTTATTCTTCTTTTTTTTTCTTGGAGTTATATTACTACGGGTCCTTTTAGGGTTAAATTTTATTAGGAATGTAGAATCTCTGAGTTGTAGATTCTAGACCTAAAAATATTAAGATTTAACTAAAATCTCTTAAATAAAATGTGGGTACTTACTGATTTACAGGGTGTTTTATTTAAAAATTTTAAAATTATTGTTACCAAGTACTTCAAAAATATTTGACGTATCCTTATCATACTTGGCAGAAAGTGTGGCTATTATACATCCTACTAAATTGTGATTAATAAACGTTTTTAACTAGTGCCAGAGGCGTACGGCAGGGGATAGTGAATGATTGACCCTTCCCAAATTCTACGCCACTGAGTGAATTACTATTTTAGCGAAATTTTTCGATTCTCCAATACTTTGTATGTAACTAACTTTATTGGTATCGATAAAGTAATCAGTTTGAGAGATATTGGAAGTTTAAAATGAATGAATGAATGAATCAAAATACCTATGCCGTTTCATTTTTAACGTCCAATATCTCGAAAACTAATGACTTAATCATTACCAGTTAAGAGTATCTTATTGACATAGAAAGTATTTTAGAATCTAAAAATTTTGCTAAAATAGTAATTCCCTCAGTGGCGTAGAATTTGGGAAGGGTCAACCATTAACTATCCCCTGTCGTACGCCTCTGGTAGTAGCTAGAAACTTTTGTTTATCACAATTTAGTAGATTGTATAGTACTCACACCTTCTGTCAAGTATGATAAGGATACGTCAAATAGTTTGAAAGTACTTGGTAAAAATAATTTTTCAATTTTTAAATAACACCCTGTAAGTCAGTAAGTAGCCTCATTTTATTTAAGTGATTTTAGACCAATCTTAATATTTTTAGGTCTAGAATCTACAACTTAGAGATTCGACATTCCTAATGAAACTTAACCCTAAAAGTAATATAATCCCAAGAAAAAAAAAGAAGAGGAAAAAAAGACAAAAAAATTTGTTAATTAGTAAAAAATTCCCAGGAGCCCAATTATCGAAACGGCATTTCAAAATATTTAATCCCCGCGACGTTATTAAAAAACAAATTATAAACAAATTTGAATAATTTTCAAATGTCATTTTAGGAGGAAGTTTAATTGAAGTTTGAATTTATCAATACATTACTCGAAAACATACATAAAAATAAAAATAATATGATTTAATAAAGGTGAATATTTCTTTGGCAACAACGGCGTTTTTGCTATTGAAAATAGAGTAACATTTAAGAAATAAATTCAATATCTCAAAAAATATGAAATATTTTTAGACTATTTTTTTTTTTTTGGTTAATACTGATAACATAGCGCAACTACTTCTGTAAAATAAGATATTTT
Source organism: Diabrotica virgifera virgifera (assembly GCF_917563875.1). Classification (NCBI taxonomy): domain Eukaryota; kingdom Metazoa; phylum Arthropoda; class Insecta; order Coleoptera; family Chrysomelidae; genus Diabrotica; species Diabrotica virgifera. The sequence goes on along the minus strand of NC_065450.1, from coordinate 191,171,869 downwards.
ACAGTGCTGATTCAAAACGCTAAAAATAATTTTTTGCAAATTTGTTTTTAAAGATTTAGGTATATTCATTTAAATAAATAGGGGGTCAAATTTAATTCAGTAAGTCTCATGTGAAACATTTACTCTTCAACTTTGCAGAAAACAATCCTATATACCTTCATTAGTAACTGAATGACCTCAGCAGATAAAAAAGTAATTTTTTTGCAAAAATGACCCCTTTTTAATTATTTAAACAATGATCCCCTTGTATGACTTGAATACTTTCTTGAACATATCTTTTGTACCCACCTAAACTTTGATATAAAATTTGTTTTAATCTGTACGAATTTACATTTTGATTTACATGTAGTGTAATTTTATTTTACTAGACTATTTATCAATTTTGTACTTTGACTATAAGTCAAAAGGTTTTAAGTCAAAAATATCGATTTTGACTAAGTTTTGTAAACTTATGTAAACGTGATGGATTTTTAATGCTCAGTTAAATTTAATGGTTAATTTCAAAATAGAGCTGAAAATTTTTATCGATTTCTATTACTTTTTTCGTACTAAAAAACTTTTCGAAATATATATTTTTGACCCAAGACCTTTTTACTTAGTACAGAATTATACTTTCAAATTTTCTATTAACTTTGTCTTAGGTTGATGACTTTTTTGTTTCCTTTTGAGAAATTTTTTTGAATGTCTATTGACCTCCAACACCACCATATCCTCGCTGCACGAGGAAACTCTGCGGCTGAGGCTAGAATGACTTTATTCACCTTCGATTTCTTTCTGTGCATCTGAGGTTTCTGGAAACTGTGGTTGTACTGTACCAAATTCAATTCGTCTGGATATATAACAATTATCCCATCACATCTAGCATCTAATAACTGGGAATTAATCTATCAGCTGCCAATGATATCGAAGAAGTGGTAAAAGAACAAATAATTAAAGCCAGTAGAACGGCCGAATGCCTAAACGACACAATTTGGAAAAAACAAACACGTAAGATTGCAAACAAAGGCCCGAATATATAAGTCAGTTATTAAGCCAGTTATGTCTTATACGGCCGAAACAAGACCAGATACAAGCAAAACATAAAAACATCTGGAGACCAACGAAATGAAGATCTTAAGGATTGCTGGAAAAGACTACAGGACAGGGTAAGACGTACGGAAATCAGACCAATTTTTTCGTATATACTCATTCCTAACATTACCTTTTCTAGTTATTCGCTTGTTCTAGTTAATTAATAACTACGGGTTTAATACGGAACTTAACTTAACCCTAATGAAGCTCTGCTTTCACACAAAATTTTCCAGTTTCAGCTGTATTCGCTCTCTCTAATTGTTACCGTCTGATACATATCTTGTACCACTCTCACATATTCAGCCGGCACTCCTTTCCTACTTAGTACCAATAGGTTTCTGGTAACTTTGCTATACACCTTCTCAAGATTAATAAACACTATGTGCAAGTTTTTTTCTTCCACTTATAAGTTTTTCCCCCAGCTGTCATAAAAAAAATGATGTTGTGGACCTGCCTTGCATAAATTCAAAATGACTTTTATTTCTAGAACCGTACACTAAATTTTGTTAGATATTTTGAATAGGGTGCTAAGATAAATACTTAATGATCTGAACAAAATTAAGCAAATGTTTGTTTACTGGAAATAAAAAAATACTAAAAATTGAAAATTAAATAAAACACTCAATAGCTATGTTTAAATGGTTTTTATTCTTTATTAAAAATCTGGGAATGAAAACACTCAATAGCTATGTTTAAATTGTTTTTATTCTTTATTAAAAATCTGGGAATGAATAATTTTAATAGATAGGTACGTATAGGGAATCATCTAAATGTTTGAAAATGAATGAAAATGAATCACATAAATGTTAAAAAAGAACTTCTCTCATTGCCCTACGATCGTTTACCTGATACGATTACCCGGTACTGAAAAGAGAATTATTTGTTAATAACGATCTAGTGGGGCATCCCAGTACGAACCACACAAGAAAATCCACCTTTGCATGGAGCCATCATAATGAGAGTTTATTTTTACAATAGATATGTTTAAGTAATAGTATTTTTTTTTCTACAATTAGAAAAGACTAAACAACACAATAATTTTACAAATACCTTCACATTATTTGTTAGGTTCAACAAACAGTTGTTAGGGGTTAGGTTAAGAAATGAGAAATAATACATGAAACATGGCGGATCGTACATGCGCAAAGAAATTTGTATCGTGAAATAGTCGATGCTCTCGCTTCTTGATTTTACCGACACCGCCCGGCTTGTCCACTAGGCACGTCCACTGTCCACACAGAGCATTTGGCTCGCGAGACGGCCTCGTCAGAGCGTAAGTCCGAGGAAGATGGGTCTCATGACGCGCGCCCCTAAAAAGTTAAAGACTATTGCACAAAGGTTAATAACAAGTAATAAAGGTTTTTTCTATTAGCGAAATTTAAACATCAGTCAATGCCATTTGAAAATGTAAAACCATTTCGCACGTGAACGTTCGCGGTAGAATAACGGCAAACGTTACGGTCCTGGACCTACTTCTGTGTTTACTTAGTTCCTAAGGTTTTAACGACTATTTTCATGTAACTTTTATTGTGATGAGATCTTTAATATTTCGTAGGTGGGCTCCGTTGTACACTTTCATCATCTATTTACGACCTAACGTTTAATATTTCTAAAAAGAATATTTAATTGCTCCCTTTATACCTAGTTTAACTCGCAAGCGGAAGCTGACCATACAAAAAATTCTTTGAACGCACTGACACAAATCTAATTCTAAATGTTTTATACTGCGCATTGCCTTCATGATAAAGGAATAAAATTTTTATGAGTGTTATGTATAAAACCATCACCGAATATGAAAATCTGCACTGTGGTTAGGGCGCATTATTTTTTATTTTAATACATATAAAATTTTTCGTAAATTGTTGTTTCTGTTTTCCTCAAAAATAAACCACAACTCAACTAATATTGGAGAATTTTTATTAAATAAGGTAAAATAGGTCATAGTGTTGATGAAAAACATCAATATACAGGGTAGCGAGAAAGTATGGAAACACGGTAATTTCTCGGAAACCCCTGTAACGATTTTTATAGATTTTGGTGGGTAAGGGTTTTCTAATACAGCCGATATTATAGTGTTAATTACATTGCTGTCAAATCTTTCGTTTTTCTGGAAATCTACTGAACTTTCTTATTTCAAATAAAACATCCTGTATATTTTTTGCGTTTTGACGTCCTTAAGAAATACTGATTATTTTTCATGTTATATTTCCTATACCTAAATGCCATAATTTCGGAGTTATTGCTACATTTATTAAAAAACAATTTTTAAACAAATTATAAAAATCAAATTTTTTGGCCGAGAGAGACATTATGTTAGATTCTTTGAATCACTGGAAACAATAAAGGCCTTTTGTAATTTGTGTCTACACTTAATCTTTTCCGAGCTATACACAATTTAAAACTGAAAAAAATCAAAAAATGACGATTTTCTAGGTTCAAAAACACAAGTAAAAAATATTATTTTTGAAACAACGAAGGGCCTAAATTCAAGCTCAAACCTTATTTTATTAGTTACCGATAAGTAATTTGAGTATATTTCATTTTAAACAATTTTTTTCTAGTTGATAATGTAGCCCGATCTCCCGTCCTCTCATATGGGCTTCATTAAAAATTAAATAAAAACAATGTTTTAGAATAAACGTGCCAAAAATTCTTATAGAGAGCTGATAAAAGAAGGTTTGAGCTTGATATAGGTACTTCGTAATTTCAAAAATTATTTTTTTACGTGTGTTTTTGAATCTTGAAAATTTACTAGTCTAATTTTGTATTTTTGATTTTTTTCAGTTTTACTCGGAAACGATTAACTCTAAAGAAAAATTACAAAAGACCTTTTTTGTTCCCAATGATCCAAAGAATCTAAAATAATGTCTGTCCCGGCCAAGAAATTTGATTTTTATAATTTGTTAAAAATTTTTTAAATGTAGCAATAACTCCGAAATTATGGCATTTAAGTATAGGAAATATAACATGAAAAATAATCAGTATTTCTTAAGGATGACAAAACGCAAATAATATATAGGGTATTCTGTTTGAAATAAGAAAGTTCATTAGATTTCCAGAAAAACCGAAGATTTGACAACACTGTAATTAACGCTATAATATCGGCCGTATTAGAAAACCCTTACCCACCAAAATCTATAAAAATCGTTCCAGCGGTTTCCGAGATATTACCGTGTTTCCATACTTTCTCGCTACCCTGTATGTATTATTGTATATTTGTCTTTTTCTACAGCACGTGCCTGTGCATGAGGATGCAATAATGCATTTGCCAGTTCTATCAAAATTTCTCTCAATTCTCTCAATATTTAATATTGTCTTTTCAAAAAAATTTCATTGGGATGATTGAAATAATATTGTATTATTTGTGAATAATAATTATTAACCGGTGTTACATTAAAACAGTGTAAACAAATAATAATTGCCCATCTTCAAGTATTTCTTGAGCGACTGTATGGTTTGCTCAACAGTAAATGGTTGAGTTCAATTAGTGTCGTAAATATTATTAAATTTATCTGACCTGGCCCATTGTTAAGACCCACCCGGAGCGATAAGCAACCGAGGTAGATAGAGTTGGTCTTTTGACAATTAACACTGACTAAAAGGTACTCCCATAATAAAGAAAAGAAATTTTACCAAAAAACATATTTAAATTTTACCTGAAACCGGGCCTTTTATACTATTATCGGTTAATCCAGGATGTTTATAGTGGTAACTAATTGAACTCAACCATTTACTGTTAAACATACCATAACTATCAAAAAGTTTGTCTACAGTATTAACACCACATTTGGTACGGTTATATTCTGAGAAAGTGATTGGTTTATATTTTCTAACACTACCTACTTTCACCTGTATCGTCTTGGTGGTGTATACTAGAAACCAAGTCATCATCATGCAACCTCTTGCGTCCACTGCTGGGCATAGGTCTCTCCCATTTTTTGCCACTCTCCACGGTTCTGTGTGTCTTGTTGCCATTCTTTGGATATTCGTTTAATGTCGTCCATTTAGCGTGTTGGTGGTCGTCTTCTGCTGCGTTTGTCTTTTTTGTGTGCCACTTAATTAGTTTTCTGGTCCATCTTGAGTCTTTTAGTCTCGTTACATGACCTGTCCAATTCTATTTTAGCTTGACTATACCTTCGATGACATCAGTGATACCTGTTTTTTCCTTAGGTCTTGGTTCCTTATTTTGTCTTTTTTTGTCACGCCAAGACTAGATGTTTCCATGCGCCTTTGTACCACTCGTATTTTTAGTGCTGTTGTTTTTGTAAGCGTGAGAGTTTCTGCTCCGTATATGTCATAATAGAAAAAACGCATTGGTCAAATGTCTTCCGTTTCATAGCTATCGGGGTGTTGCTCTTAAAAATGTCTCTTAGTGAACCATTTACAGAAACCAAAAATAACAGTGTACATTTATGTCTAGATGCAAACATACCACTATTACCTGGTCGTGCTGTAGGTTTAATAAACTCTCTGCAATAACTCAGATTTATTCTTTCTGATGGTGCCTATTAAGTCAAGCTGTTAGTTTTCTGCATCCACTCGTCAACTGATTTGATTGACGTGAACCAATTATTTTCAATTGTCAAATTACCATTAGATGTTCACGTTAACATCTTAACACTTTAACTGCCATGTGTACCATATGTGGACACAGGCAATTTTAGTTCTTTGTCATGTGTAGATATATTGGACAGAGGTTTTGTCAGCGTTTCAGTCATGGGTTGGTACACATTTACCGTGTATTTAAATGGGAATATCATTGAGTCTGGCGTAGAACTATAACATTGTTTAAAAATATCCTGGGACTTTTTTAATTTTTAAAGGGATAATTAAATGAAAATTAACTATACATTAACTTTTTTTATTTTGTTGTGACAGTACAGCATATTGTAATCAAAAGTAACATAGAATGTAGCATCTTTTAACTAGAAAATTAGGTACTGAGTTTGTTTTAGTTAGTTTTTTGTGAAAACATGGTTGGTAAAGAAACATTCTAAGCACATAAAAGGGCTGTCTTCACATCCGTTGCATACGCATGTTATTAATTTTTTGTTTTTTACAGCATAATTTCGACCATGGAGTTCAGAGTTTTTTTGTAACAAATCGTGCATTTGCCTCTTTTGTTCAAAGCATTTTGAGTAAGTTCATGTTTGGCTTCAACTTGTACAGGAAGAAGTAGATTACTACTTTGAGAAGTTGCATGCACACATTTTCTTTGAATTTTGTAACTGACATTTTGCTTTGGCTGATGTTATTGAAAATAATTAGAGTATTCACCAGTGAAGTACCAGTAATCATTTTAAATGCCACTTTTCTGTACCATTTGACAGACCTTCGTAAGCAGTTTGAGTAAGCTGTCTTTTGATCTGATATGTCCACAAATGCTTTTGCGTTATTGTACTCGACAATGGGTGCACGTTGTCTTTTAGGACCTTCCCTAAGGTGTATAGTAGGGTGGGCCGAAAAAAAATTTTTATTTTTTTTTAAGTTGTAATACCGCGGAAAACTTCTGAATTATAATTTGAAATAAAACAAAAAAAATTTTCAAAATCGGTTAATATCTTCCGGTCCCGCATTAACCTTAAAGTTTAACTATTTTTTAAAAATACTTTTTTTTAACGTAATAGTTATTTATACGTTGAGATAGCCCCTAAGAACATTGTGTTTTAATTTGATTGTGATTACTGGATATCTTCCGGTCCCGCATAAGCTCCAAAATGTCCCAAAATATTGGAAATTTACAGTTTTTACGAATTTTTTTTTCTTATGGTTAATTAGTTTTAAATCGTTCCAGTTACGATATTTTTTAAAAAACACTTCTGGTTGTTAAATAAGCCTAATTATACAAGCAGAATTTTTTTAGTTATGACTGAGTGACATAATAGGGATTATAAATAACAACGAGCATAGAACCTTTCAACTTATATCTGTATTTTTATTAAAAAAAGTACAATATACAATTATTAGTTAATTGTCTGCATTATTGCCTCTATTTTGTAGCTGAAGAAGGTACTTTGAAATCTGATTTACTGGCGAAGTCTGGCATGGTTGATCGCGACAGTAGAGTACTTCTGATAAATCCGTCTCTAGCTTCAGCGCCACAAACTCTGCCCGAAGCTTCCGTGACTAGTTTCACACAACGCTCAACTGCCTGTGTGTAAACTGGGAATTTCTTGTAATTAATGTTCCAGTTAAGGATGGAGTCACTGTTGATGTACGATTTTATCTCTTCATCACTGACCTTGGCCAACAGTGGGGGAGAAGATAAGTCGAAGTTCATCCAGTTGACAATATCTGAGTACTCTTGAGCTTCAAAGTTGATTTTCGGCGGTGTGAATATCCTTACTTTCTTCCTCTTTGAATCTATTTGCCTTGCCTTTAGAATTCGACGAAGTCCGAGCTGTCTTATCAGTTTATTGTCGTCATCAATCATTGCCAACATCATATTTTCGGGGTGGGAAACATAACCATTTCGCTCAATCACTCGGTTTATAACAGCAAGCAAAGGCTCGGGCAAATATCTCGTTGATTCAATTGCTTAGTAAACAAGCTTTGGACCATCTGTAAAATTTTTGCTTTTTTTGATAGCAAACTACATTGGCATATACGATTTCAAGATAAACAAAACTAGCTCTTGAAGTTCAGGTGAGGGGTTTCCTTCACTTATGTAAAGTCGCAAAGTTCTATTTGCTTTGGTCAACCACCTCGAGTGTGATAAGTGTCCGGGATCTCGTACAGACAAATCCCCTTTAGGCCGATGTCAGATTATGCGTTTTGACCGGATGCGTTTCCGCCGCATCCGGTGAAAACGCATAGTGTGACAGATCGGTCCGGTTGCGTTGGAAACGGATGCGTTTTGAGTCATAGGTACGCGCTTACAAACTGCACCAGACTAAACGCATAGTGTGACAGGTCGGTCCGGCTGCGTTGGAAACGGATGCGTTTTCACCGCATCCGGTCAAAACGCATAATGTGGCATCGGCCTTACATGTCCCAGATTTTATCGCAGTGGAGATATCAAGTAGGTACTGTTGATCCTTGCTGAGAACCTTTCTGTCTACCTCCGGTATCTGACAATCTATAGACTGGAAGTTAATTACCGGCAGTTTTTGACAGGCAACAAGTTTTTCACCGATTGGTCTTCTTGAAGTACTAGGACCGGCTGTTTTGCCATCTAGATGTTCAAAGAGGTGCCGGAACGGCAGCTCATTAAAGTGGAGCAGGCAAATTGCCCATTGGACGGGCCTCCTTAAATATAATTCAATTCTTCGAATTATCCCAGTTTTCAACCCCTAAATTCCCTACAATAGGTTTGTGTGAATATAAACGAATACTATTACTTTTAACAACAATTAATTTTCAAATTCCAAAAATACGAAAAAATGTTGAAATTTCAATATTTCGGCATATTTTAAAGCTTATGCGGGACCGGAAAATATCCAGTAATCACAATCAAATTAAAACACAATTTTCTTAGGGTCTATCTCAACGCATAAATAACTATTACGTTAAAAAATAAATATAAAAAAAAATTTTCACAAAATAAGAAAAATGAAGTTTTTTTAAAAAATAGTCAAATTTTAAGGCTAATGCGGAACCGGAAGATATTACCCGATTTTGAAATTTTTTTTTATTTTGTTTCTAATTATAATTTGCAAGTTTTCCGCGGTATTACAACTTAAAAAAAAAATAAAAAAATTTTTCGGCCCACCCTAGTGTATAGCCTTCCCTGTATAGGGAAGTGTGGTGCTGCCATCACAGTTCGTTGCCAACCTCTACAGCAGCAACTTGATTAAACTCTTCTTCTTAAAATACGCTCTCCTCAATGGAGGTTGGCTACTACAATTGCAAACTCTTCTCTGTATTCAGCTGTTCTTATTAGATGTTTAAAATTCAGCCATGTCCAATGTCCATTGCCGGATGTTTCTTAGCCACGATAGTCTTTCTTCCTAGGAAGGAAGACGATTCCTTCTAAGTCCTTCCGATTCCTTCCTAGTCATCCCTTTCCCTCGATCTTTCCTTTCACTATTAGTTGAGCATATTGCTAGTAATTATTTCTCAGTATGTGGCCTAGGTATGATGTTTTTCTAACGTTGATTATGTTGTGTTGAAAAGTTCTCTTTCCTTGCCTATTCTATGCTGCAATTCTTCGTTTCTTCGGTAGATCCACATTAAGAAGTTCTCCAATTTATTTACAGTTGATGTTTTAAGGGTCCATGTCTCAACTGATAGTCCATGTGGTGAGACCGTTCCCGTCTGGAAAAATTTCTGATTCGGTTTCTTTGTGGATTCCTATTCAAAAATATTCAAGACAAATACAAAACATCACGTTTTTTGCTCTATAACATATATTTTTAAGTTTCATGGGCCATTCTAAACAAGAAAGGTATCTTGTAAATTTTCTCAAAAATTGATAGTTTTCGAGTTATAAGCGACTTAAAATCTGAAAAATGCGAAAATACGCATATTCGAGGCTTAAAAATTCATATTTATATTAGTATTTTTGAGGTTGCCATATACTTATATTGAAGTTTAAACATTCAACTTCAAGATTCTGAAGGGTGATCGCGTCTAACCTTAATCTAAATCGTTGTTTTTTAATTGTTAAATATGCATGTCCATCCGATTTTTTTGCCGGCGCGGCGCGCTCTATTCCAAAAATCTCCTATTTTCCTCCGAACAAAATGTTTTGTAGATTCTTTGGGATATTCTAAATAAAAAAAGTTTCTTGACATTTTTCTCAAAAGTTAACAGTTTTAAAGTTATAAGCGATTTAAAAACCGAAAATACGTTCTTTTGTCATTTTTCGGATTTTAAATCGCTTATAACTTTAAAACTATTAACTTTTGAGGAAAATGTCAAGAAACTTATTTTATTTAGAATATCCCAAAGAATCCAGAAAAAATATTTTTTTGAGGAAAATAGGAGATTTTTGAAATAGAGCACGCCGCACCACCAAAAAAATCGGATAAACATGCACATTTAACAATTAAAAAACAACAGCATAACTTAAAGTTAGACGCGATCACTCTTCAGAATCTTGAAGCTGAATGTTTATGTTTAACCTTCAAATTAAGTATCTGGCAACCTCAAAATTACTAATTTAAATATGAGTTTTTAAGCCTCGAAAATGCGTATTTTCGCATTTTTCAGATTTTAAATCGCTTATAACTCGAAAACTATCAATTTTTGAGAAAAATTGCAAGATACCTTTCTTGTTTAGAAGGACCCGAAAAACCTAAAAATATATATTTCAGAGCAAAAAAACGTGATCTTTTGAATTTGTTTAAAAAAATTGTTTAAACAATTTCTGCCCAAAAATTTCGCCCGGCACCCTTCAGATTTGTTTAAAGAAACCGAATCAGAAATTTTTTTCAGACGGGAGCGGTCTCACCACGTGGACTATGATAGCTTAGAGAAAAGTCGACCAGACATAGCATTTTGATAAGATAAACGTAGTCGAATTTAAAGTTTTATTCGAGTCCTATTCTCGATCTTATTTCTGATTTTTTGACAGAATCGATGTATTATTCTAATGTTTTTCAAATCCAGATTTTTATCTCTAAGTTACTTAATGAAATTGGCCAGTTGAGAGTGAATGCGAAACTAGTCGATGAATAATTTTATCTCTGAAACGAATTTATTAAAACTTTTGAATGAAACTCAACGTCCATGGCAAATGTATTTTTTGCGTAATTTTTAATTAATATCAATTTTTGGTACAACGAACAAACTTTTAATTGTAAAATTAACTTTATCAAAAATTGTATTTTGCCCAACTCTGTTCAGTCATCTATTTTAATAATTTTGTTATTATGTAAACATCTCTAATGGTAGGGAAGCCCAAGCGGGGTTTTTTGCAGTTACTCGAGCGCGTCAGATTATCATATGGAGAGAAACCTGGTACCCTGCAGATGTACCTCTACCATATATTGGATTTTAACACAGGGGAGTTCGTTAAGGGAGGCCCGAAAAACAAAATCTATCCTTGAAAAAACTCGAAATTGTCAGATTAAGATCAGGTAAGTTAAGTACATGCGAAAGAGTGTATATTTCAAAAATCTGACGATTTGAGCCGCCGGGCGTAAGGAAATGGGGGAGTCCCAAAGTTTCACAAGAATTAAGCGAATATTTCGCGAAATGAATGACACATCGAAAAACTAAAAAATAGGTGCTCAATATTTTTAAAAAATCTATCGAATGATACCAAACACGACTCCCCACGGAGAGGGGTGGGGGGTAAATTTAATATTTTAAATACGAATCCCGCGATATTTCGCGAAACGAACATCAGATCGAAAAACTGTAAAATACACTTATTTAATATTTTTGAAAAATCTATCGAATGGCATCAAACACGACCCCCCACGGAGGTGGGATGGGGGGTTACTTTAAAATCTTTAATAGGAGCCCCCATTTTTTATTGCAGATTTTGATTCCTTATGAAAAAATAAGTAACTTTTATTCGAAACATTTTTTCGAATTATGCACAGATGCGTTATAATCGGAAAAAACAATTGTTGGAAATGGAAAACTAAATTAAAAAATGGCAAGCGCCCACTAAAATGGAAAACGTTACTTAACTTTTTTTGGTTTTAGGACCTACTCTTCACAACCCAATAGGTCCCCAAAGCGCTCGAGTGACTGCACATTTAGCATACTTTACTCCCCTACCATAAGCAACAATTAATGAACGGCTAAATCTGTGAATAGAACTTTTTATTTTAAAAGGCAACATTAGCGCGCGGATAACGCGTTCGAAGATTGCAGCTTTAATTTTGTATATTTTATTGAGGTATCTGGCTAGACGGAGAGGCAGCGCTGAAAATTCTTTTTGAATTTACTAAAGGCTGAAAATCAGTACAAACATTATAAATTAAATATAAATAAAAGTTATTATAGTCGGTCGGCCCCAATAGTCGATTGAGGAAATGAAGAATTTTGGCTCGCAATTTTTTCGTCCAGCATGGATTTATTTTGGCTCGCAATTTTTTCGTCCAGCATGGATTTACTTTAAGTCTTCTCAGAAGGTAGGAAATAGTCTAAAGATCATTTTATATATCATGCCGCTATCATACGCTAAAACCTTGGAGGTGGTTGCCAACCCATCTCGGGGGGTGGGAATTTTTTATCACATTTTAACCATGTAATTTGATGGAAAAAGTGATTCTAAGAAAAAAACATTTTTTACATTTTCTTCGTAAAACTACTACTTTTCGAGTTTAATTCGCTCTTGAAAATAACAGTTTTTCGACGAAAGAATCGACTTTTTTAGAGGGTTTCTTGAGAATACCTCGAAAAATATGCATTTAATCAAAAAAACTGTAGATATCAAAATTGTATCTTTTAGTAACTTAAACCAAATTGTTTTCCAATAACATCTTTAAGACCAATACAAACCGAGGTACGGCATGTTAAATGTTACCTTTTTTCGTGAAATGCATAATTTGAAATATTCAAAGCCAAATAATGGGAAAAATTTGCATTTTTCGAGGAAAACCTAAATAATTCTTTTTTCAAATATAAAATTAGACCTTTAAAAAATAATAATAAAAAGGTTCTAGCATGAAAATTAGGCGACTTATAGTCACAAAAATGTCGGTACCTGCTTTTCTCTACGAAAAAATCAGTGAAAACAACCCCCTAGCTATTTTCCTAATTCAAAATTGGTCTTCACCTTTCTGTAGTTCCTTTTATATTTATATCACCAATACACTCAAGGAGCTTGACCTATTTAAAATGCCTAATTTTGGAAAAATTGGAATTTAAAGAAAAATAGATTTTTTGCAATTTGGTATTTTTCACCTTTAACTTTAAAATATCTCCGAAAATACTGAAGATACGAAAAAAATTATAAACAACTAAAATGTAGGTTATTACAAATGTAGAGTGGCCGAGCTAATTGATCTATGTGCCAAAAACCTTTTTTCGAGAAAGACAAGAAAAACTGCTCATCTGTAAAAGCTAACGTAAATTTTTATTTTTAATAGTGTTAACACAAAGTTTAATACAAACAGTCAAATGTAACATGACAAATGTATAGAAAAGCAACATATTTTTTTAAAAAATTTACAAAGAAAATGGAGTTTTAAGTACCAAGTTATGGTCATGGAAATGATCTATCTCAATGATCTATGTCAGTATGTACTAGGCACTTGGGATTTTTCTGAAAAATTCTCTGTTCTCTCTAGGCATAAACTCTAACATAATGTTTGTTTTTGAATGTCTTTTTTTCAATCGAGGCAATCGTGTTACTTAGATCTGTTTGATATGCAAGGAGTTCAGGCACTTAGCAGCTCAACCTCATCTTGATGGCTTTTTAAACGCGAAGGAAATCACGTTGGCACTTCAATCATATAGCTATGCATTGGCCTTGGCACATAGATTATTTTGGTAAAAAAAATCCGGAAACAAAAAATTCACCCAATATACAAGAAGGCGAAGTTGACGGCAATTTAAATGATCGGTTAACCTAAACAAGCACGAGAATATTAAATGAGAGAGAAGAATCCCATAAAATTATGAGAGGTCAGGCATAAAAGATGATATGTGAGTCAAATAAAAGATTTGCTCCTTTAAAAAAGGGACTAATGTTTTGATTCAAGTGCTGGATGTTGACAAAGGTAGATTAACTCCAATAAATGTATAGCCCTTGTTTCTGTTTAATAATGATGGCTTGTAGAAACTCAGTACTGAGAATGCACCACTGCATAAATTATTTTCAAGAAACGAATTCCTTCAAGCCGATTCGCAATTCATGTTTGAATCAAATGACATTAGTAGTAAGAAAAGACCTTTGCGAACTGCAGCAAATATGTCATCCAAAAGTACTGGTCAAGGTTTTCTCAGATGCAACTGTAAAAGGTTTTGTGGCGGCAATAAATGTTCCTGTAAACAAAGGAACAAACAATGTAGTTCAACGTGTTATGGATCGCTGACATGCTAAAATAAATGAAGAAATTTGTTTCTAAAATATGTTGTGTTTAAAACTTATTTTTATCTGCAGTTTTTAAATAAAATGTAAAGTTTTGTTATGTGGGTATTTCTATTTACATCATTTAGCATCATTTACATATTTTATAGCCATCATTTTTATTAAGGGGATCGGTACAAATTTTTGGCTCTAATGCTATTTAAATGGTATCAGTGGCGTGCGGTGACTTTTTCGAAAGGGGAAGCGATTCAATAAGGATATAAAAATATTTTCTTAAGGGTCGAGGGTCGAGCAACTTTCCACCTGATAACACTCTGATGCGCAGGGGCTCTCTATCAGCAAAGTACTTAATTATGTGAGACGTCCTGCGTACAAGAACTCACACACTAAATCCGTGAGGCGTGAATGCGTGAGGCACTCTATTCCCGCTATTTCTAGTGACTAGTGACCTATCATTGATCTGTATTGCTAGCTCGGGTCTTGAGCCCTCGCGCCGGGCTTGGTTTTCTAAAGAAGAATCATATTTAAAAAAAAATATACTCTGAGGCATTTTCCACAAACACACAACTTTAACTAAAATGACACTTATTTATACTCGAGGTCTATTCTCCTATCAACTTCTGATAATTGTTGAATGCAGTCTTTTTTAATGGATAATAGGGCTAACTTTCAAAGTCTGTCTTCGCTTGTTGAATTTTTTTGAAACTCTTAATTTGAAACTTTTAATGCATCTTAATACTGCAAAACTTCGTTCAACTGATGCACTTGCGGCTGGGATAGTTAGTAGTACTAATTCACACAACTTGACCACTTCACACAGCGACTTGCTTAAACCAGTAGTTATAAAGAAATCCCAGATTTCTGGGTATTTCGTTATCATTCATGTCAGTTGTTTCATAAATGATATGTACTTAACTGAGAATGCAAAGCTGGGATATCAAAAAATTTTCATTATTTAATCGTAATGACATAAATTCCTCTGTGGGAAATTTTGATGAATTATAATTAGATATATTAAGATTATATATAATTCTACAAATTTTAAATCGTTTAAATTTTGAAAGCTAGAATTCATTTGTTGTAGAATATTATCAAAAGGTCTCTTTGTTTCCTCTGTTTTCTCTGTCTCTCTGTCTCCGAAATTATCAATCTTCATTATTTTTCTTTCATGTTCAAACCCCATATGTTCAGTTTTATCCCAAATATTTTTAAACTGCTCTCGTTTTTTTAATGATCGTATTAATAAGTTCATCAATTTGTCTTATAAAATTGCAATACCATTTGATTTCTGTAAAATGTCAAATAAAATATCAGTAAAAGGAAATATCTCTGCAAAAAATTTAAATCGAAATATTCTTTAAGCGAATGCATGTAATACCTAAGCACCCCTTAGCAGCAGTAACAGTCGGAGTATCTCACTTTCGGGAAGGCGATACAACGAGCGCTTTCATGGCATACCAAAATTCGCGCGACTAGTGGCTGCGGTCATTGAACCCTGACCAATTTTAAAAGGGACAACTACATGACAAGCGGCGATTTTGAGATGCGTTTCTGCCAGAAGTGGACCAAATAGTTGAATTTTGAATTTTGTGCATATTGAGTTCGTTCGTACGCGATTAATTTTTAATATTTTTCAATGTCTATTGGCTAGGTAATATGTAGATTATTTGGATTAGGGAAAAAATTTTATTATTAAATATTAATTAATAACACATTTTCTTATATCGACGAATAAATAGGGAAGCGGCGCTTCCCCCGCTTCCATGGACCGCACGTCTCTGAATGGTATTAATCTTTTTCGAATCCTAAGAAAACTAATAAGTACTTTTGAAAAATTTAAAAGCAGAATAAAAGATTACGTTCTTACCGAGGGCAGAAAGTCCCTGAAAACTTCTATAATGTTTATTTCAATAAGTTACAGGGATGAAAAACTAAGAGAAAATATAGTTTGATTTTTAATTTCAAACATCTTATTCAAAAGAAACTTTCTATTTATTCTAAGGCCCTTGATAATATTTTAGTCTTTCATTCTGCGTTTAAATTTTTTAAAAATATTTATCAGTTTTTTCAGAATTTGAAAAAATTGGACAGACACCGTGGTGATATTATCCAAATCGAACATTCGCTCTCTTTGTTGTACAGCGCACTGAGTCAAATAGAATATGGTGACAAGACAGTGACAATTTTAAATATTTGACATGGCATCGGGAATATTTTGAGTTGTTAATTAAATAATATTGATAGTGTATTTGATAAATAATTGACTTAAGACATGCTGTGGGAGCACGCAAAATGGAATTCTATTTTAGTGACGTCACGTTGCCTACCAACCGTCGATTGCGTTGTGAGTTTCGTTTTGTGACGTCAGAAAAATAGAATTCTATTTTTCGTACTCCCACTGGTGAACTTAATAAAAAGTTATTTATTGTTTATTATTTATGGAAGATCCAAGCAGAGAATACATCAGGATATATTCTGCGATCCAAGTATTTTGTTGTTAAAGATGTTCAAAATTGTAAGCGTTTCATAGTAACAAAATATTATTAAAAAATCAGTTTAACACTTTTCCTGTTTTCTCGATTGAGTATTAGTTTTTGTTGTACATATAAATTATAACAATCACTGAATACATAGTTAGTGAAAAAATTATCACATTTATTAACTGAATTAATAATTTGCAATTATACAAATAACACTTATCCAAGAACATTCAAAAGCCATCTCTTTAAAGTTAATCATGACATTGTCAAGTAGAATGACGTTCTAGTAATGTTTACATATCATATAAAGACAGAAAAAGTAGGGATAGCCGTAAAATATTTGCGAATTATGTACCGATGGCCAACTACTGCCAAAATTTTAAGCGTTCCATAGTAACAATATATTATTAAAAAACCACTTTATAGCTTTTCTTCTTTTCTCGATTAAGTATTAGTTTCTGTTGTACAGTATATAAATTATTACAATCACTGAATATATAGTTGGTGAAAACTTTATCATATTAATTAACTGAATTAATAATCCGACTATACAAGTAACAGTTATCCAGAAACATTTAAAAGCCATATCTTTAAAGTTAATGATGGCATTTGTCAAGTAATATTTACATATCCATACCAGTGAGAATTTTACTACACGTAATTTGCCGTTTAAAGACACAATGTATTGTATAGTTGACATGTATTTAAATACATACATGTTATAGACAATGCGGCAATTTTTAAATAAGCAGTAGGTAAGTTTTGACACATTTTTTTGAATTGTAAATAAAAATATACCCATAGAATGGCTTAAAAAGGTGTAACTATTTATATGAATAAAAAGATATAACTGGAATGTTCAAATTATTCGTTAGGCGTCGGTGAATAAATTTTGTTGTGACATCAATGTGTATTTGTAAGTCAATCAATAATGTTTTTATATTGATAATAAATTAAGAAAAAATGATAGATAGAGATATTGACTTCATGATATTATGATAACTCTTTTATACAAGCCTCTACATATATGTGCCCTATTAAAATACTTATTTGCAATATTAAAAACTGGAATTTTATACTCACCTTTTGTGTATTGTAGTCACCATTCATTCTATGATAGATGAATGGAGAATTCTCCATTGTACTTGCATACTATTTCACATAATTATATAGTATTACAGTATAGAAATTTGCAATATTTGCAGTTAAAATAATGGCTGTGCATTCTTTCTATACGTTTTTTAGCCGTGTTTTTTATTTATTCAGTAGTTTCAGGAAGGTATTGAAAATTGCACTTGAATAATAGAAATTTTTATGAAAATTTAATTACAAATACATCAGAATAGTATATTGTACAACAAGTTAGAAAAAAGACATATTTCTCACGAGCACAATTTGTTTGCACGAGCCGTTGGCGAGTGCCGCAAATCAAGCGAGGAAGAAATATGTCATTTTCTCATGTGTACTACACTGTACTTTTTCTATGGATGCGGTTTTGTCAAGAGTTCACAATTCAAAATTAAATAATTTAGGTGCTTTTAGGTATATTATATGCATAAATTGAAATAAAATATATATATACATGTAGGTATTTAATACTAATAAAATTTATATACCTACGTTATTTATTTAAAATTATAATTAAGTTATTTTTGAACAGTTTTGAAACGTAATTCCTGGTAAGTCTTGCTTCAACATATTTTGTTTGACAACATTAATTGTGTTTGTATTGTGCACGTTACCATGGAAACGGCGACCATGTGTATGGGAAACCAGCAAACTTTAACAATAACCAAGAAAGTAGGAAATAACATTTGTGTTACCCAAAGAGCCATGGAACGCTCAATGTTAGGCATTTCTCGTCGGGATCGAATTAAAAACAGGGAGATAAGACGGAGAAAAGGAGTGACGGATGCCATAGAAACAATTATGACACTAAAGTGGAACTGGGCTGGACACATAGCTAGAATGTCGGACAACAGATGGACACAGCGAATAATACACTGGAGACCAAGACAAGAAGCATATCGAAGTAGAGGTCGTCCGCCAACCAAATGGTCTGATGACATAAAACAGATCGACAAAAACTGGATTCAAACAGCACAAAACAGAAATGCATGGAAAAAACTGAGGGAGACCTATATCCAGCAGTGAATAGACCTGAGTTGAATGATGATGATGATGATGTTAACTAAATAAACAACTCCACATACTGGGGCTAGTAGACACACATCTATGTAGGAAGTCTGAACAAGACGACGAAACTGTCGAGCATGTCCTATGTGAATGTCCAGAGTTATCATTAGGGATGGCGGTTGTTAACAAAACACCGGTTTTTGGTTATACCGGTTTTTTACCTAAGGTTTAACCTGGCAGTTTCTCCTCTCCTCAGTCGTTTCCTCATTGCTGAGTGTCGTGATTCCCTATAATACGAGCAACTATCTCTTTCCATCGGCTTCTGTCCTGAGCTTCCCTCATGGATTCAGAGAATGTTTTTCCACTGGCTTTCAGTACTTGATCCGTCCATCGAGTAGGTGAGCGACCTCTATTTCTGCGCCCTTCAACGTTTCCCGAAATTATAAGTCTCTCAAGATTATCATCACTTCTTCTTACAATATGGCCGAAAAATTTTAAGAGGGTGGAGAGGCAAATAGAGGAAAGTCGAGTGTGAATATTAAGCTCTTGGAGGATTGAGTGATTTGTTCTGTGTTCCGTCCATGAGATCCGGAGCATTCTTCTCCAGCACCACATTTCAAAGGCGTCAATCCTGTTTCTGTCGTCCGATTTCATTGTCCATATTTCGGATCCGTAATTAAATATGGGAAAAATTAAGGCACGTACTAATATTATTTTGGTGTTCTTCGACAAGGAGCGATCTTTCCAGAATTTCCATAATCGACTCAAAGCGTTTTTGGCCATGCTTATTCTCCTACGTATTTCTGTTTCACAAGATCCTGTATTACTGATGTAGGATCCTAGATAATTGAACTCGTTAACCACTTCAAACTGGTCTAAGGCTCCTGTTGTCTAAAGTGAATTTAAATAATCTACTATGATAATTTTTGTTTTTTGTTTATTGATCTTGAGACCACATCTACTGCTTTCGGCTACCACTAGCTGCAGCAGGCTGGACATTTCTTCTTCGGATGCAGTTATTAATGTTGTATCATCTGCATATCTGAGACTTGAGATCTTCTTTCCTGCGATAGAAATACCGCCATTCCATTTGTCGAGTGCTTTTCTCATTATATATTCCCCATAGAAATTAAAAAGACTTGAGATAGAACACATCCTTGTCGGACTCCTCTACCTATTTTAAAAGGATCGGACTTATGGTTTTCAATCCTTATTCTGGTTTCGTTGTTCTCATATAGGCTTTTCACCAGAGCTGACAGATGATCAGGAACCCCCATCTCATGTAGAACTTTCCACAAAACTGTCCAGTCTACACAGTCAAATGCCTTCTGAAAATCCAGAAAGCAGATGATCATCGGAATTTTGAATTCTCGTGCTTTCTCAATGAGTTGTCGCATATTAAGAAATTGCTCCCTTGTACCTTTACCCTTCACGAAGCCTGCCTGTTCTTGTGGTATTTGTCTATCCAGGTATGTCTGCATGCGACACTTGATGATTCTCAACAGAATTTTACTTGGGTGTAAAATTAGTGAGATGGTTCGGTAGTTACATTTTGTGTTTACGCCTTTCTTATGAATGGGAGTAAATAGTGCGGTACACCAATCACTGGGCCATTTGCCGATTCTTCATACATGATTGCACAGTCCCCACATTAATGGGAGACCATGTTCACCCATGTTCTGTAAAAGTTCTGCCGTGATATCATCGCAACCAGGTGATTTATTTCTTTTAAGGAGTTTTATGGCTTCATCGACTTCAGACCTTAGGATATCTGGTTCTAGGTTTGTTGTTGAGACTTGCAGTGCTGTTATATGATTAATGTTAGATGTTTCAGCTTTATAGAGTTCTGTGCAGTATTTCTTCCAAGTCTCCAGAATCGCATCCATATCGCTTACCATATTACCTGTCTCATCCTCTATAGCGTAATTTCTGGGTTTGAATTCCCGAGCCAGAAACTTTACTTTCTGAAAGAGATCTCTTGTTTCATTTCGATGTAAGTGGATTTTTACTTCCTGGCAAATTTTAGACACATATTTGTCTTTATCCTTCCGACAATTTCATTGGATTTCTCTTGATAAGCTTCGATAGTCGTTTAAATCAAAACTGCCAACTTTAAGTTGCCTACTTTGTTCTATAATTTTCCATGTTTGGTCACTGATCCATGGTTTACGACTGTTTTTGTTTATGGGTTGGCGACTTTGCTTAGCTTTATCTAATATATCTCTTTTAAAACCTCCCCAAAAAGTCTCAATATCATCTATGGGGGTAGTACTTGTCCCAGTTAACACTGGGTTTATTCTTTCTTTGAAGGTTAAAAGTTCAGTCTCTGTAAACCCGGGAGTTCTAGGAGTGGGCTTGTGTTTGTTTCTAAAACGTATTCGGAATACAGCTACAGGGAGTTGGCGGTCGTTTCCGCAATCTGCACCTGGATAAGTTTTTGCGTTAGTAACTGAGGACTTCCACCTTGAATTGATCATTATGAAATCTACCTGATTTCTTGTTCTGTCGCCGGGGGATTTCCAAGTGTAGAGTCTTCGTGGGTGGTGTTGGAAGCAGGTATTCATTACAGACAATTTTCTTTGGCCACAGAACTCTATTAATCTATCGCCTCGTTGATTTCTTTCCCCAAGACCAAAAGGACCCAAGGTGAAACCTGGCGGTTATAACCGGTCAAAAAAAAGTAAAACAAAAACGGTTATTACAAAAACCGGTTTTCGGTTTTTTTAATCAATAACCAATACCCAGTAGGTTACAATTACATTGCTCTTTACTTTGCAATACTCCATTGAAATGATATCAGTCATCAGTGTTGTCAAATCAGTTTCAGTCAGCTTAAACTTGTTTTTTCTCAATTCAATATTTTTTCCACTTATTCGGTTTTCTCCGGTTATTACGTTAAAATGAAAAAACCGGTTATAACCGGGACAAAAAAACAACCGGTAAAACTGGTTATTGCGAAGTAAAAAAACTGGTTTTAGGTTATAACCGATAGGTTTTTCCCATCCCCAGTTATCATCAATACGTGAGTATGCGTTCGGTAAGCCCTGACCTCCACCTGCCGACGTATGAGATATTATGTCGTCTGGTGATTTGTCCACCTTCCTGGAAATGGCAGGCTGGATAATGAGCTAAGGACAACAGCTCCCTGGGAGGATACACAATGGGTCAATTATTGTGGGCTTGACTCGCCCTCCCTACTCTATAGATACAGATACAAGTAACCAAGGAAATCGTAAACTGCAGTAATTTGGACATATGATGGGAATAATTGAACTTCGAAGATATATTCAAACCATGAATAAAAATAATTTATATTTTATTGTATGATGAAATCTAGAAAAGTTGAATGGGTTGCATGTGAGGGTTCACTTTGAATGAAGTAAAAAACAGACGAACTCTGAATCATTTATTGTAATTTCCGACGACCGGTTTCGCTCTCTAAAGTATGCAGAGCATCTTCAGGTCTACGGTTACAAGTCACTAAATGCTACAAATAAAAACCAGAGTTAGAACAATGTCTGGTTGTAAAAGATGCTAGAGATCCATAAGATCAAGCCAATATTGAACAACATACATAAAAGTAGTTAAGACAGCAGACAAATACATATGCATGTACAATCGGGGGCGGTAAAAAACGTTCCTAAGCTCACAAACACATGCAGGTGTATGCCGTTTGTAATCATGCAATGATAACGTGTCGTACTTACATTCGGTTACAAGGAGCTACTTCCTGAGTATTCATTAACATGATATCTTGCTTAAGTTATGCTGACGGGATATGGTAGAATAGAGGGAGAATGTTGTAAAGGTTAACAAATTTATGAAAATTGAAAATTCTTGAGGATGATGAGATAGTTGGTGAAAGACAAACAACAAATCTGTGCCAGTTATTTTGTTTCTGAAGTAGACTAAAGTGAATGCTATATATACAATTTTAATATGTGGTGGTTTTAAAGATTTTTTTCTATTTATTAAAAGATTTTTATTTACATTTATTAAAAGACTTCTATTTATTAATGTATGTGTTAGTGCAAGGCTGAAAACGTTTGGATCAAAAGGGGTTGATATACAGGGTGTACAATATACATGTATTAAATAGTGTGATGTTATGCCTTCTGGTCCCAATTAATTAAAACTCTATTGTTTGGTTCAAATACATTATATTTACAATCACCTCCATCAACGACTAACCATAACAATATGTTTACATTTAACAGTAACGACCTACTACAACAATAAATACTGACTGAGTACAATAATCTTTCTCCACCGAGTTAATGTTTATATACACATTTAAATAATAACAAAACATGACACTTCAATGTTACTTGCGGTTATTGATACAAGAACAGATACTACATGGATTAATGACTTTGAATGAGTTTTAAACATATTTTGTACAGGGTGATATTATAATACCACACCTCCCCGTTTTGTTAAAATTACATATTTTTAAAATAAGATTGATTGTCTATCATCGCCGTTTTTTTTAAAAAAAGAAAGTCCTAAGAAGAGAAGAAGAATATCTGAGTGTATATCCCTCTTTCCCTTTCACAGAGTGTTTATGATTACCTAATACTATTTTCAAAAATTAAATTTCCTAACTATCCTAACTAACTGTAACATGGTACATTTCAGATCAATCGATTTTTCCCTAAACATGTATATTCTTTTTCCTATTTTACACAAAAGTTCATATTTTCCCTATACTAAAACTGGTATTTTATAACCTATTACTAGTTCACGTACTTTCACGTCGTGTCTTTTCGTCCTTTTTTTTTCGTTCACTAATTCACTTCATCAAAACAGTGTCCACAGTGAATGAAATTGATCCTAACTTTTAAATAGTCTTTTAGTGCCTATAAGCCGTAACTAATCTAATTGTAATAAAATCTCGACTTTAATACTTCCTAAGCTAAGCTAATATTACTCGAATAAGTAAAAAAAATGTATCCTTTACTCTATTAATAATTCCTATTTCAGTCTTCTTTTGATTTATTTATATATGTCTTACTAACTTTAAAATAATGTACCTATAATAGAAATGTAATCTCTCTAAAACTTTTAATATATGTCTTTAAAAAAACTTCTAATAACTCTCTTGTACCTATAATAAAGATTTAATCTCTCTAAGAACTTCACTTTTTGTGTCCCTTTGCTTACTATCTACTAACACTATTGTAAGATATTGTCTATCCTTAATTCAAACACTTCCATTTTCCGCGAAAATTTAACCTGAATTCATTATATACATTTAAAAATAAGTTATTAATTAACATTACTTTAGAGAAAAAAAAATTTACAGCTTTAATTTTTAGACATAATTCAATGATTAGCTACTTATTTGATATTATTCTTAATTTTGCTTCTTTTCTTGCAATTTTTATGTGTCTTCTTTCATTTTTCCCACATATTTTAATAAAATTCTCTTTTTTTTCTATTCTTCTTCTTGTCTGGTACTACAACTATATATTTCTTCATTTTCTCCACATAATAACACTTCTACAGTGTACATAATTCATATTCATATACATATTTCATATAACAATCATATATCATTTATCACATATATCATTTCACATAACATCATAATTATCACTTCATATACTAGCTCCGATACCTTCGTTTTACCTTAATAAAAGAGGTTTCACTCGGATGTCTTAGTTCTCCGCCAATATTACCCCGAATTTTCGCCCTGATCTGTACGCACCATTAAGGTGGTATAGTTAACTCAAAACACGAAATAGGTATTTTATGCGGTTCAAATTCCTCTAAAAATATCACAACCTCAATCCCTTGCTTTGAGGCCGTTGTTTATTCACGAACAATCATGAATAAAATAGGTACTCTCAAAACACAGAGTGGGTCTCTAATAAGCTTTCAAGCTTCTATAAATCACTTAGTACCTTCCCAATTTGACAAGAGCAGTGGGTTTCTTACTGTCTCAAATTGCCTCATAATATTTAGCTTATAATATTGTTAGTTCTTCTTCTTATCTATATAGTTCTTCTCCAAATTCCTTATCTCGACGCATCAGGTCGGTTCGTTAAAAATAAATCTCTTGCTTATAGCAATGTTTGTCTTAAGCTCTTATATTAACGTATGTCATCACTAATCATTATTCATTAAAAAAAATCATTTATATATCATTAGTCACACAAAAATTATTAATTCAGGTTCATATCAAAAAATTTAACACAAAATCGATGAAAATGTACTAAATATACTCAATAAATATCAATAATAAAAACAAAATGGCTAATAAAAATTCAATAGTAGTATACATATTCGAAAAAAATTCAATAAAAATTCAAAAATAGCATATACAAAAGTTAGATAAAAATATTCAAAATCAGTTCATATCTCAAACTTCGATAGAAATTTTTGGAAAAAATTCGATATTCCATAAAATATTCAAAAATAACCGTACTAAAAATCGAAATCGGATAGAGATTTTTCAAATAAATACAATAAAGATTCAAAATTCAATAAAAATTCAAGAATAGCATATATAATAAGCTTTGATAAAAAATATTCAATTCAAAAATCACTTCATGTTTCAAAATTCATAGATATTCTTAAAAAAAAATCGATACTTCATAAATTATTCAAAAATCAGCAAAGATAAATATTCAATTTTCAATAATAATATAAAAACGAGGGAAGCATTTTTAATAAAGATAGACATTCTTACTTACATTTTATCACTTTGTCTTTTTACTGGGTTTCCTGTCCATCTTCGTCCGGGTCCATCTTCGCCGTCTCCGTTTCCAAGCTGGTGCCGCCATCCCTGCTCCTTTCAGAAGACCTCCTCTAGTCTGCAGGATCAGCCATGTATTAAATAGTGTGATGTTATGCCTTCTGGTCCCAATTAATTAAAACTCTATTGTTTGGTTCAAATACATTATATTTACAATCACCTCCATCAACGACTAACCATAACAATATGTTTACATTTAACAGTAACGACCTACTACAACAATAATTACTGACTGAGTACAATAATATTTCTCCACCGAGTTAATGTTTATATACACATTTAAATAATAACAAAACATGACACTTCAATGTTACTTGCGGTTATTGATACAAGAACAGATACTACATGGATTAATGACTTTGAATGAGTTTTAAACATATTTTGTACAGGGTGATATTATAATACCACAGTTACAAAAATACAGGTCATAAATTATATCACATATTCTAAGAACAAGAATAGTTCGATTGAACCTAACTTACCTTAGTACAAATGTGCACCTAAAAAAAGTTACAGCCCTTTGGTTACAAAATAAAAATCGATTTATTTCAATATATCGAAAACTGTTTGAGGTTTCTTACTGAAAACGGACATGCGACATTTCTATGATTAGTATGGTATAGTTAGACCCAAACCCAGACATCCAAAGTGAAAGTTATCCTCCAACACCAAATTGTTCTATATGGTCCACATAATGTTCAGAAAAAAGTCACACCATTTTGATCGTCGGGTTTGGGGGGGAGAGGGGGGAGAAATCTGCAAATTCCTAGTCTTTTAGGTTTTCCGTCAATATTTCTAAAACTGAGCGGTTTAGCATGAACTACCCTTTACACAAAATTGTTCTACATTAAATTTGAAACAAAAAAGGCCCTACGCATAACCCTTCTAAAAGGAAGGGTTCCAAAGTTACGCAGGTAGTATAGTATTAGTCCAAAAAAAGGCCTAACCCAGACATCCAAAGTAAAAGTTTTCCTTCAACACCAAATTCTTCTATATGGTCCACATATTGTTCAGTAAAAAGTTACACCATTTTGAGCGTCCGGTTTGGGAGGGAGATGGGGGAGAAATCGGTAAATTATTAGTTTTTCGTCAATATTTCTAAAACTATGCTTTAGCGTAAGGAATGTTCTATAGAAAAATGTTTTACATAAAATTTAAAATAAAAAAGTTCTATACATAATTGTTATAAAATCAACGGTTCCAGAGTTACGGAGGGTGAAAAGTGGAGGTTTTCGATACTTTTTATATTTACCGATTTCTCCCCCTCTCCCCCCCAAACCCGACGCTCAAAATGGTGTGACTTTTTTCTGAACATTATGTGGACCATGTAGAACAATTTGGTGTTGGACGATAACTTTCACTTTGGATGTCTGGGTTTTTGGTATAGTTATATCATAAATATTGCCCAAAAAATATAAAAAGTATCGAAAACCTCGACTTTTCACCCTCCGTAACTCTGGAACCGTTGATTTTATAACAATTATGTATAGAATGTTTTTTGTTTTGAATTTCATGTAGAATATTTTGGTATATAACATTGTTTACGCTAAAGCATAGTTTTAGAAATATTGACGAAAAACTTAAACAAACTACTAATTTACCGGCTTCTCTCCCATCTCCCTCCCAAACCGGACGCTCAAAATGGTGTAACTTTTTACTGAACAATATGTGGACCATATAGAACATTTTGGTGTTGAAGGAAAACTTTTACTTTGGATGTTTGGGTTAGGCCTTTTTTTTGGACCAGTTATACTATACTACCTCCGTAACTTTGGAACCATTCATTTTAGAAAGATTATGTATAGGGCCTTTTTTATTTCTAATTTAATGTTGAACAATTTTGTATAGAGGGTTGTTCATGCTAAACCGCATAGTTTTAGAAATATTGGCGAAAAACTTAAAAAACTACGAATTTACCGATTTGTCCCCCCTCTCCCCCCAAACCCGACGCTCAAAATGGTGTGACTTTTTTCTGGACATTGTGTGGACCATATAGAACAATTTGGTGTTGAAGGATAACTTTCAGTTTGGATGTCTGGGTTATGCCATCTTTTGGATCAACTATACTATACTAGATAGGAACATCTTAAAAAAGAATTATAGTGAAATTTGTGTACCCAATAAAAATTTTATGGGGGTTTTGTTCCCTTAAAACCCCCCAAACTTTTGTGTACGTTCCAATTAAATTATCATTGTGGCACAATTAGTTAAACACAATGTTTTTAAACCTTTTTTGCCTCTTAGTACTTTTTCGAAAAGTTAGTTTTTTTTAGATATTTATACTGTTAAGTACGATTTTAGAGACTTGGTAATAATATGAAAATTTATTTATAAATTACAGTTTGAGGTATACTTTGAACCATATTAAAAAAGAAGCCACATCTCGATAAAAGGTGCCTTATCTGAAAAATACTAGGAGGCAGAAAAGTTTTAGAAACACTGTGTTTAACTAATGGTACAGCAATAATAGTTTAATTGGAACGTACACAAACATTTGGGGGGCTTAAAGGCACAAACCCCCCAAAAAGTTTTTATGTAAACATATTAAAAAAGAAGCCGCATCTCGATTAAAACTGGTTTATCGGAACAGTACTAAAGGCAAAAAAGTTTTAAAAACACTGTGTTTAACTAATGGTACTACAAAAATAATTTAATTGGGACGTACATAAAAGTTTGGGGGGTTTAAGGGAACAGAACCCCCATAAAATTTTTATGGGCTGCACAAATTTCACTATAATTTCTTTTTAGGGTGTTTATGCCATAAGAATACCACATGTCCATTTTCATTAAAAAATCTCTAATAGTTTTCGATATATCGGAAAAAATCGATTTTCCTTTTGTAACTTCAAAGGGCTCTAACTTTTTTTGTGTGCATATTTGTACTAAGGTAAGTTAGGTTCAGTCGAACTATTTTTGGCTCCAGAATATGCGATTTAATTTATGACCTGTATTTTTGTTACACCCTGTATAATATATGTATGTTAGCTGTGGACGTGCAGCTGTAACCCACATTATTTGTTGTGTTGTCTTGTGTCCTGTGTGTGTTTTTTTTTAATTTAATGTGGATTTTATTTATTTATTGACGAAATTTAAACACAATGTAGGTAACCATCTGATTCAATAATTTATTAAAATTTCTTCACTGCTTATATTATTAAAACATAGTCTCAATTTACAATCAATTACTTTCAACTGAATATTAATTCCTTTCTTTTCTTTTCTTTTCTTTTCTTTTCTTTTCTTTTCTTTTCTTTTCTTTTTTTTTCTTTTCAATTCTATTTCCCTCTTTAATTTATATCGTAGTTTCATATATCTACATTGTTGTCTATCAATTCACATTTCTTATTGTTTGATTATATGACTGCTAATACAATGATTTAACTACAATTTTTAAGCTTTCCAACTTTTCGTCCCTTATGCGACCACTAATTCTCTCATTAGAACATCAAGGAGTATTGACCTTAACAATTTGGTTTACAGCTGCACGTCCACAGCTAACATACATATTATATATCAACCCCCTTTTGATCCAAGTTTTCAGCCTTACACTAACACATACATTAATAAATAGAAGTCTTTTAATAAATTTAAATAAAAATCTTAATAAATAGAAATAAAAATCTTTAAAACCATCACATATTAAAATTGTATATA
This sequence comes from Diabrotica virgifera virgifera, assembly GCF_917563875.1. Lineage (NCBI taxonomy): Eukaryota > Metazoa > Arthropoda > Insecta > Coleoptera > Chrysomelidae > Diabrotica > Diabrotica virgifera. Next base: position 191,142,834 of record NC_065450.1, on the reverse strand, counting down.
TGACATTCACTTTAGTCTACTTCAGAAACAAAATAACTGGCACAGATTTGTTGTTTTTCTTTCACCAACTATCTCATCACCCTCAAGGATTTTCAATTTCCATAAACTTGTTAACCTTTACAACATTCTCCCTCTATTCTACCATATCCCGTCAGCATAACTTAAGCAAGATATCATGTTAATGAATACTCAGGAAGTAGCTCCTTGTAACCGAATGTAAGTACGACACGTTATCATTGCATGATTACAGACAGCATACATCTGCATGTGTTTGTGAGCTTGGGAACGTTTGTTACCGCCCCCGATTGTACATGCATATGTATTTGTCTGCTCTCTTAACTACTTTTATGTATGTTGTTCAATATTGGCTTGATGTTATGGATCTTTAGCATCTTTTAAAACCAGATATTGTTCTAACTCTGGTTTTTATTTGTAGCATTTAGTTACTTGTAACCGTAGACCTGAAGATGCTCTGCATACTTTAGAGAGCGAAACCGGTCGTCGGAAGTTACAATAAATGGTTGAGAGTACGTCTGTTTTTTACTTCAGTCGAAATCTAGAAACTCTATACATATCAAAGTATCTATACATAAATCCGATATCTTTCTAGCACGAACTAAATAGTTTAAACGATCATGCAATAAAATATTTTTTTTTTACTATGTCTGTCTATATTATAATCAGTCCCTACTCTGCATTGGGTAAGAAACGCAGACGCCATAAATTCAACTGTTTTAACGTCTATAAATTTTCATGAAGTATATGTCGTTTGCATCAATTTAAAGAGACATTTATACCGATTTGATATACATATATAGCAATCTAACGACTGGGTATTGACACCCCGTAGGAGTCTTCGCCGTTAGTCATAAATAAAATGATCGGAGAAAGCCTGACCGAAGAGTTTTATGTCGTTCAATAGAGCGCTCAAAACATCCTTTCAAGTAAGTTGATATCGCGATTCCCCGAGTTTATCCCTAAAAATAGTGGCGGTGGACAAATAGAATGAAACGTATCCGCAGAGCGACCGCACACACCTCCATCCGAGGCTATTCACAACACATATACCTAGATGGACGAGTTCTTTATTTGTTGTTTGGTTAAATACTTTTGTTGATAAAAGTCTCCTAAAAAAATTCGCAATTTTACTTTTGGTCTACAGGTTTTTACATTTTCAGTGGCAATTACACGAGAGCTCTGAAATTATCGATTTGTATCCCGAGTGATACTGTGACAGTTTTAATTTCACGACCCGAAGGGGAGTGAAATTGTGTCAAAGTGTCAAGAGGGCAAAACAAATCAACAATTTCATTAATAAAACTGTCTTTTTAAACATTTTAGCTTATACTTTATTGATATCTTCGCCCGAATATTTGCTTAACCTGGTGTTGGACAAATAAATTTCCAACACTAATGTTTAGTAAAACTATACTTTATTTGAATATTTTATTTAGTGGTTTGCGCCTTGTGTACACTTCACCAAGCGCGGCTCCTCCTTAGGGTCAATTGGTCAATGACCCCCCTAAAATAATCTCATAAAAATACCAATTTTATTAAAAATATCTTTTATCTAAAACTTCACTCTGAAATATAAAATTCTCTCTCAGCAGTCTGCATTGGCAAAACAAATATAATAGATATAATAACGTCGCGCCTCGCGCTATACACAAGCCCGTGGCTGGGCCGTATTTTAAATTGTCTATATACAGTTCTTATGGCTTATGGACAAATGCATGTAAAATAGAAAAGAGACGGCAGATAGCAATTTCGTGGGCGAGAGTGGGAGTGACCTTTCCGTCGTATACCTCTAGTAGAGTCGACGGCCTCACGTTTAGTTAGTTACCGTCTGCTGACCGCACTTCACGGCAGGTCTATATCGATCGCGGCGTATTTGCGTAATTTATTTTGTTTTGTTGGATTTTTTTGTGATTGTAACAAAAACAAGATGAGTGTTGTTGACGAAATAATTGCCTTAAAATCTGCTGGAACACTAAATTATGAACGGCGGCTTGAGAAAAAAGAAAGTGGTCGACCAAAACCAAACATGAATTTAAAACAAACAACAAAGGATAGGGGTAAGGACATTCAAAGATATTTTAAAGAATCAATGTACAATTTGTGTGATTGGATTTGTGGCTGCAGTGTGAGAAATGCATTTTTTTGCTATCCGTGTTTACTGTTTTCGAATGACGCTGTATGGGCGAAAAATGGAGTAACTGACATTAAGCATTTAAAAGTGAAAATTACAAAACATGCCTCTTCAACTACTCATATAAATTCATCAATGAGTTACGCAAGTTTAGGACGTGTTAACATAAGACAGCAACTTGATAGTGTATATCGTAAATCTGTGCATGACTTTAATGAATTGGTATCTAAAAATAGGTATATTTTAAACAAACTAATCGACTGTGTAAAATTTTGTGGAGTTTTCGAAATTGCATTGCGCGGTCATGACGAAAGTGACAGCTCCAATAATCGTGGAATTTTTCTGGGCCTTATCGATTTTGTTTCTGAACTGGATTTAATGTTTAAAGAACACATTGAAAAAAGTACAGTATTTAAAGGAACATCGAAAACAATTCAGAACGATATTTTAGAATCAATGTTAGCCATTGTGCATACTCATATCATGAAGGAGATTGGCCAGACAAATTTTGTGGCCATTCAAGTAGATGAGACCACAGACAGCTCCAATAAAACGCAGATGATTATCATATTGCGATATGTATTAACTGGTATTGTACATGAAAGATTTTGGAAATTTGTTAACCCCCTAGGTACTACAGCACAACATTTAACTAATGTAATATTGGAAGAACTTCAATTATTAAAAATTAATGAAGCACCTGAAAAATTGATTGCCCAAAGTTACGATGGTGCATCAGTCATGAGCGGTAAACTGGGAGGAGTACAAACAAAAATTAAAGAAATATACCCAAATGCACACTTCATTCACTGCTATGCCCATCAATTTAATCTTATCCTCCAAAAAGCGGCGAGTCAACACAAACCGATAAAAATATTTTTTGCAAATTTACACGGATTTTCGTCCTTTTTCGGCCGATCTCCAAAACGTACGATGGTTCTGGATAGAGTGGTTAAAGTAAGGCTACCTAAAGCTGCGCCTACTCGATGGGCTTTCAATACAAAATGTGTTGAAATTGTATACACTTATAAAGATGATTTAAAATCTTGCTTAGAGGAAATTATTGATGAGGAGCAAGATGGTAACAATATAAATCAAGCAACTGGTTTAAAAAGACATTTGGAAGATGAGCATTTTTTATTTTGGTTAAATTTTTTCCATAAAATAATGCCCCATGTTGATATATTGTTTAAACAATTGCAAATGCGAGACATTGATGTTATATCTGTCAAAAATTGTATCCTGTCTTTTAACAACAATATCCAAATAATTAGAAATACTATTTTGGAATCAGAAGTACCAAGCACATCAACAGCAAAAAAAAGAAAAACTACTGCAGAGGATCCAAAGCGACGAACTGCACTTGAAATTTGTGATATTATTATATCTGAAATAAATCACAGGTTTAGTTTCAATGATCATCTCATGATTTCACAGTTATTCTACATAGAGAAATTTGAAGCATACACTACCAACTTTCCGCAAAATATTTTAAAAATGGTGACGGCTAATTATCCCACAGTGAATATTTCCAAACTAAAATCGGAACTTGAAGTCTTATATTGTCGTGAGGATTTTCGCAATAGTGCTGGTGCAGTAGCCATACTTCAGCTTTTTATTAACATGAATTTGTCTGAAACATTTTCTGAAGCAGTGAAGTTATTAAATATTTTGTGCACACTCCCTATGACAACCGTGGAAAGTGAGAGATGTTTTTCTACTTTAAAAAGAGTAAAAACATTCCTGCGTAATACGATGGGACAACCTAGACTTAGTGCCTTGTCTATGCTGAGCATCGAGAAAACGCTTGTCAAGAGCATTCCAAATTTCAATGAGAAGGTCATAGACTATTTTGCAGAACTAAAGGATAGAAGAATTGACTTAAAATATAAAAATATTTAAAGTAAGTTTCGTTTTAATAAATTTACAATTTATTATACTATAAATATTCCTATCTATATATCAGTCAATAACCTGTTCATACCATTTTTCCTATATTTTTTAAAAGATTTACTCTAAAAAAAGACAAATTTAATTTTCGGAAAACTAGGGTAAATAGTATTGAGTTTTATCTAAGTCTGTATTTTTTATCTAAAATATAAATGCTAAAAGATCTTTTAAATACTTTAAAAAATCAACAGTTTGAAGTTTTCAAACCAAAATGACCCCCCTGAAGATTGACCCACGAGCCGCCGCTGCACTTCACAAAGTTTTTTCCATGTTATTATGTTCTATGTATCAAAGTTTACACAAAGGCCCAATATTCAAAACAAAAAAAGTTGGTTGTCAAGGTTTTGTTTGAAATAATAAAATAAAAGAATAAAAAACGGGAAAGTAGGGCTTGTGTGCAATCCCACAAAAATTATTACGTTAATACCAAAAGTTTGTATTATTGTGGTAAAGTAAATTAGTGAAAAGTGCCTTTAGTTATTCCTAGCTTCCGAAATTCAAAACCAGTGAAGAATTATTCCTTAATGTTGAAAAACCCAACATTTTCTTTTTGTTCTTTTTGATAAGCTGTAAATCATTAATTGTAATTAATGTCACTGAATGTATTTTTGCGTAGAAACGAAGGGAATCTGACCTAAAATACTTGGCGACGGGAAATTATCAAAAATTATCGGGTATAAGGTTTGTTACAACTCGATACAAAATCGTTCTTGAATGGTTACGTGCTTGCGCAATAACGAATAATTATGCGCAGTAACACATTTTTCGTAACTGCGCGGTTCACAAACCGTTCAAGAACGGCAAACGTATAATATCGCAAGTACAATGAAAATAATGCGACAGTTTTTCGAAAATTTGTTGTCTGGCAATAGACACGAGAGCCCGCAGGGCTCGAGTGGCTATTGCCCAATGACAACAAATTTGAGTAAAAATTAAGCATTATTTTCTTATTTATTCTTACGGTCGTGTGATATTCGTAAGATTATTTTTTAATACGTAGATTATGGATATTTTCTTAAATGTGACAGTTGTCAAAACTAGGAAACTGGTTGCCATTAAACAGAAACAATCTACTTAAAAAAATTCTATCGGTAATTTTCTACAGTAGATAATTCTCAGTATAATTTTAATCTGATTGGACAGAATTAAACACGTGATCAAATATTTTACTATACGATTTGAAGTTAAAATCTTTAAAAAATAATCGCTGTAATTTTTATTATTGTAGGTTTCTATTGGTCAGAATCCCTATGAATGAAATAATCAGTAGTAATTATACGAGAGCGCCAAAATTATCGATTTGTATCCCGAGTGACACTTTTACAGGTTTAATTTCACAACCCCCAGGGGAGTGAAAACGCCCACTACAAATAATATGATATAAATATGCCACAAATAATAAATCAAAACGACTTGTCTGCTCATTCTCGAAAAAAATTAATTTGGTCCATAATTTTACCCCTCAATATATTATAATATTCTTTAACCCGGCATTGGTCGCTAGGTAGATTATTACGCGAGTGGTCGCGCGTGAGATTTTCTCTCACATATTATCCAAATTTTGCCTTTTTTACAAAATAAAATTTTTAAAACAGAGTTTAAACTTTTTTTATTAACTAATAATAAGAATATAATAATATAACATAATAATATAGATAATAATATGATAAAATACAAATAAATAATCGGAATTAAACCAATAATAATCAATCTCCGTATCTTCACAATTTACGGCACAGCACACAGGTATAACAAGAATCTTCTGGACAAATTGTTTAATAACAATAATTACAATTTTTTTACATTATTTCAGGGGTTAAAATAAAATTAATTTTTATACACAGTTGGTGGAGCCGGTGATCGCTCGATGAGAGAATCTCTCACATGAAGCGCATTGACTCAGCAATCTGGTAATACTACGTCAACTGAGTCACTATCTGAGCGGACGAGTCTATTAGATTGTCGAGAAAGGATAGATAGGAGACTAGAAGGAACCTCAGTGCAGGAACCATAGAATTTCCCAGAAAAAAAGTTGTCCGCAATTTTCTGAAACAGTGAGAGAAAATCTCATACAGCGACCACTGTCGGGTTAAACCATTTAATAATATTTTGTATGATCCCAACTTACATACCGGATATATGTATACTCAGTGACTTTAGAAATGTTAGATCCCCCAAACCACTACTTTAAGTTACTATCCTGTGTACATGCCTCTCAGCAGAAAACCCGATATCTCGTTACTCTTTACGGCAGCGTCTTATGAGCCTGCGACCATCATGCAATGCCTACACAAAATTATGATTTATCACTGAATGCTACATTATGCCATTCTACAAAATAATACTGCCGTTCTCTACACCAATTCAAACGTTTATGACATTGGTCCGCAGTCAAAGGAAGCACTAGTCGTGGGATGAATGAAACCAGTCCAAAGCCTCATATGCGAAGGCATAGAGTACGCATAGTAACAGGTCTACCTCTACTCCAAACCTTTGGATCAGTTGGTCTCATTCGTATTCTTCTACCTTTGTTTGTCCACACACGACACACACGCATACAACAATGGCTTCAGTAGGACGCGGCAACCTGTCACACGACCAGGGAGTCTCTTCAAATGCTGCGCAATAATTTTGAGTATCGCCTTATTTCGCGTGACTGATTCTCCATGCCTATCGCATTCACCAGACCTAACGCCACTTGATGCTTACATATAGGGAATGCTGAATAAGGCTGTTTTTCGTTCCGATTTTCGTAATCCACTGTCTGGCATCCCGAAATTGCGGAATACCAGACGGGGAATGAAATTCCAGATTTTTTCGTACTTTTCAATATCCTTAGTAGTTCACAGACATGATTGAGTACCTTCGTGAACGCTACGAAAAAATATTAAAACTGAACGGAGGGCATGTTGAACATCTGCTTTATCGGGGTCGCCGTCGGGGACAATGTTTGCAAGGCTACACCATGTATACAGACATACTAAATATATAAATAATAATAAACATTTCAATATTCAGTTCAGTACTGTTTATGTTGCCGAATACTGGATAAAAGATAGAACATTGCTACTATTGTCACAGCATGCTTTAAATATAGTCATTCTGTTGCTTGTCAATAAATTAAGTTAAGGTGTAACAAAATTATAATCTCACTGAGTATATTTCAAAGTACTGTTCTATCAAATTCAAGGAAAAATCTGTTAAATATATTTTAGTTGACTCTAACATGAGTTCAGAGGTAGAAAAGTCAAATTGTACCAAATGGCGTTAACCGCAACGGACCTTTAGCGATGAGACGTTGATCGCAGTTGGCTGAGTCCGCTTGCTCTTTTGATTGCTGATGCTGGATTCTGGGCACGGATTCCGAAACAAGAAACTTCAATTGGAACACGGCAAAGAAGCAATACCAATTTATTATATGTATTCCCGTTTCTTATATACAGAGTCTCCATATTTAGTCCTTTAAAAAATGTGTACATTTGCAATAAATGGCTATTAAACAAGTATATTTCTACATAATAGATACTCTCTGTTATTAATATTTATGTACTAGATAAACTCTACTTGTATGATATAATAAAAAAAACAGAAAAGAACATCAGTAACAAAAATTGTCAATAGTCACAAATTTTTTAAAAACAAAAATAGTGCAACTATCGTCGGCTTACTGCCAAAACGAGCTAGCTCCACTTTTCGTCTATTGATAGTAGGTTACTCCTTTTTACAGATTTTAAGTGTTGGAAACAAATAGGCTCAAAAACCTACCTTTAATTACGACCGTTTAAAATACCTACCGTTAAAAACAATAAAATCGGAATATAAAATTGATGCAGAAGATGGATTGGAAAATGAATAATACAATGAAAAGAAAAAGAGCTTTAAGCTTATTCAGATCTCAAGAAAATTGACCTATTTCTGGGGTCGGATTCACTGTTAAATCCAGACAAAATAATCTGTTGTAGACTTTAAAGTTATAAAAATCGAATATAAAAAATAATCTTAGTAGATCATGCTTTAACTACATCATAACCAAAGCTAACGTTCTAACTGAAAACCAAACAGAAGATAACAAGAAACAATTTGAAAAACAGCTTGAAAGCTGGACTAAATACTGGACACGGATATCACTGATTATAAAAACTTTCGAGGAGCTAATATTGACTCAGATCATTAGTTGGTAATCACAAAATTGAGGGAAATAATATCTATTCTAAGAATATCTAAATTTCTTATAGACATATAATAGACACAAGCACTTTAGAAAAAATTCGAGAAAACTTAGAAACAGTATTGATCATTAATCATTTAGATCAGGAAGGATCTGTTTTAGGTGGATGTGAGAGGTGGCATTCGGATTTTTGCGAATAAAGTTAGGTGATAACTTTGTTAATAATAATTGACTTATGCTCCTTCTCAAATATGCCCGGAAGATTAATAAAAAAATTAAGTATTTTTTTCTACTTTTTTTGCTAAAACTTTTCTAAAACTTTAAAACGATTCATTTTGGAACAAAGTCGTATAATAAAACAAAAATAATTAAATGTTCTATCAGATACGATTGGTTAAAAATTATTAATTTAACACCCTTGCTGCAAAATAGCAATAAATATAAAATAAGGGGGCAAAACAAGCCTGTCCTTATTAAATGTTTTTCCATCACTTAGGTTGCACTTGGAACCTTCCTAATTCGCTTAGAAAATTTATATAATGTGCTAAAACCGTCCACCAAATTTCATTAAAATTGACTTACTAGATTTTGCATAATAATTTTGCAAGCTAAACTTTTTTTTTAAATTTAAATTTTTTAAAATCTTGCACAACAAAAACTAGAACATACAAAGATTTGTCAATTTTTTTACACATAAAGAAGCACTCCACCTATCTAATGCTTTTTACAGAATTGAAATCGGATTATTTAAGCAGCCTCAGCAATGTTTTAAATTTGGATAAATTTTTTTTTCTTATAAGCAAATTAGTGCTGTGTCCAGGAGGGGGTGCTACGGGCTCCTTTATTTAGATGGACTTACCCAAGTTTTTTATCTATTTTGACCCGTAGAACACGAATTTTTTGGGTAACAGTTGATACGGATGTCGATAAGATTGTTATAAACAAAGAATTTGAGGAATGACGTAACATCGATTTTTCGCAAAATAAAACATTTTTTTGAATTTCTTGGGTAATTCTAAGCAAAAAATCTTCCTACAAGTTTTTTCGTAGGATGCATAGTTTTCGAGATAAACGCGGTGGAATCTTCAAAAAATCGAAAAATTGCAAGTTTTGAACGAGAATAACTTTTGATTAAAAAATAAAATAGCAATTCTGCTGACAGCTTTTGAAAGTTTAAGCCAAATTATATCGGTTTTAATAATTTGCATTGCTAAAAATTAATTTTTTTATTATTAAACAGAGCTATTTGTTTATAAGCCAAAAAATTGTTTGTAATTTAAAAACATTGCTGAGGCCCCTTAAATAATCCGATTTTAATTCTGTAAAGTGTATTAGATAGGTAGAGCCCCTCTTTATGTGTAAAAAAATAGCCAACTTCTAAATGGTCTACTTTTTGTTCAGAAAGATTTTAAAAATTTAAAAACTTTTTTAAAAACATTTTAATTACAAATTTATTATGCAAAATCTATTTTGTCGACTTAATAAAATTTGGTAGACCATTCAAGTAAGTTATAAGAATTTTCTAAGCGAATTACTAAGGTTCTAAGTGCCCCCAAAGTGGTTAAGAAACATTGAATAACAACAGGCGTATTTTGCCCCCTTATTTTGTATTTATTGCTATATTGCAAAAAAGTTAATACCTTAAAACATTTTCGACCAGTCGTGTATCATACAAAATTCAATTATCTTTATTTTATTTCTCTACGACTTTGTTCCAAAACGAACCGTTTTAAAGTTATAAGCAAAGAAATCAGAAAAAAATCGATGTTTTCCAAAATTTTTAAATATTTTAATTTTTTTATTAATGTTCCGGGCATATTTGAGAACGAGCGTAAGTCAGTTATTAGTACTGAAGGTGTCACCTAACTTTATCTGCAAAAATCCGAATGCCACCTCTCACATCCAAAAATACACGTTTTTTTACACATTAGTCCTGGTCTAATTAGAAATAAAATCAAGAGTGTCCAACTTTTTGAAAAAAGGGGAAAAATTCAAATTAGGCTTAATTCAAAAAAGCAACAAGAAACTTCAATTGGAAGAGGGCAAAGAAGAAATAGAAATTTTTTATAAATAAGTATACTGGTTTCTTATATACAGAGCCTCCATATCTAGTGATCTAAAAAAATGTGTAGATACTTTTATAATCATTTATGCAATTATTACTGGCTTTTATTACAGCTTTTACTGTAAGACCTGTTATAACATGTGGAATAGAAAAAACAACGATTAACAAGAAAGAGGAAGATAGCCTTCTGAAATTTGAAAAAAGAATGAGAACAATACTGGGCCTCAATGTAACAAGAAAGGAAGAAATGCCGAAATTGTGAAGAAGAATTAAAGGGAGAAAATATAGTCAGATGCATAAAATAGCTTCGCTCAGAATAGATAAGACATATACAGAGACGCCCACAATCAGATATGTTGAGAATGATAACTAACTGAACACCACTATGACCCAGGTGTAGAGGAAGACCCAGAAGAAGATGGCTGGATGATGTAGAAGGAGACATCATCATCATCATCATCATCCAGCCTTATGCATCCAAAGATAGGCCTCCCCTAATTTCTTCCAGTTTGGTTGATCTTGGACTTTCTGCAACCAATTCCCAGCAATCCTTTTGACATCGTCTGTCCATCGTGTAAGTGGTCTACCTCTACTTCTTCTGTCTTTTCTTGGTCTCCACACTGTAATTTTTTGGGTCCACCTCCCGTCCTTCATTCTGGCTACATGGCCCGTCCAATTCCACTTCAGCCATGCTACTCGCTCTATGACATCTGTGGCACCAGATCTGATTTCTTCGTTTCTGATCCTATCTCTGAGAGTCAGTCCAAGAAGTGACTGTTCCATTCTTCTTTGAGCCACTCTAAGTTTCGTTGCTGTGGCCTGGGTTAACGATTATAATCTTATCGAAGAAGACATAAGAGCAATGAATTCGAAAGACTGGAAAGTTCAGTGTAAGGACAGTAAGAAATGGAAAAGAATCACGAGAACAGCAAAGACACACAGAAAGCTATAAATGACAGAGAAGTAATCCATCTCACCCAAGAATAGGATTTTGAACGCCATATGGCGTTAGCTATAACCAGTGGTGGATTCAGAAATTTTCTTTGGGGAAGTTCATGGATTTTGGGGGTGATTTAATTACTTTTCTCTGATGCAAGGACACTTAGTCATACCACCCCTAGGATAAGTGCGTTTTCAATTATTTTTTGGATGGGCCTAAATTTTTGTTTGTTTGACGGCTCTCGGTTTGTTTTAGGATTATTGAATTGATATTTATTTTCATCTGGGATTGGGCTACAACCCCTAGGGATTGTAATGCTTAATTTTTTTTAATCCACAAGGTTTTAGGTCGGGAAGGTCATGCACCGACGCTATATTTATAATGAAGCAGATTCAAGAAAAATCGTTAGAATACAACAAACCGGCATACTTATGTTTCGTGGACGTTAAGAAGGCATTTGGCAGGGTCAAATTAAAGGACGTTATGCATTTATTGTACGCAAGAGAGGTACCTCTAGGAATAATTAAAACGATCGAAAATATCTACCAGAACAACACAATAAAAGTAAAAGTAGATGAAGGACTAACTGACCCAATTGAAGCTGGCAATGGGATAAGGTAGGGAGATCCCCTGAGTCCTCTGTTGTTCAACCTGATCATTGACGAAATAATAAAAAAAGTAAGAACAAAAAAAGGATACCAAATTGGAGAAAAACAACTTAAAATAATCTGCTATGCAGACGGCGCAATACTAATCTCTCAAAGTGAAGATGATTTACAACGTATGCTGCACGAATTTAATATAACCGCGAGAAAATTTAACATGTTAATTTCCCCAAAAAAGACTAAATGCATGGTTATAACAGCAGATCTAATAAGGTGTAAATTAGAGCTGGAGGGTCAAATAATAGAAAAAGTCATGGACTTTAAATATCTAGGCAACACACTATGCAGCTACCGAAAGCTCGAAACAGAAGTGGAAGATCAGGTGAATAAAGCACAGAGAGCCACAGGTTGCCTGAATGAAACAATATGGAGAAATAAAAACATCGAAAAAGAAGTGAAAGGTAGAATTTACAAAACAGTCATCAGACCAATAATGACATACGCGGCAGAAACACGATCTGATACAGAAAGGACAAAAATAGTGCTAGAAACAGCGGAGATGAAAACATTGCGAAAAATCGATGGTAAGACGCAGTTTGATACAGCTAGAAGTGCAGATATACGAAGGAGATGCAAGGTGGACAACATTAATAACTGGGTGAAAAGCAGAAGAGTAGAATGGAACTACCACATAAGCCGAATGAGAGCAAATAGAGTAGTAAGGACGGCGAGAAACTTGTCTCCAATAGGAAGACGATCAGTGGGAATACCACGAAAAAGATGGAATGACAACTTACTGGAGGCACATTGAAAAACAGACATAGTAATGTCTATATAAAAAGAAGAAAAAGAAGAATTTTTTTACTATTTATTAAATTAACCATGCACCTAATCCTAAGACTAACCAGCATTTTACCTTTCACTTAATCTACTATTGTACTGTGCTAGGTATTCCCAACCGTTCACCTTAGAATTTAAAAATTATTGTTGTACACATCACTGTTGTGGCAAGGTTCATCGCCCGAATTTAAACTGACACTGACATTTATAGATTTATCCCTATCACACTTGTTAAAAACGTTTGGTGCGTTTGAGCCTGCGGACTAAGTCTTGATTATCTAAAAGTTCTAACACTTCCCTGTTTGTATGGTTGTGGAGTCGGTTTTCGAGATCCTTGGCAATCTTCTTTATTTCTTCTTTGATTGTTGCTATACGAAGTTCCCGATGTAGGTCTTTGTTGCGGATATACCATGGAGCGTTGACTATGTTTCTTAGTATTCGGTTTTGGACTCTTTGAAGGCAAGCATAGTTACTCTAACTAGTACAACCCCATAACTGTAAACCATACGACCATACTGCTTGAAGCATTTGTTTGTAAACTAATACTTTGTTTTTGATTGTAAGTTGTGAGCTTCTACCCAATAACCAATATAACTTCTTGTACATCAGTTTTAATTTGCTATCAAAATGTAGCCCTAGGTATTTAACTGTTTCCTTGGATGGAACGATTTTGCTGTTGATTCTAACTGGGTGACTATTTATTTATTTGTAAGTAAAATCGATATGGGTAGATTTCCCTTTATTGATTTTTATGCGCCATTTATTATTCCAAGTGTTTATTTTGTTCACTGCATTTTGGAGGTGTCTAGTTGTTTCTTCGAATGTTTCAGCGACTGCTAGTATTGCAGTGTCATCTGCAAATGTTGCCAGTTTAATATTTTCTGTAACAGGGATGTCACAAGTATATAATATATGGGTCCCAGAACACTGCCCTGTAATGCTTAATAAATGCATGAATGTATATTTATATGGATATTAGTACATTAATTCATAATTAAAGTTAAAATATCTAAATCGTAAATTGTAATTACATCTGAAAAGATTTCGTGTAGTTAATATTATCTCTGCTTATCACGTAATATTCCTATTGACTTTGTTATTCACGTTGCCACAAAAGTGGCAATATGCATGCTCCCGGCAATAAACATAAAATCGTCTATTAGTTTCAAATATAAGCCGATCGTGATACCGAAAGATAATTGTTTAGCGATTTCACTGTTCTCATTTTCATCGAAAACGCTACGTAGACAAAAGAGGAAATTATGAAAATTCGATACTGAGGGTGGCAGTTATTGTTTCGCGAGGGTTATTTACGAGGGCTGGGCCATTTCGGAAACCGATACTGCTCCCCGAACAGGGATTTGACACGTGAGAACAGCAATAGTCTCTGCAGGATTGTTAAGGAAATATATTCGGATTTTTTTTGTTCGATCCTAGTTAAGATTGCGATATCTTTGTGCTGGTTAGCCTATTATTAGTCGATAAAAAACTCTTTCGATATGAGATTTCAAGATTGTATAGTCAATAGAACGAACGTGTATTTTAAAAATAAAAGAATCTTCTAAAAGCTGTTCAAACATTATATTTAGAATAAAAATTTGTTTAATATCAAATAATATGCTACAACTTAATAATTATTAAAGCGAGGTCTTCTATATCGATTCTATAAATAATAGTCTAAGAGCTGGAAAGCGGATTTTGCTCGTGGTAAGTAATATGGAAAAACTATACGAGGATATGTTGAATTAGCTGTGTAGAGTATGTTTAACAGTAAATGGTTGAGTTCAATTAGTTACCACTATAAACATCCTGTATTAACCCTGCTGTCCTGTTCGGGTCTATTTGACCCAAAAATAAATTTTTTTCTTATTTTACGAATTATTGCGCGGCGTAACGATTTGGTGTTTCGTGACTTTATTACCTAATATGAGTTCTTTCAATTGCATATCAGATAAACAGTCAACTTCCTGATTTTTTGATAGAATTTAAATTGTTACCTAGGGTACGTTCCACAGTGGTCCTTTCTGATGATCTATGGTTGCAAAAATATTACACCACAATTAGTCGGAGAGATAGAAGCGGATTTTGTGCGTGATAAGTAATATGGAAAACTATACGGAAATATGTTGAATTAGTTGTGTACATGACTTTCTCCAACGGCCGGAAACCAGAGTGGGGGACGAGGGTAGTTATAAGGGGTCAAAGACGCGGTTTTTATTATTTTTTTTGTGACGCTCATGATCGAGATAGTGCACCAAAATTTGGGAATAAGTAGGTCATGACGTAACTAAGTAAAATTTCCAGGGGAGGAACACTGCGTGGCCGACAAAGGGATGGGCTTAGGGGTGAATTTAAAAAATATAAAGGGTTTTTTTGCGACTTTCGTGACTGAGATAATGCACCAAAATTTGGTAATAAGTAGACCATGACATAACTAAGTAAAATCCCCAGAGCCGGAAACCAGAGTGGGGGACGAGGGTAGTTATATGGGGTCAAAGTCGCGGTTTTTATTATTTTTTTTTGTGACGCTCATGATCGAGAAAGTGCACCAAAATATGGTAATAAGTAGGTCATGACGTAAGTAAGTACAATCTCCAGGGGCGGAACGTTGCGTACCGACAAAGGGGTGGGGGCAGGGGTGAATATAAAAATTATAAGGGATTTTTGTGACGTTCGTGATCGAGATAGTGAAGCAAAATTTGGGAGTAAGTAGATCATGACGTAACTAAGCAAAATCTCCAGGGTCGGAAACCAGAGTTGGGGATGAGGGTAGTTTTAAGGGGTTAAAGTCACAGTTTGTATTATTTTTTTTGTGACGCATCACAACATTTGCCTGCGACGCAGCGTTCCGCCCCTGGAGATTTTACTTAGTAATGTCATGATCTACTTATTCCCAAATTTTGGTACACTATCTCCATCATGGGCATCACAAAAAAAAATAATAAAAACGGCGACTTTGACCCCTTATAACTAACCTCGCCCCCACTCTGGTTTCTGGCTGTTGGGGAAAGTCATGTGCACAACTAATTCAACATATCCCCGTATAGTTTTTCCATATTACTTATTACACACAAAATCCGCTTCCAGCTCTAAGACTAAATATTTGGGACTGAAAATTCGTATACAGGTAAAACATTGTTGTATATGTAAAATACAAGAACCTACAAAAATTAAAAAAATATGGAAAGAGCAAGTTCGAGCACACAAGAGTAACTTTTTCTGAGAGATAAATGAATAAAGTAACAATAAAAAAATAGTTTAGCAACAATCCCGAATAATCCCAAAAGTTCTACTCAATTAAATTCTTTACAAATTCTTATTTTAGTGCTAATCTATCATCATCTTTACAATCAAATATTTTTTTATCAACAAAGGTACAACTATTGTTTTATAACATTGTAAATATACCTGTTTGCTTGACTTCCATTTCAAAAAAATATTAAAATAACAGTTTTAGGTACACTTAAATTCACTTTGAAAGGGCACGGGCGCTGGTAAATTTCCTGAAACTACTGAGCGTAAGTTCGGTAAAGAAGTACAACTTTCGGTTTCAATTGTTCACTTCGAGGTGGGAGTTGAGTTCTAAGAACGATTTATTTTGTTTACCTAGTTAGATATCTAGGTATTCAATGAGTGTCATTACAACCGATTATTTGAAGATGAATTTTATACCTTTTGCAATCATAGATTATGAAAAAGGACCACCGTGCGTTCGGGTCAATACGACCCGCGTATTTAAACCGTTAAAAATTACCTGTGAACCTGTGTATGTACGTTTAGTTGGCACTATATTCTAGATTTTCTAACAGTGTTTGTCAGTCGGGTAGGTTTGTAAATAAAAATAGGTTTCTGCAAGCTAGGACTTGTAAAAAAATTGTAGTATAGCTGGACGATGTTGCAAACACAGTTGCAAACCAAATTATAAATATGACCAACATGGAAGGACAGCATGTTTTTGGAACTAACTGTTCCCAAAAGTCCCATGGTGAATCAACTAAAAGTTTATGGAATGAAGAAACGGGTCGAAGTACATTTCGATCAACAATGTCCCTTGAGGCAGTTACAAAAAATTCGCAAGTAATACGTTTCGATAACAAAACTAATAAAAAGGCAGGAGACAGGATAGGAGACGTTCTGATTAACTTGCTGCGATACGTGAAATTTGGGAAACATGGGAAAAAAATTTACCAACATTTTTTAACCCTGAAGTTACTGTTGATGAGCAATTAGTTGCCTTTAGAGGCCGCTCTCCCTTCAAACAGTACATTCCAAGCCAGCCAGCGAAAAATGGTACAAAAATTTGGGCTTTATCTACTTATGAACATTAAAACTTCTTGTGTTCTAAAATTGCCGATCTAAAAGTACAGGAAAGCAGGTGCCGAGCCAGAACGAAATCAGGGAATGGGTGTGGTGTGTGACTTGAGTAATTATTTGAAATATTACTTGTGATAACTTTTTTATATCATAAAATTTAGGACAATTTCTTCTAAAAAAGTACAATGCCGGGTTCATAGTTCGTCTTTTTTGCTTCACGCTAGATACCATTGTTGTTGACAATATTAGTCGAAAAATAATAAAAGTGTTGTTCTTATGAGTACTTTACATCATGAATCGATGCAACATGCATCACTTTCATCAAATGAATGAAGCCCGAAATTATTTTAGATTACAATTCCAATAAGGGAGCAGTGGATACTCTAGATGAACTTATTGGCACATATACATGTAAGAAAAAGACAAGTCGCTGGCCAATGATTGTTTTTCATAATCTGCTGGACAGTTCTGCTTACCACGCACTCATTTTATGGACATCAATAAATCTCCAATGGAATAGCAATAAACTGGCAAAAAGGCGAATTTTTCTTGAGGAATTGGAAAAAACATTGGGGAAACCAGTAATCGTTTTCAGAAGAAATATACCAATAACTAAACGCTCACAAAAAGTGGTAAAAAGGACACGAGCAGAAGCGAATAGACAAGATGGAAATGCTAGTGAACCGTCTATGGACAATCTAACTAAGAGTAATTATTATGTTGTATAATATATCATGAAAAATTTGTAAAACCCATTCTTTTTATTACTGCCCCAGTTGTAAACTGAATTAAATTTTTGTAGATATTATTTGTTACTAGGCTTTTTTGGTTAGTGAAAGAAAAAATACCTTTTACTTTTGTTAATAGGGTTTAATTTACAAACAACACATTTTTTGTTTAGTTAACCATAATTTTTTGTTAAGAAAGTTTTATTTATCAACATTAGCTTTTTTTATTTTGATAAAAGAGCGTAAAACATAGTTGGGTAATATTGACCCGAACAGTACATTTGTGTAGTTGACTCGAACGGAACAGCAGGGTTAACCGATAATAGTATAAAAGGCCTAGTTTCAGGTAAAATTTATTTCAGGCTTCATTATGGGAGTACCGTCTAGTCAGTGTTAATTGCAAAAGACCAACTCTGTCTACCTCGGTGGCTTATCGCTCCGGATGGGTCTTAACAATGGGCCAGGTCAGATAAATTTAATAATATTTACGACCGCACTAATTGAATTCAACCATTTACTGTTGAACAAACCATACATGACTTTCCCCAACGGGTGGAAACCAGAGTGGGGGACGAGGGTAGTTAAAAGGGGTCAAATTCGCGGTTTTTATTATTTTTTTTTGTGACGCTCATGATCGAGTGCACCAAAATTTGGGAATAAGTAGGTCATGAGGTAACTAAGTGAAATCTCCAGGGGCGGAATGCTACTTGGGGTACAAAGGGGTGGCGAGCAGGGTTGATTATAAAAATATATAAAAATTATAAGGGGTTTTTTGAACTACATGAACACTATGAAACATTAGAAAAAGCCATAAGAGAAAGAATTACCTCAGGTAGAAAAGCCATCACAAATCACAATATTAAACAATACTTTATGGGACCAATCCATCAGCAAAGAAAAACAAAAGAGGATAATATGGGACTATAGTGAAAAGTATGTATCTGTATAGTTGTAACGTATGGCCACTGAACGAAAAAACACTGGCAACTCTAATAGCAACGGAAATGGATTTTTGGAGAAGAGCAGCAAGAAGATCAAGAAGAAAAAGAATTACCAACGAACGCATTAGAGAAATAATGGTAATCAAACAAACAATCGCGGTTGGCTTGTCAACAAAACATACATACAGTGGAACATCGATAAGTCTGCCCCCGATAACCCGGAAGTCCGGCTAACCCGGACCGATTTTCATCAAACAAACATTTCAACAATAAAAATGTACTATCTGTTGCAAGATAATTCGGATGGAATTCCTCAGATTATTTTATGCTTGATATCGGCTCAGTCTCTTAATCCGGGAAATTCCATCCGAATTATCTTGCAAGGGATAGTATATTATGTAATATAATATCTGAGAAAAAATGTATACTTCTGTAATTTGAACTATGTATACGATAGTAAAAATGACTCATGGCACACGGCGGCGGCGGCAGAGCGACGGTCATTGTCTCAGATTTATCGGAAACAACAGGCACCTGTTATTCCTTTATTTATTTCAAACTGTCTTAGCATTGTTTAAAAAAGACTAAAAGACTATTTAAAAAATTCTTTTTTAAACAATGGTCTTAGTTTTCACTGTTCATAACATCATTCCGATTGTTATTGTTTGCTTCCTTTTGCTTAGGTTTGTGTTTGCGTGTTTTTAATAATTTAGATATGTGTGTAGGTACTGTGCATATATATTTCATGTTATTTCAATTATAACGGAGTTTATTTGTAAGTATACCGTAATTTATTCATTTTTACCATATTCTCCGGCTTACCCGGATTTTCGATAACACGGATCGGCCGCGGTCCCGATTAATCCGAGTAATCGAGGTTCCACTGTACATACATACATAAACGGAAACCTCTTATACTCGTAGGTGTCGAGGTATAAACAAAACAACTTATCTTTAATATACAGGGTGTCCAGAAACTCTACCGACAAACGAAGACAGAAGATTCTTCAGGTAATTTTAAGACATTTTGACCCAATTCGCTTAGTCCGAAAATGCTTCCTAAGGGAGCTAGAGCTCTTTGAAGATGGTGTCTTGTAATTAGTTTTTCATAAATCCCTTCAGAACGCTTCTATTTAGAAAAACAAAAATAGTTGCGCGTATATATCTTTCAGAGATAACTCTATTCCATCCATTGCGAATTTCTGGTATCGATCATAGGCGTCCGTTTTGGGTAGCGCAACGGTTATTTTATCGCCTAACTTTTTTGTCTTTAATTTTTAAGCATTTTTGACTCAGAATTATTAAACTGTGAGGTATTCTAGTACTAAAAGGTACTCTTGCTTTAAGTCGATAGGATACACCGTTTTCTAGAAAAATCGATTTGAAAATTTTTCGTTTCTTGAATTTCAAAAAAAAAAATTTCAAGAAAAAACTATTTAGAAAGACGAAACCTGGTACATTTATTTATATTCCAGAGATGAATCGATTTCATTAATTGCGAATTTCCAGTATCGGTCATAGGCGTCCGTTTTGGGTAGGTTAACGGTTATTTTATAGCATAACTTTTTTTGTCTAATTTTTAAGCATTCTTGATAGTAGATTATTAAATTATGAGGTATTCGAGTACTAAAAGTTACTCTTGCTTTAAGTTGATAAAATACATAGTTTTTTTATTAATTTTTTTTAATTTTTTTTTTTTCAAATTCCAAGAACAAAAAACTTTCAAATCGATTTTTTCTGGAAAGCGGTGTGTCCCACCGACTTAAAGAAAGAGTACCTTTTAGTACTTAAATACCTCACAATTTAATATTCCAGTATCAAAAATGCTTAAAAGTTAAAGGCAAAAAAGTTATGCGATAAAATATTCGTTGCCCTACCCAAAACGGACGCCTATGACCGGTACTAGAAATTCGCAATGGATGGAATCGATTCATTTCTGAACAATAAATATGTATACCAATTTTTGTTTTTCTATATAGAAGAATTCTGGAGATATTTAAGAAAAACTAAGTACATGACGCCAT
The DNA here is from genome assembly GCF_917563875.1 of Diabrotica virgifera virgifera. Taxonomy (NCBI): domain Eukaryota; kingdom Metazoa; phylum Arthropoda; class Insecta; order Coleoptera; family Chrysomelidae; genus Diabrotica; species Diabrotica virgifera. Next base: position 191,122,110 of record NC_065450.1, on the reverse strand, counting down.
CTTCAAAGAGCTCTAACTCCATTAGAAAGCATTTTCGGATTAGGTGAATTGGGTTAGATTATCTGAGGAATCTCGTGTCTTCGTTTGTCGGTAGAGTTTCTGGACACTCTGTATATAAAGAATGGATGAACAACGAATACACAAAAAGTGGCAACCAGAAGAAAAGAGAAAACGAGGTAGACCGAGAAAAAGTTGGAGCGAAGGAATAGACAAAGAGCTGAGAGAAATAGATCTATGGAACGAGAGAAAGAAGTGGCGATTGGAAGGCTAAAGATGGCAGAAAACGTTATAATAAAGCGACATGTATTAGTAGTAGTAGTAGTAAAAGCCTGCCCGGCCCTAGGGATTTTGCCGCACTGGGCGCCCCCGTTGGTATACCCAAAAACTCAAAAATTTCACCATGGCTCTTAATTTTCTGAAATATATCACTTAATGCATTTCCGGTTGTGTCTATAATTTTTAAATAGAAGTCAACTTTATATCGTGTCTCTGGATCTAGGTCCATACTTTCATCTTCAATCTCATGGCCAAATTGTCTTTTCACTTTCCTGTTTCTGGCTATTACTGTGGATCCTTTTCGGGTTCTCAATTTCTAATTTGATGAGCCCTTTTGCGTCTGTCAAATAGCCCTGGAATTTTAAATCACTTCTGAGAGACTTAAAATAGATTTCCGGTTTTTCTAATAAACTTATAGCTTGATACGCTCCCGTATCAATACTCTGAATACGCGACTACGTTCAGAGCAAAGAAAAGTAAAATCAAGGATTTGATTTGCCAAAGAGCTTGCCTCATGAGCAACCATTTTATCGTTTTTTTATTCACAGTGATTTCTATAAAAGCATCGTAAATTTCTTCAATTTGGTATCTAATGGGAGCAATTCCATCAATTATTCTACTTTCCCATCTAGTTTCGGACAAATGTGTCAATGTTAGTCTAGAACTATTATTGTTTAGCATATTCCAACGACGAATAGATGCTGAGAAAAAGTTATAAATTTTTGTCACTAAGGAAAAGAAAGCAACTGCAAAGTGTGAGGCTTTAGCAGCATCGTTCACGACTAAGTTTAGTGCATGGCTAGAGCATGGGACAAAAAATGCTCTAGCATTCCTTTTCAAAATTCTGTTTTGAACTCCCAAGTTCTTCTCTTTCATGTTTGGCCCATTATCATACCCTTGTCCTCTCATATCTTCCAAAGGTATTCCCAGTTCATTCTGGGACTCTGTAACTCACAAGCCAGTGGTTTCTACTACAGCCACAAATCCAAGAAAACGTTCTTCAATTTTAACACTTTGTGGACAAGACCCTAAATCGACAAAATTTACAACAATAGTCATCTGTTCCAGCCCAGCAATATCAGATATACAATCTAAAATTATGCTATAATACTTTTGATTTGGTCATGGAGGAGCTGAATAATTTCGTTTTAAACACTTTTTTCAAGTAGTGATGCTGCTTGTTACTCCCATTAGTTATTCTCCTAATGTGCTCTTGTAAAACAGAATCAAAATTTTCAAAGAGCTCAAAAAGCTTAAAGAAATTACCATTGATTTGATGAAAATGCTTATCAGAATCGCCCCTCCATGGAAGACACTGTTGTGCTAAGAACTGTATTATTGATATAAGTCGTTGTATTACATTTTTCCAAAGATCAGTTTTTGAATTTAGAACTTTTTGTGTTTCTTCATTTATGATATTGCCCGATTCTAGTCTAATTGCTAGTTCTACCCACTGTCGCTGTAACTGTAGATGAGCTGGAGACTTAGTTAGCGTGGCTGGACCAAGCTTCAGCCATATGTTTCTAATTTTATTATATCCATTTTCAGTAAAGTTAATTTGAACTGAATTTCAGTGAATTTAGTTTAGTTCTGATCCTAATATTTCTATGCGATGAAGAAGAAGGCGGTGTTGTTGATTTTCCGTCGAATAAACCTTGCAATTTTTATTGTTTCAGTTACTTAATTCTCGTTTTTACAGTTGCATTTTTGCCGCTCTTGTTCATAATATTGATTTTTTATAATATTTAAAACATAAGTTATTATTTCTGCAATTTCAAAAATTGGCTGTCCTTTAAAATTTGCCGCCCCTGAATTCGCCGCCCTAGCCGCCCAGTTCGCCCACCCCTGGGGCCGGGCCTGAGTAAAAGTAACCCATATTGGGATAATTTAAAAGCAAGTTTCCATAATTTATGACTAAAGAGGTTTATTAAACACCCTGTATAAATAAAGAAACAAACAACAGTGTAAATAGTATGAATAATTAAATTCATATTTGGTGTAATCCGATGAAATGAAATAAGAACTGACTTGTTCATTGTTAATATTAAAGGATTGTTACCTTTACGTTACCGCTTTATGATGAAGGCTTGACACTTGGTTTGTTCAGTTGTTTCACTTTATCAGCGCTGTAAGTCAGTAGATTGATTAATTACCTTAATTAGTATATTTACTAAGTAAGCAAAGGAAAGTTTTCATATTATATGAATAAACATTTTGATAACTCCGTCGTTATATGTAATATACCGATGCTTCCAAATCATCAAACGGTACTGGTTGCGCTTTTTTTGTCCCGTTCGAACGAAAAAAACACACATTTAAGTTGAACTCCCATACCTCTATTTTTACAGCAGAAGCTCTTGAAATATACGAGGCCTTACTTTATGCAACACAAAGTAACTCGGACCATAATATTGTGATATTATCAGATTCTTTATCAGTTTTAACCTCTATTGGGAAACCAGGATTGCCAAATACATACAGTTGCCCTTATATTTACAAAATTAAGGATATCAAACAAAAGTTAGTAACGAGGGACAATAATGTATTGTTTGTTTGGATTAAAACACATATATAGGTTTGGAAAATAATGAACATGTAGACCAATTAGCAAAAGAAAGTATTTCGTCTGGTAGAGAAACTTCGTATAAAATCAGGGCTTGCGACTTCCTAGCTTCCTTAAAATTAAGACTATACCAAAGGTGATAATATATGGAAGGAATATTCCATTGTTAGCCCAAATAGATACACTTCTCTTCAAACAGATATTCCTAAAGCTCCTTGGTATAAGTTTTTTAATGTACCTAGAAAATATGTTAGCACGATCACTAGACTGAGATTTGGACATGCTTGTTACCCCAAACATTTATTTAAACTTAAGGTTTTAGATAATGATCGATGTGAATTTTGTACAGAAGAAGGAAACCTAGATCATATATTTTTCAGTTGCCCCAGAAAGACTAAAATTTCATCCAGATTAATAAATTACTTACATAAACACAATATATTAGCCACTTGGAACCTTCAGTACTTATTATCACTAAACTCGAGGACAGTGTATGATTCCTTGATGCCTTGATGGGCCCCTAGGCGAGAAAAGAGTGACCCTGTTTACCTGTTTATTGTTTTGTGTATTTATTTTAATATAAACTCAGACAACCATTTCTATCATGTTGAGTCTGGCTGAATGAGTAAAAGTCTATGCAAAAAGAACATTTTGATAGTAGGTTTTAATTTGTTTCGTTCGATTTTAAAACTACATTTTAAAGGATTATATCCGGCCCACCTATGGTCCGTTCTTTAACGGTAAAATATTGCAAAACCTCTAAATTTTAAAGAACCGCTCGTATTGACCTGAAATTTGGCATACACATAGCTAACAAGTCAAAGAAAAAAAGTGATATTGTGCCGATATGTGCCTTTGCCCTGGGGGTGGTTTTCACCCCCCCCCTTTTGAGTGAAAAAATATTCGTCCAAAGAAAGTCACGAAATGGATAAACTGGCTAATTTTAAGTAACTTTTCTTCTATAGAGTTTTTTCACTAAGTCAATACTTTTCGAGTTATTTGTCAGTGAATATGTTCATTTTTTCAACAAAATAACTACGCTTTTAGACGGTTTTTCGTAAATAACTCAAATAGTAAGTATTTTGTCGAAAAAACATTCTTACCAAAAATATAGCCTGTAAAAAATTTAAAAAAATGGTGTATATATCACGTCTCTACACCTAGTAAAAGCAGAGTTATAGCTAATTAAAAATAGGTTCATATTCGTCAAATTCCAAATGGAATATTTTAACGTGAAATAATTAAAAATTAAGCACATTTCGGGGAAAATTCATTACAACTTATTTAAAGTGTTTAAAAAAAGCTTCATTTTTGTTTTATAAAAAAAATTTCTAACATCAACATTAAACAAGTTACGCTCAAAATAAAGTTAGTCCCTTTTGGTTTTGGTAAAAAAATCGAGAAAATCACCCCCTAATTAGTATCTTAAATGAACTTAACCGTTACGACTTCACAAGTTTCTTGACTCGTGTATATATTGTTTATATGATCTGTAAGTTTCACCGGTTCAAAGTTCTTATTATTGAAAGGACTGTAGTTAAAAGGTGTTGAACGAGTCACTGATCACGAATGTATGCAAATTTGGAAACACCAAATCTTAATTAATTTTTGTCTAACAGAGAAACAAAAAAATACATGATATTCAGAAAAGCAAATCTGACTTTTTTGTTTGTACAGATTTTTGGTATTTCTAACAATTTTTAAGTTATTTTGAAAAAAAGCATATTTTTCCAAATTTAAATTTTTAAAAATTTTACTTTGAAACCAAATTTTTTCAAAAATAAGCACTTTGATTCGATTAAACTTACAGATCATATAAACACAACGTAAGTAAAATAATTTGTGGAGCGGTAACGATTAATTTCAATTAAGTTGCTAATTAGGGGTGGTCTTCCCGATTTTTTATTGCAAAAACAAAAGGAACCAACTTTATTTTGAGCGTAACTTGCTTAAATTTAATGCTAGAAACTTTTTGTAAAAACAGAAATGAAGCTTTTCTTAAACACTTTAAAAAGTTATATTGGGTTTTCCCCAAAAAGTGCTTAATTTTTTGGATATTTCACGTCGAAATATTCTATTTGAAATTTGGTGAATATGAATCTATTTTTCATTGGCTATAACACTAGTTCTACGAGATCCAGAGACCTAACGCGTACACCATTTTTTTTTACTTTTCTATGCGCTATATTTTTGCTAAGAACGTTTTTTCGACAAAATACTAACTTTTTGATTTATTTGCGAAAAACCGTCCAAAAATGTGGTTATTTTGTTGAAAAATGAACATATTCACTCGCAAATAACTCGAAAAGTGTTGACTTGGCGAAAAAGCTCTATAGAACAAAAGTTACTTAAAATTAGTCAGTTTACCCATTTCCAGACTTATTTTAGACATATATTTTTCACCCCCAATAGGGGGTTAAAGTCACCCCCAGGGCAAAAGCACACATCGGCACAGTATCACTTTTTTTCTTTGACATGTAAGCTATACGTATGCCAAATTTCATGTTAAAACCGTGAAAGAATGGACATACTGTTATCCGTCGAATAAAATATACAAGAATAAAAAACAGCTAAACGCCGTAAAAATGAGTGGCGCACGCAATACTCTAGCTACAAAAGAGCTGATATGAATATTACGTGGCGCAAAAATGTATTTTAATTTTGATGGAATTTTGATGGAAAATAAAATTCTAAATCTATTTTGAACGATTTTTCCATAATATTTGCTAAATTGGGCCTAGCCGGGTAAGATGGTGAAAAGTGCCCCCAACCCAATTTAAATTCCATATAGGCCACTTTTTAGCACATATAGAGGAACTCCCTTTCTGAAATTTTTAGCCCCCTAGGTGGTCACGTGACCCCCCTAGAGCCTAATTAGGCTTTTTATGTTTTTATTTTTTCTCTCAGCCGCATCAAGAGCTAGCCAAAAACTTTATTTAAAAAAGTTGTAAGTTTCAAAGAGATCTAGATTAAAAAAATTTTTTTTTTTTTTGGCGGGAAATTCGAATTTTTAGAACAATTTTAAACTTTTAAATACCTCTGAAAAAAAAACTAAGAAACTCGTTTTTACGAAAATAAATTATAATGTGTATTTTTGAACAATCTTTCACCCTTAATTTTTTCAGATTTTTAAAATTGGTGAAACGTACCTTTAAAAATAAAAAACCGCATTTTTTCGGTTTTTTTTTTCGTTTTTTGATATAATTTTATACATATTTTTCAAAAAATTTAACACCGTCACTAGAATAGGTAAAAAACTGAAAAATAATTGGGGTTTGCTTAATAAAAATTTTTTGTAACGATATCCATTTTCAAGATACAGGGCGTTGAAGAAAACAAAATTTTACATATTTTTTACGATTTTGCCGAAACTACTGGCAACATTGTAATAAAACTTGGCGGGTTTTAAGAGGTAGTTATTGTGCATGTTTTGACATACAACTAAGGATTTGATATTTATCATTGGCGCGCATAGGGGTAATGGTCTGAACTTTTCAAAGAAAAAAAGATAGTACGCCACTGACATATTTCAAATTAGCAATCATTTTTGAATTCTTCGTTCAATTTTCAATAAAAAATCTATCTTCTCATTTTTTCATACGACGCGCCGTTTTGCTGCAAAAAACAAAATATCTTAACGCTTCCAAAGTATTCGAATTAATTTTGATAATAATGGATGTACGAGTTTATTATGTAGATGTAGAAAGTACTAGAAGTTCGAATACTTTGTAAGGGTTAAGATCTTTTATTTTTTTAATAAAAATGGCGCGTCGGATGAAAAAGTAAGAAGATACATTTTTTGTCACAAATTGAACGAGAAATTCAAAAACCATTGTTAATTTGAAATATGTCAGTGGCGTACTATCTTTATTCTTTAAAAAGTTCAGACCATTACCCCTATGCGCGCCAATGATGAATATCAAATCCTTAATTGTATGTCAAAACATGCACAATAACTACCTCTTAAATCCCACCAAGTTTTATTACAATGTTGCCAGTAGTTTCAGCAAAATCGTAAAAAATGTGTAAAATTTTGTTTTCTTCAACGCCCTGTATCTTGAAAATCGATGGCGTTACAAAAAATTTTTATTAAGAAAACCCCAATTATTTTTCAGTTTTTACCTATTCTAGTGACAGTGTTACCTTTTTTGAAAAACATGTATAAAATTGTATCAAAAAACGAAAAAAAAACCGAAAAAACGTGGTTTTTTATTTTTAAAGGTACGTTTCACCAATTTTAAAAATCTGAAAAAATTCAGCGTGAAATACTGTGCAAAAATACACATTATAATTGATTTTCGTAAAAACGAGTGTCTTAGTTTTTTTTTCAGAGTTATTTAAAAGTTTAAAATTGTTCTAAAAATTCGAATTTCCCGCCAAAAAATAAAAAAAAAAAATTTTCATATAGATCTTTTTGAAACTTAAAACTTTTTTAAATAAAGTTTTTGGCTAGCTCTTGATGCGGCTGAGATAAAAAATAAAAACATAAAATGCCTAATTAGGCTCTAGGGGGGTCACGTGACCACCTAGGGGGCAAAAATTTCAGAAAGTGAGTTCCTCTATATGTGCTAAAAAGTGGCATATATGGAATTTAAATCGAGCTGGGGGCACTTTTCACCATCTTACCCGGCTAGGCCCTTTGAAATAAAACGCGCTTCAAAAGCAATTTTACAGTTTGCATTTTTTACCCGCCAGTGATCGCTATATGAGATTTTCTCTCACGGTTTCAGAAAATTGCGCAAACATTTGTTTCTGGGAAATTATACGCGCTGTAGTTCCTTCTAGTCTCCTAACTATCCTCCCTCGACAATCTAATAGACTCGTCCGCTCAGATAGTGACTCAGTTTACTTAGTATCACCATATTGTTGAGTCAGTGCGCTTCATGTGAGAGATTCTCTCATCAAGCGACCACCGGCGTCACCGACTGTGTATAAAAATTAATTTTATTTTTCCCCTTAAAACCTAAAATAATATCCTTTTATGATGTAATAAAAGGCGCCATGGATGTGGTCGATGATATGAAAATCCTATATTCTGTCTCACGGGTTAATTGTAGATGGTCACTTACCATATATTTTTCAATGTTAAATATTGGCGGCATCAATAGTCACATTTTATATAAAGATAATAATAATAAAATAGAAAAAAGTCGTGTCTTTTTAAAGCAAATGGCTTTATTGTTGATGAAACCTCATCTTTTTTGTAAAATTTTGTTAAGAAAGGTAAAAATTGGATATGTGAGAGAAAATCTCACGCGCGACCACTCGCGTAACAACCTACCTAGCGACCAATGCCGGGTTAAAGCTATTTTGTGGCGCGTTTTACTTCAAATTTAGCAAATATTATGGAAAAATCTTTCAAAATAAAACTAGAATTTTGTTTTTCATCAAAATGAAAATACATTTTCGCGCCACGTAATATTCATATCAGCTCTTTTGTAGCTAGAGTATTGCGTGCGCCAATCCATTTTACGTCGTTTGGCGGTTTTTTTATTCTTGTATCAGAAGTTATTCAAGGTTTTTTATTAATTAAATGTATGAAGATTAATGTTAGGTTTTTTTATTACACGTTAAGTGTTATAAATGGTCGCCTTTTTCGCATTATCTCCTAACTGCTCTAGTGGTTACGACACTAAACTTGTTATAGGTCAATCCGAGGTCATATTCCAACCACCCTAATACTTTTTTAGTCAATATAATTCTTTGGGCCCATCAAATGAACAATAGACTTTTTTGTCTATTTGAAACAGATTGAAAAAGAATATTGGGATGGCAGGTAAATGAACTCGGATTGCCTGATCAAATTTAGCGTCGTAACCACTACAACTACATAAACCATTACAGCGATAATGGTTAAATACTTTAAATAATTTTAATCACTAAACATGAGTCTGAAACGTCTTTACAAGTAGTATCTGATGCATCCAAGGTCGAGTATGATAACTGAAGGTATTACATAACTTATTAAACTTGAAACACCGTTTTTTCCCATAGGAAATAGATTTATTCATATTCATGAAGCCTATAACTAAAAATTGAAAAATTACGATTTTCAAGATTCAAAAACACACAAAAAAAATTAGTTTGGAAATTACCTTAATTCAAGCTCAAACCTTATTTGATCAGCTCCCTATAAGAATTTTTGGCACGTTTTATTATAAAACATTGTTTTTTTTTTAATTCCTAATGAAGCGCATATGAGAGGACGGGCGATCGGGCTGCATTAACAACTAGAAAAGAGTATTTTAAATTTCAATAAGCCCAAATTACTTATCGGTATCTGATAGAATAAGGTTTGATCGTGAATATAGGCCCTTCGTTGTTTATAAATAAAATTTTTTACTTATGTTTTTGAACATAAAACCCAGAAAATCATTTTTAGATTTTTTTTTCAGCAGTTTTAAATTGTTTATAACTAGGAAACGATTAACTTTCGTCAAAAATTACAAAAGTTCTTTTTTGTTTCCAATAATTCAAAGAATCTAAAAAATCTCTCTTCGGGCTGAAAAATTTGATTTTTATAATTTGTTTAAATTTTTTTTAATAAATGTAGTAATAACTCCTAAATTACGGCATTTAGGTATAGGGAATATAACATAAAAAATAATCAGTATTTCCTAAGGTCGTCAAAACGCAAAAGATATACAGGGTATTCTATTTGAAATAAGAAAGTTCATTAGATTTACAGAAAAACGGAAGATTTGACAACAATGTCATTACCACTGTAATATCGACCGTATTAGAAAACCCTTATTTACTAAGATCTATAAAAATCGTTTTAGCGGTTTCTGAGAAATTACCGTGTTTCCATACTTTCTCGCTACCCTGTATACCCCCAAAACTATGTCATTCTGTACCTACCCAGTCCTCCCAGCTGGATAATCGGTAGTCAAAAGTTATAAATACACCGGTGCTGAATCAGCTTTGACCCCCTCTTGAAATACAGAAAAAAAAATCATAACCGTGTAACTTTTCCACACACATTCAAATATCTCAGAGAACTGAAGTTTTCACTAGTGGATCACAACCCCCGTACATGCGTCACTATACACTAAGTTCCAACGAAAATTTGACCCCCCAGAAACTCAGAAACCAAGAGTTTCTTCAAAAAACACGTCAATTTATATTGGGAGGAGGACGAATTTTCATGCAAAATTCATGCCCTCGAATGTAACCCCCTACTGCCTCGCATCAATCCCCATTTTTTTTAAGTAGCAAGCGTGGTCGAGTGGCACATCCTTTAAAAGGTACTTTTTGAAGTTATACTTCTTTAGGCGCGATTGGGAGTGAATTTTTATTATTCTGCGCGCATGCGCACACAGACAGTATGGAGTTCGTTGCTAAATCTTTTATGTTATGTATGTATCAGTCCAAAAAAAGGTATGGAAAGAATATATTAGTGTATTTAGTAAATATATTTATTATAATTTGTGTGTCTTTGGATTTGTCTTCCTCGGGAGTAAGATAATACGTATTATTAAAACATTTTTATATTTTTTTACTTCACTTCGTCTATTTGTTACCGTGAATTGTCATAATGTCCGAGAAACCGTGAAAACAATACCGTCGTTCTGTATTGGTAGTGCATCCGACTACGGATCGAAAGGTCCCGGATTCAAATGCGGACAATTGATGTCTTTTTTTTAATTTGTTGATTTTTAAAAAGTGGTAAGTATAATAAAAATAAACAGTTTAGAGCATTTTATTTCGTTAAAGTCATATAATAGAAGTATAACTTCTTCCGTGCGTACAAAGTACACACACATTTTTGTTCTCTACACGATACTATTGTTTTTTAATTTGCGGAATAACTTTGAAGATAATTTTAGATTTAACTAATTTATTGGTTGGACGTCATTTATAACAAAAAACCTAAAATTTCATCAAATTAACCAATTAAATGTTCGAAATAACCTCCTCTGACCTCCATACAATAATACAGTCTATTTTTAAAGCCTCTTCGTATATTTGCAAACACCTCAATATTATATCATTGGATATTCAACCAATAAATTAGTTAAATCCAAATCATCTTAAAAGCTATTACGTAAATTAAAAAAAATGGGAAAAAAATGGGTCGTGTAGGGAAAAGATTACCTTTCAAATGATGACTCACTCGACCACACTTGCTATTAAAAAAAAACTAGGAGTTGATGCGAGGCAGTAGGGGGTTACATTTTTAAGGGCATAAATTTTGCATGCAAATTCGTCCCACTCACAGTATAAACTGACGTGTTTTTTTTATTTTAAAGAAAGGTTTGGTTTCTGGCGGGGTCAAATTTTTGTTTAAATACAGTGTACAGTGTACATACACGAAATTTTCGATTTTCTAAATCAGACTGAATTGAAAATTGGGCTAAATCCCATCTTAAAATTTAGGAAAAGACTCGCTCATCTATATGTCATCCATCCATTTTGGTCCAAGGGTGTGGATTTTACGGCCCTTCCCATTAAGAGTCTGTTCTTCGTTCTCGTCCCCAAAACTTCCGAAAATTTCGAAAATTTAAGTCTGACTTATGCGGTTTCTGATAGTACTGATCATTACATTTCCAACGCATGTTTAATTTTAAAAATCGGTTTTAACATTTAAAAGATACCGAGCTGAGAAAGATGACTCAATTTCTATTTAGAAATGAAATATATTTTCCACCTACCTCTACCAAAAATATACTTTTCCGGACCTGATTGTAGGGAGCAAAGTTATACTTTTCCTCCCTAGGGAGGAAAAGTAAAAGTGACGTCATGGTATTTCATTCATGAAATATAACTGATTGACGCCCTGTACAATATCTATTTTCTATTACGTAAATATCTATACATTTTAACGTTTATTTATAAAACACCTTGTATTTTGCAGAACGGTAGAACACAGTAAATTGTTATTTTGATTTAACAATGTTTACATTAATAATTTGACTTATATTTGACAGTTGACAGATATATTGTACCTACTTTTTAGTTTTAGTTTTAAAAAATTTTGTTGGTTAGTTACATAAATAAATTTAAGTAAAAATAAAAAAATGACTTTTTATTTGAGGAAGGTGGAAAAACCATATGTGTAACATGGGAGTAAAGTGCCTTTTCCTCCCTTGAGTGACTACTACTTCATTCTCGGGAGGAAAAGTAGGACTTTCCTCCTTTGTTATACAAATAGCTATTGTATGTATGTGTGTATGTATGTAAAAAATTTACACCCATCTGAATTTTTTTCTTTGTTTCAAAAGGGGGTCAGGGCCGATTCAAAACCGCCGTAGTTTGTTCCTTTCGACCATCCATAAGCCAGCTATAGGACTGGGTAGGTACAAAACTCCATATTTTTTGGGGGTAGGTATATATCTTAGCTTCAAGGAGAGACATGAAAACCGCAAGTACACCAAATCAATAGCGTTGAGTTAAACTTTCAAATGGTGCCCAAGTGATCAGGATCAGACATACACACGGCTCAGTATAGCCCTGTCGAATTAATACCAATCTCAGTCCAACACCTAATGATAGACTGTTTAGTCTAGTGTACTTACTCGACAGCAAGCTCGACATGGGAAATCCAATACAATCAGAAAGAAGCTCCTAAAACAATTAAGCAATCTCTCTATAGACCAGTAAGGATCTGCGAAAAAAGTATTTTTGGATGTGAGAGGGGGCATTCGGATTTTTGCGGATAAAGTTAGGTGACACCTTCAGTAATAATAATTGACTTATGCTCCTTCTCAAATATGCCCGGAACATTAATAAAAAAATTAAAATATTTAAAAATTTCGAAAGACATCGATTTTTTTCTGCTTTCTTGGCTTACAACTTTAACACTTAAGTACTAACACTCCGTCTCTCAGACGGCATCGCTTATCGAAAGTGGGATATTTCCCTTCCTAGAAAATTTTGAAGGTCACCCGCTTATGACTTTTCAAGTTGGGTTGTTCTTTAGTAGTACTGAATTCGGCAATTTGCGTCAGGTTGTTATTCAAGAGATATTTAGGCTCAAAGTGTAATTTCCGTCTAATAGACGGGGTGTTAGTGTTTGTGCCCAGTTCGTCATTACATATAATGTGCCCCAGTTCGTCAAAAAAACATCAAATAAGGAAATAAAGACCCTGATGAAACTCTTTTGAAATGGTTTGATGAGGTAGAAGACGACATAAGCGAAGTGGAATCAATTTGTGATGAAAATGTTGCCACTGACTACCATTGCTACACTGTACTAATTATAGTACCTGTCAGTTTTTTCTTGTTTTAACATTTTTTAAAAACCTTTTTATTTTCATTTTTCTTACTCTTTGTTTAACTCGATTATAAATTTTTACTAGGATTCTTTAATTTGTTTAATTTTTATCACACTTTTTGTCAGGAGTAAAAAGGTACAGAAACAATCCTTCCATTCCTGATATGTTTTTTATTTTAATAAATACAGAAAAACTAGATTAATTACTATGTTTTTTAGATACTCAATACTTTCAATCAAGTCATCGAGATATTTTTTGCATTAAAATATTTAACAAAAACAAACATTACCACTAAAATGTTAAACCCGTCTTAAAGGCGGTTAGTTAGTGTTTACGTCATTGATTTAAGATGTTAGTACTTAAGGGTTAAAACGATTCGTTTTGGAACAAAGTCGTAGAAAAATAAAATAAAGATAATTGAATTTTGTGTGATATACGGCTGGTAAAAAATGTCGTAAGGTATTACCTTTTCTGCAATATAGCAATAAATACAAAATAAGGGGGCAACATGTTGTTATTCAATATTTTTTAATCACTTTGGTGGAACTTAGAACCTTAGTAATTCGCTTAGGACATTCTTTGTAACATACTTAAATCGTGTATAATTTGATTAAAACCGGTATAATTTGACTTCAAATGCTGTCAGCAGAGTTGCTATTTTATTTTTTAATCAAACGTTATTCGCGTTCAAAAATTGCAATTTCTCGATTTTTTGAAAGTTCCACCGCGATTATCTCGAAAACTATGCATCCTACGAAAAAACTTGTAAGAACATTTTTTGCTTAGAATTACCCAAGAAATACAAAAAAAGTTTTATTTTGCAAAAAATCGATTTTATGTAATTCCTCAAGTTCTTTTGCTTAGAATTACCCAAGAAATACAAAAAAATGTTTTATTTTGCGAAAAATCGATGTTATGTAATTCCTCAAGTTCTTTGTTTATAACAATCTTATCGACATCCGGATTAACTGTTACCCAAAAAATTCGTGTTCTACGGGTCAAAATACATAAAAAACTTGGGTAAGTCCATCTAAATAAAGAAGCCCGTAGCACCTCCTCCTGGCCACAGCACTAATTTGTTTATAAGCCAAAAAATTGTTTATAACTTTAAAACATTGCTGAGGCTGCTTAAATAATCCGATTTTAATTCTGTAAAGGGCATTAAATAGGTGGAATAGATATGTAAAAAAATTGACAAATCTTTGTATATTCCAGTTTTTGTTGTGCAAACTTTTAAAAAATTTTAATTTTTTAAAAGAAGTTTAGATTGCAAAATTACTATGCAAAATCTTGTAAGTCAATTTTAGTGAAATTTGGTGTATAGTTTTAGCACATTACAAAAATTTTCTAAGCGAATTGGGAAGGTCCAAGTGTAACCTAAGTGATGGAAAATCATTGAATAAAAACAGGCTTGTTTTGCCCCCTTATTTTATATTTATTGCTATTTTGAAGCAAGGGTGATAAATTAAGACATTTTTAACCAATGGTATCTGATAGAATATTTAATTATCTTTGTTTTATTCCTATACGACTTTGTTCTAAAATGAATAGTTTTTAAGTTATAAGCAAAAAAATTAGAAAAAAAAAACAAAATGTTTTGAAATTTTTAAATATTTTTTTTATTAATGTTCCGGGCATATTTGAGAAAGAGCATAAATCAATTATTATTAACGATGTTATCACCTAACTTTATCTGCAAAAATCTGAATGCCACCTCTCACATCCACCTAAAAACAGATCCTTACTGCTCTACTAAGCAATTCTAAACAGTATAACAAATTATAAGAATTCACAAAACGTTTGTATTTTGTAAAGCGAGAAATTATTAAATAAAATGTTTTCATAGGGTTAATAAGGTAATAAAGAATACAAACAAAAATTTATTTGTTTTATATTTTACATATTGGTACTATTATAGTGATAACGAAAATTATATCTCTTCTATACATCATTATTTCGCCGGTCCGGAACAAGTATGACGTAACTTCAAATTTTGTCAATTCCTGTTTATTTCGTAATTAGCTTCTAAAATACTGTGTACAGATGATACAAAAGCGACAGAACTGTTATTATGTGCTGAGCCAACACAGGTAGTTGCATTATTGAAAAACGCGCCATTGTAGACCTTGTTTCAGATGGATAATGATGCAACTATAAATTGAAGACTACAGGGGAAAAACGCTGTAAGTAAATATTTTAAATTTTTGGAAAACTCGGTTTTTAGATTCAAAACTTCATAATCCATAAATAAACATGCTAAAACACTGCTGTATTGAGTATTTGACAACTCATATATACAGAGTATGATATTATAAAACTGAAATTGTCATGTACAGTAGGTAACAAGAGAAATTAAAAAAAAAACAACCAAAGGTCTGGAGGAAAAAGCAAAAACGCTGTAATTGACAAAATATAATATTAATTCACCGAAAGAAAAAAATAAAAGAACTAGACTTGTTTAACTTAACTAAAGCTAAAAACATTAATATTATCTGTTAAATGAATTAATAACATTGTAAAATTCTTAAGATAAAAAATAAGTCATGTTTTTTGGCATGTTTGAGCTGATCAAAATACATTCTTCCTTTTTCTGAACAAAATTTTTTTTGAACAAAATTTTTCTGAACAAAACGTAATTCGCTGTAAACGCTGTTTTTCTATATACTTCATAGCACACTGCTATATTGAGATGTTTCTAAACGAACATTTTGTACATATTTTTAATGTTAAGTTCCTTTGGAAGGTACTTCTTGCTAGAGTTTTTTAGGCTGTAGTGACTCATGCGCCCTTTGAATGATTTTATGTGATTTAAAATTAGCTGCATAGTTTCTTCAGACATTTTATTGGGTCTTGAGCCATGTTTACCTCTATTGCCCTTGGCAATTTTACCATGTTTTAGGGCTTTTTGTACAGTTTGTAATCTTCTCGTGGATATGCAACACAAGCAACACGTGGAGCAACAAAAGCTTTTTGACAAACCTGAACGTCTTTTGCAGGTGATATATGTCCCTCATCATTAGTTACCGCAAGGCGAATTCTGTAATAAAAAGAGCCATCTCTCACGTTGCCATTCTCTTTGTCTTTTCTTAACCTTCTTTCAGTTACAGGAAGTATGGATATTAGACCACCCAAATACACACTTTGCTCGTCCCAATTTAGCATAGAATTAAAATTACGAATAATTATTGTATTTGTTCAACCGTTATATTTTCAAAACACTGATAACGTTTGCAACGGCAGTCCTCGCCTGTTATATGAATTTGCACTTTTAGCGCTTTAGCTACATCACGTATTCGCCCAAAACTTTATCGTTTTCTTGTAATTTTTGACTGTAAAGCCTCTTCAATTTCACTGTCCTCACTTTCCATATTGATAAAGAATAGTTCAAACTTACTAAACGTTAAAAAACAAACTGTGATTATGATAATAATGATACTAAAATTAACAACTTGTATGAATGCTGAACACTGACTGTGTAACTGTGATTTTCCGTTTTAAATTGTCCCTACGGACAGGCCCATTGAGCACCTAAATCTGACTTACAGCATTGTTGCCTAGTTTAACCTTGACTTGCAGCGCTCTTCCATTGTACAGCATTATTTTATTCGTTTGTAATGTTTGACTTTTGCACATTTATTTTGTTTGATATTTGTGGATTGTACTACGTGTATTCAAGTATCGAAAAATGTATTCATCAAAAAATCGATAAAAATTGACTTACAGCGTTTTTCCCCTGTAGTCTTCTAGTGTTGAAAATGGGTGGATTAAATTAAGATAAAGAAAGTCGGACCAATAGGGATGAAAATTGAAAATAAAAGCCATCGCTGTCAGAAGAAACGGCATACTAAATACATATTTAAAAACAGTTTTTTTTTGTACAAAAAATTTTAATATGAAAAATGACGCAACTGTAGATAGGGTTGAAAATGGGAGGATTAAATTAAGAAAATGAAATTCGAACCAATAGGGATGAAACAAAAAGCCATCATTGTACCGAATGTTCCTGGACGGTTAATCTTTATTAATCACTAATTTAAATATTTAAAAAATTTTAGGTGAATAGTGACGCAACTGTAGATAGGCTTTAAAATAACGGAATTAAATTAAGATATTGAAATTCGAACCAATAGAGATAAAAACAAAAGCCATAATGGTAAGAATAAATGCCATATCGATGCTCCTGGACAATTACTCCCATTCAATCCCTATTTGAAATATTTAAAAAAAAAAATTTTTGTTCTCCTGAGAAATTTGGCTTTTTGCAGTTACGTCTTTCTTCTTCCGGACCGACGACCTGATCTATCATTATTAGTTGGGAAGATTGGTTACACGTCCAGCAAAAAGAATAATACCATCCCTTTGAATATAGTAAATAAATGGATGTTCCACGTTCAAGGATGGTTGAAAAGATCGTGTAGGTGTTTCACTTTGGTCACTAGATTTAAGCTCAACACCACGCTCATTTATGTCAATATACGTTTCTTGTAATACTTTTGTAAAGTAATATCTTCTATATTTATTATAGGCTAGGTTTGCAAATTCAGCATCTCTCCTATTAAACATCTTTTTTATTCCAAGACTTTTAAATATCTCACCTATATCGACTATAGATCCAACAGTAAATTTTGGAAATCGTAGTCGCATTGTCTCGTTTTTAAAAGGTTTTGGCTGAAAGATCTTCTGCGGATTAATCGCAATTTGTTTTAGTCCATCTCTTTTATAAGGGACAACAAGAACAAGGCTGAGATATCTAGATACTTTTTCTGTGGCAAAATGCATATCCGTAAAAGGTATTTCCACAAATTTTGCCTTAATTTCTTTATCATCGTAGTATTTGAAAACCCCAGTTCTAGCTAGAAATGGTATCGTTTTTGCTACTTTACTGCCTTCGTTATAAAATTTGTCCTTTCGAGAATGAAATGATGTAACCCATGAAGCATTTAGGTAAATTAAACTTAAAAACAAGAGATTCGTATGAGGGTTCATATAATCTGCGACAACTACAGGTCTTAATTTATCCTTCTTTTGTGACACCAGTTGATACTCCACCCATTTATTAATACTGTTCGCAGCTTGTCGAGGTTCTAAAAAGTTTACTTTTTGTACAGTTGTTCTGTAAACTTCTCGTGCTATCTTAGCAAAATCTCTGTTTAATCTTATGTCACGACGGGTAAAAATTCTGCTGGCACTATTATATACTGTTTTGTTTTCAATATTGTGGAGTCTGCTTAAGAAGTTACCAAAAACGACAGTTGAAGGAGGAAGATAGGCTTCCATTTCAGCCCGGGTGCTACCTGCAACAGAGAGTTTATGTTTAGCTTTAATATCTTTGTTACTAGTATTCGGCTATTGTTTTATGTATTTTAAAAAGGAACTACAATGCTAATAAGGTTTTATTGTTTCATATGGTCAATGGACCTCTAAATATGAAAAAACCGCGGAGTACTACCATTCAAAGGGGTGCAATTTTGAGAATGGGGTGAATTATTCCCTAGGCACAGGGTGCATTATGGTATGTTCTATGTATTTTTGGTACATACTTGTCTACAGAAAAATTGTTTCGGATTAAATTTACTATCAAAGATCACCTTTTAAAGCAAAATTTTTTTTTTTACAAAAGTATACGCAAAAAAGCACGAAAAAAAGTAATATTGTTTTTCGCCAAAAGTTTTTTCTACGGGGATACAACTATAGGCATTACTTCACATTAAAAAAATCATTCTTCCTCTTTAAAATGACGTTTGGTAGAAGTAACTAGGATTTACAGTTTCCGAAATATGATTTTTTAAAGTTCGCGGCTCACAGAATTTTTAGGCTATTTTCTCTATTTCCCCATCGGTAATGTAATTGGTATCAGTCCATATCGGTATAGAAATCTATCATCAATGTTGTCAAATCGGTTTCAGTCAGCTTAAAATGTCACATTCGCGCACGTGGGGCGATAAATTTTCCGATTTTTTATCTGAATTCAATATTTTTTTTAACTTATCCGGTTTTTCCCGCTTATTACTTTAAAATGAAAACACGACGTGTTCTGAGGGACTAGAATCCTCAAATTATTTTAGTGATAACAACTTTAGCATGGTTCTGATTAATATTCGTTCTATAAGATATAAAACTGATGAATTATTTCTGTTTCTAGAGGAATTAGGGTTTCCACCGATAGTTGCGGTTACTGAGCACTGGCTTGAAGTCAACGAGCCTTTTTTTGTAGAAAAATATTCCACTATTGCTAGGTATGACCGTCCAAGTTCAGCTTATGGAGGCACCCTAATTCTTTCTACAAATAATGATTTTTCTCTGGTAACAAAATATGACTTTCTATTAAGTGAAGCATTCTTTGAGTTTTCCTTAGTTTACAGTAAGAACCTTAATCTTTATATTATTTACATTTATAGATCACCTGACTCTTCCGTGGAACAATTTTTTCAGAACCTGCTTAATTTGTTAGATGACCTGCCCCATAAAAGCAGAAAAATTTTATGCGGGGACTTCAACATTAATTATGCTGCTGCTTGTGCTACACAAATATCCCTGGTCAACATATTTGAATCATATGGTCTATCAATGCACATTGATTCTCCTACAAGGATTACAAAAACTTCATCTACCATAATTGATTATATTGTCTCAGATTTCTCACCCATTGATGTCTGCGCTACAACTGTTAATGCGGGACTATCTGATCATGAAGCGGTTTATACGAAGTTTAACATCTTTAGCAAGTCCTCCTCGAAAACTCGACGTTTAGGCAGGATTTTTTCCGGTCGGGACTTTCGTAAATTCCAAAATTTATGCTTAACCTCTGAGTGGCACTTTCCTTCCATGGACGTCGATTATAATTTCAGTGATTTTTTGAATAAGCTGGTCTGTATCTTCAATAAAGCATTTCCTTTAATCACAATTAAGCAAAAACATCGCAAACCCTGGACTACCAAAGGTGTCCGCATATCAGCCAAAAACATGCGTTCACTACTGTATATCAAGAAATTTACTACCAACGTCTCTGTTACTGAATATATCACCAAGTACAGGGCAATCTATTTAAAACTTATAAAATCGGCAAAAAAATTGTATTATCAAAATCGTCTCAGAAGCTCCAAAAGTGTTGCAAAAGAAACTTGGTCCATAATAAACGATCTTCGAAATAAAACTCACACAGCTCAAACATTTTCCCTTCCAGACCCAGAAAATCTAAATGAATATTTTGTTAATGTGAGTAAAAATATAACATCAACTATTGTGTCACAACAAGATCCCATTTCCTATCTCCCTAATTCAGGAAAGGTTTCGAATTCATTCTTTATAAGACCGGTTGGTAAATCTGAACTGATCCAAACAATCAATAGTATCAAAAGCAAATCTTCCTGTAGTACCGATGGACTATCCATAAAAATTTTCTCAAATCTCCCAGACAATGTGTTGGGAGTCCTCATCTCTCTAATAAATGATTCTTTTGAGAAAGGTAAATTTCCAGAGTGCCTAAAGACGGCCATCATTATTCCTCTTCATAAGGGTGGAGAAAAATCTATTGCCTGCAATTATAGACCTATTGCATTACTACCGGTACTCTCCAAAATTATTGAAAGACCCCTAAAAGCCCGACTTATGTCCTTTCTCGTTGATAACAAGATTTTATCACAAAATCAGTTTGGATTTTTAAATAATAAATGTACCACCGATGCCATGTTTTCTGTACTACATGAGGTTTATCAAGCATTAAACAATAATCTCCACACTGCCACTGTTTTTTGTGATTATACCAAAGCTTTTGATTGTGTGGATCACGACATTTTGATAAAAAAACTAGATTTATATGGAATTCAAGGTATTTCTTTGAACTGGTTTCAATCTTACTTGGAAAATAGGAAACAACTGGTTAGAGCAAATGATACAGACTCTAGTCTCAAAAATGTTGTTTGTGGGGTACCGCAAGGTTCAGTATTGGGTCCTCTACTTTTCCTTATCTTTATTAATGACATCACTAGTTTAAAAATCGATGGAAAAGTTTTTCTTTTTGTTGACGATACCAGTATCACTTGGAGCAACTCAAATATCGCAACTTTTCATGCTACTATAACTTCTGATCTACTCACAATAAAATCCTGGTCAGATTCTAATTTACTCTCCTTTAACGTAGATAAAACAGTAGCATTACCCTATAAAGGAACTCTTCAACCCTTACCTCTTCATAACAGCCAGATCAGTATCGTTGATTCTGTAAAGTTTCTTGGTATTTTTTTTGATAGCAACCTTAAATGGTCCCTTCATATCGATGTGTTAAGCAAGAAACTATCCCCAGCTTGCTTTGCAATAAGATCTGTCTCTAAGGAAATGGATTTAGCCTCTTCCAAAATAACATACTTTTCATTGTTCGAGTCCCATCTTCGATATGGTCTGCCTTTTTGGGGTTTTGGTACAACTGCCCAATCCGATGTTATTTTTAAATTGCAAAAAAGAGCAATCAGATATCTGTTTGGCCTCAGAAGAACAACACATTGCAGAAGCTACTTCAAAGATCACAGAATTCTAACATTACCTTCTTTATATATTTTAGAAACTGTTTGCTTAATTCGTAAACATCTACATGTTTTTCCAGAAAGGCCTAGACATGACTATTCCACCAGAAATTCTACTTTTGACATCTATTTACCGATCCCGTCCAGTGAGTTAATAAAGAAATCTATATTATATTCTGCAAAAAAACTATACAACCATCTCCCTCTACAACTTAAATCTGCAACATCTTTCCCCAAGTTCCGTAAAATGACTAAAGCCTATTTATCTGAAAGACCATATTATTCAATAGCAGAGTTTCTTAACCAATAACTAAGAAATTACAGTATTGTTATGTATAAGTAGAATCTTAATCTATATTTGAGTGTCATATGCAGCAGCATAACTTATTAAATTTCTTATTAAATTTCTTAAGGTAGATTACGCAATTTGCAATTTTTTTTTAATTTTGCAATAGATTGTTACTGATTTTTATTTGACTTTATTATGTTGTATTTATATTGACGATTTGTATAATTTTAGTAAATTGTATTTGTTATTGTTTTTATTTATGATTCTTGTAAGCTTTGTCTATAAAATTGTTAAATTTTTTCAAGACAATAAAGCATATTTCTATTCTATTCTATTCTAAAAAACTGGTTATAACCGGGACAAAAACAACCTGAAAAACCGTTTATTGCTGAGTAAAAAAACCGGTTTCAGTAAAGTATTTCCATGTTAGACTAAAGAAAAAAGGTAAAATTGTGACTGAACCCGCGAGTAGTCGCGCTGTTAGATAGAATCTCACATTTTATCCTTTTTCGCGATAACATGATGAAAAATTTTGCAATTTTGAAAAAATTTCCTAAATTCCTCGAGGAAGGGTGTAGTAATGCGTAGGTATTTTTTTCTTCTTCTTTTTCTTTTTGTGGAATTTATGGCTTTGGGGAGAGCCAATTAGCTTTAATAATATTGTTAGAAATAATATTTCTAACATAGCAAGTAAATAAAAATACTATAAAATAAAAATTTGTTGTAAATTAGTATTTAAATTAGTATTGTGAGATGAAATCTAACACGCGACTATTCACGTTATAGGTCTGGATCCCGCGTATGAAAAAAAATGATTAATAGCAAGCTGAGAATTTGTTAATAGCTTAAGGGTGTCTAGTCGGATAAACTTTCATATATGGGAACACTGGAACAGGGGCAGTTTTAATTGTGGAACAGGTTAAAAATTTGGAACGGTCAGACCACGAAAACGGCACATTTATTTTGTCCGACAGAACAGACTTAAACTCTCAGAACAGAGATTAAACTCTCATGGAAAAATCAGACTGGTATTTATCACCTGTCATAATTCCTGTCACTTGACATATTCTACATGTTCCACTCATTAAAACACCCATTTGGTGATAAATAGCAGTCTGATTTTTGCATGAGAGTTTCTGTCAGACAAAATACATGTGCCGTTTTCGTGGTCTGACCGTTCCAAATTTTTAACCTGTTCCACAATGAAAACTTTCCCTGTTTTAGTGTTCCCATATATCAAAGTTTGTCCGACTAGACACCCTTAAGCTATTAACAAATTTTCAGCTTGCTATTAATCAACTCTTTTTTCATACGCGGGATCCAGACCTATTACAGAAGTTAGCGCGACTACTCCCGGGTTAATAAGAAAAAACATGTGGAAAATACTTACATTCTGCTGAGTAGTTGGAACTAGCATACAATTTAAAGTGCTACCCTCAGAATATATGAAGAGCACAGGGGAAAAACAAGGAATGTCACATTTTATACATATTAACACCAATAAAGGTTTAATTCTTATATCTAAAAACCACTTAGGAGATTCTTAGCCGAATTCTAGCAATTCTTATGATATAATCTTCATATAATATTAATATATATTAATTTATTAATTCCATAATGCTCAAAAAACTGCTGAAATTCATATTTTTGTTCAGTGGCGTGCGGACAATCCTGGTGTTTCATCTGGATACAAATTCTTAGAAAATTTATGTTGACGGATCTTTCTGGTTATTGTTCTGAATCGATAATGTAGTCGATAGTTCTTGGTTTTTTCTACCACATAGCGAGAAAAGCCAAAATTCATAAAAAAGTGACATTCCTTGTTTTTTCCCTGTACCCTTCTTATGGTTTACATCGTATTGTTTAATAAAATATAGTGACTACAAGTCGATATTAATGAATTAAATTATATACATGCTCAAAGGGCAACATGGTTCCCTGCTCGAAAAAATGCTAGGTCCTTGCCAGTTCAATGGGCACAGACCAACTGAGAAAGCAAGAAATAAACTTTCATTACGACATGAGTAACATGACAAGACAGAATAAAGCCAATTTTTGGTTAAGATTTTCAAAAAGTGTAGCTTTGATTTTGGATTTTAGTTAAACTGTTAGGGCCGGCGTAGCTAAGCGGTAGTGTGCTTGGCTCGCGTGCCGGTGGTCTGGAGTTCAAATTCTACCGCGCTGACAAGAAAAACTAGACATTTTTAAAATGTTTATATGCCCCAGGTCGACACAGCCTGAATAAAATGAGTACCTTGGGTACAACCAGCGGTAACAATAGGCGGTTGAAGCGTAGCACTGGCCCTGTTACCTTCCTTGTATACCATAGGCAATAAATATAGCAGTCTACCCTGCTATACTCCCAAAGCCACGTGCACGTGAGCGGTATAAAACGGGAGACTATTATTATTAGTTAAACTGTAATAGTTGTTAATAGGTGTCTGAAAATGCAATTTAAATTATTTAAATAGTAGAATCTATTATAAAGTCTAAATTATTAAATCTCTATTCCAGAAAACTTATGGATAGTTAGATTTAAGGTGGGTATATTTCATGGTTAAATGTGTGACGTCATCAATTGTGAAATGATAAGATGAAAGTTTAATTTAGTGTAATAAATTGAAATTATACTACATAGTAAACAATTATTGAACTGAAGTAGAAGGATTGGAAGATGAAGAAAGCAAAAATCCCAGTTTTTTTTAAGTTTTTAAAAAATATACTGTTGGTTGCTATAGAAATGTAACTATTGTTGTGTTTAATTTAGCAGCATACTATTGTACTGATTGATTATGTCTGTTAAAAATGGGAAAGGAATTGTGAAAAAATTAAAGTAACTAAAAGATGAAATACAGATGGGGAAGTAAATGTTAATGTTAAAGTTACACTCACCGGCACAAAATTCCGCTACCCAAAATTTTTTATTAAGTTTTACAATCAATAACTTGATTATTTGTACTACGATTCTCAAGACTGTTGCATTAGTTTGTAGTTACATGAATTGGTGTCGTTTGTTATGATTCCGGTAACAAACATTTTTTAGATGACATTATACGGGGGTGAAGGGGTGCGTTGTATTTTCTCCAAATTTCAAAAAATTCTGTGGAAAAAATGGGTGGTTGATTTTGTTTCATACCCCTTTTGTATTATCCTAAAGGTATCACTAAGGTTTTACTTTTTGAATTATCCCAATATCTATATTCCTGTAAGAGCTGTAAATAAAATACTGCTTTGAAGGTTGATTTAAGTAAAAATTTCAAACGCATTAAAATTAACAAAACAAAACAAAATTAACAACAAAACAAAACAATTCAATAGCGAGTATGTCCACCTTTGCAGCAACGACTACTAGCAATCTGTTTGGCATCGAATAACAAGCTTATCCTTGTCTGGGGAATAGCAAGATATTCATTTATTAGGGCCATAACTGTACCAAATTTTCTGGAGGCCTAGGATAACGACGAATATCTTTTTTACTTCATCCCATATATGCTCAATATGATTGAGATCCGGGCTGCATGCGGGCCATTCTAATCTTATCAATCCAACCTCTATTTTATAAATCAATCAGTGTTTTTATTTACAAAAAACGGAACAACTCTTACAAGAAAAGAGATATTCGGATAATTCAAAAAAAAAATTTTAGTAATGCCTCTGACATAATATGACAGGTCTATGAAACAAAATCAGCTCTTTCATTTTTCCACAGAATTTTTTAAAGTTAGGAGAAAATACAACGCTTCCATTCACACATGTATTATGCCATGCAATAAAAATTTTTGTGTTACCGGAATAATACCAAATGATGTCAATACATCTACCTACAAACTGGTGCAAGAATCTTTAAAATCGGAGCACAAGTAATAAAGGTATAAGTTGTCAAACTTAATCAAAAATTTTGGGTGGCGGAATTTTGTGCCGGTGAGGGTATAATTCTAAATAAAATACAAAAGGATGAATAAAATTATCTAACCAATTTAATAACACAAAAGAGGAAATAAAATATGTGACAGCCAAATGTAATTGAACTTTATGTTGTTTTAGATGGATTGAAAGAATTCGAGGATCTATACCTACCATGATAGGCTACCAGACGAAGTGGTTAGTGTGTGAATGAACAATAGAATGAGAGCTAACTAATAGAGGTCAAAAATTGTGGGTTAATGTCAAAAGTTTGGGGATCATTGCCCCAAATATTAATGGGCAAGAGTTTGTAAACGTACAGGACAGACATGACCAAATGAATTAAAGCAAATGCAAAAACAAAAAGAATGTGTGTGTACTTTGTACGCACGTAAGAAGTTATACTTCTATTATATGATTTCAACGAAATCAATATACTTTAAACAGTTTCTCTACTACTTTCCAAAAATTTTTATTAAAACAATACCAAAAATTAAAAAAATAAAAGAATACAACATACAAACACATTGAAAAATGCCACAAATAATTTCTGAACAATAATTGTTGCCAAAAATTTTAATTAAATACGTATTTTCTGAAAAAAATTATATAATAATATACTTACAATCATAAAATCTATAAAAAAAAATAAAAAAATGATATAACTTGCATTGGGCTTGAACCTACTTCCCGTGTGTCCCGCCGTACGAGAGCCGAAGCGATTTCAAACTGCACCACCTTCGCGTATACGTCATGTGGGAATATACACAAACTGAATAACTTCTTGACATTTTGTTTATATTAATTTTTATTAGTTTGATTTTTGTCGAATTAAAATACAACAATATATAGAGTAAGAAAACAATACATTAGATGAAAGTTTGTAGAAAGTTTGTTCGTAATCAAATTATGTAAATTAAAGCATTTCCTACCAGGGGTATAGCATAGCAAGTACTAGGTAAGTACATTATTTTTTTTACATTTTCCGAATAGGTATGAAGATAATTTTTTATTGGAATACAACTGAAACATTTAGAATTACGTACCTGTGGCTTTTCAAAACTATTTAAAAAGTCACTATAATTATAAATTTGATTTTATTTCTGTCCTCACAACAATAAAAACTAATATATTATACATTTTTGTTTACCGATAACCTCCATATTTAACAATTATTGACAGATCATTTCAACACCCAATCAGAGCCCGTATAAAGACTAATACCAAACTGTCGGTGTGCGCATGCGCGCAGATCAATATAAATTCACCCTCAATCTCAATCGCGCCTAAAGAAGTATAACTTCAAAAACCAAAAAACCAATATGAAATTAAAATAATTAAGATAACTGTGTAATGGGGGTTGCCTGATATGAAGGTAGAAAGAAATGAATAGGAATGGTATATATGCATTTTAAATTTAATTATTATAAGCTGAAAGAACTGTGAAAGAATGTGTAATATTCGATTTTGGTGTTTTAACAATATGGTACTGCAGCAGTACCCTATTGTTAAACATTATATTATTCTAAAAGAATCTAAAAGGGGAGAAGGTAACGTGCATGTTAATAAGAAATGGAGAGTGAGATATGGGGCAGACCAATGTAATTAACTGTATGTATGTTGTTTTCAAATGGAATGAATGAAGTTGAATAGTTATGACATAACAGGCAACAGGACAAAATGATTAGTGTGTTAAGGCCATTGGTACATAATTCGCAAATATTTTACGGCTATCCCTATTTTTTCTGTCTTTACACGGTAAATTACGTGTAGTAAAATTCACACTGGTATATATATGTAAACATTACTAGAATGTCATTCTAATTGACAATGTCATCATTAACTTTAAATAGATGACTTTTGAATGTTTTTGAATAACGGTTATTTGTATAATTGCAAATTATTAATTCAGTTAATAAATGTGATTATTTCATTCATAGGAGATTCTGACCAATAGAAAGCTACAGAAATCTGAATTAAATCGATAATTTTTGATAATTGCCCGTCGTTAAGTATATTACGTCAGATGCCCTTCGTTGCTACGAAAAAATACATTCAGTGACATTAATGAAAACTAATGTTTTAAAAATTATAAAAGTGATGACTTTCAATCGTCAAATATTTATAAAAACTTTGTTTAGTTGTACTAATTTGTACTTACGTAAATAAATTACAATTAAATCTTGGTTTTGAACAGTTTTATTCATGAAATAATCGCAACAAATTGCACTCGAACTCTAAAATTAATATAGAATTTTTGCCCTCGTGACACTTTGACATAATTTCACTAGCCTTTGGCTCGTGAAATTAAAACTGTCAAAGTGTCACTCGGGAAAAATTCAATAATTTTAGAGCTCTTGTGCAATTACTACTGATTATTTCATTCATAGGAGATTCTGACCAATAGAAAGCTATGACATCCAAATTAAGGTGATAATTTTTGATAATCTCCCGTCGTTAAGCATATTACGTCAGATGCCCTTCGTTGCTACGAAAAAATACATTCAGTGACATTAATGACAAATGTTTTAAAAATTATAAAGGTGATGACTTTCAACAGTCAAATACATATTTATAACAACTGTGTGTTTAATTTCACTAATTGGTACTTACATATATAAATTACAATAAAATTTTGGTTTTGAACAGTTTTATTCATGAAATAATCGCAACAAATTGCACTCGAACTCTAAAATTAATATAGAATTTTTGCCCTCGTGACACTTTGACATAATTTCACTTGCCTTCGGCTCGTGAAATTAAAACTGCCAAAGTGACACTCGGGAAAAATTCAATAATTTTAGAGCTCTTGTGCAATTACTACTGATAATTTTTCACTAACTATATATTCGGTGATTGTAACAATTTAAATGCACAACAAAAACTAATACTCAACCGAGAAAAGAGAAAAAGTGTTAAAGTGATTTTTTAATAATATATTGTTACTATGGAACGCTTACAATTTTGAACATCTTCATTCATTCTCTCTTTGCCTTATCCCTATGCGGGGTCGGCTTCCCTAATTGCATTTCTCCACACAATTCTATCTTGGGCCATATCAATGTTAATCCCCTTTACCAACATGTCCTGCCTTATCGTCTCCCCCCAGCTCTTCTTTGGTCTTCCTCTCCTACTCCTTCCAGGAATCTGCACTTCAGCTATTCTTCGTATTGGGTGGTTAACGTCTCGACGTTGAACATGACCAAACCATCTTAACCTATGCTCTCTCATTTTGGCATCAATTGGTGCCACACCTAGACTTCCCCTAATATACTCATTTCTAATTTTATCCTTCTTTGTCACTCCACTCATCCATCTAAGCATTCTCATTTCCGCCACATGCATTCGCTGTTCCTCTTTCTTTTTCACTGCCCAACATTCAGTTCCGTACATCATAGCTGGTCTTATGGCTGTTTTATAGAATTTTCCCTTCAGCTTCATTGGAATTTTTCTGTCACACAACACACCACTCGCTTCTTTCCACTTCATCCATCCAGCCCTAATTCTACTGCATGCATCTCCATCTATTTCTCCATTACTCTGTAATACCGATCCTAGGTACTTAAAACTATTGCTTTTTACAATCATTTCACCATCCAAAGATACCATTTTATTTGTAGTAGCTCCATCTTTAAATGAACATTCCAAATACTCTGTTTTTGTCCTACTAAGTTTTAAACCTTTTTCCTCCAGAGCTTGTCTCCACTGTTCCAGTTTTTGTTCTAAGTCTCTTTCACTATTTCCTACTAACACGACATCATCAGCATACATTAAGCACCATGGAATGTTACCCTGTATTTTCGCTGTTATCTGGTCCAAAACTAATGAGAATAAATACGGACTAAGCACAGAACCTTGATGCAATCCTACTTTCACATGAAATTTATCAGTCTCTCCCACACCTGTCCTAACACTAGTCGTTACTCCCTCATACATATCCCTCACAATCTTTACATATTCACCAGGGACTCCTTTCTTATTGAGTGCCCACCACAGAATCTCTCGAGGAACTCTATCATATGCTTTCTCAAGATCAATGAATACCATATGAGCGTTTGTTTCTTTACTCCTGTATTTTTCCATCAACTGCCTTATAATGAAAATTGCATCTGTTGTTGATCTACCCTGCATAAAGCCAAATTGATTCTCGGATATTTCGGTTTCTTCACGTATCCGTCTATCAATTACTCTTTCCCATATTTTCATGGTGTGGCTAAGCAGTTTTATAGCCCTGTAGTTTGTACATTGTTGTATATCTCCCTTGTTTTTGTAAACAGGTACCAGTATACTGCTTCTCCATTCGTCTGGCATTTGTCCAACTTCCATAATTCTATTAAATAGACCTGCTAGCCACCTTGTTCCTGTCTCTCCCAATGCTCTCCATACTTCCCCAGGAATATCATCTGGTCCTACCGCTTTTCCTTTCTTTATTTTTTGAAGCGCTTGAGCCACTTCCTCGTTGGTTATTTTGGTGACCATTGCTGCTACTGTCTCCGTTGACTCTACAGGCTGTCTGTCAAATTCTTCATTTAATAAGCTGTCAAAGTACTTTCTCCATCTCTTTTTGACATCCCTTTCGTGAACTAGTATTTTATTATTTTCATCTCGGATACATCTAATCTGATTAAAATCTTTTGCTTTCTTTGCTCTCTGTTTGGCTATTTTATATATCTTCGTTTCGCCTTCCCTGGTATCAAGTTGATCGTATAGGTTTGAATACGCTTCTGCTTTAGCTTTTGCTACTGCTACTTTCGCTTTCTTTTTGGCGACCATATAGTTTTGAAGATCTATGTCCGATCTGGTTTCTTGCCACTTTTTATATAATTTTCTCTTCTCTTTTATGTTTCCTTGTACTTCATTTGACCACCACCAAGTCTCTTTATCTTCAAACTTCTTTCCTGACGTTTTCCCAAGTATTTCAATAGCCGTCTCTCTAATAATATTGGCCATTTTTCTCCAAATTGTGTTAGGGCTTCCTTTCATGTTCCAACATATTTTTTCTACTATTCTTTCCCTGAATAGACCTTCCTTCTCATCTTTTAGCATCCACCACTTGAACAATCCACTTACAATTTTGAACATCTTATAACATTTTATTAAGTTTACGTCTTAAATCAATTATTTGTCAAATTCGCTATCAATTTATTTAATCAACAACTTAAAATATTCCCGATGAAATGTCAAATATTTAAAACTGTCAGTGTCTTGTCATCATATTCAATTTGACTCAGTGCGTTGTATGACAAAGATAGGGAATGTTCGATTTGGAAAATATCACCACGGACATGGTGTCCATTTTTTTCATATCCTGAAAAAGCTAATAAATATTTTTAAAAAAATTAAACGTAGAATGAAAGACTAAATTATTATCGAGGGCCGAAAGTCCCTTAGAGTAAATAAAGTTTCTTTTGATTGAGATATTTGAAATTAAAAATCACAATACATTTTATCTTAGGTTTTCACCCCTGTAACTTATTAAAATAAACATTATAGAAGTTTTCAAGGACTTTCGGCCCTCGCTAAGAACGTAATCTTGCATTCTGCGTTTAAATTTTTCTAAAATACTTATTTATTAGTTTTTTCAGGATTCTAAAAGAATGCATTCCCATTTGAATAGCATTGCAGCCGAAAATACGTACCCATCCCTTTAAGGTACATTCTAATGGGGGATTTTCCCATTGATATTAAAAATTAACTAATTAACTAATAGTTTATGCAATTAACGAAAACAAAAGGTAATTTTGGTATTCACTTACCCGTTGCACCCTCTGCGATAAGGCTCAATACTAGCTGTGCAGAAAACGGACTGAAGACAAAGTTATCCCGCTCATCATCTGTGGTTAACTCAGTGTAAATGTCTGTTGCTAAATCTTGGTTTACAGCTGCTAAATTTGCAATTTCTTCTTCTTTATAACCAAAAGCTAAAGCCCAAAGAAAACCAAAAGTAATAATTGCGCTGAACATCCTGTAGCTTAAGCAATTAGCTCAAAATGATGTATTATGTTTTCTCATATGAATATTAATAACCTAAATTGCAATTAGTATAAAAATGTTATTATAATAGATATCGCTAAATTAACAATGATGTGGAGGCTGATCTTATATTACATCAATTTTTTAGTATGAAAACAATACGTAAAATATTTATGACTTAATTTTCTCTGTACTTAACCAATTATGCGAAACACATAAAACCTTTAATGTATATGATGAAAATAATTAAATAAATTCTCATACAATTATTTAAGCTTATTTGTGGCAATTTTAAAATTATTGGAATTAAACCAAAGGTAGAAGCGTTGACGTTTAAAAAAGATTATAAAAAGAATAGTGGGAGAGCCTGGGATGCTAATTCAGTTACTAAATAGGATAGGGGCTTATTGGGTTGTGAAAGTTAGGTACTAAAAGCAAAAGAAGTTAAGTTTTCCATTTTAGTGGGGAGGTGAGCGTGTACAAATTTTCAAAGATGTAAAAAACCGTCACATGGAAATATTATAGCGCGTCAGGCATTCAGAATATATTAGACCAGAGCATTTACTACTTGAAAAAGGAATGTGTGTGTACTTTGTACGCACGTTAGAAGTTATACTTCTATTATATGATTCCAACGAAATTAATATATGTACTTTAAACAGTTTATTTATATTTGTTTCAAATATTAAACTAATTTTAATACTTACTACTTTCCAAACATTTTCATTAAAACAATACCTAAAATTAAAAAAATAAAAGAATAAAACACACACACACACACACACACACACACACACACACACACACACACACACACACACACACACACACACACACACACACACACACACACACACACACACACACACACACACACACACACACACACACACACACACACACACACACACACACACACACACACACACACACACACACACACACACACACACACACACACACACACACACACACACACACACACACACACACACACACACACACACACACACACACACACACACACACACACACACACACACACACACACACACACACACACACACACACACACACACACACACACACACACACACACACACACACACACACACACACACACACACACACACACACACACACACACACACACACACACACACACACACACACACACACACACACACACACACACACACACACACACACACACACACACACACACACACACACACACACACACACACACACACACACACACACACACACACACACACACACACACACACACACACACACACACACACACACACACACACACACACACACACACACACACACACACACACACACACACACACACACACACACACACACACACACACACACACACACACACACACACACACACACACACACACACACACACACACACACACACACACACACACACACACACACACACACACACACACACACACACACACACACACACACACACACACACACACACACACACACACACACACACACACACACACACGCACACGCACACCCACACACACACACACGCACACACACACACACGCACACACACACACACCCACACACACCTGTACAAAAATGAAGAGAATTAAATTCTACACAATTCTGATCTCTTTCATTTTTTTGCTAAAATTAATATTTAAGGTAGTACGTATGTGGTAATGGCGCGAGCGTAAGACCGGATTGATTTTATAGCAAGTGTTTTTGTTCAATATCTACGTCATTTTCAACTAAAATTGTTCAAAATATAATTTCCTACAATTTCTTTTTAACAATTTTTTTCATGCGGTTGATATTTTCAGAGTTACATGGGAAAATATTATAAAGTGGTGGGGGGAGCATAATTATTGAATTGAATTTTGTATCCGAGCTGCCCCAAATTTTATAATTATATCCTTTAGGAGAAATCAACAGTAGTGTAAATTTAAAATCTCGACTGAATTCCGCGGTTGCATTAGACGCCGTATTGATTTAAATGAGAACTGTTGTTGCTTAATATCTCCGCCATTTTCAACTTTTCGACATAAATGGTGGGAAAGAAAATTGTTGGAAATGCAATTTCCTACAATTTGTTTGGCACAATTTTTTTATACGATCAATATTCTCCGAGTTAAGGGGGAAAATAATGGAAGCGGAGGGGAAGTATAATTATTGAATTGTCTCATTTATTATTAACTTTACGACATAATTGCACCTAAACAAAAATAAAGAGAATTATATTTTATACAATTTTTGAAACTTCCAATGAAACATCAACAAAACTAAGTATATAAAAGACATAAAAAGACATGATATACATTAAGTTCATTTAATTTTATAAACTAGCCGGTTTTATTGGTTGAATTTGTCTGTCGATATTTTAAGCTTTATGTCAGCTAATATATCGTGATGTTCCAACAATTTTTTTTTTAAATTTTGGACCCTGTTGGGGGGAATTTTCCCATTTCTCCCCCTTGTAGACCCGCCACTGGTTCTCTCGAAAAATTGTAGTAAATCGTAATTGCACAATTTCAGTTCTTACACTTTTTGTCGAAAAGTTGAAAATGGCGGAGATATTGAAAAAAAAAAACAATTGCTACAAAATCAATCAGGTCTTACGCTCGCACCTTTAGCACATACGTACTACCTTAAATATTGATTTTATCAAAAAAATGAACGACATCAAAACTGTACAAAATTTAATTATCTTCATTTTTATATAGGTAAATATTTGTTGTAAAACTAATAATAAACGAGATAATTCAATAATTCCATAATTATGCTACAACTGTCACTATTTTCCCCTCATAACTCGGAAAATATCGACCGCACGAAAAAAATTTTAATAAATGAAATTATAGAAAATCGTATTTTCAACAATTTCAGTTTCCACACTTTTTGTCAAAAAATTGAAAATGGCGGAGATATTGAGCAAAAACGGTTCTCGTTTAAAATCAAGATGGCGGCTAACGCAACGGTGGAATTCAGTCGAGATGTTAAATTTATACTAATATTGGCCCTCCCTAAAGATTAGAAAAATAAAATTTGGGGCAGCTCCTAATGCAAGGTCAAATGCTATCCCGACGGGGCTAAAATGAATTTATGAATTTAAAATACTTCGACCCGCACTTACGTCCCCCAATATTCCCCTGATTACTTGGTAAATCAAGGCAACATTTTTAGGTTTTCATTTCAGTGTTGCAGCATTGCTTAGAGCAAGACGAGCTGCAATATAATCAAATGTACTGGCAGATGCACAAATATGCCAGCCAAGAAAGAGAGTAAGAAGAAGAAGTACTTGTAAGTTATAATGTCAGGAATGTCAAATTTAACATAAATATTGTTATTTACCTATTATGTACTCTGATTTTTGTAAATGTCAAAATTCATTTTTCGAAATTTAAGTGTTTTCACTAAAAAGTAATTGTACACAAAATGGCAACTTACGCTCAATCAGTAACTTCAAAGTTACAGTCTCTAGACATCTGTAATATTCCATTTTTAATGGAAAGTAAGTTTAAACTGTGCTCTGATTCCTGTGACCAAAAAAATAAAAATAGTCTTGTTCCCGGTGAACCTGATGGTCCATATATAAAAACCGAAATTCCTGGTCCTAAATCTAAAGAAGGTATAAAGAATTTAAGCAATTTACAGATGGTTCAGTCAGTACAGTATTTAGCAAACTACCAAAAATCAATAGGAAATTATATAGTGGATGCTGACGATAATGTTTTGTTAGACACGTATATGAATATTGCAACAATAGCACTGGGCTATAACCATCCAGCTATTTTGGATACTTTTAAAGATCCGCGTCATATAAAATGCATGATAAATAGGTCAGCACTTGGGGTTTTTCCTTGCATGGACTGGCCCTCACGAATGGAAAATATTTTGAAATCAGTATCACCGAAATTACCCAAAATTCAGATGATGATGTGTGGAGCTTGTTCCAATGAAAACGCCGTTAAGCAAGCTTTTGTAGCTTACAGAATGAGAGAAAGAGGAAACAAGGACTTTAGTGATGAAGAGAAACAATCGTCTATTTTCAACCAACCACCAGGAAGCCCTCATCTGTCCATTTTATCCTTTAATGGAGCATTTCATGGAAGAACCCTCGGAATTTTATCTGCAACACATTCAAAACCGATACAGAAATTGGATTTTCCAAGCTTTAATTATTGGCCAACGGCTAATTTTCCAGTTTATAAGTATCCTTTGGAAGAAAACCGCAGAGAAAAT
This sequence comes from Diabrotica virgifera virgifera, assembly GCF_917563875.1. Lineage (NCBI taxonomy): Eukaryota > Metazoa > Arthropoda > Insecta > Coleoptera > Chrysomelidae > Diabrotica > Diabrotica virgifera. The sequence goes on along the minus strand of NC_065450.1, from coordinate 191,086,104 downwards.
AAAGAGATTGACTGCCTGTGTCTCGAAGAGGTAAAAGAAATAAGTTTAAGTTTTAATCTAATAGCACATAAAATGTTATTTAGAATACCACTTTTAGGAGAGTGCAATTAGAACGAAAATAATAGGTATTGTTTCGGAAAAATTCAAACAAACTTATATTTTTCTAAAACTTTTTTTGTTAGTTTATATACATGTTCAAGTAAAAAAGTTCTACTCGCAGATTTGACCGCTAATTGTTTATTAATTGTTTAAACAATAACAACTGTTTTGTATAAATAATTTTAAAAATATCGTTAAATTCATCATTTTACTTTGATCAAATATGTTTCTATTTTGTTTTTGATTATGCTGAATCCGAATATGGCATTCCTATTTGAAAATTCTTATACAGAAGCTCGTATACAGTGTGTCTGCGTAGCTAGGAACCACATGGAAAACTTTTTTATTACCAATTTTACGAAAAAAAGTTATTCTTAGTAAAATGCTCTGGATAGCCAAAAATCTAAAACTGAACCATCAGATATCAAATTTTTATCAATTTTATACGGGTTATGTCAAAAATATGAATTTCGTTAAAGAGTAAAGTACCTTTATATTCCAGAATATCAAAAAATGCTATTATGAAAAGTTGTTTGAAATTAGAAACTATATCTAAATATACAATTACATCATTCTAATCAAAAAAAATTTAAATTTTTTCTCAAATTACGGATACTTATCATTTTATTTTAATTATGATAACTATTTTATTATCACTTTTACGAAAAAAGGTATTCTTCATAAAATGCTCTCACTGATCTAAAATCTAAGATACAACCATCAGATGTAAAATTTTTGAAATTTTATACGAGGTATGTAAAAAATATGAATTTTTCTTAAGAGTTAAGAGCCTTTATTATTCACAATATTTTAATTAGAAGGATGTAGTTGAACACTAAAACAAATTTTTTAATTCCAAACAACTTTTCTTAATAAAAAATTTCGATATTGTGAAATGTAAAGGTACTTTACTCTTGAGTAAAATTAATATGTTTTAACATACCTCGTACAACATTAATTAAATTTGATATTTGATGATTGCATCTTAGATTATATACTATGCAGGCTATTTTATAAGGAATAACTTTTTTTCGTAAAACTGATAATAAAAAAGGTATCAATAGGTTCCAAGTTACGCAGACATACTGTATAAGAGCTAAAGAAAAAAATTTTTTGCTGAACATTTATTATTGTTAAAGCTTATCATTAAATACATTTTAGGTCAGTTTGACAGAAAAAAGTTTTGATCACTTTATATAAACATTATTTTAGCTGGTAATTTTCGGTTTTGTTATTACATTTTTGTTATCTTTCTTAATTTTCTTAAAAATAAATAGTTTATTTCATATCTAAAGTAAAATAATTCAGTGCATTTTAAAGACAACATCCAAAACTTTAAAAAAGCACTTATAAAATTGTAAGATTCTAGATCTGTTCTAACTTGAATAATACCGTCTTAAAATGGTGGTAATTCTATAAAACTAGGAAGATTTCAAAAATTACATTTTTTGAGACGTCATATCATTTGAATTAAATATTTGAGATTTTTTTTTTAAATGAAACATCATTTAGTAAGATGTTTGAAAGGTAAGTTGTGCAAAACTGAGAGTTTTATAAGAAAAATTGTATTAGTTACACATTTTTAAATCATTTTTAAACAAAATACATGTAAGCCTCAGTTTCCGCCTATACCGTACTTATGCCCACACATTTTATTTCTTTCTATTATAACCATAAGATAGCTTAATTCTTGTTCTTTTATGTTCAAGTTGTAAAATTTCATTTAATCCATTAGTTAAAGAATTACATTAAAATAACTCAACCGTGCACTTCGCCGTATGTTAGTTTTAGACCGGGCAGTATCGTCGCCCCCGCTAGCGTAATTATTCCGATTCGATTTTTTTGCCCAAACTTACTCAAAAATAGGCCCTTATAACATATCCACAGGATGCCGGGCGGTGCCGTGGTCGAAAAATTTTTTAAACAATTTTTTTTAAACAAATTCACAAAAATAATTTTTTTATTTCCAAAAATTCTTTCTTAGATAATTTGGGTCATTCTGCGCAAAAAAGGTCTCTTGTCATTTTTCTCTAAAATTGACTGTTGTAGAGTTATACGCGATTAAAAATTTGAAAAATGCGAAAATTGCCATTTTCAAGGCTTCATAACTCGATCAAAAATGATTATTATGAAATTCAAAAAGAGACAAAATCAAGATTAAAATACCTTCTTCAGCGTTCTGGAGAGATTTTTGTCATTAATTTATTAAAAAGCTGTTATTTTTAGTTATTAACAATTAGCGCTATAGTCCAACTGTATCGTCGCCCCCGTTAACGGAACTATTTCGATTAGGTTTTGTTGCACAAACTTACTCAAAAAGAGGTCCTTATAACATATCCACAGGGTGCCGGGCGGTGCCGTGGTCGAAAAATTTTTTAAACAATTTTTTTTAAACAAATTCACAAAAATAATTTTTTTATTTCCAAAAATTCTTTCTTAGATAATTTGGGTCATTCTGAGCAAAAAAGGTCTCTTGTCATTTTTCTCTAAAATTGACTGTTGTCGAGTTATACGCGATTAAAAATTTTAAAAATGCGAAAATTGCCATTTTCAAGGCTTCATAACTCGATCAAAAATGATTATTATGAAATTCAAAAAGAGACAAAATCAAGATTAAAATACCTTCTTCAGCGTTCTGGAGAGATTTTTGTCATTAATTTATTAAAAAGCTGTTATTTTTAGTTATTAACAATTAGCGCTATAGTCCAACTGTATCGTCGCCCCCGTTAACGGAACTATTTCGATTAGGTTTTGTTGCACAAACTTACTCAAAAAGAGGTCCTTATAACATATCCACAGGGTGCAGGGCGGTGCCGTGGTCGAAAAATTTTTTAAACAATTCTTTTTAACCCAGATATTACTGAAACTTTTATTGTTAACATTTTGAATTAATTTCGAATTTTCATGGAAATTATAGCATATGGAACCAAAAAACACAATCATATATTTTTTTATGACGATACCTGTCAAGTTTTGACATGTTCTTTTAAAAGGACGGTAGTAATATACGGTACCAGATATCATATATATTTTATTAGTATCAATTTACAAAGAATGAAAGGATTTAAAACAAAATTTTGGATGTAAAGGTATTTTGCACTTTTCACACAAAAACTGGACTTTTTTGTGACAATATCCACATCGCGATTGCTTTTCTTGATAAAGAACCAAGTGGTTAATACCGTCATATCTTGAATTGGCTACCGAATTCGAATTCCGCTTAGAAGGTCCGCGTTTTGTTTCTTTTTTAAAAGTTTCCAAAATATTATTGCAATAGATCTTCTAAATTCAAGTTGATCCAGTTTACCGTCTTGAGTTTTGTGAATCTGCCACGCATTTTGAATAGCCATATCAACGCAATGAGCAAAAAGGGGAAAATACCATTTCTTTCCTCTTATGGACACTCGATATAAACTGCTGTTCTGGTCACTGCGATCAACGCCGCCCATGAAGTTGTTGTATATTCTAACAATATTTGGTTGAGGAACTTGAATATGTTTTTTCTCTGCTTGTGAAAATCTCTTTACAGAGAAGCAAGGCATTACTGGTACAAAATTGGAAGCAATAGAAACGATATTATTATCATGCCAGCGGCAAACCACTATTCCTGTATTTTTATCAAGACGATACCACGTTCAGTTTTTTTCATAATAGATGAACAGGGTAAAGGGCATTTCATGGTGCGATTTTCCCTTACAGTGCCTGTACCAAATATGCCTCTTTGTTTTAGCTCATGCAGTAAATGAATAGAAGTAAAATAATTATCAAAAATAAGATGGAATCGCCTTTGAGGCCATACTTCATTCAATCTGTCTGCATAGGATAGAACTACTGATGCACCCAATCCAAGGACTTTATATTGTTCAGGTATTGTAGTGGAATTACCTTGGTAAGGAGAAAACCAAACTATGTATCCCAGACGAAGGGCTCCTACCCACATTTTGTACCCCCAACGGATTGGTTTTCCCCTGATGAATTGTTTTGTGGGATGGCGACCAAAATACGGAACCATTGCCTCATCTATGCTGTGATGTTGTTCTAAAGGGGAAAATTGTATAAATTTTTTGTTTATTACGTCGAACAGGGGTCGCATCTTGGCAAATCTATCAAATTTATCTAATGACAAGTTATTGCAAACATGCAAAACTTTCATTATGTGGGAAAATCTATCCCTAGATATAGCAGCTACCACCATTGCGTTGTGCGAATCGTCACGATTTTCCCAGTACATGTACCTTTTCGGCACAACCACATAACCACTCAATACAAGAACGCCTATAAAACATCGAATCTCATTTTGAGTAATGTCGTTCAAAAGATTTCTTTGTCCTGCGTAGATGTTAGTGTATTCGGTAACCAAATTGATGACTTCATCATCAAAAAGCAAATTGAAAATTTCCATCGGCGACTGAGTCATTTTCGGTCCAAATTGAGTTTTCCAGTAAGTACAATCAGGGTGTTGATACAAGTCTCCTTGAATCCAGTGTGCAGATATTCTCTTCTCTAATTGATGGGGCAGCTTTTCCTTGGAAAGAAACAAAGCCAATGGTATATTGTCATCATCCGAATATTCTTCTGGTAGGCTGGAATTCACAGAATCTTGTGGTAATTCAGTCGCGTTGTCAAAAACAAGTTCTACATCGTTTCTCAACTGACTACCCGGTAAATTATTTATTGTAGTTAGTTCTTCATCGCCGGAGTCGCAATCGGTGACATCATCATTGGCATTTTCTGGGGGAAATATGATCAAACCATCTGGAGGGACTGGGATTTCATCAGAATCAAGCTCTTCTAATAGCTCATGCAATTTGAGAGGCCTCCTGAAACAATACGCACGTTGGTAGTACTAATTACTACCGTCCTTTTAAAAGAACAAAATGAAATCCCAAGCGGCGAGTCTTTGAAACAACGTGACAACTATTCGAGCCAAGAATATACGTACATAAGTCCTTATTATACAATAATCCACATGCCAATGCCGTGAAATAACAGTTTTTTAATTCTAGACTTACCTCCAATTATAAGCATCCATTTTGTAGTCCAAAACCTGACAATTTACACAGATAACCTCACAATTACAGCATGTGCGCGCACTAAAATCGTTAAAACTTGTCGAATGCTGGCTCTTGAAAACACTCCATCTAGAGCCATCTATCAGTTGGTAGCTGTACTAACCTAAATTACGCATAATTTACACTGCCTTTTAAAAGGACGGTAGTAATATCTGGGTTAAACAAATTCACAAAAATAATTTTTTTATTTCCAACAATTTTTTTTAGATAATTTGGGTCATTCTGAGCAAAAAAGGTCTCTTGTCATTTTTCTCTAAAATTGACTGTTGTCGAGATATACGCGATTAAAATTTTAAAAATACGAAAATGGCTATTTTCAAGTCTTCATAACTCAATCAAAAATGATTATTATGAAATTAAAAAAAAAACAAAATCAAGATTAAAATACCTTCTTTAGCGTTCTGAGGAGATTTTTGTCATTAATTTATTACAAAGCTGTTATTTTTAGTTATTAACAATTAGCGCTATAGTCTAACTGTATCGTCGCCCCCATTAACGGAACAATTTCGATCAGATTTTTTTGCACAAACTTACTCAAAAAGGGGTACTCATAACATATCCATGGGGTGCCTTGCGGTGCCGTGGTCGAAAAATTTGTTAAACAATTTTTTTAAACAAATTCACAAAAATAATTTTTTCATTTCCAACAATTTTTTTTAGATAACTTGGGTCATTCTGGGCAAAAAAGGTCTCTTCTAATTTTTCTCTAAAATTGATTGTTGTCGAGTTATATGCGATTAAAAATTTGAAAAATGCGAAAATGGCTATTTCAAGGCTTCATAACTCGATTAAAAATGATTATTATGAAATTCAAAAACTGACAAAATCAAGATTGAAATACCTTCTTCAGCGTCCTGAAGAGATTGTTGTCATTATTTTATTACAAAGCTGTTATTTTTAGTTATTAGCAATTAGCGGTATAGTCCAACTGTATCGTTGCCCCCGTTAGCGGAACTATTTCGATTAGATTTTTTGCACAAACTTACTCAAAAATAGGTCCTTATAACATATCCACAGAGTGCCGGCCGGTGGTCGAAAAATTGTTTAAACAATTTTTAGACCACGGCACCGACCGGCATCTGTGGATATGTTATAAGGACCTCTTTTTGAGTAAGTTTGTGCAAAAAAAATCTAATCGAAATAGTTCCGCTAACGGGGGCAACGATACAGTTGGACTATACCGCTAATTGCTAATAACTAAAAATAACAGCTTTGTAATAAAATAATGCCAAAAATCTCTTCAAGACGTTGAAGAAGATATTTGAATCTTGCTTTTGCCACTTTTTGAATTTCATAATAATAATTTTTAATCGAGTTATCAAGCATTGAAAATGGCCATTTGCGCATTTTAAAAATTTTTAATCGCATATAACTCGACAACAGTCAAGTTTAGAGAAAAATGAGCAGATACCTTTTTTACTCACAATGACCCAGATTATCTAAAAAAAAATTGTCGGAAATGAAAAAGTTATTTTTGTGAATTTGTTTAAAAAAAATTGTTTAAAAAATTTTTCGACCACGGCACCGCCCGGCACCCTGTAGATATGTTATAAAGACTTGTTTTTGAGTAAGTTTGTGCAAAAAAATCGAATCGAAATAGTTCCGCTAACGGGGGCGACGATACAGTTGGACTATACCGCTAATTGTTAATAACTAAAAATGACAGCTTTGTAATAAAATAGTGACAAAAATCTCTTCAGGACATTGAAGAAGGTATTTGAATCTTGATTTTGTCACTTTTTGAATTTCATAATAATCATTTTTGATCGAGTTATGAAACCTTGAAATGGCCATTTTTGCATTTTTCAAATTTTTAATGGCTTATAACTAGACAACAGTCAATTTGAGAGAAAAATGACAAGATACCTTTTTTGCTCAGAATGACCCAATTTATCTAAAAAAAAATTGTTGGAAATAAAAAAATATTTTTGTGAATTTGTTTAAAAAGAATTGTTTAAAAAAATTTTCGACCACGGCACCGCCCGGCACCCTGTGGATATGTTATAATGACCTCTTTTTGAGTAAATTTGTGCAAAAAAATCGAATCGGAATAATTGCGCTAGCGGGGGCGACAATACTGCCCGGTCTATTTACAGTGTGCCAATGTTTGTGAGAAGGGTTACTTTAGCGTTATAAATAAAAAATTATAGAAGATACAGATTTAATTTTATAAAATTCTTTATAGGTATAAGGTTTTTTTTTATAAAATTTTCTGAATTTTTCAATGGTCAAGTCAGTTTTTTTCTAAAATTTAAATTTTCGGAGTTATTTAAAAAAAACATCTAATTTCGTAGTTCATTTGTTTAATAAAAAATGAAGCAACCACTTCTCGAGTAGAACATTTTGATATTTGATGTTTTTATTAAATATTTCTTAATAAAACTACAAAAAGTTCTATCTTGTTTGATTTTTTCCGAAGTAAAAATCTATATTCACTCCCCTATTTATACCCTACCAGATTAAAAACAATGGAAAACCTTCTCCGCATACACCATTCAAGGCTTTTAAAAATGCAAGCCATGCTGATTCTGAGACTATAGGAAGATAAGGGAATATTTATTCAAATTACTTATAATTCACATCCTTACTAAGGCGGTAAATTTTCAGCGAGAATGGTTTCCTTAGTACTCCAAATAAAGTAAATAATATTATAAATTAAAAATTAATAAACATTTTCAATTTCCTGCATTAACCTCTGTCGGGCGGCATAGGTACAATTATTATTGTAACCTTTAGAGTTTTCAAATTTTCATAACTTTTTTTGTTAAAGAGATAGAGACTTGAAATGTTGTAACATCTCTACATTGATCCAGTATATTAACTGGATATACTCCATAACTGGAAAATATAACAAAGAAATCTTTATCCAGTTCCCAGCCGGTAGTTTAAATTTTTCCTACCCCATAAACTGACGGCAATAGGTAAATTTGAACCTTATATATTTTTTTTAAATGAATGTTGTAAAATATCAATACATTTTGTATTTAAATGATAGTTTATTTGAACCAAAATAAAAAATGAATTTTGTTTGGATTTTCGCAACCCATACATGTCGTTCTAGACAAAGAATATGTGTCACACCGAGGTAGAAAACATACTACACAACTTTTTCTCGTTTTGGTTGTTTTTCCATTCGTTTTGACAAATATGGCGACTTGTGGTTACTGGAGTAGATCCAGGAATGCTGTGAGATACTTGAGAAGGAGTATCTACATATCTACAACAAGACAAAGATCTGTAGAAAGTAGAAAAATCCTTCAAAGACTTCTTGCGTTGGTCCTTTGTTTGTTATAGTGGATTGTACCCTCGATCTCGATGTAATGTAGGATGCTAAGCCAGTGACGTCAATCATATTATAAAAAAGGCCAAGAGCCAAAACAATGTTCGACGTTTGACAGTATACTCACCCAGCATTTTATCCATGGTATCAACACCCCTTTTTGTTTTACTCTAATACTCAATCATTTCCGGCTACTTGTCCGGTTATTTGCATGGACGAGAGTAACACTACTGCTTTGTTTTTCTTTATCAAATAAGAGCATTCATGATTGTATGCAAGATTTGCTATATTTTTAGCAAAGAAACATAGCTATTTTTTTGCTTGATTGCATATTGATGGACAGAAATTTCTTATTTTTTCTAATTCAGCCCAATAATCTCATGTGACATGAATTCTAGACTTTAGCTAGTTCAGAACTGGTAAAAAGTTATTAGACGTGACCAGATCCAAAACTGTTCGTTATCCAACATTAACTTGTCGGGAACCATATGAAGAGTACAGGGGAAAAACAAGGAATGTCATATTTTATACATATTCAGATGAACACCAATAAAGGTTTAATTCTTATGTTATCTAAAAACTACTTAGGAGATTCTTAACAGAATTCTAGCAATTATTGGTCTATAATCTTATTATTATCTTAATCTATATTAAGTTATTAATTTAATAATGCACAAAAAACACTCGTTATTTTTGTCCAGTGGCGTAAAATCCTGGTCTTTCGCCTGGATACAAATTCTTAGAAAATTTATAGACAGATCTTCCTGATTATGGTTCTGAATCGATAGTCTAGTCGATAGTACTCAGTTTTTGCTACCACATGCCGAGAAAAGCCAAAATTCATGAAAAAGTGACATTCCTTTTTTTTCCCCTGTACTCTTCATATGTGGTTTTTCAAATATAAAGATGAATTTGTATGGGATTTTATGCATTACAAACACATATTTAGTGGGTGTAGAAGATACATATTTTGTGTAAATTGTGTGCGGCCTCTAAACAGAAACAGTTGTACATCTATGGTTATACATTGGCATGGTTTGTAGCCTTGGTGCACTTTTTTATTCAGTATTGTCCAGGTACCTCGTATGAGTGCAGCCTTATCGGTTTTTTTACGTTATTGACTGATATTTTCGTTGTCAAATCTTATAAATCTTAGCATGGTCTTGAAATGATCACGAGACATTGCTGCACGTATAAGTAGCAGAGACTCCATATTCCACAATTCCACATCTCTCGCAAGTTTTCTTTGTTGATTCTATATATACCTCTTTTGTTCGCATTTCGGTAAACTAAATTTAGGATCATTATTACTCATGATAATTTTTAGGTATACACGTATTGACAAATACCGAATAATTAAATGTGGATGAAATCTATTGTCTCCAATTAGAATAAAATACAATGCTACTCTTCCTAGAATTTGTTTACGACCACTATTTCCAAGTTTATTGTTGCAGTAATTTCAATAATTTACGATAGATAACAGGGGGTCACTTAACAGCGGCTTCTAATCTTTGTTTGTAAATCCGTACTAGGACAAATTGCCCAATATTATTATTTATTTATTGCAATACTAAACAATTTTTAACCAATTATGCTAGTAATCAATAATATTATCTTTAAACTAACAAATATTTCCCTTTAGATTAAAGAATTTTTAAGAAAATAAATAACAGGTACAATTGTACCTATGCCGCCTGTTACCACTGTAAAATTATACCGCCCGACAAAGGTTAACTGCAGTCGCATTATATTTCTGGTTCAATAAGAAAGTACAGCAAGAATATCTACCGGTTTCGGAGCTTCTTATCCCCTCATCAGAAGACACGTATGCTCTTCTCTCTGACTGAACCATGATAATACTCCGCGTGCCGTCACAGATTGCAACGAACGAAATGGCAGAGATGTTTTAGAGACATCTGCTAGAAAAAAGTTTAAGCTATTAATCTAATAGCACATAAAATGGTATTTAAAATACCATTTTCTACCCTATCAGATTAAAAACAATGGAAAACCTTCCCTGGCTACACCATCCGAGGCTTCTAAAATGCAAGCTATTCGTATTCTGAAACTATAGGAAGATGAGGGAATTTTACAAATTATAATTCGGTAGGTATTCTTGCTGTAATTTCTGATTGAACTAGAAATATACGGCGACTGCAGTTTCGGGTTGCAACAAAATTGAAAATGTTTATTCATTTCTAATTTATATATTTACTCTATTTGGAATACTAAGGGAACAATTCTCGCTGGATATTTACCGCCTGATAGGATGTTAATTATAAAATGTAAAATTCCCTCATCTTCCTACAGTCTCAGCAACAGCATGGCTTGCATTTTTAGAATCCTCGGATGGTGTAACCAGAGATGGTGTTCCATTGTTTTTAATCTGGTAGGGTATAATATGGTATTTTAAATATCATTTTATGTGTTGTTAGATTAAAAACTTAAAATTTTTTCGAGCGGATGTCGCTAGGACATCGCTGCCATTTCGTTCGTTGCAATCCGTGACGCCACGCGGAGTATTATCCTGGTTCATTCAGAGAGAAGAGCATATGGGTCTCCTGATGAGAAGCTAAGAAGCCCGAAATCGGTAGAGATTCTTGCTGTACTCTCCGATTGAACTAGAAATGTAAGGTATGTAAATTGAAAATGTTTATTTATTTTTAGGTAAAAGAAATATTCCACAGGCAAAAAAAGTGTGCGCCTGTTGCAGGAGTTATAATTGAACCCATACAATCAGAAGGTGGCGATAATCATGCATCAGCTGAGTTTTTCAAAGATCTTCAACAAATCTGTAAAGATAATTTCGCTTATTTAATCATGGATGAGGTTCAAACGGGTTGTGGTAGCACCGGAAAGTTTTGGTGTCATGAATATTTTGATTTACCATGTCCTCCAGACTTTGTAACTTTTAGTAAAAAAATGCAAGCAGCAGGTTATTTTTACAGTGATGCAGTAAAAGTTAAACACGGTGGAAGAATATTTAACACCTGGATGGGTGATCAAGGCAAGGCTATTATCTTAGAAGCCATCCTCAACACCATCAAATGCCAGAATTTATTAGATCAAGTGAATACCTCTGGCAGGAATTTATTATGTGGTCTGAAAGACTTAGAGCACGAGTTTACGCCTTTGATTGATTCCGTGAGAGGAAGAGGGACTTTTATTGCGTATAACGTTAAAGACGAAAAGACAAGGGATGCTGTGGTAATTAAATTAAAGAAAAATGGTATTCAAGCTGGAGGAAGTGGTACTCGAACAATTCGTTTAAGGCCAGCGCTGGTGTTTCAGGAGCATCACGGTGACATCTACTTAGAGATATTACGGAAGGTATTAAAAGAAATAAAGGGTGGTGCAAAACGTTGTTAGATTTTATGGTGTGTTCAAAATATATATTTGAAATATTAAATATCTGGTTGTGTATTTTGAAATGTGTTAACGTCTTGTGTATGCGGCAAAATAACCAATACCGAAATTCGTGTGCCTTAAATTTGTATGTGTCAGGCGCCGAAACGTACTGAGTGGTTTCCGACCATCGTTAAAACGTGTCTGAATGTCGTGATAATGTTAGGTACTTGAGAATAGTTCTCAGTTTTACAGAACAATTTTTTACGATGGAGTACTATTTTCATTCATACGGAAAAGGGCACTAAAACGGTCCAAGCTTAAAATCAACAATGGTTTCAGCAGGACGGGACAACCTGTCACACTGCGAGTGAGTCTTTTTGAATACTGTGCGATCATTTAGGGAGTTGCCACTCACCAGAAATAACGCCACCAGATGCGTACATATGGGGAATGCTGAAGGAGTTAAACAGATCCACCGCCTGCAATTTCGGAATTGCGGACTAGAATTAAAGATTTTTTCGTGTCAGAGACAGTAGAGCAGCTAGAAATTTGCCTTGGGAGGGGAAATTTTCCTTAGGGGGGAACCTCTAATGAAAATCCAACCAAAAGATAAACTCAGATTACATAAAAGACATCAATTATAACTTATAGGTATTAACTTCCCTTATTTTCTTAACTAGCATGTTTATTGGGTTTAATTTGTCTTTCTTTGGTTTCGGTTTCATGTCAGATAATATGTTTTTATGTTTGAATAATTTTTTCTTTAATTTTGGATATTGTTAGGCCGGGAAATTTACTGATTTTCCCTTCCCGTAGATCCGCCACTGTCCAGAGCGCATTTTTAACATCTGTTTTATGGGGAACGTGCGTCGTCGCGAATATTGTTTGCAAGGCTATATTCAATATGTATTTCAGTACTGTTTATTTTGCCGCATACTGTATTAGCGTCAATTACTTGAGTTATCTATATACAGGGTGTCCCGAAAAGATTGGTCATAAATTATACCACAGATTCTACGGTTAAAAACAGGTTGATTGAACCTCACTTACCTATATACAATAGTGCACACAAAAAAAGTTACAGCCCTTTGAAGTTACAAAATGAAAATCGATTTTTTTTCATATATCGAAAACTCTCTGATATTTTTTATTGAAAATAGACATGTGGCATTTTTATGGCAGCAGCATCTTAAAAAAAAATTTAAGTAAAATTTGTGCACCCCATACAAATTTTATGGGGGTTTTGTTCCCTTAAACCCCCCCCAAACTTTTGTGTACGTTCCAATTAAATTATTATTGAGGCACCATTAGTTAAACACATTATTTTTAAAACTTTTTTGCCTCTTAGTACTTTTTCGATAAGCCAGTGTTTATCGAGATATTTTGAATATTTGTCGAATCCACCACATATTTGTATATTATGGTTAAGTACCGGAATGGGACGTTTCGATGCCGCCGGTTCATCGCCGGCCGTTTCGATGCCGCCGGTTCATCGCCAGTCCATTTAATCGCCGTCATATCTCGCATTTCCTAGAATTCCTAATTAATACTAAAAATAACTAATAATTGTAACTGTCGAAAATTCGGAAATATATCAGATAGCGATTAATTGACTGGCGATGAATCGGCCGGCATCGGCATCGAACTGGCGGCATCGAAACGGCGGCGATGAAACGTCCTAGATCCTTAAGTACGGTTATAGAGACCTGTTAATAATCTGAAAATTTATTTATAATTTACATTTTTAGGTATATTTTGAAAAAGAAGCTACATCTTGATAAAAGGTGACTTATGAACAAAAGACTAAGAGGCAAAAGTTTTAAAAACACTGTGTTTAACTAATGGTACCACAATAATAGTTTAATTGGAACGTACACAAACATTTGGGGGTTTAAAGGAACAAAAACCCCCATAAAATTTTTACGGAAATATATTGAAAAAGAAGCCGCATCTCAATAAAAACGGGCTTATCGAAAAAATACTAAGAGGCAAAAAAGTTTTAAAAACATTGTGTTTAACTAATGGTACCACAATAATGAATCAATTGGAACGTACACAAAAGTTTGGGGGGGTTTTAGGGAACAAAATCCCCATAAATTTTTTATGGGGTGGACAAATTTCACTATAATTTTGTTTTAAGATGATCCTGCCATAAGAATGACACATGTCCATTTTCAATAAAAAATCTCTAATAGTTTTCGATATATTGAAAAAAATCGATTTTCATTTTGTAACTTCAAAGGGCTGTAACTTTTTTTGTGAGCACATTTGTACTAAGGTAAGTTAGGTTCAATCGAACTATTTTTGACCTTAAAATGTGTGGTATAATTTATGACCAATATTTTCGGGACACCCTGTATATAAAAGAAAGTCGAGTTATGTTAGTTTCACCATTTATAACTCGAGAACGGCTCAACAGATTTTTATGAAATTTTACACGTGTATTCTACCGGACTGGGAATAGGCATAACTCTGATTTCATACCCGTACGTCATAAGGGGGCTTGCCCCCCTGATATATTTTTTAAATTTTTTGACAAACCGTTTTTTCTTAATTTTGTATGATGTAGAAGCAAAAGATACATACAATCCTAAATTTTCACTTTTTTATCTTCAACCGTTATTTTTTAATAGCCATTTAAATATTTCACATCTTTGTTGCCATACTCCTCCCAAACGAATTGACCGATTTTTATGAAATTTGGCTGGTAGACTCCCTGCTATTTTGAACAAAACGCTGCTATTTTTTATTCTCTAACGCATTCCGTTTCCGAAATAGCGAACCGTAAGCCGTAGAAAAATTCTGAGCACAGAAGAAGAACGAAAGGGAAATTTCATAAAAGAAAAGTGCAACAGATTAACTTTTGGACTCAAATTGGATAAAATATGAATTTTTTAATTTTACGCAATTTTCAAAAAATCTTGCTTTCGCCTGGGCAAACCATCCACTTTATTTATGTTTATTATAGATGAACTATCGAAAAATATCATTAACACTATTGCATGTATTAGGGTCAGTCCATTTCAAATCACTCAATTTTGGAGCAAAAAACATTTTGGACCTCGGATTTTTCTGAAAATTGGTATAAAGCTTCTGCGGGACGTAAAAATAAGATATTTAAGGTAAAAAAATCTTCTTCTTTTTTTCTCAAAATGTAATTTTATGCGATTTTACAGTGATTTGGTGTTTATTTACACAAATTTGCATTTTCTATCGTAAAGTATCAATGGAAAACATAATATTTTAATAGAAGGGACTCAAAAATGTCATTATATGGCACTATAACAAGTTA
The DNA here is from genome assembly GCF_917563875.1 of Diabrotica virgifera virgifera. Taxonomy (NCBI): domain Eukaryota; kingdom Metazoa; phylum Arthropoda; class Insecta; order Coleoptera; family Chrysomelidae; genus Diabrotica; species Diabrotica virgifera. The sequence goes on along the minus strand of NC_065450.1, from coordinate 191,071,010 downwards.
CTTTGATTCAAAACAAGCTTTTGATCAAATTTTATAGTGTAGAAAACGTTAAAATACCGGTTTTTACATTTTTCTCCATTCCCAAAATACATCAAAATCGATTTGGCTGAAAATTTGCCCACAGATAAACAAAATATAGGACTTTAAATGGTGAGAAGGATTTGAATTGTATTATAATACCAAAAAAGTTACATGCAATATTATAGTCAAAAATATAGGCGTCTACTGTAAGTACAATTAATTCGAAAATATCGACCTCACGACAAAAATTGTTAAAAAGAAATTGTAATAATTTTAAATACGATTTATTTGGAACAATTTCAGTTGCTAACATTTTTGTCTAAAAGTTAAAAATGGCGGAGATATTGAGCAAAACAGGTTCTCCTTTAAAATCAAGATTGCGGCTAACGTAACGGAGGAATTTATTCGTGATTTTAAATTTAGGATACTATTGACTCCCCTAAAGACCAGAAAAATAAAATTTTGGGCAGCTCGGCATTCAAGATCAAATGCTATCCCGACTGGACTAATATATACTTTTAAGTCTGATATTACTGCATGTAACTTTTTTGGTATTGTAATATAATTCAAATCCTTCTAACCACTTAAAGTCCTATCTTTTGGCTATCTGTGAGCAAATTTTCAGCCAAATCGATGATGATGTATTTTGGAAATGGAGGAAAATGTAAAAAACGGTATTTTAACGTTTTTTACACTATAAAATTTGATCAAAAACTTGTTTTGATTCAAAATAACTTGTTATAATGCCATATAATGACATTTTTGAGTCCTTTCTATTAAAATATTATGTTTTTCATTGATACTTTACGACAGAAAATGCAAATTTCTTTAAATAAACACCAAATCACTGTAAAATCACATAAAATAACATTTTGAGAAAAAAGAAGAAGAAGATTTTTTGACCTTAAATACCTTATTTTTACGTCCCGCAGAAGCTATATACCAATTTTCAGACAAATCGGAGATCCAAAATTTTTTGCCTGAGTGATTTGACATGGAATGTACCATTAAGTGATTGATATTATTTTTGAAGTTATACTTCTTTACGCGCGATATGAGGGTGAATGTTAATAGGATTAAAACGTTTGATCCCGGCGCAGTCGCATTACAACTTTGTTCTGATTTGATGTTCAAATGACATGACAAAAATTATCCAATATGGCAGCTGTGGCACAGCTGTGGGACTGTGGTTTGGTTATGTATGGTTGTTGCGTTTTAAAATTTGTAGGAAGAGAAACAACAAACAAAAAGTTAGTTAATGGTTATACTGCCTTTTTAAATAGTTTTCATATTATATTTTTGGACTTGTTAACATAGAAGAGATGATTGTTGCATGCCAATGTGAAAGCCCATCAAACTGTGACTAGTATGAGTGTCGCAAAATTACTGATAAAAAACCTATTAGCTCGAAGGCGTAGAGAACTGTGGATAACAACAATCAACCGGGACGATCTACGACCTCGCTTATTCAAAGCTAAAGAATCTTACACTGGTAAGTGTTTTAAAAATAGTTCATCAAATTTTGTTACGATATTTGAACATAGCCACTTTGCACGATGCAAATGATTGCGAAATTTATTAGTCGTTATACGGGTTCTGATTGGGATTGTTCAATATGAAGGTAAACAAATGTATAATATATTAGTTTTATTGTTGTGAGGACAGAAACAAAAAAAGTTTATAATTGTAGTGATTTTTAAATAGTTTACAGGTACGTAATAATTGTAAATGTATCATAGGTACCTACCAAAATACATAGTATGTAATACCTTTATTTACATAATTTGATCACCATCAAAATTTCTATCAATATTCACCTAATATATTGTTTTCTTACTCTATGTTTTGTTGTATTTTTTTCAATTCTAAATCATTTCAATTCAAAATCAAAATAATTTGATTTACATAATTCAAAAATGTCAAAAGTTTAATCCGTTTAGTTAGTCGATCTTCGCACATAATGACACACTGTCTCCGTGGCGAAGGGTTTAATGCGAGTGAACCCCAATACAACGCCAATACCAGCCGCGCTGGTAAGTTGGTTCGAATCCCAATAGAAACTTTTATTTTTTTATTTTTTTTATACATTTTATGATTGTAAGTATATTTATTATATAATTTTATTTTCAGAAAATACGGATTTAGTTAAAAACTTTTCCGACAGTTAATGTTCTGAAATCATTTGTTGCATTTTTATTGTGTTTGTGTGTGTTTTATCATTTTATTATTTTAATTTTTGGCACTGTTTTAATAAAAATGTTTGAGAAGTAGTAAGTATAAATTAGTGTAATATTTAAATAAAATATAAATAAAAAGTATATTAATTTCGTTTAAAATCATATATAATCATATAATAGAAGTATAACTTCTTACGTGCGTACAAAGTACACACACATTCTTTTTTTTTTGTTATTGTCATAATTAATTAATATTTATAATTTTAAGCTTTAACTACCCGCGGATCAAAATATAACATAACTACACACGTGGCGTACTTTATACGCCACAAGAAAATACACTTTATACAATAACAGCGAATAACAGCGGATTTATTTTTTTTTTGAAAAATTACACTTATTTGTTTGTTATAAACCTTACTCGTCATCAGCGAATACTTGGAGTTCCTTCTCAGTAAGCAAATTGTGATATATAACTGGAATCTGATTCCATGATAAATAAAATTGCTAATAAAAATTTTTTTGAAATATTTTTTACCTGAGAAAAAGTATTGTTTATAAAGAAAAATATATTTTGTGCCATAATGACTAAAAAACATTTGAAATATGTACTTATATTACTAATTGTATTACTATAATTGTGGCGTATGTTATCCAGCACAAGAAACAAAAAATAATAAACTGTAAATTACGATCTTCCTAGAAGGCCGATTATATCGAAACTAAATCCAGTGTAAAGCACATTCCAATGATAGGTTAGATTTAGATAAATAAACAAAGACAAAAATTAAATTTTTAAATACATTTGTAATAGAATTCTTATATGTGGCGTACAAAAATACGCCAGCGCGTGTAGTTAAAGGTTAAGGTATGAATTAAAATAATAAAATTTATTTTACTTTAAAAACTAAACAGTTTTTCCATTTTCTTAGGCCAAAAATATTCAGCTACCTACTACATTCTGATATTTTGACATTTATTTGTGTGAGTCAAAATGATTTGCCAATTTTGAGGTTAATGCCACTTAATGCTAACAACCATATTGCCATCGAGAAAGCTCAGTTGCCTCAATTATCTCAATATAATACAATGTATGTATTTATGTGTCTATCTAAATCTATATGTTGTATGTTCCCTATGTCCAGCTGAACGATTTACGTAATGTATACGTGGATATCATATAATCTGTCATATTATGTATCTTTTTTATGTATTGTACCCTCGGAGATCGCTGGGAAAATTTACACTTAAAATAACAAAATCCAGTTTGGCAACACTGTGTGAATATTGATAGTAACACATCCCTTTTAAGATAAACAGAACTGTAATTTAGTCCAGACAAATTAATATATTTTTTGCCAGCAAAAATGAGATTTGTCAACCAAATACTTTTTCAAATATGATGTGCAAAATAATTTTTAATTGGGTTCTGCTAATGAGTTTGTTTTTTGGCATTAAAGTAGAAAAAAATTTAAATTTCACTCATTAAATCGTTATCGTCCAGTTATTGTCTTAATTATTTTAACTTTTAACCCGCCATTACACGCGCTATGAGGGAATCCCTCACCATATTTGTTTATAAGCAGTGAAATTGTGTAAACTAAAACGATAACCTTAAGCACCCAGGAATGCCTTTAGCATGGTTCATGAGAGGGTATGAAAAAGTTATAGAATATTTCAGGCGGTCAGTGTGCTATGTGATAGTTGAAAGGAGAGACATCCCTCTTCAAGTGAGGGAATTCCTCACTGCGCGTGCAATCACGGTGAAATCACGTTTCTGTTATCTCAGAGAAACTTTTAGGTTTTTATTTAATATTTAGGTAGGCTTAATTAAAATATTTTGTTTGGATTAGGTTAGGAACAGTGGCACACCGAGGGGGGGTTTGGGGGTTAAAATCCCACCCAGAGCATATAGAAATATATATAAAAGAAGGTAGGAAAATGTAACTTGTCTTTCACAAATAATACAAAAAACTTTCGTTGCCCAAGCAAACCCCACCCCCCCAGAAGAAAATTCTAGGTGCGCCACTGGTTAAGAACCCATTTTTAAATTTACCTATTCTAATTGGGAAATAAGCCACAATTTAACTTGAAAAATTAATTTTATTGACGTTTCGAATTCCACCTCGGACGTCGTTATCAAAATACAAAATATTAATAGTTAATTACATAAATGCCACAAATAGCTTCAGAACAGTTGTTATTTTAATTTGTATTTTTAGTAAAATGAATTCGCGTAAAGAACGTTAATTTCTTCAGTGGCTTGCTGAAATTGAAAATTAAGAAAACTTGCTTTTGATCTATATTATTTTTACTTTTGTTTTGTTAAATTAATAAAAAAAATTGGTTTACGAGTCTTTCTATAATATGTGAGTACAACCCATTTTATATTTATACATGTTGACATTCATTCTTTCTCGAAATAAGTCGAATTTATGTAGGTGAGGGCGACGCTCATACGCGTGCAACCACGTCACAATAGAAGACGCGTGTAACGGCGGGTTAATAACCGTCGACTAATTGCATTAAATGCATTTCGATCAATTTTCATGTCTAGCAATTCATTTTCGAGCAGTTGATATTGAGTAATTGATTTCTAGCAATTGCGTTCAAGAACTGATCTAGAATCACAAGTATGACAGATTATTTAATTATGTCAGCTAGTTAGCTATATTGCACAGACGGCATTGTTTTGAATTGGACATTGGACGATTTCCACAGGAGTTCATGTTTTGCTGAAATAACTTCAGAAATTACCTTGTATCAATAATCACAATATATTATGTCAGTTACAAACCTTGTGCTTAATTTTTTATTTAAAAAAATGTGAAATAATCAAAAATGTTTTGGGGGACGCTAATCACGAATATCATGACGACGATGAACTCCGAAGTATCTGATGCCCAGGACGGGCATCGCCTACTGGACTTTTGTGGAAATTACATACAAAACCACTGAAAACTCGTTACTCTGAGGTTTTTGTGATCACGGAATACGAAAATCATATCGGTGATGGTCTTCAAGGCACCTAGTATACACGACGAGCCTCGCATTCTGGAGTTTTGTGAACATGATCATGACCCGTTTTTGGGGCCGCTGTGCACGAGTACCATGTAGATAATGCTCTCCGGGGCACCTGATGCTCGGGAAGGGATTCGTCTCCTTGAATTTGTAACGTTACACACGTCATATCTTTGCTATTTTATTTTTAAATAATCATTTTATTCTGTTTTCTCTAATATAACATTAATAATTATCCTTTGTATTCGTTTTAACTTATTGTGCCCGTTAAAAACCTCTTTGGCGCCTTCTTTCTTTATCATCTATTTCCTAGCTCTCTTTTCATCTAACATCTAACTCGTACTGAACATATTTCATAATCTTACATTCTAGCATCTGATTCAATCTTGTGTTCCATGATAGTTATTCGAAATTTCATGTTATGTGTTGTATGTTTCGCTGACATGACAGTGACACTTCATCCCCGCTCGCTGACACAAACTGAAAGTGGAAGGGAAGAAATAATTTATAAAAGCCATGGATTTTAGATAACGCCCTATTTTTATTCATCAAATCACTTCTTCTCTTGGGGTAAGTTTTTTAAACATGACTGTACAAATTTTCCTAAGCCTGTATTAATTTTTTATAATCATTTTTACGTATCTAACCTAACCTTCCATGCACGTCAGTTTTGAATACCTATTTCTTGCTAATTTACATATATGCACGTGTAAATCAGATAACTTTAACTAGTAGTAATCCTTTAATAATTCCATTTAATTTACACCTTACCGTCTGCTACTTTTTGAGTACTTTTTGGCAAGGTACTTTTTATTTCTTCTTGATATCAACCTGATGCACGTTTTGAATTCTAGTTTTTGGATAAAAAATTAATATTTCTCCCTTCGGGAGCCTCCAGCCTCATACATCACCGGTGATGCTACTTTAAGGTCAAGATTAACAATAGGATGCAATTAGAATACAACAACAGCAACCCACCAACAACTAGAGCTTCAGTGACATGGGGCTGACCATCCACCCCAGGTTGGAACGGCACCAACTGTACCATCCGACATCAAGAAGATCTACCATCAAATACCACAAGACATACATAAGTATAATCCAAAAATTAATGTTATTGAATTTAATAAGTAATATTTTTATTATATCATTATTGAACAATAAACATGATCAGTTAAAGTATTGTTTTGTTTGCTTCCATTCTGAATTTTCATGGTTCATATTGAAGATTAGGACAAGACGAACATACACCTTGGAAGACTGAGCTAGGCCAGGGTGAATGATAGCTATCATGGATGAGTGAAGTATTGTTATTCAATATTATTTAAATTATCTGGGGTAGTCTATCGTATCGTTTCAAATTTTATGGAAATGCAATATAAAATCAATTCGTCCTGGGCACCAGATTTCTCCGAGGTTATTACAGTCTTTTGATTTGTAATCAGCGACCTTAAAAACCTCAAACTAATAATATAGAACTCATTTTCGTTAATTATTACCGAATTAAAAATTTATTATTTTTCACCGCTTCGAAATGCACTTTGGAAAATGCATTTTTCTTCTTTAATAATGACATTTTAACTTTAACATAATTACTTCAGTTCACGAAATCTCCTAACGCTCTTACCAATCGAATACAACAAATTTCATTGAGACCCATCCAACTGCAAAACACTGAGAAGTTTTGAGCTTTTTACTACGTCATTGTCTCGCCTAATAAAAGGTTATAGTAGGGGAGAAAAGTATGCTAAATTTGAAGTTACTGGAGCGCGATGTGGACCTATTGGGTTGTGAGGATTAGGTCCTAAAACCAAAAAAAATGTTAACTAAAGATTTCCACTTTAGTGGGCGCTTTCCATTTTTTAATTTAATTTTTTATTAAAAAAAAAGTTAATTATTTTTACACAAATAATCCAAATCTGCAATAAAAATGGGGGCTCCCATTTAATATTAATGTAAGCCCCCACCCCACCTCCGTGGGGAGTCGTGTTTGTTATTATTCGATAGATTTTAAAAAATATTGAACACGTATTTTTTAGTTTTTCGATATGACATTTATTTCTGGAAATATTCGCTTTTTTCTTGTACAATTTTCTGACTTACCCTTTTCCTTACGCCCCGCTCAAATCGTCAGTTTTTTGAAATATACATATACATTGTTCTGCATGTACTTAACTTACTTTATCTTAATCTGACGATTTCGAGATTTTCTAAGGATAGATTTTTTTTCGGGCCCCCCTTAACGAACTTCCCTGTATTAAGATCCAATATATATATGGTAGGGGTACATTTACAGAGTACAAGGTTTCTCCCCATGTCATAATCTGACGCGCTCGAGTAACTGCAGAAATTCCCTCTTGGGCTCCCCTACCATTAATAATAATCCAAACTACATAACAGGAATAGGCTAAAAATTGAGTTACTCATTTAATACTTACTTATTTACTTAATTAAGCCGTCCTGTCATACCTCCTTTACCGTTGTCGAAGTTCTCATTATTTGATAATAATATCATTGAAATTTTACATGTAAATTAAAAAAAACCGTAATATGAACCTCTTCCTGTTTGAAATTTAATTCTGGAATAGCTAACTGAATAAAATTACTGTCTACAATAGACTAATGAACATCTGTAAACGAACAAGCTATTTTGCACATCCTTGAAAACTGGGGTACAAATTCTCTGCTTGAATCCGCACGTTGTGAATGCATACAACAAATTCCATTACCCAATTCTGTGGATGCTCTTCAAAAGTAGTTTAAGCAAATATTTCCAGTTCTCCATCGCCGCTGATGAAAGACCTTCACAGTATGAACCTGGAATATGCATACAAAATTCTGTTATTCGAGCTAGTTGACGAACTGAATTGAAACTATTTTGAAACTTTCGCAAAGCTTGGTTTGACTGCGACAGTATAAAATTTGTTAAGAAAAATTTGATTTTTATTCATTGTTAGAAACTTCAGTAAATATTTTCTTATTTGTAATCTTACGGTATTTCAAAGGGTTTCATAAGAAGTAGAAACCACAAATAAATTCAAAAGTTTAGTTTAACATAGATAATCAAATGTATTGGTCAGGGTTGACTCTGCTTTAACCCGCGAGCAGTCGAGCCGTTAGAAAAAATCTAACATTTTATCCTCTTTCGCGATAACTTGATGAAAAATTTTGCAACATAACTTGCCACTGGTAAGTGCCTCGAGGAAGGGTGTAATAATGCTTAGCTTTTTCTTTCTTCTTTTTGTGTAATTTATGGCTTTGCCATATTTATGGCCAATTAGCTTTAATGATTGTTAGAAATAATATTTCTAACATAGCAAGTAAATAAAAATACATACTATAAAATAAAAATTTGTTTTAAATTCGTATTGTGAGATAAAATCTAACACGCGTCTGTTCACGTTACAGAAGTGAACGCGACTGCTTCCGGGTCACTTCATTTAAAATTAGAAAACAATTTATATCTAATATTTTTAGTTCCGTCTTTTTGTCTCGCTGAGACCAAATCAGTAAAACGGTTCGTCACCAGCTTCAGAAAGATCTAACATTGCCAATTCGACATGCTGCAAAGAAGCCCATGCTTCTAATATCGCCCGATAGCTTCATTAACCCTTAAACGCCCAACCTCTTTTAGGTTTCATGTACGCCCAAGGGTAGGTAAAAAATGTCCACCTCGAAAATAGCTAATATATTTATTGAGAGTTGTTGGAAATGGATTAAACTTAAGAAACTTATGCTTAATAAACACAGCATCTTCTAAAATATTAATATAAACAATTTACAAACCTTAAAACAAAATTACAATGTACATCAAAATTAACATACCAGTAAAAGCCAGTAATTCAGATTTGTCGACTTTCTCCACATTTTTCCTTTCAACCTCTTCATTGGCGGATAGTTATGTAGATTATGTAATTATACGTCGATAATTATATGGATTATCTCCCTACCAACGAGAAATTATATAGAAACCTTTAGTAACAAGTTTTACCAAGGGTGTACTTTTTATGCCCACCCATATTTAACTCAAGATGCTACTTTTACTTTCAAAAATATCGGTAGAACCAAATTAATATTCGATAAAGGGCTGTCTACTTCACAATAAGTAATTTTTTAAAAATTTTTAAACAAGTAATAAATATGTTACAAGGATATACGCATTAGGTGGACATTTTTTACCCACCCTTGGGCGTTTAAGGGTTAAGCCTGGGGTTTACAGTTTACTTTTAGACCAGGGCATTTAGCGCTAAAACACTGGAATAAATCGATTGTTTCTTAAATACAGCACCTAGAGACTTGCAACTTTTTGTATTGTGTTCAGGATGATGTCAAGAAAAAAGTATATTACAGAACAATGGGCAGAAATGCATAATTGCATTTTAAAAAATCGCATAAAATGGATCCAAAATGCATGAACATATCAAAATAAGCATATTATTAAGAGGAAACAGTAGCGATCAACAGGTAGCAAAAACGCGTTCCAAGATTGCGGCTGTAATTTTGAATATTTTTTCGAGATATTTGGCACACGTATTCGTAATATAATAAAGAATGGCGCTACAGAGCCCAATTTGAAAAATATATTAATATATGGAAATTACTCTGTAATTAAATACAATATTAAAAAAACGAGCCTGTGCCGCCATTAAGAAGAACAAAAAAATACACTTTCTTCAAATAAACTTTTTATCCGATGCCTAGATTTTGTGTCATTTTGGAACTACTAATGAAATAAAAAAAAATTAGTAGTTCCAAAATGACACAAAATCTAGGCATCGGATAAATAGTTTATTTGAATAAAGTGTATTTTTTTGTTCTTCTTAATGGCGGTACAGGCTCGTCTTTTTAATATTGTATTTAATTACAGACTTATTTCCACTATTAATGTATTTTTCAAATTGGGCTCTCTAACGCCATTCTTTATTATATTACGAATACGTGTGCCAAATATCTCGAAAAAATATTCAAAATTACAGTCGCAATCTTGGAATTCCTTTTCGCTACCTGTTAATCGCTACAGTTTCCTCTTAAGGACCTAATTTTGTTACTGGGGGCTTTTTGAGGTCGCTGAACAAGACTTCGTCTTTAGAACTATTCTAAGGGGCACTTGAGGTCCAGTGCCATTGCTAAGATACGTCATCTTCTGGAGATTTAAGGGTTTTCAGCATTAAATTGAAGCCTATAGATTACATGAGGTGTTTCTGGGATTACTGAACACGAATATGCCATCAGAATTGATCCCCGAATCCCCTGGTGTCCACAGTAACTGCCAAGTCACGTCATCTTCTGGTGTTTAAAAGTTTTTCGTCCTTGAATGCAAGCAAATAGATTACTAGGCGGTTTTTAGGGTCGCTGAATACGAATACGTCATAAGAACTGACAACCCGTATCACCTGGTGCCCATGGTCACTGCTAAGGTATGTTATCTTCTGTAGTTTGGAGGGTTTTTGGGCACTAGGTCACCGGGTGTTGGTTTTGATAGCGTATTCTTTTTCAGCAACCCCAAATACCCCCAAGTAATTCGTTTGTACCAATTTAGTGCCGAAAACTCTCAAAACTTCAGATGACGTTCCGTAGCAATAAACCTGGACACCAGGTACTCCTAAGATCGGTGCTGATGGGGTAGTCGTGTTAAACGACCCCAAAAACCGCCCAGTAACAAAATCTGTTCTTTAGTATGCTTATTTTGACATGTTTATGCACTTTTGGATGCATTTTATGCACTTTAAAATGCAATGCATTTCCACCCATATTTCGATAGTAGGTACACGTTTTTCCTGACATCATCCTGAACAAAATGCAAAAAGTTGTACGTGTCTATATTATAGGTAAATTAAAGTCAATATCAAAAATTATACTTTTGCAATAACCAAACATAAATTCTTTAGAGCTGCAGGTTTAGGTGTTATGAGTGCTCTCTGATAATTTCAGAAAGTGGCAGATCCGTTCAAAAATCCATTTTTAACATTTTGTAACTATTTTCAAAAAAGGACGGTGTACTGGTAACTACAGGAATCGAAGCCTAAAAAGCACTTGAAAAAATCGAAAAATTACTGGGCGCTATTTTTCAACTGGCGAAAAAAACGATAGAAGAGGTGTACCCCCTCGTGGGTAGCTAAATTTTTACTGCGTCATATTTTTTTATTAACATTGAAACAAAAATATGACTTTTTAATTCATTTCAATATTGAGAAAAAACTACGCATTGTAGGTGCACCAGACGACTTTTTTGAAAATAATTGCTCTTTAAAACGGGGTTATCTAAATTAAAAAATGTTTATAAACAGAAAAGTTATTGCAAATTACACCCGAAAGTAAGCATTTTTAATTGTTTTTAATTATTAAATACACAATAAAAATATTTAAAACACATTTCACAATGTGAGCTTTTATAATGTAGTTGCTATAGGTGCAAAAGATGGGACCGACGGGTAAAATAGTTTTTAAACAATTCTATTTGTTTATCGCAATTAACGGAAAAACAAATAAATATCAATTGGCTGTGCAGGTACTTTGACAATATTTAGAAGATTTTTTTGTACTCTTTCTCTTTGTGAGGTCTCATTTTTCATGAAAAAGTATATTAATTATTTATTATTTATTTATAATTTATGTAGAATGAGGTATCATTTTTGCCTTATAAACAATGTTTACCTTTATTATACTTTTCCCTTATACGACAGAACCGACGCTGTAGTTCAGAGAAATAAGGAAAAAAATATCCTGTTGATGACACAACCCCTTCCAGGCCGAAACCAAATTTTTGAGTAGTATGGACATCTATAATAATAACCTTATATGTTTCCTGCAGTCGATTTTGATGATATACATAGTCGTAAACAAATAAAGATCAAAAAACGGTAAATTTTTGCTTTTTTCCTCTACTACTAAAAAGTTAAGAATTTTAAAAATATATTTGAGAGTGAGAAAATCATAAATCGTATAAAAAACTTCAATATGGCATTCGCTGAATATGTCTATCCTTATTGGTTGCTTAGAAAATTGCAAAATAAATCATAAATTTTCTGGTGCTTAAATCATACCCTAAATTTCAAAGCAAGTGGTCAAATAGTTTAAAAGTTGTTATTTAATTTGCTTATCCTAAAATGATGTAGTTACAGTAATACTTTGGATAGTTTATGAGATAAGAAGATTTGCACTCTTGATTTAATTAAAAAAAAATGACAAGAAATAATTCTAAATATTGCACAATTATTTTGCAAGAACATGTAAATTAAAAAAGGGGGGCTAACTTCGTCCCTAATTGTTCTAGGACAATTGTTTTTATTTCTAAATGTTTATAAAAATCTAGTATACTTAAATATGAAAAATAATTTTTCTATGGGTAACTGTTAAAAATTATTCTAATTGTTTATAAGTAAGAAAAAATCGACATGATTTCGGAAAATAATTTTACACTGTTTAAAATTACTTTTTTTCATTTTTTTAATTTTGTCAGTGTAATAAGAAGGTTCTATTTGTTTAGAATGCTTCACTTTTTAGTAATGGACGAAAAAAGCGAAAATTTCCGTTTTTTGATATTCATTTTTTTATAACTATGTATATCATCAAAATTGGCTGCAGTAAACATAAAGGTTATTAATATAGATGTCCATACTACTCAAAAAAAATTGGTTTCGGACTGGAAGGGGATATGTCACGAGAAAAATCTTATTTCACTACTGATGATTTATGATCTACTGATGATTTATAAAGAGGTTCATTGAAGTTTTATCAAGTCTAATCTGGTCTGGTTGTTTGTTAGAAAGGTATTAGCGGTCTAAAATTGTTTCATGAGAAAATATTTACTGAAATTTGAAATGATGTACGGAACATATAAATTCAGAAAAAGTTTTTTTTTCTTCTTCCTTTTATAAGCAATTTTAGCTTGTTCATTGGCGGATTGATCCCTCCGTGGAAGGTTGTCACTCCATCTTTGCCGTTCCAACCTCTGCCGTTTCCAGTAGTCTTTGTGTTGTGGCTGTATGGGGTCTTGTTTCTGATGCATATGTCGTTATTTGTCTTACACTGGCTTTATAAATTCTAGACTTCATCTCAGTGGTAATATGTCGGTTTCGCCATATAGTGTTATTAAGACATTCTGCCAGCCTGTTTGCTTTTTGTACTTGATTTCTCACTTCTTTGTCCAGATCTCAGTAGCTTGATAATGAATTCCAAGGTATTTTATCTCCATTACCTGTTCAATAATGACACCATCAATTTCTATTTTACATCTGATTGGTTCTTTACTGATTACTATTTTTTAGTTTTGTCTAAGAGGAAATTGTCATATTAAATTCTTTTGCTCCATTAAATCTGTGGACTAATCTTTGCACACTATCTTCACCTTGGGCTATCAATATTGCGTCGTCTGCGTAACAGAGTATTTTTACTTCTTTGTTTCCCATTCTATATCCCTTTCCTTTGTTGACGTTATTGATGATTTTGCATCCATGATTAAATTAAAGAGCATACGACTCAATAAGTCTCCCTGTCTTATTCGGCTGCCTATTTTTATAGGCTCTGTAAGTTGTCCATCTATTCTGTCTTCCCTTTTGTTATTTTGGTAGATGGTTTCAATAGTTTTTATGATATCTAAGGGGACTTCTCTATTATATAAGAGATGGATTGCATCTTTGAGTCGTACTCTGTCAAATGCTTTCTCCGAGTCAATCAGACATAGAAATGCTGGTCTATTTTACTCTAATGATTTCAAAGTATTTTGATTTATGACGAATATTGCATCTGTATACGATCTTGCAGTACGAAAACCCTGTTGTTCATCTGCTAAATTTTCTCCTTTGATTCATTGGGTCTGGTAAAATTTTAGTTATGTTTTAGGGTAGTATTTAACAAGTTAATACTTCTGTAGTTTTCTGGCTGCATTTTCTCTACTTTTTTGAAGAGTAGAATTAGTTCGCTCGTTCTACATTCTTCCGATATTTTATTGTGTTTTATGATTTTGTTAATTAATGCTGGTAACTGTTCTGTCGTTGCTGATCCAAAAAAATTTAGTAATTCGTTTTCTCTTTCATCCTGCAGCTTTTCATTTTTTCAGCTTCTCAAATGTCAACTTTCTGTGTACTTATACTCTCCTGTGCCTTCGTTTGTTTTCTTTGCTCAAGACAAAAACAAGAGAGGTTGCCGAGGACAGAGCGTAGAGTCTTGCGTAGATGTAACTATGAGCACTGGCGATATCCCTCAAACGAAATCCATAACATCTCGAACACCCCCAAAATCACCGAGAGAATAAACTCTCTGAACAGGAACTTCACAATCAAAGTAATCAACGGCCCCCCTTCCGACACATAAGAATCTCTCAAATGTTCCTGTTCATCTTCCGGCCACGTACTCCACCGAAAGCCCAAACGCAAAAAGATTCATGTACCGTCCGCTCTAATGCAAACATGCATTGACGAACTCCCGGTGGAGTACGAAAACATCCTTGAGGCTACCCCGTTAGCCTACCGTACCCACCTCTAACATTTCCTCTTCCCTACCCCGAACAGGGAGAAGTTGGTTTTTTGCGGTTTCCCAACTTCATTGCACAATTATACCTGTTCGTCCCAAGAAAATAGCCGCAACTATTTTCTCCACTCGAACGCACACTGTCCACGCTGCGCTCAAAGCCACCTCCTGACCGCCGACGAGGGACGCAGGTTCGCCTGTCGTTGTACAATGGTTTCTAGGGAGACTGGTCGAGAGCAAAGCACGGACAGTACACATAAATGTCTATGGAACCAACAACAATCCATCAAACTTTCTTCTCTGTTGACTTCTTAGCCTTCTGGACACCACCGTCCGGCATAACCCAGGATCCAAGAACACCAGGACACGGCGCTTGCCCCAGTGTGTTTTTCGGACTGTTTGCTTTTGCTGCCAACACTAAACATTCACCTCAAACCCTGAAGAGGACAAAATCCTAAACGGGGAAGCACATTGAACGCATTTCTTCTTAGCAATTTCTAGACAAGCAAATCAAACAATGTGATGATTCGTTTGTTTGTCTACAGCCTACTATGTCTTCATTTGTGTTAATTTCTGGTGTTTCCGGTTCTAATGTCATTTGTTGCTTCCTCTGCATAGAGTTTTTTAGATAGTCAATCCATGTACCCTTTTATATGTGTTTTGGTTGTATTAGTTAATTTACCTCTGTTCTTTTACCTTTTATAAAGCGCCATATTTCCTTTTGGAGACCATAAAAATAATCTTCCATTTCTTTCGAAAAGAGTTCCCAGTGATCACTTTTTATTCTTCTTACGAGTGAATCTGTTTCGTTTCTAATAATTGTCTTATAATTGTCATATGCCTCTTGTGTTTTAGTTGACATGTTTCTTATGTAGGTAAACTTTTTTCTTTTCTTTACATTTTTCCTTCACTTCTTTACAAAACCCTGGAGTTCTTCGCCTTAGGAGCAATTTATTTTTATTAATGTTTTTTCATAAGAATAAGAAATTCCTTGGCTGAGGCTAAGATATTAGACTTACTCAATTTTTGCCTAGCTTTCTTCGACTCCGCCACTTTCTGTGATATACATGTTTCTGCTTCTTACCGTTATTCTTTTGTTGAATTGGCATATTGTGGAGTCGTTCTGTAAGCTTTCGACTTTTATCTTGGTGGTGTATTCTTCTGTTTTGTTATCACAAAAAATGTGTTTTCATTCTGATTTTGCATAATACCAATTTATGACCGCTCCCTATTCCTGCTGATATTAGAAAAAGTTTTGTCTAATTGAAATTAAAATAAAATTTTTCTGACACTTTTTTAACGAACGAAAGGTAACGTCTGTCAGGACAATAACTATTGTTAACACAACCGGCGCTACTGAATGGAAATAACTTTAAAAGAATTCTTATTTGTCCGAATGAAATTATAATTACGTTATTCTTCTCCGTGTCCCTAGCCGGCGTCATTTCTTGTTTTTATTGTCTCCCGGTTCTGTTTTTACATTTTTACTGGAACTTATAACGACAAACAGAAATACGGCTTCATTTAAATAATGGAAAGAATTTGATAAAGCGTCTGTGTAAATTGAACTTGATATTTATTCGAATGTGCACAAGGCCAAAATTTCGATGTGTATAATTTCGAATGAACCCAAGCGACAGTGAAACTTAGTTAAAAATGATGTTAATTTTGGTAAGTGGCTGGCATATTTATTATTGCTGGAAGAAATTCCGCAGGGATAGGCAGGTTGCGGTTGTTCTGGAAATTTATGGTCAATTATGTGAAGCATCTTACAAAAATGAAACTGAAATAATCCAGCCGTAGAGTTTCATTTGACTAAACGTGTTTAATAAAAATAGGAATAATAAATAAAAACCAAAAACAATTAGTATAAACTTTAATACTTACAGAGATCAACAAGAAAGTTAAAAGAAAAATAACAGTTCAAAACAGAAAAATAGAGAAGATTAATTATTCTTCTTCTTATGGTGCCTTGCACCTATACTGCATTGGCGAATTATCTTAATCAGACATACAATAGGCACAGCATTTATTTAATTTTTCATTACACTTCGTTGATTGGGAAGAATAGTATGATAAGTCAAAAATAGTAGTCAAAACTACTCAGAATGAATGGATCTATTATGGAGAAAAGTATTGCAAGTGCAGTTTAAACGACAAGCACTAGAGCAGTGATTCCCAACCGGGGGGCGATAGCCCCCTTGGGGGCGATTTGAGATTTTCAGGGGGTGATAGAGCGAAGGGGGCGATATGGGGGGCAATAGAGAAAAGGGGGCGATAAGGTGGGCGATTAGCATCTGGGAAACGAGGAATGGGTAATAGAGAAGAAAAAACAATACTTTCGATCGGATATCCATAGGATAATAAAAAGTAATTAAATGTACACCAATGCAGGTAATAATAACACAAACATCTCGTCTACTAACAGAGGGCTATGAATTATGATACAATTTAATTATATACGACTATAGGTAAGTAATACATTATAATTAATTCTGCATTTTCCACTAGAGAGCTCTGTGACTAGAGAGCTCTGTGACCAACTATGGCATCTCCCACTTCCACACAACCGCTGTGGACTGTGGAGAAGACTCGGGTAACTCACACGGCATACCCCCACATAGCAATGTAACAGGGATATTCAAGGTCAACGCACGTTTGCTAGTTTGCGCCCTTGCACGGGATGGCACTACTAGTATCATTTCTGCAGGTTTCTGCACGTCGTTCGTTCTGTATTCTGTCACTTTCTTTGTCAGTTTTCATTTCCTTGAAAAAAAAAAAACGACGCCATATTTATTTGTTTTATTTTTTCATAAATAGTGCAAAATAGTGCATCCAGCAACAAAAAGTGTAAAGTGGTTGTGTTTTATTCCAAATGTATACAATTTTGGTGTGGTTTAAACTGATGAATAAATAATAATATTGTGTAAATATATGTGTAATAAGGTAGTTGTGTTTAGGTTTTTACATTGATAGTTGATAACAAACATATTTTATGAACATACATATAAACATTTTTATAAATAAATATTGTATTTTATGTTTTATTCTTTAATTTTTTAACCACTTTGGCATTTTAATGTAATGGAAAATAAATATAACCTCAAAATAACACAAGAAAATCCATATAGGAATTATTATAAACGTTTATTGATAAATACATACAGATATATTTTTATCAATCAACGATATAATAAGTATTATCGTATAGGATAAGGATTTTGTTTTCTTTTGTTATATTAAGGTTATATTGATTTTTCCGTTACATTACAATGAGTTCTCAATCCAAGTTAATTTTACAGCTCTTTTGAATTTACCGCCATATGGCATATAGTTACGCGCCCTACCACTGGCTTATGCGACAATCGTCGTTTCACTCCTTTACACGGCACTTGCATTGCTAGGTGGGGGTGTGCTGTGGGTAACTCAGTTGTCTACAGTTCGTGCTAAGTTAAGGTCATTTTTATTTAATCAATACTATTATAAGTCAAAATATTAACACTGCTTGCGTCTTATTAGTAAATATTTTTGGAGCAAGAGAAATATATTTCAAAATATCATACTCTTTTTTAACAGGTAAGCATTTATTTTTATTATAATTTTGGTCAGTATGATGATTACAAATAATATGATATTTTTGAATAAAATAAGTACACTTGTGGGCATTTTATCTTTATTTCATTTTGAGTTAACATAGTTTTGAATATAATTTTGCCCTAAGTATAACGTGATATTTTTAGTTAACATTGGGTGGAATGCATAAAACGTAGTAGATGCTATTGCTTCAGCAAATAGTATCTACTCTGTAGCATTTTCTTTTACATAAAAGTAGGTGCTTTTGTTGAGAATAACATAGTACACAACAGAAGTACCTACTACTGACCTGAAGTATCTACTGCAAAGCGTAGCGCCAGCCGTGTCTGATGAAACTAGTTTCTAAGTTTCTAGTACACCATCACGACTGGTGTACTAGAAACTAGTACACCAATCGTGATGAAATTAGTTTTCCATCTGCTTGAATCACGTATTTTACGTACCAAGTTATTAGAATTGTAGGTACATGAGTAAAAATGAGTGACTCAGATTCCGAAGCGATAAAACAGTTACGTGAGGATAAAAATGAACAATTGTTATTTGTTAATTTTCTTAAGAATTATTAAATTTTATTTGATAAAATAATGGCCCCAAAAATTAAGAATCTTCTTCCTAGTTTGTAGATTTTTCTATGACACACATTCATAAATGTTGCCATATTGTAACAAAAAAATACCTACGCCGAAGTCGTCCATCCACCAACTTCATTTAAACTGAAGCAAATACTACGAAACTAGCAAATACTTCAAAACCGTAGTACATTCTTCTATGTATCTAGTAAATAGTAGCAGATGCTACGGAGGAAAGTAAATGCTTTGTAAGTGTAGTAGACTCTTCAAAAATGTAGTGCGTACTTGAAACATTAGCAGGTACTACGTTTTATGCATTCCACCTATTGTCGTCAACATAATTTAACTCAAATCCAAGAAATTATTTCGTTTTATTATTCTATTCCTTAAAATATTTTTTTCATACTAGATACTTAAACTAGAACTTTCGTTTCGAAAAGAGTTAATAAATATGTGCGTTGATTGCACAATTTTTTATGTACCTAATAGCTAATATGTATTTTGTTCTAGAAAATGAGTGGGAATCGAAGTCGTATTCTACTAGAACTCGCTAGGAAAATTTGTGAAAGAGATGAAAGTAATACCAGACATTAAAGTACGGTTTTGTATTCTCATCGGCCATTTGTGATGAATGAAAGTGAAAACCATAATATTCCCATAGTCAATGATTCTGTCACCAGCAAGTTACAAGGAACTACTTTTATAAATGAAAGTTCTAAAATGGCTTCTCCTTTAGCTGAAAAACAATACGGACAATATTTTTATATGACTGTTGATTTTGAAAACAAAGAAACAAAGAAAACCAAAAAAGTCCAACTATCGACGAAAGTGAAAACCATAATATTCTCATAGTCAATGATTCTGTCACCAACAAGTTACAATGTACTAGTGTTATAAATGAGAGTTCTAAAATTGCTTCTCCTTTAGCTGCAAAACAATACGGACAATATTTTCATATAGCTGTTGATTTTTAAAACTAAGAAAACCAAAAAAATCTAACTATCGACGAAACCACAGGTACTGAAGATGAAATAGGACCAACGTTTACCAATAATGACGTTACAATCAGTAGGGAGCGTGAAAAGGATAGTAGCAGCTCTTCGTCTTCCATATCAACCAGTTCTTCTAGTATTTCAGTCTTTGATAACACCTCGGGCGACCCAAATTATTCTTCCAGTAGCTGTTCATCATCCTCTGATGATTCTTCAAAGCAAACGACGACTTCCATCAGCACGTGACGTTACTCTAAAACAAGCTTACAAGAAGAAAGTGGGAATAAGTGAAAAAAGAAAGCTGGCCTGCGCTCTCTTCTTGAAAAGAAAAAAAAAATGTAGAGGTTATGCCACTTCTATAGGGATTTTTACGCTAAGTTGTAGAAACTTTAATTTTTTTTTTAATGGGGGCCCAAATTTTTAAATTTTTTATATTGGTATTGTACTATAACTGCGATTTTTTTCATTCATTGTTGTTTAAACTCTAATAAAACATTTAAACTGTTCCGTTTTATTGTCCCTAATAACCTTATAATTGTGACATAGTACAAAATTTTTATAGAGAAAAGTATTATCTCAAAATTGGGATGAAAAATATGAGTTGGGGGTGGTATATGGATTGGATATAAAACCCATATTGTCAGTTAATACTAAGTAAATACTAATAATAAGTTTTAATTATTCTGATGAAAAGGATATTTAATATTGTATTGCTTAATATCAATCTTTAATTGTGTTTTCTGTGAACCTAATTTTTTTGAAATATCATACTATTCTTCCCAATCAACGACTTATAGATTTATAAAATTGTATAAATTAATTTGTTGGGGTTCCTATCACGGCTATCATTGACTGAATCGGGTTCAACAGTTGCGATTTACCTAACTTACGTAATATTTTATAATTTTTAAATTAATTGTTTGTACTATGTAAATTATTTTTTAATATTGAGTACTTTACGGTGGCCGATATTGCACTCTAAACCTAACAATCAGTTATAGTCCAGTCGGGTTAGACGAATAACAGGCCTAATCTTGCATTAGGAGCTGCCCCAAATTTTATTTTTCTAATCTTTAGGGGAAGTCAATACTAGTGTAAATTTAAAGTCTCGACTGAATTCCGCCGTTTCGTTAGCCGCCAAGTAGTTGATTTTAAACGTGAACAGTTTTTGCTCAATATCTCCGCCATTTTAAACTTTTCGACAAAATGTATAATAACCAAAATTGTTGCAAATATGATTTTCTATCATTTCTATTGTTACAATTTTTTCGTGCCGTCGACATTTTCCGAGTTATGGCGGAAAATATTGACAGTTAGAGCATAGTTATTGAATTATCTCGTTTATTGTTAGTTTTACGACAAAAATGTTCCTATATAAAAATAGAGAGAATTAAATTCTCCACAATTTTAATCTCTTTCATTTTTTTGCTAAAGTTAATATCTAAGGTTGTACGCTGCGATTATGGCGCGAGCGTAAGCAATTGTTTTTGTTCAATAACTACGCCATTTTCAACTAAAATTGTTCCAAATATGATTTCCTACAATTTGTTTTTAACAATTTTTTTCATGCGGTTGATATTTTCCGAGTTAAGTGGGAAAATAGTAGAAAGTGGTGAGGGGAGCATAATTTTGAATTGAATCTTGTTTCCGAGCTGCCCAATATTTTAAAATTCTATAATAGTAGTGTAAATTTAAAATCTCGACTGAATTCCGCGGTTGCGTTAGCCGCCATATTGATTTTAAAGGAGAACCGTTGTTGCTTAATATCTCTGCCATTTTCAATTTCTCAACAAAAACGGTAGGATTTAAAATTGTTGGAAACGCAATTTACTATAATTTCTTTTCCACAATTTTTTTATGCGATCAATATTCTCCAAACTGAGGGGGAAAATAGTGGAAACGGAGGGGAAGCATAATTATTGAATTGTCTCATTTATTGTTAATATTTCGACATAATTGTACCTAAACAAAAATAAAGATAATTATATTTTATACAATTTTTTAAACTTCCAATAAAACACCAACCAGACTAAGTATATAAAAGATATAAATAAAAACTTGTATGCATTAAGTTCACTTAATTTTATTAACTAGCGGGTTTTATTGGTTGAATTTGTCTGTCGATAATTAAGTTTCATGTCAGCTAACATATTTTAATATTTCAACAATTTTTTTTAGTTTTTGACCCTCCCCCCTGTTAGACCGTCCACTGGTTCTCCCGAAAAACTGTAGTAAATCGCAACAATTTCAGTTCTTACACTTTTTGTCGAAAAGTTGAAAATGGCGGAGATATTGAACAAAAACCATTGCTATAAAGTCAATCGGGTCTTACGCTTGCGCATTTACCGCGTACGTACTACCTTAAATATTGATTTTTTTAAAAAAAATTAAAAAGATCCAAATTGTTAAAAAATTTAATTCTCTTCATTTTTGTATAGATTAAAATTTGTTGTAAAACTAATAGTAAACGTGATTATTCAATAAATCAATAATTATGCTCTGTCACTATTTTTCCCCACAACTCGGAAAATATCGCCGCACGAAAAAATTATAATAAACGAAATTATAGAAAATCGCATTTTCAAAATTTCAGTCTGTATATTTTTTGTCGAAAAGTTGAAAATGGCGGAGATATTGAGCAAAAACCGTTCTCAAAATCAAGATGGCGGCTAACGCAACGGTCAAATTCAGTTGAGATTTTAAATTTATACTACCATTGACCCCCACTAAAGATTACAAAAATAAAATTTGGGGCAGCTCGTAATACAAGGTCAAATGCTATCCCGACTGGGCTGTTAGGGTATACAGACTCATATGGGTTAATTGCCAATATCAGCCTAAGT
This sequence comes from Diabrotica virgifera virgifera, assembly GCF_917563875.1. Classification (NCBI taxonomy): domain Eukaryota; kingdom Metazoa; phylum Arthropoda; class Insecta; order Coleoptera; family Chrysomelidae; genus Diabrotica; species Diabrotica virgifera. The sequence goes on along the minus strand of NC_065450.1, from coordinate 191,048,325 downwards.
ACTGTTACTTGTGCTTGTCTTTATTTTAATATCTATGTAATTTGACCGATCGATTAATAACTTTTACGAACAACAACAGATAATTTTGTTATTTTTTTTTTATTTTACTGATAGTTTTATAATGTGTATATAGCCGGTCCGGAATAAGAATGTCGTAACTGCAAATTTTGTCAATTCCTATTTATTGCGTAATTAATTTCGAAAATACTGTATACAGATGATACAAAAGCGACAGAACTGTAACTATGTGCTGAGCCATCACAGAGTAGTTGCGTCGTTATTAAAATACGCACCATTTCACACCTTGTTTTAGATGAAGAATGACGCAACTGTAAATAGAGTTGAAAAGGGGGGACTAAATTAAGATAATCAAATTCGGACCACTAGGGATGAAAACAAGAGCCATCGCTGTAAGAATAAACGGCATCATAAATATTTAAAAATAGTTTTTTTGGACAGAAATTTTCAGATCAAAAATGACACAACTGTAGAGAGGGTTGAAAATGGGGGCATAATTGTTAGAATAAACGCCATACTGATGCAGATGGTTACTCTTTATTTAGTCACTGTTTTAAATATTTAAAAAATTTTAGATGAAGAATGACGCAACTATATGTAAGAATAAACGGCACCATAAATTGGAAAAAAAAATCCTTTGTAAAAGGTATAAAATTTTTTTATTTAAAATCTTTTAAAGGGCTACATCACAACAAAACGTTTTCGATTTTTTATAAAATCATCATCAGTGTTAATATAAACTTGATGCTAGCTGAGCCACAAAAGAAAATATTAGGGTAAACACCCTTTAAATATCATATTGATGCATTATAAATGCATACTATGAAAAATTGCCTTGTGATGGTTACAATTACAAGGTTACAATACAAGCCAATTTTTCAAAGTATGCATTTATAACGCATCAATGTGATATTTAAAGGGTGTTTATCCTAATATTTTCTTTTGTGGCTCAGCTAGCATCAAGTTTATCTTAACACTGATGATGATTTTATAAAAAATCGAAAACGTTTTGTTGTGATGTAGCCCTTTAAAGGGATTTTTAATAAAAAAATTTATACCTTTTACAAAGGATTTTTTTTCCAATTTTGTGATTGATGGTATACAGCCAACTACAGGAAAAACATTTCTTTTTCTTTGTGGCATCATAAATATTTAAAAATTGTTTTTTTGGACATAGAAATTTTCAGATCAAGAATGACACAACTTTAGAAAATATTGAAAATGGGGGCATAATTATTAGAATAAACGCCATAGTGATGCTCCAGACGGTTACTCTTTATTTAATCACTGTTTTAAATATTTAAAAATTTTTAGATAAAGCACGACGCAACTGTAAAAAGGGTTGAAATGGCAGGATTAAATTAAGATAATGAAATTCGAACCATTAAGAATAAAAACAGAAGACATCATTGTAACAATAAACGCCATACCGATGCTCCTGGATGATTATTTTTCATTAAAATTTAATCTTAGCCTAGGCCTCACAGGTACTTTAAGTACATGACTCATCAAGCTAATTAATCTATGTGCTTCACGTTTTCTAGTATTTCTATAGTTGGCGTGTTTGCGGGAAGTGAAATGAATATTGATAGTAGTCAGTCTTTAGGTAAGTAGTAAGTAACCAGTCCCATATTATTTTGTATGTTATTTCTAACTACAGAAACATCTGTTATCCTGCTCTTTTTAAACATAATATTTATTTAATATTTCGTAGAATATGATAAGATATGCTTGCATTAATATTTTCCTCGAATTTTTTCCTAGTCAACAATTTTGCTACGCTTCTGTTTACTAGAGTTCAATATTTTATTTCTAATAGAAACTTCCTTCTTGCGATATCTTTATAGCGAATTTCAAATTCCTTTTTATAAGGAGTATAAAATTTTAAATTTTATAGCAAACGTTCAACTATATAAATTGTTCGCCTCATTTCCAACGCTACCAGTTTTCAGTTTCTTTAATTTATTGAACAATAAATCTGAATAAGCAACTACAAAAGTTATTAAAGATGTATATTTGTAGGAATTATTAATAAAACCCTTTAGTCCAGGGCGGATCTGTTTTGACATGGACGTTGAGAGGTGACTCAAATTTTTTTGCAGAAATTGCTTGAAAATAAATCAAATAATAATATTTGAGTTATCCTCCCTCTCAAAAAGGTCCGGAACATTGTTTAAATTATCAAAATGTCAAGAATTGAAGGAAAAATTCGATTTTTTTTCTTCGTTTTTTGATTATAACTTTAAAAGTATTCAATATATAATTGGTTAAAAATTTAAAAAATTGTCACCCTAGTGGCAAAATAGCAATAATTGCGAAAAAACCATACAAAAACAAGTATTGGCATTTTACGTTTTTCAACCATTTGTGCTAGACTTAGGACCTTCATCTTTCACCCAGAAAAACTCTATGATACAGTAAAACAATACTGTAAATTTCATTAAGATCGGTTCAATAGATTTTGCAAAATAAATTTTGCAATACAGCTTTCGCAAAAAAAAATCATTTTTTCAAAATGTTACAGGACTGAAAATAAAGCAGATAGCAAGTTAATTTTTTTTTTGCTTATAGAAGTGTACTGTACCTTTCATTTGCAATTTTCAAAATTATAATCGATTAATTAACACGGCGTCAGAAAATTTTTGAAATAAACAATAATTTTTGGTGCTACGCGCAGGACAGCGGTGTTCGATTCACACAGGTTGATTTCCACCAAAATTTCTTCCAATCTTTATCTAATATATTATTTTCTTACTCTATATTTTGTTGTATTTTAATTTTTTAATTCCATAAAAATCAAACTAATTTTATTATTGTTTTGTGAAATATTGTTTAAACAATTGCATATGTTTAAAAATAATAAACTTTTATTGTTTAAGTTAAAATATATGAACAAAAAAAGTTTTTGCTAATAAAAGTGTTATTTCAAAGGATAGAGTATGTGTTTTTATTTTGCAATAAACAAATTTATTTATTTATATCGAAATGTCATAAAAATTAAAATGTATCAATCATTATCAAAGGTCATTGGAATGCATAATCAGAGCAACCTATCCGCTGTCCTGCGCGTAGCACCAATAATTAATGTTTATTTTAAAAAATTCCTGACGCCGTGGTGTTAAGCGATTTTAATTTTACAAAATTGCAAATGAAAGGTACAGTACACTTCTACATGCAAAAAAATTTTTAACTTGCTATCTGCTTTATTTTCAGTCCTGTAACATTTTGAAAAAATGAATTTTTTTTACGAAAGCTGGATTGCAAAATTTATTTTGCAAAATCTATTGAATCGATCTTATTGAAATTTACAGTATTGTTTTAATGTATCATAGAATTTTTTAGGGTGAAATATGAAGGTTCTAAGCGTAGCATAAATGGTTGAAATACGTAAAATGCGAATACTTGTTTTTGTATGTTTTTTTCACAATTATTGCTATTTTGCAATTCTATATTATAGGAAATTTAACTACGCAACTTTTATGTCAGTACAACTTTTCTCGGAAAATTAATACTTTTAAAGTTATATTCAAAAAACCAAGAAAAAAATCGAATTTTTCCTTAATTTTTTGACATTTTGATTATTTAAACAATGTTCCGGACCTTTTTGAGAGGGAGGATAACTCAAATATTATTATTTGATTTATTTTCCAGCAATTTCTACAAAAAAATTTGAGTCACGTCCAAATGTACTAATATTTTTACAGATGCGCCCTGGTCTATTGTGGTACAGTAAAGTCAATATAAAGTTGGTATGTTTAATTCTTTCTTATAACTAGCCAAACAAAAAAAGGTTAGTAATTGTCTTAACATTAATCTATAAATAAATATGTACATTATTATGAAGTACATAATATATGCATATTTTGTTAATTTGTCATCTTCTTGGAAAGGGCAGCTAGTAACTGCATCAGGAAGATGCTCTTTCGGAATGGGACGTTTCATCGCCGCCTATTCATCGTCAGTCAATTTCATCGCCGTTCGTTTCATCGCCGTCCGTTAATTCGCCAGTTGTTAATCAGTTGATTTTGTATGGGTCTACCCCAACATCCCGACAGCCAAAATCCCGACAGCCACAATCCTGACAATTAAAATCCCGACACGCCAAAATCTCGACAGGCCCAAATCCCGACAGGCCAGAAACCCGACAGGTTTGATAAGTTTCTTTTTAACATATAATTACATTTATTTCTTGTTTTTTTGTTTATGGTCACCTGTTTTTTATTTTTTGTTACTAAACAAAAGTATTTACCATTTAACATGAACTCATGTTCTAAATAAAATTTCTAACATGGGTATGTGAATTAAATTATTTTTTTGCCAATATATTAGGTCTGGATCCCGCGTATGAAAAAAAAAGTTGATTAATAGCAAGCTAAAAATTTGTTAATAGCTTAAGGGTGTCTAGTCGGATAAACCTTGATATATGGGAACACTGGAACAGGGGCAGTTTTAATTGTGGAACAGGTTAAAAATTTGGAACGGTCAGACCACGAAAACGGCACATTTATTTTGTCCGACAGAATAGACTTAAACTCTCCGAACAGAGATTAAACTCTCATGCAAAAATCAGACTGCTATTTATCACCAAATGGGCGTTTTAATGAGTGGAACATGTAGAAAATGTCAAATGACAGGAATTATGACAGGTGATAAATAGCAGTCTGATTTTTGCATGAGAGTTTAATCTCTGTTCGGAGAGATTAAGTCTATTCTGTCGGACAAAAAAATGTGCCGTTTTCGTGGTCTGACCGTTCCAAATTTTTAACCTGTTCCACAATTAAAACTGCCCCTGTTCGATTGTTCCCATATATCAAAGTTTATCCGACTAGACACCCTTAAGCTATTAACAAATTTTCAGCTTGCTATTAATCAACTTTTTTTTCATACGCGGGATCCAGACCTAATAGTCCAATAATATAATTATGTATAATCAAATCCTGAATTTAAGTCTACTTTCATATCACTCTACCTATAGTGACTTTCATGTCACTTACAACCTTCCATTTCAGTAAGTATAACTTTTGTATTATAAAATGAAATGTTTAAGTAATTTTTTCTTTTAAAATACATAATAATTATTAGTACCCGTACTTATTAGTAAGTAATAATTTTTTTTAGTAAGTTAAGAAATAAATATTCAAAATGTAGTGGTCGGAATTTTTACTTATGCGAGGATTGTTGCATGTAGGGATTTTGGCCTGTCGGGATTCTGGCGTGTCGGGATTCTGGCGTGTCGGTGTTTTGGCCGTCGGGGTTTTGGCTGTCGGGATTTTGGCTGTCGGGATTTTGGGAGCCACCGATTTTGTATTATGGGAGATGACACGACTCAACGTTAAATTCAGTTCAAAACTTATGACAATTAAAAAGATAAAACATATTATTATATTTATTGTTCTATTTCTGCTTCCCCTACATTTTATACTAAATAGTACTAAATTTGTAGTGTTAAATGGCCTTTGTAGACATATATATGTTCAAATTTATGTAGTGTAAGGTTTGGTTAGGTCATTTCCTAGAAATCCTAATTAATACTAAAAATAAATAATAAATGTAACTGTCGAAGATCGTCGGAAATTCGGAAATAAATCATTTAGCGATTGACTGGCGATCAATCGGCCGGCGATGAAACGGACGGCGATGAAATGGACCAGCGATGAATCGGCGGCATCGAAAAGGCAGCGATAAACCGGCGGCGATGAAATGTAGTAGACCCCTCTTTAAGGTAGTTTTTATATCTTAAATCGCGTGATTAGTTGTATTTTGCCTTTAATTCTGTGGGCGAGTTTAAGAAAAGTCAGTGTTATAAAATAACCGAGTTAAGAGTACTTTCCTGTTGAAGTGTAAAAAACTTTTTAAATAAGAGCAATAATAGAACAAAATTCTTTGTGGTTTCATAATAAGAATAAATAATATAAACACCAATAAAATAAAAATCAAAAGAAGCGTTAGACAGGACTGTGTCTTGTCTCCATCCCTGTTTAATGCATACTCAGAAGAAATATTCAAAAAAGCATTAGAAGATGAAGTAGCAGGCATAAAAATAAATGGCCTACCCATATGTGAAATTAGATACGCCGATGACACAATACTAATAGCAGAAACTAATTCAGATCTACAAAGAATTTTAGGTTGTTGCAACTAGTCAAGAATTTGATCTGTCACTAAACATAAAGAAAATTAAATTCATGGTTATATCAATGAAAAATATTAGAAACTTCTATCTACACGTAAATAATAAAACGATAGGAACGAGTTCAGAATTATAACTATTTAGGGACAAACATTAGTGAAACAAAATATTATACCAAAGAAATCCAAATTAGAATAGAAAGAGCTAGAAGTGAATTCACTAATATGAAAAAAATATTATGTGGCGAGAGATGTGAACTCCTAAAATTAATTATGCAGGGAAAGATTCAAGGAAGGCGTAGCATAGGTAAGATAAAAATGTCCTGGCTGAGAAATCTCAGAGAATGGTTTGGATGCAGCTCAACTGAACTCTTTAGGGCTGTAGTGTCAAAAGTGAGAATAGAATAGAAGAATAATCAAAAGACCTAATGGTTTTCAACGGGACTAATTGATAGTAGTAGAAGAAAAAAATGTGTGATGATCTCTAATTCACGAATTACTACGAACTACGACGAATCACGCATCACGAATCGTGAATAGTGCATGAGTGTAGCGAATACGGAACAGCAATTTGGACGAATCAGTGTAAACGGTCAACGAATAGAAAGAGTAAAAACATACACCTACCTTGGTACCCTCAGGATTATATCGAGTTTATATTATAAGCAATGAGCAAAAGTATGTGTTAATGATAAGCTGTCAGAGGAAATTGAAATCAGGCGTGGGGTGAGACAGGGATGAGTGTTATTGCCAATTTTTTTATTGCCTACTCGGAAGAGATCTTGTAAAGGCTCTTGAGGGTGAAACATCTGGAATAAAGGTAAATGAAGTTCCATTAACAACATTAGATATATGAAGATGGCACTGCCACCTTTGATGACATGTACGATGGGAAAAACGGTTACTTATACTGAGTAAATCCTATAATACCTTCATATATCATATTCAATCTTGGGTGCATCAGACACTACTTATAAATACCTGTCAAACTCATGTTTAGTGATAACAATCGGTTAAGGCGTTTAGAATTTATCGAGCTCCCAAACATATTTCATTTAACCATTATTACCGAAATGGTCTATAGGGTTACGACGCCAAAGTTATCGGCAAATCCGAGTTCATTTTAAAGCCATCCCTATATTGTTTTTCAATTTATTTCGAAGGGACAAAATCTTCGATTTGCACAAAGAATCATATTGAAAAAATAAATATTGGGATTGCTAGGATATGAACTTTGATTGCCCTATCACAAGTTTAATGTCTTTACTAATATCCCATTAGTGTGATAATGTAGCAAAGGCATTTATAACGCTTATCTGTAATCAAGAAACAGTACATTCAAGTTCATAGAGTTAATTTATAAAAAACTTTAAAAAACTCCTGATACAAGGATAAAAAACCGCTAAACGCCTTAAAAAGCAGTGGCGCACACAATATTCCAGCTACAAAAGAGCTGATATGAATATTACGTAGCGCAAGAAAGTATCTTCGTTTTGATGGAAAATAAAATTATACGTAGGTACATGTAGTTTTATTTTGCAAGATTTTTCTATAGTGTTTGCTATACTTGAAGTAATAGGCGCCACAAAAGAGTACCTTTGATAAAGTTTACAGTTTGAGGTTCATTTGTGTCGCGTTTTTCTTCAAATTTAGCAAATTAATACTATATAGACCAGGACAGATCTGTGAGAAAACGTCTATTTTTGGATGTACGAGGTGGCATTCGCCTTTTTGGAGATAAAGTTAGGTAACAACTTCAACAATAATAATTGACTTTTGCTCCTTCTCAAATATGCCCGGAACATTTATAAAAAAATTAAAATATTTGAACATTTCGAAAAACATGATTTTTTTCTACTTCCTTTGCTTTTAACTTTAAAACGATTCATTTTGGAACAAAGTCGTAGAAAAATAAAATAAAAATAATTGAATTTTGTATGATAAACGACTGGTTAAAAATGTCTTAAATTATTACTCCTTCTGCAAAATAGCAATAAATACAAAATAAGGGATCAAAATAAGCCTGTTTTTATTCAATGTTTTTCAACCACTTTGGTTGCACTTAGAACTTTCGTAATTCGCTTAGAAAATTCTTACAACATACTTAAATCGTTCACCAAATTTCATTAAAAGCGACCTGATAGATTTTGCAGAATAATTTTGCAATCTAAATTTTTTTAAAAAAGTTCAATTTTTTTAAAATCTTTCAGAAGAAAAAGTAGACCATTTAGAAGTTTACTAGTTTTTTTACATATAAAGAGTTTCTCTGTCTATCTAATACACTTCACAGAATTAAAATCGGATTATTTAAGCGGCCTCAGCACTGTTTTAAAGTTATAAACAATTTTTTGGGTTATAAACAAATACAGTGAGGACGTTTGAGTTGGCATAAATTAATTTTCTCGAGAATAGGCGCCTCTGGTAATAAATCCCGAAACAGGTCGATTTTTATTTTTAAATTCAATTTTTTTGGTGTACATATCATACTAGTGACGTCATCCATCTGGGCGTGATGACGTAATCGATGATTTTTTTAAATGAGAATAGGTGCCGTATGATAGCTCAATCGAAAAGCTGTTCAATTGTGTATTCAATAATATAAACATTAACATAAATATTTATACAAGGTTTGAATTAAAAAAAATTTTTAAAGTAAATTAATTCCAATATTTAGATTACGTCATCACACCCAGATGGATGACGTCACTAGTAAAATCGATCTGTTTCGGGATTTATCTCCAGAGTCTCCCATTCTCAAGAAAATGAATCTATTCCAACTCAAACGTTCTCACTGTATTTGTTTATAAGCCAAAACATTGTTTATAAATTTAAAACAGTGCTGAGGCCGCTTAAATACCTAGATTTTAATTATGTAAAGTGTATTAGATAGGTAGAGAACCTCTTTATATATAAAAAAATTAGCAAACTTCTAAATAGTCTACTTTTTGTTCAGAAAGTTTTTAAAAAATTTGAACTTTTGTAAAAAAATTTAGAATGTAAAATTATTATGCAAAATCTATTAAGTCGATTTTAATGGAATTTCGTGGACGGTTTAAGTATGTTGTAAGAATTATTTAAGCGAATTATGAAGGTTCTAAGTGCAACCAAAGTGGTTGAAAAACATTGAATAAAAACTGTGTTTTTTGCCCCCTTATTTTCTATTTATTGCTATTTTGCAGAAAGGGTAATATTTTAAGGCATTTTAAACCAGTCGTATGTTATACAAAATTCAATTATCTTTATTTTCTTTCGCTACGACTTTGTTCCAAAATGAATTTTTGAAATTTTTAAATATTTTATTTTTTTTTAATTAATGTTCCGGGCATATTTGAAAAGGAGCATAAGTCAATTATTATTAACGAAGTTATCACATAACTTTATCCACAAAAATCCGAATGCCACCTCTCACATCTACCTCAAAACAGATCAGCCCTGGTCTAATAGAACAATCTTGCAAAAAATTTATTTTCCATCAAAAAGAAAATAGATTTTTGCTCCACGTAATACTCATATCAGCTTTTTGTAGCTGAAATATTGTATGCGCCACTCCTTTGTACGACATTTAGCGGTTCTTTATCCTTGTTCTATTATACACGGAAATAATACCACATTAGTATTTGTGATATTTCTCTCAATGTTGTCTCTCAATTTGGCCAATATTGAGAAACAACTGCAAAGAAATCTAGACGTTTGGGATTCGATTTGTTTCAAGATATTCCATATAACTCTCATTAAATATAAATCGAGAGATATATCATGCACAATGCATCCTTTGAAACAAAAACTCCCAAGCGAATTTAACAGAATCAGTCTCAACAGCAAAACCAAAGATTGCTTTTTATCCTCCGCAAATGTAAACAAGCATAAATCAAGAATTTATTTTGTCCCCCTTTTAGCAGCGCTATCGTATCAAATATAGCGGTAGTTTGTATCTGGAAAATCTGGTGTTGTCACGAAGTGCTTCGCATCCACTGATTTATATCGTGTATGTGGCCTAAAGTGGTTTACGGAAAATGTGTATTGAACTTATGGGCTAAGAATGCGATGGAGTTCTCGTTCTACAAGAACTGTGATATATCGTAATCTATTTGTATCTGAGAATAAAACAGTCCAATAATTTTGTTTCATTCGAAATGTTTGGAAGATATAACTAATCGTACGGATAGTGCAATAACTTATTTGAAAAATAGGTGACATGTATTACACTTCAACCAAATAACTTAAGAACTCTTAAAGTCAGTTATTGACTTTGTTAGCCTGACTAAAACTCAAGAAAATATCTTGGGATTGTAAAAAAATTATACAGCATCAATTTGATTTTCCCAAACAAACAAATAATACCAAATATTATATTATGTTCGTTCAAAAATTAAGTAAGGTACATATTAAATATTGAGTAAGTAAATTATAGTCCTGTCGCCAGGGGGGGGGGTACAACGGCCTCTTTAATTCAGATGGACTTTCCCAAGTTTTTTTTATGTATTTTGACCCGTAGAACATGAATTTTTTGGGTAACAGTCGATACGGATGTCGATAAGATTGTTATAAACAAAGAACTTGAGGAATCACATAACAGCGATTTTTCGCAAAACAAAATATTTTTTTGTATTTTTTGGGTCATTCTATGCAAAAAATGTTTTTACAGGTTTTTTCATAGGATGCATAGTTTTCGACATAAACACGGTTTAACTTTCAAAAAATCGAAAAATTGGAATTTTTGAACCCGAATAACTTTTGATTGAAAAATAAAATAGCAATTCTGCTTACCGCATTTGAAAGTTCAAGTCAAATTCTATCTGATTTGATTACTTTCATTGCTAAAAATTAATTTTTTTATTGTTAAATAAAGCTATAAACACATAGTGATTGAATGATGTTTTCAATGCATTTCTCATTTAAAATCGAACGAGTAGGCGCGCATACACACAATTTCTACGTAGATTACGTACATTAAAACGCATGCATTGGGCACGGGAAACACTATGTGTTTATGGCTTTGTTTAGCAAATAAAAACCTAATTTTTAGCAATGAAAATAATCAAAACCGATAGAACTTGAATTTAGTTTTCAAATGCAGTAAGCAGAATTGCTATTTTATTTTTATAATCAAAAGTTATTCGGGTTCAAAAATTGCACTTTTTCGATTTTCATAAAGTTCAACTGCGTTTATCTCGAAAACTATGCGTCCTACGAAAAAACTTGTAAGATCATTTTTTGCTGAGAATCACCCAAAAAATACAAAAAAATGGTTAGTTTTACGAAAAATCGCTGTTATGCGATTCCTTAAGTTCTTGGTTTATAACAATCTTATCGACATCCGGATCGACTGTTACCCAAAAATTCGTGTTCTACAGGTCAAAATGCATAAAATAAACTTGGGTAAGTCCATCTGAATTAAGGAAGCCGTTGTACCCCTCCTGGCGACAGGACTAATTAGTTAAAAATATAATATTAAAAGACCCAGAGTATGCTCAGTCAATTGTTCGGTTTCTCATTTTTCTGTCATTTATTTGTCTAAGGTCCGGTTACACCAACAACAAATAAATCAATGAATAGAGCTATTCGTCGAATAAAATTTATTAGATGTTTATATTTTTTTTGTTTCAATATACTTTTGATAATTTAAAGTTAAACTGACGACTTTACTTTCTTACAGATATTTACAGCGAGATTAACTTGCCAATTTATACAAAGAATAAACATCTTTTTAATAAATTAATAAAATTAGTCCTATTTGACGTTAGTAAAATGGAGAAATGTCAGATTATTGGTCGAATAACTTTATTCATGGAATAAACTACTATTTTTGTCGTTGGTGAAACCGGCCATAAGGTTCGGCTTCACCAACAACAAATAAATCAATGAATAGCTATTCGTCGAATAAAATCTATTAGACGTTTATATTTATATTTTGTTTCAATCTAATAAGTGGAAGAAGGAGGTGTGTTACAAAGCCAACCTTTTTTAGATATGGGCAGTTAAACTTTTTATTCCTCTACTTTTACCATGAAAATATTGTTTGTGTTATTTGGTTTTATTTATATTGCTATAAGCATTCTTTACATATAATGTTGATAACTTGTTTTTGAAGTTATACTTGTTTAGGCGCGATTGAGATTGAGGGTGAATGTATATTGATCTGCGCGCATGCGCACACCGAAAGTATGGTATTAGTCGTTATACGGGCTCTGATTGGGTGTTGAAATGATCTGTCAATAATAAATAATTGTTCAATATGAAGGTAAACAAATGTATAATATATTAGTCTTTTTGTTGTGGGGACAGAAACAAAAAAGTTTATAATTGTAGTGACATTTAAATAGTTTTTAAAAGCAACAGGTACGTAATAATTGTAAATGTAACATAGGTACCTACCTATTTGAAACTACCAAAATACATAGTATGTAATACTTTTATTTACATAATTTGATTACCATCAAAATTTCTATCAATGTTCACCTAATATATTGTTTTCTTACTCTATGTTTTGTTGTATTTTTTCAATTCTAAATCATTTCAATTCAAAATCAAAATAATTTAAGTTAATTCAAAAATATCAAAAGCTTAATCCGTTTAGTTAGTCGATCTTCGCACATAACGACACATTGCCTCCGTGGCGAAGCGTTTAAGGCGAATGAACCCGAATATACCAACCGCGCTGATAGCTGGTTCGAATCCCAATAAAAACTTTTATTTTTGAAGTTATACTTCTTTACGCGCGATGAGGGTGAATTTTTATTATGTTAAAACCAGGCGCATACGCATCACCCAGGCGCATACGCGCATTATAACTTTGTTGTGATTGGATGTTCAAATGACATGTCAAAAATGATCCAATATGGCAGCTGTAGGACAGCTGTGGTTTGGAGGAAAAGGTAAAGGTAAACAAATGTATAATATATTAGTTTTATTGTTGTGAGAACAGAAACAAAACAGTTTATAATATTGTGGTGACTTTTAAATAGTTTTTAAAAGCAACAGGTACGTAATAATTGTTAATGTATCATGTGTATAAACCTACCTCTTTGATCTGCCAAAATACATAGTATGTAATAATGTAATACTTTTATTTATATAATTTGATTACCATCAATATTCACCTAATATATTGTTTTCTTACTATATGTTTTGTTGTATTTTTTTTCAATTCTAAAGTCCACTTTACATCAACAATAATTGAATAAGAAATTGACAAAAAGTTATTCAAGGTCAAATTTGACTTATACAAAACACAATTCTACATCCAATTTTGCCGTGAATAAAAAGAAAATAAAGAAATTTGACAAAATAAAACATATCCAATTGTTCTATTTCATCAAATTCCTTCATTTTCTTTTACAAACCATACATTTTGTACTCGTCAAATTTGGCCTTGAATAACTTTGTCAATTTCTTGTTCAATTTATTGTTGATGTAAAGTGCACTTAAATCATTTCAATTCAAAATTAAAATAATTTGATCAATTTTCAAAATATCACAAGTTTAATGACGTTCTACACCTTCGGCAAAGAATTAAGGATTTGCATGAAATTTTAGTATGTTATAGTTTACTTCAAAAAACTAAGACTTGATTTTTTAAAAAATGTTTTACCGTGCCGTTTAATTACTATTAAGGGTCAAAGTTAAGTTTTAACATGGGCTCTTATGGGAATTCTTAAAAAGTTAATAACTTTTGACCCAAATTTACGATTTTTAATTATTTGTGCTTAAATTAAAGGTATTTTTGTAAGGAATAACATATTAAAAAATGAGGATTGTTTACCGTACCATTATTAAATAAAAGTGAAATTACTGTTTCGAAATTTAACAAAGTTGGTAGTAGTGAGATCAGCTGCACTCATAATTATATCCGAAACGTACGTGTCAATCACATGACCTCGGTGGTCTAGTTGTTGAGCGTTCGGTCTCAGAGTTCGAAACGTCCCGGGTTCCAATCCTCTACGATTCATTTTTTTTTTAGTTGTTTTAATAAAAAATTTTTGAAAGCGGTAGATAAGAAAGTTAGTTTAATATTTAAATAGAATACCATTACTTCGTTAAAATTATATAATAGAAGTATAACTTCTTACGTGCGTACAAAGTACACACACATTCTTTTTTTTATTTTTTTATACATTTTATGATTGTAAGTATATTTATTATATAATTTTATTTTTAGCAAATACGTATTTAGTTAAAAAATTTCCGACAATTAATGTTAAGAAATCATTTGTGGCATTTTTAATGTGTTTGCGTGTGTTTTATTCTTTTATTATTTTAATTTTTGGCACTGTTTTAATAAAAATGTTTGAGAAGTAGTCAGTATAAATTAGTTTAATATTTAAATAAAATATAAATAAAAAGTATATTAATTTCGTTTAAATCATATACCTAATAGAAGTATAACTTCTTACGTGCGTACAAAGTACACACACATTCTTTTTTATTTTTAGTATTTTTTCTAAAAATAAATAACCAAAATAAATAAATAAAAAAACTGTACATACCGCCTTTTATTAATTTTAGTTTGTATATCCTTTATCTGAATTGATGAAGGGGGTATGTGGCTTGATGAAGGGGGTATGTGGCATGAAATAATAGTAGTCTGGGCAGATTATCGGAGAATATGCCATCTTTAGGAAAAGTTATCTACCAGCAATTTTATTGCTGGAATCGAATCTTATGATTAATATTAATAATATAGGTATGCAAAATCCGCAGATAGTGTGCTACTTTTTTAATAAACAAAATGGCGCCCGAAAATCGTGTGTTTTTCAATTTTTGCTCTATTACTCCAAAGATTTCAACTTTACACCAAAAACACTCAAATAAAAATTCACCTTAATTAAATTCTGCATAGAGACGTGTTTTTTCCGATTTACTTTGACGAAAATTATTTTCCCCGGAAAATGCGGGTTTTTTTAACAAAATCTATAATTTTCAACTGAAATTTTAGATAAATAATTGTTTATCAATAATTAAATAACATGGCACTATAAAAGCTCTTTTTATGTAAATCATAAATCGAGAATCCGATAGAAATTGAATAAACAGTTTAGCAACAATTAAATTGTTAATTAAAAATTTACGGTAGCTCACGTGTGATCCAAAATTATTGTCACCATAGGTGGCTTTGAACGACAGAGATAGCTATACAGTGCATGTCTATTCTTAATTCAGATATACTTTCCACTTTACGTCAACTTTGCAGTGTACGTCAACTTAACAAGAAAAGTTAGGTTATGTAGTTTGTTTAATTTTATTTATTATTGTTACATATAATTTTGTTAATTCTTTTTATTTCTGATTAAAATTCTGTGTTAGGCTTTGACTGATTTTTTATGTTATATAATGTTAATCAAAATTAATTGATAAACCAATGATATGAATTCAGATTAAAACAAGACATACGTAATTTTTTGCACGGCTAGCTTTGATCCCAATAATTGTGGATCGCTCGTTATAATAACCAACATAATTATGATACATAAGAATAACTATGATTTTTGTATAAAAACACTGTTACCTTTCTAATGATATTTACAGAATTGAAATTGGACTATTTAGGCGGCCTCAGGAATATTTTAAGATTGTAAACAATTCTTGGCTTATAAACAAATAGAATATCTCGGGAAATATTAAATTGAATTAAATCATGAAAACGGTTTTGGAAAAAAGCGGCAGGACGCTTTAGCACAGGCGTAGCCAGGTTTTAGTTTCGGAGGGGGTTCAAAAAATAAAACGACTAAAACTACATAAAATAACCTTTATATTCATAACAAAAATTTGAAAGATGTTAATATTTTCATCTTTTCGGGGGGGGGGGGTTTGAACCCCCAAAACCGCCTGGCTACGCCCGTGCGCTTTAGACCAGGAAGGATGTGTTTTTAGCTGGATGTGAGAGGTGGCATTTGGATTTTTGCGGATATAGTTAGGTGATAACTTCGTTAATAATCTTCTTCTTCTTAAAGTGTCCATCCGTTCCGGATGTTGGCGATCATCATGGCTATCTTGACTTTGTTTACCGCAGCGCGGAGCAGTTCAGTGGTAGTCGTGTTATACCACTTACGTAAATTTTGAAGCCAGGAAATGCGCCTTCTTCCCGGTCCCATTTTACCATTTACCTTCCCTTGGAGAATCAGTGGAGAAAAGTGAGTTAAAACTAGAGGATGATATGGTTATCGAGCCAAGCTCTGACTATGTATACCTTGGAACGAGAATCCAACAAAGTGGAAGGACAGAATTCGAAATAGAGGAACGAATTATGAAAGGAAAGAAGGTAATAGGAGCTTTGAACTCACTACTTTGGTCAAAAACCATATCAAAAGAAAAGAGAACACAGCTTTATAATAGCATCTTTAAAAGCGTGGTACTGTATGGATGTGAAACCTGGCAACTGAATAAGCGAACAGAACAGAAGTTGCTCGCACTGGAAATGGACTTCTGGCGAAGATCGGCCTGCATCTCCAGACTCTCACATATAACGAATGAACGGGTGCGAGATATTCTTCTAAAAGTGCCTATCTTCTAGAGATGTTGGCGACCACATTGACCCATCTTATTCTATTTACGGCAGCTCGAAATAGATCAGTTGACGTTAGACCAGTCCACTTCCTAAGATTGGCCAGCCAGGATATACGTCTACGTCCAGGGCCTCTCCTGCCCTCAATCTTGCCTTATAGAATCAACTGCAGCAGTCGGTAT
The DNA here is from genome assembly GCF_917563875.1 of Diabrotica virgifera virgifera. NCBI lineage: Eukaryota > Metazoa > Arthropoda > Insecta > Coleoptera > Chrysomelidae > Diabrotica > Diabrotica virgifera. The sequence continues at coordinate 191,031,495 of NC_065450.1, read as the reverse complement.
TTTTCATTACGCATAATGTGGCCGAAGTAAGCCAATTTTCTGTTCTTTACGGTGTTAATTATTTCTTTGTCTTTTCCTAGCCTCTGGAGAATAGTTATATTAGTTGTGTGGTGTATATATGAGACCCTCAACATACGTCGGTAGCACCACATTTCAAACGCCTCTAACCGTTTTATGGCATCTTTTGTCAGGCTCCAGCTTTCAACTCCGTATAGGAGGACACTAAAGACGTAACATCTAAGAATTCTTATGCGTATATTGATACTTAATGACAAGTTGCAGAGAATTTTCTTAAGACTGTTAAAAGAGCTTCTGGCTTTTTCAATACGAGTTTTTATTTCGTAGCTATGATCCCAAGTATCCTTAATGTTGCAGCCCAGGTAGCATATTTTCTGTACTCTCTCTAGAGGTGTATTGTTTACTGTAATTTGGGCGTTTATGTTGGTGTTTTTACTAATGATCTTTATTTTTGTCTTCTTACAGTTTAGTTTAAGGCCGTATTTGTTACATGTTTCTACAACATTATCCATGATCCTTTGGAGCCCCTGCGCACTATCCGCCAGCAATACTGCATCGTCTGCATATCTAATATTATTTATAAGTTGTCCATTTACTGCAATACCATCTTCTGATTCGTCCAAGGCCTCTCTAAAGATGTTTTCAGAGTATATGTTAAATAATGTTGGTGACAGTATGCAACCCTGTCTGACTCCTTTTTCAACCGTGAAGATTTCGGACAGTTCATTTTCGAATCGAACTGTTGCTTTTTGTTGGAGATATAAGTTTGAAACGAGTCTTATATCCTTACCATCGAGTCCTGATGTTTTTAGGATATCGATTAGTTTTCCATGTGGGACTTTATCAAATGCCTTCTCGAAATCTATGAAACATGCATACACATCGCAATTGACATCCCTGGCTCTCTGTATTAGAACTTGCAAGCTGAAACGTGCTTCCCTCGTTCCGAGTCCTGATCTGAATCCAAATTGAACTTCACTCAGCTGTTCTTCTAATTTGGTGTATATGCGCGAGTGAATGATAGTAAGGAGCACTTTAAGTACATGGCTCATCAAACTAATTAATCTATGTTCTTCACATTTTCTAGCGTTGGCTTTTTTGGGAAGTGGAATGAATATTGATAGTAGCCAGTCTTTTGGTAAGTAACCAGTCTCGTATATGTTGTTGAATAACTTCGTAAGAGCTGTAATTTGTTGTGCCTCTAATAGCTTTAAAATTTCACCATGCACCTCATCAGGTCCTGGTGATTTCCCATCTTTAATCCGCTTAATGGCCATAGTTACTTCTTCGTTTGTTATTTCTGGGCCATAGGGATTGTCTATTTCATACGGACTTCGTGCAGCATCTTCGAATAATTCTTGCATATATTCTTTCCATCTTCTTAATTTATCTTCAATTGTAGTCAAAATTTGACCTTCGACGTCTACGACTATGCCTATATTGCGTTGTTTTCTGATGTCCTGTACTTCTTTAATCTTTTTGTGCATATGGAAATCGTCATGTTTGCGTTGTAGTGTTTCAATTTCTGTACATTTCTCCATCAGCTATGCTTCTTTTGCCCCTTTTATTTCTCTTAGTATACTCTTATGCAACTTTTTGTATTCATTGTCATTTCTACCTTTTAATTTCCTTCGCTCTTCCATCATCTGCGAGATATTATGAATAGAAAATCAGACATAATTGAAGAAGTCCAACAAAAACAACTTTGTTGGTATGGTCATCTACAAAGAATGGAGGAACAGCGACTCCCAAAGCTAATAATGGAATGGCAATCCCCGGAAAGAAGGAAAAGGGGCAGACCGAAAACAACCTGGATAAGTGGAATCCAGAAAGCCATGTCTGAGAGAAATCTCCGACCAGGAGATTGGACAGATCGACGCGGCTGGAGAATAGGAACCGGAAGGCGTAGGACGCTATAAACCGGTGTTATATATACGTTTAGCAGGGTAATGCCTCTCTAGTTATCACAAACTGTTTGGTCTCCTTTCTTGTGAATAGGTAAAATTATTATACCTATGTTCCAGTCTTCTGGTAGTTTCACCAGTGGCGGCTTTCGGGGGTAGGCAGGATAGGCCGGGCCTACCCAATAATTTTAAGAGCTTTAAAATAGAAAAAGCCATTCAAAAATTATGTTAAAGCATGTAAATAACTTTTCAATGTACTAAATCACTCAATACATTAGCGTCCGTTAAGACAACTTTGTTATTACCAAATTCACAGAAAGCATCGAATCGTATTCAGGCATTTTAAATATCATAAATAGGCCCGCTCGGAGCTGGCCGACTCCGCTCACATAAGATCTCCGTACAAAAAGCGTTCGAAGTGAAGCAGTTTGCCAGCCAGCCACATTGTTTAATTTGCTTGTCTAGATAATGTTTAGAAGAAATGCTTTCAATGTGCTTCCCCGTTTAGGATTTTGTCCTCTTCAGGGTTTGAGGTGAATGTATAGTGTTGGCAGCAAAAGCAAACAGTCCGAAAAACACAATGGGGCAAGCGCCGTGTCCTGGTGTTCTTGGATCCTGGGTTATGCCGGACGGTGGTGTCCAGAAGGCTAAGAAGTCAACAGAGAAGAAAGTTTGATGGATTGTTGTTGGTTCCATAGACATTTACGTGTACTGTCCGTGCTTTGCTCTTGACCAGTCTCCCTAGAAACCATTGTACAACGACAGGCGAACCTGCGTCCCTCGTCGGCGGTCAGGAGGTGGCTTTGAGTGCAGCGTGGACAGTGTGCGTTCGAGTGGAGAAAATAGTTGCGGCTATTTTCTTGGGACGAACAGGTATAATTGTGCAATGAAGTTGGGAAACCGCAAAAAACCAACTTCTCCCTGTTCGGGAAGCAGTTTGCCGGACAACGATTTTTATATTGTCGTGTTATGCCTGGTATATAGGCCCGATTCAAACTGGCCTTCGCTCACTTCGCCGTGCCTCGTTGCTACTTGTAACAATAATTATTATCGAATTGTAACGGACAAATTTGCACAAAGCAAAGAGAGAAGAATAAACCTGCTCTATAAATAATAAACTATGTAAACTATTTGTATATTTTAGCTCATAATTTGATTTAGTTTTAAAAATATAATTAAATGTAAATCTGTTACAGTTAAAACACCTTCTAAGTATTTTTATAGTGTGGGAAATAGAGGTTGAACTTCGCAAAATGGACACAAGTCCGGTTTTATTTTACTTCTGGTATATCAAGGGGAGCTTATTATTAGACTAACTTTTTCTTAAAAAATTTCGCCGCGGAACCCCCATTTCATCCCTTTAAAAGGGGTAATTTGTGGTTTTTGCGAAACGTAGCCCTTCCTGTACGTTTTGCAAAAAATTGACTTAATAGTAAAATGAAGAGGACTATATTTCCTACCATTTATTTCCCGACAGCATATGTCTATTACCCACCGTTTAGCGGGGGTGGCGCCCCAAAGTTGACAAATTTTTAAAAAAGATATTTTAAAAAAATGTAATGAACTGTAATGAAAATTAAGAAGAAACCCTAGGGAAATTAATCACAAATAAGTGGCTGATTTTTTGGTATAGGTTTCATTTAAGGGGAATTGCCCATTTTTTCATTACGGGGTGTTACATTTTAAGAAACCCCTTTTTATACCATCTGAACCACCTATGCTCTTTATTAAAATGCTTCATATATCATTTTGTGCACGTTATTATTTTTACCCATGCATGGACAACAAAAGCGATTTCTTAATGCAACCCCTGTAACCAAAAAAATAAATAAAGGGGGGTCGAAAAAAATTTCCTACACTATTATACATAACAATAAATTTATATTTGCATATTGTGTATTATACATTATACATAGCTATATTTAATTTGCTGGCTTGGCCTACCCAAAATTTTACCCCACCAGCCGCCACTGAGTTTCACCTGTTTCCAAATCATTTGTACTAGCCTACTTATACTCATACTTAAGCGCCATGTTTTAAAAGTTCAGAAGGTTTGCCATCTGATCCAGGAGCTTGGTTTTCTTTCAATTTTCTTTCAATGAATAACATACCTGTTGTGATGTTATTTTCTCACTTTCATCGTCCACGTCTTCTCGCTGTATTTCTGGTCCTTGCAACCTCATCTCACTTCTGATATTTAGTCTACCCTCAAAATTTTCTGACAACCTCTCTTGTATCTCGTCATGAATCATGGGCCGCATAGCAATTGGAAGGACGGAGATGTCATGGCTCAGGAAGCAGTTGTGTAGCTTGCCCCCAGGGGCCCCCTATCTAAGTTTGTTGCGGGGCCCTTTTCCACGACTGATATGGGATAGTGCTAAAAAAATGTTCAACAAAAGCAGCAAAAACGCGTGTATAGAATAGAATAGAATAGAATAGAATAGAAATAAACTTTCTTGTCACTGAAAAGTTCACAATTTTATGGACAAAGCGTAGGTAGAAAGAGTAGAAAAAACAACAACAAATACAGTTTACTGAAATTACACAAATCGTCAATATTATTACAAAATAAAAGATATTGAAATAAAATAAAACAATACAGAGTGTTTCATTAATAATTAGAAATATTTTAACTCTAGATTTCTGAGCTCAAAATATTACGGTTTAACCTAAATCACCTACTCCGAAAAGGCTTCCTAAGGGAGCTGGAGCTCTTTGAAGATGGTGCCTTTTTATTAGTCTTTTTTTGAAATACCCCTAGAACACATCTATTTAGAAAAACTACAGCTGGTACGGCTATTTATCTTCCATAAATAAACCTATTTCATAAATTTCGAGTTTCTAGTACTGGTCATATGCATCCTCTTTGGGTAGAGCAACGGTTATTTTATCGCATAACTTTTTTGTCTTTAACTTTAAAGCATTTTGACACTAGATTATTAAATTGTATGGTATTCTACTACTAAAAGTTACTCTTACTTTAAGTCGGTAGGATACACCGTTTTCTAAAAAAATCGATTTGAAATTTTTTCGTTTTTTGAATTTGATTTAATTTTTTTTTCAAAAAAACAGTGTATTTTACCTACTTAAAGCAAGAGTAACTAGCTGAAGTACTACTAGAATACATCACAATCAAATAATCTAGTGTCTAAAATGTTTCAAAATTAAAGACACAAAAAATAATGCGATAGAATAACCGTTGACCTACTCAAAACGCACGCATATTATGACCGGTACTAGAAATTCGCAATTGATGAGATCGATTCATTTCTGGAATAAACGTACCGGTTTTCATTTTATTTTAATTTTTTTTTTCAAATTAAAAAAACACAAAATTTTCAAATCGACATTTCTAGAAAACGGTGTATCCTACCGACTTAAAGCAAGAGTACCTTTTATTACTAGAATGCCTTACAATTTAATAATCCAGTGTCAAAAAGGCTTAAAAGTTAAAGATAAAAAATGAATATAAACAGGCATACCAGTTTTGGTTTCTCTGAATAGAAGCGTTCTGGAGGTATTTAAAAAAAACTAATTACAAGGTGCCCTTTTCAAAGAGCTCTAGCTTCTATAAGAAGCGTTTTCAGACTAGGTGATTTGGGTTAGATCTTAATACATATTTTGAGCCCAGAAATATACAATTAAATTATTTCCAATTATTAATGAAACACCCTGCATATTGCAAAAATTTAAATAAATTGCAAATTGCTTAATACAACCTTAGGAACTAATAAGTTCAGCGTATAACACTCAAATATAGATAATAGTAATAAATCTAATAAACTCTAATAATCCAAATTCAAAAAACAGATTTAAATTGAGACTCATTGTTTTAAAACAGATTCAGCTTTTTCAGACCAAGGGTGAATAGACATTGAAAAGGAGCGTAAACAAAGAAGCTCTGCTCTTTAACGGCGAGCGACCGGCAAATAGATATACCTAAATACAATTTATAGATAAAGAACAGATTACACGAAAATATACGCAAACAATACACATTGAATTTCAATGTTTCAAATTATCAAAGGTAAATCGATTCCAAATATTGCAATTTCGCATTATACATTATACAATATCTCACACAGCCAACGGTGAATAGACAATAAGAAGTAGCTTGAAAACAAAAAACGTATGTTGTTATAGAACGGCGAGAGGCAGAAAATAAATAGGTATATACCTATACAGTACATAAATATAGTTTATAATAAAGAATCCATTACACGAAAATGTCGATATCCGAACAATATATGTACACTGTTTCAAAGCTTTTTAATAGTGAAATAATTGCAGAATATTTTGTTAAATTTTTTGAATGGAATTTTGTTTCGACATGCCGCGTTAGGTCCCCTGAATGGAGGGGGCCCCGTATAATTGATACTATTCAATTATTAACTACTCCGATTAGCTGAAGATCGTGAACTCACCTATGTAATTGCCAACATAAGGAAGACCTAATATATGACACCGAAAAAATAAGAAAAATTATTTTTCTGGAGATGTTTTATTGTGGAATTTTAACTTTTATTTGCTATTTTTATTGAAAACGGATCACAATCTCAGTATAAAACTTCGTTTATTTTTATGCTTAGTTATTGTTTTTCTCAATTATTTCAATATTAGTTGAAAAATGTTTGCATTATACATTGACATAAAGTACAGAAAGAAATAAAACTTTTTTTGTAAATATATTATTTGTTCCACCACCCCTGAAATATCTATAATCTACATTATTAGAAGGTTAATTAAATAAGTTATTTGTGTACTATGTAAATAATAAAGTCGACTCGTAAATGGAAGACGTACGAAAATCCCTAAGATATAAAATTGAAGCTTTTCAAATATTCGATATTATGTTCCACATGCCTCCAGCACATAATTTGGGATAATTTCTCATATGTAAGTTTTTCGGATGCAGAAGCAGCTGTTACTTTGGAGTTTCAACGCCCTCTTTTTATTATTCGTCCAACTTTCGCATTTTACGATCGAAGTTGTCGTAAAACTTATCATCATACAGTGCGTACGACCTACACAGATAAAAACTGGTTTGTACTTTATGATCCTGCTATATACACGACTACTTTCATTCCATTTCACAAACATATACTTATGACGTTATATTCCTTTTGAGAGATATCCACTAAACATGACGTAAAATGCCGAATAAAACGTAGATCTGGAAATATAATGGTTTTCGCCGAATAGCAGGATTTTATATACAATATTAAGCTAGATATGTAGCCGCTGTTGTTAAATATAAAAACTTCTACTTTTCTTATATTGTACCATAAAGAACATACCCGTTACTTTTATAAACATCTATGCTACAATGTTATTTTAAAACAAGGCAAAATATAAGCGACAATGTCGCATGGGGATATAAATATAAACACTTTGACGTAATATTAATTCATTGTTAAAAATCATACTTCGTATTTTGTGACAAAACATTGTATGTAAGTATAGCGTTAACATGTCGCACCCTTAGTAATATAAGGGCTTCACTCAAAGTTTGTGTTAATTGTGATTTTAAATGATAAGGGCACAAAATGAAATTATCTACCGGTTAGCGTTGACCGAGGGAGAAAAAGAACAGGCATGGTTCGGTAAATATATTTGTGCCTCTCTCTTACTCTCCAATACCGAGCCGAAATCTCAATACCGGTATTTGGTATTTAAAATTTCAAATACCGGGATCCCGGTATTAAAACCGGTATTATGAATAAAAAATATACACGTTATATTTATACTATCCTCAGTTGTTATATCGACTTGTTATTAAAAATAATATATGACACCTATTAAATTTTGTTTTGAAATGAGTAGATGTTGTTTATAACATTATGGTAGGGGAGCCCAAGCGGGGATTTTTGCAGTTACTCGAGCGCGTCAGATTATCATATGGGGAGAAACGTGGTACCCTGCAGATGTACCTCTGCCATATATTGGCTCTTAACACAGGGAAGTTCGTTTAGGGGGGCCCGAAAAACAAAATCTATCCTTAAAAATACTCGAAATTGTCAGATTAAGATAAGGTAAGTTAAGTACATGCAAAACAGTGTATATTTAAAAAATCTGACGATTTGAGCCGGGCGTAAGGGAATTGGTGAGTCACAAAGTTTCACAAGAAAAAGGCGAATATTTCGCGAAATGAAAGTAAGATCGAAAAACTAAAAACTACACTTATTTAATATTTTTGAAAAATATATCGAATGGTACCAAACGTGATCCCCCACGGAGGTGGGGTGGGGGGTTACTTTAAAATCTTAAATAGGAGCCCCCATTTTTTATTGCAGATTTGAATTCTCTGCATAAAAATAAGAAACTTTAATTCGAAACATTTTTTCGAATTATGGATAGATGGCGCTATATTCGGAAAAAACGATTAATGGAAATGGAAAATTAAATTAAAAAATGGCAAGCGCCCGCTAAAACGGAAAATTTTACTTAACTTTTTTTGGTTTTAGGACCTAATAATCACAACCCAATAGGTCCCCAAAGCGCTTGAGTGACTGCACATTTAGCATACTTTGCTCCCCTACCATTACATAGAGAGTAGGAATAGATAGATACAAAAAATGTGCAAATAGAAAAACTATATATTTGATTCTAGGATAAATTTTGCATACAATAGGATAGTACTTTTACTTATGAAATTTGCTATTTGTAAATTTACTCTGTATTTAGACCGCTATATATATTTTCAATTATTACTAATAATTCGGAAAATAAGTGAGCCTAATTTATACACCACAATACACAAAAAAATGAAAAATAAATCTGAAAATGTAAAAACAATTCTGATTAATAAATCTTACGGCTTATTTATAAAATAAAGTAGTCTAAATTTAAATATTTAAGAATTTTTATATAACTCATTTTCATTTTATGTATTTGTATAGACGAGATTTAATAATTTGTTTGTAGAAGCTGATATAACCCTTCGCCTTAAATTAACGACATTCACGCTTTACTTTTAGAAAGCGCTATACTTGACTTGTATGTGTAATAAACGTGTTTAATAAATATTTTTTACAATGATATGGTTGTTTATCTTCAAAAATAATTTTTTGTAATAGCAAAAAATATCTTAGAAGAAAGTTTATTGTGAATCAATTCACTTTTTGTAAATTAAGCTAATACCGAAATACCGGTATTTTTATTATAAATACCGGTATCGAATACCGGACAAAAATCGACCGGGATCCCGGTATTTGGGATCCCGGAATTCCGGTATTGTAAGCCCTACCCCGGCCACCTCCGGTTTTTACTGCTACAAGGGAGCAATCAGTAACTTTCTATGATGAAAATCCTGGTTAGTTTGTGTTCTAACATTTTGCATTATATAGAATAGTTTTTAGTCGAGCCGATATATTATGTAAAATATAATGAATAAATGGATCTAATTCACAATAGATCGCTATTTTGCATAAACCGTGACAGGGCATTAATAATATAAGGGATCAAACTTAAATAGTTCCTTATTTCTGTTTTGGTTTTTTGTACTATATGGGACTAACTTGAAAGTATTCTTTCAATTACACGTAATCAATGGAATTTATTTATATTAAGTTTTTTTTTATTGTTATTTATAGTGAGTGCAATTATCAAATAACAAATCTACCAAAATTCACATTTATAACTTAAATAATAAGCATGTTATTTGAAAAAAATAGCTGTAATTTTGAAAACCAGAATCTTTAAACGCGATTTCCCAAAAATCTACTTTTTTGAATTGTGCCTCTATATTACTGAGGGAGCGATGAGCGATGTGTCTTTTAGGCTCATTTCTGGATGGATCATTTCCCAATAAAAAAAGGCAACTTAAAACTATTATCATTTTCTCTATCTCGGGATCTACTGGATATATTTGGATTTTCCTTTTTTTAATTTATATGTAATTTTTCTGTTCTTTAGAAATATTTAAATTGTCTAGACATTTATTAATTAATGAGCAGTCTAATTTGTTTAAACAATTTTTGAAAAAATAATTTTTTCCCAAAAATCCATGTTTTTAATCGTACTGTCATTATTAATCATAGAAAAAGTTAAGGTATACTTTTATAAATAAATTATCTTCAATAAATAATTATTGTTTATAATTAATATTTTATAAAAATTCATTAATATTTGATAAAAATAATTTATTTATTAAAGTGTACTTTAATTTTTTCTATGATCATTAATGATACTATGATAAAAATTAATTAATAAATTTATAAAAAAGTTGCATAATGTACGTAGAAATTCCATACAAATTAAAACAAGAAAGATCAAAGTCCATTGAGTTAATCCGGAGTTACAGAAAATTGTATTAGCCTGAAATTGCTTTTTCGGTATTTTAACTCAGAGGATTTGTAGGTTCCCCCTAGTAACCTTTTTTGAAAATTTTTTGAAAAATCGTTGAGGGTGCTGTGAAGGTACAATGTTTGTGCCAATTTTTTAACAAAAAATACAAATCCCATTTTTTAAAATTGCATTATTGAGATTTCTTAATTATTATAAACAAATTAACTGTGAATTAAAAAACAGGACATGCTAACTTTGTCCCAAATGAACCCAGGGCAAATTTCTTTATTTAAAAATTCGTGTTAAAATACTAGCTTTTCGAATATAGAAAAAGATTGTTTCTACGGATAATATTTTTAAAGTTGTTCTAAATGCTTATAAACTACAAAATTTCAAAAATTTAGCATTAGTATTTTTGGCTATATTAATTAATTTTTTTATCTTTTTTTAACAAATTTTGATACTATCACTCTTCTACTTTCATAGGGCATACTCAGAATTGCCCTATGTTCCTTATTTTATGTCCTATTTTATTGCAAAATAAAGATCTCTGGAATAAACAAATATAATAACTTTTATCGCCAACCGTCACTAAAGTCATTCATTATTGTACTCATGTGCCGCCATTTGCGGCAGTAAAGTAACACTTTATTGTACTAAAAGAATAATTTTACTTTACCTGTCGCAATTAATCAAATTAACTGAGATTGAATGTAAGTGGTCGATTGCAGTAATCGATTATTTATTTGAGCGACCTTAAAATTTATTTACTTTAATTTTTAAAAATATTGTACCAAATTTACGCTATTATTAATTAAATTTATGTCAGAAAATGAAATTCTGTAGTATTTTGCCATTATATTTATAAAACATAAATAAAAACTTTACCAGATTAAGTAATTAGATATTCAATATTGATACCTAACAACTGTCGATTAAACATCGAGATCGGCCATCTTGAAAGAGCCTTCTGTCATTAATGTCATACGAAGTTTTTATTTCGTGTAAAAGTAAAAGAATTCTTAAATCTTTTAAGTTTCGTATTAATGCAAATATAGTATGAAATGGTGTTTTTGTTAATTCGATTTTATATAGGACGGTGATAAATATGTAGGTACTGATAATTTGTTAGCAAATATATTTATTTAGATTTTCTACTATTCATCACTGGAAAGCAACTTCGCTGCGGGAAGCTACATTTCATAAACAATTACGTAACTATTAACGGTAATTTTAATTTTTGGTACAATTGTATTGTATTTTGGTATAAAATTGGTTTGTATTTTACTTACGTATTAAAATTGGTCGACTCAGCTTGAATAAAATAAGTACCTTGGGTAAAACCAGGGGTAATAATAGGCGGTTGAAGCGTAGCACTGACTCTGTTACCTTCCTTTATACCGTAGGCCCTATATATAGCAGACAACCCTGCTATACTCCCAAAGCCACAGTGGTATAAAATGGGAGACCAGATTTGGACCAGAATGGGAGACTATTATTATTATTATTATTAAAATTAGTATATTATTTAACCTTTACCTACACGCGCTGGCGTATTTTGTACGCCAGATATAAGAATTCTACTGCAAATATATTTAAAAATTTAATTGTTGACCTTGTTTATCTCTCTAACCTATCGCTGGAATGTGTTTTACAATTTGGTTTTAGTTTCGTTATAATCGGGGTTCTGAGAAGATCGTAATTTACAGTTTATTATTTGTTTTTTTCCGGTGGTGGACAATATACGCCAGGATTATATTAATATAAGTAGTAATATACGTAGATATTTCAATTGTTTTTTAGTCATTATGGCCCAAAATATATTTTTCTTTATAAACGATACGTTTTCTCCTGTAGAAAATCACATTTCAAAAAATTTTTTATTAGTAATTCTATTTATTAGGGAATCCAGTTTATTCCACGATTCCAGTTATAAATCCCAATTGGGTTACTGAGAAGGAACTCACAAGTATTCACTGATGCCGAATGAGGTTTATAACAAACAACTAAGTGTATTTTTTCAAAAAAAAAATAAACAAATCCGCTGTTTTGAAATGTATTTTCTTGTATCGCATAAAGTACGCCACGCGTGTAGTTATGTTATAACTTGATGCGCGGGTAGTTAAAGGTTAAATATAAATACGATAAAACTGTTTAAAATATATTTATTTCGTTGAAATCATGATAATATAAGTATAACTTCTTTCGTGCGTACAAAGTACACACACACTCTTTTTTCATTAGAAGGATGTAATTAAGTAAGTGTTAAGTAAGTGTTAATGTTTTTTATGATTGGCGATAAAATTTTGTATGCACCACGTCAGTAAAGCCTCTTTATCGAACTCGTCTGTTATTCACCTTGATCGTTACTAACTTGGTACATAAATAACTATTAAACTAATTAATGGATCGGTCTCAAATTTTGAGGGTTTGTTAAATACTAAAATACCCAAGTTTTGGTGAAGCCCTAAAATTCTATGTTACATTTAGTGAAAGTTAAAAAAAATCGATTTTCATTTATTTTGCAATTTGCTAAGCAACAAATTGACTTTTCAACATTCAAAAATCGGTATTTCGAAGCTTTGCTAATGTACTAAATAATCAAATTTTGTCATTTTATGTCAATTTTTGCACTAAATTCTTAATAATTAAAAAACGGACACGAACTCTAGGCAGGAAACAGGTAGGTTTTCTTCCTATAGGCCTACAATAACTAAAATAGCAGTCAGCTACCTGGATCTTTGAGTGTCTTGAGAAAATCCTTATTTCTCTGGACTAGATGTTTCTGTCGAAAGCACTCAGCTAAGGAAATATATTATTTACACACTTTGATATACTATTTTTTCACTTCCTTCAAATAAATTATAATTTTCTGTAGGGCCTTTTGGAAAAAATGATATTATTAAGTATAGGCGCCGTATGAAATATTTCTACTACTTATGTAGGTGTGGATGATGACATTACCAAATTAAGTAATATTGCAAACACTACAAATAAATATGGATAAAGGTAACAGGAAAAAATCCTAATTCGCCAGTCTTTTATCCGACATTTGGGAGTACTCATATTTATAGTAGGGGAGGAAATTATGCTAAATGTGCAGTCACTCGAGCGCTTTGGGAACCTATTGGGTTGTGAAGAGTAGGTTCTAAAACCAAAAAAAAATTAATTAAAGTTTTCCATTTTAGTGGGGACTTTCCATTTTTAATTTAATTTTCCATTTCCAACCATCGTTTTTTCCGATTATAGCGCCATCTATCCATATTTCGAAAAAATGTTTCAAATAAAAGTTACTTATTTCTACGTAAGGAATGCGAACCTGCAATAAAAAATGGAGGCTCCTATTTAAAATTTTAAAGTAACCCCCACCCCTCATCCGTGGGGGGTTGTGTTTGGTGCCATTCGATAGATTTTGCAAACATATTGAATAACTGTATTTTTCAGTTTTTCGACCTGATGTTCATTTCGCGAAATATCGCGGGATTCGTATTTAAAATTTAAAATTTACCCCCCCCCCCCCTCCGTGAGCAGTCGTGTTTGGTATTATTCGATTGACTTTTGACAAATATTGAGCACGTATTTTTTGGTTTTTAGATCTATCGTTCATTTCGCGAAATATTCGCTTTTTTCTTGTGAAACTTTGTACTTAACTTACCTTATCTTAATCTGACGATTTCGAGTTTTTCTAAGGATATATTTATTTTCGCCCCCCCCCCCCCTAACGAACTCCCCTGTGTTTAGAGCCAATATATTGTAAAAGTATATCTACAGGGTACCAGCGTTCTCCCCATATGATAATCTGACGCGCTCGAGTTACTGCAAAAATCCCCGCTTGGGCTCCCCTACCATTAGGAGTATATTTTTTCACCCAATTTTGAAAAAAATGTGAAAACTTTGAATTATCCAACGTCCGTCTATCCGTCCGTCTGTCTGTCTGTATGTCTGTCTGTCTGTGAACACAACTCCTCCGTCATTATACTAGCTAGAATGAAAAATGAGGTGTCAAATGAAAGCTTAAAATCCAAGGATGGTACTAAAGGTGAAAAATTTGACTTATGCTGTCTCCGTCTGTCCGTCCGACCGCGAATATAACTCCTTCGTCATTAAACTAGGTACAATGACAAATGAGGTGACAAATGAAAGCTTATAATCCAAGGATGGTACTAAATGTGAGAAATTTAGCCTAGGCTGTCTGTCCGTCTGCCAGTCCGACCGCGAATATAACTCCTCCGTTACTATACCAGGTAGAATGACAAATGTGGTGTCAAATGAAAGCTTATAATCCAAGGATAGTACTAAAGGTGAGAAATTTGATCTAGAACTTGCGGTTTTAGAAATGCAACCAGAGGTACTATTAAAAAAGTAACCGGAACATTACAAGTGATATAAAATTCGACGCGCTAACGCAATACGAGAACAATATAATATATACTTCCAGTTTTATGACTGTCTGTCAACTGTCAGACTGTCTGCGAATACAACTCCCTCTTTATAAATACAGATATAATGACAAATGGGGTGTCAAATGAAAGCTTATAACCGAAGGATGCTACTAAAGATGATAAATTTTACATCGGACTTCCGGTTTTCGATTTGCGACCGTGGGTACTGTTTTAAAATCACCGAAATAGTATAAGTTATATATCGTTCGACGTTCCTTAGTAAGATGAGAACAAATGTAAATTTTGGTTTTTATATCATTTCCAGTTAAAGTGCCATTATAGTCGCAAAAATAGTACATGTAACACATCAATCAAAGTGTATTGAAAAGTTGAGTTTGGAGCTTCATTTCCGGTTTTGAAGTCATTTCTGTTTAAACAATGGTGACCCAAAGTTTAGTAAAAATGACTTAAAATTAGTAAAATCGTATATCAATCGACGCAAAGTTACACGAAGATTTTAAACATTAACTTCCAGTTCTACTTTCAATTACTTTGGGTGTAAATCTAGGACTTACGAAGTCCAATTACTTGTTATTTTTACATCTACATACAGGTTAAATGGTGCACATAATATCCAGAGCTAAATTAAAAAGGCAAGTAAAATTAGGAAAACTGAAAAAATAGTAGTTATGAAATAAATTGAAAACATTCACATTAATGTCTTTATATTGACCATAAGCAAAGAATGTAATGGACACATTACGAGAATAGATGGCAGAGGGTAGTGAGTGTGGCACGTGATTAACCTTCGACCACCGATATTCGACATCTGCGGAGAAAATGGAATGATACCATTAACTAACACCAGAAAAGAATCTAAAAAAATATATTTTGGAGCAGCTAAATAAAATTCTTATAGTATTAGTTTAATTAACAACCAAATAAATAAAACGCTAATAAACTATTAACTATATTTTAATTAAATATAGTTACTATTTTAATTTAATGGAGTTAATAGTTGGCATACAATAAGTACAATTGGAACTTTTTAGTAGTCACAAGTATTCTTCTGCTTCTTCTGCGTCTGTGAACATGACTCTAAGCCCCGGCTCAAATTGATTCTAAGCCAGACACAACCTGCGTCGGCGGACTGCGTATACCGTTCTGCGCATCCTACTATCAGTTCATGCGTTCGCAGGTCTCGCCTGCGTAGCACTGCGATGAATTACGTCAGATTATGGTGAAAATTTCAAGGTTCTTCACTGCGGCAATGGAATGTTCAAACTCAGCAAGCGGTGGCTTCTAACGCATCCTTGGAAACCACTGCTATTATTTTGCATCGTACAGTTTTTATGACGTCATTCATCGCAGTGTTATGGTCGTAGTTTGTCGGCGCCGCTTTCGAGGAAACCAGCGCTTAAGATATCTTTTTATGCACCCGCTTATGATTAAATTCGATGTTTTCGAAAGTCATACCGCTACGACTACTAGGGACGTGTAAGATATTTTTAAAACGTTACTAGTTACAAGTACGGAACTACCGTTTTTAGTTACCTACTAAATTCAGTACAAGGCACAAGGATCAGATACATCTTCTTCTTCAGGTGCCATCTCCGCTACGGAGGTTGGCAATCATCATAGCTATTTTAATTTTTGAGGCAGTAGCTCTAAATAGTTGTTTCGAGCTGCATCCAAACCACTCTCTCAGGTTCTTCAACCATGAAATTCGTCTTCTTCCGATGCTTCTTCTGCCATCTATCTTTCCTTGCATTATGAGTCGTAGGATGCCATACTTCTCGCCCCGCATCACATGTCCGAGATACTGTAGCTTCTTTTCTTTAATTGTAAGTTCAACTTCCTTTTCTTTACCTATTCTTCTCAGTACTTCATTGTTTGTAACTCTATCTACCCAGGAAACCCTCATAATTTTTCTATAGGTCCACATTTCAAAGGCGTTAAGTCGTCTCATTGTCTCTACATTTAACGTCCATGATTCCACTCCATAGTATAGAACACTGTAGACGTAACATTTTGTTAGGCGTACTTTAAGAGCTAATGTTAAATCTTTGCTACATAGGACCTTTTTCATTTTTATAAAATTAGAACGTGCTTTTTCGATTCTGACTTTTATTTCTGCAGTGTAGTCATTATTTTCTGTTATAAGTGTTCCTAGGTAAGTGTACTTTTTTACTCTTTCGATCTGCTGGCCCTCTACTATCAAGATTTCGTTAGTATTATGGTTGTTTTTACTAATTTTCATAAACTTCGTCTTTTTGATATTGAGAGAGAGTCCGTACTCCCTACTACACCTTACTATTTTACTCATGAGTCTTTGCAGGTCTTGTAAACTATCGGCTATTATTACTGTATCATCTGCATATCTGATGTTGTTAACTAAGACTCCATTTACTCTTATGCCGACTGTTTCATCTTCCAGAGTTTCTCGCATTACCTCTTCAGAATAAGCGTTAAATAATAGAGGTGATAGTATGCAGCCTTGCCTGACTCCTCTCTTTATTTCCATTTCTTCGGATGTTTCTTTTTCAATTCTTACTATTGCTCGCTGATTGTAATAGAGGTGTGTTATTAGTCTTAAATCTCTTTCATCTAGGTTTTTATTTTTTAGGATTTCCATGAGTCGATCATGTTTTACTTTATCAAACGCCTTATTGTAGTCTATAAAACAGACGTAAAGAGGATGGTTAACATCCAAACATCTCTGTGTCAGCACGTTGAAGGAGAATAATGCCTCTCTGGTACATCAGTATTTTGTAATTAGTATTTGTACTCAGTACCACTGAGAACCGGTATCAAAAGTAACGGTTACACGTCCGCACTGATTTTGCCCGTCTCTATACGTTACGGCGACAACCGACGGTCGGGTTGGATTGTCTTCAATATGCGAGGCCCGGTGCAAATTGAACCTAAGCGAGACACAACCTGAGCCGGCGGGACGGGTGACCCGTGCAGTTATTTTTCTAGCGCACCGCATATTAAACACAACCAGACCCGACAGTTGGCTATCGACCTGGCGAATAGAGACGGGCAAAATCAGTGCGGACATGTAACGGTTACTTTTGATACCGGTTCTCAGTGGTACTGAGTGCCAATACTGAGTACAAATACTGATTACAAAATACTGATCTATCTGACCCTTGTACTGAATTGAGCAGGCAACTTAAAATCGGTATTTCCCTACTTGTAACTAGTAACGTTTTAAACATAACTTACACATCCCTAGTATTCGTAGCGGTATGACTTTCGAAAACATCGAATTTGATCATAAGCGGGTGCATAAGAAAATATTTTACGCTGAGTACTTTATTTCTGCACATAATACCTAAAATAATCTCTCCCCTACTGCTCGGTCATAACTCATATTCCTCAATTAACTGCTCGGATCACAATAATTTACAATTACTGCAGGATCGCAATCATTTACAATTACTGCAGGTCATAACTCATAATCCCTCCGCTACTGTTCGGTCATAAAAAATAACACTATCTGCATATCTCGTTTTTAATTGTTAAGCATTAACGAAAATGTAATATGTAATAAACAAAAATGTAATATGTAATAAACAAAAATGTAATATGCCTACAAGTTGAATTTAATGGTAATACTATATTTTTATCGATCACGGTTATAAGTAACATGAATTATTTTTCTAATAATGTGTTTTTGTAAAGGCATAACTTTGGTTATTAATTTCGTTTCGCCGCTTATTTAGTCTACCAAAAGTCATCAGAATTGAATGACAAAGACGACGCAGTTTTCACTCGGGGTGTTGAATATGCTAATATTTTTATTTATCAAAATAAATTGTACTTAGGTACCATCCGTATCCATCCGTGATTGCAAAAACGGTTCGCATGTTTTAAATAAGATTTTTGCTGATTATGTATTTTGCTAAAATATTAAATAACACAAAATAGTTATTTTCCTAACAAGTGCAGAAAGTCATTCTTTTCCGCACGCGACTGCAGTTTGCCGAACGACGCGAAGCGGAAGTTCGGCAAGCAGTCGAGTGCGGAAAAGAGACTTTCTGCAAGAGTTAGGAACAATATTTTTTCTAAGAGTCTTTAAAAAATTACCAAATCTTAATCAATTAATTTAATTAATATGAAAATACCTACACAAATTAATTCTTTGACAAGGTTGTCAAAACCAAACTTTCAATATAATTAGTTAGCATGACGATGATCTTGGTTTCCATGACGATGATTTAAAACGACTGTTATCTACCGATTTGACTTTCGAATATTATGTCAAAATAATTTTATTTCATCGAATTGTCGCGTTAATTTCATTAAAACAGGAACACAATAAGATATATTTGAAATAAATTAGTAAATAATATCTAAATATTAGTTCATTGCATGTATGTATTTTAATTACTTTAAGGCCATATTAACATATCTAAATTAACACGCGTGCGGAAAAGTAAAAACCGCGTGCGGAAAAGTAACACGCGTGCGGAAAAGTGAAACTTTCTAAACTAAAATGCGTGCGCGAAAGTAGACATTTTTGCACGCTCGTAGAAAAAATACAATTCACAACCATCATTTAATCTTTAACGATAAACAAAAGTCTAAAATATGATGACAAGTTTGAAATTGATCGACTTTGTCGATAACAGTGTCATTAACAGATATTTTTAAATACCATGAATCATTTTCCAATGATTGTGTGGATTTAAGAAATACATACTAAACAATGTTTTTACCTGTATAAAGGAGATTATAATTATGACACATTGTGGTACTCCTTATTTTTCAAATAATATGCTCTTTTAAACGCATAACTTTGATTTTTTGGCTAAACCTACATTAGATATGTCACAAGAAATTAAAAATAATTAACATGTAATAAATTCACTCTTTTAATCAGATATATTATATTCCCTACTATTGCAATAAAATATTAAAACGAATAAACGAGAACGTGTTGAGTAGTGCTGATTGATACAACAGAGCAATAGAATGTTATTCATAAAGATACTGTAAAATATATATCGCCGCTTATCTGGTCCGCTGGTAATAAAGTTATCAGCATTTAATTGCAAAGCGGTCTCTTAGCTGGAAAATACTTGTAAATACCATCCGTATTCATTTCAGATACTTCCATCTCGCAAACAGAAACACGTAAAAATAAGCATCTGGCGGTGAGTCGCGCATCCCAGGCCCAAGAAAACTGTACGTCGATGGCAAACGTTCCCAAGCGAGACCTGCGAACGCATGAACTGATAGTAGGATGCGCAAAACGGTCTACGCAGTTCGTTGGTGCAGGTTGTGTCACGCTTAGGATGAATTTGCGCCGGGCCTAACCGTTTTTCAATATGCCTTCAGTAAGTTGTCGTTCCATCGTTTTCAGGGTCTTCCCACTAATCGTCTTCCTATTGGGAACCGTCTTTCCTCGTCTTTAGTACTCTATTTGTTGTCATTTGGATTCTATAATGGTTCCATTCTACTTTTATCTTTCCTACCCAATACTTGATGATCTCCACCTTGCATCTTCGTCGTCTATTTGCAGTTCTAGCTCTGTCATATAGTATCCTACAATCGATGTTTTAATGGTTTCCATCTCTGCTCTTTCGAGCATGACTTTTTTTTTATTTAAGGTTGTGTTTCTACCGTGCATGTCATTATTGGTCCGATGGCTGTTTTGAGAATTCTGCTTAAATTCTTTTCCGATATTTATATTTCCTCATATTATTTCATTCAGGCAACCTCCCGCTCTGTTTGCTCTATTTACTTGATCCCAGTTTTGTTTCGAGCTTTCCGTAACTAGCTAGTGTAATGCCTAGATTTTTAAACTCTATCCTTTGTTATATTATCTGACCGTCCAGCTCTAATTTACATCTTAATGTCACATTAACATCTTAAACTTTCTGTCGGTTATATTAAATTGGTGCAGCAGATATTGTAAATCATCATTACTTTGAGATTCATTTTAGTTCTTCCTTTTTTATTTTTTCATCCATGATCAGGTTACACAATAGAGATCTAGCGAATCTTCCTGTTATATCTGAGTACCAGCTTCGATTCGGTAAATTTGTTCTTGTTCTACTTTTACTCTGATCGTGTTATTCTGCTAGATATTTTCAATCGTTTTTATTGTTCCTATAGGTATCGCTGGCGTCAAAAACTGTGTAACTTCCTTTTAACTTGACTTGTAAAATGACTTTTTAGGGTAGACGAAAAATAAATATGCTGATTTGTTTTAATCTAATGATTACTCTTGCAATTGCCTCATGATAAATATAGCATTCAGTTTTTTATTTATCAACAAGAGAGCGGCACCAATACAAACAAAGATAAGAGTCGAAGGACTAAATACAAAATCCATGGAATACTTATAATATAGTACACAAAGAGAATACCGTAGAAAGCTGGGAAGTACTTAAGAATAACGTAATTAAGACAGCACCAGAATTACGTAGAGAAAAAAGTAACATAAAAAAAGAAAATCCCATGATCTAGAGATAAAGTGATGACAACATGTGAAGTAGAGAAGAATGCCTTTTTGCAATACAGAACTCAACAAACACAATAGGCACATAACCTGTAAAACGAATCTAAAATAAAATGAATACTTTAGCTTAAAAAATAAAAACGGAACACTACCAGCCCTTTTCTAAACAGAAAGAACACAAAATATATAAAAAATTATAGAAAAGAGGTAACCGAACTAATAAAAACGAAATGGATTCAAAAGGAAACTTGGGCAGACTACTTTTGACCATTACTACACCTGTTTAAAACTGCTTCGCCTGTAATCCCTACTACACCTTTACTGTGTAAAACTACATGATACTACCAGAGAAATACATATCAAGCAAGTTGTGAGCGACACTCTCTCATCTAAATTATTTATAAGGGTCCTTGAATATGCCTTTAAAATGCTAAAGTGAGAAAATAGAGGAATAAAAATAGATGAAGAAATGCTCAATTATCTGCGCTTTGCCGACGATATAGTAATTATCACCGAAGTTCTGGGTGAAGCACAACAAGTGCTACAAGAATTAGAAAACGTATGTTCAACAATAAGACTAAAAATGAACCTCAGTAAGGCCAAATTTTTGAGAAATTTAGTTCCCAGCCTTTACCAAAGATAATTAGACCTGTGATTTTCAGTGACGAATAACAGTTTCTTGGGCGGCGTACGGTTCACTAAGAGACGTCTTTTCTTTTCTTTTTTTTTTTAATTTATTTATTACAGCAAATTTACAATATACTCAGTATTACAGGAGTATTTAGCAAATATGTTGACTATATGTGGCTTGTAGCGGGTACCGTCCATTAGCGGTTGTCCAAGTCTTCACCTATTCCCCAAGGTCTTCGGGCCAGGTTCTATGTAGACGTCTAGTAGGTAGTCGTGGTTGGTATAGTTCTCTGATGATTTGGCAATCGTTTGTGGTATTTCTTTCTTTGGCTCTGTTTGCCTGAAGGCCAATGACTTCTTTTATAAATGGAATACCAAGATCATTGTGTATGGTATGGTTGGAAACGTACCATGGAGCATTGGCTATTGTTCGTAGGATTTTTGGACTGGAAAGTTTGTAGGATCTTGGTATTGGAAGGTTTACTGCAACCCCAGAGTTCAATTCCATAAGACAAATGGGTTTGAGGATGATCTTGTAGATCAGTATTTTATTCTCGAGTGATAGTTTCGACTTATTTCCAAGTAGACAGTACATTTGTCTAACTTTTATATTTAGCTGTGTCCGTTTGGCTTTTATATGGGTTTTCCAAGTAAGCTTCTGATCTAGATGCAGCCCTAAATATTTTACTTCAGATTTTTGTGAAATTGTTATATTATTGATGTGTACTGGGGGACATGTTTGTCTTCTTGTTGTGAAATAACTGTTGTCGATTTTTCGGCGTTCACTTTAATCTTCCATTGTTCAAGCCAGGTTTGTAGAATTGTAGGTAATCCTGAAGTTTGTTTGCAGCGTTTTTAGGATCTGCGTCTGAAGTTAAAATTGCTGTATCATCAGCAACAGTAGCCATCAGGATATCAATATTGGTAGGTATGTCTGCTGTATAGAGGAGGTACAGGAATGGGCAAGGACACTTCCTTGAGGAACTCCAGAATAGATAGGATGAAAGTTTGATGTTTAAGCGTTAACTTTGACTTTAAAATATCGTTTGTTGATGTAGGATATGAGAATGAGATATATTTGGTAAGGCATGTGTGTTTTCAATTTACACACACCCAAACTTATATGGAATCACCTGATATTTCTTATTATTTCGGGCGATTTTAAAAAAAAAACGAACACACGAAGTCAAACAATATTTATTTTAAAGCAATTTAATAACAAATACATAACAATTAAATAAAACAATAACGTATTTAACAAACAAATTGAAAGTAGTTTTTTTAAGTCAATAGCTTACAAAATTTCAATGTAAAACGAATAATGTTTAATTTGTTTTTATTTATTTTTTTTTGTATTTTGTGGTAGTCAGTGTTATCACCTCTAGTCCTTATGCAAGCTTCAGTTTGCGTGGGCACGTTCCTAGTCAAATTATCAACATTTTATTGTGGTAGGTTGCTCCATCCTTTAAAAGTAGCTTGTACTAGCCGTGCCGTGTTTTGTGGATTACCCGGCGAGCTCTAATTTTTTTTAAGCATATCCCACAAATACTCTATAGGATTAAGCAAGGGTGAGCAAGCAGGCCACTCCAAACAAGGGATACCTTTTGCTTCAATGATGTCTCTAGTCACTCTAATGGTGTGTAGAGGTCCATTATCATGAAATAAAATTAAATTTTCTCTTGTTGCGCCTCTCCAGAGCCTGACTACAGGTTATCAACATACCTGTGAGCAGTTAAAGTTGATTGGATGAAAATTAAAGGAGTTTTTTTACGGATCACAATTCCTCTCCAGAACATTACACTTCCCCTTGTACATTTGTGAACAGATCTGACAGTTTTCGCTCTTGCTTGTCTTCCTCGACCTCTAAGTACACGATTTCGTGGGTCATCTGATTTTCCATCTGATTACATTAAATTCTGACTGTTTTTGAAAATAGCACATTTTGTCAATTCCCAATGTTCCAGTTTTGGTGGTGAAGACACCAATTTTGGCGATCAATCTTGTGCTGTCTGGATAACTCGGGAACCCGTAACTGTCACCTGCTGTATACTTCTTGGTACGAACTCTTCTTCTTATCCTTTCAACTGAAACAGTTACACATGTAGCTTCCAAAAGCTGCCTTTGGGGCTGCAGGTGAGAAATGGTTGGGTGTCTTTCAGCTGATTGGACAATTAAACGATCGGGGAGAGCCGTTATTACTTTTGGCGACTTTCCCTTGCTTTATTTTTTAGCTTTCCTAGTTCCTGTTACCTAGCATATGTTTTGGACAGAACGCCCTGTATTACGCCTAGCTCTGCAGCTATGTCCATCTGAGAACATTACTTTCTCCACAAGACCAATAATCTTTCCTCGTTGTAAGTTCTATAACCCCACATGCGGCATATTTTTGTTTTTGGACGCAAAATTTAGTTTATTTATTTTCGTTCAACTTGCAACTCAAGCAAATAATCTATACCGTACCGGGCTGTACTATCCGATTGCCTTGTATATTTGTTTATTTTCAATAAAAACCTTTAATCTTCGCAACAATAACAAGTTTTTTCAAAAAAAATAAATATTACTTTGAAATACATGGTGATTCCATATAATTTTGGGTGTGTGTGTATAAGAGACCGTCGTGCCAAACCTTGTCAAATGCCTGCTTTACGTCAAGAAAAGCAGAAGCGCATATTTTCTTCTCTTCTAAGCAGCTTTTTTTTGTGTTAGTGATTTGATGGCATTACTGAATGGTGGAGTGATGCTGACGGAAACCAAATTGATGCTGTGGTATAAGTTCATCGACTTCAACAAGATCTTGAATTCTCTTCAGAATTAGTGTTTCAAATACCTTAGACATAACAGGTAGTAAGCTGATGGCACGGTATGAATTAGGTTCAGTAGGTGGTTTACCTGGTTTAGCGATCATAATAATTTGGGCAAATTTCCATTGTATAGGGTAATAACATAATCGTAGCATTGAGTTGTAAATTATTGTTAGTTGGACGACAGCTTTTTTAGACAAATGTTTTAAAAGTTCTCCCACTATAAGATCGTAAACTGGAGCTTTGAAAGGTTTCAAATTCCTAATTTCTTTGCGAATTTCTGTAGGTGAGAATTTTTTTGATTTTTTGATAGGAGGCGATAGTTGGTAGGGAGCGCTTAGAAAATTTTTGATCGCTTCGTCATTTGCATTGTCGAAGAGGTCAGGTGTAAAAACATTTGCAAGGTGTTCTGCAAACTCATTTGCTTTTTCGCTGTCAGATTAAGCCCAATCTTCATCGGATTTTCTAATTGGTGGTATGGGTGTAGTCGGTCTTTTAAATTTTTTAGTCGCTCGCCATAAAGAGTGACCTTCAGGAGATAGATTTGTAATATAGTATTCAAAGTCATCGTTTCGAACTTGTTACAACAGTGTGCATAGTTGATGTGTTAGTCTGTTTAGCGCCGTTTTATCCAATAGTTTCCTTGTTCTTTGCCATTTAGCACGTGCTCTTCTTTTTTCCATTATTAGCTCTCTTATATACAATGGCATGTTGAGATCTCTTTGCATAGTTTTTTTAGTTGCAGGAGTCGATTTCCAGGCAGCGTCTTAGATTCTTGACGTGTAATATGCAATTACATGCTCAATATCTCTGGGGTCTTTGATTTGATGATCTAGAGAGATATTTTGATTTATAATGCTTTGATATTGGTCCCAGTGTGTTTTCTTTGAGCAAAGTTTTGGACTTGATTTCCTCCAAATAATGGATGTACTTAGGGTGACGATTATGGCACTGTGATCCGAACTTAGGTCAAAGCTTGATTCAATTTGAGCATGTATATCAGAAATTCCTTTCATGATGGCAAAGTCTAATAAATCTGGTATTTTATTTCTATCACTGGGCCAGTAAGTAGGTTGCCCAGTAGAAATATGGTTTAGATTATTTTGTTCTATGGATTGTAGTAGATGTCTTCCTTTCGTTGTTATTATTCTGGAACCCCATGAAGTATATTTAGCATTCCAGTCTCCTACTGCTAGGAAATGGGCATTAAGAACTTGGAAAAATTCATTGTATTGATCTACTGAAATATTGTGCCATGGTGGAGAGTATATGGATGATATTGTTATTTCGTGTTGGCTGTTATTTACCTTTATTTGGGTTCCTTCAATTTCAGCTGTACTATATGCTTGTAGTGCATGGTGTTTAATCGAAGATTTTATTAGAACAGCGGAGTCTGCATGAGCTGTCCCATCAGGGTGGTGACAAAAATATATGTTATAGTATGGAACTTTAATAAAGATTCTTTCTCTCGAGTGGCTTTCAGATATCAATAGGATATCTATTTTATTTATATTCAAGAACAATTTTATTTCCTTTACATGGTTTGTTAGCCCGTTAGCATTCCAGGCTGCAATTCGAAGTGTGGAAGCCATTACAAAGAGATTTTATTGATAACGGTAGTAAGCACGTTTAGTATCATGCTGTTTTGATTTAGAAGTTGGTTAAACATATTCTTAAACTCATTTAGAAAGGAAGTTAACATATTGTTAATATTGTTATCGCTGTTATTGGTGTGTCCTTTAACTGTTTGTGCATAAGTTGAAACCTCTCTACTCTGGGTATAGAGATTTTGAAGAAAAGAACTGACGAAATATGGGGGAAAATAGGAGCGAAGAGATTTAAGACGAAAAGAAGAGGGGCTTAGCTCAGAAGAAAAAAAAATTAAAAGGGCAGAGAGACACCAAATCTCAAGTGAGTATTCGGGCTAGCTTCCATACACCGAATATTGGCTTTGGAGATATGAGAAGAAAGTTTGGTAATGAAATGATAGTAACTAGGAAGAAAATGAGACTGTCAATACAAAAATAGAAGGAAAATAGATAAGAATGCTAGAGATAAAATAATATCGAGTTACAACAAAGAAAGAAGAAGAAAAAAGGGCGCCAACTCGAACGAACAACTCGGCTCTCAGAACCAAGAAGTTGGACAGGTTCGCTTTTGAAGTAACGAACAACAGGAACTCTATGACACTGGTTACAACTACCTGAAATACAAAAATACTAAATACTGATCTTGTCTTGCTATGTTATATACTGGTAATACAGACTGAAATAAAACACCAACCTTAATACATACAAATATATTATTAATAAATATTAAATGTTAACACTTTACATATAACGCAACGTAATAACAGTGATAGTGGATGGGGAAAAGATAAAATAGGACCGCAAAGGCCACTCAACAAGCAATTATCCACTATCACTGGCCAAGCAAAAGTATTAAAATCAAAATCCAAATCAAAAGGCCGTTGGAATAGCAAAAAGGTCTATATAAATGAGTTGTTCAGTGACTCTTTATATATTTTACAAAAAAAACCTACGAGACGTATTCCCTATTTAAAATCCGCGACAAAATTTTACAACCCGATTCCCTATTAAATTTTAAGATACAATTATTTATGATTATTAAACAAGACCTGATTTTATTTATTTTAACTAACTCCTACTTATACTGAATCAAAAAGAAAAAAAACAACGACCTAAAACCCTATCTATCACGCAAATATATGTACTCTTCCTAATCGTATGCATACGAAAAGTTTACAATGTAGCAAATATATCTTACCCAAAAGTAAATACAGAAAAAGTAAATAAACTTAGCTTTTACACAACAGCCGGTTAAAAGTAGGGTTGCAAGTCCATAGAGATGAATTCTTTTGGCACGCTAACGCTGGTTGGCTGCTGTGGTGAGTAAGTCCTACTGCAAGGTCCTCGGTGAAGATGCTGGTTGTAGTAAAATCAGGTATGGTGTATTATCCAACAAAAACAGCCCACTCTAGGGATAAACCATCACAGAGTGGCTAGCAATCTAACTAGTACATAATTAACGTGATAGTCACGTTGTGTGACTAAATAACTAAGTGACGGGATCTAAAATAAAGTTTATTTAATTAGTTATGATGTATTTCAATAACAGTAGCAGTACATATTGAACAGGCCCAAACAAAAACATCAAATATTAGGTAGGTTAGGTATTCATATGTCATGTCAAAATTTCTGAAGTTTACTTCAATTCAGACATGACAGGGACGTGCGCATTAGATGGGCGTGACAGAAGGCTGTATAGATACTCGTTAAAACTTTTTATAAATCACAGATAAAAAAACTTAAGTACAAAGCGTAACGATAAGGTATAAAAGATATTAGAATTTAGGTTTGACACTAAAAAAAACTATGGCCTTGATTGAATATTCCTTTGCAAATGAGAATGAATATCATTATTATACTATGAATTATATATAAACTTATGTGGTAAATTAATCTAACGAAAGATCTAACTACAATGATGCATTGGATTTCACAACGAAGGAGTGAGAGATAAATGTATTATGTACTTACTGAAACAAGGAGGCACGCCGGAATATCCACTTCTGTTATGCGAAGAAGTCCAAAGAGATGTTTAACTTTGGTTATCTAGTTTTGTAGATGGGATTAGCTGACGCTTGATTTCCTTCTAATTATTTGATTTCCATCGAAAATTTGTTTCAATCCCGTCACTTAAAAGTGAGAATAACCTCACTCGCGGCGCGCCATCCGCCCTTCGAGCCGTTTCCTGACCAACTGCTCTTCAATGTTATCGGAAATCGATTCGTATCGATCCGATAGAAACATGCGCGGTGCTTTCCTCTTGCTTCGCTGCGAAAATAGGCACCTAGGCGATTAAATAGGCGTCTCCAAAGAATTTTCTAGAGGGGTATTTTAATGAAATTTAATTGAGTGAATCGAAAATCGTAATTAATTTTAAATGGTCCGTAGCATAACTGCTACAAAGTCTGCTGATTGAAATTTGCATTGTAATTTTGTTGCTGTGTATTTAAAGTAATTCCTGTGTTAGAAGTAGGATACACGTTATTCCTAGGTGAGTAATTAGGATTTGATTTATTTCTTGCGTTAATTAAATCTCTATAATCGGTGCAACTCTTGTAGTTAGCTGGATGAGCTCCGTTGCAATGCACGTAAGTAGCCGGTGTGTCATTAGATTTTTTACAATTTTTTGTGTCCTGTGGACCTTCACATTTTACACATTTAAATAGTTTTGTACAATAAGTTTTCGAATGCCCGTAGGCTTCACATCTCGTACAATGGATAATAGCGTTTTTTTGTCTTGGCGGTTCGACTTGTATTTTGGTATGTTCGATGAATTCTAGTTTGAATATTTCTTTGTTGTTGGTGTTTAGCTCAAGATCAACGAAGAACAAGGGTAACGGTTCCTTTGTGTACCTATTCCTGACATTTACAATATTTCGTACTGTGTGACCATTTTTAGATAGTTCATTTCTTATATCGTCTAATGGAACAGAGTATTGAAGTCCTCTTATGACAATTCGATATGCCCTTTCCTGTCTTATTTGATAGGTGTGATGTAGTATTTTTTCATCTCTCATGTAAGTAATAAATTTTCTATACGTATCTGGGACGTGGGCATTAGCCTTACTACATTATTAGGGAGTGCTTTCGTATAATACCTTTCTTCTGGCGTTATTGTAGCTAAGCTATTTAACATCATTTTGTAATCTTTCACTCCGTAAATGTATATAGGTGGTGTTTTGGGGACTGTTTGTGGTGATTTTTGTTGCAAGTTGTTGTTCTGTCCACTTGAAGGATTGCTACTGTTGGCTTCATTTTCTTGTTCGTTATCGGTAGGTAAGATTTGGATAACTGGGATGATAAGTATTATTCATATTTGAGGTTGATGGTAATATTGGTTGGGAATTTTTTTAGAAGAGTATTTTGGTTTTGGATTAAAGGAAATTGATTTTGGAGATATGGCTGTTGTTGATTGCTTGGTATCATTGGATTTATAATTTGGTACCCTTGCTGAGGTTGCATAAAATATCGTGTTTGAACTGGTAGCATATAGTACGCGTTTTCAATACTGTTGTTTGTACCGGGGCCACTGTGTGTCGGAAACATTTACGTTCCGATTATATATCTGCGGATCAGTGCAGTTGGTATCGAATGTGCACTCGAATTATAAATAATAATTAAAAACCTGCCTTATCGGTGAACTCACTAATGATGTTTAAAAATAAGTCTATACTTAATGTAAACAAATCCGGTGTTCTTCTTGTTAAGTGCATAAGTGTATGTGCAACATTTACCAGGGCTACATGATGTTATTGGAACTCACTGAGCTTACTTCTAAAAATGAATTTTTGCAATAACCCACTATTTTGTAAGAACTATCACAGAGTTAAAATATTACCTGTTGACCGGGTGTTGGCTCAACCGTACTATTTTAAGAACAACATCCCGATAGCTATGAAACTAAAGACATTAAATTGACCAATGCGTTCTTCCTATTATGACATGAGCAGAAACGCTCACGCTCACAAAAATACTAATACTAAAAATGCGAGTGACACAAAGGCGCAAGGAAAGATCGTGACAAAAAAAGGATCCAAGACCTGAGGAAAAGAACAGGTATTACTGATGTCCATCACACAGCCAAGCTGAAATAGAATTGGGCAGGCAACGTAGTGAGACTAAAAGACTCAAGATGGACCAGAAAACTAATGGAATGGCGCACAAGAGAAGACAAACGCAGTAGTGGACGACGACCAACACGTTGGATGGACGAGATTAGACGAATGTCCAAGAAATTGCACAGAACGTGGAGAGTGGCGAAAAATAAGACAAACCTATGTCCAGCAGTGGACTGAAGAGGTTGTTGCATGCTGATGATGAAACTTGAATTACTCCTCCTAGTTTAAAAACGATGTATAGTTTTTCTTATTTAATACTTTCTCCAATTTTATTTAAAATTAATATTACGACTGAATGGATGTTTATTCCGTATATAAAATTAAAGAGAAAAATAATACAAAAAGAATACAATTTATTTATTTTGACTTGAAAATTGCCAAGAATCACATTTACAATCAGTCGAACCCGCTTATTGGAATAACCTTCATGCCAAGCAAAAATATTCCTATAACCGGGATATTCCAATAACCGATCACTGGTGACTAGTACAGACGTTTTGGGACCTCAAATGTTTATTTTTTAAACTGGGATATTCCTATAACCGGTATTCTAATAATCGGGTTCGCGACTGTATTAGTATCAGCACAATGACAGTTTATAATGAGCAATATTGCACACATAACAAATTTTATTTTCTGCTATTCCATTTTATTTTAGTTGCAGTTTTTTATTGCAAAAAATCTGAAATTAACTTTTTAGAAGCACTTTTTTGTGAACTGGTCCGTTCAGCTTCACGCAAATTTCATAGTTCCGGATTACTTTTGCTCCCGGATCCCCAACGACGAGAAATAACTTCTCAAAAGTACAGAACGCATTCTACAACTGAAAATACGAGTCGCTGAACAAACACAATGCGTGTGTCAACTCTTTCTTTCAATACTTCCGCCCTTTTTAACTTGTTTCTCGCAGTAAAAAATCTTTTGAAATCCTCGAAAGTTGTGCCTCTAGACAAATGCGTTGCCTCTTATTTGTTGAGAATTCATAGGCGGATGATACTGGTTAATGATGGTAGGGTTGATGGACGATGCACATTTAAATAAAAAAAATGTTACTAAATGAACATCTATTATCATATTGTTATAGCCCGGAAGGTAGTGTCAAATTTGAGTGGAGCATTTTAGTGTGGCTGTTTATTTTTATTTAGTTAAATGTTCCAAAGCTTATGAACAAATGATGTGTCAGCTGGCCCAAAACCAGGGCATTTAGGCAAGAAAAGATAAAATATGAAACTAGATGGAAAAACCCTACAACTTATATTATGTCAAATATTTATCTCCGCGACTTACATACATCTATAATGGCCTAGAATATCTGGCTCCTGGAACCTGTATGTCCTATAGAATCGTAAACTATGCATTTGATCATAATATTATTATGATGACCTTGAGGAAAGTTGTATGCATGAACTCCTCAAGGTTCCTAAGTTGGTACAACCCCCCCCCTACATCCTTTTTTATTTGTTTGGACAAACTGTTTTTTTTTCTTACTTTTAGATGATGTAGAACCAAAAGATACACAAAACCCTAAACAACCATTTTTTCTTCTTCTTTGTCTTCGTCTTTTGTATGGACATGACTCTGTTCCTTTTCAATGTGCCTCTAGTAAGTTGTCGTTCCATCATTTTTGTGGTTTTCCCACTGATTGTCTTCCTATTGGGGAACCGTCTCTCGCCGTCCTTACTACTCTATTTGTTGTCATTCGGCTTATGTGGTCATTCAATTCTATTTAAACCGAGAGATATTAACAGAACCTCAACCAAGATTTTCTAAGTCCTGCCCTTTGCAATACTGGAAGGTTAGAAAAGGTACTTACAATTTATGAAAAAATCCACGGGTTTCCTGTGACATTTTCCTGTGAAAATTAGATTTTCCATGAGGAAAAAAATGGGGAGTTGCGATGAATTTCTGAGTACTGGCATATCCATATATTGACAGGATACTATCAATTTTATGAAGAAAATCTTTTGGGCAGGAGGGTTGCAAAAGGACTAAAAGTGTATATGGATATACGAACATGTAATTGTAGGGGAGCCCAAGCGGGGATTTTTGCAGTTACTCGAGCGCGTCAGATTAGCATATGGGGAGAAACCTGGTACCCTGCAGATGTACCTCTACCATATATTGGCTCTTAACACAGGGGAGTTCGTTAAGGGGGGCCCGAAAAAAAAAAATCTATCCTTAAAAAAACTCGAAATTGTCAGATTAAGATAAGGTAAGTTAAGTGCATGCAAAAGAGTGTATATTTAAAAAATCTGACTATTTAAAACGGGCGTAGGGAAATGGGCGAGTCCCAAAATTTCACGAGAAAAAAGCGAATATTTCGCGAAATAAATGACAGATCGAAAAACTAAAAAATATGTGCCCAATATTTTTTAAAAATCTATCGAATGATACCAAACACGACTTCCCAAAGAGAGGGGTGGGGGGTAAATTAAATATTTTTAATACGAATCCTGCGATATTTCGCGAAATGAACATCAGATCGAAAAACTGTAAAATACACTTATTCAATATTTTTGAAAAATCTATCGAATGGCACCAAACACGACCCCCCACGAAGGTGGGGTGGGGGTTACTTTAAAATCTTAAATAGGAGCCCTCATTTTTTATTGCAGATTTGGATTCCTTACGTAAAAATAAGTAACTTTTATTCGAAACATTTTTTCGAATTATGGATAGATGGCATTATAATCGGAAAAAACGATTGTTGGAAATGGAAAATTAAATAAAAAAATGGCAAGCGCCCACTAAAATGGAAAACTTTACTTAACTTTTTTCGATTTTAGGACCTACTCTTCACAACCCAATAGGTCCCCAAAGCGCTCGAGTGACTGCACATTTAGCATACTTTGCTCCCCTACCATAATAAAAATAATGAAATTTTCATAATTTTCTGAGTCCTGCCAACTTAATAAATTAAACATAATTATTTGAAAATAATCGAAAAAAATGTTGGCATGACGTCTCCTAATGTTTAACTACACTTGTCCCTTGGAAAATTCTGTGGAAAATTTTCACCCTGGTTCCGTGATTTTCTAAGTCATAAAATAAATTGTATTATAAAATAAATAATTTAAGTAGACATTATTCAAAATGGCAGGATGTTTAGTTACACCTTTTTTACTACACATAGTTAAAAATGTGTAAGAAAATTCGTGGAAATTTACACGATTTTCTGAGTCATGCCATTTTGGACATATCTCAAGAAAGTTAATGTAAAGCTATTTACAAGGAGGCAGGATGGTTGTGTAGTTATTTCGTATATAAAAATAAAATTTTAAGTCAGTAAAATGATGTCAGGTTGTTATACAAACATATTCATATCACCACAATTTTCTGAGTCATGCCATGTCAAGTATGCTTAAAAAACACTAATCTAAAACCGTTTACAACGTGGCAGGATAGCCGCAAAGATATTTAATACATAAAAATTAATTTTTATATCGTTAAAATAATCGTACGGTATTAAATATTATTTTCCTGAGTAATGTCTCGGATTTTTACACACCTTTCAAATCTAATACCAAACTGAAAATCTACTTAGAAAAACGAAAACTGGTACACCTCTTTATCTTCCAGAGATAAACCGATTCCATCATTTGTCAATTTTTAGTACCGGTCATAGGCGTCCGTTTAGGGTAGGGAAACGGATATTTTATCGCATAACTTTTCTTTGTTTAACTTTTAAGCATTTTTGACACTGGATTATTAAACTATGGGGTATTATTGTATTACTAAAAGGTACTCTTCTTTAAGTCGGTAGGATACGCCTTGTTCTAGAAAAATCGATTTGAAAAATTTTTCGGTTTTTGAATTTGAAAAATAAAAAAAATAAAAAAACTATTTAGAAAAACGAAAACTGGTAAGTTTATTTCTCTTCCAGAGATGAATATTTTATCAATTGTCAATTTCTAGTATCGGTTATAGGCGTCCGCTTTGGGTAGATCAACGAAATCTCATAACTTACTTTAATTGTTAAGCATTTTTGACAGTAGGGTATTAAATTATAACATATTCTAGTACTAAAAGTTACTCTTGCTTCAAGTCGGTAAATACACCGTTTTTTTTTTTATTTTTTTCAAATTTTTCTTAAGTTCAAAATACGAAAAATTTTGCCATTGATTTTTCTAGAAAACGGTGCATCCTACCGACTTAAAGCAAGAGTACCGTTTAATACTAGAATACCTCACAATTTAATAATATAGTGTCAAAATGCTTAAAAGTTAAAGACAAAAAAGTTATGCTATAAAATAACCGTTGCCCTACCCAAAACGGACTCCTATGACCGGTACTAGAGATTCGCAGTTGATGGAATCGATTTATCTCTGGAAGATAAAAAGACGGACCAGTTTTTGTCTATCGAAATGGAAGCGTTCTGGAGCTAAAAAAATGTAATTACAAGGTGCCATCTTCAAAGAGCTCTAGCTCCCTTCGGAAACATTTTTGGATTATGTGAATTGTGTTAAATTGTCTTAAAATTATCTTAGGAATCTTAAAATTATATAGAGTGTTCCATTGAAAAAAAAAACATAAGTTTGTGTCACCCTGTCAATACGGCTAGCCCTGTATATTAGAAAATATTTTGAAATTATGATCCTCTCTTTGCCCCAGGTTTTACCTAAATAACTTTTTTTCGTATCACTTACGAAAAACGAGTAATTGGACTTTGTCACACTAATGCCCCACCCTGTACACGGAATAACTATAAAACCATCCCGCCTCTTTATAAATAGACTTATATTAAGATTCTTGAAACATATGCAAAATGGCATGACTCAGAACATCCTGGAATTTTTCACCAATTTTCTTACAAATTTAGGACTCCTGCCGTCTTACAGGAACCGTTTAACCTTCCTGCCGAGTACCGAAAAAGTATTGATTGCATTTGAGTATTATAACTTTTTAAAGGCAGGACTCTGCGCAGGATTTTGCGCATATTTTACCAAGGGACAAGTATACTTAAACAGTAGGAGATGTCATGCCAACATTTTTTTTTGATCATTTCGAAATCAATAGGTTTAATTTATTTAGTTGGCAGGACCCAGAAAACCATGAAAATTTCAATATTTTCCTTACATGTTTGTATACATATTATATACTCCGTTAGCCCGTTTGCAACTCTCCTGCTCAAAAAATGTTCTTCATAAAATCCATAGTTTCCTGTCATTCTACGGATATGGCAGGACTCAGAAATTCATCGCAAAACCCTATTTTTATTTTTTTTTTAATTCTAATTTTTACACGAAAATGTCACAGGAAATTTGTGGATATTTCCATAAATTTTAAGTACCTCGTCTACCCTTCCCTTATTGCAAAAGGCAGGACTTAGAAAATCGTGGCTGAACTTCTGTATAATATCTCCCGGTCTAATTTTGCTGTTTCTTACCCAGTTATTAATGTTGCCCACCTTGCATTTCCGTCGTATATCTGTACTTCTAGCTCTGTCCCATAGAGTCTTACCATCGATTTTTCAGAAGGTTTTCATCTCCGCTGTTTCGAGCAATCTTTTTGTCCTCTCTGTGTCGGGTCGTGTTTCTGCCGCGTATGTCATTATTGGTCTGATGACTGTTTTGTAAACCATTTTTTTCTAATAAACAATATTTTTTGTGGTGTCTGAGTAAATAATGATTACTTAGGTTGGTCGTATTAACTCAGAAACCTTCCCGGGTTCATGTACAACAAGTTTGCTTGAGGTTATCACATGATCAAATGCATAGTTAACGATTCTCTAAAGGACCTACAGACAAACATTCATTTTTATATTATATTATAGATAAAAGGGAAATATTTAGATTGCTATTAAAAAATGTGAGTTGGTGATAGAAAAGTGAAAATATAGGGTTGTATGTATCTTTTGGTTCTACATCATATAAAATTTAAAAAACAGTTTTAATACAAAAAATAATGTCGGGGGGGGGGAGGGGGAGGAACCCCTTTTCACTAGATTGGACGTACCAACTCAGGAACCTTCAGGGATGCGAGTACAACAACTTTGCTTAAGGTCATCATAATAATATGTAGATCGAATGCACAGTTTTTGATTATATAAAGGACATAATAGTTATTTATGATATACGTGTTAAAAGTACACGTTTAAGGAACGCATGTGAAAGTTTGCAGAATGAGCGATAGCGAGTTCTGCAATTCACATGAGTGCCTTAAGAATGTACTTTTTAACACGCATATCATACAATATTTTTTCTACAAACGTAATTACAGGACAGTATGTACAAAAACTTTTACTTGAACGTGACTGACATGCCATTTTTATATTTTTTGACATTACATCAAAATTGCCTATATGATCAATACGAACTGCAGCGCCTTAAAGATATTTTAAAGCACTAGTGCCTTAAAGTAGCATTTTTAACGCTCGTATGGAGTGTTAAAAATTGAATTTTTAACACGGTTGTAGAAAAATACTTTTTTATATTGTGTCGTATAAATAATAAAAACGTGATATTATGAAAATAATTATTTTTTAAATCAAAATGTCAATTTCAAAACAAAAAAAAATTACGACGGCAAGAATCGAACTTTTTTCTAGGTTAGCATCAAAATATTCACAAAGTAATTATTTATGTACCTGTAAAAGAGAAATTGTAATCGTCAAATAGATGTAGGAAAGTCCTAAATTATCAAGTTTTTTGAATAATTATGAATAAGTAATACAGAGGGTCAAAAATAGAAAGCAGTCAAATGACCGCTCTGGTGCTTCTAGGTAGAGATTAACACATCTCAAAAAGTAACTGCACTAAGTATCTGTAAAGGAGGAATTATAAAAGATCTAGGAAAAGTCCTAAATTATCAACTTTCTAAAACAACTATGAATAAAAGTAATACAGAGGGTTAAAAATAGAAAGCAGTCAAAATGACCGCTCTGGAGCTTCTAGTGTTAATACCATCCTTGGATTATAAGCTTTCATTCGACACCTTATTTGTCACTCTATTTGTATTAATAACATTACATGGACAAACAGACGGACAGACAGTCATAAACCGGAAATATATATATATTTTATTCTCGTCTTGCGAATGCGCGTCGAATAATATATCACTTGTACTACCCCGCTGACTTTAAAATAGTACTTCTGGTCGCATTTCTAAAACCGGAAGACTTAGGCCAAAATTCTCAACTTTAGTACCATCCTGGGAATATAATCTTTCATTTGACACCTCACTTATCATTCTACCTGGTATAATGACCGATGGGTTATACTCGCGGTCGGACGGACAGACGAAAAGACAGCCTAGGTCAAATTTCTCACCTTTAGTACCATCCTCGGATTATAAGCTTTCATATGACACCTTATTTGTCATTCTACCACGCATAATGTTGAAGTTGTGTTCACAGACAGACAGACAGACAGACAGATATAGACGGACAGACGGACGTGGGTAATTCAAAGTTTTCACATTTTTTCAAAATTGGGTGAAAACAATAGTTGATTTCTCGAAGGTCTCGATGAAACTGATTCTCCGGAACCGACCGTAAAAAGGAAAAACGTACTTTAATTATTTCGTATCAAATTAGATAAAATTTAGTTTTCGTTTTCTTTATATTTTTCACGAGTTACATAATATAAACAATACAAGTTAAACAATTTTCTTATTGTAACCAGGACAGCTCCAGAGTCTGTCTGAATACGTCATATATATTATATCATTTAATAAAAATGTTAACATAATTGTTATGTTGTTTAAATCAAATAGTCCAGAGAAATAAGGCTTTTCTCGTGACACATCCCCCTCCAGGCCGAAACCAAATTTTTTGAGTAGTATGGACATCTATATTATTAACCTATATGTTTCCTGCAGCCGATTTTGATGATATACATAGTTATAAACAAATGAAGATCGAAAAACGGTAAATTATCACTATTTTCGTCTATTACCAAAAAGTTAAGCACTTTAAACAAATTTGAGAGTAAGAAACTCATAAATCGTATAAAAAACTTCAATATGGCATTCGCTGAATATGTCCAACCTTATTGGTTGCTTAGAAAATTGCAAAATAAATCATAAATATTGAGTTTTTATAAATATTCGTAACTTAGGTAAAAATTAACTTCTTATTACGCGGAATGCCGAGACTTCTTGAACTTAAATTATATTTTAAATTTCAAAGCAATTGGTCAAATAGTTTAAAAGTTATTTAATTTATTTTTCCCAAATTCATTTTTTTGCAACACTATAAGTCAGAAAATTATGAAGTTACAATAATACTTCGGACAGTTTACGAAAGAAGAACATTTATACTATTACCCTAATTAAAAATAAATTACAAAAAATAATTTTAAACAGTGTAAAATTATTTTGCAAAAACATGTCCATTTTTTGCTTACTTAAAAACAATTAGAATAACTTTTTAACCGTTACCCGTAGAAAAAATATTTTTTCATATTTAGAAAGACTGAATTTTTATACACATTTAGAAAGAAAAACAACTGTTCTAGGACATTTAGGGACAAAGTTAGCCCCCCCATTTTTTTAATTCACATGTTTTTGCAAAATTATTTTGCAATATCTATAATTATTTTTTGTCATTTTTTTAAATTAAATTAATACTGTCAATTTTCTTCTTTCATAAACTATCCAAAATATTAGTGTAACTTCATCATTTTCTAACTTACAGTGTTGCAAAAAAAAATAATTTTGGATAAACAAATTAAATAACTTTTAAACTATTTGGCCAATACTCTGGGCTAATTAGCAAAATGCAAGGAAAAGTTATTTACCAGCAATTTTATTGCTGGAATCGAATCTAATTATTGTATGTATTAATAATATAGATATGCAAAGTCCGCAGATAGTGTGCTACTTTTTTTATAAACAAAATGGCGCCCGAAAATCGTGTATTTTTCAATTTTTGCTCTATAACTCGAAAGATTTTAACTTTAGACCAAAAACACCCAAATAAAAATTCACCGCAATTAAGTTCTGCATAGAGACGTGTTTTTTCCGATTTACTTCGACGAAACATTTCCCCGGAAAAGGCGGGTTTTTCCAACAACATCTTTAATTTTCAACTAAACTTTTAGATAAGTAGTTGTTAATCAATAATTAAATAACTTGGTAACTTAAAAGCCCTTTCTGTGTATATTACAATTTCAGAAGTCTATGGAAATTGAATGAACAGTTTAGCAACAACTAAAATGTTAATTAAAAATTTACGGTAGCTATAATAACGACAATAATTAAGATGCATAAGAATAACTATGATTTTTTCATAAAAAGATACTATACCTATCTAATGTACTTTACAGAATTGAAATTAAATTATTTATGCGGCCTCAGGATTATTTTAAAATTATAAACAATTTTTTGGTTTATAAACAAATATAATATCTCGGGAAATATTAAACTAAATTAAATTATGAAAACAGTATTCAAGAGACAGTGACAGGACGCTTCTTTTAAAAGAAAAGACGTTTAATTATGACGAGTGGTTCCTGAGATACAACCGGTCAAAGTTGACCGGAATTTGCGGCAAAGATATAAACAATAGGATCATAATAATTTTCAAATCATCGACTTTTTATTTTTGTCCTCTTTCTCGACACCAATTTTCATATCTTTAAAATCCTCATAACATATATTATTATGATAAAAACTATCGATAATACGTGTGAAAATTGCCAAAAATAGCAAAATTCCAATCAAAAATTAGGTTGAACAAAATGTAACCCTCAAAGTTCAAAATCGGTATACGTTAACAAAATGCATTTTCTCGGCTTCCCATGGAGCAATTTCCTTCATTATTTTTTTGTTCCATAATAACTCGAGTAGAGCCATCGAACTAACGCATTATTAAATGTCAAACTTGGTTTTGTTTTGTTATAATAGATTAATTTATTTATAAGAACAGAAAATTACATATTTTTTCCAGTTGTAGGCTTTTTTTTAGATAAACTTTCTACAAGTGTACCTTTTAAAGTTAAAAACATAAATATTCTCATTTGAAAGCTGTATAATTATTGAAACAATTTTTATTTAAACAAATTAAAATATTGTGTTATAATAAATAAATAAATTTATTATAACAAAATAAAAGCAAGTTTGACATTTAATAATGCGTTAGTTCGATGGGTCTACTCGAGTTACTTGGGAACAAAAAAAGAATGAAGGAAATTGCTCCATGGGAAGCCGAGAAAATGCATTTTTTTAACATATACCGATTTTGAACTTTGAGGGTTACATTTTCTCCAACCTAATTTTTGATTGGAATTTTGCTATTTTTGGCAATTTTCACACGTATTATCGATAGTTTTTATTATAATAATATATGTTATGAGGATTTTAAAGATATGAAAATTGGTGTGGAGAAAGAAGACAAAAATAAAAAGGTGATGGTTTAAAAATTATGATCCTATTTTTTATATCTTTGCCGTAAATTTCGGTCAATTTTGACCGGTTGTATCTCAGGAACTACTCGTCATAATTAAACCTTTTTTCTTTTGAAAGAAGCGTCCTGCCGCTGTCTTTCGAGTAGCGTTTTCACAATTTAATTTAGTTTAATATTTCCTGAGATATTCTATTTGTTTATAAGCCAAAAAATTGTTTATAATTTTAAAATATACCTGAGGCCGGTTAAATAGTCCAATTTCAATTCTGTAAAGTACATTAGATAGGTATGGTGTCTTTTTATGAAAAAATCATAGCTACTTTTATGTATCATAATTATTGTCGTTATTATAGTGACCGTAAGTTTTTAATTAACATTTCAATTGTTGCTAAACTGGTCATTCAATTTCCATCGGCTTCTGGAATTATAATATACACAGAAAGGGCTTTTACATTGCCAAGTTATTTAATTATTGATTAACAACTACCTATCTAAAAGTTTAGTTGAAAATTAAAGATTTTGTTGGAAAAACCCGCTTTTTCCGGGGAAAGTTTTCGTCGAAGTAAACCGGAAAAAACACGTCTCTATGCAAAATTTAATTGCGGTGAATTTTTATTTGAGTGTTTTTGGTCTAAAGTTAAAATCTTTGGAGTTATAGAGCAAAAATTGAAAAAAAAAACACGATTTTCGGGCGCCATATTGTTTATAAAAAAAGTAGCACACTATCTGCGGACTTTGCATATCTATATTATTAATATATACAATCATTAGATTCGATTCCAGCAATAAAATTGCTGGTAAATAACTTTTCCCAAAAATGGCCTATTCTCCGATAATCAGCCCAGACTACAATTGCTTTGGAATTTAGGGTGTAATTTAAGCACCATAAGTCTCAGCATTCCATGTAATAAGAAGGTTCTAAGTTAATTTTTACATAAGTTCTGAATATTTATAAAAACTCAAAATTTATGATTTATTTGGCAATTTTCTAAGTAACCAATAAGGATAGACATATTCAGCGAACGCCATATTGAAGTTTTTTATACGGTTTATGAGTTTATTACTCTCAAATTTGTTTAAAATGCCCAATTTTTTAGTAAGAGACGAAAAAAGCGAAAATTTACCGTTTTTTGATCTTCATTTGTTTAGAACTATGTATATCATCAAAATCGGCTGCAGGAAACATATAGGTTATTATTATAGATGATCATATTACTCGAAAAATTTGGTTTCAGCCTGGAGGTGGATGTGTCACCAACACGATATTTTTTTTCCTTATTTCTCTGAACTAAAAGTCCAGACTGTATAAGAAAACATATTAAAAATTAACGAAAATGTCTGCTTTTCTTAAATTAAATTCAACGGCAAATGGACGGGTTAGTGGTTAG
The DNA here is from genome assembly GCF_917563875.1 of Diabrotica virgifera virgifera. NCBI lineage: Eukaryota > Metazoa > Arthropoda > Insecta > Coleoptera > Chrysomelidae > Diabrotica > Diabrotica virgifera. The sequence continues at coordinate 190,989,559 of NC_065450.1, read as the reverse complement.
TCAGTCGAATAATTTAAAATGGGTATGCTTGAATATACAATATTATTTCAATAACAAATTGTTTTTATTTTAAAAATATTTTTTAAAAAAACACCGGTTGTATAACTATTTTATTATCATTTTGTTTTACTACATATTTATGCTTTGTGCGCCAACTATACCATTACATGTTTACATTTAAAAATTCAGTTCGAGAACCCTTTTACAAAAAATTATTGGTAGCAATTTTTATAATAAATAATATTTGAATTTTACCTTGCATTTTATTCCAGTCTAGCTGGTTCTATTATTTTTATAAGTTCTCGTACAAAACTGGGATAAGACGATATCGATATTTATATATTTTTTTGAATTTGAACTCCCTCTCTAGCCTTTTTCTTATATCTATTATATATCTTTATATTATATCTATTGCCGAAATTCTATACAAAAAGTGCTAATAATCATTTTTGTTCAAAATTATGACAGCTACATTTCAGCTATAATATGTTTTGAAATATTTTTAAAAATCGAAATTTTCTGTTTTCCCAAGTTCCCCCTTCCGCCTTATCATTTTGGGGTTCCAAAATTTATATTCCCAGGAAAATATTCAGATTGTTCGTATGCTTTTTAGAGATTAAGAGGCATTTTTGTTGCTGAAGACTATGAGGGATATCTGAGCTCTTGAGGGAGAAACAGCAGGAATAAAGGTAAATGGAACGCCAGTTAACAACTAACATTAGATATGCGGACGGTACTATCATAATAGCAGACAACCTTAAAGACCTCCAAAAGCTAATAAACAAGATAGTTGAGTATGGAGAAGAATATGAATTATCAACAAACATCAAGAAAACTAAATTTATGAGGATATCAAAAATCCAAAATAATGATGAAAGCCTGACAATTAAATGTAAAACTTCTGAACAAGTTGAAAACTACAACTATCTTGGCACAATAATTAATAATACAAACGATTACTCCAAAGAAATCAAAGTTCGAATAGAGAAAGCAAGAACAAACTTCAATAAAATGAGAAAGGTACTTTGTGCAAGAGAACTGAAATTGGACTTGAGAGTTAGGTTGACAAGGTGTTATATTTTCTCGACCCTGCTTTACGGGATAGAAGCATGGACGCTTAACGCGTCGACTACTAAAAAGTTGCAAGCATTTGAACTGTGGGTGTGTGGAAGAATCCTGAAGATATCATGGACCGAGCATATAACAAACAACGAAGTCATGAGGAGAGTCAACAAAAGACTGGAAGTATTGGAAACCATCAAGACACGAAAGCTGCAATACCTGGGGCATGTTATGCGTAATGAGAGATACAACATACTTCAGTTAATTATACAGGGGAAAATCCAGGGCAAGAGAAGTGTAGGAAGGAGAAGAATCTCATGGTTGCGTAACTTGAGGGAATGGTAAGGATACACATCAACTGAACTATTTAGAGCAGCAGCCTCTAATATTAGAATAACCATGATGATTGCAAACCTCGATGAAAAAGAAGAAGATGAGGGATGTCGATAAGAAAATTAATTCAGGCTGAAAGCAATAAATAAAAGTAGAGGATCGTTATATTAATATAAATTATTTAAAAAGATGAAGAGAAAATAGTCGATAGAAAATTAGGGAAATGTAAAACAAAGAAGCTGTTACGTTATATGCAACTCAACAAAAGAAGGCAAAAGCAAATGAGAAAAAAGTATGGAGTCTCTATCGCGAGAATTTTACTGCCACCGTTGCATTTGGTTGTCTTTTTAAAGACAGATCACATGCTATAATTTTTTGTGGCGGATATTCTTGAGTTGGGTTGAGCAAGCAAGCAAGCAATTTGATTCAACCCGACCTGTGGGAGATGTCCACCCTATCTAAAAAGTACATTCGGGTGTAACAATTCATTGGGCCGAGGTGTTTTGACCCGAGTAAAAACAGGGATCACCCCACATCGCTCCAATGCCCCAGGCCATCCCTTTCCCCCCATAGCACGCTGATGCGCGATGGGGGCACAACTATCGTAGCCAAATGCTCTTCACAATGGAATCCTGGGTAATAAGATTCCAATGTGGTGCCCTAATCGAATTACAAAACTAGGCCAGCGTGAAGCGCTCTATGCCTTTATCTTCTAGTTACTTATCCGCGGTACTAAAATTGCTTGCTTGGGCCCTAAGTCACTGTATCAAGCCCCACTGAGCTCGGTCCAATGGCTTGGTGCTCAAGAATTTTATGATTTTTGTGTTTTCTATATTTTTTCGGTGGCTTACGCCTTTTTTGTTTTTTTGTGTTTCTTTGTTGGCTTGCTCTTTTTCCTCTATTTTCTTACTGGCTGACTTACATGGTCGTGGTGTTGGACCTATGCTTGGGTTGCGTGTTTCTTCGGCACTAGGTGTTTCGAGCTACGAACTGACTACGACTTTCACTTTTACTTTTTTTTACTTGGTCACTCTTTGTTTGCTTTACTCGATTTACTTTAATCCACTATTTGCTGTTTAGGACGTTTGTGCTTCCATCGGTGGAACGCGTCATATCCTAGCATCTCTCGCAGTATGTGATTTGGGTGGTGCGCCAGCTCCGCGAATTTGACCCTTGCTTTATCAGTCATCATTTCGGTGACTCTCACCTGTTGAAGTTCTCTGAACAGGAATCTTTCTGCGACGTGTCTTGGGACTCTGGCTGCTTCTCTTAAGCTGCTGTTGTGGACCGCTTGTATCTTCTTTTTGTGGGTGTTGCATATTTGTCCCCATGCGAGAGATGCGTATGTTAATACCGGCAATATTATATTATTTAATAGTCTTAATCTCGTTTTTAGTCTTAATTTACTTTTTCTTCCCGTGAGTCCTCTTAATGTTGCTCTCGCCATGTTGGCCTTTTGGACTGTGGCTTCTACGTGTTTTTGGAAGGTTAATCGTTTGCCCATGATGACTCCCAGGCATTTAGCTTCATTTTTCCACTCGATGGGGTTGTTTAGCACCCTCAGCTGTTCTTCTGGCTGTTGTCTTCCTTTTTTATATAGTACCGCTTGCGTCTTTTCGGAGTTGATGGCTATCTTCCATTTTATACACCATTCCTCGATGTCTTCTAACGCTGTTTGCAGGTTGGTCACTGCGATGTCTACGTTTATGTGTTTGGCCGCTATCGCTGTATCGTCGGCGTAGAGGCTTATTAGGGTACCTGGTGTTCTAGGTACGTCAGCGGTGTATATTGTGTACAGCAGAGGTGACAGGACCGCTCCCTGCGGCACTCCAGCCTCCGGGCTTCCGAGCTTGGACAGGACTTGTCCTATCCGAACCCTGAAGCTTTGGCCGCCTAAGTACGAGGAGATCAGCCTCGTCATCGCTCCGCTGTACCCATAACCTCGCATTTTGTATATGAGCCCCTTGTGCCATACTCTGTCGAAAGCTTTACTTACGCCCAGGAATGCTGCTCCAGTGTACTGCTTGTCGTTGAATCCAGCTGCTATGTACTCAGTTAATCTGAGTACTTGTAGCTCGCTGGAGTGCTCTGGTCTGAATCCCAATTGAGCTTCTGGGATTATCTCTAATCTGTTTGTTTCCGTTTGCAGTCTGCTGAGAATAATTCTTTTCACTATCTTGCTGATCGCTGGGAGTAAGCTGATTGACCTATAGTTCTGCGGGAATGTGTGGTTTTTGCCAGGTTTTGGGATCATGATGACATGGGCCTCTTTCCATCTGTTCGGGAATATTTTGTATCTTAATATCGCGTTCACTATGTTTGTAAACTACACTATAACTCTTTTAGGCAAATATTTTAGGGCTCTATTTGTTATTTCGTCTAGGCCAGGCGCTTTTCTCGGTGAGCTATTTCTTATATGCTCGTTGATTTCTTCCGGTGATGTTGGGGGAATGATGTATTCTGTGTCCTCTGGTCCTTCTTCTTGCTCTTCGTCTTCTTCCATGAAGTCTACGTCCTCGTCTTGGTGGAAGTTTAACCTGCATTCTCTTTCGAGTGTAGACCTCATCACCTCTGCTTTTTCTTCTACGGTACACACCATGCTGTTTTCTCCATTTAATGGCGGGATGGGTTTTGTGTCACTTCTCATCATTTTCTGGAACTTGCAGAAGTTTTTCATAACTGAGTCTAGCTCTTCAATCTCTTGTACAAAGTTGTCCTATTTTTCACTGCGGTATTGGAGTTGGGTTGATTTCATGTAATCAAATGAACTATAGAAGTAAAGTCGTCCCAGGAATGCAACTCATCAGTATTGTCAATATCATTTTAAAGTCTTCCACTTTAAAATGTATAATAATTATGAATTGCCGATATAAATGAGTCAGATTAAATAAATTATTAGAAGAATTTTTTACTAAGCAACATTTTTGTTTAATTTAGTATTATTTTGTATTTTGACAACGACACCCGACTTGGGCGTCGAAACGTTAATAAAATAATTTTTTTGGTAAAATTGTGGTTTATTTCCCATTGAAAATAGTTCATTATAAAAATTTCACAAGGGAATAGCTTCAGAACAACATTGAGAAAAAAAGTATGATTAAATTACGCAAATAATTAACAGTAGAAGAGAAAAACCATACCGGGATAGCAGAGTACAATAACTGTGCAGGAATATCCGAAATCACGAGGTCCCTCAGGTAACAAATCAAGGAGTGAGGATAAACATGAATATTAAAAGGGCCATGAAAAAGAGACTAAGTGCACAATCTCGTCAAATTATACACCAGGTTTTAAAATTTACGCAGAAAGAAATTTTACTGGGAAACATGTAACAAATAAAAAATCGAAAATCCTCTAAAACCCAATTGATCTGACAACGTCGCCTAATCAAAGTTTTCGATCGGTCTGACCTTTGCCGTTTCAGATATTGCTGTCAACTTATAGTCACAAAGAACAACAAAATCTCACTCCGTCTCTAGAAAGTGCCCAATTGATTTAAAAAAAAAATAAGAGTGAGATAACTTTCAAATGTTTTGTTGCCTGAATTTTTACCCCAATGTGCAATACCTTATAAAAATGAATAAATTTGCATAGCAAATTTCTTCTAAGCAAGCAAAATATATTATATCTTATGATTAACAGTAAAATCAATAACACATTTTTTCTTGTTTGTCCTACGCCATTGTGTACCCCAAAAGGGCTATAAAAAATTTTCGTCTCGGGAGAACGGCGAACGCGAGAAGGGTAAGTGCAAACAGGGTTTTCCGAAAATGAATTTCATTATACTTTTCTTTTTAATTCGGGATTTCTGCTGCTTGGCCAGAAGTTAGTTTGCTGCCGGCATCCTCTTTTCGCGAGACTTATAAGAAACTTATTATTTTTGAGAAACAGGAAAGGGAGCATTTCGATTTAGGAGTATTATTGGAATTATGCTTTTTAACTAAGTGTGGTTTATCATGGAGTGTATATAGACCCTTTTTTTATTTACATTTATGAAGCATGAACCTATGTGGTTATTAGCACTGCTCTTACACAGGTTTTTGTTTCCATTTTTTGATACATAGATTTATTGATTTTGACATATAAGGATATTCCCGCACATAGATTTTTACCTAAATAGATATTTAATTACATTGGTTTGTACAAGACAACAGTGGCGGCTGGTCAGGGTCGGCACATTTATAGGCACAGTATAGAATTTTTTAAGTATTTAATGTAATCAGAGTTGATGATATTCTTTTCTGTGAAATAAAAAAATATCTGTGAGATGATACAGACTAAATTTTATTCATTGTTTTTAAAAGAATTCGATCGATCCGTTACGTTAAGTGATCCCCGTGCGCTGTGCGTAAGAGACTTTTCAAATTAATGATCCTATAGTCATGCACCCGATTGCGATTGTGTGAATCCTTATTATAAAGCCCGGCTCGGCAAGCCGTCTCCAGAGTGAGGATTTGCTTGTAATAAGAAGCTATGGAATATTAGCCGATAGGCAACCAATTACACATTCCCCGTATTCATTTGAATGGCAAGTCCGGCAGATACCAATCTACCGATTGGTGATCTGCAAACGGCAGCAAGGCACGTACCTAGCCACGTACCTTGCTAGCGCGCCCAGGATGAAATTACGAAATAAGGAGTTTTACGTTGTGTAATTATTGATATTATAATTTTTTTAAGTTGTCAGGAATTAACATTTAGGAGACAGGATAAATCGGAGCATTCGTTAAATCAAGTTAATTATAGAGAACAAATAAAAATTTTAACAAATACTATCTGGAATTTTCTAATTTACTTTTTGACTCGAAGACATTTAGCCGCGTACATAAAACAGCACAGAATGAAAGAATCAATTAGTAGTTACATTTTGATCCTTTTCGGTAGTAGACGAAACTACTGATAGAGGTAACATGTCATTCACAATTATCAATTGTTCTTCGATACGCGTTACGCCTAATATTTATGAGAGGTTTGTAGGTTTTTAGACGTGAGTAGAAGCCATAAGAAAGAATAGATTTTTGCTGTTTTAAAGGACAGATTAAATTTTTTTGATATCAAAAATAAATTGTTAAGGCAAACTTATGACGGCGCTGCCGTATGGTCTCCAGGCAAAAGTTAAAACTATTGCACCCCCGCTTTATTTACTCACTGTTATAAGTCATTGACCTCTTTGACGATTCAAAATTTAAAAGTTATGCCAAAGAATTTTCAAAATATCTATTAGACAAGTTCATTAAAAAGTATCCATCATTCTTTAATAAAATAAAATAAGAAAATGAATTAACCGTTTTATATATGCTGATCCCAATATTTTCGGAAGGTGGGATAAGTTAGAAAATATGTATAATTTTATATACTGCAATTCATTAGGTTCTCGAAATTAATAAATAATTATTGTCCTCAAATGTGGGCAAATTCTGCCTCAAATAGATGGGATTTCTCTTGTCTCAAAAAAGAGCCAAACGTATTGTGGAAACACCATGAAACAAGAAAAAGTGTCAAGCTTGTCTTAAATGTCAATAGAAAAAAGCTTTTAAAATCTCTCCAAAGCAATAATAAATTTTACAATGACGTTATAACCCATTTTGCTACTTCGAAATAACATAGGCTAGAGTTAATTTATAAACAGGTTAAGGTTCTAAATTTATAGAAAAAAAAAACAAAAAAAAACAAAAAAAAAATAAAAAAAAAATAAAAAAAAAGAAAAACCAAAAATCTCCTATGAAATTGAAGCCTTTTAATTAGATGGCATACCTATCTAAGAAGACAAGAGCTAATACTATAACTTGATAACTCGAAATTAGTAGTTCTGAGATAAACGGGATTAAAGATTTTTAAGATATTTGTGCTGCTACCATGATGTTGCTAAATACGGAATTAACTTTGCAGCTCTAAAATACTGCTCCTTAACTTTTTTGCTACTGATCTATTTAGGAATATGATGCAAATTTGTTTTCCAGTATGGAAAATGAAATGAAAAATAAAGTTATCAACTTTTAGCACTGTCATAATGTTAACATTTGGTAATGTCGCATATCGTGCCAAGTTGCATCTAAGTGAATTAAAAAAAAAATAATAATTTAATCATTATTTTGGTGAAAATTAGCCTTCGACCATGGAGGTGGCCAGATCTGCTAACAATTCTCAAACTTTTGCATTAACATGTACCGAATCAACAGATAGCAATTACGTGGTAGGCTCAATGGTTTCAGAAAAACACGTGCTACAACTAGATAACTAGAGTTAGCTAGTTGTAGCATTTAGTGTATATCACATTCACGATTATTTCGATTAAACAATAACTTGATAACTCATCTTGCCAAGTATTGGGGGCATTTGAGTTTTATCAACTTTCGTCAATCATAAATAAATACTAAGTATTACTTAACCAGTTTGGAGAGAGTTATCAAGTTTTTACACAATATGGAGGCAAATAAAATACGCCTTGTGAACTAGTTATCTCAAAACGCCAATTTTGGAGTTATCAAGTTATAGTACTAATAAAGGTGACGATATGGACATGGGAGCCAGAAACCAGAGGGGTGACTTCCTCAAAATAGTTGCCACTAAGACAAGCTTTCAATTACTGGCTCGTAAGCTGCATAAGTAGAAGTCTCCTTCAGACAAACCCGGAAGAATCATAAAAATCAGATAATTCTTGACCAACAACCATTGAGGTTAATCTACACAGTTCAATTGTTAAACCAGTTAATCAAACTTAAAATCTAATCAAGAAACCTAAAAATCTAATAATCTAATAACCAAGAAACTAGCAGAAAACCAAACATGAGTAAGGTGTTTTACCATCATTAATTAGCCTATATTCGTCCACTACTGAACATAGGCCTCCCATAAAATTCATACTTAGCTTCAATATGTTTTTGTCTTGGTCGCTTTAAAAGGTATTATATAAATTTATGATAATATTATATTTTAATACTTTTAAGTCAATTGTTACTGCTAGATCGTTATCGAACACGCGCAGAATCTTAAGATTGTAATACACACTCAATGATAATTATTTTCACCACTTTATGATGCCATTTTAGTTTTTTTAATGGTACAATATCACTGGTACAATAACATTTGCCTGTAAAGTTGAATATTAATTTTAGTTATTCAGTTATATTGGAAATACGGAAACTCTATGTTTTTACTTGTTTGTATTATTTTGTTAATATTATTTGGAAAATAAATAAACATGAGCTACCATCATAGTGTTTGTAAAAACAAATTTTAGTCCCCCAAGTGTTTGTATGCTTTTGAAATAAAATATTGATTTTTCTTTTATATTACTATTCCCCTATATGATAAACAGGCTGGACTGGGATTGTGTATAAAGTGGTTTTAATATCAACAACAATTCAGATAGTTAAACGAACTGAAAATGCAATTAAATCCAACAATTAAACTCTTTTCAGCAGAACAAATAATTTCATTAGAGCTCTGGAAACAATGGAAGAGGGAATTAAATAAAAAGGATTAATTTGTTTTAAGTAGTAGTGTACATGATGATTACAATCTTTATTTGATTTTTTCCGGTCCTAACGTTTATTTCCTTATTACATTTTAATAGTTAGACAACCATTGAAATTGTCCCGCCCATGATTTAATTTCGCGTTCGAGAAAGACAATATTCATTAAATTACATTTTTAAAATTGTACATATTATACAAGGAGAGAAGAGTAATAAGGCTTTCCTACGACGAATGTTTTGCTAGAGTTGAACATGAAGGGGAACTATCCCAACAAATAAGCATTAAAGAAAGAGTAATACAGGGGTGTGTCTTGTCACCGACGTTGTTTGTAATAGTCTTAGATTGGATCATGAAACAAACTGAAGATAAAAAATAGGTATACAATGAAAATCCACGAGGAAAATAAAATTCCTGTAGCGGACTGTATACCATAAATCACAAAAAATACAAGATACTTTGTAAAAGGTATATTTAAAAGACCCCAATAAGGGTTACATCAGAAAACAAAACGTGTTCGGATTAATAGGTAATCCATGATCAGTGTTAAGCCAATAGAATGCATGCGTGAGCCACCAAAAAGTTGTGGGTGAAAACCCTTTAAAAGTTTCAAGATCTTAAATGATACTACATATTATTATTAATACAAATGGATGTTGCAAATATTCCTGGATATAACCCAGGGCAACACCGGACTCTAACCCACGTGGATGTGATATGCAAGGAATGAACCTCACATATTGAAAATTGAGTGTCTCAATTAAGTGACTCAATTTTGATAATTTTGATAAATGATTGTCTCGCTATTTCTCTTCGGCTCTTCCGATGACCAACCCTTTTGTGTTACACGGATGACCAAGGGGGGAAAGGGGGTATAGCGATGGATCGCCTCCACGTGGTGCACCCTGGGTAACGCCAAATGATCCATCCTCCCAATCCTAAGGTGTAACACCATCGTGCCGACGGGATGCATGGTACAGGGAGTAAAGTGTATCTAAAGCGATGCCCTAGAGAGATGGCGAACTCTGGGGGATTATAGCCTTAGCACGGTAAGGGCGCACTGCCGTGCCTGACAGCATTTCGTCCCAACTCGTGGGAACAAATATGAAGAACGAGATTGAAAAAACAAACACAAAAACGGGAACGGACACAGAGGCGACTTCAGTCGTGGATTCTGTATCTGTCCCAAATACTGAGCCAGAAGTTGTTTCAAGCGGAACAGACTCTGCACAAAGTAGCAAAAAACGCCTTTCTGGAGCTCAAAAAAGAAAGATGACGAAAATGGCAAAAATGGCTGCTGGGACATGGACCACAGCAAATCCCCATAAAAACAAAACGGGAGTACTGGTAAAAAACCCGAGGGTAAAAAGAGACCGCGGGAGAATACCATACCCCCCCCCCCCGCAACAAGCGGTTGCTAAGAGACCAAGGAGCTCTCATGAGCAGACTAGGTCATACAGCAATGTCACAAAAGTATTCAGGATAGCGGTGGCACACAGGCACCATCCGGATACTCAACTAGATCAGGCTCACGCAGACCTGATCATCAACAAACTAAAGCTAGCAGTGGATGAGGCTCCTGTTGGAAGTCAAAATCAACTGCTACAGTTCCATAAAACATCGTTTAGCGCAGGTACTCTGTGGGTAAACTGTGCTAACGAACATACCAAAAAATGGACTACTGAGGTGGTAAGGATTATGGAGGGCCTGTGGGAAGGAATCGACTTAAATGTGGTCGATCCCAGCCACATGCCTAAATGCCCTATGGTCCTCGTCCGCATCCCTGAGAAAGAGGCTGAAGAATCAACAGTCAGAACCCGTTTAGAGAGGCAAAATAAAGACCTTAATTAAAGATAAGGCATACATTGGACCTAGACATGGCTGCCGAACAATTTCAAGAGATTGTCACGTCAGCGTTCGAAAACAACTACTGTCCGGAAATAGTGAGGAATTCCAACAGGAAGGTTCCCTGGTGGAATCATAATCTTGCAAATCAAAGGACAGAGGTTAGACGAAAATTTAATTTCGCCAAAAGGTCAGGCGAGTGGGGCGATTATCGCAAAGCTCTGACTGACTACAATAAGGAACTGAGAAGGGCAAAAAGAGAATCGTGGAGAAGGCATTGTGAAGAGATAGAAGGGACTTCAGAAATGGCAAGGCTCCGTAAAGTTCTCTCAAAGGACCCTCAGATAAGTATTCCCTCGCTCCAAAAAGAGTCAGGTGAATACACTCAGAATGGTGAAGACACCCTGAAAGAGCTTTTCAGAGTGCACTTTCCTGAGTCTGAGACAAAACTGATACCACTAGACACATGGCAAACCGGACTGGATATCATGAATTATGGTTCTAGGGAAACTGGCATGTGGCAAAAGAAGTTATAAACCAGGACAAAATTAAATGGGCAATAAACTCATTCGAGCCATATAAATCACCGGGTCCGGACGGGATTTATCCAATACTTCTACAGAAGGGAAACGACCTTCTTTTCAAAAAATTGTGTAAGATACTGCAGGCTAGTTTAGGGCTGGGGTACATACCAAAAGCATGGAGGCTGATAAGGGTGGCTTTTATACCCAAACCTGGCAAAATCGGACAGGAAAGGGCCAAGTCTCTGCGGCCATTAAATCTGATGTCATTCGTACTGAAGACCTTAGAAAAACTGCTCGATAGGCATATCAGGGATGGTGCATTGGTTGAAAGTCTGATACATCGGGGACAATATGCATATCTAGCTGGAGTCTCCACAGAAACGGCACTGCACCATCTTGTACAGAGAGTGGAGTACGTTCTAGAAAACCAAGAGGTGATGTTGGGTGCATATTGAGGGAGCATTTGACAACACCTCCTACGAAGCGATCACAAGGGCGATCCGTCTAAAAGGAATAGACGAAACAAGCTGTAGATGGATAGACTGCATGCTGGGAAGCCGTGTGATATATGCTACGTTGCTAGGGGATACAGTGTCAGCTCAGGTAGCCAGAGGCTGCCCACATGGGGGAGTCTTATCTCCTCTATTGTGGAATCTGGTCATGGATGGCCTGATAGCTGGACTCGACAACGATAGGCATCACGTCCTGGGCTATGCGGATGACCTAGTCATCTTAGCCCACGGAAAATTTAATGGTACAGTCAGAGATCGAATGCAATAGGCTCTGACCGTAGTTACAGAATGGACTTCAAATGTAGGGCTTAACATCAGTCCTCTAAAGTCCAAAATCATGAAATTTACTAAAAGAAGGAATTCAGAGGAATTGGGTCCTCTAAGTCTAAATGGTGTACATTTAAATCTGGTGAGTGAAGTAAAGTATCTCGGGATAATATTAGACTCAAGACTTACTTGGAATCAGCAGATAGAAAGAATAACGAAGAGAGCGGTATCTACGTTAATGGTAGCCAGACGTACTCATGGAAAAATGTGGGGTTTGAGACCAGACATGGTATATTGGACTTATAACATGGTGGTAAAACCCACAATTACATATGCATCAGTGGTATGGTGGCCAAAAGTGCAGCAAAAAAGTGCCATCATCAAATTAAGCAAGGTGCAAAGACTTGCTTATCTCGGGATCACGGGGGCTATGAGGGGCACACCTACGGCAGCTATGGATGCACTACTGGATCTCCCTCCTTTACATATAACAATAAGAGGTGAGGCGAGAATGGGCTATTATAGACTGCGAGAAAACCTGAGCAACGTACCAGTTAAATCAGGACATAGTAAAATAACGAATGAAATTAATGATGCCGAATGGATGATGATTTCTGACCATATGACATCAAGATATATGCCTGAAGTACCTTTTAAAGTGGACATTTGCCCACGAGACGAATGGGACAGAGGAAACTCTCGACACAGACTGCAAGGTTGCACCTGGTATACGGACAGGTCTAAAACTGCAGACGGTTCCGCAGGAATATTCTATAGTGGTGGAAATTTCAACATTTCTATTCCACTGGGGGAATGTACCTCCGTATTTCAAGCAGAGATTTTTGCAATCTTGCAGTGTGCAAGAGAAAACAACCTGAGGGCATTCGAACTGCAGCGGGTTAACATATGCACAGATAGCCAAGAAGCCATTGGGGCTCTTATAAGCCCTAAGGTGAACTCTAGGCTGGTGTGGGAATGTCGACAAGAACCTGATAGACTGGCACAACATAACAGTGTTATACTGGTATGGGTTCCAGGTCATCGGGGCATATACGGCAATGAAAGAGCTGATGCACTTGCCAAGAGAGCATCGGCTACAAAATACCTGGGTCCAGAGCCGGCCGTGGGAGTGCCAAAAAGCACCGTCCGCGAACGAAAAAAGCCTGGATCCGAAGCCAACACAACTCACACTGGGAGAGTGTACCCGGTCAAACACATGGCAAGATGTATATCGGACGGACATGTGCTAGTAGAGCTGAGTTACTGCTGAAAACAAGCAGGAATCAGCTCAGAGTCATAACAGGTTTCCTCACTGGACATGCGCCAGTTAAGGGTCACCTACATACAATGGGGCTGTTTCATGGAGACTTGAGCTGCAGACTCTGTAACAGAGAACCTGAAACAGTCAACCATATCTTGCATGACTGTGAGGCATTGGATCGGAGGCGGCAAACACTTTTCGGAGACATCGAAATGACTCCAAATTTATATGGCACCCACCCACTAGACCTGTACAAGCTGGTACAGGGTTCCAGAATTCTGGAATGGGTTTCATAAACAATGGAATATGTACAATAAGCCAAGTGGCTGCAGTACAAGCGGTTCACAACAGACGGCTTCCAGGAAAAAAAAGGGGGGGGGGGGAAATGACCCCAGGTCAAAAATGACAACAAAAAAATGATTTTTTTTTTAATTTTTTTTATGGCGTGGACTTTATGTCATTCGGCCAGTCACAACATAAGTATTAGTGTCATGTGTAGTGTGTATGTTGAGGAAGTGTCTTGTTACTTTGCAAGTCGACGTCATTAGCGTAAAACTACTTGGAATTACTAATTATAGACGGTATTTTACTAAACATCAACTTCAGAATATATTTTTTATTCGTAAAATATAGGGAATTTTTTTATTTCAAAATATGAGGATATCTAGAATGATATTAAAGTCAAATAAAAAAATAATGAGTTAAAAATTGAAAATACTTTTGAATTTATTAACCCGGGAGTAGTCGCGCTCACTTCTGTAACGTCGATAGTCGCGTGTGAGATTCTATCTCAAAATACGAATTTAAAACAAATTTTTATTTTGTACTATTTTTATCTTCTTTTTATATATAAACTATATATTTCTAACAAAATTATTAAAAAAACCTGTGTTAACGGCCACCTGTCCTAACGGCCAGTTTAAAAATTTCCCAAATCAATTATAATATGTAGACTACAAAAACTGGCAATACCGTCCACCTTTCTATATCGACCAAGAGTTCTTTCATTTTGAGTGGCCGTAACTGAAAAATTTTACTGTACAGTAAAACCTGTGTTAACGGCCACCTGCCAACATCGGCCACTTCTCCTAACGGCCAGTTTAAAAATTTCCCAAACCAATTATAGTAGACTACAAAAACTGGCAATAGCGGCCACCTTTCTATACCGGCCAATAGTTCTTTCATTTTTAGTGGCCGTTACTGACAGGTTGTAACGATGTGATGCCTCGGCGGGCGATGAGCTGCTGTTACCGGAGGGGACTGATGGAGTGTCCGTGTTTGCGCATTCCTTCTTCACGGCACCGCTGGGGGAAACCGAAGGAGAGGGCATCGAGAGCATATTTAAGGCGAGCTAGGAGAATGAGAAAATCAGTCATGGTTCGTGTATTGAACTTACTATGGCTCAACAGCTGATGCCTCGCGTATTGAACGAGCTTCAGCTGGCCTGGCAAAGATGCGCCGTTTGTGAGGCGGAACTATGCCTAGGTAGACGCCACCGTAGTGACGTGGAGTCTTGCCACAATCGTTATCGCAGTAGGCGGTAGTAGCGAGGAACGAGTGACTGCATTGAAGTGAAATGCCGTCTCCAGGCTACGTTGTTTTAACGTAGCGAGATTATTATTGTATATATTGATTATCGTATTATTTCGATGTTGCTATTATGATCGGATAACTATAATAAAGTTTAATATTGTTTTTCCTTTGCAGAAGATGGAATTATATTTTATTTTATTTGTTTTAAACTGTATATAATTACCTTTAATATATTTGCTTTATTTTTAAATTGTGTTTTACTGAGTCTGTCGTCCTTAAAAGAACTACCCGTTACAAAATGGCGCCCGAGCAAAATAAAAGCTACGCAGTTTGTAACTACCCGTTACAAATTGGCACCCGAGCAATAATTAGAACCATACAAAGACACAGACTCAGTACCAGGTCCACGTCGTGGATAAATAAATAGAACCCGTTCAAAGATGATTAAGCTTCTTTGTTTTCAGATTCTTAAGGAACCGAAACCGAGAAGGAACCGAAAATAAACGTCGCCGATGCAACGAGCAGGAAGAGTTGCGACCGTTCGCTGTAGAAAAACCTTGGCATACTGTCCCAATGGAGTTGAGGGGATCACGCCCAAGATCTACAGAAGGAAGCACCTTCTAGCCAGTCATCCGAGACCAATTTACGAATCACCGAAAAATACGACATTGTTGATGGAACCGTCAAAGATGAAACCAGCAAGAAAAATGTGACCATCTGCTGTAGAAAAACCTTGATAAGCTGTCCCAATGGATTTGAGGGGACCACGAGCAAGATCTACAGAAGGAAACATCCTCTTGACAATCATCCCAGACCAGTTTGTGAAAGAAAATCGACAGAAAGTACATGCCTTAAGGGTAAACCGTCGCAGATGCAGCCAGCAGGAAGAATGTGACCATTTGCTGTAGAAAAGCCTTGGTACACTGTCCCAATGGATATGAGGGGACCACGATCAAGATCTACAGAGGGAAGCATCTTCTTCATGCCTTAAGGGTAAACCGTCGCAGATGCAGCCAGCAGGAAGAATGTGACCATTTCTGTAGAAAAGCCTTGGTACACTGTCCCAATGGATATGAGGGGACCACGACCAAGATCTACAGAGGGAAGCATCTTCTTGACAGCCATCCAGGACCAGTTTACGAAGTAAGGAAGAACCGACCAAGACCACACCGATGATGAGCCCAAGCCGTGTTGCACACACGGCACAAAAAAAAATGTATGCTACATTTTTTTTTGTTTTCCAAAGAGAAGGGGGTGTAACGATGTGATGCCTCGGCGGGCGATGAGCTGCTGTTACCGGAGGGGACTGATGGAGTGTCCGTGTTTGCGCATTCCTTCTTCACGGCACCGCTGGGGGAAACCGAAGGAGAGGGCATCGAGAGCATATTTAAGGCGAGCTAGGAGAATGAGAAAATCAGTCATGGTTCGTGTATTGAACTTACTATGGCTCAACAGCTGATGCCTCGCGTATTGAACGAGCTTCAGCTGGCCTGGCAAAGATGCGCCGTTTGTGAGGCGGAACTATGCCTAGGTAGACGCCACCGTAGTGACGTGGAGTCTTGCCACAATCGTTATCGCAGTAGGCGGTAGTAGCGAGGAACGAGTGACTGCATTGAAGTGAAATGCCGTCTCCAGGCTACGTTGTTTTAACGTAGCGAGATTATTATTGTATATATTGATTATCGTATTATTTCGATGTTGCTATTATGATCGGATAACTATAATAAAGTTTAATATTGTTTTTCCTTTGCAGAAGATGGAATTATATTTTATTTTATTTGTTTTAAACTGTATATAATTACCTTTAATATATTTGCTTTATTTTTAAATTGTGTTTTACTGAGTCTGTCGTCCTTAAAACAACTACCCGTTACAAGGTTTTACTGTATTACGAAAAAGGATGAAATGTGAGATTCTATCTAACGGCGCTACTACTCGCGAGTTAAAGCTAATTGGCTCTCCCCAAAGTCATAAATTCCACAAAAAGAAGAAGAAGAAAAAAAATATATTCCTACGCATTACTACACCCTTCTGCGAGGCACTTACGAAATTTTTTCAAAATTGCAAAATTTTTCATCAAGTTATCGCGAAAAAGGATAAAACTTGAGATTCTATCTCACCGCGCGACTACTCGCGGGTTAAAGTAAAACATACGCTGGGGTCACAATTTCTCCCGCTTGGTCATCCGAAGGTTATCTTCTCTTGTCTGGTCATTAGTATCAGTGAACCAAACCCCTAAATATTTATAGGACGTAACTCTTTCCAGTTGCTTATTATTTATGGTTAAATTCACATTGGTGTATATCTTTTTGGTTATATATATATATATATATATATATATATATATATATATATATATATATATATATATATATATATATATATATATATATATATATATATATATATATATATATATATATATATATATATATATATATATTCGGTCATCCGAAGGTTATCTTCTCTTGTCTGGTCATTAGTATCAGTGAACCAAACCCCTAAATATTTATAGGACGTAACTCTTTCCAGTTGCTTATTATTTATGGTTAAATTCACATTGGTGTATATCTTTTTGGTTATATATATATATATATATATATATATATATATATATATATATATATATATATATATATATATATATATATATATATTGTTGTGATCTTGATTATTGATATGAGATAATATTTTTATATGTCATTTAATTTAATCAATGCATTAATAATAATCTAATTAATTTACCAGATCACATATCAATATATTTTCAATCTCAGGGCTTTTTATAAAATGAATTACTTACATACGTGGCTTCTAAGTATTTCTCAATGGTTCCTAATCGGGATAGGAAAGAAAAGAGTAAAATAATAACACATATGGGTTACAATTGTAATCAAAATATTGTTTATTTTATTTAAATGGCAATCACTGCTTAATATTTGCTATATCTTATTATTCTTAAACATAACATTTACACATGGGAATCTTATTTCCTTTTGGTTTCCAATTGAAAGTTTTTATTAACATTTAACTATTATGATTTATTAGCAACAATTCTATTTAAGTTTGATGAAGCTTTTCTGATATTATTGATTATGTTTCTTCAATTTTAAATGTGGTATTTAATACGAAAAACCCATACATTCATGTCCAAACAAATGAGACTGACCTTTTTCTGGTGAACTGAGAATGTCTTCACACAAGACCCGTTTCCTGCTATCCTTGGCTGCAATCAAAACCTCGTCCTGGCTTCCAGTAATGTTCTCCTCTGAAACTAGCTCGTATAGCTCTCGTTTCCTGCTTCTGTCGTGATGCTGTGTTCTACCTTTTTCGAAACTGCAATCAGCTACCGGGAACTCTTGGCTCAAGGAGGTTCTTTTACTCTCAACCTGGCCTACCTCTCGTTCCCCGATAGATACTCCACACTCACGGAACTACACTGGCTTTCTCACTCTCCGTACACTACCGTCTACTACTGGACTTCACTTCTCGACAGTTCAAAACATTCTGCTCTCTATTTGTCATTCATTCCCCTACTTTCTAAATATCCCTTCCAGATTCACAAATCAAAATTCCACCACCAACTCTCATTCGCAGTATTCCTCAAAACCAATTTTTAAACTTTCTAAATATGCTTAATGGATTTCAAAGAAAATAGTTAATTCCCATTCTAAAATTACTTTCTACTATATACAAATTTTAATGACCTATTCTCTATTTCCACTTAGTCTTATTTAGCATCGGCTAATGATGATAACGAACGACCTTCCGCGAACAACGATAATGACCTATTAACGATTTCACTTGAGTCTTATTTAATCACTTCTTAAAATTAAATATAACAATTTGTTGTATACAGGTTGTTTTAAATTTATATGCCCGTGGTTGAGAAAATTGAAAATATTTTATATTAAAGTGAATTTTGTTTATAATTATCAAATTTTAATTTTTATATCAAATAGAAATATAACAAATCCCCGCCTTGTATTCGATAAAATTTATCTGCATTTTTAAATAAATTTTCTCGAGGCAAAAACCAACTCCCTGTATATTTTCTTACTTTAATCTATGTCTTATACCCTAACTTACTATCTACTTCATGTAATTCTGTCTTTTATTCGTGATATTTGTATACATCGTGAATATTATAAATTCCTCGGATCTTTTCCGAGTTCCTGTGCCTCAACTCATAACTATTTATCCCATTTTCATTATTCACGATGTACGGGCCTTCGAAAACAGGCATCAACTTTGCGCAAATGCCGCCAGGAAGATTTGATACTCGTAATGCCCTCACGAGTACTTTTTCACCCTTTTGGAAAGTCACTGGTCTTCTTTTTCTATTTTGTTCCTGTCTTTGGATATATTTTTCGTTGCTTCGCCGTAATCTTCTCTGTACGGTTTCAATCACCTGTTGATATTCTTTTGGCTCTTGGTCTTCCCATGGCCTTATCGGCATTACACCCTTCATGATGTATTCTGGGGTCTCCTTTGTTACTGTGCTCGGAATTGTATTTAGATACCTTTCTATTTCCGCCATTTTCCTGTCCCAGTGGCGATGTTGACCATCTGTTGCAATGCGAAGAAATTTCGTCACTTCCTGTATGAATCGTTCCGAAGGATTACTCTGTGGATGCCTGATGCTGACAAAATTTGTCTCTATTCCTCGTTCTCGAAGTTGTCCTTGCTTTGGCTTCTTGTCACAGACATTTGTTTTCAAGAAGTATTATCCCCGCCAAATATGAAATTTTACTAGTATGTTACCAAGACGACTTTTTTTTACCCAAATATTATCAATTGTCAATAAATATATCAAATGTAAATATCGTAAAAATAAAATATTAAATCAGTTATGTAAAATTTGTACCTAAAGAGATCTAAAATTTTATGTTATCAAATGTAAGTATCTCACTTTTTACCACAGGCATATAAATTTTCAAATACCAGCTTTACTCTTTCTATCCTTCAAATTTGCCACTAGAAATACTTTCAAAATGCTTTCCACGTTGGACGACAGTTGTTGTGATCTTGATTATTGATATGAGATAATATTTTTATATGTCATTTAATTTAATCAATGCATTAATAATAATCTAATTAATTTACCAGATCACATATCAATATATTTTCAATCTCAGGGCTTTTTATAAAATTAATTACTTACATACGTGGCTTCTAAGTATTTCTCAATGGTTCCTAATCGGGATAGGAAAGAAAAGAGTAAAATAATAACACATATGGGTTACAATTGTAATCAAAATATTGTTTATTTTATTTAAATGGCAATCACTGCTTAATATTTGCTATATCTTATTATTCTTAAACATAACATTTACACATGGGAATCTTATTTCCTTTTGGTTTCCAATTGAAAGTTTTTATTAACATTTAACTATTATGATTTATTAGCAACAATTCTATTTAAGTTTGATGAAGCTTTTCTGATATTATTGATTATGTTTCTTCAATTTTAAATGTGGTATTTAATACGAAAAACCCATACATTCATGTCCAAACAAATGAGACTGACCTTTTTCTGGTGAACTGAGAATGTCTTCACACAAGACCCGTTTCCTGCTATCCTTGGCTGCAATCAAAACCTCGTCCTGGCTTCCAGTAATGTTCTCCTCTGAAACTAGCTCGTATAGCTCTCGTTTCCTGCTTCTGTCGTGATGCTGTGTTCTACCTTTTTCGAAACTGCAATCAGCTACCGGGAACTCTTGGCTCAAGGAGGTTCTTTTACTCTCAACCTGGCCTACCTCTCGTTCCCCGATAGATACTCCACACTCACGGAACTACACTGGCTTTCTCACTCTCCGTACACTACCGTCTACTACTGGACTTCACTTCTCGACAGTTCAAAACATTCTGCTCTCTATTTGTCATTCATTCCCCTACTTTCTAAATATCCCTTCCAGATTCACAAATCAAAATTCCACCACCAACTCTCATTCGCAGTATTCCTCAAAACCAATTTTTAAACTTTCTAAATATGCTTAATGGATTTCAAAGAAAATAGTTAATTCCCATTCTAAAATTACTTTCTACTATATACAAATTTTAATGACCTATTCTCTATTTCCACTTAGTCTTATTTAGCATCGGCTAATGATGATAACGAACGACCTTCCGCGAACAACGATAATGACCTATTAACGATTTCACTTGAGTCTTATTTAATCACTTCTTAAAATTAAATATAACAATTTGTTGTATACAGGTTGTTTTAAATTTATATGCCCGTGGTTGAGAAAATTGAAAATATTTTATATTAAAGTGAATTTTGTTTATAATTATCAAATTTTAATTTTTATATCAAATAGAAATATAACAATATATATATATATATATATATATATATATATATATATATATATATATATATATATATATATATATATATATATATCCCGTTCACAGCGTAATACGCCTTTGGGTTCCCGTTCGCCAAGCCTGTCTATTCTGCCAGTCTTCTTCAGATAGATTTCTTGCTGACATTGCTTTTGAGATTCCTTGGATCCATGTTGTTGGTGGTCGTCCTCGTTTTCTTTTCTCTGGTGGTACCCATTCTAATATCTTTTTGGGTAGTCTTTCTTCCCCCATACGTCTAACATGTCCGTACCATATTAGTTGTTGTTTTTCGATGTCTTCTATAATTGATCTTTGTACTTTCATTTGTCTCCTGATGTCCTCATTTTTCACATGTTCTAATCTAGACTTTCCCGCTGCTCTCCTCCAAAAATCCATTTCAACTGCCAATAGGTTACCTTTAAGTTTTTGTGATAACTGCCACACTTCTGAGCCATAGACGATTACTGGTTTTAATATGGTATTATATATTCGTTTTTTCGTTTCCGGTCTTATATTTTTTTGCCATAATACTGAATTCAACGCACCTATAACTTGTTTTCCTTTGGCTATTCTGTCTTTTATGGCTTCATCACTTCGTCCTGTCTTTGTCAGTTTTACCCCCAAATATGTACATTGGTCACATTTCTTTTTGGTTACAATCATAAATTTAGTTTTTTGATGTTCAATTTTAGACCAGACTTGTTGGTATGAGTGTTTATGTTTTCCACCAAATACTGTAAATTTGCTAGGTTATCTGTTACTATTAGCGTGTCATTAGCATATTGTATATTTTTAATTACCTAACTCTCTGTTTATGTTCATACCAATGTTTTGCTCTAGGAGCGCTTCTTAACATATTGTCTCGCTATATATATTGAAAAGTAGTGGCGAAAGCACACAACCCTGACGCACATCTTGACGAATCTCAATTTCTTCTGTTAACTCATCATTAACTTTGATTTTTGCTATTTTTCCCAGTACAACCTGGATATGATGTTAATGTCGCGAATGTCGATGTTTTTGTTTCTTAGGATTTCATACAGTTTTTGTGTCTGACTTAATCGAAGGCCTTCTCAAAATCTATGAAACCTACATAGAGGTCTTGGTTCACATCCAAACATCTCTGCATTAATACACTCAGACCAAACAAAGCTTCCCGTGTTAGCAGTCCACTTCTGAATCCAAACTGTGTGGAACTTATATGCTCTTCTAATTTATTACATATTCTTTTGTGGATTATTTTTAAAAATACTTTTATGTGTGGCTCATCAATGCTATAGTCCTGTGGTCTAAACACTCTCTGGCGTTATTCGTATTCGGGATTGTGACAAAAGTAGAGGAGAGCCATTTCTTTTGTATGATGCCTGTTCTATAAATTGTGTTAAAGAGGTTCACCATTATTTCAAGTGTGTCGTCGTCTATAAGTTTCAACAATTCTACAGGAATTTCATCTGGTCCTGCAGCTTTACCCCCATTAGTATTCCTTATAGCATATTCTACCTCTCTTTTTAAGATTTCAGGCCCTGTTGTGTCGTCTGTAGGTTCTGCAACTTCTATTTCTGGTCTTTCGTCTACAAAAAGTTTTTCAATGTCTTCTTTCCAGCTCTTCAGTTTTTCATTTAAGTCTGTAATTATTTTACCTCTTTTGTCTTTTACGAAAAATGCTTGTTTCCTTATTTTATCTGTTATCTCCTTGATCTTTTTATGCCTGTTAAAGCTATTACTTTCTTTCACATTCTTCTATTTCCTTGCAGTTTTCCAGAACCCACTTCTCTTTGAACGTTGAACGTTGAACCCACAGAACGTTGAAAAAAGTTGGGACGATTTCTACTTTCGTTCAATTTCGTTGAACAACTGAGATGATTCATCCAAATTGAAGCGTCTGTACAAGTTTTATCGATTGTTTTGGATTCAACGTTTATTTCATTTTTACTTGTGATGTTTAAGTTTCGTATTTTATGTAAATAAATACGTAATAATTTCATTTTTTAATAATGGTGCATAGATGGACACACGAAAAGACTCCGATATTTCTCGACTTAAAAATCACGAATTAAATCATCCACATTGTTCAACCGAATTAAATGAAAAGTAATTGAAGCGTGTATATTAGTGCAGTCACTGAAGGGTGGATATGAACTATTACCTTCGATTTCGTTGAACCTCCATCGATTTGAATGAAAATTGGTAAGTTGTTAAAGGATATCTCAAGGAACAAAGTTGACATGGTGCCAACTTGCGCTTTTACCCTGGGAATGGGTGGCACCCCTTCTCGTGGGTGAAAATTATTTTATTAAAAATAATCCCATAATTCGATAGATGGACAAATTCTAAGCAAAATTTGGTAGGTAAAGTTATTAAAATAAAAACTTTTTGAGTAATCAAAGATCAAAGATAATAATTTTTTGTGAGAAAAATGCATGTTTTTAACAGATTTTTCATAATTAACTCAAAAACTATAATTTTTTACAAAAAAGTTATTATTACCAAGATTGAAGCTAATAAAAAAATTAAATAAACCCGTTAATAGAAAAACCTTTTAGTGTTAACTGAAAGTGAGTTATAACTAATTGAATGTATATTTTTTTCGGTGAGTACCAAAATCTAAATATTCAAGCTTAAATAACGGGAAAATGATGCATTTTATAACATAAACTTATTAAACATTTTCAAAGTAATTAGAAATATCTATCAACATCAGCATGTCCTTGAACAAGTTGATTGCATTAAAATTTATGCTAAAAAATTTTTTCAAAATTTATCTTTTAAACTTTTTTCCAAAAGATGTTATGGTTTTTCTTAAATAACTTCGTTAATTTTTAGAATATCATGTTTACCTAAAAACCGTTTGAAAGTCAATTCCAAGGGCTATTAAACAGCGCTTGAACTTAATCTTTGCAATTCCTTACTTTTTTTTAAATAAAAGGTTAAATAGCCCCGGTTACATGATTCTCGCAGCAAAATTTAAGCTTTAAACGTTCTTTATCTCGGTTATTTTTTACGCTACAGAAATAAAAAAAGGTAAATATTTTATAGAAAAACAATTAAATTTGGTTATGTATCATTTTTTACGTATATTGAGTATTTTTGGAGTTATTATCAAAAGGAAATGAAAATTAAGGTAACTTTAAAAATTCAGGTTTTTTAAATTATAACTTTTTTGAAAAAAATTTCGTTCTAAACCGGTCAAAATTGTTGAAATTATTACATCTGGTAATATAAAGAAATTTTTGTAAGGATTACTATAAATTTAAATTTTTGTGGAAATGACGTATGTTTTATTTTTAACTTTTTCCTAAAAAATTTAAAAGGGTTCTCTTATTTTCATCATAACTTGCTTAATTTTATTGTTATTAACTTCGTCTGGAGCTCGTTTGATAGGTAATCCGAAGTGCTCTGACAAGTGCTGAGCAGGTGTATTTTATAAAATGCATCGTTTTTCCGTTATTTCAGCTTAAATACTTAGATCTGAGTAGTCGTTGAAAAAAATGTACATTCAATTACCCACAACTCACTTTGACCTAACATTAGTTTAGTTGTTTAAGTGTGTAGTGTATTCAATTATTTATTGTCTTTAATTTTGGTACTTATAACTTTTTTTAAAAGCTTATAGTTTGTGAGGTATACGTGAAAAACAGCTTTAAAACATTCCTTTTTTTTACGAAAAAATAAAATCTTTGATCCTTAATAACTCACAAAGCATTGAATAATAATAATAGCTTTATATAACAAATTTTGCTTAGAATTTATCTCTTTATCGATTTATGTTACTATTTTTGATAAAATAATTTTCACCCCCGAGAAGGGTGGCTTCCACGCCCAAGGTAAAAACGCAAGTTTGCATCATGTCACCTTTGTTGCTTAAGGTACCGAAGTAGCAATTTGTCGACGCGACAACGTTGTCTACCGCGTGGCAACGTTTTGTTACAACGTTGTTATTGCCTAGAGACGACCCAATTCTGCACTAATTTGGTGGACGATTTTTGAGTTGTCTTGACGTTGCCTAGGCAACCTTAAGCGTTGCATAAGACAACTGAAGCGACTATAAAAAGTGCCTGCGTGCAATGGTTGCTCAAAGAGTCGGACTGGTTATGTTTTTTTACCTATATAAAAAGTAAACTATTTTGACATCATATCAGTATTTAAATTTATATAAATACATAAATAAGGACTTGTGATTACTTGTGAAACAAAATTACCTGATGTGAAATTTATAAACGCATCTCAGATTACCGTCAAATATGGATATTCCACCTTTAAAAAACACACGCGCTCATATTTTATCACCTTTTTAACAAAAAATATGTAAATTTAAAAAATCTAATTTTAATATAAAAGCCAGAATTTATGTTAAAGATGTTTTGTATAAATTTAATGTATTGATGGTGCTTTTAAAGGTATTAGAAAATGCGTGCATTTTTTATATTTTGTGTTTTTATTTTCTTTACATCCCAAAAAAACCAAAATGGTGCATTAAACAACATTACCAATATTACTTAAAATATACCTTATTACCAACCATAGACGGATGAGACAACCGAGAAGTCCAATCGCCGACCAAACACGGCCTGGACCGACTATCCCAACCACTTTAGAACGCACCCTCTTATTGGGTGACAGAGGTCATGTGACCAGTGCAATGAAGTGCATCATTCTCCTTAACAGCGTTGCCACATTTAGTAGATATCTACTGTTTTGGTATATTTTTGATATTATTTAAAAAATTCTAGTAGGCAATGTTTTTTATTAGATGTTTGGTATATTTCAATATTTTGTTATCACTAAAATAAAATTTGCTTTTTAATAGTATTCACCCCATTTCTAAATTAATTTTCATACATTTTGTTACAAATTTCCCAATGTCATTACCGAAAATAAGATTCAGGACGTAGATGATGTTAATAGATGGACAGAGAAATGAAACTGGTAAATACCAGATCTAAATAAGGAAATCTTCATATAATTGGTTTGGAGAATTTTCAAAATGATTGTAACGCTCGGTTTCATAATCAGTTAAAGTGGATTTTAAATTTTAAGTAAGTTGGTACCTATTTATCACAATTCATATATGGGTAAATGTCAACTTTAAAGTGAACTTTACTTGGTGCTACTTCGGTATGCGGTCTACGGCAGAGTTTCTAGTTTGGTATGCGGTCTACCGTCTGATATGCGATCTACGGCAGTTTAGCTGATTCGGCATGCGGTCTACGTACAAAAACAAATTAGAGAAACTATTGTGTTATTTAAAACGCTGAAAAGACCGTTTAGTGATAATAAAAAGGGTGGTTTGTGATTGCGCGCAGCGGTCAAATACCTCCTGCCCTGCGGTTCTCTCACTCTAATACCCGTAAGTTCGGTTTGGACCGAAGGGTTAGGTCTTCCTCCTTTCAGGCAAAAACCGATATTTACTGCGGTTGCATGATATTTAATATTAAAATAGTATTGGATGTGGTAGAATGTAGACTCTTTGTATAATTACCAATTGAACAGTGAAGCTGTTAGTAATAATAAAATAGTAATGTTTGTAATAGTTTCTCTAATTTGTTTTTGTACGTAGACCGCATGCCGAATCAGCTAAATTGCCGTAGACCACATATTAGACGGTAGACCGCATACCGAAGTGGCACCCTTTACTTAATGTTTACTTTAAGTTGATTATGAAACCGGGCAATTTTGACAGGTAACCGTTAACACAGATTTTACTGTATTTACAGGGCCTAAAAAGAATCTACTGATTTCTATTGATTTTTTGAAAGCAAAACTACTATCCGCTGCAAGATAATTCGGATGGAATTCAGACAAAATATGTACAAAAAGTACATATTTTGTCGGAGTTTCAGCCAAATTATCTTGCAACGGATATAGTACTGAAAGAGTAAGAACTGGCCTGGCAACCCTGTCTAGCAATGCTGATACAAAGATTTAAGCTTATCAAATCTACTGATAAAACAATGGACAATGGAGAAACCAGCTAATAAAAAACAAATAAACAGGTTGTTAAATAAATCGAAAATTTCCAGCAAAATAAAATATAAAATAATAAGAAAAAGGTAAGGTTATAAAGTAAATTCTTTTTTTGCTCCTGAAGTTGCCGTAAACGTGTCACACATCTATAGAACTATACGTAAAGACCCTGGGGTCGTGAGAGACAACTACCTAGTCGGCCAGAAAACCCATGGGCGTAAATTAGTTTAACATTATAACGTTTTTGCGTTAGTTGCGATTGTTGAAAAAACTTAACTGTGATATGTAGTTGTCACAATAGTAATAACTTAGTTGCCCATATAACTAAAGGTAATACTTAACGTTGTAACATCGTAATGTCAGTCGGGTTATGGGTCGTTGGCCGAAACAACTGAAAGTCCACTGTGGCAACGTTATATACAGTGCATTTGTTTGTACTGACAACCAATGCGTCGAAAAATTGCTACTTGGGTATCCTCTAACTACTCACTAATTTTCATGAAAATTGATCGAGATTCAACGAAATCGGAGGTGAATACCTTCAGTGACTCCACTATATTATGTTGTATGCTTTTTATAATTTGATTGAACAATGAAATTGAACCATCCACATTGTTCAACCGAATTGAATGGTGTATTTCCGCCTTAAGCAACGTTTTCATCGAGTCGCATAGTGTCAGTCTCAGTCTTCTAAGTTTACTTCCTAGTGATTTATTTCACTGTGTTTGGTACAGTTTGCGAAATTAGTGACGTCTATAAATTAATGATTAAGAATAAGAACAGATAGAACACGTAAGAGAAGATAAAAATTTAAACAGTAATTAAAATTATTTATGTTAACCAAGGTAACAATGGCAGAACCTAATAAACATGAAGTTACTTAAATAAAAAAAAATGTGGCAAATAAGGACCTTTTTTAAAACGCAATCTCTATCTTGAGGGAATTTTCAATAGAGTATGCGCGCCGACTATAAAAACATCACTTCTTCCCCACAGAAACGTTTCCTGAAACATAAGTCTCAAGAGAATAGAACGTATATCGTGAATCGAATAGAAAATAAGACTTCCCTGTAGTATTGATAAGGTTACGACACAGTTTTGTTATCCCTTAACATCAAGAAGCACGCATCTCTAAACTAAAGAAAATAATTCAGATAGATAAATTTATTACTGAATGAAAACGATAAATTTTTATATAGATGACAACTGTTTGGATATCTTATATATTGGATGTCATAGTTTTTATCTTTCCTTTTCGCTCTATTTCTAGTACCGTTCCTTTCGGCTATATGTTGTAAATTTCATCTAATTTATGAAAATCTGGGTACAATAAATATTAAACCCTGCAATATCATTATACCAGTAAAATAATAAACTACATCAACCCTACACAAAACTTATCAAAAAGTATACATGTAAATTATATGAATATTTGTATCCACAAGAAAGAATGTCCTGCAGCTGGCTGTATACCATTAATAATTATTACAAGTAAATTAAATAAATTTTCTTTAAAAAAGGCTAAGTTTTCACTCTAATGGCATATAAAACAACATAATGTTACTCTACATCCCACCAGACTGAAAACAATGGGAACCTTCTCTGGCTACACCTCCGAGGCTTCTACAATTTGCAAGCCATAACGGATGCTTAGACTAAGGAAGATGAGGTAATTCTACAATTTATAATTCACGTCCCATCTGCTCAGCGCGGTAAAGTTCGAACGAGAATGGTTCCCTTCGTACTCCAATCAGAGCAAACATGTAAAACAAAAATGAATAACCATTTTAAACTTCGTTGCAAAACGAAAATACAGCCGCACCATATTCTAGTCCAATCAGAGAGTGCAGCAAGCACATCTACCGGTTTCGAAACTTATTACTCTCTCATCAGGAGGCACATATGCTGCTCTCCCTGATCCAACCAAAACAAGCCCCGGCGGTTTAGAGTGAAAATTAGAGTAAAAACTTAGTTTTTTGCTAGCAGTTGCCGCTAGGACATCTATGCCATTTCGTTAGTTGCAATCCGGGACTGCACGCCGGGATTTGTTTTGGTTGGATCAGGGAGAGCAGCATATGTGCCTCCTGATGAGAGACTAATAAGTTTCGAAACCGGTAGAGGTGCTTGCTGCACTCTCTGATTGGACTAGAATATGATGCGGCTGTATTTTAGTTTTGCAACGAAATTGAAAATGGTTATTTATTTTCGATTTACATGTTTGCTCTGATTGGAGTACGAAGGGAACCATTCTCGTTGGAACTTTACCGCGCTGAGCAAATGGGACGTGAATTATAAATTGTAAAATTCCCCCATCTTCCTTAGTCTCAGCATCCGTATGGCTTGCATATTGTAGAAGCCTCGGAGGTGTAACCAGAGAAGGTTCCCATTGTTTTCACTCTGGTGGGATGTAGAGTAACATTATGTTGTTTAATATGCCATTAAAGCGAAAACTTAGTCTTTTGCTAGCAGTTGCCGCTAGGGCATATGTATATGCCATTTCGTTAGTTGCAATCCAGGACTGCACGCCGGGGTTTGTTTTGGTTGGATCAGGGAGAGCAGCATATGTGCCTCCTGATGAGAAACTAATAAGTTTCGAAACCGGTAGAGGTGCTTGCTGCACTCTCTGATTGGACTAGAATATGGTGCGGCTGTATTTTCGTTATGCAACGAAATTGAAAATGGTTATTCATTTTTGAAAAACAATTTTGTTGGTAAAAGTTATATTAAATAAAATAAAAATTAAAAAAAATAAAAAAATAAAAAAAATAAAAGGTATATTAAATTAGACGTATATTAAAAATAAAAAAATTAAAAAAATAAAAGGTATATTAAATTAAACGTCGAAACGTTAATAAAATCATTTTTAGGTAAAATTGTGGCTTATTTCCCATTTGAATATACTTGATTAAAAGGTATATTAGTTGAAAAAGCCCCTATAGGGCTACAATTATAAAAACAAAACGTTTTCGCTCTGTAACAAGAGCATCATCAGTGTTACAAGAACATGGTGAACCACCCAAAAATACAAAGTTAAAAACCTTTTAAAAATAGACTAAAAGTCTTATAAATGTGTTAAAATGGTAAAATCCAAAGGATGGATATAAATCCTATGGATATAGCTTTAGGACAACATAATATGACTTCCACACATGGTAAGTGGGTTACTAGGTAACAATTAGTCTATTTTTAAAAGGTTTTTACTTTTGTTGTATTTTTGGGTGGGTCACCATGTTCTTGTAACTCTGATGATGCTCTTGTTACAGAGCAAAAACGTTTTGTTTTTATGTTTGTAGCCCTATAGACACTTTAGATGAAGGTGAAGGACCAGAAATACTAAAATCAGAAATACAACATGCTATAAAATTGGCAAAAAACAAGAAAGCCGTTGGTCCCGACAACATACCTACAGAAATGTTAAAGCTCATAAATGAGGAAAACATTGGAATACTAGTCAAACTTTTCAATGATGTTTATTTGACTGGTGATATCCCTGAAGATTGGTTAAAGTCCGAATTCATAACCCTACCAAAAAAACAACGTCCGAAAAACTGTAGCGACTATAGAATGATAAGCCTTATGAGCCACACCTTGAAAATCTTTCTACGTATCATCCACAGTAGAATCAGAGATAAATGTGAAGAAGACCAGGATGAAACACAATTTGGCTTCAGAAATGGACTGGGAACCCGGGACGCACTCTTTGCACTAAATGCGTTATTGCAGAAATGCCGAGATGAAAGGAAAGACGTCTTTGCTGTATTTATTGACTATGAGAAGGCCTTTGATCGAGTACAACCTCACAAATTAATTAAAATATTAAAGGATAAAGGAGTTGATAGTCAAGATGTACGAATCATAGAAAAATTATACTGGCGTCAAACAGCGACAGCTTGCATAAATGGAAAATCAACAGAAATATGCAAAATACAAAGAGGCGTCAGACAGGGTTGTATACTGTCCCCACTGTTGTTCAATTTGTATTCAGATAGAATATTTAAGGAAGCGCTGCATAATTTTGAATGGGGTGTGAAGGTTAATGGAATTCTGATAAATGCAATCAGATATGCAGACCATACAGTTATTTTAAGTGATGATATGAATGGATTACAACACTTTTTAAATGCCATTGACAGAGTGGGAAGAGAGTTTGGCCTAAATATAAACTGTTCAAAAACAAAGTACATGGTATTTAGCCGTTTAGCCCATCAAGATTCACGGTTATATGTGGATGGTCATATGATTCAAAGAGTACCCAGTTTTAAATATCTTGGTTGCCATATTACTGAACAACTAGATCCAGATAAAGAGATAAAATGTAGAATCGAGATAGCCCGCACGACATTTTTAAAAATGAGGTCATTCTTCTGTAATGATACCTTGCAACTTCAACTTCGAAAGCGCATGATTAAATGCTACATTTGGTCAGTCCTCTTGTATGGTGTCGAAGCATGGACATTAAAAATATCCACCATTAACCGTTTGGAGGCCTTTGAAATGTGGCTGCACAGACGTATTCTAAAAATACCATGGACGGCTATGCTGACAAATGTGGCAGTCCTTAAGAGAGCAAATGCTACCCGCGAGCTGCTTGATAACATCAAATATAGAAAGATGGCCTATTTTGGACACGTAGTAAGGGGAGACCGATATAATATTCTTCAACTTATTATGATGGGTAAAATCGAAGGACGCAGAGGAATTGGTAGAAAGCAGGCCTCTTGGTTGAAGAATATCCGGGAGTGGACAGGAATAAAGAAAGCAGAACACCTATTTAGAATAGCTCGAGACAGAGACAGTTTCGCCATGTTAATCGCCAACGTCAAGGGGACTTGATAGGGCACGTTAAGAAGAAGAAGCCCTATAAGGGGCTTTTTAAACTGATATACCTTTTACCAAGGAAATTTTTTTTATTAAATTTACTTTTTTTATTTTTATTTAATTTTTTTTATTAAATTTATACGAATAATTATTTATTTATTTACTTAAATAAAAGTACCTCTGCAACTATGGCCATTGGTACAAAAACACTAATATTAATGACTAATTTCTATTAGATTAAATTTTGTGGTAGAACTGGGTGGTTTCCAATAGTTACGTTTTCATTATCTCCGTAGGGTGGTTGAGTATTTCCTTAATATTAAGTTTCAAATTCAATGATTTATACATGTTGGTGAATGATACAGCCGGTGAGGATGTGTTTGATGATCAGGTAAACATTGCAATGGAGGCACGTTGTACGAGTTCCTGAGCACATCAATAAACCACGAGTAAGTTTGGTGTGGTTAATTTGGAGTCTTCCAATAGTCGATGCTTCTCTTCTAGTTAAAAAGTCTAGTTAACTTCATTGAAAATGAGTTTTAGATCGCTAACTAGCTGAATTGTGAATGATGAAAGGGTTGCC
Organism: Diabrotica virgifera virgifera; assembly: GCF_917563875.1. Lineage (NCBI taxonomy): Eukaryota > Metazoa > Arthropoda > Insecta > Coleoptera > Chrysomelidae > Diabrotica > Diabrotica virgifera. The sequence goes on along the minus strand of NC_065450.1, from coordinate 190,957,031 downwards.
AATGCGAGTCCATTATACAATTGGATATAGTAATTGAGTCAATACTAGCAATCTTAAGTTTGTATTTATTAGCTGTTATATAATCATAAGGAAACCGGTTTCGAGTCTTACAATATATGACTCATCTTCAGGCCCAGTACAAAAAGTCTTCACCATACAAACTATAAGCTAAAATCACAAAACGAGAGACATGTAGATATACGTATTATAAAACTTAAAAAACAACTTTGTCTTGGTTTTAATCACATATAATAAAGCCAGACGACTGTATAGTATTGAACTCAATAGTCTATAGCATGTAAACTGAGACATTTTTGCCATTGGGAGCGACAAATCTGATGAGAATTGCTTGGTATATAATTTAATATATACTACCATCAATCCTTAAATAGTTAAGGGTTGATGGAGTCCTGACAAGATGGTATGCGATCAAGCAACATATTGGTAGTAATCGGCATGTACTTACATAACAGCTACTGAAACTTTTCTACAGCTAAAGATGTACCTGGAAGCAACCAGCCCCATAAGAACAAATGACCAGTCAAACAGCCCTTAGTCTCTTAATTGTTTGTTATGTTCAATGTGGAACCTGGCATAAATTCCTGTGTTCCCAGTGATGTATGTTTTTTATCATTTTGCTATCATGCTATAGACTATTGAGTTCAATACTATACACTTGTTTGGCTTTACTGTATTTGATTAAAACCAAGACAAAGTTGTTTTTTAAGTTTTATATATGTATATGTACATGTCTCTCGTTTTGTGATTTTAGCTTGTAGTTTGTATTGTGAAGACTTTTTGTACTGGGCCTGTAGATGAGTCATATATTGTAAGACTCGAAACCGGTTGCTTTATGTGTATAACAACTAATAAAATACAAACTTAAGATTGCGAGTATTGACTCAATTCCTATATCAAATTGTAGTTGAATTGTGGTTATTCCAGTATTGTGGCTGGTAGCTTCTTTGTCAAAATTATCTGCTATTTTTTGAAGAGAGAGTTTTGCAGACTTTTGGAGAAGTTATCTGCAGAGAGATTTTGGTAAATGTGACGAATGTTTTCAACCAATGGGTGGTCCGTGAAAATTGTATTAATTGAAGGGATAGATGAAAGGGAATCCGTACAAATTGTAATATGTCTGTTTTAATGGGATATACGTTTAAAAGTCAACAGAATACTATAATATAGTTCTCCTGTGTACACGCTAATTGTTAAGAGTGACCGAGATGATCTTACAAGTTCATGTTTAATGGTGATAACACAGTCCACACGAGTGGTAGTTTTAGAAGCAACGGCAAACAGAATTAAATCATATGATTTCTTTTTGTATCATTTTTTAAAATGATTGGTTTTGTAAGAATGTTGGGAGATTCACGTTTGTTAAGCTGGCGAGGGAGATGTCAAGGCGAGGATACAATTCATCGCAATTTCACTGTTATGTTAGGTATCACTCTGAATGTTATTAATTTGGAGAAGGAATAAGAAAAAAGAAAAAACAACTATTAATAGGGAATGGAGGAGTCACCTGTGCTTCCATCACATGAATAGAGTTTTAAATTTATTTTATTTAATAGGCCTATTATGCGATTTTCTAAAGATCTTTCTTTGATTTTGGTATATATTAAGTTACGGTCATTAGAAAGTGGATTTTTAGCTAAATTTTTTTATTATTCAGCTCGGGATCGGAGGAAGGTGTAGGTATTTTTTTTTTTTTTGGAGGAGGATTAGTTAGAAATAGTCGAAAGGATGTTCTTATTTAAAATGCCAGTGAATGATTGTTTTACGTGAGATGTATATCTGCTGAGTTCATTAACCCTAGAAGGACCAAGGAGGGTTAAAATGTATCCACAACAATGCATTACATCCGATTGTCTAAATACCTTTGTTCCTAAAAATCTCAAATAATTAGTAGTTGTCGGCGTACTACTGCCCTATTAGATGGCACAATTAGCGTTTCTATAATTTAATTAATTTCCTTATACTTTTATAAAACCTTGACAATGGAGTATAAATAATCCCCTTGAATACCTTCAACACCATCCCAAAATGGAAAGGGACGATATTTATCATTCATGTGTCAAATTAGCAAAATCTAAAAGAAAAACGGCCACTAAGTGGGCAAAAACAACCATAGTTTGTTCAAAATGCAAGTATGTATGAGGTTAGCACAGCAAGAAGTCAAAAATGTTTCTGTATCCAACGATGATGGCAATTCTACTGAAGCCGAATACTTCGGGTAAATTATAAATTCGCATGTTTTAATTATTAAATTGTTCCACATTAACGTCTAGGAATATTATAAAAGTGTTATTTTTAAATTACTTTAAATAAAGAAGCACGTTTTTTATTAATTTGTGTGTGGACATTTATTGACCCTCCTTGGTCCTCGCTGTTTCGACTAAAAGGTTGGTCCTGCGAGGGTTAATATTGAAGGGGGTTCATGGGAAGAAACACTGTCTTGGATATTGGAACATGACTCTGTAGTATATCCAACTTGTTTGCAAAGAAAGCATTCTAGTTTATCGGTTGAAATAAATATTCTGTAAATTAAGTTACCTATCAAAAGAAATGATAGGTAGTCGATGTTTGCAGAGGAAAGTCATAAATGCTAGGTAAAATATAAGTTACATTGCGGAAACTTAAAACATGAGCATCTTCATCATCAGGTGATCCACACTTAACATAAGAAACAGGAGAGGTAAGTATTAATCCTAGATCCTGGACTGCAGTTTAAAATTATGGGATGAGGAACGGATAGCCTTACATTATAACTTAGTATCCTTTTTGTAGGTGAAACAAGTCTGCGTAATGGAATAACTGTTGAATTAACTGAAGTGTTTTGATGCATACTTATAAGATTATCAACTTGCGCCGAAGAAGACAGGTAAATACAAATACGACCATGAAAGATTCTATATACGAAGTGTATGTTTTTGTTTTTTTTTTTGTCCTCTGAAACTCTTTTTATTTTTGCATATTGGTCCGATAGAATAGAAGTATTGTTAACATGAATATGTGCAAGTTACAAACAAGGATGTCTACATGCTTTTGTGTAATTCTCCCAATGAAGATCGTTCAAGTTAAGTAGAAACAGTAACCGTCCACTCAAAGTACACAGTCCACAGTAACAGTAGCCGACCACTCACGGTACTCCAGCGTCGTTAAATGTTGTCGAGTTCGGCTAATTGGCAAAACTTTTGATCGTGTGTTACTGTGCATTCAACGAAATCATACAATTTGACCGCAGACAGACTGGCTTGTCTGCTGAAGTACTGCAGATAGTGATACCATCGACGACATTGTCGAACGACACCGCAGTACCGTGAGTGGCCGGCTTAATAGCATGGGGATGATTTACTACCCAATTGGAAATGCTTATTTTTTTTATTATTTATGCCTTAACCTCAAAGGGTCATTGGCTCAATACAATTAAAAGGTTTACAATTTATTTAGTATATTTATAGAATACAAGTATGACGTCAAAATGTTCATATCAGTTCCGTCACTTAATATTGCTTGTAAGGTATCTTGTAGTATATATTGAAGTCTCCATGCAATAGAGAGGACATTCCAGTAAAATGTGGCGAACACTGAGCACGATATCACATACGTAGCACTGTGCTTTTACTTCACTCTCCAGCAGATGTTTATGCGTGATGGCGGTGTGGCCTATTCTCAGACGAGAGAGAATGGTTTGATGTTGAATATTTTACTTCTCGCAGTTTGGATATTAATTGATTTCACTTCGTCTACCAAGCATTGATTACCAAGTTCTTGATTACAGGTTTTACATCTAGATGTGGAATGCTTCTGATTCTACAGCTTTTGTGCTTAATACTGCGAGTTTTGCCAATGAATCCACTTCATCATTACGAGCAATTCCGATATGTGATGGAATTCATACAAAGTTGACACTGATATTCATAGTTTGCAATTGGTGTAATGCTGATTTAATATGTAGTAGACTTGGATGAAGAGGATATACGTCATTTAAGGCAGTTACAGAACTTAGGGAGTCCGTAATAATGACTGGATTGTTTATGTTATTTTCTACCACAAAATTTATTTCGTTGAGGATAGCGGTTAACTCGGCTATATAAATGGAAATTAATTTCGGGAGTTTAATTAATATTTTAGTTTTGTTGAACATAAATGATGCTCCCGCTTCCTCCCGCTACCATGGTTTTAGAGGCATCGGTATATACATATATAAGATTATGATTACTGTATGTCTTGAGTTCTTGGAGGGCATATTGATATAGTACTTTGGGATGGTTATCTGTTTTTTTTTATGTATGGAGAGTTTGGTATTTATAGTTAGGACAGAGATAGTCCAGGGTGGGACAGTATTGACAGTTGGTAAAAAATACACATCTGGAAATTTGAATTCAAGTTCATTGAGGTATCTATTGACCCTTTCATAAAAAGGATCGTCAAGCCTAGAATGTCTTGTAAAAATCTTTTTCAAATTTATTTTCGAATTCGGTGTTTGTGTGTGGTTGTATGAATTTAACTATTTTGTTTCGAAGTCTGGTGCATCTAGCTTTTGATTTCTTATTTGGTAAATTTTCGTGTAATTGACTTAAAAATTCAATAGGCTTTCGAGATCGTTTGCATAAGTTTTTATTAAGCTTATTGGGTCAGGGGTACCATAAACATTTTCCAATATATCTTCGAATGTTTCATAAGATATTGAATGTGTTACTAAAGTATCGTCATATATTATATATGACGATACTTCAGTAACACATTCAATATCTTATGAAACATTCGTAGATATATTGGAAATAAGTCTAGCTGAATTTGTTATATCTTCCATTACTTGAATTGATCTTGTATCTGTGATTGAAGATTTTGGCTTTTTTAATTTTGGAGCTGGAAAGGAGCTATTTTCTGGAGTATCATTTGGGGGAGGGCTTATAATTTCAGAAATTGTTCGTTTATTTGAAGGAGGATGTGTGATATTTGTTGGGTATCAGTACTTTGTGTAACATGTTTAACGGGTAAAATATGAATATTAGGTTTAGTCGATAGTGTAGGAGTAAACGAAGATATAGTTTGCGTTCGGGGAATTTATTCATTGTTTATGGTAGTTGAGGTAGTTGGAGCGGTTGAAGCAGTTTTAATGTTTTCATTGTTTATTTGATCAATTAAGGTAGTTGAAGCAGTTGGAATATATTCATTGTTTATTGGATCAGTTGAAGTAGTTAAAGCAGCATTTTGTATTTGAGATGTTTGGGTTTCCGAAACAGTTGGACAATTTTCAGCCGAATGTCCCGCATGTGTGCAAATAGTACATAAATCTTTCTCCATTACAAGAAATATACGGTAAGATATCATTTCGTAATTTACAAGTATTGAGTCAGGTATTGATGAGACAGGGTGAGAAATAAAATATTTTTGGTGGTTTACAGTTATTATTCCCCTATTAATTTGTAGAATATTGTTAACTAAAATTTGGCTTGCTAGGTAAATACAAATTCGACCATTTGATATTTTAGAGGAAAAAAGAATATTTTTGGGATGCATTAAATCACCAACTGCAAACAAATATTCTTCCAACCTTGTATTTTCCAACGCAGGAAAAACTACTGCTTGTGATTTTAACGGGAATTTGGGTAAATTTTTATTTGTGACAGTGGCAACTGATTGTTTCATAGTTGTATTTGTTAAATTATGCTCCAGTTCTTAATCAGGAGCTCCAAGAGGTGGAAAACTATCCATTTTCAATTATTATTGTCATCGATAAATTTTAAAAGTACGGTCCTGGCCCTTTGATACCAGAACCGGTAGCAGGTAGGTATAAAAAGTTGTTGCTTTATATCCAAAATTGATTACTGTCTACGTGGATTTAGCGTAGATGTTAATTATTTGGATTAAATAATAATTTGTACTCACAGTTGTACTTGCCGTAAGAAGAATCACTTAGATTCACTCTATACGTAAAACTAGAATTAGTTTGTTGCTTTTTAACACTTAACAATAAAACTAGTTTTATTGTGGAGCTTGTTTTAAGCGTACGACTCGTTCGATTTCTAATTAGGAAGTCCATGCTTAAATTTTGTTCTTGAATAACGCAAGTAGTATATTTTCGGAAGACTGTTTCATATTTCTAAGGTCTGAACTATTGTTTCGAAAACGCTTTTATGTGGCTGTACCAATAAAATTTCTTCAAAAACTAAAATTCTTGTTAATAATTACCATTTTATACAACCCTTAAACATGCAACACTGCAATCCTAGTTTTAATTGCACCTTAAATCAGGAATACAAAATTACACGTCGTCGTAATTCTCGTTGCAAAAGAAAGTCATTTACATCAACATTTTTACAGTATACTGCTGGAGCTTTTGTAAACCTTAAAAACTTGAGACTGCTGCTTTCACCGCCTTTTATTTAATAAAACAAAAACGTTGAAGCGGCTAATGTAAAACTGAAACATTCTTAAGAGACTAGTGCAAACAGGTTCGTTTGGCTTCCATTAAGTATTTCCTTATTGAAAATTATCTTCTTTTCGTGCAGACAGTTTTTTGCATTGGTAGAAAGCCGTAGAAATTCAAGCTTCAAGATAAAACTGCGTTTTTTTAAAAGAACAGCACAATTGTGCTTCCTATACACTGTTAAAATTTATTAAAGGATATCATTTTTTCTTTCGATTGGCAAAGAGTCTAGCTGGTTAAGATAGTTAAAATTTCCCCAGCGATATTCCAAAATAAAAATACCATGTAGTACGTTCTTTAACGGTAAAATATTGCAAAACCTCTAAATTTTAAAGAACCACTTGGATTGACATGAAATTTGGCAAACGCATAGCTAACAAGTCAAAGAAAAAAAGTAATGTGCCGATGTGTGCTTTTGCCCTAGGGATGAGTTTCACCCCCTTTTACGGGTAAAAAATATATGTTCCGGAAATGGATAAAATGACTAATTCTAAGCAACTTTTGTTCTATATAGTTTTTTCACCAAGTTAATACTTTTCGAGTTATTTGCGAGTGAGAAAATAACCACGTTTTCAGACGGTTTTTCGCAAATAACTCATAAAGTAAGTATTTGGTCGAAAAAAAAATTCTTATCAAAACTATAGCACGTAAAAAAGTGAAAAACATGGTGTATATATTAGGTCACTATACCTAGTAGAAGCAGAGTTATAGCTAATGAAAAATAGGTTCATATTCGTCAAATTCCAAATCGAATATTTTAACGTGCCATAACTAAAAAACGAAGCACTTTTTTGGGGAAATCTCATTTTATCTTTTTTAAAGTGTTTAAAAAATCTAACAATAAAACACTGAAAACGTTTGTTTTTCTATACTTCCACAAAATCTATTACAACTAAGTGACTACAGCTGTTTCGGCAGAGTGCCTTTCTCAAGTGATATAGTTTACAATGTGTTTGCCTTTTTAAGTCTTTAACTGAAGAGGTTGAGGAGTGGGGAGCTGTTTGTCTCGAGTTGTTCATTCAGAATTATATCTTTATTTTCAATTTATTAATTTCCATAGATTCTAAAAAAGATAGCTTTAGGCCTTTATTTTGGATATGCAGAATTTGAAACTCTTCATTGAAAGAATGATTATGATCTAGAAGGTGAAGTGCGTATGTAGAAGTGTCTGTTTTTCTATTCTTGAAAGCCCTTTTGTGTTCTGCTCTCCGTTTGTCAAAGGTCCTGCCAGTTTGACCGATGTAAGTTTTCGGACAGTCACCACAAGTTAGTTTGTACACAAGCAAGCAAGCAATTTGATTTAACCCGACCTGTGGGAATGTCCACCCTCTCGAAAGAGTACATTCGGGTGTAACAATTCATTGGGGCGAGGTGTTTTGACCCGAGTATATACAGGGATCACCCCACCTCGCTCCAATGCCCCAGGCCATCCCTTTCCCCCCCATAGCACGCTGATGCGCGATGGGGGCACAACTATCGTAGCCAAATGCTCTTCACAATGTAATCCTGGGTAATAAGATTCCATTGTGGTACCCTAATCGAATGCAAAAAACTAGGCCAGCGTGATGCGCTCTATGCCTTTATCTTCTTTCTTACTTATCCGCGGAACTAAAAATTGCTTGCTTGGGCCCCGAGTCATCATGCTGAGCCCTAGTGGGCTCCGCCCGATGACTCGTTGCTCGAGTTTGTATGTGTTTTATGGTTTTTTATAATTTTTTTGGGGGCTTTCGCCATTTTTTTATTTTATTTATATTTTTTTGGGGGCTTATGCCCTTCTGTAATTTTCTAATATTCACTTACCTTAGAGGCGGTCGTGGTACTTGATCTTCGTATGTAACGCTGTCTTCGGCACTTGTTTTCGAGCTACGAACTCACTACTATCACTTATCACTTTTGTACTCTTATCCCACTATTTGTTGCTTCGGACGTCTGTGCTTCCATCGGTGGAACTCATCATACCTTAGCGTCTCTCGCAGTATGTAATTTGGGTGGTGCTCCAGTTCCGCGAATTTGGTCCTTGCCTTATCTGTCATGATTTCGGTGACTCTCACCTGTTGGAGTTCTCTGAACAGGAATCTTTCAGCTACATATCTTGGGACTCTGGCGGCCTCCCTCAGGCTGTTGTTGTGGGCTGCTTGGATCTTCTTCTTGTGTGTGTTACTTACGTGTCCCCATGCGAGAGACGCGTATGTTAATACCGGTAGGATTATACTATTGATCAGTCTTAACCTTGTTTTCAGTCTTAGTTTACTTTTCCTGCCTGTGAGTCTTCTTAGTGTTGCTTTTGCTATGTTGGCCTTCCGGACTGTGGCTTCTACGTGTTTTTGGAAGGTTAATCCTTTGTCCATGATGACTCCTAGGTATTTAGCTTCGTTTTTTCACTCGATGGGTCTGTTCTGCACCGTCAGCTGTTCCTCTGGCTGTTGTCTTCCTTTCTTGTATAGAACCGCTTGCGTTTTATCTGAGTTGATGGCTATCTTCCATTTTATACTCCATTCTTCTATTTCTTCTAACGCTGTTTGCAGGTTGGTCACTGCTATATCTACATTTCTATGTTTGGCCGCTATCGCTGTGTCGTCGGCGTAGAGGCTCATGAGGGTACCTGGTGTTCTAGGTACATCAGCGGTGTATATCGTATACAGCAGGGGTGACAGGACCGCTCCCTGGGGTACTCCAGCTTCCGGGTTTCCGAGCTCGGACAGGACTTGTCCTATCCGAATCCTGAAAGTCCAGCCGCCCAAGTACGACGAGATTAGTCTCGTCATCGCCCCGCTGTACCCGTAATCCCGCATTTTGTATAAGAGCCCCTTGTGCCAGACTCTATCGAACGCTTTACTTACGTCCAGGAACGCTGCTCCAGTGTACTGCTTGTCGTTGAAACCAGGTGCTATGTACTCGGTTAGTCTGAGTACTTGTAGCTCGCTGGAGTGCTCTGCTCTGAATCCGAATTGAGCTTCTGGGATGATATTTAGCCTGTTCGTTTCCGCTTGCAGTCTGCTTAGAATGATTCTTTCCACTATCTTGCTGATCGCTGGAAGTAAGCTGATTGGCCTGTAGTTCTGCGGGAATGTGTGGTTCTTGCCAGGTTTTGGGATCATGATGACATGGGCCTCTTTCCGTCTGTTTGGGAATATCTTGTATCTTAGTATCGCGTTCACTATGTTTGTGAAGTACACTATAGCTTTTCTGGGCAAATATTTTAGGGCTCTGTTTGTTATTTCGTCTAAGCCAGGTGCTTTTCTCGGCGAACTGTTTTTGATGTGTTCGTTGATTTCTTCCGGTGATGTTGGGGGAATGAAGTCCTCTGGGTCTTCTGGTCCTTCTTCTTGTTCTTCAACTTCTTCCAGGAAGTCGTCGTCTTCGTCTTGGTGGTAGTTTAGGTCGCATTCTCTTTCGAGTGTAGCCCTCATCGCCTCTGCTTTATCCTCTATGGTGTATACCATACCGTGTCTTCCATGTAGTGGGGGGATGGGTTTTCTGTCGCTTCTCAACATTTTCTGGAGTTTCCAAACATTTTTCATGTTTGAGTCTTGTTTTTCCGTCTCTTGTACAAAGTTGTCCCATTTTTTACTACGGTGGAGTTGTAGGGCCGTTTTGACCTCTCTGTTTAAAATATTTGCCCAGGATTTGTCTACTCGATTTCTTGTTTTTCTTGCTGTTTGTTTTGCTCTATTTTTTTCCCTTATCAAATCTTGTGTTTCTTGTGGAATATCTTTGAACCTTCCCATGTAGATCTCGACTTCTTCCTCTGTTGTGCTGCTTCTGATTGCCTCTTGTATGATGTTTTCGAGTTCTAGGACTTTTCCTTCTATTTCTTCTGGATTGTTTATCACTGGCACTATATTTATTCCTTCACTTACTGGTCTTTTGTAGTTTGTCCACTTTATTTTCTTTTTTGTTCTCTTTGGTGGGTTTGTCTCTTCCCATGTTCCGATCTCTAGTAGGATGGGGTGGTGGTCAGTTGATCCTTGCGTGGTGGTCCAGCGTAATTAATTCTGATTGCAGTCCTAGGTTTTTGGCCACAACTATGTCGATATGGGTTGGAAGTCCATTTCCTGGGTAGTGGGTAGGTTCTTCTGGGCCCATTGCTATTGTGTCTTCATTGTTTTCTATGTATCTATTTAGTAGTCGTCCGTTTCGGTTCGTAGCTCTGTCGTTCCAGATGGGGGATCTTGCATTCAGGTCTCCTATTATGATGGATGATTCGGCGATGTTTAGGAACGCATCTAGGTCATCGTCCATTAAAGGGTCTTGTGGTCTTACGTAAGCTGATGTGATTCTGACTGCTCCTTGCCTCATTTTCACTTCTACTGTTGTAGCCTTCATGTTGACCAGTGGTGGAGTCGTGAAACTGGTGTGTCTGATTCCCTTTTTTACTAAGATGGCCGTTCCTCCTGATCTTCTGGTGTGGTCGTTCCTGTAAACATCGTATCCAGGGAATTTTAAGTTAAAATTGTTAGTTAACTTGGTTTCCTGGATTGCTACGATGTCCGTCTCGTATCTACTTGCGATTTCATCCATGATCTTCTGGTTTGTTGATATTCCTCCTGGATTCCAGGAGCCTATCATCAAGTATCCCCTGTCTGTCAGCATTACTTCTGTGCCTCCCTGGTGCTTAATATGACCTCTTTGACTACCCTAGTCACTATTCTGACTAAGTAGTCGTCGTCAGGGATCGCTGTTTGTTGTTGTTGTGCGTTCTGCGCGGCCTGGGCGTAGGATATCCCGGTGGCTTGCGGTCTTCTTGCTTGTGGCTGTTGTTGTGGCCTCCTTGGTGGGGGTCTTCCCCATGTAGGGCATCTGGGGCATCCTCTGTAGCTGGCCGGGTGGCTGCCTTGACAATTGGCACAAGTGGCTTTGACTTCTCTGGCCCTCTTGCATTGTTTCGTGGGGTGGTCCTCACCGCATTTGACGCACCTAGGGTCCTTGTGGCACGCGTTCTGGGCGTGGTGGTATCCCTGGCAGTTGAAGCACTGCGTTGGTCCTGTCGATTTTCGAAGGTCTTCTACCACAACCTTCATATGGCACAAGTTGGTGATGCGCCTCGCCGCCTCGACGTCCTCCTTGTTCAGGGTTATGACGAACATTGGAAGTTGTCGTCTTGGACCTGATCTCGTCGACATGTTTTTTGCAGCTTGGCAGTCGATGTTGTACTGCACTGCTATGTCGTTTTTGATTTCCTCTTCTGTCGTGTTGGTGGGTAGCCCTCTTATTACCATTTTTGGCTTGACTTCCTCTTCGAATGGGAAGGCTATCCACTGGAGTCTCCTGTCTTTCAGTGACTTTGCATATTCTTCGATGATATGCGTCATCTTTCTGTAGTCATCTGGGCTATTCGCCTGGATGAGGGTTTCTCGTCCGCTCCTGGAGATCCTGTTGGTAGTGATCACTTTTTGTGATTGGTCTATTTTGAGGATAGCCCCTGTTTCGCTCACGCTCTGTAATTTTATTACAGGCGGTTTTCTTGTGCTGGTTACCTGTTGTTCAGGCAACGCGGTGTTTTCTTCTTCCTGGTTTGTCTCCATGTTCGTCTCTGTAACACTGGGGTGCCGTGCGGCAGGCGCATCTCCACTTGTGCTTGTAGTTGGGCGGATGGGGGGTGGTCCTCGGGGCAGATTATAGGAATCCTGCGCTTTTGGTGAAGCGGCACTCATGGCGGATTTGGCTTTATCTTCCCATGTTCTCTTCTCGTCTTCTGGGAGTGGTGGGAATTCCTCTCTGTTCTTTGGAGTTTGGCCTCTGATTTTTTGGATCCTTTCGCCCGCTGACGGCTTTTTGGCTTCAGGGATCGGCTGCTGAGTTTCAGAAACTGGCTTCTGTTGGGTTTCAGCGATTGGCCTCTGTTGAGTAGTGTCAGTAACTGGCTGGGAAACTACTGGAGTTTGGCTCCGTGCGTGTGCGAGGAGGTCCTCGAAGAATATTCTTTGGGCTGTCAATTCTCCCCTCAATTGTTTAATCTCTTCAGACATCCTGGCCATCTCGGTATTTATTCCGTTTATTACGCTCATTTGTTGGTCTCTCTGTGCCGTCACTTCGTCCAGGAGTTTCCTCAAATCGCCGTCTTGGTTCGTCTTGGTTATTTTCTCCGACATAACCTCTGCCTCACCGTCGCTTTCTTTTCCACGCTTGGTGGTACCTCTGTTGGTTTCTGCTATCTCGTCTTCCATGGGCTCCTCTTTTTTATTCTCTTCTTTCCTCGTTTCTTCCTCGCTCTTTTTCTTCTTTTCCCTCTTCTTCCTCTTGTCGCTGCTCTTAGGCTGTTTGAAGCCGTCTTTCTCGTCCATGGATGAGGATGAGTACCCCTCGTTATCAGTCTGCAGGTGCTGAAACAGGTTAGAGCCCACTTTGCGTAGGCTCTCATTAATTGGCGGGGGTTGCGCCATGGATCGGGGCGGTGATCGAGACCTAGCTCGATCAGTTGGTTGGGGGCGAACGGTCCTAATTTTGGATGAAGCCTTTTTGTCTACCGATTGGCCCAACACCACATCGGTTTCAGGGTTGGCTCCCTGCACAATTTCGCGGTTGTTCACGTACCCAGACAGAACTGAGTACGGGTTCCACTTTAGTTTCTCGATCTACTGACCTAGGGGCCGGGGCTGCATCGATGTAGTTTCACAAAAGCTACACCCTGCAGTGTCGAGGTGCAGTGTTTTAAACTACACCCTTCCCTTACGGAGGCACAGTAGATATCCCGTAGCGGGCTCCCGTCGAGCCCGCCTTGCTTCTTCTGCTAACCGATCTCTAGCTGCGGCGTCTCAGAGAATCCAATAAAATCAAATTCCCTAAGTTTCACCACATCCAGTCGATCGGCCTTTGCCTCTCCTTCTTGCCTAAGGCTTAGAAGTACACGATTTCGCTATCACGCTTACATTCGTGATGGAATGAAAATTCCTGCTAGTCGTACAACCTCTTTCACCGTTGGCTCCTCGTCGTCTTCTCGCCTCGGAGAGTGAAAACGCTCAACTGTTACCTCGCTTACATTCGAGGTAGGACTAAAAAGTCCCCAGCCGAACAATGCCCACTACTCGTTGGCTTCTCTTCGCTGCTTCTCTGCTCCGCTCCGCTCGCACGCGTGTTACCAGTCCAGTGGTCGGCACTAGATTCTTAGTTTGTACACACCACTCTGTAGTTGTATTTGTACACCCCTTTCTCTTTCGGCTTTTATTGTTCTTAATATATTTACTTAAGTTGTTGTTAGTTCTGAAGGCTGGTGTTATTCCTTTCTTTTTTATGTATCTGGCTAGTTTTGTTGTTATCTTGCCAGTATATGTGAGAGAGCAGTAGGTACTGGGTTCTTTCTGTGGTGGTGGATACACTAATTTCAGGGTTTTCTTATGGAGTTTTTGGTTTAAAATTTTGTTAACTGTTTGTTCGTTATAGCCATTGTTTACTGCTATTTGTTTAATGATGTTTAGTTCTATCTCGAAGTTATTTTTTGTCATGGGAATTTCTGTCAGTCTATGTATCATGCTATGGTAGGCTGCTAATTTGTGTTGTGTAGGATGGGATGATGAATTGTGTATGTATATTATTTTGTATTTTGACAACGACACCCGACTTGGGCGTCGAAACGTTAATAAAATCATTTTTAGGTAAAATTGTGGCTTATTTCCCATTTGAATATACTTGATTATAAAAATGCCACAAGAAAATAGCTTCAGAACAACATTAAGAATTGTGTATGATTGTGTCAGTATGGGTAGGTTTATGATATATGGAGAACTCATGTTTGTTGTGTAGTCTGGTAATCGTTACATCTAGAAAGTTTATGGAGTTATTCTGTTCTGTTTCTACTGTAAACTCAATATTACTATGAACCAACCCATACTGACACAACCATACACAATTCATCATCCCATCCTACACAACACAAATTAGCAGCCTACCATAGCATGATACATAGACTGACAAAAATTCCCATGACAAAAAATAACTTCGAGATAGAACTAAACATCATTAAACAAATAGCAGTAAACAATGGCTGTAACGAACAAACAGTTAACAAAATTTTAAACCAAAAACTCCATAAGAAAGCCCTGAAATTAGTGTATCCACCACCACAGAAAGAACCCAGTACATTCTGCTCTCTCACATATACTGGCAAGATAACAACAAAAATAGCCAGATACACAAAAAAGAAAGAAATAACACCAGCCTTCAGAACTAACAACAACTTAAGTAAATATATTAAGTACAATAAAAGGTGAAAGAGAAAGCAACTACAGAGTGGGGTGTACAAACTAACTTGTGGTGACTGTCCGAAAACTTTCATCGGTCAATCTGGCACAACCTTTGACAAACGGATAGCAGAACACAAAAGGGCTTTCAACAATAGAAAAAGACACTTCTACATACGCACTTCACCTTCTAGGTCATAATCATTCTATCAATGAAGAATTTCAAATTCTGCATATCAAAAATAAAGGCCTTAAGATATCTTTTTTAGAATCTATGGAAATTAATAAATTGAAAAATACAGATATAATTCTGAATGACCAACTCGAGATAAACAGCTCCCCACTCCTCAACCTCTTCAGTTAAAGACTTAAAAAGGCAAACACATTGTAAACTATATCACTTGAGAAAGGCACTCTGCCGAAACAGCTGTAGTCACTTAGTTGTATTAAATTTTGTGGAAGTATAGAAAACAAACGTTTTCAGTGTTTTATTGTTGGATAAAATGAACTTGCATCAAGTAACGTTCGAATCCATCCATTGTTTAAAAAAATGCTTATTTTTGTTTTTTAAAAAAGTTTTTTAGCATCAAAAGTAAACAAGTTACGCTCAAAATAAAGTTGTTTCTTTTTTTTGGTAAGAAATCGGGAAAATCACCCCCTAATTAGCATTTCAAATGAACTTAATTGTTACCACTTCAGTTTTTTACTCGCGTATGTATTGATCATATGATCTGTAAGTTTCATCGGTTCAGAGTCCTTATTTTTGAAAAAGCTGTAGTTAAAAGGGCTTGAACGAGTCATTATCACGTGTGTATGCTAATTTAGAAATACCGAATCTTAACCAACTTTTGTCTAACAGAAAACAAAAAAAAAACAAAAAATTCAGAAAAGTAAAGCCGACATTTTTTATTGTATAAATTTTTTGGTATCTCTAACAATTTTTAAGTTATTTTGAAAAAAAGCATTTTTTTCAAAATTAAAATTTTTAAAAATTTTATTTTAAAACCATTTTTTTTCAAAAATAAGCAATTTGAATCGATGACACTTACAGATCATATAAACACAACATAAGCAAAGTAAATTGTGAAGCGGAAACGATTAATTTCATTTAAGTTGCTAATTTGGGGGTGATCTTCCTGATTTTTTTTTGCAAAAACAAAAAGGACCAACTTTATTTTGAGCGTAACTTGCTTACATGTGATGCTAGAATTTTTTTTTATAAAAACAGAAATAAAGCTTTTTTAAACACTTTGAAAAGTTCTAATGTGTTTTCCCCAAGAATGCTTTAGTATTTGGATATTTCACATTAAATTATTCTATTTAAAATTTTTTGAATATGAACCTATTTTTCATTAGATATAACTCTGCTTTTGCTGGGTATAGGGAACTAATATATACACCGTTTTTTTTTTCACTTTGTTATAGGCTATAATTTTGGTAAGAATATGTTTTTCGACAAAATGCTTACGTTTTGAGTTATTTGCGAAAAACCGTCTAAAAACGTGGCTATTTTGTTGAAAAATGAACATATTCACTTGCAAATGAACGTATTGATTTGGTGAAAAAACTCTATAGAACAAAAGTTGCTTAAAATTAGCCAGTTTATCCATTTCGGGACTTATCTTGGACATTTTTTTTTCACCACCGAAATGGATGAAACTCACCCCCAGGGCAAAAGCACACATCGGCACTATATCACTTCTTTTCTATAACATGTTAGCTATGCGTATGCCAGATTTCATGTCAATTTATGCGATTCTTTAAAATATACAGCAAAAACCGTGAAAGAATGTACTAATGCTGTTCTACATCAAAAAGTATTCGACCAAAAAAATGTTTAGACTCCACCCATAACACTCCAATAAATATTTTGGCGATATATTTGATTCTGATCATAGTATAAACCTCTTCTTTCTTTCATTTTATAGAATTTTTTATTGTTAATAACATAATATTTTTCCAAATTTTTTGGCGCGAAATTTATTTTTTTTAATAACGAAATCTGTTGACAAATTGTTTAAAAATTAACAAATTCTCTTTTAATTTTTTTTAAACATTTCGAACACATCTCATTTTTATCTAAATTCTTCAAAGATAACACAGTAAAATCTTTAAAAGGAAATATTGACAGTGACCAAAGATACAGCGAGGTAAATATGAAGAATCATCAAAATTTATTTTTCGCATTTTTGCCTAAAATTTGATCTTTGAACATGTTCCACCAATTCTAGATAAAATAAACTTCATATTCGGATTCAGAGACCTCGAAAACATAAATAATGGCCAAAATTTGCCATTCACCCATCATGGTCGCTTTTTCGCCTACTAAGGGAGGTTTAGATCTGAGGATGGACGGAATAACTGTTGATGATGACAAAGATTAAATTCATTTAGCTTAATGAATTACTATTTTACTCCTATGGTTGGTGCTTTTTTATTTCGAATTGTACTTATCACGTATTACAGTCAACAATATGGACTCAATATAAACAAGACAAAGCTTATGATCATTAGCAAAAAAAGATAACAGAAGGTCAACTCTACATCAACCGTACAGCCCTGTAGAAAGAGTGAGGCACTACAACTACCTCGGCACCATAAAAAATAAAGAATGGATCAACAACCAAGAGATAAGAGCGCGCACCGGAAAAGCTAGATCAACCTTCAACCGTATGGGGACCTTTTTCAAGAGCTCAAAACCTCTCTCTTGGTATAAAGGTAAGTATGCTGAGAAGCTACTTCTTCTCTGTCCTTTTTTATAGTGTTGAATCATGAACCTTGAACGAAGATATGTGCCGAAAATTGGAAGCATTTGAGACGTGGCTATATCGGAGAATTCTTAAAATCCCATGGACCGATCGGGTCACAAATGAGGAGGTCCTTAGAAGAATGGGGAAGATCCGAGAAGTACTAACCACCATCAAATCTCTAAAGTTGGAATACTTTGGACATATTATGCGAAATTAATCCAGATATGCCCTCCTGCAAGGAAAAATATTTGGTAAGCGAGGTCCAGGAAGAAGAATAGCGTCCTGGTTAAAGAACCTCAAAACCTGGTTCAACACAACATATGTGTAGCTTTTCCGCGTTGCTGCAGATAAAGTGAAGATTGCTTTGATTTTCTCCAACATTCGTCACTGATAGACACATCATGAAGAATATGACCTAGGGCGGTTCAAGATCTTATGTGAAAAACTCAAGTTAAATGTAAAATCCAAGAGACCTCCCAATTCTTTTCTAATTGATAAAAGAAGTAAGGAGCCAAATATGAAAGCCATAAGTCACTTGGAAGGTAGTGCTCAATACTGTTTAAATGATGAAAACGGGAATAATTTTATCGATTTTTGAAAAAATTACAAGACATGTTAGGATGCAAAAACTTAATTTATTTGTTTATTTTACATTGGAACTCTTGTTTAAAATAAGTACATTTTATAGTGAATACCATAACAAAAATAAACTCTTTAAATTTTGTCTTTGGAAATGGATGGTTTCTGTAGGCTTTCTAGAACGGCCTTCTTTGTTGCCTCAGTCGCGACTTGTTTTCGATTAGCCTCTAAAATCTGCAGTAACAGCTATTTTTCGTCCTCATCATTTGTTATGAGTTTGTTAAAACGTTGAAATAGTTTTACACCTCCTTCTACGATGTCATTGACCACTTTGATTTTATTTACTTTATTTTTTGCCTCTTTAAACTCTGGGTCCTGTTCCCATTCAATTTGGTGCTTGTTTAAAAAGCTTTGCATAATGTTTACCTTAGTAAATAACAACATTGTTCTACTATTAGCAAAATCTGCCAATTCACATTCATCACTTAGGAAATCTGCATTTCTTCTAATCATCCTTGGCGGTGCCGGGGCAGACATCTTATTCACTATGCTCACTTTGTTTTCAAGGCTCACTTTATTGGGAAAAAGTGATAACCCAACCATTTCGTCAGATAGGTACCACAAATGTGGCTGCAAGGTTTTTTTGATAGTTGTAGCTATATCTTCATCAATGACGCTCTATTTCCCAGCCTCTTTCCAAAGACTTAGGTCGTTGGAAGCTGCATTGGCGCTGATTGGAGCCTCAACCCAGTTTTTCACATACAAAAGTGCACCGAAACGGATAAATCTGTCTAAGTTTTCTTTCTCCTTCTTTGCGATATGGTAAACTCCGTGACCTAGGAAAAGGTACAACTTATATGCATAAATAAGCTTAGCCATCCACCGAGCGTGATGTATAGGCCCAGGTGTTCTCCAGCGAATTTTTTCTATTGGTTGTCTTAACATCAACAGCGTCAGTTCAATAAGTTCGAAATAGTTATCTCGAGGCTGGTCTTTCTTACTAAGATGATGTAGCAAGGACTCGATGGCACTGTTTTTTAACTCAGCTTCTCCAGGGGGAAAAATTAATGGTGTGTAATCTGATCGATCAACTGCATTCCATGATTCCTTCAAACTTTTAAATATGGGAATTTCAGGAGAGCTTGAAGGTACTAATACTAGTAGGTAATACTTTGCTCAAAATGTTTTCCATTATCTGATGGCGACAAGGCAACCATAGACGTTCTTTATTCAGCTTATATTCAGGGAAAGTGCATGCACCACTCTTAAGACCAGTATTGACGGCTGTTGTGTCAAAGCCCATATCAATGACTTTATCATCGAGATTCCAAGTTTTAAGAGTTTTAAGTACTGCATCTCCAGTGTTCAAACCTGTTCCACTAGCCAATTTTGACACCCCCGTAGTTTCTCATTTCCACCAGCGTAGGAAACTAGCACTGGTAGTCTATCTACCTTTTGTGCACCTAAAATGTCGGGCAGTAAGCAATTTAATCTCTGTTGAAAAATTCTGTCTTGCTGCTTCTCGTTTCCTTTTTACAGAACTTCTTGAAAGCGGTAATTCCGCAGGATCATGTCCAAATATTATTCATGTTAAATACCCGGAGTAACAAATATTTGATGTTTTTCCTGGACTTTGCACTCCAGTACCCTCATGTTAAAACTGCTGAAAATGTTTAATATCAACTGTAATCAAGAGATCAACAGCTTTGTTCTGAATCCTAAAAAACAAACAAACATTTTCTAAACTTAAGTGTTTTACGGAAATTTATGAAAACTAAATGTTGTTGAGGACTGCCTTCCATATGTTCTAGAGTGTTAAGATTTGACATAGATTATTCCTTTATTAGATATAACAAAATGGGAAGGTCCCTAGGTCTCTAAAAAAAACTTGAGTTTTTTGGACCACCCTAATATGTACCTTCATATATTTTATTATTGGGTCTTTTAATTTTTTAAAACAGATGTTTTCGTCCTCTTGAGTACCTATAAACTTGAACTTTATTTATTATTCCCGTCCCGGGACTGGTTCCAGTGTTCCAGTGTTAAAATAAGCGCATTCATATTAATGTTTCCGTCTTTAAGGGCATAGTCGCAAAATGTCGCCTGTCAAAATGTTCAATATGTTTTAAATTTATTCATTTTTTTCGAATCCTGAGAAAACTAATAAATATTTTTGAAACTTTAAACGCATGATGAAAGATAACGTTATTAACGAGGGCCGAAAGTCCCTAAAAACTTCTATAATATTTACTAAAAGGGAAGTTCCCTAGGTTGGCTGTATACCATATAGTTAAAAAACTCTAACAAGAAGTAAAACCACTTCTATGTAAATTGGTATATTTATTAAAACTTAAAAAATTTAAGTTTTAATAAATATACCAATTTACATAGAAGTGGTTTTACTTCTTGTTAGAGTTTTCTATAATATTTATTTTAATAAGTTATAGGGGTGACAGAAAAAAGAGAAAATTTAGTGTGACTTTTAATTTCAAATATCTCATTTAAATGAAACCTTTTCGTTATTCTAAGGGACTTTCAGCCCTCGGTAATAATCCAATATTTCATATTTCGTTTAAATTTTTAGAAAATATTTATTAGTTTTCTCAGAATTCGAAAAAAATAAATAGGTTTAAAACACATTGAACACCTTGACAGACGACATTTTGCGCCTATGCCCTTCGCGGCATCTCAATTAAATGCGGATTTATCTCCTATATACAGGGTGTCCCGAAAAGAATGGTCATAAATTATACCACACATTCTGGGGTCAAAAATAGTTCGATTGAACCTAACTTACCTTAGTACAAATGTGCTCACAAAAAAAGTTACAGTCCTTTGAAGTTACAAAATGAAAATCGATTTTTTTTAATATATCGAAAACTATTAGAGATCTTTTATTGAAAATGGACATGTATAATTCTTATGTCAGGAACATCTTAAAACAAAATTATAGTGAAATTTGTCCACCCCATAAAAAATTTATTGGGATTTTGTTCCCTTAAACCCCCCCAAACTTTTGTGTACGTTCCAATTCATTCATTATTGTGGTACCATTAGTTAAACACAACGTTTTTAAAACTTTTTTGCCTCAGTATTTTTTCGATAAGCCAGTTTTTATTGAGATGCGGCTTCTTTTTCAATATATTTACGTAAAAATTTTATGGGGGTTTTGTTCCTTTAAACCCCCCTAATGTTTGTGTACGTTCTAATTAAACTATTATTGTGGTACCATTAGTTAAACACAGTATTTTTAAAACTTTTATCTCTTAGTCTTTT
The DNA here is from genome assembly GCF_917563875.1 of Diabrotica virgifera virgifera. Lineage (NCBI taxonomy): Eukaryota > Metazoa > Arthropoda > Insecta > Coleoptera > Chrysomelidae > Diabrotica > Diabrotica virgifera. The sequence goes on along the minus strand of NC_065450.1, from coordinate 190,935,810 downwards.
GTTCATAAGTCACCTTTTATCGAGATGTAGCTTCTTTTTCAAAATATACCTAAAAATGTAAATTATAAATAAATTTTCAGATTATTAACAGGTCTCTATAACCGTACTTAACCATATACAAATATGTGGTGGATTCGACAAATATTCAAAATATCTCGATAAACACTGGCTTATCGAAAAAGTACTAAGAGGCAAAAAAGTTTTAAAAACAATGTGTGTAACTAATAGTGCCACAATAATTTAATTGGAACGTACACAAAAGTTTGGGGGGTTTAAGGGAACAAAACCCCCATAAAATTTGTATGGGGTGCACAAATTTTACTTAATTTTTTTTTAAGATATTGCTGTCGTAAAAATGCCACATGTCAATTTTCAATAAAAAATCTCTGAGAGTTTTCGATATATGAAAAAAAATCGATTTTCATTTTGTAACTTCAAAGGGCTGTAACTTTTTTTGTGTGCACTATTGTATATAGGTAAGTGAGGTTCAATCAACCTATTTTTGACCCCAGAATCTGTGGTATAATTTATGACCAATCTTTTCGGGACACCCTGTATAATTAGGTTTCGCTATTAAGGGTAAAGACGCAAATATTTTACGGCTATTCCTACTTTTGCTGTCTTTATACGGCAAATTACGTGTAGTAAAATTCTCACTGGTATGGATATGTAAATATTACTTGACAATGTCACGACTAACTTTACAGAGATGGTTTTTGAATGTTCTTGGATAACTGTTACTTGCTTAAATTATTAATTCAATTAATTAATATGATAATTTTTTCACTAACTATGTATTCAGTGATTGTAATAATTTATATACTGTACAACAAAAACCAATACTCAATCGAGAAAAGAAGAAAAGTGATAAAGAGTGATTTTTTAATAATATATTTTTACTATGGAAAGATAACAATTTTAAACATCTTTAACAACAAAATACTTGGATCACAGACAGTGGCGTAACTAACGCCAATGCAACCAATGCGGTGCATTGGGGCGCAGGCCTTAGGGGGGCGCAAAAAACTGATATTCTGGAAAAATTTTAGCAAAAAAATATGTTGAAGCAAAACTACAGAGATCCGATGTTAATCTAGATGATGCAAAGAATCTCCTTCAGAAGTGTTTAAAGACTGTGAGCGAACTGCGAGGAGAATTCGACGATGTCCTGGATCATGCCAGAAAGTTAGCTGCGAAGTGGAATATTGATTCCTCAATGACCTCCAAACGCAAAAGAAAAGTAAAGACTTTTTTTGACGAACTTTCTAGTGACTATGAGTTTAGTGATCCTGTGCATTGCTTTAAATTTAATGTATTTTTGAGAGCTGTTGATATTCTTATTTCACAGTTAAACGAAAGGTTTAAATCTATGGTATGTATAACTGACACGTTCAGTTTTTTAAACCCAGATAATTTATTACATTTTTCTGACGAACAACTTGTTAAGTCAGCCTCTGAGTTTTGTAAAAAATATGAATCTGATGTGACTCATGCTTTGACCAATGATGTAATTTGCTTTAGAAATGTAGTCAAAGACGATATCAAAAGTAATAAAATAAGCAAAATCTTGGCTCATTATCTATTGATTAGGAATAAATTTATTGCATCAAGTGTCCCAAAGCATTAATAATGTTTCTTACATTACCCGTAACTGTTGCAAGTAGTGAAAGATCTTTTTCTAAACTAAAAATAATAAATAACTACTTAAGGAACTCTATGTCCAATACTAGACTGTGCGATCTTAGTGTAATTAGTATTGAACATGAAAGAGCTCGGTCTCTAGATGTAAAAAAGTTAGCAAGACTGTTCCTAGAAACAAAGAGCCGCAGGGGCTTTGTCAGGGAATAGGAATTAACGTACAGTGTTGTTCCTATGAGCTGTAGGTAGGTTTGACTGTAAGCCAAGCCGCACACCAAAGAAACATGAAACGAAAAACATGAAACATGAAACGAAAAACATGTTTCATGAACCTAAAACACTGCTAAACGAATCTCCAAAGTCCGCCTACCAATGAAACGAGTGTGATTCATGCTAATGACACATTTTTATTTTCTGAGAGTTTCATAAATGGGCGGACGTTTATTTGTTTAGCACTGGTTTATTTCTATGAAACGTAATTTACGTTTCATGTTTCTTTGATGTGCGGCCTGCCTAAGAATGCATCATCTAGTAAAATTAATCAAAGTTTGAGAAACGGAACATAAACATTACATTGTTGCTTGCGATATCATGTATACTATACTGTATAGGACACTGAATAAATAAAAAATGTTGAGTAAAGTGAGTAGTGTATATTTTATCGTCCTAAAAAGTACATTAATTAATTGCAAGTATATAATGTGATCCTTACTTCAGTTATATTATTGGTATTTGGAAATGTTCAGTAACTTAAGGGGCTATAGTGTAAAAGTACGAAATTCATATAACATACTTCATTTTGGTTCAGTTGGTAATTCATATTGGCACAGTTCTTTTTATTTTAGAAATTAAAAAAAAGTATGTGAATTTCGTACTTTTACACTAGGATAGCCCCTTAATTTTACTTTCAATTAATTTTTTGAATAATAACTTTTTAATAATTAACTTTAAAATTACTGTTATATTTCTATGTATAATCTTTCTCTGGAGAAATGTCGTTGTTAGTTTCGTTGGAGGGGTGGAGAAAAAGTCTGGGAATAGGGGCGCACGAGGAATACTTGCATTGGGGCGCAGGTCGGACTAGTTACGCCACTGATCACAGAATATATCCTAATTTTTTCTCTGCGTAGATCTTACATAAATAATAAACAATAAATAACTTTTTTAAGGAGTTCACGTCTTAAATCAATTATTTATCAAATACACTATCAATATCATCTAATCAACAACTCAAAATATTCCCGATGCCATGTCAAATATTTAAAATTGTCACTGTCTTGTCACCATATACTATTCGACTGAGTGCGTTGTATGACAAAGATTGCGAATGTTCAATTTGAAAAATATCACCACGGACATGGTGTCCATTTTTTTTCCAATACTGAAAAAAACTAATAAATATTTTTAAAAATTTAAACGCAGAATGAAAGACTAAATTATTATCGAGGGCCGAAAGTCACTTAGAATAAATAAAAAGTTTCTTTTGAATCAGATATTTGAAATTTAAAATCACACTACATTTTCTTCTAGTTTTTCACCCCTTTAACTTTTTTAACGTAATCTTTCATTCTGCGTTTAAATTTTTTAAAAATACTTATTAGTTTTCTCAAGATTCGAAAAAAATGAATCTCACTTAAATAGCATTGGAGCCGAAATTATGTACCGATCCCCTTAAAGAAAAAGTAAATCGCAAATCGTAATTGATTCGGTAATGTTACTATGCATCTCATGTGTTAGTGCAGTCTTTCAACAAGTCCCAGTCCACCAAAGAGATACTCGATTTGGCACAATTCCCAATATTAGAGGCATTTTGCGACCACCTGGCGGCGGTAAACACCTTCTGCATGTAAACTATTTGCTTTAAAAGTGGATGTGACGCGCAGCGCAATGCGGTGATAGGAGATTGTGCGAAATCAGAGGCGAGTACAAATATTAGGTTTAGGAAGAGAATCTTTAAAAAAAATCTAAAAAGAACTCCCACGGAACATTGGAACGGCAGGCCGAGTAAAATAGAAAATGTAACAGATAAAATTAAGAACTGAATACGGGAATCATCGCAAGGTAAAATAGTGAAATTTCTCTCAAAATACCAATTTATTGCCTTACATCAATTTATCGCCTTCAGCTAATACCAAACCCTAATTTATTGCCTTTTTACCCTATTTTTATTGTCTTGAAAAGCTTGGACCCTTTTCCGATGAACTGTCGGTAAAATGACACGGTTCAAAGAGATTTGACAAACAGGTGCTAAAATGTCCCCCTGTCAACTGAACTAGGGAGATGACACGAACAGTGCCGTGGTAATTTTCCTATGTACCTATACCTAGTGGTCTAACCACGTTTTGTTAAGAGATTTATCATTGTATGGCTCCAGTCATAATGTATCATTGTATGTTTCCAGTTTTTATAGCATTTGTAGACTACGGAAAAGCTTTCGACACTATAGAACACACGGCCGTAATAAACGCAATGCAAAACTGTAGAATAGACAGCAGATATATTAACTTAATAATAAAAACTACAGCTACCTACCTAAATGAAAATGAATACACGAACCCTGTATCATTAAACAGAAGAGTCAAACAGGGTGACACTCTATCACCCAACCTGTTCAACTTAGTCTTGGAGGACGTGTTTAAAAATCTAAATTGGAAATATAAGGGAATAAACATCAATGGCCGCTACCTCAGTAATCTACGATTTGCGGATGGGATAATTCTGATAGCTACTGATCTACAAGAACTGCAAATCATGCTTTCAGAACTACAAACAGAATCTTCTAAAATAGGACTGAAAATGAATTTAAACAAATCAAAAGTCATGCACGAAGAAACCGTGACAATAATAAACGACAAAGTTATAGAAAAAGTTGAAGAATATATACTTAGGACAAAAAAGAATACTAAATAGGGAAATTCAAACGGAAGAAATAAAAAGAAGAAGAGCGTTAGCATGGGCAGCATTCGTCAAACTGAACTATATACTCAGAAATCAGCAAATTCAACTACATCTTAGATCTAAAATTATTGATGCATGCATTATTCCGATATTAAAATATGGGGCACAAACATGTACAATCACAAAAAAGAATAGGAACATACTTAGAGTCACTCAACACGCGATGGAAAGATTAAGGAGAGGAAAACAAACACATGGATAAGACAGAAAACCAAAGTCACCGATGTGGTACAAAAATCATTACAATTGAAATGGGAATACGCTGGACATGTAGCTAGGAGCGATCTAAACAAATGGCACAGAACAATTCTAACCTGGAGACCATAGCAACACAAAAGGCCCAGAGGCAGACCTCCTATGAGATGGACAGATGATCTGAAACGAACCGCCGGGAAAAATGGGCTACAAGTAGCGTACAACAAAAAATAATGGAAAGGAAGACTTGAAGAGGCTTATGTTCGGATGTGGACGTGAATGGCTAGACGAAGAAGAAGAAGGAGAAGAAGACTTAACCAACTGAATAAAAATTCTATCGTCTACACTGGTATTATATCGTCCTTACTCTGGGTCCGATAATTTTATTAAAAAGTAAATATTTATCAATTTTACAGTACTTTGATACTTTGGGATGCCAACTTTGTTCTTTCTGCTTTGCACTATTATATATTTTCTATCTCTGTTTGCCGATCTCTAAATTGGTAAACCGCTTCAACACGTTCCTCAACGCATCGTTGGTCTGACCATTAGCAAGTGTAATTCACATACTTTCTAACTGTAGATAAATATCACATAAATATCGTAGTAATTTAAATCAGCATATAACCCTTGAATTATCTATGTCCGTTTGTCTGTCTGTTAAGAGTAAACAGTAGCGATCAACAGGTAGCAACAACAAAATATAACTTTGGGAGATAGTATCAGAAACTTTGGCAACAGTGGTAATCTTTGACATTATCTAAGATTAATATTTTGACAATATCATAGTCGCGCTAAATGGAAGTAATAGATAACGATTTTATTATTAATAAATAGATATTTATAAAAATAAACCAAAATGGGTGAAAATTGTATGTTAAGTTAGGTATTTAGAATAGTTATTTTCCTAAAAGTGCATAAAGTCATTCTTTTCCGCACGCGACTGCAGTTTGCCGAACGACGCGAAGCGGGAGTCGGCAAGCAGTCGAGTGCGGAAAAGAGACTTTCTGCAAGAGTTAGGAACAATATTTTTTCTAAGATTCTTTAAAAGATTACCAAATCTTAATCAATTAATTTAATTAATATGAAAATACATACACAAATTAATTCTTTGAAAAGGTTGTCACAACCAATCTTTCAATATAATTAGATAGCATGACGACATTCTTGGTTTCCATGACGATGATTCAAAACGACTGTTATTGCCTACCGATTTGACTTTCGAATATTATGTCAAAATAATTTTATTTCATCGAATTGTCGCGTTAATTTCATTAAAACAAGAACACAATAAGATATATTTGAAATAAATTAGTAAATAATATCTAAATATTAGTTTATTGCATGTATTATAATTACTTTAAGGCCATATTAACATATCTAAATTAACACGCGTGCGGAAAAGTAAAAACCGCGTGCGGAAAAGTAACACTTGTGCGGAAAAATAACACGCGTGCGGAAAAGTGAAACTTTCTAAACTAAAATGCGTGCGCGAAAGTAGACATTTTTGCACGCTCGTAGAAAAAGGTATTTGCATGAAATATCTAATAATAAATAATCATTTTTTGTTGTGAAGCGAAACAAATTTCGATTTTCGCATAATTTTGGCACGGTTTTTAATTGACTTTTTCTTGGAAGGTTTCACTTTATTTTCCGTTTGATTTACTTTTTCCATTTTGTTAAACTACTGATAATATTTTTAGAATAAAAAATCCTCCTAAAACTTTATATACGCGCATTAGAATTCGAAATATTTTTACGTAAAATATACTTACCTACCTAAATATACCTAAAACTCACAATTAACAACAATCTATTCTTTCAAAGAGGCCAACAACTTATACAACAACAACAAATATATATTAAATTAACTATCAATAAACACTACTTTCCTATGAAACAACAAAAACGAATTCTTAAATTAACATACTACTGCACTGAACAGATATCCATAAAGATGACAGAACAGATTAGAGAAAAACTGACGCAGGTTTGTCAAAATGGCGGTGATAATTATTTCTCTATGTTGCCTTATTAGGTATTTAGTTATAATATGTCCGATTTCTTGTTAGAAATAAAAAATTTTAGTAGTTCCAAGATAACACAAAATCTAGGCATGGGATAAAAAATTTTATTTGAAAAAGTTTATTTTTTTTTTCTTCTTAACCCTCCGTTACTCGCACACGGTGTGGGAGACCGGGCCTGTAAATAAATTCCTGTAACTCTGCTTGTAGTGGGGATTTTGAATGGCTACTTCGTATACGTCTTCAGTGGTCAATCAACTGTGGGTAAAGTTAGTTCGCAGTGTAAAAAATAGTACTGTCCTTTTGTTATTACGCAACACGGTCCCGTACACCGTGTGCGAGTATTTGTGCACCAATTTTTGTGTTTGGATCACACATCGATATTTTTAATTAGTAAGGTAATTTAAGATCTTTTCCTTATTTTCAATGTTTATAGATTAGTTTATTTATATTTATATATATTGTTATATTTCTATTTGATATGAAAATTAAATTTTGATAATTATAAACAGAATTCAATTTAATATAAAATATTTTCAATTTTCTCAACAACGGGCATATAAATGTAGAACAACCTGTATACAACAAATTGTTATATTTAATTTTAAGAAGTGATTAAACGAAACTCGGGAAAATGCGCTTAGAATAAACAAAGTGAATGGCGCGTACCATTATCGTTGTTCGCGGAAGGTTCGATCATTAGCCTATGCTAAATAAGACTCAGTTGGAATCGATAATAGGTCATTATCGTTGTTCGCGGAAGGTTCGATCATTAGCCGATGCTAAATAAGACTTAGTGGAAATAGAGAATAGGTCATTAAATTCTGTAAATAGTAGAAAGTAATTTTAGAATGGGAATTAACTATTTCTTTTTTGAAAACCATTAAGCATATTTAGAAAGATTAAAAATTGGTTTTGAGGAATACTGCGAATGAGAGTTGGTGGTGGAAGGTTGATTTGTGAATCTGGAAGGGATATTTAGAAAGTAGGGGAATGAATGAAAAATAGAGATCAGAATGTTTTGAGCGGTCGAGAAGTGAAGTCCAGTAGTAGACGGTAGTGTACGGAGAGTGAGAAAGCCGGTATAGTTCCGTGAGTGTGGAGTATCTATCGTGGAACGAGAGGTAGGCCAGGTTGAGAGTAAAAGAACCTCCTTGAGCCAAGAGTGTCCCGGTAGCTGATTGCAGTTTCGAAAAAGGTAGAATACAGCATCACGACAGAAGCAGGTACGAGAGCTATACGAGCTAGTTTTCAAAGGAGAACATTACTGAAAGCCAGGACGAGGTTTTGATCGCAGCCAAGGATAGCAGGAAACGGGTCTTGTGTAAAGACATTCTCAGTTCACCAGAAAAAGGTCAGTCTCATTTGTTTGGACATGAATGTATGGGTTTTTCGTATTAAATACCACATTATAAATTGAAGAACATAATAAATAATATCAGAAAAGCTTCATCAAACTTAAATAGAATTGTTGCTAATAAATCCTAATAGTTAAATGTTAATAAAAACTTTCAATTGGAAACCAAAAGGAAATAAGATTCCCATTTGTAAATGTTATGTTTAAGAAAAATAAGATCTAGCAAATATTAAGCAGTGATTGCCATTTAAATAAAATAAACAATATTTTGATTATAATTGTAACCCATATGTGTGTATTATTTTACTCTTTTCTTTCCTATCCCGATTAGGAACCATTGAGAAATACTTAGAAGCCACGAGAGTAAGTAATTAATTTTATAATTCGCCCTGAGATTGAAAACATATTGATATGTGATCTGGTAAATTAATTAGATTATGATTAATGCATTGATTAAATTAAATGACATATAAGAATATTATCTCATATCAATAATTCAAGATCACAGCAATATATATATATATATATATATATATATATATATATATATATAAATATAAATATATAACTTACCCAGAACCATCAGAATGAGGTTTAGGGAGATATGTGGTTTACCAACAGAACAAGTACCAGTCGTAACACCAGGAACTTCAGATCGCTGTGCTGTTTGTGATTGGAAGAAAAATAGAAAAACAAAGTTTTACTGCCAAATATGCTCAAAATATCTGTGTTTGGAACACCATTGTTCCAATGAATGTGACACCATTGTGTATTTCATATTTTAAAAACGTTAATTAATTTTTATAACTTTTTTTGTTACTACAATTACTCTTTATTTTTAATTTTTTTGTGTATTGAATTAAGATCTAAAGTTCTTAGTAAAAAAATTTAACCATATTCAATTTTTTTTTCACTTCCAAAGTTTTTGTATATACATATAAATGGATAACAATGAAAATTATTAAATTATTGATTAAAGTAATATAATGTGAACACAAACGCATATCTACAAAATTATATGATCATATATTCATTAAATAATTTAATCGTACACAATTTTGCAAAAAAAAATAATTTTAAAGCACTGCTGACCCATATTTTTGGACCCGGTCTCCTGCACCGTGCGCGAGTATCCGATCACAAAAAGTTGGCGCGAGTAACGAAAGGTTAATGGCGGTACAGGCTCCTTTTTTCAATTATTTATTTAGTTATAGAGTAATTTCCACGTACTAATATATTTCTTAAATTGGGCTCTGTACCGCCATTCTTTATTATATTACGAATATGTGTGCCAAATATTCAAAATTAGAGCCGCAATCTTGGAACGCGTTTGTTGCTACCTGTTGATCGCTTGTGTAGCCTCTTAATACAACTCCGTCATTAGGTTACATATTATTATGAGGTGTCTAATGAAATGTTATAACCCAAGGATGGTGTGAAAAGTGAGAAATTTGACCTTAGACTGCCGGTTTTAGAGTCAATACCGGAAGTACTGTTTTAAAGTCACTGTAATACTATAAGTGATTATATCATTCAAGGCGCATTAACCCTTTTCTTGGCAAACCGATATAAAACTGAGAAAACTGTATTTTCTTTCTATTAATGCCCTTCTAGAATTATTTAAAAATTTATTAAATAATTATTTCACCTTTAATTTATTCTTAAGTACCAAATTTGAATTTGTTACAAATTTGTTACATTGCCAAGAATATCATTCCCCTTATTATCACTGATGGTACAAGCATTTTATAAGGTCTGAACCGATTTCTCAGAACAAAGTTAAAATTTCTTTTATCTGAGTTCATAAGAGTGCTCTCGCGCCACAACAACCTGTCCCCCCATAAAATGTTAGGAAAATAAAACTTTTTAAAAATAAAAAAAATGTTTGTAACTTAAAATTAGAATTATTTATTATATATTATGTATATTATATATATTTTAAAATATAATTATTATATTCTAAATAAAATCCTTTTAATTTAGGTAACTCCTTATTTGTGATGATATGCATAAAAACAGTTTCCTTTGCCATTCAGACAAAGTCGCCTACCCCTTCACATTTTGTGCACTGAAAGGACGTAGTGCCTGACTTACAAAACATAGAAATAATTAAAAAAAAATCAATGGGAAAATCCCGGTAGCTGGCTGTATACCATAATTAAAATTCATACAGAACAAGTAACAATTTCTTTTGTATAATGGTATAATAAACTTTTTATACCATTATACAAACGAAGTTGTTACTTGATCTGTATGAAGAAATAATTTTGTCTACCCTTTTTTTAAACCTATCTATCTGCAAAACAAATAAAATTGCATAAAAATATTGCAGAGATAAAAAATCAAAAACCTACATTGAGAAAAAAATATAACCGTAACTTGGCAAGGTAACAAATTTGTTACAAATGTTTGACGACGTTTTTTGATATATCAATAAAAAAAACAACTAAAACATACACGGTCTATTTATAGGACAAGTGAACAACATAAAACAATCACCAACATAATAAAAAACACCTTATTTTTTATAAAAAATTAAAAGTTTGTAAAAAGAGTGGGTGGACAACTTTCTTAAAAATGCAACAGATGACAGATGGCATCAATTAGAAGTTGTCAGAAATCGGTAATAATTAAAATATAACTTAACTGTTGCCATCTACGGAGAGTTTTATGTTATTAGTACAAAATGTAAGTAACAAAATGCATCTTAAGTCTACTAGAACTCAATTAGGACCTAAAATAAAAATGTTACAAATTTGTTACATTGCCAAGAAGAGTGTGAACAAGACGAGAACAAAAATATATTTTTCTGGTTTTATGTCCGTTCGCCTGTCTGTCCGCGAATACAGTGATGAGCGCGCTAATAACCGGCAAAATATCGCAAAAGATGGAAAACATAATATAATAAATTGTGAAGTAACAAGAGATGAAAGTAGTAGAGGTGGAAATTATTGATATAAACGCATAAATTAACATTATATTATATAGTTTCCCACCTTTAGAAGTTTGTGACAGGAATATTTTATAAAGTTCTCCTGTCACAGTGACAGTTGATTATACTCCTCCGATACGTATAAAGGTGGGAAACTACCTAATGCAATGTTAATTTATACGTTTATTTCGATAACTTCCACCTCTACTAGTTTCATCTCGTATTACGTTACAATGTACTATGTTCTCCATCTTTTGCGTTACTTTTCCGGTTATTAGCGGGCTCATCACTGTATAACTACTTTCTTATTAAAACGAAGATGTCGAATGAGAGCTTATAATCCTCAATTTATATTAGACTTGAGAAATTTGATTCGGATTTTCGATTTTAGATTTTAAAAGAATTTATAAAGCCAGTGTAAGACCAGTAATGACATATGCATCAGAAACAAGACCCAACAGAGTCACAACACAAAGACTGCTGGATAAGGCAAAGATGAATGCACTGACAAGAATTACACAAAATACAATGAGAGATTGAAGTGAATAAATTAGAAAAAAATAGAACGTACAGTGGATAAATGAATGGACACTAAATAGAAAAGGGAATGAAATAACATCAGCAGAATGGGTGAGAACCGTGTGGTCAAAATAAAAAGAGATACATCACCAATTGACGGAATAACCAACGGACGATCGCGCATAAATTAAGTGAAAACTTATTGACGTAGCATTTCGCTAGAAGAATAAAAGCAATATTAAAGTGCGCTCTTTGAAAAAGTGATAGTTTTCATAATATTTTCTTTGTAAATGGTGTGTGTGGTTTTTTTGTATAATATATAATCTGGGTATTATAAGAAAGGATGATGATCTCTACGACGGAACAGCAATTTGAACGAATCAGTGTGAACAGTCAAGAAATAGAAAGAGTAAAAATATACAGACATATGCCTTGGTAATAACGTCAATGAAAATTGGGACCATTGGGACCAAATAGAGAAAGCACGATCTGCATTTCAAATAATGGCTAAGTTATTCAAATTAGGGCTTACAATACCGAGCCAAAATCTCAATACCGGTATTTGGTATTTAAAATTTCAAATACCGGCATCCCGGTATTAAAAGCGGTATTATAAATAAAAAATATACACGTTATATTTATACTATCCTCAGTTGTTTTATCGACTTGTTATTAAATAATATATGAAACCTATTAAATTTTGTTTTGAAATTACAAAAAATGTACAAATAGAAAAACTATATATTTGATTATAGGATAAATTTTGCATGTATGTAATAGGATAGTACTTGTACTTATGAAATTTTCTATTTGTAAATTAATTTAGCTTTAAAATATAATAATACAAAGATTAACTTACTGTGACAAATATTTTATATGGATTACTCTGTATTTAGACCGCCATATATTTTCAATTATTATTTAATTCAGAAAATAGATGAGCCTAATTTATACACCACAATACACAAAAAAATGAAAAATAGACCTGAAAATGTAAAAACAATTCTGAATAATAAATCTTACGGCTTATTTATAAAATAAAGTAATATAATTTTAAATATTTAATAATTTTTATATAACTCATTTTATGTACTACTTGTACAGACGAGATTTAATAATTTGGTTGTAGAAGCTGATATACAGGGAGTCCCGAAAAGATTGGTCATAAATTATACCACAAATTCTGGGGTCAAAAATAGGTTGATTGAACCTGATATACTATATACAATAGTGCACACAAAAATAGTTACAGCCCTTTGAAATTACAAAATGAAAATCGATTTTTTTTTTATATATCGAAAACTCTTAGAAATTTTTTATTGAAAATGGACATGTGGCGTTCTTATGGAAGCAAAATCTTTAAAAAAAATTAAAGTGAAATTTGTGCACCCCATAAAAATTTTATGGGGGTTTTGTTCCATTAAACCCCCCCAAACTTTTGTGTACGTTCCAATTAAATTATTATTGTGGCACCACTAGTTAAACACAATGTTTTTAAAACTTTTTTGCCTCTTCGTAATTTTTCGATAAGCCAGTGTTTATCGAGATATTTTGAATATTTGTCTAATCCACCACATATTTTTTCATGGTAAGTACGATTATAGAAACCTCTTAATAATCTGAAAATTTATTTATAATTTACATTTTTAGGTATATTTTGAAAAAGAAGCCACATCTCGATAAAAGGTGACTTATCAAAAAAAGACAAGGAGGCAAAAAAGTTTTAAAAACACTGTGTTTAACTAATGGTACCGCAACAATAGTTTAATTGGAACGTACACAAACATTTGGGGGGTTTAAAGGAACAAAACCCCCATAAACTTTTTATGTAAACATATTAAAAAGAAGCCGCATCTCGATAAAAACTGTCTTATCCAAAAAATACTAAGAGGCAAAAACGTTTTAAAAACGTTGTGTTTAACTAATGGTACCACATAAATGAATTAATTGGAAAGTACAGAATAGTTTGGGGGGTTTAATGGAACCCCGATAAAACATTTAGGGGTGGACAGATTTCACTGTAATTTTGTTTTAAGATGATTGTGCCATAAGAATGATACATGTTCATTTTAAATAAAAAATCTCTAATAGTTTTCGATATATTGAACAAAATCGATCTTCATTTTGTAACTTCAAAGGGCTGTAACTTTTTTATGAGCACATTTGTACTAAGGTAAGTTAGGTTCAATCGAACTATGTTTGACCCCAGAATGTGTAGTATAATTTATGACCAATCCTTTCGGGACACCCTGCATAACACTTCGCCTTAAATTAACGACATTCACGCTTTTATAAAGCGCTATACTTGACTTGTATGTGTAATAAACGTGTTTAGTAAATATTTTTTACAATGATATTGGTTGTTGTATCTTCAAAAATAATTTCTGGTAATAGCAAAAAATATCTTAGAAGAAAGTTTATTGTGCATCAATTCACTTTTTATAAATTAAGCTTATACCGAAATACCGGTATTTTTATTATAAATACCGGTATCGAATACCGGACAAAAATCATCCGGGATCCCGGAATTCCGGTATTGTAAGCCCTAATTCAAATGTCCTGATTTATGAATACCCATGAAATTCAGGTTACTGAGATGTTTTATCTTTCCTATACTCTTGTACGGAGTTGAGTCGTGGACTCTCACAGACGCCACCTGCAAAAAAATTAGGCTTTTGAAATGTGGCTTTAATCGCTGAATCCTGAAGGTACCTTACACCGACCACGTTACTAGTCAGGGTGTTTTGCTGAGAATGGAAAAAGGAAAAGAGCTGTTAACCACAATAAGCAGCCAAAATCGAATAATTTGGTCACATGGTCAGGAACGGCAAAAGATATGGACTGCTGCAACTAATCTTGCAAGGAAAAGTGGAAGGAAAACGAAGACTAGGAAGGCGAAGGATTTCCTGGCTGAAGAATCTACGTACGTGGTAACACAACAACCATAAATCTTTTTAGAGCAGTGGTCAAAGTACAGATTGTCATGATGGTCGCCAACATCCGAAACGGATAGGCACTACAACAAGAAGAAAATTAGAAAAAATTTCGAGAAATTGCCTACTTGCATCCAGAATATATTAACAGCGATTCCCTGAACGGAGCAAACCAAACGTACGAGCTTTTGAAAAATTAATGAATTGTTTTGTTCGGACTGGGTCAATATGACGTACTGTTAGCTACTACTGAGGATTCCCACTTCAGCTCTCAAAAAATTATACGTAAAGTAAGTCAAACTTCAGCCGCAAAAATTCTCCATAAATATAAAATGCATCCCTATAAATAAAAAATAATTTCTATTTTTGTCGGATCGGTACTCACATAACATTCTTTCACGGTTTTTGCTCTACATTTTAAAGAACCGCTTGGATTGACATGAAATTTGGCATACGCATAGCTTACATGTTAAAGAAAAAAAGTGATATTGTGCCGATGTGTGCTTTTGTCCTGGGGGTGAAAAAATATATGTCCAAAATAAATCCGGAAATGGATAAACTGACTAATTTTAAGTAACTCTTGTTCTATAGAGCTTATTCGCCAAGTCAATACTTTTCCAGTTATTTGCTAGTGAATATGTTAATTTTTCAACAAAATAACCACAATTTTAGACGGTTTTTCGCAAATAACTCAAAAAGTAAGTATTTTGTCGAAAAAAACGTTCTTAGCAAAAATATAGCCTGTAAAAAAGTAAAAAAAGTGGTGTACGCGCAAGGTCTCTGGACCTTGTAGAACCAGAGTTATAGCCATTGAAAAATAGATTAATATTCCCCAAATTTCAAATAGAATATTTCGACGTGAACTATCCAAAAAATTAAGCACTTTTTGTAGAAAACCCATTATACTTTTTTAAAGTGTTTAAAGAAATCTTTATTTCTGTTTTTATGAAAAGGATCTAGCATTAAATTTAAGCAAGTTGCGCTCAAAATAAAGTGGGTCGCTTTTGTTTCGGCAAAAAAAAATCGGGATGACCACCCGCATTAGCAACTTAAATGAAATTAATCGTTACCGCTCCACAAATTATTTTACTTTTTGTTGTGTTTATATGATCTGTTAGCTTCATCGATTCAAAGTGCTTATTTTTTTAAAAATTTGGTTTTATATTAAAATTTTTAAAAATTTTAATTTTGAAAAATATGCTTTTTTCAAAATAACCTAAAAATTGTTAGAGATACCAAAATTCTCGAAAAACAAAAAAAGTCAGCATTGCTTTTCTGAATATCATGTTTTTTTTGTTTTTCTGTTAGACAAAAATTGATTAAGATTTGGTGTTTCTTTTGCGTACATTCTTGGTCAGTGACTCGTTCAACCCCTTTTAACTACAGCCCTTTCAAAAATAATGACTTTGAACCGGTGAAACTTACAGATCATATACACAATATATACATGAGTCAAAAAACTTTTGAAGTCGTAACAATTAAGTTGATTTGAGATACTAATTAGGGGGTGATTTTCCCGATTTTTTTAACGAAAAAAACGGAACTAACATTATTTTGAGCGTAACTTGTTTACTTTTGATGCTAAAAATTTTTTTATAAGACAAAAATGAAGCGTTTTTTAAACCCTTTAAATTAGTTGTAATAAGTTTTCCCCGAAATGTGCTTAATTTTTGGTTATTTCAGGTTAAAATATTCCATTTGGAATTTGACGAATATGAACCCATTTTTCATTAGCTATAACTCTGCTTCTACTATGTATATAGACGTGAAATATACACCATTTTTTAAAATTTTTTACGGGCTATACTTTTGCTAAGAATGATTTTTCGACAAAATACTTACTATTTGAGTTATTTGCAAAAAACCGCCTAAAAGCGTGGTTATTTTGTTGAAAAAATCAACATACTTACTGGCAAATAACTCGAAAAGTATTGACTTAGTGAAAAAAACTCTATAGAACAAAATTTACTTAAAATTAGTCAGTTTATCCATTTCCGGACTTATTTGGACGAATATTTTTTCACCTCCAAGAGGGGGTGAAAACCACCCCCAGGGCAAAAGCACATATCGGCACAATATTACTTTTTTGTTTGACTTGTTAGCTATGTATATGCCAAATTTCATTCCAATCCAAGCGGTTCTTTAAAATTTAGAGGTTTTGCAATATTTTGCCGTTAAAGAACGGACTACTGAGCGTCTTGATAGTATTGATAGTAATTACGTGGCTAAAGGTTCCAAACCAAGACCATAAAACCAAAAAAAATGCATTTATACTGTATAATTTCGTATCCAAGTAAACAAATTTCAAGCTAATAAATCACGTTAGTATAGGAAATTTCCCAAATTACCCTTAACAGGATTATTGAGTTCATGAATTTTAAAAAAGAAACAGGAAACGAGTCAACCCCTTTTCTTCGCCCATGAGCGGGATGCGCTTGGATGTGTCGATTTGCCAGGCAGCTTTAAAAGGGAAATAAAGTGACACCACCTGTGAAAAGAACGTCGCGAACCGAAGAGGAGGCGAGTTTCCCAGTAAATTTCATTCAAATCGGGGCGTTATTCAAATTTTATGGGCAATTTCTTATCAGCGTATACTACGATTTTTGTACTTTGCATCATTGTACTAATACAAAATTTGCTTTTGCGAATCGAGATTGTCGGATGAAATTTGAAAATATTGTTTGAGTATTCGGCAATAAACGAGACATATCCAATGGATCCAATGGTTGTATATAGTTGTATATTTCAACCTATCCAAATTTTTGGGAGATATACTTAAACAAGCATTTGCAGATGAGCCAAATTTTAACACAAAAGATACATTTTCTTTTGTAAATTCTATAAATGGACTTCAGCTACCAAAAAAATAATGTACTGATCTCATTAGATATAGTGTCTTTGATTACTAACATCCCTATCAAGTTAATCATTGAAATCATACAAGAAAAATGTTCTAAAATAAAAAAAATCACATATTTATCCATAAGAGACTTCCTGTCATTGATAAGATTCTTATTTAACAACACATATTTTTGTTTTAATGATAAATTCTATTAACAAATATTTGGAACTCCAATGGGAAGTCCAATAAGCCCTATCCTAGCAACAATTATTCTAGATCATTTTTAGAAATTGGAATCTCAAAATTTCCGTTTTCACTAGCTTTCATTTATAAATTTGTTGATGATATAATATGCAGTGTACCCTTCAACCACATCCAGACAGTACAAACAATATGTGACTGTAATATCAGAAAGAACTATTGTGCCTTAGTAGAACACCACTTAAATACCGGACATAAATTTGATTTTAACAATGTAAAAATCGTAGAATAAATTGACAATTATAAAAAACGACTTTTTCTTGAAATGGTACACATTAACAAAACTCTCGAATCTATAAATTATAAGACTGACAGTAACCATCTGAATAATATTTACTGTAACATTTTAAATAGTATATAACATTTAAAAATTTGCCAAAGTTTAAAAATTCAAACAAATTACTCAATTAGTGTTCCAATATTCGTCTATATTAATTCTTATTCAATTTCTAAAATATGTTAGTCTTATACTAACTCACTATGTACCATTAATTACATTTTATAGATTAATTAATTAAGTTAATTTCTAATCACAATAAATTTACAGTTTCTCCTGACGAAGTCACAAAAAAAGTGACGAAATATTAAAATATAACAAATAGAGTTTCATTTTCCGAAGACCGAATTAAATAAATTGCCGATATTCAAAACTACAATTTAACACAGTACGGTCGAAAATATTTGTACAAATATATAAGTAATTTTTTTATATAACGGCGATTCGGTCAGATGAAATAAAACTCTATTTGTTCTAGGTCTCAATATTTCGTCACTATTTGGTGACTTCTTCAGGAGAAAAAAAAAATAAAAATAAAATAAAAAATAAAAAACAGTCACCAAATAGTGACGAAATATTGAGACCTAGAACAAATAGAGTTTTATTTCCTATGACTGAATCGCAGCTATATAAAAAAACACAGTACGGTGTGACTTCCAAATATATGTTAAATAGCAACGGTGATAATCTACACCCTTACTTGAGTCCTTTTTCTATTTTTATTTCTTCAGATAGTTGTGTGCCCATCTTGACATATCCTACATTATCGCTGTACAATGATGTGATAATATGTATAATAATAGCCGGACTCACTTTCAGTTCAGCAAGGGCATGCCATAACTTGTTTCTAGGGACTGAGTCATATGCCTTTTCCAAGTATATGAAGGCAATGTGGGTTTCTTAATTTACACTCGTCCTTTTCTCTATAAGTTGTTGGATGACGAAAAGGTTGTCCACACATGAGCGTCCCGCCGTAAAACCACTTTGATCTTCACTTCTTCTCCCTCTTGTCTCTACGTCTAATCTGTTTTTAATTATTCTGCTAAATAGTATACTAATAGTACTGTTAACACTAAGGCCTCTGTAATTAGACGGATTGCTATGTTTCCCCTTTTTGTAGATGCTTGAAATGTAGGAGATTTTCCATTCTTGAGGAAAATAATTAGTTGCAACACATCTATTCATTAACTTAGTTAAGCGTTCTATAAGCATTTTCCATCCATATTTAAGCATCTCTGTCATGATTCATCCTGGGCCTGGAGCCCTGCCGTTTTTCATCCATTTAAGTGCTTTAACTAGTTCTGCCTCAGTTATTATAAGGCTATCTTCTTCTCGACGTACAACCTGTCTCTCCTGCTCTATAAATTATTGTCAATCTTCACTAAGTAAGGCCTGATAGTATTATTTCCAGTCTTGAGTTCGGGTTGTGGATGGTCGTCTATCTGTTGTATTAGTTTCCATCGTTCGTAATAGTCTCCAGGTTTCTGTCGATTGGGTGCCACCTATTTTGCTTTCCACTTCAGCACACTTCCTAGACCACATATCATTCTTGCATTTCTTTATTTCATTCCAAAGGCAAGTTGGAAATGGAACGAAATGAAATGAAACGAAATGAAAAGGAATTAAAATCTACTTACATGGTGATAAAAAAGTATAACTTTGTACGTGCGTAAAAGTATACACATTATTTTATTAAATATACTGTGGCCGGTGCAATAAATTGGATTAACCGTTGAAAAAGGATTTTGTTGATAATGCATCCATTCTTGCTAAATTTTTCAATTATAAAATCCCATAAAATACTATTGCATACAATAAGAAAGCTCTCGCTAAATCGGATTTTACTTAATAAAATAGACTGCTACTCTCTAATCCTGCTGTTGGGTTCAAATCCGGATTTATCCCCGAAAGTTTCCATTACGGAGGCTTGGGTTAACTAGTTTCGTTCGCTTAGCTAGTTTTTAATAAAATTCTAATAATTTTTCAGCCTTTATTCGCACTAAGGTTAAATACAAAATTACCTTCGAGCGGTAATAGTGGTAAAAAAAATTATAATTATAGTTTAATCGTTTTCAAAATTATAAACTAAACAATGCCAAGAGAGTGTTTTCGCTCTATACTACGATATAATATGTAGTACATTCTTTTACGGTTTTTGCTGTAGATTTTAAAGCACCACTTGGATTGATATGAAATTTGTCATACGCATAATGTCAAAGAAAAATAAGTGATATTGTGCCGATTTGTGCTTTTGCGTTCACCCCTTCTCGGGGATGAAAAATATACGTTCAAAATAAGTCCGGAAATGGATAAAGTAACTAATGATAAGCAACTTTTTTTATAGGTTTTTTCATCAAGTCAATACTTTTCGAGTTATTTGCAAGTGAATATGATATAAAAAAAAGCCATAATTCGACTAGAACAACAAAAATCTTAGAGTAAAGGGGATAAGAGATTCTTATCCCCTTATAAAGATCCCCTCTACTTTTTAACGTGTGCTCAGAAATAATGTTTAAAGAGGTACTAGAAGACACCAATGAAGGCATAACAAATATCGGAACATTAGTGAATAACCTCAAATATACAGAGGATAGAATATTCTTTACGGACAGCAGAGACTGCCTGCAAATTTTGGTTGATCGCACTAGGCCGTAATGGAAGGGGTATTACTCTGGGCTAATTAGAAAAATACAAGGAAAAGTTATTTATCAGCAATTTTATTGCTGGAATCCAGAGGCGTGCGGTCCATGGAAGCGGGGGAAGCACCGCTTCCCTATTATATACTTCGATATAATAAAATATATTATTAACTAATATTTAATTATCAAAAAGTTTTCCCCAATCCCAGTAATCTACATATTTCCCTAGGCAATAGGCATTGAAACATATTAAAAATTAATCGCATAGGAAGGAACTCAATATGCACTATGCATGCACACAATTATTCAACTATTCGGTCCACCCCTGACAGAAGCGCATCTCAAAATCGCCGCTTGTCATGCAGATGTCCCGTTTAAAAATTGGTCAGGGTTAAATGACGGCACCCACTAGTCGCGCGAATTTTGGTACCCTGCGGAAGCGACCGTTCGATCGCCTTCCAAAACTGGGAAGCTCTGACTGTTACTGCTGCTAAGGGGTGCTTAGGTACATACATTCGCTTAAAGAATACTTACTGATCTTTTATTTGACATTTTACAGATGAAGTCAATTGACATTGCATTTTGTATAAGACAAATTGATGATTTTATTAATACGATAATTAAAAAACGAGAAAAATTTAAAAATATTTGGGAAAAAAACTGAAAATATGGGGTTTGAACATGAAAGAAAAATAATGAAGATTGTTAATGTCGACAACGGAGAGACCTTTTGATAATATTCTACAAAAAATGAATTTTCGCTTTCAAAATTTTAACGAATTAAAATTTGTAGAATTATGTAGGAAAAAACTAAAAGTATGGGGTTTGAACATGAAAGAAAAAGAATGAAGATTGATAGTGTCGACAACAGAGACACCTTTTGATAATATTCTACAAAAAATGAATTTTCGCTTTCAAAATTTTAACGAATTAAAATTTGTAGAATTGTGTAATATATTCTTATTTAATATTTCTAATTATAATTCATCAAAATTTCCCACAGAGGAATTTATTTCACCACGATTAAATAATGAAAATATTTTGATATGCCAGCTTTGCATTATAAGTTAAGTGTTGTTTATGAAACAACTCACATTACTGATAAAGATATAGTCAGAAATCTGGGTATTTCTTATAACCACTGGTTTAAAAAAGTCCCTGTGTGAAGTGTCCAAGTTGTGTGAATTACTACAAACTATCCCAGTCACAAGTGCATCAGTTGAACGAAGTTTTTCAGTATTAAAATGCATTAAAAGTTTTACAAGAAATTCAACAAACGAAGACAGACTTTACAAACAAGTCCATTGAAAAAGACCGCATTCAACAATTATCAGAAGTTGATAGGAGAATAGAGCTCAAGTGTAAATAAGTGTCATATTGTTGAAAGTGGTGTGTTGTGGAAAATGCCTCGGAATTAAAAAAAAAATTAAATAGATCTCTTCTTTAGGAAACGAAGCCCGGAGCGAAGACTTAAGGCCCGAGCAAGCAATATACATCAATGATAGGTCACTATAGTCACTAGAAATAGCGGCAATAGAGTGTTTCACGCATTGATCGGGGTAGGATTTACTGTGTGACTCCTTGTACCCAGGACGTCTCACATAAGCACTTTGCGCTGATAGAGAGCCCCTATAGCGCATCAGAGTGTTATCAGGTGGGAAGTGGCTCGACCCTAGACCCTTAAGAAAATATTTTTATATCCTTATTAAATCGCTTCCCCTTTAGAAAAAGTCACCGCACCCCACTGCTGGAATCGAATCTTATGATTGTATTTAATAATAATGTGGGTATGCAAAGTCCGCAAATAGTGTGCTACTTTTTTTATAAACAAAATGGCACCCGAAAATCGTGTTTTTTTCAATTTTTGCTCTATAACTCCAAAGATCTCAACTTTACGCCAAAAACACTCAAATAAAAATTCACCGCAATTAAATTTTGCATAGAGACGTGTTCTTCTCGATTTACTTCGACGAAAATTTTCCCCGGAAAATGCGGGTTTTTCCAACAAAATCTTTAATTTCCAACTAAAATTTTAGATAAATAATTGTTTATTAATAGTTAAATAACTTGGTAATATAAAAACTCTTTTCGTAAAGATAGATTATAATTCCAGAAACCGATGGAAATTGAATGAACAGTTTAGCAGTAATTGAATTGTTAATTAAAAATTTACGATCGCTATAATAACCGCAATAATTTTGATACATAAGAATAACTATGATCTTTGTATAAAAAGACACTGTACCTATCTAATGTACTTTACAGAATTGAAATTGGAGTTTTTATGCGGCCTCAGTAATATTTTAAAATTATAAACAATTATTTAGCTTTTAAACAAATAGATTATCTCGGGAAATATTAAATTAAATTAAATCGTGAAAACGGTATTGAAAAAAAAAAGCGGCAGGACGCTTCTTTAAGATGAAAAAACGTTCAATTGTGACGAGTGGTTCCTGAGATACAACAGGTCAAATTAGGCCGGCATTTACTGCAAAGATATAAACAATAGGACCATAATTTTCGAACCATCACCTTTTCATTTTTGACCTCTTTCTCCACACCAATTTTCATATCTTTAAAGTACTCATAACATATATTATTATAATAAAAACTATCGATATTACGAGTGAAAATTGCCAAAATAGCAAAATCCAATCAAAAATTAGGTTATAGAAAATGTAATCTCAAAGTACAAAATGGGTATATGTTAAAAAATGCATTTTCACGGCTTCCCATGGAGCAATTTTCTTCATTCTTTTTTTTTTTGTTTCCAAGTAACTCAAGTAGAGCCATCTAACTAACGCATTATTAAATGTCAAACTTCCTTTTGTTTTGTTAAAACAGATTAATTATTTATGACAAAAAAGGCTGATCTGATAGCCTGTACAAAACTGAAAAAAAAGTGGTGTATATAATAGGTCTCTATACCTAGCAAAAGCAGAGTTATAGCTAATGAAATATAGGTTTATATTCGTCAAATTCCAAATCGAATATTTTAACATGAAATAACCAAAAACAAAACACTTTTTGGGGAAAAATCATTATAACTTTTAAAGTATTTTAAAAAAATTTTATTCTTTTTTAATAAAATAATCTCTAGCATCAAAAGTGAACAAGTTACACTCAAAATAAAGTTGATTTCATTTTTTTTTTGGTAAAAAAATCGGAAAAATCACCTCCTAATTAGCATCTCAATTAAACTTAATCGTCACCACTTCACAAGTTTCTTTACTACTGTATGTATTGTTTATATCATCTGTAAGTTTCATCGGTTCAAAGTCCATATTTTTGAAAGGAGCTCTAGTTAAAAGAGCTTGAACGAGTCACTAATCACGAGTGTATGCAAATTTAGAAACACCAAATCTTAACCAGTCTTTGTCTTACAGAAAACCAACAAAAATACAAAATATTCAGAAAAAGATAGGCGACTTTTTTATTGTTTGGGATTTTTGGTATCTCTAATAATTTTTAAGTTATGTTGAAAGAAAAAGCATTGTTTTTAAAATTAAAAATGTTGAAAAACTTTGAATCGATGAAACTTACAAATCATAAAAACACAGCTTAAGTAAAGTATCTTGTGAAGCGGTATCGATTAATTTCATATAAGTTACTAATTAGGGGTGATTTTCTCGATTTTTTTTTGCCAAAATAAAAGGGACCAACTTTATTTTGAGCGTAACTTGCTTATATTTGATGCTAGAACCTTTTTTTATAAAAACAGCAATAAAGCTTTTTTAAACACTTTAAAAAATTTGTAAGAAATTTTTCCCAAAAAGTGCTTCACTTTTTGAATATTTCACGTCGAAATATTCTACTTGGAATTTGCCGAATATTAACCTATTTTCATTAGCTATACTCTGGTTTTACTAGGTCTGGAGATCTCATGCATACACCATTTTTTTTTACTTTTTTACAGGCTATATTTTTGCTAACACCATTTGTTCGGTAAATTAATTACTTTTTCGATAAAAACTTGTTTTTTTTTTTGTTAAAAAATAAATATATTTACTTGCAAAGAACTAGAAAATTATTAACTTGGTGAAAAAAGTCTATAGAACAAAAGTTGCTTAAGCTTAGTCATCTTATTCATTTCTGGACATATTTTGGACTTATATTTTTTCACCCACGAGAGGGGATGAAAGTCACCCCCAGGGCAAAAGCACACATCGGGACAATAACACTTTTTTCTTTGACACATTAGCTGTGTTCACGCCGAATTTCATGTCAATCCAATCTTATCCATTTCTGGACTTATTTTGGACTTATATTTTTTCACCCACGAGAGGGGATGAAAGTCACCCCCAGGGCAAAAGCACACATCGGGACAATAACACTTTTTTCTTTGACACATTAGCTATGTTTACGCCGAATTTCATGTCAATTAAATCTTATCCATTTCTGGACTTATTTTGGACATATATTTTTTCACCCACGAGAGGGGATGAAAGTCACCCCCAGGGCAAAAACACACATCAGGACAATAACACTTTTTATTTGACAGATTAGCTATGTTTACCCCGAATTTCATGTCAATCCAAGCGGTTCTTTAAAAATCACAGCCAAAACCGTGAAAAAATGTACTGGTACAATAATAGAGTTTGTAAATAGAACAAACCTATTAAGTTAATTTAGTCACTTTTCCCATTTATAAGCTTGAAATGTATATTCTCTGTGTAATTCTATTTCAGGTACCACATACACTAAAAATTGTTTACAGGACTACAGTGTTTACTGTTGCCAGCTGGTCGCACCCGGAAATTTTATGTCAGTATAAAACTGAAGAGAATAAGAGAATTTTCAGGCAACATGAACGGAGTTCAAATATTTTATAGACAAGATAAAAGTGAACAGAATTGTTCCCTGATTCACTACGGGGTATGTTCTCTTTAGCATGTTGTTGAGAAACATGTTCGAATGCAAATACATTCGGCTCCAGTTGTATTCTCCAACAGTTTATGGCTTTAGAGTTTTAAAGCTTTATATTGAATATGAAATTATTATTTTTAAAAGGGTTGCTCCTTTTCTATACATTCTTGGTTTGTGAAATTGTGTAATATGTTATCACACATAATATATTGTATATAATTTGTTTACTATTATATGACAAAGCAAGTATTTAAGTATTAGTTTGGCAAACAATAGTATATTATGCAACGAGCATTTAATGATGGTCATTAATCATTATGAAGCGAGTATGACGGATACAAAACGAGCCGCCTAGGGGCGAGTTTAGAATACGAGCTTCCTAATGATAATTAAATGCAAGTTGTATACACGATTTTTTCTATGATCATTCACAACAAAAAATATATCCAAATTTATTAATTTTGTAACCCAAACACATTAAGTAGTTATATGGTTAAGTTAATTATTTTGTTGATATATTTATATTTTCAATATTACAATAATTATTAAAATTAATTTGAGGATAAATTTTTAATACCCCTATAGTGCAGTCACTGAAGGTTGATATAAGCTATTACCTCCGATTTCGTTGAACCTCCACGGATTTCCATGAAAATTGGTGAGTTGTTAGAGGATATCGCAAGAAACAAAGGTGACATGGTGCCAACTTGCGCTTTTACCCTGGGGGTGGATGCCAGCCCTCCTCGGGAGTGAAAAATATTTTATTAAAAATAACCCCACAATTCGATGGAGGGACAAATTATAAGCAAAATTTGTTATATAAAGTTATTAAAATAAATCAAAACTTTTTGAGTTACTAAAGATTAAAGATTTTAATTTTTCGTGAAAAATGCATGTTTTTAACCGATTTTTCATAAATAACTCAAAAACTTTAAGTTTTTACAAAAAAGTTATTATTATCAAAATTGAGGCTAATAAAAAATAAAATATACTCCTCACTAGAAAAACCTTTCAATGTTAACTAAAAGTGAGTTATGGGTAATTAAATGTATATTTCTCTCGTCGAGTACCCAAATCTAAGTATTCAAGCTTAAATACCGGGAAAATGATGCATTCTATAACATAAACTTATTAAACATTTGTCAAAGTTCATAGAAATATGTATCAAATAAGCCCTCGAACAAGTTGGTAGTATTAAAATTTATGCACCAAAAATGTTTCAAAATGTATCGTTTAAAAATTTTTCCAAAAAATATTATTCTTTTTTTGTAAATTTCTGTAAATTTTTAAGATATCAGATTCACCTAAAAACTATTTAAAATTTAATTTCAAGAGCTATTAAAAAACGTCAAAATAAATCTTTGAAACTTCTTAGTTTTTAAAAAATAAAAGGTTAAATGGCCCCGGTTACATGATTCTCGCAGCAAAATTGAAAATTTAAACGTTTCTACCTCGGTTATTTTTTACTCTACGGAAATAGCAACATAGGTAGAGTATTTGGAACAGAAAAAATAAAATTTAGTTATATATCATTTTTTACGCATATTGAGTATTTTTAGAGTTATTATCAAAAGAAAATGAAAAGTACGATAATTTTAAAAATTCGGATTTTCCTAAATTATACCTTTTTTTTTTAAATATGCATTCTAAACCGGTCAAAATTGTTAAAATCATTAACTATGTTAACCTAAAGAAATTCTTGTGAGGATTAATACAAATTTTAATTTTTGTGGAAATGGCGTATGTTTTATTTGTCACTTTTTCCTAAAAAAATCGAAAGGGTTCTCTTATTTTCATCATAACTTGCTTAATTTTGATTATATTAACTTCTACTTGAGCTTATTTGATAGGTATTCCGAAGTACTTTGACAAGTGTTTAACAAGTATATTCTATAAAGTGCATCGTTTTCCCGTTATGTAAGCTTAAATACTTAGATTTCAGTACTCGAAAAAAATATACATTCAATTACCCATAACTCACTTTAAATTAACATCAGTTTAGTTCTTTAAGTTGGGAGTGTATTAAATTATTTATTATCTTTAATTTTGGTAATAATAGCTTTTTTACAAAACCTTCTGGTTTTTGAGTAATACGTGAAAAACAGCTTTAAAACATGCATTTTTTTTAAGAAAAAATAAAATATTTGATATTTAATAACTCAAAAAGTGTTGATTTATGTTAATAACTTTATATAACAAATTTTGCTTACAAGTTGCCCCTCTATCGATTTCTGGTATTATTTTTAATAAAAAAAATTTCACCCCGAGAAGGAGTGGCATCCACCCCAACGGTAAAAGCGCAAGTTGGCATCATCTCACCTTTGTTCCTTGAGGTATCTTCTAACTACTCGCCAAATTTCATGAAAATGGATGAATGTTCAACGAAATCGGAGGTGAAAACCTTCAGTGACTCCACTACTATGGCCTTCAGAAATTTCCTTAAAAAGATATAATTTTTAAATTAGTCTGTTTGTTTATATATTGAGAACTGTCAAAGCGTATGTATTTGACTCGCCATTTTTCATTTCGCGTGTGCCACCTTCATCGCAAATACCATATCGCGATTCTATTGGTTAAAAATCTGTATCATAATGAAGCTCATTATGATACGGGTAGTGAAATCATAATATATTAATACCAGTAAGGATCTGTGAAAAAACGTCTATTTTTGGATGTGAAAGGTGGCATTCGGATTTTTGCAGATAAAGTTAGGTGACACCTTCAGTAATAATAATTGACTTATGCTCCTTCTCAAATATGCCCGGAACATTAATAAAAAAATTAAAATATTAAAAAATTTCGAAAAACGTCGATTTTTTTCTGCTTTCTTTGCTTATAACTTTAAAACGATTCGTTTTGGAACAAAGTCGTAGAGAAATAAAATAAAGATAATTGAATTTTGTATGATATACGACTGGCCAAAAATGTCTTAACGTATTACCTTTTCTGCAATATAGCAATAAATAAAAAATAAGGGGGCAAAAACGCCTGTTGTTATTCAATGTTTTTAACCACTTTGGTGGCACTTAAAACCTTAGTAATTCACTTCTTTGAAATTCTTTGTAACATACTTAAACCGTGTACCAAATTTCATTAAAATCGACCTAATAGATTTAGCATCATAAATTTGCAATCTAAATGTTTTTAAAAAAGTTCAAATTTTTAAAATCTTTCTGAACAAAAAGTAGACCATTTAGAAGTTGTCTAATTTTTTTACAATATAAAGAGGTGCTCTACCTATCTAATACACTTTACAGAATTAAAATCATATTATTTAAGGGACCTCAGCAATGTTTTAAACTTATAAACAATTTTTTGGGCTTATAAACAAATAGCTTTGTTTAATAATAAAAAAATTAATTTTTAGCAAAGCACATAATTAAAACCGGTATAATTTGACTTTCTGTCAGCAGAATTGCGATTTTATTTTTTAATCAAAATTTATTCGCGTTCAAAAATTGCAATTTTTCGAATTTTTGAAAGTTCCACTGCGTTTATCTCGAAAACTATGCATCCTACGAAAAACTTGTAAGAACATTTTTTGCTTAGAATTACCCAAGAAATACAAAAAAATGTTTTATTTTGCGAAAAATCGATGTTATGTAATTCCTCAAGTTCTTTGTTCATAACAATCTTATCGACATCCGGATCAACTGTTACCCAAAAAATCGTGTTCTACGGGTCAAAAAATACATAAAAATCTTGGGTAGGTCCATCTAAATAAAGGGACCGTAGCATCCCCTCCTGGCCACAGGACTAATTTGTTTATAAGCCAAAAAATTGTTTATAATTTTAAAACATTGCTGAGGCTGCTTAAACAATCCGATTTCAATTCTGTAAATTGCATTAGATACGTGGAGTGCTTATTTATATGTAAAAAAATTGACAAATCTTTGTATATTCTAGTTTTTGTTATGCAAGATTTTAAAAAAAATTAATTTTTTAAAAAAAGTTAAGATTGCAAAATATTATTCAAAATCTAGTACGTCAATTTTAATGAAATTTGGTGTATGGTTTTAGCACATTACAAAAACTTTCTAAGCGAATTAGGAAGGTTCCAAGTGTATCCTAAGTGATGGAAAATCATTGAATAAATACAGGCTTGTTTTGCCCCCTTATTTTATATTTATTGCTATTTTGCAGCAAGGGTGATAAATCAAGACATTTTTAACCAATCGCATCTGATAGAAAATGTAATTATCTTTGTTTTATTCCTATACGACTTTGTTCCAAAATGAATCGTTTTATAGTTATAAGCAAAAAAATTAGAAAAAAAACGAAATTTTTTGAAATTTTTAAATATTTTATTTTTTTATTAATGTTCCGGACTAATTTGAGAAGGAGCAAATCAATTATTATTAACGAAGTTATCACCTAACTTTATCCGCAAAAATCTGAATGCCAGCTCTCACATCCACCTAAAAACAGATCCTTACTAGTCTATAATAGATATATTAAAATATGAGAATAGAAAAAATGTATTAGATAATAATAATTGTTCCTTAGTAACTTAGTATATGGTCCGAGAGCTGTGAGACATTTTTGAGTAGGTATTTTAGGCAACCTGAAATTTTTTCAGGTGACTCTTCCATAATAGCATAATACAAAAATGCAGGTCTGTCTGGAGTGTAGCGGTTATTTTCTCCAAAAATCCCCCCCCCCCAAGTTAAAAAAAGGGTAAACATTGTTATTACAAAAAATATCATCGACGTGACTTTAAAGTGAATTTAAATATTCAAATATAAAGAAAATAAACAGGCCAGGCGATTTGAGGGCGATTTTAACTTCAAGATACTTGCATGGGCGCCCCAGGATTATTTTCAGGGGGTGCATCTGAACTTCAGAAGATTTCATCTGAATCTCTACATACTATTAACGAGTATAAAATATGCAACCAAACATGCATAGCTATGTACATTCCTTCCGGACAGGAAGGCGCAATTGTTATTTCGACAGGGTATTTTTTAATATTAAAAATAAATATTTTAAAAAAGACAGGTTTTTTTTTGGTGAAATTTTTCAACTGCCAGGTGATTAAACAAATTACGCGTGCATGTAAATGAAAAGCAGCAGTGTGAGAAAGAGCGTATACCGATAGTTGTTTGCGTCCTCTGTTGTAGCTGAGCGAGTCCGTTTGCTCGAGAAAAATCACGTGACCTGGCGATACCCATGCTGTTGTGCCTCGAAAAGTTAGAGTAATTATTATATATTATAATTTTTTAAATAACTTTTTATTAATTAAAGGAAAATAATACGTACTATACAATAGATTTTTCGATAACACCACATCTCAAACCTTCCCTTGTTAAGATTCGTGCCTTGGATTCCTTCATTCTTGAATGCCTAGTTGATTCATATAATTAATTAGCTCCTCCATTATTACACTGCCAAAGGCTTGCTTGTAGTCAATATAAACACTATTATGTAGATCTATTCCGTGCTCATAACTTTTTTCAACGATTTGCGTTACAATGTGTATTGCATCTATTGTTTACTTACCTTCTCTGAATCCATGTTGGTATTCACCTATTTTTGTTCTCGTTTCTTTTCTACTCTTTGTCTGATCAAATTAGTTAATATTTTGTACATTGTATTTAATAGCGTGATTCCCCTGTAGTTACTGCATTTCGTCTTGTCGCCTTTTTTAGGGATTGGTGTTATCAGACCGCAATTCCAGTCGTTCGGCATGCGTTCTTCTTCCAATATTAGTTCTATCAGGTTGTTGATTCTGTGGGCTAGTTCCTCCCTTCCTTTCTTGAAGAACTCATTTATAATGTCGTCTGGTCCTGCTGCTTTCGTTGTCTTTAATCTGTTTATTGTCGCCAATACTTCGCTGTATGAGGGATGCTCTGATTGTTCTTCATTCCTATTTTCTGTTTGTTCTTTATTTTCTGCATTTTCAGCATCGTCTTTATTTTTGAACAATCCTCTATAGCGTGTTTCCCATTCCTTTTTTCCAATATTTGCCGGTATCTTTTTCTTATTCTGTGTTTTTCTGTGTTTATAGTCTTGCATTATCGTTACTATTAGCTTCAAGTTCCAGCAGTTAGTCTTTAATGCATTTCTTCTTTTTAGTTCTGCGACATTTGTCTGACTTATTCTTCTTCTCTTTATAGTGTAGGAGATCTTGTTTCCCTGTGGCCAACCACCTGTGTCTTGCTTTGTCCTTGTCTTTACTAGCTTGTTCGCATTCTTCATCGTACCAATCCTTTCTTTTATTGTCTTCCATTAATCCTATCGTCTCCTTTGCTGTTGTTAAGCTACTATCTTTTATGTCTTCCCATGTTTCGTCTATGTTCGATGGTTTTAGGACTAGTAGTTTTTCTTCCAACTTAGTGCAGAATTTTCTGTTTGCATTACCTGTATTTATTTCTGACCGATTCCACCTCTTTCTTTTCTTTCTGTCGTTTTTGTCTTTAAGTATCTTCAATTTCATGTTGCCTATCACAAAAATGTGATCCGAATCAACATTGGCTCCCCTGTAAGACCTTACATTCTATACAATTGTTCTCCATTTTTTTTTTGAGATTAGGATGTGGTCTATTTGGTTTCCGTCGGTTGTTCCAGGTATTAGCCACGTTACTTTGTGCTCTTTTTTGTGCTTGAATTGGGTGCTAATAATAAAAGTATTGGTTGCTGCTGTTAGATTACATATTCTCCTTCCATTTTTATTCTTATTTTGATGGATCGTTTCTTTTCCTGCGATTTCTCTGTTCGCTTCCCTCAATCTGCAAACTTTCACATGCGTGCCTTAAAATTGTACTTTTAACACTTATATCATACATAACTATTAAATATAATATTAATCACAGGCTAATTATAATGAATATTAAAATGATATATCTTTAATACTGTATAAATATCTTTCATAGTATCTATCTATGAATTCTTTAAAAATAATAAAACCCACACATTTTCAAATCAAGATGTTTTGGACTTCTGGAATATTCTATTTAGACGGACTTTCGTCTGCCTAAATAGAACCTAAGTTCGTCTGCTTAAAACCGGCAACACTGAGCTGCAAGGTTCCATAAGTTTAATATTGGGATATGCTGCCCACACTGCAAAGTGACTACGGAACGCAGTATAGGAATGCGTCACTTGATTAATAATTAAACCCGTGAGATGCCCGTAAGTAATGAACTACGAACTATGAACTATTATTCACGGTTAGAGTAATGGGTGATGGCTGTTATTAACTATTCAAAAATAGTGAATAATGAGCAATAAGCAAGTTATTGAACAGTCGTAAAAAAATTTTTTTTGAAGAACAATTACAAACATGTTACATTTATAACGTTACAAGTTTTTATGTTTGTTTTGCATACACATAAGTACTTTATTTTTGTCTGAAAAATGCAGTGAACCGTAATCGGCGTATTTTTATGCATATTTCTTATCGATTCCATCTGTGTTTTACAAATGTAAGTAACATTGGAGTTTTAAAAAAATATCCAATTTATTTGATATCTCACTAGTTTAATATTGTATTTTTATGGCCGCGCTACCAACTAAATAGTGGTATGCTTTATGTGCGGTTATAAAATAAACTTTATGGAGCGCGCGGCATAGATAAACAACAAATATTTTTAAATAATATTTTACTAAAAATTTATTTCCACCTCCTATATTTAAATTATTGATTTCGTTGTATAAAATGATGTTTTGTGATTACAGCGAAAAGAAAAGAAAAAAAATGTTTAAACAGTCAGTGTCTTTAAAGTAATTTTATTTAACTTTTCCCATAATCTAGCCAGTTTCCTTGTAAACTTCTTTCACATCCTGTTTAACAATCAAATATCAAGACACCTTAAAAACCCATGAATTATCACTAATTATAGGTAATGATAATTCAATTTCATTTTCAAAATATTTATGAGATTTATTAACAACCGGTTGACCTACAAAATGGACAGTTACCAACCAGTGGAACAGGCTGGCTTCCGCAAAGGATATAGTACATCAGACCATCTGCTGACAATGAGAACATTGATAGAGAAGGCAAATGAATACCAACTACCCGTATTTCTTGCCTTCGTAGACTATGAAAAGGCATTTGATAGTATCGAGATGTGGGCCATAGAACAAGCTATTAATAATAATTGTAGAATAGATTCGAGATATAGACAGATAGTACATAATATACAGGGTGTTTCATTAATAATTGTCTAAAGATTTAACCTCAAATACTTAAATAGAATGTGGTTCCTTACTGAGTTACAGGGTGTTTTATCTAAAAATTTAAAAACTATTTTTGCTCAGCATTTTACACGTATTCGACGTATCCTTTTTATACTTGGCAGAAAATATAGGTACTGTACAAACTAATAAATTATGTTAAACAAACGTTTCTGGATATTACCAGAGGCGTACGACGGGGGAAAGTGAATGGTTGGCCCTTTCCAAATTCTACGCCACTGGCGGAATTGCTATTTTAGTTAAATTTTTGAATTCTACAATACTTTTTCTAAAATTAATATACTCTTCATTCGTAACGATAAACTCATTCGTTTTCGAGATCTTTGAGGTTAAAAATGAAACGATACAGTACCTAACAGTAGGGTATAACAGTACCTACACTTTCTGCCAAGTGTGATAAGGATATGCCAAATAGTTTTAAAGTACTGGGTAAAAATAATTTTTAAATTTTAATCATATGAATCATACTATAAATTAATCAAAATAACTGTGCTGTTTTATATTTAACCTCAAATATCTCGAAAACTAATGACTCTATCGTTACCAATAAAGACTATATTATTTACATAGAAAGTATTGGAAAATATCAAAATGGCACTAAAATAGTATTCCCTCCAGTGGCGTAGAATTTGAGAAGGGTCAACCATTCACTATCCCCTGTCGTACGCCTCTGGTAGTAGCTAGAAACGTTTGTTTATAACGAATTAGTAGGGTGTATAGTAGTCACACTTTCTGCAAAGTATGAAATGGATACGTCGAAAAGTTTTATAATGCTGAGCAAAAATATTTTTTAAATTTCTATATAAAACACCCTGTAACTCAGTAAGGAACCACATTTTATTTAAGTGTTTTAGGTTAAATCTTCGTATTTTGTGCTAAGGTTTCTCGAGTTTCTCTATGGACAATTATTAATGAAACACCCTGTATATGAAAATGCAAATATGATATTACAACTAGACGTAAATACAAATCCCATCCCCATTAAGAGAGGCGTGAGGAAAGGAGGTGTAATATCGCCAAAGCTGTTCAACCTATGTACACCTAGAGTATAGAGGACATCTTCAAAACGACAATTTGGTCAACCTATGGCATTAACGTTATTGGCAAGAAGCTAAACCACCTCAGACTCGCTGACGACATTATGATTATAGCGAGCTCATTCGAGGAACTCATGTGGTGTACCTCGTAGTTGTACCCTCCAAATACCATTTTCACAGATGCCACCGAATATTCCTCTCAGGATCCTTCGTTAAAATATAAGCAGAAGGTTTTCATCTGCCTTGGAGGTGGTCCATGTCTCCGATACATATGTCAACACTGGTTGTATAAGGGTTTGGTATATGGTTTTTTTTTGACTTAAGTTTCTGCTTCTCATATGTCTACTCAGTCCAAAATAGCATTTGTTCGCTAGGATTATCCTTCGCTCGATATCTTCCGTCATGACGTTCTCCTTGGTGATCAGGGAGCCCAAGTATGTGAATTTGTCCATATGTCAACACCGTACCACTTCAACATATGTACCACATCAAAGGTAGAGTTATCAACAGTGAATTGGTGACCGATGTTTCTGGCTCTCTTGTTGGGTGTTGATGCCATCATCTTAGTTTTTTCCTCGTTTACTTTCAGGCCCATATTTTTTGAGGCATTTGAGAGGGTGGTATACAGTTCTTCTAGTTTGCGTGTTGTGCGGGAAACTAGGTCCACGTCATCTGCATATGCCAAAGTTTGGGATGATTTATTAAAAATATCTCCTCTGTTGTCTATTCGGGAATCTTTGACCGCCTTTTCCAGAGCTATGTTGAAGAGGAGACACGCCAGCGCATCTCCCTGTCGCAGCCCAACATTCGTTTCAAACGCCTGTGATTGTTCGCCCTGTATTTCGACTTTTCAAACGACTACGCATTGTAGCCTTAACCAATACTATCAGTTTATCAGGCATCTTGAATTCATCCATGGCTTCATACAATTTATTTCTTAGGACACTATCGTAGGCCGATTTAAAATCTACGAAAACATGGTATGTGTCGATATTGAATTCTTTAGTTTTTTACAGTATTTGCCTTGGCACAAAGCTTTGGTTTGTTGTTGATCGACCAGGCCTAAAACCACTTTGATATTCTCCAAGAAGCTCCTCTGAACGTGCACTGAGGCGACCATATAAGATACTCGAAAATATTTTGTAAGCTGTATTGAGGAGGGTTATTCCCATATAGTTTCTACATTCCAATTGATCACCCTTTTTGTGTAGGGGCAAACGATTCCAATACAACAATCTTCTGGGATTCGTTCCTCATCCCAGGCTCTCAGTATTATTCTATATATTTGATTAGTCAACAGTTGTATTAGCTTGCTTATTTTTTGTGTAATTCTCTTCCTCCGTATTTTATTAATTCCGCTGCTACATCATCTTTTTCTGCTGCTTTTTCGTTTCGGAGGTTTTTAATTTATTTTTTGTGGGAATTTCTACTTCGTCGTTATCTTGTATTATTGATCTTACTTCTTCATCGCAGTGTGTTTCCTTCGTAGTAAATAGCATTTTTCGTAATATTCTTTCCATATTCTGCTGACCTGTTTATCTTCAAGTACGGTTGCACCTTTTTGGTTTTTTAGTCATCTTGTTTTAATGCTGGGCGTATTTTTTGTTGCTGTGATTTTTTTGTAAAATTTTTTTATTTTATGATTTTTTCTGCCTTGTTCAGTATCCTCTAGCTTTTTATTTAACCAGTCATTTCTCTTCTTTTTATTTATTCTTTCTTTCGAAATTTTGCGCCTATCACGCAAAATTTTGGCTGCAATACTTTTTAAATGCATTCATTTTTACCGAATTTTTCTTTTTTCTTCACCCCTGTTACTTATTAAAATAAACATTACTTATACAGTGCGGTGGAATAAGTGTTGCCCCCCCCTATTAACTTGTTTATTTTAAGAACATAAACAAAACGCTCAGACAGGTCGATTTTTAAACTAACCATAGTATATTATAGCATCAACGTTTCGAACTTTACGCTATCCCTCTTCAGGTGACAGGCATAACTTTGATTTTTTTAAATAGGAAAGTACATCATGTGACACCTCATTTAAAAGCTCTTAAAATACTGATTTCAAGAATGTATAATACTTTAATCCTGTTTGAGAGCGTAGGCGCAAAATTTCGGTCGAATTCTTTCTGAATGCAATTATTTTTTTCCAATCCTGGAAAAACTAATAAATATTTTTGAAAAATTTAAACGCAGAATGAAATATTATAGTATTCTCCATGCTCCAAAGTCCCTGAGAACTCCTATAATGTTTATTTTAATAAGTCACAGTGGTGAAAAGCAGAGAAAATTTAGTGTGATTTTTAATTTCAAATATATCATTCAAAAGAAACTTTTTGTTTATTGTAAGGGACTGTCGGCCCTCGGTAATAATCTAATCTTTAATTCTGCGTTTAAATTTTTCAAAAATACTTATTAGTTTTCTCAGAATTCGAAAAAAAAAATACGGTTAAAAAGAGTTCGACCGAAATGTTGTGCCTACGCTCTCAAACAGAATTAAAGTGTTATACATTTTTGAAATCAGTATTTTAAGAGCTTTTAAATGAGGTGTCACATGATGTACTTTCCCATTTAAAAAAATCAAAGTTATGCATGTCACCTGAAGAGGGATCGCGTAAAGTTCGAAACGTTGATGCTATAATATACTATGGTTAGTTTAAAAATCAACCTGTCCGAGCGTTTTGCTTATATTCTTAAAATAAACAAGTTAATAGGGGGGAAGCAACACTTATTCCACCGCACTGTATAAATTTTCAGGGACTTTCGGCTGTCGCCTCGGTAATAAAGTAATCATTCATTTTGCGTTTAAATTTTTCAAAACTACTTACTAGTTTTCTCAGGATTCGAAAAAATGGATGCATTTAAAAAGTATTGGAGCTGAAATTTTTTAACTGACTTACTGTAAGTCAATATATTGGGTTACGATACATCTGTTTCGTGTAAAAATATTGGTCAGGCACTGTAATGCTAATCTATTTTTTAAACTTGGAAATGTAATTTATATCATTTCATTAATATTGAGTTACACTGGGATTGAAATACTTTAAAAATATGTGTCATGTACCACAGCACCGCTGGCGACATTATATATACAATAATAATTATTGTACACATGCATTTACTTAATTGTCGACCTTTTTCCGAATATTTTGTAGTTTTATATCTTTGCTCTTAGCCCAGTAAATAAACAGAAAATACGGCGATACCGTTTAATTTTCAGGGTCAACTCGTAATTGCATGGAAATTTGGATTTAGATTCTACTTACCCTCCACTTCAAAGTTAAACTGTCGTTCAGTTATTGATTCAGTGTCGTTGGTTGCTTTTACTTGAGGGGTGAGAGTCACCCCTTCACGGGGGTGAAAAAAGGCGTGTTTAAAATTAGCCCGGAAATGTATGAGTGGATTAATTCTAAGCAACTTTCGTTCTATAGAGTTTTTTTAAAAAAGTCAACACTTTTTGATATATTTGCGATTTATAATGTATATTTTTCGACAAAAAAAACACGTTTCCAGGCGGTTTTTCACAAATAACTCAAAAATTAAGTATTTTATCGCAAAATATTCTTACCAAAAATGTCGCATAAAAAAAACGAAAAAAATCGTCTATCAGTGTCTATAGAGCCAGCAAAAACAAAGTTGTAGCTTATGTAAAATACTTTCTTATTCGTCAAATTTCAAATCGAATATTTTAACGTGAAATAACCAGAAAATGAAGCACTTTCGGGGAAACCCCATCAAAACTTTTTTTAAGTATTTAACAAAATTTTTATTTTTATTTTTATTAAAGGTTCTAGCATCAAAACTAAGCGAGTTACGCTAAAAATAAAGATGGCGCCTTTTTTTGTAAAAAAAACCTTGAAAATTCTTTCTATTTAGCACACCAAATGAAATGAATCGTTACCACTTTACAAACAATTTTACTTTGCTTATGTATTCTTTAAATTATTAGTAAGTTTCACCCGCTTAAGGTGCTTATTTTTGAAAGGGTTATGGTTGAAAGGGCTTGAACGAATTACTAATCACGGGTGTACGCAAACTTTGAACAGCCATATTTTAACCAATTTTTGTCGATCAGAAAAACAAAATGAAACTAGTACATTTATAAAAGCAAAACTTACATTTTTACTCTTTGAGGTTTTTCTTAAAGTTATTTTGAAAAAAGAGCATTTTTCCAAAATTTTTAATATAAAACCAAATTTCGATCCCGTCAAATTTATTTTATTATATATTATTTATTATTGTATTATGTTATCAGTAATTGGATGCCAGCCGGCCAAGCTAGAGCCAAATTGGAAAGAGCTGAGTGAGATATATGTGTCCTGCAATAAACGTATACATATTGATGGTGATGTTTTAAATATATATTTATGTCACTTTTAGGTCTTTGAACTGGAATTGCGTAGCACAAGTCGCCAGATTTTCAGAGAGTCTTTAGAAAAAACGTATTGTTGAATGTAGGCCACGACAAAAAGTATTAAAAAGCAGAGGATGCCCACCATCTGGATGGACTGGCGACTACAAGCATGTTATCAGTTTGCTTCTTAAACAGAAAACAATCCGTCCTCCAAAAATAAATAAACCAAAATCCTTCCCAATATTCATCATCAACCTTTTTGGGGGCCTTACCCAAATCCCCAACACCTTCTAATTAATAAATTATTACGTCCCTATTTTCGAAAATATTTTGGGCCGAGGATAAGCGGCATAGGAAGAGATTAAAATGAACAACACGCAAATAATGTCTAATTTGGTGCTAAATCGTAATATTGCTATTGATGGAAGGGATATTCAGTAGGTTGCATCGTATAGTTAGGAACTTAGGACATAAAATTCGGTTAGACAGAGATAATCAGACATGTGAGATCCCACGTCGACGCACAGGATTAGCCTGGACAGCGTTTGGTAAATTAAACTATGTATTTACAACCGACTTACTCATATATGTACCTCAAATCCTGAATACAAAAATATTTGGTCAATGAGTGTTATCTGTACTCGCTTATAGAGGGTAAACATTAACACTCAAAAAAAAGATAGTGATCGCGTGACTTAGAGGGCTCTGGAGCACCACATGTTGGATGTCGATCTGAGGGACCGAATCCCAAATGAAGAAGTGTGACTAATGACAAAAATAACAGATGCTATCAACAGAATTACGTCTCTGAATTGGAATCGGCTAGCACAAGTCGCCAGATTATCAGACAGCCTATGGACAAAACGTATTGTTGAATGTAGACTACAAGAGGTATTAAAGAGCAGAGAAAGCCCACCAACTGAATGGACTGACAACTACAAGCATGTTATCAGTAATTGGATGCCAGCTGACCAAGATAGAGCCAAATGGAAAGAGCTGAATGGGATTCATGTCCAGCAATGAACGTATATTATGTAAATATTGATGGTGATATTTTAAATATATTTATGACATAAAGAAAATACTCGTTTTTTTTCTCCAATCCTTTGCCTGATTAAAAGGTCCGGTTTCACCAACAACAAATAAATCAATGAATATAGTTATTCGTCGAATAAAATTTATTAGACGTTTATATTTTTATTTTGTTTCAATATAGTTTTGATAATTTAAAGTTAAACTAAGGAATTTGCTTACTTATAAATATTTACAACGAAATTGACTTGCCAATTTATTCGAAGAGTAAATATTTATTTGGTAAATAAATAAAATAAATCTTATTTTTGACGTTAGTAAAATGGAGCAATGTCAGCTTATTAGTCGAATAACTTGATTTATACAATAAACTGCTATTTGTCGTTGGTGAAACCGGCCATATGCTTAGATGTTACTAATTTTGTATTATATTAGAAGCAATCTACTAAAATTTGATACAATCACTTTTGGTCTCCAAAAATTCCCTGTATTCAAATTTGCCATAGTTTTTATATTTTCTCACAAGTTTACTTTGACTCCTAATGTTTATAGTACATTTAACTTACTTAACTTCGACAGAAAAACAAGCAAATAAAACTAAATCCGCTCTAAAATATCCCCTCATTAAGAACTTTATACCACATCCATCCCCCTGCTTCTTAAACTGAAAACAAT
The DNA here is from genome assembly GCF_917563875.1 of Diabrotica virgifera virgifera. Lineage (NCBI taxonomy): Eukaryota > Metazoa > Arthropoda > Insecta > Coleoptera > Chrysomelidae > Diabrotica > Diabrotica virgifera. The sequence continues at coordinate 190,895,072 of NC_065450.1, read as the reverse complement.
CCGTTCTCCAAAAATAAATAAACAAAAATCCTTCCCAATTATCATCATCAACCTTTTTGGGGCCTTACCCAAATCCCCAACATCATCCAATTAATAAATTGTTTTGTCCCTATTTCCGAAAATTTTTTATACCGTGGATAAGCCATAGGAAGAGAATAATTTAAACAAGACGCAAATAATTACTAATCTGGTGCTAAATCGTAATATTGCTATTGATGGAAGAGATAATAATGAGAAGGCTGCATCATATAATTAGGTATAGTATGATATGGTACATCCCTCATCTGACAGAACAAATCCCAAACGAATAAATACGACGGCGACGGAGGACAAAACAACTGACGCTATCAACAGAATTGCGTCGCTAGAGTGGAATTGGGTAGGACAAGTCGCCAGATTATCAGACAGCCTGTGGACAAAACGTATTGTTGAATGTAGATAACGACAAGAATTATTACGGAGGAGAGGATGCTTATCAACTGAATGGACTGAAGTTATCAGTAATTGGATGCCAGCCGCCCAATACAGAGCCAAATAAAAAGAGCTGAGTGACATCTATGTCCAGCAATGAACGTATACAGGTTGATGATGATGATGATGTTTTCAGTATATTTATCAATAGAAAAATACTCCCTTTGTTGTCACTGTCCTTCAATTGATTTAAAATATTCCTAAATTTCTATTGTACGAATGAGGTGTGTTGATAGTTATTTCGGTAACTTTTGTTTTCCAAAAATTCTCTTTATTTAAATTTGGCCTAGTTTTTATATTAATGATTCTCACAAGTTTATTGTGACTCCTAATGCTTATAGTCCATTTAACTTACTTAACTTCGGCAGAAAAGCATGCGAATAAATCTAAATCTCCTCATTAAGAACTTTATACCACATCCATCACCCTGCTTCTTAAACAGAAGACAATCCGTTCTCCAAAAATAAATAAACCAAAATTATTCCCAATATTCATCATCAACCTTTTTGTGGGCCTTACCCAAATTCCCAACATCATCCAATTAATAAATTATTACGCAGATTCATTACGAGATTAATATGAACAACACGCAAATAATGACAAATTTTTTGCTAAATCGTAGTATTGCTATTGATGGAAGGGATATTTGGTAGGCTGCATCGTATAGTTAGGCACTTAGGACATGAAATTCGGTTAGACAGAGATAATCAGACATGTGAGATCCCAAGTCGACGCATAAGATTAGCCTGGATAGCGTTTGGTAAATTAAACTATGTATTTCCAACCGACTTACTCAGATACATATTACTCAGTATACATACAGGGTGAGTTTTTAGAGCGGGATCGGTCGATAACTCCATTATAGTATAAAATATCGAGAAAAGTTATTTAAAAAACTGTAGGCAATGATATTCTCCACGCTTGGAAAATATGTCCATTTTTACAGGGTGATCAGTAACTGCGTGGTATATCAAAAATATAATTTTTTAAATGGGACACCCTATATATTTTTTCATATTTATATTCCCCCCATAATTCTTGTTCATATAATATTTGGTTTTGCATTACTATACAGAGTATTTAACAAGTTATGACCATTTTTATTTCGAAATCACTATGAGATTAACACCCTGTATATAAAGAAGTAATTCGTAGACAATATTTTGTTTTATGTAGTAAGATAAACAATATACTGTAGTTTTTAAATTAAGTCCAATTCACATTATTGACGAATATTTGTATACAGGGTGAACTACAAAACCAAATTAAGATTTTCTCTTTTTTTTTAAATGGATCACCCTATATTTTATTTTTAGCATTATTGTATTTAATATACTCTTTCATTTTTATATAGCATTCCCTATATCTAAACTAATTGCTTTCCGAGATATTTTTAGTTTTCTTCAAATTTCGGGAATACATTCAATTTTTCTAGTAGAAATAAATTAGTATTGAGTGATAATTAAACAAAATTATTTTTATTAGATAAATAACTAACACAAAATATAAACCATAGCAATATGCAGTGAATATATCAATAAATGTGATATTAAGAAATTATCATATTTCCCTAATATACAAGAATCGTAAAATTCCTACAAAAAACTTTGTATTGTATATAATAATATAACAAGATTATTTTTATTCAATTAATAACTTACATGAAACATAAATCAAAACAATATACAACTGATGTAACAGTTTTTAGATTGGTATATCAACAGCATTCTAAGCCAAGAATTTTTAAGTAGAACATTCATTTTTATAAGCACTTTTAAACTACAAAACAAAATTACGATTTTCTCAATTTTTTTTAAAAGATCACCCTATATTTTATTTTTTTTTGATATATTGTATTTATGATACTCTTTCATTTTTGTATAGCATTTCCTACACCTAAACTTATTAGTTCCTGAGATATTTTTAGTTTTCTTCATTTGCCGGGAATACATTCAATTCTTATAAATATAAATAACTTAACAAATAAGTATTATGTAATAATATAACAAATATTTTCTTTCAATAAATAACTAACAAAAAAATAATAAACCATTACAAAATTTAATGAATGTACCAATTATTGTGATGTTAAGGATACAAGTCTAAAGTAAATGTTGAAAATGACCACTTTCAACGTCTATGCAATTTTGTAACCGATATTCAAATGACCGAGCCACATTTCTAACATTTTTGTAAGCCAATATTATTAAAAGCTTCTTTTATTCTATTTTTCATATCATCAAGCGTTGTTGGATGCTTTTGGTATACAAGGTTTTTTATATAGCCCCACTTGAAAAAAATCAATTTTGGAAGAACTGGAGCACCGTCGTATAAAAACCTCAACCGTCAAAAAATGTGGACCAATCACATAATCTCTAACAATATCACCTTAAACATTTGTAGATAACCTAGTTTGAGTGTTAACAAAGTAGGGATTTCTTGATGCATATTAATGAAATTTAATATTAAAATTATATTATTAATTACTGCGGGTCACAATCTGCAATTAGGAATGTGTTACTAAAAATTTCTTGGCTTAGAATGCTGTTGATATAATAATCTAAAAACGATTAAATTAGTTGTATATATTGTTGTGATTTATGTTTTGTGTGAGTTGTTTATTAAATAAAAATAATCTTGTAATTTTATTATACACAAGATAACTATATTTTTTTGTAGGAATTGTATGATTCTTGTATATTAGGGAAATATGGTAATTCCTTAATATCATATTTATTGATGCATTCATTGCATATTGCTATGGTTTATATTTTGTGTTAGTTATTTATTGAATAAAAATAATTTTGTTTAATTATCATTCAATACCAACTTATTTCTATTAGAAAAATTGAATGTATTCCCGAAAGTTGAAGAAAACTAAAAATATATCCAAAAGTAATAAGTTTAGATATAGGGAATGCTATATAAAAATGAAAGAGTATAATAAATACAATATTTTTGAAAAATAAAATATAGGTTGATCCATTTAAAAAAATAGAGAAAATCGTAATTTGGTTTTGTAGTTCACCCTGTATACAAACATCAGTCAATGATTTCAATTGGACTTAATTTAAAAACTGCAGTATATTGTTTATCTTACTACACAAAAAAATTATTGTCTATGAATTACTTCTTTATATACAGGGTGTTAATCTCATAGGGATTTCGAAATAAAAATGGTCATAATTTGTTAAATACTCTGTATAGTATTGCAAAACCCTATATTATATGGACAAGAATTATGAGGGGAATATAAATATGAAAAAATATATAGGGTGTCCCATTTAAACAATTATATTTTTGATATACCACGCTGTCATTGATCACCATGTAGAAATGGACATATTTTCCAAGAGTGGAGATTATCATTGCCTACATTTTTTCTAAATAACTTTTTTCGATATTCTATACCGTAATGGAATTATCTACCGATCCCGCACTAAAAACTCACCCTGTATATTATGTATGTACCTCAAAGCCTCAATAGAAAATTATTGGTCACTGAGTGTTATCTGTACTCGCTTATAGAGGAGAAACATTAACACTCACAAAAAAGATAGTGTTTGCGTGACTTAGAGGGCTCTGGAGCACCACATGTTGAATGTCGATCTGAGGGACCGAATCTCAAATGAAGAAATATGTCTAAGAACAAAACTAACAGACGGTATACTATCAACATAATTACGTCTCTGAAGTGGAATCGGCTAGCACAAATCGCCAGATTATCAGACAGCCTATGGACAAAACGTATTGTTGAATGTAGACTACAAGAGGTATTAAAGAGCAGAGAAAGCCCACCAACTGAATGGACTGACGACTACAAGCATGTTATCAGTAATTGGATGCCAGCCGACCAAGATAGAGCCAAATGGAAAGAGCTGAGTGACATATATGTCCAGCAATGAACGTATACAGGTTGATGATGATGATGATGATGTTTTTAATATATTTATCAATAGAAAAATGCTCCCTTTGTTGTCACTGTCTTTCAATTGATAAAAATGTTCCTAAATTTATATTGTACAAATGAGATGTGTTGAATGTTGACTCAGTAACATTTGGTTTCCAGAAATTCCCTTTATTTAAATTTGCCCTAGTTTTTATAATAATAATTCTCACAATTTTATCTTGACTCCTACTGCTTACAGTCCATTTAACTTACTTAACTTCGGCAGAAAAACAAGCGAATAAAACTAAATCCCCTCTAAAAAATCCCCTCATTAAGAACTTTATACCACATCCATCCCCCTGCTTCTTAAACAGAAGACAATCCGTTCTCCAAAAATAAATAAACCAAAATCCTTCCCAATATTCATCATCAACCTTTTTGGGGCCTTACCCAAATCCCCAACATCATCCAATTAATAAATTATTACGTCCCTATTTTCGAAAATCCTTTTGGGCCGGGGATAAGCGGCATAGGAAGAGCCGAGGGCGCAGGGCTCCAGCAGGATCGCGGTTCGCTGTGGATTGCTCCTGCATTTGTCTTCGAAGGTCGCCGAGGCGCACTTCGACGCCGGGGAACAGCTGAACATCGCGAAGAGGGACACCAGGAACGACTGACTGTTTTGCATATGCGTGACTGTTTACTGGCGCTTTCAAGTTCGAAAGTATCTGACATGGTTAAGTGATGAGTTTGCGGTTTGGGCTGATTTCGGTGGATTTCAGACAGCGGAAATAATGGTTTATAAGTGAAATGTGATAGTGCAGTGGGAGAAAATGACAGTTTTATTGTCCTTTCAGGCGTATTTTATGATTTTCTCTATTTTTGTTCAAGGTAAATATTTCCAAAATATTTTTTTTTAATTTAAAAAAAATTTAAACAGGAAAGTTAATTAATATAAAAATATAGCTAGTTTAGGACTTACATAAGAGCTTAACAGTGAGCGCCAAAAATTTTGATTAGAATTTAAAAAACTCTCATTATAAATCTGCGCAACACAATATTTTTTTATATTCTTTTTTAAATATCTTGCAATAAGAATACAAACCTGTCTGTTAAATAAAGTCTTAATTTTAAATAAAAATTTAGATTCGGTCATATATCTACATAATATGATTATAAAAGAAAAAATAGTACAGTAACAAACATACTTCCAGGAAATAAATCCAAATGATCTTTAAAGGAAAAAAAAACTTAAGTACAAGCTTAAAAAACTTGAATATATCCAAAAATTATTCACTAGATATTACATAGAGTGTGCTGGAATAAGCTTATAAGCAATTTGTTCTCAGAGATTATTATTAAATAATAATTTTATGCTCTGGAATCAACATTTCGGTCTTTACATGAATCCTCTTCAGTTGACAGTCACAATATTAAAATACAAAACATTCATCACGTGACACTTCATTTAAAGACTTTTGAAATAATAATTTCAAAATGTTGAATGTCCTGTTTTGAGAATTTATGCTAGAAAGTGCTGTCTTTCTCTTCAATCCTGACCCCCCCCCCTCGGAGGAAGTGTAGTAGTCGACGTGATGTCGTGTAATATCCGTCTCCTAAGATTTTTGTCTCTGGTCATTTCTTTCAACTTATGAATAGGTCTTTTTCATATTCTCGTTATTTGATCGATGCATCTTGTTGGGGATCTTCCTCGCGATGTTCGTCCTCCACATTTCCTTGTATAATGAGCCTTTCCATGTTTTCTGTGTTTGGTCTCATAACATGTATTTTAATTATTGGAGACGGACTTTACTGGAGCGTCGCTGGCTAACTTTTAGCTCTCTTAAAATTGAATTATTTGTCCTATGGTCGGTCGAAGGAATTAGTAGCATTCGTCTCCAAAAGATCATTTCAGTGGCGTCTGTCTTTCTTCTTTCCGATTTTCTTAGGGTCCAAGATTCATATCTGTAGGTCAGTATTGGAAATATTAAGCAGTTGATTAACATTATCATTAACTCTCTGAAAATTTGACAGTCCTTGCATATTGAGGTCACTTTAAAATAATTTATTGGATTTTTGCGAATTTTAGTGATTTTTAGATGATAGGGGAGATAATGTTATGAATAGGTAAGTAAACACACTTTATTAGAGAATAGCTAGAAAAAAAAATAATTTCTTACAAGAGTTAAGTATTTATTTTTGAAAATATTATCAATATTTCTCATGTAAGTAATAAAAAAATATCCTATTTGTTGTTTCCTCTCTAATTTTTTGTAATATTTCTTATTCAGCACTATACCATTATGTGATAATTTCTTGGACTATTTAGGCAATTGTTACTGGTTATACACTCTAGATTTTAAGTAACTCAACAACGTTGACTAGTGAGATCTTAGTGGCCACACAATGTGTCCCAGTAGCCAATCTATAGTACTATAGTAGATAAGCTCACGTCATGGCGTCATAATGGGGCGTAGTTCTCTATTGCTTTAATGTTACAGTTTGCGAAAATTATTGCAGATCGTTTGCAATTATACTATTGATTTCCCTAGTACTCTCGATATCAACATCGACAATAAATTTGGGCTTACAAATTAGGGCTAATATCACATTAAAAAGGTCTAAGGGACACCAATATTATTTCACAATTTTCATTAACAACTTAACACTTTTTTTGTTAATACATAACTTTCGATTTAAAATTTGTTCTCTACAAGTGAATGTAATTAACTATTCTAAATGGGAAATAAGCCACAATTTAACAAAAAAAAAGATTTATTAACATTTCGATGCCCACATCGGACGTCGTTGTCAAAATACAAAATATTAATAAATGAAACAAAAATGTTGTTGTTAAGTAAAAAATTCTTCTAATAGTTTAATTTAATCTGACTCATTTATATCGGCAATTTAGATATACAGTGATGAGCGCACTAATAACCGGCAAAATAACGCAAAAGATGGAAAACATATTATTAAGTTTTGAGATAGGAAGGGATGAACCCAGTAGAGGTGTTAAATTTAGCGATAGTAACTTAAAAATTGACATTATATTGATTATTTCCCAGCTTTAGACGTATCGTACAAGTTTGAGAAATGCCACTGTCACAGTGACAGTTTTAGCTGACATACTTCACTGATACGTCTAAAGGTGGGAAACAATCAATCTAATGTCAATGCATTTGTTATTATCGCTAATTTTAACACCTCTACTAGTTTTATTTCTTTTTAACCCAGAACTTAATATGTTTTCCATCTTTTGCGCTATTTTGCCGGTTATTAGCGCGCTCATCACTGTATATTATAATTTAAAAGTAGAAGACTTTAAAATGATGTTGCCAATATTTAGGACTTGCGTTCCTGGGACCACTTGATTGAAAGATAGGTAGTTCATTCGATTACATGAGATCTACTTTAACTCAAGAATAATAATATTTAATATTATCATAAAATGAAGTCTCCATAATTCACAAATGTGGTCTAGGGGTAACAAAGTACTCGACTCTAAGAATGTACCACAAGGTTAATTAAAAATTTATACGTTAAATATCGTTACTGGACGCGTTTCGGCTCTACAAGAGCCATCATCAGTAATGTACAGGGTGTCCAAAATTGTTATGTTTTGCAGTGTATACCGAAAACTAGAGGAGATAGAAAAAAAGTAGTTAAGATGTCATGACTTCTTTTTTCGTTAAAGTAACGATTGCTCAATCAAATGCTCAATAACTCCTCACATTATCGAGATACTGGGCGATTATTGAAAAATGTCGAAAACGACAGGGTTACAGATCTTTATTAAGAAAATTTTTAAAAAACTTTATAGGAACTTTTGATAGATATATTATGGACGGATTCAGTGGCGTACAAAAAACTTTTTTAGGGGGTCTCGCTAAGGAAATGTAAACCGTACTTATGTTTTTTTAATGGGACACCCTGTATATTCTGACATTTTTCGTTTACCTTTTAAATTTTCTTTCATCTGATATGACATATTATCATATTATATCTATTTTCAGTTGTTGGAGCTACCGTGCAAATAAATTGTTTATAGTTGACGTCAGGTTAAAGGCACTTAAAAATAAAACACTCGGTAACTTATTTTAACATTTTAATATTAGGGTACCAATCACTTATTAAAATAAAATCAGTACCTACCTAACTTAAAAATGAAGTAAATACTTAACTGCTTATTATTGGTTCAAAGTGAATTTTTATTTTGAAATTGTTGATTCCATATTTAATAAATAAAAATCAGGAAATAGAATACACTGTATTTTATTACCTTTTTCGTTTCCATTTATAATTTTTTTACCCAATATATTATTATTGTCTTTTATACTTTCTATCTAAAATGACATAGTGTTACATCTTTTCTTCTTCTTCTTTAAGTACCGTGCCCAAATTTTTAGGCGTGGGTAGCTTCCATAACAATTTGCCGATATGGTTCTCGATCTTGTGCGGCATGTAACAACTGATCTGCTGATAAGCTAGTCCATTGACGAAGGTTTCGGAGCCAGGAATATTTCTTTCGACCAATTCCTCTTTTTCCGTCGATCTTTCCATTGAGTATTAACTGCAGCATCCTGTATCTGCTACCTCTCATTATATGCCCCAGATATTCAAGTTTTCTCTTTTCTATCATCTTCATTAAGTCACCTTCGCCTTGACCTACTCTGTTTAAGATTTCTCTGTTTGAAATGCGTTGAACCCAAGATATTCTGAGCATTCTACGATACGACCACATCTCAAAGGCTTCTAATTTGTTCATCATGTTAACCTTCATGATCCAGGTTTCACATCCATATAGTAATACAGGATACACATAACATTTTAGGAACTTGATTCTTAGTTGTAAGTTCAGCTGAGGGTTGCTCAGAATAGATCTAAGTTTCATAAATGCTCCTCTTGCAATTTCTATACGAGTTTTAATTTCTTCATCCGGATTTAGTGTCTTGTTTATCCAACATCCTAGGTATTTAAAATGGTTAACTTTTGTTATTGATTCATCATTGACAATTAGTTGCATAGGGCCGACGTCTTGTTTACTAACCACAAGTAACTTTGTCTTTGTTGCATTTATGTTAAGTCCGTTATTGGAGCATTCTCTAGTGACTCGATCTCTAAGGAATTGAAGATCTTCGATATTTTCAGCCATGATCGCGGTGTCGTCTGCATATCTGATGTTGTTAATAGTTTCTCCCCCGATTCGAACTCCACATTGTCCTTCCAAGGCTTCATTAAAAATTATTTCTGAGTATACGTTTAACAAAGTTGGGGATAACACACAACCCTGTCTGACACCTCATCTACCTACATCTTGTAAGAATGTTCATTTCATCGAGTAGGCTTTGGTAATGTTGGCATGGAAAATAAAACAAAACATGTGTCATATGTGTTATCTGTCAGAATTAATATTGTCACCCAAAGTATTGTCAACAAAAACAAGAATTTTGAAAATTGTGAAAAATACGATATGCATTTTGGCATATATTGAATGTCAAAAGAATGTTAGTGCTGCATCTGAATTATACAGGGTGTCCCGAAAAGATTGGTCATAAATTATACCACAGATTCTGGGGTCAAAAATAGGTTGATTGAACCTCACTTACCTATATACAATAGTGCACACAAAAAAAGTTACAGCCCTTTGAAGTTACAAAATAAAAATCGATTTTTTTTCATATATCGAAAACTCTCAGAGATTTTTTATTGAAAATTGACGTGTGGCATTTTTACGACAGCAATATCTTAAAAAAAAATTAAGTAAAATTTGTGCACCCCATACAAATTTTATGGGGGTTTTGTTCCCTTAAACCCCCCCAAACTTTTGTGTACGTTCCAATTAAATTATTATTGTGGCACTATTAGTTAAACACATTATTTTTAAAACTTTTTTGCCTCTTAGTACTTTTTCGATAAGCCAGTGTTTATCGAGATATTTTGAATATTTGTCGAATCCACCACATATTTTTATAATATGGTTAAGTACGGTTATAGAGACCTGTTAATAATCTGAAAATTTATTTATAATTTACATTTTTAGGTATATTTTGAAAAAGAAGCTACATCTCGATAAAAGGTGACTTATGAACAAAAGACTAAGAGACAAAAGTTTTAAAAACACTGTGTTTAACTAATGGTACCACAATAATAGTTTAATTGGAACGTACACAAACATTAGGGGGTTTTAAAGGAACAAAACCCCCATAAAATTTTTACGTAAATATATTGAAAAAGAAGCCGCATCTCAATAAAAACTGGCTTATCGAAAAAATACTAAGAGGCAAAAAAGTTTTAAAAACGTTGTGTTTAACTAATGGTACCACAATAATGAATTAATTGGAACGTACACAAAAGTTTGGGGGGGTTTAAGCGAACAAAATCCCCATAAATTTTTTATGGGGTGGACAAATTTCACTATAATTTTGTTTTAAGATGTTCCTGACATAAGAATTACACATGTCCATTTTCAATAAAAAATCTCTAATAGTTTTCGATATATTGAAAAAAATCAATTTTCATTTTGTAACTTCAAAGGGCTGTAACTTTTTTTTGTGAGCACATTTGTACTAAGGTAAGTTAGGTTCAATCGAACTATTTTTGACCCCAGAATGTGTGTTATAATTTATGACCATTCTTTTCGGGACACCCTGTATTTTAAACGATATCCAGAAAGAAGAAGGCAACCAGAAAAGAGAATTTTTAAAAAGCTTGATTTAAATTTATTACAGTATGGATGTTTCGTAAAACCACGGCGTCAGTATGAAAAAAATAATGAAACGAGAGTTTTAAATACGTTGGGTTATATACACGCATACCATAAAACTTCTTTACGTCAAATTGAGAAGGAAATAAGAAAAAGGTGTCAATTATTATTACAACAAAACGGGGAGTATTTTGAACTTTAATTATAATTTTCATATTTTTGTAAAATTAATTATAGTTGTTACGTTGTCTATTATTGTTGTTTGTTGGTTTATGTTAATGTTATTATTTTTGTAAAATTAATTCTTGTAGTTAAGTAGTTTTTTGTTGTTGGTAAATTCGTTATTCCTATTTTTTAAGTTGATTGATTTTATTTTTGCTAAACAAAAATGTCAAGGATTGGTACCCTCATATTAAAATGTTAATATACTTTACCGAGTGTTTTATTTTTAAGTGCCTTTAACCTGACGTCAACTATAATAGCTATTTTCCTAATAAGTGCAGAAAGTCATTCTTTTCCGCACGCGACTGCAGTTTGCCGAACTACGCGAAGCGGGAGTTCGGCAAGCAGTCGAGTGCGGAAAAGAGACCTTCTGCAAGAGTTAGGAACAATATTTTTTCTAAGAGTCTTTAAAAAATTACCAAATCTTAATAAATTAATTTAATTAATATGAAAATACATACACAAATTAATTCTTGGACAAGGTTTTCAAAACCAAACTTTCAATATAATTAGTTAGCATGACGACGATCTTGGTTTCCATGACGATGATTCAGAACGACTGTTAGTGTCTACCGATTTGACTTTCGGATATTATGTCAAAATAATTTAATTTCATCGAATTGTCGCGTTAATTTCATTAAAACAAGAACACAATAAGATATATTTGAAATAAATTAGTAAATAATATCTATATATTAGTTTATTGCAGGTATTATAATTACTTTAAGGCCATATTAACATATCTAAATTAACATGCGTGCGGAAAAGTAAAAACCGCGTGCGGAAAAGTAACGCGAATGTAAAAATGCGTGCACGAAAGTAGACATTTTTGCACGGTCGTAGAAAAACAATTTATTTGCATGGTAGCTCCAACAACTGAAAATATATATATGATATGTCATATAAGATGAAAGAGAATTAAAAAGGTAAACGCAAAATGTCAAAATATACAGGGTGTCCCATTTAAAAAAACTTAAGTATGGTTTATATTTCTTTAGCGAGACCCCTAAAAAGTTTTTTGTACGCCACTGAATCCATCCATAATATATCTATCAAAAGTTCCTATAAAGTTTTTTTTTAAATTTTTCTTAATAAAGGTATGTAACCCTGTTGATTTCGACATTTTTCAATAATCGCCCAGTATCTCGATAATGTAAGGAGCTATTGATGATTTGATTGGGCAATCGTTACTTTAACGAAAAAAGAAGTCATGACATCTTAACTACTATTTATTTATCTTCTCTAGTTTTCGGTATACACTGCAAAACTTACCAATTTGGGACACACTTTACAGTAAATACAATACAAACTAACCCATCAGGAAGGAGAAAGAAGCGGTGAAGCGTCATTCAAGCTTAATGTTTTTTCGAATAGATACCCTTAAGCTATTAACAAATTTTAAGCTTATTATTAATCAACTTTTTTTTGGTATGCGAGATCCATGCCTATTCACCGCTAACAATTTTTTGTATTAAGGGTTAGTTATTTACATATTATATAAAATGGATAAAAAGCTATATGAGAAAATGGATATAAAGCGAAAATATTTTTCACCAATATTTTTATTCAATGGTTCTGTTATATAAATTTTTCATTATATTCTGATTAGTTTAATTCAGATATATCTGAATATTTTAACGTTGTTTTTTGTTTATATAATATAAAATTATTTTGTAAGCATTTATTATAAATTATTTACCTAGGGCAATATGTTTAAACTATACTATAAATTAAAACTGTATGTACATATATGTCCGGTACATGAATTAATTAAACTTAATTATATTAGGTAGGTATTTATTGTTCGCGAAAAAATACCAAATTTAATGAATATAATAATTGAACAGAAATGTATTATCCTAGTTAACTCGTTTAGGCCAGAAAATGAAGCTGAAAAAATGGCAAAAATTATAAAAAAATGTTTGTTTGTTTTTCTTAAAGATAGAATTTGGATATGTACATAGTCCAGAAAGCCACTGAGCATCCGCTAGGAAAATATTATAATTCGGATTTTTTGCACAATCTTACTCAAAAAGGACCCCTTTTAACAAATTTGCATGTTGCCAGGACCCAAAAGGTGGTCAAAACATTTTTTAAAGGTTTTTTTTGTTTTTATCCTAAAATTATTTTTTTACATGGAAAAAAGTTTTTTTAGGTTTTCTGGATCATTCCAAACAGAAAAGGTCTTTATTGACTTTTCTCTAAAAATGATAGTTTTCGACATATAAGCGATTAAAAATTGAAAAATTGCGAAATCGGCCATTTTTAACCCTCAAAAACTATGTGAAAAACTGAAAATTTGAATGTTGCCAAGGTAAGTAGATATTCTTTAAACATCGATTAATGAAATTCCGAAGAGGTTTTTGCAATACAGTATTCAAAACTCCTTTGTTTTTTAATTGCTAATCAATTGTGCGCGACACTATTTTCCACCGACAGTATCGTGCAAATGAAAGGAATAAATTCGTTATTTCGTAAACTGGCGACTTTAAGAAAAAATCCCGAAACAAGTCCATTTTTATTTTTAAGTTATGATATTGTGGCATATATGGTATACTAGTGACGTCATCCATCTGGACGTGATGACGTAATCGATGATTTTTTTAAATGAGAATAGGGGTCATGTGCTAGTTCATTTCAAAGGTTCTTCAATTCTCTATTCAGTAATATAAACATTTACATAATTATTTATACAGGGTGTCCAAAAAATTTTTATTAAATTAAATTATTTGACAAAAAAAGAAGTAGAAGGACATCCTGTATAAATAATTATGTAAATGTTTACATTACTGAGTAGAGAATTGAAGAACCTTTCAAATGAGCTACCATACGACCACTATTCTCATTTAAAGAAATCATCGATTACGTCATCACGCCCAGACGGATGACCTCACTAGTATACCATATATGCCACAATATCATAACTTAAAAACAAAAATAGACCTGTTTCGGGATTTTTCCTTAAATTCGCCAGTTTACGAAATAACGAATTTATTCCTTTCATTTGCACCATACTGTCGGTGGAAAATAGTGTCTCGCACTCTTGATAAGCAATTAAAAAACAAAGGAGTTTTGAATACTATATTGCAAAAAACTCTTCGGGATTTCATCAGTCGATGTTTATAGAATATCTACTTACCTTGGCAACATTCAAATTTTCAGTTTTTCACATAGTTTTTGAGGGTTAAAAATGGCCGATTTCGCAATTTTTCAATTTTTAATCGCTTATATGTCAAAAACTATCATTTTTAGAGAAAAGTCACTAAAGACCTTTTCTATTTGGAATGATCCAAAAAACCTAAAAAAACTTTTTTCCATGTAAAAATAATAATTTTAGGAAAAAACAAAAAAAAAAACGTTTAAAAAATTTTTGACCACCTTTTGGTCCTGGGAACATGCAAATTTGTTAAAAGGAGTCCTTTTTGAGTAAGATTGTGCAAAAAATCCGAATTAGAATATTTTTCCTAGCGGATGCGCAGTGGCTTTCTGGACTAACAGTTCTTTGATTAAATGCATATTTAATATTTCGAGTTATTCACAAAAAACCCTTTAAAGTCGATTGTATCTTCAAAAAACTGTTACTTTTAACCGCGAATAACTCGAAAACTATTATAGTCCAGGAACCGAAGCTTTTCACCTCGCAATTTTTACAGAATGGATCGATTTGCTTGAAAATTTGAGAATATGTAGTGGATAGTCCAGGGATCAAAATCTATATGATGCCGAAAAGCGTTTTTACCATGGGGTGGTTACCACCCCATCTCGGATTTGGAAATTTTTTATTATATTTTGACTGCAAAAGTTGATGAATATATTAATTCTAAGCAAAAGATGATCTATACATTTTTTTTGAAAAAATTAATACTTTTCGATTTATTCGCTACCGAAAGTATTAGTTTCGATATCGAAAAAGTCAATGCTTTTCGATATTATACTCATTTACCATTTACTCAATTTTTGCCGTAGAATTTTTTTTTAAATCAAGTTCTTGGGAGTTAAATAACCTACAGTTTCATATTAAGACATTTTTGCGTATATCTGAGGCTAATCTTTCTATTCTGAAGAAAATGGCATTTTTTACCAAACTACAAAAATTGGTTATTCGCTTTTAACTTCATTTTTTTTTAAACTAATCATTCTAAGCTGGTCAAACGTCTAGAATATATTAATATTACATAAATAAAGGGGAATGAATAAGGCCAATAACTAAAAACACTGCTAACTTACATTATTGTGCTTCCAATTGAATTTTTCCTTTTTTTTTTTCACAAAAATATATTGATTTTTTAACCGTAACCGTTTTAATTTTTATCTTAGAAAGTTTGGCGAAAAAGAATATTGTAGGTTTTTACAAGGTCTAAAAGGCTGCTAATGTTAAATCCTTTTAAAATCCACAGTCGTAAAAAGTGGTGACTTTGAAAGGGTTGGTAAAGGTGGTTTTTGTATGTTATTACCAGTATAGAAAAAATGTTTGCAAAACAGGTTCTTGGGAATTAAATAAGTTACAATTTCATATTTAAACAATTTTTCGCATCTCTGATGCTAATCTTTCTATTCTGAAGAAAAGGGAAGTTTTTACCAAACTCCAAAAATTCGGTATTTGCGTTTGACTTAATTTTTTTAAAAACTAATAATTATTCTAAGCCGCTGAAACTTCTAGAACCTAATATTAATACATATATAAAGAAGACCGAATAAGGTCAATGGCTAATTTTAATTAGGGTGATGATTAGGGGTTTGCTTTCGATCATTTTTTCGCCGAAAAAAATCGGGACTGACATTCTTTTCATTATTAGCCACTTAATTTTTGAGCTAAAGACTTGTTTTTTATTTCTGGAGATAGTTATTTTCAAATAATTAAAATTAGTTTAAACATTTTATCCTCGAAAAATGCCTATTTTTCCGTTTTTTGACTTTGATACTACAATATTTAGCATTTGACGAAGAAGAGCTAACATATAGTAAAGTATAGCTCGATTACTATTAGTCTTAAAGAAAATTTAAAAAAACGGTTTTGTTGATTTTTTCACAAGGTGCATTTTTGATAAGAAAAGTTGTTTTGATAAAACGAAAATTTTTGAGTTATTTGCAGAAAAGTGATTAAAAACATTGATTTTTTCGATATAAAACTAACACTTTCGATAGCGAATAAATCAAAAACTATTAATTTTATCAAAATACAGAAGGTTTTTTGCTTAGAATGACTGGTTTTACCAACTTTTGAGGTCGGAATATATTAAAAAATGTCCATCCCCGACATGGGGTGGCAACCACCCCCATGGTAAAAGCGCCTTTCAGCATCATATAGATATTGATTTTTAGACTATCCACTACTGATTTTCAAATTTTCAAGCAAATCGATCCATTCTGTTAAAATTGCGAGGTTTTGTCCTATTTTAAGCTTCATTACTTGGACTATTAGTTTTACGAAGAAAACGTAAAGAACATTTTTTCCTTAGAATTACTCTTTCCATTGATTTTCATGGTTAAAATGTAATAAAAGATTCCCACCCCCTAGATGGGGTGGCAACCACACTCAAGGTTTTAGCGTACAGCGGCAGGATATAGAAGATTATCCTTAGGCTAGGTTAAAATTTTTGACAACTAGCTCTTTAAAAATAACTGTTCATAAAAATTTGTTTTCGAAGTACTATGCTTTGTTTTTAAACCAGGAGGAGTAAACTAGAAAGACAGATTCACACCCAAGAAAGACACTAGAAAAATCACTAAATACATCTTCTTTTGGGTTGATCATGTCGACCTTCAACGGTAAACCATATTATATTATACTAATATATTGAAAGAGTTCTAAAAACAACTGTTTTTTTATATAAAAGTAGACTAATGCCCATGCCTGGTTGCACCATCAGACTGTAAGACAACTGATTTGCTAATATGCAACCGTCACTCAGTCAAACTACTTCAAGAGACTATCATCTCATCCAAATCCACTCGCCAATGATCTTTTGATTACACCAGTGCTTAGATGACTAAAAATTGCTTTGGATTTCTCCACCGATAATAACAATATTATAGACAGAAGTTACTCATTTGTATAAACGTCAGAAATTTGGTAATAACTTTTTACTAATCATTTTTACTAATATAGATATAACTATCGAACACAAAAGTAAATTTATTACAATATATTTCTTAAAGTTCATTCACCAACACACATTTTTCTTTAAACTAACGCGTTTGATTCGAAATAAATGCTAAGCCATTTCCTTCATAAGCCGCTCCAATTCCAACTGATAAAAATATATGCCTCAATAATTTTCAACTGTTATACTCAACGAGATCGCAAGCCCTAACGTGCCCTAACGCTTCTTAGTTGATCATGACGAAGCTTTTACTTCCTTATAATATCCCATCTCGACTGGAGTCGCTCAAGGTATTGTACTCAGTTCAACCCAATGCTTACTGTACACAGCAGACATCCCTACCACAAATGATACTATGCTTTCTACGTTTGCAGATGATACTGCCATAATGGTCACTCATGTAAATCCAAGATTATCATTCAGAAATTTGCGAACCCATATCACCATCTTGTGTGACCACTCTCACCACCCTACAAAGACAAGCGCTTCTAAATATAACAGGAGCCTTGAATAGTACAGGAACGGCTTCATTAGAGGCTATCACAGGTCTCCCTCCGCTGGAATTGTATATTTCGGCGGTAGCCTTTATGACCATCCTGAGGCTCAAAGCAAACAATACTTGGAGGCCAAATTATGTATTGAATAGCCACACAAACATTACTGGGACTATACTTGAGGAATACATCTTTATGATGAACTTAGATATGATGACACCAGAACTAATCTTTACTGAGAAGATTAACACAATTACACCATCTAGAGAACAAAAAGTCCCAAACATTAATGGAGACTTAATATGGTTCACTGATGGATCTAAAACTGCCCATGGTACTGGATCAGGAGTCTTTGGGCAAACATATAACTATAATATATCTTACAGCCTAGGTCAACATACAACGGTGTTCCAGGCTGAAGTTTTTGCTTTGGTGGCCTGCATTGATGAAATAATTGATGAGGACTCTAAAGCTAAGAGAATCAACATTTACACAGATAGCCAATCGGCTATTCTGGCTGTAAAGAACCCTCTCACCAAATCAAAACTGGTGAGAAACTGCAAAGATCTCCTCAATAACCTGGCAAAAGACAACAAAGTGTCTTTAATATGGGTGCCGGGTCATGAAGGGGTGCATGGGAACGAACGAGCAGATATGTTAACGAAACAAGGCTCGAGAAAAACTTTTGAAGGCCCAGAACCTTTCTGTGGCATTACTAAAGATGCTATGAAAAAGGGGTTCAGAAATGGCTGATAAAGAATCATCAAAATAAATGGAGAACCACTCAAGGGCAAATCCAGACTAAAAAAATAATCAAGAATATTGATAAAAAACTCTCGAACAGTTTGATGAACCTCAATAAACAAGAGATCAAAACGGTCACTGAAATGGTGACTGGACATTGTCGTTTAAGAAATCACCTATACAAACAAGGTAAGGTGAATGAACCATGGTGCAGAAAGTGCGAAATGGAAGAAGAAACTGCCATACACATACTATGCTATTGCAGTGTGCTAGGTGATGTAAGGCAGAACTTCACTGGTCAAATGAGGTTTGAACCAGAAGAGATCTTAAAACTACCAATAAGAAAACTGTTGGCCTTCGTTGAGGCCACAGGACTTATTAAAGTTTAAGGAGAAGAACAGGGTTTGGTACAAAGGTCTTATGACCAAGTGCCAGAGACTAACGAGTCTCGCCTGAGTTAAGAAGAAGAAGAAGAAGAAGAACCCAATTATATCGGTCGGTCGGTCAGATAGCCAAACGGTGTGAGGCGCGCATTCAACAAATCTAGCGGATCTGAGTTCGAGCCTATCGCCCGATGAATAGAAAAATAAAAATGCTAACCGCCGTAGTATAAAATTCTAAGAATCTACGGCTTAGTCTGGAACAAGCTGGTGTCTGATCGGCCTATGGGGGAGCAGTACGGCAAGGGATAAGGACTTTTGGCTCAATGATACTCCTCTGTAGATCACTACCGGAAGGGCGTTGATGCCTAATAACGATGTATATATGTATATATAAAACTATGGCATGTCAAAGTAAATAATACTAAATTAACTCATATCACGTTTATATTAAAATGAGGGAACTGTTTTCTGGTATCTATAAACCAAAGATTACTGCCTGCCAGGAAAAGGTATCTGCATATCCACACAGATAATCACCTAAATTGGGAAAAACGTATATGACCCAAAGGACTGAGCATGATTTACAAGAAAATATACTGGTTTATGAATCGCAAGTAAGGGTTAAGTATCCAGAACAAACTTCTGGTCTGGATGCACGGGATTCCAATATGAAGAACTGCCAGCAATATATAAATATGTAGAGACTGCAAAGGTTCTAATCCAATATCCTTGATGATGTTTGGAATGACCCATAGTATGTATAGTATGGGCTAAACTGTGATATTTATCATGATTTGAATGTTCAAACTGTATAATGCAACACCGTCACTCAGTCAAACTACTTCAAGAGACGATCATCTCATCCAAATCCACTTTCCAATGATCTTTTGACCCCACCACTGCATAGAAGACTAAAAAGGATGGAATCACTGGATTTCTCCACCGATAATACCTATATTATAGACAGAAGTTACTCATTTATATAAACGTCAGAAATTTGGTAATAACTTTAATCATTTTCACTAACTACCGAACACAAAAGTAAATTGATGTAAAAAAAAAATGAATAACCATTTTCAATTTCGTTGCAAAACGAAAACATAGCCGAACCATATTCTAGTCCAATCAGAGTGCTGCAAGCACCCCTACCGGTTTCGAAACTTATTAGTCTCTCATCAGGAGGCACTTATGCTGCCCAGCAAACAGACCGACGTGTTAATTACGTGAATTTTGGGTACATTTGTCACCAATATACGTAAATTATTTACGTGAATTTCACGTGAAAATTTGGCTGGAATGTCACATTGAAAACACGTCTTTAAATTATGTGAATAACTCGTCTTCATTAGACGTGTTATTTACCTTAAATAGCAATAAAATGTTTCGGGAAATTCACGTTGCAAATACGTGTTGATTAACGTATCTTTTAGGGAATGTAAATAGTATTATTCACGTGAAAGATACGTCGTCGGTTCTCGTAAATAATTCGACCTTAATTAACTTATGAATCACGTAATTATTATCCTCATATTATTATATAAATAAAACAAGCATATAAATTATTAACCATGTATTTATTTAGTAGAATTTAGAGACTTTAAAACATTTGTCTTGTATAATTATTATATAAGATAATGAACCAAAAATGGTACTGACCTAAAGACACATTAAAAAATTTACCAACACAAAACACAACACAGGTTACTTGTTATTTCGAGGAACACTTCGACACTTTATTGTTTTTTCTGATTGCATCATCGGCACTTCAACACTCGAGCAGTGAGGTAAACGTTAATACGAAAGACATTATTATAAATAAACCCGCCTAAAATAAAACGAGAGAAATAAAGCTCTTCACGCTTCACTTTTTGTTGTGAGTGGGAGAAATGTGAGAAGCTGATATTAGAGGTTATGATCATCGATTATAAAAATCGATTATTTTTAAATTACAGTTAAACTATTCTACTTACTTTAAATAAGTATTACGTATTTTCTTTTTGTTTTTAAATTTCTTCTACTATTAACTAATTGGTCTTACTAAAAATCTATTTCAATACCAGAATAATATAAAAAAATAATCCTATCGAAACGTATTTATTATTCGATAAATCGATTAATTTAGTTTTCGAATCAACTATGTTATTCACCTACCGTGGTCATGTGATATTATTTAAAGGAGGAGAAAGGCTTGGTAGTACGTCATCACCGCGCACGATTTGAAAATTAGACTCAAGATAGCTCCTGTGATATTTTTAAAGAAAAAATAGCAAAAATGGCTTCAAATCAAGGTTGGATTGAAATAGTTACTCTAAATGATTTTAAAAGCGAAATCATAAACTTTTTGTTTAAATATTGGTATTATTTACATTACTTTTACGTGAAATAAATCTAATTTTTAGACGTCCATAAAATACAATGAGTAAAATTCAAGCGATACGTATTTAACCAACACCGTTGTAAAATTTTGTTTTCCAGAATATTTCTCAAAATTTAACCAAAGGAAGTTATTTCGGTTTTGTGATTATTACGTGAAATACACGTACCTTTGGGATGTAACCAACATTCACACATATTATAAAAAACATGTACCATATTCGTCATTATGATTTTATATTATTCTAATGTCAAACATGTATAAAGAAGCACTAATATATACGTGAATTATTTGGCACTGAAATACGTTTTTTTTTTCCGTCATAAATCACCGAGTTACGTATTCGTTGAAATTTGCCGTAAATTTAACGTAATCATCACGTAACTGGGCTCAAACCCTTTTTCTGGGTGCTCTCCCTGATCCAACCAAAACAAACCCCAGCGTGCTGTTTCGGATTGCAACGAACGAAATGGCATAGATGCCCTAGCGGCAACTGATAGCAAAAAGACTAAGTTTTCACTCTAATGGCATATAAAACAACATAATGTATTCTACACCCCACCAGAATGAAAACAATGGGAACCTTCTCTGGTTACACCTCCGAGGCTTCTACAATTTGCAAACCATACGGATGCTGAGACTAAGGAAGATGAGGGAATTCTACAATTTACAATTCACGTCCCATCTGCTCAGCGCGGTAAAGTTTCAACCAGAATGGTTCCCTTCATACTCCACACAGAGTAAATGTAAATCAAAAATGAATAACCATTTTCAATTTTAAATTTTAAATTTTCAATTTTAAATTAAAAATGGTTATTCATTTTTGATTTACATTTACTCTGTGTGGAGTATGAAGGGAACCATTCTCGTTGGAACTTTACCGCGCTGAGCAGATGGGACGTGAATTGTAAATTGTACAATTTCCCTCATCTTCCTTAGTCTCAGCATCCGTATGGCTTGCAAATTGTAGAAGCCTCGGAGGTGTAACCAGAGAAGGTTACCATTGTTTTCATTCTGGTGGGGTGTAGAATACATTATGTTGTTTTATATGCCATTAGAGAGTGAAAACTTAGTCTGATTACAATGTATTTCTTAAAGTTCATTCACCAAAACACATTTTTTCTTTAAACTAACGCGTTTGATTCGAAATAAATGCTAAGCCATTTCCTTCATAAGCCGCTCCAATTCCAACTGATAAAAATATATGCGTCAATAATTTTCAACTGTTATCCTCAACGAGATCGCAAGCCATAATAGAAAGAGGCGTATCCCACACTAAGCTCTAAAATAATAATTTATGTTGGATTTAACCCGTCCGCAAAGTAAATATCCTCTTCTATGTGCAAGTGGATGGCTCCCAACCTGCTTCCTGTCATATATTAGTCAGTGGCCTTTTTGCTAAGCTAGAAAATTGGCGCCATTTTTTCTAAGCGACACATACATTTCGTCGTAATTTATTTCTGAGACGGGTTTTTCTTGACTTCTTTTCGGATTTCTTTCCATGTTCACTTCTCTTATCTCTTGGAATTACAAATTTCCTCAAAATGGATCTAATCGTGGCTTTTATACAGATGCGGACTTACAAAATTCGTTTAAACTTCTTTTTTGCTTTTATCAATAAATAATTATTAACTAAATAAAATTAATATTTCAAAAATTTTCAATTAACTCATTGAAAGTCATAATAAAGTAAGTTTTAGAAGCTTATTAGTCCAGGGTAATAAGGTTTTTCCCATGACACTCGAGCAGCTAGGGTACTGAAGCGTTTTTTCGACAGGTAATACCTATAAGAGCAAATTGTAACTATTTCCTGCGTAGGATCTGGCGGCCATTTTTATTTATAAACAATTAAGTGTCAAAAAATGGTATTTTTCCCTTTTTTTTTCAAATCAATGGAAAACAGTGAAACTTATGGTTTTTTTAGTACAAATATCTTTGAGATCATGGAAAAAACATTAAAATGACGTATTGCAAAGTTTGATATACTCATTTGTTGTTAATATAATTGCGAAAAAAGGTCGGAATTGCAAAAAAAAATCGCAATATCTATTGCAAAAATTAGTGTACAGCTTTGAAATTTTTGTTATTTAAGGGTTCTTTGGTGCTTAATATGTGATAAAAATTTCAAAGCGATTCATTCAATTGTTTAAATTTTATTCAAATTGTTTATCCCAGAGAGCATTTTTTGCAATACCATAAGTCAGAAAAACATGACGTTAGAACCATTCCACAGGTGTCAAATGAAATAACATGCGATATATTTTCAACTTGGTTTAAAAAAAGCCAATAAAAAATGCATTTATTAGTAATAAATAATTATGCAAAAGTATCATAAATCTTTCCTTATAAACTCTTTATTTTGTTATATAAGAAATTATATATATTTATTACAATTTTTTATCAATTATGATATAAATAACATTACTTGGTAGTTGTGCACTTAAATCAGGGTAAAAAAGTTAATTTTTTTGGAAAAAGTTATCCAAAAAGTTTATAAGGAAAGATTTACGATACTATTGCATAATTATTTATTACCAATAAGTGCATTTTTTATTCGCTTTGTTTAAGCCAAGTTGAAAATATAGCTCATGCTCTTTCATTTGACACCTGTGGAATGGTTCTAACGTCATGTTTTTCTGACTTATGTTATTGCAAAAAATGCTCTCTGGGAAAAACAATTTGAATAAAATTTAAACAATTGAATGAATCGCTTTGAAATTTTTATCACTTATTTAGCACCAAAGAACCCTCATTTGACAAAAATTTCAAACCTGTACACTAATTTTTATAACAGTTATTGCGAAAATCATTTTTTTGCAGTTCCGACTTTTTTCGCAATTATATTAACAATAAATGAGTATATCAAACTTTGTAATATGTCATTTTAAAGCTTCTTCCATAATCTCAAAGATATTTGTACTAAAAAAATCATAACTTTCACTGTTTTCCATTCATTTTAAAAAAAGGGAAAAATGCCATTTTTTGACAGTTAATTGTTTATAAATAAAAATGGCCGCCAGATCCTACGCAGGAAATAGTTACAATTTGTTCCTATAGGTATTACTTGTCGAAAAAACGCTTCAGTACCCTGGCTGCCGAAATGTCACGAACGAAGTATATTTTTGTCTTATTACCCTGGCCTATATCTTTAAACTTTAACTTCGACCTGCAAACTTTTAGAAAAAAATTTTAATTATCGCCTTAAGGTGGGCCCACATTACTTGTGCTCGTGCTCGTACTCAGGCTTTTACTTGTGACTTGTGAGCCGCCGGGTGCCGGAGTCAGAGCAGAGCAAGCCACACAAGTAAGATACTCGCAAGGTTCCGGCGGGTATCGGTACATCAAAGGAAATTCGCGTAAGCTTGCGAGTTTATTTGGACGGAAATTTTCGCGTTTTGTGTACTTATATGACTTGCATTAATCGGGCGTGCATATCGTGCAGGTTTTTGTTTAAAATGGAGTGGAATAACGATATTCTGATTGATTTAATAAAGCTGTATTAAAAACACGAACTTTTGCAGGAGAGTAGTAATAAATTTTATAAAATCCTAAATAAACAGAACTATGCATGGAAGAAAATATCCCAGGAACTAAATATAGATGTGCAAGAGATTAAATGCAAAATCAGTTCACTACTGGCAACTTACAGAAAGGCTCGCCAAAAAGTTTCCCAAAATAATAAATCCGGAATAGGAACCGATGAATTGTATTCTCCTTGGTTTGCCTTTAAATATTTTCGTTTCTTGCACATGAAAAATATGGCCCACTTCATCAAGTTGATAAAGAAATGCATACCTTTGGCACAATAAGCGAAACTGGCTGCTTGGAAAACTTAAACAAAAAGCTTAAGCTGGTGTACGAATCACCTGAAGCTAAATATCTTAGCGATACAGGTAATCGCTCTTTTACAGGAACTGCTTTTCGAAATGTTGGGTTTTTCTTAATGACTTTTGGACCAAATAAAGTTATCAGTTTTTCAAAAGTACTAGGCGGCAAAGTCTATGAAAGTGGAGATTTTTAACATTAAAGTCACTAAGTAAGTTACTTACACTGTATTCACTTTGACTTTTAAACAGTGACGTCATCCACCACCGTCTTTTTTTTCTCATTTTCAATTTTTTTAACAGAGAATATATCACAATAAAAGCCTCACTGGCTGCCGCAAGCTCGCCCTCTTCCATTGGAACCGCCGGAGTACAAGTATTTTTCCAAATGAACAAGACTATGTGCCCGTCTATGGAAAGATGAAAATCAACAATAAAACAATATACTATTTAGGAAGTCAAGACGGTTCACACAGATATGATGTCGGGATAATACTAAACAAACACATGGATAAAGCTGTAGTAAATTTCATTCCATACTCCAACAGAATTATCCTCTTACAATTTAATCAGAATAAACCCAAATTAAACATAATACAAGTTTATGCTCCGACTGCGGACAAACCAGAGAGCGATATTGAAACTTTCTACGAAGACCTAGACAATATTTTAAAATCCATTAAATCGCAGGATGTTACAATTATAATGGGAGGTTTTAACGCAAAGGTTAGAGACGAAAAAGTAGAAGAATGTACAGGAGGATATGGTCTGGGCAACAGAAACGAAAGAGGTGACAGGCTTATCGAATTTTGCCAAAACAATAATTTTGTCATAACTAATACATTGTTTAAAATGCCAAAGAGAAGACTATATACCTGGAAGTCACCAGCAGATCAAGAAGGGAGAATTGTAAGAAACCAAATAGATTATGTATTGATTAGACAAAGATACAAGAACGCAATTATATCTTCAAAAACCTATCCAGGTGCCGACATAGGATCAGATCACAACCCAGTAGTGACCAAAATTAGGCTCAAAATGAAAATAATAAAACGCAGAACAACAGATGTAAAAATCGATACAAGTAAACTAAGAAACCCACTCATAAAACAACGCCTGACAGATGAAATTAATAACCGTTTAATGAATGCTAAAGAACAAATCCAGCAAAATACTGAAACAGAGACAAAATGGTTATTAATACAGACAGAAATAGATAAATGTCAAAAAGAAATTCTTACACCAACCAGATACAAAAAGAAACAATGGATGAAGGAGGAAATCTTAGATTTAATGGAAGAAAGACGTCAGCATAAAAACAAAGATAATCAGATGTACAAAAATGTGGATAAACAAATAAAATCCAAAATTAAACAGGCTAAAGAACAGTGGTTAAAAGAACAATGCGCAGAAATAGAAGAACACCAGAAAAGACATGATAATTTTAACACACATAAAAAAATTAAGGAATTAACGCAGATCGACAGAAAAAGAAAACCGGGAATACTAAAAGATATAGATGGGAAACTTGTGTTGAGTACTAACGAAAAATTAAAGAGATGGACAGAATACATAAATGAATTGTTCAAAGACAATAGAACAGAGCAGATGGAAGTCGAAGTAGAAGATGATACGGTTTTGAAGATATTAAAAGAAGAAATTAAATCGGCATTAAAAAACAGCCAAAATGGTAAAGCAGTAGGTCCAGACCAAATCCCAGTAGAAAGCTTAAAATGTATAAATGATGAAACCTTAGACATTATCGTAGACTTGTTTAACACAGTGTACATAACAGGAAACATACCAAAACAATGGTTACTCTCAACCTTTTGTGCTATCCCTAAAAATACAAACGCCAAAGATTGCAGTGAATACAGAACAATATCATTAATAAGTCACATTCTCAAATTATTCTTGAAAATAATACATGGTCGTATAAACAAAAAACTAAAAGAAGGAATAGATGATAGTCAGTTTGGGTTCAGAAACGGACTAGGAACCAGAGAGGCGTTATTTGCTTTTAATGTGTTAGCTCAAAGATGCATGGACATGAATGTGGATGTGCATGTTTGTTACGTTGATTTTGAGAAGGCTTTTGACAAAGTAAGACATGAAAAATTAGTCCAAATTCTAAAGACAAAAAACATAGACAAAAGGGACTTACGAATAATAACAAACCTTTACTGGAATCAAAGAGCACAAATTGTAATAGATAACGAACCCAGTCCAGAAATTGAAATCAGGAGAGGAGTTCGGCAGGGATGTATTATGTCTCCATTACTCTTTAATGCATATAGTGAAGCCATTTTTGAAGAAGCATTGCTATCTCAAAGTGAAGGAATAATAATTAACGGAAGATCTATTAACAACATAAGATATGCAGATGACACCGTGATTATAGCAAGCTCTGCTGAACAACTCCAACTACTACTGAACAAAACAAACAATTTCTGTAAAGAATATGGACTAAAAATGAATATAAAAAAGACCAAATACATGATAATAACTAAGAAAACAAACATACAAACAAGCATACATTTGGGAAATGTACCGATAGAAAGGGTTGATAAATACAAATACCTAGGAACCTGGATTTCAGAGAAAAATGATCAAACAACAGAAATAGGGACCAGGATAGAAATAGAAAGAAATGCGTTTGTAAAAATGAAAACAGTTCTCTGCAACAAAGACCTTAGCTTAGAACTGAGAGCAAGAGCTTTTAGATGCTACGTGTTCTCGATACTACAATATGGACTTGAAAGCTGGACATTAAAGCAAGAACACATAAATAAGCTACAGTCATTTGAAATGTGGTGTTACAGAAGAATGCTTAGAATAGCATGGACACAGAGGAAAACGAACACGGAAGTACTGCGAGAAATGGGTAAAGAATGCGAAATAATAAACAATAAAAATAAGAAAGTTACAATATCTAGGTCACGTAATGAGGGGACCGCGATATGAAATGCTAAGACTGATAATACAGGGAAAGATAAGAGGCGGAAGGAGTATAGGAAGAAGGAGAGTGCCATGGTTAAAGAATTTAAGAGACTGGTTTAGATGCAGTTCTATAGAACTCTTTAGAGCAGCGGTGGATAGAGTAAAGATAGTGATGCTGATATCCAACCTCCGATTAGGAGACGGCACTTGAAGAAGAAGAAAGTCTATCTGGACGGTCAAGTGAAAGTAAGGACAAGTACAACAAGCTTCACGAGTTCCAAGTAGAAGTACGAGTAAAAGTAGGAGCACGAGTAGTCTGGACGCACCTTTAAATGGCATTTCCAAAACAACCTAATAAGCATAGGACAAAGTGGATTCCGTTCGAGTAGATCCACTACATCTAATCAGATTAGATTCTAGACAATCTAATCTAATTCAAAGTGGCATTAGATAATCTAGACAATCTAATGCCACTTGATTCAGCTATACTTATATGAATCTTGTCTGCACTATTAAAAACATGATCGTTTTCTTTGACATAAGAAAAGTTGTTGACACAATATGGAGACATCTTATTGTAAAAACACTTTAAGTATGGCATATTCAAGAGCATTAAACAACACGAACATTTCAAGTTAAATCTAATGGATTCCAGACGAGTACATCAAATGGAAACGAAATAGAACTGGGCAGGTCACGTGGCTCGAATGACAGATAACAGATGGAGAAAGCGCCGCATACTTGAATAGCGACCAAAAGATGATGCCTATGAAAGCAGTGGTCGTTCACCAATACGTTGGACTGATGACCTAAACCAGGGGTTACCAATTATATTCCCTGAGGGTCCGTTTCAGGACCCTAGGACGCTTCCGGGGTCCGGATGTGATGCTTCCTGATTCTGGTTGTCTTTTTTTTTCTCCAACTACAATGTTCAACACATAGGTTGAGCCAAACATTGCACAATTTTACTGTTAAAGATTTTCAAAATTGCCAAACACTATATTTTGAAAAAAGACTAAGTTTTCACTCTAATGGCATGCAAATTGTAGAAGCCTCGGAGGTGTAACCAGAGAAGGTTCCCAATGTTTTCATTCTGGTGGGGTGTAGAAGAGCATTATGTTGTTTTATATGCCATTAGAGTGAAAACTTAGTCTTTTTGCTAGCAGTTGCCGCTAGGGCATCTATGCCATTTCGTTCGTTGCAATCCGGGACTGCACGCTGGGGTTTGTTTTGGTTGGATCGGGGAGAGCAGCATATGTGCCTCCTGATGAGAGACTAATAAGTTTCGAAACCGGTAGGGGTGCTTGCAGCACTCTCTTCTGATTGGACTAGAATATGGTTCGGCTGTGCTTTCGTTTTGCAACGAAATTGAAAATGGTTATTCATTTTTGATTTACGTTTACTCTGTGTGGAGTATGAAGGGAACCATTCTCGTTGGAACTTTACCGCGCTGAGCAGATGGGACGTGAATTGTAAATTGTAGAATTCCCTCATCTTCCTTAGTCTCAGCATCCGTATGGCTTGCAAATTGTAGAAGCCTCGGAGGTGTAACCAGAGAAGGTTCCCATTGTTTTCATTCTGGTGGGTGTGTAGAATAGCATTATGTTGTTTTATATGCCATTAGAGTGAAAACTTAGTCTTTTTGCTAGCAGTTGCCGCTAGGGCATCTATGCCATTTCGTTCGTTGCAATCCGGGACTGCACGCTGGGGTTTGTTTTGGTTGTATCAGGGAGAGCAGCATATGTGCCTCCTGATGAGAGACTATTAAGTTTCGAAACCGGTAGGGGTGCTTGCAGCACTCTCCGATTGGACTTGAATATGGTTCGGCTGTGTTTTCGTTTTGCAACGAAATTGAAAATGGTTATTCATTTTTGATTTACATTTACTCTGTATGGAGTATGAAGGGAACCATTCTCGTTGGAACTTTACCGCGCTGAGCAGATGGGACGTGAATTGTAAATTGTAGAATTCCCTCATCTTCCTTAGTCTCAGCATCCGTATGGGTTGCAAATTGTAGAAGCCTCGGAGGTGTAACCAGAGAAGGTTCCCATTATTTTCATTCTGGTGGGGTGTAGAATAGCAATATGTTATTTTATATGCCATTAGAGTGAAAACTTAGTCTTTTTGCTAGCAGTTGGCCTACTGACCTACGGTCCGGATGCGGACACAAGATCGAAATAGATGTAAAATTATGAGGGAGATCTATATTCAGCAGTGACCAAGCGAAGATTGAATGATGGTGATGATGAGGCTGACATCAAACCGGCACTCTAAAAGATCTAGGTACTGCTCATATTAGTCTAAAACTCTTTCTAATTGCAATAAATATTATTGTAAGTCAATATCTCAACCTCAATAGAAATGTACGTCAACCTGGCAGAATAGATGGGCAGATTTTAGAACAGGCCAATAGATTTAAGTACATGGGATGTTGAATCGACAGCAGCCTAAATCCTGATCTAGAAATAAGATCGAGAATAGAACAGGCAAAGAAATCTTTCGAAAAAAATCAAAAAACTGTTTTGTTATTCTCGAAACAGAATTAAAATTAGACTAGTAAGATGTTATGTGCTCTTTACTGTATTGTATGGTGCCAAACGTTGGACTCTAACGGATATACTTCTCAACAAACTGAAAGCCTTTGAAATCTCGGTGTATTGGAGAATCCTACGAAAAAGTCGGGTGGATAGGATAGAGTTCGTGACAAAGTTGTTTTGCATTGGATACAGATGGAAAAAGTTACGGAAGTCATCACAATAGTTGAAAATCGTAAACTTGAATATTTTGGACATTTTATGCGGCACGCAGAAACATATTATATACTCCATTTAATAATACAAGTCAAGGTAGACGGGAAAGATGGCCAGGTCGAAGAAGAACCTCAAGGCTTAGAAACTTGAGAGAATAGTTTAACAGATCCTCTGCATACCTTTTCAGAGCTGCCGTCAAGGAAATTACTATGGCGAATTTGATAGCCAACGCTCAATAATCGAGCACGACACATGAAGAAAAAAATATTCTCAAATAAAATTTGAAATTCGACTACATTTATCACAAGGCTACGTCTGTTCGTCTCTTTTCTATGCATTTAAGACGTGTACCCTTAAAACATCAACCGTAAATAAATTGTAAGACTTTGAAATGTGGATCTACTGGAGAATACTCAGAATTTCATGGAATGGCATACCTCAAACGAAGAAGTGCGTCATAGTAAAGGCAAGGAAAGAGTCCTTCTCAACATAGTGAAAGTTAGAAAAACATTATATCTAGGCCACATACTGAGAAATAATAAGTACTAATATGCTCAACTAATAGTAAAAGGAAATATCTAGAGAAATATTGGACCAGATAGGAAAAGACTAGCGTGGCTAAGAAACATCTTACAATGGACAGGGCTAAATTTTGAACAGTTAATAAGAATAGCTGAAGACAGAGTTTGCAATTGTAGTACCCAACCTCCATCGGAGAGAGAGTACTTTAAGAAGAAGCAAATAAAGCTAACTTATTTACTAGCCTATTTGCAGAGTATTTGGTCATTTGTCTAAAAAAAATAAAACAATGTAACTTATAATAATTATATGGATATTTTTGTGGAGATAGAATCCATTATTGATTTTCAGGTCAAATTGTGTACGTTGCTTTATAAGTTTTGTTCCGTTATTTGTCACTCCTTCACCGAAGTAACCTACTACTGGACTATTTTGTCTTCTTCTAATATATAATATATAGCACATATTTACACTATAATAAAGTAGTTATAAATTTAGCGATCTTTTAATGAAATGTTTTTTTACTAGCTTTAGATTGCAGTAAAATAAGAGTAATGTTAAAAGAACTAAATAAATATTCCTGGTCGTTAGTTTACTGCCAATTTTTTTTTTTCACTCCAAAATTGCATTGCTTTTACCTTCCTGTAACAGATTCAAACGTTTTCAAAAGGTTTTGTCTGATATAGAGCTCCCAGTAATAAAAAATTGACTGCAAGTTCCGCAAAAGTCCTTCAGCTGTAATTGATTAGCTGGTGAAACACAGTGTCAAAAACGAAATTCCTCTAGTACCTTGAATTCAAAAACCACTCCTATAATCGTTGAATATTACTTTCGTCCGGAAAATGATTTGCAGAGAACGGTAAAACCCTGTTCAAACACCAATTAAGGATTCATTCCACCATCAATGAGTTTAAATAGGTCAGCAGCTTCACGTTTTAATTGTTCCTCAGTAATCTCCGGTCTTTATTACCTATTTAATTTAGTATATCCTACAATTTGGATGTATACACACGTGGGATGCGGATTAGATACAAATTAGCTTGGTTCATTAATCACGAGATATTGCGGACTAAAAACTTCAATTTGGTAATATTAGTTAAAACGTTGACTGACAGTGCGTCAAATGTATAAGCAAGTGTTGTGACACTGTAATATGTATTTTGCAAAGTATAATAGGAAAAAATGCAACGTCTATAGACGTTGTGTCACATTACATCAATAGAAATTAGACGTCTATAGACGTTCCGTCCGTCAACGTGTTAATATGTTTGTAAATAAAGGACATTAATAACACAGGCAAGGTTTAGAAACAAGAGAAGCAATAGTAGCAACACCGTTGCTGGTCCAAAATTGTTACAATCAGGAGAAGACGTGTTCCTATGCTTTTTAGATTACGAAAAAGCATTTGATCGTGTCTAATATCACAAGTTAATGCAGATCTCCAACAAACGTTATATAGACCAAAAAGACATAAAGATCACTTGAAAACTTGTACTGGTATCAAATGATACAATTAAAAATGGGCAAATTCTATATCATACATATAAGAAGGGTTGATCGACAGGGATGTGTGCTTTACCCTCTTTTGGAGAAGATGCAGAAATGGGAACTAAAGTGAATGGAGTATTCATCAACAACAAACGATATGCTGATGATGTTGTCTTAATTTGTGACAACACAGTCGATCTTCAACAATACAATGAGCGAATGGGGTTAGATATTATTAGCAAAAAGACAAGACTCATGATCATCACCAGAATCTTGGATGCACTTGAAAACTTCACCATAAAAATTAATACCAAGTCTATTGAAAGAGAGAGAAAATTTAGATACCTGGGAACGTGGCTTTTTGAAGACTGGGCATCGGGCAGGGAAGTAAAATGTCACATTGAGCAATCTCGACAAGCTTTCGTAAAACTCAGAAAGGTGCTGACCTGTTCAGAGTTCGATATTCAACTGAGGCGAAGGTTTACTAAGTGCTACGTATGTTCGGAGCTGCTATATGGGGTAGAGAGCAGCTGGACACTCAAAACGAGTGATATAAACAGATTAGAAGCCTTCGAATTATGGTTTTATCGCCGTATGCTAAAGATACCATGGACGGCTAAAGTCACAAATATCGATGTCCTTATAAGAATCAAGACAGAACGCCAACTTTTCGAAACCATCAAGAAAAGGAAAACGGCGTATCTGGGTCAAATCATGCGAAATGAAAAATACCTCTAACTTATAAGGTACTCAAGAAAATGTCCTGTTTTAGAAGCATAAAGCAATGTACAGTGATTAACGACATAAAATCTCTGATATATATTGCAAGAAACAGAAAAGTAATGGAAAATGTGATCGCTAACATCCATTAGTTATCGCTAACATCCATCTGGTGATCTTCTTAATCAGTTGGTCGTTTTCCTTCTCTCTATGTGTCCCAGCCATCTTAGCCTCTGTGCTTTAATAAATCTAACTATATCTTCTCCCTTCATTACGTCTCTTAGTTCATGGTTTATTTTTCTTCTCATTTCTCCATTATCTATTCTTATCGGGCCCATAATCTGTCTGTGGATTTTCCTTTCGAATATTCTCAATTTTTTTTTCATCTTTTTCCGTGAGGCACATTGTCTTAGCTATGTACGTAACTACTGTTCTGATTGCAACTCTTTATATTTTCAGTTTTGTATTTCTGGATAAGTTCTTATCCTTCATAAGCCTATGATATCTCCAGTATATTTTGTTGCCTGCTAGTATTCGTTCCGTTACTTCTTCACTTCTCTTGTTTTGGCCACACTCACATTACTCCCAAATATTTAAATTGTTGGACTCTTTTAAAAGTGTAGATTTATATTTTGATTTCTCTCATCCTACCTGTTATCTTCTCTTCTAGAGCAGAGTAGATATTTTGTTTTGTTTTGATAGGGAATCGCTTTGTTGCGCTCCTGTTTCTATTGCAATTGATTTTGTGTTACCTTCTTCTCTTGTTACTTTAGCTCGAGATCCATCCACGGCCATTTTTGTTAATCTGACTAATTTTGCTGGTATATCTTGATTTTTCATTTCAATAAATAATTTGTTATTTCCGATAAAGTCAAAGGCATGTCTGAAGTCTACGAAGAGGATGTGGAGTTCTATGTTGTGTTAGTGGCATTTTTCGATTGTTTGTGTAACTATGTGTATCGCATCTCTAGTGGATCTGCTTTCTCTGAATCCTTGCTGGTAGTCCCCAATATTTTTCTCTGTGAATTGAGTGAGTTTTTGTTTGATGAGGGTTGTTAGAATTTTATTTGTGGTACTCAGTAGAGATATTCCTCTATAGTTGTTACAGTTTGTTACTTCTCCTTTCTTAAATATTGTTATAATTCTGCCTTCTCTCCAATCCTGGGGCATTTATTTTGCTTCCCATATTCTAACTATTAGGTTTTAGATGCTTGTTAATAACTTTTCCCCTCCGTTTTAATTAGCTCATTGGGGATTTCATCTGGGCCAGGTGATCTTTTCTGTTTCATTTTTTGAATGATGTCTAAATATTCATATGTTGGTATCCCTATTTCATTATCCCTAATATCTTTCATTACGCCTACTTCCTCTTCCGGGCTTTCTTTGTATCTATATAGTTCTGTGAAGTGTGTTTTCCATGATTTATTGTCAATTTTACCTACTGGTCTGCCTTTTCTTTCTTGAGCTTTTAGGTATCCAAATAGTTTGGATTACTATTGTTGTATATGCGGTTACTATTCTTTTCTAGGTCCTTTAACAGCTCTTCAATCCACAGTTTTTTTGTTCTTGCAACATTTATCAGCTACTTTCTTTTTTTATTATATTCGTTTAGATGATGTCCTTCTTCTTTATTTGATATCCATTTATCTCTTGCTTGATTTTTCAGTTTGATTTTGATTTCGAATTCTGCATTAAACCAACATTTCCTTCTTTTTATTTCCCTCTGTCCTAGCCCCTCTTCAGCTGAATTCAGAATGGATTATTTTATATTTGTCCATATGTCCTCTGTGTTATTTGCTTCTGTTAGATTTTCCTTTAGGGTTGTCTCATTTTGTTCTCATAGTTCCTGTACATTTGACTTCTCCAGATTCCATCTTCTTTTGTTTTGTCTTGTTCTCTCTGCTTTAAGTATCTTCATTTTGATTTCTCCTATTACTAGAAAATGGTCTGTGTCCGGGTTTGCTCCTATATATGATCTAACATCGTGCATTATTGCTTTCCATTTTTTGGATATTAGTATGTGATCTATCTGATTGCCATCTGTTGTGCCAGGTATCAACCATGTTACTTTATACTCTCTTCTGTGCATGAAGTTTGTGCCTATAATGTAACTGTTTGTTATTGCTGCTAGTTGGCATAATTTTCTTCCGTTATCGTTTGTCTCGTCATGAATAGTTTCTTTTCCTGTTACTTCCTTATACTGGTGTTCTTTGCCTACTGTGGTATTGAAGTCACCAAGGATCAGCACTGTATAATTTCTGGGTAATCTTTCATATAATTCTTCCAGTTGTTCATATAATTCAATTTTATAATTTTCTGGTGCATTTTGTGTGGGTTCACAGAAAATGGGTGTTGTTTGTTTTCTATTTTTACATAATATGACATTCGTCCATTTATAGCTTTAAATTCTATAACTTTGTCCCTTATGTTATTGTTAACCATGAATGTTGTACCATTTTCCCTTGCTTGTTTTCTCCCGGGTAATTTTTCAAAATTACCAATTTTTAAAATTTTACTTTAAAATAGTTTTTTTTTTATTTTTTCAAAAACAAGCACTTTGAATCGATGAAACTTACAAATCATATAACCACAATATTAGAAAAGAAATTTGTAAAGCGTTAACGATTAATTTCATTTAACTTGCTAATTAGGGGGTGATTTTCCCGATTTTTTTAACAAAACAAAAGGGATCAACTTTATTTTGAGCGTAAATTGCTTACATTTGATGCTAGAAACTTTTTTTATAAAAACAGTAAATAAAGATTTTTAAAAGTTTTAAGAAAGTTTTAATCAGTTTTTCCCAAAAAGTGCTTCATTTTTTGGTTATTTCACGTTGAAATATTCTATTTAGAATTTGTCGAATACGAACGTATTTTATATTAGCTATAACTTTGCTTCTACCCGATCTAAAGACCTCACGCCTACACCATTTTTTCACTTTTTTACAGGCTATATTTTTGCTAAAAATGTTTGTTTCGATAAAATATTTACTTTTTGAATTATTTGCGAAAAATCGTCTTTTTTTGTTAAAAATAAACTCTTAAATAACTCTAAAAGTGTAGACTGAGTGAAAACATACTATAGAATAAAAGTTGCTTGGAATTAGTCAGTTTATCGAATTCCGGACTTATTTTAAACGTACGTTTTCTCACCACCAAAAAGTATCCCCCCTACCGAAAAGAAACTTACGTCCAGACTAAAAGCACACATCGCCACAATATCACTTTTTTTACATGTTAGCTATGTGTATGCCTTTCATGTCAATCCAAGCGGTTCTTTAAAATTTACAGCAAAAACCTTGAGTAAAATGTAATACTATCTCTTATGTTAATTATTGTAAACATAATTTTTATTATTAATAGATTAATCTGACAAAGCCTGCAGGTTTGTTTGGATCTATAAGTCGACACACTCTAAAATGTAATTTGTATGTTGAAAGCAATTTTCTCTCCAACACATTCGAGCTACATTCGATATATCGGACAATCAAATCAAGAGAAATACGACCACTATTTAGCATAATGCCCTTATTTTTGTAACGAAACTGCACTGAGTTTGATAGAATTCTGATGATATTTCCAATAGCAATGCTCAAAATCTCATTTACATCGAAATAGATGCAAGTGTTTTCAGACATTCTAGTAATGTATTGAATATTTGCTGCAATATCGCCTCATTTATTTGTGAACTTTTCGCTATTTTCTAAAGATACAAGAGATCGAATTTTTAAGGACTTTTGTTATTGCGTGTATTGTTAAATCCTTACAATATTTAGAAGACATTCTCTTTCTGCATATATTATGTCTATAATTTATTCATGTATATTCGATTCTCCCCCTATTCGTAGACATGTACATATCGCACCTCTACCCAAATAGTGTCACAACTTAAACAAAAATAAAAACGATTTTATTGCACCAAAAGTTTAATAAAACTACAAAATCTTATCTCAAGAAGTGTTACGTTGATAGTTAAAGTATTTGTCGGTAGATGATGCTAGAATCATTTTATGATTAACCAAAATCAACGGTGCACCGGACATGAACAGTGTCACATATCGATTTGTGCAAGTCATTTGTACAACTAAGAAATTTATATGATGCTTGAACCGGAAACACCAGAAATTACCACAATTAAAGATGTTAATGTAAGTGCACAGGAAGTACGAAAAACACTCGAAAAGCTGAAGAACAGAAAAGTTGCAGGTAAGGATGGAATACCAAACGAATTACTGAAATATTGTGGAGCAGCAATGACATAACAATTAACAACATTAATTAACAAAATCATAAAACACAATAAAATACCGGAAGAATGGAGAACGAGCGAACTAATTCTACTATTCAAAAAAGTAGATAAAAGCAGCCAAAAACTACATAGGTATCAACTTGTTAAATACTACCCTAAAACTTGCAACTAAAATTTTACAAAACGTAATGAATCGGAGGATAAGTTTAGCAGATGAACCACAGGGTTTTCCTACTGGAAGATCGTGTACAGATGCAATATTCGTCATGAAGCAAATTACTGAGAAATCACTAGAGTATAATATACCAGCATTTCTATGTCTGATTGACTTAAAGAAAGCATTTGACAGAGTAAGATTCAAAGATGTAGTCTATCTTCTGTATAATAGAGAAGTCCCTGTAGATATCATAAAAACTATTGAGAACATCTACCAAAACAACAAACTGGAAGTCAGAATAGATGGACAATTTACAGAACCTATAGATATAGGCAACGGAATAAGACAGCAAGACTCATTGAGCCCTATGCTTTTCAATTTAATCATGGATGAAATCATCAAAAAAGTCAATAAAGAAAGATGATATAGAATGGGAAACCAAGAAGTAAAAATACTCTGTTATGATCAAAAGAATTCAATATTAGTCTGGGCTGATTATCGGAGAATAGGCCATTTTTGGGAAAAGTTATTTACCAGCAATTTTATTGCTGGAATAGAATTTTATGATGGTATATATTAATAATATTGGTATGCAAAGTCCGCAGATGGTGTGCTACTTTTTTTATAAACAAAATGGTGCCCGAAAATCGTGTTTTTTTCAATTTTTGCTCTATAACTCCAAAGATTTTAATTTTACACCAAAAAGACCCAAATAAAAATTTACCGCAATTAAATTCTGCATAGAGACTTTGCTTTTTTGTGTTTTTCCCGATTCACTTCGATGAAAACTTTCCCCGGAAAAAGCGGGGTTTTTCAACAAAATCTTTAATTTTCAACTAAAATTTTAGATAAGTAATTGTTAATAAATAATTAAATAGCTTGGTAATGTAAAAGACCTTTTTGTATAGATTACAATTCCAGAAGCCGATGGAAATTGAATGAACTGTTTAGCAACAATTGAATTGTTAATTAAAAATTTACGGTCGCTATAATAACGACAATAATTATGGTGCATAAGAATAACTATGATTTTTCCATAAAAAGGCACTGTACCTATCTAATGAATTTTACAGAATTAAAATTGGACTATTTAAGCGGCCTCAGGAATATTTTAAAATTATAAAGAATTTTTTGGCTTATAAACAAATAGAATATCTCAGGAAATATTAAACTAAATTAAATTGTAAAAACAGTATTCGAAAACAGCGGCAGGACACTTCTTTTAAAAGAGAAAAAACGTTTAATTATGATGAGTAGTTCCTGAGATACAATCGGTCAAAGTTGACCGGAATTAACGACAAAGATATAAACAATAGGACGAAAATTTTCAAACCATCACTTTTTTATTTTTGTCCTCTTTCTCCACACCAATTTTCATATCCTTAAAATACTCATAACTGTCATAACATACATTATTATAATAAAAACTATCGATAATACGTGTGAAAATTGACAAAAATAGCAAAATTTCAATCAAAAATTAGGTTGGAGAAAATGGAACACTCAAGTTCAAAATCGGTATACGTTAGAAAAATGCATTTTCTCGCCTTCCCATGGATCAATTTCCTTCATTTTTTTTTGTTCCCAAGTAACTCGAGTAGAGCCATCGAACTAACGCATTATTAAATGTCAAATTGGCTTTTGTTTTGTTATAATAAATTAATTTATTTATTATAACACAAAATTTTAATTTGTTTAAATAAAAATTGTTTAAATAATTATACAGCTTTCAAATGAGAATATTTATGTTTTTAACTTTAAAAGGTACACTTGCAGTAAGTTTATCTAAAAAAAAGCCTACAACTGGAAAAAATATGTAGTTTTCTGTTCTTATAAATAAATTAATCTATTATAATAAAACAAAAGCAAGTTTGACATTTAATAATGCGTTAGTTCGATGGCTCTACTCGAGTTATTAGGGAACAAAAAAAGAATAAAGGAAATTGCTCCATGGGAAGCCGAGAAAATGGATTTTTTTAACGTATACCGATTTTGAACTTTGAGGGTTACATGTTCTCCAACCTAATTTTTGATTGGAATTTTGCTATTTTTGGCAATTTTCACACGTATTATCGATAGTTTTTATTGTAATAATATATGTTATAAGTATTTTAAAGATATGCAAATTGGTGTGGAGAAAGAGGACAAAAATAAAAAGGTGATGGTTTGAAAATTATGATCCTATTGTTTATATCTTTGCAGTAAATTCCAGTCAACTTTGACCGGTTGTATCTCAGGAACCACTTTTAATAATAGTTAAACGTTTTTTATTTTAAAAGAAGCTTCCTGCCGCTTATTTTCGAGTGCCGTTTTCATAATTTAATTTAGTTTAATATTTCCCGAGATATTCTATTTGTTTATAAGCCAAAAAATTGGTTATAATTTTAAATTATTCCTGAGGCCGCTTAAATATTCCAATTTTAATTTTGTAAAGTACATTAGATAGGTATGGTGCATTTTTATGAAAAAATCATAGTTATTCTTATGCACCATAATTATTGTCGTTATTATAGCTACCGTAAATTTTTAATTAACAATTCAATTGTTGCTAAACGGTTCATTTAATTTCCATCGTCTTCTGGAATTATAATCAATACAAAAAGGGCTTTTACATTACCAAGTTATTTAATTATTGATTTACAATTACTTATCTAAAATTTTAGTAGAAAATTAAAGATTTTGTTGGAAATACCCGCTTTTTCCGGGGAAAGTTTTCGTGGAAATGAATCGGGAAAAACAAGTCTCTATGCAGAATTTAACTGTGGTGTATTTTTATTTGGGTGTTTTTGGTGTAAAATTAAAATCTTTGGAGTTATGGATCAAAAATTGAAAAAAAAACACGATTTTCGGGCGCCATTTTGTTTATAAAAAAAGTAGCACACTATCTGCGGACTTTGCATACCTATATTATGAATACATACAATAATAAGATTCGATTCCAGCAATAAAATTGGTGGTAAATAACTTTTCCTTGTATTTTGCTAATTAGCCCAGAGTATATGATAATTTCATCTCAGAATCCAAAAACAATAGTAATCAGTAAAGAGCCAATCAGATGCAAAATAGAAATTGATGGTATCAGTATTGAACAAGTAATGGAAGTAAAATACCTTGGAATTACATTTTTAAGTTACGGAGACCTAGACAAAGAAGTGAGAAATCAAGTACAAAAAGCAAATACCTAGATTGGCAGGATGCCTTAATAACACTATATGGTAGGGATGGGAAAAACCTACCGGTTTAAACCTAAAACCGGTTTTTTTACTCCGCAATAACCGGTTTTACCGGTTGTTTTTTTGTCCCGGTTATAACCGGTTTTTTCTTTTTAAAGTAAAAACCGGTTATTAGGTTTTTACGGTGATTAGGAGTAGGTTAGGTATTATTTTGGATCCGAATCATAATTATTATTCTCAAGTAATTATTCCAAACAAAACCATAATTCAAATTTTATTTTATTTTATAAAATACAGAAGAAAACTGAAAGTGCAATCTCACATCAGCCAGAAACAATTATTAAGTTTTATTATAATATTTCCTTGAAAAGGTATTTGTAATCATAATATTTACATAAGAAGTGATCTGGTTAAATTAGACGCAAACATTATCTATTTTTCACACTTAACTCTTGACATTGAAAGTGGGTGAATGACTTTTTCTGATTACCAAAAATAATGCTCTGACTATGAATATCGAATTACTGATTACGAATACGAATCTCCAAGAATTTCGCTACATTTTCAAAACGATACACTCATACAGGAAGTATTAAATGAGTTAAAATGTACCTATCCTACAAATATACAAGTGTAAAAGTAATACATGTCCTTTCGATAGTACTAATTTTGATCATATTGATATTGAGTCGAATGGAGTATCGCAAACTAAAGTGTAATGTAAATGTAACTTTGTAACCCATTGGATTAAAAAAACCGAAAACCGGTTTTTCCAAAAACCGGTTTTTTTGGCCGGTTATAACCGCCAGGGTATACCGTAAGCAAAAAAAAACGGTATAACCGAAAACCGGTGTTTTGTCAAAAACCGCCATCCCTACTACATGGCGAAACCGACATATTAACACTGAGATGAAGCCAAGAATTTATAAAGCCAGTGTAAGACCAATAATGACATATGCATCAGAAACAAGACCCGATACAGCCACAACACAAAGATTACTGGAAACGACAGAGGTGAGAGTACTGAGAAGAATTACAAGAAATACACTGATAGATCGAAAGAGGAGTGAAGATATCAGAAGACAATGTAACGTACAGTGTATAAACGAATGGACACTAAATAGAAAAAAAGAATAGAACAACCACATAACCAGAATGGGGGAGACACGTGTGGTCAAAATAGCACGAGATAAATCACCAGTTGGTAGAAGAAGTATCGGCCGACCGCGCAAAAGATGGAGTGACAGTGACAACCTTCCATAGAGGTATCAATCCGCCAATGAACAAGCAGAATTGCTTATAAAGAGGAAGAAGAAGAAGAAGAAGAAGTTTATAAAGCGTCGAGTTAAGACGGTACATGTGATTACTTTACTCAAAATAATCTGCGTATGTGCTCAAGAAAAGTGACACGTTTATCACTTATTTATCTTTCTTTTTGCAGTATTTTTTGTTTGATATTGTTACTTTTATATTTAAAGTTACTTCATTAAAAAGTATAAATCGGTTAACCGGATAATAATAATGATAATATTAGATTCTGTACTGCAAGAGCCGCTTTTGATATATTATATTTCGTATTTTTTTTTGTTTTATCCGTATAGTGTCACAACTCAAAAAAAAAAAAATTTTAAAACATTTTTAGCAGAAATAATACACTATTTTGTAGAGCTTCAAAACCTTTGTAACTGACTAAAACTGCCTCGTCGTTTTCTGCATACTTTGCTTTTTTGACTTATGACACTGTTTGAGTGGAGGTGCGACATATTTATAGCAACAGCAAGAAAATACAACAATTTTACTGAAAAGTATTTTTCGCCTACAAAAAAACCTTCAACATACCTACTTCCATCTTAAATGAATATATTTATTATAAGTAATCTTCCATATCTCTAAACCTGTAAGAAAATATATCTTTATCTACTCTATCTCATATTATGTATAGGTTTTTAGTTTGTGTGTGAAGGATTTAAAGTGTACTTAAAGTAACAATGTATTTTAAATGGGATTTACTTTTTCGCACTGTTTTTTGGCACACTTTCATATAATCAAATATCCTTAACTTTCGCGTTGTCATAGTGAGGATATATGTGGGCAATAAGTTACAACAAAAGTTTTGACAGTTTTATGGTTTGAAAGAAGTTAGAATTTTTAAATGTCAAAGTTCTAAAAATTGTAGAATAGAAATGAATTCCAGTGACAAAGAGCTACAGTTTTTTTATTTGTTTACCGTAGATATAATATTGTATAAAACTGTGAGTGAAGTACTTTTTGCGAACTTAAGCGATGTATAGCACTCGCTCCGCTGTCTATGGTGCTCTAAACATTGCGTGCTTTCGCAAAAAGCATACTTCACGAACTGTTTCATAAATAACTATTTGTGACCAAGCATGTGACACGTACATTATATTTATCCGATTTAACAAAAATTTGGCCTACATGTTTAGTGTCACTTACTAGTAAAATCGTTACATTTTCAGCTTTATTCGTCAATTTACTACACAAACAAATTCAATGATGTATTTATAGACGGAGAGCTAGAGGCGAGAAATCATCGTCATAAGTAATATGGAGTTTGGCATGTGAAATGTGTCTATTGTATATTGATAACTATGACCCCTTTCAGGCTGACACCTCAGTGGATACAGGAAGTAGCAATAAGGGATGAAA
Source organism: Diabrotica virgifera virgifera (assembly GCF_917563875.1). Taxonomy (NCBI): domain Eukaryota; kingdom Metazoa; phylum Arthropoda; class Insecta; order Coleoptera; family Chrysomelidae; genus Diabrotica; species Diabrotica virgifera. The sequence goes on along the minus strand of NC_065450.1, from coordinate 190,851,202 downwards.
GGGGAAAGTTGGTGCAGTCATTAAATGTTTTCACCTTCTATTTTGTTAAACTTCCATCGATTTGCATGAAAATTGGTGAGTAGTTAGAGCATAACTCAAGAAACAAAACTGATATGGTGCCAACGTGCGCTTTTACCCTGGGGGTGGATGCCACCCCTTCTCGGGGGTGAAAACTATTTTTTTTTAATAACCCCATTAATCGATAGAGAACAAATCAATACTTTTTGAGTTATTAAAGATCAAAGATTTGAATTTTTCGTGACATAAATGCATGATGTAAAGCGGTTTTTCGTGAATAATTCAAAAACTGTAAGTTTTATCAAAATAGTTATGATTACCAAAATTGAAAATAATAAAAAATAAACGAGATTTATTATTCGAAAAACCTTTGAGAATTAATAAAAAGTGAGTTATAGGTGATGGAATATATATTTTTTTCGGCTAGTACCCAAATCTAAGTATTCAAGCTCAAATAACGGGAAAACGGTGCATTTTATAAAATATATATATGTTACAGTTCAAGTTGATTATCCAGTTGGAGTTGACTCCAACTAGTTGGAGTCAACTCTAACGGCTGGTTTCAGTAAAAGTTGATTATAAATATAAAATGAAGATTTATATTCAACATTTACTAGTAAAAGTAGACTCCAACTAGAAAAAGTATACTCTTACCAATGCCATTTAGTAAAAGTTGATTCTGGTTCACCCAAACAGCCGATTCTAGAAATTAAATGTTACTGAATATGTTCAAATTAGTCTAGGCTGTATCGTCGCCCCCGTTAGGTAAATTACTCCGATTCGAATTTTTTGCACAAACTTACTCAAAAAGAAGTCCTTAAAACAAATCTACTGGGTGCCAGGCAGTACCTTGATCGATAAATTGTTTAAACATTTTTTTAGACAAATTCACAAAAATAATTTTTTCACTTCGAACAATTTTTTTTAGATCATATCATTTGGGTTAGTCTGAGCAAAAAAAGGTATTTTGTGATTTTTCTCTAAAATTGATTGTTGTCGAGTTATACGCGTTTTAAAATTTGAAAAATGCGAAAATAGCCACTTTCAAGGCTTAATAACTAGGTTAAAATTAATTATTATGAAAGTCGGAAAGTGACCAAATCAAAGTTTATAGCCCCCTCTACAAGATCCTGCAGAAATTTTTGTCGCTACAGTAGTCTCTCTTTATAACGATCCCCTATATAACGATAATTCCTCTATAACGATCAAAATACTAAACATTGTTTGGTTCGTCATAAGGACATAATTCTTTCTCTATACCGATATCGTTCTCTCTTTATAAGGATAACTTTTCAATATTCGATGACCTCACTTTTCAAGAAACAACTGATAACCATTTGCGTTTGGTAATAACTAAAATAACTAAACCGTGAGAATTTTACCATTAAAGATAACACTTAATTGAAACACAGGGAATAACTGAAAAAGCTCTTGCGTAGGTGTAACTTGATAAAAAGTGATTAGTGAGTGATTCATTTTGTGGCTCCAATTTAGCAAAAATTTGGTGGTTCAAATTTCAATCCGATATGCAGAAAGTTGAGTAATACACGCTTTTATCGTCCGGGCGGTGTGCCTTAACTGTTTTCACACAGATGTTGTCCTCTATTGACTATTGACGATTTCTAAGTTTTAATTTCGGTTGTATCTCGGTCTGTGAACAGTCAAGATGTTTTCTTAAAAGCGTAGAAGTACTCTCGGTTAAAGAAAAGTTATCGATAACTCGGGCAATAGAGAAAATTAACACAAGTTATTTAGTATTTAGTACAGTATGATTACTATTACAAGGACGATTTTTTTCTCTCTCTCTGTATAACGATCTCTCCTTATAACGATGAAAATTCCCGGTCCCTTGCATATCGTTATATATATAGAGAGAGAGAGAGAGAGAGAGAGAGAGAGGACTGTATTTTATTACTAATCTTTATCTTTAATTGTTAACAATGAGCGCTAAGTGCTTATTAGGCGGCCGTCAATGGTGAGTGCTAAAGAGATGCACCATTCCGGCCGTCCAATGGTGAATCTCACTCGCATTCGCATTGACGGCCGCCTCAATACACGCTTAGCGCTCATTGTTGATAATTAAAAATAATATCTTATTAATGAAATAATGACAAAAATTTCTTCAGGATCTTATAGAGGTAGCTTTAATTTTTGATTTTTTTTAGTTTCTGACTTTCATAATATATAATATCGTATGGCATTTTGGCCTTTCGGACAGTTCCGGCGCCAATTACATCTTTAACCCTGTTTCAAGTAACTAGTGTCGATGTACACTAGCCCAGGGGGACCGACGGCTTAACGTGCTCTCCGAGGCACGGTGAGACGGCTCTTGTCATTATTGGAAATGAAAATGGTTTTTCTTTGGCAGGACCGCAAATAATGATATGTACCACAGATTGAGAACCGCTGCTTTACATAATATGAGATAGAGTAGATAAAAATTATTTTTGTGAATTTGGTTAACAAAAATTGGTTGAACAATTTTTCGACCGCGGTACCGCGTGACACCCTGTGTATTTGTTATAAGGATTGCTATACGGATGTATGTATTTCTTTGAGTAAGTTTGTGCAAAAAATCGAATCAGAATAATTTACCTAACGGGGGCGACGTTACAGGCTATACTAATAAGTAGTTGAAACGGTCAAAACAAAGAAACGCACACTTATCAAAAATGCACTTGCGATTCTCGTATAATCAACATTTACTGAATCGATCCAGGAAGAGTCAACTCCAACTAGTAAAAGTTGATTTAAATTTTTAAAATCAACTTTTACTGCTCGTTTCAGTTGGAGTTGACTCCAACTAGTTGGAGTCAACTCTAACTGAGAATCAACTTGAACTGTAACATATACACTGAATATATACTGAACACTTGTCAAAGTACTCAAGAATACCTATCAAGTGAGCTCCAGATGAAGTTTATAACATCAAAGCTAAGCAATTGATGATGGAAATAAGAGAACCCTTTCGGGTTTTTAGGAAAAAGTGAAAATTAAAACATACGCTGTTTATATATTTATTTTGAAATTTGTTAACAGAATAATTTTTAAAGGAATTTCGGGAATGAAGTTATTATTATAATTTATTATCAAGTTCGTTTTATTACAATTTAAATATAACAAGTTAAAAATGCGAGCATTATTATAACGAAAACTTTGCTTTTTATGTATTTAAATTCCTAATATGGAAAATGCTATTATGAAAAGTTGTTTAGAATTAAAAATTATGTTTAATGTGCAATTATATCCTACTATTTAAATATTGTGAGCTATAAAGGCACTTTACTGAGCGAATTTCTTGAGCGAAATTCACATTTTTTACACATCGACTAAAATCGATACAATTTTATATAATCTTATGTTTATGATTGCATCTTGGATTTTAGACCGTGCAGATCTTTTTATGAAGAATAATTTTTGTTCGTAAAATTAATAATAAAAGAGTTATAAATGAAAATGATGATTGGTAGGTATCTCTAATTTGAGAAAAAAATTAAATATTTTCTTTTTATTAGAAGAATGCAGATAACAGTTATATTATTATAATAATTATTAATTATTTAATTATAATAATAACAACTATTGCATATATTAGAACACAATTTTTAATTCCAAACAATTTTTCGTAGTAACAATAATTTACAACAGTGTGAAAAAAAGTTACTTTAATCTTGAGCGAAATTCATATTTTTTAAAATACCTCCTATAATATAGATAAAATTTGCTATCTGATGATTGAATCGTAGGTTTTAGGCGATGCAGAACTTTTTATGAATTATAACTTTATTTCGTAAAATTAAAAATAAAAAAGTGTCCCGTAATATGTGTGTCCAACTTAAGTAGACACACTGTATATTATACAATATAATATACATAATACATAAATCATTGGGTAGAGAGCACCAAAAATGTGTAACCTGCCATTTAACATTACTTACATTAAAATAAATAAGTAATATTTATTTAGTTGATATTTCGATTCTTTTACAGTTTATGTGAAGTAATATATTTTTGAAAAAATATGTATGTTACTAAAATATTATTTTTATATTATTTCGATGTTTAATTGAATTTTTTCTATCGATATAAACTTAGTGGCGGTTCTAGCCAGGGGCAGGGGGGCAGGTGCCCCCCTACAGTTTTTACAGTACTTTTGTACTATAATTTTCGTTAAAAAGGCACGTTATCTTGTTTATTCACCGGTTGTGTTCCCTTGCCCCCCAATTTTTTTGGTCTAGAACCGCCCCTGTATAAACTGACTATGTACAGAAACTGAGGGTGTCCAATAATGGGCACATCTGACATAATATTCAAACACATTTTTGCTATATTTTATATAAATGTCTTAAAACAATTTTAAAAACTTATATAAATAATATAATAATTGAGCTCCAAATTTTTGGAGCCTAAATTTTGAAAAATGTTTGTAGCATTATGTTTAATGGTATCAACTTTTCCGGGAGCTCATTTGATACATATTTCTAAGTACTTTGACAAGTGTTCAGTAAATATGTTTTATAAAATGCACCGTTTTCCCGTTATTTGAGCTTGGATACATAGATGTGGGTACTAGCCGAAAAAAAAAATATACATTCCATCACCTATAACTCACTTTTTATTAATTCTCAAAGGTTTTTCGAATAAGAAATCTCTTTTATTTTTTATTATCTTCAATTGTGGTAATCATAACTATTTTGATAAAACTTACACTTTTTGAATTAGTTACGAAAAACCGCTTTACATCATGCATTTATTTCACGAAAAATTCAAATTTTTGATCTTTAATAACTCAAAAAGTATTGATTTATTTTAATAATTAGGGGTAATAAATTTTGCTTAAAATTTGTCCCTCTATCGATTAGTGGGGTTATTTTTAATAAAATAGTTTTCACCTCTGAGAAGGGGTGGTATCCACCCCCAGGGTAAAAGCGCACGTTGGCACCATATCAGTTTTATTTCTTGAGGTATGCTCTAACTACTCACCAATTTTCATGTAAATCGATGGAGGTCTAACAAAATAGGAGGTGAAAACCTTTAATGACTCCGTTAACTTTCCCCTTTCATCCCTTATTGCTACTCCCTGTATCCACTGAGGAGTCAGCCTGAAAGGGGTCATAATTATCAACATACAATAGACACATTTCACATGCCAAACTCCATATTACTTATGACGATGATTTCTCGCCTCTAGCTCTTAGGGCCGGTTGTTCGAACGCTAATCAAAAATGATCATTATCATATATTTAATTACTTTCACAACTGTCAATGTCAACTTTGATTGGGTTGCTGAAAACAATTTTATTGATTACAATTATGAAATTAATTAATCAATTATGTTAATAATTGTTATGTTAATTGATTAACTAATCTCATAATTATAATAAATTATGTTTTCAGCAACCCAACCAAAGTTGACATTGACAGTTGTGACAGTAATTAAATATTTGATAGTGATCAGTGTTGATTAGCGTTCGAACAACCGGCCCTAAGACTATTAGTAGGATCCGCGATTTCTTATGCACTCATTATCATGCCTGGGCATCGTTCTGATGAGATGATCGATATTCTGTTGGACTATCTCATTTCTGGCTACTTAACCCTCGTGACTTAGACCTGCTAAAGTCTGTGGAGTCTATTGTAAATTCAAGAGCTTACAAACTATCATGTCCCAAATATTTTCAATAGGGACAGATCAGACCATTGTGGTTGCTAAGACACATGGTGGATGTGATATTGATTCGTGAAGGCTAACAATTCTCTGGCAACATGCGATCTAGCGTTGTCTTGCTGAAAAATCTGGTTTCGGATGGCGTTAAGGTATGCAATAAGATGGGATTCCACTACTTCCTAAGGGATAGTACATACCTTACCACAAGTGCTATCACTCCTACGATACTCACACTCACACTACAAGTGCTAGCATACAATTAAACATTATATTCGATACGGTATATGACGCCCCGGTGCGTCATCCGCCCCTCTACAAGAAACAGCTTGACGCACCTGTGTGTTAAGCTAAGCATACAGACGCGACCTACGGCGTGACTCTGTACGCAACCTACGACATTTATTGGAGACCCCAGCCACTGTAGATAAAATAAAAAACAATTAATATAAGCAATCGAAATTTTAATATGGGTGGTTATTCTGAAATCTATTTGTGCGCCATTGATTTTTACAGTTATATCGGAGAAATACTTTATTAGTGGCCAAAAAAACTAAAGCAAACAAAAAGATATATCAATACTTTATTGCTTTAGGTATTTATACATAGCTTCCCACATTCCGCGAAGATATTCCCATATAAAATGAAAAACGCCCACTTCGAAACCGTTTAAGATAACAATTGCGCTCGTAACTGTAAAAATAAAGATACGAAAGAGAAACAATATCCCTTTATGAAAATATTTTCAATAATCTAGAATTGTATTGGTTCGTCGTGTCTGTTAAGATAGAATATGAAAAAGTGAAATGTCATGAGGTTAACTATTAAAATTTACATGGGCGTACTTAAATAATAACAAATAGGTACCGATATTATATTTTTTTATTTAAATTAACGTTCCTCAGCAAAAAAGGCCATTCGTACGGTTACAACAATAAGGACTAGAGTATACTTAAAAAGAATTACAAAGTGAGTAAATTGATAAGAACAGTATCTATATGGCGCAGTATAGCTAACAGTCTTTGAGAAACATCACAATAAGTTAGTATTGTCACTTTATGGTGGCTGTTAGGTCTTCATCCAGTTTCTATAGTCTGCGAGTGTTGGTGTATACAGGCCCGGCCCCAGGGGTGGGCGAACTGGGCGGCTGCCCAGGACGGCAAATTTAGGGGCGGCAAATTTTAGATGACATCCAATTTTTGAAATGTAGAACGACTTATATCAATAATAGAGTTCTTAGCACAACAGTTTTTTCCATTGAAGGGAGATTCTGATAAACTTTTTCACAACAATGGTAATTTTTTAAAGCTTGTGGAGAGCTTTGGAAAATTTGGTTGTGTTTTATAAGAGCACATTAGGAGAATAACGAATGTTAGTAACAAAAAGCATCACTACTTGAGGAAAACGTATTCAAAACGAAATTATTCAGCTTCTCCATGACCAAATCAAAAATGAAATTTTAAACTTTTTAAAATAAGCAAAGTAATATAGCATAATTTTAGACTATACACCTGATATTTCTGGGGTAGGACAGATGACTATTGTTGTACGTTTTGTCGATTTAGATTCCTGTTCACAAATAGTTAAAATTGCAGAGAATTTGTGCCTGTACTGAACACCACTAGCTTGGAGCTTACAGAAGTTATTTTGCAAGAACTGCATGAACTGGGAATACCTTTGGAAGATATGAGAGGACATGGGTATGATAATGGGGCAAACATGAAAGGGAAGAACTTGGGAATTCAAAAAAGAATTTTAAAAATGATTCATAGAATATTTTTTCTCATGTTTAAGCCATTCAAGTAACTTAAGTCCACTTTACATCAACAATAATTGAACAAGAAATTGACAACAAGTTATTCAAGGTCAAATTTGACTTATACAAAACACAATTCTATATCCAATTTTGCCGTGAATAAAAAGAAAATAAAAAAATTTGACAAAATAAAACATATCCAATTGTTCTATTTCATCAAATTCCTTCATTTTCTTTTACAAACCATACATTTTGTACACGCAAATTTGGCCTTGAATAACTTTGTAAATTTCTTGTTCAATTTATTGCTGATGTAAAGTGGACTTAAGTCGTGAACGATGGCGCTAACGCTTCACAGTTTGCAGTTTCTTTCTTTTCCTTAGTGACAAACTTAGCGACAAAAATTTACAAATTTTTTCTCAGCATCTGTTCATTGTTGGGCTATACTGAAAACTAACTAACTTGCCCAGGGCGGAGCAAAATCCCTAGGGCCGGGACTGGGTGTCTAGCTAGCACTAAATTTATGTGTTTAACGGTGTCATGGGTATTACAGATATGGCACCAAGGAGGATTGCTTTGACTCATCAGATAACCGTGTGTAAGACAGCAGTGTCCAATTCTTAGTTTTCTTATTACAATTTTGTCCTTTCTATAAACACTCAAAAAAATTTAGTTCGTAATATTGATTAACAGTGATTACTGAATAGTATTTCGTTGTCACAACAATTTAATTTGTTGTTTCAACGAACTTTTAGACATTGACGAATATATTTGGTTATTGTCACAATGATTGAATAGTAATTGTGAGAATAACTAGAGTACATTAATCAATAACACTCAATTTATTCAGCCAATGACTTAGTTTCGTATATTTAATAAATACTGTTAATTCTGGCAGCAACTCACGTTCTTGATTTCGTAGATGACAAGCAATTAATTACCTTGGTTTATCGTGACAACGTACAGATTTCATTAAAACAATGTACAAATGTTGTTAATATAGAGTAATATATGATTATTGAATAGATGTAAATTGATTGTTGTGACAACGAATGCATTAATCAATCTACTACTGCATTTAATTCCCACAATCAAAGGGTTCATTGTGACAATAATCGTAGTTGTTGAGAGAATAAATGTTTTGCTTGACCATTTGAAAGTTAACGGCTTTTCCTTATCGTGATACCCCTAGCTTCTCTGTGTTACCGAAGTGCCGAATAATAATTGCATTTCGTTTTTAAGTGTAGTCCGTAGTCGAAGGAAGTTTTTGTGTGTCTATTATCGTGAAATTTCGGTCGAATTCTTTTTAAATGTATTCATTTTTTTTTTCGAATCCTGAGAACACTAATTATTATTTTTGAAAATTTAAATGCAAAATAAAATATTACAGTATTATCGAGGGTCTGAAGTGCCTGAGAACCTCTATAATGATTATTTTAATAAGTGACAGGGGTGAAAAAGAGAAAATTTAGTATGATTTTTAATTTCAAATAGGCATACCATTTAACAGAAACTTTTTGTTTATTCTAAGGGACTTTCTGCCCTCGGTAATAATGTAATATTTTATTCTGCGTTTAAATTTTTCAAAAATACTTATTAGTTTTCTCAGAATTCCAAAAAAAAATGAATGCGTTTAAAAAGAATTCGATCGAAATTTTGCACCTGCGCTCTCAAAAAGGATTAAAGTGTTATACATTTTTAGAATCACTATTTCAAACGCTTTTAAATAAGCTGTCACATGACGTACTTTCCCATTAAAAAAAATCAAAGTTACGCCGCGCCTCTCACCTGAAGAGGGATCGTGTAAAGTTCGAAACATTGATGTTATAATATACTTTGATTATTTTAAAAATCGACCTGTCCAAGCGTTTTGCTCATGTGCTAAAAATAAATAAGTTAATAAGGGGGCGGGGGGAGTGTAACACTTATTCCAGTACACCGTATAAGTGAAATCATATGAAAAATCACACAGTGTAAAGTCCTTTAGGTTAAGGACAAAAAAGGGGGATTTAAAAAATTATTATTAATCAATTAATATCATACATTGGGCTATTGCATTCAGTAATTATTAATATAAAATACGTTCATAGTAGTCCTGTCGCCAGGGGGGTACAACGGCCTCCTGTATTCAGATGGACTTACCCAAGTTTTTTTTATATATTTTGACCCGTAGAACACGAATTTTTTGGGTAACAGTTGATCCGGATGTCGATAAGATTGTTATAAACAAAGAAGTTGAGGAATTACATAACAGCGATTTCTCGCAAAACAAAACATGTTTTTGTATTTTTTGGGCCATTCTAACCAAAAAGTGTTCCTACAAATTTTTTCGTAGGATGCATAGTTTTCGAGATAAACGCGGTGGAACTTTCAAAAAATCGAAAAATTGCAATTTTTGTACCCGAATAACTTTTGATTAAAAAATAAAATAGCAATTCAGCTTACCGCATTTGAAAGTTCAAGTCAAAGTATATCGGTTTTAGTTATTTGCATTGCTAAAAATTTATTATTTTATTGTTAAACAAAAGTATAAATACCTCTGGAGTGATGTTTTCAATGATTTCTCATTTAAAATCGAACGAGTAGGTAGAGTAGGTACAAGTGGAAGCGAGGCTATTTCTACGTAGCATGCATGTAAACGCATGTATTAGGCACGGGAAACACTATGTGTTTATAGCTTTTTTTAGCAATAAACACATACATTTTTAGCAATGTATATATTCGAAACCGATAGAATTTGACTTGAACTTTCAAACGCGGTAAGCAGAATTGCTATTTTATTTTTTAATCAAAAGTTATTCGGGTTCAAAAATTGCAATTTTTCGATTTTTTGAAATTTCAAGCGCGTTTATCTCGAAAACTATGCATCCTACGAAAAAACTTGTAGGAACATTTTTTGGTTAGAATGGCCCAAAAAATACAAAAACATGTTTTGTTTTGCGAGAAATCGCTGTTATGTAATTCCTCAACTTCTTTGTTTATAACAATCTTATCGACATCCGGATCAACTGTTACCCAAAAAATTCGTGTTCTACGGGCCAAAATACTCAATAAAAACTTGTGTAAGTCCATCTGAATACAGGAGGCCGTTGTACCCCCCCCCTGGCGACAGGACTATAGTAGGAATGAACGAAACTGATTGTAAGAATGAATAGAATTGATTGTAAGAAAAACCGTATTTATTGTGGGAATGAACGAAATTAATTGTAACAATAAACGGAAATAATTGTAGAAATAAACGAAATGCGTTAGGAGAAATAACACTGTTATTGACACAACGAATAGTCTTCGTCGGTCAATTAACGACGTTGTTGTTTCAATAAATAATGTTCGTTGACTCAGTGAACAGAGTTCGTAATATCAATAAATAGTGTTCGTTGACTTAGTGAACAGAGTTCGTAATACCAAAAAAGTGATATTATGGTATACACAATGAATGCTCATCCATTCAATTAACGTAATACATTGGCTCAACGAACGAAAATAATGAATTGATGAACATCGTTTTGTTGTCCCAATAAAACCAAGAATTGGACAAATTTTAAGTATTGCGTTTGTTGTCCGAATTAACATTTTGATTGATATTGCGTACCTTTTTCGTTGAGTGAGTGCTGCTATTTTTAAAATAGGGATTCTGGATTGAATATCATGAAGTTTAGGTTGTATGTTGTATGTAAAACTAGAGTACTTTGCCCACGTGATGAGAAATCTGAAATATGAAATGCGACATGCAATTGGAAACATGCAAGGAAAAATGGAGAAAAAGAGCGGCCCCGAACGCAGAAAAACATCCTGGCTTAGGAACTTCCGCCAGTGGTATGGAGTAGGGATTGCGGTTGTTGACAAAACACTGGTTTTCGGTTATACCGGTTTTTTACCTACGGTTTAACCTGGCGGTTGTAACCGGTAAAAATAACCGGTTATTTCAAAAACCGGTGTTCGGCTTTTTTAGTCATAGCCAATGCCCAATAGGTTACATTTACATTGCGCTTTAGTTTGCGATACTCTCTCTCTTTGAGGAAAAAACTGATATTAGGTTAAAACCGGTAGGTTTTGCCATCCCTAGTATGTAGCGAGCATTTAGACGAAGCAACGAAGCACTAAAAAGCTCAAAACCTAGGAATTTTGTGCAGTAAAATGAATCGTCATGGAACTTTTTGTATTCGATTAGAGAGAGTGTCAGGCAACTTTGTGAACCAAATTCATCTAGGGCAAAAATGTTTGTGCATAAGGAAATGCATTTTAAAAGTGCATCTCGAAGAGGTGAAAATGAAAAATTTAGAACTTGGGAAATATTGACGGAAATGAGTTGAGTTTTTATACTCGGGGGTTTTGGGGATCGCTGAGCACGAATTTTATATCGGCGATGGTCTCCCAGGTACCTGGTGCCCACGGTGGAACTCGTCGCCTAGATTTTTATGTTATAATCATTAAAAATCAGTCAATATCCATTAGTCGGGGGGTTTTTGGGGTCGCCGGCCACGAATTTAATATTGGCGACGGCATCCAAGATACCTGGTGCCCAGGGTGGAACTCGTCGCCTAGAGCTTTTAGTTATAATTATCCAAAATCAGCCAAAAACTATTACCCTTGGGGTTTTGGGTGTCGCTGAGTACGAGTTTCATGTCGGCGATGATCTCCAAGGTACCTGGTGCCCAGTGTGGAACTCGTCGCCTGGAGTTTTATGTTATAATAATTAAAAATCAGTCAATATCCATTACACGGCGGTTTTTGAGGTCGCTGGGCATGAATTTAATGTCGGCGATGGTCTCCAAGATACCTGGTGCCTAAAGTGGAACTCGTCGCCAGGAGTTTTTGGTTATGATTATTCAAAATTAGTCAAAAACTATTACCCTGGTGGTTTTGAGGGTCCCTGAGTACGAATTTCATGTCGGCGATGGTGCCCAAGGTACCTGGTGCCAAGGGTTGGAACTCGTTGCCTAGCGTTTTATGGTATAACCATTCAAAATCAGTCAATCAGCATTACTGGGGGGTTTTTAGAGTCGCTAAATACAATTTAATGTTGGCGGTGGTCTTCAAAGTACCTGGTTTCTAGAGTGCAACTCGTCGCCTGGAGTTTTATGTCATAATTATTCAAAATCAGTGAAAAACCATTAATCTGGGAGTTTTGGGGGTCACTTAGTACGAATTCCATGTCGGCGATGGTCTCTAAGTTACCTGGTGCCCGGGGTGAAACTGTTCGCCTGGAGTTTTATGTCCAGTCAATAACAATTACTCGGGTGTTTTTGGGGTCTCTGAGTACGAATTTCATGTCGGCGATGGTCTCCAAAGTACCTGGTGCCTAGGGTGGAACTCGTCGCCTGCAGTTTTATGTTATATTCATTCAAAATCAGTCCATATCCATTACTTCGGTGTTTTGGGGGTCGCTAAATATACTTTTCATTAATAATTTTTCTTAAAATACTTTTATATTATATCCTAAAAAATTACCTATTGAAAAATTATTTTAAAATTTTGTCGCTTTTAAAGCAGTTGTCGTTACATTTTGACGCTAATGAAATTTATAAAATTTTGACGTAATTGGCATTTCAAGGGTAATTAAATTATATCAGCGATTTTTTGTGTTTTTTCAGCAATATTATTATAATTTTTAGATTTCTAGTCCGTTTTTATATAAAAAACAGTGGTTTTGAGAACTCTTTAGCGACGTATTGGTATACTTAATATAATGTTGATGGGTTACCGTCGAAGGCCGATATGATCAACCAAAAAAGAAGATGTATATGGTGATTTTTCTATTGACTTTCTTGAGTGTGAATCGGTCTTTTTATTTTACTGCTCCTGGTTTAAAAACAAAGCATAGTATATATGTGAATACCTCCAAGCTACACTTTTATGTAGTTCTGTTATTTTAAAATTTTTTATTTAATTTTAAAAAACATCTAAAATGTGATACCGTATTTAAAGCAAAGAAAGTCATATATTTTATACTTATTAGTTTTGTTAATTACAGAATAAATAATAATATTATAATATCAAGCCGTTTAAGATTGGTATTAAAGGAATTTTCACTATCTACAGTCTATAGCAGCGCTGTTTTATAGTTTTGGTTTTCGAAATTGCGGAAGAGAGAAATTTGTGTAACTTCAAGTAACTAAATATATTTTTTTATTTTATTTTACTTTTTTATTAATTTTTTCATTATATTATACAAATAAATTGATTATGAATACGTGCACTAACATTTAATTCAACACGTATTTTTTAGATTATTGTATACCTACCTTGAAGACTATCGCCAACATGAAATTGTTGCCCAGCGACCCCTAAAACCTTCATAGTAATGATTATTGGCTAATTTTGTATGATTATACCATAAAACTCTAGGTGACGAGTTCCACCCTGGCACCAGGTACCTTGGAGACTATCACCGTCATGAAATTCATGTTCAGCGACCCCCAAAACTCCCCGAATAATGGTTTTAAATGATTTGTAATAATTATAACATAAAACTCCAGACGACGAGTTCCACTTTGGGCACCAGGTACCTTGGAGACCATCGAACACATGAAATTATTGTTCAGCGACCCCCAAAATCCTCAGAGTATTGGTTATTGTCTGATTTTGAATGATTATAACATAGAACTAAAGGAGAAGAGTTCCACCCTGGGCACCGGGTACACAGGAGACCATGGCCGTCATGAAATTCGTGCTCAGCGACCCCCAAAACCCCCCGCGTAATGGTTTTAAATGATTTGGAATAATTATAACATAATACTCCAGACGACGAGTTCCACCCTGGGCACCAGGTATCTTGGAGACCATCGACCACATGAAACTCTTGTTCAGCGACCCCCAAAACCCTCAGAGTAATGGTTATTGACTGATTTTGAATGATTATAACATAAAATCCAGGCAACAAGTTCCACCCTGGGCACCAGGTATCTTGGAGACCATCGCCAACACTAAATTCGTGGCCGGTGACCCCAAAAATCCCCCGAGTAATGGATATTGGCTGATTTTTAATGATTATAACGTAAAACTCTAGGTGACGAGTTCCACCGTGGGCACCAGGTACCTTGGAGACCATCGCCGATATGAAATTCGTGCTCAGAGATCCCCAAAACCCCCGATTATAAAAATTCAACTCATTTACATCAATATTGCCCGAGTTCTAAATTTTTAATTTTCACCTCTTCGAGATGCACTTTTAAAATGCATTTTCTTATGCACAAAAATGTTTGCCCTAGATGAATTTAGTTCACATAGTTGCCTGACACTCTCTCTAATCGAATGCAAAAAGTTGCATGACGATTCATCTTACTGCACAAAATTCCTAGGTTTAATGCTTCGTTGCTTCATCTAATTACGACACTGTTTAAGTCAGCTGTGGACAAAGTAAAAATCATACGACTGATCACCAATGTTTCGGGAGGAGAAGGCACTTAAAGAAGAATATATTCGGCATTTGGACAATAGCACTGTAAGATTGCATCCACTCTGATAATAACTATAGTACTGATGATAACTGTAGTATATAGTAGTAGATATAAAACTACGATATTTTAAGAGTTATATATTAGATATTAACCCATTAACGCCCAAGTTTTTTTTATTTAAAAATCTTTACTTTTAGGGTTAATTTGATGAAAATGTTAATAATTTAATCCAAAAAACAAGTTTTTTGGTTTCCTGTCTTTTCTTAAAAAAATTATTTGGTGTTACCATATGGTAACGCTGGGCGCTTAAGGAATTTTAGGATCGTTGAAAATAAAATTTTTAATTTTTTTTAATATTTATTTGAGAATATTTTCATCGTCTGGTGTGGTATCCTATAAAACAGTTAACACACAAACCAACGTTGCATTTTTACACATTGTTCGTCCAGATGTTGTACATCTGTCTTCAGCACATCGCCTTCTACTGCTTGATGTAACAAATGGTCGAAGCGATCAAAACGAAGATCTGGCAAGTTCTGTCTATGTAGACTAGGTCTTCCTGTATATAAGGAACTCCATATCTTGCGAGAAGAACTTGGGCCAATTCTCTCCTAATCGATAGCAAGGATTTATTTTTATCAACTCTTACTCGACTCTACTTGATTTTCTAAAAAAACAAAATATTTTAAGTCTCTTTTTCTAAAAATGCTTGTGGACAGCGTGTGGATATATTATTAAGTTTTTAAAACCTAATTAAAAAAAAAGGAATATTTTTAAATGTGAAAATCTCTTACTGCCTAATTCAAGATATAAATCATCCACTTGGATCAGAGTCATATTGTTTAGGACAACATAATTGGTTAAGCCTTAAACGCTTAAGGGTGGGTAAAAAATGTCCACCTAATGCGTATTCCCTTGTAACATATTTACTACGTGTTTAAATTTTTTTTAATTATTTATTGTTAAAAAGACACCCCATGATCGAATGTTAATTTGGTTCAACCAATATTTTTGAAAATAAAAGCAGCATCTTGAGTTAAATATGGATGGGCATAAAAAGTACACCCTTGGCAAAACCTGTTACTAAAGGTTTCTATATAATTTCTAGTTGGTAGGAAGATAATCCATATAATTATCGATGTATAATTACATAATCTACAGAATTATCCGCCAATGAGGAGGCTGAAAGAAAGAATATGGAGAAAATCGACAAATCTGAATTACTGGCTTTTACTGTTATGTTAATTTTGATGTACATTGTAATTTTGTTGTAAGGTTTGTAAATTGTTTATATTAATATTTTAGAAGATACTGTGTTTATTAAGCATAAGATTTTTAAGTTTTTTCCATTTTCAACAACTCTCAATAAATATATTAGCTATTTTCGAGGTGGACATTTTTTACCCACCCTTGGGCGTACATGGAACCTAAAAAAGGTTGAGCGTTCAAGGGTTAATCCTTGAAACATTATAAACAAAAATGAAAATACATTTCAATAGATATAATAATCTCGAAAAGTTCTCATCATCCTCGCTAATTATTTCTTTTACTAACACAACTGTTTTATTTAACTAACACAATAATTTAACCTTGTAAAGTTAGGCCGAATTTACTTCGTAATACTAAGGCGATTTGGCGGTTTCTAAATGTAGGCGTAGCATTCTTTAAAGTAGATTAGCGGTAAGTGCAATATGCTAAGGTATATGGACGGCAACTGTAGCAGATACCGTCAAAACGCCATAGTATTTAATATTTACCGCCAAGTGGCTTAGTATTTTAACTGAAAAGTGTAGATACCGCTAACAAAATTGCAATTTTATTTAAAATATAATGCTTTTACAACTCCAAAGACTTTATAAATATATACTAAATACCCTATTCTACCTAAAAATACAAAAATCTCATTTTCGATTAAAAATCAGTTACCGCCTTTGGGCTTAGCACGGCAGTATTGTCCAAATGCACGATATACAAAGTGGGCCAAAGAAAAACAGTCCACTTCGATATTTGGCAGTATTTATTAGATTTTAAGGAAATGACGAAACAGGTCGATTTTTGATCTAAGAGGGACATATTTTTCACGGTACATACATCTGTCATTTGTCAACCCCCTCTTCCAATTCTCCCACCCCTTATTTTTAAATAGGGAATAGGGGTCGTGTGCTGGCTCATTTGAAAACTTATTCAATTCTCTATTCAGTAATACATATTAACAATGAAATGATTATTTATACAGGATGTCCAAGAAAAATTATTTGAAATAAATTAATTGACACAAAAAGAAGAATGTATGTAATTTATTTAACTCAAAATTCATTCTACTGCTGACAGAAGACCGAAAAAAATGTTTATTTGATAAATAAACATTGTTTGTTACTTAAATTCAATATTCAACCTACCAAGAGGCAGATGGGTGGCAGCTTGAACATTGAAATTAAGCGAAAAGCAAAGTTAATTTATCAAAAAACATTTTTTTCTGTTTTGTGACAACAGTAGAATGTATTTTGAAATAATTATATTACATACATTCGTCTTTGTATGTCAATAAATTTCATTAAATTTTTTTTTTCTTGGGCACCCTGTATAAATAATTATGTTAATGTTTATACTACTGAATATAGAATTGAATAGCCTTTCAAATGAGCTAGTACGCAACCCCTATTATGCGTTCAAAAATAAGGGGTGGGGGATGTGGAAGGGAGGGGGTTGACAAATAAGAGATGTATGTACCGTAAAAATGTGTCCTCGTTAGATCAAAAGTCGACGTGTTTCGTCATTTCCTTAGAGTCCAATAAATACTGCCAAATATCGAGGTCGACTGTTCTCTTTGACCTACTCTGTATATCTCAGTCTATACTTCACCATAATGATTTTTTAGTTGTTAGCTTGCCCATTTTAACTTTAGTATGCCCTGGTTTGTTATTTGTTTGTAATGGTCTATTTCTGTAATTTTAGCTTTGAATTTTGTTAAAAAAAACAAACTCTATACTGGGCCTGAAGTTGGAGCATATACTGTAAGCTCCGAAACCTGTCGCCTTCAATAAAATATTTTATCAATAAAAATAAGATTTTGAGTATGTATTGACCTTATTTAATATACAGTGTGTCAATTTTAAAACTTACAATGGGCTATATCTCACGAACAAAAGTTGATATCGAAAAATGCTTGAAACCGTTTCTAGGAAAGTACGGGGCAACTAAAATGACGTGAAAGAGAACTCACCCCCATCAACCCCCTAGGCCCCACCCGCCACAACCAAAAAATTTTAAATTGCAAACCCCTACTTGTGATACACCATTTAAAAGACTATAAAAAATGCTATCTAATGGTATAAATAATAATTATACAGGGTGTTAATATCAGCCGACTTACTATGATTTTTATATTTGTAATGCTATCTCCCGGACTATTATTGTGAATGATAAATGTCCGTCGGTACATTTTTTTGTATAAAAACTTTTTTTTTGAGTTGTATGACTACGGGCCCTTCAAGGCTCATTCGCCGATTCACCAATTTTGCTCATTTATTTTACAATATATTTTCCTATACTTATCTACTTAACATTTTCTATCCTACTTATTGTACATCCATAGAAACTTAATTTGCCGTTTTTGCAAAACAAGTTAAAAACACTTGTTTTTTGGTTTCTGTCAGATACAATAATTTTTGGTTTATTTGAGACTTATGTCATTAGTTTTCATCATTTGTACGATCGGTACTGTCATTAAGCTGTAGGTAGTTGTCACGATGGTTTACAGTATACCTGAACGCGTGGAGATTATTTTCATATTTGCGTCCCAGAACCAGTGTTATTTACGAACAGCTCAAATATTTAATGAAAGGCATCCGGACAAAATTTAAGTCACGTGTACGTCCGCGATTTAGTTGAAAAGTTTAGAGAAACGGGATCAGTGCAAAATAAAAAAAGGGATGCCCCAAGATTACTGAATGAAGCATCCCAAATTGAGGTCCTTGGAAATTTTGCGATAGAGCCTACTGCATCAACACGTCAAGTATCTGCAATGACAGAACTTTCACATGAGTCGGTTAGAAAGGTGTTGAAATTACATAAGTTTCACCCGTACAAAATAAAAATTCTTCAAGAACTAGGCGATGATGATCCATACCGACGAAATGAGTTTTGTGAACTCATGACGGAAAGAATTCGCGTTGAACCGAGATTGTTAAAAAATATTTGTTTTACTGATGAATGTACTTTTATGCTGAATTTTAATGTAAATAAACAAAACTGTCGGTACTGCAGTGATGCGAACCCGCATCGATTCAGAGAAGGTCACACTCAATATCCTGAAAATCTGAATGTTTGGGCAGGAATATTAGGCGATGTTATAATTGGCCCCTTGTTCATACCAGGCAATTTAAGTGGCGACAATCATCTCGATATGCTGGAAAACACAATCGAACCTTTAATTGCGCATGAATTAGAGAACCAAAGGGACGACCAAGGCAACCTAGCTCTAGACAAAGATTTGCTGCACTTCCAACAAGATGGAGCACCTCCTCACTATGCAGCTCCAGTTAGGCACTGGTTAGATACTAATTATCCGAACAAATGGATTGGAAGGAGAGGTCCTATTTCGTGGCCACCGAGATCACCAGACTTACCTCCACCTGACATTTTTCTACGGGGTTACCTCAAGTCAGTTGTGTATAAAACTCAACCTGCGTCACTTGAGGAATTGCGAGAAAGAATTACGCAAGCATCTCGCTATTACAAGAACAACATTTGCCAAAGTTCTTGCAGAATTTGAAAACAGGCTGTATTATTGTTTACAAAACAACGGAAGCCACTTTGAACATTTATTTAATTGACATTTTTAACAAATTTGTAGTTCAACAAAAACCTTATTAAATTTTTTATTTAAGCCAAAGTTTCACAATTATTGCTTCACCCTGTATAATTATTATTTATACCATTGGATATAATTTTTTATACTCTTTTAAATGATGTATCACAAGTAGGAGTTTGCAATTTAAACTTTTTAGGTTGTAATGGGTGGGCCCTAGGGGGTTGATGAGGGTGAGTTCCCTTTCACGTCAATTTAGTTCCCCCTTACTATCCTAGAAACGGTTTCAAGCATTTTTCGATAGCAGCTTTTGTTCGTGAAATATAGCCCATTGTAAGTTTTAAAATTGACACACTGTATCTATACATCATGGACTCACACTTGCAACATTTTCATCACTTAAGTCACTTTCACAATTAAGTCTTAAAAACACGTAACCTTTATCAATGTTGCAAATGGTATAAAACATAAGTATGATAGAAATATAATACAATTGATCAATTGATACAATAATACCATTGAAATAATTGATTCAGAAGATGGCATAACCCAGACATCCAAAGTAAAAGTCTTCCTGCAACACCAAATTGTTCTATATGGTCCACATATTGTTCAGTAAAAAGTTACACCATTTTGAGCGTCCGGTTTGGGGGGGAGATGGGGAAGAAGTCGGTAAATTAGTAGCTTTTTTAAGTTTTTCGTCAATATTTCTAAAACTATGCTTTGGCGTAAACAATGTTCTATACAAAAATGTTCTACATAAATTTAAAACAAAAAAGGTCCCTTACATAATTGTTATAAAATCAATGGTTCCAGAGTTACGGAGGGTGAAAAGTGGAGGTTTTCGACACGTTTTTTATTTTTTGGGCAATTGATGAAGATTTTGGGTGGTGAGGTTGACGTTTCTTTAAGGGCTTATAACTAACATACCATCGGCCACTGAAATAGCAAATTTTATTTACAAAACACAATCCTGTTAAAGAAAATTTCTTTCATCAGTAATAATATTATAAATTGCCCAAAAATTATAAAAAGTATCGACAACCTCCACTTTTCACCCTCCGTAACTCTGGAACCGTTGATTTTATAACAATTATGTTTAGGACCTTTTTTGTTTTAAATTTTTGGAGAACATTTTTTTATAGACCATTGTTTACGCTGAAGCACAGTGTTAGAAATATTGAGGAAAACCCTAAAAAAACTACTAATTTACCGACTTCTCCCCATCTCCCCCCCCAAAGCGGATGCTCAAAATGGTGTAACTTTTTACTGAACAATATGTTGACCATATAGAACAATTTGGTGTTGGAGGAAAATTTTACTTTGGATGTTTGGGTTAGGCCTTTTTGCACCAATTATAATATGGTACTTGCTAATTTAGAAAATATTGACGAAAAATATAAAAAACTAAGAATTTACGGACTTCTCCCCCCTCTTCCCCCAAACCCGACGCTCAAAATGATGTGACCTTTTTCCGAACATTATGTGGACCATGTAGAACAATTTGGTGTTGGAGGATAACTTTTACTTTGGATGTCTGGGTTTGGGTCTAGATGTACCATACTAATTACATTAATTTTATAATTTACCCCCTCTATGGCTCAGTGGTGAGCGTATACCTTTGGATCGAAAGGTCCGAATGGTCGTGAGTTCGAATCTCACCAGGGTCAGAGATTTTTCGTTTATTATAAAAATAATAAATGAAAATAATTTCTGTCCTTGTGGGATCTTTACTCGCCGAAGGGACCGCAGACGTTCGGATACAATTACCGTCTCTTTGCAAAGACAATGACGTCGACTTTGCAAAGTAACAAGACACTTACTCAACAAACACACTACACATGACACTAGGTACCTAACTGCAAAAATTCACTGTACCTACCATGCCAATGGCCATTAGTTGTCGAGGCATTAGCTAATAAATAAAAAAAATCTATATTCTTTTCTTAAACATTTTCTTAAATTCAAAACATTATTTAATAAAAGTATTTAATTTTGTAATCTAAATCTCCTCATAAAAGTTATCCTCATATTAGTCTTCCTTAGGAAAAAATATATCAATTACTAAGACTTTTTATTTCACACATCGTACACTCATATATCTTTCAGCAAAAATACCCTGTTAATAACATAAAACTTGTGCAAAAGTGTCTGAAGTTTAAAAAGAAAAAAGCTTCTCCCAAGTTGAGCTAACGCAATTACCAGGTACTTAACTCAATGATAAACATCAACTTGACTGACGTAAAACATTATGCAACAACTTTAGCAAAGTTTCAACACTTTATTGATTTTATTAACACTAAAACGCGAAAATATAGCCCCAAAAGGTCGCGGTAATACCTGGGAATAAGGAGTTTATCTAGAATCCCATTAATTATTGCACGTCTTCAAAAGTTCTCGCTGTAGTTAAAAGTTGGATTAGATTAAAAGCTACGAAAAGAGTAGAGATCTTTGAGACTGTAGTTATTTTACGTTAAATTCAGGATTTCGAAAAGAATTCTTTACACCTCCACGGTGCAAAAAAATCAATCAATCAATCAACCAATCAATCGTATCAGTCATGGTTTGTCGTATTCGTTGCATACTTCGGCAACACCTTTAGCAGGCTAGCGATGATCTCCTATTACTTCTTGTCAATGTTTGACATTTTTTTCTGAATCAAGCAAGAGATACAACACGATCAGTAAAGCAATCAGAAGAAAAATCCAGGATGAAAAGGAATAATGGTAGAGCAGAAATTGTGTTGAAATGAAGGAACTGCACAAAAAGGATAACCCGTTTAACATGTACGTAGCAAGAAATATTTGGACCATATAGGTCAACGGCTAATAGTCTACCCAAAAAATAAGAAAATAGTAAGTCAATGAACATAACAGTCTGAAGAGATCATCATCATCATCATCATTAATCGGGTCTAGGACGTTTCATCGCCGCCGTTTCGATGCCGCCAGTTCGATGCCGATGCCGGCCGATTCATCGCCAGTCAATTAATCGCTATCTGATATATTTCCGAATTTTCGACAGTTACAATTATTATTTATTTTTAGTATTAATTAGGAATTCTAGGAAATGCGGGATATGACGGCGATGAAATGGACAGGCGATGAACCGGCGGCATCGAAACGGCGGCGATGAGACGTCCCATTCCGTTATTATTCACCCCTTATTTGTCGATTGTTGAACGATTGTTGAACTTCGACTTCGAAAGCGCATGATTAAATATTACATTTGTTCAGTCCTCCTATACGGTGTCGAAGCATGGACATTAAAAATATCCACCATTAATTGTTTGGAAGCTTTTGAAATGGGGCTGCACAGACATTCGTTAAAAATATCATGAACGGCTATGCTGACAAATGTGGCAGTCCTTAAGAGAGCAAATGCTACTCTTGAGCTGCTTGATAATATCAAATGTAGAAGGATGGCTTATTTTGGACACGTAGTAAGGGGAGACCGATATTCTTCTTAAGGTGCCTATCCGCTCCGGATGTTGGCGATCAGCATGGCTATCCTAACTTTGCTTGCTGCTATTCTGAATAGTCCGGTTGTCGATGTATTAAACCACTTTCTCAGGTTTTGAAGCCAAGATATTCTTCTTCTCCCAGGTCCTCTCTTTCCAAATACGTTGCCTTGAAAAATGAGTTGCAACAAGCCATATCTCTGTTCATTCCTCCTAACATGGCCAAGATATTCTAGTTTGCGCTTTTTGATTGTGTTAATAATCTCGCATTCCTAGAACCTCAACATTAGTCACACGATCCACCCACGAAATTCTCAAAATGCGCCTATAACACCACATCTCGAATGCCTCGAGTTTTCTCAAAAAAGCCTCGGAAAGTGTCCAGGCCTCTACTCTGTATAATATCGTAGAAAATACTTAGCATCTGCTGATAGAGATTTTGGTAGCAAGAGGTAAATCGTGGCTTCTGAAAGGAGACTTCATCATTATGAACGCTGATCTCGCTTTTCCTATGCGTTGTTTTATTTCACTTGAGTGGTCCCACTGGCTGTTAATGTTGGTACCAAGGTATGTGTAGCTGTCGACCCTGTCAATTAGTTGTTGGTTAACCAAAATCTGTGTATTTAATATTTCGCGCTTACTGACTACCATGTTACTTTCTTTTTTTCGTATTGAGATCAAGTCCGTATTCTCTACTTATATCTGATATGCGCGACATTATTCTTTGCAAACCATCTAGACTATATGCAAAAACTACAGCGTCGTCGGCATATCTAATGTTGTTCAGACGCACTCCATTGACTAATACGCCTTCCTGTAGTTCTCCCAGCGCTTGCTCGAAGATACATTCAGAGTATATATTAAACAGCACCGGGGACAGGATGCATCCTTCCCTCACTCCTCTATCTATGGAGACTGCCTCTCTCAATTGGTCATCCACTTTAATATTGGCAGTTTGGTTGTAATACAAATTATATATGATTCTCAAATCTCTATCATCTACTCCCGCTTCTTTCAAGATGTTTATGAGTTTATCATGTTTTACTCTATCAAACGCCTTTTTGTAGTCGATAAAACAAATATACACGTCACAGTCAACATCCCTGCATCTTTGCATAAGCACTTGGACAGCGAATAGAGCCTCTCGGGTGCCTAAGGCATCGCGGAATCCAAACTGCGTTCATGATACCCGTTCTTCGCATTTTGTATATATTCTGCCATGTATTACTTTCAGAAACGTTTTGAGTAAGTGGCTCATTAGGCTAATTGTTCTGTAATCTTCACATGTTTTGACATTTACTTTTTTGGGTAAAGTTACGAAGGTCGACTTTAACCAGCTTTTGGGTATTTTTCCAGTTACGTATAGTTTGTTGAATACAGTTGTTATCCATTTTATTCCTTGTTCATCCATAAGTTTTAGGAATTCTACATAAAACTGGTCAGGTCCTACAGCTTTACCATCTCTAGTTGTTTTAATAGCTGACGTGACTTCTTCAATGGTAATCGGGGGTCCTGCTTGGCATTCAGTGTCTTCAATGGTATTCTGTCTTTCATCTGCAAAAGCTACTTCCACATATTTCTTTCACGTGTCTAGTTTTTCTTCCACACTTAACAGTGGTTTGCCTTGGTTATCTGCCAAACACCCAACTCTTCTAGGTTTGTATAAGCCTGCAGCTTCTTTAACTTTTTTGTGTATATTGAATGAATCGTGTTATGTTGCAATTGCTGGATTTCCGCACACTGTTCTCTTAGTCGTGTATCCTTAGCTATTCTAATTGCTTTTTTGATCTCTTTATCTATTCTTTTTTATAATGACATGTCCTGATCTTTGGACTTTCGCCTCTCTTCCATCATATCTAAAATCTCGTTTGTCATCCATGATTTCTTCTTTATTTTTGGTATAATGCAAACTTAGGTGGACTCAGATATTTGCAGTGTGCGGTTATCTGGGACTTGGACCAGGGACCAGCCCTGTGAACAAAATTAAGTATTCACAGCGAATGTTCTATAAAGAAAAGGGTTTTGTAAAGACTTACCAGAAGAAAATCCAGGCTGGTCCATCTCAAAACAACTAACGTTCACTACATGACTGAGACGGCTTAACTTACTGCCACAAAGTTTAACTCACGAATGCCAAGATTTCTCAGATTTTTGCTTAAATATGGCTGATGGCTTGTGGACGCGAATTTGTCAACGGTAGTCAAATATATACAAAAAAGTGCCTTATTAGCACCCGTGTTCCGTCTCCTTAATCGTGAAACAAACAACCCATAAAGGGCTTAGGGCTTAGCAACCCCAATACTTAAAATGAGTTATGAGATGCAAGGCCGATATTATTCACAAGAAAGCTATTAAGTCTAACATTTTGCATGAGAACGCAGCTATCGATAGCGACACATGTGTTTCTAAGAAAAACACGTCGATAGAGACTAAAATCTAATCAGTTAAACCAAAAATGCGTGAAGGTATGGGGGACTGGATTAAAATCTACACTGGGAAAACTTAAACGTTACAGGTAAAGGGAATAAGTTTTGATGAGAGGCGAATAGGTGAGTTAGGTTATATGAGACAGACTGTGGTAAAGAATCTCTAATTAAAAAAAAAACATACAAACAAAAACCCAATTTTGGGACCAAAAAAAAAGGGGGAAACGGGGAACAGGAAAGGCATCCTTGCTTACAGTCTGTGGATAAATAAAGATAAAGTGCTTCGGAAGAGGTGTCGACCTTGCAGCGGCCATTCCGCTTTCGGAGCGCTGGATGACAGAGGAGGGTCTGGTTTAGCAGGTAGGCATTCGGCGTAGCCTTGGCGACGAGAGAGCGTTTTTTAAAATACCTCAGGAACTATCGCTGGGGCTACGAAGAATGAATCCTGCACTAAGGTCAGTCAGGCGGCGTTCTGGACTGAGATGTCTTTTGAAGATTCCAGACACCCCCTTTTTAAAGATAAAAAAAAGGCTCCGAATTCTGCTAGGATCTCCGAATCAGCCTTTATTAGATTTGAAGATAAAATCGATTTGGTTTCTTGACATATCTCTATGAGGTTTCCAAGAGTAGAGTCTGCATATGTGGTCCAATTCATAATCACGTCTTCTTACATACTTACTTACTTAATCCAGGACCCGTCTACCTGTCGGTGTGAGTTCCTATATGTTTAATTATTTAATTAAAAAATTTCTGTATTATACATTTCTTCGAGTACCTAGAATAACTCTGGTATTAATTTTTATTACATCGCTTACATAAGGGTCTAATTTTGATGACTGGAACTGGTCATAATATAAACTTTCTTCTCAGAACTGAATTTAGTATTATTTAGATGTTTCTAAAATTAACAAGCTTTTGAAAATTAAAGCTAAATAAATATATATTATATATCTCGGCGGAGTATATAAAAGAGAAGCAATTTAAATCTGTGTCAGAGAACAGTTACGCTTTGGTTGGTTTTGTTAATTAGTTTTAATTTTTTATAAGTGCATTAAAAATGTGCCCTGAGTATTCACTTAATCTTCTTAACAAGAAAGAAAAGTTTTAAAATTGGTTTAATCTTGGAAAATACAAGAAATCTTTTTAATTTAAACATGATTTTCGGGCTTTGTCCTTTTTCTTACAAGTAGATGAACCCAGTTAAGACGGCGGTAATATTACGGAAATTAATCTCTCTAAAAAAGAGAGCGTGGCCCTTGCGGAGTGTCGACAGAAGTGAATACTTCTTATTATATTCTATTATATTCGATTCGCTTCAATTTGATTCCATTCGATTCGATACGACTTGATTTCTTTTATTTAATATACAGGGTGCGCCAAACCTCGGGTATTCTCTGATTACGGCTAAATTATGGGACACACAAAAAAATGTTTTTAACAAAATTAATGTATATCGAAACCGTCTGTAATTTATACTTATTTTTGATTATACAGGGTGAGTCAGAACGACGGTACGAACCAAAGATATGTTTTTTAAATGGAACACCCTATATATTAAATCATTTTTGAATATATTTTTTAAAAATATTAAGAATTTCTATAAGGTATTATAGGCCTAAAGTTAAAAATTTTCGAAATATTTACACTTTTATTGAGAAAAATGGTAATATTCATAGGGCTGTGAATTAGGCTTTCAAGGTAATAAAAATTTAAATGATATGCCAAAGTTTTTTTAGTATACTGTTATTTTTAAATAAATTAACATATTTGACATATAGCCATAGAGTATACAGTGTGATCACTATTTGCAAATACAAAATTTTCTCATTTTTTTTTTAAATAGGACACCCTCTATATGAGTATTGCATTTTGTAGTAAATATTACAACCTTTCTTTTGGTATAAGGTTATATGCATCTAGCATGTTTCGTTTTGTATATATTTAAAAAAAACTATAGATTTTACGTTTTTGCGGATTTTTTATTAAAAAAATTTTTTGCAAAGAAAATAATTGTAATCTGGTTTTAGAAACATACATTAAAATATCAAATATGAAAATAAACACGTAATTCAAGATTAAAATAAATCGCATACTAGTACATTCAATTGAATTTAATAAATTAAAATTATTTTACAAAAAATATTTTACTATACCAATGAATGCATAAATTAGTTACTAAATTAAATAAACTACCAAATTTGATATCTACCCTGTACCAAATTAATTGTTAGTTAGTATATTTTATTTACGAGTAAGATCAGTTAAGCTTTTAATTTACCTACCTCTTAAATTTACTTACATCTTGAGAACATAATTATAAAGTATGCTTTGAAACAAATGAATGTTAAATGTATCAGCCAAATTATTTATTAATATAAATAGTATTAACTGGGGTCTCAAAAGCTGGTAATACTTTTGTAGTTGAAATTTTTGTAACAATTTTTTATATTTTAAATTTCAATTTTTCAACCGAACAATTGGTGGATATGACATTTGTTTTGGGCGAAACCATTAGAAATCATTACCAACTTTTGTGACACAACTACATATTATTATGTAGATACTATTTACTTAATAATATACTTCTATAACGTTCATTTGTTTCAAAGCATACTTTATACGTTCTCAAGATGTAGGTAAATTAAAAAGTTAAAAACTGATATTCAATTTAACTAACAAAATTGGGTACAATAAAGTTACTAGGGTAGAAAAATTTCTAGGGTAGATATAAAATTTGGTTGTTTATTTAATTTAGTAACTAATTTATGCATTCATTAGTATGGTAAAATATTTTTTGTAAAATAATTTTAAGTTATTAAATTCAATTGAATTGTACTAGTATACGATTTATTTTAATCTTTAATTACGTTTTTATTTTCATATTTGATATTTTAATGTATGATTCTAAAACCAGCTTATAATTTTTTTTTTGCAAAAAAATTTTTTAATAAAAAGTCCGCAAAAACGTAAAATTTATAGTTTTTTTTAAATATCTACAAAACGAAACATGCTAGGTGCATACAACCTTATACCAAAAGAAAGGTTGTAATATTTACTACAAAAGGTAATACTCATATACAGGGTGTCCCATTTAAAAAAAATGAGAAAATTTTGTATTTGCAAATAGTGATCACACTGTATACTCTACGGCTATATGTCAAATATGTTAATTTATTTAAAAATAACCGTATACTAAAAAGCTTTGGCCTATCATTTAAATTTTTATTGCCTTAAAAGCCTAATTCACAGCCCTTTGAATATTACCATTTTTCTCAATAAAAGTGTACATATTTCGAAAATTGTTAACTTTAGGCCTATAATACCTTATATAAATTCTTAATATTTTTAAAAAATATATTTAAAAATGATTTAATATATAGGGTGTTCCATTTAAAAAAACAAAACTTTGGTTCGTACCATCGTTCCGACTCACCCTGTATAATCAAAAATAATTTTAAATTATAGACGGCTTCGATATACATTAATTTTGTTAAAAACATTTTTTTGTATATCCCGTAATTTAGCCGTAATCAAAGGAAACCAGAGGTTTGGCGCACCCTGTATTATAATATTATACACAGTGAGTTTTATGTCTTGAAACCCTCAATTATCTCGGAAAGGGCTAGCACGATTTTTATAGATTTTCGTGGATAAGATATTATAGTGCTAATTACATTTTTCGTTTTTCTGGAAATCTAATGAAGTTTCTTATTTCAAATGGAACACACTGTATATTTTGTGCGTTTTGAAGTCCTTAAAACATACTGATTATTTTTCATATTATATTCCCTATACCTAAGTACCATAATTTCGGAATTATTGCTACATTTATAAAAGAAAATTTAAACAAATTATAAAAATCGATTTTTTCGGCCCGAGTAAACATTATTTTAGGGTTCTTGGATCATTATGAACAAAAAAGATCTATTATAATTTTCCTCTAAAATTATTCATTTCCTAGTTATAAATAACTTAAAACTGAAAAAAATCGAATAGGTAACGACGATTTTGCAAGGTTCAAAAACACAAATAAAAAATATTTATGAAACTGTGAAGTACACAAATTCAAGTTCAAGCCTTATTTTATCAGGTACCGATAAGTAGCTTAAGCTTGTTTGATTTTAAAACATTGTTCTTTAGTTGTTAATGCAGACCGATCGCCCGTCCTCTCATATGCACTTCTGAAAAGCAATGTTTTAGAATAAAACGAGCCAAAAAATCTTAGAGCAAGCTATTAGAAGAAGAGTTGAGTATTGAATTTGGGTACTTCGTAATTTCAAAAATTATACTGTTTACTTGTGTTTTTGTACCTTGAAAATCGTCATTATTCGATTTTTTCAGTTTTAAATTGTTTATTACTCCAAAACGATTAACATTAGAGAAAAATTAGAAAAGACCTTTTTTGTTCCCAATGATCCAAAGAACGTAAAATAATGTCTATACGGGCTAAAAAAATTGATTTTTATAATTTGTTTAAATTTTTTTTTTTTTTCATAAATGTAGCAATAACTCCGTAATCATGGCATTTAGGTATAGGATAATTAGTATTTTTTAAGGACTTCAAAACACAAAAAATATACAAGGTAATCCAGTTGAAATAAGAAAGTTCATTAGATTTCCAGAAAAACGGAAGATCTTACAACAATGTAATTAGCAGTATAATATCGGCGGATTTAGAAAACTCTAACCTACCAGAATCGTGCAAGCCGTTTTCGACATAATCGAGTGTTTCCATACATAAAACTCACTCTGTAAATACAGATTATGTATGAAACGAATCAATTATCTCGGAAGCGGCTTGCACGATTTTTTAGATTGTGGTGGGTAAGGCCGGCCACAGACGAGCGACTGTGGCCGGCCACGTTGTGGATCCACACAAGTAGTTTCCTATGAATGACCGTGGGAGCGACTGTGGCCGGCCACAGTCGCTTGTCGATGCAACGTCCACTCCACATAAGAACCCACGATCAATCGTCGGAAACTACTTTTGTGGATCCACAGCGTAGCGCTGCAGCGCACGGTGGTCCTTTTTCATAATCTATGATTGCAAAAGGTATAAAATTCATCTTCAAATAATCGGTTGTAATGACACTCATTGAATACCTAGATAACTAGGTAAACAAAATAAATCGTTCTTAGAACTCAACTCCCACCTCGAAGTGAACAATTGAAACCGAAAGTTGTACAGTCGAACCCGCTTATTGGAATAGCCTTCGTGCTAAGCAAAAGTATTCCTATATCCGGGATACTCCAATAACCGATCATTGGTTGCTGGTATAAACGTTTCGGGACCTCGAATTTCTATTCCTTAAACCGGGATATTCCTTTAACAGGTATTCTAATAAGCGGGGTAGACTGTACTTCTTTACCGAACTTACGCTCAGTAGTTTCAGGCAATTTACCAGCGCCCGTGCCCTTTCAAAGTGAATTTAAGTGTACCTAAAACTGTTATTTTAATATTTTTTTGAAATGGAAGTCAAGCGAACAGGTATATTTACAATGTTATAAAACAATAGTTGTACCTTTGTTGATAAAAAAAATATTTGATTGTAAAGATGATGATAGATTAGCACTAAAATAAGAATTTGGAAAGATTTTAATAGAGTAGAATTTTTGGGATTGTTCGGGATTGTTGCTAAACTATTTTTTTATTGTTACTTTATTCATTTATCTCTCAGAAAAAGTTACTCTTGTGTGCTCGAACATGCTCTTTCTGTATTTTTTTAATTTTTGTAGGTTCTTGTATTTTACATATACAACAATGTTTTACCTGTATACGAATTTTCAGTCCCTTATATTTAGCCTAAGAGCTGGGAGCGGATTTTGTGCGTGATAAGTAATATGGAAAAACTATACGGGGATATATTGAATTAGTTGTGCACATGACTTTCCCCAACAGCCGGAAACCAGAGTGGGGGCGAGGGTAGTTATAAGGGGTCAAAGTCGCGGTTTTTATTATTTTTTTGTGACGCCCATGATGGAGATAGTGCACCAAAACTTGGGAATAAGTAGATCATGACATTACTAAGTAAAATCTCCAGGGGCGGAACGCTGCGTGGCGTGCAAATGTTGTGATGCGTCACAAAAAAAATAATACAAACTGTGACTTTGACCCCTTAAAACTACCCCTCATCCCCAACTCTGGTTTCCGACCCTGGAGATTTTGCTTAGTTACGTCATGATCTACTTACTCCCAAATTTTGATTCACTATCTCGATCACGAACGTCACAAATATCCCTTATAATTTTTATATTCATCCCTGCCCCCACCCCTTTGTCGGCACGCAACGTTCCGCCCCTGGAGATTGTACTTACTTACGTCATGACCTACTTATTACCATATTTTGGTGCACTTTCTCGATCATGAGCGTCACAAAAAAAATAATAAAAACCGCGACTTTGACCCCATATAACTACCCTCGTCCCCCACTCTGGTTTCCGGCTCTGGGGATTTTACTTAGTTATGTCATGGTCTACTTATTACCAAATTTTGGTGCATTATCTCAGTCACGAAAGTCGCAAAAAAACCCTTTATATTTTTTATATTCACCCCTACCCCCATCCCTAATCGGCCACGCAGCGTTCCACCCCTGGAGATACTTAGTTACATCATGACCTACTTATTCCCAAATTTTGGTGCACTATCTCGATCATGAGCGTCACAAAAAAAATAATAAAAACCGCGTCTTTGACCCCTTATATCTACCCTCGTCCCCCACTCTGGTTTCCGGCCGTTGGAGAAAGTCATGTACACAACTAATTCAACATATCCCCGTATAGTTTTTCCATATTACTTATCACGCACAAAATCCGCTTCTATCTCTCCGACTAATTGTGGTGTAATACTTTTGCAACCATAGATCGTCAGAAAGGACCACTGTGCAGCGCAGCGTGGTCCGTCTGTTTTGAGGATAAGGGCTTGTTTATATGCAGGCGGTTTGCCAACGTCGACGTCGCGGTTTACCTGAAAAATCCAACCGCCGCGGTTCAAGTTAACATAGAAACAAAGGCAACCGCCCATCATCGTACATATTATGCAACCGCGAGTTTTACGCGGCTTACCAGCGTTTAAATAGGTTAATCGCGACGTTTACGTTGCCAAACCGCCCTATCTAAACAAGGCCTTAGGGTCTTGAAATGTAGCCGATATTACAGTGGTATTTACATTGTTGTCAGATCTTCCGTTTTGAAATCTGAAATTCCGTTTAAAACATTGAAAATCACAGCAAATGAAGCAAAATAGTGCCATGTGGCATTCACTATTATGGGAGCCACTGGAGAAAACAAATGTAAATATAGAATTGGTTGAAGCGGTAAAAACGTTGTACTACCAACAAACAACAAGAATTAAAACGGAAAATCTTATAACACCTGGATTCAAAATAACTAAAAGACTAAGGCCAGGATGCTCTGTCTCGCCAAAACTATTCAAAATATTATACCTCGAAGCAGCATTCAACAAATGGAAGAAAAAGTAGTACGAATATGGGCATACCACTAACGAACTCAACTTTGTACACGCTATGCTTTGCGGATGAACAGATGATCATCGCACAGCTGTTACATGATGCGAAAACTATTAGACGCGTTTACAGAGTGGGGTTTAGAAGTGAATATGGAAAAAACTGAGTACATGAGTATCGGAGGAGACCAACACAGCCTTCTACTAGGGGAAAATCAATAAATGAAATTATGTGAACGCTAAAAATACTTGGAGTAAAGATCACTCAGGACCGAAAATTAGATGCAGCCATTAAGGAACGAAATATACAGGGAAGGAAAGGCATATCCTTACTGAACAGCGTACTGTGGGACAAAAAGCTCTCTAAGGAACACAAAAGAAGAATATACAACACTATAACAAACAGCATCACAACATATGGATGCGAAATTTGGCCCCTAAAAGATATAACAAAGAAAATGCTTAGAACAACAGAAATGGACTTCTGGCGCCTGGCGCCGTTCGGCAGGAATATCTAGATGCGACAGAATAACAAACGAGAGAGTCCGAGAAATCAATGAGGGTTACACATTCTATTGTTGACGACATCAGAAAGAAACAACTCAGCTGGTACGAACACGTAGGGAGAGTGCCGGGGAATAGAATACCAAGACAGATTCTCGAATGGCAACCAAGAGGTAGGCGCAGACCAGGAAGGGCTAGAAGAAGTTGGAGAGAGGGAGTCGACAGAGAAATCAGGGACAGAGAACTGGAGGACGATCTATGGAATGACATAACGAGATGGAGAATGGAAATCGGAAGACGTCGAAGAACGTTGTGAACAGATATTATATATATGGTATTCACAATGAGACATGAAACTTATTCTCCAGATTATTTAAATGATAGTCAACTAGCACAAGTAGGCTCCACAAAATACCTAGGTATACATTTGAATAGAAGACTGACTTGGCAGAGACACATCTTAACTAAAAGGAGACAACTTGGACTCAAGCTACATATAAACTCGACTGGATGAATTGTAGAAAATCGCAAAAAACAGGAAAAATGACGGGTCTAGGACGTTTCATCACCGCCGTTTCGATGCCGCCAGTTCGATGCCGATGCCGGCCGATTCATCGCCAGTCAATTAATCGCTATCTGATATATTTCCGAATTTTCGACAGTTACAATTATTAGTTATTTTTAGTATTAATTGGGAATTCTAAGAAATTCGAGATATGACGGCGATTAAATGGACTGGCGATGAACCGGCGGCATCGAAACGGCCGGCGATGAACCGGCGGCATCGAAACGTCCCATTCCGCAAAGGACTTATGGGATAAAATTATTGGGCACAGTCAATAATTCTAACTTAAAACCCCTTCAAAAATTACACAATAATGTTCTTCGAATAATAGTAAATGCTTCCTTGTAAGTGTCAAATGCCTACTAGGACGAGAACTACAAGTCCTCAGATAAAAAAGACATCTCCAACTGCAGCAGAAATTACAAAGAAAGCCTAAGTGTGCATACCAACGCGCCCGCTAGTGAGCTGTTTGACGTTAGTGGTGAAGTGCGCAGACTAACGCGGTATAAACAAACTTAGGTAATAACTATATTTAATTAAGAACAGACTGAAATACCCGTGTTGAGCTGCCCCCCCCACTTGCAAAAATTAAAAAACAAATAGCCCTGATTTATGAGCTATTTATGAGCTCTCATATTCCGCAAACTAAAAATTTTGAGCTCGTTCCACTGAGCAGGAATTTAATACCCTAGTGGGGGGGGGGCTGAGTCAGCCCCCCCCACTACTTAAAAATAGGAATATTGAATCGGTTTTTGCGGCAGAATTACGAGCTATTTATGAGCTCTTGAAATTATATAGTTTCGATTTTTGAGCTCATCCCCTTCACCCCCAAACAACCCTTTAATTGATTTAACTTAAGAGAAAGATGCTGAGAAAACTTAAAATATATCGTATTGCGGATATAATTCCTATAGCTTATATACTCTAAGAATAAACTATTAAATCAAGGGCATTTCGATTATTGAGCTACAACCCCTTCGCAAGAAAACCACCCTATCTTCCCGGCTTAAGAGAAAGTTGTACTTAAAATGCGTTAGACTAATTATTTGGCGAATACATATCATTTAATAATTTATAAGCTTCCAAATTACGCGCATTTAGATCAGTAAATTGCAATTTATTTTGTATAGTGCAGTCACTGAAGGTAAAAATCAACGATTATCTTCAAGTTCGGTGAACCTTCATCGATTTTCACGAAAATTGGTCAGTGGTTAGAGGATACGTCAAGAAACAAAGGTGACATGGTACCACCTTGCGCCTTTATCCTGAGGGTGGATACCGCCCCTTCTCGGGAGTGAAAATTATTTTATAAAAAATAACTGCACAAATCAATAAAAGAACAAATTAAAAGCAAAATTTATTATATAAAGTTAATAAAATAAGTCAATACTTTTTAAGTTATTAAAGATCAAAGATTTTAATTATTTGTGAAAAAAATGCATGTTTTGAAGAGGTTTTTTGTAAATCACTGAAAAACGGTAAGTTTTTACAAAAAAGTTAATAGTAGTTTAATTCGTATAGCTTATATTCTAAGAATAAACTCTTAAATCACGCACCTTTCGATTATATAGCTACAACCCCT
This sequence comes from Diabrotica virgifera virgifera, assembly GCF_917563875.1. Classification (NCBI taxonomy): domain Eukaryota; kingdom Metazoa; phylum Arthropoda; class Insecta; order Coleoptera; family Chrysomelidae; genus Diabrotica; species Diabrotica virgifera. The sequence goes on along the minus strand of NC_065450.1, from coordinate 190,815,554 downwards.
TCGCAAAAAAACGACCCCATTTTCCCGGCTTAAGAGAGAGTTGTTCTTAAAATAATTTAAATTGATTATTTGGCGACTACATATCGTTTATTAATTTATTAGCTTGCAAAGTATACGCATCTCAAGTATTGAATTGCCATTTTCTTTCTATAGTGCAGTCACTGAAGGTAAAAATCAACTGTTACCTTCGATTTCGGTAAATCTCCATTTATTTTCACGAATTGACAATAACAACTTGGGGTTTTAGCCTGGGGTATATGTCACCCCTTCTCGGGAGTGAAAATTACTTTATTAAAAATAACCCCACAAATCGAGAGAGGGACAAATTTTAAGCAAAATTTGTTATATAATGTGATTAAAATAAATCAATACTTTTTGAGTTATTAAAGATCAAATATTTTAATTTTTGGAAAGAAAATGCATGCTTTAGAGCGATTTTTCATAAATGACTCAAAAACTGTAAGTTTTTACAAAAAAGTTTTCATCACTAGAATTGGAGCTAATAAAAAATATAATAAATTGTTTACTTGAAAAACCCTTTAATGTTAATTTAAAGTAAGTTATTGGTAATTAAATATATATTTTTTTCTGCGACTGTTCAAATCTAAGGATTCAAGCTTAAATAACGGGAAAGAGATGCATTTTATAACCTTAAGTACTAAATACTTGTCAAAGTACTTAGAAATACCTATCAAAAATGAGCTCCAGAAAAAGTTGATAGCATCAAAATCCGCTCACCAATTTTCGTGAAAATGAATGGAGATTTACCATTTAAATCGAAGGTCATAGTTGATTTTTACCTTCAGTGACTGCACTATAGAAAGAAAATGGCAATTCAATAATTGAGATGCGTATATTTTGCGAGCTCATAAATTATTAAACAATATATAGTCGACAAATAATTAATTTAAATTATTTTAAGTACAACTCTCTCTTAAGCCGGGAATACGGGATGGTTTTCTTGCGAAGGGGTTGTAGTTCAATAATCGAAAGGCGCGTGATTTTAGAGTTTATTCTTAGAATATAAGCTATACGAATTAAACTACTATTAACTTTTTTTGTAAAAACTTACAGCTTTTCAGTGATTTACAAAAAACCTCTTCAAAATATGCATTTTTTCACAAATAATTAAAATCTTTGATCTTTAATAACTTAAAAAGTGTTGACTTATTTTATTAACTTTATATAATAAATTTTGCTTTTAATTTGTTCTTTTATTGATTTGTGCAGTTATTTTTTATAAAATAATTTTCACCCCCGAGAAGGGGCGGTATCCACCCTCAGGGTAAAGGCGCAAGGTGGTACCATGTCACCTTTGTTTCTTGACGTATCCTCTAACCACTGACCAATTTTCGTGAAAATCGATGAAGGTTCACCGAACTTGAAGGTAATCGTTGATTTTTACCTTCAGTGACTGCACTATACAAAATAAATTGCAATTTACTGATCTAAATGCGCGTAATTTGGAAGCTTATAAATTATTAAATGATATGTAGTCGCCAAATAATTAGTTTAACGCATTTTAAGTACAACTTTCTCTTAAGCCGGGAAGATAGGGTGGTTTTCTTGCGAAAGGGTTGTAGCTCAATAATCAAAATGCCCTTGATTTAATAGTTTATTCTTAGAGTATATAAGCTATAGGAATTATATCCGCAATACGATATATTTTAAGTTTTCTCAGCATCTTTCTCTTAAGTTAAATCAATTAAAGGGTTGTTTGGGGGTGAAGGGGATGAGCTCAAAAATCGAAGCTATATAATTTCAAGAGCTCATAAATAGCTCGTAATTCTGCCGCAAGAACCGATTCAATATTCCTATTTTTAAGTAGTGGGGGGGCTGACTCAGCCCCCCCCACTAGGGTATTAAATTCCTGCTCAGTGGAACGAGCTCAAAATTTTTAGTTTGCGGAATATGAAAGCTCATAAATAGCTCATAAATCAGGGCTATTTGTTTTTTAATTTTTGCAAGTGGGGGGGGGCCAGCTCAGCACGGGTGACTGACATATGTATATTAAGTAATCTTTAAAATTAACTGAATTTATCTTCTGTCATTTTTGGACGTTTAGTTAAAGGTAAACTTTATTGGATGTTCTCCCTACATAACCATTATAGACTGGGAGATATTATACAGAAGTTCAGCCACGATTTTCTAAGTCCTGCCTTTTGCAATACTGGAAGGGTAGACGATGTAATTACAATCTGTGGAAACATCCACAAATTTCCTGCGACATTTTCCTGTAAAAATTAGATTTTCCCAAAAAATAAAAATAGGGTTTTGCGATGAATTTCTAAGTCCTGCCATATCCGTAGATAGACAGGATACTATCGATTTTATGAAGAAAATTTTTTGGGCAGGACGGTCGCAAAAGTACTTAGGGAGTATACATATATACAAATATGTAATGAAAATAATGAAATTTTCATGATTTTCTAAGTCCTGCCAACTTAATAAACTAAACATATTTATTTCAAAATGATCAAAAAAATATTGGCATGACGTCTCCTAATGTTTAAGTATACTTGTCCCTTGGAAAATTCTGCGGAAAATTCTCACCCTGATTCCGTGATTTTCTAAGTCCTGCCTTTAAAAAGTTATAATACTCAAATACAATCAATACCTTTTCGGTACTCGGCAGGAAGGTTAAACGGTTCTTGTAAGACGGCAGGAGTCCTAGATTTGTAAGAAAATTCGTGAAAAAGTCAACGATTTTCTAAGTCATGCCATTTTGCACATGTTTCAAGAATCTTAATATAAGTCTATACACAAAGAGGCAGGATGGTTTTATGGTTATTTTGTATACAGGGTCGGGCATTAGTGTGGGCTAGTCCAATTACTCGTTTGTCGTAAGATATACGAAAAAAGTTATTTAGGTAAAATATGTGCCACAGATAGGACTATAATTTAACAGTATTTTCTAATATACAGGGCTACCCGTTTTCACAGGGTGACAAAAATTTATGTTTTTTTAAATGGAATACCCTGTATATTTTTACATTTTTGGATTCTACTCGATGTTCTCTTTAATAAAATATAGTGTTTTGAAATATTATACGAGGTAGTTTAAAATATAATTCCGTTTTTTTTTTAAATTTTGTAGGAACATTCACACCCTATACATGTTGTTAGTGATTTGATATCCAAACTTCTATTAATTTATGTTTAAACGATTTTTAATATAGTCTACTATTGTCAGTTATTAATAGTATACCAAAATGTTTAATTTTAGTATACGGGGTTGGTTGAAACTTGAAACTCGGAATGAGTATTTTTTGAGTTTTCTTAAATGGGACACCCTGTATTTTAGTATTATAATAAAATGATATTTTATGGTACCTTTTTATTTGCTAAGCATTTTCTATACCATATTTATATATTAATTTCGGCAGTAAATTGATACAGATAGATTACTCAGGTGGTTTTTGGGGTTTCTGAACAAGAATGTCACATTAGAACAGATCTTTACCTAGTGCTCGGGGTGACTGTATTCTTAAATTTCGAGGCATTCAGACACTAAAGTGATGCAAGTAGATTTCTCGAAGAGTTTTGTGGTTGCTGAACATGAATACGCCACCAGAATCGACCTCCAAAAACTCTCTTAAATTCAATATCAGTCACCCTGGGCACCAGGTGCTCCGAGGGTCGGTTGTAATGTCATATTTGTGTTCGGCCATCCCAAAAACCATCGAATATTCTGTTTTTTTTTTTAATTTATTGCCGATATCCCACGAAACTCAAGATGGCGTGCCTTAGCAGCAACTCTGGGCACTAGGTGATTCCGAGGTCGGTTCTGCTTGCGTATTCGTAACTCCATAAACCTCCCAAATAACAAAATTTTGCCCTTCATACACCGATTTTGACAGGTTTATGCACTTTTGGATGCATGTTTTGCACTAAAATGCAATTTCCACCCATTTTTATATTATACACCTTTTCCTGATGTTATCCTGAACACAATGCAAAAAGTTGCAAGTAGATAGATGCTGTATTTAAAAATCGATTTATTCTGGTGTTGTTAGTGTTAGTAAATTTTGCTATCAAATATAGGAAACAATGGGGTGTATTCTGTAACATCTCCGTTAAATTTAAGAGGCCTCTAAAATTTAACTTTTAACGGTCCTCTAAAACTTTTCGGTTAGATTGTCATTCTGTAAACACATATTATAGAGGACCGCTAAAATAATATTATTTTAGAGGAATCCTCTAAAAGGTTTTGGAACAAATACGGCAACGTCGCACGTTGATCGTTTTGAACTACTTTTAACCTAGAAATTGACCGAAAACTGACTGTTAGAGGCCAAAAACCTTAAGAAGAAGAAGAAAATGACAGTTTCCTAGAAAATAATACTTATTATATTTAATTATTTTTTAGTAAAACTCATATTTTCCAATTAAACATTTTTATTTATAAAGTTATACATTAAAATATTGCTGAAAAAATGCATATCTTATTTTTTCTTCTCCCCTTCGACACTAATTTTGGTCAAATGGTCTATTTTCAGTAACATTAAGGTCATCTTATTAATCTGCATCTGGTTATAAACCTTCTGAAACTTTACCTTTGTAATCATTTGGTACGTTTTGTAATGTTCCACAATAACTTTAAATAATTTTACCTGCATTAATAGGATTTAATTGCTTTGACAAACATCTTTGACTTCCAACACTTTTTCAATAACATTTCTTTCTAGGTACTTAGGTAGGTATTACCTACTTCCTTTGATTGTAGTTATTTACTTTCAGGTCAATTATTTACTTTGTGTCTATGTTGTAATCTGAAATCAGCTCTACAAAAAGAAACAAACATTTGAATTTTGTTACTTATAGGTGTAGTGTGTCAATTGTAAAGTAAAAATGAGACTTACCTTTCATTATTATTTATTAAGTACTTCTTCACCAAATACATTATAAAAAGCCATTTTCCATTTTTAAATATTTATCTCCAGTATAATACAAGAATAACAAAGTACTATTCATACAAACATAACCCAACAAAAATAATCAAACCACATTTAACGGACTGCTAAAAATTTAGCGGGTACGTTTTGACATCCTCTAAAATATTTTTATTTAGAGGGAGTTTTAACGGTTTAGGTTATGATTTTAACGGATGTATGATTTACAGAATACCAAAATATTTTTAGCGGGCGCTAAAATTTTAGAGGCCACTAAAATTTAACGGAAGTGTTACAGAATACACCCCAATATCAGGATAATATCTACAATCCTACAATATCAGGAAAACGAGTTGAGTGCGGCAACTCAGCGCCTGTTACATGCGTGTGTATTTTGTGTTCGAACAAGTAAGAAGGCAGGATAAAATTGATATGCAACAAAATAAATGAATAACAACAAATTGATTTTAAGGCAATTAATAATTGCAATAAAGGCAATTAATAAATTTAATAATTTTAAGGCAATTTAACACAATTCAACTAATCTGAAAATGCTTCCTAAGGCAGATTAAAATAACATAAAACGTGAAAGATGAGACGTGAAACATGAAACTTGAAATAAGAAACAAATAAATTGTGAAAAAACATTTGATTTCATGTGATATACTAATCGAAGAAACAAAAATAAAATTTGTATAGTCGACAATGGAAAGTTATGACGAGGTCGTTGCTGTCATGGCAAACCTTTATTACTTTCTAAGGGAGGCCGCAGATCAAAGAAACGTGAAGTAAAACATAAAACGTAAAACATGAAACAAAATGAATTGTGAAGGACGAAACCGTTTCATATTATATACTAATCAAAGAAACAAAATGAAAATTTGTATAGCCAACAATGGAAAGTAATGATGACGAGGTTGTTACTCTTGCGGCAACTTTTTATTACTGCCCAACATCATAATCATAGTACGTATTTGGTTGAAAACGAACTAAGTAATCATCTTCCCAAATTTAAATAATTTTATAGACTGAGTATTCAAACATCTACATTGTTTTATTGTGGGTCCTGGTTTAAAGAAAACTGATATTTTCTTATCATTACCTATTCGAGTACCTCTCCAGGTTATAATAATTGTACAACTCTTCTTTCTACTTTACAACAGAAACCAATGCAATATTAAATTCTTGGTTGGAATTCATATTATGCACGTAATTAACTGTCCAAAACAATGAAACTGAAACCGAAAAATACAACACGATCTCTTTCCTGAAACAGATTTCACCAAGATAAAAATGTTTTATGTGCATGAATCACACTCGCTTCTTGTGTGTGCGGACTTCAATTTGTTTAGCTGTGTTTTATTTTCATGAAACGTGTTTTACGTTTCATGTTTTATGTTTCTTTGGTGTGGGGCCTCTCGAAGATAAAAAAGTTTCAGGCACATGAATCACACTCGTTTTATTGGTGGGCGTACTTTTAAATAGACGGAGGCCTATGACCAGTACTAGAAATTCACAATTGATAAAATCGATTCATCTCTGGAAGAGAAATAAACGTAGCAGTTTTCGTTTTTCTAAATAGAATTTTTCTAAATTCTTTTAAACTCAAAAAACCAAAAAACGAAAAATTTTTCACATCGATTTTTCTAGAACACTGCACTGCGTATTCTTCTGAGTTAAAGCAAAAGTACCTTTTAGTACAAAACTATCCCAGAATTCAATAATCCAGTGTCAGAGATGCTTAAAAGTTAGACAGAAAAGTTATTCGATAATATATCCGTTTCCGTACCCAAACGGACCCCTATGACCGGTACTAAAAATTGACAATTGATAATTGACATTTGACAATTGACCTCTGGAAGATAAATAAGTGTACCAGTTTTCGTTTTTCCAAATAAAAGCGTTCTGCAGCTATTTTAAAGAAACTAATTACAAGACTTCGATATGCTTCTTCTAGACGAAGCATATCGAAGTAGAGGTCGTCCGCCAACCAGATGGTCTGATGACATTTGTAAAGTTGTAAACGGTTTTAGATTAGTGTTTTTTAAGCATACTCGGCATGGTATGACTCAAGAAAAATGTGGTGATATGAATATGTTTGTATAACACCCTGAAATAATTTTACAGACAGATAATTTAATTTTTTTATACGAAATAACTATACAACCATCCTGCCTCTTTGAAAATAGATTTATATTAACCTTCTTGAGATATGTGCGAAATGGCATGACTTTGAAAATCGTGTAATTTTCCACGAATTTTCTTACAAATTTTTTAACTATATATAGTAAAAAAGGTGTAACTAAACATCCTGCCATTTTGCATAATGTATACTGAAATTATTTATTTTGTAACAAAATTTATTTTATGACTTAGAAAATCACGGAACGAAAGTGAAAATTTTATACAAAATTTTCCAAGAAACAAGTGCAGTTAAACATTAGGTGACGTCATGCCAATATTTTTTTTGGTCATTTTGAAATAAATATAATTAATTTATTAAGTTGGCAGGACTTAGAAAATCATGAAAATTTCATTATTTTCATTACATATTTGTATATATGTATACTCCCTAAGTACTTTTGCGACCGTCCTGCCCAAAAAATTTTCTTCATAAAATAGATAGTATCCTGTTATTCTATGGATATGGCAGGACTTAAAAATTCATCGCAACTCCCAATTTTTTTATTCATGGAAAATCTAATTTTCACAGAAAAATGTCACAGGAAACCCGTGGATTTTTTCACAAATTGTAAGTACCTTCTCTAACCTTCCAGTATTGCAAAGGGCAGGACTTAGAAAATCGTGGTTGAACTTCTGTTAATATCTCCCGGTTTATTAGGTATGTCGTAATAGACATACATTTAACTCATTGTTTCAATGGAAGGAACAGGTTGTTAAAATAAAAGGGGTTATAAAAAATTAAACTGTTTTTTTACAAGGAAGTTACATAAAATAATGCGCAAAAATACTTTCCGAAATACTAAAAAACCGGAATGTAAAGTAACGCCGAAAGGTGTTCTGTCGTCAGCAAACTCATGTTTTACATTTTACATTTTATTTGACGTAACCTGACGCTTACCATGCATAAACAATGGTGCAAAATGGGGTGAAATAGGGTCAAAGAGAAGAGATAAGTGGTCGACTGTGAGTGTTTGCGACGATACGAGGGTTTTGTTATGTTCCTGGATGGGATCGTTATACACTGCATAAAAAGTCGTGTTCAAGCTCTCTCAGCGGAATGCTGTCAGCCAATAAGTTTTCTCTCGACGAACAAATACCAACTTTTTGTCGGATTATTTGCTGCAATTATTATTCTTGTTGGGGACAAGTTCGGGCGTGAAGCGATTTTAAATGTTTGGTTAGGGATAGCATTTGCGAGAATAATCTTTGCAACTCTGATCTCGATCATTCTTAATTCAGATAAAGTATTAAAACAACAACTTTGGGTAAGGTCAATAATATTTTACTCTATATTATAGATAAATTGGAATCACAGATTAATGACAGAAAAGAACAGCAAGGATTGAGAAAAGACAGGTCGACGACGGACGCAATATTTGTCATGAAACAAGTGAAAGAGAAGTTGATATAATATCAGTGATGTGGGAGGGAGCGGATAGGACCCGAGCAATCCTGCCTGTATTTGCTAAATGGGACAACTTGGTGAGACGCACGGTGCGTTCGCGGGAGCCTGTCGACGACTAGTCGGCGACAAATTAGCAGCAAAACGCATGCGCACTTTAAAATGATATCATTAATATCGTTAATAGATAAACATACAAGGTATATTTTAATATTATAACTTAATAATTAGTTATTAACATTAATTAAAAGTAAATATATCTTGTTTATTTATCTATTAACGATATTATTTATATTAAATGAGGTTAGAAATTGTCGGCGACAATTTGTCAACTGTACCCGCGAACGCACCTAATGGCGACGGGCAGGCCCGGATTCAAATTAATTCAATATGTATTTACGATTTTATTTGGAAATAAGCATCGAGTTAGATTAATAACAGTTATTTGAAATAAAATTAGTTTAATTTTTAGTACTTTTCAAGTATGTACACTTTTAATAATAATAACATAATAATAAAATTTATATATAATTTATATTTAAATAACTAAAACAAAACAAAGTTTTCTAAAATATAAAAAGCCAATCAGTGATATGGTTTTAAAACTATAACATTTACATACAAGTAAAAAACAAGTAACAACACTACCCACATCAGATTATATACATTTAAATATGTTAGTTCCATGTACTATTTTACTTATTCATAAAATCGCTTATTGTTTATGGTTCTAAATTACACAAAAAGCTTACTTTCCTTTTTATCTTCGAGAAATCATCAGACATCTTCAAGTGTATAGGTAGGTAGTTAAAGAATTGTATATCTGCATATAAAGCTCCTATTTCCGGTAATAAGAGCCAAAGATAAATTGTTTCTAGTGTAAAAGTTGTGAGATATGTTACGGTATAAAGTACCTACTGCTTTTAGTACATATTTATATACAATTTTGAAACACCCATATATGTATAAACCTGGTATTATAGTGAGTAATTTTAGCGATTTAAAATGGTACTACTCTTTTTTGTATTTTCAAAACTTCCGTTAATTAAAAGAACTACTACCTCCCCATAATATGATGTTATATCGAGCTCTCGAATAAAAATTCGAAAAATAGAAAGACTTTATTACATTGATGTTAACATTTTTTACGAGAATTCTCAAATCATAGCTGGCTCGGCTTAGTACTTTGCATACATAGATTCTCGATTAATATGTGAAATTTTAGTTTTGATCAATCCAAACCCCTAAGCATTTGACATACTCAGAGAAGGGTATCAGATGTTCATTTAGTTAAATATTGTCAGGTGTACAATACGGCTTTAGTTTTTGCAAGGTTCAAAACTAGTCTTGAATTTAAGGAACAGTTTTCTACTTCCGACTTCAAAGAGTTTTTTTGAAGTTATACTTCTTTAGGTGTGATTGAGAGGAAATTTTTATTATGCCACGCGCATGCGCACACATACAGTATGGAGTTAGTTGTTAAATGTTTCAAGTTATGTATGTATCAGCGCAAATAAGATGTGAAAATAGTGTTTTAATATGAAAAATTAGTACTTTTAGTAAATATATTTATTATAATGTTTATGTCTTTGGATTTGTCTTCCTCGGGAGTAAGATAATGAGTAGGAATTATTAAAACATTTTTATATTTATACTTCACTTGATCTATTTGTCACCGTGATTTGTAATTATGTCCGAGAAAGCATGTAAATAGAACGATTATGGGTGATTGGTAGAGCATTTGACTACAGATCGAGAGGTCCCGGATTCAAATCCGGAAGATTCATATTCCTTTGTTGTTAATTTTTGGTATTGTTTTAATAATTTTTTTTCGAAAGTAGTAAGTATTAAAATTATTTTAATATTTAAATAAAATACAAATAAACTGCTTAAAGTATATTATATTAAGTCGAAATATTTGTAAATAAAAGCAAGTGAAATGTATTACTGAAATTATTGTATGCTGTGTAATATCCAGGTTCCAGGTGTATTTCAGAATATTACCTATATTATTTTAATAATTTATTTACGTTACCTGAGATTCACCAATTGTAGGGATTGCATTTTCTCGCAAACGAATAAGATAAGCTAAGGAAGTCCGATCTACATCCCTCTCAGCAGAATGTTTTGTACATAATTTGCTTCCTTTTCTTGGTTCCCAGTCCTCTTTATTTACGAACTGTATCCAGGCCATTCTCCTTTTAACATCTTTAGGAAAACTACAACCATATAAACCAAGTTAAAAAATTACCTGTCCTTTTTACATGCATTATCACTAAAATGGAAATAATACCGCCCTGTATACTGTTTACGCTTACATACTAACCCATGTAAAGTGATTTTGGTTGAGTTTTTTTATTCATTCGACCGTTATTGTCACACAACGGGAACACACACGAAGGCATACTATTGTCACTATAAAATCACTGCAAAAACACAACAAAAATAAGTTCAAAATAATTTATAAAATATATTTTTTAAATTCACAAATACCCCAAACAACAAGAACTGTCAATAGTGTCAATGAGAAGCACAACATGGCCGAAGTGATCCCATCTACCTCACCACATGTCATATCCCCTCTCTCCCATATCACTGAATATAACAAACCCGCATATACTTGCTTCGTAGACTTAACAAAAGCACTTGAAAGAGTCAGACTTAGCAATATATTACAGAAAATGAAGCAAAAAGGAGACTGGCAAACATTGTTGAAGTTTTAAAACAAATAATGAACAATAAAAACACGACCAAAATGAAAACAAACCACACCACTACGGCCAACATACCAACACCAGGGGGAATCAGACCTTAGCCCATTTTTATTCAATATGCTAATGGATGAAATAATGGAAGATGTGGAATAGCTACAACTAGGATACAGACCCAATCAGTATAGTGTGCTATGCGGATGACGCAGCCCTGATAGTCGAGGATAAGGATGACCTACAAGGAAAACTTTATCGATTCTATCAAACATGTCAACGACTCAACATGAACATATCCAAGCAGAAAACAAAATGCATTACAATTTCGGAAGATCCAATTAGATGCAAGTTCATGGTAGAAGGAAAGCCCATATAACAGCTAAACCAGTTCAAATATCTAGGGTAGATCTATCAAGTTATCATGACCCAGCCAGAGACCTAAGAGGAAAAATAAACAAGGCTGCAAGTCATGCCCGGATGTTTAAGAGATGTGGTCTGGAATAACTCATATATGGGAATGGACAGCAAAGTTAGAATTTATAAGCATAAGACCTGTTATGACCTATGGTATTTAATCAAGAGAAGACATCAAGAAAACCAAAAGCATGCTACAAACAGCCAAAATGAAGACACTAAGAGCAATAGCAGGGAAGATAAGAAGGGATAGAATACGAAACAATATCATCAGGGAACAATGTGGCGTGCAATATGTAGTAACATGGGGTAGGTAATGACGAAAAGAATGGTTCAGTCATGCATGTAATAAGAATGGAGGAGCACCTACTACCAAGAATTGTGCTAATAGATAAAACCAGCTGGCAAGCGTCCACCTAGGAGACCACCAAAAAGATGGAGAGATAGCTGGCAGTCTACTTCTCAAGAATTCCTTTAACGTCAGAATTAACAGATCGACAGATCTACAAGTATAAGAAGAAGAATAAGAAGATTATATTTTACACACACACAAATAGAGAAATAGTGCTAATTGAATTTCGAACGCTGTAATTAAATATTAGTTATTAAATTAAAACATGATCTTGATACTAGGGCGGCCCAATAGGTATTTAGGCTCCAAAAGAAAAACGAAAATTTTGGAAAAGTTTTGATTTATTTCTGAACGTAGTCTTCTTTTAGCTCGATACACTTGACCCAGCGATGCTCCGACTTCTTTAACAAGTCTGAAAAATATGTTTTCTTGAGGTCTGCAAAATAGGCTTCCATGGCGGCGATGAACCCCTCATTGGACTTATTTTGTCAGGCGAGCGACTTTCTCACGTTTGAAAACAAGTCGTATAGGACCAAATCTGATGAATACGGTGGATGGGACAGGAGTTCGTAGACCAATTCGACAAATATGTCCATGGCGATGGTGGAGGCGTGAGCCAGTGCGTTGTCATTGTGGAAGGATTTTGACCTAAAAATATTTCTGTACTTATTATAATTTGAAACAGTCTCAAATTTACCGTCTAACTATAACACTTTCGCTACGCTCTGTATATTGAATCGAAAATCGCAGTTCCTAATAGGTCTTCCGCATGGCGTGAGTTTGGTCATTTCGACGTTCCCACAATGTTAAACATTACAAATTTTATTTATCGTTCCGTTTCTTTGAAACTTGACGTAGTTGTTTTTGCTTGTACAAGTAATGCTTGCCTGGGAACTCACCGCCCAAGAAGCTAAAGCTCTAAATCTCTCAGTGAAATATTTTTATCGACGGTTTGTCCGAATTTGGTTTATATTATCTCACGCGAAGTGAAGACTAGAATCCTTTTCGTAGATAGTCAGATATCTAGAGGAAGAACCCCTGCAGAGCTGTAGACTAGAGTATAAAGGTTTATGGCGTTCACAGACAAAAAATCTATTGAAATTTATATTGGAACAGGAAATTTCAACCTAGATAAGCCGAAGTTTTTAGTAAAACCCTTAAGTATTGAGTTCTCAAACACTAACGGGATAGTATGAATCAGCAAATTTCGTGTAAACTTAGGAATTTTTGTTATTGCAAAGATAGCGAGATCGTAATTGGTTGAAAGTAAGAACCATGGATAGGTGGGATGTCCTGATCCGTGATTATCTTGCCACCCGATTGGTAGAGAAATGTTTGGTATGATCACTATTGGCCAAAGTATGAGGTAACTTCTTTTTTTTTTGGAGAAGGAACCCAAGTTTAGAAGGATCGAGTTAGCGGTTCGACAAGTCAGTTCCATGAGGGCCGCCATCGAGTTAAGTTCCATTAGGGCCATCAACATGTTCGGCAGTTCCATCAGGGCCATCATGATGTTCAGTTAAGTTCCTGTAGTGCAACCATCGAGTTAAGTTTAGTTCTGAGTTCCAGTCAGTTTTTTTTTAAGATGTAGTTTCCAGTTTCCCAGCCGGCTGAGTTAATCCAGCCGACGTATATGATGGTATATCGTGAGCTCCGGCGATTTTCTCGCTGTTTTTACGCGAGTCATCGATATAATTTCATACCACTTATGGTATCAACAAATTTCTTTTATGCAGTCAGAACCAGGAATGATGTATAAGTTTTCTATTTTTTTCTTGTTGCTAGTTTCAACCCCCTAGTTGAAAACTAAGCTGGCTAGTAAATTTTGATCCAGTTTAATGAACTTTTAATAATTTTGTTCGAGTAAAAGTAAATTTTGATCCAGTTTAATGAACTTTTAATAATTTTGTTCGAGTTGAACGAAATAGCTTTTTTTGAGAAGGCAGAATGCATGCATAACTGAATTTTTCTATACTAACTTTTGTAATGAACTATGGATAACCTAATATACTCTTCCTGTAGCTATTAACAATGTGAAGTGTTTTTCGCGTAGTGAAATAGCGTTTTGGACTTGCGGACCAACCGGCAGCCAGAAGAAAACAGGACATTCATTGTAAAGGTATCATTTTTATGTTGTGTAGAACTTTTCGTTTCATTTTTTTATTTTTGGTAATCTGGTCTCTATTTGTAACACCGAGAGATCAGAGACTCATTTTTTTTGCTCTTTAATAAATAATGTTTGATTTACAAAATATAAATTTATTATTCCTTTCCTTCTCTCTTGAATCGTAAGAACATTAAAGAATTGACTGAGTATAGACTTTTGAGTATAAAGTAAATAAGGTAAGTTACATTATAATATTTTGTATATTATGTTTATTTTTTATTTGACTATGTGTCTTTGTTTTATCTTTCTTTGTTTTATTTGTATTGTTTTATGTATAAAATTTGGTTCCTTTAGGTAACCAATGGCGCCCAATATTTTATTTTTTGTATTTTTGAAGTTATACTTCTTTACCGGCGATAGAGGGTGATTTTTTTATATGTTAAAACCTATCAGCCCGGCGCATGCGCATTATAACTTTGTTCTGATTGGATGTTCAAATGACATGTCAAAAATTATCCGATATGGCAGCTGTGGTTTGGAGGTAAAGGTAAAGGTAAACAAATGTATAATATATTAGTTTTATTGTTGTGAGGACAGAAACAAAAAAGTTTATAATATTGTAGTGACTTTTAAATAGTTTTTAAAAGCAACAGGTACGTAATAATTGTTAATGTATCATGGGTATAAACCTACCTATTTGATCTGCCAAAATACATAGTATGTAATACTTTCATTTATATAATTTGATTACCATCAAAATTTCTATCAATATTCACCTAATATATTGTTTTTTACTCTATGTTTTGTTGTATTTTTTCAATTATAAATCATTTCAATTCAAAATTAAAATAATTTGATCAATTCTCAAAATATCAAAATATCACAAGTTTAATCCGTTTAGTTAGTCGATCTTCGTAAATAATGACACATAGTGTCTGTGGCTAAGCGGAGGTGGCGAATGAATTCCAATACCAACCGCTCTTATCAGCGCTGGTTCGAGTCCCAATAGAAACTTTCTTTTTTGTTTTTTTTTAATACATTTTATGATTGTAAGTATATTTATTATATAATTGTATTTTCAGAAAATACGTATTTAGTTAAAAAAATTTTCGACAATTAATGTTCAGACATCATTTGTGGCTTGTTTAATGTGTTTGTGTGTGTTTTATTCTTTTATTATTTTATTTTTTGGCACTGTTCTAATATTAATGTTTGAGAAGTAGTAAGTATAAATTAGTTTAATATTTAAATAAAATATAAATAAAAAGTATATTAATTTCGTTTAAATCATATAATAGAAGTATAACTTATTATGTGCGTACAAAGTACACACACATTCTTTTTTTTTGTTATCTTTTTATTTCATATCCTTATTTCGATTTTCCTATCTTTTTAATTTTTCTAAGCTAATAAGAGTATATATCATAACACCTTATAAGAATCCACCTCACACCTCTTCCGATTCTGAAGGACCGAGGCCTAGAGCTTTATTATGTGACATCCCCTAATGACATATCAACATCTTGTCCAATTTTCATTAAGTATTTCTTGTTACATAAATGACACCTTGGACGTAGGGAGGTTACAAATTCTCCACTGCCTTGTGGATAAATTTTAAATATTTTTTAATAAATGAAGTAAAAGTCAGACTTACTCTCAATCTTTATTATAACTTCCGACGACCGGTTTCGCTCTTTAAAATTTGTAGAGCATCTTCAGGTCAAAGGTAACAAGTTACAAAATGCTACAAACAAAAACCAGAGTTAGTACATTGTCTGGTTGTAAAAGATGCTAAAGATCCATAAGATCAAGCCAATGTTGAATAACATACATAAAAGTAGCGATATAGCATACCAATGCACATGCATGCAATCATGGGGGGGGGGGGTGGTAAAACTTCCCCCAAACGCGCACAAACATGTGCAGAAGTATGCTATATATAATCATAATCATGCAATCATAACGTGTCGTACTTACATTCGGATACAAGGTGCTACCAACTCAGTATTCATTATCATGATGTTTCTGTTGAAGTTATGTTAACGGGATATGGTGGAATAGATGGAGGATGCAGCAAAGGTAAACAAATTTATGGGATTTAGGAATTCTTGAGGGTGATGAGATAGTTGGTGTAAGTCAACCAACAAATCTGTGCCTGTTATAATGTTTGTGTAGATCAAATTAGTGAATGACATGTATACAATTTTAATGTGTGTTGATTTTAAAGATTTTGTTTTCATTTTAATTTTATTTATATTTATATATATATATATATATATATATATATATATATATATATATATATATATATATATATATATATATAAAAATAAATAAGCAAAATCATTGGCTAATACTCGTAAAGTGAATGTGAATTTAGTTGGAAATATATAAAATGATGAAGGGTCATCATTCCATACAATTTTATATATTTTATATATTTCATATATTTTAATATATTTAATATATTTCATAAAGGTCATCATTTTATATATTTCCAACTAAATTCACATTCACTTTACGAGTATTAGCCAATGATTTTGCTTATTTATTTTTATATTTGTACTCGATTATCCAACATCATTTTATATATCTGTGCTCTGTGCGTAAAGTGAGTTAAGTCCAAAAATGGTCGAAATTGGCAAGTGCACTATCTGTATGTTAGAATTTGGTATCTACATGTGTGTATAATTTGTCAAGTCTAATTCCATTCCTAAACTGAGATATTCGTTTTACACAAATGAAAAACAATCAATACTAACTGTGTAAAGCGTGTTAAGTCCCGAACTTAGATATATCACTCTTCACACTAAACATTATTTAAGAAACAGGAAGACTCAGTGTGTTAAATCCCACAATTTTTGCGACTTAACACACTGTACACTAATAAGTTGACGTTGACTCTCTGTACGCCGCGCGCTTTTAAAGATGATTTGTCTTTTTACTAAAAGTATTTGGAGAAAGTCGGAGATACCTATAAACTATTATTCAAAAGAAAAGATCATTTTCTTTGGGCACAATCCAATCAGATGATAGAGGAGATTTTAGAAAAAAATTTACGACTGAAGAAGAAAGGAATACAGTAAATCAATTTTTAATCGGAATCCCAGTTTATGAAAGCCACTACTCAAGACAAGATTGTGAGAAAAAATTGTTTCTTCACATTTGACCATAGCGACACTATAATATGAAGAATACAAGCGTACCTTATCTAAAAACAGTTTTAAACCTATAAGCTATAGTAAGTTTTGTGTGGAGTTCCACAACTTAAATTTCAAAATAAAGAAGCCTAAATTAGATACCTGTTCAAAATGTGATAGGCTGGACATGCAAATTAAAATATGTTCTTAGAGTGAAAACCAGGAGTTTTTAAAATAAAAAAATGACCACCTTGATAACGCGGAGTATGCGTATGAGTCTCAAAATTTAGATTAAGAAAATTCAAAAGTTAAAGATTCAACCAAAATTGTGACATTTGACATGCAGCAATGCCTTCCCACTCCACTCGTGCATAGTTCTGTAGCCTTCTACAAACACCAACATTGGACTTTTAATCTAACAGTCTACGACTGCAGTGATGGCAAAATTTACTGTTACCTTTGGCATGAAGGTGTAACTAGGAGAGGTGCTAATGAAGTTGGCTCATGTGTGTACAAATTTATTTCTACAGCTTTAAAGCCTGTTGTAAAAAGTTTGATCATATAGGTACTCAGATACATCTGGTGGTCAAAACAAGAATACTCATGTACCAGCTATGTGTATGGTAGCCTTGCAAAATTCTCCTAACTTGGAAGCGATTAATCATAAATCTTTTAGTACCTGGCCACACCCACATTGAGTGTGATACATCACCCGTCCTTATTGAAAAAAATAAAACAGCTTTTGCTGGACGTTCCACCATCCTCATGATTGGGCCGAACTTATACAAAGCACTGGTAAGAAACGCCCTTTTAATTTTGTTAAAAACAGTATGAGATGTACAGTGGCTAAATTTTGTTAAAAACGAGCCTGAAATAATTTGCTATAAGAATACCTTAGACCTTAATCAACCGTTTCAATGCATTATTTTCAAAAGAAGAGGCAAAGAAACCATTAGCAAAATGGACCCTAGTTTACGTTACCCAGGAAAAAATTCTATACCCAAGTAGAAAAAACTGACCTCCTCAACCTGTTTCCATACACTTCACCAGTATTTCACCAATTCTATAAATAAAGAATAACCTCAAATGAAGTAGAGAATACCTACACTGATGACATTCCTGATGAAGCAAATGAAGAGATAGTGCAACTACATAGTTGATAAAAAAAGATAGTAAATGTGAAAACCATGAAAAAAATGACAGTTAAAGTATAAATAAATATGAAAATATATATTTAAAATGAAGAAAATTAATCAACGAAATAAACTGTCAGGAAGAAGGGAAAAATGTAAATATTAAATAATAAAACCCCTCAATACATCAATCAACGGTAAAACAAAAGTATTGATTTGTTCTCCATATCAGTTTTTGTTTACTTTTTGTATTATTTTACTTAATTTGTATTATTACTTACTCGGTTTATGATGAATAAACACAAGTTTTTGTCCTGCTAAATGTTCTTCTATTCTTATTTATTAAATCCCGCTAGTTTGTTCTTAAAAAATAATCATTATTATTATTAAATATTATTTTTTATGCTTTTTGTTATAGTTTGTGTTATGCGTTAAGCGTGTTAAGTTGATGATATTTGTGCAAATTGTGTTAAGTCCATGTAAGGAAAAGTTTATTATTTTTTTTATAATACTTATATGGTTTGTTTATATTATTTATTGGTTATGTTATTGAGAGAAATAAATATTTAATTGATCCAAAGTATTTAAAAGAATTTTGAGGGATACATTCTTGTAAAAACTCCAAAAGTATAACTCGAACATATTATTTCAAACTTTAAACGCGTTTATCTCAAAACAGTGTTTTAGGACTTAACTCTCTTTACGCACTGAGCACAGATATATATATATATATATATATATATATATATATATATATATATATATATATATATATATAACAGGTATATAATATTTGCTGAACAGTTAGGAAACAAGGCTGAAATATTGGTTTAGTGAGAGGAAACTATGGTGTTCTGGATTTTTGGTAACACAAAGATAGCAATTATTATTGATTTCAGTTAGCCTATTTGTTAAATACTGTCTATTTATGATTGTAGTTTCCCTGATGATGAAAATAAACATTTTCGAAAGCTTGGAACTATTATAAAGAGTTTTCTTTGAGATTGCTGCTACCCCAATATTTCAGCCTTGTTTTATATATATATATATATATATATATATATATATATATATATATATATATATATATATATATAAAATATATATATATTAAAGAATTCTATTTATTAGCAGATGTAAGTTGACAACGTTTGGATCACAAATGTAGCGAGTATTTATTGTGTATGTAAGAACTGGATGTGCAGTGATCCAAATGTGATTTTGTGATCCAAACGTTGTCAACTTACATCGACTAATAAATAGAATTCTTTAATATATATATAAATATAAATAAAATTAAAATCAAAAAAAAATCTTTAAAATCAACACACATTAAAATTGTATATATGTCATTCATTAATTTGATCTACACAAACATTATAACAGGCATAGATTTGTTGGTTGACTTACACCAACTATCTCATCACCCTCAAGAATTCCTAAATCCCATAAATTTGTTTACCTTTGCTGCATCCTCCGTCTATTCCACCATATCCCGTTAACATAACTTCAACAGAAACATTATGATAATGAATACTGAGTTGGTAGCACCTTGTATCCGAATGTAAGTACGACACGTTATGATTGCATGATTATATATAGCATACTTCTGCACATGTTTGTGCGCTTGGGGGAAGTTTTACCACCCCCCCCCATGATTGCATGCATGTGCATTGGTATGCTATATCGCTACTTTTATGTATGCTATTCAACATTGGCTTGATCTTATGGATCTTTAGCATCTTTTACAACCAGACAATGTCCTAACTCTGGTTTTTGTTTGTAGCATTTTGTAACTTGTTACCTTTGACCTGAAGATGCTCTACAAATTTTAAAGAGCGAAACCGGTCGTCGGAAGTTATAATAAAGATTGAGAGTAGTCTGACTTTTACTTCATTTAAAACTCACAGGCAACCCATTCAAGATTTTTTAATAAATTCATATACCTACATACACAACAGAAGTGTTTACTTCATTTTACGTTGTCTTATCGAAGGTATACAGTACAGCTAACTACAGGGTTTACCCTTTTCAAAGTTTTAAGAGCATTTTCTCGTCTCCAATTGTGGCTGTTTTTTCCGCTATTCGGCGACAAATCGGCCCAATAATGCGACATAGTAAAGCCTTGCGACCATTTTGCGATTTTTTAGTTGATCATGGAAGTTGATATAGATCACACCTTGTAAATCCCAGAAAGAGTGGCCATCATTTTTCTGACCGATTGCACAATCTTCGCCTCCTTCGAGCACGTTTGCGGGGTGACGTCCACTGTATCGACTGTTCATTGGCCTCTCGGGAGTACTGGCGGATCCATGTTTCATCGACGGTTATGAAACAACGTAAAATCCTTGATCTCCTTTAGATTACGCTTAAACAGCCTCAGACACTGCTCTTAAGTGGTCTGATGGTTGCGCTTGTTGGCCTCAGTGAAGAGAACACGGCACCCATCGCACCAAGAGTTTTCTCATGTCCAACATTTTATGAAGGATATGACTCACGTGACCTTTTGAGATGCCTACTGTCTTGGCTAATACGAGATCGTGAATTTCTATCACGTTATCTCGTGATATACTCGAGGCAAGCTATATTTGAAACTCGTTAAACCAATTTTTGTCGGTCGCCGTTAGGCCGATGTCAGATTATGCGTTTTGACCGGATGCGTTTCCGCCGCATCCGGTGAAAACGCATAGTGTGACAGATCGGTCCGGTTGCGTTGGAAACGGATGCGTTTTGAGTCATCGGTACGCGCTTACAAACTGCACCAGACTAAACGCATAGTGTGACAGGTCGGTCCGGTTGCGTTGGAAACGGATGCCTTTTCACCGCATTCGGTCAAAACGCATAATGTGGCATCGGCCTTAGAGTCACCGTCACCGTACAGAGCATTCAAGCGCTATTTAATTTAACTTCGCGATTTCCCTTCCAAAAAAATGAATAGGATAATAAGGAGAACTCATTCTACTTCAAATGGGTCTGAGGGATACATTTTCTGTGGGGTGTCCAACTACAGTGTGTGTTAAAGTTTTTTGGTATTTTTTGATTATTACTAAATTTATTTTACCTTCTTCCTTATTTTCTTTATCTAATTTTTGTTATATCAATCTGTTTATTTCTTCAAGTATAATAAAATATACGGGTCAGCTGTCAGAACAATCAGAAAATCTTGACACGTAATGAGAGGTCCCAAATATAGGTTGCACAAAATATTCTGCGAGAGAAAATAGCAAGCAGGAAAAGGACTTCATTGAAAAACTTGCGAGATTGGTACTTATGTTATTGATACAATCATGCTATTTAGGCTGGCAGTAAATCAGAATAAGATAGCTATGATGGTAACCAACGGTCTTAAAAGACATGGTACATGAAGAAAAACAAACTGTCAGAACTGTGCCGATTATTATTGTTGATATATTATCTCCTTATTTAAACATCCTGTATAGTTGCAAAAACGTTAAAAAACTCAATTTTGCCACAAATATTAATAAACAAGTGAAATAAAAACAAAAATTTGATATTTACGCATGCTCTTGTGCTTTAATTTGAATAACAAGTTACAACCAAATATTACTAAAGCTTAACAAAGCGTTAAAAGCTGTTCATTATTTAAATGGTTTACTGCGGAAACAAAATGTATATTGTTATTTCCACCTTTCATATTTTTGAATTTTTATTGTGTGAATGACAAATTGTGCTGTTGAAATGAGTAACATTGTCCGAATTAGCTTGAATAAATAAATACATGAAATGTCATGAATATTTAGTTTATCATAATTCTGAAATTTAAACTCAAAAATAATTTTTTCTCGTATTTTTCTTATTGTATTAATTTATTTTATTAATGACTGGCATCTCTATTCGCTGGAAAAGTTGACATGGACGATGGACGAGACATGACATATGTCGACTGTGCTTGTCATGGTGGCATAATATGTAAGCCGTCCCCCACGGGCGATAAATTCAGTTCTTTTTCTTCACTATGTTTTCTTACCTTAGTAATGAAATCCACCTCTTCTTTTCAACCAGATCCTTTGGAAAAACAAATAATCTACATATCCCTCTTCCACTATAGTGTTTACAATCCGAGGCAAAACACAGTACCATTTATATTATACAAAATACAGTGGTTCACTAATAGTTCCTAACCTTTGCTTGGCGAATATCACTAAAAAGCTATATTTCATAAAAATTTAGGACCGATTTGTGGTGTTATTATCTTAAAATCACTATCATTAAGCAGAAAAAGCAGCAGAGGAAGCAAAATTTCAACTTTATAGGAATTAAAATGGCTTAAGGTTAGGCACATCCTGACTTCGGCTGTCAGCCTTAAAATCTCTTCGTATTTTTCTATATCAAACTATATTAAATTAAATTAAACTATATTAATGTATTGATACATTAGGACAAAACTAATAGTAAAATTTTAAATAATCTCTGATTATTGTAAATCACATATTATAAAGCACGCTCATAGTTAACGCTTCCAGCACAGCGGATAGGTTTCCTAGTGTTTTATGCAGATACATGTTAAGGATAGACTTGGTTAGGGATATACAACTCAATTCATCGAGGTGTAACGTCGACATAGGATTGAGTGGTCTAGTCATCTTTGTCAGTCACATGCGCGGGATAGTTTGGTTAAAAGAGATAGATAGACCACCGATCGACTGTTTCCAAGCTGTTTCCGCGTTACGCTTTTTTGGTGAGTATACCGAGTCTACGCTTAATATGTCAATGGTTCTATGGCGAATTTAAATAGTCGTCTTCCAGGTTTGGATTTTATCTTATCGCATTAAATATTGGATAATGGTTATTCACTTTTTTATGAAACCGGCAAAAACCGAAAAAATAAAGACGAATAAAATCATTTAGAAAAGGTATATTTATTGGGTGGTTAGCATGTTAGAATCACGTAAGAACTGATGATGATCGGTCATCCGATCGAAAACTAGTTCTGGGATGTAACCCTTTTAGGGATCTTAACAAATATATCTTTTATAAATAATTTTATTCGTTTTTGTTATATATGGTCTACAGCCAACTACAGGAGAACTTTTTCCTCGTCGATTTTTGAAAAAATAAAGATAAATATAGAAAACATAATACGTTGTGAAATAAGAGGAGATGAAACTAGTTGAGCTGTGAACTTACGTATGGCATCGAACACTGAATTTTTTTTAATTTCGCTTAAATTAAAAACTGATTGAAGACAATAAAATACCACGTATAGCTGGTATTTATTTAAATGTTTTTCCGGTGAAAATATACTTTTTGCGGCGTTCTTAAGCTAGATTAACTTTAAGATGCTACAAAAAAGCACAATAAGCAAGCCACCAAGAGATATGGTTTTTCTCAATTGCTAAGAGAAGGAGGATATTTAAGGAGGCTCGATTACCAATAGAAAAAAATATATTTTGGTGGCGATGATACTCTGTAGGTACATATGGTTCTTCCTAGTCAAGACAGCCCTCAGCATGAGTTGAGAATTTCATCCAAGTCTGTGGTTAATTGGTATTCCTTCTGCCGAGAAGTTTTTATATAGCTTCTACCAAAAAAAAGTTGATTAATAGCAAGCTGAAAATGTGTTAATAGCTTAACGGTGTCTAGTCGGACAAACATTGATGTATAAGAACACTGGAACAGGGGAAGTTTTAATTGTGGAACAGGTTAAAAATTTGAAACGTCAGACTACGAAAACGCCACAGGTTTTTTTCGGACAGAAATTCCAATTTATTTGTTACACTTTCATTAACCCTTAACTGGTGACCCTATATTTAATTACATAAATGGTGACCATGAGTCTGACAGACTCCTGGCTAAAAAAGCTGTTTTTGTCAAGCTGGCACCTAAACAATGCAATGAAACAGTTTTTAACAATAAAACAATATTGTAATGTCATTTTTATTTAGTGAAAAAGAAAAAAATCAAACTGTAGGACATGTTTTATAACACAAAATTTTTAAAGTCATATTCCAAAAAGAATTAAACATATACAAACAAATATAATGTAATATGTATGTTCAAAATAGGTACATTTTATATAAAGAATTGTTAAATAATTGCAATTCTGCACAAAACCTGCAAATCACAAAAAACGTTAAAGATGTATTCTACCCTGGTACAATTTATAAAAATTTTTCGAGAACATTGCAAACGTAATATGGGTTTTTGACACGTTGTGCATACATATGCAGTATTTCTTCTTAATTTGGATGGACACATGAAGCAGTATTTTCTTATTTCAAGCTTTTCTCCTTCGTTAGCCTTATTTTCGGGAATACAAGGATACTTCCGATTAGTTCTTTCAGCTGCCTTTGTAATGTTGGCATTTCATATCTTCTATGCAAATGTGAGGAAACGAGTTCATCGGCCAGTGTTTCTGTAAATTTGAATCTAGTCCAATTATTTTCGGGAATCGAAGTAAACATAATGTATGAATTTACTTCACATACGTCTACTATTTCTGCGGCTACAGGAATATTTTACACACGTTTCATCCATCCCGTCTACACCCCCTTTGGTCAAGTTGTAAAAAGATTTTATTTCTGGTAGTTTATTACCTGCATCTACTTCTATGGAATGATGCAACGAAAGAAATCAATATCACAGCTTTATTTTTCTTAGTTGTACGGGATAAAAGTGTTAGGTCTTTGGTAAATCCATACAAAGTGTCGCCTTCATTACGATTTGGCCGCGGAAGGAACTGTGGAGGAATTTCTTTTTTATTTCTTCGCATTGTGCCAACATAAGTAAGTTTATGTTGTTGTAGATGATATACTAAATCAACTTTATTGAGACACCGTTAAGTTATTATTAAATTTTCAGCTTGCTATTAATCAATTTTTTTTGGTACGCGGGATCCAGGCCTACAACTTTTATATCAAATACAGCAAAGGTCGTCATGAAGCATCCCTTGGCATCCCTAAGCATTAGTATTGTGGGCAGTAGGTCTTCGGTGAATTTGAAAGGAACTCAAAACAAATGCTTTAATACCCGTAGAAACCAAAGATATAGATATTTTGTTAGAAAAGATTTTAACCCGGCACCTGCCACGTGGCTTAGCAAGGCGTCAACTGCCACGTGGGGTGCTCACAGCACCCCTAAAAATTTTCTGTGATCTATTTGTTTAAAAAACAAAATAATATGTTGAGTAACACAAGAATATAAAAGAACATGGTTGTTAACTTATTAGCCACTAATATGTTATAAAAAATTAAAAAATAAAATGAAAAAGGTGTTATAAACAAATTAGCAAGTACCAAGCCATAATAAATGAAGTCAAGTAAAATATCTAAAAAAATTATGATATAGTGAGTATAGAGTCTATATTAATAATTTAAATCAGTTATTTCAATAAAAAATATAAATTTGACGTGTTTATCAAAAATACAAAAAAAATTTAACAGTTAAAGTGCCAGATGATGACACTCCAATTCGAGTTTAGAGCTACAAGTTCAGAATGACACTAAATAACCACTTCAAACGCTAACACATCTATGCTATATAATATTATAGAAAGCTATTATGACGCACAGCACGGTTACCAAACTTGAAATACCAAATATTTGATAAAAATTTGTTATGGGGTGCTGGTAGCACCCCACATGGCAGGTACCGGGTTAAAGTGGACTGTTTTAAAAACAACCAATTGATTTTGCTCACTAAGGATTTTAAAACGAAACCGTAAATCATTCCAAACAATTTTTCTGTCCTAAGAAGGGTATCCACATAAACAACGTGTATAGAATGTGGAGAAAAGTGGGATCAACTATTCACATATACATTGTAAAGCAAGATCACTTCGTAGGTTATCTTGTTGAAATTTTATTTTAGGAAAAATTTTTCTCAACCACGTGCTGATCTTTCTCATAAGACGTACTCAGAAATATATAAACCAATAATCAGCCAGTGTCTACCACTGATAGAGGAACCCGGATAATACAAGAATTAAATAAAATAGAAGGAAGATCTACAAATAAATCAATTGGCTACAGTACGATAGATTCAAATAGATATTTTCTAGAGAAAAACACATATAAAGCAAAAGACATGAAAAAATGTAATTAGGCAAGCCGACACCGCAGGATGATATATGAAGAAGAATCTAGAACTAGAAGATGTATGAAGGAATGAATCTCTTTGTTTTTTTTATAAGCTACCAAAATGTTTTGTATAGTTTTTTTTAGATGCATAGATTTTAAGGTATTCGCAAAAGACCGCCCGCAAAGGTGTCATTTTTCAATAAAAACGGACCACAAATAACCCAAAAAATTATTGAGTTTTCAAAAAAAAAATTATTGAACAGTTTTTGCTTACAATTAGGTTCTCTAGCCACTTCCGTGGTCATTTTAACCAATAAAATTTTACCCCCCGAGAAGGGGTGGGAACCACCCCCAAAATAAAAGCGCACATTGACATAGGTTAAACTTAGTTTC
Organism: Diabrotica virgifera virgifera; assembly: GCF_917563875.1. Classification (NCBI taxonomy): domain Eukaryota; kingdom Metazoa; phylum Arthropoda; class Insecta; order Coleoptera; family Chrysomelidae; genus Diabrotica; species Diabrotica virgifera. The sequence goes on along the minus strand of NC_065450.1, from coordinate 190,788,790 downwards.
TTGAGCTATTATCTACTTATTGTGAAAATAGCAATAGTCCATTCTTTCACGGTTTTTGCTCTAAATTTGAAAGAGCCGCTTGGATTGACATGAAAGGGATTACCCCTTTTGGGGGTGAAAAAATATATGTCCAAAATAAGTCCGGAAATGGGTAAACTGACTAATTTTAAATAACTTTTGTTCTATAGAGCTTTTTAGCCAAGTCAACACTTTTCGAGTTATTTGCGAGTGAATATGTTCATTTTTCAACAAAATAACCACATTTTTAGACGGTTTTTCGCAAATAACTCAAACAGTATGTATTTTGTCGAAAAAAAAAACGCTTTTAGCAAAAATATAGCTTATAAAAAAGTAAAAAAAATGGTGTACGCGTTAGGTCTCTGGATCTCGTAGAACCAGAGTTATAGCCAATGAAATATAGATTCATATTCAGCAAATTTCAAATATAATATTTCGACGTGAAATATCCAAAAAATTAAGCACTTTTTGCGGAAAACCCATTATAACTTTTTTAAAGTGTTTAAAAAAAGATTTATTTTTGTTTTTACAAAAAGTTTGTAGCATTAAATTTAAGCAAGTTACGCTCAAAATAAAGTTGGTCCCTTTTGTTTTTGCAAAAAAAAAATCGGGAAGACCACCCCCTAATTAGCAACGTAAATGAAATTAATCGTTACCGCTCCACAAATTATTTTACTTATGTTGTGTTTATATGATCTGTAAGTTACATCGATTCAAAGTGCTTATTTTTGAAAAAAATTTGGTTTCAAAATAAAATTTTTAAAAATTTAAATTTTGAAAAATATGTTTTTTTTTTAAATAACTTAAAAATTGTTAGAGATACCAAAAATCTTTAAAAACAAAAAAAGCCATATTTGCTTTTATGAATATCATGTATGTTTTTGGTTTTTCTGTTAGACAAAAATTGATTAAGATTTGGTGTTTCTAAATTTGCATACATTCGTGATCAGTGACTCTTTCAACCCCTTTTAACTACAGCCCTTTCAATAATAAGGGCTTTGAACCGATGAAACTTACAGATCATATAAACAATATATACACGAGTCAAGAAACTTGTGAAGTTGTAACGATTAAGTTCATTTAAGATACTAATTATGGGGTGATTTTCTCGATTTTTTTACCAAAACCAAAAGGGACTAACTTTATTTTCAGCGTAACTTGTTTAATTTCGATGCTAGAAATTTTTTTTATAAAACAAAAATGAAGATTTTTTAAACACTTTAAATAAGTTGTAATGAGTTTTCCCCGAAATGTGCTTCATTTTTGTTTATTTCACGGTAAAATATTCCATTTGTATCTGCTTCTACTAGGTGTTAAGACGTGATATATACACCACTTTTTAAAATTTTTTACAGGCTATATTTTGGCTAAGAACGTTTTTTCGACAAAATACTTACTATTTGAGTTATTTGCGAAAAACTGTCCAAAAGCGTGCTTGTTTTGTTGAAAAAATGAACATATTCACTGCCAAATAACTCGAAAAGAATTGACTTAGTGAAAAAACTCTATAGAATAGAAGTTACTTAAAATTAGCCAGTTTATCCATTTCCTGATTTTCTTTGGACGAATATTTTTTCACCCCCAAGAGGGGGTGAAAACCACCCCCAGGGCAAAAGCACATATCGGCACAATATCACTTTTTTTCTTTGACTTGTTAGCTATGTGTATGCCAAATTTCATGTCAATCCAAGCGGTTCTTTAAAATTTAGAGATTTTGAAATATTTTACCGTTAAAGAACGGACTACAAGTAAATCGATGTAGTAGGATGGAATTCGGAGCCAAATAACCTCATTTCATTGACTGCCCTCTTAGAACCTAGGTCACGTTAGGTATATTTTTTCAAAAATAATAGGGTTAAACGTGACAGTTGTTAAAACTATAAAACTCGTAACTAAATAGAAACAAAATACTTAAAAATTATTATCAACACTAATATCACAAGAGAGTGAGGATAAATTGACAATAATGCGACAATTTTTCGAAAACTTGTTGCCTGGCAATAGACACGATTGCCCGGAGGGCTCGAATGACTATTACCGAATGGAAACAAGTTTAAGAAAAAAATTGGAACATTATTTTCTTATTTATTCTTACTATCCCTCTCTATACACTTCTAAGATCCTATCTTACCAATCGATACTTCCAGGTTAGACATAATGAAGCAGTATCAAACATAACTCCAATTCTATCAGATCAGGAGTACCCCAGGGCAGTATATTGGGACCAACTTTATACTTACTCTACACAGCAGATATTCCCACAACAGCAAGCAGCACAATTACTACCTACGCATATGATACTGTTATAATGGCATCAAGCTCGGTTCCAGTTACAGCGTGCCAAAATTTACAACAGTATTTAAATGGTTTAGAGAAATGGTTAAAACTGTGGCGAGTTAAAGTAAATGGCAGCAAATCTGCACATATAACATTCACTTTATGCAGGAAAAGTGTACCATCTGTGCATATAAACAATACCATCATACCCACAAGAAATGATGTTAAATACTTAGGAATATATTTTAACAGCCGATTAAATTGGGGAAAGCACATCTGGAAAAAACGACTACAACTCGGATTAATATACAGGAGAATGTATTGGTTCGTGAACAAAAAATCCAAATTAAGTCTATACAATAAGTTATTATTGTATAAATCTATCCTAAAGCCAGTTTGGACTTACGGTATTCAGATATGGGGTACAGCATCTAATTCCCATTTACTGAAACTTCAGCGTTTCCAATCAAAAATCTTGAGAAATATTACCAATGCACCGTGGTATATGCCTAATTATGTTATACATCGAGACCTCCAGATCCAAAACATTAAAGACACCGTTGTCTCACTCAGTGGAACCTACAAAAATAGACTACTGAAGCATCCAAATACGCTTGCGCAAGACCTACTTAATCGACCGAGGAGAGGAAGACTAAAACGCCGTGACCCAGTAGACCTTTCTGTACCTGTAATACTGAAACGTAGATTATATAATTTAATGTGTGTGTATTTTAACTATTGATGTTTTTTTATATGTTCATAAAATATGTCTTTGTAAATTGTTATTTATATCTCAGATATTTTTATCAGAAATGTATCGCAAAGGACTTTCATCACTGGATGGATTTCCACTATGTTAATGTGATAAACCTATTGATTATTGTTTTTTAATTGTAGAAACAGATTGCAATAAATAAAGGATGTTTAAAAAAAATTGTTACTATCGTGTGATATTCGACAGAATATTATTTAATACTTACATATAAAACTCAAGTATTTGTATAAAAACATTAGTGACATTTATCCCAATTAATGCGACGCACATTTTTCAACGTGTCAAAGTAAACAGCACAGTTTAGCAAATATTCAGATGAATATATCAATAAAATTTTGGTTAAAATTATTTATAAATACAGTTTTATTCTTAAAATATTCTTACAGAAATACAGTCGAGCGCTCAAAATTGCCGATTTGTGTCGTCTTCGTGATAATTTGACATTAGATGCACAACTAAAAGTTTATCTTTTCCCATCTTTTGCGTTATTTTGCCGGTTATTAGTGCGCTCATCACTGTATAATTGTAAACAATGTACTCACCTCATAAGAATTAGCTACTATCTTTATATTTTTTGTTGTTTTTAATTGCTATAATATAATACATAATATACGCGTTAATAAACGACATCATCTTTAATAAATAATTTTGTTTTTTATGATTGTACGTTCTAAATAATTCACAAAACCTTCCAGAAGGGCAATCGAAAATACAAGAACGGCACAAAAACAAGTAAACCTTTCTGAAATGAATAAACGGGCCCAAAAATGTTGTCCCTTCACGACCTAAATCCCAGTTTTTATCGCATTACTTTCCCTGTAGGGTTTACTCTCACGCTGGACGCAGGTCGAAAATATTTGGTTTTAATTTATTGTTGGAAGGTCTCTCGTGAGTTTTTCCTATAAATATCTAAACTCTCGTGCTCTACAGAGAGGGAGCAAGAGCACAGAAAAAATCGTGATTAATGTAAACAGTGTACAAACGCTGCAATGTAGTTTATATGACTGGTGCCGTTGAAATATTAAAATAGCGCCATAAATTAACGGTCCGGAGAGCATTATGAAAAACGGCAGCCGGAGAAGAGAAGAATTTTATTAAAATGTGAGGCCCTGTTTAAGGCTGCTGATATATTCATTGAAATTTAAGTGCCAAGTAATTTTTGCATCGAGAAGTCATAAATAGGTTCTTCTTTTTTATATAACATACATATTCAATTCACAAAATGAAGAATTATTTAATACACTAAATAATTTAGCGGACATAATGACAAAGAAACAATTAGAATTATATAATATTAGGCGAAGAAGAAAGCAAGTCAATATCCAACCTCTACGAATTTGAATAAGAAATAATTTCTTATTCAACTTCTTATAATTATTATAAAATAAAAAATTTAAATTACATATAAAAATATAGAATAAAATAATGGAATAATTAAATAAATATGTATAAAATAAAAAACAAAAAATTAATATCAAATATGAAATAAAATAAAATAAAGTGAATCAAAAATCAAAATTTATTAATCAAACAAAATAAAAAAAGATATAACAAAAAACCTGAAATTGTAAAACTCAATGGATGTTTTTGGCTAAGAGTCTGAGGCTCACCGAAATACCATTGGGAATACAATACAAGTCGATTAGACCTGCACTTTAACCCTATAGTTGGCAATTTTTTGTATTGTAATAAAAAAAATATTTTTTTTAATTGCAATAAAGTATAAACTTATGCCTAAAAATAGTGAAAAAAATCTAACTTTTAAAAAAAATTTAATTTTTTGAAAAATCTTGTTGTATCATATGTGATACATAGCGGAAATTTTTACAAAACAAATTTCAATAGATTATTATTAAGTATAATATGTTATAATAACTAAATAACTAAATTGAATGGAATTTATGAAAACAATTATTATTTTTGTTCAGGCAAAGATGTAGTCCACATTTTTAACATTGAATATACGAAAAAGGAGTACACTTTGGCATCTTGCATCTCTGTCTTGTGTCTTTGTACAATGGCCAGTGTGAGTGACCATCAAGCCTAACGCCTTTTGGAGGAATATACGTTGTTGTTGCTGACCTTTTCTTTTTCTTGCTATTTCTTTTTTAAGATCTGATGGCATTCCTCTCTTTACCAAACGATTACTTCCAACGTTGCATAAGCAATATGCCACTTCAGCCCGAAATTCGACAAGTTTCATACAGTTCTCTGCCTCGTTTTCTCTACAACATCGACGGTAAAGAAGCCAAGAATTTACAAGCGTCATATCAAACAGATGATAGAATAGCCTCATATACCACGTTTTTGATTTAATTTTGATTTTGTAGCGCCCAATGAGGCTATCCATGAGATCCACCCCTCCCATATGTTGGTTATATTCCTGAACCAACTTAGTGCATTCAATATTGGTTTTTTGCTTTCTTTTTCTGTCAAACCTGTCAACATTTCCTTTCGGCAATTCTCCAGCATATGTTGACAACAAGCAAACAGTCTTGTTGTCTCTCCAGGCGACTGACGATATTTCCACGCTTTCAAAGTCACACACATACTCAACTGAAGTCCCACGATCCATTTTTTTTGCTTCATCTTCAGATGGCAACTTACAGTTTGGAATACGGTTTCGTCTAACAGTGCCTAGGGAATATATACCTTTGTTAGCAAGATAATGGAGTAAAGGAAATGACGTATAATAGTTATCAAAGTAAACAACATAATTCTGATTTTCCGGGATAATCCTAGATAATCTGACAACTACATTGGCACTTGCTCCTAGGTCTGGTTTATTTCCCCCTCGATTTATTCTATCGTTTTCTGTAATAGTGAATATTTCGAAATTGTAGGAATATTCACTAACACCGCATAAAACTAATTTGTATCCCCACTTGTGGGGTTTGGCAGGCATGTATTGTTTCATATAGTGTCTTCCTTTTGAGGCGCACATCTGCTCATCTACTGAAAGCTTTTGTTCCAATGGTACGCTTTGGAAATAATTGTTATTCAAATGATCGACAAGGGGCCGTAATTTATGAAGACGATCTAAATCCATATCATTTTGATCCAAACTCATATTGTAGTTGAAATGTGTATATTTCCTGATAAATTCGAACCTTTTCTCACTCATTACGTTTTTATTTGCGGATAGCCTAGGGAATTGGACCAGTAACTACGACAATTAGGCATGTGAACTAGGGACATATAAATGCAAATTCCTAGGTATTAATTTACATCTGCGGTGGTCAGTCCAGCAGGTTTACTCGGATCCTTTTAAATAACATAGGTATTGGACTCCGATACAACTTTCGATCAACTCATTGTCAAAAAAGTACTTGAAAAAAGCATACGGTGTTGACAAATCCATTATAGCATTAGGAAGGTTGGTATTTCCTCTAAAAGTCTTCGCTACTTCATCAATGGATAGGTTTTTTTCTTCCAAACTGTATTTTTGATTCGAGTAGTGATTGGCTCAACCTCCACATCGACATCGACGATAGTTGGCTTCTCAATAGGTTCTATTGGTTGGTCTGGAAACTCTGTGATAGTAACCCCATCTTCAAACTCTACTGGTAAGCTTTGAATATCAATAATCTCAACAGGATCTAAGTTGGTCTCATCTCTAAAACATTCTTCAAAGTCGCTATTGTCCACGTCGTCATCACTGTTCCAAAACTTTGTTGCCAACTCCTCTAATTCACGCTCCGACAAAGGTTTTTTACCGTACCTAATGATCCTGTAACAAACGCAATGTATCAGATGTGATACAACCATAAAAAGGGACAAATTTTGAAGAAATTGCTATGAAAAATATAAATTACCTCGATCTTATTTCCTAGTACGTAAGGACGTATCAGACTTGATACGAAGCACAACGACGGCTTTAAACACACACAATTTAAGGCTATGGGTACATAATTCGCAAATATCTTACGTGTATCCCTACTTTTTCTGTCTTTACACGGCAAATTACGCGTAGTAAAATTCACACTGGTATGGATATGTAAACATTACTAGAATGTCATTTTACTTGAAAATGTCATCATTAATTTAAAGAGATGGGTTTCGAATGTTCTTGGATAACTGTTATTTTTATAATTGGAAATTATTAATTCAGTTAATGAATGTGATAATTTTTCACTAACTATGTATTCAGTGCTTGTAATAATTTATTTGTACAACAAAGACTAATACTCAATCGAGAAAAGAGGAAAAGTGTTAAAGTGATTTTTTAATAATATATTGTTATGAAACGCTTACAATTTTGAACATATTTAACAACAAAATACTTGGATCACAGAATATATTATCCTGATGTATTCTCTGCTTGGATTTTCCACAAATAATACACAATAAATAACTTTTTATTAAGTTCACCTCTTAAATTAATTATTTATCAAATACACAATATTTCAATAATATTTAATCAATAACTCAACATATTCCCGATGCAATGTCAAATATTTAAAATTGTCACCGATTGTCAGTGTCTGACTGACAATATATGCTGACAATATTATATTCGGCCGAGTGCGATGTAAGACAAAGATAGATTTGGAAAATATTACTAAGGCATTGTGTTCATTTTTTTCGAATCCTGAAAAAACCAATAAATATTTTTAAAAAATTTAAATGCAGAATGAAAGACTAAATTATTACCGAGGGCCGAAAATCCCTTAGAATAAATAAAAAGTTTATTTTGAATGATATATTTGAAATTAAAAATCACACTAAATTTTCTCTTAGTTTTTCACCCCTGTAACTTATTAAAATAAACATTATAGAAGTTCTCAGGGACTTTCGGCCCTCGCTAATAACGTGATCTTTCATTCTGCGTTTAAATTTTTCAAAAATACTTATTAGTTTTCTCAGGATTCGAAAAAAATTAATCCCCATTTGAATAGCATTGCAGCCGAAAATACGTACCTATCCTCTTTTAAGGAAATGATTATTTAAATAGGTTGTAGCAGATCTGCTACATTGCGCAGTATAGGGTTAAATTATTCTTGACTATTTTTAGATAAATAGTGCTCTGGCATTTTTCATCTGAAAATGAGAGCTGGGAGCACTTTTATAAAAAATATGTGTTCACAAAAATAGTTAGAATTAAAAAAAAATCATAATTATATTTTGTTTATTCGAATTGTTATTAATAATTGTTCGTTAAATTGTTTATTAGAATTGTTTATAATTTGTAGTTTTTCAGAATTTGTAGTTTTGTAGATTAGGGCTGGTGTTAATTAGTCAAATAGAAAATTGTTAAAGTAATAATTATATAAAAGTAAAATACTGTAATTCCATCAGGAAACGGCCTGGATTAGTCACAAGAGGCCATTTGTATAGTATTATAAATAAACAAAAAACATATTCAATTTTTATTTATTATTGTACGGTTTTGTTAAGAATAAAAACAAAATTAATACCTAAAAATAAAACTTTTTATCTAAGAATAATGTATCTATTTATGTAAGACATTTAGTCTAATTTTAAAAGGTTTTTAGCTTTGTATTTTTGGGTGGATTAGCATGTTCTTGTAAGTATAGCCAAACCTTGGTCAACATTTTAACTTTAAACTTTTGTCTTAACTAATACGGTTACACTTATTTTAGGTAACACTGATGATCCTCTTCCTACAGAGCGAAAACGTTTTGTTGTGATATTTGTGGCCCTTTTTGGTTTTTTTTTTAAATAAATATACCTTTTACCAAGAAAAAATGTTTCACTAAATTTATTTGTAGTTAATGGTATACAGCAAGCTACAGAAAATTCTTCTTTGTGGATAAATAAAACTTTTGTTTACAATACTTCCACAGCATTTATTGCAAATTATGTCGCTACAGATGTTTCGACACAGTGCCTTTCTCAAGTGATGTGATTTCACTATGCATCTACATATTATAATTTTTAACTGAATAAGTTGAGCTTGACAGGGAAGATTTGTCTAAAGTTGGTCATTTAGAATCATCATTATCATCAACCCGTACTCATCCACCGATGGACATAGGTCTCCTTCAGCTCTTTCCATCTTTCTCTGTTTTGTGCGGCTTGCATCCAGTTGCCGACAATACGCTTCAGATCGTCAGCCCATCTGGTTGGTGGTCGTTCTCTGCTCCGTAGTGCTTCTTCTCGTGGCCTCCACTCGACAATACGTTTTGTCCATCGGTTGTCTGACAATCTGGCGACGTGTCCTGCCCAATTCCACTTGAGCGACGCGATTTTTTTGACGGCGTCCGTTGTTTTTGCTCTGTCATTTAGAGTGATTATCTTTTAATTTAGTAATTTCCATCGATTCTAATAAAAATTGTTAAGGCCTTTATAGGGCAGTCAATGAGGGTATTTGGCTCCGAATTCAAATAGTCACGGTAAAGGCTAGAGAACCTAATTTTAAGCAAAAACTGTTCTATGATTATTTTTAAGCACTCAATATTTTCGAGTTATTCGTGGTTGAAATTTGGCCATTTTCATTGAAAAATGACACCTTTTCGGAAGGATTTTTGCGAATAACTTAAAAACTAGGCATCGAACTAGAGAATTATATAAAATATTTCTGTAGGTTGTCAAAAAACAAAAAAATTCTTTGCTTCATAAATCTTCTAGTTAAAATACAAAGAGGGATATGGTAGGTAAGAAGAGTTTGTTTTTTTGCTGCATGCTCAAATCGGTGTATTCAACTTGAAATTAAAGAGAAACTGTCGATTTTAGGTGTATAATGATACTAATAGCTTTTGTAGTGCTTGAAGAGTCCTTTAAAATGAGCAATACTAATTGTCGGTTACATGCAAACTAAGCGAGATATTCTGCAAAAATATTAATAACTAATGTATTTTAAGAAGAAATGAGAAGTATATTTAACCCCTCATCCAACAGAATTTAAATATATCGTTTTCCTTCTACAATACTTTTTATTATAGTGTTATTTCTGTGTTGAAAAAGTTGGATTAAAATCAATGGTTTTTGAAAAAAATAAGATCAAATTATAGAGCGCATTTTTAAATTTTCTTCAAAATCTTCCTTTTCCTTCATGTAACTCGAAAAAAATAGGAGATACGAAAAAAAGGTATTACACAAAAATATAGGACTTATGCAGGTAAAAATTTTCTTTTTATTTTTCATTACTGTATCACTTATCATTTTCAAGTTACATGGAGAAAAAGAAGATTTTTATGAAAATTTAAAAATGCGCTCTATAATTTGATCTTTTTTTTCAAAAACCATTCATTTTAAACCCGTCCAACTTTTTGAACATAGAAATAACACTATAATAAAAGGTATTGTAGAAGGAAAACCATGCATTTACATTTTGGTGGATGGGGGGTTACAATTAGTTCTCATTTTTTCTTAAAATACATTAGTTATCAATTTTGTTTGCAGCCTATCTCGCTTAGTTTAACGTAATGGAACTTTAATATAGCTTATCTTAAAGGTCTTTTCAAGCACTACAAAAGGTATTAGTAGCATTATACACCTAAAATCGACCGTTTCTCTGTTATTTTAAGTTGAATACACCAATTTGAGAATGTACCAAAAAACAAACTATTTTCACCTACTATATATCTCTTTTTGTATTATAACTAGAAGATTTATGAAGGCAAGTGTCTCTTTGTTTTTTATAACCTACAAAAATGTTTAATATAGTTTTATTAGTTAGATGTATAGTTTTTAAAGTATTTACAAAAAACCGTCCGAAAAGGTATTATGTTTCAATGAAAATGGCCAATTTTCAACCACGAACATCTCAAAAAGTATTGAGCTTTCAAAAAAAATTATTCAACAGTTTTTGCTTAGAATTTCTATAGCGAATTCCGTGGTAATTTAACCAAAAAATTTTGGGGGTGGGAACCACCCCCAAGATAAAAGCACACATCGGAATAGAGTGGACTTTGAATTAGGAGATAAATATAGGCTAGGCCCAAAATTTCAATAAAATCCAAGCAGTAGGATAGAATTCGGTGGTATAGTCCGTCCGCTATAACTTTTTCCATGCGGTACGATTGATTTTCAATCAAATTAAGTCAAAACATAAATTGAAACGAACATCGATGTGTATACAGAGTTGGGATAAAGTATGGAACCAAGCAAATATCTTTGAAACGAAAAGAACAATATTTATGAAACTTTGCATGCAATTACAATGACGCAAAAGGCATCTGATGCCATATTTTTTGTTACTACTCCACTTCCGGTTTCACCGGAAATACCCTTAACTTATTTACTTTAAATGGGACACCCTATATATTTTTGCAGATTTTAAAAGAACTTGTTATTTTTAGTTCATACATACCAAGTTTGGAAGGAAAAACTAATAAAACAAGAAATAAATCTCTTTACAGTTAAAAAATAGGTTAATTTATTTACGTTAGACCAATGATATTAAAAATAAAAAAAAATAATTTCAAATGTTGAAAATGTTTGCTGTTCACCTCCTGACAACGTGCAAGCCTATAAATAAATTCGTGAGTCACTTTTTGCAAAATTTCTCCACGTATTAATTCACATTCATCAATTATTATTCTTTGTTTAAAATTAACATTGACATTTGTAATTTTCGGTCATCTTCTTGGATTTTGACTTATGTAGTTCTGTCCCGACGTGTTGTGTTACCGAAAATTTTCGCTGAGATAGTATCTTCGACAATGGGCGCGTTCACCAGATGCAAACGTTGACAATCAGTTTGCGCTTTATGGTTCTGAACGACTTGCTAACGTCAAACATGTTTGGAAAGCGGTCGCCATTTTTGCAAACATAAGATATTTAAGTTGAACTTTGCAAACGTGTTAAATATTGAAAAAATATGGCGGGAATTTAAATTGTATATATTGTAGAATATATTGATAAGGGTTTTATATATAAAATAAAGGCTACTGAAGACATTCTGCTACGTTATTATCTATTAAATAAATTTTCTTTTTTCCTTTAATAAAAAAAAAATAAATTCAAAAACGTATTTATTGAGAAAATTTATTTTAGGTTACCTTCAAACCAAGCAAGCAAAATGTCAAATTTTAACCTAAACAACGAACCGTTCAGCTCGCTGTCAACAAGTTTAGAATCAAAGCGCAAACATTTGTGAACGTGTTTGCATCTGGTGAACGCAGTCAATAACACATACTTTTTCAAACTGTTTAAACTTAAAATGTTGTGGAAGCAGCCAAATATTATTTATTAAAAAAAAAAGAGAAAGAAAGCAATCTGAAACTCACCATTTTACTACATGCTTTGCAGAATAATTTTCCATTTGTGTAAAGAAGCTGGGGATAGGTTTTGATCCGGAAATAAATAAGGCTAGAATCTTTATTTAGAATCAGTACTTGTATACAAAGACTAAACATTAGCATTGACCTACTAAAGCTAACTAATTTTACTAATTTACGGGATCTGATTTAAATCATATTATGTAATTAAAATTTTAGTCAGAAAATCGTAAAACGATATTTTTAGAGGTGTAAACATTCTCTAATAGGGTATATATAGGATTCTTACTCGATGGGTCTTCAACATCTTACAATCATTTAATGACGGCGTACTACACGCACTTTTTGGGTAGAGATCGGGTGACTTCAGGTAGTCCTCGAAAAGATATGACAGCATGTGCGGGGGAATATTTTGTGTCGAATTAAAAAATTTTAAAATTTGTTCGTTTGGATAAAAATGTTTTTAAATATGCACATAATATGCACGTTTCTTTAAAAATATGAAAAATTTGGTAAAGTTCTCAAATATGCGAAATATGCGAGCAATATGCATTTAGCATAAAATCCGCTCCCTAGTTATGAGTCTCCTGCAGATAGTAAAATTTGTATGTGGAAAGAGGACCGATATAAAAAGGTAATGGTACGAAAATTACCATCCTACTGTTAGTCCTGTCGCCAGGGGGGGTACAACGGCCTCGTTAATTCAGATGGACTTACTCAAGTTTTTTTTATGTATTTTGACCCGTAGAACACGAATTTTTTGGGTAACAGTTGATCCGGATGTCGATAAGATTGTTATAGACCAAGAACGTGAGGAATCAAATAACAGCGATTTTTGGCAAAACAAAACAATATTTTGTATTTTTTGGGCCATTTTAAGTAAAAAATATTTCTACAAGTTTTTTCGTAGGATGCACAGTTTTCGAGATAAACGCGGTTGAACTTTAAAAAAATCGAAAAATTGCAATTTTTGAACCCGAATAACTTTTGATTAAAAAATAAAATAGCAAGTCTGCTTACCGCATTTGAAAGTTTAAGTCAAATTATATCGGTTTTGATTATTTGCATTGGTAAAAATTTATTTTTTTATTGTTTAACAAAGCTATAAACACGTAGGGTTTCCCGTGCTTTTACATGCGTTTTAACGCATGTAACGTAGAAATAGTCTTGATTGCACTAGTACCTATTCTACCTACTCGTTCGATTTTAAATGAGAAATCATAGAAACATCACTCACGCACTAGTTGTTTGTAGCTTTGTTTAGCAATAACACAATAAATTTTTAGCAATGCAAATAATCAAAACCGACATAATTTGACTTGAACTTTCAAAGGCGCTAAGCAGAATTGCTATTTTATTTTTTAATTAAAAGTTATTCGGGTTTAAAAATTGCAGTTTTTCGATTTTTTGAAAGTTCAACCGCGTTTATCTCGAAAACTGTGCATCCTACTAAAAAACTTGTAGAAATATTTTTTGCTTAAAATGACCCAAAAAATACAAAATATTGTTTTGTTTTGCCAAAAATCGCTGTTATTTGATTCCTCAAGTTCTTGGTCTATAACAATCTTATCGACATCCGGATCAACTGTTACCCAAAAAATTCGTGTTCTACGGGTCAAAATACATAAAAAAAATTTGGGTAAGTCCATCTGAATTAACGAGGCCGTTGTACCCCCCCTGGCGACAGGACTATGTTTATAACTACGTAGAAAATGCCGGTCAACTTTGACCGGTTATATCTCAGGGACCACTTATCGCAAGGAAGCTTTTTTTAAGAGGCGTCCTGCCGCGTCCTCTCTAACGCCGTTTTCTTAATTTAATTTAATTTAATAGTTGCCGAGATATTCTATTTATTTATAAGCCAAAAAATTATTTACAACTTTAAAACATTTGTAAAGCCGCTCAGATAGTCCAATTTCAATTCTGCAAGTAAGTTAGACAGATATTGTGCCTTTTTATACTAGTCTAGTCGCAACATAGGGGGTTCCGTGGGCACTTTTAGCTCGCCGCGATTTGATGATGGTATTATAGGTTTTTTGGGTCGCTGAATCCAATGGAAGTGGTCTGGAGGCCCAAATGTGGTGCGTTTAATTAATTGTTATTAACAATTTATGGTAAAATTAGGTGTTTTTTCAAGAATTATTAGAAGCCCTGTAAATAAATTGTTAGTGTTAAGGTCTTCTCTGGTGTATTTTTGGTCGCTGAATCGAATGCGACTAGTCTCGATTACTCAAAATATGTTCTTATTTTGTTAATAACAAAATAATTGTTTATTCGCCGAAAAGCTCGAAATGCGCTATCTACAGCAAGTTTGTAGTTTTTTCATAGTACTTTTATACGCCAAATCGATTTCTACTAGTCGTGATAGCTTAAACCACGTTCCGACTTTGTTATTAATAAATTATTGCAAAAATAACGGTTTATAGTACGTTTACTCACGGTGTTTGCTCTATATATAAAAAAAACCACTTGGATTGACATGAAATTTGGTATACACGTAGCTAACATGTCAAAAAAAACAAGAAGTGATATTGTGCCGATGTTTACTTTTACCCTGGGGGTCAGTTTCACCCTTTTTCAGAAAAAAGAAACCTTAAAAATAAGTCCGGAGTGGATAAACTGATTAATTCTAAGCAACTTTTGTTCTATACAGTTTTTTCACTTAGTCAATACTTTTTGAGTTAGGTATTTGGTTTGTTGTTGAAAAATGAACATATTCACTCGCAAATAACACGAAAAGTATTGACTTGCTGAAAAATCTCTATAGAACAAAAGTTGCATAGAATTAATCAGTTTATCCAATTCCGGACTTATTTTTAAGGTTTATTTTTTTACCCCCGAAACGGGGTGAAAATCACCCCCAGCGTAAAAGAACACATCGGCACAATATCACTTGTTTTGTTTGACCTGTTAGATACGGCCAAATTTCATGTCATTCTAAGTGGTTTTTTAAAATTTAGAGCAAAAACCGTGAGTAGACGTACTATAAACCGTTATTTTTGCAATAATTTATTAATAACAAAGTCGGAACGTGGTTTAAGCTATCACGACTAGTGACAATCGATTTAGCGTATAAAAATACTATGAAAAAGACTACAAACTTGCTGTATATAACGCATTTCGAGTTTTTCGGCGAATAAGCCATTATTTTGTTATTAACAAAATAAGAACATAATATTTTGAGCATATTTTGAACATAATCTCAAATATTCATAATTCATATCCGACAATTATACAATATTTTTAACACTTCATATATCAAATTGACTTCATTTTGTTATTGTATATAACAGTTAACTATTACAAATCATAAACAATAAGATTCGACAATTGCACGTAAATTTTGATGATTTATTGACCCAGAAAAATACTGCCACCAAAAAAAGCATACATTAATATTCATTCATTCGAATCACTTCATAGAGACAAGATGTAGTGTCTGATCATTTATCATTCATTATTAATTGTTAACAGTAAAATCTTAAATTTGGTGTTTCACTATCTACACGGCGATAGAAGTTTAACTAAGCTGATCTGATTCAATTTTGTTGGAAAACCCCGGATTTTTCGAGAAATAATTTTGTCAAAGCAAATCGAGGGAAAAATATCTCTATGCAGAGGTAAATTACGGTGAATTTTTATTTGGGTGTTTTTGCGGTAAAGTTAAAATCTTCTGAGTTACAGAGTAATATTAAAAAAAAGAAGATTTCGGAGCGCTAATTTGTTTAAAAAAATAGCATACTATCTTCGGACTTTGCATACCTATATTATTAATAAGCAATAAAATTGCTGGTAAATAACTTTTCCCAAAAATTACATAGCGACGGTTAAATTGCAAAACCTCGTAAGTCGACTTTTGATCGATTATTACTTTTATACTTTGTTGGTTTATACTTTTACATATCTTTTAAACTACGAAAGCTTGTAAGTCAATATTTAAATTTAATGGTACTAGCGACATCTACAAAAACCTCATAAGTAAGATTTTAAGTTACAAAACCTCGTATGGTGCATTTTATGAGACAAAACCTCGTAAGTCGCTCTTTGACAAAAAAATCCATATTACTGAATTTTACTTAATGGTAATGGAATTGTTACCTAAAAAGAACCCTACACACACAAAATGAATAAATTGAATCTTACATAAAAAAGAAAAAATGTTTTTCGTCTCTCCTCCTCCTCTAAAGTGACATAAAACTGACTGAGGTTTTGCAGTTTAACCGTCGATAGGTATTTTCCGATAAACTATTATATATAAGGTATATTCCGAAATTACAAATAATTTCACAATCACTCGTATAAATTGAATTATTCAATAATATCAAAACGATAATAAACAAATTTTAAAATCGATTCCATGTCAATTAAAAGATTCAATTAATGTCATAAAACATGAAAATTGTAAAAAAATTTGATAAATACGAATCAACCACTGTAAACAAAACGATTCAATGATTTTTTATCGGTTAAAAATCTGTTAATATATTTATTATGCGGTAATTTTATTGCGATGTATTGAACCAAAAACCAATGGTTGGGTTTAGACTGTCGGATTTCAACACGAAGTTCAACCACGATTTTATCCAGTATGCCTTTTTGTGTACTAAAAATGTCATAATATGAGATAAGCGAAAAAAGGTAATTTAAAGTTGAACCCGATTAATTTTTTTGAAAATCGAAATCGTGTCGATTCCTAAAGATATCGTGGGTTTGGCACACTTCCAATGAAGATGTTCTCCAAATTATAAATAATTCAAAACGTTCTTCTTTTATGAGACGTCAAACGTCTCATAAAGAGGAGAAAAACAGAATACTTAGGTCATATAATTAAAGGATATTATACCATCTACTTCGCCTTATAATCCACGGAAAAGTGGAAGGAATACATAGCTCAGGTTGTAGGTAGTATGCTTGACTTCCATGCAGGTAGGTCAGGGGTCGAATCCCAGTACCGAAAGGAACAGATAGACATTTTTTAAAATGTCTATAAGGCCCAGGTCGACTCAGCCTGAATAAAATGAGTACCTTGGTAAAACCAGGGGTAATAATAGGCGGTTAGCACTGTACCCCAGTTAATAGGAAAAAAAAACATGAAAAAATAACAGGGTTTTGAAGGTGCTAAACGGTAGATGAGAGATAACTGATGATAATTCCGTGAAGACGTACAGCTAATTTTTCTTCTTCTTTTTCTTAAACAGTTACAAACAATGAAAATCTCAGTATTTTGACTATGAAACGTTTCTTGTTCATTTTAGAGAAAAATGTTTTAAATAAGTGTTGTAGATCTTAAAAAGAACTTTAATTTGATAGTACCCATATTAATATACATAAACAATTGACATAGATAATTGCAAAAAACCCTCATTTTTGCACTAATATATAAATATTAACAACTTTACTTTTTGCATAATGATATATAATTTAAGTACATTAAATTATGCCATTTAATGGGTTATTTAAGTGTGATAAATTTCAACTAGATCGACCAAATAGTTTATAAGTTATTCAATTTGGTTATCCCAGAGAGCAATTGTTTATACAACTGTTCTTGCCCTAACAGTGACTCTAGAGATATTTAGCAAATCGCAATCAATTATTCGAGACTCCATTTTTAAGAAATGTTAAAAAATTGACATTTTATTAAAACTGTTATTAAAAGAACCGTTTGAAAAGACCCTATTTTTAGGTTATAAACAATTAGAATAACTTTGACAGTTTTTATGTCACACGCTTGCATGTAGGCTTACTGAAAAGCTGGTGAAAAAATACATATTAAAAAGATATAAAAAAAATAATTTTATATGACCCAAATAGGAATGAAGTATTTTTTTAGTAAATCAAATTTTGCATTGTTTATAAACATTAAGAGCTGAAAATTGAACATAATATGGTATATAAGGTAATCTTTATTTTTATGATCCATTTTATAGATTGCATATGCAGTGAAATAATAAAAACTTATGACCCGTTAAATAGATGATACTTGTGAAACACCACCAACGAAAGTGAAGGTGGGAACGGTTCGAGCTCCGCTTCCTTATTTGGAAAAAAACTGCAATATATTATCACCTTCCATATAGCGCGCAACCTTCTTTTTTAAACTGGGGTAGGTCAAGAAAATAATAAAAATTATGCAAATTTCACCTTCTGGAAAAATTCTAAAGTCCTGTGGAAATTGATTCAATTTTACTATAAAAGTTATTGAATTTTACAAGTATTTCGTAAAAATTCTTTAAATTTTATTAAATAAAGTTTATTTTGATATAAATATAAAATAATTAGAAATTAGTACAATACATTATCTTTATTTATTTTTTTATTTCAAACAATTAAAAAGTATTTAAAATCCCTTAATAGATTTTAAAAAACTAATTTTTGTTTTATTACGATTTAATATAATGAAGCTATTAATATTTGTCTAGGTAGGCATCTAATAAGTAGAAATATTATGTTTGCACTATTTAATGATGTATGTTTAAGTTCAGTAATTACAATTAAAGTTGTATATTTGTTTAGATAGTAATATATTATTTTAATAAATTTATATAATTAAGTATAAAAATAAAGAATAAAACATTGTTTATGAATTTTAATTTGATTATTCTAGTGAACGTTTATAACTTCTAAATCGCTTATCGGCAACTTGTAGTTACAGTTCATTCTCTACAAAATCTGACTCGACATCATCAAGAACCACTGCAGCGCAACATTTGATTGCAACAGATTGCAACATTTTTTCTCCTCTTCTTCCACTGCACAGTTTGTACAAAGATCCGTACAGTTTATACCATATTTTTTACAGCAACATCTTGTACTTTTGCCACCCGTTGAACATTTAGATGTTATTTGTTTTAATATCTCTTCAGGAATCAAACAATCTAAGGTGTAAATAGGTTTAAAACACATATCAGTTTTTTTCCATCCATATTGGGTATCATCCAGCTTTTTACCTAACCAGTGTTGTAATTGATGATAAACGCGAGCTAAATGCTGATAACCTGCACCTTCTGTTGGGGGCAAATTTTTAAATTTAAAAGATTTTTTCCCTCTATTTCTTCCAAATTGTAAAAAACGTAACTCATTTAATGTCAATGTTATTGTGATGTTTTTTTTATATGTAACATCAATTGCAGCAGAATATAAAGCAACAATGATATCGCGTCCGTTTTTCATGATGTCCTCCTTGTTAGCATTCTCGTCATAAAAAATATTTATCAGATCTAACATTTCTGACGATGCAGTTAATAATTTGAATTTTCCTTGATTAAAAAAAGAAGACGTTGTATCACAACCAGTAAAAATATATAAGAACCCAACGTATTTTCTTAGATGAGAATGTTAAAAACTATTACAACTATAATAGATATACTAAAAGGGAAGTTCCCTAGGTTGGCTGTATACCATAAAGTTAAAAAACTTTAACAAGAAGTAAAACCACTTCTATGTAAATTGGTATATTTATTAAAACTTAAAAAATCCCAATGGATTGAATAAAATATGTCCAATTCAGAACGTTTTCAGACCTATCGGTCCATCATCAGTGAATGTGCATACTTGCTAAATAGCCCCAGAACCAAACAATGGTTGAATTTAAAATTCAATTTACATTATTTAAAAATAATATTAAACAGGCTAAACGCCGATGTTAAAGGATATCGCCTATGGGAACATGGTGAAACCCTACCAAAACCTCAATCAACCATCTTAGGCCAACTTTCTTAGGAAAAAGTTGGCCTAAGATGGTTGATTGAGGTTTTGGTAGGGTTTCACCATGTTCTCATAGGCGACATCCTTTAACATCGGCGTTTAGCCTGTTTAATATTATTTTTAAATAATGTAAATTGAATTTTAAATTCAACCATTGTTTGGTTCTGGGGCTATTTAGCAAGTATGCACATTCACTGATGATGGACCGATAGGTCTGAAAACGTTCTGAATTGGACATATTTTATTCAATCCATTGGGATTTTTTAAGTTTTAATAAATATACCAATTTACATAGAAGTGGTTTTACTTCTTGTTAGAGTTTTTTAACTTTATGGTATACAGCCAACCTAGGGAACTTCCCTTTTAGTATATCTATTATAGTTGTAATAGTTTTTAACATTCTCATCTAAGAAAATACGTTGGGTTCTTATATATTTTTACTGGGTGTGATACAACGTCTTCTTTTTTTAATCAAGGAAAATTCAAATTATTAACTGCATCGTCAGAAATTTTAGATCTGATAAATATTTTTTATGACGAGAATGCTAACAAGGAGGACATCATGAAAAACGGACGCGATATCATTGTTGCTTTATATTCTGCTGCAATTGATGTTACATATAAAAAAAAACATCACAATAACATTGACATTAAATGAGTTACGTTTTTTACAATTTGGAAGAAATAGAGGGAAAAAATCTTTTAAATTTAAAAATTTGCCCCCAACAGAAGGTGCAGGTTATCAGCATTTAGTTCGCGTTTATCATCAATTACAATACAACACTGGTTAGGTAAAAAACTGGATGATACCCAATATGGATGGAAAAAAACTGATATGTGTTTTAAACCTATTTACACCTTAGATTGTTTGATTCCTGAAGAGATATTAAAACAAATAACATCTAAATGTTCAACGGGTGGCAAAAGTACAAGATGTTGCTGTAAAAAATATGGTATAAACTGTACGGATTTTTCCTAAGAAAGTTGGACTAAGATGGTTGATTGTGGTTTTGGTAGGGTTTCACCATGTTCCCATAGGCGATATCCTTTAACATCGGCGTTTAGCCTGTTTAATATTATTTTTAAATAATGTAAATTGAATTTTAAATTCAACCATTGTTTGGTTCTGGGGCTATTTAGCAAGTATGCACATTCACTGATGATGGACCGATAGGTCTGAAAACGTTCTGAATTGGACATATTTTATTCAATCCATTGGGATTTTTTAAGTTTTAATAAATATACCAATTTACATAGAAGTGGTTTTACTTCTTGTTAGAGTTTTTTATAATAGATATATTTTCCTTTTTCGCCTTTTTTGTTCAACATTTATATTATGTTATCGTCCGAAGCAGAGAGTTGCGTCAATATTATGAGTATATCGATCGGTATCATTACCAATTATTACAACGGTTTTGTCAGGTTCATAATAATATAATATGTATGTTCGTAAAGAGCTGTCTGCACTATTAATACGTTTGCATCTCTTCATCTGCTACTTTTGTTGATCTCTGCGCATAAAAGTTCAATCGATTGCTTTTTATTTTTACTAACTGCTAAAAATATTTTTTGTTTTATGGATAAGATCGTGTTTTCAACCAATTTAATTTCTGGGCCTGAGCTGTCTTTTACATTGCGTCTTATTCTTTCACAACTTTTAGTTATAAATAAATATAAGTAATTCTTATGAAATTATTGTAAAGTTAAAGTAAGTAATAGCAAAATGCAAATTTTCCAACGTGTTTCAAATTGGGTACCATCAGTTTAACGGGTCATGACTTTTTATTTTTTTCACTGCATGTACAATCTATGAAGTGAGTCATAAAATATAGATTTTCTTAAACAACTCGTTTAATTTTCAGCTCTTAATGTTTGTAAACAATGGAAATATGATTTAATGAAAAAAAAATTCTAACTTGATTTCTATTGGTCATATAAAATATTTTTCACCAGCTTTTCAGTGAGCCTACATACAAGCGTGTAACATAAAAACTGTAAAAGTTATTCTAAATGTTTATAATCTAAAAAGTAGGGTCTTTTTCAGACGGATTTTTAATAAAAATTTTGATAAAATCTTAAAACATTTTCAATACATCTTAAAATTAAAGTCGCAGATAATCGATTGCGATTTGTAGAATATCTCTACAGTCTCTGTTAGGGCAAGAACAGTTGTTTAAACAATTGCTCTCTGGGATAAACAAATTGAATAACTTATAAACTATTTCGTCGATCTAGTTGAAATTTAGCACATTGAAATAACCCAATTATTGAAATAATTTAAAGTAGTTAAATTAAATATGGTTTTGCAAAAAATACAGTTTTTCTTATCTATAAATTAGTGCAAAAAGGAGAGTTTTTTACAATTATCTTGGTCAATTGTTTATATATTTCAATATGGGTCCCACCAAATTAAAGAACTTTTTAGGGTCTTTAATATTTATTTAAA
Source organism: Diabrotica virgifera virgifera (assembly GCF_917563875.1). Lineage (NCBI taxonomy): Eukaryota > Metazoa > Arthropoda > Insecta > Coleoptera > Chrysomelidae > Diabrotica > Diabrotica virgifera. Next base: position 190,766,382 of record NC_065450.1, on the reverse strand, counting down.
ACATTTTTTTCTAAAATGGACAAGAAACATTTTATGGTAAAAAAACTGAGTTTTTCATTTTTTGTAACTGCTTAAACAAAAGAAAAAGGTACGTCTTCACGGAATTATCATCATTTATCCCTCACATATCGTTTAAAACGTTCAAAACCCTGCTTAACATTTTTACGGGAAATCGATGATTTTTTCCCTATTAACTGGTGTACTGGTTCTGTTACCTTTCTTGTATACCGTAGGCCCTAAATATAGCAGACTTCCCTGCTATAATCCCAAAGCCGCGTTAGCGTTATAAAACTGGAGACTATCATAAAGTGAAAGGAAAAGATGGAGTGATCTAAAGAAACTTCCATGGTTGCTTAATATTAGACAATAGTGTGGTTCAACCTTATTTTGCGCAGTAGCCGATAAAGAATGGTTTCAGGAACTTGTAAACATAATGACGGCCAACGTCTGCATACGGACACGCCAACTAAAGAACAAGACTCACTCAACATTTATTGATAGTACATAAAAGTGTAAATTTATTGAATTGTGAATTTAGTCCCTTTCAAATATCTAATACGTAGTATTATCTCCACTACGAAATAGTCTTAGATCTATAGATATGCTAAAATTAGTATAAAATGTTAAGAATATGCACCAATTATTAAGCAAAATATAAATAGAAACCAAACAGTATGTGTGTACAAACTAATATGATTTTTTTTTGTTTCAGATATACTCAGTTTAAAAAATGTCCTTCTGACAATCGAGCCCAATGTAGTGCAGCGCTTCAATCATTCTACGCTTCACTGTTCCTACGATTTAGAAAAAGACATTTTATATTCAGTAAAGTGGTATAGGGGGCGTTATGAATTCTACAGGTATACCCCTAGTGAATACCCCAATATAAAGACATTTGCTGTCAAAGGTATCAATGTCGACGTAAGTATTACTCTGTTGAAATTATCTACGAAGGTAGCGCCAAAAGGTCTCGATATTAAACATCTTCTTCTTCTTTAGGTGCCGGGTCTCTATTCAGACGTTGGCAGTCATCATGTTTACAATTTATTGAAACCTCTCTCTATTATTAATAATTCTTCTAATGTGCATATTCAACATAATTAATTTACTTAAAACTCACAAATTATTGTCTAAATTTTAAAGGTTTAGAAAATATTTCGGTAAAACCCGGAGTCGACATTAAATTAAAAATTTTTAATATTCTGAATATTTATATTGTGTAGGTGTTTTATCTACCTATCAATACGAAAGTTAATATTTTATATTTATTCCCTTTTTTTACAGACAGAAAATAAATTAATACTTTCAAGCTGATGTACATACAAAAACTGGATGGTGCGCTTCTAGGAATTTAGATATGCGGCAAAATAAACAGTACTAGAGATGCATCAAGTCAAACTAGTTTGATTTTATTCAACAAACTTGACTTGACTTGAAAACCAAACTTTTTTTGTAAAAAAGTTTGACTTTACTTGATTTCGATATCTTTAGTTTTGACTTGAAATCAAACTTCTTCAAACAGTTTGAAGTTTGAATATCATATTGCGTAACGTGTTTATTTCCAATTACCGACTTTTTTGACTTATTTGGATAGGTCTTAATCTGTACTGTGCTAATCTGTACTCTGTAAGAGAAAAAAATCTGTAGTCGTAGCAGAATTAATTAAGAAATATAAATATACTGATTTATTTGAACTAATGTGAATTAATTCTTTAAAACGACATTGCAAAGTCGCAAAAAATTCATTAAACCTACTCTATCAAAAATATAATATTTTGTTGTTCCTTCATAAATTTGCGTTAAAGTAGATTAAATTACAATTTTTATGATAAAAAAACCATCCAACGAATTCTTTCTTAATCTAGTAGCCTCCAACAATTTTTAGTTTGAATATTATTTTGTCTGTGTCGTTTAAATAATAAATTCTCGTGTATAAATAGAACTCTTTACCTACATATTTTTCTTTTGTAAAAAAAGGATATCTTTGAGTGCGATGTCACTGACACCCGGACAACATCTGTTGATTTTTTGACCTGGCTAGCCCTTCCGAGACTTGCGTCTGTATTTTTATACATGCACTGACACCAAATTTAATATTTTTGAAATATCCCTTGCTTGGCAGAGCGAAGTTTAGCTTTTTATGCATTATCTAAGGGTAATGTATACAAGGAAATGAATCACTTTCGTCATAATTTATTATCAATAATATTAATCAAGTCAATAATGAAGTCAAATTAAGACTATTTTATACCTAATAATAGCTAATATGCAACAATTACAAAGCAATAACAATTATCTATTATTATTTTTAGGAAATCTAAATAAACTTATTCCTCTTCCTGTAGCAGATGAACATCCGCGAAACACACACACGAGTAACCAGACATTTTAACCATAACCGTAATGCTACTATACTAATACTTAAGTCGAGTGAATATCCACGAGGAAAAAGTTTTTCCTGTAGTTGGCTGTATACCATATACCTATTACAAAAAACGTCTAAAATCCTTTATAAAAGGTATATTTGTTATAATCCCTAAAAATGGCTACATCACAGAACTAGTTTTCGATAAATTATAATCGCTTCTTGTATCATCATCATCGTCAGTAGCTCGACAACCCTTTTTGAGTTCTGGCTTGTTCTAGGATTTTCCGCCATTCTGTTCTGTTCCTTGCTTTGTTCTTCCAGTGGGTAATCTCAATTGTTTTCAAATCTTGTTCCACTTGTTCCATGTATCTAAGTTTGGGTCTTTCTTTTGACCTTCTCCCTACTGGTGTTTGCTTCATTATGTGTTTGGTGTTTCGGTCTCCAACATTCGTTCAACATGACCCATCCAGATTCTGCGCCATACGTCATTTTCTTTCACCCCCCTATACATGTGCCTAAGGATTTTTCGTTCAAACGTACCTAATAAGTTCTCATTGCTTTTCGTCAGTGTCCATGTCTCTGATCCATATATAAGGACCGGTTTTATCAGGGTTTTGTATATTTTGCATTTGGTTTTTCTCGTGATGTTGTTAGATCTTAGATGTTTAATGAGTCCATTATAAGTTTTATTAGCAATATGTATTCTTCTCTTAACTTCTTCTCTGACATTGTTATCTGCGGTAACTAGTGAACCTAGATATGTAAAATTTTTTACGCTTTCGATGTTATAGTCTCCTATTGTCAGTTTTTCTAGGTTTCTTTGGCCTGTCGATTTTCTGGCCTTCATGTATTTGGTTTTTATTTCATTAATATTTAGGCCACTGTTTTGTGCCGCTCTTTCTATAGCATTAAATGCTTCTATCATTTCTCTTTTGCTTCTAGCTATGATATTAACATCATCTGCAAATGTCAATATTTGTACACTTTTTGTTATTATTGTTCATCTGGTGTTGAATGTGATGTTGAATAGAATACAGGATAGGGCATCTCCCTGTCGTAGGCCCGTTCTAACATGGATTGTATCTGTTAGTGCGTTTTGAATTCGAACCCTGCTTTGTACTTAAGTGTTTCTTTTACTATATCAATGAGATGAGTTGGAATATTAAACTCTTTTAAGGCGTTGATCAGAAATTCTCGATGGATACTATCATAGGCATTCTCAAAGTCAATGAAGGGATGATGTGTTTCTATATTAAATTCACTTCACTAGTCTTTTCCAAGATTTGTCTCAAAACGAAGATCTGATCTATTGTGGACTTCTGCCTGCAGAAACCACATTGATATCCCCCAACTATTTGTTCCGCATATTATGGTCTCAATCGCTCATACACAATATTTGACAGTATTTTATATGCCAGTCAGTGGCGTTATTGCCCGGTAGTTGTTACATTGAAGCTGATCTCCCTTTTTATGTAGTGGAATGATTACTCCGGTATTCCAGTCTTGTGGCAGTTGTTTATTATTCCATATGTTCACTATATGTTCGTGTATCGCATTCAATAGGGAGTCTCCGCCTCCTTTTATTAATTCTGCGCTAATGTTAGACAATCCAGGTGACTTATTGTTTTTCAGTCTGGTAACTGCCTCTTGCATTTCAGCTACTGAAGGGGGGGGGGGGGGTTGTTTCTCTGGTATCCGTTTGATCCAGTATAATTTTTTCATCATATAGTGGATCTCCGTTTTGTTTAAACTTCCCTTTGAAGAATTCAGTCCATCTTTGCAGTATTTCACTCTGTTGAGTTACTATATCTCCTTCTTTGTCTCTGCACATCATTGTTCGTGGTTTAAATTCTTTTCTGCTTTTGTTAAGTTTTTGGTAGAATTTTCTGGTTTCTGTTGGTTTATTTAATAATATTTTAACCATAACCATAATGCTACTATATAATTATTTGAATGCTCAAATAAACTTGTTAAGTCGAGTATATGTATATACCATATCCAGGAGGAAAAAGTTTTCCTGAAGTTGGCAGTATACCATATATTACAAAAAACTACTAAAATCCTTTATAAAAGGTATATTTGTTAAAATCCCTAAAAAGGGCTACATCACAGAACTAGTTTTCGATAAACTATAATCGCTCCTTGTATCAAGTTACTTTTATATGGCACTCATTGTACTATTAATTTTCTTATCTTAATTGGCAACTAACATATCTATCTCGACAAAAAAGTATATACTAAATAAATTATTTTTCAAACTCTCTCAAACTAGTTTGACAAAGAGTTTGAATTTCCAAACCTGTACGATTGACCAGTTTGACTTGACTTGAATTATTTGTCAGAAGGATTGACTTGAGTTTGACTTGAAATTAAGTCAAATTCAAGTCAAGTTCAAACATTCAAGTCAAACTTGTGCAACTCTAAACAGTACTGAAAGGAATATTGAAATGTTTATGATTATCTGTATTAGTACCGATACATGATTATAGCCTAGCAAAAATTATTCCCGACGACGTTCCCGATAAAACATAGATGTTAAAGCTGCCATCTGGCACGAAAAAATCTTTAATTCTAGTCCGCAATTCCGGAATGTCAGCTGGTGGATCCATCGGCCTCCTACAGCATTCTCCATTACGAATCAGGTGCCATTAGGTTTGGTGAGTGACGATCTCCCAAATTGATCACCCAGTATTCGAAGAGACGCCCCGGCTGTAAGGCAGGTTGTCTGGTCCTGCTGAAACCGTTGTTGCCTTTAAGCTTTCCATACGAACAAAAATGATATTTACCACAGCTCTTTCTCAGTTGGAATTATTTTTTTAAATAGTTCGTTTGATTTAGAGCATGAGACATGATTAAAATAAAATACTACATAACCTGGTACCATCTATTTTCCTTCAATAACAAGCCATTTTCCTGGATAAACCAATGAACTGTCAACACGGATGGAATGGCCCCATCCCATTCAAACAGTGAAGCGAGATTGCGGCCAACATACAATGAGAGGTCCTAGAGAGAGACAGAGCTTGTCAGGGAAAATTTGACTTCTTCATTGGTTGGATATTATGATAATGACCAGAGTTGCCAGATGTGATTTTATAAAACCCCCACTTAGAAACTGAAATTCCCTCAAATTGAAACTCAAACCCCTTAAATTTAAATTTTTGCCGCATTTTAATAAATTAGTAGTCAAATGTAGAGAACAGTAAACCAAAATATACTACAGTGAAACTTGGATAATTCGAATCTCGGGGACCGTTAAAAAATTCAAATTATCCAAAAATTCGAATTAAAAAATAAATCTACAAAAACAAGGATTACCTACAAAAACATCTGCAAATGATAAATATCAGTAGTTGATCATTTTTATCGCTTGGAGATGTTCTTGTTCCTATTCTTTGCCTGAGTTTTGTCAACCTAAAAAAATGGGCTAAAAAATTTGGCCAGAAACGCCAACTAAAACATTTGCAAGCTATCAAAAATACTGACTTTATTTTTTTCCAAAGAGATCAGAAATTTTTAGCTGCTTTTTAGAATTTAGCTTCTCAATAATGACAAAAGATTCTAAGATATTCAGAAAAGATAGTAGAAAAGTGCGAATTATCCAAAATATCATTCGAATTATTCACGACTTTTTACTATTACTTATATAGGAAATGCTAAGGACCAGAATAAAAATTCGAATTAAAGAAGATTTCGAATTATGGAAGTTCGAATTAAACAGGTTCCACTGTACTTATCAACAGAAGGCCCTGGAAATAATTCATATGTCCTATCGTCTTCGATTATATGAGAATATAATTATACAGTTCTACGTATATACGCAAATTTAATTTACCATGACCCCTTAAAATATCTCATAATTGTCCCTCCCAACCATTTCTGCTTAGAAAAATTCCTCTAGACGCTTTCAAATTACTCCAAAATTATGGAAAAATACCTCAAGCTGGCAACGCTGACTACCACTATAAATTTTTTGTTTACGAAAGATGGTCATTATCTTCCCTCCTTCCCTGACTAGCGCTATCTCATCCTGGCGTCATTAAATTCACTTCTTGCCCATTCCATCGGTGTTGACAGTTCATTGGGATAAACACAATGCAATCATCCTTACATGTTGTCAAAATGTCAAATGGTTAAACATCAAATATAAAACTGCTAAATAAATGTACTTATATTACAACTTCTTCAAAGCCCCAGGATCGATAAAGACATACAATTATCGTACCTACTACCGGAACACCCTAGCAAAAAAAACAATAAAAATAACTGAACTAACCTCTTAAAACTCAAAACCAATAAACTAATCAAAAATGACTTCAGCTTACCTTTTTCATGCAAAAAAGTCCATGAAGCAACTCTCAGCCGGGCCATTAACAAACATCAAATTAATCTTTAGAGGTTCTTCCAAAACAAATCTTCACGTGCCCCAAATTTTCAGCAAACCAACGGAAACCACAAAAAAAGAATTTCCAGCACATCCCACCAAAGGATTGAAAACTACCATTTCAATTTAAAAAACTGGGTTCCAAATCGCCGACCAGGCTTCAATTGCTTCCTCAAGAATATTTATTGAAAAAGAACGAACGTTGTTGTTTTGTTATCCAGGCGATCAAAAAAAACTCTACAATAAAAATCTTCTCTCACTAACTCACATAAAAAGCATATACATACATCCAAACATACAAATTATACATCCAAGGACAAAATAATCGGTAACTTAATAATCAAAATTCAACAAATAGTCCGTTCTTTAACGGTAAAATATTGCAAAACTTCTAAATTTTAAAGAACCGCTTGGATTGACATGAAATTTGGCATTCACATAGCTAATAAGTCAAAGAAAAAAAGTGATATTGTGCCGATATGTGCTTTTGCCCTGGTGGTGGTTTTCACCCCCTCTTGGGGGGTGAAAAAATATTTGTCCAAAGAAAGTAAGGAAATGGATAAACTGGCTAATTTTAAGTAACTTTTGTTCTATAGAGTTTTTTCACTAAGTCAATACTTTTCGAGTTATTTGGCAGTGAAAATGTTCATTTTTTTTTCTACAAAATAACCACGATTTTAGACGGTTTTTCGCAAATAACTCAAATAGTTAGTATTTTGTCGAAAAAATATTCTTAGCAAAAATATAGCCTGTAAAAAATTTAAAAAAAAATGGTGTATATATCATGTCTCTACACCTAGTAGAAGCAGAGATATAGCTAATGAAATAGAGGTTCATATTCGTCAAATTCCAAATGGAATACTTTAACGTGAAATAACAAAAAAATGTAGCACATTTCGGGGAAAACTCATTTCAACTTATTTAAACTTTTATAAAAAAAATTTTTAGCATCAAAATTAAACAAGTTACGCTCAAAATAAAGTTAGTCCCTTTTGGTTTTGGTAAAAAAATCGAGAAAATTAGTATCCCCCTAATTAGTATCTTAAATGAACTTATTCGTTACGACTTCACAAGTTTCTTGACTCGTGTATATATTGTTTATATGATCTGTAAGTTTCATCGGTTCAAAGTCCTTATTATTGAAAGGGCTGTAGTTAAAAAGGGTTGAACGAGTCACTGAACACGAATGTATGCAAATTTAGAAACACCATATCTTGAATCAATTTTTGTCTAAGGGAAAAACAAAAAATATATGATATTAAAAAAAGGAAACCTGACTTTTTTTGTTTTTCGAGATTTTTGGTATCTCTAACAATTTTTAAGTTATTTAAAAAAAAATATATTTTTCAAAATTTATATTTTAAAAAATTTTACTTTGAAACCAAATCTTTCAAAAATAAGCACTTTGAATCGATGAAGCTTCCAGATCATATAAACACAACATAAGTAAAATAATTTGTGGAGCGGTAACGATTAATTTCATTTAAGTTGCTAATTAGGGGGTGTTCTCCCCGATTTTTTTGCAAAGACAAAAGGGACCAATTTTATTTTGAGCGTAACTATCTTAAATTTAACGCTAGAAACTTTTTGTAACACAAAAATAAAGCTTCTTTAAACACTTTAAAAAAGTTTTAATGGGTTTTCCCCAAAAAGTGCTTAATTTTTTGGATATTTCACGTCGAAATATTCTATTCGAAATTTGGTGAATATGAATCTATTTTTCATTGGCTATAACTCTGGTTCTACGAGATCCAGAGACCTAACGCGTACACCATTTTTTTTTTACTTTTATATAGGCTATATTTTTGCTAAGAACGTTTTTTTCGACAAAATACTTACTTTTTGAGTTATTTGCGAAAAACCGTCTAAAAATGTGGTTATTTTGTTGAAAAATGAACATATTCACTCGAAAAGTGTTGACTTGGCGAAAAAGCTCTATAAAAAAAAGTTACTTAAAATTAGTCAGTTTACCCATTTCCAGACTTATTTTGGACATATATTTTTCACCCTCAAAAGAGGGTGAAAGCCACCCCCAGGGCAAAAGCACACATCGGCACAATATAACTTCTTTTCTTTGATATGTAAGCTATACGAATGCCAAATTTCATGTCAATACAAGCGGTTCTTTAATATTTAGAGCAAAAACCGTGAAAGAATGGACTAAAATGTTACTACCAAATTTTCAACCGTAATATACTCTACGATAATTTTTTTCTGAAAACTGAGAACCATCTTGAAGTACCTAACATTAACATGATATTCACATAATAACGTTATAACGTAATAACGTTATGAAGTTATAACGATGTTAGGAAACCACTCAGTACGTTTCGGCGCATGACACAAACAAGTTTGAAGCATATGCATTTCAGTACTCTTTATTTTTCATTTCAGTACTGTTTATTTTGCCACATACCGTATTTCTATCCTAAAAATTCTGATTCCATATCAGCCATTTCTAAACCCCATTTTTCATTTAATTATTTTTTTAGTCTGAATCTGACAATAGGAGACTATAACATCGAAAACGTAAAACATTTTACATATCTAGGTTCACTAATTACCGTAGATAACAATGTCAGCGAAGAAGTTAAGAGAAGAATACATAATAATGGACTAATTAAACATCTAAGATCTAACAACATCACGAGGAAAACCAAATGCAAAATATACAAAACCCGGATAAAACTGGTCCTTATATATGGATCAGAGACATGAACACTGTCGAAAAGCGATGAGAACTTATTAGGTACGTTTAAACGAAAAATCCTCAGACACATATATAAGGGGGTGAAAGAAAATGACGTATGGCACAGAAGATATAATTGTGAACTATACGCAGCATACAACGAACTCGACGTCATAACATCCATAAAGATCGAACGTCTGCGCTGGATGGGCCATGTAGAACGGATGTTGGAGACCGAAACACCAAAACATATAAAGAGGCAAATACCAGTAAGGAGAAGGTCAAAGGAAAGACCCAAACTTAGATACATGGAACAAGTGGAACAAGATCTAAAAACACTTGAGATTACCCACTGGAAGAACAAAGCAAGGAACAGAACAGAATGGCGGAAAATCCTAGAACAAGCCAGGACCCAAAAAGGGTTGTCGAGCTACTGATGATGATGATGATCTTTTTTGTCTAAATTTGCCCTTGCGTGGCTCTCCATTTTGTTGATGATTCCTTATCAGCAATTTCTGAATCTCGTTTTTCCTAGCATCTAAAGTGATGCCACAGAAATGTTCTGGCTCCTCAAAGGTTTCTCTTTAGTCTTGTTTCGCCAATATATATTTGCTCGTTCATTCCTATGCACCCCTTTATGACCCGGCATCCATATTAAAGACACTTTATTGTCTTTTGCCAGGTTGTTGAGGAGATCTTCGCAGTTACTTACCAGTTTTGATTTCACAAGTGGGTTTTTTACTGCCAGAGTAACCGCTTGGTTATCTGTAAATTTGGTTCTCTTCAAAATCTTCAGTCAAAAAAGCTTACACTCGTTGGCATATTATATTGTATCAAACTTATAATAAAAAAGAATGTGTGTGTGTACTTTTTACGCACGTAAGAAGTTATCTTTCTATGATTTCAACGAAATAAATATACTTTTACTTCATCTGATAAACAAAGTAAATGAAGTAAGTGACAGATTTGGACTTAGTAAATATATCAAAAACTAAATTTATTATCATCAGCAAAAATAAAATTAGAGACGCCCAACTACTTATCAATAATACATCAGTGGATCGAGTAAAACAGTATACCTATCTTGGAATAATAGTAAACGAACAATGGGATCACTCACACAACAAATAAAATGTAGAATAGAGAAGGCTAGGAGTGCATTCAATAACCTGGCCAAACCCTTTAAAAGCCACAACCTTAATCTGGAAATAAAAGTAAGGCTCCTACGATGTTATATCTTCTCAATATTATTTTACGGAGTTGAATCCTGGATGCTCACTGATGTGGCTATACAGGCGAATCCTAAGGATATCATGGACAGACATGATCACCAACGCGACCGTATTGCGAAGAATGGGGTAAGAAAGAGAGGTGATGTATACCATTAAAAGGAGAAAGTTAGAATATCTCGGACATATAATGAAAAAACGGCACTAAATACAGATTACTGAAGGTAATCCTTCATGGTAAAATATTTGGAAAGCGGGAAGTTGGGAGAAAAAGATATCATGGTTGAAGAACCTGAGGAAATGGTTCTCCACAACAACAACCAATCTATTTAAAGCATCAGTTAATAAAATAATTAAAGCCAGAATGATCGCCAATATTTTAAACGAATAGGCACTAAAAGAAGAAGAAGAAATATACTTTAAACAGTTTATTTTTATTTTATTTAAATATTTTTTACTAATTTAAATGCTTATAGGTACTTTAAGTGAAATTTAATAAAAAAATTTCCTCTTGGTAAAAGGTATATTAGTATAAAAAGCCCTAAAGGGCTACAAACATATAAACAAAACGTTTTCGCTCTGTAACAAGAGCATCATCGGTGTTACAAGAACATGGTGAGCCAACCAAAAATACAAAGGTCAAAGCCTTCAAAAAACAGACAAAAGTCTTATATAAATGAATGGCTTTTTTTGAAAGGCTTTGACTTTTGTATTTTTTGGTTGGCTCACCATGTTCTTGTAACACTGATGATGCTTTTGTTACAGAGCGAAAACGTTTTATTTATATGTTTGTAGCCCTTTAGGGCTTTTTAAACTAATATACCTTTTACCAAGAGGAATTTTTTTTATTAAATTTCACTTGTAATTAATGGTATACAGCCAATTACAGGAAGCTCTTCCTTGTGGATGCTTATACTTTACTCCTCTTTGAGAGCGTAGGCGCCATATTTCGGTCGAATTCATCTTACACGCATTCATTTTTTTCGAATTTTGACAAACCTAACGAGTATTTTTGAAAAATTTAAACGCAGAATGAAAGTCTACATTATTACGGAAGGCTGAAAATCCCTTATACTAAACAGTTTCTTTTGAGTGATATATTTGAAATTAAAAATCAGACTAAATTTTCTATTTTCAACCCCTGTGACTTATTAAAATAAACATTATAGAAGTTCTCAGGGACTCCCAATCCTCGATAATACTGTAATATTTCATTCTGCGTTTAAATTTTTCAAAAATACTTATTAGTTTTGTCAGGATTCGAAAAAAAAAATGTGTGTGTACTTGGTACGCACGTAAGAAGTTATACTTCTATTATATGATTATATGATTATAAACGAAATTAATATACTTTTTATTTATATTTTATTTAAATATTAAATTAATTTATACTTACTACTTCTCAAATATTTTTATTAAAACAGTGCCAAAAATTAAAATAATAAAAAAATAAAACACACACAAACACATTAAAAATGCCACAAATGATTTCTGAACATTAATTGTCGGAAAATTTTTTAACTAAATACGTATTTTCTGAAAATAAAATTATATAATAAATATACTTACAATCATAAAATGTATAAAAAAAATAAAAAAAATAAAAGATTCTATTGGGATTCGAACCAACTTACCACGCGGCTGGTATTTGCGTCGTATTGGGATTCACTCGCATTAAAACTTCGCCACAGAGACAGCTTGTCATTATGTGCGAAGATAGTCTAACTAAACAGATTAACCTTTTGACATTTTTAACTTATGTAAATCAAATTATTTTGATTTTGAATTGAAATGATTTAGAATTGAAAAAATACAACAAAACATAGAGTAAGAAAACAATATATTAGGTGAATATTGATAGAAATTTTGATGGTAATCAAATTATGTAAATAAAAGTATTACATACTACTTATGTATTTTGGTAGGTTCAAGGTAGCTATCGGAGCCCGTATAACGACTAATAAATTTCGCAATCACTTGCGTCGTGCAAAGTGGCTATGTTCAAATATCATAACAAAATTTGATCAACTATTTATAAAACAATTACCAGTGAAAGATTCTTTAGCTTTGAATAAGCGAGATCTGCGGCACTCATACCTACTAGTCACAGTTTGATGAGCTTTCACATTGGCATGCAACAATCATCTCTTCTATGTAAATAAGTCCAAAAATATAATATGAAAACTATTTAAAAAGGCAATATAACCATTAACTAACTTTTTGTTTGTTGTTTCTCTTCCTACAAATTTTAAAACGCAACAAGCATACATTATAACCAAACCACAGTCCCACAGCTGTGCCACAGCTGCCATATTGGATAATTTTTGTCATGTCATTTGAACATCCAATCAGAACAAATTTATAATGCACATGCGCTCGGTCGCTAGGTTTTCCCATATAAAATTTCACCGTCATTACGCCCGTAAAGAAGTATAACTTCAAAAATTAATGCATTTAAAAATATTTCGACCGAAGTTTTGCGCTTACGCTCTCAAACAGGAGTAAAATAACATTTTTGTAATCAGCATTTTAAAAGTGTTTGAATGAGGTGTCACGTGATGTACTTTCCCATTAAAAAAATCAAAATTATGCCTGTCACCTGAAGAGGGATCGCGTACAGTTCGAAACATTGATGCTATAATATACTATGATTATTTTAAAAATAACCTGACCTGCGTTTTGCTGATGTGCTTATGCGCAGTGGACGTATATCTTTAAAAAAATTTTATTTAATACAAATGATCAATGGTATATACTCAGATCTGAAGCTTTTTTTATATCTAAATCTTTTGTAAATTTATAGAGCTTATAAAGCGCATCATCACTCTAAAAACGTAAGTTTGTATCGATAAAAAGGTATTGCTATAACCTATTCAAAAAATGATCTATCGTCTTCACTAGGCGAATTGAAGTTATTCTTTTTTCGCATCCCTTTCAATTTATATCAAAGAAGGCACTAACACTCCAGCAGCAAATAAAGGCGCTCATATTCCTTACAAGAGTTTTCGCAAGAAGCTATCATATTTCTTTCATATCTAAATTGTATCGAACGGGAATACTGTTGGCGCTGACCTCGTACACTTCGAAATCGTTTAAAGTGTTCTTTTGTTTTGTGCAGGAAAAGAATTCGAATTCGACACAAGTTTTATTGAGAGATATTGACTTTAATATCTCTGGAAACTTCAGCTGTGAAGTTACTACCGATGCTCCATTTTCTACAGGGTTCGATCGAAAGACCATGGTAGTTGTACGTAAGTATTGATTCAATTAAATTTTCAGCTATTTTAAAGTTTGTTTTAAGTTTTGCTCTACAGTTAAATTTGTTTAAAAAACTTTAGGAAGAACTAAGAGAATCATTTAGTCCAGAAAGCCACTGCGCATCCGCTAGGAAAAGTATTCTAATTAGGATTTTTTGCACAACCTTACTCAAAAAGGACCCCTTTTAACAAATTTGCATGTTGCCAGGATCAAAAGTTGGTCAAAAATTTTTTAAACGTTTTTTTTTTGTTTTTTTCCTAAAATTATTTTTTTTACATGGAACACAATTTTTTTAGGTTTTTTGGATCATTTCAAACAGAAAAGGTCTTTAGTGACTTTTCTCTAAAGTTGATAGTTTTTGACATATAAGCCATTAAAAATTGAAAAATTCGGCCATTTTTAACCCTCAAAAACTATGTGAAAAACTGAAAATTTGAATATTGCCAAGATCGGTAGATATTCTTTAAACATCGATTGATGACATCCCGAAGAGTTTTTTGCAATACAGTATTCAAAACTCCTTTGTTTTTTAATTGCTAATCAAGCATGCGCGACACTATTTTCCACCGTTGCATGTGTATGCAGTATGGCGCAAATGAAAGGAATAAATTCGTTATTTCGTAAACCGGCGACTTTAAGGAAAAATCCCGAAACAGGTCGATTTTTATTTTTAAGTTGTGATACTGTGCCATATATGGTATACTAGTGACGTCATCCATCTGGGCGTGATGACGTAATGGATGATTTTTTTAAATGGGAATAGGGGTCGTGTGCTAGCTCATTTGAAAGGTGCTTCAATTCTCTATTCAGTAATATAAACATTTACATAATTATTTACACAGGGTGTCCAATAATTTTATTTTTTTGTCAATTTGCCAAATGATTAATTTAATAAAAATTTTTTGGACACCCAGTATAAATAATTATGTACATGTTTATATTACTGAATAGAGAATTAAAGAACCTTTCAAACGAGCCAGCACACGACCCGTATTCTCATTTAAAAAAATCATCGATTACGTCATCACGCCCAGATGGATGACGTCACTAGTATACTATATATGCCACAATATCATAACTTAAAAATAAAAACCAACCTGTTTTGGGATTTTTCCTTAAAGTCACCGGTTTACGAAATAACGAATTTATTCCTTTAATTTGCGCCATACTGCACACACATGCAACGGTGGAAAATAGTGTCGCGCACGCTTGATAAGCAATTAAAAAACAAAGGAGTTTTGAATATTGTATTGCAAAAAACTCTTCGGGATGTCATCAATCGATGTTTAAAGAATATCTACCTACCTTGGCAACATTCAAATTTTCTGTTTTCACATAGTTTTTGAGGGTTAAAAATGGCCGATTTCGCAATTTTTCAATTTTTAATTGCTTATGTGTCAAAAACTATCAACTTTAGAGAAAAGTCACTAAAAACCTTTTCTGTTTAGAATGATCCAAAAAACCTAAAAAAAATTTGTTCCATGCGAAAAAATAATTTTAGGAAAAAAACAAAAAAAAAAACGTTTAAAAAATTTTTGACCAACTTTTGGTCCTGGTAACATGCAAATTTGTTAAAAGGGGTCCTTTTTTAGTAAGATTGTGCAAAAAATCCGAATTAGAATATTTTTCCTAGCGGATGCGCAGTGGCTTTCTGGACTAATAGTCGTAAGTTTTCAATCTAATCAAATATAAAATAATATTAAATTAAAAACCTTATTGGGACCATTATCCTGGTTACAGCTCCGTGGTTTCTAAAAATGCAAGCCAAACGGATGCTGCAGCAAAAAGAAGATAAGCGAATTCTACAATTTGCAATTTACAACCCATTAACGAATATAGAAGTTTAAATAAAATAGAAGCAGAAAAATGGACCGCCTATATAGAAGAACTAAATAAGGAAGATACCTACTATAATACCTGAAGAAGAGGAAGAAACAGGAAATGAAGACGAATCCAACATAGACACAGAACTAGAAATCACAAAAGAAGGAATAAGGAATAACGTACGTAAATGAAAAAACAGAAAAGCACCAGGACCCGATGGAATACCAAATAAACTCCTGAAATACGGAGGAAAAACCTTAATCGAAAACATAGAGATCCTCTTTTAAGAAATAATATGTAGCTAGCTAGCGTGTACCAGACCAGTGGAGGATGAGTATAACAATACCTATACACAAGAGAGGAAACAGCAAAGACCCTAGCAACTACCGTACCATCACCTTGCTGAGCACAACCCTTAAACTCATAACAAAAATACTTGCCGATAAAATAAATGAGGAATACACAATTAGTGAGGAACAACAAGGTTTTCGGAAAAATAGGTCCACAATAGGCGCCATATTCATAGCCAGAGAAATTGCTGAGAAAGCACTGGAATATAATAAACCTGCATTTATGTGCTTTATAGATCTGACTAAGGCCTTCGATGGTCAAAGATTGGAAGATGTGCTAAGATAGCTAAAGGAGAAAAATCCGCCCAACAAGATGATAAGGATAAAATTAAAGATATTAATACGAAGAACAAAACCAGAATAAAAGTCGAGAATAAACTAACATCGGAAGTAGAAATCAACTCGGGAATCAGACAAGGGGATAGCTTAAGCCCATTGCTTTTTAATTTAGTCATGGACAAAATCATAGAAAACATTAAAGGTACTGGAAAAGGATATAAGATGGCGGAAAAACAAATAAAGATCCTCTGTTATGCTGACGACACAAACTTTTTCTCCGATAACGAGAATAACCCATAGCGAATGGCACAAACTTTCAATACAGTGGCGAAGAACTACAACATGAAAATATCAACAGCCAAGACAAAATTCCTGGTAGTGTCAAGAGAACCCATAAGATGCAAATTAGTAATTAAAAACCAACTAATTGAACAAGTCTCGAGATTCCAATATCTGGGAATCGAAATATGTAGTTATGGAGATATTAAAGAGAGCGTCCGAAAGCAAGCAAATAAAGCCAATTACGTCTCAGGATGTCTGAGGGATGTCATCTGGAGAAACAAAGATATGAGGCTGGAAGGGAAAGTACGCATATACAAATCATGTGTAAGACCGATCATGACGTACGCGATAGAAACAAGATGTGACACAGCAGAAACCAAGAGGATACTGAGAACATCAGAAAAGAGAACGTTGAGGTCAATAACTGGGAAAACAATGAGACAGAATACCGAACGACAGAATAAGAGATCTCTGTAACATACAAGATATAGTACGGTGGGGAAGACAGTGACGACGAGAGTGGAATCAGCATGTGACGAGAATGGACAGCAAAAGAATAGCCCGTATAGCCAGGGATTAGCCAAGGTGGCGAGATAGCTGGCAGTCAACATCACAGCTACGAATACAAGCTCAAAATCGGTAAAGAACAGGCCAAGAGGCCTATTATAAGAACAAGAAGAAGAAGAAGAAGAAGAAGCAATTTACAACTCATCTGTCCAGCGCGGAAAAATTCCAATGAAAAATGGACCATTAAACTCAGATAGGAGTAAATTAATAGAAATAAAAGTGAATAAACATTTTCATTTCGTTCCTAAACGGAACCAAAGCCGTCTTATATTTCAGTTCATTCAGAGAGCGCTACAGGTACTCTGACCGATTTTAAAACTTGTTAGTTTATCGTCAGATATTGCAGGAACTGAAATATAAGACAGCTTTGGTTTATTTTTGCAAGGAAATGAAAATGTTTATTCATTTTTATTTGTATAGTGCGGCAGATTCGTGCAAATATTATAAGAATTGCACATTTAATGATACAAGCATATAATTTGGTCCACATATACCGCACATGTTAAGGTGCAAATTTAGATATGAGGCCATCTCAGATTTTGCCTTTTACAAAAATGGCGGTCATTCAAAATGGGCGACTATACATATGTGCCTTATAGCACGATATCTTTTGAATGAAAAGTCTGATTTCAACCAAATTGGTTACATAGGTTCTTTTTGTGATTTGCAAGATCAATGTCGTGAACTGGAAGAATCGGTTCACCAGAAGTTGTATTTTTTCTGGTTTTTTATGTAAAATTATTTTATATTATGTAAATAATTTATTTTCAATTTTTTTACCCTGTATATATTAATTTTTAAAATGGTAATACCACCATTGAAAAGAGCGTAAGAATATGTTTTAGGTAATATTTTGAACTTTTTAGTTATGTTAATTACCATTTAATAAATGCATAACTTACCTTCACATGCACCTATTTGTGACAGATTCGTGCAAATAATATAAGAATTATGGTGCATTTAGAAGCATATAATTTGGACCACATATACTACACATACAAAAGTTCAAATTTATATATGAGGCCATCTCAGATTTTGCCTTTTACAAAAATGGCGAGCATTCAAAATGGCTGGTATACATATGTGACTAATAGCACGATAACTTTTGAACGAAAAGTCAGATTTCAGCCAAATTTGGCATTAAGTCTCTTTTTTTGATGAATAAAATTGAGGTCTTGAACCGGAAGGGTCGGTATACCAAAAGTTATGGTTTTACTGTTTTTTATGTAAAAATATGTTGTTTTTTCTCAACTCTTTCACCCTGTATATATATTAATTTTTCAAAAAAGTAATACCGTCATTGAAAACGAATGTAAAGATATTTTTTAGGAAAGATTTTGAACTTTTTAGTTATGTTAATTACCATTTAATAAATGCATAACGTATCTTCACATGTACATATGTGCGGCAGATTCATTTTGAATGCCCGCTATTTTTGTAAAAGACAAAATCTGAGTTGGCCTCATATCTAAATTTAAATCTTTGTATGTGTAGTATGTGTGGTCCAAATTATATGCTTTTACCATTAAATGCACAATATTTCTGATATTATTTGCACGAATCTGCCGCACATAGATTCATAGGTACATGTGAAGATACGTTATGCATCTATTAATTGGTAATTAACATAATTAAAGGGTTCAAAATATTTCCTAGAAAATTTTTTTACGCTCTTTTCAACGCCGTTATCAACTTTTTAAAAAATTAATATTTACAGGGTGAAAGAATCGGTAAAAACACAACATGTTTTTACATAAAAATTAGGAAAAACACAACTTTTTGTAAATCGATTCTTCCGGTTCAAGACCTTGGTCTTACACATCAAAAAAAGAACCTATATATCAAATTTGGTTGAAATCGGACTTTTTGTTCAAAAGTTATCGTGCTATTAGTCACATATGTACAGTCGCCATTTTGAATGCCCGCCATTTTCGTAAAAGGTAAAATCTGAAATGGCCTTATATCTAAATTTGAACCTTGATTTGTGTAGTATATGTGATCCAAATTATATGCTTCTACCATTAAATGCACAATAATTCTTATTATATTTCCACGAATTGGCCACACATAGGGTACATGTGAAGATACGTTATGCATTTATTAAATGGTAATTAACATAACTAAAAGTTCAAAATATTTTCTACAAAATATTTTTACGTTTTTTTTCAATTGCGGTATTACCATTTTGAAAAATTAATATACAGGGTGTTTCAAAAAAAGGTAACCCCGTCTCTAGGGTAGGTAAAAAACTGAAAAATAATTGGGGTTCGCTTAGTAAAAAATTTTTGTAACGCCATCCGTTTTCAAGATACAGGGAGTTGAAGAAAAAAAATTTTACGCATTTTTTACGATTTTGCCGAAACTACTGGCAACATTGTAATGAAATTTTATACGAATATGTTTTGGAAGCTGATACATCCCATGAATTTGTTTTTATATCTGATTCTCATAGAGGGCACTAGTTACACGGATCGTACTAAGTATTAGTCAATATAACTTTTTAAAGAGTATAATTATTAACCAAAATTTCAAGCAAACTTAAACATCATTCAATTTTACACGAAAAAGGTACTCTTGGTAAAACTCGATACTGTGTACCGTTTTCGGAATATTTTGATTTGAAAATTATGAAGTAATAATTGATGCTGTTAGTAATGATCAAGTTCTAATAGGTATACCTCTATGTTCTCCAAGTGTGCCATGGAAATCTGACATTTATTGATTGTTATGACGATAAATCAACAATAATTAGAGTTTTTAAACTTTGTTTCAATTTTTCAATTTTCAAAAATGCGTAAATTTTTTTTTCTTTAACGCCCTGTATCTTGAAAACGGATGGCGTTACAAAAAAATTTTACTAAGCAAACACCAATTATTTTTCAGTGTTTTACCTACCCTAGAGACGGGGTTACCTTTTTTTGAAACACCCTGTATACAGAGGGAAAAAATTGAAAAGAAAAAAAAATTTACATTAACAACTAGTAAAAACACAATTTCTGGTAAACCGATTCTTCTGGTTCACCACATCCATCTTGTAAATAAAAAAAGAACCTATGTATTAAATTTGGTTGAAACCGGACCTTTCGTTCAAAAGTTATGATACTATTAAACACATATTTATAGTCGCCATTTTGAATGCCCGCCATTTTTGTAAAAGGCAAAATCTGAGATGGCCTCATATCTAAATTTGAACCTTTATATGTGTAGTATATGTGGTCCAAATTATATGCTTGTATCATTAAATGTGCAATTGTTTCACATATCGGCCGCACTAGTATTAGTTTACTTCTATCTGAGTATAAGGGTACATTTGTCATTGGAATTTTTCCGCGCTGGATAGGTGAGTTGTGAATTGCAAATTGCAGAATATTCTCATCTTGTTTTTGCTGCGGCATCGGTTTGGCTTGCATTTTTAGAATTCACTAACGTGTAACCAAAAAGATGGTCCCAATAAGGTTTTTAATTTAATATTATGTTATATTTTATTAGATTAAAAACTTTGACTTGTTTCTATCGGACGTCGCGTCGCTAAAGCAATTTCGTTAGTTGCAATTCGAGGCTAGTAGGGCTGAATTATTTTAGTTTGTTCAAAAATAGTTACACATGCATTCTCTGCTAATAAGTTAACAAGTTTTGAAACTGGTTAGAGTGCTTGTAGCACTCCCTGAACGAACTGAAATATAAAACGGCTTTGGTTTCGTTTTGCAACGAAATTTATTTATTTTTATAGGAGAATCATAGTTTTAATAGAAAAAAAAAATAAATATTTTTTATAATTTACCAAAGTAATTGCTGATTGCCAATAATAAAATTTTCAATCAATCATTATAATTAGCCGTTTTGAGTCTACTGCTGAACGTAAGCCTCCCGTAAATAATTCCATTGCATCTGATCTTGAGTATCCTGAATCTATTTGTGATGGGTGCTGGTGTCTAGTTCTTTATTCTAAAATTTTCTTGGTGCATCTTCTATCTTTGGATCATGTCCTGCCCAGTTCCATATTAGCCTTGTAACTCTTTTAACTGAGATTAAAACATTTTCCTGACAAATAGCTCACGTAAGAAGCTCACGTAATAATGATGAAACACCAGGGAAAATGGCACATTCCCACATACTTATCGACCGATAAGCGTATTACCAGCAATAAGCAAAACCGCTGAGCCGGTCGTATTAGGCAGGCTAAAAGAAGAAACTGAAGCAATCGGAAAAATACCTGCTGTTCAATTTTCACGTGCAAAAAATATTCTTATCTTTTTACTACATTAAATCTGCAATTACAACCCGTAACTTTAAATAATTACAAAGCCAACCCTTTTCAATGGTACCATTTCATCCCCTCCTAATTTTACCCTAACCCCTACAGACAGACAATAATTATACTTGGATTCGCGACAGAAGAAATCTTTATAGCTTGGTAAGACTCTTTATCTGCATATCAATATTGTCTGTATAAAACCTTTATACTTCCACTTGAACATATTATGTGAGAGTATATTCATACTCTCACATATGAACAAGTTATCGTACACCTGAAGCACAGTTCGGATTCAGACCCGAGCACTCATGTGAACCTCAGGTGTTGAGACTAACATAATATATCACGAAAGGGTTCAACGACAAGAAATTTACAGCGGCGTCTTTCTAGATGCCAGTGAAGCATTCGACAGAGTCTGGCACGACTGCCTGCCGTATAAAATAAACCAATATTGTTATAGTGAGGCGATGATATTATGTCTTCTCTTGCATAATACCTACAAACAGCGCTTGACGAACTACAACAATGGTATGTACTATTCTCTTGTTTAACTCTGTTGTTTGATTGTGTCTTCCTAATTTACTCCCGTGGTCCAGATATTTATAAGAAGTATTGAATCTGAGAACGCTTTTTTATATGCCACTCCTCTCCGTATTTTAATATCTCGGGTATTCTGGTTGTCAACTCTTACCTTGGCAATTTGAGTCCAATTTAGAATAGATCACGTAATTTTCATATCACGACTTCCAATATGGTTAATATATTTACAAGTTTGTTATGTTGAATCTTATCAAATGCCTTTATAAAGTTTACAAAACATAAGTAAAAATCAAATAATGTAATTTATGCCCATGCATCTCTGGACTAGCACATTCAAGCCGAAAAAAGCGTCTCTTGTGCCCATACCATTTCTAAAAATAATTGTTTGTCACTAATTTCATGTTCAAGAGTTACAATAATAATTCTACTGTGTATTATTTTCAAGAACGTTTTAAGCGTGTGACTTTTAAGTTGTTCTTTGATCTGAACAGGTTGTTGCACTTGACTTTTTGGGACTTACTATAGAGTAGTATAGAAGTCGATTTCAGATATTTTCTGGAGATTGTGGCAATCTATATTAGATTAAAGAGTTCAATCATTACATCAATAACATCATCTTTACAGTCAGTTTTTTTGGTCCTTAAAGTTGCACAAAAATATCAAGTACAAGTAACTCTAATAGTACTATTATTTTAATAAAAGATTTAGTTGTAGACAAAAAAAAATGTTTCCCTTTTGCTAATTTTAAAATAGTACAAAAGTAGTGACATATGGAGAGAGGGGCATAACAATAACACCGATTTTAGAGGATGGCGATGAGGCAGAGTGTAAAAAATATCGGGGAATAACTGACTGATGTGGCCTATAAAATAATAGGGAAAATCATTAAAATCAGGCTGGAGGTAGTAGTTGAACCACATAATATATGGCAATATTAAGCAGGGTTTAGGAAAGGCAGAGGAACAACCAGTTGGAAATGGAAAGGGAATAATAGTCTGGAAGAAGTTGACAAATAACAGAAATCTATGGAAAATAACAACAAAGCTGTGGGCGTAAAAGGCATGTAAAAAAAGATACATAAGCTGAAAATGCGAGCATTATCATAACGAAAACTTTGTTTATTTGCGTATTTTAATTCATAATATGGAAAATTTCTATTATAACAAGTTCTTTCGAATTAAAAATTATATTTTAATGTGCAATTATATCATTCTAATTGAAATATTTTGAACTATAAAGGTACTTTACCCTTATCCAACAATAAAACACTGAAAACGATTGTTTTCACTTAATCAATTACTTTACTCAGATAATCAATTTAATCAGATAATCAATTATTTTACTCTTGATCGAAATTCATATTTTTTATATACCTCGTATAAAATTCATGAAATTTGATACATGATGGTTGCATCATAAATCTTAGACCATGAAGAGCTTTTTATGAAGAATAACTTTACTTCGTCAAATTAAAAATAAAAGAGTTATAAATGAAAATGTAGTTGGTATCCATAATTTGACAAAAATTTTCAAATATTCTTTCCATTAGAAGGATCTACATATTTATCAGACCATAATTTTTTATTCCAAACAACATTTCATTTGGTCGGTTCGCTAAACTCAGACACAACTGGATAGTTTAGCGAACCGACTATAATAACAATTTTCATTTCATAACAAATGGAACAGTCCATTTATCATCAAAGGGGAGGGCCGTATACTCGTATAAACCTTTTTAAAGTTTTTAATAAATTATTGCTTTCAAAATATACTCAAATTGTAATTTTGAACATCGTATTTATTTTATATTATAATAATTAAATTCACTATCAAATGTCATTGATATTTTATTAATACTTCATTCAAAAATTAGTTTGACATTCACGAAGTGTCAAACTGAAATGTAAATAACCTATGCTTTGCTTGACAAATTCAGATTAAAAAAAACTAGCCTACTTACTAGCAACGATTTCAGCTGACGGTTAGTGTATCGGCAGAAAATAAAATGATCGTGACGTCACATTTTAGATTTTTGAGGTCGATTATCTCGAAGACGGTTAGAGATATCGAAATACCGTTTTCAGATTTGGATTCAGAAGATAAGAAATTATCGATTAATCTGCTCTAAGTATTGCAGGAGCGGCAACGCAATAACACACAGACTTTGCGAATTTATAAATGAAAAGTTTTCGTTGAAAAGTAGTAAAATTACTAAAATAATAAGATACAGTCCGTCTAATACACTTACCGTTGCACGTCATTATCTACGTCAGAGACCTAAGTTAACACTGTTGTCCAAGTACAAAAAATTCTTCAATTAATTTTAAATCAAATATATCACATAATTTTTGCGAAGTGGATTATACAACAAAGCAAATTAATATTCAATGTAAATAAATAAAAACATTAGAAATAGAAGACAATAATTAAGTTATAATCTCACTTTAAACTAAAAAAACAATAAATATAATAAAACAAATATTTATAGCAAATAATAAAAACAAATCTAAAGTGTAAATACCGCAACTGTCAAATAAAGGTTACCAATTTATGCCAAAATATTACCTTCGTTCGATTACAGTTACAGTGTGTTATTTATACAAATTAAATGAAATATATATTATTGTGTATTTCTTTAAGTTAACATTAATATAAATCTTCAAATATTATTTCTACGCGTTTATAATAAAATATGGCTAGTGGCTGTAATTCTAGTGTGACCTAATATCATGTGACGTCAAAGGCTATGACGCAGATGACGTGCAACGGTAAGTATATTAGACGGAGTATATGTGACTTTTAAGACAGTTAGTATATTTGTGATGTAGTGCAATGTCGTTTATGTAGAAATTATATTAACCCGGCATTGGTCGCTAGGTCGGTTGTTACGCGAGTGGTCGCGCGTGAGATTTTCTCTCACATATCCAACTTTAGCCATCCTTTACAAAATTTTACAAAAAAGATGAGATTTCATCAACGATAAAGCCATTTGCTTTAAAATGACACGAAGTTTTTCTGTTTTATTATTATTATCTTTATATAAAATGTGACTATTGATGCCGCCAATATTTAAAGTTAAAAAATATATGGTAAGTGACCATCTACAACTAACCCGTGAAACAGAATATAGGATTTTCATATCATCGACCACATCCATGGCTCCTTTTATTACATCATAAAAGGATATTATTTTAGGTTTTAAGGGGAAAAATAAAATTAATTTTTATAAACAATTGGTGACGCCGGTGGTCGCTTGATGAGAGAATCTCTCACACGAAGCGCACTGACTCAACAATATGGTGATTCTAAGTACACTGAGTCACTATCTGAGCGGACGAGTCTATTAGATTGTCGAGGAATGATAGTTAGGAGACTAGAAGGAACTACAAAGCGTATAATTTCCCAGAAAAAAAGTTGTGCTCAATTTTCTGAAACCGTGAGAGAAAATCTCATATAGCGACCACTGGCGGGTTAAGGAAGAGAGGTAAAATATTTTGTGGCAAAAACTCATCAACTTTAAATTACAAAAGATTACGTACTATTTATAATTTCATAAAATGGTTGCAGGAATTACGTAAATTAAAGTAATAAAATGTCGGAAGTTTTAATAACTTCCAAAGTTATTTTAGGTGTTAAAAGTTTAAACGAAAATACATGAGAATTAAACGAGATTTGGTTTCCTTATTATATAAATATCTAGAAAATAATTTAGTTTGAAAACAGGTGTATATAAAACTGGGTTTTAGATTAGTAGAAAAGCTTATTAATTACAAAAGTTTTGATCCAAAAAACCAGATTTATATTAAATTAGAAAATACGGTATGCGCCAAAACAAAGGACACTGAAATCAGGAAACCTGTGAAATATAATTGCGTCATATGAAACAAGTGACAATAGTTGTCATGGTATATTTAAACATTGTTTATTCTAACAAACTGTTAAAAAGATTCGAAATGGTGCTTACAACGCAAGAAAAAATATTTATTATTGAGTACAGTGCCGGCCAAAAAAAAATCATTACATTGCCAAATAAATCAACAAATTTGAAGACAATTTGCGTTCGTTTTGTCTACGCTTGGAGGGAAGGGTAGGGGAGGGGAGATAGCGTACTTGCGACGGCAATTATCTGTAGTTTACGGACCGCTTGGCTTATTTAGGGCATTCTGCGCGTTTGTACTGTAAACAGTTGGCTTTGTGCGGGTAGTCAGTGTTAAACTTCTTCTAATTTACCGCGTAAAGTTTGAGATCGTCAAATTCTAAATTGAACTGACATATATGGGTCGAAGGAAACTCACAAAAGAGGAGAAGGTTCGTGATTTAACATTACTGGAGAAAGGAGACTCTGTAACTACCGTAGCACGTGATATTAGTGCTTCAAGAGGTGCTATTTATCAACTGAAACGTTGCACCCGAACTTTTCTCTCCAAGCGCAGACAGAACGTATGCAAATTGTGTTTAAATTTGGTGATTTATTTGGCAATGTAAAGATTTTTTTGTAATATTTCCGCTCATATGGGAATGGACGATCAAATGGACCTAGTTTGTTAATGGTTGCCAATCAATTTCGGGAAGAGTTTCAGAAGCCTGCACCGACTAATAAGGACTTGTTAAGAGTCGCTGCAAAAGTTCGACCAAGAGGAAGCGTTCTAACTTAACGCAAAAGCTGTACTGGTCGACCAGTTACCGTGACAACAAATTCGAATCAAGGAAGGCTATTTCAACAGGTGTTAGAATCACCAAAAGAAGTCTCCGCAGAACATCTCTAAAAATGAATTTAAGTGAAACGTCTACCCAAAGAATGTTTAAGAAGATTTATGGTTTTCCCTATAAAATACAGATTGGCCAACACTTGACAAGACAAGACAAGAAATCAAGAAGAGGGGTTTATTGTGCTTCAGTCTTGGCAATGGTTTATGAACAACCCCAATTTTTTTTAATGTGTGGTTTGCAGACGACTGTCACATCGACAGACAAATCGTTTTTTTGATTTTAAACGACCAGACATCATTGTAGAGAAACCTCTTCATAGTGACCGTGTAACCATTTGGTGCGCAGTGTCAGGTAATGGATTATTGGCCTTTACTTCGTGGAAGACGAGCTTAGAAGACCCGTTACACTAAATCAAGTGCGTTATTGAGAACAAATTTTGGCACCATTTTTATTGATCTCAGACAATTCTGTCGTGCCAGAAACATACGGTTGAATACCCAATGGTTTCAACAGGATGGGGCTACTTGTAATAACACGAGAGCATTCTTAGATCTGATTCGAGAAGATTTTGAAGACAGCGTAATTTCCCGTAACATGAATTTTCCTTACCCTTCTCATTCACCTGATCTAACAACTCTTGATGCTTACGTATGGGGTATGCTGAAACAAGCCATTTTTACAGAAAACCCACCGGAAACTATTGATGAACTCCGTGAAAAAATCTTGACTTTTTCAGAAGAATGTAGCAGCCTATTTTAAAACCTTTTTATATATACTTGGGTTGGTTGGTGTCACGGACTCCGGAAATTTTGTAATCCATTTTAAAAATATTTCTAGGCTACCTAGACACCTGAAATTTTCAGGATGGCTTAGAACTAGCTAACAATGCAATATTTTACTGCTATTATATAGGGTGATTAATAATTAGTGGGGTGAAGCTCCGTAGATCCGTTATAGTAATGTATAGCGATAAAACTTAATAACAAAAATTGTAGCGAACTTCGAGCTTCACATTACAAAATTAGTTAGAATGTTACAGGGTGTTCGATAACATAGTGGCAGACCAAATTTTTGTTTTTTTATAGAACACCCTGTATTTTATTTTATATTCGAAATCTTCGTAACTTTTCGATTACAAAAATATAAATGTTTGGTATGTTATACGGGGTATTTACAAAGTTATAACCAATTTTATATGAAAATCGTAACAAGTTTAACTACCTGTATAAATAAAAGCAAGCACAAGGTCAGTACCATTACAATACTATAATTTTTGTATAACATTCCCTTTGTGTAAATTTATTAGTTTTCGAGATATTTTCATTTTTCAGAGCAAAATTAGATATTATAGGGAGTGCAATTAGAACAAAAACGTGCATTGTTTCGGAATAATTCAAACAAGCTTATATTTTTCTGAAACTTTTTGTTAGTTTATGTTATGTTAAAGTAAAAAGTTCTACTCGCAGATTTGGCCGCTAATTGTTTAATAATTGTTTAAACAATAACAATTTTTTGTATAAATAATTTAAAAATATCGTTGAATTCATCATTTTACTTTGATCAAATATGTTTCTATTTTATTTTTGGTTATGCTGAATCCGAATATGGCATTACAATTTGAAAATTCTTATACAGAAGCTCTTATACAGTATATTTGCGTAGCTAGGAACCACAATGGAAAACTTTTTTATTATCAGTTTTACGAAAAAATGTTATTCTTCCTAAAATACTCTGGATAGTCAAAAATCTAAAACTCAACCACCAGATATAAAATTTTATCAATTTTATACGAGTTATGTCAAAAATATGAATTTATTTAAAGAGTAAAGTACCTTTTTATTCCAGAATATCAAAAAATGTTATTAAGAAAAGTTGTTTGAAATTAAAAACTATGTTTTAATATACAATAATATTATTCTAATCGAAAAAAAAAAATTCAATTGTTTCTCAAATTACGGATACCCATCATGATTTTATTACAATTATTGTAACTATTTTATTATAAATTGCACGAAAAAAAGTTATGCTTCATAAAATACTATACCTGGTCTAAAATCTACGATAGAACCATCAGATATCAAACTTTTTCAGTTTTATATAACAATAACAATTAATACACCTACTAAAAATTCATATTTTATAAGTTAAATATTCTTTCCAAACATGTTGTGTCCTATATGTACAATAACAAAACCGTGATATTATAAAAAGTACTTTTTTATTAGAGTGGAATTTTTGGAATTTTAAGCATGTTATCGTTAAATTATTTTATAATCTTTCCTATAAATAATAAAAAGGTTTTATTATAAAAAATTATTTTTTATAAAAGTGTAATTATTTAATAACATGCTAAGCAATCTTGTTAAGCGTTATGAGTAAAGACTGGATTATATGCAAAATGCATATGCATATATATGCTGCATATTTCTCATGTTTTTCATAAATGCATATGCCTTGCATATTTGGAGATTTAAGAGCATATAAATGCATATTTTGATGGGAATTTACTCTACCCCATTTAAAAATAAGGTATATATTAGTAACATCAACATCCATTAAAATAAAATGTGAAAGTAAATATTTTGCTGTTAAGCTCCTTTGTTGTTGTACCCATAAACATAATGGGCGTTATTTATAGCTGCAGGTATCATTATCCGGATATTTAAGATTTATAGACTTCTCAGAATTTACAAATTACCTAAGTAAATACCGATTATATTTTGAATAACATTACAAATATTACCTGTACTTTCTGCTGGTGTCGGCCAACTATGAATTATTCTGGGAAAACCAACCAAAACGAAATTTTAAGCATTTTAAGGGTAGGATAGATTATTTTATTTTATGAATGGTTAGTCTTAAATCAATCGCCGATTATTCAACTTTTGTGATTGCAAGTTATTGACTATACTGTGTAAAAAAATCATTTTATTATTATTGTGAAAATGCCTAAAGTAGCAAGGGAAAAATCAAGTCTTCTCAGAAGTTGGATTGGAAGTAACAATCATCTAAAAGTTATCGACAGTGAAAGTATGTTTTGCACCATTTGTGATAAAAAGGTAAGTTCTCCACTTCAATAGATTTTTAAACTTATCAAACTTCTTTGCACATCTATGTGTCTGTCTATTCTAAAATGACAAACCGTCCCATTTCTTCAAAAACTGTTTTTTAAAGTTCGCAACGGTTTGGCTTATACAGAGCGAGGTGTTGAGAGTGGCCCACCCTGTATACTACGGTACACTGACTGTACTTTATTGTTTGACGATTTCAATTTCACTTTGAGAAATAAAAAAAAATTGGGGGAGGTTTAAAAAGTTTGATCATTTTAATGTAGGTATCTATTTACGAAAACATCTAAAACATCATTATCATTATATTCCAGATTCCATGTCAAAAGAAATTCCAAGTAGTTCAACACATAAAAACTTCACTTCACCAAACTAAGCTATCAAAAAATGATAATAAACCTCGCCAGCAGATTCTACAGAACAGTTTGCAGATTCAGAATACGTCAGTTGGGCAAGAAACCTTTGCAAAGGATTTATGCCATTTTTTTTTGAACTGCAATATCCCTCTGCACAAGTTAGAACATAAATCGTGTCAAAACTTTTTAAAAACTTATTGCAAGATTAAAGATAAACCAGCTCAAATACCAAGTTCTTCAACTCTTCGGAAAAAATATGTCAGTGCATGTTACAAAGATGTGATGACGAGTATTAAAAATCAGTTAAAAGCCGAATATCTTTGGATTTCCGTCGACGAAACAACGGATACAAAGGGTCGACAAATTGCGAATCTA
The DNA here is from genome assembly GCF_917563875.1 of Diabrotica virgifera virgifera. NCBI lineage: Eukaryota > Metazoa > Arthropoda > Insecta > Coleoptera > Chrysomelidae > Diabrotica > Diabrotica virgifera. The sequence goes on along the minus strand of NC_065450.1, from coordinate 190,735,848 downwards.
ATTGTTGGAGTTCTTAACGACTCTGGCGATTTTAAAAACTCATACTTAATTAGTGTAAAATGTTTGGAAAAAACAAACTATGCTACAATAGCTAGATTTGTTAACGAATCCCTAACAAATTTTTTTTTACCTGATCAAGTACCATTTGAAAAAATATTATTAATGCTTAGTGATGCCGCCTCATATATGATGAAAGCTGCATCCAATCTTAAAATCTTTTTCCCTAATTTAATTCACTGTACATGTTTGGCGCACGGCCTAAACAGAGTTGCAGAGAAAGTTAGAATTGAATTTCCCAATGTAAACACCTTAATAAATAATGTAAAAAAAGTATTTCTGAAAGCACCACTACGTGTACAGGTATATAGGGAGATGCTTCCCGATATTCCTTTACCACCAGAACCAGTATTAACCAGATGGGGAACTTGGCTTAAAAGTGCTATATTTTTATCTGAACACTACGACGACATCAAAAGCGTTATTTCAAGTTTTGATCCGACTTGTACCGCTATTGATAACTGTCAAAATATTTTTAAAGAAAAGTCTATTAAAAATCAATTGTTGTATATAAAATCGAATTTCGATATCATTGAAAGTTCAATTACAAAATTAGAGGCTCAAAATTTATGTCTTCACAATAGTATGTCTATTGTTGATTCGGTTAAACAGAAAATAACAAATCTGAATGGGGAAATTGGAGTAAAAATTAAAGATAAACTTGATGACGTTTTAAACAAAAATGAGGGTTTCACTTTATTGCGTTCAATAAATAATATAATCAATTTTGGAAACTTCGATGAAAATATTAATATGGATCCGTCTCTAATAGCAAAGTTTAAATATGCCCCAATTACATCTTGTGACGTTGAGAGATCTTTTTCTGCCTATAAACAAATATTAACAGATAGAAGACATAATATTAGTTTAGAAAATATGAATCAATATATGATTATTTATTGTAACAATAAAAATATGTAAATTTGTTTTATTGTACTCTTTTTATAATATTAGTTTAGAAAATATGAATCAATATTGTAACAATAAAAATATGTACATTTATTTTATTGTACTCTTATTTATCTTGTGGTCAAAATAAAATATTTTGCCGTTTTATTTGTCACAAAACCTGAAGTTAAAAAAATATATTAAGAAATAATAATACAATTTGGTTTAAATTCAAACCTATTTATTTATTTTTATTATTTTTTATTTATTTATGTATTTAACGTAAACCATAAAATTATTCATATAAAAATAAGTGCATATATAAATGCATATTTGCATGTTAATTGTGCATATTCAGCTTGTTTTAAAATGCATATTGCATGCATATTTTAGACATTTTTTAGTGCATATTTTCCAGTCTCTAGTTATGAGTACTGCTTGGAACGCAATGGCGAGCACTTTCTTTTACACACCAATGCGCATTTCAAAATTGAACGTCTTGAAATGCACGCGTGTTTGAAAGCAAATATGCTCCGCCGTTTGCGTGCCTATTTCAACACTACCCTGTCTCTAAATGAACACGGAAACGTAAATACGCAACCGGACCGCATGACTCCCATGCATACGTGGTAACACAGTGCCCAAATTGAACGCACGTCACAAACAAGCTCGACTTCAATTTGCCCGAGAACACGTCGTGGAGGATCTTGGCCATTGGAGCAGAGATTTATTCTCTGAAAAGGGTCGTATGTACCAGCAAAGCAATGACAGAAGACGACGCATCTATCGGAGACCTGGATAAAAAACATTAAGCTATGGAGATGGTTCATGTATGTTTTGGGGTGGTATATTTTTAGAAGGAAAAAGAACTTGTTCGTGCCCTGTGGTGGTTACAGATGGGGTTTTACAGCGGATTGTTCCGTTACGGATATTTAAAAGCAATAGTCCAATAGCTGCTATATTCTTTCCCAGATTGTTAGGAACCTAACCCTTTAATGCACAATATAAACCCAATGAAGTTCCACAATATGAAGTTTCTCGAAAGTGGTGACCGAGAAATAGGCGACGAGCTTTTACACAACATCGACACATCTAGACGCCAAAAATGGATAAAGACTGTCGAAAACCTTGACTTCAAAAAATCAAGCCGGCAGGCATGGTCCCTGTTGCGGAAAATTGAAGGAGCTATCCAGATGGAATCCAGAGAGTCTAAAATGTTTCCTAACAAGGTTGCCTGCATATAGTATCTCTATCCAGAGCTCCACGAGATCGAACACATACTGCCAACGTGAAAAGAGACTTAAGGGCATTAAAACAAATGAACAGAACGAACTATGAATCTTCAGCAAGAATATTTATTTCTAAAATTACACATGCGCTGAAAGAAATCAAATCAGGTAAAGCACCTGGGTTTGATGGTATCCATCCTGAGTTCTTGATACACAGTGGTGCATACACGAAACAATGGCTTGCAATGTTCTCTAATGATATACTTCAGTCAGGTAACATTCCTTTCTCACTTAAAGGAACAAAGATAATTGCAATTCCGAAACCAGGTAAATCAAAGGATGAAGCGTTCAACTGGACAAGACAACAACTGGATACTGAAGGAGGCAGAAAAATGAATCGGCCTCACACGTTGGGTGCCAGTTGAAGCGTTTTACCTGTCTGCTCTAATGGGATCAAGGAAAGACTATCTATAGAGATACTGGGGAGTCGAAATGGGGCTAGCAGAAGGAACAGACACGCAAACCTTCATGCGAACGGCAGCTCATTTTTTGTGCGGTGGCAGGTCGTAGATTCGTTGGGAGGGGTAGGAGGGTTTAAAGAAGACTAAACTACATAACCAAATAAGCAAAGGATACTTACACAGACTTGAGGACTTTCCTACTATTTAAACAAATTGGGACGCCGTTTGAAAAATCCTCAAATTCTCAAAAAGAATGTCTATTTTTTTAATTTATTTTGTGAAGTTCAATATCATTATAAGATCCCAAGCCGACCCTGTATACAGCCATGAAGTATTGTAGCAACATTTCAATGTGTTACAAGATTCCTGTTTATTTGAGACGCAAAAACAGAATTTGTAAGAAGTGTTGACAAAAGTACAGTTCTAATGCGTAGATGAACTTTCTAGAACAAATCTTGAACTGAAAGTTGAGTTCTTGTCAACTAAGCATCCCTAAGGATCAAAATCGCTCGGTACTTCCGTCGTATTTTCCCCGATCTGTGGCTTCAGACCGAAGCGCAGATCAGTCCGGTTTGATTTCTTCAAGCGTGAAGATCGCTTGCCGACTCACCCCAAAAGGGCGTGGTGCCTTTTGTTACCCGCCGGTAAAGGGTATAGTATGTCGTTCTGGAAGATCTAGTGTGAGGGCACGATGTTCTTTTTTACCCCGTAGTGAAGTTGGGTGCTCTTACACTGTGTTTGAGTTGTGACGCAGTACTATACGCCGGCGTGGTATGAAGTCCCTGTATCTTGTCCAAGTTCCTGTTTAAATGAAGTCTTCCGAGTCCCGATTGATGTCCTGATGTAGACATTTTGAGTTCCAGTCCCGTGATGTTTGTCCAGTTGAATGCTTCAGATGGCCCCGGCAACGTGGGGCCTGTACTTTTTTTGGCCTCCCTCAGACCCCATTTGCATGTTCCCACTACCATGTCCTTTTAGCCTCCTTTCGGTCTCATTTGTACTACAACTGTTAGGCAGTGCCCGTCTTGGGTAGCCGATCTCAGTTTGTGGTGCAAGTGTTTCCGATAACATGGAAGCTCGACTCGTGTCATGTTTTGTATGCCCACTGTTACAAGTCTAGCTTGTAGACATGTTCAACTAGTAGTTAGCCTATCTACTAGTCCCCAATGTCTTTAGCCACCCCCCACTTAGTGTTACATTTGTAACGTACACCCTGAAGTTTGACCTGAGTAGATATCGCCCCAGTCTTCCTATGTAGTTTAGCCCAGATTCCTCTTGTCTTGCCCCCCGAAACTGTTTCATGTCTTTTAGTGCCCCCGAAACTGTTTCAGTCTGTTAGTCCCCATGAAAGAGCCCATTTTTGTAGTTTTTGTTGCAGAATGTTAATAATTTTTCCAAAGAGGTGTAAGTATGTACACATTTTGTTGTGATGTTGATTTGGTCGTGCTGTTGATTGTATAGGCATGTACCATTTCATACATCATAGTGTATTTAACTTGTAACCCCATATGTATACTGGTATTGTATTGTATTGTAAGTATCGTAGAACAGAATTGTATGTTATTGTAGCGTACTAACTGTATTGTATTGATATTGTACCCATGATGAAAGCATTGATTTGAATTTTTTTGAAAATATAGATGAAATATATAGACAAACAGTTGAATAAAAAAGTAACGTAAAATTTTTTTGAAAATTTTGATTAAAAGTAACGTTAAATATTTTGAATATTGAATCCAATTATGAAGTATAACAGTATGTTGTATTTTTTGCATGTATTCCTATAGATCAACAGTTTTTTTACAGAATAATCGTTTTTTGTGATTTAGTGATTTGGTCATTTGATTAGATGTGTGATGTTGTTGGTATGGTCCGTGTATGAGCTTAGCCCCGTATAGTCTGTGTGAGAGTAGTCCCTTGTTTTTCCAGCGAAGCCTATCTCTGTTGGTGTATGTCATGCCACAGGTTAGTTGGAGAAGTCATCCCATTGAGAAGTCATCCCCTTGAGAAGTGGCCCCGTGAAGAAGTGAAGAGGGAAACCGTGGAGAGGCCCCCCACTTCTGTGTTTTTTTCAAGCAGCCAGGAGAAAAGCTGTCACTTTTAGATTTGAAGATAGCGTTCTCTGTCGACACTGTTTGAGAATAACTGTCTTGAAGTGTAGAAGTTAGCCCCTGAAAAAGCCCCCCCTTGTCTGTGTTGCCCCTTGTTTTTTTTTTTTTGACTAATCTATCTTTGTAGGTGTCAAAAGGATGCCAGAGGTTAGTTAAAAAGAGCCCGTGAAGTAGTAGTTGAAGTCTCCCCCCCAGTGAAGTAGTTGAAGTCCCCCCGTGAATGAAGTATGTCTTTTTGTATCTGACATGTCACAAGTGTAATACTCGTGATGAAGGAAGTGTTGTTCAGCTATCTGTGAACACTTTCATTAGTAGTCGGAGCAAGAAATGTCTTATCCCGTGTGAGCTCATATAGGAACCAAATTTCAATATTGTTTGTGTTTGTAAGCCCCTGAGAATATCTAGAAGTCAAAAAGTATGTTGTTGTCTGTTTGTTTGTCTATCCCTGTTTTGTCTGGAAGTTTTAGAGCCCAATGTCTATTAGCCCGTGTTGTCTATTAGCCCGTGTTGTCTATTAGCCCGTGTTGTCTATTAGCCCGTGTTGTCTGTTAGCCCGTGTCCGTGCTGGAGTTTGATTTTTTTTGGCGAATAGTTAGTTGACCTCTCTTCTCTTTGTTGATTGAAAGTAGGCCAAGAGCAGAAGCTGTGACAAGGCTGGTGAGGTTAGGATCTGGCCGCGTTGAGTACAGGTGAAGCTTGCTTTCGGTCGATAAATGGAAGCGGTTGTTCGTCAGAACTGTCATACTTTCCAATGTCCCTTTGGTCTTCCCCTTGCGTGTTGCTTTCACCCCCTGTTTTGAAAAAGTAGCCCCCCGTTTTGAAAAATAAAGTCCACCCCCAGTCTTGAGAAATGAAATGCCCCCAGTTTTGAAAAGTAAGTCTATCCCCAGTTTTGAAAAGTAAGTCTATCCCCAGTTTTGAAAAGTAAAGCCCAACCCCCCTGTCTTGAAAAATGAAGTCTATCCCCTGTTTCGAAAAGTGAAGTGTAGCCCTGTTTTGAAAATGAAGTCTTTCCCCAGCTTGTGATTTGAAAATGAGAGAGTTGTCTAGTGAACGTTCATGAAAGGTTCTTATGTCCTGGATTGGACTGTTGATTGAAAACGTAATGATGTAGTGTTCTCTATATCATATGTTGCGTTCATTTCCCTTAGTCTTGTTTAAAAAGTTTGATATCCTGTTTGAACCCAGTATACTAGTCTTTTTGGTCTTTTGTTGTTGTCACACATACCCCCTCCCCCTTGTTAGTCTTGTTTTGATTTTAGCCCTTGTTGTTGTCATATACCCCTTTGTCTAGCCCTGTCTTGTTTGAATGAGTTGTTGAAGTAAGTTGTTGGTGAGATTTTGTCTCACTGAGGTGTTTAGACTGGATTGTCTAAATCCTCGTTTTGCAGAACCGTTGCCGAAATGTCCCGTGAAACTCGCTAGGTGTTAGCAGAGTTTGGGCAGATGTTTATCTGTCAAACATCAACTTTTTAGTTTTTGTGAACCGCTCGCGGTTAGGCAACGAGGTGACAAGGCTGTGTCTGCCCTGGTATGTCACTTGTGTTACTGCTGTGGATGTCAGCGAGGTCCACACAGGGCACAAGTTTAGTTTCTTTCCCAAGGCACAGAAACTCTTGTCACCTACAGTTCTTTGTAGAGTCAAGAAACATTTAAGTCTACTCGACTTTAAAGAGTCTGGCGATTGATGGCACGCTAGCCCAATCCCTAACGACTTTTTTGTTTTGTTTAATCCCCACTAGCCATTATCTAAATATTTTGATATTGTTGTCCTGTCACACCTAAGATGTCCATGTTGGATTTTTTTCTGTTTGTTATCGAAAACTGGATAATCTTATCCAGGTTTCTCTTTTGCGCGGAGGCTTTGTAGCGTTTGAAAAAACTCCAACATTAATTTAAAATCCCAATTCCCAAAAAGAATGTCTATTTTTTTAATTTATTTTGTGAAGTTCAATATCATTATAAGATCCCAAGCCGACCCTGTATACAGCCATGAAGTATTGTAGCAACATTTCAATGTGTTACAAGATTCCTGTTTATTTGAGACGCAAAAACAGAATTTGTAAGAAGTGTTGACAAAAGTACAGTTCTAATGCGTAGATGAACTTTCTAGAACAAATCTTGAACTGAAAGTTGAGTTCTTGTCAACTAAGCATCCCTAAGGATCAAAATCGCTCGGTACTTCCGTCGTATTTTCCCCGATCTGTGGCTTCAGACCGAAGCGCAGATCAGTCCGGTTTGATTTCTTCAAGCGTGAAGATCGCTTGCCGACTCACCCCAAAAGGGCGTGGTGCCTTTTGTTACCCGCCGGTAAAGGGTATAGTATGTCGTTCTGGAAGATCTAGTGTGAGGGCACGATGTTTTTTTTTACCCCGTAGTGAAGTTGGGTGCTCTTACACTGTGTTTGAGTTGTGACGCAGTACTATACGCCGGCGTGGTATGAAGTCCCTGTATCTTGTCCAAGTTCCTGTTTAAATGAAGTCTTCCGAGTCCCGATTGATGTCCTGATGTAGACATTTTGAGTTCCAGTCCCGTGATGTTTATCCAGTTGATTGCCCCGAAATAAAAAGGAAGCCATGAAGCCCACCTCAGGTCGATGACCCTGTTTGTTTGTAGATGAACCCCCTTTCCGTGTAGTTTGTGACGTGTGATAAAGGATTTTGTTTAAATATGGTATGATATATTTTTTTAAATTTTGCAAGGATCCCAAATGGATAAATATTTTTGTTGGTAAAGAGTTTTGAAAAATAATAGTTGTTTGTGCTTTCATGATGCAACTTGTAAATTAAAATGACAGTGACTTTGACCTTTGACAGCTGCGTCAAAATTTTGTTTTGACATACACTGTCCAACAAGTTCTTTTGTCATTCTTTTGTTATGTTAAATTGAAGATTTTTTTTGTAATGTAAAAGATTTGTAGATATTTTGTCCTGTAAAATCATTTCCTGTTAAAAGTTTTTTTGTTTGTTTAAAAAAAAAACCACCGTAAAGTTTTAAATAAATGTTTGTGAAAGTGTATCTATCATCTCATTTCTGTAGCCTTTGGAAAAATTTTAACAGAAAACTAATGCAACTGTATGAAAGTTTTAGTTCAGGAGAAAAGAAAGAATATGGCATAGAAGCCAATAATAAGGAAAGATGTTGTCCCAATGTAACCCCAAAGAGGAATCAATGATGATTGTCCCCCCGATTGGTACCCGTAAGTAAGAAAGTATCCAGTAAGTACCCATAGGTGAAATAGAGGATTTATTTCAAACGGCGTCCCTTTTTGTTAAATAGTAGAAAGATCCTCTAGTCAGAGTAAGTACCCTTATGTATTTAGTTATGGTAGTGTAGTCATCTTAACACCCCTTCACCCTCCCTAACGAATCTACGACTTAGCTCCCGCACAACAAATGAGCTGCCGTCCCGCAACGAGGCTTTATGTGTCTGCTTCTTCTTCTTTAGCCCCATTCTTACCCCCCAGTATCTCTATAGATAGTCTTTCCTTGTTCCCATATGAGCAGTCATGTAAAACGCTTCAAGGATAAGCCAGAAAACTACCGCCCCATAGCTCTACTCAGCATAGTATATAAACTATTAGAAAAGCTTCTCCTCGCTAGTTTTCAAAAGAAACAAAAGACAGCAACAGTATTTATAGATCTAACAGGACCATATGATACTGTTTGGAGACAGGGATTAATATATACACTGGCGCGTATTATCCCCTGCAGAAAGATAATTAACCTCATTGACAAAATGCTGACAAACAGAGCCTTCCAGGTTATAATGGGAAAGGAGACGAGTAAACAGATGAAACTTAACAATGGCCTTCCACAGGGTTCTGTCCTTGCCCCTTTACTTTTCAGCCTCTATATTGCTGACATGCCTGAAACCGAATCTCGAAAATTTGGATACGCTAACGACAACCGTGCTATGCGTATGATAACAGGCACAATTAAGCCCACTCCTACAATGTGGCTACCTACCCTTAATAATATAGCACCACCCAACCTACGCCGCGAACATGCATTGGTTAAAGAATATAACAAAATAATAAACAGTCGCCAGCTTTTAGTCCACAACGACATCCCCGATATTATTGGAAACCGTCTTCGATCCAGGTTACCCCCTCTACAATCTGCTCAAGCGCTGCAGCAATCCAACTTTGACATAAATACCCGATGGAGAGAAGATTGGGAAAGTAAGACAGATCCGCATTACCGTAGTCTACCGGACATCATAAGAAAACCTAGCGAATTTGAACGTCCCCGTAAGATTTGGGCAGCCATTAATCGAATTAGAACAAACTGAATCTAGACTTCCTCTAGAGATGGGGTAGACTTCCCTCGACTTCTTGTGACTGCAGTGCTGCAAGAAAGACGATTAGTCACATTGTTCAGGACTGCCCACACATGACTGGAATCACTACAAGAATTGCTAAATAGAATTAACGATTATTGCATTCGATACGGACTAAAAATAAACAAGAAAAAAACTAAATTTATGATTGTCTCAAAAACAGAACATGGAAATGAAAGGTTAATGATAGAGCAAACCCAAATAGAAAAAGTTAAGACATACAAATATCTGGGAACCTGGGTTGATGACAAAAATGACCAAAGCAAAGAAATTAAAGTCCGAATTGAAACTGCAAGGCAAGCATTTATAAAAATGAAGACACTGCTTACAAACAAAGACCTTCAGTTGCCTCTCAGATTGAGGGCTCTAAGATGCTACATATTTTCTATATTGCTATACGGAATGGAAGCTTGGACATTGAAGAGACAACACATAAGAAGAATAGAAGCGTTCGAAATGTGGTGTTACAGAAGAATATTGAAAATTCAGTGGGTTCAAAGGATTACCAATGTTGAAGTGCTACGACGTTTAAATAAGGAGTTAGAAATTATGAAAAGTATAAAAACTAGAAAACTGGAATATTTGGGTCACATTACCAGAGGAGAAAAATATGAGTTGCTGAGAATTATTATGCAAGGAAGGATCCAAGGAAGAAGAGGCATAGGAAGAAGACGCATCTCCTGGCTGAGGAACCTTAGAGAATGGTTTAACTGTAGTTCATTACAACTATTCAGAGCAGCAGCCAACAAAGTGACCATAGCCATTATGATATCCAACCTCCGATAGGAGAGGGAACTTTAAGAAGAAGAAGCCCACACATAGCATACACAGGCTACCCTATAAACTTTGTAATGGCAACCGAAGGGTCAATCGAATATATAAAAAAACTGGACATGTGTTTGTGATGCATTGTATAATGCATAAATCTAAAGATATTCTGTGATGTACTTAAGCCATACGCTAAATAAAATAAATGAACCCAATTAATTATCAAAAATTTATTAAGGTTGATTCATATTTCCTAAGTGTTACGTTTTCAATATTAGGAGGTATAATAATATTATCTAGAGGAGTCTTATATGATTCTTACTTTTATTTAAAATTCTCTAGGATCAAAGTTGGTTGTTTTACTAAAACTCATTTAACTAAGAGTAAGGCCTTGTCTGTGTATTTAACTCCAACTGGAAAACTAAATGCAAACTCTTCACGGAAATTATAAAACTCTAAAACGTTCCTTGTTATAGTTGTAGTTGCGCAAGCAAAATATCTGCTTACCAAAACATCAGGCTAATTAATTAACACGGCTTTTAAAAGGCACACCTGACTCTAAACACTCCTAAAAACATTTAAAGTAAATTTCTGTTTAGTTAAACTCTCCTACTGATGTCTGTTTTCTTCTTTAGGGTATTGCCATGTTACATTTGGATTAGCTCTTTCCACTATACAAACATTTTCTACTTTTCAGCTGTTTAATTGGAACAAGTGCGACATTAATATTTGCAATTAAAGTTTAATAGTCCTGTCGCCAGGGGGGGTACAACGGCCTCGTTAATTCAGATGGACTTACCCAAGTTTTTTTTATGTATTTTGACCCGTAGAACACGAATTTTTTGGGTAACAGTTGATCCGGATGTCGATAAGATTGTTATAGACCAAGAACTTGAGGAATCAAATAACAGCGATTTTAGGCAAAACAAAACAATATTTTGTATTTTTTGGGTCATTTTAAGCAAAAAATATTTCTACAAGTTTTTTAGTAGGATGCACAGTTTTCGAGATAAACGCGGTTGAACTTTCAAAAAATGGAAAAACTGCAATTTTTAAACCCGAATAACTTTTGATTAAAAAATAAAATAGCAATTCTGCTTAGCGCCTTTGAAAGTTCAAGTCAAATTATGTCGGTTTTGATTATTTGCATTGCTAAAAATTTATTGTGTTATTGTTAAACAAAGCTACAAACAACTAGTGCGCGAGTGATGTTTCTATGATTTCTCATTTAAAATCGAACGAGTAGGTAGAATAGGTACTAGTGCAATCAAGACTATTTCTACGTTACATGCGTTAAAACGCATGTAAAAGCACGGGAAACCCTACGTGTTTATAGCTTTGTTAAACAATAAAAAAATAAATTTTTACCAATGCAAATAATCAAAACCGATATAATTTGACTTAAACTTTCAAATGCGGTAAGCAGACTTGCTATTTTATTTTTTAATCAAAAGTTATTCGGGTTCAAAAATTGCAATTTTTCGATTTTTTTAAAGTTCAACCGCGTTTATCTCGAAAACTGTGCATCCTACGAAAAACCTTGTAGAAATATTTTTTACTTAAAATGGCCCAAAAAATACAAAATATTGTTTTGTTTTGCCAAAAATCGCTGTTATTTGATTCCTCAAGTTCTTGGTCTATAACAATCTTATCGACATCCGGATCAACTGTTACCCAAAAAATTCGTGTTCTACGGGTCAAAATACATAAAAAAAACTTGAGTAAGTCCATCTGAATTAACGAGGCCGTTGTACCCCCCCTGGCGACAGGACTATAATGATTAGTTTCTTCGCTGCTATTTTTAATTATTTCTTGAAATTTGCATAACGATGTCCTTATGTTAAAGAAATTTTTAAAATTATAAATTATTAGGATAGATAACTAACCCTCTCTACTCTAACAGACTAACCCCTAAATTCGACAATTATCAGACCAAAAAACAGGCAGGATGAAGAAAAGGCTACAGTACATGTGATCACCTACTGACAATGAAGTTAATTATTGAGAAAATAAATGAATACCAAATACCCATATATATGGCATTTATAGATTTTGAAAAGGCATCTGACTTCATAGAACACTGGGCAGTAAAAGAATCACTACACAATAGCAGAGTAGATTACAGGTATACATAACATATCTATAATATATACAGTAAGGCCACAACTACGATCCAACTTGAACAGAATACACACACCATACCTATCAAAAGGGGCGTTAGACAGGGAGATACGATTTCGCCGAAGCTCTTCAACCAAGCTCTAGAAGACATTTTCAAGAGATTACAATGGGAAGAATATGGAATCATCATTAACGGCCAATACTTAAATCACCTAAGATACGTTGACGATATCGTCATTATCGCTACAGACAAGGAACAACTACAAATAATATACAACAACTAGACCGCGAAGCCAGTAAAGTTGGATTAAATATGAACTACAGCAAAACATAAGCGATAACAAATCAAGAGGATGAGTTACGAATCGTAGTTAAACAAAACCAAATAGAGGAAGTGAATGAATACATATACTTGGGACAAATAATAAAATTGAATAGAGACAACCAAACAACAGAAATAAAGAGACGAATGAAGTTAGCGTGGGCCTCGTTTGGTAAGCTCAGCTTCATACTGAAGAATAAAAAATACCCTCAATATCTTAAAACGAAGATCTACGACCAATGTGTTCTTCCGGTCCTTACATATGGATGTCAAACATGGACGTTCACAAAAGCGAATATGGAAAGAATTGCGAAAACACAAAGAGCAATGGAAAGACAAATGATCAACGTAAGACTGTCAGATAGAAAAAGGAATTCCTGGGTAAGAAATATCACAAAAGTTAAAGATGCTACTCGTCAAACAGCTAAACTAAAATGAAAATTCGCCGGTCATACGATTAGACAAAAAGACGAAAGATGGAATAAAATTATTGCAGAGTGGAGACCATGGACATATAAACGAAATAGAGGAAGACCACAGATGAGATGGATAGATGACCTAAAACACCAAGCAGGCTCATAATGGATGCACATGGCTCAGGATAGAGAAAGATGGAGGAGCGAAGGGGAGGCCTATGTCCAATATTGGATGTCGCAAGGCTAATAGATATATAGAGAACAAACCCTCTATAGCAAACTATGCACAAATACAAAGATTTCGCTGGGCAGGCCACCTTATAATAAAAACAGATAATGACAGAACAGCTAGTAGAACGATTAGTAGAACCATGGTGGTACATCAGCCTGTATTAAGATCAAGGAAGGTGAGAACCGATACTAAAAAGAGATATTAAGCCTGAATAACTGGAGCAAGCAAGCAAGCAATTTGAATCAACCCGACCTGTGGGGGATGTCCACCCTATCGAAAAAGTACATTCGGGTGCAACAATTCATTGGTACGAGGTGTTTTGACCCGAGCGGAAAACAGGGATCACCCCACCTCGCCACTCGTGAATAACTGGAGGAGAGCAGCCAGGGATAGATATACATGGAGGCGGATGCCAGGGGAAGCCAGGGCCGACTGTAGCGCCTTGAGAGAGAGAGAGAGAGAGAGAGAGAGAGAGAGAGAGAGAGAGAGAGAGAAAATTGTTTGCCTCTTAGTATTTTTTCGATAAGTCAGTTTTTATCGAGACGCGGGTTTTTTTAAATATGTTTACATAAAAAAGTAAATTATAAATCAATTTTCAGATTAAGTATTAACTGGTCCTTCTAATCGTACTTAACCTTATACAGAAATAGTGGATTCGACAAATATTCAAAATATGTCAATAGACACTGGCTTATCGAAAAAGTACTAAAAAGGCAAAGAAGTACTAAAAATATTTTAACAAAATCAATGGGAAAGTCCCCGTAGCTGGCTGTATACCATAGTTAAAAAACCATACTGAAGTAAAAACTTCTTTTGTATATTGGTATAAAAAGTTTTATTAAAAAACATAAAAGTCCTCCAAAAGGATTTGCAAAACGTTTTCAATCTGAATCAGATCATCCTCAGTGCCTAGAACGAAGTATTTCCACGTTAAAATGAATGCAAAAGGTTTAAAATTGTGACTAGGTTAAAGAAAAATGTGGCAATACTTACGTTCTGCTTCACAAAAGAAGTGTGCTAGTTTCTTTTGTGAAGCAGAACGTAAGTATTGCCACATTTTTCTTTAACCTAGTCACAATTTTAAACCTTTTGCATTCATTTTAACGTGGAAATACTTCGTTCTAGGCACTGAGGATGATCTGATTCAGATTGAAAACGGTTTGCAAATCCTTTTGGAGGACTTTTATGTTTTTTAATAAAACTTTTTATACCAATATACAAAAGAAGTTTTTACTTCAGTATGGTTTTTTAAAAATATTTTGTTTAACTAATGGTACCACAATTAATTGATTGGTTGACTTACCTGTTAAGGAGGGACAATCATAATTGTCCTATCTTACATTTCGGACATTTGTACTTATGGTAGTGGTCTTTTCGGGCCGCTGATCACAGTTTAAAGAAGCAGAAGAAGAAAAAGAAGATTATTAAGCTTCTTGACAAGTGACGTCCGCGCATCACTGTTTTTTTTTTATTTTATTTTTATCGCACAAGACATGGGTGGGTTCAAAAGAATCAATGGGGGGGAGCGTACAAATGTTCGAAATGTAAGATAGGACAATTATGATTGTCCCTCCTTAACAGGTAAGTCAACCAATCAATTAATTGTCCTTCACATAACATTTCGAACATATGGTAGGCTGTTGAAAGATTAAACAATATTGTGCGATAAATAAACAAAAGTACATTGCAATCCAAAAATGAATAGTACTTAGCAATTTTTTTTTTAGAAACTTTACACAAAATATATACATATGTATACCTAACTAACATATTAGAGCAATTATTAATTAAGATTCATGTTTATATTTTAATTATATGAGATGTGTACCTTCAACCAGGTACAAATAAACATAATAAGAAAATTAATGTTCTTACTAATATTAGTAACCTACACATGTAATATAATTACAATTACATACAATTACATGGACTCACCAGACAATACGGTTTTGCAAAGAGTCCGTAATCTTTTGCTAGAGGTTTATTATAAAAAATATTGAATACTTGAGAATTTTCTGTCCATCTCGCCGTCTCTCTAATATCTTCTATAATCCAGTTCTAACTCCCGCTGAGGTAGATGCATGTCTGACACTATACACTTTAAAAATATTAGTGTTTATTTTTTTTATTTAAAAAAAATGTTATATCCATCTACTCAACGCCTGGGTAGATGTTGCTTTATACGTCTCTTTTTTTTTGTTTTTAGTTATAAACAAATTGTCTTCCGATTGAGGACGAATGTTTTAGAAATCTCTAAACACTCTCAACTGTGTTTTTTGTTTTAAATAGGTTGATATTTGTTTATTTATTATTATTATTATTATTTGGGGAAGTCTTTATCTTATGTTATATCAAAATGTCAATTTTTTCTTGATCCATGAAAATATTCTGAATTTTTATTAGGTACAGGGTTTGCAACCTCTGAACTGAAGTGAGTGCAATCAACATTACAAGTTTGTAAGTAAGATCTTTCAGGGAAAGGCTCTTCTATCAACGCCAATGCAGCACTGTGAATGTTTATACGAGCTATAATTATAATCCTGTCCTACGATAGATTTAATATAATTAAAATTTGATAATTCATAAGCAAAATGGTTATTATTTTATACTAAACCGTCACCATCTCTTGAAAACTGTATCATACAGATTTAGTGATTTGTTGTAATAGATGGGATGGAATCCTCAGGAATGCCTTTTCTTAAAAAGCTTGCCTGACAAGAATATGGAAACCCAAAGGATGTCCTGGATATAAAAGCCCAAAAAAAAATTCTAGATTAAATTTTTATCAGGTCCATAATTATCTTTTTGGTTGTGTAAGGTGTGGTGGTCAAAGGTTGTGTACCAAGGCTGAAAAACATAAAATTTAAATCCATGCCAATCTAGAGTGAAGGCATTGGCTTTCTCTGATCCGGGATCAGGGTTCAAAATTACATACCTTGCACATTTTTTTTTATGATTTGTGGTAAACATATCGATTTCTGGAATAAGAAGCTGCTCAAAAATTATAGTAACACAATTATCACTTAAAAAATACCTACTCTGTTTCTATTTTTAAAGATCTTGATTCCGAGTCAGGCAAAAGCATTTTTTTTTACTGTTATAGATGCAAAAATAATTTTTAAATTCCTATTTTCACAGAATTATTAAACTTATCTGCAAATGTTGAGTACTGTACACTACCAATCTTGTTAATGCAAGACACAGCTGTTGCGTTATTTATTCCTAGCAAAATGTTACAATTCCTATATTCGTTGAAAAAGGATTTCAAGCCACTATATGCTGCTAGTAACTGAAGTACATTTATATGTAGTTGTTGTTCATGACTCCAAAAACCATGAGTTTTGTTACCAATGCAGCATACCCGCCATTCTAAAAGATATATGCATCGCAAAATATTTCAAGTACATAATTGGATTATTTTACATTTTGCTCCCTAATTGGTATGTTATTTAACCATCAATTGTAATCGTTTTTAAGTATTTAGGAATGGTCATTTTAGTGTTATAACTATTAGTTTAAGAAAGAGGCTACTTTTCTTTTTTATTTATTTATATATTTTCTTTTTTTTTAGTATAATTTTCCATATTTAACTTCCATAAATGGACGAACTGTTACAAACTCACCGATTAAGGCTGCAAATGATCTTATTTTACATGTACTTTTATTTTTGATGTTCTGAATACTATTAGATTTTTTTTTTGTCAGCAGGTGCAAAATATATCAGGTTCGAATCAAACGTAAAACCAAGAAAAGTTATATTTTGTGTGGGTGAAAGTATACTTTTCCTTTTTTTTTATTTATAGTAAATCCCAAGAAGAAAAAACATAGAAAATGTTTAAACAATATTTTCTTTACATTTTAAATATGATTTTGAAATTGGTAAATGGTCCTCTAAAAAATTGACAAAAGTAAAGCCTCCTGTTACTAGATTATTTAGGGCTGGTTTTAAAGTTTTTTTAAATATAAAAGCCGAGATATTATTCAAACCAAACGGTAAACAGTTTAATTAATATAAAAAAATTCTGTACTTAAATTTTAAATATTTTTTAGAATTTTAATGAACAGGAATGGCAAAATAGACAACTTTTAAATCTATTTTTGCCATAACCCTTGAAAATGAGCTTGAGGACTGACCTATTATAGTCTTCCAGCTTAAAATATGTGGCTTCTATAAAGCAATTCAATTGTTTTAAATTCAAAACAAAATCTCTGATTTCCGTCCTTTTGGGCACAAAAAGCTACGAAAAATAAATTGTTCTTTTGTATGTCAAGAAGGAGAAATAGTAATTCTTAATTACTTTTCAAGTAATTTTTTTTTGTCATACGACCAATTTGGGTCTATGAGAACTTTTGGTCCTCTCTCTTCAGAGGGCGTTGTTTTAAATAAAATATTAAAACCTTAGACCCAACTTAAAGCTTTCTTATCTGAAGTAATCCCTTTCCATATTTTAATACAGTTAGCCATATTACCCTATTAATTTTTATTGACCTTTAGTATGACATCCTGGTTGTTCTCATTTGCTTTTGGTACTGCTGTCTGTTCGATTGTTTGTATCTCGATGCTAGTAGAGGGTGATTTGAGTACTGACTTTGTCCAATTCTTGGTCTGCTCAAGGTTGGATTGAAGTTTAATTGCTGCTGATTAAAGTTGCTAGATTCTAAAAGAACTCTTGATGGATGCTGAGTGGAAACAGCAGCTTGGCTTTGTGGTACAGTCTTTGGATAAACAGTGGTCTTTTGTGGCTTCGTAATGACTTCGAGATGAGTTAATAAAGCTGATTTTGTATCTTTGTTTAATATTTTTGACAAAACCAAACAAAAATGTATTGTAAGTACACTTACTAATTTTGTAATATCAAGGTAGACGATAAAAATCAATGCAGAATGTGCAAAAAGTAGTTAAATATATTTTATTCTATTCTAAACTTCTGGGCTACTATAAGTAACTCTGCGAAATAGGAGTAGCTCAAAATAAAGATTTTCTGGGCTACTAAAAAAAAGTACCCTCTTCTAGTTTTATTGTTTGAGGACAAACCAAACAAACATTTAATGTAAGCAGTAAACTTACTACCCTCGTAATATGAAATCTAGGCAAAATGTGCACAAAGTAGTTGAATAAATACATTTTATTGTATTCTAAACTTCTGGGCTACATTAAAGTACCTCGGAGAAATAGAAGCAGATAAAATAATCATAAAGATTGTCTGGGCTGCTAAAAAGTACCCTCTGCTGTAATTTTATTGTTTGAAGACAAACCAAACAAAAAAACTTGGTGTAATTAAACTTGCTTGTAACCTTAAATCGAAGTAGAATTTACAAGAGTAGTGAAATAAATATAATTCTATTGTATTCCAAACTGCTGGGCTACTGTAAAAATAACTCCGAGAAATAGAAGCAGATAAAATTAATGATCATAAAGATTGTCTAGGCTACTAAAAAATACCTCTGCTCTAGTTTTATTGACACAAAACCAAACAAAAAATTTAGTGCAAGTAAACTTGCTTGTAACGTGAAATCGAAGTAAAATTTACAAAAGCAGTTAAACTAATATATTTTGTTCTATTCTAAACTTCTGGACTACTGTAGAGTACCTCTGAAAAATAGAGGCAGGTCAAATAATCATAAAGATTTTTTGGGCTGCTTAAAAGCACCCCTGCTCTAATTTTATTGGTAAACCCTTTATTTTGTTATATTTTAAACCTTTGGGATATAATTTTATTGTTAAACCCCTAATAATGTAGTCTGTATTACTTTGGGCTACCTTAAGGTATCCTTATTGACACAAACAATATAAAATTTTGCATAATATCATGTCTGTCGGACATTTTGCTACAAAATAAACATTAATAGGAAAACCAGTGCCGTGTGGCAACATAGCGCCTGTTACATCTCTGTGTGTTTTGACAAATACTATTGACGTTTTGAATATTTCGAATAGGGAAGAAGGCGAGATATAGTAACTATGACAACAGAGAAAATATATTGATAACAACAAAAAAGGACCCCAAGTTTGAATTTGATTAAAATTGTCATTTCGTAAATATTAAATATTTATAGTTCGATCTATTCACACATAATTTAATTTATCTAACATAAAATAATTCAAAAATATCTTATAAATAACTTGGTCTTTTGGGATAAAACCCAAAAATATCATATAACTACCTTAACTCTACCAGTTTCTGTTGCAAATTTTCATATTTCCGCCTCTTTCGGGATACATAATTATTCTCTGATGACTTTTGTGGTATTTTAAACACTTTCTAGTAATTTTTATAAAACTATTTGGAAAACACTTGTGATCAGTACACGCACAGAAAAAAAAACAGTGATGCGCGGGCGTCACTTGTCAAGAAGCTTAATAATCTTCTTTTTCTTCTTCTGCTTCTTTAAACTGCGATCAGCGGCCCGAAAAGACCACTACCATAAGTACAAATGTTCGAAATGTTATGTGAAGGACAATAATAATTTAATTGGAACGTACACACAAGTTTGGGGGGTTTAAAGGAACAAAAACCCCATAAATTTTTTATAAGGCGTGCAAATTTTACTATGATTTTTTTAAGATGCTCCTGCCATAAGAATGCCACATATCCATTTTCAATAAAAATCTACAATAGTTTTCTATGTGTTCGAAGAACTCGATTTTCAGTTTGTAACTTCAAAGAGCTGTAACTTTTTTATGTGTAAGTTGAGTTCAATCGAATTTTTTGGCCCCAGAATATGGTATTCAATTTATGACCTGCATTTTTGTTACACCTTGTATTTATGTGATTAAGAAAACAGCTTCCGAACCTCTTCAGATTTATTTAGTCGTTTTTTCTTAAATTTTAAAAATATATCAAAGTTTTGTTGCTAAATAAATGTACCAAAAAAGTCATATAACCGAAAATAACAGCAGCTGCCTAAATCAAAGGCAAATAATTGTGATAAGACCACTAACCGATACATGCCGATACGCTGTGGTCAAATTCTGAATATACACAAAATATTTGCTTTTACTGAAACCGCAGCAATAGCAAAAATAAACAGAAATGGAGAAATGGACATGCGGTTGGAGCATACACGGCTCCAATAGCTCTAAAAGCTTCTGTTTTTGTTTTGAGATTTGAAAGATAAAAATTGTATTAAAAACTATTGAAGTTTTTTCATCTATTTTTTAGGTGTGTGTGAGTGTTTTTGTTTTTTGCAGGTCATGATTTATTTCGGTTTTAATCGAGTTTATGAGGAATATAGAGCATAGCTGATAACATTATGGATTACAAATTTATAAACCTATTTATTTCTTTGAAAAACGTCAAACAACTTTATGTGATAGATCCTGATATATGGTTTAATTTAAATGTCAAAACGAATTTTTTATACTACGCTAACATACACTTTTATAGTGTTAGTTTAATTTTGAGTTGAAGAAATAAAATCTGTTACATATTGATTAAATTAATATAGTACATTCTTTAAAGGTAAAACATTGTAAAACCTCTAAATTTTAAAGAACCTCTTGGATTGACATGAAATTTGGCAAACACATATCAAACAAGTCAAAGAAAAAAAGTGATATTGTGCCGATGTGGGCTTTTGCCCTAGGGGTGAGTTTCACCCCCTTTTGTTGGTGAAAAATAAATGTTCGAAATAAGACCGGAAATGGATAAAATGACAAATTCTAAGCAACTTTTGTTTTATAAAGTTTTTTCACCAAGTTAATACTTTTCGAGTTATTTGCGAGTGAATATGTTAATTTTTCTACAAATATAACCACGTTTTCAGACGGTTTCTCGCAAATAACTCAAAAAGTAAGTATTTGGTCGAAAAAATAATTCTTATCAAAAATATAGCACGTAAAAAAGTGAAAAACATGGTGTTGTATATATTAGGTCACTATACCTAGTAGAAGCAGAGTTATAGCTAATGAAAAATAGGTTCATATTCGTCAAATTCCGAATAGAATATTTTAACGTGCCATAACAAAAAAAACGAAGCACTTTTTTGGAGAAAACTCATTTTAACTTTTTTAAAGTGTTTAAAAAATGCTTATTTTTGTTTTTTAAAAAAGTTTTTTAGCATCAAAAGTAAACAAGTTACGCTCAAAATAAAGTTGGTCCCTTTTTTGGTAAGAAATCGGGAAAATCACTCCCTAATTTGCATTTAAAATGAAGTTAATTGTTACCACTTCACAAGTTTTTTACTCGCGTATGTATTGAACATATGATCTGTAAGTTTCATTGGTTCAAAGTCCTTATTTTTAAATGAGCTGTAGTTAAAAGGGCTTGAACGAGTCACTTATCACGATTGTGTGCAAATTTAGAAACACCGAATCTTAACCAACTTTTATCTTACAGAAAAACAAAAAAATACAAGATATTCAGAAAAGTAAAGCCGACTTTTTTTATTGTATAATATTTTTGGTATCTCTAAAAGCATTTTTTTCAAAATTAGAATTTTTAAAAATTTTATTCTAAAACCAATTTTTTTCAAAAATAAGCACTTTGAATCGATGAAACTTACAGATCATATAAACACATCAGCAAAGTAACTTGTGAAGCGGTAACGATTAATTTCATTTAAGTTGCTAATTTGGGGGTGATCTTCCTCATTTTTTTTTGCCAAAACAAAAGGGACCAACTTTATTTTTAGCGTAATTTGCTTATATTTGATGCTAGAAATTTTTTTTATAAAAACAGAAATAAAGATTTTTTTAAACACTTTGAAAATGTTTTAAAGTATTTTCCCCAAGAATGCTTCATTATTTGGATATTTCACATTGAATTATTCTATTTGGAATTTTTCGAATACGAACCTATTTTTCATTAGCTATAAGTCTGCTTTTGATAGGTATAGAGACTTGATATATACACCGTTTTTTCACTTTTTTATAGGCTATAGTTTTGCTAAGAATATTTTTTTCAACAAAATGCCTACGTTTTAAGTTATTTGCGAAAAACCGTCTAAAAACATGGTTATTCTGTTGAAAAATTAACATATTCTCTTGCAAATAACTCGAAAAGTATTGATTTGGTGAAAAAACTCTATAGAACAAAAGTTGCTTAAAATTAGTCGGTTTATCCATTTCGGGACTTATCTTGGACATATATTTTTTCACCCCCGAGATGGGGTGAAACTCACCCCCAGGGCAAAAGCACACATCGACACCATATCACTTTTTTCTTTGACATGTTAGCTATGCGTATGCCAAATTTCATGTCAATCCAAACGGTTCTTTAAAATTTGCAGCAAAAAACGTGAAAGAATGTACTAATACATATTTATTAATCAATATTAAAGAAATCATCAATATTAGTCATCAATGGCCATCACCAAAACCTTAAGCGGAACAAGTCTGTAATTAAAAATAAACACTTCTTCTTTTTCTGTTTATTCTTCTTTTTTATTACAAAAGTCATATTTTGGATTATTACTGTTTGGGCTTACTTTACTTTATGAAAACTTTTAACTTCAACCTCGCGAAAACATATTACTTGTTAATTTATTCGATCATTCTCCCAGGTATCTTACACTGCTGTCAAATATTAAATATATTAAATCAGTAATAATTAACATAAAGGAATATTAATAAAAATAAATGATATACAAAATAAGTAAATATTTATTAAAAATAACTACTAGATTTTTGACAATCTCTGAGTTACACAAAGTGCATATTATGTGACTCCCAAATGACATAAGTTATACAAAAGTTATATTTGAGATAACTACAATAAGGTTACCTGTTACAAAATTACATACCTCTTACGTACATATAGGGTACAACTCACATGGGACCCTTTACCAAATGGTTATAATACGCTTGCTACGTACAACTAAATTAAAACTGGCAAT
This sequence comes from Diabrotica virgifera virgifera, assembly GCF_917563875.1. NCBI lineage: Eukaryota > Metazoa > Arthropoda > Insecta > Coleoptera > Chrysomelidae > Diabrotica > Diabrotica virgifera. The sequence continues at coordinate 190,713,065 of NC_065450.1, read as the reverse complement.
AAATATGGAAAATATATAAATAAATAGGCATAAGCCTGACTAAGGAAAAATACTATGATGAATTAAGCAAGTTAAATATACAATGAATGAAATAGAAATGAAGTTGAGGTAAATACCGAAACGATGACCTGAATTAACCGAACAAATGAAGTAAAATGAATAAACAATATAATATCTGGGAAACAAGCAATTAGTATTACAAACTAAATTTACCCGAATTACATTAACCAATCAAAGCAATAATAAAGTATAAAAACCTAATTTCTCTAGGCTTATTCCTGTGCAGAAAACTTACCGTAGATACAACAGTTTGAAAACCTACTAACCTTATATTATGTACCTATATTAAAAACCAAATAAATTCAAGCTAAATATTGAGAAAAATAATTAATAAACGTAATACATTAACCAAATGTCTGCGATATGAAACACCATATACAAAAAGTTATTATCACAAACTTACTGTTCCCAAACAATCCCAACCGACTTCTCAAAAAGGTTGCTGTCGCATACCCTAAAATGGGCACCATGGTGGTGCAAAACTGTACCTTCTGTAGGTCCAGGTGTAAAAAAAGGAAGGAGCTTGCTCCCAGGTTGACTGACTGGAGCCGGAATATGTTCCTCTCTGGTAGGTGAGGGTCTATGACTTCCCATGTTGCTTTAAGTGTACTATTTCCCCAAAAGGCTAAAACAAATATTTCCCAGTCTTAGTTTTAAATGTAAAATCTAGGAGAAAGTCAAAGGAGGAAAAAGAGAAACTAAGAAGTGGTTTTTAGTATAGATTGTAATGTAAAAAGGGCCATTAACATACAAGGAAAACTTTCATTTTTGGATAGTACATGACAAAACCTTTGACCTTCAGAGCGAAATATGTGACAATTTCAAATTACAGTAAAGAATAAATATGATTTCTATGATAAATATGAATATGATAAAATTATAGGATACATATTAGATGTTGCAATAAAATATACAGATATCAAAGATAGCTACAGATAAATAGCTAAAAGTTAATGTTAAGATTTTCTCTGAATGAATATTACTTAAAGATATTGAAATAATTAAAAGATACCTACTAAATTCACTGAATAAATTTACTAGCAAAATTGAATTGGAAGAAATATTTTATTAGATGTAAAAATAATGTAATATGCAATGTCATTAACCTCGTGATGTCAAAAAAATATGTATCTATTTACCGGATCTTTCAGTTCTTCATTACTGTTTTCCTCTATAAAACACTGGATGGATTCTGGGAAAAACTGTGAAAACCATGTACATCCTAGGGAACTTTATTTCCCAATAAAGGCTTACTACTTAAGAGAAAGATTCATGAGATATGATTTGGGTACTGTGACCTACCTATTCCGGGCTCAAAAATCAAGTGGTCAGTGAAATTGACTTCTCCCACAAGGAAATGTCAAATTTATCTCAGAACACGAAGTGAATATTCACCACCAGGTACATAGAATGTGACGTCACGTAAATATTTATTTACGACAAAATTAAAGAAATTAATTAAGAGATCGAGAGAAAATAATTATAAAAATAATTAAAGAGCTAAAAATGATATTATAACGAGTGGATCGTTAGATGTTGGTTAAAATTAAAAACTAAAAAGTTTTTTGCTCAATTTTTTTAAGTAAACATGAAACTAACGAAATCTGACGACAAAATGTTTAAAAATTAACAACTCCTCTTTTAATTTTTTTAAACATTTCAGATACTTGTCATTGTTATCTAGATACTCCAAAGATGATACAGTAAAATATTAAAAAGAAAATGTTTACAGCGACCAAAGATACAGCGAGTTAAATTTTAAAAATTATCAAAATCACTTTTCGTATTATTGCTTAAAATTTGATTTTTTAATATGTTCCATCAATTATAGATATCGGATTTGGCGAACTTAATCGGATTTGGCGACCTCGAAAACATAAAGAATGACCAACCTCTGCCATTCACGTATCATGGTCGCTTTTTCTAGTTCTAAACCTCAAATTAGGGGTGTACCTATAATAGTTATTATCTAACAAACAACGATTTTGCTTTAGTTTGCAATTTGCGACAAATTGACTTTTTTATTTTCAAAAATCGCAATTTGAAAGGTTTTTTCAATGTTCTAAAAAATCCCATTTTGTAATTTTATGTCAACTATTTAGTTTTTTTAAGGGGTACAAAAAATAGATCAAATTGTATTTTTTGCACTAAATTGTTAACAATTAAATAGCGGCTTCGAACTATTGGCACGAAAGAGGTATGTTTTCTTTGTATAGATCTAAAATAATTAAAAAAAAAATGTGTGTGTACTTTGTACGCACGTAAGAAGGTATACTTCTATTATAATTTCAACGAAATAAATATACTTTCAACAGGTTATTTGTATTTTATTTAAAGATTAAATTAATTTTAAGTTACTACTTTCCAAAATATTTTATTAAAACAATACCAAAAATAAAAAAAATAGAAAACACACAAATTCGAACAGGGGACCTCTCGATCTCCGGTCACACGCTCTACCACTGAGCTGTATTCCATTTGCTGTGACAGGTTACAAGATTTCTCATACATACTGACAAATTTAATAAACCAAGTGAAGTATACAAAAATACTTTAAAAATATACTTACTATTATTATAAAACATCTTATTCCCGAGGAAGACAAATCCACAGACACAAAAATTATAATAAATATAAATATTTACTACAAACACTAATAATTAACCGTGTGCTGCCCTTTTTTTTTAACTGCAAAAAAATTTCTGGTGTTATATATTTCAAGGGTAGGATCAAATTAAAACATGTTTGATTTTTTTTTAATTCTTTATTTCCTTTGTTTAAAAAGGGTTTTTGACTCTTAAGTTACAATGGAAAAAAAGTTAATTTTTATGAAAGTCCACAAAGCAATTAGAATTAGGCGTAAAGCACAAATTTACATTACATTTTTCACAAACACTTTTGGCACTAATAGACCAGGGCGCATCTGTAAAAATATTAGTACATTTGGACGTTGAGAGGTGACTCAAATTTTTTCGCAGAAATTCATTGAAAATGACTCAAATAATAATATTTGAGTTATCCTCCCTCTCAAAAAGGTCCGGAACATTGTTTAAATAATCAAAATGTCAAAAAATGAAGGAAAAATTCGATTTTTTTCTTCGTTTTTTGATTATAACTTTAAAAGTATTCATTTCCATGAAAGGTTGTACTGACATAAAAGTTGTGTAATTAAATTTACAACAATATAGAATTGGTTAAAAATTTAAAAAATAGTCACCCTTGTTTCAAAATAGCAATAATTGCGAAAAAACCCATACAAAAACAAGTATTCGCATTTTACGTTTTTCAACCAATTATGCTACACTTAGGACCTTCATGTTTCACCCCGAAAAACCCTATGATACAGTAAAACAACACTGTAAATTTCATTAAGATAGGTTCAATATATTTTGCAAAATAAATTTTGCAATCCAGCTTTCGCAAAAAAATTCATTTTTTCAAAATGTTTCAGGATTGAAAATAAAGCAGATAGCAAGTTGAATTTTTTTTTGCTTATATAAGTGTACTGTACCTTTAATTTGCAATTTGCAAAACTGAAATGAATTAACCAACACGGCGTCAGGAATTTTTTAAAATAAACATTAATTATTGGTGCTACGCGCAGGACAGCGGATAGCTTGCTCTGATTGGGCACTCCAATGACCTTTGATAATGATTGACACATTTTAATTTTTATTACATTTCGATATAAATAAATAAATGTGTTTATTGCAAAATAAAAACACATACTCTATCCTTTGAAATAACACTTTTTTTAGCAAAAACTTTCTTTGTTCATATATTTTAACTTAGAGAATAAAAGTTTATTATTTTTAAACATATGCAATTGCTTAAACAATATTTCACAAACAATAATAAAATTAGTTTGATTTTTGTGGAATTAAAATATTAAAATTCAACAAAATATAGAGTAAGAAAATAATATATTAGATAAAGATTTGAAGAAATTTTGGTGGAAATCAACTTGTGTGAATCGAACACCGCTGTCCTGCCCGCAGCACCAAAAATTAATGTTTATTTAAAAGTTTCGTGACGCCGTGGTAATTAATAAATTTTAATTTTGCAAATTGCAAATGAAAGGTACAGTACACTTCTATAGGCAAAAAAAAATTCAACTTGCTCTCTGCTTTATTTTCAGTCCTGCAACATTAAAAAAAAATGAATTCTTTTTCCGAAAGCTGGATTGCAAAATTTATTTTTCAAAATCTATTAAACCGATCGAAATGCACAGTATCCTTTTACAATATCATAAAGTTTTTCTGGGTAAAATATTAAGGTCCTAAGTTTAGCATACATGGTTGAAAAACGTAAAATGCGAATACTTGTTTTTGTATAGCTTTTTCGCAATTATTGCTATTTTGCAACAAGGATGACTATTTTTTAAATTTTTAGCCAATTCTATATTATAGGAAATTCAATTACGCAACTTTTATGTCAGCACAAATTTTCTCGGAAATGAATAGTTTTAAAGTTATAATAAAAAACCAATAAAAAAATCGAATTTTTCCTTCATATTTTGACATTTTGATTATTTAAACAATGTTCCGGACCATTTTGAGTGGGAGGATATCTCAAATATTACTACTTGAGTTATTTTCAAACAATTTCTGCAAAAAAATTTGAGTCACCTCTCAACGTCCATCTCAAAACAGATGCGCCCTGGACTATAATAGATATCCCGGTGTCTTGCAACGACCACGCTTTTCTGAAAATTTAGGCCAATGGCCTATTCCATCTTTTCGTATGTTTTTCTCTGGTAGAGTAGCGATAAGTCCTCTTTTCCTTTTCTGCTCTATTTCTTGTTCTATTATAGATAGACTGGGCCTTCCTCTCTTCTTGAGCCTCTCTTTACCCTCTTGACAAAGACAAGCGGTAGTAGATGCTTTGAAATCTAAAAGACTTAGTTCATCGTTTTTTCTTACACCAAGTAACTGGGTGTCTCTTTTATAAAGTAACCAAGCATTCACAACTGCCAAGTCAAATATATGGAACACAATGCGGAGGTACCACTTTTTAGAACGAATCTTAGTTCTATACAAAGCTATCAACGAGTCCATTAAATCCACTCCGCCCATATACTTATTGTAAAACGTTACAATATTAGGACATTCCACAAGAATGGTTTCTTTCTTTGCTGTGTCCCATCTCTGCACTTGACTTGTAGGATACTCGCCTACAAACGAACTCAGTAAATGCACTGGCTTGTTGTCGTACCATTTGACTGCTCTAAGGGTTATACCTTCTTTCTTGTAAACAAGTTCTTCGAAACTGCCCCTTCCTTTCTTTTTCATATCTTTGTCGGTAGAGAAATTACATCCTTTCAATCTGTTAGGACGCACCGTACCTACAGAAGGATTACCCAACTTGTCCAGTTCAATTTGCAATTGCATACTTGTAAACCAGTTATCAAAATATATCTTATGGTAAGAATTTCTTGGAATTATTGTGGCTGATCAAAGAACCACATTTCCGCTGACTCCAACATTTGGTAAATATTCTGGATGCTCTTCTTTACCAGTATACAGTTCAAAATTATATACAATTCCGTTGGTATCACATAGGAGAAACGCTTTATAGCCCCCACTATTTTGGTTTATTTTTTATATACATTTTTAGACTATGTTTTCCTTTGAAAGGAATAAATAACTTGTTCATTCACGGATAGTTTTTCTGTCATCGGAATTTTCTGAAAATTTGCTATAACTGGTTCAAAAAGCGGTTTCATTTTGTAAAACTTATCTCCGGGAATTATCTGACTATTGTCATTGAAGTTGACATTGTTTTTTATTTGTTCCCAGCGATTCCGACGATAGTTTCTGCAACAACTGAAATTCGAGTAGGCCTTTCCAGTAAATTCTGGTTGAGGGTAAACCATACACTGACATGAACAAACATACACCAAAAAACTGTTCTATTTCGTTCTTGTCCACATTTAAAGATTTTTCGGTGTTCTTTTGGGCAGAATAGAGATTTGTTTGATAAACAATATTGTCCAATATATTGTCATCTATCAATGTTCTAAAATACTTGATTGGAGTATACGGCTTTTCAGGTCCTGGCGGTAAACTACTTTTCCAAGGTCGAATAGGCTGTGCAGAACGACTGGTAATTCGTTTCCATGTGATCTCCTGATGATTGGACACGTCATTTTCGTTGGCACTGTCATCCTCTTTTTCATTATCATCTTCCTGGTGCTCGTTATTGTCTTCCATATCTCCCACGCTCACTTCTTCCGAACAAACATTTTCTAAAATATGTACCACTTCATCATCTTTACTGTCGGATTGTATAAGGGAATCTTTAGAGTCATACCCAGAAATGTCTCTAATTTGAACATTATTTAGTTCCTTCTTGCCATAAAATGATTTTACACAAATAGGTTCCATTTTTGTTACCACCTGCAAAAAAATTATGTTATAAGATTATGGACCATTGTAACTTTAAAGTTACACAACATTTTTTACTAATAAAATATCTAATATTTTATTATCAGAGCATATATTATTTGCTACAATAAATGTCAGAATGTATTTATGGGCCATTCCACGAACATACGCCTGTTTTGGATTACTTCGACAACGAATATTTTACTGTGCAAAATAAGAAGAACGAAAGTAAATTGCAAATTACATTGTTGTTTATTGGAATAATTATTAGCGCCATTTACTTTCGTACTTCTTATGTTGCACAGTAAAATATTCGTTGTCGAAGTAATCCAAAACAGGCGTATGTTCGTGGAATGGCCCATACGTTTAGTTTTATTTTTTTTATTTCGTCAGCTAGTATCGAAAGTACTTGAAATTGTGATCAAAGTCGCCTCTACAACGCTGTAACACTACTAATGACAACACAGGACAACTGCTAGAACTTATGCATAAAAATATGACCTTTCGGAGGATTGGAATGTTCTGTGGTAGACAGATGTCTGTAACTTTATAGAAACAACTGACGTTTACGGAAATATCAGGTTTAGAAAGGATTTTATGACTCTTATTCAATATGTAACTTGAGAGTTACAAGGGGCAATACAGAGTTAATTCTTTTCACGCACACATTATTTGCGCTACATAAAGATGTAGCGACTATTACCACACTGTCGGTGTGCGCATGCGTCAGGGAATGTAAAAATTCACCCTCGTGCCTAAAGAAGTATAACTTCAAAAATTTGTCAGATTATAGCCAGAGTCCTGTTAAAAAGCTTACTTCCCTGGACTAAGTACGCCCCTGTGGCTCCTACATATAAATCTAAAAATGTAACCGCCCCTTCTTAAAGCAAGTTTTAATTATTTCCAAACTCTGGCATGGTACCAGCACATTTCAGCCATATCTATCAATTACTTCCAGATAAACCATCTGATTTTCTTATCGCATTCGAAGCTCAACGATAAATCTAAATGTTCGATAGCAGACTATCAGGAAGTTATTTTTAGATTAGTGAAACAAATGATACTTCTGAGAATTTGTCTTTTTTTGTCGTTTAATATTAGATGAGATATGCAACTGACAGCCGTGAAATTGTGTATTGTTCAGGCTTTGTTTTGTCTTGAAGAGGATGTAGTAAATCTGGAAATAGCTATGCATATACTTACGGGGACGGTTTTGTTATAACTAAAACATATCCCAAAAACTTTAGCGTTGGAGATATGCTAATGTAGGAGTATATGGCGCGAGAGAAGTAGTATAGTAAAAAACGGTTGAGAGAAGTTCTTAATGGCTTTCTATTTAAAAAGACATTATTTTCTGACAGTTTTTTAATTAAGATATTTCAGTAGAAAACCTTTTAAGGTAATGTGCTGCTACATAAATAAGATACTCACAGGCACAAAATTCCGCTACTAAAAGTTTTGTTTAAGTTTGACAATTATTTATAACATAACTTTATTAATTGCACTCCGATTGACAAGACTCTTGCATCAGTTTATAGGTACATGTACACCTATACCTCGCTATACGGTCACTCTTTATACGGCATTTCGCTATAACGGCGCTCTTCAATTACGGCACGTTTTCGATTTACGGCCTAAAATGTTTCGCTATAACGAAACTTTTTTTCGATGTCGATACATCTACATTATGGAAAATTATATTAACTCGATTATGAAAAAAAAAAAAATGAAAAAACTATTGACTATAGGGATTGAGGACAATAACAAACAGGGAATGCCAATAAAACACATGACTATTAACCCTCGCAGGACCAACCTTTTAGTAGAAACAGCGAAGACCAAGGAGGGTCAATAAATGTCCACACATAAATTAATCAAAAACGTGCTTCTTTATTTAAACTAATTTAAAAATAACACTTTTATACTATTCCCAGACGTTAATGGAACAGTTAAAAGATACGAATTTATAATTTACCTGGAGCCTTCGGCTTCGGTGGAATTGGCATCATCGTAGGATACAGAAACATTTTTGACTTCTGTCTTGCTGTGCTTACCGCATACATACTTGCATTTTGAGCACACTGTGGTTGATTTTGCCCACTTATTAGCCTTTTTTCTTTTAGATTTTGCTAATTTGACACATGAATGATATCGTCTCTTTCCATTTTCGGATGGTGTTGAAGGTATTCAAATGGATTATTTATAGTCCACTATCAAGTTTTTATAAAACTATGAGGAAATGAATTAAATCATAGAAATGCTAATTATGCTATCTAATAGGGCAGTAGTACGCCGACAACTACTAATTATTTGAGATTTTTAGGAACAAAGGTATTTAGAAAATCGGATGTAATGCAATGTTGTGGATACTTTTTAACCCTCCTTGGTCATTCTAGGATTAATCAAAAACCTTTAAGTATTTTCGAAAATTTGGAATGGAATGGAAATAATCACCGATGAATCTGATGAAGATGTCAAATTTCAAGCAAACCGAGGATGGTTTGAAGATAAAAAAATGGTTTAATTTGCATAATATGAAAATGAAAGAGGAAACAGCCTAGCACTGATGAGACCGCAAGTACTGATGAGCAAAACAAGAACAAGACCAAGACCAGGCTAGTCTTGGTCTTGGTCTTGTTCTTGCAAGCTTGGTCTTGGTCTTGGTCTTGCAGCTAAAAGGCAGTCTTGGTCTTGGTCTTGGTCTTTCACTAGCCGGTCTTGTTCTTGGTCTTGGTCTTGCTGCAAGAGTCTTGCTGGTCTTGCTTTTTTAGTAGTAATAATTTGAACTAAATTATTTCGAATAAAATGTACATTGAAACTATGTATATTTTTTGCTTTAAAATTTTAAAAGAATGTAGAATGTAGTTTTAAATACCAATTTTAACATTATATATTCACCAAATTCCAATTTTAAGTTGCATTGGGACACAACCTGCTTTTTATACATTCAATAGCATATGATAGAAAAAAAAAGTGAAAAAAAAAGAAGAAAAAAGAAATAGTTATTAGTTACATTTTATTTTATGTGGAGGAAATACGCGCTTTATTTAATTATACATACTTATATGTATACAAGGCAAAAGCAAAACTGTGTTTTTTATGTGGAGAAAAAATTTAAAAAAACCTTAAATTTTAACCAGATGTAAAATTCCTATTGAAATGATGTATCGAACGTGAACACTGATTTCTCATTAAAAAAAAATTATTTTCAGTTCATATGAACTTTTAACCTAAAAAGTTTCAGTATAGGAAATTTTTGTCATTATATTCAGAAACTGAACCTAAGCTTTTAGCCCAGTAAATGAACGGGAAATACGGCGATACCGTGTAATTTTCAGGGGCAACTCCGAATTGCATGAAAATTTGGATTTAGGTTCTACTTACCCTCCACTTCAAAGTTGAAATTTTGCCGTTGGTTGCTTTTACTTGGGGGGGTGACAGTCACCCCTTCTTGGGGGTGAAAAAACATAGGTTCAAGATAAGACCGGAAATGGATAAATTTACTGATTTTAAGCATTTTTTGTTCTATATAGTTTTTTATGTTAGTCAATACTTTTCGAGTTATTTGCGATTGAAAATGTTTGTTTCTCAACAAAAAAACTACTTTTTCAGACAGTTTTTCGCAAATAACTCAAAAAATAAATATCTGATCGAAAAAATATCCTTAAAAAAGGTGTAGCTTATAAAAAACCGAAAAAAATGGTGTATCAGTAAAGTCTATCAGTCGAGCAAAATAAAGTTGTAGCTCATGAAAAATACGTTCTTATTCGTCCAATTCCAAATCGAAAGTTCAAGGTGAAATCACCAAAAATTAAGCACCATTCGGGAAAAACACATTTAAACTTTTTTAAAGTGTTTATAAAAATCTTTATTCTAATTGTTCATAAAAGTTTCTAGCATTAAAAATAAGCGAGTTACACTCAAAATAAAGTTGGCCCTCTTTTTATTTGGTAAAAAAATCATGAAAATCTCCCCGTGTTTAGCTCTCCAAATGAAATTAATCGCTACCGCTTTACAAACAGTTTACTTACTTATCTATCTTTTATATGATCTGTCAGTCTCGCCGGTTTAAAGTGCTTATTTTTGAAAGGGATATAGTTGAAAAAGCTTGAACGGGTCACTATCCACGAGTGTATGCAAATTTTGAACAGCCATATCTTAACCAATTTTTGTCTCACGGAAAAACAAAATGAAACTAGCGTATTTATAGTAGCAAAACCTACATTTTTTTACTCTTTAAGATTTTTCTTATTACTAAAACTTTTTAAGTTATTTAAAAAAAAGGGAATTTTTCAAAAATTTTTAGAATTTTTTTTACTATAAAACCAATTTTTTTTTTCAAAAATAAGCACTTCAAACCAATCAAACTTATAGATCATATTAACAATACACATATAGTTAAAATAAATGGTAAATCGGTAACGATTAATTTTATTTAGGGTGCTAAATAGAAGGAGGTTTTCACGATTTTTTTTACCAAAAAAGGGGCCATTTCGCGTTGAATTTTTCGATTTGGAATTAGACGAATAAGAACGTATTTTTAATGAGCTACAACTTTGCTTTTACTCAATTAATAGACTTTACTGATACACCGTTTTTTTTTTCGTTTTTTTATAATACAATTTTGCTAAGAATATTTCTTTCGATAAAATTTTTACTTTTTGAGTTATTGGCGAAAAACGGTCTGAAAACGTAGTGTTTTTGTCAAAAAATCAATATTTTCAATCGCGAATAACTCAAAAAGTATTAACTTAAGTAAAAAACTTTATAGAAAGGAAGTTGCTTATAATCTGTAAATTTATCCATTTCCGGGCTTATTTTAAACACGCATTTTTCACCCCCCGAGAAGGGGTGACTGCCACCCCCCAAGTAAAAGCAACCAACGGCACAAATTCAACTTTGAAGTGGAGTGTAAGTAGAATCTAAATCCAAATTTTCATGCAATTCGGAGTTGCCCCTGAAAATTACACTCCAAAACGGTCATTTATTGGGCTATTTGGATTTTGCGGTACCAAGCTTGACACATTACAATCGACAACCAATTATTTTTTGTTCAGGCCACAATGCTTTCATAGCATTGTGAATCCCTTTTTAAAATTTATTATGATATTTTTTGGTATTAATTTTAAATTTAACGACCTACATTTTTCCTCGATTATGCGAAAAGAATTGAAATAAGTGTCAGTATTTTTATTAGACAAAAAAGCGAAAACTACTGGTACAAAGAAACCGTTTTTAATGGCATTTTTTAAATGGATTACCCTATCTATAATTACATTTTTTGCCTTACAAGTAATCTCAATTGTCTTTGAACTGTCGCCGTTTGAAAACTTGACTTCTGGACACTTTTAAGGTTGAGAAAATGCAAACCGTTTGACTTAATCAAAACGACTTAAAAATGTAACCAAAATATATTATGTATTTTAAAAATTCGATATTGTTTAAAGTTTATTACAATGCCAGTATATATTATTAAACTAAAAAAATAAAGTTAAATAATAAAAAACAATTTCGCAAAAAAGTGCAAGAGTCTTGCAGGTTGGTCTTGGTCTTGAGTAGTCTTGCAAGGTTCGGTCTTGGTCTTGGTCTTGGTCTTGAATATCTAGTCTTGGTCTTGGTCTTGCAAACCAAAAGGCGGTCTTGGTCTTGGTCTTGCTGCAAGACCAAGACCAAGACCGCAAGACCAAGACCGCAAGGAATATCCCAACATAATAAAAGGAATTGATAAAACCGGTGGTTATAAACCTGAACAAGTATTTAACGTAGACCAAACAGGGCTTTATTAAAAGCGAATGTCTGATCGCATGTACATTTCATAAACCGAAAAATCTGTGCCGGGTTGTAAGGTGTTTAAAGAACGATTAACATTGCTACTTAATGAAAATATCACGGGTAATTTTAAGCTAAAACGACTTTTAATATATGTTTGTCCGAAAATCCAAGCCCTAAAGGACTAAATAAAAATCAATTACCGGTCATATGGAGATCCAACAAGAAAGCTTGGATGACTAAGGCCGTCCGCACATGAAGCGACGCTCGAACTACTCGACTCGATTCCAGTCGCGTAGGTCTCTCCCGTCAGTCAAGTTCTTTCGTTGTGGCATTGAGCTCAGTACACAGAGCGTTTAGGATTGCAAATCTCCTCGTCTTGTACGACACTCGTCGCTTGCGAGTCGTAGCGCACGAGAAAGTTCGAGTTTCCAGTCATATAGGTGGTTTATTTTATTTGTTTCCTTCGTTTTTTGTTGTTTTTTGCGCTTAATTAAATTTTAGTATTATTTAAAAATCGCTGCATGTTACGGTCGTTGATTGTAGTACAACCTACTAGCTTGTCGTGTACATATTGACAATGATATAACGAACTCATCTCCAAATGCGAACATTGGACCAAGAAACAAGTTCGTCATAACATCACCAACACCAACACGGCAAGCATAAGACTTTATGTGGGTCCTTGTATTCTACTCCTCTGCATTCTCCAGGCATACGGTACACTATCAGTAAAAAGGAATGAATTTCGGTATAAATGCTTTATTTCCTCATTTCATTGGTTATAATTCAGGAGCTACATTACAGTCATTGTGAAGTTACTTTGTATTAAATAAACTGTCTCTGCTGACAGGCAAATATAAGATTTAATTAAAGACTTAGCTTGTGGTGTAAAGGCTCCTTCCGGTGCTGTCCTAGGTTATCTACAGCTCCAGATGTCCTTCGGGAGGCGTCAGGTGGTAGTTTGATGTACTGGTGGTTCGGTGGTTGCCTCTGGCGCTTTTTAACTGTTCGTCGAACCCATTGGTGACGGTCTTGAGGAACTGCTATTTACTATTTACAATGTGATTTACTTTCTGGGGAACATTCTGTTATCAGGGCCAAAACAGACGATGTAAAGCTAGGGCCATGCCCTTCTCCTGGGTGCCTAGAAGAGAAATAAAGATGTAGATAACCCGCAGCATAAATTTATGAAGGGCCCCTACCACCCAAGTCAACGAAACCCCAATATTTCCCACCATCAGCACAGAAAATCTGCTAAACCAAATGTAAACCCCAAGTGTTTTAATTTAAACAGCACAATTACAAAATACAATTAAATAAATAAATAAAAATAAGTTAATTAAATCCCACATATTTCTATAAAATTACCGTACTAAATTAAACTTAAAAATAATTAATATTTAATACCACTGCAGATGCTAATCAATTAGCATTCACGGAAAATAAGTCAATATACAGGGTGTTTCATTGGGAAAGTAACATACGTTAACTGTAGAAAGCGGACACTTAGACGGTCTCAAAAATATCATACTTAATGGGGCTTACTCCATTAATAACAGAGATACTGGGTGTTTTATCTATTTTGCCATTCTCTTATTTGGTTCATAACTTTTTAACCACACCGTAAATTTATTTTATATTTGGCACGCAAATATCCTTTAAGGTGTACAATAAACTAATTTATTTACAATAAATGTAAAAAATCCAGGTCCGGATTAAAAAATATTAGAAAAATATTTCGACACAAAAACAACACCCTGTACATAATTTTTTTTTAAATGGGTTTTTTAGTTGAAAAGAGGATGAAAAACTAAATTTAGTGGTGTACTTTGAATTTTCGGCAAAATGATTTTTCTGCTCAAATTTTGAATTTGAATTCTGAATTTATGTGAATTGCGAGAGCTCTAAGTAGAAAAAAAAATAAATACAACTTACAACTTGTTATCCGCACTGTATATTTATTTTATATTTACCACGCGAATATTCTTTTAGGTGTCCAATCATTTATTTTATTTACAATTATAAAAAATCCAGGTCTGGATTAAAAAATATTATAAAAATGTTCCGACCCCAAAAAACACCCTGTATATTAAATTTATTTAAAATGGATTTTTTTGTTGAAAAGACGATGAAAAACTGTATTTAGTGGTATACGTTGAATTTTCGGCAAAATGATTTTTCTGGTCAAATTTTGAATTTGAATTCTGAAATTATGTATGTGAATTGCGAGAGCTCTAAGTAGAAAAAAAAATTAAATACAACTTACAACTTGTTAACCGCACTGTATATTTATTTTATGTTTAACACGCGAATATTCTTTCAGGTGTCCAATCAATTATTTTATTTAAAATTATAAAAAATCCAGGTCTGGATTAAAAAATATTGAAAAAATGTTCCGACCCAAAAAAACATCCTGTACATTAAATTTTTTTAAATGGGTTTTTTAGTTGAAAAGAGGATGAAAAACTAAATTTAGTGGTATGCTTTGAACTTTCGGCAAAATGATTTTTCTGCTCAAATTTTGAATTTGAATTCTGAAATTATGTGAATTGCGAGAGCTCTAAGAAAAAAAAAATTAAATACAACTTACAACTTGTTATCCGCACTGTATATTTATTTTATATTTACCACGCGAATATTCTTTCAGGTGTCCAATCAATTATTTTATTTACAATTATAAAAAATCCAGGTCTGGTTTAAAAAATATTGTAAAAATGTTCCGACCCCAAAAAACATCCTGTATAGTAAATTTTTTTAAAATGGATTTTTTTGTTGAAAAGACGATGAAAAACTGTATTTAGTGGTATACGTTGAATTTTCGGCAAAATGATTTTTCTGGTCAAATGAATTTAAATTCTGAAATTATGTGAATTGCGAGAGCTCTAAGTAGAAAAAAAATTAAATACAACTTACAACTTGTTAACCGCACTGTATATTTATTTTATGTTTAACACGCGAATATTCTTGTAGGTGTCCAATCAATTATTTTATTTACAATTATAAAAAATCCAGGTCTGGATTAAAAAATATTTTAAAAATGTTCCGACCCAAAAAAAACACCTTGTATATTAATTTTTTTTAAAATGGATTTTGCATTTGAAAAGAGGATGAAAAACTAAATTTAGTGGTATACTTTGAATTTTCGGCAAAATGATTTTTCTGATAAAATTTTGAATTTGAATTCTGAAATTATGTCAATTGCGAGAGCTCTAAGTAGACAAAATTAAAATGCGACTTAATTTTAATCAATACCATTATTTAATCTAAATTGGTAAAATGTTAAAACATTTCAGTGGTTTTTTATTATCTGTGACAAATAGTTTATGGTGAATATTCGACTTTAAATAATGAATAAATAATAATAAAGAGTCAATAAAGAATACATCACATTAATCAACAAAGTATCTAAAAATTATAACAAAACAGAGAAAATGTGCAGCATAACTATTCAAAACTAAAGTACTTCTTCAAAATTACCACCATCAAAAATTATTATTATGTGTCAAAATGTTAATATTTTACCAATTTAGATTAAATATTGGTATTAATTAAAATTAGATCACATTTTGAGTTTTTTTTTATTTTGACCGAATTCACATAATTTCAGAATTCAAATTCAAAATTTTACCAGAAAAGTTATTTTGCCGAAAATTCAAAGTATACACGAAAGTAACGAAAAGTCTTAGATTTAAAATATTGTTTATTATATTTTTATTTCAATTATTCTAATTGTTTAAAAAGTAGTAAACTTTGTACCTGGGGATTTTCGTTGTTTTCCTCGTAATACGAGAGATGTCGCTAGATTGCGTCTCAAAAGGTGGGTTCATTGCATCGCGATGGTTTGCCTTAAAAGAGGCAGAATGTTTATATTCCCTTCAGAGTTGTGACTGCATAAACTTCACTGATGATGCATAAGGATGCTGAAATAGTTGCTATATGGAGATGGTAGTCCAACTCTGAATCGAATATAAACAAAACCTGCCTTGAACCCTTTTTTATAAAAGTATACAATTAAATTTAGTTTTTCAGCCTTTTTTCAAATGAAAATTCCTTTTTGAAAAAAATTAAGAAACAGTGTGTTTTTTTTTTGGGCCGGAACATTTATACAATACTTTTTAATCCGGACCTGGATTTTTTATTTGTAAATAAACTAATTGATTGGACACCTAAAAGAATATTCGCGTGTTATAAAATGAATATACAGTGCGGTTGACAAGTTGTAAGTTGTATTTCAATTTTTTTCTACTTAGAGCTCTCGAAATTCACATAATTTCAGAATTTAAATTCAAAATTTGACCAGAAAAATCATTTTGCCAAAAATTCAAAGTATACCACTAAATTTAGTTTTTCATCGTCTTTTCAACTGAAAAATCCATTTAAAAAAAAATTAATATACAGGTTGTTTTTTTTGGGTCGGAATATTTTTCCAATTTTTTTTATCCGGACCTGGATTTTTTACAATTGTAAATAATTTAAGTTATTGTACACCTTAACCCTGCTGTCCTGTTCGGGTCTATTTGACCCAAAAAATAATTTATTTCTTATTTTACAAATTATTACGCGGCGTAACGATTTGGTGTTTCGTGACTTTATTACCTAATATGAGGTCTTTCAATAGCATATGAGCTAAACAATCAACTTCCTGATTTTTTTGATAAAAATGAAATTGTTACCTAGGTTACGTTCGGGTCAATGCGACCCGCGTATTTAAACCGTTAAAAATTACCTGCGTATGTGTGTTTAGCTGGCAGTATTTTATATTGGCAGTACCTGTGTGTTTGTCAGCCGGATACGTCTGTAAATAAAAACAGGTTTCTGCAAGCTAAAACTTCAAATAAACTGTAGTATAGCTGGACGATGTTGCAAACCAAATTATAAATATGATTAACATGGACGAACAAGTTGTTGGAACCAACTGGAAAGACATGAATAAAGTTGGTTTCGAAGCATACATTGGTCTTTAATCTTTAGCTCGAGTTTATATGTCCCATAGTGAATCAACTAAAAGTTTATGGAATGAAGAAACGAGTCGTAGTATATTTCAATCAACAATGTCGCTTGATATATGTAGTTACAAAAAGTTTGCAAGTAATACATTTTGATAACAAAACTACAAGACAGGATAGGAGATGTTTTGATAAACTTGCTACAATACGTGAAATTTATGAAACCTAGGTAGAAAATGTACCAAAATTTTTTAACCCTGATGAAAATGTTACCGTTGATAAGCAACTAGTTGCCTTTAGAGGCCCCTCTCCCTTCAAATGGTACATTCCAAGCTAGCCAGCGAAATATGGCACAAAAGTTTGGGTTTTATGTAATTATGAACAGTAAAACTTCTTATGCTCTAAAATTGTAGATCTGTACAGGAATGCGTGTGATGTGTGATTTGAGTAGAGATTTGAAAGGCCACAATATTACATGTAATAACTTTTTTACATCGTAAAATTTAGGACAATTTCTTCTAAAGCAAAGTAGATACAATGCCGGGGATTATAAGTAAAATAAACCGGAGCTTTCAGCAAAAATCGCGAATAAAGAAGTTCATAGCTCATATTTTTTGCTTCATGCAAGATACCACTGTTGTTGACAATATTCCTAAAAATAATAAAAATGTTGTTCTGATGAGTACTTTGCATCATGAATCGATGCATCATGCATCATTTTCATCAAATGAAAAAGCCCCAAATTATTTTAGATTTTAATTCCCATAAGGGAGCAGTGGATACTCTAGATTAGCTTGTTGGCACGTATACATGTGAGAAGAGATAAATCGCTTGCCGATAATTGTTTTTTCTAATCTGCTGGACATTTCTGCCTACAACGCGTTCATGTTATGGGCATCAATCAATAAATATCCAATGGAATACCAATAAATTGGGAAAACGGCGAATTTTTCTTGAGGAATTGGGAAAAAACTAGTGAAACCAGTCATCATTTCCAGAAAAAATATACCAATAACTAAAGGCTCTCACGAACTGGTAAAAAGGACACGAGCAGGTACAAGTAGACCAGATGGAAATGTTAGTGAACCGTCTATGGACAATCTAACTCCGCCTGCTAAACGAGCATGCTGTAAACTTGCCCTAAAAACGATAACAAGGATAATTATTATGTTGTATATATCACAAATATGTTTGTAAAATCCATTCGTTTTATTACCGTCCCAGTTGTAAACTAAATTAAATTTTTGTAGATATTTGGTAGATATTTGTTACTAGGCTTTTTTGAAACAAAAAATGCCTTTTATTTTTGTTAACAAGGTTTAATTTACATTAACAACATAATTTTTGTTTAATTAACCATAATTTCTTGTTAATAAAGTTTTATTTATCACCATTAGCTTATTTTATTTCGATTAAGGAGCTTAAACCATAGTTGGGTCATATTGACCCGAACAGTAACATTTGTATAGTTGACTCGAACGGGACAGCAGGGTTAAACGATATTTGCGTGCCAAATATAAAATAAATATACAGTGTGGTTAAAAAGTTATGAACCAATTAAGGAAATGGCAAAATAGTTAAAACACTCAGTATCTTTGTAACTAATGGAGTAAGACCCATTAAGTATGGTATTTTTAAGACCGCCTAAGTGTTCTCTTTCTGCAGCTAACGTATGTTACTTTCCCAATGAAACACCCTGTATACCCCAAAATTATTTTCTTATTGGATGAATCAAATTTGCAATACAAATAGGTAAAAACATAAATATATTCTGCAAATTCGAGTTAGTCAATTAATAAAGAATATAATATGATCGGAAAAGTAAATGATAAAACCACAAAAACAACTTACCAATTAGGTCTGTAGTTGCTCGATCTACCTACTTGGCGAAAATTATAGAAATGAACGAAAAAGGCACCAGCATGGTGATTATGAAAGTAGAAGAAACTAATTGAAGGTCAATATTAGCTGATAACGAAAAAGACACTCTTATTTAAACTGGCAAAGTTGGACGTTTTAAAATTACAAAAAATTAATGGCTTGATAAATAACTTTGCTTCGGAATAAAATATTTAGAAAGAACGAAAACTGGAAATAATTATTAAACGGTTTAAAATGAAAATGACAATAATATTTTCTCAATAAGTATTATTCGAGATGATGGAAAAAACTTTTCTAATTTAAATCAGGCATCACTAATATCATTATAGAATAATTGAAAATGTACATGTTTGCAGAATGTTTGCTAAAAATGAAAAACAACAGCTACCTGGGAGGACCTCTCATTAAAATAAATTATACAAAGTAGCGGGTTTTCACGCTACAAGCTTTGCGGAAATATATTGTTTGTAATATAAAACTCTGAAAACATTGAACTTCTGTTTCTAGGTGTTTAATATAAAATTCGTTGGGGAAGTAGAAAAATGTCCTCGATATAATGCTCATTCAGTGCCGGATTAACTATTAGGCAAAGTAGGCATTTGCCAAGGGGCCTCGAGCCCAAAGGGGGCCTCGCAGGGAACAAAACGAAAAAATAACAATTAGAATTAAATAAAAACTGTTTATTTTTAGAAAAACACGTTTTGAATATAATTGTTAGAGAAATTAAGGAAGCCAAATATTACACATTAAATGTTGAATGGTCCTTTTACTTCATTACTCATTAATTTTATTGTCGATTCAATACCAGATTTGTCTCATATTGACCAGATATGTTAGTTCATCTTATGGTAAAGCGTATAAGTGTTTTCACACATTCATACCCATAAGTAGCCATACTGGAGAAAATCTTTCTGTTGCTGTTTTATACTTTTTAAACGACTGCGGAATTAATGTAAACGGCATGAGGGGATAATCATACAACAAGTTGGAGTAAGTTCTGCTGAAATTTTTTTTCAGCATTTACAAACCGTTGGGAAGTTATAATTGACTGCTTTGTCTAAAGGTTACAACGGCTTCAAATCTGCTCTGCATACCCTTGCTGAAGACATTAATCAGATATCTGAAACAGTTCATGAGGTTAAGTGTTTGTTGAAGGAAATATCAAAAAAAGAAACATTCATAATGAATGAGTTTTGGGCAAAAATTTTAGAACGAATGGATGTTATTGTCAGTACAAAAATCATTTCAGAGACAAGATTGAAATTCAAACTGTAGTTTAGCTTCTAAATTCACTGTTGGAGTTCTTAAAATCCCAAATAGATAATTCTGTTTACTAAGAGCAGAAGGCCTGCGATCTACAATAATATTCTAAATATTCCGACGAGAGTAAATGAAAGAGAGCAAGAAAACTACATTTTGATGATGCTAATTCCAATGAAGTTTTTCTACAGTGTGGAGAAAAGCTAAAGGTTGAAACGTAGCTAACAATATTGGATAAGCTAATTAATGAGCTGAGTCGTCGGTTGACAGCGTACGAGTCAGTGAACTCAATTTCATGTTTTTTTTACTAAAACTACTACTTAGAGCTTTGTGTGTTTTACCAAAACTGAGTAATATTCAAATAAAGGAGCGTGCTTCAACACTACATGAAAACTACCCTGATGGTCTTCTTTCATCTTTCTTCTTTAGCCCATTTCTATCCAACTTTGGACATCTGTCCCAAATCTTTTGACATTCCCCAAATCTTTCCATATCTCTCTGTCCATGGGTGCACTTTTCCAGAACAAGTTGAATTCCTGCAGCTTTTACAATATCGTCCTTCCATCGCATCTGAGGTCTTCCTCTTCCTCTTCTTCCTGTCCACGGTCTCTAGTTTTGTATTTCAGCATTCCATTTGTATTTTATAGCCCAGCTTCAAGGCTTGCAGGGAAAACAATTTATTCCTGCTTCATGGTCATTTTCGGTTATTTATGAGAACAAACTCGAATCGACGTTTCCAAATGTGTCAGTAGTTTTTAAGATTTATCTTATGCTAATGATTACAAATGCAACAATCGAACGGCCCTTTTCAAAAGTGAAAATTGTTAAACACTGTCATCGTTCGACAATAATGACACAAAATAGACTAGTATTTCTTTCAATTATGGCTATTGAGAATGCTGTGCTCGAAACTTTGGAATTTCAAGATATTTTAAATTATTTTGTTTTTATGAAACTTATAAGTTGTTTAATTATAAGGCTTCGAAACTCAAACTTACTGCAATTTAAACTTAACATAATTATGTGGGTAATAAGTAAAATATGTACATAGATTAACATTTTGTCATTATTAGCTATTATATTTTCTAATTAAAATTAAATGTTTGGGTATTAAAATTCAAACAAAGCTTTCTTAACTCTTCTAAAGATTTTATTTTATTTATTAGACTCTTAATTCAGTTGCAGTTAATTTAAAATATCTTGGAATACTTTTTGTTTTAATTTAAGCAACAAAAAATATATACAGAGAGAGTCTGTAATTTGGAATAAATTCAATATCTCAAATACTAATTGTTTTTTTGAAAAATGCTGAGACCCGCCGATTAGTATTTCAAATTGTCCTTTTCGACATACAATAATAATGTATACAGGGTGTCCCAATATAGAGAATAACAAAGAGAATAATAGAAAATAACAAAGTTATGTCTGTAATTTGGAATAAATAAATTATTAAATGCATTAACAAATATATTCAAATTCCTGCCAAAAACTAACAATTCTGGATTATAGTTATGGCTTTTTGGTATCTGGTTCGATGATGACTTCTTGACGTCGAATGGTACTGCTGTAGACGTCTTGTAGACCTGGTCAGATGTTCGGCCATAGGCCCCTGCAGCTGGAGATGGTAGTCGTTGCAGTATATCTAGATGTCATGTTGTCTTCGCCTTATAAGTATCATCACCGGTGATGTAAATGGCTAGAGGCCCCAGAATGGAGAAAAGTTGAGTTATTCCCAAAAACTATAAGATAAAAACACAAACGAGCCTTTGCTAAATAGTATTCAAAAACTAGTAGATAGCAAGGGTAAATTAAACGAAATTAAGATAACGGGAATAGTTAAAATTTGATTTACACGTGCATATATGAAAGTTAGAAAGAAATAGGTATTTAAAACTGACCATGTGCTCGCAGATATGGAAGGTTAGGTTAGATACGTAAAAATTATATGATTGTAATTAATATGATAAGAATAAGAACTCACCCCAAGAGAAGATTTGATTTGGAACAAAATGAGGCCTTATCTAAAGCTCATCTCTTTAAATAAATTAATTCTCCCTTTTATTTTCAATTTGTGTCAGAGGGTAGGGATGAAGAGTCACTGTCATTGAACACAACATTTGAAATGACGACCAAGAACGTATGAAGTAGCAGGCATGTTCCATATTGAAAGCCAGATATCTAGAGAGTAAGGATATACGGGGTACGTTCCGTATGTTCAGTAGATGATTTAAATAAAAAGAGATATAATAAATAGGAGATAATAAAAGAGGGCGCCAAACAAGTTTTCAACGTAGAAGCAAGTTAAAACGAATAGAAGAAAATTAATAATGAAATATTAAAGAAAATAGAATAAAATAGTTATTTAAAAATAAGATATCAGAGATGTGACGTTTGTAACGTTACAAGCTTGTTAGTAGTAAATGGCGAAAATAGACCTGGGATCCTTGACTATAATATTTATGTATTCTCTATTATCTTAGTTTACCTGATATACTTGAAGGAGATTAAAATATACGGATATTAATTAAGTTAATAATTAAAATCTCATCAAAATCCTTGTGAAAGGTTCATTAAGTGAGCTGATGTAAAAGATCAATTAACATTTTTACGACATGGTCTCTAATCAAAAATAACCCCGGAATGATATATTCCCTCTCTTTCCAACTAATTACCGAACTTATTCAAAAGTCGTCTTGACAGTGATTAACTATTTTACTTCACGCTCTCTTTGTGAAGCCCAATTAATGGAAAAGTTATTTACAGTCACTTCCCCAGAAAGTTCGCAAGGACTATTACAAAAACTATGTTGGAACTCATGAAAATATCTACTATTCATTTTGCAGCACTGTCTTCATTACTCAAATTATTTTTAAGGGGCGTTTATCACTTAGGCAGTAACAGCTATTTCCACTTTTTGAAGCGATTACTTATTTTCGTAATATAAATTTAAGGACATTTAGAAATATAGTATATTAGGGGAGTCAATAGAGTTCTCGCTTACGGAAAAAAATCAAACAAGATAGAACTTTTTGTAATTTCATTAAGAAATGTTTAATAAAGAACACATCAAAAATTTCCAAAGTGGGTGCTTAACTTTTTATTAAACAAATGAACTGCGAAATTAGTTGTTTTTTTAAATACTTACAAAAATATAAATTTCAGTAAAAAACTGAATGTACCACTGAAAGATTCAGCAAATTCTACACAAAAAACCTTATATAAAGATTTTTCTAAATTAAATTTACAGCTTCTATAATTTTTCATTTATAACGCCTACGAGTACCTGGGCACGATAATATCAAATGACGGAAAGCTAGACCTAGAAATTGCAAATAGGACAAAGAAAGCTACGAAAATATATTATGCGATTAATAATACGGTACTGGGAAAAAGGGAAATCAGCCAGGAAAGAAAAATACATGTATATAATACAATCACAGTACCGACTCTTCTATATGCAAGCGAGATATGGGTCACAATAAAAGACAAGAAAGTGCCATAAATGCAACAGCAATGAAGCAGCTGAGAAAAATAGCTGGAAAGACGAAGATGGACAGGGAAAGGAACGAAAACATCAGAAACGTGCTAAGTCATGAACCAATAGAGAAAAAAATTGAAAAAATAAAACTGAATTGGTTTGGACATATAACTAGGATGAACGAGAACAGACTAGTAAAGAAGGTGACAGATGCCAAAAGACATGGGAAAAGAAGAAGGGGCAGATCTAGAAAGGGGTGGATGGAACAAATCGAGGAAATCGGGACAAAGAGAGGTAAAAGAGTGCAACAGATGAAGAAAATGACAGTTATAGGGCATAAAGACAACGAGATGAAGAAGAAGATAGAGCTTTCCGTAATTTCATTAAGAAATGTTTAATAAAGAATATGTCAAAAATTTCCACTCCAAAAGTGGGTGCTTCACTTTTTATTAAACAAATGAACTGCGAAATTATTTGTTTTTTTAAATACCTACAAAAATATACATTTCAGTAAAAACTGAACTTACCATTGAAAAATTCAGCAAATTTTAAACAAAAAACCTTATATAAAGATTTTTCCAAATTAAATTTACAGCTTCTAAAATTTTTCATTTATAACGCCTAAGTCACCCCTCTCACGCAGCGTTCTACGCAGCGCACATTTGTGTTAGTTTATTATAATTTTTTAATTAATCGATCACATTAAATTTTACACACTGAAAAAAAAAATAGAATAAGTACGGTGTGGGAGGAAAATGAGACTCACGTGAATTTTGTTTAAAAATGATTTATAAATAATGTGTTACAAAATTGTACCAATAAAAATCTAAAATTTGCACATCTTTCTTTTCAAACATCTTGCTAAACGATGTTAGATTAATAAAAAATCTCAAAAATCTAATTGAAATATTATATAAATATAATTTTTGACAATTTCGAAGTTTTACAGAATTACTACCACTTTAAGTTAGTATCCGTTTACAGTTACTCAAGATTAAACGGATATTATAAACTTACTCAAGTTTAAAGGTATATACCTACTACAATTTTATAGGTGATTTTTTAAAGCTTAAGATGTATTTCCTTAAAAGTGAAATAAACAAATACTTTTTGAAAAAATTAAGAAAGAAAAATGTAATACGAAAATCTAAAATTATCAGTTAAAAAATGTTTAAAAGATGTAATAAAAACTTTTACTCTATGTCATATTATGTATAAGTTTTTCGTTTGTGAAAACTGTCATTATAGATAGCAGTGCGTGAAGTGTTTAAAGTGTGCGTCAAGTAACAATGTATTTTAAATGGGACTTACTTTTTCGCACTGTTTTAGACAGACTTTCATATAATCAACTATCCTTAACTTTCGCGTTGTCATGGTGATGACATAATGAGCAATAAATTACGATAAAAGTTTTGACAGTTTTGTGGTTTGAAATTAGTTAGAATTTTTAAATGTCAAAGTTCTAAAAATTGTAGAATATAAATAAATTCCAATGCCGAAGAGTTACAGTTTTTTTATTATTTGTTCATCATAGATATAATATTGTATGAAACTGTGCGTGAAGTACTTTTTGCGAACTTACGCGATATATAGCACTCGCTCCGTTGTCGTTCGTGCTCTAAACATCGCGTGCGCTCGCAAAAAGCATACTTCATGAACTGTTTCATAAATAACTTTTTTCTGTACAATTTACCTAAAATACATTTAATAACAGCTTAAATAATAATATATTATGTTCAAAAAAAATTCTTTTGCTCTCATACAGTATGTCTGCGTAACTTGTAACGTATTGAAAACTTCTTTATTATCAATAATACGAAAAAAATATATTCTTCATAAATTTCTCTGCATCTTTTAACTATTTAATGGGAAATAAGCCACAATATTATTAAAAAATGATTTTTTATTAACGTTTCGACGCCCAAATCGGGTGCCGTTGTCAAAATATAAAATACTACTAACATAAACAAAAATGTTGTTGCTTAGTAAAAAAATTCTTCTAATAATTTATTTAATTTGACTCATTTATATCGGCAATTCAGATACATTCAGATATTGCCAATATTTATGAGTTGCGTTCCTGGGACGACTTTACTGAAAGATAGTTCATTCGATTACTTGAAATCAACCCCAACTCAAGAATATCCATCACAAAAAAATCATAGTATGTGATCTGTCTTTAAGAAGACAACCACATGCAACGGATATTCTTGAGTTGGGGTTGATTTCAAGTAATCGAATGAACTATCTTTCAATAAAGTCGTCCCAGGAACGCAACTCATAAATATAGGCAATATCATTTTAAAGTCTTCTACTTTAAAATGTATCATATGTATCTGAATTGCCGATATAAATGAGTCAAATTAAATAAATTATTAGAAGAATTTTTTTACTAAGCAACAACATTTTTGTTTATGTTAGTAGTATTTTGTATTTTGACAACGGCACCCGATTTGGGCGTCGAAACGTTAATAAAAAATCATTTTTTAATAATATTGTGGCTTATTTCCCATTAAATAGTTAAAATTGTAAAAATGCCACAAGAAAATAGCTTCAGAACAACATTTCTCTTCATCGTATAGCATCTAAGATGCAAACATCAGATATCAAATGTTATTAATTTTATACGAGGTATGTCCAAAAATATGAATTTCGCTCAAGAGTAAATTACCATTATATTTCATAATATCGTAAATTGTTATCAAGAAAAGTTGTTTGGAATTAAAAACTATGTTACACTATTCAATAACATCCTTCTAATTAAAATATTGTGAACTATAAACGTACTTAACTCTTAAGAGGAATTAATATTTTTTAGCATAACTCGTATAAAATGAAAAAAAAAATATCCGGTGATTGCATCTTAGATTTTAGACCAGGTAGAGCATTTTATGAAGAATAGCTTTTTTCGTAAAATTGATAATAAAATTATCATAATTGATATAAAATGTTGTGTATCCGCAATTTGGGAAAAATTTGCAAATTTTTTTCTTCAACTAGAAGGATGTAATTGCATATTAAGATATAGTTTTTAATTCCAAAAAACTTTTCAAAAAACAATTTTTGATTATTTTGTAAATTTTTATTATTTAACAATATTGCAAATTTATAAGCCATTTACTCAAAATTTATTTCTTCGGATTAAATATACTAAATTATTAATAACAAGACAACAATATTACTTATTAAGATATATTATTGCTCGGAAAGAATAGTTTTGGAAAGTCAAGAAAACATATTCTCATGACTAATAACATCAATTTAATATCAAGTGTAATTTCGTTCTGATAAATGGCGTTTAAATTCCGATAAATGGTTTCAATCAAAATGGCACAAAACTCTGGAAGACGAGGTCAACCCTGGGTGCCTGGTAGCTCGAGCACCATCGTAGTTACAAGATTGGTTTTCAGTGACTTCGAAAACCCCCGATTAAGCAAATTAAGCGCCCCTGGTGATATTTTCCGAGTTACATATTTCTTATTTAAAAAATACTTTGGAAATGCATTTTACTTGTGAAAAATGCAATTTTTATTTTACCACCATGAATTTTGTTCACCAAACTTTCTGGTACTTTCCCGAATCGAATGCAAAAAGTTGCATGGCGATTCATCTTGCTGCGGAAAATTGGTACGTTTAGTGCTTCATTACCTCGCTTAGGTTTGATTTGACTATTTTGTGTCTTCTTTGGAAAAATGAAAAATTAGTCCAAATTCTAAAGACAAAAACCTAGACAAAAGGGAGTTACGGATAATAACAAACCTGTACTGGAATAAAATAGCACAGTCCAGGAATTGAAATCAGGAGCGGAGTTGGGCAGGGATGTATTATGTCTCCACTACTCTTTAATGTATATAGTAAAGCCATTTTTAAAGAATCATTACTATCTCAGACATTCCTGAGATTCTTAGAAATCTCATTGAGATGGAGTATAGGGAACAAGAAGAAGAACAGGCTGGTTTCCACGCTGGAAGGACTTGCACAGATAATGTCTTCTGCCTAAAACAATTAATTGAAAAAAAAATCAGCAACCAATCAAGAGACCCATCTCATGTTTGTTAACCTCCGTAAAGCATACGACAGCGTTCCTGTGACTAAGTTGTGGAAATCACTACAAGAAACTAACATCAGCTATACTCTAATCAAAACCTTAAAAAATCTATATGAAAATTCTACATCACAAGTAAAAATTGGCAACACACTATCTAAAAAGTTCATCGTTAACAAGGGTCAGCGCCAGGGCTGCTGTATTTCACCAACTTTATTCAAGATCTTCTTCTTCTTCTTTAAGTACCGTGCCCAAATTTTTATGCGTGGGTAGCTTCCATAACAATTTGCCGATATCGTTCTCGATCTTGTGCGGCATGTAACAATTGATCTGCTGATAAGCCAGTCCATTGACGAAGGTTTCGGAGCCATGAATATTTCTTTCGACCAATTCCTCTTTTTCCGTCGATATTTCCATTGAGTATTAACTGCAGCATCCTGTATCTCCTACCTCTCATTATATGCCCCAGATATTCAAGTTTTCTCTTTTTTATCATCTTCATTAAGTCACCTTCGCCTTGACCTACTCTGTTTAAGACTTCTCTGTTTGAAATGCGTTGAACCCAAGATATTCTGAGCATTCTACGATACGACCACATCTCAAAGGCTTCTAATTTGTTCATCATGTTAACCTTCATGATCCAGGTTTCACATCCATATAGTAATA
The DNA here is from genome assembly GCF_917563875.1 of Diabrotica virgifera virgifera. Taxonomy (NCBI): domain Eukaryota; kingdom Metazoa; phylum Arthropoda; class Insecta; order Coleoptera; family Chrysomelidae; genus Diabrotica; species Diabrotica virgifera. The sequence goes on along the minus strand of NC_065450.1, from coordinate 190,684,571 downwards.
CAAGATACACATAACATTTTAGGAACTTGATTCTTAGTTGTAAGTTCAGCTGAGAGTTGATCAGAATAGATCTAAGTTTCATAAATGCTCCTCTTGCAATTTCTATACGAGTTTTAATTTCTTCATCCGGATTTAGTGTCTCGTTTATCCAACATCCTAGGTATTTAAAATGGTTAACTTTTGTTATTGATTCATCATTGACAATTAGTTGCATAGGGCCGACGTCTTGTTTACTAACCACAAGTAACTTTGTCTTTGTTGCATTTATGTTAAGTCCGTTATTGGAGCATTCTCTAGTGACTCGATCTATAAGGAATTGAAGATCTTCGATATTTTCAGCCATGATCGCGGTGTCGTCTGCATATCTGATGTTGTTAATAGTTTCTCCCCCGATTCGAACTCCACATTGTCCTTCCAAGGCTTCATTAAAAATTATTTCTGAGTATACGTTAAACAAAGTTGGGGATAACACACAACCCTGTCTGACACCTCTTTGAATGCAAATTTTGTCTGTTTCTTTGCCGTCTACCAGAATAGAAGCTTCTTGATACCAATATAGATGTTGTAAAAGTCTCAGATCTTTATCGTCTATTCCAATCATTTCTAGATCTTGTTCAAGATATATGTTGCAAAAGCACTAAACCAGTGGAAACGTAAATGCCACGGTATGCGTATAGACCTCGAAGAGGTTTGTTTATATACCTTACAATTTGCTGATGACCAAGTCATCATAGCTAATGATAAAGTCGATCTACAGTATATGGCAAGAAAACTAAAGGGGGAATACGAACAGTGGGGCATGGATATTAATCTGGAAAAAACTAAATACCTACCCATAGGAGCTGAGTTATCCAATACCGAACTAGAGGATAATGAGGAAGTCACATCCTGTAGTACCTGGGAGTAATCTTCGATAGAACGGGAAAAGACGACGAGGAAATAAAGAAAAGGATAACACAAGCTAGAATAACAATTGGCTGCCTAAATTAAATACTTTGGAGTAATTTCCAGGGTTCTACTCTCTCCTCCGTATTTTAGAAGCTCGTTGGCTATTCCATCTGGCGACTTTCTATTTTTGAGTGAATTTATGGCTATCTCCACTCCCTAAAAACTGATTTCTATTTCGTGTCTTAATTCTGGTAGGTTATTGTTTGGATTATTATTTCCTTTCCTTTAAACAGTTCCGTCAAGTATCTTTCCCATTCGTTTGCTGGTATGTTATTGTATTTCTTCAATTCTGCCATTTCTTTCCGTTGGTTTCTTATGAATCTCCATATTTGTTTTTGTGTTCCGCAGAAGTCGCTTTCCGTCCTTTTTGTAAACTGTTCCCAGTGTTCATTTTTTGTTCTTCTTACCAATTGCTTTGTTTCGTTTCGTATTCTTCCATAGGTGTCTCTGGATTCTGGAGTGTTTGATGTTTTATACTTCATGTACGCCTCTCGCTTCTCTTTACATTTCCCTTTTATTTCTTTTCTGAACCATGGTGTATTGTTGTTGTCTCTTTTGTTCAGTATGACTTTTCGTTTTCCTAGAGCTTCTGTTGCTGCCTCTTCAATGTTGTCTTTAATTTTCTCCCAGCTCGCGTTTATATCTTCGATGTCGTCTATTTGTTTCGGCTGTATCTTCTGTGCCAGCCTCCTTTGGTACATTTCTCTTGTAGAATCGTTCCACAGTGATTCTACATTGAATTTTTCCTCGGTGATTTCCTGTAGAAAATGTTTTGGTGTTAGTTTCATTCTTATTTTCGCTGGGACTAGTAATGCTGCTAGTAATGCTACTTGAAATTTACACTGGCTAATTGCAAATCAAGAATCTAACTTATTGCATTGAACGCGCCTATGTTCCGAAAAAATATTTCCAATACTCTACATTATACTCTCCTGTTATTTTACCCTTGTGCTTAAAATATTATAATCTCCCGTTTTCAGATTAACAAAAGAACAGTGTACTAACTTATCGGTCGGACTAAGCGACAATTTATTCGTCTGACCCTTTATCCTCTTTTGAACGCATTCATCAATAAACTTCAAATTCCTTTAATCTAAGATGAATATATTTGTATAACATCAAACTCTAAATTTGCACACTCATGCGAGATGGGTGTGGGCGAGACCATTGAATGTTAAAAGCATTTCTCTAGTATCCTCCGAACTACTCCCGGGGGTCTTTTCTATTTGTATTGAACCAAATTTTGGTAAGGACAGAAAACCATTAGAGCCTAAACTCTCTTTGGAGACAAACACAATTTACTCACAAAGGTCATCGGGCCCTCTCACTCGATGTGAATTTGATATAAATGTAGGGATGCGTTCGTGTCGGGGTTAGAGGTAATTAAACGAATTTTAGAAGGGACCGAAATTTAAATAGCTTAATTTATTATTTTAAAGATCTACACACATTTGGAAAACTGTAATAGATCCGTTTTCCCATTTGTAATAACAAGGAAAGCAGAACAACTGTTTTTGTCTAACTATAAACCACTATTTTAAAACTGAGTGATTTGAGATACGCTGCCGGCATTGTAATATTCGCTATAAGTTTTAATTACAGACCATGATAATGCTACTATTTCAAGCTTCGGAAACAGTAGGTGTTAAGATGAACTTGGAAAAAACAAAAAAAAAATGACGAGTGCACCCAACATTAGAAAAATAACGTTGAATGACATGAATTTAGAAACAGTAAGCGAATACATCTACCTGTTAGTGCAACCGATATGTGAAACAATTGTGCATTTAATGATAGAAGGATATAATTTGGACCACATATATTACATATAAAAAGGTTTAAATTTAGATATGAGGCCATCACAGATTTTGCCTTTTACAAAAATGGCGGGCATTCAAAATGGCGACTATACATATGTGGCTAATAGCACCATAACTTTTGAACGAGACGTCAGATTTCAACAAAATTTGGTATATAAGTTCTTTATTTGATGAGTAAGATCGAGGTATTGAATCGGAAGAATCAGTTTACCAGAAGTTGTGTTTTTTCTGTTTTTTTTTTATATAAAAATATGTTGTTTTATTTTCAAATCTTTCACCCAGTATATATATATATATATATATATATAAATTTTTCTAAAGATAATACCGCCAGTAAAAAGAGCGTAAAAATATTTTTTAGGAAATATTTTAAACTTTTAAGTTATGTTAACTTTCCGATGACCAACCTTTTTTTGTTACACGGATGACCAAGGGGGGAAAAATGACCCCAGGTCAAAAATATCAAAAATGACAGTTAACAAAAAAATGAAGTTTTTTTTATGGCATGGACTTTATGTCATTCAGCCAGTCACAACATGAGTATTAGTGTCATGTTTAGTGTGTATGTTGAGTAAGTGTCTTGTTACTTTGCAAAGTCGACGTCATTAGCGTAAAACTACTTGGAATTACACATATTACACGGTATTTTACTAAACATCAACTTCAGAATAAATTTTTTTATTCGTAAAATGTAGGGAATTTTTTTTTATTTCAAAATATGAGGATATCTAGAATGATATTAAAGTCAAATAAAAAAATAATGAGGTAAAAACTGAAAATACTTCTGAATTTATTAAAGAAAAACATACGCTGGGGTCATAATTTCCCCCGCTTGGTCATCCGAAGGTTAATTACCATTTAATAAATGCATAACATATCTTCACATGTACCTATGTGCGGCAGATTCGTGCAAATGTTACAAGAATTATTGTGCATTTAATGGTAGAAGCATATAATTTGGACCATATAAAGCGTCAAATTTGGACATGAGGCCATCTCAGTTTTTGTTCCTTTTCCAAAAATGTTTGTTCCAAAAATGGCGGGCATTCAAAATGGCGAACATAGATATGTTACTAATAGCACGATAACTTTTGAACGAGACGTCAGGTTTCAACCAAATTTGGTATATAGGTTCTTTTTTTGAAGAATAAGATTGAGGTCTTGAACCAGAAAAATCGGTTTACCACAAGTTGTGTTTTTTTATGTTAAAATTTGTTGTTTTTTTTTAATTTTCCACTCTCTATATATAAATTTTTTCAAAAAGGTAATGCAACCATTGAAAAGAGTGTAAAAATATATTTTAGGGAATATTTTGAACTTTTTAGTTATGTTAATTACCATTTAATAAATGCATAATATATGTTCACAATGTACCTATGGGGACGAAGATTCATTTTGAATGCCCGCCATTTTTGTAAAAGACAACATCTGAGATGGCCTCATATCTAAATTTAAATCTTTGGATGTGTAGTATCTGTTTTCCACATTATATGCTTCTGCCATTAAATTGTACAATAATTCTTATATTAATATTTTCACGAATCTGCCGCACATAGGTACCTACATGTGAAGATAGGTTATGCATTTATTAAATGGTAATTAATACAACTACAGAGTCCAAAACACTTTCTAAAATATATTTTTACGCTCTTTTCAACGGCGGTATTACCTTTTTGAAAAATTAATATATACAGGGTGAAAAATTAAAAAAATTAACAAATTTTTTACAAAAAAATAACGAAAAACACAACTTCTGGTAAACCGATTCTTCCGGTTCAAGAGCTCGATCTTATACATCAATAAAGAACCTATTTACCAAATTTGGTTGAAATCGGACTTTCGTTCAAAAGTTATCGTGCTATTAGCCACATATGTATAGTTGCCATTTTGAATGCCCGCCTTTTTGTAAAAGGCATTATCTGAGATGGCCTCACATCTAAATGTGAACCTTTGTCTGTGTAGTATGTGTGGTACAAATTATATGCTTCTACCATTAAATGCACAATAATATTATATTATTATTTGCACGAATCTGCCGCACATAGGCACAGGGTTATTCCCTATAGTTTGACCCCCCTGTAAACTGCTTTATTTACAGAATTAGAAAAAAATATAAAATACAAAAGTTATTCGATTTTTAAAGTACGATTTTTTGACATATATATCATACTAGTGACCTCATCAATCTGGGCGTGATGACGTAATCAACAATTTTTTTAAATGAGAATAGGGGTCGTGTGATACCTCCTTTCAAAGGTTATTGAATTCTGTATCCAGTAATATAAACATTAAGATACTTATTTATACAGGGTGTCCAAAAATTTAATTAAAATAATTGACACAAAAAGAAGAATGTATGTAATTTATTTATTTCAAAGTATCTTCTACTGCTGTTAGAAAACAGAAATAAAAGTTTATTGCACAAATAAACATTGCTTTTTGTTTAAATTCAATGTTTAAACTGCCAAGAGGGAGCTTGAACATTCAATTTAGGTGAAAAGTAATCTTTATTTGTTCAATACACATTTATTTCTGTTTTCTGACAGCAGTAGAATATATTATGAATTAAATAAATTACATACATTCTTCTTTTTGTGTCAATTAATTAAATTAAAAAAAAATTTTGGACACCCTGTATAAGTAATTATCTTAATGTTTGTATTCCTGAATAGAGAATTGAATAACCTTTCAAATGAGCTAGCACACGACCCCTATTCATAAAAAAATAGTCAATTACGTCATCACGCTCAGATGGATGACGTCACTAGTCTGATATATATGTCAAAAAATCATAATTTAAAAATGGAATAACTTTTGTATTTCACATTTTTTTTCTAATTCTGTAAATAAAGCAGTCTACAGGGGGTCAAAATATAGTGCATAACCCTGTACATGTGAAGATAAGTTATGCATTTATTACATGGTAATTAACATAACTAAAAAGTTTAAAATATTTCCTTAAAAATATTTTTACGATCTTTTCAATGCCGGAATGACCTTTTTGAAAAATTAATATATACAGGGTGAGAGAATTGAAAAAAAAAACAACATATTTTTAAAAACAACAAAAACACAAATTCTCGTAAACCGATTCTTCCGGTTCAGGGTCTCGATTTTATACATTAAAAGAAAACTACATATACCAAATTTGGTTGAAGTCGGACTTTTGGTTTAAAAGTTATCGTGCTATTAGTCACATATGTATCGTCGCCAATTTAAATGCCCGCCATTCTTGTAAAAGATGAAATCTGAGATGGGCTTATATCTAAATTTGAACCTCTTTATATGTAATATATATGTGGTCCAAATTATATACTTCTATCATTAAAAGCACAACTCTTATAATATTTGCACGAATCTGCCGCACTATGTGACAGATAGTGAAAGTTAACAAAGTAAATCAAAATTCCGAAATTACCAGAAGAATAAGGTTAGCGTGAGCAGGATTTGAAAAACTGAGTTGGATCTTGAAAAACAGAAATATTTGAACAGTATTTGAAAACAAGAGTTCCCGATCAGTGTATCCTGTACTTACGTATGTTTCACAGACTTTAACACTCAGCAAGGCCAATATGGATAAAATAGTAAAGGCACAAAGAGCGATGGAAAGATCAATGCTCGGGGTGAGGATTTTGTAGACAAAAAACAAATAAATGAATTAGAAGCAAAACTAAGGTAAAAGATGCAGGAGAACATGCTGCCAAATTAAAATGGAGCTTCGCAGGATACAATGCCCGACTGAAGGATAAAAGACGGAACCACGAAATACAACAATGGAGAGCATGGTTAGGAAGGAGCAGCAGAGGAAGGCCACAAATGAGATGGGCTGATGACATTAAGAAGATTGAAGAATACAACTGGAAACAAGTGGTGGAAAATAGAAAACACTGGATTGAAGTGGGGAGGCCTATGTCCAAATTTGGATTGCTTAAGGCTGAAAAAGGAGAACAAGATGTCAACAAACGAGAGGGCTTAAGCAAAACTTACCTTTAGATTTACAATTTTTAAGTTAAGAGTAGCTGATTGTCATAGTCATGTATTCTTCTTCTTTATGTGCCTCTCCTATCGGAGATTGGATATCATTAGGGCGATTCTAATTTTATTTACTGTTGTTTTGAACAATTCGTTAGTGGTACAGCCAAACTACTCTCTCAAATTTTTCATCCAGGACATTTTTTTACGGCCTGGATTTCTTCGTCCTTGGATTTTTCCTTGAATTATATTTTGTAGGAATGTGTACTTTTGTCCTCTCATCAGGTGGCCTAAGTATTCAAGTTTTCTCTTTTTTTTTATTCAGTAGAACTTCTGGCTCGTTATTTATTCTGCGTATTACTTCTTCATTTGTAATTTTATCGACCCAACTTATTCTTAGTATACGGCGGTAGCACCATACTCATGTATAGTAAACATTTATTGAAATATTTACTCTATAATGCGCCAACAATCTAAAGTCAAAAAATATGTTATGGTTTCTTTTGAGTGATTACACGAGGTTTGTTCCAACACAACGAAGAACCGTCATGTCGCCGGGCCGGAATAAGAATGACGTAACTGCAACTTTTGTCAATTCCAGTTTATTGCGTAATTAACTTCTAAAATACTGTAAACAGATGATACAAAAGCGACAGAACTGTAACTATGTGCTGAGCCACTACAGGGTAGTTGCGTCGTTATTGAAATACACACCATTTTAGACCTTGTTTTAGATGAATATTGACGCAAATGTAAACAGAGTTGAAAATGGGGGGACAAAATTAAGTTAATGAAATTCGGACCAATAGGGATGAAAATAAAAGCTAACGCTCTAAGAATAAACGGCATACTAAATATTTAAAAATAGGTTTTTTGTACAAAAAAATTTTAAGATCAAGAACTACGCAACTGTAGATAGGGTTGAAAATGGGATGAAAGGATTAAATTCTTCTTCTTCTTAAAGTTCCCTCTTCTATCGGAGGTTGGATATCATAATTGGTATGGTCACTTTTTTGGCTACTGCTCTGAACAGTTGTAATAACCTACAGTTAAACCATTCTCTAAGGTTCCTCAGCCAGGAGATGCGTCTTCTTCCTATGCTTCTTCTTCATTGGATCCTTCCTTGCATAATAATTCTCAGCAACTCATATTTTTCTCCTCTGGTAATGTGACCCAAATACTCCAGTTTCCTATTTTTTATACTGTTCATAATTTCTTACTCCTTATTTAAACGTCGTAGTACTTCAACATTGGCAATCCTTTGAACCCACTGATTTTCAATATTTTTCTGTAACACCACATTTCGAACGCTTCTATTTTTCTTATGTGTTGTCTCTTCAATGTCCAAGCTTCCATTCGGTATAGTAATATAGAAAATATGTAGTATCTGAGAGCCCTCAATCTGAGAGGCAACTGAAGGTCTTTGTTTGTAAGCAGTGTTTTCATTTTTATAAATGTTTGCCTTGTAGTTTCAATTCAGACTTTATTTTCTTTGGTTTGGTCATTTTTGTCGTCAACCCAGGTTCCTAGATATTTGTATGTCTTTACTTTTTCTATTTGGGTTTGCTCTATCATTAACCTTTTATTTCCATGTTGTGTTTTTGAGACAATCATTTTAGGCTTCTTCTCTTGTATTTTTAATCAGTATCGAATGCAATAATCGTTAATTCTATTTAGCAATTCTTGTAGCGATTCCAGGGCGTCTGCCATTATAACGGTATCATCAGCGAATCTAATGTTATTTACTATTCTTCCGTTTATAGAAATTCCATCACTTAGCTCCACTATCGCTTCCTGAAATATGGCTTCATTGTACACGTTAAACAGTAGCGACGACAAAACACAACCCTGTCTTATTCCTCTCTTTATATCAATATTTTCGGATTCTTGTTCTTCTATCTTTATATTGGCCTTTTGATTCCAATACAGATTGATGATAATTCGTAAATCTCGTCTGTCTGTATCTCTGTTTTTCAATAATTCTATTAGTTTTTCATGTCGGACCCTGTCGACCGCTTTTTCGAAGTCGATGAAACAGGAATAAATATCCAGGTATCCATATCTAAGCGTCTTTGAGAGAGGACATTAAACGTAAAGCAATGCCTGTCTTGTTCCAAGTCCTTTGCAGAACCCAAGGATTAAATTAAGATAATGAAATTCGAACCAATAAAGATGAAACTTAATAGCCATCATTGTAAGAATAAAGGCGATACCAATGCTCCGGACGGTTACTCTTTATTTAATCACTGTTTAAATATTTAAATATTTTTAGATGAAGAATGACGCCACTGTAAAAAGGGTTGAAAATGGGGGGATTAAATTAATATAATGAAATTCGAACCAATAGGGATAAAAATAAAACCATAATTGTTAGAATAATCGCCATAACGATGCTCCAGGAAGATTACTCCTCATTTAAACCCTATTTCCTTCTTCTTTTTCTTTCTCATAATCCTTAGTGCCCTCCAGGGCGTCGGATGTCAGGTTCCGCCTTTTATCCATTTCTTCCAATCGCTTCTATTGGTGGCCAGGTTCTTCATATCCCTCACACTCATGTGTCTCATTTCACCTATATCCTGGATCTGGTCCATCCATGTCTTTCTCGGCCTTCCCTTTTTTCTTTTGTTTCCCATTTTGGCTTCATGTACCTTCTTTGTAAGTATTTTTTGCTCTATTCGTTGTATGTGTCCAAACCAGCTTAATTGTTTGTTTTCGATCTTCCCCATTATCGGCTTTTGTTCCAGCTCTCTTCTGATATCTTCATTTCTGAATCTATCAAACTTCGTAACTCCGGCTATTCTTCTCATGTATTTCATCTCGGTCGCGTTTATCATTGATTCATGTTTCTTTTGCACAATCTATGTTTCCGCCCCATATGTCATTATCGGATTTACTATGCTGTTATATACTGTGAGTTTAATTTTATTGTTTATTTCTGACTTTCCAAAAATTGTATTATTTAAAGACTAATACACGTTAGTTGCCTTCTTCAGTTTATTACTTATTGCCAAGTCCGTTTTCCCATCATCTGTTATTATATTTCCCAAATATTCAAAAGTAGATACCTGTTCTATTACTTTTTCCCTTACTATTATATTAGTATTCCTTTCCCTTTTCTCATCTTCATTTATTATTATAAGTTTTGTTTTGTTGAGACTCATTTCCATTTTTAATTTCTGTATCTCTTTTTGCCAAATATCTATTAGTTTCTGCATTTTCTCTACTCTGTCTGTGATTAAAACTATATCATCAGCGTATAGAAGGGAGTTGATCTTTATTGCATTTAAGTTTTTATATCCTACTATGTATTGAAGGTTTCTTGTTTGATCATTGGTATTTTTGATTAAAGTACCTATCCATGACTATAATAAACAAGAGGGGGCTTAGTCCATCTCATTGTTTAATTCCATTTAAAAGTGCCTGATCTTCTCTATTTATTTGTACTTGGCCTTCTAGTTCCATATATATAGATTTTATGACTTTTATCATCTTTTTTCGTATATTATATCTTTACAATATTTTCCACATTATTTCTCTGTTTATCGTATCAAATGCCGCCTTCAGATCAACGAACATAAGAAATAGTTCATCCCCTTTACGGCATTGTCTCTCTATTATATTCCTTATAATGTAGACGTTATCGTTTGTTTGACGGTTTGATCTGAATGCAGCCTGTTCGTCTTCCAATTCTTTCTCTATCACTGATCTTAGACGCTTCTCTATAATTCTCGTGTATACCTTGAAATCTGTGCGATGACAAGCATATTGCTCTATAATTCTCGCATTCATTATGTTGTCCTTTTTTGTATATTGGTAGAACTATGTTTTTCTTCCAGTCATCTGGGATTTTCTCTGTACTCCATGCTCCATTGCATATCTGTAATAGCCAATCCTCTTCTTTTTCACCCATCCATTTTATCATTTCTGGATCTATTTTGTCCTCTCCTGCCGCTTTTCCAAGTTTAATATTGTTTATAGCTTCTTTCAGTTCTTTTTCCCTTATACTCTCTGGTTCCTCTTCTTGCAGTTCTGGTCTATTTCTTCCCTCTTCATTTCTTTCTACATCTTCGTGTTTGAATTTATCTTCGTAGTATTGTTTCTATATTTCTACTATTTCTGTAGTCTCTATTTTCAATTGGTTATTTTTGTCTTTGATTCCATACTGTTCCCTACCTTTTCCCTCTTAAACCCTTTATACGATTCAAAAATTTTCTGTTCTGCAATTTTCCTCGATGTAGCGCAGGCTTTTGACAAAGTGTGGCATGACGGATTATATCATAAAATGAGATGCTACTTACCAAAACAATATTCTGAACTACTAGAATCATATATATCCGTCAGATACTTTCGAGTTAAAAATGAGGGAGCATATTCAGAATTAAGAGAAATTAAAGCTAGAGTTCCACAAGGAAGTGTCCTGGGGTCAGTGCTATACCTGCTCTATACCAGTGATATTCCATCATTAGAACCTAACACAATTGCGACATTTGCAAACGACACATGCATTCTAGCAGTCGGAAAAAACCACGAGGAAGCAGCAACCATGCTACAGAATTCTGTTGAACAAATTAACATCTGGACCAGGCGATGGTGTATCAAATTAAATGAAACAAAATCTGTTCATGTCAATTTTACTAACAAAAGAGAACAACATATCCCAGTTAGTATATATAGAAACCAAATACCTTATGCAAATACGGCAAAATATTTGGGTATGACATTAGATTCCAAGCTACGTTGGAAAGCGCCTATTAAGAAAAAAAGGAAGAATTAGAAATTAAGTTCAGAAAGATGTACTGGTTGATGGGAAAAAAATCCTTTCTGTCTACTTATAACAAATTGTTATTGTATAAGCAAGTCCTTAAACCGATACGGACATATGGGATAGAGCTATGGGGCTGTACAAAAGAAAGTAACATCCAAATTATACAACGATATCAGAATAAAGTATTAAGGAACATCGTCAAATCTCCATGGTACTTCAGAAACTGTGATCTTCATCGAGACCTCCAGATGGATACGGTTATCCAGACAATAAGTAAGTTTGCCGAGAGTCATGAACAAAGGCTTTCCAACCATGTGAATGACGAGGTCATCAATCTCCTAGACAACGCCAACCAGATAAGAAGACTTAAGAGAACGAAGCCGTTCGAGTTAGTGCAATAAGCTCAAGTGCGTGAAAGTGAAAAAGCAGAGCAAAGTACGGCTAAAGTGTACACGTTAGCTAGTAGTACTGTAATGTATTAGAGCCTAAGGAATATTGTTGAATATGACCTTAGATAAGTTTTTTATAATATTTTGTATATAGAACTAGCTTGCTTATTGATCATAGTAATGATCAGATAGCAATAATCATAAGATTCCTGTTGGAGTTTTATTAAATAAAAAAAAATAGAATTCTCTGTTATCTGTTTTGTAATTTGCTTCCAATTCTTGTCCGAATTCTTCCCAGCTCAGCTTTTTCGCTTCCCTTACTGCTATCTTTGCTCCATTAAGTTTTGCTATGTATTCTGCTTTGTTATTTTCATCTCTACATTGTTGATATTTTTTCCAGGCTTGCTTCTTTTCCTTTATTATTTTCTTTATTTCTTAAATCCCTATTTTAAATATTTAAAAATCGTTTTTCTGCTCTCCTGAGAAATTTGGCTTTGCAGTTATGTCATTCTTATTCCGGGCGGGCGATGTAACGATAACGTTACTATACAGTGATGAGTAAAACTCGGATTATGGGAAAAATGCCTTTTTTTGCCTATTTTGCCTATTATAATTGTTATTGCACTTTTTGCCTTTTTTCGTAAATTCCGCCTATTTGTGCCTTTTTTAAAATTCATGGTACTACCCATGATATTATTCTATTACTAAACCATTCTATAATAAAATTTTTTGGTCAATAATAAAATATCAATGGTTTGTTTATATAACAGATTTCTAGGAAACTGTACCTGATCAGGACTTGAGGGTTAACTATTTGGAAATCCCTAAGCTTTATTAGTTTATTATCAGTTGTACAGTCGGTTACTGTATCAGAGTTTAGTCACAAATTGCTATATCCTAGTTTAGTTTTGTTGCGTATACTGAAAAGAACACGTTTTAAAACGTTTTAGACATTTGTGTGAAAAGATGACATCTAAATTAAGGCTGTGGATCGCACCTTATTCGGAACTTTCTCTAGAAGGAGATGGAGCATTTTGTAAACCATGCAAATCGGTAAGTTTTATTTTTTCTGTTTTTTTCTCGTCCCACAACATAACTAAATTCTAAAGCGGTTTTAGAATTCTAATTATTTTTCTTTAATTCTCAGATTTCAAGTATAAAAAAGTACTTTATTGACCAGCATTGTGGAACCCCACTTCATAAACGTAATTTGGAAAAATTAAATTCCTCTAAGTTAGCCCAAATATCTCTGCGGGATAGTTTAAGCAGTTCAAAAAAAAAGGAGGAAGACGCATTTAAATTTGATTTATGCCAGATGATGATTGCATCCAACGTTCCTCTATATAAAGTTAATAACCCTAGTTTTAAATGCTTTTTCGAAAAATATCTTAATAAATCCTTACCGGACGAGAGAACATTGAGAAAACATACTGTGGAAAAATGTTATGTGGAATGTATTTCAAAAATTAAGCGGGAGTTAGAGGGTAAATTTTTTGTATATTATCGTGGATGAAACGACAGATGTATGCGGCAGGTATATAGCTAATTTAATAACTGGAATTTTGAACGAAAACTTTGCGAGAAAACCTTATTTAGTTGCCGTTAAAGAATTGGAAAAAACAAACAATTTAACAATAAGTCGATTTATACAAGATAGTTTAACAAACCTCTTTTTACCCAACCCTATACCAGTGAATAAAATAGTTTTAATACTTTCAGCTGCTGCGGCATATATGTTAAAAGCTGCTGTTAAGTTAAAGATATTTTATCCTAATTTAATTCATTGCACTTGTGTAGCCCACGGGGTAAATAGAATTGCTGAAGAAATAAGAAATCTGTTTCCGTTGGTAAATAATTTTATAAATTTTATGAAAAAAGTTTTTGTAAAGGTCCGTTGAGGGTGCAAATATATAAAAAAAGACTTCCCGGTGTCCCTTTGCCACCTAAACCAGTAATTACAAGGTGGGGAACCTGGCTCGAAGTAGTTTTTTTTACTTTGAACACTGCAATGAAATAGAGTTAGTTATGTCAGAATTTGATGATGATATTTCCGAAGCCATTCGAGAAGCAAAAAAAAAATATTAAAAAATCCCAAATTAAAACAGGAACTCGCTTATATCAATGACAATTATAAATTAATAGTTACCACAATTACCTTATTAGAAAAACAAGAGATAAATTTATGTGAGTCAGTAAAATTAATAGATAATTTAAAGACGAAAATTAAATCGGCACCTGGAAGTAACTGTCAATTAATTAAAAAAAAATGAGGTATGTTTTCGACAAGAATGAAGGTTTTTCGTTTTTATCTCATGTTGCTAAAGTTTTGAATGGGACATTTTCCGAGGAATTACAAATTATGCCAGATTTATTATCCGCTCTGAAATATGCTCCAATTACATCTGTCGATGTCGAACGTTCGTTTTCAATGTACAAATTAATTTTTAGTGATCGAAGACATAGTTTTAAGACCGAAAATATTGAAAAACATTTAGTTGTTTCTATTAATGATAAAATTTTAAGTGGTTACAATGTTTAATTATTAATTAACAGTTATTTAGTTACTAGTTTATTTATACTAATGTTATGATTATGATGTGTAAATATACCTGCCTTAAGTTAATATTACGTTAATTTACTTTGTACAATAAATAATAAGTTATATTCCTTTATTGCCTATATTTTGCCTAAATGTTAATATTCCTGCCTTTTTTAATAAAAATCTTTGCCTATATAGGCGCCTTTTTCTTCCATTTTTGTTGCCTACAAATCCGAGCTTTAGTGATGAGCGCCCTAATTACCGGCAAAATAGAGCAAAAGATAGAAAACATATTAAATTGTGAGATAAAAAGCGATAGTACCATATAAATTGACATTAAATTATGTCAAGTCTGTTGACAGTATGTCAACTAAAACTGTCACTGTGACAGTGGCATTTCTCAAACTCCTCCGATACGTCTAAAAGTGGACAAATATGTCAAACAATGGACATGACTAAAAAACATACTGAGACCTAATACATACTGCAAGGGATAGAGAAAAATAGTCAAACGTGATCGCGAACATCCATTAGTGGATTGCATAAGAAGAAGAAGAAGACCCGTGAAATATGTGTCAGAATAATTCTGCAATTCGAAAGCCTGGACTATTCCAAAAACCACTTTCATATTTGTATTAAGGCCATCGGTACATAATTCGCAAATATTTTACGGCTATCCCTACTTTTTCTGTCTTTACACGGCAAATTATGTGTAGTAAAATTCACACTGGTATGGATATGTAAACATGACTAGAATGTCATTCTACGTGACAATGTCATTATTAACTTTAAAGAGATGGCTTTTGAATGCTCTTGGGTAACTATTATTGTATAAATTGCAAATTATTAATTCAGTTAATAAATGTGATAATTTTTTCACTAACTATAAATCCAGTGATTGTAATAATTTATATTTACATCAAAAACTAATACCCAATCAAGAAAAAACGAAAAGTGTAAAAGTGATTTTTAAATAATAATATGTTGTTGAGAAGAGAAGAGAATGGAGTAGAAGCTCCAACCATAGAGGAAGTTCTCGAAGCCATTAAATCCCAGAAAAACAATAAAGCTCCGGGAGTTGACGAAATACCAGCAGAGCTATATAAGGTAGGTGGCGACCACCTAGCAAGTTACATCCACGCGCTCATCAAAGACGTATGGCAAGAAGAGAAAATACCCGACGACTGGAAGGAACGTATAGTATGCCCGATCTATAAAAAAGGAGACAAACTCCAATGCAAAAACTGCCGTGGAATCTCTCTACTATATACAGCATATAAAGTCCTCACGTATATTATAAACCAGCGGCTCCAACCACTAGCAGAAAATATTATTGGAGAGTATCAGACGGGCTTCCGACGGGGAAGATCGACACTGGATCAAGTATTTACAGTCAAACAGATCTTGAGCAAAGCATGGGAACACGATGTTGATGTTCACAACGTGTTTGTAGACTTCAAACAGGCATACGACTCAGTCAAAAGGAACAAACTATACTATATATTGGCTGAATTGGCAATACCACACAAGCTAATAAGACTCATTAAAGCCACAATGGATGAAACTCAGGCATGTGTACGAATACAAAACCACCGGACAGACTTTTTCAACATTTCGCAGGGACTAAAGCAGGGAGATGGGCTGGCCATAACATTGTTTAACCTGGCACTGGAGTATGCGGTTAGGCAAATGCAAACTGGACGAGGAAATCTACTGACCAACCGAACGGTTCAAGTGACCGCTAATGCTGATGATATTAATATTATGAGTAGAACATTAACAGGAGCACAGGAAACATAGCAGAGTTAAAAACACAAACAAAAATTCTAGGTCTGGAAATTAACACAGGAAAAACAAAGATAATGACTCAGACGAGAAGAAATATAGTTCCAGAAAACATTATACATGAAGATGACATTGAAACGGTTGAAAAGTTTACATACCTGGGAGTAGAAATATATGCCGACGGAGCATAAGATGGAGAAATACCGAAGAGAATAACGCAGGCAAACAGAACTTATTGTGCCCTCTCCCATATATTTCGGTCTAAAAGTGTCCACCCCAATACAAAGATGAGAATATATAAAACCTTAATTCGGCCAATAACAGGCTATGGCAGTGAAGCCTGGGTCCTGAAAGAAACATCCAAAAACAAACTCGACACATTCGAAAGAAAAGTACTTAGGAGAATACTAGGACTTGTGAGGGAAAACGGAATCTTCAGAAGTCGATACAACAACGAGCTTTATCAACTTTATAAGGAAACGCCCCTGTCAGACTTCATTAGAATACAAAGATTGCAGTAGGCCGGACATGTGATAAGAATGGGAGAGGATAGGCTACCAAAACGAGCACTGAATGCTAGAATGTAAGGAAAGAGACCGGTTGGGAAGCCACGAAAGCTCTGGGAAGACACAGTAAACAGCGACGCATAAGCCCTTTTAGGAGTCCGTGTATGGAGAAGAGCAGCCACAGACAGGCAAGGGTCGAGGCAAAAAATAAAGGAGGCCAAGGTTCAATTTAAGCTGTAGTGCCGTAGAAGAAGAAGAAGAAGTTCACGTCTTAAATCAATTATTTATCAAATACATTATCAGTATTATTTAACCAACAACTCAAAATATTCCCGATGCCATGTCAAATATTTAAAACATTTAAAACTGTCACTGTCTTGTCATCATTTATTCTATTTGACTCAGTGCGTTGTATGACCAAGATAGTGAATTTTCGATTTGGAACATATCACCACGGATATGGTGTCCATTTTTTTCGAATCCTGAAGAAACTAATAAATGTTTTTAAAAAATTTAAACGCAGAATGAAACTTAGAATAAATAAAAAGTTTCTTTTGAATGAGATATTTGAAATTAAAAATCACACTACATTTTCTCTTAGTTTTTCACCCCTGTAGCTTATTAAATAAACATTATAGAAGTTTTCAGGGGCTTTCAGCCCTCGGCAATAAAGTAGTCTTCCATTCTGCGTTTAAATTTTTCAAAAATACTTATTAGTTTTATCAGGATTGGAAAACAATTAAACCCCATTTGAATAGCATTGCAGCCAAAAATACGTACCCATCCCCTTAAATTATGATTTTATTGTATATTATAATCCTTTTGCACTATGTGTTTCCTATATTCAGAGACTTTAAAACAATAAAGTACCTGCACATCCATTTAAAAATTCTGAACACAAATTCCTTTATCTCTAAGTGCAATGGTTAACGCCGGCGGGGAATTAGGTGAAAAGCTATTACCATTTTTCATTCCATACATTTTGGTTTGCATAACTTATACGACACACTTTTATTCTTCTATTTGAAAAATCACGCCCATATCACAGTTGAATATTTCAATAAAAGGAACATAGGTTTTTTGTTGCCATAGCTGAGCACAATGCGAAATATGTGTAGCATAATAATATGGATTAAAATATGAATATTTCAGGTCGTATATTCCATTTTGTGAATATTTTCTGCTTTTATTTTGATTTAATTTTATTATAAATTAAATATAAATTCTGAAATAAACATAAAATAATAATGTTATTCTGAAGCTATTTTCTTGTGGAATTTTTACAATTTTAACTATTTATAATGGGAAATAAGCCACAATGTTATTAAAAAATGATTTTTTTATTAACGTTTCGACGCCCAAATCGGGTGCCGTTGTCAAAATACAAAATACTATTAACATAAACAAAAATGTTGTTGCTTAGTAAAAAAAAATTTTTTTTCTAATAATTTATTTAGTTTGACTCATTTATATCGGCAATTCAGATACATATGATATATTTTAAAGTAGAAGACTTTAAAATGATATTGCCAATATTTATGAGTTGCGTTCCTGGGACGACTTTACTGAAAGATAGTTCATTCGATTGCATGAAATCAACCCCAACTCAAGAATATCCGTCACAAAAAAATCATAGCATTTGATCTGTCTTTAAAAAGACAACCACATGCAACGGTGACGTTAAAATTCTCGCGTTAGAGATCTCATAGTAAATCACGAGGGAAAACCAGGAAAAACCTCGTGATACTATCCCGACATCGTAAGTATTTGCTCTTACATTTAATTTACTCTCAAAATTAATACCAAACTCTGACTTTACTATAATTTTGTTTAAATTATAAATAATATCAATAATACATGGATATATAAGTAATACTAAAATATAAAATATGTACTAATTCGACTATTGACTTGCTAATTGTGGTATTTTCTTTCTATTGACTTCCTCTTTCAGTATGGGTATCCACATCCTACTGCATTCCACCGAGGAATTTGCGACACAATTGGTTTCGTTTAGCATAATTAGAGCCGCGTCTTTGATTTTTCTCTTTTTACTATCTGTTTCTTTCAGGACTATACTTGAATCTCTCCACTGAACTCTATGTTCATTATTCCATGCGTGTTGACATATTTGAGATCTATCAAATTCTCTATTTTTAATATAAGATTGATGTTCACTTATTCTAACGTTTAATGGTCTTGATGTTTCACCTATATAAAAATGTTCGCATTCACAAGGTATTTTATAAATACAATTATTTGTCCTTTCTTGTTCATTGTTAGGTTTCGTTTTAGATAGAATAGATCTCAATGTGTTGGTTGTTTTGAATGTTGTTGAAATGTTGAATTTATTTCCTATTATTTTAAGTTTCTCGGATAGTCCTTTTATGTATGGTATTGATATTTTCCTCGTATTATTTCTTGTGAATGTTGTAGGATCCCATTCTATGTTATAAAAAGAGAAAAATCAAAGAAGCGGCTCTAATTATGCTAAACGAAACCAATTGTGTCGCAAATTCCTCGGTGGAATGCAGTAGGATGTGGATACCCATACTGAAAGAGGAAGTCAATAGAAAGAAAATACCACAATTAGTAAGTCAATAGTCGAATTAGTACATATTTTATATTTTAGTATTACTTATATATCCATGTATTATTGATATTATTTATAATTTAAACAAAATTATAGTAAAGTCAGAGTTTGGTATTAATTTTGAGAGTAAATTAAATGTAAGAGCAAATACTTACGATGTCGGGATAGTATCACGAGGTTTTTCCTGGTTTTCCCTCGTGATTTACTATGAGATCTCAAACGCGAGAATTTTAATGTCACCGTTGCATGTGGTTGTCTTTTTAAAGACAGATCACATGCTATGATTTTTTTGTGACGGATATTCTTGAGTTGGGGTTGATTTCATGTAATCGAATGAAATATCGTTCAGTAAAGTCGTCCCAGGAACGCAACTCATAAATATTGGCAATATCATTTTAAAGTCTTCTACTTTCAAATGTATCATATGTATCTGAATTGCCGATATAAATGAGTCAAATTAAATAAATTATTAGAAGAATTTTTTTTACTAAGCATCAACATTTTTGTGTATGGAAAAGACTAAGTTTTCACTCTAATGGCATATAACATATCCCACCAAAATGAAAACAATGGGAACCTTCTCTGGTTACACCTCCGAGGCTTCTACAATTTGCAAGCCATACGGATGCTGAGACTAAGGAAGATGAGGGAATTCTACAATTTACAATTCACGTCACATCTGCTCAGCGCGGTAAAATTCCAACAAGACTGGTTCCCTTCATACTCCACACAGAGTAAATGTAAATCAAAAATGAATAACCATTTTCAATTTCGTTGCAAAACGAAAATACAGCCGAACCATATTCCAGTCCAATCAGAGAGTGCCGCAAGCACCTCTACCGGTTTCGAAACTTATTAGTCTCTCATCAGGAGGCACATATGCTGCTCTCCCTGATCCAACCAAAACAAACTCCAGCGTGCAGTCCCGAATTGCAACGTACGAAATGGCATAGATGCCCTAGCGGCAACTGCTAGCAAAAGACTAAGTTTTCACTCTAATGGCATATAACATATCCCACCAAAATGAAAACAATGGGAACCTTCTCTGGTTACACCTCCGAGGCTTCTACAATTTGCAAGCCATACGGATGCTGAGACTAAGGAAGATGAGGGAATTCTACAATTTACAATTCACGTCACATCTGCTCAGCGCGGTAAAATTCCAACAAGACTGGTTCCCTTCATACTCCACACAGAGTAAATGTAAATCAAAAATGAATAACTATTTTCAATTTCGTTGCAAAACGAAAATACAGCCGAACCATATTCCAGTCCAATCAGAGAGTGCCGCAGTATGAAGGGAACCAGTCTTGTTGGAATTTTACCGCGCTGAGCAGATGTGACGTGAATTGTAAATTGTAGAATTCCCTCATCTTCCTTAGTCTCAGCATCCGTATGGCTTGCAAATTGTAGAAGCCTCGGAGGTGTAACCAGAGAAGGTTCCCATTGTTTTCATTTTGGTGGGATATGTTATATGCCATTAGAGTGAAAACTTAGTCTTTTGCTAGCAGTTGCCGCTAGGGCATCTATGCCATTTCGTTCGTTGCAATTCGGGACTGCACGCTGGAGTTTGTTTTGGTTGGATCAGGGAGAGCAGCATATGTGCCTCCTGATGAGAGACTAATAAGTTTCGAAACCGGTAGAGGTGCTTGCGGCACTCTCTGATTGGACTGGAATATGGTTCGGCTGTATTTTCGTTTTGCAACGAAATTGAAAATGGTTATTCATTTTTGATTTACATTTACTCTGTGTGGAGTATGAAGGGAACCAGTCTTGTTGGAATTTTACCGCGCTGAGCAGATGTGACGTGAATTGTAAATTGTAGAATTCAATCATCTTCCTTAGTCTCAGCATCCGTATGGCTTGCAAATTGTAGAAGCCTCGGAGGTGTAACCAGAGAAGGTTCCCATTGTTTTCATTTTGGTGGGATATGTTATATGCCATTAGAGTGAAAACTTAGTCTTTTGCTAGCAGTTGCCGCTAGGGCATCTATGCCATTTCGTTCGTTGCAATTCGGGACTGCACGCTGGAGTTTGTTTTGGTTGGATCAGGGAGAGCAGCATATGTGCCTCCTGATGAGAGACTAATAAGTTTCGAAACCGGTAGAGGTGCTTGCGGCACTCTCTGATTGAACTGGAATATGGTTCGGCTGTATTTTCGTTTTGCAACGAAATTGAAAATGGTTATTCATTTTGTTTATTTTTGTTTATGTTAATAGTATTTTGTATTTTGACAACGGCACCCGACTTGGGCGTCGAAACGTTAATAAAAATCATTTTTTAATAACATTGTGGCTTATTTCCCATTATAATTAGTTAAAATAAAATAATAATGTAGCTGCACAACATGAATATAATAGAATTATTTTTTACCTAGATAAAATAATCTGTATTTTTATCGTTATTTTTCTGTTACTTTCACAGATATATACTTTTTCTACAATCGCCTGATAAAGAAGACTTTTAATTTACATAATTTTTCGTTATTACTATCGTTAATTTTATTGACATACGCTTTTATTAAAACATTAAAATATTTATCTACATGGGACATGTTTGATGTCTCGAATTTTCTAAACCAGTGGTCCAATGTTAGTGATTCTTTTAGTGTGTTATATATTTGAGAATATCGTTGTGATAATATTGTTGCTAGACAGGTAAATATGATTTTATACCGGGTGTACCAATCATA
The DNA here is from genome assembly GCF_917563875.1 of Diabrotica virgifera virgifera. Classification (NCBI taxonomy): domain Eukaryota; kingdom Metazoa; phylum Arthropoda; class Insecta; order Coleoptera; family Chrysomelidae; genus Diabrotica; species Diabrotica virgifera. The sequence continues at coordinate 190,662,563 of NC_065450.1, read as the reverse complement.
CTGTGTTTTTTTCTTAAAGTTTGGAACACCCTGTGGAATATTCTAGCATATGTAAAATATTAAAATTAAAACTCGATTGTAGAGTTAGGCTTTCTTAACACTTTTCTTTTCGATTAATTTACATATGTGGAATGATAAACAGTTATGTGCGTTAACAACTATCCACGTTTTTCATCAATAAATCCTCATAGTAGGGGAGGAAAGTATGCTAAATTTGCAATTTCTCGAGCGTTATGGGGACCTATATGATTGTGAAGAGTACGTGCTAAAACCAGAAAAAGGTTAAGTTTTCCATATGGTGGGGGACTTTTCATTTTTTAATTTAATTTTCCATTTGAAACAATCTTTTTTTCCGATTATAGCGCGATCTATCCATAATTCGAAGAAATGTGTCGAATAAAAGTTGCTTATTTTTACGTAAAGAATCCAAATCTGCAATAAAAATTGGGGGCTCCTATTTAAGATTTTAAATGAAATCCCCCACCCCCACCTCCGTGGGGGCTCGTGTTTGGTGCCATTCGATAGATTTTTCAAAAATATTGAATACGTGTCTTTTGCAGTTTTACGATCTTTTCGTATCATTTTTCGTCGATGTTGTATATAAAATTTGTAAAAGAACATGCAAAAATAAATACTGAATATTACAATGCATGTGCGCTTAGCGTTTGACTTTAAAACCCCCCTCGAAACTAGTTCAGCTGAAATCCACGGGAAGTCGTCATTGTGACATCGCTTACATCGCTCATTAATTTATTTATTTAATACATCTATTGAATTACTTTAGGCTTGTTTATTAAACTATTAAAGCAAATAATGATGTTATTGGAGCCTAATCGGGGATTTTTGCAGTTACTCGAGCGCGTCAGATTATCACATGGGGAGAAACCTTGTACCCTGTAAATGTACCTATACCATATATTGGTTCTTAACACCGGGGAATTGATTAAGGGGGGACCGAAAAAAAATCTATCCTTACAAAAGCTCAAAATCGTCAGATTAAGATCAGGTAAGTTAGGTACATGCAAAATAGTGTATATTTCAAAAATCTGACGATTTGAGCAGGGCATAAGAAAATGGGTGAGTCACAAAGTTTCAAGGAAAAAGCGAATATTTCGCGAAATAAACGTCAGATCGAAAATCTAAAAAATACGTAGGGGTTTCAAAAATCTATCGAATCTATTTTTCAAAAATCTATCGTGTAATACTAAACACGTCACCCACGAAGAGGGGTGGGGAATAAATTAAAAAATTTAAATACGATAATTCGCGAGATGAACATCAGATCGTAAAACTGCAAAAGACACGTATTCAATATTTTTGAAAAATCTATCGAATGGCACCAAACACGTCCCCCCACGGTGGTGGGGTGAGGGGTTACTTTAAAATCTTAAATAGGAGCCCCCAATTTTTATTACAAGTTTGGATTCTTGACGTAAAGATAAGCAACTTTTATTCGCAACATTTTTTCTAACTATGGATATATGGCGCTATAATCGGAAAAAGCGATTGGTGGAAATTAAAAATTAAATTAAAAAATGGAGAGCCCCACACTTTATGGAAAATTTAACTTAACTTTTTTTTGGTTTTAGCACTTACTCTTCACAATCCATTAGGTCCCCATAACGCTCGAGTAACTGCAAATTTAGCATACTTTCCGCCCCTACTATAAGGATTTATTGATGAAAAACATGGCTAGTTGTTCAAGCCCATAACTTTTTTATTTTCTAACATAAGCAAATTCTTCGGGTTTCTTATCACGTGGGCAAAGTGCTTTGTTTTCTTCTTTTGATGATATTCAGTACTTCTCTTTCGTTGTTTAGCCGCTGCATTACCGCTTGATCCTTGGTTTTGAGATAGTTATAACCTCAGCTATTTTCTATAAATTTTGGACATACCTATCTCAATTTAAATGCAGCCATAATGATGTTGGTCTGTTTGCACAAGGCGATGTTGGTCTGATTCCTTCGTCTGTCTGATTAAACTCTAACGGTATTAATTTGATCTTTAATTTGGCCATCATATGGTTTAAATGTATATTCTAAATATGTGGACAATACCTCTGTCTTTTCCTCATTACCTACTTCTAGACCAGCTACCGTATGCTACTGGGTGGAGAATGGATCACCAGTCTTTTTGTTAGTGTGCATAGAGAGCACTGAGTGCTGCTATCATCCGTCAACACTCTCGGGTAAGAATTGATTGACTCAGTTTTTAAACGCTTTTAGTTAGTTCAATAGTTTGCATCAAATCTTTAGACGTTAATTTGACTGGCTTTTCCTCAATGCAAATGAATGAAAATTTGCAGACATATGCATTCGTGTGAACAATACACAAATAGTCAATAATTTTTTTTTATGTTTACTAATTATTGTTTAAATAAAAAAAAACGGTTTTAATGGAAAATGCTTAAATTCTCTTGTTTTTAACAATGTAGAAACTTCAAACTTTTACGGTTTGTAGCTAAAAATATGAACTATACATAATTTTACTTTTTACGTTAATTGTTTACGTTATGCTTCATAAATAAACAATGAAGTTTCAAATTTTGAACGCTCATATGTTCGTTTATATAAAAATCGGCACTTATTCGTGTCAAATTTCAATACGATAGGACACAAAACTTCAACCAAAACTCGAATTCAAAAAATTCGTGCTTTTATAGTAGTCTTAGAAAAACCACCGGTAGAGACGTTTTGTGCTACAATTAACATTATAATTCATTTTGGCGTATTAATTATTAATTAAACGCTTTTCTTTAGTTCAATCGTTTGGGTCAAATCTTTGGACGTTAATTTGACTGCCTTTTCTTCAATGCAAATGATTAAAAATTTGCAGACATATGCATTCGCGGGAACAATACACGAATAGTAGATAAAAAAAATTTATGTTTGTTAATTGATTAAATAAAATTTTAACGGAAAATGCTAAATTCTCTTGTTTTTTACAATGAATAAACTTAAAACTTTTACAGGTTGTAGCTAATTACTGTAGATAATTTTACTTTTTACGTTAGTTGTTTACGCTATGCTTCATAAATAAACAATAAAGTTTCAAATTTTTTGCCGATTCTGACGACTTTTCATGTTTGTACATCATATGTTTGATACATACTTTATTAAACATGACGATATATTTTAATGTTTGAAAAGTGTAAGACTAAAAAGTAAAAAATAAAAAAATATAAAAAAAAAATTTTAGGAAACGCTTTTCTTTAGTTACGAGTGACTAAAATTAAAAATATAAAAAAATCAACCAAAAAGCAAAAAATAAAAATAATTTTAAAAATCTAACACATTCGTCAAAGAAAAGCGTGGTGCGAAAACCGTTTATTCGATGAAGACGCGCCACGCTTTTCTTTGACGAATGTGTTAGATTTTTTCAATTATTTTTATTTTTTGCTTTTTTGTTGATTTTTTTATATTTTTAATTTTAGTCACTCGTAACTAAAGAAAAGCGTTTCCTAAAATTTTTTTTTTCATATTTTTTTATTATAATATGAATCTCTCTTAAAGTTTTGACTATCACTGTTCAAATTTGTTTCATCTTGGGAAGCACTGAGTTGTTGCCACTCCCTTCTTAGTTTTCTTTTCTCTTGAATAAAGTTTTTAATTATTTCGATAGAATAGTTGTTTCCTTTTACTTTTCATCTTGGAGGAGAAGCAAAATCCCATGCTGTTTCTTTGTACATTGTGAACAATCATGTTTTACTCCCTCACCTAATTGTTTAGTTTTTTTTATTTTAAATAGAGTTAATAAATAAACAAATTATTAAATTTTATTGTTTGGAGTGAATAAAAACATCATCAAACATGCAAAATCTTAAATAAAATTGTTTAGTAACGTTTGTGTCTGTTAAGCTTTACATACAAATTTCATCAAAACCATGGTTCAAAATTCAGGAGTAACAATACACATTTCACAGACACCTTGAAACTTGAGTAATTACCACCGGAGCGAAACAAAAAGGAATCCAGTTGCACATATAGCAGATTAATTATTTGAAAATACATTTTCCTTTGCAATGAGAGTAATTACAATGCTGCAAATGCTAAAAATACATTAAACTAATGAACGCATCTAAAAACTTGAAAAACACGGACGATAAGCTGATTATATTATGTTTTAACAAAATTACTGTAATATGGTAGGTACTAGTAGGAGAGATAGAAGCGGATTTTGCTCGTGATAAGTAATATGGAAAAACTGTATGGAGATATATTGAATTAGTTGTGTACATGACTTTCCCCAAGGGGCGGAAACCAGAGTGGGGGACGAGGGTAGTTGTAAGGGGTCAAAATCGCGGTTTTTATTTTTTTTGTGACACTCATGATCGAAACCAAAATTTGGGAATTAGTAGGTCATGACGTAAATAAGTAAAGTTCCATGGGCGGAACGCTGCGTGGCCGACAAAGCGGTGGGGGCAGGGGATAAAAAAATTATAAGGCGTTTTTTTGTGACGTTCGGGATCGAGATAGTGCACCAAAATTTGGGAATAAGTAGACCACGACATAACTAACTCTTAAGTTCCTAGCGTTACATAATATATGTAACGCAGAAACCGCTAAAATCTTAAGCCTAAAATTCGGGAAGTGATTCTAATTTTAAATAGATGACGATGCAAGACTTTCAAGTGACACTTGTTTACTAGTTTATACCGTTTGGTTCGAGGATTTGATCTAACATGTTTATTTAGTTGAGTGTTTTATGTGACGGTGTTTATTAATTTATGGTAAAAATGGATCTCAAGTTTGAGTAAGTACATTTTTATTATTCTTTTGTTATTATATTTTGTTTAAAGTGTTTTCAGTTAAACCTAAATTAATGTTTTTTCTTATTGAAAATATAAATTTTTCGAAATTCTATCATGGTTTTTTAAATTATGCCTTTTATTTCTGGTGGTACATATGTAACGTTAGGAACATAGGTATGGGAGGAAAAATCAGAACTTTTAGAATTGTAACTTATTTTCATGTCAATTGTAACGTTTCCAGAAAAGGGTTCCACAAAAGGGTTTAATAAGCCACACACTTAAGATATTCCTCAAAATAATACATGGAAGACTATACAAAAAAATAGAGGAAGATATAGATGACACCCAGTTTGGTTTCAGAGGAGGACTAGGAACGAGAGAGGTCTGTTTACTTTTAACGTTCTCGCGCAAAGACGACTAGATATGAACCAAGATCTCTATGTCTGCTTTATAGATTATCAAAAGGCTTTTGATAGAGTACGACATCAGAAACTCATAAAACTTTTAAAAGAGAAGAATGTGGACAGTCGAGATATACGGGTTATTTTCAATCTGTACTGTAATCAAAAAGCAACGGTTAAAATCGAAAATGTCGAAATAGCGGCCATAAAAATCAAGAGAGGTGTTGGACAGGGTTGCGTGTTGTCTCCATTGTTATTCAATCTGTAAAGCGAAGCTATTTTTAAGGAAGCAATATCAGAGGAAGAACAGGGTATATCAATAAACGGAAAAATCTTGAACAACATAAGATTCGCAGACGACACCGCTATTTTTGCAGACAGTCTAGATGCACTGCAACTATTAGTAAATAGATTACATCAAGTCAGTATGGACTATGGACTAGAAATGAACGTTAAGAAAACCATGTTCATGATTATTTCTAAGCAACATAGAGTAGGAAGGTTGGATATCGAGGGAAAACAAGTAGAAAGAGTGAATAACTACAAACATCTGGGAACCTCGGTTAATGAAAACAATGACCAGGGCAGAGAAATCAGGACACGCATTGAAATTGCAAGACAAGCATTTATAAAAATGAAAAAGATGTTTCTTAATCGAGACCTTCCGCTGGAGCTGAGGATAAGAGCCTTAAGATGCTACGTGTTCTCGACTTTTTTGTATGGAGTGGAAAGCTGGACACTAAAAGTAGAAAATAAAGAAGTTGGAAGCCTTTGAGATGTGGTGCTATAGAAGGATTTTGAAAATACCATGGATCCAACGAGTTACAAATGTAGATTTCGTAGGATTTCGAGGTGATAAAGAACATCAAAACAAGAAAACTAGAATATTTAGGCCACATTACCAGAGGTGCGAAATATGATATATTAAGGCTCATAATGCAAGGTAAAATAAAGGGTAAAAGATCTATAGGTAAAAGAAGAATTTCCTGGCTGAGAAATTTAAGAGAGTGGTATAGTTGTAGCTCAGTAGATCTTTTCAGAGCAGCCGCCAATAAGGTACGGATAGCTGTGATGATAGCCAACCTCCGATAGGAGAAGGAACTACAAGAAGAAGAAGAAAAGGGTTTTCGCTTCAAGAAGCACTGGAGATGATTGATGCCGCTGAAACTTTAGACGTTGATGCTATATATACTGAACTCCAAGAATTTAATGTGCATACAGAAGAGGAGTCTTGTGATGAGGAAGATAATGATTTTAACAGGTGGTCCGGGAGAATTCTTAGGGTACCTGTTAAACTTGTTTTACGAAATAATGAAAACGATTCCGAAATATATAATGATATTGACGAGGCTGGCCTTCCAGATCATCAGCAAAAGCTAAAATGCAAGTGAAAGAAAAGTTGAAGTTGATGTTATGGACCAGAATGTAGCTACATAACGAGTAGGAATTCGCTCTAAAACATGGTGGTGGTGTCTATTTACACGTATGCTGGACATAACTATTCAAAATGCTTGGTACCTTTATAACATATCCCATGATCCTACCCCACAACTAGAATTTCGATGGTATCTAGTAACATCATATATTACGAAATATGGTATCGAACCAAAAGGTGCAGACAGGCCATACAGGCCATCTTGGTCCAAAGTAGTTAGTCCAAAGCACAGTAAGTCCAAAGACATATAAGACGATCTAAGTCCAGAGCGGCGGACGAGGGTAGTTATAAGGAGTCAAAGTCCCGGTTTTTATTATTTTTGTTTGTGACGCTCATGATTGAGAAAGTGTGACGCTCGTGATTGAGAAAGAAAATCTTCATGGGCGGAACGCTACGTGGGGACCAAATGGGTGGAGACAGGGGTGAATATATAAATTGGACCGCGTTATGTAATAGCGGATTAAGCGCCAAAATGTAGTTTTGAGATAAATCGGTTTAAAGATTTTAAATTTGTTTTTGGTACTATTTCTAAAATGAAGTACTGACATGTTTCATATTTAATATATTAATGCAAATGTAAATAGACTTTTACATGTGTTTATTTTTTTTTTTTTTTAAATAATTTATATTTTAAAAGTCATACGTCAAATTAATTGTCAAAGTTAATTTAAATTTGGAAATCTCTCCGAAAAATATTAATTTTTGGCGGATTATTTGATTTATACCGTTCTAATTTAGTTTGTTTAGTTTTGTTAAACTTTTCCTTATTTAGTTTACATTTTGAAAGTGTTCATAAGTTAAACGTTACTTGAAAACTCCTCTATGGAGTCATCTAGTGGAGGCGAACCGCCTGATATTGAGAATTCGATGGATAGTAGCTGTGATTTACAAGATTTAAATGGATTTCTACCCAACCAGCCTCAAAATAAGATAAATAGTAGTATTAATCTTAACAATATTAATGAAAAACAAAATACTTTAGTAAACTCAGATCAACCAGAAAAAACCAGGCCTGTTTATTTATACGAAAAAATTGATTTAGGACCTTTTTACATTTTCATTGAAAACTCCAGTTTAAATTTTACAGGAAAATTAAACGCTGTTAAAATAGGCGAGATCTTATTTACGTTACATCCAGAAATTGATAATATAAATAATAATATAAATTATATAAAAAAAATTGACTCAATCGGACGCAACCGAGTTAGGGTCTCATTTAAAAATTATAGTAGCGCAAATGCTTTAGTTACTTCCAAATTCCTTATTCAAAAAAATCTGACCGCATACATTCCAAAATTTCAATTGTTTAAACTAGGTGTAGTAAGGGATATAGATTCAGATATATCGGAAGAATATCTTAAAAATAGAATAAAGGAATTTGATCACCATTGCAAATTCTCGGTTGAGTATGTGAAACGAATAACAAGAAAAATAGTAGCAGATGACAAAGTAATATTTAATCCAACAAAATCAGTTATTGTGTCTTTTAAATGCCAGAATATACCAAAGTATGTAGTAATTAATCATGTCTTACACACTGTTGAAAAATACCAGCAAAAGGTAATTATCTGTTACCACTGCTATAGGTATGGGCACATGAGTAAGCAGTGTAAAAGTAATCCTCGCTGTTTTAAGTGTCATGAATCTCACCTTTCCGATTCTTGTTCTTTATCATCGTTTAACAAAAAATGTCTATCCTGTGAAGGTGAACACTTCACTAATGAATGGGAGATATGCCCAGAATTTGATCGCCAAAAGAAAATAAAACATTATATGTCTGAAAACAGCTTATCTTTTAAGGAAACAATTAAACTCTTTCCTAAGATAACTTATGCATCTATAGCAGCCAATAATTCCTCAATAAATTCTCATCAAACTCCAAATATGAATGCACCATCCTCTTCATATTCCTTTACTCAATTGTCCACGTCTCAAACATCTTCCAATCAGTTCGCTCTACCTTCAGTTTCAAATAGATATACAATAATAAAACCACCAAAATACAAACGACCTATCTCTTCCTCACCAGACCAAGTAACAATGGAACATCAAAAAATAATAAAGTTAAACCCCATGTCCAACAGACCTGGTGGTATTATCACCTCTTCTTCGTATCAATCTACATTTAATCCAGAACAAGGATCTAAAATACATGAACCATCAAAAGAATTAACAGAATTAATATCAAATATAGTTACAAGTATTATCTCTAATATAAATCACAAAAATTTTGAAATTCCAGAAAAATCAGTTCTAGTAAATTCAATTCAATCAGTTTTAAGTTCTCTCTTATATAATAATCAATAGATTGGTAATTTGTCAATGGAATTGTAGATCGGCTAACTCTAATAGAGAAAACCTTATCCACCTATTAGAAGACCAGAAAGTTGATATCGAATTATTATCAGAAACTAGATTTAAACCAGAAAAGTATTATAACTTTCACGGGTACAATATTGTCAGAGACGACCGCTTTTCAGTAACTGTTGGCGGTGGCTCAGCAATTTTAATAAATTCAAACCTATATTACGAGGAAGTCACCATGAAAGTAGATTTAATAAACGTCAATAAAGTAGCAATAAAAATAAAGTTTAAGTCATATACTGTCACATTTATATCTATGTATGTTCCCCCAGGAACCAAGTTATTGTTACAACAATGGAACAATTTCATAACATCTATAGAAAGACCATTTATAATAGGAGGTGACCTTAATGCTCACCACATTGCCTGGGGCCTAGACAACCAAACAGATATGAAAGGTAAAATCTTGATGGACTGTATAGACGATAATAATTTAATATTCAAAAATGATGGCTCTCCTACTTTCTTTAGGAACTTCTCGAAATCGGCAATAGACCTGACCATTTGTACTCCTGACTTAAACCACCTGATCACTTGGAAAACACTTCAAGACCTATTTGGTTCAGACCATACACCTATAAGAGTAGAGTTAGAGGATCAACCAACTCATACATATAATCCATATTCACAAAAGTGGAATTTAAAGAATGCCGACTGGAAATTATATGAACAGTATTCGGAAGATGTATTCTCTCAATTTAAAGATATAAATTCTTATGAACAAATTTTGCACAATATAAATACAACTGCATCCTACTGCATCCCCAAATTTAAAATAAAAAAACCGACTTCCAGAGGAAAATACTGGTGGGATTTAGAATGTGAAGAAGCAGTCAGAAGAAGACAGGAAAGTTTTTGTATATTCAAAGAAAATCCAAACCATGAAAACCTACTTAAGTATAAAAAAGATGATGCACATGTCAAGAAGATCACTAAACAAACTAAAAGAAATAGCTGGAGAGATTATGTCGGATCCCTAAATAGGTCAGTCCCTATTAAAGATGTATGGTCAAAAGTTAACCGAATAAAAAATAGAAAAACAAAGAACAAAGTCCCTGTTATTCTGTCGGAAGCTTCGTGGATAGAAGAGTTCCATCAAAATATCACACCGCCGTCTGCAGAATTAGTAATTCCTGATTTACAACTAAATGCTCTGTACGACTATCCAGAACCAATCCGTTTCCTAGTCAAACCATTTTCTGCCACTGAACTAAACTTTGCGTTGAAGAAAAACTCAAATTAAGCACCAGGTGCCGATAATATCCATTACTCGATGCTATCAAATCTTTCAAGAATTGGTAAGGCTGCACTACTAAATATATATAATGAAATTTGGATGCGCCACATAAAGATTCCTGACGATTGGCACGTTTACACTATTATCCCGGTTTTAAAACCAGGAAAATCATCAAAGAATTGGGATTCTTACCGTCCAATCGGTCTGGCTTCCTGTATACTAAAAACATATGAGAGACTTATTAAAAACCGTCTGGAATTTTGGCTAGAAAAGAACGACCTATTACCAAGAAGTCAGTTTGGTTTTAGAAAAGGTAAATCCACACAAGATAGCCTCTGCCACTTTTTAATAGACATTTATAGTTCCTTTACTTATAAGAAAGCAGTTAGTGCTTTGTTCTTAGATATAAAAGGGGCTTACGACAACGTTAATCTTCACATACTATACGCGAAAATGTTGGAAATAGGAATACCCGAGATAGTAACATGGAACATCATTAACTTATACATTAATCGAGCAGTTCACGTTAGATTAAATGGAGATCAATCTAACTCCCGATACACATCTTTGGGACTACCTCAGGGTAGCATCCTAAGTGCTATATTATATATACTGTATACTGCTGACTTAGAAACTAAACTTCCTCAACACATAAAAATCCTACAGTACGCTGATGATGTTGCGATATATGCAGAAAATAAGTCAATAGATAGATGTAATAACTACCTTAAATCGACATTGAATATTATAAAAAAATGGGCTACCGATAATAACTTAACAATATCAGAGAGTAAATCAACCATTGTTACCTTTACTAAAAAACGATATGTTCCTCAAAGCCATCTACAATTTGATAATACTAGTATTCCTTATAAAACTTCAATAAAATTTCTTGGCGTATTTTTAGACTCCAAATTAAATTGGAAAGAACACACAAATTACATATTACGAAGAATGGAAAATGCAATGAATATCATGAAGACTGTAAGTGTCAGTAACTGGGGAGCTGATCCAAACATATCAATATTACTATACAGAAATTTGATAAGATCAATCTTAGACTATGGATCTATTTTTTATGGCTCAGCATCAAACTCTGTACTCCAAAAAATCGAGAGGATCAAAAATAAGGCACTTAGGTTATGCACTGGTTATCTTCGTAGCACACCTATATTGGTCATGGAATGTGAGCTTAATGAACCTCCACTTTCATTACGCAGGGAATACCTAAGTGAGAAATTTATAGTTAAAACAGCGGTTAACGATAAACTGCTATTAAATAAAATTGTTCATTTAACCACCTCATACCTAACTCATTATTACTGGGAAAAAAAGAAACTGCTTTTAGTTGTGGAAAGCTTCCTCAACGTTTCTAATTCCATTGGCGACATACACCAAATTGAACAAAGCTCGTCTCGAAAGCTAAATTATGAAGATTATTTATCTCCAGTTAACTGTCATTTAAGTAATATTCGTGCGACAGACTTCCTTACTAAAATAGACCACCTTCAGTGTGTACAAAAAAACTGGGGGAGTTATCAGAAATTATATACGGATGGTTCAAAAATGGAAGGAAAAGTTGGATATGCTATATATTACCCACAAAAAAGTATAAAAATAAACAACAGATTACCTGATAAAATGACAATTTTCACAGCTGAACTCATTGCAATCAAAGAAGCATACAAAATATGTATTAATCAAAAAGAACTCAATTATGTTATATTTACAGACTGCCAAAGCATTGTAAAGACATTGAAATATAATGTACATAATTTTGCAGAAAATTATATCATCAGTGACATCATAGCAATGAACAGTGAAGCTTTGAAATCGGGCAAAAATATAATATTGTGTTGGATAAAAGCACACATTGGTATAAAAAACAACGAAATAGTAGATGATCTGGCTAAAAAAGCAACAACGAAGGAATCCACTCTGCATACTTATCAACTTCCTATGGGAGACATAATTTCTATTATGAGATCTATCAAACGGACGAAATGGCAGGAACAATACAATAATTCAGACAAAGGAAATTATTACAAAAAAATCCAGCCTACACTTCCCATCAAGACATGGTTTAATCAAGTTTCCAACAAAGGCTTTATCAAAACTATTTGTCGAATAAGAAGTAATCACTGTCTGACTCCAGTCTACAAAAGAGAAATAGGACTTGTAGATAATGATGAATGTTTATGTGGAGAGCTAGCTGATCTACAACATATGCTGTTAGAATATCCTTTACATTTTATTGAAATATCAAACTTTTTTGCCAATCTAGTTCAAGTTAATGTACAATTTCCTTTTAATCTTATATACCTTTTACAATCAAACAATCTAGATGTTTATAAAATTTTGTACAACCATGTCAATTGTTTAAAATTAAAGCTCTGAGAAAAAAAGAAAAAAAAATAAATAAAAAAAAAATAATTAAATAAAATAAAAAGTTACTAAGATCTAAACCTCCGCGAGGTTGAATCGGGTTTAGGTCTTAGCGCGATAAAAAAATATAAAAAAAAAAAAAAAAATGTAATAAAAAAAAATGTTAAAAAATATAATAAAAAAAATAATAAAAGAAACAGAGTAAAAAAAAACAGTAGTACTAATAGTTTTAAATTTAGATACTAAGCATATATTTTGTAAAAGAGAGAATTCAAAACACATTGACTGGCCAGTTGGTTGCTTAAACCAGTGCCAATAAAACATAAACACACACACATATTTTAAAAGTTATTCGATCAAATGTCGCTTAATTCGTTAATGATTTTTTAAGATATGCATGAGTTAAAATCCGAACACCGGATTAAGAGTCATATTTGGCGCTTAATCTGATGTTTCCTGACAAAGGATGTCTTTTAGTTAGATATCTTAAACTTTAGTAATTATATTATGTTTTGTAATAAAGAATTAACCGACTATTCATGGCGCTTGATTTGTTATTACACTTACAAAGATGCGGATTTTTGTTCATGACAATGGATTATGTACCATTATTGGCGTTTAGTTCGATATTACAAATCCTAGTGTGAGATTTTTTTTAATAAAATAAAAAATGTCGCTTAATACAGGCATTTAAAAACAGATTTTTTTTTAATTTTTTTACAAAAAACATATTTTTATACATAGATTTGCACCCTAGCTGCAAGATGGCACTATTATCTCGATTTTGGACTTTTGTCGGTTAATCCGTTATTACATAACGCGGTCCAATTATAAGGGTTTTTTTGTGACGGTCGTGATCGAGATAATCCGCCATAATTTGGGAATAGGTAGGTCATGACGTAACTAAGCAAAATCTCTAGGGGCGGAACGCCGCTTTGGGGACAAGTGGTTGGGGGCAGGGGTGAATATAAAATTTATAAGGTATTTTTTGTGACCTTCGTGATCGAGATAATGCACCAAAATTTGGGAATAAGTAGATCATGACGAAACTAAGCAAAATCTCCAGAGGCGGAATGCTGATGGGGGACAAAGGGGTAGGAGCAGGGACAAATATAATTATAAGGGGTTTTTTGTGACGTTCGTGATCGAGATAGTGCACCTTAATTTGGCAATAAGTAGATCATGACGTAACTGAGCAAAATCTCCAGGGGCGGAACGCTGAGTGGTGAACAAAAAACGGGCCACTGCCCGCCACCCCTTTGTCCCTACGTAGCGTTCCGCACATGGAGATTTTACTTAGTTATGTCATGATCTACTTATTTCCAAATTTTGGTGAACTATCTCGATCAGGAGCGTCACAAAAAAAATAATAAAAACCTCGACTTTGACCCCTTATAACTATCCTCGTCCACGGCTCTGGTTTCCGCCTCTGGATATTTTACTTATTTATGTCATGATCTACTTATTCCCAAATCTCGATTCTGATCGTCACAGAAAACCCCTTATACTTTTTATATTCACCCCTGCCCCCACCCCTTTGTCGGCCACGCAGCGTTCCGCCCCTAAAGATTTTACCTAGTTACATCATAACCATTTTATTCCCAAATTTTGGTGCACTATCCCCATCATGAGCGACACAAAAGAAATTTTTAAAAACCGCGACTTTGACCCCTTATAACTACCCTCGTCCCCAACTCTGGTTTCCGGCCGTTGGTGAAAGTCATGTACACAACTAATTCAACATATCCCCGTATAGTCTTTCCATATTACTTATCACGAACAAAATCCGCTCCCAGCTCTTAGACTATACGTAATTTTATTTAAAATACACAATATAATATGATAAAATAGAGAAGATTTTATATAAAAATATACAAGGTGACCCGGAAAATAGTGCGTTCCTTAGAGGTATTCCATAAAAATGTAAAATTTTCAGTGAAAATAAAGCCTATTTCTATTCTATTCTTAAACATGGGATATTGATCCAAACTAACGAAAGCCGGATAATTTTTCGTACAGGGGACGACCGTGAAACTTTAGCCATGATGCTAGTTCTATGTTACAAAAGAAGACGAATGTTTTAGTTTTGTTTACCATATTACATTTTTTTAATAGATATTTTATCCAGTCGAATTAAGTATATTTGCTATCCATCTAAGTTTATAAAATTTAAAATAGGCTCTCCTATATCAGAGAGAAAATTTTCTCGCCTTGCAGAAAATGTAGGTGCAAGATCTCCAGACACTAGTAAATCTAATCAGTGAAACAAGTCATCGGAGAGACTTAAAAAACAATATTTTAAAGACAAAGAGGAAGACAGGTGGAAAGATTAATGTAGATCAAGGTGTGCTTTCTCTTGATGGACAGGAGATAGAACGGGTAAACCATTTTAAATACCTTGGCAGTTGGTTAAATGTAAATTGCAACTCTGATAAAGAAATAATAACCAGGATCGAAACACCACGTAAGGCTTTTATGACCTGAACACCAGATTTATGAAACAGAAACCTGTCGATGAATATTAGCAAGAAGGTCCTGATGTGTCATGTGTGGTATCTTATTGTATGGTTGTGAGATATAGACGTTAAAAACCACAATGCTAAATATACACACACCGGCAAAATTAGCGGAACACCTTAAAAATGGGACATGTTTGATGTATCAAATTTCCTAAACCTGTTGTCCGATTTGAGTGATTCTTTTAGTATGTTATAGTCTTATTATTTAAGAATATCGATGTAATAATATTGTTGCTAGACAGGTAAATGTCATTTTATACCGGGTGTAAAAAGCACACTGTGTTTTTTCTTAAAGTTCGGAACACCCTGTGGAATATTCTAGCATATATAAAATATTGAAATTAAAACTCAGTTATGGCTTTAGGTTTTCTTAACATTTTCTTTTTTAATTCATTTGCCTAGGTTGGAAAATGAAAAAGTTATGTGCTTTAACAACTAGCCATGTTTTTCATCAATAAATCCTCATAGTAGGGGAGGAAAGTATGCTAAATTTGCAGTTACTCGAGCGTTATGGGGACCTATTGGATTGTGAAGAGTGGGTGCTAAAACCAAAAAAAGTTAAGTTAAGTTTTCCATAAAGTGTGGGACTCTCAATTTTTTAATTTAATTTTCCATTTCCACCAATCGTTTTTTCCGATTATAGCGCCATCTATCCATAATTGGAAAAAATGTTGCGAATAAAAGTTGCTTATTTTTACGTCAAGAATCCAAATATGCAATAAAAATTGGGGGATTTATAACATTACGCAATAGACGTCAAAGTTCAAACCAAAAACCTGTTGCAAAATGTTCGTGGAACCACCATAAGTGAAGTAGAGAGTAAAGAAGTCGGTCTCAAGTCATGTGTGCCAATAAAAGCTCCCATACTCCAGATACACCATCGTGCAGCGCGACTGCAATTTGGTCGAGTACATCAAAATTAGAATGGTAATGGTATATCGGGGCAGGGCCCACTTGTGAGCCCTAAAATTGGAATGATAACAAGTGGAGTCAAATTATCTTTGCGGACGAGAGCCGTTTCTGTGTAAATTGCATCGACGGTAGAGAAAGATTGTATCGACGCCAAGGAGAACGAAATGCCCGTTTCAATTTTACTAGGACTGTACCTTTTGATGGAGGTTCAATTATGGTGTGGGGTGGTTTATGTTTGGGAGCACGAACAGAGTTAGTGGTGATTGATGGTGGAGCATTAACAGCAGATAGGTATATCAGAAACATTCTCCAAGACCATGTGTTACCTTTTGCACCATACATTGGAGACAATTTTATTTTAATGCAGGATAATGCGCGCCCACACGTCGCACGCGTGTAAGAGACTTCTTATTACAAGTGGGTGTAACAACGATGGATTGGCCAGCGTGTTCCCCAGACCTGAACCCAATAGAGCATATATGGGACATGCTAGGCAGAAAACTTAGGGCACGGGTTCCTGCTGTTTTAAACAGAGAGGAAGTCAGAATTGCTTTGATTGAGAAATAGGCGAGACTGACTCAACAACTGATTGATAACGTTATCAGAAGTATGGCAAGACGAATGACTGCAATTGTAAGGGCTCGTGGGGAAACACAAGCTATTGAAGCAAAAAAATGCATAAAAATATAATTTAAGTTCAAATTGCACAATAAAGTTAATGTGTTTAAAATCCGTATTTTGTTTGAGTCTAACATCTTTGTGTTTCATTTCTTCAAACAGATTTCATATTGTACTACTATTGTAATACAAATTCAAAATATTTCACCAATATTCGTATTAAAATGTTATGTAAACAGTATTATCAATATATAGACTAGAGAGAAAATACTTAAATTTTATGGTTCTTCCTTAAAAAAAGCCGGTGTGTGTATTAAATTGTTAATTTCGCATAGCCTAGTTTAGGATTGTTTATTAAACTAAGCAGAAAATGACGAGTTATTGATGGAAAACATGGCTAGTTGTTAAAGCACATAACTTTTTTATTATCCAACATACCTTGTGAGAAACCTTGTACACTGTAAATGTACCTCTTAATTATTGGTTCTCAATATATTGGTTCTTAATACAGGGAAGTTCGTTAAGGGGGGTCCGAAAAAAATCTATCCTTAGAAAAATTCGAAATCGTCACATTAAAATAAGGCAAGATAAGTACATGCAAAATAGTGTATATTTCAAAAATCTGACGATTTGAGTCACAAAGTTTCACAAAAAAAGCGAATATTTCGCGAAATGAACGTCAGATCTAAAAACTAAAAAATACGTGTTCAATATTTTTCAGAAGTCTATCGAATGATACCAAAAACGAACCCCCACGGAAAGGGGTGAGGGGTAAATTAAAAATTTTAAAAGATGAAAGATGAAGTAGTTTTAAAATAAAAATGGTATACATTTTTATTTTAAAAATTTTAAATATGAACCCTGCGATATTTCGCGGAATGAACATCAGATCGAAAAACTGCAAAATACACCTATTCAATATTTTTGAAAAATCTATCGAATGGCACCAAACACGAGCCTCCACGGAAATGGGGTGGGGGATTTAATTTAAAATCTTAAATAGGAGCGAGGCCCAAAATTTATTGCAGATTTGGATTCTTTACGAGTAGAAGGGGAATGCCGGTTCTGCTACCAAGATATAGAAATCAATGTGTTAGAGAGAGAAGTACCTTCCCAATGAGTAAGAGTGAGATAGATGCTGACGTCACAAGTAATCTTCCATAATGGAATCTACCATAGTTATTTTCCGCTAGATGACACCAATCCGCCATTTTTATTCCATTTCAGTATTTTTAGATGGCGGCATAGCCAAAACGGCACTAAAGCATATCTCCGTTGTTATTGGTCCGATCGTGACATGTGAGGTATCATAGGAAAGGGGAGGGGCTAACGAATACGTTAACATAAAAACAAAGATGGCGGCATAGCTAAAACGGCACTAAAGCATATCTCCGTTGTTATTGGTCCGACGTGTGAGGTATTGGAAAGGGGTGTGTTGGATCGTGACGTACAAATGGATCGGTGGAAAGGGGCACGTTGCATATACTATATTTTATCTACGACCATAACATAATATGTTATTTAAACCAATCACGTGCAGAAATCTAAGCATTACGAGTTGTATACTATATTTTATCTACGACCGTAACATATTCGGCATTTTTATTCAAATTCGCCATTTTTATTCAAATTCACCATTTTTAACCCAATTTTCCTTGACATTACGTCGAAGAAATCTACCATAGTTTACCTATTAGCCGCTGAATGACGCCATTTTTAGTCAATTTTTATTCAAATTCGCCATTTTTATCCAATTTTCCTTGACATTACGTCGAAGAAATCTACCATAATTCAGCTATTATCCGATAGTTGGCGCTATACATCTCGTTAGCATTGGTCTGATTGGAGATTGTGGTACGTTAAAGGTGTGGGTAGTAACGAATATATTCATCGATATGAAAAAGAACTTCGACTGAGTTGACAAAGACAAAAAAAAATCTAGAAGGAAGATATTTAATAGAAAAAGATTGCAAATTTTCAAAGCAAAAGTCTTTTAGAGTAATTCGATTGAGAAAATTATATATACACAAGTAAAAAGAGAGGCATAGACAATAAAAGTTGTAGGTATGTAGTACCTAATGACAAAGACAAAAAAAATCTAGAAGGAAGATATGTAATAGAAAAAGATTGCAATTTTTCAAAGCAAAAGTCTTTTAGAGTAATTCGATTGAGAAAATTATATATACACAAGTAAAAAGAGAGGCATAGACAATAAAAGTTGTAGGTATGTAGTACCTAAACGGCTTAACGTAGAGAGACATATATTTTATCTACGACCGTAACATAATTTATGTGTAAGCGATGGTGACATCTCATTAGCATTGGTCTGATTGGAGATTGTGGTACGTTAAAGGTGTGGGGAGTATCGAATATGTTATTTAATCCATAAACTAACCGTTACGAGCTGCATACTATATTTTATCTACGGCCATAACATTTGGTGCCACCAATTCGCCATTTTTATTCCAATTCACCATTTTTATTCCATTTCAGTATTTTTAGTAAAACTCGCTATTTTTATTCCAATTTGTCCTGATACAGATATTACGTTGAAGGAATCTACCATAATTCGTTCTAAATGTGATCTCAAAATCCCATACATAAAACAAATTGAATTCATCGATATGAAAAAGAACTTCGACTGAGTGCATTATAAATGACAAAGACAAAAAAAATCTAGAAGGAAGATATTTAATAGAAAAAGATAGCAAATTTTCAAAGCAAAAGTCTTTTAGAGTAATTCGATTGAGAAAATTATATATACACAAGTGAAAAGAGAGGTATAGACAATAAAAGTTGTAGGCATGTAGTACCTAAACGGATTAACGTAGAGAGGCATAGACGTAAGGAGAGACGTGGACAATAAAAGTTGTAGACATGCCTAAATGGCGTAACGTAGAGAGGCATAGACAATAAAAGTTGTAGGTATGTAGTGCCCAACGGTATGGGCGCACAAAAAAATTTCCTAGATCTACTGACAAACTGGGCATTTCGCAACATCTAGCAACAGCGCCTCCCATAAGAGTCTGTGTATTAGAGTTAGATAGAAAATCAATTTTTCCCCAGATGCTGGGGGAAATTAAAAAAAAATTTAAGGTCCATTCTGCTCATTTTTGTCTCGTTTTGTGGTGGAGGCCCGACTTTTACGTCACGATTGGACCAATAAAACAGAAGATATAACTAATGCCCTTTTGGCTGTATCCTGAAAATACGTAACTAATGCCCCTGATAACGTATAAGATATAATAGAAGCAGTATTTTGATATGTCCAATCCATCCCTCTCTGAGAGATATGCGAGGTATCATGTGATTTAACAAATTGAATAATATAGAAAAAATAAACATAACATCATGCCATAAAGACATTAGATACAAATGATTTAACCACCAGACACAGAAAAATCAAATAGAGCAGAATGTTAAAAAGGAGTTCTGTATCTTCGGTCCTCTTGGTGCAATAGGGACATACGAATTCTCAAATGATACGATTTAACCAATAGAGTTCAGTGACAGAAAAATAAAATACATCATGTCAAAAGGGTCTTAGATACGTATTTTCCGTCCAATCGTAACTTACAGTACCTCAACCAATAAAATACAATGGCATAAAAATCAAATACATCAGCATGTCAAAAAGGCTTTAGTATTTTCTTTTCTACTGAGAAACATCCAAATCTTTCGTAAAATATTATACACGGGCGTTCTTTCTATATGTCCAAACTAGTAAACCTCTTATTTTTAACACGCAACTCTCAATATTTACATTATTTCTTCCTAGAAAATATCAGTGTATCAAAATGGAATACAAATATATGCAAACCACCAATTGCTAAATCTATCATTATATCGCTAATACCTAAAATACATATCAGATAAATTCTTTCGCTAAGTCCAAACCACCGATATTTCTCACATTATTTTCAAACCAGATTTAGAGTTCTAGTCAAGCATAAAAATCAAATACATCAGCATGTCAAAAGGGTTTTAGTATTTTCGTTTCTATTAAGAAACATCCAAACTTTTCGTATACTATCGTGTTGTATACTTTTGTACACTATTGGTTTTTATAATTTGTTTAAATTTTTTTAATAAATGTAGCAATAACTTCGAAATTATGGCATTTAGTTGTAGGGAAAATAACATGAAAAATAATCAGTATTTCTTTAGGACTTCAAAACTCAAATAACGACTTCTTGTCCTATTAGAAATACGGAATTGGATTTCCAGAAAAACGGAAAATCTGACAACAATGTAATTGTCACTATAATATAGACCGCCTCAGAAAATTAATACCCATCAAAATCTATAAAAATCTTGCAAGCCGTTTCCGAGATAATTGAGTGTTTCCATACATAAAACTCACTCTGTATGCAAACCAGATTTAGAGTTCTAGTCAGACATAAAAATCAAATACATCAGCATGTCAAAAGGGCTTTATTATTTTCGTTTTTACTGAGAAACATCCAAATCTTTCGTACTCTATTATACACAGGCGTTCTTTCATTATGTCCAAACTAGTAAACCTCTTATTTTTACCATGCAACTCTCAATATTTACATTATCTCTCCCTAGGTGCAAAATGTCAGTATATGAAGCATAAATATATGCAAGCCACTAATTGCTAAATCTATCATTATATCGATAATACCTACAATACATATCAGATAAATTCTTTCGCTAAGTCCAAACCACCGATATTTCTCATATTATTTTCAAACCAGATTTAGAGTTCTAATCAGTTGGAGAATACAAATTTTTGTTATAAAGTACGTTTTAAATGTGATCTCAAATAAAATCCCATGCATAAAACAAATTGAATTCATCGATATGAAAAAGAACTTCGACTTAGTGCAATATAAATGACAAAGACAAAAAATATATCTAAAAGGAAGATATCTAATAGAAATAGGTCGCAAATTTTCAAAGCAAAAGTCTTTTAGTATAATTAGAGTAATCCGATTGAGAAAATTACTTATTATGGGTATACACAAGTTAATAATAAGCAAAAAATCGAACTTCTATTGATCCAATCAAAAAAATCAAATACATTTGTACTATGAGAATGATCTCCGAAAGGGAAATCGATAGGTCAAAATAAACTAATTTTAAAGTAAAAATGTGGCTTATTCACAATAAAAATAATAAATAATAAATTTTCTTGCGCTCCTTATTGTTTTACGAAAGATACAAAAAAAAACACGAAAAATACACGATACGTAGGTAGAAAATAATGTCATTATTAATTATGACTTAATCATTCTTTCGAATGTTTTTAGTACGCATGACTCTAAGAATTTACCCTGGTATGATTCTGGTTTCGAAGGATCTTTGGACGGTTTTAAAATAATTCGAACTAGGTTTCGAAGGATCTTTGGACGGTTTTAAAATAATTCGAACTAAATATATTCTTACCAACCATCTGGAAACTTAAGGTGTGTGTCGATATAATTCTTTATTTGCACTAACGCCATTACTACAATCGGAAATTTTCTTAATCATTCTATAAGTACAGTATTTTAATTGCATTTTAAACAGGTTTCTAATTCACTTATGGAAAAATTAGAATTAGAATCAGAATCAGATTAGAACTTTCATATTGTGATACATTTGTATATGGAAGAAAATAATACGGTATGTATAAGATACAAAATTCAAGCATTGGAAAAGCCATACAAGAGGCACACCAAATTCAAAAATCTTGACTATTTCGTCTAAACATGAAGTAAAATTTCTAGTTCTATCTTCTAGCTTCTCATCCAGCTTGAAATAGGATATTAGTATTCATATTTATTATTTCAAAAAATTTTAAGATATCGTGTCTTTTGTTGTAGGTATACTGTCACATTTTCAATACATATTACCCAATTTTTACTTACCCATCATCGAGTTAATTTATAAATGCAATAAGTAACTCCTTAAGATATTATGCTTTCAAAAAACGCTACCAACCAATCTCCTTCATATTGGCTAGTTTCAAATGTATTTCTACAATTACACCATTATTTGCCGAAATATTTTAAAGCAGTGTTGACAACGTCTAAAAAACTGTACATAATTTGGTACATAAATATCAAAAATGATGATCAAAATTGCTTTTATTAGATGATTATTAGCTCTCTTTATCCAGCTTAACAAAATGAGAAAAGTGCTCTGCACAAGAGATCTAAGGTTAGAGCTAAGAATAAGGTTGGCTAGGTGCTACGTTTTCTCGACTCTGTTTTACGGAATGGAAGCTTGGACCTTGAATGCTGCATCAATGAAAAAACTGGAATCATTCGAGATGTGGGTATATAGAAGAATTCTAAAAATATCATGGACAGAACACGTCACAAACAAAGAGGTTCTGAGAAAGATGAACAAAGAAATGGAAGTCTTAAATACAATTAAAACCAGAAAATTGGAATATCTCGGACATATTACACGTGGAAAGAGATACAACTTGCTCCAACTCATTATGCAGGGAAAGATTCAAGGAAAAAGAAGCATAGGGAGACGCAGAATATCGTGGCTGCGCAACCTGAGAGAATGGTACGGATGTACATCAAACGAACTTTTCAGAGCAGCTGTCTCCAAGGTCCGAATAGCTATGATGATTGCCGACCTCCGTCGCGGAGATGGCACTTGAAGAAGAAGATCCAGCTAAAATAAAATAAATAAAGAACTTACATCGTCATATTCATATACTGTTTTGAAAACCGAGGACTTGGAAGCTCCAATAAGTCATAACTCGAAGTTTGAAATAGTAAATAGTATATCAGTGAATGTTTATGCTTTGGAATTAAATCAAGTTAAGGAAAAATAATTTTACGAATTAGTGCCTGCTTGCCTAAACAAAACAAACTTGATAGACATGTAAATTTGAATCTTATTCAGGATAAATATTTTCTAAAATTAAATGATTACCTACGACTCTCATCGTAGTGACGATGGAAATATTGAAATAAAATATCATTACTTCTGGAAAAAAAGGTGTCTAGGTTGTTACACTATATAACCAAAAAAGAAAACTAATTCACCCAGATTTATTGGAAAAATTTACTGTTTCACCGTATCATTAAAATCTTACAAAAAAAGAAATATCGAATTAAATAAACAATACATAATAGAACTAAGAAGTAAATTACGAATATCAGAGTGCATGAGATACGAAATAAACATCTTACAAGCAAAACTATCGATACAACAAATACATATTATATACATTATTCACTTGAAAATTTTAAAGTAATGTTGGCTGAATGTCCAAGAAACTGAGTATATTTAGCCTCTTTTACAATATTTCTGAAAAACTTCAACGAATTTGTCTATTTAGCGAAAAAAAAATCTAATTCATGCAGTTTTATCGGAAAACTTTGCTATTTACCATTTTTATTCACTGTCTTTTTAATCTGTTGAGTAACATCTTTAATTTATTTTGATTTTTAAGAAGTTTTCTAACCTCCTCTAATTACGATTTTTTGTAGAATTTGGACTGGTTGTATTGAATTATGATAGGTATGTGTATCTGATTACGCAATAATTTCAAAGAGACATTCTTTGTAGCTTAGTATAAATTGGTCTTCTAATACTAAAATATTATAAAAAAATAATAGAGTAAAGCAATACAGGAGACTTAAAAAAGGTTTAAAATCTCATGAAATCTTGTTTATTTAGTCTAAACATGAATTAAAATTTATATTGTTCATACTTATTATTTCAAGAATTTTAAGATCGTTTCTAATTATCCATCATCCAGTTAATTTATAAATTATGAAATAGGTATCACTATGATATATTATGCAGCAATAACTATGTTTTCAAAAACTATACCAACCAATCTCTTTCATTCTGACGATGTATTTATACAATTACAACATTATTTACTTAAAAAGTTTAAAGCAATGTTGGCTGAATGCCCAAAAAACTGAGTATATTTAGCCTATTTTACAATATTTCTGAAAAACTTCAACGAATTTTTCTATTTACCGAAAAAAAAATCTAATTCACACAGTTTTATTGGAAAAATTTACTATTTCACCATTTTATTCACTGTCTTTTTAATCTGTTGAGTAACATCTTTAATTTATTTTGATTTTTATGAAGTTGTCTAACCTCGTGTAATTACGATTTTTTTGTAGAATTTGGATTGGTTTTATAGGATTATGATAGGTATGTGTATCTGAAAACACAATAATTCCAAAGAGACATTCGTTGTAGCTTAGTGTAAATTGGTCTTCTAATACTAAAACATTATAAAACATAATAGATTAAAGTAATACAGGAGACTTAAAAAAGTGTTAAAATCTCATGGTACAAAAAAGAAAATGTCTCGAGTGTGAATTTAAAAATGGAGTTACTACAAAAAAGAAGATGGTACATACCTTTGAATATTAAAAAATATTTGAAAAATTTTAATTTTTTTTTGTAGATTGTGTAGTTAATACTAAAAATTAGTAAGGAAATAAAAATGATTATAAATTAAAAAAATCTTCGACGTTTGTTCTTAGAGCATGTGAAACATTAATAATTACCAAAAAATTTCAGTAGGTACCTTTAAATATTAAAAGTATTTGAAAAATTTTAATTTTTGTAGATTGTGTAGTTAATACTAAAAAATTAGTATGGAAATAAAAATACATATCAATTAAAAAAAATCTTCAGCGTTTGTTCTTAGAGCGTAGTTCGAGTATGCCCGAACTTTCCCGATCCCCAATATATCTACTTCTTCTTGTAGTGCTCATCCATTTTGGATGTTGACGATTATCCTAGAAATATATACTTTGCATACTAATGTACTGAAAAGATTTGTAGTTGTTGTGCTGCACCACATATATAGATTTTTTAGCCAGAAAATCCTTCACCTTCCTGGTTTTCTTCTACTTTTCTCTGTAAAATTAGTTGCAGCAGTTCATATCTTCGCTCTTTCTTACAATGTGTCGGATGTATTCGATTTTAACTGTTTTATTGTGGGTACCAGCTCTTTTTCTTTTTTAATTCTTAATAAAATAATCTAATTAGTTATGTGATCTGAGTAAGATATATACAAAAATAAGAAAAAAATGTTTTATTTCTTTGGAATAAAATAAAAAAGCCAAGTTGGTTGACTGGTTTAAAGTATTGCAGTGCAGGGGATTTGAACCTATGATCCAACACTTACTTATTTTCAATGCAATGTAACAAAGTCTTAAATCGCTCGACCAACGTGGCTTTGGAAC
The DNA here is from genome assembly GCF_917563875.1 of Diabrotica virgifera virgifera. Lineage (NCBI taxonomy): Eukaryota > Metazoa > Arthropoda > Insecta > Coleoptera > Chrysomelidae > Diabrotica > Diabrotica virgifera. The sequence continues at coordinate 190,636,748 of NC_065450.1, read as the reverse complement.
TTTGCTCTAAAAAACAACGATGATATTCACATGTTATGACATTCCTATTGACAATAAAAAGAAATAAAATGTTTTTCAAATAATATTTTATTCAAAATACTGTTATTTAGAGTGTGAGCTTTATGATTATAAATAAAAAAATCTTTGACGTTTGTTCTTAGAGCATGTGAAACATTAATAATTACCAAAAAATTACGGTACCTTTAAATATTAAAAGTATTTGAAAAATTTTAATTTTTGTAGATTGTGTAGTTAATACCAAAAATTAGTGTGGAAATAAAAATAAATATCAACTAAAAAAAAATTTTCAGCGTTTGTTCTTAGAGCGTAGTTCGAGTATGCCCGAACTTTCCCGATTTCCCAATATTAGCTGTGAGTTTTGGCTTAGGATACCCATATAAAAAGCATGGAAAACGAAAAGTTTCAGCGTTTGTTCTTAGAGCGTAGTTCGAGTATGCCCGAACTTTCCCGATTTCCCAATATTAGCTGTGAGTTTTGGCATAGGATACCCATATAAAAAGCATGGAAAACGGAAAGTTTACCTTGGACAAGTGACGGCGTCACTTGTCCAAGGTAAACTTTCCGTTTTCCATGCTTTTTATATGGGTATCCTATGCCAAAACTCACAGCTAATATTGGGAAATCGGGAAAGTTCGGGCATACTCGAACTACGCTCTAAGAACAAACGCTGAAACTTTTCGTTTTCCATGCTTTTTATATGGGTATCCTAAGCCAAAACTCACAGCTAATATTGGGAAATCGGGAAAGTTCGGGCATACTCGAACTACGCTCTAAGAACAAACGCTGAAAATTTTTTTTTAGTTGATATTTATTTTTATTTCCACACTAATTTTTGGTATTAACTACACAATCTACAAAAATTAAAATTTTTCAAATACTTTTAATATTTAAAGGTACCGTAATTTTTTGGTAATTATTAATGTTTCACATGCTCTAAGAACAAACGTCAAAGATTTTTTTATTTATAATCATAAAGCTCACACTCTAAATAACAGTATTTTGAATAAAATATTATTTGAAAAACATTTTATTTCTTTTTATTGTCAATAGGAATGTCATAACATGTGAATATCATCGTTGTTTTTTAGAGCAAAGTTCCAAAGCCACGTTGGTCGAGCGATTTAAGACTTTGTTACATTGCATTGAAAATAAGTAAGTGTTGGATCATAGGTTCAAATCCCCTGCACTGCAATACTTTAAACCAGTCAACCAACTTGGCTTTTTTATTTTATTCCAAAGAAATAAAACATTTTTTTCTTATTTTTGTATATATCTTACTCAGATCACATAACTAATTAGATTATTTTATTAAGAATTAAAAAAGAAAAAGAGCTGGTACCCACAATAAAACAGTTCAAATCGAATACATCCGACACATTGTAAGAAAGAGCGAAGATATGAACTGCTGCAACTAATTTTACAGAGAAAAGTAGAAGAAAACCAGGAAGGTGAAGGATTTTCTGGCTAAAAAATCTATATATGTGGTGCAGCACAACAACTACAAATCTTTTCAGTACATTAGTATGCAAAGTATATATTTCTAGGATAATCGTCAACATCCAAAATGGATGAGCACTACAAGAAGAAGTAGATATATTGGGGATCGGGAAAGTTCGGGCATACTCGAACTACGCTCTAAGAACAAACGCTGAAGATTTTTTTAATTGATATGTATTTTTATTTCCATACTAATTTTTTAGTATTAACTACACAATCTACAAAAATTAAAATTTTTCAAATACTTTTAATATTTAAAGGTACCTACTGAAATTTTTTGGTAATTATTAATGTTTCACATGCTCTAAGAACAAACGTCGAAGATTTTTTTAATTTATAATCATTTTTATTTCCTTACTAATTTTTAGTATTAACTACACAATCTACAAAAAAAAATTAAAATTTTTCAAATATTTTTTAATATTCAAAGGTATGTACCATCTTCTTTTTTGTAGTAACTCCATTTTTAAATTCACACTCGAGACATTTTCTTTTTTGTACCATGAGATTTTAACACTTTTTTAAGTCTCCTGTATTACTTTAATCTATTATGTTTTATAATGTTTTAGTATTAGAAGACCAATTTACACTAAGCTACAACGAATGTCTCTTTGGAATTATTGTGTTTTCAGATACACATACCTATCATAATCCTATAAAACCAATCCAAATTCTACAAAAAAATCGTAATTACACGAGGTTAGACAACTTCATAAAAATCAAAATAAATTAAAGATGTTACTCAACAGATTAAAAAGACAGTGAATAAAATGGTGAAATAGTAAATTTTTCCAATAAAACTGTGTGAATTAGATTTTTTTTTCGGTAAATAGAAAAATTCGTTGAAGTTTTTCAGAAATATTGTAAAATAGGCTAAATATACTCAGTTTTTTGGGCATTCAGCCAACATTGCTTTAAACTTTTTAAGTAAATAATGTTGTAATTGTATAAATACATCGTCAGAATGAAAGAGATTGGTTGGTATAGTTTTTGAAAACATAGTTATTGCTGCATAATATATCATAGTGATACCTATTTCATAATTTATAAATTAACTGGATGATGGATAATTAGAAACGATCTTAAAATTCTTGAAATAATAAGTATGAACAATATAAATTTTAATTCATGTTTAGACTAAATAAACAAGATTTCATGAGATTTTAAACCTTTTTTAAGTCTCCTGTATTGCTTTACTCTATTATTTTTTTATAATATTTTAGTATTAGAAGACCAATTTATACTAAGCTACAAAGAATGTCTCTTTGAAATTATTGCGTAATCAGATACACATACCTATCATAATTCAATACAACCAGTCCAAATTCTACAAAAAATCGTAATTAGAGGAGGTTAGAAAACTTCTTAAAAATCAAAATAAATTAAAGATGTTACTCAACAGATTAAAAAGACAGTGAATAAAAATGGTAAATAGCAAAGTTTTCCGATAAAACTGCGTGAATTAGATTTTTTTTTCGCTAAATAGACAAATTCGTTGAAGTTTTTCAGAAATATTGTAAAAGAGGCTAAATATACTCAGTTTCTTGGACATTCAGCCAACATTACTTTAAAATTTTCAAGTGAATAATGTATATAATATGTATTTGTTGTATCGATAGTTTTGCTTGTAAGATGTTTATTTCGTATCTCATGCACTCTGATATTCGTAATTTACTTCTTAGTTCTATTATGTATTGTTTATTTAATTCGATATTTCTTTTTTTGTAAGATTTTAATGATACGGTGAAACAGTAAATTTTTCCAATAAATCTGGGTGAATTAGTTTTCTTTTTTGGTTATATAGTGTAACAACCTAGACACCTTTTTTTCCAGAAGTAATGATATTTTATTTCAATATTTCCATCGTCACTACGATGAGAGTCGTAGGTAATCATTTAATTTTAGAAAATATTTATCCTGAATAAGATTCAAATTTACATGTCTATCAAGTTTGTTTTGTTTAGGCAAGCAGGCACTAATTCGTAAAATTATTTTTCCTTAACTTGATTTAATTCCAAAGCATAAACATTCACTGATATACTATTTACTATTTCAAACTTCGAGTTATGACTTATTGGAGCTTCCAAGTCCTCGGTTTTCAAAACAGTATATGGATATGACGATGTAAGTTCTTTATTTATTTTATTTTAGCTGGATCTTCTTCTTCAAGTGCCATCTCCGCGACGGAGGTCGGCAATCATCATAGCTATTCGGACCTTGGAGACAGCTGCTCTGAAAAGTTCGTTTGATGTACATCCGTACCATTCTCTCAGGTTGCGCAGCCACGATATTCTGCGTCTCCCTATGCTTCTTTTTCCTTGAATCTTTCCCTGCATAATGAGTTGGAGCAAGTTGTATCTCTTTCCACGTGTAATATGTCCGAGATATTCCAATTTTCTGGTTTTAATTGTATTTAAGACTTCCATTTCTTTGTTCATCTTTCTCAGAACCTCTTTGTTTGTGACGTGTTCTGTCCATGATATTTTTAGAATTCTTCTATATACCCACATCTCGAATGATTCCAGTTTTTTCATTGATGCAGCATTCAAGGTCCAAGCTTCCATTCCGTAAAACAGAGTCGAGAAAACGTAGCACCTAGCCAACCTTATTCTTAGCTCTAACCTTAGATCTCTTGTGCAGAGCACTTTTCTCATTTTGTTAAGCTGGATAAAGAGAGCTAATAATCATCTAATAAAAGCAATTTTGATCATCATTTTTGATATTTATGTACCAAATTATGTACAGTTTTTTAGACGTTGTCAACACTGCTTTAAAATATTTCGGCAAATAATGGTGTAATTGTAGAAATACATTTGAAACTAGCCAATATGAAGGAGATTGGTTGGTAGCGTTTTTTGAAAGCATAATATCTTAAGGAGTTACTTATTGCATTTATAAATTAACTCGATGATGGGTAAGTAAAAATTGGGTAATATGTATTGAAAATGTGACAGTATACCTACAACAAAAGACACGATATCTTAAAATTTTTTGAAATAATAAATATGAATACTAATATCCTATTTCAAGCTGGATGAGAAGCTAGAAGATAGAACTAGAAATTTTAATTCATGTTTAGACGAAATAGTCAAGATTTTTGAATTTGGTGTGCCTCTTGTATGGCTTTTCCAATGCTTGAATTTTGTATCTTATACATACCGTATTATTTTCTTCCATATACAAATGTATCACAATATGAAAGTTCTAATCTGATTCTGATTCTAATTCTAATTTTTCCATAAGTGAATTAGAAACCTGTTTAAAATGCAATTAAAATACTGTACTTATAGAATGATTAAGAAAATTTCCGATTGTAGTAATGGCGTTAGTGCAAATAAAGAATTATATCGACACACACCTTAAGTTTCCAGATGGTTGGTAAGAATATATTTAGTTCGAATTATTTTAAAACCGTCCAAAGATCCTTCGAAACCTAGTTCGAATTATTTTAAAACCGTCCAAAGATCCTTCGAAACCAGAATCATACCAGGGTAAATTCTTAGAGTCATGCGTACTAAAAACATTCGAAAGAATGATTAAGTCATAATTAATAATGACATTATTTTCTACCTACGTATCGTGTATTTTTCGTGTTTTTTTTTGTATCTTTCGTAAAACAATAAGGAGCGCAAGAAAATTTATTATTTATTATTTTTATTGTGAATAAGCCACATTTTTACTTTAAAATTAGTTTATTTTGACCTATCGATTTCCCTTTCGGAGATCATTCTCATAGTACAAATGTATTTGATTTTTTTGATTGGATCAATAGAAGTTCGATTTTTTGCTTATTATTAACTTGTGTATACCCATAATAAGTAATTTTCTCAATCGGATTACTCTAATTATACTAAAAGACTTTTGCTTTGAAAATTTGCGACCTATTTCTATTAGATATCTTCCTTTTAGATATATTTTTTGTCTTTGTCATTTATATTGCACTAAGTCGAAGTTCTTTTTCATATCGATGAATTCAATTTGTTTTATGCATGGGATTTTATTTGAGATCACATTTAAAACGTACTTTATAACAAAAATTTGTATTCTCCAACTGATTAGAACTCTAAATCTGGTTTGAAAATAATATGAGAAATATCGGTGGTTTGGACTTAGCGAAAGAATTTATCTGATATGTATTGTAGGTATTATCGATATAATGATAGATTTAGCAATTAGTGGCTTGCATATATTTATGCTTCATATACTGACATTTTGCACCTAGGGAGAGATAATGTAAATATTGAGAGTTGCATGGTAAAAATAAGAGGTTTACTAGTTTGGACATAATGAAAGAACGCCTGTGTATAATAGAGTACGAAAGATTTGGATGTTTCTCAGTAAAAACGAAAATAATAAAGCCCTTTTGACATGCTGATGTATTTGATTTTTATGTCTGACTAGAACTCTAAATCTGGTTTGCATACAGAGTGAGTTTTATGTATGGAAACACTCAATTATCTCGGAAACGGCTTGCAAGATTTTTATAGATTTTGATGGGTATTAATTTTCTGAGGCGGTCTATATTATAGTGACAATTACATTGTTGTCAGATTTTCCGTTTTTCTGGAAATCCAATTCCGTATTTCTAATAGGACAAGAAGTCGTTATTTGAGTTTTGAAGTCCTAAAGAAATACTGATTATTTTTCATGTTATTTTCCCTACAACTAAATGCCATAATTTCGAAGTTATTGCTACATTTATTAAAAAAATTTAAACAAATTATAAAAACCAATAGTGTACAAAAGTATACAACACGATAGTATACGAAAAGTTTGGATGTTTCTTAATAGAAACGAAAATACTAAAACCCTTTTGACATGCTGATGTATTTGATTTTTATGCTTGACTAGAACTCTAAATCTGGTTTGAAAATAATGTGAGAAATATCGGTGGTTTGGACTTAGCGAAAGAATTTATCTGATATGTATTTTAGGTATTAGCGATATAATGATAGATTTAGCAATTGGTGGTTTGCATATATTTGTATTCCATTTTGATACACTGATATTTTCTAGGAAGAAATAATGTAAATATTGAGAGTTGCGTGTTAAAAATAAGAGGTTTACTAGTTTGGACATATAGAAAGAACGCCCGTGTATAATATTTTACGAAAGATTTGGATGTTTCTCAGTAGAAAAGAAAATACTAAAGCCTTTTTGACATGCTGATGTATTTGATTTTTATGCCATTGTATTTTATTGGTTGAGGTACTGTAAGTTACGATTGGACGGAAAATACGTATCTAAGACCCTTTTGACATGATGTATTTTATTTTTCTGTCACTGAACTCTATTGGTTAAATCGTATCATTTGAGAATTCGTATGTCCCTATTGCACCAAGAGGACCGAAGATACAGAACTCCTTTTTAACATTCTGCTCTATTTGATTTTTCTGTGTCTGGTGGTTAAATCATTTGTATCTAATGTCTTTATGGCATGATGTTATGTTTATTTTTTCTATATTATTCAATTTGTTAAATCACATGATACCTCGCATATCTCTCAGAGAGGGATGGATTGGACATATCAAAATACTGCTTCTATTATATCTTATACGTTATCAGGGGCATTAGTTACGTATTTTCAGGATACAGCCAAAAGGGCATTAGTTATATCTTCTGTTTTATTGGTCCAATCGTGACGTAAAAGTCGGGCCTCCACCACAAAACGAGACAAAAATGAGCAGAATGGACCTTAAATTTTTTTTTAATTTCCCCCAGCATCTGGGGAAAAATTGATTTTCTATCTAACTCTAATACACAGACTCTTATGGGAGGCGCTGTTGCTAGATGTTGCGAAATGCCCAGTTTGTCAGTAGATCTAGGAAATTTTTTTGTGCGCCCATACCGTTGGGCACTACATACCTACAACTTTTATTGTCTATGCCTCTCTACGTTACGCCATTTAGGCATGTCTACAACTTTTATTGTCCACGTCTCTCCTTACGTCTATGCCTCTCTACGTTAATCCGTTTAGGTACTACATGCCTACAACTTTTATTGTCTATACCTCTCTTTTCACTTGTGTATATATAATTTTCTCAATCGAATTACTCTAAAAGACTTTTGCTTTGAAAATTTGCTATCTTTTTCTATTAAATATCTTCCTTCTAGATTTTTTTTGTCTTTGTCATTTATAATGCACTCAGTCGAAGTTCTTTTTCATATCGATGAATTCAATTTGTTTTATGTATGGGATTTTGAGATCACATTTAGAACGAATTATGGTAGATTCCTTCAACGTAATATCTGTATCAGGACAAATTGGAATAAAAATAGCGAGTTTAACTAAAAATACTGAAATGGAATAAAAATGGTGAATTGGAATAAAAATGGCGAATTGGTGGCACCAAATATTATGGCCGTAGATAAAATATAGTATGCAGCTCGTAACGGTTAGTTTATGGATTAAATAACATATTCGATACTCCCCACACCTTTAACGTACCACAATCTCCAATCAGACCAATGCTAATGAGATGTCACCATCGCTTACACATAAATTATGTTACGGTCGTAGATAAAATATATGTCTCTCTACGTTAAGCCGTTTAGGTACTACATACCTACAACTTTTATTGTCTATGCCTCTCTTTTTACTTGTGTATATATAATTTTCTCAATCGAATTACTCTAAAAGACTTTTGCTTTGAAAAATTGCAATCTTTTTCTATTACATATCTTCCTTCTAGATTTTTTTTGTCTTTGTCATTAGGTACTACATACCTACAGCTTTTATTGTCTATGCCTCTCTTTTTACTTGTGTATATATAATTTTCTCAATCGAATTACTCTAAAAGACTTTTGCTTTGAAAATTTGCAATCTTTTTCTATTAAATATCTTCCTTCTAGATTTTTTTTTGTCTTTGTCAACTCAGTCGAAGTTCTTTTTCATATCGATGAATATATTCGTTACTACCCACACCTTTAACGTACCACAATCTCCAATCAGACCAATGCTAACGAGATGTATAGCGCCAACTATCGGATAATAGCTGAATTATGGTAGATTTCTTCGACGTAATGTCAAGGAAAATTGGATAAAAATGGCGAATTTGAATAAAAATTGACTAAAAATGGCGTCATTCAGCGGCTAATAGGTAAACTATGGTAGATTTCTTCGACGTAATGTCAAGGAAAATTGGGTTAAAAATGGTGAATTTGAATAAAAATGGCGAATTTGAATAAAAATGCCGAATATGTTACGGTCGTAGATAAAATATAGTATACAACTCGTAATGCTTAGATTTCTGCACGTGATTGGTTTAAATAACATATTATGTTATGGTCGTAGATAAAATATAGTATATGCAACGTGCCCCTTTCCACCGATCCATTTGTACGTCACGATCCAACACACCCCTTTCCAATACCTCACACGTCGGACCAATAACAACGGAGATATGCTTTAGTGCCGTTTTAGCTATGCCGCCATCTTTGTTTTTATGTTAACGTATTCGTTAGCCCCTCCCCTTTCCTATGATACCTCACATGTCACGATCGGACCAATAACAACGGAGATATGCTTTAGTGCCGTTTTGGCTATGCCGCCATCTAAAAATACTGAAATGGAATAAAAATGGCGGATTGGTGTCATCTAGCGGAAAATAACTATGGTAGATTCCATTATGGAAGATTACTTGTGACGTCAGCATCTATCTCACTCTTACTCATTGGGAAGGTACTTCTCTCTCTAACACATTGATTTCTATATCTTGGTAGCAGAACCGGCATTCCCCTTCTACTTTTACGTAAAAATAAGCAACTTTTATTCGACACATTTTTTCGAATTATGGATAGATAGCGCTATAATCGGAAAAAAACGATTGTTTTAAATGGAAAATTAAATTAAAAACTGAAAAGGCCTCAACTTTATGGAAAACTTAACTTAACCTTTTTCTGGTTTTAGCACATAATCTTCACAATCCAATAGGTCCCCATAACGCTCGAGTAACTGCAAATTTAGCATACTTTCCTCCCCTACTATGAGGATTTATTGATGAACAACATGGCTAGTTGTTAAAGCACGTAACTTTTTTATTATCCCACATAAGTAAATGAATCAAAAAGGAAAATATTCAGAACGCATAAGCCTACAATCGAGTTTTAATTTTAATACTTTACATATTATGCTAGAATATTCCACAGGGTGTTCCAAATTTTAAGAAAAAAACACAGTATGATTGGTACATCCGGTAAAAAATGATATTTACCTATCTAGCAACAATATTATTAGAACGATATTCTTCAAGAATAAAGCTATAATATGCTAAAAAAATCACTCAAATCGGACCACTGGTTTAGGAAATTCGAGACATCAAACATGTCCCATTTTTAAGGTGTTCGGCTAATTTTGCCGGTGTGTGTATTAAAAGCATTCGAATTGTGGTGCTATCGATGAATCCTAAAGATATCGTGGATTTCGCACACTTCCAATGAAGGTGTTCTCCAAATGATGAACTGAGAACGTCTGCTCATAAACATCATAAAAAGGATAGAAACAAAATACTTCGGCCATATAACTAGAGGACCTAAATACTATCTACTTTACCTTAAAATACAAGGAAAAGTGGAGGGAAAGAGATGGATTGGTCGAAAGAAGCTTTCATGGTTGCGTAATATTAGACAATGGTGTGGTTCCACAGTAGAAAAATTATTTCGCACAGCAGTTGATAGAGAAAGGTTTCAGAAACTGGTAAACATGATGACAGCCAACGTCCGAATACGGACGCGGCACCTAAAGAAGAAGATAATATAGATGCCGTATTTATTTATTTATTTACTAAAATATACATCCACCAGGTATAAACCCATAAAGGTGTACATAAGAAAACTACATTGACTGAACACTTGATGACAAAATATAAAATAACATAAAGAATAACCAAAAATGTTTCTGTTGTTAATACACATACACAATAATAATATAACAAAGACCTTAATAAAGGAAAATAACATGACATCAATTTGATAAGCTATTGCATATTTCGCGTTTAAAAAATGTTAAAACTAAGAAAAAAATGTCCACAGAACTTAAGTTATTTACACTCCTGCACATACTTTTTTTCGGACAATAGAAATTATGTTGCGAATTAGGCACCGAAATATGAAAAGTTATTTACACCTGAACGTGACACAGCTCGTGGTACATTAAAGTCTATAAGAATAAGCAAAACATCGCTATTAATTAGGCAATTGACAATTTTGAAGATGAATATTAGGCCGTTTATTTCACGCTGCTTACGCAGTGAATGGAATCCAAACCCAGAAAGGAGTAAATTATAGCTGTAGCCTCTAACCCGATATCTGTTATATTTTTTGGGGTAGCAATATCTAAAGAATCTTTTTTGAACAGATTCAAGATTAGAGACAAGTTCTGCATGATTAGGGTTCCATACCACGCTGCAGTAATTAAGTTTACTACTAACTAGTCCAAAATATAAACTACGCAAAGCTTCAACCGACGTTACATCTCTGCAGCTTCTAATAATATATCCTAAAGATTTGGTTGCTTTAGAGACCACGGTATTAATATGAGCTGAGAATGTTAATTTACTGTCAAGTATAACACCAAGATCTTTAAACTCTGAGGTAAAAGAGAGTAAGATGTTGTTGACCTTATAATCAAAATGTATGTTATTGATCTTTCGGGTATAGGACATTACTTTACATTTCTTTATATTTAAGGATAGTTAATTATTGAAACACCATTCATTAATGGCAGAGATATCGTGTTGATGTTTAACGTAGTCTAATAACGCATTAATGGCGAAAGAAAACAAAAACGAGTTTTATGTGTTAAAATAGTAAAATTATATATCTTTAATCGTTTCCTCTTTGTTTTGTTATCCTATAAAATACCAGCTATATGATTATATAACTTTGTGGAAATATCGCATTATTTTTTATGGGAGCAGATAAGCATCAAAAACAACTAAAGAGTTGCGGAATATTTTCTGATGCCCATTATGATTATTTTCGTACGCTATTATCGTCCATCAATGAAGCCTCTGAAAAGTTTAATGGTTTAACTTTTACGGCGTTTTTCCGATTTATTTTCAGATTTCATGCGAAATGACACTTATTCTCCTTCGGTCATAACAATAGGTAATATCCTAGCAATTTTTTCTTGTATTTATTTTTTATAATAATCTGTATATCATATTATGTTATATCAATTAAAATACTTCGAAAATTATCTACACGATTTATTTTCAGATTTCACGCGAAATGACACTTATTCTCCTTCGGTCATAACAATAGGTAATATCCTAGCAATTTTTTCCTTTATTTATTTTTTATAATATATAACGAATAATACTTTAAATTAAAATATACACACTATTAAGTACCATTTGAACGTACCGAGAGGGGACAAGACCTGTATATCATAATATGTATATCAATTAAAATACTTCGAAAATTATCTCCACGAAGATAGGAATTTTCAATTTTTTCTATATGTGCAATAATTGCATTTTGACAACTGCTAATATTAATATTTTGAACTTACAGAAACGCTAAGAGTAGGTGTAGCATTTTTTCTCCTGATGCCATTTTGAACTGTTTCTAAATGAACATGGTTGTCCCATGTTCTAACTAAAGGATTCAAATACAATAATATGACGGCAGCCTTAAAATTGTATGACCCATATGATGTTTCTTTGGTATTTACACAGTTGTGCAAAGGTTTACTCAAACTTATTTTTAGTACTTATACCGGGTGGAAGAAAAGGAATGTTTTTCTTATGTTAAGTTTAGGACAACCTGTAGGGAGGACAAGGTACAAATGTGAACATACATCAGAATCGTATTGTAGACTTATGTTTTGTGAACATTTTGATTTTTGAATGTCCTTGATCTCTTTAGAAACAAAGAAAATATATGGTTTTGTAGTTTAATATGTGTTTTAACCAAAACAATCTTCGAGACGGGGTCCGGACAAATATTCCCCGGAGAAATAATCCCGGACAAAAAATCCCCACAAATTATCTATGGACAAAAAATCCCCGGACAAATAATCCACGGACAAAAATCCCCACAAAAAATCCCGGACAAATAATCCCCACAAATTTTTTTGGACAAAATATCCCCACAAAAAATCCCGGACAAAAAATCCCCAAGAAATATTTGCTGCCTAATAGTTATCTAAAAGTTTTCCCGAAATTTTAACAAATTTCGAATTCCAATTCCATGGTAAAAACTTTAAATTTTACATGCCAAAGGAGTGTAAGTTTTTTCAAAAATCGTGGAAGATATGGGGAATGAGCTAAGGCCCCGTTTTCATGTCAGGCGCTTAACGCGCGTTTTGACAACGCGCGATTACAACTACATACATTTTACTGAAGACGGTTCACATGCTAACGCGCGTTTTAGGTCATTAAGACGCGCGTTGGCTTGTGAACGGTCTCAAGTAAAATGTATGTAGATGTAATCGCGCGTTATCAAAATGCGCGTTAAGCGCCTGTCATGAGAGCGGGGCCCTAGCTCATTCCCCATATTTCCACAATTTTTGAAAAAACTCTTTTTTGTCATGTATAAAGTTAACAAAAATATAACACAAATAAAGTTTTCAGCATGGAATTGGAATTCAAAATTGGTTAAAATTTAAGGAAAACAGTAAAACTAGTAAAACTATTCGGCAGCAAATATTTCTTGGGGATGTTTTGTCGGGATTTTTTTGTGGGGATATTTTGTCCAAAAAAATTTGTGGGGATTATTTGTCCGGGATCCTTTGTGGGAATTTTTTGTCCGGAGATTATTTGTCCGGGAATTTTTTTTCCGGGGATTTTTTGTCCAGGAATAATTTGTGGGCATTTTTTTCCGGGATTATTTGTCCTAGCTTCGTTGATGCACCAGGTAGGGAGGAAAAGGCACAAAGGAGCGTTTACGTCGATATTATGTTGTAGTGTCATATTTTGCAAATATTTTATTTTTTGAATTTCTCTGATATTTTTAACAACAAAAAAACTAGACAGTCCTACTCTTTAATATGTGTTTAACTGACGACGTTCGATACGCGGGGAGGCCATTATACCACTAAGATGAAATTATTTCCTGCATATAGTGCGAAAGGAACAGAGTGTTTAAAGAAAAAAATATGTGTAATGTACCACTCGCGATTTTAAAAGCCTCCACGTAGACACCAAATCCGTACTTATTCTCAAGGAAATTCCACCCCAAAACATCACAGAGCCTCCATTAAACAATCTCGTCTCTCTTACGTTGCGTTGTGTATACCGTTTACCTGATCGACAAATAACTCTTATATGTGTCGACAAGAACCGTTTACCGTATATGCCTTTCTGTTTTTAAAGTAATGTTAACTGAAAGCAAGAAATAGTGATTTAACCCAGCCTGAGAGACTTGCTCACCGCTAGAGAATGACATTCGGGTGAAAGAATTCATTGGGGCGAGGAGGATTAACTCCTGCAAGCAGGAATCACTCCACCTCGCTCCAATGCTCCAGACCATCCACTTTCCCCCGATAGCACTCTGATGCGCTATAGGGGCTCTCAATCAGCAAAGTGCTTATCATATGGGAGTCTTGAGTACACGGACTCCCACATAAAATCCTACCCCGATCAATACAGGCCAGCGTGAGGCGCTCTATTCCCGCTATCTCTAGTGACTTATCTTCGATCCGTATTGCTTGCTCGGGCGCCGAGTCCATGCTCTGGGCTATGTCCAGTTCGGTTACTCGGCGCTCAAGGGTGTGGGCCCCTCATGCCCGTTTTTTGGGTTTTGTTACTATTTTTTGTGGCTTTCGCCTATTGTTAATGTTTTATTGATTTGTTTAGTGGCCGAAGCCGATTTTGAGTTTTTTGTAGATTTTATTTGAGGGATATCTGAAACGTATAAAAATCAACATTAATACATATAACGAGACGCCAAAAGTGAGCAAGTTGTCTTCTCTTGATCTACAATTACCTATCTTTGATTATATATTTACTAACATTTGCTGTTTGGGTCTTCTGTGTTTCCATCTATGGTACACATCATACCTTAATATCTCTTGCAGGATCCGGTTTGGGTGGTCTTTTAGCTCAGCAAATTTTGTTCTGGCTTTTTCCTCCATCATATCCAGTACTCTTATTTGTTTTAGTTCTCTAAATAAGAACTGTTCGGCGACGTATCTCGCACGTTTGCAGCTTCTCTGGGGCAGTTGTTGTGTGCCGCTAGTATCTTCTTTTTGTTACTTTGACTTGTGTGACCCCATGCAAGAGATGCGTATGTAATTATTGGCAGTTTCAGTCTTAATTTTGTTTTCATAGCTAATTTAGTTAATTTAGTTTTGTTTTAGTTCAAACGCATGTTAAATAGTAAAACCATATATCTTCATTGTTTATACAGATATTAGGGACATTCAAAAAACTTGGGACAAAGACTAAGATTCCCATGTATACTAACATTATTTGTTCCTCATCCTCCCTACAGTGTGTCACAAACTTAACACAAGAAATACAATATTTTTTTTTCACCCGGTATAAGTACAAAAAAGAAGTTCGAGTAAAGCGTTGCACAAGTTTGTAAATACTAAAGAAAAATCTAAAATAATAAAAAATTCTCGGAATCAGCCTATCTGTTCAGGAAAAATCAATTATGAAAATGAGCATAATTTTCTATATCCCTAACTTTTGACGAGCAGTTTATTTATATCATAATATAAGGATATTGCAATACCATTTTCTCGGAGAAAGCGTAGCTTTAATTACATAGGTAAATATAAATAAGTGGTACTCGAATAAACATAACATCAGTAAATTGCCAGAAATGCGGATTCTCCGGAACGGAATTCAGTGGCATCTTGGTATCTTTAGAGATACCTACATCAAAGGAAATTTCAAGTAGAGCTCTTAACTCTCTTGTGCGACAGTTCGTATTTAATGGACAATTTTAATGCAGCGTAAGTGGAGAAAGGAGATATGTTGTGGAAATTGGTTGCGTGAGTTTTTTGTTTGATGTTCTTGTTAATTCGAAAATTGCGAAAAGTTTATTTTCAAAGACATTATTTTTTGGAGTTATACTTCTTTAGGCGTAAGTGGGAAAAATGTTAGGATTGGGAGTAAATGTAAATGTGCGCGGATTTATCAAAAATTGTTAGCCCTACGTGCAGATGAATGACAGCGGATTATAAGTTTGTTCTGATTGGGCATTCCAATACCCTAACAACACAAAACATTCCAGGAATGTACTATCAAAGTTCTATGAATGTTTGAATGTCCTGGATGTCCTGGATGAATGTTGTATAAAGGTAGGGGAAACAATTTTTATTTACTGTTCATTTCCCCCCGATATTTACCAATATTGATGAATTTTGCAAGCAATAACATTATTTATTTTATTGTTTTAGATATTTATTGAAGTTTAAAATAATTAGGAATTTAGATCCATATACAATTTAGTCAGAATTGGATTTTACAGTAAAGTGCATTCCACCAAATTACTATTATAGATATTTATACATATCTGGTGGAGTCTCACAAATACTACTCTAAGCAGCAGATGAAAGCATACAAAAGCCTTTAGGCACATAAATATTTTACAGCTGGATTTGTTTATAAAGTTGAAGTAAAGTTGGAAGTCACGAGCAACAATTTTATAAGTACCTACAAGAATATTGAGGAAATCCAGCTCCTCGATACTACTGGGCTAATTAGAAGATTGAAGAGGACAAAGCCTTTTGAACTAGTTTGAATGATAGGTGATAGTGAAAAGCAAAGCATAGTGCTTGTGCGCGTTAGTGTGTATGCTAGAATAGTGCACTATCTTGTTAGATTAGATAAGAGACGCTATGGGGTAGGCTCTTCATTTTAAGGAACAGTAGTAAATTAAAATTGCTCATTGGTCAGTTATGACCAGATTGTAATTGTAATGTACAATTCAATACAATAAATCATCATCGTAGTGATGATTATTGAAAAAAGTATATGACAAGATTTTGTGCAATAAAAATGTTCATATTTATCAAGGATGTATTATTTGGTATGGCCACATCCACACATACTTCTGGTGTATCATCGTTGATGTGACAATACCTCCTATCTGATTTTTCATGAATTTTGTAGGAGACAAAAACTATTTTTAGGGTCATCTCCTGTTTCACATGTAAATTTTGACATGTTTTGTAGTAAATACATAGTTGAATTTACTACAAAACATGTCAAAAATATCATATGAAAACAGGAGGTGACTGTAAAAAAAGTTTTTAATCTCTTTTACAAAACTCATGAAAAAACAAATCGGAGGTATTGTCACATCAGCGACTATATCCAGGAAATATATAAAAAATATACTGTGAATGTCCAAAGACCATTCCTAGACATTCATGGAAGATTTAGATGGATGGAAGACCAAACGATTTAGATGGATCAACAGGGAGAAGGTTAAATTATTGGTGTCAAGAAAGGAAGTGACTTTATCAATGTATAGTTGTTGTTCTGAAATAACAAGACAGTTGCCCTTATCTGCTTTACTTAAAACGAGTTGATGGTTTTTAATCTTATTTTTTATTGACTTCAAGGTGGATAAAAGATAATTGGTTTTTTTTATGAGAAAAATTGGGAAATGAAGAAGTTGAAGAAATGTTGTTACTGTGGGCTGGATTAGGTGTAAGAGAAGAAGACGATGATGAATTGTTGTAATTAATAGAATGTTTATTGTTAGAAAGTTTATTTTTGAATTTATTGATGGTTTTTATACAAGAATTTCTAATAGAAGTTTTTTGTGTAAGAGAAATGGAAAGATTTTGAATGACTGTATCGGTCTCAATAGAAAGACTCTCAAGATCTTTGACAGACAAATTGGTGGGAATGGAGTGTTTGAGGCCGAGATTCAATAGTTTTAATTCATCATCGGAAAATTGAATTAAAATTGAATTTAATTAAATTCATAGCAATTTATTTACCTCAGTACCAAAACATGAATCTATTAGTCTGGTTAACTCACTTCTTTTAAATAACTCTATCACCCCTAATACCACTTCGTCTATCATAAACATTCTCAAAATTTGTCTATCTCAAGATTACTTTGTTTTCAATAACAACTTTTACCAACAACCTGATGGTCTAGCAATGGGTAGTTGCTTATCCCCGTTCCTAGCTGATGTTTTTATGGATCATTTAGAATCCAACTATATCATAAAATATACTGAGATTTTACACTGGTTCCGTTATGTAGACGATTGTTTACTTCTTATCTCAGGCGATTCCAAATCAGCACAGAATTGACTTCATAAAATAAATCAAATTCAGCCAAAAATCACTTTCACTATGGAACTAGAAACTTCTAACTCCATTAATTTCTTAGACCTTTCTATCACCAGACTAGATGACCATTTCAACTTTGGGATCTACCGTAAACCCACTCAAACAGATCAGGTAATTCATTCATCATCTAATCATCCTCTTTCCCACAAACTTTCTTCATTCCGTAGTTTTATCCACATATTAAATTCTATTCCTCTTTCATCTACAGAATTTAACAAAAAATTTAACATCATTAAACAGATTGCTATAAACAATGGTTATGACCCTGATATCATCAATAAACTCCAACATAAAAGAGAGCTCAGATTACTTCAACAGTCAGCTTTTTCTTCTACTTCATCTACAACAACTCCGATTTATGCTTCATTGCCTTTCCATAACCCTAATCTATCTGAAAGAGTTAAATACATTATTACCAACTCCTGTGATAACATAAAAATTTCTTTTAAAGTTAATAACACCCTTAACAAGAGTTTGACCAATACTAAGGATCCAATCCACTACATGAACCGTAGTGGTGTATATAAACTCTCTTGCTCAGATTGTGATGCAGACATCGGTAGAACTTGTAGATTTTTTGCCACCAGATCCCTAGAACATAGTAGGAGAGATACTACTTCCTCTTTCTCACACCACCTTAAAGTCAATAGACATGAACTTAAGATTCCTGAGGGTGTCCAGTTGGTTCAAAATATACAGCAGAAAAACACACTCCGATTGGACTTGTATGAGGATTTGGAGATTATCCGAGACTTGAGGTCCAGTCCCAATTGTGTGAATAGATAAACCTCCCTTAATCGCAATTTTACTCCCATTCACCGTCAACTTTTTTCCTAAATTCCTTGTTTTTTCAATTTATCCACTTGGCAACTTTCCTGACCTCACCCATAAAACCTTTAACTTAACCTTCTTTTTCATACTTCACTTCCTTCTATTTCCAAAATCTCCTTTCATACTAATCATTTACTCTACAACCCCCAGTAACATCAACACAACTAATTCACCCTTTGCCATTTTCTCACCCTACTTTTCCCTTCATAAATCATTGACCTTATCTATTTGTCTATTCGCCGCTTCGGTCTTTACTTCGTTCGTTGGTCTTTTCCAAAATGTTTTACTTCGCTATTCATTTAATTCTTCTTTTTCATACAGGTCCTCTTTCCTTTTTACTTTTATTTTTCTTTTTCTTTTTATTTTTAATTTTAATTTTTTCTTAAAAATTCAAAATTTTAATCTGCTGCATTTAACTTTCTAGCCACTCTAATATCTAACTTTACAACTTCATTCTTATTTTACTATTTTTAACTTTTAATTATTTTCCAAATACAGTTTGTGTTTTGTGCATCCGGCTGACACACTTCTTTTGAATCTTTTGTTCATTTACATATTTTATCAACTTCGTTTTAATTTAACAATTCAAATTATTCCATTTTCTTTTCTATGCATAATGTTATAATATTTCCTATACTTTTGACTATAACTAACACATTTTCACATTCCGTCAATTATTTATATTTTTCACCTAACAATCTTATATCAGTTACCTCAATTCTCACCAATTTTTTAAATAGTTAATTTCATACAGAATCAATATCATACTAGACTTATACAACCAACATTACAGTTAACAAATTTACATTTCTATACACACTAAACAACTTCTGTATCACTTCAACGTTTTAACTTTCACCCCCAAGGCTATTTTGGGCCCAAAAAATTTTTATCTTTCATTAACCAATAATTCAATCTTACATTTTGTTTTCATTACCATATTATGACAATAATTTCGATCAAATTTAATTTTATAGTCAAGTTTATAGTAATGGTTGTAATATTTTTAAAAAAATAGTAAATTTAAATTCTAATATTAAAAATTAAAATTCCAACACAGTCTTTAACTTAAATTTCCGTAACCACATTGGATCTTGACCTTGGTTAATACCTTAAAAATTCCCTTTCCTGGATGTCAATGTTACTGACATTTGAAGTATTTCAACTTCCTTCTAAATCATTGACAGACTAAACGTAGTTCAATGTAGACCTATTCATAATAAAAAATCTCTTAATTAATGGAGTAGAGCATCATGTACAGTTGAGTTCGCGAGTCTTTACCCGTGCGTCATCATTTAAAGCATACGAAATAAGTCGGAAATCTATTTCACGCAACAACAACTGACAGAAAGTGGCTACTGTTCCGATTAGGGGTTTTATTATAAAATTTGACGTTATCAAATATATAGAATTTTAACTATTTATAATGGGAAATAAGCCACAATATTATTAAAAAATGATTTTTATTAACGTTTCGACGCCCAAATCGGGTGCCGTTGTCAAAATACAAAATACTATCAAGTGTATTTTGTATTTTGACAACGGCACCCGATTTGGGCTTCGAAACGTTAATAAAAATCATTTTTTAATAATAGTGTGGCTTATTTCCCATTATAAATAGTTAAAATTGTAAAAAGGCCACAAGAAAATAGCTTCAGAACAACATTAAATATATAGAATGTCAAATGTAAGTTTTGCTTCAAAATTTTTGTGCAGAATTACAGCTACATTTGAAGTAGCTTAATAAATTATTTTATTATTATTGATTAACAAATAAATAAACAATTTATAAAAAATTCAATAACATATTATATTTTTGTTATTTTATTCACTTTGACGGAAATCTAAACACAATCATTTCTTTACTGTGTGAATGACGTTAGCTTTGTATCTTTTAAATATTAATTGCCAAAATATAATTATTTACCTTAAAATTTCAGAGCCCAATATAAAATTAGTTGTGAAAACAACTGTTGGTGTAATATAAAGAAACTTCAAAACGCAAAAATTCGACAAAAACCGGAAAAAATTCAACTGGCTGACAGCCACAAATGTAAACAAAGCAGAAACGTCAAACAAATTGTGCTTAAAATATGAAAACATACCGAATCGTCTTTTTTGTACCTATCTCTTTTCAATGCACTTAGTCTAGATGGTTCATAAAAATAACATGTGTTTTTAATTAATAACAAGCGGCAGCTGGTTTGTCATGAGTTTCATGCGTGGAAGATAATGATGCTAGATAAAAAGTATGTGTTTTATCTCGCCAGGTATTAATGACGCACGGGTAAAGACTCGCGGACTCAACTGTACCTAGTACTAATCCGTTGGCATCCAATGTAAGCCAAATTGTTTAACAAATTTCACCATGTAGTTTGAACATACATCTTGACCAGTGTTTGGCATTGTGGCTATTTAGCAAGGACAGAGAGTAAGTAATCGTAACCACACTTTTCAATTTTTAACATTCAAAATTTCACCCTTTTTCAATTTTACTAAGTGAGATTACTTACTCTTAGGTTCACTGATGATGGACTGATAAGTCCGAAAACGTTTTGAACGTAATCCGTTTGGATTTTTAAAAATTTTTATAATTTTTATTAAATATAGGTACCAACTACACTAGGGAGTTTTACTTCATGTTAATTTTATTTAACTAGATGGTATACAGCCAACCTTCGGGTATTATCCCGTTTTATTTTTTTTATATTATGTAAATAAAGTTACTTGTGAAGCGGTAACGATTAATTTCATTTAAGTTGCTAATTGGGGGGTGATCTTCGTGATTTTTTTTTTGCCAAAAACAAAAGGGACCAATTTGGAAAAAGAGAAATAAAGCTTTTTTAAACACTTTAAAAAAGTTTAATGTGTTTTCCCCAAGAATGCTTCATTATTTGGATATTTCACATTGAATTATTCTATTGGGAATTTTTCGAATATGAACCTATTTTTCATTACTTATAACAACTCTGCTTTTGCTAGGTATAGAGACCTAATGTGTACAGCGTTTTTTTCACTTTTTTATAGGCTATAGTTTTGCTAAGAATATTTTTTTCGACAAAATGCTTACTAGTCCTGTCGCCAGGGGGGGTACAACGGCCTCGTTAATTCAGATGGACTTACCCAAGTTTTTTTTATGTATTTTGACCCGTAGAACCCGAATTTTTTGGGTAACAGTTGATCCGGATGTCGGTAAGATTGTTATAGACCAAGAACTTGAGGAATCAAATAACAGCGATTTTTGGCAAAACAAAACAATATTTTGTATTTTTTGGGTCATTTTAAGCAAAAAATATTTCTACAAGTTTTTTAGTAGGATGCACAGTTTTCGAGATAAACGCGGTTGAACTTTCAAAAAATCGAAAAACTGCAATTTTTAAACCCGAATAACTTTTGATTAAAAAATAAAATAGCAATTCTGCTTAGCGCCTTTGAAAGTTCAAGTCAAATTATGTCGGTTTTGATTATTTGCATTGCTAAAAATTTATTGTGTTATTGTTAAACAAAGCTACAAACAACTAGTGCGTGAGTGATGTTTCTATGATTTCTCATTTAAAATCGAACGAGTAGGTAGAATAGATACTAGTGCAATCAAGACTATTTCTACGTTACATGCGTTAAAACGCATGTAAAAGCACGGGAAACCCTACGTGTTTATAGCTTTGTTAAACAATAAAAAAATAAATTTTTACCAACGCAAATAATCAAAACCGATATAATTTGACTTAAACTTTCAAATGCGGTAAGCAGACTTGCTATTTTATTTTTTAATCAAAAGTTATTCGGGTTCAAAAATTGCAATTTTTCGATTTTTTTAAAGTTCAACCGCGTTTATCTCGAAAACTGTGCATCCTACGAAAAAACTTGTAGAAATATTTTTTACTTAAAATGGCCCAAAAAATACAAAATATTGTTTTGTTTTGCCAAAAATCGCTGTTATTTGATTCCTCAAGTTCTTGGTCTATAACAATCTTATCGACATCCGGATCAACTGTTACCCAAAAAATTCGTGTTCTACGAGTCAAAATACATAAAAAAAACTTGAGTAAGTCCATCTGAATTAACGAGGCCGTTGTACCCCCCCTGGCGACAGGACTATACGTTTTGAGTTCTTTGCGAAAAACCGTCTAAAAACGTGGTTATTTTGTTGAAAAATGAACATATTCACTTGCTAATAACTCTAAAAGTATTGATTTGGTGAAAAAACTCTATAGAACAAAAGTTGCTTAAAATTAGTCAGTTTATCCATTTCAGGACCTATCTTGGACATAAATTTTTCACCCACAAGATGGGGTGAAAGTCACCCCCAGGGCAAAAGCACACATCGGCACCATATTACTTTTTTTCTTTCACATGTTAGCTATACGTGTGCCAAATTTGATGTCAATTCATGCGGTTATTTAAAATTTACGGCAAAAACTGTGAAAGAATGTACTAAACAGGTCTGGATCCCGCATATGAAAAAGAAGTTGATTAATAGCAAGCTGAAAATTTGTTAATAGCTTAAGGGTGTCTAGTCGGACAAATTTTGATATATAGGAACACTGGAACAGGGAAGTTTTAATTGTGGAACAGGTTAAAAATTTGAAATTGTCAGACCACGAAAACGTCACATGTATTTTGTCCGACAGAACTTCCAATTGATTTGTTACCCTTTCATTAAACTCTCATGCAAAAATCAGGCTGCTATTTATCACCAAATGGGAATTATAATGAGTGGAACACGTAGAATATGTCAAATGACAGGAATTATGACAGGTGATAAATAGCAGTCTGATTTTTGCATGAGAGTTTAATGAAAGGGTAACAAATCAATTGGAAGTTCTGTCGGACAAAATACATGTGACGTTTTCGTGGTCTGACCGTTCCAAATTTTTTACTGTTCCACAATTAAAACTTCCCCTGTTCCAGGGTTCCCATATGTCAAAATTTGTCCGACTAGACACTCTTAAGCTCTTAACAAATTTTCAGCTTGCTATTAATCAACTTTTTTTTCATATGCGGGATCCAGACCTATATTTCGGATAGTGTAAGTTATTATTGTATGATTATTTTACATTTACACTCTTTCTTGTACTTTTTCCTTGGTCTGTAATATTAGTATACTTAATTCTGTTGCCTCAAATTTTTCCAATGAATTGTATCACCCGAATGTCATTCTTTAGGGGTGAGCAAGTCTCTCAGGCTGGGTTAAATCACTATGCTTGCTTGCTTGCTCAAATTTTTCCATGAGTTCAATAGCTTTACCCTTTTTGTTTCTAATATTACACAATCCAATTTTCCAAATTATAAGTTCATTTTTCCACGTATTTTATGTCTCTTTTTTATGTTTTTCATTATTTCATTTATTTTATAAGTGTTCGTTATCATATCCAGGTCTTTATCAATTTTATCTTTATCACATTCTCTAACATTCCTTCTTCGCTACCCACGTTTTTAATTGTATCTTCTTTTTTTAAAGTGTTTTTCTGTTGGTGTAACCATCGTCTTCTGAGAGATTTTTAAAATCTACGTTTACCCTTTTTGATTTCCTTGAGTTCTTTAACTTTTTTAGTTTCTTTTCTCAGTTCTTTTTTCTGTAAGATCAGAATTTGTAATATGATTTTCCCCTTTAAATTATTGCCATAAATATGAATGTATCACTTATTGGTAATAGCAAATAAATTTTTAATATTTAACATATTATTTATTTTAATCAATCAATCAATTAACAAAATAATCAACACAATGAACCATCTACTGCTAGTATAATCTTACAACACAACTAATAATAATCCGTTTGAGCTTTACTATATCTGCTAAAACTCTTTTCAATAACTTTTCTTTTAACTTCAGGAAAATCCTTTAAAATATTGAAAAAGTCTTGTTTGTGTAACTTAAATATTTCGGTTGGAGCAACAGCAATTATCTTGACAGTACTAGCACGGCCATTTTTCAGTAAGCTTAATTCTCCAAATGATGCTCCGTCTTCTAAATGACATATTTCTTGACCCATATGATCATAAACAGCCAGTGTTCCATAAAAAATAAAGTAGACAAAATCATTAGGTACACCAATATCCATAATAACATCATCCTCTAGGTATATGGCACTTTTAAGCTTGCCAACTAGCTTAAATAGTACCAAGTTGGGTATATGGACAAATAAATGAGTGTATTTAAATTTACGTCTGCAAATGTCCATTAAAATTCTGTTCATAAGCGCATCTGATACAAAATAGTGCATCCTCTTTTCATGGTAGAACTCTTGTTGGAATTTGAAATCAAAGAAAGTATATATTTTTTGTCGCAACTCAATCGGCAATCCTTTATACCTCATGTATTTTTCAAACTGTTGAATAACTGTGCTGGTAGTGGTTTTGGTTGAGATAAATGTACGCAAAGCTTGTAACAGTTGGGCAAATAGAACTAAATATAGCAGCATACCACAAATCATAAAAAACGCTATATTTGACACCACCAAAATATTCGCGATTAATACGGAACGAGAATGGGCAATCAGCATTAGCATCATGGTGGCTTGTAGGTATCGAGAAGGAATGCTGTCAAGGGCCCTCTTGTGATATTTTCTTATGTTGGATCGTATTACAAATAGAAAGAAGTACATTACGCACAAAGTTATTGCATACAGTAATATTACTTTCGTGATTTTGTAAATGTAAATAGAAAAATTTTTGTACATGCTGATGAGATCCAGAGCATTGAATACTCGACCCAGTCTGAAGACCCGAATGATGCCAATGAAACGCAAATATCTTAATACAGGATCTTCGATTTCATTTATAAGACCTAACCATCCAAATGGAATACAAATTGAAGGAACTATAGCAATTAAGTCTATAATAAAATACCTTTTTAAATACTTCTTGCAAATTTTCCAAGGATTCAGTATACTTTTGCTCAGGTCAGCGTCATAATATCCTGTAACAAAAATATGGATAATATCCACTACGTATACACAGTCACCAATAAACTTCATAATATTAATATAATATAAATATTTAGGAGAAAACATGAAGAGGTCATCCAAAGAGTAAACTATTAGCATATAGATATAAACAAAGAACATCATTATCTCCCACCACAAACTAAAAGCACTACACGGATGTATGACGTAGTAGTAATTGTTTAGATGCCTGTTTTCTTCTCTTCTTCTAGCTGATACTGATTTATAATATATTACTGTTTTCGGGTGCACATCACTGATGACAAATTGTTTTCTGATACAGCGTCTTGTATCGATAAAAATTCCAGAATCAATTTTGTGTTTTACGGTGGTTTCATTATCTACAACAAGTTGGCACTCGTCATGTGGATTTTTATTTTTTTCTAATAAATTTAAATGGTACGTATTCATGGACAATGTCTTTTAAGTTTCAAAATTCGTGATAAATAAATTAATACAGTGTCAAATGTAACAAAATAACGGTTGTTAAGGAAACACTCAATTAACAGTTGTTATAATAGAGCAGTGCGGATCTGTTTCGAGGTGGATATGAGAGGTGTCATTCTGAATATTGCAAAAAAGTTGTATAGTAACTTCAATAATAATATATTTATTTATTTATTAAGCTCAACAGACCTAAAAAAATAATAATTAAAAAAAATAATAAAAATTAAAAAAAAATATTTACAACAAAAACAGTGTATCATTTAGATAATAATTGTAATATGTTAGTGTGTTATGTATTTAGAGTTAGAAATACAGAAAAAATTCCTCTCATTGAAAAAACAAATTTGTTTGTTTTTAAAATAACAAAGTGTCTGGCTAATTGGCTCGACCAAGGCCATCAAATTCACAGAAAAAAAAACAGGCCTTGAACACCTAAGGCTAAAAGATTTAATTAAGTTCCTTATTATTTTTTCTTCTCCACTGACCATCTATTTTCACGCCTCCATATATTGCTCTTTGTTTTTTTCTCTCCCATCTTTCTAAAAGGTCTATTTCTGATTTTTTAAGCACCCATCATGTTTCACATCCATATGTAGCTATAAGTCTGATAACTGTTTTGTAGATTCATATTTTTGTTTTTCTTGAGACATATTTGGATTTCATTATTGACCGCTATGACCCATACTTTTGGTTTCCTTTTGACATTCTTGCTTTTATATCCCCTTCCCCATGTCATTTTTCATCTACTTTTACACCCAGGTAAGTAAATTCTGAAACTCTTTTAAACGGGCATGAATTTTCTCTTTCTATCTCCAATGTGAAATGGTCTTCTTTTTCTTTATCTGTTTCTCCCATTGTCATGTATTTTGTCTGTTCCTTATTTATGAGGAGACCAAACCTTTTTGCTACTTTTATTATATTGCTCATTAATTTTTTTAGTTTTTTATTACTCGTCGTTAATAGTGTTCTACGATGATCGTATGATGTTCGATAATGATCGTCTGCGAATGCTATACATTGATGGCCCTTTTTAAAAATCGTTTCCTGTGTGTTTATTTTACTTTTTCTAATTATTCCTTCCTGTATTACATTAAAAAGAGTTGTTGATAGTGGTCTCCTGATCCTAATCCTTCCTTTGTTTCAAAATTATTTGATTTATGCCGCTTCCATGCTATTGTTTATGTGTATTTACGTATTTTTTGTGGGAAATAAGCCACAATTTTACTAAAAAATGAATTTATTAACGTTTCGAAGGCCAAATCGGGTTTCGTTGTCAAAATACAAAATACTATTAAAATAAAACAAACATGTTGTTGCTAAGTAAAAAAATTCTTCTAATAATTTATTTAATCTGACTCATTTATATTGGCAATTCAGACGTATATTATACATTTTAAAGTAGAAGACTTTAAAATGATATCGCCAATATTTATGAGTTGCGTTCCTGGGACGACTTTACTAAAAGATAGTTCATTCGATTACATGAAATCAATCCCAACTCAAGAATATCCGTCGCAAAAAAATCATAGCATGTGATCTGTCTTTAAAAAGACAACCAAAGACAACTTAAAACGATAGGAAATAAATTCAACATTTCAACAATTCAAAACAACAAACACATTGAGATCTATTCTATCTAAAACTAAACCTAACAATGAACAAGAAAGAACAAAGAATTGCATTTATAGAATACCTTGTGAATGCGAACAATTTTATTTAGGTGAAACATCAAGACCATTAAACGTTAGAATAAGTGAACATCAGTCTTATATTAAAAACAGAGAATTTGATAGATCTCAGATATGTCAACATGCATGGGATAATGAACATAGAGTCCAGTGGAGAGATTCAAGTATAGTCCTGAAAGAATCAGATAGTAAAAAGAGAAAAATCAAAGAAGCGGCTCTAATTATGCTAAATGAAACCAATTGTGTCGCAAATTCCTCGGTAGAATGCAGTAGGATGTGGTTACCCATACTGAAAGAGGAAGTCAATAGAAAGAAAATACCACGATTAGTAAATCAATAACATATCGAGTTAGTACAAGTTTTATTTAGTATTACTTATTGTATATCTATGTAATATTATTATTATTTATAATTTAAACATATTAAAGTCAGAATTTGGTATTAGTTTTTTGAAGGTAGATTAAATGTAAGACCAAATACTTACGATGTCGCGATAGTATCACGAGGTTTTTTCCTGGTTTTCCCTCGTGATTTACTATGGAATCTCTAACGCGAGAATTTTACTGTCATCGTTGCATTTGGTTGTCTTTTTAAAGACAGATCACATGCTATGATTTTTTGCAACGGATATTCTTGAGTTGGGATTGATTTCATGTAATCGAATGAACTATCTTTTAGTAAAGTCGTCCCAGGAACGCAACTCATAAATATTGGCGATATCATTTTAAAGTCTTCTACTTTAAAATGTATAATATACGTCTGAATTGCCAATATAAATGAGTCAGATTAAATAAATTATTAGAAGAATTTTTTTACTTAGCAACAACATGTTTGTTTTATTTTAATAGTATTTTGTATTTTGACAACGAAACCCGATTTGGGCTTCGAAACGTTACTAAATTCATTTTTTAGTAAAATTGTGGCTTATTTCCCACAAAAAATACGCAATTATAAAAATGCCACAAGGAAATAGCTTCAGAACAACATTTTTTATGTGGTGTTATCCATAGTCATTTTTACCATCCTGACGATTTTACTTGGTAAGCCCATCTCTTTCATTAGTTCGTACATCTGTTGCCGCTTTACGTATCGTAGGCCTGCCTAAAGTCGACGACCAGGACATATACTGCTATTTCATGTTTGTGTCAAGTAGTCAGAATTCCTTTTAACGCAAATATTTTTTCTGTCGTCGACCTATTGCTTCTGAATCCTGCCTGATTTAGCTTTATACTTATGATGTTTGTCAATATTTTGTAAACGACTTCTAGCAACGCGATACCTCTATAATTTTCACATCTCATTTTGTCACCTTTTTTATGTATGGGTCATATCCTTTCTATGGACTACTCTCCAGGCATTCTTTCTGTTTTACATATGCTTTTTTATCAGGTTATGTATTTACTTATGTAGTCTTTTTCCTCCCGCCTTTATCATTTCCGCCGATATTTCCGTTATTCCTGGGCTTTTATTGTTTTTTAGTCCTCGTATTTCATTTTCTATTCCTTCTTTCGTAGGTTTATTTATTTATTTAGCGTATGGCTAAAGTATATCACAGAATATATTTAGATTTATGCATTATACAATGCATCACAAACAGATGTCCAATTTTTTTATATATTCGATTGACCCTTCGGTTGCCATTACAAAGTCTATAGAGTCGCCTGTGTATGCTCTGCGTGGGCAGTCCTGAACAATGTGACTGATCGTCTGCCTTGCAGCGCCGCAGTCACAAGAAGGCGAGGGGAGTTTACCCCATCTGTGGAGGGAGTCGGCGCATCTTCCACAGTTTGTTCGAATTCGATTAACGGCTTCCCAAATCTTACGGGGACGTTCAAATTCGCCAGGTTTCCCTATGATGTCCGGTAGACTATGGTAATGCGGATCTGTCCTACTTTCCCAATCTTCTCTCCATCGGGTATTTAAATCAAAGTTGGATTGCTGCAGCGCTTGAGCAGATTGTAGAGGGGGTAACCTGGATCGGAGACGGTTTCCAAGAATATCGGGGATGTCGTTGTGGACTAGAAGCTGGCGACTGTTCATTATTTTGTTATATTCTTTAACCAATGCATGTTCGCGGCGTAGGTTGGGTGGTGCTATATTACTAAGGGTAGGTAGCCACATTGTAGGGGTGGGCTTAATTGTGCCTGTTATCATACGCATAGTACGGTTTAGTTGGGTGTCGACCAGATGGGTATGCCTGCTATTTAGCCACACTGGAGCACAGTATTCTGCCACCGGATATATCAGGCCAAGAGCAGAGGATCTTAATGTTGATGCTGTGGACCCCCATGTAGTCCCGCAGAGTTTCTGTATTATATTGTTGCGTGTTTTCAATTTTGCTGCTGTTTTCGTCAGGTGTTCTCTGAATGTGAGCGTTCTGTCTAGAGTAACCCCAAGGTATTTCGGGTATTTATTGTGTTTTAACAGCTTGTTATTAAAATACACTCGCAATTCTCTGTTTGCCAACTTGTTGTTTAGATGAAAAGCTGATACTTCAGTTTTTGTAGTACTTGGCTGTAGTCTCCATTTCTTAAGGTATTCGCTGAGGATGGATAAGTCATTCGTGAGAGTGATTTCTGTAGTTTCTAAAGATTGGTGGCTTGTTGCAAGGGTCCAGTCGTCAGCATATTAAAACTTCCGAGATTCGGTTTCAGGCATGTCAGCAGTATAGAGGCTGAAAAGTAAAGGGGCAAGGACAGAACCCTGTGGAAGACCATTGTTAAGTTTCATCTGTCTACTCGTCTCCTTTCCCATTATAACCTGGAAGGCTCTGTTGGTCAGCATGTTGTCAATGAGGTTAATTATCTTTCTGCAGGGGATAATGCGGGCCAGTTTATATATTAATCCCTGTCTCCAAACAGTATCATATGCTGCTGTTAGATCTATAAATACTGTTGCTGTCTTTTGTTTCTTTTGAAAACTAGCTTCTATAAAAGTTGTTAATGACAGCACTTGGTCCGTACAGCTTCGATGAGGGCGGAAGCCAGCTTGTTCAATGGGGACATTTTCTAGTATCCTGTGACTTATTCTGTTGAGGAGAAGCTTTTCTAATAGTTTATATACCATGCTGAGTAGAGCTATGGGGCGGTAGTTTTCTGGCTTATCGTTTGATTTGCCCGGTTTCGGAATTGCAATTATCTTTGTTCGCTTAAGTGAGAAAGGAATGTTACCTCACTGAAGTATATCATTAAAGAACATTGCAAGCCACTGTTTCGTGTATGCACCACTGTGTATCAAGAACTCTGGATGGATACCATCAAAGCCTGGTGCTTTACCTGATTTCATTTCTTTCAGCGCATGTGTGATTTCAGAAATAAGTATTCTTGCTGAATATTCGGAGTTCGTTCTGTTCATTTGTTTTAATGCCCTTAAGTCTCTTTTCACGTTGGTAGTATGTGTTCGATCTCGTGGAGCTCTGGATAGAGATACTATATGGGAGGCAACCTTGTTAGGAGGCATTTTAGACTCTCTGGATTCCAGTTGGTTAGCTCCTCCAATTTTCCGCAACAAGGACCATGCCTGCCGGCTTGATTTTTTGAAGTCAAGGTTTTCGACAGTCTTTGTCCATTTTTGGCGTCTAGCTGTATCGATGTTGTGTAAAAGCTCATCGGCTATTTCTCTTTCTTCTTCGTTTTTGATTAGAAGTTGTGCAAAATAAGTTTGCCAATTTCTCATTATTTCCCCTGGTTCATTTATTAATATTCCTTCCTCATTTTTCATATATGGGTTATGTTTCTGATATCGCATTTCCATTTTTCTTGTTTTCTGGTAAAAGGATCCTGTTTCCTTTTTTTGGAATTTCTCCTCTATCACTTTGAGTTTTCCTTCGTTGTATTTTCTTTTTTTATTTCGGAATATTATCTTGATTATTCTCCCCAATTCTCTTTATTGTTGTGTGCTAATATCACCATTATTTGTTAGGTTTTTTATTTTTATTTTTTAAATTTCTTCTCCTATTTTTTTTGGCATTCCTCATTATACCATTATTTTGCTTTTTGTTTCCTATTAACTTTAATTAATGTTTCTTTACTGGCGTTTAAAACTACTTCTTTTTTGCTTTCCCACTTGTCTTCCGGGTATAGAGTTTCTGGTTCTTCATTTAGTCTGCTGGTTATTCGTTGTTCGTACTTCTTCTGTGTCGTATTATCTTTTAATAATGCTGTGTAGAATTGTTTTTTGATTTATTTGTCCGTTTGATTGTCTTTGTTTATATTAGCATTCATGTTATAACCTGCTTAAAATACCAAAAAGTGATCCGAGTTACATTCCGCTCCTCTCATGCTTTTTATATTTATTATATTTTGGTCGTGCTTCTTCTCTGTTAACCCATCAAGGACGGAGTTTTAATTTTTTTTTAAAATAGAATAATTTTAAACAAATTATTAAGTAAATTATTGACCGGACCGTAAATTATTGTAGACCGGACGATAGAAGAAAGAAACAACCAGGGAAGAAAAGCAATTACCCTTCTCAATAGCATCCTCTGGGACCAGTCAATATCAAACAACAACAAACATAGAATATACAATACAATTGTTAAGAGTATAATCACTTACAGCAGTGAAGTATGGCAAATAAAAGAAAGATACAAGAGAAAACTTGAAGCAACAGAAATGGATTTCTGGAGGCGCTCAGCAGGAAAATCAAGATTAGAAAGGGTAACCAACAACAAAATTAGGGAAATAATGAATGTGAAACACACAATAGTAGATGACATTAGTACCAAACAGCTTAGATGGTATGGACACGTACAAAGAATGTCCGAAGAACGACTCCCGAAACAAATCCTAACGTGGACCCCTCATGGTAGACGAAAAAGAGGAAGACCCCGCCTGAGTTGGAGAGAAGGCATAAATCGAGAAATGAGAGAAAGAGAATTGGATGAAGACCTTTGGATGGACCGAAGTGAATGGCGACTAGGCATCGGAAGACGTAGGAGAACGTTTTAAAACCGATATATATATATATATATATATATATATATATATATATATATATATATATATATATATATATATATATATATATATATATATATATATATATATATATATATATATATATATTAGTAATGCTTAAAAAAACAAGAAATTATTATGTTTGTTATCTATTTTTCTCAAAATAGTATGTTGTCATATGGCAACGCTAGTCTCCTGTAGGATCAAAAAATAAGCACATGCTAAAAAACATGAATTGTTTTTAGTTAGTTAAAAAAGTGAATATTAAATTAAAATCGTGTGTGAAAATTAACGTTGCTATTTATACATACTCCAACTTTCCATTTAGTACACATTTTGCACATGATGGATTTACAGTTTTCAGCTGCACATCTCTTTTTTTTCTATCAGGGGTGTTTGTTAAGAAATGTCCTATATTGTCAAAAACGCACGTCACCGGAAACTCTGCTAATGGATCTACTGGAAATACTTAAACTCTGGCGACCCCTTGGTTTGCCGGATTCTGTACCCATGACAAATGTTTTCATAATATCTCGCTTGAGCTAAAGCTGCGTCATAGTACCCCTTTTTTCTTTTTAAATTCCAACTGTTTTGCGCTGAACAGTCAATTAGCCAAGTAAAAAAGCACCATCAACGTTTCTTTTACGGATTCCTATACGATATCTGGATATGTTTTGGTTCATAAGATCAGTGCCTTCCATTGCAGAATTATATTTCGCAATAAATTGAGGTTTGCCTATGTGTACGTTGTTTTTATCGACCTGGGAATAGCGTTTTACTTCATTCACAGGTAAAACCCCATATGAGATTGATGCGACGGTCACTATGGTGTTATCAGCCCACGTTTGGGTTACACCTTCCACAACCCAAGTAGGTTGTGGAAAAGGTTTGCTTGTTGCTTCAATATCGCCACGAACTCAAATGACTTTTGTCAAATCAATTTTTAAATATTCTTCATCCCCAACACTTTCAAAATCTATTTCCTCAAATGGACCATCTTTGCTCCCCAGTCGCTCTTCTTCTGTGTTAGAAAGAACAACCTCGGCCTGTGAGCGAAGTTGATCTTTTGACAAATTATCCACCACCGTCCATTACCATCTTCCTCGCCTGAGTCTTCAGCTGCCAGCTCACCCTCTGTAGGCTCAATGTAGATTTCGACCATTTCTATGTCATCATCGTAAGTAATTTGTAATGCCTCTTCAAGTGTTAAGCCGTTTCTAAAAAAAAACAGTATATTATAAAAGTCGGTAATAGCGCGTCCTAGCGTTGCCGTATGGCAACACTCGTATTTGGGATATAATATAACAAATAAAAACTAAAAGAATTGGTCTCACAATATTGAGTATTTTAAACACGTTATTTTGACTTTATATTTGATTATTATCAAACACGTATACGAATTTTTAGTATTATTATTTTACTTACGCAAATCTGACGTCCATCTTGAAGTAACAATTTCACAAATGCTCTCACAAACAACTGATTTGAAAATTAATTTTCGTTTTAGTGGCATCCTAAATTAGACAAACAATCTAATAACGTTAACATAATAACTAGTAGCACGATCTCTGTTTTTCGGTCTCAACTTTTCGTGTAAGAATTAGTATTTTAAACAGTGTTTTGCGTTGCCATATGGCAACGCCAGTCTCTGATGGGTTAATATGTGGTCTATTCGATTTATTATCTTTTTTATAATACTTCATGCAAATTTTCGAATGATTCAGAATAATTTTGCTCAGATTAGCGTCATAATATCCTGTAAAAAAATATGGATATTAATATCCATTAGGTACACACAATCACCAATAAACTTCATAATATTAATAATAATATTTAGGAGAAAACATGAAGAGGTCATCCAGAGAGTAAACTATTAGCATGTAGATCAGGGGTGTCAAACTCAATTTTGCAGAGGGCCATATATTAAATTCAGAATGTGTCGGCGGGCCAGATTCAAATAAAAAAAAATGTACTGAATTATTATAACATTTTATTTAATAGTATACTTATAATATACGGTTGTTAAAAATCATATCAAAGTTATAAAAGAGGGTAATTATTTTGAGCTCGAGGATCCAGATACCTGACTTCTCTTGTTTTTGACAAGCTCATTGATGTCAGGTATCATATTCGTTGTATTTATTTTAAGAATTGATTGGAGATGTTCATTTGTAAGTCTTGTGCGATGTTTGTTCTTATTTATTTTCATGACGGAAAACATCTGCTCACATAAATAGGTGCTACCAAACATGCACAGAATGCGTGCTGCATGCTTTTTTAATTCCGGGTAGTTATCCAAACTCTTGAAATATTGTGTATAAAATGTAAGTGCGTTAACCTCTTTAAATTTTTCTTTCAAAATACTGTCCGATTGAAGATCTATCAACTCCATTTGCAAATGAACTGGTGCCTGTGAAGCTTCAAAATTGAATGGATTGTTGAAAATTGGGAATTCCATTTCATTCATTTTGTGGAAGTCTTCAAAACGATTGTTGAATTCCGTGATAAGATTTTGCAGAAGTTGAGAATATTGATCCAATTTTTTTTGATCCACTGTGCGAAATGATTTTAAATGAGGGAAATGATCCAAAGTTTGATTTTTTACCTGATTTTCCCACAGCCTCAACTTTGTTTCAAAGGCTTGAATACATGAGTACATTTGAGTGACAATCAGATTTTTACCCTGTAACTTTACATTCAGATCAGTCAAGTGTTTATTCATATCTACCAAAAAGGCACAATCAACCCACCAGTCATTGTCATAATCAATTGGGTTGCCTTTTTCTAACATGAAAGCTTGAATAGGGTCACGTAATGCAAAAAAT
The DNA here is from genome assembly GCF_917563875.1 of Diabrotica virgifera virgifera. NCBI lineage: Eukaryota > Metazoa > Arthropoda > Insecta > Coleoptera > Chrysomelidae > Diabrotica > Diabrotica virgifera. Next base: position 190,601,267 of record NC_065450.1, on the reverse strand, counting down.
CTTTCTAAAACTACTCCTCGACTGAGCCAACGAACTTCGGTGAAATAAGGGACATCAGAAAACTTTTCGTCCAAATCTTGTAAAAACTGCCTGAACTGTCGGTGATTTAGTCCTCTGCTCCTTATAAAATTTACTATTTTAATTATAGGTTGCATGACATGGTCCATTTTTAAATGTCTGGATGCCAATGATTCCTGGTGAATTATACAGTGAAATCCCACAAAATTTCCTGATGTTTTCTGTTTTAATTTAGTTACAACGCCCGAATGTTGGCCAACCATGGCAGGAGCGCCATCCGTAGTTGTGCTGCTAAGTATATTCCAATCGAGTCCATATTCTGCCATCAAATGCTCCAATGCAGAATAAATATCATTTGCTGTTGTAGTACCTGTCAATGGAACGCACTTTAATAGTTCTTCAGTTATTTCAAAGTTACTGTTAATACCTCGTATAAAAACAGCAAGTTGAGCTGTATCAACAGTATCAGTGCTCTCATCAACAGCCAGTGAAAAGTTTGTAAATTCCTTAATTTTCTCCTTCAGTTGAAGAACCAAATTTTGAGATAAATCATTTATTCTTGAAGCAACAGTGTTTCTTGACAGCGAAATATTTTGAATTATTGACTTTTGAAATGGAAATGAAACATCGGCAACTTTCAACATACAGTCTTTAATAAAATCACCATCAGTGAAAGGTTTTGATCTCTTCGCGATTTCTAATGCAATAATAAAACTTGATTTCAGGGCATCTTCGCTCTCAGTATTAGCTTTAGTAAACATCGATTGTTGACCTTGAAGTTTAGATTTTACAGATGACAATCTGTCCATTCTTATTTTTTCAGTGTAACAATCGAATTTTGATTTATGATTCGTATCATAGTGTCTCTTCAAGTTAAACTCCTTACAAACAGCAACTGTTTGATTGCAAATCAAACACAGTGGTTTACCTTTCCATTCTATGAAAAAATATGCATTTTCCCATTTAGACTGAAAAACTCTACGTTCACTATCAACTTTACGTTTTTGTGACATTATGCCGAAATCGTAACAAATATGGAACTCGACACAATTATGGATATCGCACACGCACGACACAAACAAATGTACAATACCTTCTCAACCACTACTTCGCAACTGACTCACGTGACACGTCGACGCACTTCTTTTATATCGATAAGGAAGGTTCTAGTCTAGACTCGAAGCGCATGGAAGATTCTATTGTTCTCAACAAAAATAATAGGGTGTTTCCGCTAAGAGATGGTGTTACTGTCTATCTCTCTCGCTTGTCTAGGCACGCGCTGCCTTTGAAATGACTTATAAATGTAGTGTAGTGTACGCATTTTAAAACTTCCGTAGAGCAATCGAGTGAAGTCTAAAAGCTCTAAAAAACATGATTCTTCTTTCTGTGACACATTGCGATCGCGGGCCGTATTGGTATGGCCCGGGGGCCGGATGCGGCCCGCGGGCCGTATCTTTGACATGACTGATGTAGATAATATAAACAAAGAACATCATTATCTCTCACCACAGACTGACTAAAAGCACTAAACGGATGTATGACAAAATAGTAATAATTGTTTAGATGTATATTTAAACCAATATAATTGGGGGTTAAAATCAATATTTCAAGCTCATTTTTTTTAAAGTATGGTAAAATTGTTTTATTTTTAAATTAAACAGGCATATGCAGTACCGATAAAAAATTCAAGAAAAATATTGTAAAGACACCTCAAAAAACAATGAATTTCGCGGTGGACATCAGAACTCATCATTGAATCATGGTCAACAAAAAATTCAAAAAGATTTTATTAGATTTTTGAGTTTTTCGAGGTAACGCTGTCAAATATTTTTAGATTGATGGAATTTGGACTTTTTGATATCACTCAGAAGTCAAAACAACGATTTTTTGCAAAAGGGATGGAAATTCTGAAAACTAAAAACCTATATGAAAGAGATTTAAGACTAATAACACACTTCTATTACAATCAGAGAGTAATAGTAAGAATTGAAAAAGAAACATCTGAAGAAATTGAAATAAAGAGAGGAGTCAGGCAAGGCTGTATACTATCACCTCTATTATTTAACGCTTATTCTGAAGAGGTAATGCGAGGAACTCTGGAAAATGAAACAGTCGGCATAAGATTAAATGGAGTCTTAGTTAACAACATCAGATATGCAGATGATACAGTAATAATAGCCGATAGTTTACAAGACAAAGACTCATGAGTAAAATAGTAAGGTGTAGTAGGGAGTACGGACTCTCTCTCAATATCAAAAAAAAGTTTGTTAGATGTATTAAAAACAACCATAATACTAACGAAATATTGATAGTGGAGGGCCAGCAGATCGAGAGAGTAAAAAAGTACACTTACCTTGTGTTATGAAACTGATTTGACTTTTCTGAATTAGTTTATGTTCTTTTAGCACTAAGTTTAATTTAAATAAAAGAAGACTTACTTATATTATTTTATTTACATCACTTATTTAATTTACTTAATAGTTACAAATAACTCAAACTAACACATCTAATTTATTTGCAAGCTCAAATTTATGATTTTACTAATAGTCCAGAAAGCCACTGCGCATCCGCTAGGAAAAATATTCTAATTCGGATTTTTTGCACAATCTTACTCAAAAAGGACTCCTTTTAACAAATTTGCATGTTGCCAGGATCAAAAGGTGGTCAAAAATTTTTTAAACGTTTTTTTTTTTGTTTTTTTCCTAAAATTATTTTTTTTGCACGGAACAAAGTTTTTTTAGGTTTTTTGGATCATTCCAAACAGAAAAGGTCTTTAGTGACTTTTCTCTAAAGTTGATAGTTTTTGACATATAAGCGATTAAAAATTGAAAAATTGCGAAATCGGCCATTTTTAACCTTCAAAAACTATGTGAAAAACTTAAAATTTGAATGTTGCCAAGGTAGGTAGATATTCTTTAAACATCGATTGATAAAATCTCGAAAAGTTTTTTGCAAACAGTATTCAAAACTTCTTTGTTTTTTAATTTCTATCACGCGTGCGCGACACCGTTGCATGTGTATACAGTATGGTGCAAATGAAAGGAATAAATTCGTTATTTCGTAAACCGGCAACTTCAAGGAAAAACCCGAAACAGGTCGATTTTTATTTTTAAGTTATGATATTGTGGCATATATGGTATACTGGTGACGTCATCCGTCTGGGCGTGATGACGTAATCGATGATTTTTTTAAATGAGAATAGGGGTCGTGTGGTAGCTCATTTGAAAGGTTCTTCAATTCTCTATTCAGTAATGTAAACATTTACATAATTATTTATACAGGGTGTCCAAAAAATTTTTATTAAATTAAATTATTTGACAAAAAAAAAGTAGAAGGACACCCTGTATAAATAATTATATAAATGTTTATATTACTGAATAGAAAATTGAAGACCCTTTCAAATGAGCTAGCACACGACCCCTATTCTCATTTAAAAAAATCTTCTATTACGTCATCACGCCCAGATGGATGACGTCACTAGTATACCATATATGCCACAATATCATAACTTAAAAATAAAAATCGACCTGTTTCGGTATTTTTCCTTAAAGTCGCCGGTTAACGAAATAACGAATTTATTCCTTTCATTTGCACCATACTGTCGGTGGAAAATAGTGTCGCGCACGCTTGATTAGCAATTAAAAAACAAAGGAGTTTTGAACACTGTATTGCAAAAAAGTCTTCGGGATTTCATCAATCGATGTTTAAAGACTATCTACCTACTTTGGCAACATTTAAATTTTCAGTTTTTCACATAATTTTTGAGGGTTAAAAATGACCGATTTCGCAATTTTTCAATTTTTAATCGCTTATATGTCAAAAACTATCATTTTTAGAGAAAAGTCACTAAAGACCTTTTCTGTTTGGAATGATCCAAAAAACGTAAAAAAGCTTTTTTCCGTGCAAAAAAAATAATTTTAGGAAAAAAACAAAAAAAAAACGTTTAAAAAATTTTTGACCACCTTTTGGTCCTGGCAACATGCAAATTTGTTAAAAGGAGTCCTTTTTGAGTAAGATTGTGCAAAAAATCCGAATTAGAATATTTTTTCTAGCGGATGCGCAGTGGCTTTCTGGACTATAACTAAAACATAATAATTCCGATAACTAATACATTTCAAAATCCGATCACAACGTAACAATATTCTCGCGTCGAAAATATTAACTGCCTTACTAATTCCAAAAACCCCTATTTATACATTATTACAATGTTCCAGAATAAGAAAGATTATTACAAAAGAATTCATCTTATTCTAGAATAACAATCGAAGGGTTACTTACACAATAGCAAAGCAGGTAAAATCGAATTTACCAGAAAAGGATCGAACATCATAAATCAATAGTTTGTTTACGTTAAAAGATAAAATAGGCCAGGTCGCGAGTGGCCTGCATCGTCACACTAGGAACACTTATAACAGAAAATAATGACTACACTGCAGAAATCAAAGTCAGAATCGAAAAAGCACGTTCTAATTTTATGAAAATGAAAAAGGTCCTATGTAGCAAAGATTTAACATTAGCTCCTAAAGTACGCCTGACATAATGTTACGTATACAGTGTACTATACTATGGAGTGGAATTATGGACGTTAAATGTAGAGACAATGAGACGACTTAACGCCTTTGAAATGTGGACCTACAGAAGAATAGGTAAAGAGATGAAAGTTGAACTCACAATTAAAGAAAGAAAACTACAGTATCTCGGACACTGACATTACAAAAATTCGACTAAAGCTAAGGATCCACGGGCGACAAATTTACGCTAGCAGTAGCCGTAAAACGAACTTAAGGTTCCGCGAAACGGAATAGGAATAGTCGAACTGAACCGACTACGCACAAGTGCTGTAGTTGGTTCGGTTCGGCTATTCCTAATCCGTTCCGCGAAACCTGAAGTTCGTTTTACGGCTACTGTTAGCGTAAATTTGATGCCCGTGGAGCCTTAGCCTTCATAGGCCAGTCAATGCGGTTATTTGGCTCCGAATTCCACCCTACTATATCAATTTATTTGATACTTTCACAGTAAGTAGGGAATAGATCAAGAAACAAAGTCTACCCTATACGCAATGGTGCTTTTATCTTGGGGGCGGTTCCCACCCCTTCTCGGGGGTGATAATTTTTTTGGCCAAAATAACCATGGAAGTGGCTAGAGAACCTAGTTCTAAGCTAAAATCGTACTATAATATTTTTTTGAAAACTCAAACTTTTTGAATCATTCGTAGTTGAAAATTGGCGGTTTTCATTGAAAAATTACACCTTTTCGGACAGTTTTTTGCGAAAACCTGAAAAACTGTGTATATAACTAAAAAACTATAGAAAATAGTTTTTAGCTTATAAAAAAATAACGAGATTCGTTTCTTCACAAATCTTCTAGTTATAACGCAAAAAGAGATATGGTAGGTGAAAAAAGTTTGTTTTTTGGAGCATGCTCAATTCGGCGTATTCAACTTGAAATAACAGAGAAATGGTCGATTTTAGGTGTATAATGTTGCCAATACCTTTTGTAGTGCTTGAAAAGATCTTTAAAACGATCACCATTACCTGTCGATTACATTCATACTAAGCGAGATATAGTGCAAGAAATATTGATGATTAATGTATTTTAAGGAAAAATGAGAAGTGTACTTAACCCCTCATTCACGAGAATCTAAATGCATCGTTTTTCTTCTACATTACTTTTTATTATAGTGTTATTTTTATGTTCCAAAAGTTAGACGGGTTTAGAATTAATGGTTTTAGAAAAAAATAAGATCAAATTATAGAGCGCATATTTAAATTTTCTTAAAAATCTTTTTTTCTCCATGTAACTTGAAAATGATAAGAGATACGAAAAAAAGATACTATACAAAAATGTAGGGCTCTTTTAGGTAAAAAATTTGTTTTTAATTTTTATTACTCTATTTTTTATTATTTATAATTTACAGTGAGAAAAATGAAAATTTTTAAGAAAATTTAAAAATGTACTCTATAGTTTGATCTTATTTTTTTCAAAAACCGTTCATTTTAAACACGTCTACCTTTTTGAACACAGAAATAACAATATAATAAAGAAACAATATAATAGAAGGAAAACAATGCATTTAAATTCTGATGGATAAGGGGTTAAATACACTTTTCATTTTTTCTTAAAATACATTAGTAATCAATTTTTTGCGCTGTATGATCTCGCTTAGTATGAACGTAATCGACTTTTAATAGTAGTCGTTTTAAAAGTCATTTCAAGAACTACAAAAGGTATTGGTAGCTTTATGCACCTAAAATCGACCGTTTCTCCGTTATTTCAAGTTGACTACACCGATTTGAGCAAGCACCAAAAAACAAAACTCTTTTCATCTACCATATCTCTTTTTGTATTATATCTCTCTAACTAGAAGATTTATGAAGGAAAGAATCTCTTTGTTTTTTATAAGCCACAAAAATGTTTAATATAGTTTTGTTATTTTTACATGCGTAGTTTTTAAGGTATTCTCAAAAAGACCATTCGAAATGTGTTATCTTTCAATGAAAATGGACAATTTTCAACCACAAATAACTCAAAAAATATTGAGTTTTCAAAAAAAAAGTACTGAAAATATTGAACAGTTTTTGCTTAGAATTAAGTTATTTAGCCAATACCGTGATTATTTTAACCAAAAAATTGTCCACCCCAGAGAATGGGTGGGAACCGCCCCCAAAATAAAACCACACATCGGCATAGACACACATCGGCATCCGGATAGACTTTGAATTAGGAGATAAGTAGAGGCTATTCCCAAAAATTCATGAAAATCCATGCAGTAGGATAGAATTCGAAGGTAATATCCTGTTCTTGCTATGCTCTCATTGACTCTCATTGACGCGAATAGTGGTTGTATGCCTGTTGTTTTTGTTCTGTTCTTTATTGTAAAACGGTTTTCTTATTTTATTCAAATTTTATCTTCACTTGCTGTCTAAACAATGGGGATTTCTTTTTGATAATATTAGTATTCGTTTCTTTCCTCTCTCCAAGTGATTCTGTTAAATATTAAATTGAAAAGAAAAATCACTCGAACATGCATCAAAATTATTATCATATTAAAGAAAAATATTGCGGCAGATTACACTATCCTGTTGCAGCTAACGTAAAATGTATGCAAATGAAGCCACACAGCAAGAAGAATATTACCGTTTTACAAAGGCCTCTACTTCAAATACATAGTTTGCGGAATTTGAATATTTTAGCGAAACTTTACCTAACTTTATTTAGCTAGGTTTTTTGTACTAATTTTTTACTAATACATTAAAACACGAGAGCACTATTAAGATGCTAATATATGCGTAGCATCTTTGTAGTTTAAATAAAGTACAGGGTGTCTGCCCATTAACACGTTGACAAACAGAACGTCTATAGACGTGTAATTTCCATTGATGTAATGTGACACACTTTTTTTCCTATTCTACTTTGCAAAATACATATAGTGCCACAACACTTGCTTATACATTTGACGCACTGACCGTCAACGTGTTAACCTATAAATTAATATTGGATTTATAGAATACACATACACACATATTATACCACTTGTATATGTTACCGTAAAAACTCGATTTCATTTAAAACCCGAATTCACTGGGAAAACTAGTTTTAACTATAGGCTTTAGATAATTCTAGTTTTAGCTAGTGAAAACTGGAACTATCAAATATTTTCAGTTAATTCTAGTTGAGACTAAACATATTTCAGTCAAAACTAGTTTTTACCAAACTTCAGTAATTTCCATACTCAACTAAAACTCGGTAAATAATTTGCTACCCCGGTTGTTTGCAAATAATTTATCTAAATCTTAAAATACTTGACAACGTCGTAAACGTAAAAATCGCAAGTCCTTTTGACCACGTTGTATTATTGTCTTGCATCCAGGCTGCTAACATTTTCTCGATGACTTGGTTAGCTTGCTAGGGCTAGACTAAACCTTGAATCTGGGTGCGCCTTGGTTTTCCATGAACTAATTTTCCCGTAGGCCAGTTTGACATTCAGCCGTGTGATGAATTGCCGAAGTTATTTTTAACGTTTGCGTTATAGTTAACACAACTGTAACATATAACTATCTCCATAACTATAAAACGTAAATTCGGTGTGATGGATCATCCACCGTTATGAGATGAGTCATTTCTTAGACGTTATAGACAGAAGAAAATATTGTCTAAAAAGAGAACATTATGTAGAATCAGTACAAGTTTGAGCGAGAAAGAGAATCACGAGAAGTTGGTATACCTACCCACGGCTGCCGATGACCGAACAGCGGTTCGATGTTCGGTGTCGTTCGTTGGGGAATAATCGTAAAGTAGATAGCAAGAACAAAAGAACAGTACTTCCAACCTTTGGCTGTTTATAAATAAAAATTTCAACCTGTATCTCTCGATTTGATTTTTGTATAATTTTTAAAATTGCATTACCCTTCTATTTTTAAATTATTAGCATTCTTTTTCATTTTTATTATTCTTTTAAATTTTATTACCGACGTATTTTAAACTGTTCTCTTAGGTCTATGTTTTTGATAATTTTGTGCTGCTTTATATTCGATATTAAATTTGATTTATTAAGTTAATAAAATACCGTACAAGGTCCTGGGATAATCTGAAGCAGCGTTCTACGTTAAATATTCACTTCATTTCTATCTAAAAACAAATTAAAACATAAACCTAACCTTACAATCCTTAACATAGCTACATAGTTATCTCATAACTTGAGGTTTAACGTCATTTTATAAAGTGACAGTTGATAATATATCAGATAACTCATGAACTGTCAAGAAATCACGCAACTAGTTAAGTTAAATACGATACATCACACCAATTCGGGGATTATAACTTAACTACAGGATAACTTTACGTTACAGATAACTTCGGTTATTCATCACAGGGCTGATTACCTCATTTATACCTGCAATACCGAACTCTTGGCCATTATCGGAATATAAAATGCATCATAGTGCGCCAAAAGTCGGCGGTTCTGTGGCGCGGTTTACTTCAAAGTTAAGAAATATTATGGAAAATCTTTCAAAATTAAACTAGAATTTTATTTTCCATCAAAATGGAAATACATATTTGCGCCACGGAATATTCATATTGGCTCTTTGTAGCTGGAATATTGTATGCGCCACTCATTTTTACAGCGTTTACCGGTTTTTTATTCTTGTAGCAGGAGTTTTTCAAAGTTTTTTATAAATTAAATGTATTGAGTTGAATGTACTGTTTCTAGATGACACGTTAAGCGTTATAAATGGTCGCCTTTGTCGCATTATCTCCCAAATGATGTAGTGAATTCTAGTGGTTACGACACTAAACTTGTGATAGGACAATCGAAGTTCATATCATCTCAGCCATCCTAATACAGTTATTTTTTCAATATAATAGGGATGTTCACAAAAAATTAAAAAGTCATTTTAAACATGTAAAACGAGTAGGAAACACCCTAGGAATAATTGTCCAAAATTTCAACAAAATTGAAAAAGCCTTTCTATAAAAAATCTTTATTAGAAATCTAGCATTATTTTAAATTTCAAGACCGCTTCTCTATTGGCCTGACGTCACTAGTTGCATACCCCAAGCGCGCGCCATTCTCATAGTGTAATTGTTTACCTGTTTGACGTTTCAGGTCATTTTATTTTGTACTCTTCTTGTTTTATCAGGGTTAAAGTGGGGTTTTATAGTGAATTTGTTTAGTTTAAAGTGGATAGACTGTTTGTAAGGACATGTTTTGGGTGGTACAAAAATAAACAAATAAAATGGAAGAAGGTTTTCAGAAAGCCGATTCGTATCAACTACCGACTGTAGTGTAGATGTAACAATGGTGTATGATTTATTGGCATCATGTAAAAAATAAATCTACCACAGCTTTACTGAGTGTATATTCCATATAATTTTCCATGTCTTCTTTAAGCTAAAAAAATAGATGCTTAATACCCCAAAACAAAATAGAGAAAGTTGTATGCATGCATTGTATGCATGCATATTGTATACATACATTGGCTGGTTATTACCTTACCTTGGTTAGGTGTATTAAAAATATTTTTATTCTTCTTCACGTACCTTGTCCGTTGTGGATGTTGGCTATCATCATGGCAATTTTAATTTCATTGCGGCGTTTCTGAATAACTCGATCGATTTTTGTCCAGATCATTGGTGTAAGTTTTTAAGTCATGAGTGTCTTTTCTTCCGGGTCCGCGTTTGCTCTCTATTTTACTTTGCGTTATCAGTTGGAGTATACGATATTTATCATGCCCCATGAGATGACCGAAATATTTAAGATTTCGTTTCTTAATTGTAAAAGAGATTTCTTTTTGTTTTCCCATTCGACGCAATACCTGTACGTTGGTGTGGGTCGCCAGGATATTCTGAGGATACTTGGGTACACCCACATCTCGAATGCCTCTAGCTTTTTCATTAATGTTTCCATTATTGTCCAGGCCTCTGCTCCATATAGCAAGACCGGAAATAATAACATTTTAGCAGCCGCATTTTGAGTGAGAGAGATATTATGTCGCAATGGGTGAAAATATTTCTCATGCATGTTGTTAAATGTTGCTCTGTCCTTTTCAACTCTGTAAGGTAAAAAATATTTTTGAACTTGGGTATTATACATTTTCCTTTCAACCAATCTTTTCACTAAATTATTAATGATTTTAATATAATATAAAGTCATACCTACATCCACATGTAGTTATTTCAAGGTTTACTTTTACTGTATGTATTATTAGAATCTCGTTTTTAGGAATATCCCAGTTTAAGGAATACAAATTTGAGGTCCCGAAACTTTTTCATTTACTCCTTAAGGGGGTAGGTGCAAAAGCTTGGTCTAATGCTATTTAAGTTCATTAATTTTTTTCGAATTCTGAGAAAACTAATAAGTATTTTTGAAAAATGTAAATGCAGAAAGAACAATTACATTATTACCAAGGGCCGAAAGTCTCTGGAAAACTTCTATAATGTTTATTTTATTAAGTTAGTTCTTTAAGTTAGTTATTTTCAGTTGTAGCTGTACAAACCATTTCTTTTTCTCTTTTAAATTGGCTGGAACGGTCATAAACTTCTTGTCAGAACTGTTTTTTGATGTATTTACACACCCAGAAACAAAACACCACTTATTTGGCTTCATTTTTAATAATCAAATACGTAAAAAACTGCGCACATTCAAATACACTTCGTAAATAAGTATACAAAACTAGTCGTCGATCAAAGACGTTACGACTGCTGACGTCACAGACCGTAGCCTCGCTGCAGGGTACCGTTTTTCTAGCCTCCAAGAAAATCAACATTATGAACTCATTTATCTTAAAAAATATACATTTTTAAACAGTTTTATGATTGTTACGTTTTTATGTACCTTGTAATCTATTGAATTTAACTATATTTAAAAATTAGTGAACATCCCTATTGTTTGCTTCCATCGAACGTACACTAGATTTTTTTCTATTCGATATATAAAAAAATATTGGGATGGCCGGCAAATTAACTCGGATTGCCCGAACAAATTTATCGTCGTAACCACTACAACTACATAAATCATTTCGGTGATAATGGTTAAATGGGGTATTCTTTTGGATCTCGATAACTTCTAAACAACTTAACCGATTTCGGTCACTAAACATGAGTTTGAAACGTATTGACCAGTAGTATCTGATGCATCCAGGGTCAAGTATGATAACTGAAGGTATTGCAGGAATTATGGAGCTTGGTTGTATGAAGAATTTGAGCTAATACTTAGTTTTTAAGTTATTTGCGAAAAACCGCCTGAACCGCCTTTTTTGTCGAAAAATAAACATTTTCAATCGCAAATAACTGGAAAAGTATTGACTTACATAAAAAACTGTATAGAACCAAAGTTGCTTAGAATTAGTAAATTTATCCATTTCCGGACTTATTTTAAACACGTATTTTTTCACCCACGACAAGGGTTGACTGTCACTCCCAAGTAAAAGCAACCAACGGCACAAGTTCAACTTTGAAATGGAGGGTAAATAGAATCTAAATTGAAATTTTCAGACAATTCGGAGTTGACCCTGAAAATTGCACAGTATCGCCGTATACATTGTTAATTTATTGGACTAATTATTATTATACTTAGTTCGCACCTTTAATAAAAAAAAGAAATAACTCAAAAAACACAGTTTGTGGGAATTTGCAGTCAAAGTTTTTAAGTTTTGCACAGTACAGGTTAAAAATTAATTTCACAAAAACCAAACGGGTTAGAGGAATTCTAAAGGTTGGTGTGGAGAGTTTAATTAGTAAGCTCTTAGATTTTAGTAAATGCTAATCCTTTCGTGTATTGTTAAGGGTGCAAATGTGCTGTTCTTTTGATAGTTCATAGTTATTTCACTTTATGATTAAACATGGTATTCTGCGCCGATGAAATAATTCTACATGATGCTCTTTTATTGCTAAATGAACTGCCATGTAAAATAAACAATTAGGTTTGTGGCAGATTTGATGTAAAAACTTTGAGTTGACACTGAATTAATCCTAGTTTTTTCTATATTTTCTTAAACACAACATGAATTTTCGTTTTCTTTATAATAAAATACTGATTATTCGTTTATTTATCTTTATTAACAAAATTACCTATTACAAAATTAAACTAAAACATAAGTAACACTATAATAAAACAATGAAAACATGTTAATACATTTTAAAAAATAAACCGAAAATATAAAATAGATTGTTTCAAGAAACTTGTGTGGCTACTCTCAAATATGGCACAACGTTTATCTTAGAACTATGAATTAAAAAAACGATTAAATTATTAAATTATAAAATTGGGAGTAAAAAGAAGGAATCAATCCTTTAGATAGCAATGCTTGCAAATCTTTCCGTTTGTTTGTACTCAATTTTTGTTTTTCTGTATAGGCGGGTTTTAGTGCTATTTCCGTTATTGATCCTATTTTTTTTTTTCTTTGGTTCCTTACATCTACCTGTTTATAAGTCTCATCCTTGTATGATGTCTTATAAAAAATATGTAGGATTATTTTTGTCCGCTTGTATTGCTTTTATTTCGTTTCAGTTAACATTTTCTCCCTCAGTATTAATCGTAAGGTTATACCCCTTTTTTTCTTGCAAACCTTTTAAATCATAAAATGATTGGTAATTCATCTAGTGCACAATTAAAGGTGGGTTTGATTTTCTAGCAATCTTTGTTAAAGTTACAAATTGGAGCAGACGCGGATCCAGAGGGGGGTCAAGGGGTCCATGGACCCCCCTATTGTATTTAGTCTATAAGTATTTTTTATTATTTATTAGTTTTTTTTCTGGCAACCAGAGCTCAATTCTTTTGATACCGTAGGTATCTGAGATGACTGAATTTTATCCTTAGAGTAAGTGTGAGTCGTATGGCTACATCTGGACAATAAAATATTTGCGGTAGGTACGTCTGACCCCCCTATTATGATTGTCTAGATCTGCGCCTGGATTGGAGTATAAATAGATCCAGATTTCAAGCTCTTTTTAACTTCTTTCTCAATAAGACTGTGCACACTATCGGCTTCGTTCTAACTGTGGCCCCTTATTAAAAATGTATGTGTAATTCTCTTAATTTTTAACGTGTGCACAGCGAATAAATACAGAGACGTTATATAGTTATTCTTGTTTTGGCCACAGAAATTGTCTGAATAGAATATGACTTCTTTTTCACCATCTCCCTCTTCACTTATATTTTTGAAATAGGCCCATATGCAAGAACCGATTTCTATGGAGCCTTGTTTTGCATCACATTTAGATCAAAAATAACAGTGTACATTTTTATATGCCTGCTTAGATTTTTTATGTCAGTTCCGACACCATCAAATTATAATAGTTCAGTTTTGATTTATAATAAAATGAAGAAGATTGGCCTGTATGACATTGCAGCACAGCTAGCTACTCTTACATTTTGGCTGACTTTGTTTCGGTCATTTAATTTCCCAGCCCTACTCCAGTTTTTTTTTTCTAAATTTGATTTATATTTTTGCTCCAGGTTTTTATTTTCATTAACATTGGAATTGTTGTAGGTATTACACAGATCGCATTGATCTTTTTTTGGTTGGAAGAAACCGCTATTAAATTCAGTAGTAAATATTTTATAATAGGTAATATATGTACCAATTTCTTTATTCTCTTGTTCTAATTTAAAATCATTATATAAATCTTCAATGGTTTTGCTGCCTTCTATGTATTCTCTTAAAGTAGAAGCGGCGTAGGCAGTGAGATTCAACCCTTGGTATATAATTAATATGCCCCTTGATGTCGGTTATCAGTTCGGGATCATTTTTTCTGTGCTTGCCATGTTTTCCTATTAAATCATCCAGTGCAAAACCATCTACATCAATCTTAGTCTGTATTGTAAAAATCATGCGGTCAGAAAGTTGATTTAAAAAATGTTTTGCACACTCTAATTTTGACATCATTGTTAACAAAATGGAAAGCCTGGTTGCAGCGCCTATGATTGATTCTCAGCGTTTATGTACCTGTACTTAGGTTGAATATCATCCATACAAGAATTTATGTATGCTCTTTGCTTTAGCAAACTACCCAATTCCCAGAACTTTTAAAAAATACCATAATATCTGTTTGCTGTATTGATATTCTCGGAGCACTTAAGTCTGCACTTTTTGGTACATGGGTCTTTCAGACAACGAGCGGGGATAGTTTTTTTTTTATTTTTTTGACATAGATGCGTAAGTTTACTATTATTACGTAAAATGCTATTACTGTTCGATAGAAACAAGTAAACGCCTTAGTTTATAATAAAAAAATGTGTATTTATACATGTATTAAAGTAATACAAATTGAAACTTAGTTCTTCTGTAGTTTCACATTTATTATTAACGGGTTTTTCATTGATGGAATTATTATCCAATGAGGGATTTTTCGCTACTAATCTAAGTATTTTTGTGCTCTAGAAGACGCCACTCTAAAACAAGAGTATAAATATTATACCGGCTAGTTAGACAAGAAGCTGATAGTCAACAAGAATCTAATTAAATTGGATTATCAAAAAACAAGTACATAAGTATCAATGCGAACATCAAACCATTGCATATTAAAAGTATTACTATTAAAATAATTATTGTTGATTTTAAAATAAAGTGAAACAAGTCAAAAACGTGAAGGTTTCTAACTAACTATCTAATAAAATAATAGTAGAATATTGAAATAATACTTATTGTACTTTAGTAATTTTTAAAATTTTTAATTAGAAACTGCATAAAGTTGAAATAATACGGCACATAATAAGAAATGATTTCTACTAAAATGAACTAACTCATAAATGAACTAACAAATCTTCAACTAGTTTTCTAATAAAGTGAAATAAATCTGAAATAATACACTTTTCTAAAAAGCGATAGCAAATAATATACTTACTCGTTAGTAAAACACAGAATTGTTTCGTATTGTATCACTTTCTTTGAAAATACCGGATATATTACCTCTAAACACAGCCGGAGTATAACTGAAATCCACCAGTTTACGGGTACCGGTTTGTGCAAAGGCGTTAGTAAAAAAGAGCAGGAAAATCATTTATCTTTCTCATTTTCATCATTTTAACCTGGCTGTTAAACGGAATAGGTTCTTCTCGTCTAGTTATTTCACTTTATGATTAAATCTCGAAAACCATGCATTTTGAGTTATTTCGCTTTTTTATTAAAGGTGCGATACTTAGTTTTAATAAAATTCCTATTCACTAGTGAAAATGAATTCCCTTTTAAGAATATGAGGATAAAATATTTCAATTAATAATATTTTACCAAATTATTAATAACAGAATTTCAAATTTAAATATTTACTTTGTGATAATTACAAAATTAAATGATGGTTTTATATTATCTCTAATATTTGATAATAACATGTAGGTAGATTTCACTTATAATTTCGTTTCACAAATTATAATCGATATTTTCGATATCATGGAAAATTACCAATATGTTTGCTCATATTTGTTAAAAATTATTTTCAATAGCAAAATTGTTTTGTTACACGTTATAAATGTAAAGTACATAAATATTTTAGCAATATAAATTACTCTCACTAATATTTATAAACCAGCCAAAAATTTTTAAGCATATTAAAACAATAATTTTTAAAAATATACAAAAAAAATTAAATATAGCCAATTTTTTTTAATACGTTATGAAAGCATAAAACACTGTTAATAAAAAATCTCATTTTTTTTCCGAGGCATACATAATTCTGTTTATAGAGTATAAATATTAGTTAATTTATTTATAAATACAGTATTATTCA
This sequence comes from Diabrotica virgifera virgifera, assembly GCF_917563875.1. NCBI lineage: Eukaryota > Metazoa > Arthropoda > Insecta > Coleoptera > Chrysomelidae > Diabrotica > Diabrotica virgifera. The sequence goes on along the minus strand of NC_065450.1, from coordinate 190,585,025 downwards.
TGAAATAATCTTACCGAAGTAAATCGAGCACTTAAATTTACCTATTTGTGTTCTCCTCGTGACAATTTGACATTAGATGCAGAACTAAAAGTATATTATGGATATTTTCTTAAATGTGACAGATGTCAAAACTAGGAAACTGGTTGCCATTAAACAGAAACAACCTACTTAAAAAAATTCTATCGGTAATTTTCTACAGTAGAAAATTACCGATGAAATAATACTCTGATTGGACAGAATTAAACACGTGATCAAAAATCTTACTATGCGATTGGAAGTTAAAATCATTAAAAAATAATCATTTTAATTTTTATTTCTGTAGCTTTCTATTGGCCAGAATTTTCTATGAATGAAATAATCACGTGAGTATTATATTTAAATATATTACTTTTATCTACTTATCGATGAAGGCTGATTTTTTCACTAACGACATTGATTTTTTATAAAAAAAAGGATGTGTGTAATTTATATGCACGTAAGAAGTTATACTTCTATTATATGACTTCAACGAAATCAATATACTTTAAACAGTTTATTTATATTTAATTTAACTATTAAACTAATTTTAATACTTACTACTTTCCAAAAATTTTATTAAAACAATACCAAAAATTAAAAAAATAAAAGAATAAAACACACACAAACACATTGAAAAATGCTACAAAGAAATTATTTCTGAACAATAATTGTTGCCAAAAATTTTAACTAAATACGTATTTTCTGAATAAAATTATATAATAATATACTTACAATCATAAAATGTATAAAAAAAATTAAAAAATAGTAACTTGCATTGGGGATCGAACCCGGTTCCCGTCGATCCCGCCGATCGAAAATCGAAGTGCTGTCCCATTGCGCCAACTTCGCGTGTCTGCCATGTGGGAATATACACCAACTGAACGTTTACACCATAAACTTTTTGACAGTTATTTAATACTTATATGAATTTAATTAAATTAGTTTGATTTTTGTGGAATTAAAGGAATATTTTGTGGAATAACAATATATTAGGTGAATAATGGTAGAAATGTTGATGGTAATCAAATCATGTAAATCAAAGCATTACATACTATTTTGGTAGATTCATTTTAAATTTTCCAAATAGTAGGTACCTATGTAATTTTTTATTAGGATACTAAAACATTTACAATTATTACGTACCTGTCGCTTTTAAAAACTATTTAAAAACTCACTACAATTATAAACTTGCTTTTTTCTCTGCCATCACAACAATAAAACTAATATAGGTACACTTGTTTATCCATAATCCCCATATTGAACAATTATTGACAGATGATTTTAACACCCAATAAGATCCCGTATAACGTTTGAGCGACTATAATACCATACTGTCGGTGTGCGCATGCGCCCGGGAAAATAAAAATTCACCCTCGTGCCTAAAGAAGTATAACTTCAAAAATGATTCTAATTTATCGATCTTTCAATTTCAAAATTTAAAAAATTTAAATCTTTTGGCCATTAATTTATATTATGCAGTCTTACTCCAGAAAGCCACTGCGCATCCGCTAGGAAAAATATTCTAATTCGGATTTTTTGCACAATCTTACTCAAAAAGGACCCCTTTTAACAAATTTGCATGTTGCCAGGACCAAAAGTTGGTCAAAAATTTTTTAAACGTTTTTTTTTGTTTTTTTCCTAAAATTATTTTTTTTGAATGGGACAAATTTTTTTTAGGTTTTTCTAATCATTCCAAACAAAAAAGGTCTTTTGTGACTTTTCTCTAAAGATGATAGTTTTTGACATAAATGCGATTAAAAATTGAAAAATTGCGAAATTGGCCATTTTTAACCCTCAAAAACTATGTGAAAAACTGAAAACTTGAATGTTGCCAATATACGTAGATATTCTTTAAACATCGATTGATAAAATCCCGAAGAGTTTTTTGCAATACAATATTCAAAACTCCTTTGTTTTTTCATTGCTAATCAAGCGTGCGCGACACTATTTTTCACCGACAGTATGGTGCAAATGAAAGGAATAAATTCGTTATTTCGTAAACCGGCGACTTTAAGGAAAAATCCCGAAACGAGTCGATTTTTATTTTTAGTTATGATATTGTGGCATATATGATATACTAGTGACGTCATCCGTCTGGGCGTGATGACGTAATCAATGATATTTTTAAATGGTAATAGGGGTCGTGTGCTAGCTCATTTGAAAGATTCTTCAATTCTCTATTCAGTAATATAAACATTTACACAATTATTTATACAGGGTGTCCAAAAATTATTTATTAAATTAAATTATTTGACAAAAAAAGAACTAGAAGGACACCCTGTATAAATAATTATGTAAATGTTTACATTACTGAATAGAGAATTGAAAAACCTTTCAAATTAGCTACCACACGACCCCTATTCTCATTTAAAAAATCATCGATTACGTCATCACGCCCAGACGGATGACGTCACTAGTATACCATATATGCCGCAATATCATAACTTAAAAATAAAAATCGACCTGTTTCGGGATTTTGCCTTAAAGTCGCCGGTTACGAAATAACGAATTTATTCCTTTCATTTGCACCATACTCTCGGTGGAAAATAGTGTCGCGCACGCTTGATTAGCAATGAAAAAACAAAGGAGTTTTGAATATTGTATTACAAAAAACTCTTCGGGATTTCATCAATCGATGTTTAAAGAATATCTACCTATCTTGGCAACATTCAAATTTTCAGTTTTTCACATAGTTTTTGAGGGATAAAAATGTCCGATTTCGCAATTTTTCGATTTTTAATCGCTTATATGTCAAAAACTATCATTTTTAGAGAAAAGTCAATAAAGATCTTTTCTGTTTGGAATGATCCAAAAAACCTAAAAAAACTTTTTTCCATGCAAAAAAACAGTTTTAAGAAAAAAACAAAAAAAAAACGTTTAAAAAATTTTTGACCACCTTTTGGTCCTGGCAACATGCAAATTTGTTAAAAGGAGTCCTTTCTGAGTAAGATTGTGCAAAAAATCCGAATTAGAATATTTTTCCTAGCGGATGCGCAGTGGCTTTCTGGACTATCTGGGAAGAATTCCTTTTATGATTATTAACAGTTTTCCTCTTATTTTTATACATTAATGTTACCTGCTAGCAAGTTTAATAACCAATCTAGATTTATCTGGTGAGTCATATTTTAACGCAACCAACTGCATGACAGTGTAGGCAGCGTACGGCGTTTATTGGTGACCACCGCCTGTGAAGCAGTTTGATGCTACGTTTAGAGTACGATCTTCTTCTTCTTTAGGTGCCATCTCCGCTACGGAGGTTGGCAATCATCATAGCTATTTTAATTTTTGAGGTAGTAGCTCTAAATAGTTGTTTTGAGCTGCATCCAAACCATTCTCTCAGGTTTTTCAACCATGAAATTCGTCTTCTTCCGATGGTTCTTCTGCCATCTATCTTTCCCTGCATTATGAGTCGTAGGATGCCATACTTCTCGCCCCGCATCACATGTCCCATGTCCGAGATACTGTAGCTTCTTTTCTTTAATTGTAAGTTCAACTTCCTTCTCTTTACCTATTCTTCTCAGTACTTCATTGTTTGTAACTCTATCTACCCAGGAAACCCTCATAATTCTTCTATAGGTCCACATTTCAAAGGCGTTAAGTCGTCTCATTGTCTCTACAATTAACTTCCATGATTCCACTCCATAGTATAGAACACTGTAGACGTAACATTTTGTTAGGCGTACTTTAAGAGCTAATGTTAAATCTTTGCTACATAGGACCTTTTTTATTTTTATAAAATTACAAACTTTTTTACTTTTTCGATCTGCTGACCCTCTACTACCAAGATTTCGTTAGTATTATGGTTGTTTTTACTAATTTTCATAAACTTCGTCTTTTTGATATTGAGAGAGAGTCCGTGCTCCCTACTACACGTTACTATTTTACTCATGAGTCTTTGCAGGTCTTGTAAACTATCGGCTATTATTACTGTATCATCTGCATATCTGATGTTGTTAACTGAGACTCCATTTACTCTTATGCCGACTGTTTCATCTTCCAGAGATTCTCGCATTACCTCTTCAGAATAAGCGTTAAATAATAGAGGTCATAGTATGCAGTCTTGCCTGACTCCTCTCTTTATTTCCATTTCTTCAGATGTTTCTTTTTCAATTCTTACTATTGCTCGCTGATTGTAATAGAGCTGTGTTATTAGTCTTAAATCTCTTTCATTTAGGTTTTTATTTTTAGGATTTCCATGAGTCGATCATGTTTTACTTTATCAAACGCTTTATTGTAGTCTATAAAACAGACGTAAAGAGGATGGTTAACATCCAAACATCTCTGTGTCAGCACGTTGAAGGAGAATAATGCCTCTCTGGTACCCATACCATTGCGGAACCCATATTGAGTGTCACTAATATCCAGCTCCAGTTTAGAGTGTATTCTAGCGTGGATAATTTTCAATAGAATTTTCAAGGTATGTGACATTAAGCTTATGGTTCGGTAGTCACTGCATTCTTTTGCATTCACCTTCTTTCTCAAACACACAAAGGCTAATGTCAACATTTTTCTAGGGATGATTCCTGTAGTATAGATAGCCTGTAGTATAGACTGAACAGTTCTACTATTATGTCCAGGTTTTTCTCGTTGACCAACTTTATCAGCTCGCTAGGCAATTCATCTGGACCAGCAGATTTATTGGTTTTCATAGAGATTATTGCCTGACTAACCTCTGATCTGGTTATCTCTGGGCCTACATCTCCCGTTTGGCTATCTACGTATGTACTAGCTTCTCTCTGGTCATGAAATAGTTCCTCGATATACTCATTCCATCGTCGTAGTTTTCGTTTTGTCTCCATTATAATATTTCCATTTTTGTCGAGCAATATATTTGAGGTTCTTCTATTTCCTATTCCGGCTAGTTCTTTGACTTTTTTATGTAGGTTGAAGTTGTCAATGTATTTTGCAGTTCTTCTATTTCTTTGCTTTTTTGAGAGAAGTAGGTTTATTTGAAGCTGTTTATAGCGGGTCTTATTAATGGTTTTGTTTTTTCTTCTTTCATTCATCAACTCCAGAATTTCCTCCGTCATCCATTCTTCTTTCTTACATTTGGTTGCAGTAAGTACTTTCTTACTTGGTTCTAATATAGAAGTTCTGAAGAATTGCCACTGCTGTTCTACGTTGCAATTATTTCCTGGGTTTCCGTCTAGATTTGTGTTGATTTCGTGTTTCAGATTTTCTTTTGTTTCTTCTGACTTTAGTTTCTGTATGTTAAGTTTATAGTTGTTGCGGTTTTTTGCGTCTTTTTTAGTTGAAGTTGAAACCTAGCAATAAGAAGACTGTGATCAGAAGATACATCTGCTCCTGGATATGCCTTTACTGCCTGAATTGAGTTTTGATATCTGCGCTTTATTAGGATGTAGTCAATTTGATTTCTGATAATTTTGTGCTCTTTGTCAGCTGGTGATTTCCATGTATACAGGCGTCGCTTAGGTAATTTAAAGAATATATTTGCGGCTATAATATTATGCTCCTGGCAAAATTCTATTAGGCCTCTGTCGTTTCGTTCGCCAAGCCCATATGGTCCTACATTAGGGTAGCATTTTCCTTCGATAATTTTTGCGTTGAAATCACTCATGATCACTGTTATGTCTCTAGATGCTGTGAGATGTGATGTTTTCTGGAGTTCGCTATAAAAGTTTTCTATTTCTTCTTCATTTTTGTCAGCAGTTGGCGCATAAATCTGGATTAGGTTCATTTTTCCATGGGTTGTCAATAACTGCAACATCATTATTCTTTCGGACATCGAAACTAAGCCTGTTACTGATCTCGTTATTTTTTCGCTGAGGATCATAGCAACTCCATATCTGTGTTGGGTGTCGCTGCTTCCAGATTAATAGATTCGTCCATTGTCTTTATTGAGTTCGCCAGAGCTGACCCATCTTGTATTGCTTATTCCTAATAAATCGATATCTAGTCGCATCATCTTTTGGTGTATATTCTTCAGTTTCCCAGGTTCATATATACTTCTTACATTCCATGTAGCGATTTTGTAGGTGGATTTGTATATATTTAGTGAACAGGGATTTCGCTGACTAACGGCTTGGGAAGCCCTGTCGTTATTGTTGTTTCTTCCCCTGTCGAATCTTGGCATCCGAGAACCATGATTAGTAGGTTGTTGATTGTCATTTCTGTGAGCCATGACGATTTCTAGGGATACTCCATAAGTCTTTAATGCAGTGGTTTCCCGTTGCCTTCTGCATCCTTATACCGTTGACCATTCTGTCGGGTTCATCCGCCTTCGAGACCGATTTCTCAAGTCTCAGGACAAAAGAGTGCCCTGCCACTTACCAACTCATCCGCCCGAAGCCGTTGGTCAGTAAGTGGGGGATTGCTTATAGCGGCAATCATTCGGTGAAGTACGATAACAGACCGCAACTATTATTTTATTGTATTAAACATACAGACGCCACCTACGGCGTGACTCTGTAAGCAACCTACGGCATTTATTGGAGACCCCAGCCTAAAATATATTCTTATTATATGTTTATATGTATGTCTCTATAACAAAATCTGGTTTCTACTTCATTTTGTAAGATATTAGGTCACTTTACTCCATTTGATAAATTGTCGTCCGAGAAACTCGAAAGAAACAAAGAAGAAGGGTGCGTGGATATAGTATATTTACTCCAGCATCAAGCGATTAATCAATCTTGAAAGTGACAGACTGCTTAGGTACATGTTTCCTCCCTTCCCCATCCATCACACTTTAGCCAGTCTTGAGGAGTTTGTATTACTATAATTAAATGATCTACAACGTCAACTGCGGACCATCCATCAATAAATTGATGAAGCGATCATCAAACATTTTGTTTTCTGCTCTTAATCGAGTGAAAAATTTTCTGACAAAAACTAGAAGATATTGCTTTCAGCTTACATGAGAAGTTTTAATAAAAGTCGATATAGAGAACCAACAAATAAGGTGTGGTTGAACTTCGAGTCTAAATGGCAAATTGTTGAGAATATTGGCCACAGTTTTAGATGTATTTTAAACAGCGTATTTTAAAATACATCAAGAGGCTATTAAGCGTTTTGGTTCATGATAAACTTTGAATCAAAAATGAGCTTTTGAATTTTATTATTTAATTATTGAGTTATTGCAAAAAAAAATATTTTTTTAGAATAGAATAGAATAGAATAGAAATATGCTTTATTGTCATGAAAATTTTTACAATTTTATAGACAAAGCTTACAAGAAACATAACAAAAACAATAACAAATATAATTTACTAATATTACATAAATCGTCAATATAAATAAAATATAATGAAGTGAAACAAAAAACAGTAACAATATATTTAAAAAAAATTGCAAATTGCATAATCTACCTTAAGAAATTTAATAAGTTAAGCTGCTGCATATACAGAGTGAGTTTTATGTATGGAAACACTCAATTATCTCGGAAATGGCTTGAACGATTTTTATAAATTTTGGTAAGTAGGGATTTTCTAATGCGGCCGATATTCTAGTGATAATTACATTGTTGTCAGATCTTCCATTATTCTGCAAATCTCATGAACTTTCTTATTTCAAATGGAATATTTTTTGTATATTTTTTTGCGTTTTGAAGTCCTTAAGAAATACTTATAATTTTTCTTGTTATATTCCCCATACCTAAATGCTATAGTTTCCGAGTTATTGCTACATTTATTAAAAAAAATTTACACAGAATATAAAAATCAGTTTTTTCAGCCCGTTTAGATTTTATTTTACATGATTTGGATCATTGGGAACAAAAAAGGTGTTTTGTAATTTTTCTGTAAAGTTAATTGTTTTCGAGTTATAACCAATTTAAAACTGAAAAAAATCGAATAATGACGATATTCAAGGTTCAAAAACACAAATAAAAAATAATATTTTTTAAACTGCGCACTACTCAAATTCAAGCTAAACCCTTCTTATACGGGATTGCTATAAAAATTTTTGGCACGTTTTATTCTAAAACATTGCTTTTTAATAATTGTTAATGAAGCGCATTGAGAGGACGGGCGATCGGGCTAAAGCATTAACAACTGAAAAACAATATTTTAGAATGAAACAAGCTCAAATTGCTTATTGGTGACTGATAAAACAAGGCTTGAACTTGGATTCGCGTACTTCGCAGTTTCAAAAATAATTTTTTTTATTTGTGTTTTTGAACCTTGAAAATCGTCATTATTTGATTTTTTTTCAGTTTTTAATTGTTTATTACTCGAAAACGATTAACTTTAGAGAAAAATTACGAAAGAATTTTTTTGCCCCCAATGGTCCAAATAACGCAAAATAATGTCTACTTAGGCCGAAAAAATTGATTTTTATAAGTTGTTTAAATTTTTTTTTAATAAATGTAGCAATAACTACGAAATTATGGCCTTTAGGCATAGGGAATATAACATGAAAAATAATCAGTATTTCTTAAGGACATCAAAACGCAAAACATATACAGGGTGTTCCATTTTAAATAAGAAAGTTAATTAGATTTTCAGAAAAACGTAAGATCTGACAACAATGTAATTATGACTATAATATCGCCCGCATTAGAAAACCCAACCCACCAAAATTTATAAAAATCGTGCAAGCCGTTTCCGAGAAAATTGAGCGTTTCCATACATAAAACTCACTCTGTATGACACTCAAATGTAGATTAAAATTCTACTTATAGATAAGAATACTGTAATTTCTTAGTTATTGGTTAAGAAACTCCCCTATTAAATAATATGGTCTTTCAGATAAAGAGGCTTTTGTCATTTTACGGAACTTGGGGAAAGATGTTGCAGATTTAAGTTGTAGAGGGAGATGGTTGTATAGTTTTTTTTTTGCAGAATATAATATATATTTCTTTACTAACTCACTGGAGGGGATCGGTAAATAGATGTCAAAGGTAGAATTTCTGGTGGAATAGTCATATCCAGGTCTTGCTGGAAAGACATGTAGATGTTTACGAATTAAGCAAACAGTTTCGAAAATATATAAAGAAGGTAGTGTTAGAATCATGTGATCTTTGAAGCAGCTTCTGCAATGCTAGTTTATAGCTCTTTTTGTAATTTAAAAATAACAGCGGATTGGGCAGCTGTACCAGAACCCCAAAGAGGAAGACCATATCGAAGATATGGTCTCGAACAAGGAGAAATATGTTATTTTGGAAGAGGCTAAATTCATTACCTTCGAATCAGATCTGATTGCAAAGCAAGCCGAGGATACTTTCCAGCTTAACACATTGATATGAAGGAACCATTTAAGGTTGCTATCTAAAAAAATACCAAGAATCTTTACAGAATCAACGATACTAATCTGGCTGTTATGAAGAGGTAAGGGTTGAAGAGCTCCTTTATAGGATAATACTACTGTTTATCTACGTTAAAACAGAGTAAATTAGAATCGGACCAGGATGTTATTGTGAGTAGATCAGAAGTTATAGTAGCATGAAGAGTTGCGATATTTGAGTTGCTCCAAGTGATACTGGTATCATCAGCAAAAATAAACAATTTTCCATCGATTTTTAAACTAGTTATGTCATTAATAAAGATAAGGAACAGTAGAGGACTCAATACTAAACCTTGTGGTACCCCACATACAACATTTTTGGAACTAGAGTCTGTATCGTTTGCTCTTACCAGTTGTTTCCTCTTATCCAAGTAAGATTGAAACCAGTTCCAAGAAATACCTCGAGTTCCATAGAAATCTAGTTTTTTTATCAAAATGTCGTGATCTACGCAATAAAAAGCTTTGGCATAATCACCAAAAACAGTGGTAGTCTGCAGATTAATGTTTAATGCTTGATAAACTTCGTGTAGTACAGAAAACATGGCATCGGTGGTACAATGTTGTTATCAACGAGAAAGGACATAAGTCGGGCTTTTATGATTCCCTCAATAATTTTGGAGAGTACCGGTAGTAATGCAAGAGGTCTATAATTGCAAGCATTAGATTTTTGACCAGCCTTATGAAGAGAAATAATGATGGCCGTCTTTAGGCATTCTGGAAATTTACCTTTCTCAAAAGAATCATTAATTAGAGAGATGATGACTCCCAACACATTGTGTGGGAGATTGGAGAAAATTTTTATGGATAGTCCATCGGTACTACTGGAAGATCTAATTTTGATACTATTGATTATTTAGATTAGTTCAGATTTATCAGCCAGTCTTATAAAGAATGAATTCGAGACCTTTTGTAACGGTCCACCCGTTATAATATAATTTTAGCTCTTTAATTATTTTTTATAATTATTTTCTCTTGACCTCCCAATTAATTTCTGTAACTTTCTCGTAAAGGACCACTTATGTGACGTCACACGTCGACGTCTGCGGAACAATTGTAGAATCGTTCCGTGACATTTAATTCATGTTCTGTGGTCGTTTGAGATGCTCCTCTTGGAAGGTGAGGGAGAAGTTCCGTGGCACGTGGCACTTGTGGTTGGAGATTCAACGAGCATGGATGGGTGGCGTGTGCAAATAGTAGGTCAAATTTAGAGGTTAGACCTCCAATATGTGAATTTTGGAGTTTGGATCACCAAAAACTTATTTGTGGAAGGAATAAGTAATTAATCCAATGGGATTTCTGCACAACATCATCGTATCACACGGTAATTAGCAATATCTGTTTTTTATAAATAGTTTTTATAACCACCTGTTGTCACTCTTGTTCCAGGTGACAAAATATATATTCATTCTGATGTGTGCGATGTGTAAATTTAATCAGTGAATTGTTCTTTTAATTATTCTATTATCTATAAGTAATATCTTTTAATTAGTCCCATATCTATAGATAATATTCATCCAGAGAAAATTCTAATAGTTTTATTTTTTTTTTGGTTATACTAAAGTAACTTCTAATATCATTTATAAGTACCCTATAATAATTACTTTAAAGAAATCATATTTATTCCAAATCCACATGTCTGTAATGAGAACTCACATAAACTTTGTCAAGGTCAAGTACTTCAGTAATTAAGAGGTCTCTTTTTGGTGTGTTTTTTATTACTATCTATTCAAAAAAAAAAACACTTTCCTAGTTTTTCTTCCTTTTCTTTGATTTATTGTATACTTGGGAAATTGAAATAAACGGGAGTTATGTTTTTTGTAGCCACCCATGTGAGAACTTAAAACACCTCGAAACACTGTGAGGCCAATCTCCAACCATAAGTCGCCAGGGAATACGTCTTTTTGGGAACAAGCTATGGGAGCGTTCCAGCTCAATTTTCGTCTTGGCACCTGGGCCTACAGGAGTCATGGGATCGCACCATCCTGGTGCATCATTTTCTAGAATGCAACCGCAACCTCGTTTGGGAACATTTAGTGAGGTGTTTTAGTAACTATTGGTTTTTTTTATATTTCAGACTATCTGTTAAATACACTATGTTTTTTTCCAGATTTAGGTTACCTCTGGTTTTTTTTTGACATATTTGTATATTAGATTATTTGGTTCCCAAACTTTGTATCTACGGTAACTTCTTGTGCACAGGAATAAGCCTAGAGAAAATTAGGTTTTTCATACTTTATTATTGCTTTGATATTGGTTTATGTAATTCGGGTAAATTTATTTTTTTAATATTACTAGCTTGTTTCCCAAATATTTTACTGTTATTCGCTTTATTCCATTTGTTCGGTTAATTTAGGTCATCGTCGGTATTTATCTTAACTTCATTTCTACTTTAGTCAATTGTATATTTAACTTTATTTATTCATTATTGTATTTTCCCTTAGTGAGGCTTGGGCCTATTTATTTGTAGTATTTTCATCTTTGTCAGTTTCCTTTAGTTGTACGTAGCAGGCGTACTATAACCATTTGGTAGAAGACTTATGTAATTTTGTACCCTATATATATATATGTAAGAGGTATTTAAGTTTATAACAGATAACATTATTGTTGTTATCTTTAAAATATATAGCTTCTTGTATAACTTATGTCATTTTAGAGTTACATGATATATGCTTGTCTAACTCAGAGATTGTTAAAAATCTAGTAGTTATTTTAATAAATATTTATTTATTTTGTATATCAATTATTTTATTATTCCTTTATGTTTGTTATTACAGCTTTAATATATTTAATATTTGAAAGCAGTGTAAGATACCTGGGAAAATGATCGAAGATCATTTTCATGGCGCCCATGATTTGTTAGATTTATTTATCTTGTTCGTCTTTAGCAATTATCCATCTTCATTCAGTTTCAGTACATTATTCTTATTTTATTATTTCATCTTTTAGTCATCATTACTATCTATATAGAGCTACTGTTCTTCGACAGGCATGCAAACGAGCCGTATCCATCCTTGAGTGTCAAGTTTTCTTGCATCTCTTGCTAGCCAACTCTATTCAGTTTGCCTCTGTCTCTTCCCACTTCTACTTCTATCCCTTCTGATCCCCCTTTCTTCAGTACTACTGCACTTTAGTAGTATTTTTTTTTATTTTTCCTATTGCGGCTTCTCAACGTAGAAGTCACTTCCACCCTTTTCTTTACACACCCCACATTCTCTTCTTTACAGCCCATCTCTCTTCATTTTTAGTTACCTAGTCTTTTCTTTTTTTTCATTACTTCTGTTGGAGTATATCACTCCAACAGAATATCATTTTTGTTACACTTTCTTGAATAACGGAGATATAGGAAATGGGATCTTGTTGTGACACAATAGTTGATGTTATATTTTTACTCACATTAACAAAGTATTCATTTAGATTTTCTAAGTCTGGAAGGGAAATTATTTGAGCTATGTGAGTTTTATTTCGAAGATCGTTTATTATGGACCAAGTTTCCTTTGCAACACTTTTAGAGCTTCTCAGATGATTTTTATAGTACAATTGTTTAGCTGATTTTTTAAGTTTTAAATAGATTGCCTTGTACTTGGTGATAATTAGGGAGTGGATTTAAATGCGATCAATTTTGATGAAATATGCGCATATACATGCAGTAAAAAATTACGAAATATGCGCAAGATATGCACAAAAATTCAAAAAATGCGCATTTCGAGAAACCACAAATTTTCTGTTCTATTCTATTCTAGGGGGTCCTTTTATAGGGGGGTGGCAATCTTATTTATTATCTTTCAAATAAAATCATTATTTTTTATATATGCAATTTATTCACATTTTTTACAAAAACTGATACCAATAGTTACCTATTTAAAAATATAATAAAAATATCACTATATATAAATCTTCGATTATAATTCACTACAATGTGTTTTCCAATTTTTTTACGAGGAAACATTTTCTTTGATCTGATAAAATATTTTATAACTTGAAAAACTCCTTTAAACATCAACAGAGGTAATTGGGGCGTATTTAAAATAACTTGTTAAAGCCGAAAATTCTGCACCAAAATCAATTTCAAAATATTCATTAAAAATTTCGCATATGTCCTCCAAAGTTTTAAAGCCGTTTAAGGACGGGATCTGATCTGATCTAAAGCATGAATATTTCAATTTCCGTTAGAAAATCGTAAAGCTATGGTTAAAGGTGTCAATTCTCTTAACAATAGGGGATTTAAAAGAATCACCAGACTTATAGGTACCTACTAAATTGGGATACAAATTGTAATAAATATAATAAAAGTAAATAAAATTCTGATTTCCCGGTAAACCATCCTTCATCATTTTAACATCCTACAATCATTTTATAACGGCGTACTATAAGCACTATAGGTACATACATACTTTGTGTAAAGATCGGGTATTTTCTAAGAAAAATTGAAAAGGCAGTGAATGAGCCGTCTCTCTTCAGGTAGTTCTCAAATTAATAGAACAGCCTGCGAGGGAAAATATTTTGTGTCGAATTAAAAAATTAAATTTTTTTTTGGACTTACATGTTTTCAAATAGGCACAAAATATGCATGTTCCTTTAAAAATATGCAAAATTTAGTAAAGTTCTCAAATATGTGAAATATGCATGCAATAGGCATTTAGCATAAAATCCGCTCCCTAGTGATAATATTCAGTAACAGAGACGTTGGTGGTAAATTTCTTGATGTACAGTAGTGAACGCATATTTTTGGCTGATACGCGGACACCTTTTATAACGAAACAGTAATAACAACAAAACCGAAACTCAGGGAATTGTGTACTTGTATACGTTAAAACCTGTTGGCCTCCAGGCAATATCTTTTGGCCAGTCGATTCCTCAGATTAATTCTCCGCTCACTGTCTTTTCTATAACACCCCCTTTTCTTTTAAAAACAAGTGTAGTATACCTTTTTTAGTATTCCATATTTCTATCCATGATTCAACCTATCAATCTTCTAGACTTCTTCTTTAAGTGCCATCTCAGCTAGGAAGGTTGGCAATAAAAATGGCTATTTTGACCTTCGAGGGAGCTGTTCTAACAGTGTTGCCTTGAGCTGCAATCAAACCATTCTCACAGGTTTTTCAAGAAGGAAACCTGTCTCCTCCCTATTTTTTTCCTACCCTTGCTTCTCCTACCCTCTATTTTTCCTTGAATTATGAGTCTGGATATGTTATATCTTTCGCCTCCCATCAATATGTCGGAGAAATTGCAATTTCCTTTATTTTCTTGTATTTTCAATTTCCCTCCTCTGCCTATTATTCTCCTTAACACTACTATATTCGTGACTCTATCTACCCATCAAATCCTTAACCCTCTTCTAAATGTCCTCATTTCAAACGTGTTAAGTCGATTTATTGCATTTTGTTTTAATGTCCATGATTCACCTTCACAGTTAAGCACACTGTGTACATAAAATTTCTTCTTCTTCTTCTTCTTCCTCTTTATAAACAATTCTGCTTGTTCATTGGCGGATTGATACCTCTATGGAAGGTTGTCACTCCATCTTTTGCGCGGTCGGCCGATTTTTCTTCTACCGATTGGTGATTTATCTCTTGCTATTTTGAACACACAGGGAGACCTCCATTCTGGTTATGTGGTTGTTCCATTCCCTTTTTCTATTTAGTGTCTATTCATTTATACAGTGTACGTAACATTGTCTTCTGATATCTTCGCTCCTCTTTTGATCTCTCAGTGTATTTCCTGTAATGCTTTTCAGTACTCTCATCTCTGCCGTTTCCAGTAGTCTTTGTGTTGTGGCTGTATCGGGTGTTGTTTCTGATGCATATGTCATTATTGGTCTTACACTGGCTTTATAAATTCTCGACTACATCTCAGTTTTAATATGTCGATTTCGCCGTATAGTGTTATTAAGGCATCCTGCCAGTCTATTTGCTCTTTGTACTTGATTTCTCACTTCTGTGTCCAGGTTTCCGTAACCTGACAATGTAATTCCAAGGTATTTTATCTCCGTAATTTGTTCAACATTAATACCATCAATTTCTATTTTAAATCTGATTGGTTCTTTACTGATTACTATTGTTTTGGTTTTCTGAGATGAAATTGTCATATTGAATTCTGTTGCTCTTATGTTAAATCTGTGGACTAATTAATTATTGGAGACTAATCTTTGCAGACTATCTTCATCTTGGGCTATCAATATTGCATAAAATACCTGAAGAATGGAGAACGAGCGAACTAATTCTACTATTCAAAAAAGGAGATAAAAAGCAGCCAGAAAACTACAGAGGTATCAACTCGTTAAATACTACCCTAAAACTTACAACTAAAATTTTACAGGGATTTCGTACTGGAAGATCGTGTATAGATGCAGTATTCGTCATAAAGAAAATTATTCAGAATTCACTAGAGTATAATAGATCGGCATTTTTATGTCTGATTGACTTGAAGAAAGCATTTGACAGAGTAAGACTCAAAGATGTAATCCTTTTTCTGCATATTAGAGAAGTTCCTCTAGATATCATAAAAACTATTGAAACCATCTACCCAAACAACAAAATGGAAGTCAGAATAGATGGACAACTTACAGAACCTAGGCAGCGGAATAAGACAGGGAGACTCATTGAGTCCTATGCTCTTCAATTTAATCATGGATGAAACCATCAAAAACGTCAACAAAGGACGAGAATATAGAATGGAAAACAAAGAAGTAAAAACATACTCTACATAAAATTTAAACAGTCTTATTCTGAGGGCCAATGTCAAATTTTTGCAGCATAAAATCGTTTTTATTTTCACGAAGTTGACACGTGCTTTTTCAATTCGCACTCTTATTTCTGCAGTAGAATCGTTATTTTCTGTGATTATCGTTCCCAAGTAGGTATATTAAATAATATTACCCAGTATCTTTCCTAAGTAAGTGTTCTAGACCAGGGGTCACCAATTAGCGGACCGCATCCGGACCGTGAGCTAGTTTTGTGCGGACCGTCAATAAATTCACAATGTATCTAGTGTTTGACAATTTTGAAAATGTTTGGCGATGAAATTTTGTACTATGTTTGGTTCAACTTATGTGTGCGAAGCCGCTTTATCAAGAATGAACTTTATTAAAAATGGGGATCTCACTTAACAGATGAATTTCTCAACTCCCTAACGAGACTCAGTTGCACTAAACTCACTCCAAACTTCAGACAGGTTGTACATAAAAAATGTCATTTTTCTCTCTGATAATTTAATTTTGTAAAGAGTTTTCCCCCTTAATGTTATACTTACTAATCATTAATTTTGAAATTAAGTAAGCTGTAATATAGAATTATTGTCATGTGCATTTTTTCATATCCATTTCCTCTCTGCTATATGTTAAGTAGGAGTACTTTTCAGATGTGCATCTAATTAAAATAATTTTCAGATTTAATAAGTTTGCAACAAACACCTTGCAATGAAAATAATGTAGAAAAGATAACATGTTAATTAGCATTTTGTACTATGATTACAGTAGGAAAAATGAAAGAATACCCATGAACGAACATATAAAACACGCTGTATTTTCCTGTCACCGAGTCACAACGAAAATTTTCCAGTGCAAGTACATGTAATAATTATTGTTACATGTACTTGCACTGGACAATTTTCTTTGTGATACGGTGACAGGAAAATACAGCGTGTTTTATATGTTCGTTCATGGGTATTCTTTCATTTTTCCGACTGTATTTATTTTAAATTCCTCAGTTTCCTTTCTACAAAATTGAAGATGTCTAAAAACTTCATTAGCATTAAAAATATAAATTCCTAATTTTTAAAATATTCTCAGTAACAATTTACAATACTGCTGTTTTCAAAATATACTAATAATAACATCAAAACAATACAAAATAATTATATTATTTATTATACCAGGAAAACTTACAGAAAAGTATACAGTAACCAAAAAACAATCAGATATTATTAGTCTTCCTTTCCATATTAGTCCATGTGTGAGGCCACTTTCGTATGAAAAATGTCTCCGACTCGATTTCTTTGCGGATTCCTGTTCAAAAATGTCCCCTTTAAACAAATCAGAAGGGTGCCGGGTGGAACAATTTTTTAAGCAAATTCAAAATGACTTTTTTGCCTCGAAAAATATATTTTTAGGTTTCTTGGGTAATTATAAACAATACAGGTATCTTGTCGTATTTTTGAAAAGTTGATAGTTTTCGAGTTATAAGCGATTAAAAATCTGAAAAATGCGAAAATATGCATTTGCGATGCTTGAAAACTCTTTTAATAAAATGACTGATCTTTTTTATTTAAGATGACCCAAAATGCTAAAAACATATTTTCGCGGGCAAAAAGGGTGATGTTTTTAATTTGTTAAAAAATATATTTAACAATTTCTGCCAAAAAATTTCGCCCGGCACCCTTCTAATTGTTTATAGGAGATATTTTTTAACAAGAATTCACAAAAAGAAACCGAATCAGAACAGTTAGACACAGGCAGGATAAATCCGGACCCCGGAAGTGTCATAGGTTTTCGAAACGGACCCTCAGGGAATCTAATTGTTGACCCCTGTTCTAGACTACTCAGAGTGAATTAAGTGCCCTTCGCCTACCTGAACCTGAGTTAGCTGTCGGAATGATCCCTAGAAAAATAACCTGTTTAATTTTGGGATTAAAATGTCATAATATAATTTTTCGATATTCTGATGAGAGGAACAATTTCCTTGTTGATCATGGTCAAGCTGGTCTTGAAGTTTAAGTACTCATAAAATGTTTTTGACGTACCTATAGACTCTACTTGATAAGTAACTTATTTTAAAAATTCTCCCTTGTTTTTATGTTTTTAAAATTCAGGTATTGATCATAGTAAATGTTCAACTATATTACATTTTGTAGGCAGACACGAATTGAGGACCAAAATGAAATTTTAAGTAAGCGTATACTTTTATACCTGAAAGAATCGCACGAATTGAGAACCAAGACTTCTAATAATGAAATCATTATACGCAAGTATAAAATATTATATAATTTTTGATGGCCGCTCTGTGATATTTTCTATGGCTTTCCGTTTGCTTGCCGTACTTACTGGAAATTTGTCTATTTAATTTCTTTATATCATTTTCATGATTGTGCACTGTTCCTTTTCGGGAAATTGTGTTATCTACACCTAGCGTAAACAATTTTGCATTACATTTATTTACCGTGCAGGTCCAAAACTTTTCATCACTTTTAAGCATTTTTTTTTCACGATACTTATAATCATCCAACACAAGTAACGAGTTTCCCTTTTCACTTAAGATCATTTTAATTTTACTCATTTTGACTACCTTTCCAAACAGTTCAAAATAAACTAAATCTAAAATAATATTTTATTATTAAATATTTCCTTAATCATTAAAATCTCGTTAAAGAATCGGACCCTCATTAACCGTAATTACCTACCTTAATCTACCTACTTACCTATCTCTCGTACGGTCCGTAATTCGGTGAACTTATTTTGGCTGTTCAGGTAGCGGTCCTCAATTCGAGAACACCGCATATTGTGTGTACGAGATACAAAAATTTTCTGCAAAAATAAAAAGAAAAAAATAGAAAGCTACAGAAATCTAAATTAAACTGATAATTTTTGATAATTTCCCATCGTCAAGTATATTACGTCAGATGCCCTTCGTTGCTATCAAAAAATACATTCAGTGGCATTAATGACAATAATTAATGTTTTAAAAATTATAAAAGTGATGACTTTCAACTGTAAAATATTTATAACAACTGTGTGTTTAATTGTACTAATTTGTACTTACATAAATAAATTACAATAAAATTTTGGTTTTTGAACAGTTTTACTCATGAAATAATCGCAACAAATTGCACTCGATCTCTAAAATTAATATAGAATTTTTGCCCTCGTGACACCCTGACATAAATTAAAATTGTCAAAGTGTCACTCGGGAAAAATTCACTAATTTTAGAGCTCTTGTGCAATTACTACTGATTATTTTCAGCTCTATGAATGCATATATGCTTTTCAATCTCATATTTATCACAACAATGCAACTGACTGAAAACTACAAGCTTAAGAGGATTTTTAAATAAGGCGCCGTCCATATATTATTGACTGTTCTAGATTCTACACAATACATAATCAGTTCCTCTACTGTATACAATCGTGCTTTGTGAATATTCATGAAGTATCGATACACTGTGTTATTCAAACTAATTAAACTTCATACTCGTATCAACAAGCAATCTCACTTAATAATTTGTGAAACTTCACTTTATTATATCTACAACATTTATTGAAGCAACAACTTTGTTGTGGCCATTTGTCCTTCAGTCAGTAATAGGGTGGTGCGAAAAAAGTCAAGTTGATAATCAAGTTGATAATCCAGTATCGCTATTGGTAATTACAAGAAAAACAAAACGAAAATTATTCAAATCGGACTTTATCTTCCGATCCCGCAACGGGCCAAAGAATATGAACAAATGAAATTTTACCTTTTTTACGGAAATTTTTATTTATTCTCCATGTACATTTTATTTATCGCTATAGTAAAATTTATTTACAGTTTGCATGGTTGAGTAATAAAAACAACAGTTTTACGCATCTAACGAATTTCTTCCGATCCCGCAAGGTCAATCAAAATCTATAAAAATTTGAAATTGTTGATGTTTTTGATCAATTAAAAAACATTTAGTTTTCTCATTTTTCTGTTACATTGTAAAGCTCTTTTAAACGCTTGTTTAGATATTGTATAGTAATATTTAAACGACCCAGAACTCACAACAAGAAGGTGGCTGCACTTTTTACCCACACCCTTCTCTCCATACAAACAATGAGTGTGTGTTTTTTACATTATTTACATAGTACATTTCTTTTTCTTTTGTTTGTATCCAGCTTTTAAACGTCAACATTGAATTTTTATTTGGTGATAAAATCTGGCACTATGGACCTTGATTTAAGTGTTGCCTTGATGAATCCATCTCTTGATTGGGTCCCACATACATTAGACGATACTTCCGTGACCAACTCTACGTACCGCTAGACAGCTTGCGTATGGCAGGGATGGTTTTGTACATTCCAGTCTGGCGTGTTGCCTGATATAATGTAGAAACTTATATCTTTATTTGAAACGCTTTGAAGAACTGGCGGAGAAGATAGTTTTGCAACATTCCAATCTAATATTTCAATGTAGTCCTGTGCTTCAAAATTTAAAGTAGGAAGGATGAAATTTCTAATAAGTTTGCCCTTGGCTTTAGTCTATCCGGCTTTTAACACTCTCCTTAGCTCTCTAATGTGCTTCCTTTCTCCCTACTACTTGAAATTGTGAAGCAAGGGACTAAACTGAATTTATACACTAGAATATAATGTTGCAAAACTATTGCAGACTGTTGCAAAACTATCTTCTCCACCACTTCTTTGAAGTGTCAAATGCAGATATAAGTTCTTGCATTACATCGGGCGACATACCAGACTGGAATGTACAAAACTATCCCTGACACATGCAAGCTGATAAGAGGTGTCTAAAGTTGGTCACGGAAGCACTGTCTAATGCAGGGGAGGCCAACCCATCGATCGCGACCCCTAGGTCAGTCGATCTATGGCAAGAAAAAATTATCTACCTACCTACCTACCTATTCCTGTCCTAAATAATACGAAAATTCCTAGTCGGTAGATCGCAGAGAATTAGAAAGGCAGAGAGTAGACCTCGAGTCTGATTAAGTTGGTCACCCCTGGTCTAATATGTGTGGGCCCCAATCAAGGGATGGATTCATAAGGACAACACTTACCCAATAAGGTCCATGCTGCCAGCTTCTACCACCAAATCACAATACAAAGTTTACGTTTAAAAGCTGGATAAAAGCATGAAAAAGATATTTACTATGTAAATAATGTAAAAATCACACTCATTGGTTGGGTGGAGAGAAGGGTGTGTGTGGAGCTAGAAGTGCAACCACCTCCGCGTTGTGAGTTCTGGGTTGTTTAAGTATTGTCATACAATATATAAACAAGCGAAAAACTTCACAATGTAGGAGAAAAATGAGATAACTAAATGTTTTTCAATTCATCAAAATCATCGAAAATTTCAAATTTTTGTAGATTTTGATTGACCTTGCGGGATCGGAAGATATTCGTTAGATGCGTAAAACTATTGTTTTTATTACTCAACCATGCAAACTGTAAATAAATTTTACTATAGCGATAAATAAAACGTACATGGAAGATAATTAAAAATTTCCGAAAAAAAAGGTAAAATTTCATTTTTTTCATAATCTTTAGGCCCGTTGCGTGATCGGAAGATAAAGTCCGATTTTAATAATTTTTGTTTTGCTTTTCTTGTAATTACCAATCGCAACTTTTCCGCACTATAGCGATACGGGATTATCAAGACTTTTTTCGCACCACCCTAATATACAACATCATATTCTATTATATTACAAGTTTATGTATATTTTTTAATTCAATTTGCTTCTTAGAACACAAAGAAAACACTTCCGGAATGTTTTGAATTTACCTCAGACAGTAAAAAGGGTAGATATAATAGATCGAGAACACTATATCAAGGAAGACTTAATGAAACATTAGAAAAAATAGTCCAAAATCTATCCGTGGAAGAAGTGTATAAAAATATAATAGATAGTATGCAATAAGTCACAAAAGAAGCACTTGGTTCAAAATCCGAACGACAGAGTAAAAAGCTATGGTGAATCGAACACAAACACAACCTAATAATGGACAAAAGAAAGCATACGCACGGTGGCTAAATACTAAACATTAAGTAGACAAAGACAAATATTTGTACTTATGAAGAGCAACAAGAAGAGCAGTAATAGCAGCAAAGAAAGGAATGTGGGTTAGGAAATGCCAAGAGATCAACTATTACATAGGCGGAAGAAAGTGTTCAGAGACATGGAAACTTTTAAACAAAATACAGAAGACACAAAGAAATACTACTTCTATTCAGCTAATAGCAACAAAAAAATGGAAAGAACACTACGAGAGTTTGCTAATGAAAAGTAGAGCAAAACATACCACACAATCACCAACGGTAGTATTCGTTGAAAGCTAAAAGTTAGTAGTGGGAGTTGATATGGTGAACAAAGCTGTAACTGAACTAAAAAATGCCCTAAAATATTTCAGCTGAATTAATAAAATGTGGCACGATAAACTGTGGCAATAAAATGAGGCGCTCAGAGCAACAGTGGCCTAACCCACCCCACATCACACAATTTTACCAAAACGCTTTTATTACATTAAAGTTATGCATTACTTAAATATTTTCAGATGCAGAGTGGCTCAAGCAACCATTGGTTGAGCTACTCTGCATCTGAAAATATTTAAATAAGGGATAACTTTAATGTAATTATAGCGTTTTGGTAAAATTGTAGGATGTGGGTTAGGCCACTGTTGCTCTGAGCGCCTCAAAATGTGTTGGTTCCATTCTTGTTTTCTAGGGGTGTGAAGCGATTTTAAACGGTTACTTCCACCATACTATTTGTAGCGGATTTTTTGTGCTGATGTTTTCATTTTTTGAAAACCTGTTATGGATTTTTGATTTCTCGGTATTTATCAATAAATAATAAACACCCATCTCCTGGACTGGCGCGATTATACATGTCCTGAATTACAATACAATACCAAATATTGTGTAGTAGAGACCTCCGCCCAGATCTTAGAAAGCGAGTATTAAAGTGTTATGTATTTTCTGTTATTTTGTATGGTGGGGAGACATGGACTCTCAATAAACAATCCCTCTATAGATTGGAAGCATTTGAGATGTGGACGTATCGAAGAATGCTGAGAATCTCCTGGACAGACAGAATAACCAATGAGGAAGTACTAAGGAGAATACAGAACAGCAGGGAGATACTAGATTCCATCAAAATAAGAAAAATTCAATACTTGGTTCATATAACACGTGGTGACAGATATAAACCCCTAAAATTAATTATGCAGGGAAAGATTCAAGGAAGGCGTAGCATAGGTAGTAGAAAAATGTCCTGGCTGAGAAATCTCAGAGAACGGTTTGGATGCAGCTCAACTGAACTCTTTCGGGCTGTAGTATCGAAAGTAAGAATAGCAATGATGATTGCCAACCTTCGTCGCGGAGATGGCACGTTAAGAAGAAGAAGACCAAATTTAGTTGCAAAATTCACACATTTTTTTTGTTTCAATTGTAGTTATAGAATATTAATTCTTGAAGATGATTTTTGTTTTACATAAATATTAAAACTTTATTAAAAATATGTTTCTTATCTAATTTACCAATCTTTATGAAAATTTTTCGATTAAAATAAGGAGAAACTATATGAAAACCTCTCATGTAGGTTTAAAGATAACATCTTCTGATACACCACGTTTTAAAACAACTTCTTTACTCTAACGTCCCTTCAAATATTCCCGGAGCTATATTTAAGAACAAATCTAATTACCTTTGGCTTCTCGTTAACCCGCTGTACCAGGATATTGCGCTACAGTTAAATGCAACGTTTCGGTTAATGCAGCTCTTTTGTTCTACTTCAGTAACCAGCTCTGATAAACTTCATTTCGCCGGTAACGTTTCGGCCCTAAAAATCCTTTTCATTGCATTAAAAACCATAATGAACTTAATCATTTGACTTTAAGCATACTGATTCTATCGTTTGGAGACCGAGTAATAAATGTATGCAATTAAATGTAAACTTGGAATCATTAACATGATTAACTGAACCATATTCCTTCGCTACACATTACATTTCTCATTTCGGTTTTAAGGATTCTAGGATTTATATTTGTTCTTCTTTTCTACTCTCGTGTTTAAGATTTTTAATAATTACCTCATTGTTATTATACAAATTGAAAAGTTAAGAAACCAAAATATAAGAAAACTGAAAAATAAAAAACCGCAAAACGAAAAAAAGAATTAACATTAACAATACACTTCGAGTCACGTCACACTAAACTCTCATCATCCAATCTTCTGCCTCCAAACTTAAACGTAGGCGTCCCTTAATTGAAGAGGTCGGGACAATAAGGGACCTAAGGCTCAATAGTCCTGCCGCCAGTGGGGGTACAACGGCCTCCTTAATTCAGATGGACTTACCCAAGTATTTTTTATGTATTTTGACCGGTAGAACACGAACTTTTTGGGTAACAGTCGATCCGGATGTCGGTAAGATTGTTATAAACAAAGAACTTGAGGAATCATATAACATCGATTTTTCGCAAAACAAAACATTGTTTTGTATTTTTTGGGTCATTCTAAGCACAAAATGTTTTTTCGTAGGATGCATAGTTTTCGACATAAACGCGGTTGAACTTTCAAAAAATCGAAAAATTTCAATTTTTGAACCCGAATAACTTTTGATTGAAAAATAAAATAGCAATAATTCTGCTTACCGCATTTGAAAGTTCAAGTCAAATTCTATCGGTTGTGATTACTTTCATTGCTAAAAATTAATTTTTTTATTGCTAAACAAAGCTATAAACACATAGTGATTGAATGATGTTTTCAATGCATTTCCCATTTGAAATCGAACGAGTAGGCGCGCATACAGACAATTTCTACGTAGATTACGTACATTAAAAGGCATGCATTGGGCACGGGAAACACTATGTGCTTATGGCTTTGTTTAACAAATAAAAACCTAATGTTTAGCAATGCAAATAATAGTAAGCAGAATTGCTATTTTATTTTTTAATCAAAAGTTATTTCTCAAGTTCTTTGTTTATAACAACCTTATCGACATCCGGATCAACTGTTACCCAAAAAATTCGTGTTCTACGGGTCAAAATACATAAAAAACTTAGGTAAGTCCATCTGAATTAAGGAGGTCGTTGTACCCTCCCTGGCGACAGGACTACAATTAAAAAGTTTTGACTAAATCACGTTTAAAATTTTTGACAAAATATTGAAATCATGTTTTTATATTTTATAATATTTACCTTAATTCCTTACATGCATAATAAATTATTAAATATATTTTCTCAAAGGAAAATACAAAATGAAACTGCATTTTTAAGAAAAAATTAATTAAACAAATAAATGTGGCTTATAACCTTTTTGAAAATAACCAAATGAATCATTCTAAAATCAAGAATATACCTACAATATAGGTTTTTATTAAAAAAAATCGGTTTCATCATCCCTGTCTACTTCCTCTGCTTCATCAACTTGGTTATAGTCTTGTTCAATGTTACTTGTACTGATTTCAATAATACTGAGATAAAACTGCTGGTTTATGAGTTTTATGTATTGTAAAAGTTTCTTTATATCCTGAATTTTTTTGATCCTCAATACTATTGCTCCTCCATATATATATTTTTTAAGCTTTTTGTTGTCACCAAACTTTACAACTCTCTTACCAACATTTACTTCCTCAAACGCTCCATTTAGGGTGTGTTTAATGAATATGGAATTTTGGTGTTCGCTAGCGAACCAAGAAAGATCTAAGCCACCTACTAAATAAAATACTTTTTTTGTATTAAATCGTGTTATTGACTAACGAATTTAAATAGGGAACTATTTTTAATGGCTCTTTATCAATAAAAAATTTTAAAACAAGTTGTTTATGACTACGTTTTATTAAAAAAGTAAATGTAATGTTATTACACCTTATTAAGACACAAGCCACATATCCTACAGCAAGAAGGTCTCAAGCCACTAAAACGTTTACTTACCTTTTTCGGAGAAGATTCATCACTTTCACTGGAACTCGTGTAAGGAGAATATTCTCGATCCTGTACAGTATTGTCAGAGTCAAAATCCGAACCTGAACTACTGTATTTCTCCTTATAAAATAATTGTTTTTCTTTCAACACTCTTTGATCACGTGTCACCATGTTGAATTTACTATGGCTTATGACGTTCTTGCTTAAAAATTTTCCATGATTTTGCAAGGCGGCAACAAGGTCGTTATAGCCTGGTGGCCACATCTTTTGCCCAATAGCCGTAAAACTTCGCTGGTGGCTTGAGACCGTTGTTACAGTGTAAGTTTTACTAAAATCTTAAAATTTCTCTTCAATTTCTTCCATTTCTGTCGGTCTTGAGTTTCCTGCAGCTAATTCCTAACAATTCTCTTGAAGTCGTCAGTCCATCGTGTAGGTGGTCAACATCTGCTTCTTCTGTCTGCTCGTGGTCTTTACATCAGCCACACTAGACTCTACTGAAGTAAATATGACAACATTTGAAAAATAAAAAGGCCTTATCCCACAACCATATAGATCTTTCTCTGATTTATTAGTTACAGAAGTCAATATTCGCAAAATATCAACTAACCTGGGAAACCCTGTCCAATATTATGATAATCTCTCCCATTTGGAAACAGAATCAAGCCAACACTTCTTCTGTCATTTGGTGATGTCTCTTGGTGTCTATTGGTTTACCTATCTCCACATTAAATTTTTTTGTTTTTTCCTTCAGGCTCTTCTTCTTTTTCCTTCTTATATGTAGGCTTTAAAGCCTGTTTCTTCTTCAATGTTAGCCTCCTAAATTGTTTAAGTTATGGCACCACCTTTTTCTTGGTCTGCCAATACTTCTTCGTCCAATTGCTGACTTATCTCGTGCTATTCGTACTATCCTATCCTCTGCCATTCTACTAATATGTTCGTTCCACTCTTGTTTCCGTTTTATCAGCCATCCATTTATGTCTACTACATTGCATGCTCTTCTTATGTTTTCGCTTCTCTCCCTATCCAACAGACTTTTCGCTGATATTCGTCGAAATATTTTCATCTCTGTTGTTTCTAGTACCTAGTCGTCTCGTTTAAGATGTGTTAGGTCTTGTCTCCGCCGTGTATGTCAATATAGGTCTAATTGCTGCCTTATAGATTCTTGCTGTTGTGTCTTGTCTTAAGTGTTTGTTCTTCCAGATTGTGTCATTAAGAGATCCCGCCGCTTTACTTGCTTTTAAGCTTTGTTGTCGTACTTCCTCTTCAACATCTCCGTAACTGGTTATATCTATTCCCAGATATCTAAACCTTGCTTCTTGCTTTATTATTTTCCCATAAATTTCGATTTTACATCGTAGTGGGTATTTAGATGTTGTCATACATTTGGATTTTTCTGCTGATATTATCATATTGTATTTATGGGCTGTTGTATTGAAGATGTGTGTTAATCTCTGGAGATCGTCTTCTGTCTCGGCGATTATTGCGGCGTCGACTGCATAACATAATATTTGTATTTCTTTCTTCTCCGTTCTGTAACCATGACCTTTACGTACTGCTTCTATTATTTCGTCCATTATTATATTAAAGAGCAGTGGGCTTAATGAGTCACCTTGTCTGACTCCGCTTTTTACTGGTATAAACTGCGTTAGTTTTCCATTTATCTTTGCCTATATTCGATTATGAAAATAGATGTTTTCGATGGTTTGTATAATATTGATTGGTACGTTTCTTCCATACAGTAAATGTAAGATGTCTTCGACTTGGATGCGATCAAAAGCTTTTGTCAGGTCTATAAAACATAGATATGCTGGTTTATTGTACTCAATGGCCTTTTCTGTGATTTGTCTCAGTACAAATACGGCGTCTATGCAGAATGTTTCGGATCTGAATCCTTATTGTTGATCTGATAAAGTTGTTATTTTGTTGATTTTGTTGATTAGGACTTTTGTCGTTAGCTTAAGTGCGGTGTTCAGTAGATTTATACCTCTATATTTGTTGGGGTCTTCTTTGTCTTCTTTCTTGCCTTGAGGCCTTCAGGCTCCACGTTCAAAATTTGAATGTTAATGTGAAATATATTTAACTCACAGAAAGCCTGGGCCAAACAGGGTGTGAGTTAAATACAACTCACGTGATGTTCAATGTGTAAACAACTATTATGTCTGTCATTCTACTGATGTGATTATTCCATTTTTTTGTGCTTATTTTACACTTGTTTATACTTTGTACCCAAAACATTTTCTTACTTGTCTGCTCCTCTTCGTCCAACATTAATTCAGTTATTGCTAATTTTCTTTTGATTAATTTTCTCATCGCTTTTTTTTGTAATTGAAAGACGTGTCAAACCTTGGTGAATGTTACTGCACCACTGCACGACATTTAGCGACAGTTTTAACATAACGTTGCCGGTCCGTGCCGGGAGGTTGACGTTCCGTAAAATGCGAATCGACATTACAGTCTAGGCAGATTATCGGAGAATAGGCCATTTTTGAGGACAGTTATTTACCAGCAATTTTATTGCTGAAATCGAAACTTATGACTGTATATTTTAATAATATAGGTATGCAAAGTCCGCAGAGAGTGTGCTACTTTTTTTATAAACAAAATGGTACCCAAAAATCGTGTATTTTTCAGTTTTTGCTCTATAACTGCAAAGATTTTAACTTTACACCAAAAACACCCAAATAAAAATTCACCATAATTAAATTCTGCATAGAGACGTGTTTTTCCCGATTTACTTTGACGAAGATTTTCCCCAAAAAATCCGGGTTTTTCCAACAAAATCTTTAATTAACCAACGGGGGTCAAAAACGACCCCAACTCAAAAATGATAATTGACAAACATATTAAGTTGTTTTAAGAAGTAAAGTAATGTATTCGTAATTTTAATGTTAGTATTGTATCAATAAATGATAAATAAACATAAGTAAAACATATTTTAACTACAACTGAACAAAAACTGGAATCATCATTCTGAACATAGAACTAACGAAATTTTAAAATATACACTAATTTACGTCGCCACAGGTTTAGCAAACATTTTTTTCAATATTATAATGTTTCTTACAAACAATTCCACATAATAGACGGTAGTTACTTAATATAAAATTTGAACATGGAAGGCCAATGGAGTTCGCCTTTGACCCAAAATTCAGAAAATATTTTTTGTTTCGTAAAATATAGGGAATTTTTTTTTTGCAAAATATGAAGGTATCTTAAATGATATTAAAGTTAAATAAAAAAATAATGAGTTTAAAATTGAAAATATTTCTGAAGTTATTAAATAAAAACCTATACTGGGGTCAAAATTTACCCCCCACGGTCATCGGAAAGTTAACAGCTTTGATATCAATATAGCAAATCAGGTGTAAACTATTCAATGATCGCAACTGTACATAGATTTTGTTTATATTTTCTATGTCCAAATAACAATTTACTACAGATAAAGTAAAGAAATATTAAAAAAAGTTTTTTTATTCCAGAGATTCCCGAGTTTCCTCCCACGATTAGTGTCGAAGGAGAGCCTCTAGATTTCAAGAAACCGCTGAAAGCAAACTGCTCATGTTCCCCGTCAAAACCAAAGGCGGTCCTAATGTTGCTGTTAAATAATTTAACGGTAAGTTTAGAACTAATATTTTATTGATAAGAAAATATAAAATTTAAAATTTCTTTTTTTAAGACCAAAAATATTTTAGTTTTAGATTGGTTTTTTGTAAAGTTTTAGTAAATTTATAGGTCGTGTTACTTACACACAACATAGTACAGTTACAACGTAAAATATAGTATAATAATTATAATTATCAAAATGATATTTACGTAGAAATGACTAAACATTATAATGCCTTATAGACCGGACAGTATCGTCGCCCCCGCTAGCGCAATTATTCCGATTCGATTTTTTTGCACAAACATATTCAAAAAGAGGTCCTTATAACATATCCACAGGGTGCCGGGCGGTGCCGTGGTCGAAAAATTTTTTAAACAATTTTTTTTAAACAAATTCACAAAAATAATTTTTTTATTTCCCAAAATTTTTTTTAGATAATTTGGGTCATTCTGAGCAAAACAGTTCTCTTGTCATTTTTCTCTAAAATTGACTGTTGTCGAGTTATACGTGATTAAAAATTGGAAAAATGTGAAAAAGGCCATTTTCAAGGCTTCATAATTCGATCAAAAATGATTATTATGAAATTCAAAAAGTGACAAAATCAAGATTAAAATACTTTATTCAGCGTCCTGAAGAGATTTTTGTCATTAATTTATTACAAAGCTGTTATTTTTAGTTATTAACAATTACCGCTATAGTCTAACTGTATCGTCGCCCCCGTTAGCGGAACAATTTCGATCAGATTTTTTTGCACAAACTTACTCAAAAAGGGGTCTTCATAACATATCCACAGGGTGCCTTGCGGTGCCATGGTCGAAAAATTTTTTAAACAATTTTTTTTAAACAAATTCACAAAAATAATTTTTTCATTTCCAACAATTTTTTTAGATAATTTCGGTCATTCTGAGCAAAAAAGGTTTCTTGTAATTTTTCTCTAAAATTGACTGTTGTCGAGTTATATGCAATTAAAAATTTGAAAAATGCGAAAATGGCCATTTCAAGGCTTCATAACTCGATTAAAAATGATCATTATGAAATTCAAAAAGTGACAAAATCAAGATTGAAATACCTTCTTCCGCGTCCTGAAGAGATTTTTGTCATTATTTTATTACAAAACTGTTATTTTTAGTTATTAACAATTAGCGGTATAGTCCAACTGTATCGTCGCCCCCGTTAGCGGAACTATTTCGATTAGATTTTTTTGCACAAACTTACTCAAAAATAGGTCCTTATAACATATCCACAGAGTGCCGGCCGGTGGTCGAAAAATTGTTTAAACAATTTTTTTAAACAAATTCACAAAAATAATTTTTTCATTTCCAACAATTTTTTTTTAGATAATTTGGGTCATTCTGAGCAAAAAAGGTCTCTTGTAGTTTTCGTCTCAAATTGATTGTTGTCTAAATAACAACTAAAAATAACAGCTTTGTAATAAAATAATGACAAAAATCTCTTCAGGACGCTGAAGAAGGTATTTGAATCTTGATGCTGTCACTTTTTTAATTTCATAATAATAATTTTTAATCAAGTTATGAAGCCTTGAAAATGGCCATTTTCGAATTTTTTAAATTTTTAATCGCGTATAACTTGACAACAGTCAAGTTTAGAGAAAAATGACTAAAGAGCTTTTTTATTCACAATGATCCAAATTATTTAAAAAAAAATTGTGGGAAATGAAATAATTATTTTTGTGAATTTGTTTAAAAAAAATTGTTTAAAAATTTTTTAGACCACGGCACCGCCAGGCACCCTGTGGATATGTTATAAAGACCTCTTTTTGAGTAAGTTTGTGCAAAAAAATCGAATCGAAATAGTTCCGCTAACGGGGGGCGACGATACAGTTGGACTATACCGCTAATTGTTAATAACTAAAAATAACAGCTTTGTAATAAAATAGTGACAAAAATCTCTTCAGGACGTTAAAGAAGGTATTTGAATCTTGATTTTGCCACTTTTTGAATTTCATAATAATCATTTTTAATCGAGTTATGAAGCCTTGAAAATGGCAATTTTCGCATTTTTCAAATATTTAATCGCGTATAACTCGACAACAGTCAAGTTTAGAGAAAAATGACAGGAGAGCTTTTTTGCTCAGAATGACCCAGATTATCTAAAAAAAAATGTTGGAAATAAAAAAATTATTTTTGTGAATTTGTTTAAAAAAAACTGTTTAAAAAATTTTTCCACCACGGCACCGCCCGGCATCCCATGGATATATTATAAACACCTCTTTTTAAGTAAGTTTGTGCAAGAAAATCGAATCGTAATAATTGCGCTAGCGGGGGCGAACTTGCATAAAATTTTGAAATTCGAAATAATCCTACAAATCACAATTTCATAATTTAAAATATATTATATCACAGAAAAAAAAGTTGCTTTCATTTGCTCTTTAAGACGATTAAAATCAAGACAAAAATCCAAATTATAGCAGCTAACCCAAAACGCACCTTCATTGGTGGTGACGTCATATCATTATAATTTTTGAAGTCTGCGCCATTAATTCATACATTTGATATTCATTGACTTGTTAAAATCATTTTATGGTGTATCTTAGTTTTATAAATCTTTAGATAGTTGTTGTGGGCTATATATTTTATAATATCGCACACCTAGTTCAATTGTGCCACAACTGCAAAAAATTCGATTTTTGGGTTAAGCCTGTAAAATATTGCCTATATAATGGCCCATCTAATGCAATACAGCCTAAACTAAAATATTGTTTTGGATAAGTATAAAGTAAGTTATTTCGGTATTTCACCGTAGGGTTTTTGGAGGTTTTGAAAATGCAATACGGCCATAACTGGAAGATGTGGCGATAATATACACTGCCACAATACAACCGATGTAATTCAATACGTTCAATACGGCCACAACTGCAAAAATCAAGAGAGATGTGGCGATAATATACACTGCCACAATACAACCGGTATAATTCAATACGGCCACAACTGCAAAAATCAATTGATTTTTTCATTATATTGCCGCCGTATCTCCTAAGTATTGTTTTATAAATGACTTTCTTCACAATGCAATATCGCCATAACTATCAAAATAACAATAACGTTTTATTTTTAATAAATTGTAATAAGATCCAGAAAATAAGTGTATACTTTACTACCTAAATTGTAATTTTGAAGCCAGTCACTCTCAAAATAAATTATTTACAGGGCATAACGCGTTTACTACAGAACATTTTGCTCATTTCTCGAGAATATTGTGTTTTGCACTTGTGGCACTATTGAACTAGGTGTGCGATATATGAGTGTTTTGTTAAGACAATTTTTTTAAAATAACCGAAGAGTGTTTTTCTAAAGATCCGTCTGATAACTCACCCATTATGAACATAAAACTTTATTATTATGATTAGTTTATTTTAATCTTGTAGTAAAATAGACAAGGCGAAACCGGCGGGTTCGTTGGAAAAAATATTCCCATGAGATTTTTTTGCATAATAATATTCGTGAGATATCCCAGAATAAGAAGTCTCCCACGTGAAAAGTGGTAAATTTTTTTTTTCTTTTTTTTTAAATCAATTTGCAAAAATCAATATTTTCGGCCCGGATACATTTTTTAGGTTTCTTGGAGCATTCTGGACAAAAAGGTCTCTTATAATTTTTCTCTAAGTTGCTCGTTTTCGAGTTATAAGCAATTTAAAATTGAAAAAAAAAACGAAAAATGGCGATTTTTAAGGCTTAATAACTCGGTTAAAAGTTATTATTATGAAAGACAGAAAGTGATCAAATAAAAGTTTAAAGCCCGCCCTATAAGATCCTGAAGAAATTTTTGTCATTATTTTATCACTAAGCTGTTATTTTTAAGTAAAAACATTGATTAATAACTACAGGAGGAATATTTATAATCAATGGTAAAAATAATAAGCGCCATGCACGTATTAGGCGGCCGGCAATGATGAGTGCGAGGGAGATGCCATTCCGGCAGTCATTGGTGCGTCTTACGGCTCATTATTAATAATTAAAAGTAACAGCTTAGTAATAAATTAATGACACAAATTTCTTTAGGATCATGTAGTGGAGGCTTTAATCTTTGATTTGGTCCCTTTCTGAATTTCATAATAATAATTTTTAACCGAGTTATTAAGCCTTAAAAATCGCCATTTTTCGTTTTGTTCAATTGTAAATAGCTTATAACTCTAAAACGAGAAACTTTAGAGAAACATTATGAGAGACCTTTTTTGTCCAGAATGGTCCAAGAAACCTTAAAAAATGTACCCGGGCCGAAAATATTGATTTTTTCAATTTGATTAAAAAAAAATTTTGGACAATTTTTCACGTGGGCGACTTCTTGAATCTTATTCTGGGATGTCTGACGAATATGATTATGAAAAAAAAACTCATAGGAATATTTTTTCCAACGAGCCCATCGTTTTCGCCTTGTCTAAAAACAGTTTCAAAAAATATTGTATGGGTAAATATCATTTAATCAATAATGTAAACTTGCCAAAATATTCCAAAATTATATTTTCTGTTTGTTTAAAATCGATTTTACAAGTAAGTTCTGAAATATACTTAATTTATTAAAAAAACTATTAACCCTTATCCGGGCAACACATTTTACTTAACCGTTACTTACGTAACCGGGCAACTCGGGTCCGTTGGGCCCACCACTGTTCTTTAATGTACTATTCATATTTACCCATATATTATGTCTAATATTCATTTTCGATTTTTTATTAAAGTTAAATTTAAATTCTTTAGATTAAAAAAAGGTGCTACTATATTACCTATGCGGTCTAAAACCAATAATGACATAATATGCATCAGAAACAACACTCGACAAAACCATAAGACAAAGACTACTGCAAACGGATGTGATTAAAGTTATTATCATCACCCAGCCTTCTGCATCCAAAGTTGAACATAGGCCTCCCCTAATTTCTTCCAGTTTTGTCGATCTTGGGCTTTCTGCAACCAATTCCCAGCAATTCTTTTGACGTCGTCTAGGTGGTACGTCTTTTGACATCGTGTAGGTGGTCTACCTCTATTTTTTCTGTCTTCTCTTGGTCTCCACACTGTAATTTTTTGGGTCCACCTCCCCTCCTTCATTCTGGCTACATGGCCCGCCCAATTCCACTTCAGCCATGCTACTCGCTTTTTGACCCTACTACTACGTCCTTCTTCTACTTTCTTCGTTTCTAACCCTGTCACTGAGAGTCAGTCCAAGTAGTGACCATTCCGTTCTTCCTTGGGCCACTCTAAGTTTCGTTGCTGTAGCCTGGGTTAATGATAATATTTCGGCGCCATCATTGGAAGCACATATTGGTTGAACGTCTTCCTTTTCAAATAATTTGGC
Organism: Diabrotica virgifera virgifera; assembly: GCF_917563875.1. Classification (NCBI taxonomy): domain Eukaryota; kingdom Metazoa; phylum Arthropoda; class Insecta; order Coleoptera; family Chrysomelidae; genus Diabrotica; species Diabrotica virgifera. The sequence goes on along the minus strand of NC_065450.1, from coordinate 190,550,250 downwards.
AAGTTGCTCTTGAATATGTCTGATAGAGCTCCATATGCGGCCCATACTAAGGTGACCCTTCTCTGTAATTCAGCAGTTTGATTGTCCCTGGCAATTTGGATTTCACGCCCTAAGTATTTATGTTTATGGACCAATGCTATTTCGTTGACGTCGACTTCTGGATTTTCGCTTGTTACCAGGTTTGTCATGTATTGTGTCTTTCCAAAATGTATTTGTCCTATGTTTATACCAACTTTTTACAGGCTGCAACTAACTCAGTAAGCATAGTTCTCATCTCTTTTAAGTTGTCTGTTATAAGAACTATGTCGTCTGCGAATCATAGGTGGGAGAGCCTTTCACCGTCGATATTTATTCCTTTGGCGTCCCACTCCAATTGTTTGAATGCATGTACAAGTACTGCCGTAAAGAGTTTGGGAGATAACGTGTCTCCCTGTCTAATTCCTCTTTTGATTTTTATAGATTTGTTATCTTTGTGTTGTCTCACGGTCATGGTTGCAATATTGTATATGTTCGGTATCAGTTTGGAGTACCGATAATCTATACGACTTTCTTCAAATGCTCTCATTATGCTGTTAATTTCTATCGTATCAAATGCTCTGCGAAAGTCTACGACAGCCAGGACAAATGGTCGGTTGTATTCGATAGATTTTTCTATAATTCCTTTTATGCAGTGTAGGTGGTCGTTAGTGCCAAAGTTTTTTCTAAAACCTGCCTGTTCTCTAGGTTGGCAAAAATCAAATTTTGATTAGAGTACTTAGAAGAACTACAGGGAAATACGCTGCGAGATGAAACGAGGAGGATATTAGAAGAAAATGTAAGGTAGAGTGTGTACACGAAATAAAGTATCGGTATAGTATATCAGTGTAACGAAAAATAAATAAAGTATCGGTCGACCGAGCAAAAGATGGAGCGACAAACTTACATAGAAATAAGAAAGAAAGAAAGAAAAAGAAAAAAAGGAAGACTTTTCAATACGAGTCTACTGATATATCACATGAAATATTTCTGCGACTATAATGTGTCACTTCCGGATACAACATTTTTCCGGACGTGACGTAACCGGAAATATATATTTTTTGTTGTCGTCCGGCTAAGGCGTGTTGAATAATATATCGCTTGCACTATTTCGGCGACTTTTGGTTGTAATTTTGAAACTGGAAATCCGAGGTAAACTTTCTCACCTCTTTTTATGCCATCCTTGTGTTATAAGCTCTCGTTTGTATTTTTATCTAATATCGGAGGAGTTGTGTTTACGGACGGACAGACAGACATTGATAATTATTCAAGGTTTTCATATTTTAATTTTGTAAAATATGTGTAAAATTACGTTGCTATACAGCTTTTTATGCATATAAACAGTGTTTCCCACCAATATTACAACCAAATAATTATCAGTGAATGTGTTAATAGTCCAGGGTAATAAGGTTTTTCCCATGACACTCGAGCAACCAGGGTACTGAAGCGTTTTTTCGACAGGTAATACCTATAAGAGCAAATTGTAACTATTTCCTGCGTAGCATCTGGCGGCCATTTTTATTTATAAACAATTAAGTGTCAAAAAATGGCATTTCCCCTTTTTTTTCAAATCAATGGAAAACATTAAAACTTATGGTTTTCTTAGTACAAATATCTTTGATATTATGGAAAAAGCTTTAAAATGACGTATTACAAAGTTCGATATACCCATTTATTGTTATTATAATTGCGAAAAAAGGTCGGAGTTGCAAAAAAAATGAATTTTGCAATATCTATTGTTAAAAATAGTGTGCAGCTTTGAAATTGTTGTCATATAAGGGTTCTTTGGTGCTTAATATGTGATAAAAATTTCAAAGCGATTCATTCAATTGTTTAAATTTTATTCAAATTGTTTATCCCAGAGAGCATTTTTTTGGCAATAACATAAGTCAGAAAAAATGACGTTAGAACCATTCCACATGTGTCAAGTGAAAGAGCATGAGCTATGTTTTCAAACTGGTTTAAAAAAAGGGAATAAAAAATGTATTTATTAGTAATAAATAATTATGCAAAAGTATCATAAATCTTTCCTTATAAACTATTTATTATGTTATATAAGAAATTATATATATTTATTACAATTTTTATCAATTAAGATATAAATAACATTACTTGGTAGTTGTGCACTTAAAACAGGGTAAAAAAGTTAATTTTTTTGGAAAAAGTTATCCAAAAAGTTTATAAGGAAAGATTTACGATACTTTTGCATAATTATTTATTACTAATAAATGCATTTTTTAGTCGCTTTTTTAAACCAAGTTGAAAATATAGCTCATGCTCTTTCATTTGACACCTGTGGAATGGTTGTAACGACATTTTTTTCTGACTTATGTTATTGCAAAAAAAAATGCTCTCTGAAATAAACAATTCGAATAAAATTTAAACAGTGGAATGAATCGCTGTGAAATTCTTATCACATTTTAAGCACCAAAGAACCCTCATTTGACAAAAATTTCAAACCTGTACACTAATTTTTACAACAGTTATTGCGAAAATATTTTTTTTTTGCAATTCCGACCTTTTTTCGCAATTACATTAACAATAAATAAGCATATCAAACTTTGTAATATGTCATTTTAAAGCTTTCTCCATAATCTCAAAGATATTTGTACTAAAATACTCATAAGTTCCACTGTTTTCCATTGATATGAAAAAAAAGGGAAAAATGTCATTTTTTGACAGTTAATTGTTTATAAATAAAAATGGCCGCCAGATCATACGCAGGAAATAGTTACAATTTGTTCCTATAGGTATTACTTGTCGAAAAAACGCTTCAGTACCCTGGCTGCTGAAGTGTCACGAACAGGGTATATTTTTGTCTTATTACCCTGGCCTATAATCAGAGTACCGTACAATGTACCATCAAGATGTATAGTGAACATCTTAAGGGTCCAAATTAAACGGCAAAAGGATTTTTTCTATTTTCACAGGATTTCGTTTCCTGTTAATTATTATTTTACTTTTTGCAATATTTAAAAAAAATAACGGTTGAGTCCTTAAAACTTCCTAATATTCACAAAAACTCCTCTCCTGGTTTCTTTGTTCAGCGATGTATTACTCGCACAATTTAAATGGCATTTATTCTCTCACATTTACAACATTTTCAATATGAAAGCGAAAAAAACTCAAGCCCTTACGTAGAATATTTATACGAGCATCGTTATTGGTTTGGGGGAGACGACTAACGAACAGTTAATTAATTTTTTACGCTGAAACGGTTTATGTGAATAGGCCTGGATCCCGCGTATGAAAAAATAGTTGATTAATAGCAAGCTGAAAATTTGTTAAGAGCTTAACGGTGTCTAGTCGGACAAACTTTGATATATGGGAACACTGGAACAGGGGCAATTTTATTTGTGGAACAGGTTAAAAATTTGGAACGGCCAGACCACGAAAACGGCACATTTATTTTGTCCGACAGAATAGACTTAAACTCTCCGAACAGAGATTAAACTCTCATGCAAAAATCAGACTGCTACTTATCACCAAATGGGCGTTTTAATGAGTGGAACATGTAGAATATGTCAAATGACAGATAGCAGTCTGATTTTTGCATGAGAGTTTAATCTCTGTTCGGAGAGTTTAAGTCTATTCTGTCGGACAAAATAAATATGCCGTTTTCGTGGTCTGACCGTTCCAAATTTTTAACCTGTTCCACAATTAAAACTGCCCCTGTTCCAGTGTTCCCATATATCAAACTTTATCCGACTAGACACCCTTAAGCTATTAACAAATTTTCAGCTTGCTATTAATCAACTGTTTTTTCATACGCGGGATCCAGACCTAGAAGGTACGTAAACAAAATATATAAAACCGGCGTGCCAAAGGCTATGTCTAATTAAATTGTTCAATTTGGATACAGATTATTTTGTCGCTTTCTAACTGCTGCCCTGTTAGTTTTTCGATTTGATGGATTTTGAAGGGTTAAACATTTTGAATTAATAAAGCGGTATTCAGTCATGTTGCCATTAGGCAAAATAGTTATTTTAATAAATTTAATATAAAACCTGTGTGGCATTTGTTTGCAGTCGAATGCATGATGTAGAAAGGGATCGATGCCCTTGATCTTTTTAGTTCGCCAGTTGTTAGGTTTTTAATTCGTTTGGAATGGTTCACGTGTTTAGATCATAACTTCACTTACCGTCTTGTTGATTATTGATGAAGTTCATGAATTTATTTAGAATAACAATAGCATAATTGTTTAGTGCAAAATATACTGAAGAGAAGGCAAGATGTGAACTTGCTCAATTTTTATTTTTTAAGATATTGTATTTTTCCGTTTGTCAGTGATATCTAAATTATTTATTTTGTTGCTTTTCGGCCACAGTTTGCATACAGGCACCTTTTTATATATCTACTTTCTTTTATAATGAGTCGTCGTTTAACACAATAAGATTTGAAAGAATATTGGGAGCATTTCACTGGCTTCGAATGATTAATATGATCAATTTTGCAGAAAAATCATTCAATTGTGCCCATTTAATAATTTAGTCTCATAATAAATCTGCTACGAATGTTTTTCTATGTTAATAAATAAAAAAATTGTTAACCGTATCAGCCTGTTAAGAAAAACTCCTAAAAGATTCTGCCTGCATTACTGGAAATAATCTAGTTGGCCAAAGTTCCTCACACCAGAAGATAAATAATTTGGCTCTATGTTTGAGCTTTACTTTTTTAAGATTTAGGTAATATACATTCCCCAGGTAAGGCTGGATTGCCACACAAATGTCTGTTATCGAATAATTACTATTGATGCTATCGAGGCTTTTGATTTTGCCTGTTTTTATTGTGGTTAGCAGCTCTTTTCCTTTCTGTATTCTTAATTCTTCCTTAATAGTAATGTGGTCGTTATAAAATATCTTCAGGATTCGACGATAAAGCTACATTTTGAAAGCCTCTGCCTTGCAGGTAGTACTCTGTGAGTGTCCACGACTAAACTCCGTACAACAAGGTAGGAAGGATATATCGTAGTAACCTGATTTTTATGGGTATCGACAAATCATGACATTTCACTAGTTTAGCCATTTTTTGAAATTGCAACTCTTATTTTCTCAATCCTATATTTGATTTATAGGGTATGGTAATAATTTCCATTGACGTTCATATCAAAGTAGGTTTATGATTTTACTCTTTCTATTTGTTGACCGTATACACTGATTCGTCTAAGTCAGCGGTTCTCAATCTGTGGTACATGTACCACTGGTGGTACATATTATTATTTGCGGTGGTACAAAAAACACACAAAAAATTAAAATAGTAGTACTTATTAAGCCTTGATAATACAATCTAAAAATATAGGTGGTACCAAAAATAATAAAAGGAACTGATGTGGTACATGACTCAAAAATATTGAGAACCGCTGGTCTAAGTTATTGTTCCTTATTAGAGATCATCATACATGTATTTCTTAATATTTAGTGAAAGTCCATACTTCTGACTTACTTCTATTCCTATTCAGTAACTCCTGAAGGACTTCATAGCCGTCAGCGCATACCACCAGTCGTGTGCGTCTCTCATGTTATTAAAAAATATTCTCCGTTAATTCGAATTCACGATTCAACATCCTCTAATGCTTCTTGAAAGATTTACTCGTAGTATATGTTGAAGAGCAGAGGCGATACACTACCTACTATACATCCCTGTCGTACCCCACGATTGATTTTATGATTGGATGCTCCTGCCTCTGTACGGATAGACGTTTAGTTTATTCCAATATTTATTAATATCTCTTTCAGATTGTCAAGCTTTAAGAACTTTAAGGTCTGCTTACTGGAATGCTTTATGGCAGTGGTCGACAAAGTGCGGCTCCGGAGCCGCATGTGGCTCTTTGGCTCCTTAGGTGCGGCTCTGGCACAAATATAGAAAAGAATATAGAAAGCGCAATAATATTTTTATTTACAAAAAAATTGGTAGGAAAACCATTCCCTACATCTCATTCTGATAAATTAGCTATTATCAAACTTACAGACTTTAGCATTAAATTGAAATTTGCATTAATAATTTTGAAATGCAATTTCTGGATTTAAAAACAACGAGTTATGGCGTTCTAAATTCGAACATCTTTGTGTTGAATTGGAAATATTGAAGAAGAACTGGAGGAGGACGATATGATCATTTTCAACGCTTGGAATAGTATTCCTGATTCTCATGATCAGTTGAAAAACTCACGTTTGCTGTTCTTTCCCTTTTCGGTTCTACATATCAACATTTAAAAAAAAATCGATTTTGCGCCAAAAATTTTGCAAAAATACAGTGTTGTAGGAAATAAAACCTTACAAAACGAAAGAAAATAGAAGTTTCTACGATGATCAGAAACGAATATATCGCCAAAATAGGAAAAAACACGTTTTAATTTTTTGGGGGGTTATGGATGGGTTTAAAAATTTTTTTGGTCGAATACTTTTTGATGTAGAACATGTGGTTTTTTATTTTTGGAATATCGCTGGGAGCATTTTTCTCTATCTTAACCGACTAGACCCTTTTTTTATTTAGTGTAATAAAAGTTTGCTGAACAAACAGATTTGGCTCCCAATTTTTTTTAAATTGTTGTAATGTTCATATTTGGCTCTTTGGATAAAAAGTTTGCCGACCACTGCTTTATGGCAATCAAAGAAGCATATCGTCGGCCTCAAATGAAAAGTGCATAAGTCCAAATTAACAAATTTTACAGGAGACGAAAAAAAACTGATTTAACCTTCCGATGACCAACCTTTTTTTGTTACACGGATGACCAAGGGGGGGGGGGAAATGACCCCAGGTCAAAAATGACTATTAACAAAAAATAAAGTTTTTTTTTTTTTCGGCATGGACTTTATGTCATTGAGCCAGTCACAACATGAGTATTAGTGACATGTGTAGTGTGTGTGTTGAGTAAGTGTCTTGTTACTTTGCAAAGTCAACGTCGTTAGCGTAAAACTACTTGTAATTACACACAATAGACGCTATTTTACTAAAAACATCAACTTCAGAATATATTTTTTATTCGTAAAATATAGGGAATTTTTTTTATTTCAAAATATGAGGATATCTAGAATGATATTAAAGTCAAATAAAAAAATAATGAGTTAAAAATTAAAAATACTTTTGAATTTATTAAAGAAAACGCTGGGGTCACAATTTCCCCCGCTTGGTCATCCGAAGGTTAAAGAATGATTTTGACTTAAAACTTTATCTTATTTGACACAGTTACTTAGAATAGTGTCCGTCAGCCTCCTCATAAAGATAGATCTATTTTAAAATATTATTACTTTAAAAATGGAGTTAGGCAACTTTCATTTTTGAAATAAGAAAAAATTTCGGAGTTAGGCACATTTAATAACGAAAATCATGAAGAAATATGCGTAACTCCATAAAAGTCGCCAAAAATAAACTGCGAAAAATGCTTAAGTCCCACAAGAAAAACAAATGTGGGGCTTTAAGGATAATAATGCTACTTAAATATAGTTAACACAAAAACTATAATAATATGATCAAATTGAACTTACCTTCAATAAGTTTACACAATTTCCATGAAGATATGTTAGCTTATAATACTTCTCTTGAAGATATAACACAGCAGCGCAGCAAAAGTAGGTACATCTAATCTCAATGAAAACGATGAACTTTGGCAAGTTTCATGTGATTCACCTAACGCCGTGGAGTTGGGTAGAATTCTTTTTTGTGGTTCTAGCGACATCTATTGACTTTTTTGAACTTTTTTGTCTTGCTATGCATGCGTACCATAAATATTAATCAGATGACGCAAAAATCTTATTTTTACTTGTTTTGGACATAGGCACTTTTCATATGAGGCCGACGATATATAAATATCTGAAAGCTTATTATGTATATCTTGCTGAAAATTTTATGTATCTATATAAAAAAAAATCAATAAAAAATGCACAAAAAGTATAGTTAAAACAATGTGAGGTATTTAATAGAGGGAGAAAGTAACTCAGTTTTATATTAAAATTTTATTAATTTATGAATTTTCGTTGTTCCAGGTAGCGAAAACTGAACCTCATTCCTCAAATAAATTTAATGAGATGCCGTCATGGAGTGATCTCGCGCTCAGCATGACACTTGCTGAAGAACACTTTGACGGTGGTAGATTAATATTGCGATGTATAGCAGAAATAGGAGATATCTACCGCGAAGAGGCTGTGCTCAAATTACGTAGTTTGCGTGAACCCGTCCCCGAAAGAGGTAAGATCCAGCGAAATCTCTAATACAGTTAGTACTAACAAGATTCAATCAATAGGGCTTTTCGTCGACTGTCATTTGTTTCGAGCTTCTGTCATTTGTCACATAATATTAATATATCTACGCCATACGTCTTTGGTTTGTATCATTCCAGATACCAATAACGTATGACGTAGATATATTAATATTATGTGACACATGACAGAAGCTCGAAACAAATGACTGTGAATGAAAAGCCCTATTGTAACAATATGATTGAAAGTTATAGCTTGCATTTATTTGGAATCAGAGGCGTGCGGTCCATGGAAGCGGGGGAAGCGCCGCTTGCCTATTTATTCGTCGATATAAGAAAATATATTATTAATTAATATTTAATAATAAAATTTTTCCCTAATCCAAATAATCTATATATTACCTAGCCAATAAGCATTCAAAAATATTAAAAATTAATCGCGTACGAACGAACTCAATATGCACAAAATTCAACTATTTGGTCCACTGCTGGCAGAAGGGCATCCCAAAATCGCCGCTTGTCATGCAGTTGTCCCTTTTAAAATTGGTCAGGGTTCAATGACCGCAGCACTAGTTGCGCGAATTTTGGTATGCCATGGAAGCGCTCGTCGTATCGCCTTCCCGAAAGTGAGATGCTCCGACTGTTAACTGGGCTTACTGCTGCTAAGGGGTGCTTAGGTATTACATACATTCGCTTAAAGAATATTTCGATTTAAATTTTTTGCAGAGGTATTTCCTTTTACTGATCTTTTATTTGACACAGAAATGAAATGGTATTGCATTTTGTATAAGACAAATTGATGACTTTATTAATACGATAATTAAAAAAAGGAGAGCAGTTTAAAAATACACACACCGGCAAAATTAGCCGAACACCTTAAAAATGAGACATGTTTGATGTCTTGAATTTCCTAAACCTGTTGTCCAATTTGAGTGATTCTTTTAGTATGCTATAGCCTTATTATTCAGGAATCTCGATGTAATAATATTGTTGCTAGACAGGTAAATGTCATTTTATACCGGGTGTAACAATCATACAGTGTTTTTTTCTTAAAGTTCGGAACACCCTGTGGAATATTTGTTTATGTTGGAAAATAAAAAAGTTATGTGCTTTAACAACTAGCCATGTTTTTTATCAATAAATCCTCATAGTAGGGGAGGAAAGTATGCTAAATTTGCAGTTACTCGAGCGTTATGGGGACCTATTGGATTGTGAAGAGTGGGTGCTAAAACCAAAAAAAAAGTTAAGTTCAGTTTTCCATAAAGTGCGGGACTCTCCATTTTTTATTTAAATTTTCCATTTCCACCAATCGTTTTTTAAGATTAGAGCGCCATCTATCCATAATTAGAAAAAATATTGCGAATAAAAGTTGCTTAATTTTACGTCAAGTATCCAAATCTGCAATAAAAATTTGGGGGCTCCTATTTAAGATTTTAAAGTAACCCCCCACCCCACCTCTGTGGGGGGTCGTGTTTGGTGTCATTCGGTAGATTTTTGAAAAATATTGAATAGGTGTATTTTGCAGTTTTACGATCTGATGTTCATTTCGCGAAATATCCCAGGGTTCGTATTTAAAATTTTCAGTTTACCCCCACCCCTTTCCTTGAGGTGTCACGAGCCCCCACGGAGGTTGGGTGGGGGATTTAATTTAAAATCTTAAATAGGAGTCTCCAATTTTTATTGCAGATTTGGATTCTTTACGTAAAAATAAGCAACTTTTATTCGACACACTTTTTCGAATTATGGATAGATAGCGCTATAATCGGAGAAAAATGATTGTTTCAAATGAAAAGTCCCCCACTTTATGGAAAACTTAATCCTTAAAAAAACCTTTTTCTGATTTTAGCACATACTCATAACAATCCAATAGGTCCCCATAACGCTCCAGTAACTGCAAATTGAGTATACTTTCCTCCCCTATTATGAGGATTTATTGATGAAAAACATGGATAGTTGTTAACGCACATAACTTTTTTATTATCTCACATAAGTAAATGAATCAAAAATAAAAATGTTAAGAAAGCCTAATTCTACAATGGTGTATTAGTCTTAATATTTTACATATGCTAGAATATTCCACAGGGTGTTCCAAACTTTAAGAAAAAAACACAGTATGATTGGCACACCCGGTATAAAGTGATATTTACCTGTCTAGCAACAATATTATTACAACGATATTCTTAAATAATAAGGCTATAACATACTAATAGAATCACTCAAATCGGACCACTGGTTTAGGAAATTCGAGACATCAAACCTGTCCCATTTTTAAGGTGTTCGCCTATTTTTGCCGGTGTGTGTATTTGGGATAAAACTGAACATATGGGGTTTGAACATGAAAGAAAAATAATGAAGATTGATAATTTCGGAGACAGAGAGACAGAGAAAACAGAGGAAACAAAGAGACCTTTTGATAATATTCTACAACAAATGAATTCTAGCTTTCAAAATTTTAACGATTTAAAATTTGTAGAATTATATATAATCTTAATGTTTCTAATTATAATTCATCAAAATTTCCCACAGAGGAATTTATGTCATTACGATTAAATAATGAAAATTTTTTGATATCCCAGCTTTGCATTCTCAGTTAAGTATCATTTATGAAACAACTGACATGAATGATAAAGAAATACCCAGAAATCTGGGATTTCTTTATAACTACTGGTTTAAACAAGTCGCTGTGTGAAGTGGTCAAGTTGTGTGAATTAGTACTACTAACTATCCCAGCCACAAGTGCATCAGTTGAACGAAGTTTTGCAGTATTAAGATGCATTAAAAGTTTCAAATTAAGAGTTTAAAAGAAATTCAGCAAGCGAAGACAGACTTTGAAAGTTAGCCCTATTATCCATTAAAAAATACTGAATTCAACAATTATCAGAAGTTGATAGGAGAATAGACCTCGAGTATAAATAAGTGTCATTTTAGTGAAAGTTGTGTGTTGTGGAAAATGCCTCGGAGTATATTTTTTTTTAAATATGATTCTTCTTTAGAAAGCCAAGCCCGGCGCGAGGACTCAAGGCCCGAGCTAGCAATAGAGATCAATGAGAGGTCACTGTTCCGGGGTTCTGTTTCGGGGTTCTGGGGGTTCTGTACATCCAGAACCCCGGAACAGACCATAGAACAATTCTAAACGTCGGCTCGGAAACTCTCCCTAAAATAACTTCTTCGGAAATTAGACATGCCTTACAGCAAATGAAGAATAAAAAAGCTCCTGGCGAGGATCATAATATATCGTCTGAAATGTTAAAAATGGGTGGCAACACCGTTGTAGAGGTTGTAGAAGTCTTGCTGAATAGGTGTCTGATAGAGAAAAGAATACCCAATCTGTGGGAAAACGCCGAAATAATACTTTTACACAAGAAAGGAGACAATACTAATATTGAAAACTACAGGCCTATAAGTTTGTTGTCACATTTATACAAATTGCTAACAAGAATAATAACCAACCGCATAACACAAAAACTTGATTTATATCAACCGGTTGAACAGGCGGGATTTCGAAAAGGGTTTGGTACTAACGATCACTTACAAACCGTCAGAACACTGGTAGAAAAAACCACAGAATATAATGTACCCTTACATATGGCATTTATTGACTTTCACAAGGTTTTCGGTAGTATTGAAACCTGGTCCTTTTTGTCAGCCCTCAGGGATGCTCGAATAGACTCACGGTACACTACACTCATTAAAAACATTTATGAACAGGCCACATTCCACATCAAAATCAATGAAGACCAAAAAACCGAAAAAATACGCCTTGGTAAAAGTATTAGACAAGGTGATACTATTTCACCAAAACTTTTTACCTTAGCATTGGAAAATGTATTCAAACAGCTCTACTGGGAGGAAAAAGGTCTAAACATTGATGGTGTACATTTGAGTCATTTGAGGTTTGCGGACGACATAGTATTATTCAGTACAGATATCAAGGAACTGGAGCAAATGATGAAGGAACTAAACCGGCAGTCAAATAAAATAGGTCTCAAAATGAATCTTCAGAAAACAAAAATAATGAGTAATGTACAAACTAATCTTGTTATTGACAACGTCAGTCTTGAAAATGTAGACCACTATATATATCTTGGACATACCATTAAAATCGGCAAAGTAAACCAAATAGCCGAAATAAAAAGACGCATACAATTGTCTTGGGTAGCTTTCGGCAAGTTAAGCTTTATCTTGAAGAATAGAGATATACCAATGTGTCTAAAACGTAGAGTTTATGACAAATGTATCTTGCCTGTAACTACATATGGACTGGAGACCATGGCCTTTACAAAGAAAACCTTAGAGCAGCTCAGTACAACTCAAAGAGCGATGGAGAGGGCCATGCTAGGGATTAGTTTGAGAGACAAAATTCGAAATATCCACATTCGTGAAAGAACAAAGATTACTGATGTAGCAGAACGTATAGCAAGGCTCAAGTGGCAATGGGTCGGACATGTTGCCCGAGATAATCCCGAAAAATGGACACAGAGACTAACAAACTGGAGACCAAGAGAGAACAGGCGATTAGTAGGCAGACCGCAGAAGAGCTGGGCAGATGATATCAAACAAGTCGCGGGCAAGCAATGGATGAGAATTGCCAAGAGTAGAAATCGATGGAAGCAAATGGAAGAGGCCTATGTCCAGCAGTGGACGAACACAGGCTGAAGAAGAAGACAGGTCACTAGTTACTAGAAATAGCGGGAAAAAATGCCTCATGCATTCACGCGTCACGGATTTAGCGTGTGAGTCCTTGTACGCGGGACGTCTCACATAATTAAGTACTTTAATGATAGAGAGCCACCTGCGCATCAGAGTGTTATCAGGTGGAAAGTTGCTCGTCCCTCGACCCTTAAGAAAATATTTTTATATCCTTATTGAATCGCTTCCCCTTTCGAAAAAGTCACCGCACGCCACTTTTTGGAATTAAACTACTCTTCTTCTTAAGGTGCCGAGACCGCTGGTCGATCGTTGACTCTCATGTTGCCTAGCATACTAGCAAACATTGTCTTATTTACAGCCGCACTAAATAGTTCATTGCTAGTTTTCCCAAACCATTGGCGTAGGTTTTTAAGCCAAGAAGTTGTACGGCGGCTCACACTTCTTTTTCCCATTATTTTACGTTGCTTCACAAGGTGAAGTATGTCATATTTTTCTGGGTGACGCTTCATATGACCAAGGTATTCCAGTTTACACCTCTTAACCGTGTTCAATACTTCACAACTTTTATTCAAAGGTTGCAAAACCCTTTCGTTTGTGACTCTTTCTACAAAACTGATCTTCACAATACGGCGATATACCCACATCTCAAATGCTTCTAGGTTTTTTAAAAGCGATTCTGTCAGGGTCCATGCTTTAACCCCGTAAAGTAGTACTGGGAATATATAACATCGAACCATTCTTATGCGCAGTTCCAAATTGAGGTCATGACTGCACAGGATTTTCTTAAATTCCATAAAACTTGTTCTGGCTTTGGCAATTCTACTCTTTATTTCTGTACTAGGGTTCCAGCTTTCATTAATATGAGTACCCAGATATAGGTCCTCTTTCTCATAAATTCCGTGGTAAAGTCGTTCTTTCCACTGCACTTCGAGGATAGTGTTTTTGTGCCTTTGTTTTTTGTATTCTTACTTTTATCTGAGGATTCTGTATATCCGTTTTTGTCCACTTAACAATGTCAAATGAATAGCTAAGAGCGGAACATGCGTAGGTGTTTAGTGCCGTAAAAAATTTCTACTGTTAAGTTGTGAAAGAAGCAGCTGCTTTACCCTTACTATATACTCTGTAGTTATACCCTATTCCATGAATATACGACCCTCTTGGATTATCTCCACAGCGAATATTTTGCTGTGTAAAATAAGAAGAATAAAAGTAATTTGAAAATTATATTGCTGTTTATTGGAATAATTATTAGAGCCATTTACTTTCGTATTTCCTATGTTGTACACTAAAATATTCGTTGTCGCGATAATCCAAGAGAGTCGTATATTCGTGGAATGACCTATATCTGTTTTCATTAGCTTATGGTCGATTTTCCGCGCTTGCTTTACTCCGAGATATTTATACATATCGGTTTCACCCATGGCCTCGATATTCTGGCCATTTTGCATATCGAATCCTCCGGACTGCTCCTGCCCTCTGGCTATATTTAAAACACAGCACTTGTTAAGTCCAAAGTAGTCCTATTAATTAACTCATTAGAAGAGGATTTTACAGTTTTTAGCATCTAATCTAGTTGGTTTCGACTGGAAGCCATTAATAACATAATAATAATAAACAGTACTTATAGTTCATTCTTTCACGGTTTTTGCTCTAAATTTTAAAAAATCGCTTGGATTGACATGAAATTTGGCATATACAGGGTGTCCCAGACTAATTTAGCCAGGCTATATCTCTTAAACGAATAGAGATTTTCGAATGGGACAAAAACGTATCTATTCCATTTGTAATACACTGTAATATGGCGTAGAAAAAATCATCCCCTAAATATTCATCCCTTAGTTACAACCCCTAACTTTAATTTTTTTAATAGCACCCTGTACATTTTTTATAGTTTTGGATGTGGTCTTCGATCGTCTAATCAACACATTTTTTGAAAATAAAATCGGTTAGTAAGTAATCAAGAAAAATATCAGTTTATTTTTGATAATTATGTGTTCCAGACTAATTTATCCAGGCTATATTTCTTAAACGAATAAAGATTTTCGAATGGGACAAAAACTAATCTATTCCATTTGTAATACACTTGAATATGGCGTAGAAAAAAAATCATCCCCTAAATATTCATCCCTTAGTTACAACCTCTAACTTTAATTTTTTAATAGCACCCTGTAACTAAGGGATGAATATGTAGGGGATGATTTTTTTCTACACCATATTAAAGTGTATTACAAATGGAATAGATCAGTCTTTGTGCCATTCGAAAATCTTTATTCTTTTAAGAAATATAGCCTGGATAAATTAGTCTGGAACACATAATTAACAAAATTAAACTGATATTTTCTTGATCATTTACGAGCCGATTTTATTTTTAAAAAATGTGTTGAATAGACGATCGAAGACCACATCCAAAACTATTAAAAAATGTACATTGTGCTATTAAAAAAATTAAAGTTAGGAGTTGTAACTAAGGGATGAATATTTAGGGGATGATTTTTTCTACGCCATATAACAGTGTATTACAAATGGAATAGATCAGTTTTTGTCCCATTCGAAAATCTCTATTTGTTTAAGAGATATAGCCTGGCTAAATTAGTCTGGGACACCCTGTATATAGCTTACAAGTCAAAGAAAAAAAGTGATATCGTGCCGATGTGCGTTTTTGCCCTGGGGGTAACTTTCACCCCCTCTTTAGGGTGAAAAAATATATGTCCAAAGTAAGTCCGGAAATGGGTAAACTGACTAATTTTAACTAACTTTTGTTCTATAGAGCTTTTTCGTCAAGTCAACACTTTTCGGTTTATTTGCGAGTGAATATGTTCATTTTTCAACAAAAAAAACACATTTTTAGACGGATTTTCGCAAATAACTCAAAAGTAAGTATTTTGTTGAAAAAAACGTTCTTAGGAAAAATATAGCCTATAAAAAAGTAAAAAGAATGGTGTACGCGTTAGGTCTCTGGATCTCGAAGAACCAGAGTTATAGCCAATGAAAAATAGATTCATATTCACCAAATTTCAAATAGAATATTTCGACGAGAAATATCCAAAAAATTAAGCACTTTTTGGGGAAAACTCATTATAACTTTTTTAAAGTGTTTAAAAAAAGCTTTATTTTTTTTACAAAAAGTTTCTAGCATTAAATTTAAGCAAGTTACGCTCAAAATAAAGTTGGTCCCTTTTGTTTTGGCAAAAAAAAATCGGGAAGACCACCCCCTAATTAGCAACTTAAATGAAATTAATCGTTACCGCTCCACAAATTATTTTACTTATGTTGTGTTTATATGATCTGTAAGTTTCATCGATTCAAAGTGCTAATTTTTGAAAAAAATTGGTTTCAAAATAAAAATTTTAAAAATTTTAATTTTGAAAAATATGCTTTTTTTCAAAATAACATAAAAATTGTTAGAGATACCAAATATCTCGGAAAACAAAAAAAGTCAGCATTGCTTTTCTGAATATCATGTATTTTTTTTTTGTTTTTCTGTTGGACAAAAATTGATTAAGATTTGGTGTTTCTAAATTTGCATACATTCGTGATCAGTGACTCGTTCAACCCCTTTTAACTACAGCTCTTTCAATCATAAGGACTTTGAACCGATGAAACTTACAGATCATATAAACAATACATACACGAGTCAAGAAACTTGTGAAGTCGTAACGATTAAGTTCATTTAAGAAACCAATTAGGGGGTGATTTTCTCGATTTTTTTACCAAAACAAAAAGGGACTAAATTTATTTTCAGCGTAACTTGTTTAATTTTGATGCTAGAATTTTTTTTTATAAAACAAAAATGAAACTTTTTTTAAACGCTTTAAATAAGTTGTAATGAGTTTTCCCCGAAATGTGCTTCATTTTTGGTTATTTCACGTTAAAGTGTTCGATTTGGAATTTCAAGAATATGAACCTATTTTTCATTAGCAATAACTCTGCTTCTACTAGGTATAGAGACGTGATATATACACCATTTTTTAAAATTTTTTACAGGCAATATTTTTGCTAAGACTTACTATTTGAGTTATTTGCGAAAAACCGTCTAAAAGCGTGGTTATTTTGTTGAACAAATGAACATATTTACTGGCAAATAACTCGAAAAGTATTGACTAAGTGAAAAAAACTCTACAGAACAAAAGTTAGTTAGAATTAGTCAGTTTATCCATTTCCTGACTTACTTTGGACGAATATTTTTTCACCCCCAGGGCAAAAGCACATATCGGCACAATATCACTTTTTTTCTTTGACTTATTAGCTATGTGTATGCCAAATTTCATGTCAATCCAAGCGGTTCTTTAAAATTTAGAGGTTTTGCAATATTTTACCGTTAAAGAACGGACTATTATTATTCTTATTAGAATATGATAAATTACTCTTTTCAAATATTTTCCAATTAAAATAAAAAAAGCTGACGATTTACTGAAACTACAATCCATTCAATACGTTGAACTAGAGGCACAGTTCATATCTGTTTTGATCCTGGGTCACTTACCTCTTGTTTACTATTTACTATTACGAGTTGTATCCTACATTTTAAGTTTTTTGTGATGTATCGGCTTTATTTGTACCGCAAACTTGTTGAATGTTTTCTCGAAAGAATGTCGATATTTTTTGTGCGACTTATGTTTTCGTGAAACATCTGATTATCGGGCGATATTTTAGCGCAGTTTTAGTCAGATTCGGGTCCCGATTGAGACTTGCCATTACTTATTGAAAAATAGCATGAATAAAAATGAGACGTTTTCGCGAAGATAAGATATTTCTCTGAAGGTGTGTTTGGAATGGATTGTCCATGATAAATGGTTTTCATAAATGTTTTGTCTTCTTTGGTAATGATTTTCTCTAATAATTATAGTTATGTTAAATATAATTAATCAGAATATGTCAAAAAATTTACAGAAAATTCAGGTGTTTTAAGAGAAAAGGTAGTTTTGTAATGTTTTCTTAAAATGTTTACTTTAAGCACAAAATGCAAGTTAGCAATTAAAAATGACGAAAAAATCTAATGTTAGCACTTTTCTAGAACATCTTTCACTAGGTTGGACGTTGAATTAAAAAAAAAAAAAAACAAAAAATGTGCAATTAAAATTTAATTTTATAAACAAAAAAATAATAATAAAAAAAACAAATGACCCCGCAATACTCCTTGCAACGGGTAGTTCTTCTAAGGACGACAGACTCAGTAAAACACAAGTTAAAAATAAAGTAAATATATTAAAGATAATTATGTACAGTTTAAAACAAATATAATAAAATATAATTCCATCTTCTGCAAAGGAAAAACAATATTAAATTTTATTACAGTCATCCGATCATAATAGCAACATCAATATAATACGCTAAACCATATATACAATAAAAATCTCGCTACGTTAAATCAACCTAACCCTATATTCCGATCCGGAGATCATTCCTCGCTACTACCGCCTACTGCGATAACGATCGTGGCTAGACCCCACGTCACTACGGTGGCGTCTACCTAGGCATAGTTCCACCTCACAAACGGTGCATCTTTGTAAAGCCAGCTAAAGCTCGTTCAATACGCGAGCAGCAGCTGTTGAGTCATGGTTAGTTCAGTACGCTACCCACGACTCCTCTTCTCATTCTCCTGGTTCGCCTTAAATATGCTCTCGCTGCCACTACTCCTTCGATTTCCCCCAGCGGTGCTATGAAGAAGGAATGCGCAAACACTGACACTACTTCGGTCGTCTATGGTATTGCAGCTCATCGCTTGCCGAGGTATCATCATATCGTTACATCCTTATGGAAAAGTGACCGCGGTCAAATTTAACGAAAGTTCGGTCAATTATGATAGTTCTTAGTGCGTAGATTAAAAAAGGACCTAGGTCTGAAAAACTATTATTCTGAAGCTACAGCCTTCTGAAGTTATTGGATTCAGGTGATCTGGATAAAAAAGTACATGGTAGTCAGGAAACGCGAAATATGAATTACAATCGCTTATGGAAAAATCGGGCTTAAGTCATCTTCGACTATGTGTATGTTAAGATTTTGCTGATTTCGGGTAGATGCATCATATATCGCTCCCTTAGTATTAAAAGGGCACATCTCGAAAATCGTTACTTTTGGGAAAACGAGATTAAAGATTAAGCAACTTCATCGTTTTCATTTACTCACCTATAACATTTTTATTTGAAAAGATAGATAAATAAAAATCTAGGTATACAATTTACAGTATTTGTACTCTATAATGGATAATCGAAATATTACAAAAAAAAATAATTTAATTAAAAAAAAAACGTTTCAAAAAATCTCTCCCAAGATAGGCCCCTCTCCCACTAAATTTCTTTAAATTTTGAAGGCATCTTACGAATTAAGCCTTTTAATGATTAAATATACACTATTTTTTAAGTTACAAATCTAAATATGGCTGTGTAATAATAATGTTTAACTACTTTCAATGATAAAAGTGCCTCTTGTAAAGGAATTAATAAAACATTAAATCGTAAAAGATTAACAAAAAATAACTTTATTCTCAAAAACCAAAAAGTAATAGGCATGTAGCATACAAATCCAATAACAAAAACTATAACACTCTTTTTGGGACAGTCATATAAAAAAAACCAGAATTGTCTTAACGTTTATAATGTAACACAAAACTAAAATATTCTCACAAAAAATTACTGAATTTACTAGACAAAAAAATTAACAAATTTTCTCAACATAAAATCATTCTTCTTTTGTGCGAGCGCTTAAGATCTATCATATTCATTTTTTACAATCGGTCGTGTTTGAATAGAATAGAATAGCTAACGACTGGAATAGTAGCTAAAGAACTATGAAATATAAAATAGCCAGCAGGTTTAAGTTTTAAGTAATAGTCATAAATCATTTCAAAAATAAAACAAAGTATTAAAAATTACAATTAGAAAACAGTTACATTAACATATTATTATAGTAACAGGCATGATAAGGGTCAATAAGTCTCTTAGAAATTAATTCTTTGAGATCCTGTTTCTTATTTAAACTTAACTCAAATGGCGCACTATAAACTGTTTTGATAGATATTTCTTTATTATCCAACATTTTCTTTCTTTTGTTTCTAACATTTATTTGTTTAAACGCGTCTTTGTATGATGTCTTATATTGAAAAAAGAATGGGTTCCCTTTCGTAAATTTCATAACTTTGATGTGATTCCATACGATGGTATTCTTCTCTTCGTCAACGTTGAAATTATATCCCCACTTGACTTGTAAATCTTTCAAGTCGTAAAAGAAATCATGATTCAAAGTATGAACGATAAAAGGTTTCCCCGTTTTCCTAGCTCTCTGAATTGCGGTGGTGTATTGAAGTGGTGTTAAGATTGGACCAGCTTTTAAATCTCTTGATATTTGTTTCTGTATCAGCATGTGTACATTGTCGGCTTCATTTTGCGTATGACCTTTTATAAGGAATTTGTGAGTTATGCCCTTTAAGTTTTTTATAGTAGTGACTGCAAACATGTATAAAGAAGCTATGTATTTATTTTTGTTTTGGCCACAACAATTATCTGTTACAAATGTTACGTTAACTTCATGTTCACCTGCATCCTCACAAACCTTCTTTAAAAAGTCTAAAACGCAACTTCCAATCTCCACTGCACCTCTTTTTCCTTGGGTCTCATCCCAGAAATAGCAATGCACGTCACCATAGCCTTTAAAATCGTCTTCATTCTCTGGTAATTTATTTAACACAGTCAAAGTAAAGTTGTAGCTATTCAATTTGGATTTATAATAAAACGATGATGTTTCTCCATTGGGACTTTGCATTATCGCTTGAACATCGTAGCAAACGCATAAATTATATTTGTCAAGAGTCATTCTATCATTCTTTTTTTCTGCTCGGCTTAATTCCTTTTCTTCTAGGTGAGTATCATATTTGACTTTGAGAGCAAGCCTCTGATCAGCAGAAGAGTTGTTATACTGTAAACAAAGATCGCATTGATCTTTCTTGGGTTGAAAAAAACCCAAATTAAAATGGGTAGTAAAAATCTCATAAAACAAATGAAACTTTCCAGAATCTCGGGAATTATTCTTCTGTTTTTCTTGAAAGTCTCTAAACAAGTCAGTAATACTTTTCGATCCACTTATGAACTCTCTTGAGGTCGACGCTCTTAAATAATGCGATTCAATTCGTGGTATTAGATTGATAAATCTAATGATATCTTCTTTCAGATTGTCATCCACGCGTCTATGACTATTATGTTTGCCTCTTCTATCTTCTTCAACAGAATTGCAATTGTTAGTCTTATATCTTACTGTGCGAATCATTTTACTTGTTATTCCCAACGTATTGATAAAAAATGTTTTGCAGACTCTGATTTTGGCGTTATCATCGTACAAGTAGAAAGCAGCATTTGGTGCTCTGGGATGTTGAGCGTTTGAATACTTATATTTAGGTTCAACTAAAGCCATTCTTGCTTTTATAAACATACGCTGTAATTGCAAATCTCCTAGTGCCCAAAAACATTTGAAATGTTGAAGTCTTTTAGCCTCATCAAAATTTTCGCTGCATTTCAATCTGCATTTCTGATTGCATGGACTCTTCATTTGACGCGCAGGAACAACGTTTCTAGTCTTAGTAGAAATGTATTGTTCTCCTGCATTTCGTTTTATCTTTTGGTTATTTTGCTTCCATTTAGTAGGATCAGCTTTACGTTTCTTCGATCTCCTGGGCGATGTTGCAACTACTTCAGAAGTACCATCATCAGAGGAACTTGAAGATGAGCTTGGCGAACGTTTTCTACCTTGATGTTCATTATAAGTGGGATCATTGTCACTAATATCAGCATCACTCTCTTCTGAATTCATTGGCGATATACGGTAATGTACAGCTGGAGTTCGTGGTGTTAAAATTACGGATTCTAGTATTGAAGGTGAAGTAGTTCTAGACGATAAAGACTGAGGCTGGGCTTCAATTTCTTTACCTTTTAAGATATGGGAAACAAATCGTCCTTGTTCCAGTGAACAACATCGAGAGGAAGAGCTGCTGCTAGAAGATGACGAACTGCTACTGTTGACGCTAGAAGACGAACTGGAACTACTAGATGACGATCTCGACGAACGTTTTGATGTTGAACTTAAAGGGATGTTCTCTTTTTCTTCATTGCTGACCTAAAAATGCAAAATAATATGTAAGTAGTTTATACATGTTAGTAAATTATAAACTTACGTTTGGGTCCTTATCGCAACTGTTTTCCCATTCATCAGGTAGATGTGAAACATTAAGAAGGTTCATAATTCTTCGCGATCGTGATGACATATTTCTTCAATTTTTTTGCAATGTATCTGTAAGAGGTTAAGATATGGTTACCCTCTTATTTAATACTTGTTAGTACATAAAATAATAACAATAATTAAGGCCTTAGTACCAAAAAACTTTGTAGTTTATGGACACAACTAAGAAACTCGTTGAATTATTTTAGTATTACAAGGATTTAACTTTCAATGATATTGTAAATCAAACAGATATTTTTGTAATAACAAGAATCCTTTAGATATAGTTCCAAAAATCATACAATAGTTTTAGTAATATAAAGAACTCTTTTTAAATAAACCCATAAATTTTCGGAAGTTTTAGAAATATACAGCATTTAATCTTAATGTGCCTTTATAAAACAAAAAATATAAAACAACACGTACCTCAAGTTTTGTAATAGAAGGGCTCAACTCGTAATGAGAGCGCTCACTAACACACCTGCTTCGACAGACATCGGCACCTTACTGAATGGGTCTATCTCGCGGGAAGATGTGTTGGCGGAGAGGGGAGTACGAAAGGGTCACATTATATCGGGACTTGCTTTATATTCTCCGTTTTCAATTTCTGTCAAGGCCAAGTTGTAGTACTAGTAGTTTTGTGCCCATTTATGCCAAAAACTCAGAAACGCTAATTTTCGAGATGTGCCCTTTTAATACTAAGGGTGCGATATGTCGTGTTGACTAGCGACCTATTAAGAGACTTAACATAGGATTGATGTCTTGCAAAGTCTAAAAACCGTAACATACTAGTTCTATGAGTACAAGTAGTACCCACAGTTCATCACCCATTCAAATAAGATTTCCCAAAAGCTACCCAAGACAATTATATGCGTCTTTTTTTCGACTATTTTGTTTTCTTTGCCTATTTTAATGGTATGTCCAAGATATATTAGAGTGATCTACATTTGCAAGACTCACGTTTTTAATAAAAAGATTAGTTTGTAAATTACTCATGAACTTTGTTTTCTGAACCATTCTGAATACTGTTTTCTGAATTTATTTTGGGACCGATTTTATTTGACTGCTGGTTTCATTCCTTCAACATTTGCTCCAGTTCCTTGATATTTGTACTAAATAACACTATGTCATCCGCAAACCTCAAATAACTCAAACGTACACCATCAATGTTTAGACCTTGTTCCTCCCAGTCTAGCTGTTTGAATACATTTTTCAATGCTAAAGTAAAATCTGTGGTGAAATAGTATCACCTTGTCTGATACCTTTCCCAAGACGAATTTTTTCAGTTTTTTCGTCGTCATTAGAGCTTTATTTTCCCGGCCCCTTTTGATTTCCCGGGAATCGATAGTTGGTAATTTGGATTTCCCGGGACTTCCCGGGAATCGGGAAATTTAAAAATAAAAGGAAGAAATTGTTTTTGCTTTAATTTTTCGATGCAATTAGTATAAAAAATTTGATTACAAATTAAATGTTTAGAAAAATTCAAAAATTTAAAAGAAAATTTTAAAAATAGAAAAATTATAAATTTGTGTAATCTGAATTTCCGTTGTTTTTATTATTGAAATATATTTAAAAAAAACATAAATTGTTGAGTGTTTGATCTTTCAGGCTGGTTTTTTTTTTGTACAGAAATTTGCTGAAGTTGAAAACGCACTTTCTGTTGATGTAGGTCTGATGCTTTTTAGTGAATTGAGTAATTTTTTAAACTTCAGGTCAGCTGATTTGCACGAATCTAATACCGTATTAAATTTCCTATGTACTAATTCTTCATAAACATAATTTTAATTCAAAATAAATATTGATGTTATAATTCTGGATGCTTCAAAATGAATCAGATCGTCGCATAAACAAAAGAATATCTATGCTGACGGATGTGATCTGATGTGATACATTCTGATTTTACCCGAAAATTGGAAGGTTTAACCCGGGAGCAGTCGCGCCAAAAACTCTAACATGTTATCCTCTTCCGTGATAACTAAAAAAATTTTTTGTAACATAACTTTTCACTCGTTAGTGCCTCGAGGAAGATTGTAGTAATGCGTAGGATTTTTTTTATTTTTTAAGTTTTTTTTAATTGTTATATTTTTTGTGAAATTTACGGCTTTGTTGAGAACCAATTAGCTTTAAAATTGTTAGAAATAATATTTTTAACGTAACAAGTCAATAAAAATATTATACAATAGAAATTTCTTTTAAATTCGCATTTAAAATCGTATTCTGAGATTTTTTCTCTACGCGCGACTACTTACGTGACAGAAGTGAGCGCGACTGCTACGGTTAAAACATAATTGAAAAATAAATATTTTAAGTGGAATGATTTACAATGATTATTAAGAGTAACTATTATTCGTATTATAATAAAGAATGGCGGTACAGAGCCTAATTTGAAAAATATATTAATATGTGGAAATTACTCTGTAATTAAATACAATATTTAAAAAACGAGCCTGTACCGCCATTAAGAAGAACAAAAAAATACACTTTCTTCAAATAAACTTTTTTATCCGATTCCTAGATTTTGTGTCATTTTGGAACTACTAAATTTTTTTATTTCATTAGTAGTTCCAAAATGACACAAAATCTAGGCATCGGATAAAAAAGTTTATTTGAAGAAAGTGTATTTTTTTGTTGTTCTTAATGGCGGTACAAGCTCGTTTTTTAAATATTTTATTTAATTAGAGAGTAACTTCCACATATTAATAATTTTCAAATTTGGCTCTGTACCGCCATTCTTTATTATATTACGAATACGTGTGCCAAATATCTCCAAAAAATATTCAAAATTACAGCCGCAATCTTGGAACGCGTTTTGGCTACCTGTTGATCGCTACTGTATCACCTTAAGCAGAGATAATAATTGTATCAGAATCATTTTTTCATTGTGAGTTAGTAAGATATCGGCTCATAATTTAAAATAAAATATTTTAAAATCCCGTGAAATCTGTAAAAATTCCCGGGAATCGGGATTTCCATTTTTACTGATTTTCCGGGAAATGTGTCCCGGGAATTTCCCAAGTTTCAATACTATCTAAAGCCTTGTGAAAGTCATTAAAGGCCATATGTAAATATTCTATGGATTGAATTTGCCATCGCTGAGCTTAATATTGAGCGTTCTCCATTCCTTAGCTCCCTGAGTCACTTAAAGTTTGTGGGCTATATTGTTGTTAAGAGCCCATGTTTTAATTACATATCGCCGATCCGGAATAAGAATGACGTAACTGCAAATTTTGTCAATCCCTGTTTATTGCGTAATTAACTTCTAAAATACTGTATACAAATGATACAAAAGCGACAGAACTGTAACTATGTGCTGAGCCAACACAGGATAGTTACGTCGTTATTGAAATACGCACCATTTTAGACCTTGTTTTAGATGAAGAATGACGCAACTGTAAATATGGTTGAAAATGGGGGTACTAAATTAAAATCATGAAATTCGGACCAATAGAGATGAAAATAAGAGCCATTGCTGTAAGAATAAACGGCATAATAAATATTTAAAAAGAGTTTTTTTGTACAGAAACATTTTTAGATCAAGAATGTTGCAACTGTAGATAGGGCTGAAAATGGGGGGACTCAATTGAGATAATGAAATTCGATCCAATGGGAATGAACGCCATACCGATGGTCCGCATGGTTACTCTTTATTTAATCACTATTTTAAATACTTAAAACAATTTAGATGAAGAATGACGCAACTGCAAAAAGGGTTGAAATGGGGGGATTAAATTAAGATAATGATCTTCGAACCATTAAGGATAAAAATAAAAGCCATCATTGTAATAATAAACGCCATACCGATGCTACTGGATGATTATACCTCATTTAATACTTATTTTAAATATTTAAAAATCGTTTTTTTCTCTCCTGAGAAATTTGGCTTTTTTCAGTTACGTCATTCTTATTCCGGACCGGCGATATGTGAAAACCGGCCATAAGTACTGGTTTTGCCTTTAAATTATTTGGAAGTTTGATCTCGGGGCTGCCCATACTAAGGACTATCTTCTCTTTATTTTAGGTTGAATTAGAAACTTATCATCGTTTTATTGAAAAAGACACTTCTAAATAGTGTGTAAAAAATATTTATTAGAATCAGGTTTCGGCAAAAAAAAGTACTTTCGGCATAGCACATGGCATCATCAGAGCTTCCTATAAATAATATTAAGTTAATAGGTTTTTTATAAAAATACAGCCTTGATAACACTTACGTCTTTTTTACGGCTCTTTTTTAATTAATGCATTTTTTATAAAAAATGTCTTAACTTAATGTTCTTTAGAGGAAGCTTTGATGATGGCATGTGCTATGCCGAAAGTATTTAGCTGATTTTAATAAATATTTTTAAACACTATCAGTTTTTGAGAAAAAAAACACCTGTTTATCGGTTTAGCCTTTATTTTATTAATCAGAGTTATATCCTCAGTTATAATAGACCTTTAGTTTTTGCTGGATTTATTTTTAATCATATTTCTCTTGATTTTATATTTAGGTCTTATAGAATTTCTTGTAGTTCTTTTACAAGAATTCTAAAACAATGTTTGGGAAGTAACAAGGAAAATGGGCCAAAATTACTGTGAGTGGCAAATTTTGAAAAATCATATTTTAAAAACTGTGAGTCGTAGAGGTTTCTACTAAACGTCGTTTTAAAGAGGAAGGATGAAATCTTTTTTCTGTGAAGAAATACCTATACCTATATCCCCGTGGAAATAAGTTATGGGGCAAAAAACAAAATTGCTATCTTTCGTGTTCTTTTCTTGCTTGTCTTTTGAATACAGTTTTGTAAAAAAAATATTTTTGACTTTAAAATCTGATGCTTTAATAGTAAATATAACCTGGAACAATTTTTGCTGTAGACGTGTTTGTACCAAAAGCGCATAAAACTCACCCTAATTCGTCCTGTGCCTAGGGACTAATTCACCCCTTTCTCAAAAACGCACCCCTTTAAATGGTAGCACTCCGTGGATTTTTTATATTCAGAGGTCCATTGACTATATGAAACAATAAAACCCCATTAACGTTGTAATTCCTTTCTAAAATACATAATCAATAGCCTAAAAAATCATTTTCTAATCCCTATGGGTAATATTCCTTTTCTATTTTTTCTTGCTATTATTTGCTATGTTGTATAATTGTCATACCTATACTTCAGTGATTTTTGTATATGGGTGTCCCAACTGCATAAAAATACGTTACCATAATTGAGTATAGACGAAAATTGTGGTCTATTTTTTTGTATAACCTCGTTAAAACTCATTTGTAAATGTATACAGTGTGTCAATCTAAACAGTTAACACCTTTACAATTTGATCCCTATAGAAAAACTAAAAATATGTAAAAATACGTCAAAATTATTTGTAAGGGTGACATTTTGTTTGTATAAAAATTTTCAACTAAATAACATCAACCCTTTAGCGGGGGCGGGCAATACCCCCAAAATCTTTAATGGAAAGGGGGGCGAGCAAGAGGAGCGAGAAAGGCTGGGCTTAAACGAGCTGAGTAATACCTCCTTTTAACCCGGGAGCAGTCGCGCCGTGAGAAAAAATATCACATTTTATCCTGTTCTGTGATAACTTGATGAAACATTTTGCAACATTGCTTTCCACTCGTAAGTGCCTCGAGGAGGATCATAGTAATGCATGAAATTTTTTTAATTTTTTTTGTGGAATTTATGGCTTTCGTGAGAACCAATTAGTTTTAAAATTGTTAGAAATAGGCATTTTTAACATAACAAGTAAATAAAAATATTATAAAATAGAAATTTTGTTAAAACTCATATTTAAATGTGTATTGTAAGATTTTTTCTCTACGCGCGACTATCTACGTGACAGAAGTGAGCGCGACTACTTCCGGGTTAAAGGTCTTTCAACTGTCTTTTCAAAAATACCACATACATTCAGTATATTTCTTTTCAGTACTTTTGAAAAACTCATGAAACTTCAGAACTCCAAAATTATTTGGAGTATTCAGTCCAAGATGATTCAAGAAGGACTGAAAGGAAATTAATAATGTATGCGGTATTTTTGAAAAGTTAGTTGTTGGCCCCACTTTCCATTACAGATTTTGGGGATGTGTTCGCCCTCGCTACAGGTTTGATTTAACTTAGTTGAAAACTGATCTAAAAATTGCCCCCTTCACAAATAAATTTTACATGCTTTTGCATCTTTTTAGATTTTCTATAGGGACCAAATTATAGAGAGTGGTATCTTTTCAAATTGACACATTGTATAATGAAACGTAGACTGTTACGCTTTTTCTTCAACATTATAAAAATTTTTGTCAGTGAAATTAACACATATCTCTTTTGTTTCAGTGAGCGCTTACAGCGTTGCCGCGTTATGCGTCTACTCACGCCCGCTGCTGCAAATAATTGCTCTCATTTCAATTACGTCAATGTTAAGTTAAGTTTAAATAATTTACAGTTCATGTAAGTACTTGTACTAACTAATATATTTTCATTTAAATAAGGATGTAAAAATTAATTATCGTTAAGAGAAAAATTATTGTTATCTGTTGTTTACGCAATATATTTACACCAACAATGTGTGTTTTATTTATTTAATGAGTAGTAATAGTTCAACGAATAACCATTTTCGTTTCGTTTCAACATGCAGCCGAAGCCGTCTTATATTTCAGTTCGTTTAGAGAGCGTTACAAGCACTCTGACCGAACAGTTTCAAAACTTGTTAGGTTTTTATCAGAGAATTCAAATAATTCAGACGACTAGCATCGAATTGCAACTAACGAAATGGCCTGGGTGTCATAGCGACATCTGCTAGATACAAGTCAAATTTAATTAATAAAAAATAAAATAATGTTAAATTAAAAATCTTATTACACCTCCGTGGTTACACCTCCGTGGCTTCTACAAATCGCACGAAAAGTATGCAAAAGATTATTTCAGTTTGGTTTAGAGAAAGCTATATGCATTCTCTGATGAAAATCTAACGAGTTTTGAAACCGTTCTGTCAGAGTGCTTGTAGCGCTCTCTAAACGAATTAAAATATAAGACTTTGGTTTCGTGTTGCAACGAAATAAAATGGTTACTCATTTATAGTTCTATTAGTATTACTCCTATCTGAGTATGTAGGGTCCATTTTTCTTTGGATTTTTTCCGAATTGGCTAGAGGATGAAATATGAAACAGTGAAACATTTTATAAAGAACTACATTGATTTAGTAAATCAAATCAGAGGAAAGAACATATTGAGGATTTGTAAAGCTCGAAGATAGAACCAACTAATAACGGAATCAGGCAAAAATATAACGAGAATGTTCAAAACGAAAATGGAGAGCTGATGGACTAAAAATGGATAATATTCTGCCCAATTCACAAACTAAACATAAACAGTAGCTTTGTTGACAACAAAGACCAATATAAAAAAACATTCAATAACACCTGCTGTCAAAATTTCATGATAGATTATGTTATATTGTAACAATTAGAAATTAGGGAGAAAGAGTTCGAGTAGGATGAATAATACTTCTTAAATAGAAAGGGGTCTGGAGAAAAATTAGGGGATATTTCTAAAAGCTACTTGCTACGGCAGCTCATGGGTTGTGCGGTGGCGGGTCATAGGTTCGTTTAAGGAACTAGGGAGTATCAACTACTATCACCAAATTAAATAACGGTACTTACGAGTACACAGATATCTTAGGGTATTTACACAAAAAAAAATAATCATGGTTATATTTTCTTTAATTGCGCCTTACCAGGAGTTTCTTTTATATGATCCAATATTTTCTTAATATACCCTAAAATACTTTTAAATTTGTGGTTAAAATTTTGCTAATAGGTAGTTATAAATAAACAGGACAAATATAGTTACATATTTATTGAAAAGTTTTCCTGTCAAACAACAAAGCAAAACATAAGATTTTATAGGTTACATTAGTGATATTTAATTACCTGTGACAAAATATATCTACTTTCTATAAAATAGATATGGTGCACCAAAAGATAAGTAATAAATTATTGTGTTATTGATTTGATATCTGACACACTTAAGACATATAGCATTTATATTATTTATCAAAGGGAAAATTGTTTATTTTTACTGAAATTTGGACTACTCCTCGTAGTATTTATTTATAGTTGGAAATATCAACTGTCAGTTACGTCACTTGTCAAATATCATTCCCAAAATATTTTTAATTTTAATTAATTTTAATGTGGCTAAATCAAAATTTTAATTTAACAGTCTTTTTATAATGATGGAAGCAAATATCTTTCTGATCCAATTAAAAGTTCACTTGTTATATTTTTATATTATAAGTTCAAAAAAATTATTTTATATTCATAAAAAAAAATTACTTTAATCGTTGAATCCAAATTTTATAATTAAAATAGTCACTATACCTTAAAATTTGAAAATATTCATTTGTCACAACATTATTGCACCATTGGAAAATTTTGACAGATCATTCATACGCCACCATACGTCACTCGACGGATGACTGGAAATTTCCGCTAATGTGGTGGATATGTAGGTATTATACCATAACAAACAGGAAACTGCCAATTTACCTCTAGTTTTCTAATCCACTAATCCATGTAACTATAACCATAAACCATATTACTTTAACCAGCTACTATGGTTTCATATCATAACAGCTCGCCGGCTTCACAAAGGACTATGATATGCCATACCATTTAACAACAGCGTAGTACACTTCGCGTCATATAAAACTGGTACACATTTTTCCCAATGTAAACCTGTGTTCAGACTGACAATAATTATTGTTCGTGAATCACGTCGTTGTTGCCATCACAGATAACGGAATTGCACTAAATCTAAATAAAAAAAAATAACGTTTAAAATGTATGTTTCGAATTGTAATACATAATATATTTAAATTCCACACTTGTTCACGGTAAAAGTTATTCATTTTGTATTAATTTCAAATTTAATTTTTAATTTTTCCAGTGTTTTTCATTTATTCTACACAACTTAATGCAGTTTTGTCCTGTCCTACAATTTACGAGAAACCAATCACACCTCTCGATTTGACATTAAACATAATAATTTAAAGTCATGTCAAGATTTATTATCTATCAATATTTTTGAATTTAAATATTTTCATAAATTATAATAAAACACGAATCACTGTATGAATACTTAATTGAGATGACGGAAAATTACAATTGTTTTAGTTTTTAGTATATTAAAAAATGCGGTCTGTCGCACAGACTCGTTTTTACCTAGTTTAATATAATATTTTTGTTGAACTAGCAACGTTGCCCTAGAAATTAGAATGACACTTGTGACAAGATCAACTTACACAACTTGAAAAACACGATTTTCGGTTATAAGAGTTGTACCAGTTTTTTTTGACGCGAAGTGTACAATCCAAAAATTTCATTAATAAACTGAACTACTACACTAATACCTTCACCAAAAGAACTCTAATAGATCCCAAATTTATTTGGAAATTATTTTGTAGAAAAAAAAATTGCCGGTTAGAGTATTAATTTTTTGACATCTTTAGTGGTCAAGCACTATTTTGAGACTCCTCGTTCTTTGTGATTCTGTCTAAATTAAATCTTCCTATCTATGTCGTACCAACTTCGTATTTTCGTTCGTCGTAGCCAATCACGACTAACGATTTTTACGCGACATTTGAACAGGCCAATGACTGCTTTCTGATTCTGTCAAACTAGAATATTCTTATGACAAAAACGCAGTTTTAGCTACAAGAAAAACGTACGGAAAAATACCTCGATTTCCAAAACACACATTTCTTCTTAGAATGTAACGGCGTATTTAATATTGTGAAACAGTTCAGGGGCGGGTTAGAAATTTCTACTCGATTTGAATTTCTATAAAGAACTGACAAAAATATTTGGATTTACTTAGGGGTTGGAAGAACTATATAAATTAATATATCTATATTTCCGCTGGTTTTATAAATGCTATAATATTATATCCAACAGAAATACACATCCATCAAATATAATCGACTTAAGATGCCTGAAATCAACAGATGGTTGGTAGCGACCATTACCTAGTATTCTGGAAAATACTCATCATCATGAATTATGACACACCTAAGGCTCTATGCACACTTGCGTGTTTTTAAGTTGTGTGCAAGCTGCTTGTTTTTAAGCCAAGTTTCCTGTCAGCACACATTTGAGCGGTTTCTCGAGGTCCATACACTCTAGAAATTAACAGCTACGTTGAAATCCTAATCTATCGCGCGGTCAACGGGTACTCACTGATTGTTCAGCACAGATTACCAAATCGCATGACTTGTTTTCAAGCCGCGTGCACGAGGCGTAGCATGCTCTCGGTCCACGCGGCTATCAAGTCACTTGAAAACAGCTTGCACCCCGATGCTCAGCTCGTGTATGCAGTGAATAAATTCAACTCATGTACTGCTGGACCGCAGTTTGCTCGCAGCGGGCACGCAGCTTGAAAAGTCGCAAATGTGCATCGAGACTGAGAACGGCACCAACATAAGAGAAAATTAAAGTCAAAGGACTATGGTAGAAGAAATTACTTACTAATAGAGAAAAAGAATATTCGAGTATATTGTTGAGAATGAAATGCTTAAATATATGATATCCTGGAAAGTTGGGAAAACCACGGAACACAAAAAGGTATATAGACATTGAGCAAAAGGCAAAGAAAGAGATAAATGAACTACGAACAATTACTTTCAATCCCTATTTGCTAACTGAACTACCAACTTAAAAAATTATGACAAAAATAAAAATAAACGTTAAGAGGCTACAGTAGCGATCAACAGGTAGCAACAAATGCGTTCCAAGATTGCGGCTCTAATTTTGAATATTTTGTCGAGATAGTTGGCACACATATTCGTAATATAATAAAGAATGGCGGTACAGAGCAAAATTTCAGAAATATGTTAGTACGTGGAAATTACTCTATAACTAAAAAAAATATTGAAAAAAGGAGCCTGTACCGCCATTAAGAAGAAAAAAAAATAAACTTTCTTCAAATAAACTTTTTTTATCGCATGCCAAGATTTTGTGTAATCTTGGAACTACTAAAATTTTTTATTTCTAACAAGAAATCGAACATATTATAACTAAATAACTAATTAGGCAACATAGAGAAATTATCACTGTCATTTTGACAAGCCTGCGTCAGATTTTCTCTAATCTGTTCTGTCATCTTTATCGATATCTGTTTAGTGCAGTAGTGTGTTAATTTAAGAATTCGTTTTTGTTGTTTCATAGGAAAGTAGTGTTTATTGATAGTTAATTTATTATATATATATTTGTTGTTGTTGGCCTCTTTGAAAGAATGGATTGTCGTTAATTGTGAGTTTTAGTTATATGTAGGTAGGTAAGTATAGTTTACGTAAAAATATTTCGAATTCTAATGCAAGTATATAAAGTTTTAGGAGGATTTTTTATTCTAAAAATATTATCAATACTTTAACAAAATAGAAAAAGTAAATCAAACGAAAAATAAAATGAAACCAAGAAAAAGTCCATTAAAAACCGTGCCAAAATTATGCGAAAATCGAAATTTGTTTCGCTTCACAACAAAAAATTATTATTTATTATTGTTTTATTATTAGATATTTCATGCAAACACCTTTCTAAATACCTATCTTAACATACAATTTTCACCCATTTTGGTTTATTTTTATAAATATCTATTTATTAATAATAAAATCGTTTTCTATTACTTCCATTTAGCTCGGCTATGATACTGTCAAAATATTAATCTTAGATAATGTCAAAGATTACCACTGTTGCCAAAGTTTATGATACTATCTCCCGAAGTTATATTTTGTTGCTACCTGTTGATCGCTACTGTTTACTCTTAAGGAGGGGAGGTAATAACAGCAATAAGTAAAGTGACAAATAGAAAATCATCAGAAGGGGAAAGAACTCCGAACGAACTCCAACCATAGGAATTCCCTTATCTGACTCATAAACTGTTACAACTAATCCAAAATATAATAGAACAAAACAGACCACCACTAAAATATCAAGCATCCTAACAGTTCTATTGAACCAGGGGGACAAATCAAACCTAAAAACTACCAAAAAATAACCTGTTAAACATAAAAATAAAAGTAACAATCAAAGAAATACCAACATAATCTAAATAAAATTATAACTCTAGCAGAAGAACAAAAATAATCGGGAAGATCATACACCGATGATATATTGAGGTAAGTGCTAATTGCAAGAGAGATCACTACAATACAAAAAACCTGCATTTATATAGTAGTCGAAGCAATAAAGCACTGAACCTCCAAAAAAAAAGGACAACACGGATCTTAATAATTCTTTTTGCATTCGGTTCGTGAATGCGCCAGGAAACTTTGTGACCCTGAGCCATGATATAATATTGAAAAGCTGCATACAAAAAATGCATTCTTAAAGTGCATCTCAAACAGACAAGAAAAAAAATTCAGAACTCGTCAATTATCGGCGGAAATGAGTTCAATTTTATTAGTCGGCGGGTTTTTGGGGTTGCTGAAAACGAATATGACGTCAAAAGTGATCTCCGGAGTACCTGGTGCTCAGGATACCTACTGCTTACCTCGTCTTGGGGAGTTTTTGGCAAAAAATGTAATAGAAAATTAGTCAAAAATAATTAGTCGGGTGTTTTGGGGGTCGCTAATGACGAATATGACATCGAAAGCGATCTCCGGAATTCCTGGTGCCCAGGGTACTTGTTTCTTATGGAGTTTTCGGCAAATTCATTAAAAAATTAGTCAAAAATCATTACGCGGGGTTTTTTGGGTCGCTGACAACGAATATGACATCGAAAGTGCTCTACGGAGTACTTGGTACCCAGGGTACCTACTGTTAAAAAATTAGTTAAAATCATTACTTAGGAGTTTTTGCGGACTCTGGCGACGAATATGACATCGTAAGTGATCTCCAGTGTACCTGGTGCCCAGGGTACCTACTATTTATGTCGTAACTAATGATGTTTGACTAATTTTTTAATGAATTTGCCGAAAACTCCAGAAAACGAGGTAAACAGTAGGTACCCTAGGTACCAGGTACTCCGTAGATCACTTCCGATGTCATATTCGTCGTCAACGACCCAAAAACCCCCCAAGTAATGATTTTTGGCTAATTTTTTATTGAATTTGCCGAAAACTCCATAAAAAGTAGGTACCCCGGGCACCAGGTATTCCGGAGATCGCTTCCGATACCATATTCGTCGTTAACGACCCCAAAAATTCCCGAGTAATTATTTTTGACAAATTTTTTAATAATTTTTTTGCCGAAAACTCCACAAGAGAGCTAAACAGTAGGTACCCTGGGCACCAAGTACTCCGAAAATCACTTCCGATGTCATATTCGTCGTTAGCGGCCCCAAAAAAACCCCCGAGTAATGATTTTTGACTAATTTTTTAATGAATTTTAATGACGAGCTAAACAGTAGGTACCCTTGCAACAGGTACTCCGGAGATTACTTTTGACCTCATATTCGTTATTAGCGTCCCCAAAAACCCCCGAGTAACAAAAATTGAACTCATTTCCGCCGATAATTGACGAGTTTTGATTTTTTTTTATTGTCTGTTTGAGATGCACTTTAAGAATGCATTTTTTTTATGCAGTTTTTCAATATTATATCATGGCTCCGGTTCACAAAGTTTCCTGGCGCATTCATGAATCGAATGTAAAAAGAATTGATGGATTCGACCATTACTTGATGGAAGTTCATTTTATCTAACAATAAAAAACTGAAAACGTTTGTTTTCTATACTTCCACAAAATTTATTATATCTAAGTGACTACAGCTGTTTCGGCGGAGTGCCTTTCTCAAGTAATATAGTTTACAATGTGTTTGCCTTTTTAATCTTCAACTGAAGAGGTTGAGGAGTGGGGAGCTGTTTGTCTCGAGTTGGTCATTCAGAATTATATCTGTATTTTTCAGTTTATTAATTTCCATAGATTCTAAAAAAGATAGCTTAAGGCCTTTATTTTGAATATGTAGAATTTTAAACTCTTCATTGAAAGAATGATTATGATCTAGAAGGTGAAGTGCGTATGTAGAAGTGTCTGTTTTTCTATTGTTGAATGCCCTTTTGTGTTCTGCTATCCGTTTGTCAAAAGTTCTGCCAGTTTGACCGATGTACGTTTTCGGACAGTCACCACAAGTTAGTTTGTACACACCACTCTGTAGTTGCTTTCTCTTTCGGCTTTTATTGTTCTTAATATATTTGCTTAAGTTGTTGTTAGAAATTCCCATGACAAAAAATAACTTCGAAATAGAACTAAACATCATTAAACAAATAGCAGTAAACAACGGCTATAACGAACAAACAGTTAACAAAATTTTAAACCAAAAACTCCATAAGAAAGCCCTGAAATTAGTGTATCCACTACCACAGAAAGAACCCAGTACCTTCTGCTCTCTCACATATACTGGCAAGATAACAACAACAATAGCCAGATACATAAAAAAGAAAGGAATAACACCAGCTTTCAGAACTAACAACAACTTAAGCAAATATATTAAGAACAATAAAAGCCGAAAGAGAAAGCAACTACAGAGTGATGTGTACAAACTAACTTGTGGTGACTGTCCGAAAACGTACATCGGTCAAACTGGCAGAACTTTTGACAAACGGATAGCAGAACACAAAAGGACATTCAACAATAGAAAAACAGACACTTCTACATACGTACTTCACCTTCTAGATCATAATCATTCTTTCAATGAAGAGTTTAAAATTCTACATATTCAAAATAGAGGCCTTAAGCTATCTTTTTTAGAATCTATGGAAATTAATAAACTGAAAAATACAGATATAATTCTGAATGACCAACTCGAGACAAACAGCTCCCCACTCCTCAACCTCTTCAGTTGAAGATTAAAAAGGCAAACACATTGTAAACTATATTACTTGAGAAAGGCACTCCGCCGAAACAGCTGTAGTCACTTAGATATAATAAATTTTGTGGAAGTATAGAAAACAAACGTTTTCAGTTTTTTATTGTTAGGTAAAAAGAATTATTAAGATCCGTCTTGTGCTTTTTTTTTCGGAGGTAAGGCCAATTTTAGTGATTTATTGCTTCGTCTATGGGTACTCTGGGCAAATTAGGAATAAAACAAGGAAAAGCTATTTACCAGCAATTTATTTTTTCTGTGTTATTTTTTTATAAACAAATTAGCGCTCCGAAATCGTATTTTTTTCAATTATTGCTCTGTAACCCCGAAAATTTTAACTTTACACTAAGAACACTCAAATAAAAGATAGGCAGCACCTAAGAGACTCCATATCTAAACAAATTAATATTTAAAAATAAAAATCTAAAAGATTTCTTAGGTCGGAAACAAATTCTCACTTATACCTATACTCTTCTTCTTCTTCATGTGCCATCTCCTCTAAGAAGGTTGGCAACCATCACGGCAATTCGCACTTTCGATACCGCTGCTCTAAAGAGATCAGCAGAAGTGCAATTAAACCAAGCTCTCAAATTGTTTAACCAGGAGATGCGTCTTCTTCCGCGACTCCTTCTACCCTGTATTCTTCCTTGCATTATCAATTGTAACAAGTTATAACGCTCGCCCCTCATAACATGTCCCAGATATTGCAGTTTTCTGACTTTAATTGTATTTAAAACCTCTTTATCTTTTCCCATTCTTCTCAACACCTCGATATTCGTGACTCTATCCACCCAACTTATTCTTAATATTCTTCTGTAGGCCCATAACTCGAAGGCTTCTAATCTGTCCGAAACATCCTTCTTTAATGTCCAAGCCTCCAACCCATAGAATAATACGGAGAACACGTAGCATCTCAGAAGTCTTATCTTTAAAGAAATTGTAATGTCCCTGCTACAGAGTACTTTTTTTAGTTTGTTGAAAGCATTTCTTGCCTGTCCTATTCTTGCTTTAATCTCTTCTGTGTACTCATTAGTTTCATTAATTATTGTACCCAAATATTTATATTTTTCAACCTTTTTAATTTGTTCTCCATGTATTGTTATGCTTTCTTGGCGCTGTTGAACTTTTGTGATTACCATAAATTGTGTCTTTTTTGTGTTTAGGGACAGTCCGTTTTCTTGGCTGACTTCTACCACTCTGTCAACCATTTGTTGTAAATCCTCAAGACATTCGGCTAATAAAATAGTGTCGTCGGCAAACCGTATATTATTGATTGGTCGACCATTTACTTTTATTCCCGTGGTTAGGTCTTCTAGTGCTTCCTGGATTATTTCCTCTGAATACAAATTGAACAAAGTAGGAGACAGGACACAGCCCTGTCTGACGCCCCTCTCAATACGTATTTCATTTGAAAAGGCGTTGTTCTCTTTTACCACAGCGATCTGATTATAATAGATAGCACTAATGATCCTGATGTCCCTCATATCTAAGTTTTTCTTTTCAAGTAATTCGATAAGGCGGTTATGTCTGACCTTATCGAAGGCTTTGTTGTAATCCAAGAAACACATATATACTGGCTGATTAACATCCATGCACCTTTGCACAAGTACATTTACAGCGAACAGGGCTTCCCTCGTTCCCATTGCATTTCTAAATCCAAATTGCGTGTCGCTTATGTCCTGCTCAAGTTTGTTATGTATTCTCCGGTGTATAATTTTTAAAAATATTTTGAGTGTATGACTCATTAAACTTATTATCCGGTGGTCTTGGCATTCTTTTGCATTTGGTTTTTTTGGCAGTGTTATGAACCTATACTCTATCCTTCTATAATTTGCAAGGATAAAGGGAGATGAATGAATAGGCATGGGGGATATACAATACGCATCCCATAATACGTCAATTCATCTAGGCAAAGACGATCAAATTTGATTCCTATTACTCAATACGTAAGGCAGTTAAGATTTAATTACGATTCAGAGACCAGTACCATCTGCGTATGCACATTTCAACCTCTTGGTTTGTTCAGAACAGCCTGTAGTGTGCTCTGAATCAAAATCAAATCCTTCTGCCGTCGACAGAGGAATTTGTTGATCTTTACCTAGACGTGTTTTAGGATGCATATTGTAGATCCCCCATGTTTATGCATTCATCGCCCTTTTTACTTGCAAATTATAGAAGGATAGGGTTTAGTTATAAGTGAAAATTTGTTTTCCGACCTAAGAAATCTTTTAGATTTCTATTTTTAAATATTAATGTATTTAGAAATGGAGTCTCTTGGGTTTCGCGTATCTTTTATTAGATGTCGCTACTGCGTCTATTTGTTATTTATTTTATTATAATTGGCATACACGGCATAATTATTTGATTCCGATTCAGAGGACACTACAGGCTGCTTTGAAGAAACGAAGAGGTTGAAATGTATATAAGCAGATGGTGACGGTCTCTGAATCGTAATTAAATCTTAATTGCCTTTACCTACTCCAATAAAAATTCACCATAATTTAATTCTGGATAGGGATATTTTCTTCCGGATTTGCTTCGACTGAAATTTGCTTCCTCGGAAAATCCGGGTTTTCCCAACATAATCTTATATATTTATTTTTTATTTATTTATTTATTTATTTATTTATTTATTTATTTATTTATTTATTTATTTATTTATTTATTTATTTATAGTAAATACAAATGACCTGGCCTCTTGAGACTAATCCAGGTCGTTTCCTGATGGGATTACAGTAGTTGATATATATAATTTTTATTTTAACAATTTTCTAATTTAATTTATCTAATTAATAATGTCCCTAATCTATTACTAATTCTGAAAATTATAAATTATAAATAATTCTAATAAATAATTCTAACAAACAATTTTAATAAACAATTCTAAACAATTTTAATAAACTAAATATAATTTATAATTTAATTTTTTTTATTTTAAATTTTATTTATTTTTTTTTTGTGAAAATAATTTTTATAGTGCTTCCAGTTCTCATTCTCAGATCAGAAATACCAGCACTATTGATCTAAAACTAGTCAGAAATAATAATTGTAAGTG
Source organism: Diabrotica virgifera virgifera (assembly GCF_917563875.1). NCBI lineage: Eukaryota > Metazoa > Arthropoda > Insecta > Coleoptera > Chrysomelidae > Diabrotica > Diabrotica virgifera. Next base: position 190,510,301 of record NC_065450.1, on the reverse strand, counting down.
TAGATCTATTTGACTTGTATAATATTTCCAATGGTATTTCGGTAAGCCTCAGAAAATGGACCCTTAGCCGAAAATATCCATTGAGTTTTAAAATATTAAGTTTTGGCTATTTTTTTGTTTGATTAATAATTTTAATTTTTGATTTATTTTATTTTATTTTATATTTAATATTAATTTTTAATTTTTTATTATATAAATATTTATTTAGTTAGGTTAAATATTAATTTTAATCCATATTTTTATATATAATTTTAATTTTTTTTTATTTTATAATTTCTTATTCAATTTCAAATCGGTTGGATATTTACTTGATTTCTTCTTCGTCTGATATTACATAATTCTAATTGTTTATTTGATATTATGTCCGCTAAATTATTTAATGTATTATAGAATTCTTCATTTTGTATTATGTTTTCTATATTTATGCCAACAAGGTCTCTTCTCATTCTTTGTATTTCATGTGTATTTGTTTGGCTTTTGCAATTAAATAATATGTGTTCTGGTGTGACTACTTCTCCACATTCACAGAATTCATCATCTTTTAAATTAAGTATATGCAGGTATGTAGGTTACGGACTGTGCCCTGTAAGGAAATGTATTAATCCTCTTTTTGAGTTAAAATAATTTAGTATATTATTTAAAGGAATATAATGATAGAGACGTCTTGCTTTAGGGGAATTATCCCATTAGTTTTGCCATTTTCTATATAATATTTCTTCTAATTCTCTTTTTGTTCTGATTTCCATTCCCATTAATTGTATTATTTTTTCATAATTTTCTTTTCTTTGCCAATATCTACATGCACGTTTTTGTGCTTCCATGTGCATGGGCATTACACCAGTCAAGACTGTTAAGGCTGTTGTTGCTGTAGTACTGAAGGCTCCTGTCATTCTAACAAGGAAACCTCTTTGTGCTTTATTTAGTTTTTCAATATTTTTATTATTTGTTAGTCTGTGTGCCCATACACTTGCACCGTACCCTACAATTGAGGCAAGTATCGTACTCAGGTATACGCCCATATGCTGGAACGGAATTCTATACTCCCTTTGTGATAGGCTTGCAATGCAATGCATGACTTTCGCTGCCTTCTCACAGACGCTATTTATATTGTTTTTAAAGAGTCTTGGTTCATCGATTATGATACCAAGATATCTAGTTGTTTTTGCTCTTTTTATTGCTTTCCCTCTTATTTGTATATTTGGATTTCTTTCAAGTTTTCCTTTTATAAGGCTATATGTTGTTTTTGTTTCTGATATATAGTTAGTTTAACTTTTTTCATCCATTCATTTATATTTTAAAGTACTACATTTGATTTTATTTCTAGTTCCCTTCTTGAATTAGCATCTATGATAAGCAGCAAATCATCCACATACGCTATGCTCCCCGGAACTTCAGGATCCACAGCTAACCGTTCCAGCAGTTCTTCTAACATTATGTCCCAAAAAATAGGTCCACACACTGAACCTTGCGGATAACCTTTAGTTGTATGTCTCGTTTTTTTATCCATTGGACAACTTAAGTTGGCATATCGGTCTTGAAACTTCCGTACAAGTCCCTGGGGCAATGCATATGTCGAAGTCTTTCGAATAATGCCGGCCAACATAAATTTTTAAAAGCTCAAGAATCATCTATAAAGATCATCAAAACATACTTCTTTGTGCTGTCTTTAATTATATTAAAAAACTTTTTTAATAGCATCTTCTGTTGATTTTCCTTCCCTAAAGCCATATTGATTTGGATGAAGTCCAGTTTCGTGTCTTATTTGATTTAGTCTTTTACAAAGTAATTTTCATGTAATTTCCCCATTGTGTTTAGTAAGCATATTGGTCTATAAAATTTAGGTAAAGTTGGATCTTTATCTTCTCCTTTACTTATAATTATAACTTCAGCTTGTTTAAAATCAATTACTTTTAATGGAAAATAAGCCACAATTTTACTAAAAAAATGATTTTATTAATGTTTCGAAGCCCAAATCGGGTTTCGTTGTCAAAATACAAAATACTACAGTATTATTAGTAGTATTTTGTATTTTGACAACGAAACCCGATTTGGGCTTCGAAACATTAATAAAACCATTTTTTTTTTGGTAAAATTGTGGCTTATTTCCCATTAAAAGTAATTGATTATAAAAATGCCACAAGAAAATAGCTTCAGAACAACATTATATATTATATATTAGCTTGTTTAAAGTTGTTGGGAAACTTTTGTTGTCTTAGACATTCATTATATAAAGAAGTGAGTATTGGTATTAAGTACTCTGAAAGTGCCTGAAGAGTTACTACATGAATGTTATCTGGCCCAGGAGCCTCTTTTCTTTTCATGTTTTTCATACATTCATATATTTCTTCTTCAGTAAATTCTTCTAACTCTCTTTCTTCTGGTATCTCATACTCTTGTATCATCAGTGTTCTAATATTTCTTTGTTCTATTTCTAAGTCGTCAGAAGGTAGTATACATCTAGTAGTGTATCAGCTGAATCAATCCTCCCAACTTTTTGTGTATGAACCATCTGCTTTTTGTAAAGTAGAAAGCATTGTTGGACATTTAAGTTTTTTAGATACAATTTTGTATGGGACACCACACATGTCTAATTCTAAATGTCTTGATAAAAAAACTTCCCAACTTCTCGCTTTATATTTATTTGTTCTTTTATTCGTTTTTTAATCTTCTATACTCTCCTAGAAGTATTTGCCTCTCGAGAGTGATACTACATCGTTAATATCGCTTTCGCGCATATCTTACTCTGCTTCTCATTCTCGTGAGGTTTTCCTTCCAGGCAAAGTTTTTTACTTTTATATTATAGGATAATTTTGGAACTGCTATATCCATTGCTTTTATAATTACTTTAGGTAAATCTTTTGTCGCAGTATTTATATTATCCCCTCTTTGTATGAGACGTGGTGCACGGAATTCAGACGTAAGTAGTTCAAAATTAGCTTTTCTTATATTGTACCTCAACGAAGATATTTCCGTATTACCTAGCTGCAGGTTACTCAAATTGAACGTTATGAGATTGTGATCACTTGTTGTTGCGTGTTCAACTACTTTCCAGTCTAGAACTAGGTTTGCTGCTGCGACATTCGATAGAGTTATATCTATGTTGTTAGATGCACTATTTTAATTGTTTATAGACTAAAAAAACTTGAATATTGATAACTTAAAAGTAGACAAATTGTGGTTTTCTTTCGAAGGTAGAGCAACTGGATGAACTTGATGCCATACTAATAGCGAAAGAATACCCTGTTCTGCTTTTAAATATAGAAATCTAAAAACTGACATGCAGTACCTAATACCGCAAGAAAACTTTACGTCAACGTAGATCAAAGACTAAACCATACTAAAACTGCAACAGTTGGGGGTAGCTACAATTACACACCACTTGAACGTACACATGTGTTGTTCTAGAAATCTTTTATAAAACACGTTTTACAACAAAATTTATTTTCTGCAAGATATGACATACCGCATATCAGCGATTAAGGGTTAAATCTCTGTTTTTGGCATCTCTTTCAAGTTGATAGTGTTACCGGTTTACTTGAATGTGTTTATTTGTGCACTTGAAAATTCTATTCCACATGGTATCAGAAAAAAGTAGTTCCAAATTTGTAACTCCGTGTTCAAATTCTTTAGTGACTTTTTTACACCAGGCAGATGTTTTATTAGGTTCTCTGCCCTAGTTCTACCGTGCTTGGGTATATGATGTTTGGCTTATGGTGTGTTGTCTTTGCCAATAAATGTAGGAGTAGGAATTTCAGACCTATTATTTTATTCTAAATCATAAATTTTCTGCTCCGTATCATTAAAAATGTCGACTTCAACGACATCAAATTCATTTAAATCTTCTACATTATCGAAATTAATTGGTTCCTAAATATCATCTTCAGCCAAGACTTTTAACATAAGATTTCTTCAATATCCTTGTTCCTTTTTCCAAGAACACATAGTCTTTTTACAAACTATTTTTAAATAAAAATACTACAATTACCTTTTAGAATGCTATAAAAACCGCATATAAAAGTAATCTTCGCCCCGCAAGCTTGGTACACAAATGCCCACACGCGGACCGTCAGTCCGCATAAACGAGTACTGACCGAACAAGCGAACGTTTCGAGGGAAATATTTATAGTAATGCAAGTCAACACAACCTATACTAAAATTTACAATCAAGATGCAGTAGAAATAAACAAACCAAGAGCAGTTATATGCTACTATTGGCACACCCTAATCATAATTTACAATGTAAATCCCAAATCATAATTTCCAAAGTTTATACATTGTAAATTATAATTCTTGAGTGCTCCTAGTAGCATTTAACGTGACTTGGTTTGATTATTTCTACTGCATCTTAATTGTAAACTTAGTATAGGAGACTACTACTAGCACGCAATTATTATTGTCGTTTGACTGCGTATTAAGAAGTTATGCTCAAATTTTTAAAAGAGCGGAACGAGAGTCCGCTACCGAGCACTGGAAGTTGAAATTAACTTTAACTGGAAAATACGTGTCAGAAAAATAATTATAGCATGTTCACAAAAAGCAAAAGTTCCAAGTAATATATTCCTCATATTATGTAAGTATAATAATATATTTCTCTGGTTGGCATCAGTTAAATATTTATGAGCTGATTTAAATGGGTCTTTAAACTGGTCAGATTTAATCCAGAATACTTACAATAAATCGGAAAAGGGGCTTAATATAATGAGAGCACTATGTGGAACCTGGAGGAGATTCGATCCTAATACCCTAATAACCATTTATAAAGGTTTAGTGGGATCACATCTAGACTATACTGGTATTTGGTATAGTTCTTCCACTCTGTCTCTGCACATCGTCATCATTAGCATTATAGGAAATAAAGGTAGCCATAAAAATATGTGAGCCGAATACGTCCGTTATGAAAATTAGAAAATAGTAAATATTACAATAAACGTTTTTATACTTCTCTTTTGTGTCATTTACTGGCATATTATAGGTTGTACAGCTGGTTCCTAAAAAAACTGATACGACTCTTAGTAAGATTTAATCATTTTGAGCAGTGTATTTGATTGGTCTGACAATATATTATATTTACATATTATGACAGACAAATAATAAAATAAACAAACAAACAACAAGCAACTGATTACATATATTTGTGTAATTATTATTCATAATTATTATTCATAAATTATTGTAATAATTATTTAAGTCTAAATTTTGATATTATTTTGAATTCCTGCATTTTATAAAGAGTATATTATAAATGAGAGTTTTTACTTAAAATATGGTTGTTGATATTATTTTTATCCAGATTTAGCCATATGGCTCACACTCCCTCTTAGGGGAAAATTGACTCATCCCAGATACCTACGGTATCAAAAGGATTGAGCTCTGGTGGGACTCTTTCCGTGTTATCGAGCCCTAGGTGACTTGGAATGTAGGTGTATCTCCCAAAAATTTTCGTGCACTTCTGGCCGTCGCGAGTAGTACAGCTTTCTGCATGGTCTTATAAAGATGTTCATTCAGACCCAGCTTTTTTATGCTTTCGAGTAGGCTCTTCGGAATGACTCCAGTAGTAGACATAATAATCGGTATCGTCTGGGTACTTTGCATTCTCCATTGCCTTCGTATTTGAATTTCCAGATCTCTGTACTTGACGATCTTTTCAGTAAATTTACTACGTAGATTATTGTTGTTAGGTATCGCCACATCAATTAGTGTTGTTTGTCTTGTTAATTTATTAACTAGTACGAGATCTGGTCTATTATGTGCCACTGTTTGGTCTGTGAGCACAGTGCGGTCCCAGTATAGCTTGTAGTTGCCATCCTCAAGCATACTCTCAGGGACGTATTGATAATACGAAAGGTGGTCCGTTTGAAGAAGTCCCAGCTTGATAGCTATCTCTTGATGAAGGATTTTTCCCACTGCGTCATGCCATTCCTTGTATTCAGTTGCAGCAAATGCCTGGCAGCCCCCTGTAAGATGTTGGATGGTTTCTTGGGCTTGACATCCATATCGGCATCTGTCGTTTTGAACCTGAGGGTCTTTAATGATATATTTCAGGTAATTTCTGGTTGGTATAACCTGATCTTGAATGGCCAGTAATGAACCCTCCGTTTCAGGGAACATCTTTCCTGATGTCAACCAATAGTTCGACGCTGCATTATCGACATAGTCTTGGCTGACCTCATTGGGATGTCGCCCGTGGAGAGGTTTACCCATCCAGGTGAGCATTTTTTCGTCTTTAGTGAGGTGGTTTATGCTTATTTCTGGTTCCCTTAGTTTGATCGGTGTTGTGTCATCTACTGCGCAAATAGCGCGATGTAGAGTAGATGTCTCAGCTTGCATCTGAAAATAAGATCTTAAATTAGCAATTTGTTTATCTAATTGCTCACCTATATCCATAAGTCCTCTTTCTCCTAGATTCCGTGGTAATGTCGTTCTTTCTACTGCACTTTTAGGATGGTGTTTTTGTGCCTTTGTGAGGTGTGTTCGTACTTTTCGCTGAAGATTTTCTATATCTGTTTTTGTCCACTTGACAATACCAAATGAATAGCTAAGCGCGATAATAATGACTAAATGACAATACCAAATGAATAAATAAGCTAAATGCTTATTTATGTTATTATTAAGGAATAAAACAAACGACTTAACTAATGAAACTGTGACATAATTCTTGCAGTTTTCGCACCTTTAAAAGGATTCTCTTCTAATCTCTCCAAAAACGTACGATCTTCATGAGCGGTAGATATTATTGGCCTTCCAGAACCTTGCTTTCTTTCAAAAGTTTCTTGTTCTCTCCATATTTTATTAATATTAGAAACTGTTGTTCTGCTTACTTTAAAATGGTTCGCTACGGCAGATAGTGACAAACCATCTTCTAATTTCGTTACAATTCTTGCTTTTAGTTCTTTGCTAGCATGTGGAGCCATTTTTTGAGGTTGAACAGAATAAGTTATCTGACAAATTTTAAGATTTGGCAGTGACAGTGACAGTAGGTAAATAATAAGTATTTATCCTTCAAAATACACTGCTCAATTTTCTACAAAATACGCTTTTAAGAGTCGTATCAGTTTTTTTTGGAACCAGCTGTACATTAACATCTACAGTAAATAAATATTTAAGAGCGTAGGCGCAAATATTTTACGGGCATCCCAACTTTTTCTTTCTTTACACGGCAAATTACGTGTAGTAAAATTCTCACTGGTATGAAAATGTAAACATTACTTGACAATGGCATTCTCATCATTAACTTAGAGATGGCTTTTGAATGTTCTTGGATAAATATTTAGGAGCTGATTTAAACGGGTCTTTAATGCCTGGTTGCACCAACAGATCTTAAGCTACAGCTTAGCTAAACTCTACTTATAGATAGGGCCTCATTGAGTATCACTTACGTTGCAACATAATTTTAGATTCTTACCTTATTACCAGTTATATCTGTTATTATATTATGGTATTCTTATTGTAATATATTATCATTAAATTATATTAATTCTTATAATATTCTCGACTTAAGCTTAAGATCTGTTAGTGCAACCGGGCATAAAACACCTTCAGCGCCAAGCAAGTCCACAAAATTTCATTCTGGGCCAAAACGTTTTTTTGGATGAATAGAATTTTTTATGTATGTTATTTTAGGGTGACTGGAGCAATTTTTTTATTTATTTACACGGCAAACTTAGTTATAACAGGAAAATGACTCAGGCCATAACATTATTCTCTATAAATAAAAACTTAATAAAGTGTGTCCTTTTAGAAGACACAACAGATCGAACACAACGAGCCATGTGTATCTTTTTCGGTACACAGCGTTGAGGACAGTGTGTATCTAAAAGGATACACTGGCGCTGAGGTTGTTAAACTAGTCAGATTCAATCCAGATTATTTACAATAAATCGGAAAAGGGGGTTAATATAATGAGAGAACTATATGGAACCTAGTGGGGATCCGATCCTAATCCCCTAATAACAATTTATAAAGGTTTAGTGAGATCACATCTAGACTATAATACTGGTATAGTTATTCCACTCTTTCCCTGAAATAAACCAAAATATGTGAGACAAACGTACGTCTGTTATAAGCATTAGGAAATGGCTAATATTACAATGGACGTTTTTTATGCTTTCTCTTTTATGTCACTTATTGGCATAATCTATAGATTTCGCAATAACATCTACAGTAAATAAATATTTAAACTGTAGTAATCAGAAATTAAAGTGTTTTTATTGAAAGTAAGGAAATAAATATGGTGCAAATACATAGTCACATAATTTTCCTGTTGGTAAATTTAAGTTTAGATTTAAGGAGGTTACAAAAAGAATATGTGTAGTAATAAAAAATGCGATATGAGAAAACTAAAATGTAAGGAAACAAAAGAGACAGTCGCACGGATCCTTTAAAAGGAGGTAATTAATATGAAGCAAACAGATAAAGGAAACAAAAACCCTTAAAAAATATTCAATATTACCCCATTGACATGGTTTTACCACTTTTTAAATAACTCAATGTCAATTTAGACGTTAAAAACATATATTTATTTGCAGATTATTTGTTATTACCTAATAAATAGATTCTTAAAAATCGAACACTGTCAAAACAAAATTTACAGTTTGTCAATTTTCATTAGATAAATTAATTACCGACCGTCTTTTTTCAATGCACACAACACCATGGATTGTATGGACAGGCGGCTTAAATTAATTATTTTAGTTTCTGTAAGTAGGAAAGAAATGTGATATAAAAAAAATTCGTGAATAATTTCATACTTATGCAAAGATATAGTGGAAGAACTATTGTATCGTAACCAGAGACATGTTAACCATAGACGAGGCTAGTCATAAGCCACTCAATGCATCAGGGTGTAACGCCGAGCGGGATCGCTAAGTGAAAAGTGATAGATAGACCACCGATCGACTGCCGCGTGTTACGCTTTTTTATTCAGTATGCCTTGTCTACAGCTAACATGACTCTGATCGTAACACTTCGAAAGAAAATTTGTTGCTTACTTAGAAATCCAATGAAATTTATGTTTGAGGTCACGTCAATAAAAATAACCAATCACAGCAAGATTACACTGATAACAGATCCCATGGGCTGTTTTCACTTCGTTGTTACATATACGCATGAATTGTCAATCGTAACGTTTCAAATAAATTATTATAAATTCAACATGTCACGATTTGGTTGCGATAATGATGAGAAGATCATGCCCCACGCACTCTAGTAAAAAGATGTAATCGCATTTAGTTTACTTCCAGGCCGAATTTACGTGCTAAGCGCTACTTTCGTGCAGCATGGAACATGACTTTTGACAAATCCTGCGTTGTCTGTGACAGTTAGTGTTCAGTCCATAGATATAATAACCTGTAGATAAGGCTAGCTATGGGCCGCTCTGTGCATCGAGGTGTAACGCCGATATCAAGGACGCCATTGGTCAATATTTATTTTGACTGGTCTAGCCATCTTTGTCCGTCATATGAGCGGTATCGCTTAGTAAAAAGAGATAGATATAGCAGCGATCAATAGCCCGCGCGTTACGCGTTTTTGCTCAGAATGTCTTGTCTACGGTTAACATAATTTCTCTGGTTCAGTCTCAGTCACTTATTATGGTTTTATTTTGTGTTTGTTTGTGTGACCATAAAAAGAATAATATTATTCAGTCATGTTTTTTGATATTTTTGTTATTTTCTAATCGAGTACCTTTTTAGAGTTAAAGGTAAGATAGTCTGATCGTAGTGTAGAGTATATTTTATGAAACGGGTTTAAAATACACATTTTATTTCGCTTTTTGTTGTTAGGTTAAATGGCTCCGATCAGCTGTTGTGTGCAGATGGTGGAAAAGTTCAACAAGTAAACATATTATTATTTAATCCAAATACCCATATTAATATGTAAAATGTCACATTATTGTTGTAGAATGGTTTTTGGAGAAATTCAGAAAATTTTATATCAGGGACACAAGATCGTAGATTTTCTTCACCCTGTATATGACCAAAAATTGTATAGAGTCTAATTTAGTTAGTAAACAGTGCTTCTTCGGGGAAGGTGAAATCGTTAATATGGTTTTCGTTAATGGGTTTTTTGAAAGGATTTAGAGACAATGGTTCGAAAATATTGGAAAGTGCATGTTATTTCGTTTTGTGAACATCAATAGGATTTTTGTGAATAATTCGTAGAAGGTTTTAAACGGTAAACAAATTTTATCGAGTTTAGAATGTAAGGCTTTGTTTAGTTTTTTTAAAAAACGATAGTAGTATGATGTCCCTTAGAATTTTAACAAAATGGAAAGTTGGATACAAATTAAGTTGGTTTTATTAGGAAACGAAAGTATGGATGTTTTGGGTAGAGAGGTTGTTTTTGATTGGTAGAGAAAGATCGATGGAAGGGATGAGAATGTGGAGTCGGAATTTCAGTGAGAAAAGATAGACACTGTGTGATGAATACCGGGAGAGAGCAGTCCAGTTTTTGAAAAGTGAGAAGTCAGTGTAAAGTGGTGAAATCGGCCTTTGCGAGCAGAATCAAGTTGAAACGGAATTGTTGACCGGTTGAGAAGTAAAATTTTCCTGTGTCCAAGGAAGATTCCTTTGTTCTGTCTAGAACGAGTAGCTGATTGGTATCTATTTGCACAAGATATCGAGCAAGGAGAAACTGAGTGGAGAATTCGAGCGAGTCCTGGTTTTGTTTGTTTTTGAAGCAGTTTGGACGAGAGGGACCTTTTCGCAACATCAAAAGAGTACGTGTGGGAGAATCAAGGACAACGCAATCTGGGAAAAGAAGGAGTGAAGAAACAAAAAGGTTAGTCAAATCATTTGTCGAAACGAAGAGAGCTTGTTTATATCCACACCATATTATATCTTCATTTTTTTTATATTGAACAGTTCTATAACTCAGTTAGTCATTTCAACTTGAAGTAATCAATTCAAAAGGAGAAAAGTAAATTTTACTAAATTTAGTATGAATAAACAATATTTCATTTAAATATTTTTTTTGTTAAACTAAGGAGACATCAGAATTAAAGCTTGATTTATTAAGTTAGAAATTGTTGCAACAAATTTAGATTTTAGTATTTTTTTTTCAAATCTTATTTATACACAATACTGGATAAATAAATATTAGATTACATTTATATGATATTGAATGTGTTTAATTTCCCTGTTTTATCCTGGAAGGAGTAAGCAACTAGAGATACTAGAAGCCTCAAATCAAAGGTATTGCATCGAATACAAAATTAGCCATGAGAATAAAGTTTATTAGGAAATTTAATTGAATTTGGTTTTATTTTTACATAGGTAGAAATTAAAATATTTGAGTAATTAATTAAATTAAGAATTTGCTAATCAATCTAATAAAAGAGATAAAATAGAGCATAACATTATATGAAAATAAATAATTACAGTCAAACCCGCTTATTGGAGTAGCCTTCGTGCCAAGCAAAAATATTCCTATAACCGGAATATTCTAATAACCGATCATTGATGGCTGGTAGAAATAAGTGTACCTACTGAATAGACCTACATAATAATAGTACATACTATGTGTATGTACCTACATTTACATTATAATATTTATATGGTTTTAGGTCCTTTTATGTCAATGATACAGCAGTGTAACTTATTTTATTAAAAAACCAAATTACATTTTCTGTGCATAAATCCATTAATAAACAAGAAATGTGTGCAATATATAGACATGTATATATTATCTTATTTAAAATGCATACGCCAAAATTACTTCTCATTTTTTTTTTGAAAAATCTTTAAGTTATACAAATTAGAAAAAAATTACATTGAATTGGCCCTCCAGAAATCTTCTTATAATATTACAAACGGTTACGACTTGCCATATTCGATGGAATATCCACAAAATCGAAAAAATCTTCATCTTTTGCCTCATCTTTCGCTTTAATATTGAGTTGGGTGGTTTCATTGTTTTGTTCTAAATCTTCAGTATCTTCGAAAACCGATAAATTATCGCCAAAAGAAACAACTCTTAAAAATATTCGTCCTTTATTTTATCGAATTCTGTGTTTTGATGAATTGGCAGGCAAAAAACGGATTGTTAAAATATTCAAACTCATGTCGGGTTTATGGACAGGGTTATCAATAACTAAGAGAACATTTCTATTCTTGTCTGCCATTGTATTGTCGAAGTCAATAAACCATTAACCAATAAAATTTATAACTGCAACGAGATGGGTCGCAATAGAAATTTTTACAAGTTTTGTGAGACAAGTAAAAGTAGGTATTTTATGGCCTGTTGTATTTCGTAAAAGGGTCCAACTGGTGCGTAATAAAGTATTTATTATCTGAAAAATAAATATAATAAACCAGACATAATTTTAATTTTTTTGGAAAATATGAATAAAAAGTTGTTCCTCCACTTGAATAACATTCGATTAAGCGGTATTAATTCATTAAAACGTATTCCTATAAGCGGATAAATTTATTAAGGAGTAAATGGAAACGTTTTGGGACCTCAAATTTCTATTCCTTAAACCGGGATATTCCTATAACCGGTACTCTAATAAGCGGGTTCGACTGTAATAAGAAAGAGAAGTTATTTGTGTTTACCTTTATTGTCCACTTGAATAAAATATTAAATATTGGAAGTACAGTATGGAGGCTTTGTACGTAGCGTGGAGGCTAGATTATGGTATATCTCTGTTTCCAATTAAAGAGGTGGCGCTGAAATACGTGACACATTTTTTGAAGAGTATGATCGCATTCTACCTAATCCTCCTAACACTTTTATCTATGGAGAAGATAAACGAAATTATCAGTAGCAATAACTTGAGGACATTGATAATTGTGCGAAAAAATTTGATAACAGGTTTTGAAAGCTTGTTGCTTGGAAACAGATTGACGCCGTAGGCGGAGGTTCCAATATGTAACAAGCTTGAGAAAACTACATTTTTGCGGATTTATCAATGATCGAGGGTTATTCGGTAGAAAAATTGTTTTCTTCCATCTAATTCATATTTTCTAATACCGCAAAAGTCCATAAAAGCTTTCCAAACAAATTTCTTACTGCACACAGTATTTCTGGGTGTATTTGACTCAATAATTTCGTTTATCTTTTCATCATTATCGCAACCAAATCGTGACTTGTTGAATTTATATTAATTTATGTGAAACGTCAAAATTAGCATTCATGCGTAACTGTAGCGACGAAGTGAAAACAGCCCATGGGATCTGTTATCAGTGTAATGTTGCTGTAATTAGTTATTTTTATTCACATGACCTTAAATATTATATAAACTTCATTGGATTTCTAAGTAAACAAAAAATTTTCAAGACAAATACACCCAGAGATACTGAAATAAACTTTAGTGAATATTTGTGAAAGTTGTTGGTAGGTAATACACATGTTGCTAGTTAAGTAGGTACAAGCAAAATATTGACAAAATAAATAACATAGGTCAATTTTTTCTCAAGGAGTCTGAGTCAGCCTACGGCGAAGGCAGTTTTCCAAGCGCAAGTTATTTAGTATTTATATAGGACGTTCTATATTTTATAGCATTTAGCTATTATTTTTTAGTCCAGAAAGCCACTGCGCATCCGCTTGGAAAAATATTCCGATTCGGATTTTTTGCACAATCTTACTGAAAAAGGAACCCTTTTAACAAATTTGCATGTTGCCAGGACCAAAAGTGGGTCAAACATTTTTTAAGCGTTTCTTTTTTGTTTTTTTCCTAAAATTATTTTTTTTGCATAGAACAAAGATCTTTGCGTTTTTTCAGATCATTCCAAATAGAAAAGGTCTTTAGTGACATTTCTCTAAAGTTGATAGTTTTTGACATATAAGCGATTAAAAATTGGAAAATTGCGAAATCGACCGTTTTTAACCCTCAAAAACTATGTGAAAAACTGAAAATATAAATGTTGCCAAAGTAGGTAGATATTCTTTAAACATCGATTAATGGAGTCCCGAAGAGTTTTTTACAATACAATATTCAAAATTCCTTTGTTTTTTAATTGCTTATCAAGCGTGCGCGACACTATTTTCCACCGACAGTATGGTGCAAATGAAAGGAATAAATTCGTTATTTCGTAAACCGGCGACTTTAAGGAAAAATCCCGAAACAAGTGGATTTTTATTTTTAAGTTATGATATTGTGGCATATATGGTATACTAGCGACGTCATCCATCTGGGCGTGATGACGTAATCGATGATATTTTTAAATGAAAATAGGGGTCGTGTACTAGCTCATTTGAAAGGTTCTTCAATTCTCTATTCAGTAATATAAACAACTATATAATTGTTTATACCGGGTGTCCTTCTACTTCTTTTTTTTTTCAAATAATTTAGTTTAATAAAATTTTTTTGGATACCCTGTATAAATAATTATGTAAATGTTTACATTACTAAATAGATAATTAAAGAACCTTTCAAATGAGCTACCACACGACCCCTATTCTTATTTTAAAAAATCATCGATTACGTCATCACGCCCAGACGGATGACATCACTAGTATCCCATATATGCCACAATATCATAACTTAAAAATAAAAATCGACCTGTTTCGGGTTTTTTCCTTAAAGTTGCCGGTTTACGAAATAACGAATTTATTCCTTTCATTTGCACCATACTGTATATATAGGGTGAGGCAGATAACTGGCCTATTAGAAATATCTCGAGAACTAAAGGCAACAGAATCATGAAAATTGGAATAAAGGCGTTTTGAAGGATAATCTATTAAATGAAAATATTTTCATCCCTTTGCAACTTCCGGTTATACCGGAAGTTGCTTATAAATTCGTTTTTTTAAATGGGACACCCTGTATATTTTTACATTTTTGGATTCTCTTCGATGTCTTCTTTCTTAAAATATAAGGTTTTGTAATATTATACAGGATATTTTAAAAGATAATTACGTTTTTTTATTAATTTCGTAGCAAAATTCAGACCCTGTAGAATTGTAGTAGTTTGACATCTAAAACTCTACTTACGTTCAAATGATTTTTAATATACTCTACTATTGTTGAGAATCATTAGTATAGCTTAATTTTTAATTTTAGTATACAGGGTTGGTCGAAACTCGGAATGAGTATTTTCTGAGTTTTCTTAAATGGAACACCCTGTATTTTTGTATTGTAGTGAAATGATATTTTACAGTACTTTTTTATTTCTTAAGCATTCCCTGTACCTAACTGCTTTAATTTGTGAGTTATTGGTAATTCAAACTAAACATTAATTGCAATAAAAAATACGTAAAATTTTATTAGGTTGGCCGTGAAAATACTCAATCCCAAATAATTTTTTCGAAATAAATACATATTAATCCAGACTGGTCCTTAAAATTACCAATAATGGTTTAGCTATCGAAATACCTTCTTAGTTAAGATTGTTGGTGCGATTAACAATTAAGCACAAATTAAAGCAGTTAGGTATAGGGAATGCTTAAGAAATAAAAAAGTACCATAAAATATCATTTCATTACAATACTAAAATACAGGGTGTTCCATTTAAGAAAACTCAAAAAATACTCATTCCAAGTTTCGACCAACCCTGTATACTAAAATTAAAAATTTAGCTATACTAATGATTCTTAACAATAGTAAAGTATATTAAAAATCATTTGAACGTAAGTAGAGTTTTAGATGTCAAACTACTACAATTCTACAGGGTGTGAATGTTGTTACGAAATTAATAAAAAAACGTAATTATCTTTTAAAATACCCTGTATAATATTAAAAAACCTTATATTTTAAGAAAGAAGACATCGAAGAGAATCCAAAAATGTAAAAATATACAGGGTGTCCCATTTAAAAAAACGAAGTTATAAGCAACTTCCGGTATAACCGGAAGTTGCAAAGAGATAAAAATTATTTTCATTTAATAGATCATCCTTCAAAACCCCCTTATTCCAATTTTCATGATTCTGTTGCCTTTAGTTCTCGAAATATTTCTAATAGGCCAGTTATCTGCCTCACCCTGTACACATACCTACACTCACATGCAACGGTGGAAAATAGTGCCGCGCACGCGTGATTAGAAATTAAAAAACAAAGCAGTTTTGAATAATATATTGCAAAAAACTCTTCGGGATTTCATCAATCTATGTTTAAAGAATATCTACCTACCTTGGTAACATTCAAATTTTAAGTTTTTCACATAGTTTTTGAAGGTTAAAAATGGCCGATTTCGCAATTTTTCAATTTTTAATCGCTTATATGTCAAAAACTATCAACTTTAGAGAAAAGTCACTAAAGACTTTTTCTATTTGGAATGATCCAAAAACCTAAAAAACTTTGTTACATGCAAAAAAAATAATTTAATAAAAAAACCAAAAAAACGTTTAAAAAATTTTGGCCCACTTTGGTCCTGTCCACATGCAAATTTGTTAAAAGGGGTCCTTTTTGAGTAAGATTGTGCAAAAAATCCGAATCGGAATATTTTTTTTAGCGGATGCGCAGTGGCTTTCTGGACTATTTGTATCTCAGATGATAACTTATTTATGCCCGGCTGCACCAACAGATCTTAAGCTTAATTCGAGAATATCATAAGAATTAATATAATATAATTATAATTTATAACAATAAGAATACCATAATATAATAATAGATATAATTGATAATAAGGTAAGAATCTAAAATTATGATGCAACGTAAGTGATACGCAAGGAGGCCCTATCTATAAGTAGAGCTTAGCTAAGCTGGAGTTTAAGATCTGTTGGTGCAACCAGGCATTAGGGATTTTATTAGGGATGGGAAAAACCTACCGGTTTAAACCTAAAACCGGTTTTTTACTTCGCAATAACCGGTTTTACCGGTTGTTTTTTTGTCCCGGTTATAACCGGTTTTTTCTTTTTAAAGTAAAAACCGGTTATTAGGTTTTTACGGTGATAAGGATTAGGTTAGGTATTATTTTGGATCCCAATCATAATTATTATTCTCAAGTAATTATTCCAAACAAAACCATAATTCAAATTTTATTTTATTTTATAAAATACAGAAGCAAACTGAAAGTGCAATCCCACATCAGCCAAAAACAATTATTAAGTTGTATTATAATATTTCCTTGAAAAGGTATTTGTAATCATAATGTTTACATAAGAAGTGATCTGGTTGAATTACATGCAAGCATCATATATTTTTCACACTTAACTCTTGACATTGAAAGTAGGTGAATGACTTTTTCTGATTACCAAAAATAATGCTCTGACTATGAATATCGAATTGCTGATTACGAATACGAATCTCCAAGAATTTCGCTACGTTTTCAAAATGATACACTCATACAGGAAGTATTTAATGAGTTAAAATGTACCTATTCTACAAATATACAAACGTGTTAAAAGTAATACATGTTCTTTCGATAGTACTAATTTTGATCATATTGATATCGAGTCGAATGGAGTATCGCAAACTAAAGTGTATTGTAAATGTAACTTTGTAACCTATTGGATTAAAAAAACCGAAAACCGGTTTTTCTAAAAACCGGTTTTTTTGGCCGGTTACAACCGCCAGGTTAAACCGTAAGCAAAAAAAACCGGTATAACCGAAAACCGGTGTTTTGTCAAAAACCGCCATCCCTAGATTTTATGTTTAAAATGTAGCACTGATGGAAACCGATAAAACCGAAACTTTATCATGATTACTTCTCATTATACACTTCAAAACACAACAGAAATGAGGCATATTATCTTTTTAAATTAATTATTCCAGTGAAAATGTTACACTAATCCTTTTACAAAACAAAATTACAAAGAAACGCAAATAAAATTATATAAAACACATTAAGAACTGATAGAATAACATTTATATTTGCCTTCCAGCCACACTCAAACAGGACAGACAATAGTATATTGTACAACATGTGAGAAAAAAAACATATTTCTCACGAGCGCAGAAGTTTGTTGACACGAGGCGAGGGCCGCAAATCAAGCGAGGGAGAAATATGTCATGTTCTCATGTGTTGTACACCGTACTTTCTCTATGGATGCGGTTTTGTCAAGATTTCAAACTTCAAAAATAAATAATTTAGGTGATTTTAGGTATATTATATGCATAAATTGAAATAAAATACAAGTACATATAGGTATTTAATATTCTTAAAATTTATATTCCTTATTTTTTATAATTTCTAATTAACAGTTATTTTTGAACAGTTTTGAAAGGTAATTCCTGGTAAGTTCTGCATTAACACATTTATTTGACAACATTAATTGTGTTTGTATTGTGCATGTTGCCATGGAAACGGCGATCATAGTATGGAAGACCGTAGGAGAATCCGTGAGAAAAAATATTTCTCACTGCAATGGCCGACTTTTATCACTGTGTGAGGAATGTATGTAAGTAATAGTGAGAGAAGTTGCATATTCTATAGCTTCCATAGAAAAATTATTTGTACTAATTTAAGGCGACTAAAATGAAATAGTTTTATTATTTCCAAAAGTGAAGTCTAAAAATGTGGCACCAAAAATATAATTAAGAAAATATTGCGAACCGTAGTATTTCAGATAAAGTCGATATGAAATATTATTAGATTATTAAAAATTACGAAAGTAGCCAAGCAAAAAATTGAAAACTTCATCCTTTTTCCCAAACTCCGATAAAGATCTTTCATTAACTCCAAGTACCTATAGAAGCTTTAACAACTACACAAAACCATCAGATAAGCTAAGATCCCTAACTCCATTGATGGTCTTACGTTTTCTGGTAACTGGAGTGTCAAATTAAAAAATTTTAAAGTAAAAAGAAGTAATAAAACTGGATTATGGCGGTTTAACCATACCGAAAAGATCCTATCGTCCTTCGTTTTAACTCGATTTTCTACTAAGAGGTTATAGTAAGGTGGCTTCGGTGACAGGTAAGTTTTTTACTTCAAGAGCCATATCCAAGAAATTGTACCTCACTCAATAATTATTAAGATATTAGTAAAGCCAAGAAAACAGTTTTAGTAAAAATTTTGGTATTTTAAACTGCGCGTCAGGAAAAAACGTGCCACCCACACAATTTAGAAAATATTATATTTTTTATATATTTCTCCATTTTCATTTAATTTGTTTTATATTAAAAGGCTACATAAACGCGTAATCAATATTTTTTTTTTCGAAAGTTAACTACAGTAACAGTGTGCGGCAGTACGACAGTAACAGTGACACTATACTATCAAAAACTAAGGCACACTATTGTTATAGCAATAATTATTATACTCATAGGCGCGCTAAATGTTGCCAAGTGAGTTAAGTTCGATTTCTTGTTATAGATAATCGATTTTTAATAATTCCAATGGGACAAAAAATCTAGGCATGAGATGAAAAATTTTATTTGAAGAAAGTGTATTTTTTTGTTCTTCTTTACAAACTCGCCTTTTTAATATTTTATTTAATTATAGAGTAATTTCCACATACAAACATATTTCTTAAATTGGGCTCTATACTGCCATTATTTACTTCTTCTTAACGTCCTCTATCAAGTCCCCTTGACGTTGGCGATTACCATGGCGAAACTGTCTCTGTCTCGAGCTATTCTAAATAGTTGTTCTGCTTTCTTTTTTTATGTCCACTCCCGGATATTCTTCAACCAAGAGGCCTGCTTTCTACCAATTCCTCTGCGTCCTTCGATTTTACCCATCATAATAAGTTGAATAATATTATACCGGTCTCCCCTTACTACGTGTCTAAAATAGGCCATCTTTCTATATTTGATGTTATCAAGCAGCTCACGGGCAGCATTTGCTCTCTTAAGGACTGCCACATTTGGGCCACGTACGCAGCCGAAAGCCCAACGGAAAAAATTCCATCCACCATCCATTCTAATGCAATCATGCATTGACGATCTCCCGGCTGAGTACGAAGATATCCTTGAGGCTACCTTGCTAGCCTTCCGCACCCCCTCATCTAATCCTCATCCCTACCCCGAACAGGGAGAAGTTGGTTTTTTGCGGTTTCCCAACTTCATTGCACAATTATACCTGTTCGCCCCAAGAAAATAGCCGCAACTATTTTCTAACATTCGAACGCTCACTGTCCATGCGCTATCCAAAAACCACCTCCTGACCGCCGACAGGGACCGCTGGCTTTCCAGTTGGCATAAAATGGTTTCTAGGGACACTGGCCGAGGATAAAGCATGGACAGTACACACATATGTCCATAAGAACCACCACCAACGGTCAAACCTCTTTCCCTGACTTCTGATAGCTGGCTGAACCAACACCGTCCGGCATCGCAGAGCGCCACCACACTTTGCTCCAAAGTTTTTTCGGACTGTTTGCTTTTACGGCTCACAAGAAACATCCAACACGAACCCTGAAGAGTACTGACGTCCTAAAGGGGGACCATTGTAAATGTAAATCCTTACGAATAAACAATCCTTACCCTATCCCAAATATTACATTGATGTATGTGTCAGCATAGCCGTCCATGGTATTTTCAGTGTACGTCTGTGCAGCCACATTTCAAAGGCCTCCAAACGATTATTGGTGGATATTTTTAATGTCCATGTTTCGACACCATACAAGATGAATGACCAAATGTAACATTTAATCATGCGCTTTCGAAGTTGAAGTTGCAAGTTATCATTACAGAAGAAGGACCTCATTTTTTAAAATGTCGTGCGAGCTATCTCGATTCTACATTTTATCTCTTTATCTGGATCTAGTTGTTTAGTAATATGGAAACCAAGATATTTAAAACTGGGTACTCTTTGAATTATATTACCATCAACCTTTAACCGTGAATCTTGATGGGCCAAACGGCTAAATACCATGTATTTTGTTTTTGAACAGTTTATGTTTAGGCCAAACTCTCTTTCCACTGTGTCAATGGCATTTAAAAGGTGTTGTAATCCATTCATATCATCACATAAAATAACTGTATCGTCTGCATATCTGATTGTATTTATCAGAATTCCATTAACTTTCACACACCATTCCAAATTATGCAGCGCTTCCTTAAATACTCTATCTGAATACAAATTGAATAACAGTGGGGACAGTATACAACCCTGTCTGACGCCTCTTTGAATTTTTCATATTTCTGTTGATTTTTCATTTATGCAAGCTGTCGCTGTTTGACGCCAGTATAATTTTTCTATGATTCGTACATCTTGACTATCAACTCCTTCATCCTTTAATATTTTAATTAATTTGTGATGTTGTACTCGGTCAAAGGCCTTCTCATAGTCAATAAATACAGAAAAGACGTCTTCTTTACTACATTAAGAATATATGTGCCAAATATCTCTACAAAATATTCAAAATTAAAGCTGCAATCTTGGAACGCGTTTTCCGTGAGCTGATGTTGCCTCTTAAGTAAATTAGATGGACTATCACTGGAAAGCAAGATTTGGCCTGTAAAGGTAATAAACAAATTCGCAAAACCTATTAAAGATTCTTCTTCTTCTTCATCTGCTTTGTCTGTTGCGGAAGTTGGCTATCATCCTAGCAACTTTAATTTTGTTTGCGGCGTTTCTGAATAACTCGATCGAAGTTAGTCCTAACGATTGTGTAACTTTTGAATTCATGAGTGTCTTCTTTTTCCATTTCTTAATTGTGAAAGACATTTCTTTTTGTTTGCCCATTCGGCACAGTGCCTCTAAGTTGGTGGTGTGAGTCGTCCAGGATATTTTGATGATTCGTCGATACATCCACATTGTGAATGCCTCCAGCTTCCTCATTAATGTTTCCGTTGGTGTCCATGCCTCTGCGCCATACAGCAAGACTGGAAATACATATCATTTTAGCAGCCGTATTTTTGGTGGGAGAGATATGTCGAAATGGGTGAATATATTTCTCATGTTGTTAAATGTTGCTCTGGCATTAAACATTAGAATGGTATTATCTGGTATTAAACACTCAAAACTCATTTTATCCGAATTACAGAAGCTCCGCGGAACTGATGGTTTTAAGAACTCTATTTTGAGAACTATTTTGGTACTCTAAAGAATTTAGGAGTAACCTAAACTTTAGGAGTTACCAGTGGCGACGTCACTGTTTTATTGACTTCCAAAAAGCATTTGATCGTAATAAGCACTCTATATTGATCGAAGCTCTAAAAGACATTGGCTTGGACGGCAAAGATGTTCGAATAATTGCAAATTTATATTGGAATCAAACAACATCAGTTTAATTAGATGGTGTGGAATCACAGGCTCTTAATATTAAAAGAGGAGTACGACAGAGATGCCTATTGTCACGCCTGCTTTTCAACGTTTACTCCGAAAGAATTTTCAGAAAAGCACTTTCTGAAAAACAAGAAGGAAAACAGTGAAGTCATCAATAATTTGCGATATGCGGACGATACAGTACTCCTAGCTTCTACTCAAGAAGATCTGCAAACAGTACTTGATAGTGTCGTTGAGAGTTGTAGGGAGGCAAGTCTGGATCTGAACATACGGAAAACCAAATTACTCGTAATAAGTAAACAACAGCATATAAAATCGTCTATGTAAATAATACCAAACTTGAGTAAGTTGATAAAATAGTTTACCTTGGACAGCAATTAAATTGTAACGCAGAAAGTCACGGCGAAATTAGATCTAGGATAGAGCAGGCTAGAGGCGCTTTTAGAAGGATGTCCAAGGTGTTATATAACAGAGACCTAAAATTGGCATTGAGAATCCGTCTACTTCTCTGCTACGTGTTCTCGGTCTAACTTTACGGTGTCGAGTCCTGGACTGTGAATAAAATCGATCTAAATCGCCTTAAGGCTTTCGAAATGTGGTGATATAGAAGAATTTTAAAAGTTCTGGGTGGAGAAGATTTGAATCTCCACAATACTAGAACGTCTCAGCAAGACTACTGAGATTATAAAAAGCATCAAGCAGAGAAAGTTGGAGTATTTCGGACATGTAATGAGAGGTCACAAATATAGGTTGCTACAAAATATCATGCACAGAAAAATAGCAGGCAAACGCAGTCAAGAACGAAGAAGAACCTTATGATTGAAGAACTTGGGAGATTGGTAGGTGTTGATACAAGCATGCTATTTAGGGTGGCAGTGAATAAAATTAGGATAGCTATGATGGTAACCAACGTTCTGATAGGACATGGTACATGAAGAAAAAGTGGCGACGCGTGACTTTTTCTAAAGTGTTACCAAACCCAGATATAAAAAAACTTATTTTAAAGAACCTCGCAAATATAAGTTTTTGTTTATTTTATCTGGGAAAATGTTAATAACAGAATCGTAGAAAGAGGGTTCTGTCATTAATCCATTTAAACGGCGTTACTCAATGGAAATTAAAGAAAATGACGACATTCGATCTTGCAAATGGGTATTTCTTTGGCATGTTTTAATCCGTTTCATTGCTGAAACACTTCTTTCGACGGATGCACTTGTAGCCGGAATTATTAAAAATAGGTTTGACAATGTAAAAGGTTCTTGAAATGCATTATCAAATTCTGAAGAGGTTAAATATTGATACAATTTTTGTACATTTTTTTAAGATAATCTGGTCATTATAAAGAACGGTCAATTCTGTTTTTAACTTTACTGTGTCAAATATACCTGTATAAATTAATGAAAGTCCCTGTCTGAAAATTGTTTGCTGTAAATTAGAAAACCAATTTTAAAGTTAGATAATCATAGTGTCAAAAATTTCAAAGAACAAGTCGTCAACGACACTCATCCATGTTTAATTGCACGCACACTGTAAAAGGTAAATAACCATTGTAACCATTCCAAAAAGTGGTAACAAGCCTATTTTAATATCCACAGCGCTCCCACGCCCCCGCCTTTCAAAATTTTCACACACGAGCCATCTCCGACTGTCAGACCGATAGCCGATCGACCATCATGATGTATCCACATTTAATAGTGGAAACACTAACAACCCTAATAACACAAAACATTCCAGGAATGTTCCTAGAAGGTACACACAGGACATTGAAAACATTCCTGGAATGTCCCCAAAAGCACACGAACGTCCCTGGAGAGTCCCAGGAAAGTGCTGTGTCAGCATTTTAAACATTCCTTGAATGTCTTGTTCGAACATTCCATGAATGTCTACGAATGTTCTTTGAACATTCACAGTATATTGTTTAGACTGAATGTCTTGTTGAAACATTCCATGAATGTTCTTAGGACATTCAAAGTATATTTTTTAGACATTCTCTGAAATATATCGTCAGTGATGTGACAATACTTCCTATATGTTTTTTCATGAGTTTTGCAGGAGACGAAAAACATTTTTTACGGTCACCTCCTGTTTTCATACGTAAGTTTTGACTTGTTTTGTAGTAAATAGATAGTTGAATTTACTACAAAACAAATCAAAAAATATATGAAAACACGAGGTGGCCCAAACAAGTTTTTCATCTCCTACAAAATTCATGAAAAAGCAGATAGGAGGTATTGTATCACCGACGATATACCAGAAGTACAGTAGGAAAAATGAAAGAATACACATGAACGAACATATAAAACACGCTGTATTTTCCTGTCACCGTGTCACACAGAAAACTGGTCAGCACAAGTACATGTAATAATTATTGTTACTTGCACTGGACAATTTTCTTTGTGACACGGTGACAGGAAAATACAGCGTGTTTTATATGTTCACTCATGGGTATTCTTTCATTTTTCCGACTGTATATGTAGCCATACCAAATAATACATCCTTGATAAATACAAACATTTTTATTGCACAAAATCTTGTCATATATTTTTTTCCATAATCATCACTACGATGACGATTCATTGTATTGAATTGTTCATTAGAATTACAATCTGGTCATAACTCTGACCAATGAGCAATTTTAATTTAACCTAAATTACTACTCTTTCTTAAAATGAAGAGCTTACCCATAGCGTCTCTTATCTAATCTAACAAGCACACAAGCACTATGCTCTGCTTTTCTAACCGCACTATTCTAACATACACATGCACACAAGCATTATGCTCTGCTTTTCACTATCACTCAAACTACTTCAAAAGGCTTTGTCCTCTTCAATCTTCTAGTTTGCCCAGTAGTATCCAGGAGCTGGATTTCCTCAATATTCTTGTAGGTACTTACGAAGTTGTTGCTTGTGACTTCCAACTTTATTCCAACTTTAAAAACAAATCCAGCTGTAAAATATTTATGTGCCTGAAGGCTTTTGTATGCTTTCATCTATAATATCTATAATAGTAATTTGGTGGAATGCACTTTATGGTAAAATCCAATTCTGACTGAATTGTATATGGATCTAAATCCCCAATTATTTTCAGCTTCAATAAATATCTAAAACAATAAAAAAAATAATGTTATTGCTTGCAAAATTCATCAATATAGATAAATATCAGAGAAAAATGAACATTGATAAAAATTGTTTGCCCTACCTTTCTCCAAACATCTGGTGTCTCCAATAATAATTTCCTTAAATAATCACTTTGCAGTGTGGTAAAGTTTATAAAGTTAATAGATAGAAATATAAATTATAAAGTTAATAGAAAGTTAATAAAAGAAAAAAGAAAAATGTTAAGTAAAACCGAATTCCACACAAATACTCACTTGCATTTATTTTTCACGACTAACTGCGAAAACCATCGATCGCAGGCCATTATTCCATTGTATTTTCTCAAGAAAAGTCCATGTCCAAAAATATCAAAAGATCCACTTTGAAGTCGCTGAATCATTCATCACTTCCCTTCAGGCCCCCGAAAACGTCGAAATGACATCATAATTCCGGAATAGAACGAAATCCCCGTGCAATATGGCCTTTGCCGATCTTGAGAAGTGATAGCTCTCTCTAGGGTGAAAAAAAAGGGGCTGTGCGTGACTCTTTTGCCCATCAAGACCTTTACCGCCCTTTAGTGGGAAGGCTTCTCAGCTTTAGCCGGTAAATAAATAATACACTTTTCCTAAAAGTGTTAGTATCCAATTTAGATAATTATGGAAACTACTCCAGGGAATTGACCTATTAGAGAATTTTCTTTTTAACACCCACAACTATAAAAATTTTGATACATCTGATTTATTTCCATTAATTTATTTTTTTTTGTTAGGTTGACCAAGTAAATAATATAAAATAAGAATCACTAAAACATTTAAGATGAAAAATCACAAAAACATTTGTGTTGTTCTGAAGCAGTATTTTGTATTTTGACAACGAAACCCGATTTGGGCTTCGAAACATTAATAAAATCATTTTTTTGGTAAAATTGTGGTTTATTTCCCATTAAAAGTAATTGATTATAAAAACATTTGTTTTTTGTCATTCTGTAACTTCAAAATAAGTAATCTTACTAAAATTTTGTGAATTTATGTAATAAATATACAAGAATAAAAAACCGCTAAAGCGCCGTAAAAATGAGTAGCGCATAGAATATTCCAGCTACAAAAGAACAACTGATCTGAATATTACGTGGCGCGAAAATGTATTTTCATTTTGATGGAAAATAAAATTCTAGTTTAATTTTAAAATATGTTTCCATAATATTTGCTAAATTTGAAGTAAAACGCACCACAAAAGAGTAACTTTGTTACAGTTTGTATTTTGTAGAACGTTTTACTTCAAATTTAGTAAATATTGTGGAAACATCTTTTAAAATACATTTTCTCGCCACGTGATATTCTTATCAGTTCTTTTGTAGCTGGAATATTGTATGCGCCACTCATTTTTAGGGCGTTTAGCGGTTTTTTATTCTTAATCAGGAGTTTTTCAAAGTTATTTATTAACTAAATATATAAAGTTGAATGTAATGTTTATCGATTCCACGTTAAGCGTTAAGTCGCCTTTCTCGCATTATCTCCCAAATGATCTAGTGTCCATCGAATGTACACTAGATTTTTTTTCTATTCGAAATGGATTGAAAAAAAAATATTGGGATGGCCGGTAAATGAACTTGGATTTCCCTATCAAATTTAGCGTCGTAACCACTACAACTACATAAACCATTTCGGCCATAATGGTTAAATGGATTATACTTTGAAGCTTGATAACTTTGAAACGGCTTAACCGATTTTGATCACTAAACATGAGTTTGACACATATTGACAAGTAGTATCTGATGTATTCAAGATCAAATATGATAACTAAAGTATTATAGGGATTTTTGAGCTTGAAAAACCGTTTTTTCCATAGGAAATAGATTTGATCATAATTATGAAGCCTATAACTTAAAAATTCGAATTTTCCCAGATATGAGGTATACACCGTTAGACGCGTTTAGGGTCCTCCAACTTCCAACAAACGCTCAGTTATTGGCGCAGTTTTAGAAATGACAGAAAAAGCAATAATTTTAACTACTCATCTGGTGCAGTTGCCACTTTGGTAAAAAAATCTTATTTAGCAAGCCTATTTCCTGTAAAGATCACTATTGAAGCAGTAGTGATAAAATTATCAGTACCTTCGACAGTTTACTTTTGTCACATTTACTTACCATTAAGTGCAACATTCACTTTTGACGATATAAATAGTCTTATCGAAAAAATACCATCTCCTCAATTTAAACTAGGTGATTTTAATGGTCACAAAAGCATATCGACGGTCCGAAATTAGAATGATGTAACTGCAAATTTTGTCAGTTCCTGTTTATGGCGTAATTAACTTCTAAAATACTATATACAGATGATACAAAAGCGACAGAACAGTAACTATGTGCTGAGCCACCACAGGGTAGTTGCGTCGTTATTGAAGTACGCACCATTTTAGACCTTGTTTCGGAGAAATAATCACGGAACTGTAAATTGGGATTGAAAATGGGGGGACTAAATTAAGATAATAAAATTCGGACCAATATGGATGAAAATAAGAGCCATCGCTGTAAGAATAAGCGGCATAATAAATATTTAAAAATAGTTTTTTTGTACAGAAGAATTTTCAGATCAAGAATGACGCAACTGTAGATAGTGTTGAAAATGGGAGGATTAAATTGAGATAATGAAATTTGAACCAATGGGATGATAGTGAAAGTCATCATTGTAAGAATAAACGCCATATCGGTGCTCCGGACGGTTACTCTTTATTTAATCGCTATTTTAAATATTTAAAAAATTTTAGATGAATAATGACGCAATCGTAAAAAGGGTTGAAATGGGGGGGGGGGATTAAATTAAGATAATGAAATTCGAACCCATAGGGATAAAAATAAAAACCATTATTGTGAGAATAAACGCCATACCGATGCTCCTGGATGATAATTCCTCATTTAATCCCTATTTTAAATATTTAAAAATCGTTTTTTTGAGCTCCTGAGAAATTTGGCTTTTTGCAGTTACGTCATTCTTATTCCGGACCGGCGATATGAGGATCTGTACCTACCTATATCATAGGTAAATTACTGGAAAAGCTAATGTCTGACTTTAAGCAGCTTAATTTACTCAGTGATGGGACTCCTACACGACAACACTAAAGCGGTGGTTTCCAAGGATGCGTTGAAAGCCACCGCTTGCTGAGTTTGCACATTCCATTGCCTCAGTGAAGAACCTTGAATTTTTCACCATAATCTGACGTAATTCATCGCAGTGTTACGGTCGCAGTTTGTCGGTGCCGTTCTCGAGGAAACCCAGGCTTAAGAATAGAGAATCTTTACCCTCAGTTATTATTATAATACCTAGAATTCGAAGTCGAAAACTTCAAACTGTCATTTAGGACATACAATCCTGTAGAACAATATACAAGATAAACGCACACTAATAATATCAACAAACTTTTAGGTACAGGTAATTAGGTTGATATCGCAGATTATTTCAAATGTAGAGGTTTATATTATCATAAAATTTTAAGTAGGTATTTGACAGTGGCGTCTCGTGATGTTTGCAATAGGGGAGGCTATACCTAATTTTAAAATATCTACAGGGTGATCAACTTCTGTGACAAAGTCCAATATATCTGTTATTATAAAATATGTGAAAAAAAGTTGTTAATAAAAGTTATAGACACCTTTAATGTACACATTTTAAAATTAGTGAGAAATATACAGGGTCCTCCATAATACGGTGCCAAACCAAAGTTATGTTTTTTTTAAATAGAGCACCCTGTATTTTATTCAAAATCTGGTTTCTCTACATTTTTATGATTAAAAAGATATAACACTTCTCTAGGGATATACTGAGTGTTTCAAAGTTATGAGCACTTTTATCAAAAAATCATACTGATTTGATCGCCCTGTATGATTCTAACAGTATAATATAAACTTATTTTTTTACTGCTGTTGACTGTCAATATAAAAGTAGTTTTGCAACAACGTACAGTTTTTTATCACTACACAAATTGTATACAGGGTAAGTCAAAATGCAAATAAAAGATTTTCTTCATATTTTTAAATGGAACACCCTGTATTTTATATTACCATCGAAAAGATCTTTCATTATACTTGCATACCTTTTAAATATTCCCTATACCTTAATTTCTTAGTTTTCGAGATATTTTAGTTTTATTGTTGATAACTCATAGATACGTTTATTAGAGTAAATTAATTACCCTTTATATTAGAAACTTCCAATGAGTTTGTTAATGATAATTAGAATTAGGCTGAATTTCATTTTTTTTTCTCCAAGTTTATGGTAAATTCTATACAATAACGACAATTTTATATTTACTAACCAAATGATATTAATTTTCCGCGAAGTGGGAACTATAAATTTCTGCAAGTTCTTGTTTAAGGTGGCTTTGAAATAATTGAGAAAAGAACTGTCAGATGTAAGATTTTAATTATGTGTACGTTTTTATTTTTGTTATTGATTATAATTGTTTGCCATATTGTTATAATTGTTACCTAACAATGAATTTTAGCCGTGAAGAAATGACAGACATGATATGGGTTTTAGGAGAGTGTTTCAAAAACTCATTAGTTGCCACAAGGATTTATAAAAAACAGTGTCCATAGCGTCAACAACCAAATAAGAGAGCATTTGACAACTTATTAGACATGTTTAATCGTACTGGTTCTGTTTATGAATTAAAGGAAAAAACAAAAATCATTATTACGGATGAAAATGAATTAAATGTTTTACTGCCTGTTACATAAAATCCTCATACAAGTGTAAAAATAAAACTATGTTTATTTTCAATAAAACCACATTTAGTTATTTTAAGTTATTTATAGTTTTAGGTGGCATGACTGTGTAATTTTAGTTTGAATGACATTTGTAAATAATTATTTGACAGTTGTCAAAAACTCAGAGTAAGAAATAGCATGTTCTTGATTCTCTTTTTTAGGTTTGTATTTTTAAGTTATTTTAGTATTGTTGTATTAATGTTTATAATCTTTATTGTACATATTGTAAATAAACTCTTTTTTAGATGAATTCATACGGCTATCTCTTACACGAATAAGAAGTATGAAACTACTCTTATAAATCAAGAACTTAAGCTGACCAAGCCAAAATAGTGATAAAAATAGATTTTCAATCCGTTATTTGTACAAATTAAGGATGAATATTACATCAATGAAAATTTGTATTGCTATAGAAGCAAGCAGTACTGATAGTAAGAATAATGTATGTAAATTTAAGTGGTTGCAGCCAACACAGTCACCTTTCTATTATGAAATGCCTGCTGAAAAGCAACTTCAAGATTATCATTCTGAACTATTTCGTCTGAAAAAAGTAAGAAATGTTTTAGCATCCATGAAATCAAGAGGATGCTTTAGAACATGTACCATTTCATTAGATGATAATTTGAAAATGATTTATTTTGATTCAGATGGTGATGTGGTTTATCAAAATGAGTACCTACAACAGACCTTATTACCAGTGTATGAGAAGAAAGAAGCGATTGAACAATCTCCATCATTAGTCGAGTTGCTCCAGAAACTTGGTGATACTAGTATACCTAAAGTTGAAAAGAAAAATTACAAAAAAATAAAAGATGATTTCGTACTTCGAAATTTTGATGGTAAAAATGTTCCAATGAATTCATGGCTCAAGACCTTCGAATCAGAATGTTTGCGATGTGAGGTGGATGCTGATAAAGACAAGATTTTGATTCTACGTCTGTTTCTTGATGGAATAGCAAAGGAATGGTTTGAATCAAAAATAATAACATTAGGCTTAGATAACAGTTTTGAGGTATGGAAAGTTAATTTTTTAGATAGTTTTTGTCAAACAGGTTGGGATAATCATAGAAAAGCTTATTCTTTTAAGTATGTAGGTGGTAGTCTTGTTGATTATGCATTTCGCAAAGAAAATTTATTGCTAAATATCAAAAATGATTTTCCTATTGATATATTAATCGATTTAATTGTGACAAATTTGCCAATTCATATACAAAATAATATTAATAGAGCTGAGGTTACAACAATGGAAAAACTGATAGGTGAGTTACGAAAGTTGGAGAGTTCAGTTATAAGCAAAAAAAAATCAGAGACAAACCCAAATTTTGTACAAATACCTACCAAATTAAATACAATAATACCAAAAGAAAAAAATAGTTGTCAATATTGTGATAAAAAAGGATTCCCTGGGAGGTTTCATCCAGAGGCAATGTGTCGTTTAAAGCAAAAAGATAGAAGGACAATACAAGAAAACAAATCAAATGATATTCAATATGTTAATAATATTGCTATACAGGAGACATTAAATGAAACGGTAACCGACCAAAAAAACTGAATTTGCTGCCATTGATCAAATTAAAAGTATTCCTAAATAATAGAGAATTATGTGGAATCTATGATCCAGGTTCGAATGTTACTCTTCTGAATTCGAAGGTAGCAGGTAATTTGGGATTAGTTATTCATGAAGATAGGAATATGTTTAAAACGATAAATGGCAGAACAAATTTTACAGGAAAACTAATTGCAAAAATGAAAATTAATAAAATTGAGAAAAATGTTAATCTTTTTGTAATTAATGATGAATATTTCGAGTACCTATGATATTCTACTTGGATTGGATTCTATTTTGAATTTTCAAATGAAACAAGATTTTGATTTAGAAATTTATCAAAGATTAGATCTAGATATTGAAGAGAAGATTGAAAAGTTTAATCACAATGTTAATTTGACAGAATATTCAATAAACTTTAATGAAGGAATTCCCACAGAGCTTTTTGAAGCAAAATTAGAACATTTACAGCCAGAGCAGAAAAGTAAAATAGAAATATTACTAAATAAATATGACAATATTTTTGCAAAACATAAATTTGATATTGGGCAAGTTCAAAATAATGAAGCTCAAATTAAACTTTTAGAACATAAATTTGTCGCAAAGAAGCCATATAGATGCTCAATAGAGGACCAAAAAGAGATAGAATTTCAAATTGGACAATTGTTAAAAGCAAATTTAATAGAAGAATCATCTTCGCCCTTTGCAGCACCTGTTACATTGGCTCTTAAAAAAGATGAAGGATCTAAAACAAGATTATGCATTGATTTTCGTGAATTAAACAAATTAATTGTTCCCGAACCACAACCTTTTCCATTAATTGACGAGATTTTGACCAAAACAAGGAATGCTAAATTCTTTACTACTTTAGATATAAATTCTGCTTTTTGGTGTATTCCAGTTCGGAATAAAGATAAATATAAGACAGCTTTTGTTACACAAGATGGTCATTGGCAATGGAAATGCTTACCTTTTGGGCTTAAAACATCACCAGCAATATTTCAAAGGATTTTAAGTAATATTATCAGAAAATATAATTTAAATCCATTTTGTATAAATTACATAGATGATATTTTAATATTTTCAGTATCATTTGAAGAACACTTAGAGCACATCGAAAGACTCATGGAAGCCATTCTTGAAGAGGGATTTAGGCTCAAACTTCTAAAATGTAATTTTGCAAGAGAAGAGGTAAAATATTTGGGGCACATTGTGGGAAACAATTCAGTTAGTCCTTTACATGATAATTTAATATCGATCAGAAATTTTCCAGCACCAGATACCAGAAAAAAAATACGACAGTTTTTGGGAAAAGTAAATTTTTACCACAAATATATAAAAGACTCAGCTAGGTTATTAGAGCCATTACATAATTTACTTAGAAAAGATATTAAATTTCACTGGTCTTTAAGCTGCCAAACAGCCTTTGATATGGTAAAGAGTATCCTGTGCTCTGAACCTATTCTCGCTATTTTTTACCCAAATGCTCCTACAATTATATATACCGATGCTAGTATTTTAGGAGTTGGTGCAGTTCTCAAACAAAAACAATAAGATGGAGAAATGAAACCTGTGGCTTACTTTTCAAAAAAATTGAACAAATATCAGAAAAACAAAAAAGCAATTTTTTTAGAATGCCTGGCAATTAAAGAAGCATTAAAATTTTGGCAATACTGGCTAATGGGAAAGAAATTTGTCGTTATTACTGATCATAAGCCCCTTGAGGGAAGAGAACTTCGTACAAGGCCAGATGAAGAATTAGGAGATATGACTCATTTTCTTTCACAATTTGATTTCGACATTAAATATGAACCTGGAAAAGAAAATGTAGAAGCAGACTGCCTTTCTAGAAACCCAGTTTTGGAAAATATAGAAAATGCAGAAACATTTATAAAAACAGTGAACCTAGTGACATTAACTGAGATAAAACAAGACCAGAATAATAATCGATAAGCTATAGATAAAATGATAGGAACAATTTTTAACCAAGATGTATTCTATAAATTAAGGAAGAACCAGAAAAAAATAATTTTATCCAAAGATTTTGGAGTGAAGTTAATAACAAAAATTCACAAATTTTATGGTCATATTTGTGCTGGTAAAGTAATTAACAAAATTAGGAATTTTTACTACATTAATAATTTGGATTTACTGGCAAAAGATATCTGCCAGAAATGCGAGATCTGCTGTAAAAATAAAACAAGAATAGGTCCAAAATATGGTCTCTTGTCACAATTAGGTCCGGCAAAAGAACCCTTCGAGATAATGTCCCTAGATACAATAGGAGGATTTGCTGGCAATCGTTCAACAAAAAAATACCTCCACTTACTTGTAGATCATTTTACCAGATATGCATTTGCAGTTACTTCCAAAAATCAGATGACAGGTGATTTTATTAAACTAATCTCTAAAATTCAAGATAAACACCCCATAAAAACATTATTAACAGATCAGTATCCGGGAATTAATTCCAAAATATTTAGAAATAATATGAAACAGTTAAATATTCAACTGGTTTTTACAGCAGTGGACTGCCCATTTTCGAATGGTTTAAATGAAAGACTTAATCAAACATTAGTTAATAGGATAAGATGTAAACTAAATGAAACTAGAAGTAGAGCATGGACAAAAATAGCTGAAGAATGTATAGATGAATATAATAGAACAGATCATTCCGTAACCGGATACAGCCCAGAATATTTGCTTTTTGGAAAAGCGGATCCGATTGTTCCCGAGGAACTTTGTGAAACAAGAAATGTATCAAAAGATAAGCAAATAGCTTATAAAAATTCAGTACGACATCATGAATATAATAAAAAGCTGTATGACAAAAATAGAAAATTCCATGAATTTAAAGAAGGAGATTGGGCATATGTAGAAAATAAATCCAAACTAAATAGAAAAAAACTTGATGAAGTAAGACTAGGTCCATTTCAAATAAAAAAAACAAATTTCAAATACTTTATATGAAATAGATATCGGATACAAAAGGAACGATATGAATTATTTTCACATCTCAAAATTGTTGCCTTGTGACCAACCATAGACTTTCATGGTTTGTCATACCTGTTGGTGGGGGGATGTAAAAATAAAACTATGTTTATTTTCAATAAAACCACATTTAGTTATTTTAAGTTATTTATAGTTTTAGGTGGCATGACTGTGTAATTTTAGTTTGAATGACATTTGTAAATAATTATTTGACAGTTGTCAAAAACTCAGAGTAAGAAATAGCATGTTCTTGATTCTCTTTTTTAGGTTTGTATTTTTAAGTTATTTTAGTATTGTTGTATTAATGTTTATAATCTTTATTGTACATATTGTAAATAAACTCTTTTTTAGATGAATTCATACGGCTATCTCTTACACGAATAAGAAGTATGAAACTACTCTTATACAAGTATTCAAAATATTACAAGAGAGCAAAATATAAGTTATGGATATATCCAAAACATACTCAAGAAAAACAACATGCAACCATATCATATACAATTACATCAGGAACTTGTTGGGGATGATTTCGAACGAAGAGTACAATTTTGTCAATGGTCACAACAACAAATAGTTATACAGAGAGATTTTTTTGAGTTTGTTCTTTTTTTTTTGAGGCAACATTCCACAAAAATGGTAGTGTAAACAGACACAATTTTCATTATTATTCCACAACCAATCCCTTCTGTGCTCAGACGCATAGTCAAACGAGATGGTCCGTAAATGTTTGGGGTGGAATCATAGGCAATTACGTTATAGGTCCTTTTTTCTTTGAGGAATCAATAAATGGTGAGGTTTATTTAAATTTTCTAGTGAACAATTTAACTATTCTACTTGAAAATGTACCATTAAACAGCCGCCAACATATGTGGTACCTTCACGACGGAGCCCCTGCTCACCACAACGCACTTGTCAACGGTGAACTCAATGAACTATTTCCTAAAAGATGGATGAGAAGAGATGGGCCATTTCACTGGCCACCCAGATAACCAGAATTAAACGAAGTTGACTTCTTTTTTTGGGTTATTTTAAAGACGTAGTGTATAGGACACCTCCAAGAATGGTTGACGATATGAAAATAAGGATTCAAAACGCCTTTCAAAGTGTCACACAACAAATGCTTACAAACATCAGTAGGTCTTTCGAAACTCGTTTCCAGGCTTGTGTAGACGTTATGGGAGATCATTTTGAACACCTTTTATATCATAAAAAGTACGTTGAACATTTTTTTTTATTTAATTTAGTTTTTTTTAAATAAATTTTAATGAATTAAACTATTGTTATTAATAACTAAGTAATACATGTTGTTATCAACAATAAAACTAAAATATCTCGAAAACTAATAACTTTAGGTATAGGGAATATTTAAAAGATATGTAAGTATAGTGATAGAACTTTTCGATAATAATATAAAATACAGGGTGTTCCATTTAAAATTATGAAGAAAATCTTGTATTTACATTTTGACTTACCCTGTATACGATTTGTGTAGTTATAAAAAAATTGTACATTGTTACAAAACTACTTTAATATCGACAGTCAAAAGCATTAAAAAAATAAGTTTATGTTACACCGCTAGAAACATACAGGGCGATCAAATCAGTATGATTTTTTAATAAAAGTGCTCGTAACTTTGAAACACTCAGTATAATCCTAGACAAGTGTTATATCTCTAGAATCAGAAAAATGTAGAGAAACCAGATTTTGAATAAAATACTGGGTGTTCGATTTAAAAAAACAAAACTTTGGTTTGGCACCGTGGTATGGAAGACCCTGTATATTTCTCACTAATTTTAAAATTTGTACATTAAAGGTGTCTATAACTTTTATTAACAACTTTTTTTCATATATTGTATAATAACAGATATATTAAACTTTGTCACAGAAATTGATCACCCTGTAGACAAAT
Source organism: Diabrotica virgifera virgifera (assembly GCF_917563875.1). NCBI lineage: Eukaryota > Metazoa > Arthropoda > Insecta > Coleoptera > Chrysomelidae > Diabrotica > Diabrotica virgifera. The sequence goes on along the minus strand of NC_065450.1, from coordinate 190,473,943 downwards.
TTGCACTAGCAAAAAATGCGCCAAAAAATGTAATGTAAGGCCCCATTTTTTGACCCTTTTTTATTTACATTTCATAGTATCATAATTCATAATATCATATCATTTTAAAAATAATTAGTCTAATTGTACAAGTTTAATACCAAAGTTTGTGTCGTGTATTTGTTAACAATTCCATCTTTGTAAGTAGATCAATTACTTTTAATGGGAAATAAGCCACAATTTTACCAAAAGATGATTTTATTAACGTTTCGAAGCCCAAATCGGGTTTCGTTGTCAAAATACAAAATAATACTAAAATAAACAGTTGTTACTAAGTAAAAAAATTCTTTTAATAATTTATTTAATCTGACTCATTTATATTGGCAATTCAGACGTATATTATATATTTTAAAGTAGAAGAATTTAATATGATATCGCCAATATTTATGAGTTGCCTTTATGGGACTACTTTACTAAAAGATAGTTCATTCGATTACATGAAATAAATCCCAACTCAAGAAAATCCGTCACCAAAAAATCATAGCATGTGATCTGTCTTTAAAAAGACAACCAAATGTAACGATGACAGTAAAATTCTTGCGTTAGAGGTTCCATAGTAAATCACGAGGGAAAACCAGGAGAAAACCTCGTGATACTATCCCGACATCGTAAGTATTTGGTCTTACATTTAATTTACTTTCAAAAAACTAATACCAAATTCTGACTTTAATATGTTTAAATTATAAATATTATTAATAATACACAGATATACAATGAGTAATACTAAAATATAAAAATTGTATTAACTCGATATGTTATTGACTTACTAATCGTGGTATTTTCTTTCTATTGACTTCCTCTTTTAGTATGGGTAACCACATCTTACTGCATTCTACCGAGTAATTTGCGACACAATTGTTTTCATTTAGCATAATAAGAGCCCCTTCTTTGATTTTTCTCTTTTTACTATCTGATTCTTTCAGGGCTATACTTGAATCTCTTCACTGAACTCTATGTTCATTATCCCATGCATGTTGACATATTTGAGATCTATCAAATTCTCTATTTTTAATATAAGACTGATGTTCACTTATTCTAACGTTTAATGGTCTTGATGTTTCACCTAAATAAAATTGTTCGCATTCAAAAGGTATTTTATAAATACAATTTTTTGTTCTGTCTTGTTCACTGTTAGGTTTAGTTTTAGATAGAATAGATCTCAATGTGTTTGTTGTTTTGAATGTTGTTGAAATGTTGAATTTATTTCCTATTGTTTTAAATTTCTCGGATAGTCCTTTTATATATGGTATTAATATTTTCCTCGTATTATTTCTTGTGAATGTTATAGGATCCCGTTCTACGTTGTTCTGTTCCATTCGATCCAGTCTTGACAATTCCTTACTTATAAACGATAATGGATAATCATTTTTCAATATAAGAGATGTTAAAAATTGTTTTTCTTCTAACAAAGAATTTTCGTTAGAACAAGTAATTTTGGCTCTACCATATAAGGATTTAATGATTCCCTTCTTAACGTTGATGTTGTGATTTGATTTGTAATTGAGAAATCTGTTGGTGTGTGTTGGTTTTCTCTACACTTGAGTCTCATATCCAGTATCCTTCTTTGATACTAAAACATCGAGGAAAGGTAGAGTGTTATTATATTCCTTTTCCATTGCAAATATTATTGTCTCTTCTTAATCGTTTATAATATTTAGGGATGTATCCAACAATTCTGATCTATGAGGCCATATTGAAAACACATCATCTATATACTCCACCATACTGTGGGTTTTTAAATTTTGTTTAGAAATGATATTAGTTTCGAAATCCTCCATAAATGTATTAGCCAATAATGGAGATAAAGAAGAGCCCATTGCTAGACCAAACTTTTGTTTATAGAATTCATTATTTAGTTGAAAATAGGTATTATTAGTACATAATGTCAATAACTCCATTATAGCTGATACATTTAGTTTTGTCCTAGTTGTCAATGTATTATCATTTTCTAATTTCGTTTTGATTATGTTAAAAGTTTTTTCTAATGGCACATTTGTAAATAAACTGTTTATGTCAAAACCTACTAAAATATTATTTGGATTAAATTCAATATTTAATAATTTGTTTAAAAAATGTTGTGTATTTTTTTATAAATGTGTCATTATTATTTGTAGTAGGGGAGCGAAGTATGCTAAATGTGCAGTCACTCGAGCGCTTTGGGGACCTATTGGGTTGTGAAGAGTAGGTCCTAAAACCAAAAAAATTTAAGTAAAGTTTTCCATTTTAGTGGGCGCTTGCCATTTTTTAATTTAATTTTTCATTTCCAACAATGGTTTTTTCCGATTATAACGCCATCTATCCATAATTCGAAAAACTGTTTCGAATAAAAGTTACTTATTTTTGCATAAGGAATCTAAATCTACACTAAAAAATGGGAGCTCCTATTTAATATTTTAAAGTAACCCCCCACCCCACCTCCGTGGGGGGTCGTGTTTGGTGCCATTCGATAGATTTTTCAAAAATATTGAATAAGTGTATTTTACAGTTTTTCGATTTGATGTTCGTTTCGCAAAATATCGCGGAATTCGTATTGAAAATATTAAATTTACCCCCCACCCCTCTCCGTGGGAAGTCTTGTTTGGTATCATTCGATAGATTTTTAAAAAATATTGAGCACGTATTTTTTAGTTTTTCGATCTGTCATTCATTTCGCGAAATATTCGCTTTTTTCTTGTGACATTTTGGGACTCACCCATTTCCTTACGCAAGGCTCAAATCATCAGATTTTTGAAATATACACTCTTTTACATGTACTTAACTTACCTTATCTTAATCTGACAGTTTCGAGTTTTTTTAAGGATAGATTTTGTTTTTCGGGCTCCCCTTAACGAACTCCCCTGTGTTAAGAGCCAATATATGGTAGAGGTACATCTACAGGGTACCAGGTTTCTCCCCATATGCTAATCTGACGCGTTCGAGTAACTGCAAAAATCCCCGCTTGGGCTCCCCTACCATTGTTAATGGTTTTATAATATTTAATAAAAAATTTTGATAGTTCACTACAAGGAGAATTGATGGTACTACAAATGGGTCTAAATAAATATTGGCGATATCATTTTGAAGTCTTCTACTTTAAAATGTATAATATACGTATGAATTGCCAATATAAATGAGTCAGATTAAATAAATTATTAGAAGATTTTTTTTACTTAGCATCAACATTTTTGTTTATTTTAGTAGTACTTTGTATTTTGACAACGAAACCCGATTTGGGCTTCGAAACGTTAATAAAATAATTTTTTTGGTAAAATTTTGGCTCATTTCCCATTAAAAGTAATTGATTATAAAAATGCCACACGAAAATAGCTTAAGAACAACATTATTTGTAAGTAGATATGCATATCAAAATAAATACAGATTTGAAGTTTTGCAGTCCATACAGGTTGAAGGTTCAAATTTTTTAAGATACTCAACTGAATTTTTTAATTCTAAACGCGGCCTACTGCGAATCCAAAAACATGATAAATTACCGATATTTTGCTTTGCGTTACAAATATCGGAAAAAGTTATTTTAACAAGTTGTTCCAAATGTTACTCTAACCTTAAAAACCAATTTCATAACAAAATTCGCACTTTTAGTTTTTTCATTATTTCTAGTCAGGACCGTAAAATTCGTTGTCCCGAGATGCACGCAACGGCAACGGAGCCGAGAAGGTCTCCGATGGTAAATCTCTGTGCAGCGTGTGATGGCACCGTAGATGCCACTGTTAGGAGACCGGGTCTCCTTAAACGCCTGCTGCGCTGCGTGGAGCATTAGCAACGGAGGCTGACCGGCTTCTCGGCTCCGTTTATGCATCTCGGGATAAGCCAGAGTCCTGCCTACAATAATTATTAAAAAAACTGAGACGCAATCTGCGTTCTAATGCTAATGCTCCGTGCGTATGGATATTTAGTGATAATGGAATTTACACGTTGTATAGTAGTGAGGGTGCTTGTTGTTTTTCGCGGTTCAAGATAAACAAAACAGTGTAGCGTGTGTAAAAAATTTAGGGGGGCTAAGCCTCCCTTGCCTCCTCTGACGAGCCGCCACTGGTATTTGAATTGTGCACCTACACTGTATCCCCGCTAATCACCTCATAGTAGATGCGGTAAATTTTTCAATTAAAAACAACTTCAAACTAAATTACAAATTTCATACAATGTTTTGATAATACAAATAATCTGTTCAGTTGATATTTCTATGCTCAAATAGGACAAAAACAAATATTGACAAGTTTATTGAGTGAACTAGTTGCAATCTTTGGTTAAAAATTGTTAAATGCATAGCGATTCAGATTGCATCATCATAATATATATTTTGTTGTTATTAATGTTTGGGCAAAATGTCCTTTGCAATTAATTTCTACTTAAATTATAGATTTGTATACAATATTATTAGTAATAACATCGACTTACGCGTTTATTCTGCCTTCAGTATTTTCGTTGCCAATATTTTATTTTCACATACATTTTGTACTTCTGTTTAACTTACACACAGATTTTACTAGTGCAGAATAAAATTAGATATTATAAGTATTATACTAAGACCAGAATTATTTAATAAGTCTAAAGAGATTTTAATGTACGCAGACGATGTAAACTTGATGGGAAAAACAACAAAAGAGACATCACAGAACTTGCTGTCGAGTTCGAATAAAATACAAGCAAGAAAACAACGAAACTTGCAGAATCTGGTATAAGATGACGATAATATTGAAATGGTAAAACAACTTTTATACCTGGATGTACAGATATCTGTAGACGACATCGAAGAGGAGGAAACACAGAAACAGATAAAGCTGTTAAGAAAGCATACTTCTCTCTGGCACAGGTGTTTAGATCCAAAGACATCCATAGGGAAGTAAAGTTTAAAATATATAAAACCATCATACGACCAATAGCAACATATGGTGTAGAAACGTGGATGATGACAGAAAAGACAATAAACCTTATTAATACTTTTGAAAGAAAGATAGTAAGGAGAATATTGGGACCAAAAGAATTTGGAAGCGGCTGCATCACGCAAAATTATCAACCAGGGTTCAGAGCTCATGCCAGAGATCACACTAAGCAAAATCCAGGACGCAATGAAAAGATGAAAAACAACAAAGCGCCAGGAGAAGACGGAGTCGTAACAGAAGCTAAAAGATAGGTGGACGTGCCCTTCTCAACCAAATAAAAATTTTGTTTAACCTTTGGAAACATGGAACAATGCAGTAACAATTTTACTACACAAGAAAGGAGATAAGGCGCACCTAGAAAACTATAGACCAATCAGCTTATTAAACCACATCTATAAGATATTTACCCGAATAATTACAAGACTAGAAAAAAAGTTAGATTTCTACCAACCCCGAGAAAAAGTTGGATTCCGCTCAAAATTCGGAACAAACGATCACCTACAAACAGTAAAAACCTTAATAGAAAAGTCGATAGAATATAACAGACCACTGGTACTTATCTTCGTAGACTTTCACAAAGCCTTCGACACTGTGGAATTAGACAGCATTATAACTGCTCTGAACAATAGTAGAATAGATTACCGGTTTACAAAGTTAGTGCCAACATTATAGCAAAACGCCACAATGCGTGTAAACCTACATGATACTACCAGAGAAATTCATATTAAGCGAGGTGTGAGACAGGGCGACACTCTCTCACCTAAATATTTATAGCGGTCCTCGAATACGCCTTTAAAATACTAAAGTGGGAAAATAGAGGAATAAAAATAGATAGAGAAATGCTTAATCATCTGCGTTTTGCCGACGTTATATTACTTATAACCGAAGATCTGGGTGAAGCACAACAAATGCTACTAGAATTAGAAAACGTGTCTTCAACAATAGGTCTAAAAATGAACATCAGTAAAACCAAATTTATGACAAATTAAGTTCCCAGCGAACACCCAACCATCCAAAATCAAGTGGTAGAATTGACAGAAAAGTACATATATCTCGGTCATGAAATCAGAATAGGCAAGGACAATCAGACTTGCGAATTTCAACGACGAATAACACTTGCTTGGGCGGCGTATGGTTCACTAAGAGACGTCTTTAAGAGCAACATCCCGACAGCTATGAAATGGAAGACATTTGACCAATGCGTTCTTCCTATTATGACATACGGAGCAGAAACTCTCACGCTCACAAAAACAAGAGGACTAAAAGTGCGAGTAGCACAAAGGCGCATGGAAAGATCGATTCTCGGCGTGACAAAAAATACAAAATAAGGAACCAAGATTTAAGGAAAAGTACAGGTATCACTGATGCACGTATAGCCAAGCTGAAATAGAATTGGGCAGGTCACATAGCGCGACTGAAAGACTCAACATGGACCAGAAAACTAATTGACTGGCGCCCAAGAGAAGGCAAACGCAGCAGAGGACGACCACCAACACGCTGGATGGACGACATTAACCGAATATCCAAGAAATGACAACAAGAAGCACAGAACCGTGAAGAGTGGCGAAGAATGGGAGAGATCTATGTCCAGCAGTGGACAGAAGAGGTTGCATGATTATGATGATGATTGGGACCCATTTACGATAGTGGTGTATGGAGAATTATAGTTTAACCACCAGTTATACCAATAAAGAGTTATAAGAATGGATAATGACAGAACACATAGTAGAACGCTTATCGAAACTAAGGCGGGACGTCGGCTAGTAAGAAGACCAAGGATAGTAGGAGAGAAGACCAGTATGAAGACCAAGGGTTGTAGCGCCATAGGAGAGAGAGAGAAAGAGAGACAGAAAGAGAGCGAGAGAGAGAGAGAGAGAGAGAGAGAGAGAGAGAGAGAGAGAGAGAGAGAAAGAGAGAGAGAGAAAGAGAGAGAGAGAGAGAGAGAGAGAGAGAGAGAGAGAGAGAGAGAGAGAGATGAGACTTAGTACAGAGAAATAATGTATTCGAGTGACTTTGACCAGGCCAGGTTTCTAACAATTTTTTCAACTTTCGTCTAACAGTAAAAAGTAAAGCATTTTTGACTAATTTGGAGGTAACTTTTTGATAAACGCATTTAAAGCACTAAAATGGAGATTTTTGAATATCAATTAATTGATTTGTTGCTTAGAAAACTGTAAAAAACATTATACACACGCCCAAGCTTATATGGAATCACCATGTATTTCAAAGTAATATTTATTTCTATTAAAAACACTTGTTATTTTTGCGAAGAATAAAGGATTTTACTGAAAATAAACAAATATATAAGACAATCGGATAGTACAGCTCGGAAAGGTATAGGTTATTTGCTTGAATTGCAAATTGAACGAAAATAAATAAACTAACTTTTGCGTCCAAAAACGTCAGTATGCCTCATGTGGGGTTATAGAATTTACAACGGGGAACGATTATTGGTCTTGTGGAGGAAGTAATGTTCTCAGAGGGACATAGCTGTAGAGCTAGGCGTAATACAAGGCGTTCTGTAAAAAAAACCTATGCTAGGTAAGAGGAACTAAGAAGCTCAAAAATAAAGCAAGGGAAAGTGGCCAAAAAGTAATAACGGCTCGCCACGAACATTTAATTTTCCAATCAGCTGGAAGACACCCAACCATTTCTCACCTGCAGCTTCAAAGGCAGCTTTTGGAAGCTACAGGTGTACCTGTTTCAGTTGAAACGTTAAGAAGAAGAGTTCGTACCAAGAAGTATACAGCAAGAGACAGTTATGGGTTCCCGAGTTATCCAGGCAGTACAAGATTGATCGCCTAAATTGGTGTCTTCACCGCCAAAACTGAAACATTGGGAATTGACAAAATGTTCTATTTTCAAAAAAGTCAGGATTTGTGAAAAATCATAAATATACCCCACGAAATCGTGTACTTAGAGGTCGAGGCAGACAATCAAGAATGAAAACTGTCAGATCTGTTCACAAATATAAAAGGGGAAGTGTAAAGTTCTGGAGAGGCATTGTGATCCGTAAAAAACTCTTATTGTATTATTATTGTATTTGCTGTTATAACCATGCATTTTGTCTTTTTCGGGGAAATTAGTTAAATGTTAAATTTTCTGGCGGTTATATTTAATTGGTGCAGCATACGTTGTAAATCATCTTCACTTTGAAAGATTAGTATTGCATCGTCTGCATAGCAGATTATTTTAAGTTACTTTTCACTTTCAAACTTTTGGTGCTGTTATTATAAATAAATCAGCTATTTAATTTTATCGTTGAACATGTCAGATATAATTCAAATTGTAAAACATATTACGCCTCTGGCGTAATCTGTTCCTGGTATTAAAATGGATTATTCGTTAAATGATACCTTCGGAAACATTTTATATAATATGCATTTAGCTGTTTAAAAATATCTGCTGGACACGTCTCTAAATCACTTATTTTTATTCAAGCCCCAGGTAGAAAAACAATATTTATCCCTCCCTTAGAGGGTTTAAACCTCCGCATAAAATATGCTTCGTGTCGAACAAACAATGTGAAGTTTTAGCCATATAGCCAACACCTCCGAGCATATAAATAACGTGTAACATATTCCAAAATGCTCCCTCCGCATATGGTCCCAGTTAGGAGACTATGAAATAAGTTGAGAACATTGGCAAGCCCGGGCAGAAGGGGTGAAAACTGCCTTCCAGGCACGTCCCTGTCAGCCGGTTGACAAATGTGTAGTTCGTTTCTTTCGAGCCAGAATGATTGCTATATTGCAGACAGGCTAGCTCGTATTTACTGTCCGTTCGGATGGAATATCCCGGCCAAGATGTTTTTCTCTTAATTGTTTTGCTTTCGAGTGGTTTCTGGTTATGCATAAGGCCAATTTTATTTGGAAGAATAAAGGGAAACAAGATTAGGAAAGATAACAAAGACTGTTTGATTTAATGCTGTTGATTAGTTCCTAATGGAAAGTATCAATAAAACATCAAGGATTGCCAAAAGAAAAATCTCAATTTAGCCGAAATCAATAATATATACTGTTACAAGTTTATATATTTATTTTATTATTAACGCTTATTTTAATTCAAGACACTTAATTTATTAGTTTTTATTTTTAATTTATTTGCGCACTAAAACATATATTAAAACGTATAATTTATATCTAATTACTTTGCAAAATTTATTTTTTACATTTATCAATAACGTGCACGATGTTAACATCGATATTATGATTACCTATATACAATCCAATCTTCTATTTAAATACTCCAATAAAGTCCAAGACTTTATTCTCCAATATTCTAGACCGGGCCTAAAAACAATACAGATCGGACTGAATAACGGCTGCACATGGATTCGCTCCCGGCTTCAGGTAGGAAGACCTAACCCTTCGGTATTAACTTAACTTTCGGGTATGAGTTTCGGAGCGAACTCGTGTACAATAAAAGTGGTTTTATAGGGGTTGGGAGCGAACCCATGTGCGCCGTGAATAACTTCAGACAAGCTGGCACCTCGCGTTTGAAAGGGTTCAAAAACAGTTCTCATTGGGTTCGGTCTTCAGAAGCATCTACAGATGTCAGGGCCGGCCTCGCTGGTATTTACTGTCGGTTCGGATGGAATATCCCGGCCAAGATGTTTTTCTCTTAATTATTTTGCTTTCGAGTGGTTTCTGGTTATGCATAACGCCAATTTTATTTGGAAGAATAAAGGAAAACAGGATTAGGAAAGATAACAAAGACTGTTAGATTTAATGCTGTTGATTATTTCCTAATAGATAGTATCAGCAAAACATCAGGGATTACCAAAAGAAAGATCTGCATTTCGTCGAAATCAATAATATATACCTACTGTTACAAGTTTATCTATTTTATTTTTAACACTTATTTTAATTGAAAACACTTAATTTATTAGTCTTTATTTTTAATTTATTTATACTCTAAAACATATAATAAAACATGTAATTTATATCTAATTACTTTGTACAATTTATTTTTTACATTTATCACTAACGCGCACGTAACATCGAAATTATAACTGTATGTCTTCAATCCGATATTCTATTTAATTACCCTCCGACTTTGTTCTCAAATATTCTAGACCGGGCTTAGAACATATAGAAGGAAGTCCAACTGATTACCTTCAGAGAAGGTGGCATCTCGCGTTTAGGGGTTAAAATAGTTCTTATTCGGTCCTCAGAAGCATCTACAAATGTCAGGACCGGCCTTCGTGATGTTGGTAATAGTAACATTGCCCCCTCCTTTAGAGGTGGTGCATCTATGAAATAGGTTAAGAGCATTTTCAAGCCCTGGCAGAAGGGCTCCATACTGCCTTCCAGGTACGTGTCTGTCAGCCTGTTGACAAATGTGTAGTTCGCTTCTTTCGAGCCAGAATGATTGCTATATTGCAGACAGGCTAGCTCGTATTTACTGTCTGTTCGAACGGAATATCTCGTCCAAGATGTTTTTCTCTTAATTGTTTCGCTTTCGAGTGGTTTCTGGTTATGCATAAGGCCAAATTTAATTGGAAGAATAAAGGGAACAGGATTGGGAAAGATAACAAAGACTATTCGATTTAATGCTGTTGATTAATTAGTTCCTAATAGAAAGTACCAACAAAACATCAAGAACTGCCAAAAGGAAGATCTCAGTTTAGCCGGAATCAATAATATATACTGTTACAAGTTTATTTATTTTATTTTTAACGCTTTGTTTAATTGAAAACACTTAATTTATTAGTCTTTATTTTTTATTTAGTTACACTCTAAAATATACTAAAACATATATAATTTATATTTAATTACTTTGTACAATTTAGTTTTTACATTTATCAATAACGCGCATTTAATATCTAAATTATGATTGCCTGTCTACACTACGATCTTCTATTTAACCCTGGAAGATCACACCTATTTTTTTTTACATAAACCGCACACATGGGTGTCAGGTACCCAATGATCTTTTGTGAAGAAATAAAAAAAAAGTAAATATTTTATGATTTCCAGAGACTCTCTAATCACTATGGAATACATACGAATAATTAAATCAATAATTTTATTTTCTCTCTATTAATTGTAGTAACACAAAGAACAAAATATTAAAAATACCTAAAAATAATTAAAAAACATTTTCTAAAAAACCGGAAACATAATTCAAAATATTTTAATTTAATTTAACATCAAAATGGTCTTTCTAACAAAAATATAACACCTTTTGATTATAGAGCTCATATTCATTCCTAGCCAGGTATTTCATTTTCACTTATTTTAGTAACTACATTCATAAGACAGTGGCTTTATGCTCCATGCATTATGCTTTATAGCAAGCCGAGCATGCACGCTTTGCTTTTCCATCTTTGCCTTTGCAGAAATAACACCTAGTTTTCTTTACTAAATTTGTGGGATGTTGTGTTGTTAGGTCATTAACTTGAACGCACACTTGATCGCAAACCTCACACATGGGTGCTACATACCCTAGCCTGTATTCAATAAATTCTCGTGATTGGAAATATTGCTCAAATGAGACCGCAACTACATACCCGTCCTTGGCAGACTATAGACTGAATTTACATAAAGCAGCATTACCATTGAAATGCAGCTGCGCAAGCTACATGCAGTTAAGTGTCGCGATGGGTATCTCACACCCAAGTGTGAGTTTCCAGGGTTAAGTATTCAATAGTAGATAATCAATAAAACATCAAGGATTGCCAAAAAAGATCTGAATTTAGCAGAAATCAATACTTTATACCAATACACAAAGAGTTTTTTAACAATAGGTATTATTTTAAATATAAGCGTATTTCAAATAACTATTATTCTAGAGTTTAATTGGAAATCTAGCAAGAAAATGTTTAGATTTCACAAATCTGGCAAGAGAAAGTTTAGATGTAACAAAATTATAGAATTATAGAATTGAGGCGCTCAGAGCAACAGTGGCCAAACCCCAAAAACGAAGTTTTGGGATAAATGCAATCTTTGCATTCGTATTTACATTCTGCTTAAGGGATGGCGCTACAAATGATGTAGCGCCTTTTAGCCAAATATAGAGATAGGTTGTGTAGACTCTTGCTAATCCGAAGATTTAATGTTTCTGCTTTTAATAGTTGATGGATTCGACCGGTACTTGGTGGAAGTTCATTTTATCTAACAATAAAACACTGAAAACGTTTGTTTTCTATACTTCCACAAAATTTATTACAACTATGTGACTACAGTTTCGGCAGAGTGCCTTTCTCAAGTGACTTAGATGCAAGCAAGCAAGCAATTTGATTTAACCCGACCTGTAGGAGATGTCCACTCTATCTAAAAAGTACATTCGGGTGTAACAATTTATTGGGGTGAGGTGTTTTGATCCGAGTAAAAACAGGGATCACCCCACCTCGCTCCAATGCCCCAGGCCATCCCTTTCCCCCCATAGCACGCTGATGCGCGATGGGGGCACAACTATCGTAGCCAAATGCTCTTCACAATGGAATCCTGGGTAGTAATAAGATTCCAATGTGGTGTCCTAATCGAATTCAAAACTAGGCCAGAGTGAAGCGCTCTGTGCCTTTATCTTCTAATTACTTATCTGCGGAACTAAAATTGCTTACTTTGGTCCCAAGTCATTGTACCAAGCTCCACTGAGCTTAGTCCAATGCCTTGGCGCTCAAGTATTTTTTGGTTTTATGTTTTTTATATATTTTTGGTGGCTTGGGACTTTTTTTGTTTTTTATATTTTCTGGTGGCTTGCGCCTTTTTCTTCTATTTTTCTAAGGCTGACTTTATCTGATCGTGGTGTTGGACCTACGCTTGGGTTACGTGTTTCTTCGGCACTTGGTGTTTCGAGCTACGAACGATGTACTTATTTTTGTTTTTACTTCTTTTTCACTTTACCTTCACTTTCACTTTATTCTTTGTGTCTCTTTTTATTTAATTTATTTATTTCACTTTATTTCCTTTACTTTATTCCACTATTTATTGTTTAGGACGTTTGTGCTTCCATCGGTGAAAAGCGTCATACCCTAGCATCCCTCGCAGTATTGAGCTTGGGTGGTGCACCAGCTCTGCGAATTTGACCCTTGCCTTGTCTGTCATCATTTCGGTGACTCTCACCTGTTGTAGCTGTCTGAAGAGGAATCTTTCTGCGACGTACCTCGGGACTTTGGCTGCTTCTCTTAGGCTGCTGTTTTGGACCGCTTGAATATTCTTTATGCGCGTTTTGCATACTTGTCGCCATGCGAGAGGTGCGTATGTTAGTACTGGTAATATTATGCTGTTTATTAATCTTAACCCTGTTTTTAGTCTTATTTAATTTGGTCAAAACGGCAAACCGGTGTATGTTTTCAAAAAACTTTTGATAGTGTGTAAAAAATATTTTATTATCAGCTAAGTACTTTCGACACATAACGTGCCATCATCAGAGCTTCCTAAAAGGACATATTTAAGATAAGATTTTTTTAAATAAAAAATGAGTGAAAAACTTACGTCCTCTTATAAAACCTTCATATAAGAGCAACTGCTAAACAACACAATAAAAAACATGGATATTGGGCAAAAGCCACAGATAGTCCCCTTTAAAGCCAGTATAATAACCCTTTAAAGTGAATAAAATCACATCTAAATTCTTTTAATAATTAATAAGACAACATGGCTGAGTCAAACCATTTTGAGCCCACGTGAACAGCAGATCAGCTGAGGAAGACTTTCATTTATTAAAATGATAAAGAAGAAGAATGATAATAAATGACAGTCTTCCTCAGCTGATCTGCTGTTCACGTGGGCTCAAAATGGTTTGACTCAGCCATGTTGTCTTATTAATTATTAAAAGAATTTAGATGTGATTTTATTCACTTTAAAGGGTTATTATACCCTATATCTGTGGCTTTTGCTCAGTATCCATGTTTTTTATTGTGTCTTTTAGCAATTGCTCTTCTATGAAGGTTTTATAAGAGGACGTAAGTTTTTCACTCATTTTTTATATAAAAAAATCTTATCTTAAATATGTCCTTTTAGGAAGCTCTGATGATGGCACGTTATGTGTCGAAAGTACTTAGCTGATAATAAAATATTTTTTACACACTATCAAAAGTTTTTTGAAAACATACACCTGTTTGCCGTTTTGACCTATTTAGAAGTGTGTACAAGTCTTGCAGTCTTTTCCAATTAATTTACTTTTCCTGCCTTTGAGTCCTCTTAATGTTGCTCTCGCCCTGTTGGCCTTCTGGACTGTGGCTTCTACGTATTTTTGAAAGGTCAGTGCTTTGTCCATGATGACTCCCAGGTATTTGGCTTCATCTTTCAACTCGATGGGGTTGTTCTGCACCGTCAGTTGTTCTCCTGGCTGTTGTCTTCCTTTCTTGTATAGTACCGCTTACGTTTTTTTGGAGTTGATGGCTATCTTCTACTTTATACTCCATTCTTCGATGTCTTCTAACGCTGTTTGCAGGTTGGTCACTGCTATATCTACGTTTCTGTGTTTGGCTGCTATCGCTGTGTCGTCGGCGTAAAGACTCATAAGAATACCTGGTGTTCTAGGTACGTCTGCGGTGTATATTGTGTACAGCAGAGGTGACAGGACTGCTCCCTGTGGTACTCCAGCCTTCGGGTTTCCGTGATTTAGATTACTATGGGTTTGCCTTTTTAAAGTCTTTAACTGAAGAGGTTGAGGAGTGGGGAGCTGTTTGTTTCGGGTTGGTCATTCCGAATTATATCTGTATTTTTCAATTTATTAATTTTCATAGATTCTAATAAAGATAAAAGATGATATAGTAGATTTTCTATGGGAAATAAGCCACAATTTTACTAAAAAATGAATTTATTAACGTTTCGAAGCCCAAATCGGGTTTCGTTGTCAAAATACAAAATACAATAGTATTCAAAGCCCAAATCGGGTTTCGTTGTCAAAATACAAAATACAATAGTATTTATACGAAACCCGATTTGGGCTTCGAAACGTTAATAAATTCATTTTTTAGTAAAATTGTGGCTTATTTCCCATAGAAAATACTTAATTATAAAAATGCCACAAGCAAATAGCTTCAGAACAACATGATATAGAAGATGAAGTTCGTATGTAGAAGTGTCTGTTTTTCTATTGATGAAAGATCTATTATGTTCTCCTATCCGTTTGTCAAAGGTTCTGCCAGTTTGACTAATGTTCGTCGTATAAACTTTCAAAAAAACTGTAAGATATTATTACAGAATACACCAAATTTTCACCTAAATTCACCGTAAAAAATACATTAGAACTAGTTAATAAAATACAACATTTTCAATTGCTCAACACAAACAACAGTGCAGGACTTATTATGGGTAATCCTCTAAGCCCATTGGTATCAGATATATTTATGAACCAGCTTGAAACAACAATTTCTAAACATTGCGTATTTAAACAGTTCTTATATTGGTGGAGATACGTGGATGATATACTAGTATGCTTTGCAGGAACTAACAGGCAACTTGACCAATTTCTATCATACATTAATTCACTTCATAGTAATATTGAGTTTACAATAGGAACAGAACAGAATAAGTCCATAAACGTTCTAAATATAACAATTACCAGACAACACAACAATCATGAAATGTCCGTATATCATAAACCTACCCATACTGACACAACTGTACACAATTCATCATCCCATCCTACACAACACAAATTAACAGCCTACCATCGGATGATACATAGACTGACAGAAATTCCCATGTCAAAAAATAGCTTCGAGATAAAACTGAACATCATTAATCAAATAGCAGTAAACAATGGCTATAACGAACAAACAAGTAACAAAATTTTAAACCAAAAACTCCATAAAAAAGCCCTGAAATTAGTCTATCCACAACCACGGAAAGAATCCAGTACTTTCTGCTCTATCACATATACTGGCAAGATAACAACAAAAATAGCCAGACACATAAAAAAGAAAAGAATAACACCTGTTTCCAGAACTAACAACAACTTAAGCAAATATATTAAGAACAATAGGAGCCAAAAGAGAAAACCACTACAGAGTGGTGTTTACAAACTAACTTGTGGTGACTGTCCGAAAACTTACATCGGTCAAACTGGCAGAACCTTTGACAAATGGATAGGAGAATACAAAAGGGCTTTCAACAATAGAAAAACAGATACTTCTACATACGTACTTCACCTTCTAGATCATAATCATTCTTTTAATGAGCAGTTTCAAATTCTGCATATTCAAAATAAAGGCCTTAAGCTATCTTTATTAGAATCTATCGAAATTATTAAATTGAAAAATACAGAGATAATTCTGAATGACCAACTTGAGCCAAACAGCTCCCCACTCCTCAACCTCTTCAGTTAAAGACTTTAAAAACACAAACCCCTAGTAATCTAAATCACTTGAGAAAGGCACTCTGCCGAAACAACTGTAGTCACATAGTTGTAATAAATTTTGTGGAAGTATAGAAAACAAACGTTTTCAGTGCTTTATTAGTTAGTTTCTGTTTTTATTTAGATATTAATATAAAAATGCTTATTTTGTGGCTTAGGCCACGTTTGCTCGGAGCGCCTCAATTGTAAGTTATCTTTTATCAGAACTATCTAATAAATCTAATATCTAATAAAAGTTTTCATCCAGAATGCGCAGATACTTCATAATATTGAAATGAATGAAAAACGACGCATTTTTTGTTTAAAAATGTTAATAAAAGACCATGAACCAGTAAAAATTTCGATACGCATAAGATGGTATGCATTTTCTGTTGACTTCCACCAGACATTCTAGTTGAAAAAATACCGCTCAGTATTTTTTCAGCTTCGAAAGCTTTTCCTTTGGTATATACACTTAGATAATACCAGCCAGACACATTTTCTATATCACTTAACATTCAGTAGTAAACAAGAAGAAAAGAAAATATACTATATCGTATAGTACTGATAGAGTTTTGTATAAAATATGTCTACCTTTAATAATTTAAATACTTTGCGACGACAGAGTCTTTTGTGTAAAGATTCCCGACAAGCGGAAGCCCCCATTTTAATGCAGTTATACCAATTTAACATACTTCTTCCAACTAAGAACTCAACCGCAATTATATCGCTATCAAATTAAGTTCTGCTGCCTTTAGAGAACTTACGAAGATATAAAACTTTATTGTGCTCCTAGGAAAAGGGCAGCTTACATGACAAACTTCTAAGTGGTAAGACTGAGTTTAATCTTACTTTCGTAACTAGCTTGACTAAGATAAGATGCATACCCTGTAAAATATTAATTTAGAGAGGGCTCGAGTATAACTAAACTGTATCGCGTCATCTGCGTGTGTACGTTCATTATTAACGAACAATTAATGAGTTTTCCTCGAACGACACCCGTCCTGCCTCTAATTAATAAGATATTATAAGATCTAAAAAAATCTCTCCAAAGTTTTCGCTTCATTCTTGTTATAGTTTGTGCCAGGAGCTTCTGCAATTTTTCACCTAAAAAGCTGCCGTAAGAGTTACTAAAGTAAAATACATTATGTAATGGATTTGACAGTTACTATAGGGTGACCGAAAGGTCCCTTTACATTTATGAATTGCTGTTGTTGTACTACAGAGGTAAACAAATTATAACCCAACTTTGTAAATTATTTATTACTTATTTATTTATCTAAAACATCGGTGTGCATTAGGGTGCATCGAAAAAATAAAAGTTGGAAATGTTATATCTAATAGCGTGAAAAAGTTGCTAGTGTTATTTTTCAGCATATTAGTATTTTTAATTTTTTTTTCTAAGCGAATTTTCTGTCCTCAAAATGACCTTGAATATTATTAAATATCTGGTTTTTATGGAAATTTCAATTTGTATTATTTGGCATAAAATATGTGCTAACTCGATCTAAGATCAATTAAAGAAAACTTAAAATGCAGTCAATTACAAATTTAAACGATATTTAAAGTTTTATTTGTTTTTTCAGTCTCCTCAATTCCTTTGAAATGTCCCACTTCGTGAGTCCGTGCGTGTAATTTTCACTTATGCTTGGTGCGATGCCTTACTTTGTTATTATTGTTGTTTGTAAATTAAAGATTTTTAAATTAGATAAACCAGGACCAAGGGGAATAAAATCAAGATGTGCTGTGGACCGTCCCATTTTTGGGCAACCACCAAATATACCTGAAAATGTTTTACCGAAATACAAACAAGCGATAAAGTTTTGTTGTTGCAAGAAGATAAAAAACTCAGCAAGAAAGAGCCAGACTTTTCTAATATTGCCGAACAGGTTGCAATTAAATTGGAGGAAATATGGAAAAAGGCTTTAATTCCAATAAATTAACATACATTCAGCTTTTAAAAGCCTATCATGACAAATATATGAAACTTATAAAACCATTTGAGAACAGGCAAAAAAGTGAATTTAAAAAAATAAAATTCAATGCTTTAAGAACAGAAGTAAAAATACACGTTTCGATCTTGCAGCATGCACAGGTGACACTCTGATTAATTGTCTTTGTAGCAAATCTCAAAAAGTGCCTCTGGATGAGCGCAAATTTCTATTAAATCAAAGAGGTATCAGAAAAATGGTGATAAGCTCGATTGATAGGAAAAACAAAAACAAATAAAATCAGAGAGAACAAAAGAAGAAAGTTACCGACGCAAAGACAAAACTTTAGCTCAAGTAAAAAACAGTACCAAGTCTTATGGTCAATCGATCGTGGAAAAATACATAACACTTGTGCATGAACCAGGGTGCAAATATTTCGGATATGGGTGTTCGCTATCTGGTATATCAGATAGTATCAAATCCAGCGATTGCATGTATCGAAACAGTCATAAATACTATCTTTAAGGGTGATGTAATACGGCTGGTAGAAGAACATCTTAAAAAACCGCTTCAGTGGTTTGTATTTCTGCGACATTCACATGATCTACCCCTTGGACATCAAAAGAAGTTTGCCAGTGACCAAATAAAAAAACGTGAGGATCTTCAAACTTTCTCCTATAAAAATTTTGATTCAAACGACTATTTTGAGTTAATTAACTAACAAGAATATCACCTTACAGAACCACCTATATTCTCTAGATTTTCGAGTGACAATCTGCGAAATTTTATTAAGAATCCTAACTTAGACCCTTTTAACATTGAGATTGAGAAATATCACTGCCACAAATAATGTGTAGAACGATGTGTCAAGCTTGTGACACAAGCTTCTCTAGCAGTTTGTGGATCGTATTCGAGGGATGGATTTATAAAAATTCTAATTGATTCCAAAAAACTATGCCTCACTTTAATGTTAAATCGGAAGACATCTTCGAAGAGAATGCTTTTACTATATTTTTTTTTAATATTTGTATACCTAATTTTGTACATTACTTTTATATTTATTTTAGTATTAAAAAACTTGGGTGACGTCAGGGAGACGGATAAGTTAGTCTATTTTGTTATAAAAAGAATGTTTTAGTATACTTTTCTTAAGTACAATTTTTAATTGCCTTGTGAAACCAGAAAATAGTTTCCAATTTAAGCAGAATTTATTTATTCAAGGTCCATAAGATATTAGATTTCCCTTACAAAAGAAATTCGACTATTAATGTATTTTTTCTAATTTTTAGGTGCCGTGGGGGGCAGAAAATATTTTTTTATTTCAACGCAATTTTATTAAAATACTAAATAGTTTGTTAGGCAACTTTTGTGAGCTATTACATTTTCGTTTTGAAATAAAAATTTTTTTCGTCTGTTAACATTTTTTCAAAATTTTTAATTGTTTTGGAGGGGCAGTAGATATTTTCCAATTTCGAAAAAATTTTACCAAAATACTTGACAGTTGATTGTGCAACTTTTGTGAGGTATTACTTTTCCATCGCAAAAAAAAAGTTTTTTTCGCCTTTTTCGATGCAGCCTAGTGTGCATACCTCCTTTATCGCAACACAACTTGATACGACGCCATGTTAGTCTGTCTCCGAATATTATCCGGAGTTACTGACGTAAAAGCTTGGCGAACTCCTTTTCTCAAGTCCTCGTTTGAAACATATCTGCTTTTTCTAATTTCCTCCCGCATTTTCTAGTTTAGTGAAACCCCGCAGTGCATTGCCTAGCGTTGTCAAATCTGGTCTTTTTGAAAGCCATGGGATTGGAGAACCTCACCCAATCCATCGGTCCTGGAAGATTTCATTCAGGCGAGTGCGAAAACGGAGAGCAAAATGGGATGAGGCGCCATCTTGTTAAAAATAAACAAGGCCTTCACTTGTAAATCTTTTCGCATATGTGATCTTGCATTGTTGACTGTGCAATACCAAACTCTGCAGAGCGTTTGCGCATCGACTTCGTCTGTGAAGGTTTAATGGAATCATCAATGCCGGCACAAGTTTCAACTAGAGTTCTTGGTCTTCCACTTCTTGGTGCTCCCAGCACGGTTCCCAATGAAAATGCTTTCTTCTTTCCCATCGTCAAAGTTGGTGTGTATGGTGATGGTTTCTCAAAACTTACAACAAAATTATTCATAATGTCGGCCAGTATTTTATTGTTATGACGACGTTCGTGTATCCACACTCCAGCGACCAAACGCTCTTTAATTTTATACTCACTTGTGTCCGCCATTACGTTTCAATCAAAACTATTGTTGTTTGGCTGCGTGACCAGACAGGTGCTCTTGTAGTCCAGAGAAAAAATATTTTTCTCGTCCAGAGGCGTGCGGTCCATGGAAGCAGGGAAGCGCCGCTTCCCTATTTATTCGTCGATATAAGAAAATATATTATTAATTAATATTCAATAATAAAATTTCTTTCCCTAATCCAAATAATCTACATATTACCTAGCCAATAGGCATTGAAAAATATTAAAAATTAATCGCGTACGAACGAACTCAATAATATGCACACAATTCAACTATTTGGTCCACTCCTGGCAGAAGTGCGTCTCAAAATCGCCGCTTGTCATGCAGTTGTCCGTTTTAAAATTGGTCAGGGTTCAATGACCGCACCCACTAGTCGCGCGAATTTTGGTATGCCATGGAAGCGCTCGTCGTATCGCCTTCCCGAAAGTGAGATGCTCCGACTGTTACTGCTGCTAAGGGGTGCTTAGGTATTACATACATTCGCTTAAAGAATATTTCGATTTAAATTTTTTGCAGAGATATTTCCTTTTACTGATCTTTTATTTGACATTTTACAGAAATCAAATGGTATTGCATTTTGTATAAGACAAATTGATGATTGATGACTTTATTAATATGATAATTAAAAAAACGAGAGCAGTTTAAAAATATTTGGGATAAAACTGAACATATGGGGTTTGAACATGAAAGAAAAGTAATGAAGATTGATAATTTCGGAGACAGAGAGACAGAGAAAACAGAGGAAACAAAGAGACCTTTTGATAATATTCTACAACAAATGAATTCTAGCCTTCAAAATTTTAACGATTACAATTTGTAGAATTATATATTATAATCTTAATATTTCTAATTATAATTCATCAAAATTTCCCACAGAGGAATTGATGTCATTACGATTAAATAATCAAAATTTTTTGATATCCCAGCTTTGCATTCTCAGTTAAGTATCATTTATGAAAAAACTGACCTGCATGATAAAGAAATACCCAGAAATCTGGGATTTCTTTTAACTACTGGTTTAAACAAGTCGCTGTGTGAAGTGGTCACGTTGTGTGAATTAGTACTACTAACTATCCCAGCCACAAGTGCATCAGTTGAACGAAGTTTTGCAGTATTAAGATGCATTAAAAGTTTCAAATTAAGAGTTTAAAAGAAATTCAACAAGCGAAGACAGACTTTGAAAGTTAGCCCTATTATCCATTAAAAAAGACTGAATTCAACAATTATCAGAAGTTGATAGGAGAATAGACCTCAAGTATAAATAAGTGTCATTTTAGTGAAAGTTGTGTGTTGTGGAAAATGCCTCGGAGTATATTTTTTTTTAAATAGGATTCTTCTTTAGAAAACCAAGCCCGGCGCGAGGACTCAAGGCCCGAGCTAGCAATACAGATCAATGATAGGTCACTAGTCACTAGAAATAGCGGGAGTAGAGTGCCTCACGCATTCACGCGCCATGGATTTAGTGTGTGTGTCCTTGTACGCAGGACGTCTCACATAATTATGTACTTTGCTGATAGAGAGCCCCTGCGCATCAGAGTGTTATCAGGTGGAAAGTTGCTCGACCCTCGACCCTTAAGAAAATATTTTTATATCCTTATTGAATCGCTTCCCCTTTCGAAAAAGTCACCGCATGCCACTAACTCGTGACACATCCTCCTCCAGGCCGAAACCAAATTTTTTGAGTAGTATGTACCGGGTGTCCCAATAAGAATGGCTCTCGGCCATATCTCAGGAACCGTTTATAGTAGAGCTTTGAAATAAAAAATTTTATAACAAAAGTTGCCTCAGGAAAAGCCTGGAAATTATTTTCATAATTGTGGGACCACCGCTAGAGGGCGTAATTGAATATCAAAAATTAAAAAATCTAAATTTTACAAAATTTTCCTAATGAAGGGGCACTGGAAATCCGATCGTCGTATTCTTCATAAAATTCTACGCATATTTGATTTGGCAAGTTTAGGTCTACCTTTGGAAATAAGAGGGGGGGTGAGTGGGAACCTTGTTATGAAAAACTGGCTGTGAGTCCGGTTCTGCTTAATCAAATTTTGCAAACTTGGTCTTGTTGAAGACAGATCTTTTTCATCAATGTAAAAGTTATGATTTCGAACCAACTTACTGAGTAATATGCCAGCTAGAAGGCGTTATTTAATTTTTTTCAGAAATCTAGTGTTCTTTGGAAAATATTAAATACAAACATGCATTTTTAATACCATATTACAAAATTAGACAAAATTAGCAACAGAATAGCGAAAACCGCATGTTGATACCTTTTTTCTATCTCGAGATATCTTACAAAACGTGTAAATTTAAAACATAACTGTTACTGTCACCGGTAAACGAAATAATTCATTAAAAGTAGTGTGCTATGGAAACAACAAAGAAACATTTTCCAGCTGTCAACGTATATTAGGTATTTTCAACGCTTCTCATTTGTTTCGAGCCTCGTTCATATCTCGTATATTAATATTATACACGGATTATACGGCATATGACAGAGGCTCGAAACAAATGAGAAGCGTTGAAAAGCCCTATTACAAAGAAATAAAAACAACTATTTAGTGATGACATAAACGTTCAAATTTTTGCCCATCATTTTCGTTGCAAACATTTACTCTTTCAAGAGTAGATTGAACAGCAGTCTCAATTTCTGCTCTCGATATGCTTTGAATGGCGTTTAGTATTCTCTGGATAATGTATTCTAGAGTAGTGTATGATGGGCAACAATTTGAATATTTAGGTCGTCACTAAGTAGTTCTTTTTGTTCTGTGTTATATTTAATTTTAAAAGTATTGTTTCTCTTTATATTGTTGTTTTAATTAATTATATTTTTATACGTTGACATCTGGAAAATGTTATTTTGTTTTTTTCCACAGCACACTACTTTTCATTAACTTAGTTTACCGGTGATAGTAACAGTTATGTATAAAATTTACACGTTTCTGGAGATATCTTGAGATAGACAAAAGGTATCGACATGCAGTTTTCGCTATTCTATTGCTAATTTAATCTAATTTTATAAAGTATGATTAAAAATGCATACTTGTATTTAATATTTTCCAAAGAAAACTAGATTTCTGAAAAAAATTAAATAACGCCTCCCAGCTGGCTTATTACTTATTAGGATGGTTCAAAATTATCACGCTTACATTGAAGAAAAAGATCTGTCTTCAACAAGACCCAGTTTTCAAAATTTGATTTAGCAGAACCGGACTTACAGCCATTTTTTCATAACAAGGTTCCCACTCACCCCCACCTCTTATTTGCAAAGGTAGAGTTAAACTTGTTAAATCAAATATGCGCAGAATTTGATGAAGAATACAATAATCGGATTTCCAATGCCCCTTCATTAGGAAAATTTTGTAAAATTTAGATTTTTTTATTTTTGATATTCAATTACGCCCTCTAGCGGTGGACCCACAATTATGAAAATAATTTCCAGGCTTTTCCTGAGGCAACTTTTGTTATAAAATTTTTTATTTCAGAGCTCTACTATAAACCGTTCCTGAGATATGGCCGAGAGCCATTCTTATTGGGACACCCGGTACATCTATCTATATTAATAACCTTTATGTTTCCTGCAGCCGATTTTGATGATATACATAGTTATAAACAAATGAAAATTAAAAAACGGTAAATTTTCGCTTTTTTCGTCTATAACCAAAAAGTTAAGCATTTTAAACAAATTTGAGAGTAAGAAACTCATAAATCGTCTAAAAAATTTCAATATGGCGTTCGCTGAATATGTCTATCCTTATTGGTTGCTTAGAAAATTGCAAAATAAATCATAAATTTTGAGTTTGTATTAATATTCCTAACTTATGTAAAAATTAACTTAGAACCTTCTTATTACACGACTTGCTGAGACTTCTGGTGCTTAAATTACATTTTAAATTTCACAGCAATTGGTCAAGTAGTTTAAAAGTTATTTAATTTATTTATCCCAAATTCATTTTTTGTGCAACACTATAAGTCAGAAAATTATGAGGTTACAGTAAGAATTCTGACAGTTTATTGAAGACGAACATTTATACTATTGACTTATGTAATTAAAAAAAAATGACAAAAAGTAATTTTAAACAGTGTAAAATTATTTTGCAAAAACACGTCGAATTTTTGCTTACTTAAAAACAATTAGAATAACTTTTTAACCGTTACCCGTAGAAAAATTATTTTTTCATATTTAGAGAAACTGAATTTTTATACACATTTAGAAAGAAAAACAATTGTCCTAGGACAGTTAGGGACGAAATTAGCCCCCCCTTTTTTTAAATCACATGTACTTGCAAAATAATTTTGCAGTATTTAGAATTATTTTTAGTCATTTTTTTTATTTAAATTAATAGTATAAATCTTCTTCTTTCATAAACTATCCAAAAGTATTAGTGTAACTTCATCATTTTCTGACTTATAGCGTTGCAAAAAAAATTTGGGAAAAACAAATTAAATACCTTTTAAACTATTTGACCAATTGCTTTAAAGGGTATGATTTAAGCACCAGAAGTCTCAACATTCCGTGTAATAAGAACGTTCTAAGTTAATTTTTACATAAGTTATGAATATTTTTTAAACTCAAAATTTATGATTTATTTTGAAATTTTCTAAGCAACCAATAAGGATTGACATATTCAGCGAACGCCATATTGAAGTTTTTTATACGATCTATGTGCTTCTCACTTTCAAATTTGCTTAAAATACTAAACTTTTGGTTATAGACGAAAAAGCAAAAATTTACCGTTTTTTAATCTTCATTTGTTTATAACTATGTATATCATCAAAATCAGCTGCAGGAAACATATAGGTTATTAATATAGATGTCGATACTACTCAAAAAATTTGGTTTCGGCCTGGAGGGGGTTGTGTCACCAACAGGATATTTTTTTTCCCTTATTTCTCTGAACTATTGACGATGAGAACGCGTTGGAATGCTAGGAAACATTAGCGCGGTGATGAAACAATATTAATTTAAGTGTAAAGGGACATTCCATTTTTTGCTTAGAATGACCCAAAATATACAAAAAAATGTTTTGTTTTGCGAGAAATCACTGTTATGTAATTCCGCAAGTTCTTTGTTTATAGCAATCTTATCGACATCCGGATCAATTGTTACCCAAAAAATTCGTGTTGTACGGATCAAAATACATAAAGAAAAACTTGGGTAAGTCCATTTCAATAAAGGAGGCCGTTGTACCCCCCCCCCCTGGCGACAGGTGTATATGATTGCGTCTCAGATTCTAGAATATTCAGAGCTTAATGTTGTTCTGAAGCTATTTCCTTGTGGCATTTTTATAATACACTATTTTTAATAAGAAATAAGCCACAATTTTACAAAAAAAAAATTATTTTATTAACGTTTCGAAGCCCAAATCGGGTTTCGTTGTCAAAATACAAAATTCTACTGAAGTATTAGTATTATCAGTAGTATTTTGTATTTTGACAACGAAACCCGATTTGGGCATCGAAACGTTAATAAAATAATTTTTTTGGTAAAATTATGGCTCATTTCCCATTAAAAATAGTTTATTCAGAGCTTTTTATAAAGAATAGTATTAATTAGTAATTAAATTAATTTTTCGTAAAATTAATACTAAAATAGTTATCATATAAATATTTTAATAAAATGATGTTGGTATCTTATATTTAAAAAAACTGCAATTTTTTTTTTTTCAATTACAAGAATGTAGTTGCATATTAATACATAGTTTTAAATTATAAACAACTTTTCATAATAACAATTTTAGATATTGTGAAATATAAAGGTACTTAGCTCTTGGGCGAAGTTCATATTTTTCGACATACCTCGTATAAAATGGGTAAAATGTGATATATAATGGTTCTATATTAGGGTTTAGACCATGCAGAATATTTTATGAAGGATAATTTTTTTGGTCAAACTGATAATAAAAAAGTTTTTCATACGGTTCCAAGTTACGCAAACATACTGTATACAAGCTCAAAAAATTGTTTTTCTATTTTCTCATTAAAATTTCAGACTCGGATTCAGTATAATCAAAAACAAAATGGAAACATTTTTGATCAAAGTAAAATGATGAATTCACCGATACTTTTAAAACTATTTATACAAAACAGCTTTTATTGTTTAATATTTTAATAAACAATTAGCGGCCAAATATTTTTTTTGTAAGCATTTATTAACACTCAGAATTACATATTCTATGAATTAATTTGATAACAAGTACAGTAACTTATATCAATGTAGTGTTGTACACTAAAATGGCGTTATGAGGTACATCACCCAGCGGTTTCACCTCAGTTTCAGCGAAGATCTAGGGGCCATAATCTTCGCAATCTTCTGTTGTTTAGTGGCTGCAGTAATGGTAATATTAATTGGTTGGGGTGGCCTTCCAATTTCTCGTGGTGTCTGTTGGCTCTTTGTTGAATTACTGTGCTGACTAACGGGATGTTTAGGTCTGTATGAAGGGTTTGGTTGGAAATGTACCATGGGGCATTTGCGATGGTGCGTAGAATTCTTGATTGAGTTCTTTGGATAATTTTTGTGTTTGATTTGCTGGCACAACTCCATAGTTCTATACCGTACGTCCATATAGGTTTGATGACTGTTTTATAAATCAGCAGTTTGTTTTCAATTAAGAGGTCTAGATTTTCTACCTATAAGCCAATTAATTTCTTTCACTCTCAACTCAATTTGTTTATTCTTCTTTAAAATGTGTTGTTTCCAGTTTAATTTAGAATCAAGATGAAGCCCCAGGTATTTGACGATATTCTGTTATGGTATGTTGACTTGATTAAGGCTAATATTTGGGCATTGGTCTTTCCTTAGTGTGAAAGTTATATATGTTGACTTAGTTTCATTAGCTTTTATCTTCCATTCCTTTAACCACTATCCAATTTGGTCTAGGTGTTCTTGAAGTTTTAATACTGCAGCTCTTTACTTACTTTTTACTACTTTACAACTTTACTTACTTTTTCATCATCATCATCTTGGTGCTACAGCCCATAGAGGGCCTCGACCTTCTCAAGCATTCTACGCCATTCTGTTCTGTCCCTTGCTTGCATTTTCCAGTTGCCGACTCCGATCTTCTCGGCATCCTGTGTTACCCCGTCCATCCACCTCAGCTTTGGTCTACCCCGTCTTCTCATTCCCACGGGTTGCGCTGTTAGAATCTTTTTTATCATGTTCGATTCAGGGGCCCGGGCTACATGTCCTGCCCACTGCAGGCGGTTTCGCTTAATTATAGTGATAATATCTTTTCCACCAAACGTATGCTTGTAGATATTCTGCAGTTCAAAGTTATATCTACGCCTCCATATTCCGTTCTCACAGACCGCTCCGAATATCTTACGTAGCACCTTTCTTTCAAAAATCGACAGAGCGGATTCATCTGTTTTAGTTAGCGTCCATGCCTCTGATCCATATGTGAGAACGGGGACTATCAATGTTCTATACAGCCTTATACGAGTTTTTTGAGACAGACGTTTGTTAGCTAAGTACTTTGATAGACTATGATAACACCTGTTTGCAATTATTATTCGTCTTTTTATTTCCTCTGATGTGTTATTATTGGGGTTAACCGATGTCCCTAGATATATGAACTCTTTAACCGCTTCGAAGTTTTGGTCATTGATGATTAGATCTGCGTCAATATTTCCAGCTCTTGTGTTTGTGTTAGTCGCCATGAATTTTGTTTTATTTCGATTTATATGTAACCCCATTGGTTCTGCTGCTGCTACTAGCTCGGTTAGGATTTCCGCAGTTCTCGCTCTGGTTCTTGTTATAATGTTCACGTCTTCTGCATATGCTAGAATTTGGACAGATCTATTGAATATTGTTCCCCTGCTATCTATATTAGCGTCTCGTACGATTTTTTCTAATGCTACATTAAAAAGTTGACACGCCAGCGCATCTCCCTGCCTTAACCCCCTATGTATTTCAAATGGGGTTGACGAGTCGTTTTGAATTTTTACTCCTGATATCATCTTCGCCATTGTCACTTTTATCATGCATATGAGTTTTTTTGGAATTCCTAACTCATTCATAGCGTTGTAGAGACTTGGTCTTAATACACTGTCATAAGCAGCTTTAAAATCGACAAAAATATGGTACATATCTATGTTAAACTCTTGCGCTTTTTCCAGGATCTGTCGTAGTGTAAAGATCTGGTTAATGGTTGAACGTCCACGCCTGAATTCTGCCTGATATTCTCCTAGAAACGTTTCGGTATAAGGCTTCAATCTTTCGTGCAAAATGTTTGACAATATCTTGTATGCTGTATTTAGGAGAGTTATTCCGCGGTAATTATCGCATTCCAGTTGGTTTCCCTTTTTGTGTAACGGGCATATTAAGCCTAAGCTCCATTCTTCAGGCATTTGCTCCTCAGACCAAATTTTACAAACAATTTCTCGCATTACCTTGGTCAGCTGCTCTCCACCGTGCTTAAATAACTCTGCTGGGATGCCATCGCTGCCTGGGGATTTGTGGTTTCTTAGTGTTTCTATAGATATTTTCACTTCTTCTACCGAGGGAGGTTCCACGCGTTCCTCATTTCGGTATTCGGTATTCCAGCTCTATTACTTATTAATATTATTAATATTACTATTACTTACTTTTCACTAGAAAAAAAAAGAAGCTTGTTTGTTTTTTTCCGAAACAATGCAAGTTTTCGATCTATATTAGGTTTGTTCCAACACAACGAGAACCGTCATGTAACGAGCACGTTACTATAAAGTAATACATTCCATGCGTTCTGTGTCTGTATATCGTAAGTTCCACGGGTTATTTTGTTTACTGCACAGGACCGTGACCGTTACATGGACGGTTTCTATTTGTGTTGGAATAAACCTTATGACTCCCCTTCCCAGACTAGTAGTGATGTTGAGAAAGTAACTATTCGTTACAAAGTACACGTTACTTACGAATACCGAAAGTAACGATTACTATACAGAGAGGCAAATCGTTACTTTGATTACTCTGATTACTTTGTTACTTCGTACCAATCCTATCAGAGCTAGTAACAACCATTGTATCTACTTTGATTACTTTGATTACTTTGATTACTCTGATTACTTCGTAACTTCAGACCAATCGTATTAGAGCAAGTAACGACTATTGTATTGTTCAAGCAATCTATATAGTGTAATAGGTAAGATTTGTAGCTTTAAGTAGTTCTTCTTTAAGCTATTAGGCCGGCAGCTGGTTTTTTCTGGTAATTAAATATGTAGTTAAAAATATTTATTTATACTTAGGTAAATACCGTTAAAGCAGGACATAATATCGTATGTGTTAAAATAAATGTTATCAATTTTTTAATTACATTTAACCTCACAGTGACCCTCCCTCTTACCGCTTGCTTGCATTAATAACTGATGTAGAATATCTTTTGTAATTAATCTTGTTATTGTTAGAATTATTGATTCTAAAAGAACTTTATAAAAACACAGTTAGATCTAAAATTACTTTAGGTATACAGTTCAAAATTCAGCACAAAATGCAAGCATGTCCCCGTTCTTTTTTTATTTATTAAACATACAAAATCTTAAAATATTTTTTTAACCGAGTCTTTTCATTACTACACTTACTACACTTACACTTACTACACTTACTACACTTATGCTTGGAAAATGAATTGCACAACACAACAATTAACATACTGATACACTTAACTCATTTTCTCCTTCTTCCGTATTTTCTTCGTCACTATCATCGCCCAATTCAATAATAAATTTATTTCCACCATTAATGTGGAAGTGCCCAATCTTCTTATAATATTCTTCCACTTTGATCACTTTGGCGATTCTTTTCTGCCAGTCTACTTTGGTAATATTGGCTACTTCTTTTTTAATTATCTCAATTACCTTTTTTCAAATTTAGGAAATGTGTTTGAACGCCTTATACTTGGTTTGAATTGTCCCCAAAATAACTCAATAGGATTGAAAACACAAAAATAGGGGGGAAGTCTCAATATAGTGTGTCCATGCTTTTCGGCAAAACTCTCTAGAGCGTATAATTTTCTAAATTGCTTCGTGTGTAGAACTTCAATAAGTTGTTTTTTGTGTAAAAACCTTCGAAATATAAATCATTTTCAGATGTATTTGGTATTTTGGTGAGCTGTCGGGAATGATAGGAAGCGTTGTCAAGCACTATTACGCTGTCTTTCTCCAAGTTTGGGATCAGCGAGTTTTCAAACCAATCTTCAAAAATGTCAGCTTCCATATTCTTGTGGTAGTCAACGTTACAATCCTCCATTTTCTTCCCACATAATTTTAAAGCATTCGGAACCCATCCCTCACTTCCTCCGCAATGTACAATAATAATTAGCCGCGAGCCTTTATTTGCAGGCATTTCTGGTATGCACATGCTTGAACCATCTGTCCATCCTTTCTTTACTGTATCTTGGGTATCATACC
The DNA here is from genome assembly GCF_917563875.1 of Diabrotica virgifera virgifera. Classification (NCBI taxonomy): domain Eukaryota; kingdom Metazoa; phylum Arthropoda; class Insecta; order Coleoptera; family Chrysomelidae; genus Diabrotica; species Diabrotica virgifera. The sequence goes on along the minus strand of NC_065450.1, from coordinate 190,443,131 downwards.
AAGTTTCATCTAAATAATAAATTCTCTTATTTTCTTCCCTATATTTAGTTAGGTACATATTACGTCTGTTGACTATTCTTTGGCTTTCCATAATTATTGGTTGACGTTTATTTTTTTTTAATTTAATGCCCATTTTTTTATCCAGTTTTGAAGAGTTTTCTCACAGTAGTTCATATTTCGACCAGTTGTTTCCAATTTCTTTCTTATTATTTCTATTTTAGGTATTTCTCTGCTTTTGTAGCAGTCGTATATTGTGGTTTTCAATAGTTTTATAAGTGAAGGATTTAAAGGTCTTGAAAATTTGTAGTCACATCGTTTCTTGCGATGATAGGGTTCATTTTTAACTATTTTATATACAGTATAAAGTGGAATTTCTGTTAAACTAGAGGTGGCTTGTGCCAATAGTGTTTCATCGAAGCCGAATTTGTTACGTAGATTTTTGTATTCATCCAAACATACTTGCTGTGTTTCAGCATTTAAATGCATTTGAATCTTCTTTACGGGCCTTTTTTTAGTAATTACATTCACACTAGCACTGGCAATTTCTGCAATATCAGCGTTATCTACGCGATATTTACATTATCCTACGGACGCTACATCACTATTCACATTAATTAAATTACAATAATCAACACTTTGCACTCTCCAAACGAAATACTAAACCAATATTCAAAATAATTACAGCAAACAAAACACTCGAATCACTACACTGCTACCGAACTAAAACTACTATCGTTTTGCACGAAACTTATGAATCGATGGGAGATCTGGGTGTAAAAACACAGACGAGTTCAAAGGGACGCTACTTAAACGTTTGAACTAATATCTTGATTTGAAGAATATCATATTTCACCGGCTTAAAGCTATTCCACAATATGTTTTACTTGGACAATATCTACTTTGATTACTTTGATTACTCTGATTACTTCCTACCAATCGTAACGACTATTGTATCTACTTTGATTACTTTGATTACTCTGATTACTTCGTACTTCGTGAAGGTCGTTATTATATCGGGATACATATATAAACCTACCTACTGAGAAATGCGATTCTCGATATGATTACCGTTACTCAAATTCAAAAGTATCAAGAGTAATCATAGTAATCAAATCATTTTTATCCCTTAAACAGATCGGTGAAGGTCGTTGTTATATCGGAATTCCTATACAAAATAGCTACCTACTGAGAAATACGATTCTAGATATGATTACCGGTACTCAAATACAAAAGTAACAAAAGTAGTCACAGTAATCAAAATAACGAATACTGTAAATGATTACTTTATACAAAATACCTACCTACTGAGGAATACCATTCTCAATATGATTACTGGTATTCAAATACAAAAGTAACAAATGTAATCATAGTAATCAAGGTAACGAGTACTAAAAAAGGGTTCAAAGCAGGTTTTGTTTATATTCGATTCAGAGTTGGACTACCATCTCCATATAGCAACTATTTCAGCATCCTTATGCATCATCAGTGAAGTTTATGCAGTCACAACTCTGAAGGGAATATAAACATTCTGCCTCTTTTAAGGCAAACCATCGCGATGCAATGAACCCACCTTTTGAGACGCAATCTAGCGACATCTCTCGTATTACGAGGAAAACAACGAAAAGCCCCAGATACAAAGTTTACTACTTTTTAAACAATTAGAATAATTGAAATAAAAATATAATAAACAATACTTTAAATCTAAGACTTTTCGTTAATAAACTGCTTTCTGGCTGCATCCCATATCTCCGGATTTTACAATATGTAATCACGTAGAGACGACCAAAATAGGAGAAAGCAAATAGAGGACACTTAGGCCACGCATTTACCTTCTCTTCGTCTAGGAAAAGGATCGAAAGACAGTTTCTAAATACTCAAAAACTGAGTAAAATGAAAAAGATAAAAAAGGGTTCAAGGCAGGTTTTGTTTATATTCGATTCAGAGTTGGACTACCATCTCCATATAGCAACTATTTCAGCATCCTTATGCATCATCAGTGAAGTTTATGCAGTCACAACTCTCAAGGGAATATAAACATTCTGCCTCTTTTAAGGCAACGTAACGAGTACTGTAAATTTTTACTTTATACAAAAGTAACGATTTGTAACGAATACTCAAAAGTAACTATAATCAACATCACTACAGACTAGTACGCTTATAACTGAGCCACAGATTAAATAACCACACAGAAGCGAAACTCATGCCAAAAACGGTAACATAATTTTCATGCTCATGTGTCAACCTAACTGGTGCAACCTTACTTTTGCGACTGGCGTGACAGTTGTTTATAATTAAATTTTATATTTATATTTGTTTTATTTTATATTTTATACTTAAACTTTATATTTCATATTTATTTAATAACTACTTGTCAAAAATATTACCTAATTTGGAATGGTATATTTCTTAGAACATCAATTTCTATTCTGTAACTGGTGCACAAGGTCAAATATTTCGGTCCCAACAAAATCAATGGAAACGACAGTCAGATTCGCTTCTGTTTGGTTATTTATCCTGTGACTGAGCTAATATAAAAATTTACTTATAAAATTTTTCGTCTCCTAAGTCCTAAATCAATACATGTGCTTTATATTTAGAAAAAATAAGCAGGACAATGGCATAATTTTTAATTTAAGTGCATCTTTTAAATCTAATAAGCAACTCAATTTTTTATAAAAAGTAAAAAGCCGTAGAATAATTAACGACTCTCGTTGAACAACACTGTCATTTCAGTAATTAATAAGATAAGAGGAAAAAACGTCAACTGCAAATTCCCTGCCACTTGCTCCTTAGTCCTCTTCCCTTTCATGGATTTTTTCCATATTACCTCTCGAAGTTTCCTAATTTGTTTCTGAAGCGTGTCCGAGGAAAATAATTTACGTTACAATTTAGACCTTTCCGTAGACCGTGCTGAGAAAAATGCTTAATTGCTAATCAGTGATCACCATTGGGACTTCAGTTTTGTTCCTTCCAATAGATAATTGATAAAACGAATAAAAAATCAAATACCTACGTAAAAAGAAAGTTGAACGGTAGATTAGAATATTTTATTTATTTGTATAATGTTAAAAACAAAGGACCAGAAATACACTTTTTTTAAGACAGACCAGAGAATGTACACTTTCTGGATAATTTTTTGTCCAGAAAATACCGTTTTGCCGGTCAAGACCGGAAAGTGAACGTTAGGGACCGGCAGAAGCTTTTTATCGCCAACCGTCACTAAAGTCATTCATTATTGTACTCATTTGACGCCATTTGCGGCAGTAAAGTAACACTTTATTGTACTGAAAGAAGAATTTTACTTTACCTGTCGCGATTAATCAAATTAACTGAGATTGAATGTAAGTGGTCGATTGCAGTAATCGATTATTTATTTGAGTGACCTTAAAATTTATTTACTTTAATTATTAAAAATATTGTAAAAAATTTACGTTATTATTAATTAAATTTATGTCAGAAAATGAAATTCTGTAGTATTTTGCAATTATATTTATAAAACATAAATCAAAACCTTACAGATTTAGTAATTAGGTATTCAATATCGATACCTAACAACTATCGATTAAACATCGAAATCAGCCATCATGCAAGAGCCTTCTGTCACTGTCACTGTCATACGAAATGTTTATTTCGTGTAAAAGTAAAAGAATTCTTAAATCTTTTAAGTTTCGTATTAATGCAAATATATATATATGTAGTATGAAATGGTGTTTTTGTTAATTCGATTATATATAGGACGGTGATAAATATGTAGTACTGATAATTTGTTAGCAAATATATTTATTTATATTTTCTACTATTCATCACGGGAAAAGCAACTTCGTTGCGGGAAGCTAAATTTCATAAACAATGACGTAACTATTAACGGTCTTTTTAATTTTTGGTATTTTACTTTAAGTATTAAAATTAGTGTATTATTTAAATATAAATACGATAAAACTGTTTAAAATATATTTATTTCGTTGAAATCATGATAATAGAAATATAACTTCTTTCGTGCGTACAAAGTACACACACTCTTTTTTCATTAAAAGGATGTAATTAAGTAAGTGTTAAGTAAGTGTTAATGTTTTTTATGATTGGCGATAAAATTTTGTATGCACTACGTCAGTAAAGACTCTTTATCGAACTCGTCTGTTATTCGCCTTGTTCGCTACGCTCGCTCGGCTCATAATATCAGACTCGTTCGATAAAGAGTCACTTTACTGACTTGGTACATAAACAACTATTACGGTCCCTATATTTTATTTCCCAATAATTGCTATTTCATAACACAGACTAGACTGCTTTGATCCCGTTACTATGACAACAACGCTGCGATTTATTAGGAAGTGACAAGTGCCAGTTGATTTTTAATTTGTTGGTTGTCAAACTTGTTTGGTGAGTTCGAAAATTTTAAAATATGACTTCAGATTTTCAGATACATCTTTCCTTCAGATATTTAACAGCCCCAATTGTACATTCAACATAATTATTCAAAAGTAATGTACCTATTTATTCAGTTTATGCAGTTATAGCCAGTATCTAGTTTTAGTATTTGTTATTCATTTTATTACTAAAAAGGAAAATAAAATAGATAATTAAATTACATCAAAGTGTCGGCCTTAAAAAATATTGTATTAGTCCGTTCTTTAACGGTAAAATATTGCAAAATCTCTAAATTTTAAAGAACCGCTTGGATTGACATGAAATTTGGCACACACATAGCTAACAACTCAAAGAAAAAAAGTGATATTGTGCCGATATGTGCTTTTGCCCTGGGGGTGGTCTTCACCCCCTCTTGGGGGTGAAAAAAGATTCGTCCAAAGAAAGTCAGGAAATGGACAAACTGGCTAATTTTAAGTAACTTTTGTTCTATAGAGTTTTTTCACTAAGTCAATACTTTTCGAGTTATTTGGCAGTGAATATGTTCATTTGTTCAACAAAATAACCACGCTTTTAGATGGTTTTTCGCAAATAACTCAAATAGTAAGTATTTTGTCGCAAAAACATTCTTAGAAAAAATATAGCCTGTAAAAAATTTAAAAAAATGGTGTATACCTCACGTCTCTACATCTAGTAGAAGCAGAGTTATAGCTAATGAAAAATAGGTTCATATTCGTCAAATTCCAAATGGAATACTTTAACGTGAAATAACCAAAAATGAAGCACAATTCGGGGAAAACTCATTACAACTTATTTAAAGTGTTTAAAAAAATCTTCATTTTAGTTTCATAAAAAAAATTTCTACCATCAAAATTAAACAAGTTACGCTCAAAATAAAGTCAGTCCCTTTTGGTTTTGGTAAAAAAATCGAGAAAATCACCCCCTAATTAGTATCTTAAATGAACTTAATCGTTACGACTTCACAAGTTTCTTGAATCGTGTATATATTGTATAATATGATCTGTAAGTTTGATCGGTTCAAAGTCCTTATTATTGAAAGGGCTGTAGTTAAAATGGGTTGAACGAGTCACTGATCACGAATGTATGCAAATTTAGAAACACCAAATCTTAATCAATTTTTGTCTAACAAAAAACCAAAAAATACATGATATTCAGAAAAGCAAATCTGACTTTTTTGTTTTTCGAGATTTTTGATATCTCTAACAATTTTTAAGTTATTTTGAAAAAAAGCATATTTTTCAAAATTTAAATTTTTAAAAATTTTATTTTGAAACCAAATTTTTTCAAAAATAAGCACTTTGAATCGACGAAACTTACAGATCATATAAATACAACATAAATAAAATAATTTGTGGAGCGGCAACGATTAATTTCATTTAAGTTGCTAATTAGGGGTTGGTCTTCCCGATTTTTTTTTGCAAAAACAAAAGGGACCAACTTTGTTTTGAGCGTAACTTGATTAAATTTAATGCTAGAAACTTTTTGTAAAAAAAGGAATAAAGATTTTTTTAAATATTTTAAAAAGGTTATAATAGGTTTTCCCCAAAAAGTGCTAAATTTTTTGGATATTTCACATCGAAATATTCTATTTCAAATTTGGTGAATATGAATCTATTTTTCATTGGCTATAACTCTGGTTCTACGAGATCCAGAGACGTAACGCGTACACGATTTTTTTACTTTTTTATTAGCTATATTTTTGCTAAGAACGTTTTTTTCGACAAAATACTTATTTTTTGAGTTATTTGAGAAAAACCGTCTAAAAATGTGGTTATTTTGTTGAAAAATGAACATATTCACTCGAAAATAACTCGAAAAATGTTGACTTGGCGAAAAGGCTCTATAGAACAAAAGTTATTTAAAATGAGTCAGTTCACCCATTTCCGGACTTATTTTGGACATATATTTTTTCACCCCCCAAGAGGGGGTGAAAGTCACCCCCAGGGCAAAAGCACACATCGGCACAATATCACTTTTTTTCTTTGACATGTAAGCTATACGCATGCCAAATTTCATGTCAATTCAAGCGGTTCTTTATAATTTAGAGCAAAAACACTGAAAGAATGGACTATATGTCTCGTGACCGAAAACTAATCCCCAAGCTTCCAGGGCGAGCCGCAGGCGAAAACACCACTTTCCGGTCTTGTAACATAAAATTATATTATTAAAAATAATCCCACCCGTGTACATATCGCAAGTCATATCTCTGCATCTTTGAAATAATACGTGTAGACTAAACTGCATCTCTTGCAATTATTTTAAGAACAAGTTTTAATGTATGGCTCATTAGACTTATTAGCCTATTAGTCCAGGGTCGAGAAATAAAAACGGGAAAAAATCAATACAGGTATTTGAAGGTGCTAAATGCTAGGGGGGATATAGTTAATTAAAAATACATACAGAGGTACTCGTAAATCGACCTCATTTTTTTATAAACGAAGGCCAAAGTCAGAAAATATTGTTTTTTGCCTATAGCATTTTTAGTATCATATTTACAGAAAAAGTTGTTTTATGAAAGTTGTGTATCATTAAAAAACGATTATTTTGAATTTTTACAAGTTAAAATTCATAAAAAATTAACCGAGATAATTGCAAAAAACCACGTTTTTTGAACTATTTTGTAAATGTTATTAACTTTTACCAAATAGGTCGTAAGGAACTTATTATACCTTCATCATGAGGAAATTAAGAGCCTTTAATAGTGTACAAAATTTTAAGAAGATCTGTTTATCAGTTTACGAGCTATGTTATATGTTTATATCCCAGACATCGAATGTTTAAACAATCATTGTTGCCCTAGGAGTATTTTCAGAGCTTTTTGGCAAAGTGCAGTGAGTTCTTAAAGAATTGTTGTCTCTCTGTCTTGCGACGTGTCCTGATCATTTCCACTTCAACTTCGTAATGCGTTTTATGATGCCTTCCACTTCAGTTCTTCGCCGTAACTCATCATTTCGTATTCTGTCTCTCAAAGTTAGGCCAATCGCCAATCATGGATCTTTCCAGTTTTCGTTGTGCTACTTGTAATTTTCTTATTGATGTTCTAGTCAATGTCAGTGTTTCAGCTCCTTAAGTAAGCATCGGAAATACCTACGCACTCTTTTATTTTTGCCATACCCCCCTCAAATTATGGATAATGTGGAAGAAATTAATGAACCTGTACAAAAACTGTAGAATTAACGAAGATGAATAATTATAAACTATACATATTTTTTTAAATTCGACAACGTTTTTGTTTTTAATTAATTTTTAAATCTAAAAATGTACGATTAAGTAATTATAAATTTTGTTACAATAAACATCTGTTTAAATATGCTGAATAGTCTATTATGAAGATCCAAGAAAAAAATTGTCACTGATTCTTAGATTTTCACATATTTATTTTTTTTCTAAATCTTTACATTTTTCTAGAAATTAAAATAAATCAAAACACCCTGTACTTAGGTATAGTCTAGCTTCTTTTTAAAGCTTCTTTTTAAAGGGCAATTTAAAAACTTCGTCAAGTGTAGGGTGTTCCATAAAAAAATAGATCTTTGATATATCACTTTTTTTTGAAGCACCCTGTATAATTTACATTATTTTTAGATTGCAGTGTTAATGGCCCGGTATATTTCTATGAAGATTTTTTTTTTAAATCAAGTCGTTTTCCGTACAGATACCGAGGCGAATAAAATGAACCAACCTGTATATAAATAGGTATATACTATAATTTTATTTTAATATTTATTCACAAATTTATATTTCATGACAATATTTATGAAATTATATGTGTTAACGTTGTAAATGCATAAAAGTGCATTTTCCAGAATTTTCAGATTTTTCCGGTAAATGAAAATTAGCTAGTTGCTATTCTTTCGTCGAGTTACTCCAATTTAAAAAAAAATGAAGGCTCTGCGTTCTCTGGAAGCCGAGATATTGTAAAATTTTTCAAGCGCTCCAAATTGAACTTTCTATAGCAAAATCTCGACGCGCGAAACGACTCCGACAATCTTCCCCATCACACCACGGTCCCAGCTCAGTCAGCGTGTGTAACTTCAATTTAAAGGGTTATTACTCGTTTTAAATAGAAGATATTCCGTACTTATCAATTGAAATATAAAATATAGATATTTATTATCATTCTGTAAAAATTTCAACTCTTAATATTTATAAACAATAGAGATGTGATTTTTCAAAAAAAAAAAGAATAACTTGACTATAATTGGCCCTAGAAAGTTGGTTTTTCTTTTTTAATGTGTGTTTTTTACAGCTTTTTGATACAATCAATTATAATTATTTACCAGAAAAAATAACAAAGATATTCTAATTGTCTATAAGGAAAAAACTCACCATTTTTAGCGACTTGTTTAACAACATTTAAAAAACAAATATATTCGTTTTTAAACTTTCTTAGTACTTTGGGTCTTTAAGAACTCATTGCAGCTTGCCAAGAAACTCTGAAAATACTCCTAGGTCAACAATGATTGTTTAAACATTCGATGTCTGGGTTAAACATTTAACGTAACTCGTAAACTAACAAATAGATCTTCTTAAAATTTTGTACACTAATAAAGGCACTTAATTGCCTCGTGATCAAGGTACAATAAGTTCCTTAACCTTCCGCCGGTAACGTGAATTCTTGTAACATAGTTGGTAACGTCGTTCTACGACACCGACTTTTTTAATAATGAATATCTTAGGTTGTGATTTTGTGTTAATATTTTGATGTGACTAAATGATTAATATAACTATATTTAAATAACAATATAGTAAGAAATGATCAATATTTATTTATATTCGGGAAAAAAAAGCACATTAAAAAAAGTGGCTTCTTTTAGATACTAACATAATTGACAAATAATTTACAAAAACATGTTAAGTTTTTGAATACAAAATATCAACAAAAATATCGACAAGGGTTGAAATGTCACAAAAAAAAATAAAATTATTCAACAAATGTCCAACACAAACTGAAATTATTGTCCGTTTTTTTCCTCACTTTTTTATACACTCCACTGCACCGCACTGTACGGTTCTGGTTCGGAATTAGCAACAATTTCGTCAAAAAGTTGTTGCAACCTGATTTGTTCTCTTTCATAATCAATATTCATATACAACTACTAAAATTAACATCTATTATTTAAACTGACTATGGACCAAAAACGACAAAAACCCACCGTTAAGTATAACATAAATGGTAACCTCGGTCTCTCACACCGTCAGGTCAAATAACATATGAACTATCCACACTTGGCCACAGATTTTTCAAGACTAAATAGTGTGATGAGAATTTGAAAGCTACCTGGCCGCGGGGACAAAAAGGAATGCGCATTTGAGTTTTACCGCGAAAAAACCGCTACGTCGGTCTCAGGGACCGTACGTTACCACTCGAAGGTTAAGGCCTTTTTGGTAAAAGTTGTTAACAGTTAGAAAATATGAAAAAACGATTATTTTGAATTTTTATAAGTTAAAACCCATAAAGAATTAACCCAGATAATTGTTAAAAAACACGTTTTTTGCAATTATCTGGGTTAATTATTTATGGGTTTTAGCCATCCTACCATTTAGCACCTTCAAATACCTGTATTGATTTTTACCCTGAAATCGCTCATATTTATTTTTATACCCTGGTCTATATATGCTCCGCACTTTTTTGCTCCCTGTTTCTTTGGTAACGTAATAAATTCTGAGACCATCCAATCTTTTGGGATATTGCCTGTGCCATAGATATTATTGAAGATTTTACATATTATTCTTAAAGATTCATCATCAAGAAGCTTAAGAAATTCAGATTGTACTCGTCTGGTCCTTGAGCTCTCCCTTCTTTTAGTGATATTACGGCTGCTCTTATTTCTGTCACTAGTACGGGTGGTCCTGTTTCCGTAGGTATTGGGGACTGGTTCTCCCTCTCATCAAAAAATAAATTTCGTATTTAATTTTTCCAGATATCATCGATACTCTCTTTGTCCACGATTATCTCTCCATTGTCATTAACAAGTTTACTTATTCTTCTGTTTTTACATTTGCCTGTAATTTCTCTTACCTTCTTATGCACGTTGAAGTCGTCGTATTTACTTTGCAGAATTTCGATTTCTTGGCATTTTTTCTCCAGTTCTTTCTGTTTGGCTTCTCTGATCTTTCTCTGTATCTCTCGTTGTAATGTTTTATACATGGAGTTATCGTTCTTGTTTTTCCTTCTTTCTTCCATTAGTTGCAGAATCTCTGTCGTTATCCATGTCTTATTCTTATCTTCTTCGTTATTCATAAAATTGTCTTTAATGTCGTCTATCGTTTTATTAAGAGATTATATCTTATCTTCTGTGCTTTCGGTTGTATTATCGATTTCTTTGAATTTTCTATTTATTGTTTTGTTCACTATTTCTTTTACTTCGCTACATTTCAGTTTTCTCATGTTATGTTTTTTACAGTTTTTTCGCATATTACCAAATATAAAAAATACACACTGTACGTATAAGTTCTATAAATATTTTCCTGTTTTCTCTATACGACAAATCTACTCAAATTCATCCAATTATATTCCATTCAGAATGTTTGAGCTGTTTTATTTTCATGGTTCACTTAAAGATGGACACAAAGAAAATTATTTTTCTTCGTCTTTCACGTACGATTTCCTTTAAATAAAAATGAAAGCTTATTTTCGTTTCACCTTACCTTCCGTCAATATTTGTAGGAAATCCGGAAATGTGGATTTGACAAAGATATAGTATATCCAGAATGTATTTTTAAGCCTTATGTCTTTGAGATGAATTATTCGAAACCATTTTCGACTTATATAGGACGATTGTTTTTCTTTTCCCTGAAAAAAAGGTATTTGTAGGTATTTTCTAAAGATCAAAATACATTTTTATAATATTTGGTTTCCTTATCTTTGTGAAACTCTTTAAAACTTTATCTTTGTATAATCGGTATATTTGGCAAATAAACCACAAATACGAAATTTGAAAGACTATACTCTTAATTGTCTTTATGAGACTGAAAACTATGATAACTTGTTTTATATTTTTAAAGTAAAATATAAAAATTATGTGAGTTGTGTCTTTCAGGTACGTCCGTAAGAATTATTCGGCAACCTTTGCGACAATTTCTAGATTAGTACACAATTATATGTTACAATAATTCATGTCATGTAGATGCAGATATATCGTAAATCTGGTCTATATGTGGTATATTGACTTTAAGAAGGCATTTGCTTGAGTACAACATACTGAAATGATTACCATTCTTTAGCAAGTGGGTATTTATGATAAATACCTAGGCATTATTAAAAATATTTACTGGCATCAACGTGCAAATATCAGGATTGGCCGGGACACTTCTGACCAACTTAAAAAACAAAGAGGAGTAAGAGGGGGCTGCATTTTGCCCCCACTAATATTTAACATCTATTCTAAGTTCATTTTCAATAAAGCAGTGGATAATCTTCAATGTGGTATCAAAATGAATGGCGTCAATACTAATAATTTGAGATACACAGATGACACGGTATTAATTGCAAACAATTACGAAGAACTTAAAGATCTGATTAATATTATTTTCATAACGTGTGATAAATACGGACTCAAGCTAAACACCGCAAAGGAACAGGTACTGGCTGTCAGTAAAACGCCAATACAACCGGAAATGATAACAGCTTATGGTGAACAACTGGAGATCAGTATCATCTACTTTGGTTGTAATCTAAATGAGAACTGCAAAGAAATTAGTATACGTATAGAGAAGGCCAGAGCTGCATTCTTTAAGACAAAGAAACTGTTATGTGGGAACAATAGTACTTTGAGTTTAAAAGTTGGATTATTGAGATAAAACTTTACGGTGGACAATAAAAAACCTCCCTTGGTCCATTATGGAACTGAGAGTTATCTATACTGTTCAGTAGTTTAAGGTTGACAACGTCATACACTGAACCAAAAAAATACGCAAATATAATGAAAAGAACACTAATTCAAAAACGGGGAGCATTAATTTTCGTCCAAAGATCAGTATCATTGGTCCAATGTAAGTAGATACATTAAATAATGCTCAAAAACCTTAAATTTTATGAATTAGTACGTTCATTCAATGTACTTTCTAGTTAGGAATCAATGCATCGGTATATTGAATTAATGTATTGGTAAATTGAATCAATGCAACGGTACATTGAATCAATGGATCGGTACATTGAATCAATATATCGGTACGTTCATTCTTAACTAGAAAGTACATTGAATGAACGTACTAATTCATATAAGTTAATGTTTTTGAGCATTAGTTAATGTATCTACTTACATTGCGGCAATCCTTTTATTTATTTCTTCTTCGTACTTTTGTATCTCTTTTGCTTCCTTCAATTTTTCGATATTCCAACTCTTATTCCTCTCTTTCTGTTTTATCATTACTTTCGTTTTTTGTCTCAGCTTTACTACCACCAGGAAATGGTCTGAATCTCCAAAAAGGGCGTCAACTTAGTTTTTAACGGGAAGCCCGTAAAACAATCAAAGAAGTTAGGAAGAAAATTAATTACATGTTAAAGAAAATAGAATAAAATAATTATTTGAAAATAAAATAGCAATGATGAAATCCTCCATGACCGACTTACTCCGAATGAATAAGTTAAAACAAACTCCAATAAAAGAGTGTAGTGAGCCATAGCAAACAAATAAAAAAGTTAAATAAAACGATGAAAATAAATTCCCTTGTGTCCATCTTTAATCGGAATGAATAATCTTGAATGAAAATCGATCAACAACTCGCCGAATTCACGGCTGATCGCAGTCCACGGAACATTTATAGGATGAATCCCCGAAACGCATTGGTGCGAAATAATCTCTGCAAAGTTGAATCTCGCCCCAAACTAAATTGTAGCAGCCGGGCTCAAAGCTGTACTTCCACTAATGGACTAACGATTATCCCGATTTCTGAGATGAGACGATAACTTTTTCCAAGTACCATCAAACTGGTAACCATTCAGACCAAACTCGGGAAGGCATTAGCGCCTTTACACAGTAAAAATCCCTAATTGCCGTTGTGAGAGGTAATTCATGCAACAGTTGATATGTTAGCAAGTTTTTAGAAAATTCTGATTGCAGTCAATTTATAAAACTTTTAAAATTCGACAATGTTGCAGTTTATTTCACTTTGATTAAATGTAAATAATATGTCTGTTGATGTTCTTAGTTGAGTGTAGCTGTAAAGGGCCTAGCCGGGTAGCATATTTACAGATGCTTGCGTGTGTTGACACCACGGTGTTGAAATCAGTTAGGGTTTGGAAAAACAGTACGTTTACAGACGCTAGCGTGTGTTGACACTAGGGTGTTGAAATCAGTTAGGGTTTGGAAAAACAGTACAGTTACAAATACTAGCAGATTTGGACACCAGAGTGTTGAATCCAGCTAGCTTTTTTAGTAATTAATATACATGCATAAATGCTAACGGCTATTGACTTTGATTTTATATACCTACTGCTGCGGAAAAATATTTAAGTGATTTAGGTATTAGTAAATAATTAAACGTTGTTGGGATATAAACAATAATATATTAACACAAAAGAACAACATAAAAAATAATGTTGCTCTGAAGCTATTTGCTTGTGGAATTTTTATAATTAACTATTTAGATGGCAAATAAGCCACAATTAAATTGAAAAAAATTATTTTATTAACGTTTCGATGCCCAAATCGGGTGTCGTCAAAAGAAATACTACTACAGGGTGTTTGGTAAAGAATGGGCCATAGCTTAACTTCAGGTTCCTGAGGTTAAAATAGGCCGATTTAAGCTAACTTACCTTAGTACAAAGTTTATAATAACCGAGATACAGGGTGTCAAAGTTAAACTTTTTTTTATTTATTATTGAATATTTCCTGACAGGCATGAGATATCAACACGAAATTTGGTATGTGGGGGTTTTTCGGGACGAGAAAATTAAATTCCCTACCAAATGTTATGTGTTGCCCAGAGGGCGCCACATACGCCTTTCAGCACTCATTTAATACGTTCAATTTTTTTATCCGTCACTCCGTATAATTTTGACATTAAAATTTGTATTCCCCTATTAGTTTTACTTAAAAAAGGTATACCTCTTTCATCTCCCTAAACTCAACCGTTTACGAGATAAACGCATTTTAAATCTGCGGTGCAACATAATTTTTAGCATAATATCATTGTAGTTACACCAGAAAAATAACTTAAAACCATAAAATTATCCAAAAATGTATCGCAAATTTCTTCAAATGGAATTTGCGATGCAATGCCATAAATTTGAGAACTGGCACAATTATTATGGTTTTAAGTTATTTTTCGGGTGTAACTACAATGATATTATGCTAAAAATGATGGTGTATCGCAGATTTAAAATGCGTTTATCTCGAAAACGGTTGAGTTTAGAGAGATGAAAGAAATATAGCTTTTTTAAGTAAAACTAATAAGAGAATAAAACTTTTAATGTCAAAATTATACAGAGTGAGGGATAAAAAAATGTAACGTAATGAATAAGTGCTGAAAGGCGTATGTGGCGCCCTTTGGGCAATACATAATTTTTGGTAGGGAATTTAGTTTTCTCGACCCAAAAAACCCCACGTACCAAATTTCATGTTGTTATCTCATATCTGTCAGGAAATATTCAATAATAAATAAAAAAAAAAGTTTAACTTTGACACCCTGTATCTCGGTTATTATAAACTTTGTACTAAGGTAAGTTAGCTTAAATCGGCCCATTTTAACCTCAGGAGCCTGAGGTTAAGCTATGGCCCATTCTTTACCAAACACCCTGTATATTAAACAAAAATGTTGTCGCTTAGTAAAAAATTCTACTAATAATTTTTTAATCTGACTCATTTATATTGGCAATTCATACATATATTATACATTTTAAAGTATTTTTTACTAAACAACAGCATTTTTGTTTAATTTAGTAGTACGTATTTTGTATTTTGACAACGACACCCGATTTGGGCGTCGAAACGTTAATAAAATTATTTTTTTTAATTTAATTGTGGCGTATTTCCCATCTAAATAGTTAATTATAAAAATGCCACAAGCACATAGCTTCAGAACAACATTATTTTTTATGTTGTTTTTTGTGTTAATATATTATTGTTTATATCCCAACAACGTTTAATTATTTATTACTACATAAATCACTTAAATATTTTTCCACAACAGTAGGTATATAAAATCAAAGTCAATAGCCGTTAGCATCTATGCATGTATAACCACTAAAAAAGCTAGCTGGTTTCAACACTCTGGTGTCCAAATCTGTTAGTATTTGTAAATGTACTGTTTTTACAAACCCTAACTGATTTCAACACCTTAGTGTCAACACACGCTAGCGTCTGTCAACGTACTGTTTTTCCAAACCCTAACTGGTTTCAACACCGTGGTGTCATCACGCGCTAGCATCTGTAAATGTACCGTTTCTCCAAACCCTAACTGATTTCAACACCCTGGTGTCTACACACGCAAGCATCTGTAAACATGCAGCCGGGTAAGATGGTGAAAAGTGCCCCCAACTCAATTTAAATTCCATATAGGTCACTTTTTAGGACATATAGAGGAACTCACTTTCTGAAATTTTTAGCCCCCTAGGTGGTCACGTGACCCCCCTAGAGCCTAATTAGGCTTTTTATGTTTTTATTTTTTATCTCAGCTGCGTCAAGAGCTAGCCAAAAACTTTATTTAAAATAGTTGTAAGTTTCAAAAAGATCTATATGAAAAAATTTTTTTTAAAATTTTTTGGCGGGAAATTCGAATTTTTAGAACAATTTTAAACTTTTAAATAACTCTGAAAAAAAAACTAAGACACTCGTTTTTACGAAAATCAATTATAATGTGTATTTTTGCACAGTCTTTCGCCCTGAATTTTTTCAAATTTTTAAAATTTGTGAAACGTACCTTTAAAAATAAAAACCCCATTTTTTCGGTTTTTTTTTCGTTTTTTGATATAATTTTATACATATTTTTCAAAAAAGGTAACACCGTCACTAGAATAGGTAAAAAAATGAAAAATAATTGGGGTTTGCTTAATAAAATTTTTTTTTAACGCCATCCATTTTCAAGATACAGGGCGTTGAAGAAAACAAAATTTAACACATTTTTTACGATTTTGCCGAAACTACTGGCAAAAGTGCAATAAAATTTGGCAGGTTTTAAGAGGTAGTTATTGCGCATTTTTTGACATACAATTAAGAATTTTATATTCATCATTGGCGCGCATACGGGTAATGGTCTGAACTTTTTAAAGAAAAAAGATGGTACGCCACTGACATATTTCAAATTAACAATCATTTTTAAATTCGTCGTTCCATTTGTGTCAAAAAATCTATCTTCCCATTTTTTCATACGACGCGCCGTTTTGTTGAAAAAAATAAAATATCTTAACGCTTCCAAAGTATTCGAATTAGTTTTTATAATGGATGTACGAGTTTATGTATGTAGATGTAGAACATACTAGAAGTTCGAATGCTTTGTAAGGATTATTTTTTGAATAAAAATGGCGCATCGTATGAAAAAATAAGGAGATAGATTTTTTGTCACAAATTGAACGAGGAATTCAAAAACGATTGTTAATTTGAAATATGTCAGTGGCGTACTATCTTTATTCTTTAAAAAGTTCAGACCATTACCCCTATGCGCGCCAATGATGAATATCAAATCCTTAATTGTATGTCAAAACATGCACAATAACTACCTCTTAAAACCCGCCAAGTTTTATTACAATGTTGCCAGTAGTTTCAGCAAAATCGTAAAAAATGTGTAAAATTTTGTTTTCTTCAACGCCCTGTATCTTGAAAATGGATGGCGTTACAAAAAAAAATTATAAAGCAAACCCCAATTATTTTTCAGTTTTTTACCTATTATAGTGACGGTGTTACCTTTTTTGAAAAATATGTATAAAATTGTATCAAAAAACGAAAAAAAAAAACGAAAAAATGCGGTTTTTTATTTTTAAAGGTACGTTTCACCAATTTTAAAAATCTAAAAAAATTCAGGGTGAAATATTGTGCAAAAATACACGTTATAGGTAATTGATTTTCGTAAAAACGAGTGTCTTAGTTTTTTTTCAGAGTTATTTAAAAGTTTAAAATTGTTCTAAAAATTCGAATTTCCCGCCAAAAAATAAAAAAAAAAAATTTTCTTATAGATCTTTTTGAAACTTACAACTTTTTTAAATAAAGTTTTTGGCTAGCTCTTGATGCGGCTGAGATAAAAATAAAAAGCCTAATTAGGCTCTAGGGGGGTCACGTGACCACCTAGGGGGCTAAAAATTTCAGAAAGTGAGTTCCTCTATATGTGCTAAAAAGTGGCCTATATGGAATTTAAATCGAGTTGGGGGCACTTTTCAACATCTTACCCGGCTAGGCCCATTTGTTTATATTTTCTAATACCAGGGCGATGGTTTTTGCACCCAGCTTACATACTTTACAATTAAGGAATACTGTGTGGACTGTATGTCATTAGTTTGCTGGTTCAAGTGGATTTATAGAGAGATTATGATAATACAGAAAATATTATAAGTTCGTAAAAAATCTTACCCAAAGTAATTGTTCACCCGCGTCTCCGTCAAACACATATGCCTACGCAATGGCTACCCAAAACACATTTTAAAAAAACTTATTTATAACACCTACTCACCTAATAGACCTTTGATTAATAATACACAACCAGTTACTTACAAAAAAATACCTTATGTCCAAAATTTAACAGACCAAATAATTGTCCCACTTTTCAAAACTTTTCCTAACATCAAATTAGTTAAGTACATTCCACTTTTAAATTCAAGGTTGTTCTCAAAAACTAAAGCTAATACTCCAAACGCATTAAAGAGCAACATAATTTACAAAATAAATTGCATTGAATGTCATGGTTGTTACATTGGTCAAAGTAAACAGTGGCTTAAGCAACGCCTCACTCAACATAAAAGTGACTGCCATATAAGAAAAAACTGTTGTGTTTTAGTAGATCACCACTTAAATACAGGACATAAATTTGATTTAAATAATGTAAAAATTTTGGAACAAGTTGACAACTATAGAAAACGACCCTTTCTGGAGATGGTACATATTAACAAAACTCCAGAATCAATTAATTATAAGACTGACACTAACCATTTGAGTAATATTTACTGTAATATTCTAAGTAATTCATAACATTCTTTTCCAAATTTTAAAAATACAAACAAATTTCTCAAATTACTAAAATTACAATCAATATCTATGCATTAGAAATAAACAAATCAAGACACGTTGAATATTACAAGGAGCACTCCCAAATCACGATTTACAGTTTATATACATTGTATATCACAAATCATGATTTACAAAATTTATACATTGTAAATCATGATTTAGGAGTACTCCCCGTAATATTCAACGTGTCTTGGTTTGTTTATTTCTACAGCATCTTTATTGTGATTTTAGTGTAGTCGGTTCGCTAAACTAAAACACAGCTGGCTAGTTAGTCCATTAAAATATTACATTTTTTAGGCCGTACCTTGCATTTCTTAGAGGAGTCAATTTTATTTCTTTAATGTGTAGGGGGGATCAGTAGAAGCTTAAGTTCAAGTTTTTGGGGTCGCCATCCTTGTCCCCCGGTCGCCATCTTGGAAATGGTGTGCAAAGAGGTTTCGCGCTATATCTCGTAAACTACCAACCCTACGGAAAATCTAATTAATTATAAAATGTAGAAAATTAAATTTTCCACAATTTTGTTTTTATTACTTTCTATCGTCAAGTGACCAACAAAAAAGATATAACCAAAAATATGTAAATTTCTTTTAACAAGTTTCCTTCTGGATCTTATAACTTTTTTTCAGTTCATTTTAAAATAAAATAACATTTTAGCAATTTTATAGAGGGTTTTTCAGCGAACAATTTCCACTATAAAGTTGTTTAATTCTATTTATTTATACAGGTTTTACAGCGCTCCAAACTTGACCAGATTCTCGAATGCTCATAGGGATACAATAAAAACAAAAGTTAGGCTTACTTTTCTATCAATATATATTTTTATTCATACAATTTATTATGATTTTAACATTTTAACATTTTATTATTAATCTGTTTTTGACCTTTCCTCCCACTATAAAACTTATAAGCATATATAGAAAAGGCCCAAGAAGTTGTTTGAGGACAAATTCGCCGCTTCAGAAAAAGAATGACGCAACCGCAAAATGCAAAATTCTTAAGCAGAGCAAAAAAACGATTTTTGATATCAAAATCATAAAGTATGATAAAAATTAGCCATTCACCACACCTTGGTAAGGATCTCGAAATATAAGCGTTTTTTGGGGTGTGCCGCTTGTATATGAAATAACATAACTTTTTTCCTATTATATATTTTGACTTAAAATTTTCCAAAAAACTTCTTCATAAACTATGTTTTATTGTTGTGTTGGATAAAATTATAAACTAAAAAGTTTGTCACTCAACTTTTTTAATTAAACATGAAACTAACGAAATATGATGACAAAATGTTAATAAAGTAACAACTCCTTTATTAATTCTTTTAAACATTTTGAACAAATGTCATTGTTATCTACGTACTTCAAAGATGGCACAGTAAAATTTTTAAAAGGAAATATTTACAGCGACCAAAGATACAGCGAGGTAAATTTGAAAAATCATCAAAATTGATTTTTGGCATTTTTGTATAAAATTTTTTTTTTTTTAACATGTTCCACCAACCCTAGATAAAAATAAACTTCATATTCGGATTCAGCGACCCCTAAAACATAAAAATAGACCAAAATTGATCATTCACCTTAAATTTGATTTTCGTGGTTGGCATAACGGAATGCCGCTCTTAGATAGAAAAGCATTATTTTTCTACAAAAATTCTAGAATCTGGTCAAGTTTGGAGCGCTGTAAAACCTAGATAATGAGTAAAATTAAACAACTTTATAGTGAAAATTGTTTATTGAAAAATCCTCTACACAATCGCTATGATGTTATTTTATTGTGAAATGAACGTAAAAAAAGTTATAACTTCCAAAAAAATTTCTCACAAAATTTTCTCTTATTTTTGTTTATAACTTTTTTGTTGGTCACTTTACGATAAAAAATAATAGATATAAAATTGTAGAAAATTTAATTTTCTTCATTTTATATGAAATTAAAATCTGTAGGGTAGCTAGTTTACGAGATAGAGCGCGAAAGCCCTTTGCACCTCTTTTTTTAAGATGGCGGCCGGGGGACAAGGGCCTCAACCCCAAAAACTTGAACTTAAGCTTCTACTGAACCCCCCTACACATTAAAAAAAATAAAATTGACTCCTCTAACAAATGCACACTAAATGTAACATTTCAATGGACTAAGTGATTTTAGTAGATATTTTTTTTTGTTTTTGGCCAATGTGGCCAACATTGGCAAAATTACTAACTATTTAGTAATTATTGATTATTTAGTAATTATTTTTTTGCCAATTTTACCAAATTAGCAAAATTACTTAATAAAATCACTAGCCAGTTGTGTCTGAGTTTAGCGAAAGGACTGATATTGTGTGTATGGGCCATTTCACGAACATACGCCTGTTTTGGATTAATTGGATAACGAATATTTTACTGTGCAACATAAGAAGTACGAAAGTAAATGACGCTAATAATTATTCCAATAAACAACAATGTAATTTGTAATTTACTTTCGTTCTTCTTATTTTGCACAGTAAAATATTCGTTGTCGAAGTAATCCAAAACAGGCGTATGTTCGTGGAATAGGGTTATACAAAGTGTGGTTGTATAATATCAAATGAATTAAATATTTTTTTGTACAATTTATCAAAATAAGCTAAGTTACTAAAGCTTTTTTATTTTTTGGCAAATTAAATAATACCCCCTCTGTGGCTCAGTGGTTAAAGCGCCTACCTTTGGATCGAAATGTCGGAATGGTCGTGGAGTTCGAGTTTTACCAGGGTCAGAGATTTTTCGTTTATATATATCGTCGAAAATAGTTTCTGCCCTTGTGGGCTCGGTACTCACCGGAGGGACCGCAGACGTTCGGGTATAATTAGCGTCTCTTTGCAAAGACAATGACGTCGACTTTTCAAAGTAACAAGACACGTACTCAACACACATACTACACGACATGACACTAGGTACCTAACCGCAAAAATTCACCGTACCTACCATGCCAATGACCATTAGTTGTTGAGGCATTAGCTAAATAAAAAAAAAATAAATAACGATACAGTTAATCAATAATAAAAAAGTGTCGAAAATAATAAGGAACTACATGGCAGCACATTGCTGCTGCCCGCCCGATGTTGTAACTTTTAAGGCGCGCCCGGCCGAATGTTAAAATTAACGTGTGTTTTACTTGATAAAGTATCTAATACAGATATTCGCTAAGACAATAATATTACTATCCAGACTTAGCCATACGGCTCACACTCCCTCTAAGGGGAAAATTGACTCATCCCACATACCTACGTTATCAAAAGGATTGAGCTCTGGTGGGACTCTTTCCGTGTTATCGAGCCCTAGGTGACTTGGTATGCAGGTGTATCTCCCAAGAATTTTCGTACACATTTGGCCGTTGCGAGTAGTACAGCTTTTTTCATGGTCTTGTAAAGATGTTCATTTAGACCCAGCTTTTTTATGCTTTCGAGGAGGTTCTTCGGAATCACTCAAGTAGTAGACGTAATAATAAGTATCGGCTGGGTAATTTGCATTCTTCATTTTCTTCGTATTTGAATTTTCAGATCTCTGTACTTGGCGATCTTTTCAGTAAATTTAGTACGTATATTATTGTTGTTAGGTATCGCCACATCAATTAGTGTTGTTTGTCTTGTTAATTTATTAACTAGTACGAGATCTGGTCTATTATGTGCCACTGTTTAATCTGTGAGTACTGTGCGGTCCCAGTATAGCTTGTAGTTGTCATTATTAAGCATACTCTCAGGGACGTATTGATAATATTAGAGATAGTCCATTTGGAGAAGTCCCAGCTTGATAGCTATCTCTTGATGAAGGATTTTTCCCACTTAGTCATGCCGTTCCTTATATTCAGTTGCAGCAAATGCCTTGGAGCCCACCGTAAGATGTTGGATAGTTTCTTGGTCTTGACATCCATATCGGCATTTGTCGTTTTGGACCTGAGGGTCTTTGACGATATATTTCAGGTAATTTTTGGTTGGTATAACCTGATCCTGAATGGCCAGTAATGAACCTTCCGTTTCAGGGAACGTCTTTCCTGATATCAACCAATAGTTCGACGCTGTATTGTCGACATAGTCTAGTCTGACCTCATTGGGATGTTGCTTGTGCAGAGGTTTACCCATCCAGGTGCGCATTTTTCGTCCTTAGTTAGGTGGTTTATACGCATTTCTGGTTCCCTCAGTTTGATCTGTGTTGTGTCATCTACTGCGCAGATAGCGCGATGTAGAATAGATGTCTCAGCTTGCATCTGAAAATAAGTTTTTAACTTAGCAATTTGTTTTTTTAATTACTCACCTATATCCACAAGTTCTCTTCCTCGTAGATTTCGTGGTAATCTCGTTCTTTCTACTGTACTTCGAGGATGGTGTTTTTGTTCCTTTGTGAGGCGTGTTCTTACTTTTCGTTGCAGATTCTCTATGTCCGTTTTTGTCCACTTGCGTATATTTTATATATTATAAAATTTCTACTAATCATATACTATATTAGTACCAATCTCACCATGATTGATACCGAAAATAAAAACTAACAATTTTATCGGTGTATTTTTTCCTGAAACGTATTCGAGGCTTGTTCATTCCGATTTCTACGGATTGTGATGATAATCGTGTTTTGCCAAACTTTTCCGAGAACTTCGTTTTCTTTGATGTGTTTGTTGTATGCGAACATCATGGGAGACATATCTCATTGTGTAATCTTGAGTACGGATTGTGTCAATATTGAAAAACCCTTAGATGGTCAAAATACATAACATATTGTAGCATAATACTAAAACTAATTTGAAATGGTTTCGATGATTACGGTCGGTAAATAAAAATGAAATCGCTATAAAAAATACCATCATCAAGCTAAACTCGTTTAATTTATTTGTTCCATGTTCCAAAAAAATTGAAGCTTTTATTGAATTATACAATCCAAAAAACTATTTCGATATTTTTCCACTGCAACAAAGTATTACTTTTTCCTTCTTTTTCAGTCTGGTTGCATACACTCCAGGACAAATGCCTCCCCATGAGTTCTCCTTCTCTTCTTTACGTGCCATCTCCGCGACGAAGGTTGGCAATCATCATTGCTATTCTCACTTTCGACACTACAACCCGAAAGAGTTCAGTTGTGCTGCATCCAAACTATTCTCTGAGATTTCTCAGCCAGGATATTTTTCTCCTACCTATGTATGCTGCGCCTTCCTTGAATCTTTCCCTGCATAATTAATTTTAGGAGTTCATATCTGTCACCACGTGTTATATTCTCCAATTTTCTCTATTTTGTACTATTTGGTAACAGTTTCTCCCCACCTTTGCTTTGATGTTGTCTAGCGATAGTTTTTGTTCTAATTAATTCCATCCAGAGGCGTGCGGTCCATGGAAGCGGGGGAAGCACCGCTTATTAGTACTTAATTATCAACAAGGTTTCCCTAATCTAAGTAATCTATTATGTAACTAATAGGCATTGAAACATTATTAAAATTTGATCGCATACGAACGGTCTCAAATAAGCACACAATTCAACGATTCAGTCCGCTCCTGACGGAAGCGCATCTCAAAATCGCTGCTTGTCATGCATTTGTCCCGTTCAAAAATTGGTCAGGGTTTATTAACCTCACTCGCTAGTCATGTTCCTTTCACGCGAATTTTCGAAAACATTGTTTCAAAATGTTGCAGGACTGAAAATAAAGCAGATAAAAAAATTATTTTTTCAAAATTAAATATTTCAAAATTTTACTTTAAAACCAATTTTTTTCAAAAATAAGCACTTTGAATCAATGAAACTTACAGATCATATAAACACAACATAAGCAAAGTAAATTGTGAAGCGGTAATGATTAATTTCGTTTAAGTTGCTAATTTGGGGGTGATCTTCCTGATTTTTTTTGGCAAAACCAAAGGGACCTATTTCATTTTGAGCGTAATTGCTTACATTTGATGCTAGAAATTTTTTTTATAAAAACAGAAATAAATCTTTTTTTAAACACTTTGAAAAGCTGTAATGTGTTTTCCCCAAGAATATTTTATTATATGGATATTTCACATTGAATTATTATATTTGGAATTTTTCGAATATGAACCTATTTTTCATTAGCTATAACTCTGCTTTTGCTAGGTATAGAGACCTAATATATACACCGTTTTTTTTTCACTTGTTTATAGGCTATAGTTTTGCTAAGAATATTTTTCTCGACAAAATGCTAACGTTTTGAGTTATTTGCGAAAAACCGTCTAAAAACGTGGTTATTTTGTTGAAAAATGAAGATATTTACTTGCAAATAACTCGAAACGTATTGATTTGGTGAAAAAACTCTATAGAACAAAAGTTGCTTGAAATTAGTCAGTTTATCCATTTCGCGACTTATCTTGGACATATATTTTTTCAACGCTGAGGTGGGGTGAAACTCACCCCCAGGGCAAAAGCACGCATCGGCACCATATCACTTTTTTTCCTTAATATATTAGCTATGCGTTTGCCAAATTTCATGTCAATCCAAGCGGTTATTTAAAATTTACAGCAAAAACTGTGAAAGAGTGTACTAATGTACATCGTGACACATTTAATATGCATCTATGTAACCTGACATTTTTTGACACCACTTTTTTGTCACAACTCATTATTTTAAAAATGTCGTCTATAGACGTTGTGTCACATAACATCAACGAAAATTAGACGTCTATAGGCGTTTCGTCCATAAACGTGTTAAAAAACTTCTGCCCATCATATCAATCTCATACAAAGAAAATTAGTTAACAACGAGAAATTAGAGAGTAGAAGTTTTAAAACTAATTTTTATTTTATTTTATTTTTATGCTCATTTAATTTTCACACCCACTACTTCTAAAAATAACTAAACAAAAATATGGATTCAAGATATATTATTTGGAAAATACCAAATATTTTCTTATTAATTTTTTTCCCAGTATAATCTTAAGTGAGTATTTATTTTCCTGAATATGGTAACTCTATACTGACATTAAAATTAATTTTTCTCTTACATAACCTACGAAACTAATATGTTCGTTGGCCTTGCCTACCAAAGGAATGTGAATTAATGCGTATCACATTTCAAAAAATTCTTTAAGGTGCTTCATTGATGTTTCCAAGACTCCGTACAACAGAACGGAAAAAACAATAGCTTTTTATAATAATTGGGAGTTGTAGGTGTGGATAACTGAAAATATTTTTTGTTTTAAAATATAGTATGTAATAATATAATATGTATTAATGTTGTTATGAAGCTATTTTCTTGTGGCATTTTTGCAATTAACTAGTTTTGATGGGAAATAAGCCACAATTTTACTAAAAAAAAAAATGATTTTATTAACGTTTTAAGGATTTCGAAACTAATATCATTTCTAAATAAAATTGAAAACCCACAGTATGGTGGAGATGTGTAGATGATGTGTTTTCAATATGGCCTCATAGATCAGAATTGTTACATACATTCCTAAATATTATAAACGATCAAGAAGAGACAATAAAATTTACAATGGGAAAGGAATATAATAACACCCTAACTTTCCTCGATGTTTTAGTCTCAAACAAGGATACTGGATATGAGACTCAAGTGTATAGAAAACCAACACATACCAACAGATATCTCAATTACAAATCAAATATCAACATCAACGTTAAAAAGGGAATAACTAAATCCTTTTTATGACAGGGCCAAAATTACTTGTTCTAAGGAAAATTCATTTTTAGAAGAAAAACACTTGTTAACATCTGTTTTATTAAAAAATGATTATCCTTTATCGTTTATAAATAAGGAATTGTCAAGATTGGATCGAATGTAACAAAACAACTTAGAACGGGATCCTATAGCTTTCACAAGAAATAATACGAGGAAAATATTAATACCATATTAAAAGGACTATCCGAGAAACTTAAAACAATGGGAAATAAATTCAACATTTTAACAACATTCAAAACAACAAACACGTTGAGATCTATTCTATCTAAAACTAAACCTAACATTGAACAAGAAAGAACAAAGAATTGTATTTATAAAATACCTTGTGAATGCGAACCATTTTATTTAGGTGAAACATCAAGACCATTAAACGTTAGAATAAGTGAACATCAGTCTTATATTAAAAATAGAGAATTTGATAGATCTCATATATGTCAACACGCATAGGATAATGAACATAGGGTTCAGTGGAAAAATTCAAGTATAGTCCTAAAAGAAACAGACAGTAAAAAGAGAAATATCAAAGAAGCGGCTTTAATTATGCTAAATGAAACCAATTGTGTCGCAAATTCCTCGGTAGAATGCAGTAGGATGTGGTTACCCATACTAAAAGAGGAAGTCAATAGAAAGAAAATACCAGGATTAGTAAGTCAATAACATATCGAGTTAGTACATATTTTATATTTTAGTATTGTTTATATATCTATGTATTATTAATATTATTTATAATTTAAAATAACATATTGTACATATTAAGGGCAGAATTAGGTATTAATTTTGAGAGTAAACTAAAGTGAGACTTAATACTTACGATGTCGGGATTGTATCACGAGGTTTTTTCCTGGTTTTCCTCGTGATTTAGTATGGAATCTCTAGCGCGGGAATTTTACTGTCACCATTGCATGTGGTTGTCTTTTTAAAGACAGATCCCATTTTATGATTTTTTTTGTGACGGATATCCTTGAATTGGGGTTGATTTCATGTAATCGAATGAACTATCTTTCAGTAAAGTCGTCCCAGGAACGCAACTCATAAAAATATTGGCAATATCATTTTAAAGTCTTCTACTTTAAAATGTATAATATGTTTGAATTGCCGATATAAATGAGTCAGATTATAAATTATTAGAAAAATTTTTTTACTAAGCAACATTTTTGTTTAATTCATTAATATTTTTTGTATTTTGACAACGACACCCGATTTGGGCGTCGAAACGTTAATAAAAACATTTTTTTTAGTAAAATTGTGGCTTATTTCCCATCAAAAGTAGTTAATATATGTATTGGTGTATTTTATTTTCCCCCAAAGGTGTTTTTGTGCAAACTTGTTTAAAAAGGTTTCCATATAATAAATCTACAGGATAACACGCGGGAACTCCAGTAGGAAATTGTGAAATTATTTTTAATATTTTTAATCAAATTACAAAAACTTATGGCTTAGTGGACTGAGGCGCCCGATCGGCAACTCTACTGGATTTTCGACCGAGTTACGATTCCCGACCCGGTCATTGAAAAATAAAAAGACCAACGTCGTAGTATAAAATTCTATATAGAATCTACGCATTGGTTTCGAATAAGCTAGGTA
This sequence comes from Diabrotica virgifera virgifera, assembly GCF_917563875.1. NCBI lineage: Eukaryota > Metazoa > Arthropoda > Insecta > Coleoptera > Chrysomelidae > Diabrotica > Diabrotica virgifera. The sequence goes on along the minus strand of NC_065450.1, from coordinate 190,415,361 downwards.
TCTGATCGACCTATGGAGGGGCGGTACGGCAAAGGATAAGGGCTTGCGGCTTGGTGATACTCCTACATAGATCCCCACCGGATGGGCATTGACGCCTAATAACGGTGTATATATACAAGGTAGCGATAAAGTATGGAAACACGGTAATTTCTCGCAAAACTCTGAAAGGATCTTTACAGATTTTGGTGGGTAAGGGTATTTTAATGCGACCGATATTATAGTGGTAGTTTACATTGTTGTGGAGACTTCCATTTTTCTGGAAATCTAATGAACTTTCTTATTTCAAATGGAACACCCTATACATTTTTTTCGTTTTGAAGTCCATAAGAAATACTTACTGATTATTTATCATGGTATATCCCCTACACTTAAATGCCATAATTTCTGAATTATTTAAGAGACATTATAAATCAAATCATAAAATTTTTCCGCCCGGGTAGACACTATTTTAGGTTCTCTGGATCATTGGTAACAAAAAAGGTCTTTTGTAATATTCCTGTAAAGTTAATAGTTTCCGAGTTATAACCAATCTAAAACTGAGAAAAATGTAAAAATGACGATTTTTGAGGTTCAAAAACACAAGAAAAAAAATATTTTTTTTTTAGGAAAGAATCCTTAGAATCTAAAATAATGTCTACCCAGGCCGAAAAAATTGATTTTTGTAATTTGTATAATTTTATTTTTAATAAATGTAGCAATAACTATAGGGATTTAGGTATAGGGAATACAACATGAAAAATAATCAGTATTTCTTAGTCACTTGACGAACGGTCAACGGAAAAATATACAGGGTATTATATCGGAAATAAGGAAGTATATTAGATTTCCAAAAAAAAAAAACGAAAGATCTGACAACAATGTAATTACCACTTAATATCGGCCGCATTCGAAAACCCTTACCCACCAAAATCTGTAAAAATCCTTCCAGCGTTTTGCGAGAATTCACCTTGTTTCCATATTTTATCGCTACCCTGTATACAAAAACTTAACATTTTCACCCGAACAAATATTTTTTCAGTTTTTTTTTGTGCCATTATGTACATGAAATTTTTGCCACTTTTGTCTAAAATTAATAATTTTCGAGTCATAAGCGGTCTAATGTTTGCAAAAACCCAAAAATAGTCATTTTCAATGCTCAATCATTCTCATCATCAGTAGCATCACCACCATTATTTCAGAACAATCGTGGTAACTCGTCTTTATGCTCTAACTCGAATAAATGTTAAATCATCGTCTAGGTTTTCTGGATACCTAAGTTGTTTTTCTCTGGTTCGTTTCCACATTGACCCTCTTCAGTCAAAAATTTGACTGTTGCACTCTCCTGATTACATGCCCTATGCATATAAGCCGTGCTATCTTTAAAAATTTTACAATTTCACGTTCCCCAGAACTTCTATACAACTCAGAGTGGCAACGCATGCTCCACAATCTTTGTCTTTTTATTCCTCCATAATATGTTCTTCTCAGCACTTTTCAATCGAAACTTGTAAGTAATTGTTGGTCCTTTTGCGCAAGTAACCACATTTTTGCTCCATACGTTAGCACTGGTCTTATTAGCGTCTTATACACGATCACTAAAATTTCTCTAGCTAGTTCCGAGGCCCTCTGTCTTATCAAAACATAGTAACGCTTATTATTATACAGCGTGTCCCAAAAGTAGGGGAACGGTCCAACGGTCGAATATTTCGCGAACTAAACTTCGGAGCGAAAAACTGAAAAACACGTTTTCAATAATTTTTAAAAATCTATCCAATGACACTAAACGCAATCCCCAACTGCACCCTCTGGAGGGGCGGTGGGGGTAACTTTAAAATCTTAAATAGAAACTGCCCGTTTTTATTGCAGATTTTGATTCCTTATGTAAAAGTAAACAGCTTTTATTTGAGACATTTTTTCGATTTGTGGATAAATGGCGCTATAATCGGAAAAACCATTTATTGTAATACCATAGGTAAATTATAAAAACGCTCTAATATGTCGAGAAATACTAACTCTTTCAAATGAAAAACCAAAAAATATGTGTTTAATATTTTTCAAAAAACTATCGAATAGCGGTGCTGTTGCTAGCAAATGTTGCTTAATTTTTCATGACGAATCCAAATCTGAACTAAAAAATGGGGGTTGCTATTTAAAATTATAGAGTTACCCCACCCCACCTCCAGTTTGTGGAGTGGGGGGTCGTGTTTGTTGCCATTCAATAGGTTTTTGAAAAATATTAAATACGTATTTTTTTATTTTTCCTTTGGAAGTGTATTTCTGGAGATATTAGACCGTTTCTATTATTTACCTATGACATCATTATAAATGATTTTTCTCGATTATAGCGCCATCTATCCATAGTTCAAAAAATGCCCCGAATAAAAGTTACTTACTTTTACGTAAGTTACTTTTACGTAAGGAATCAAAATCTGAAATAAAAACTTGGGTCTCCATTTAAGATTTCAGATTTCAAAGTTACCCCCCCCCCCCCGCCTCTAGGGAGTGGAGTGGGGGATCGTGTTTTTGTCAATCGATAGATTTTTGAAAAAAAATTGAACACGTATTTTTCAGTTTTTCAATACCATGTTTAGTTTGCGAAATATTCGACCGTTCCGCTACTTTTGGGACACCCTATATAATAATTATTATATAACTGACGTTATATTTAGGCAACAGCGAACCTAGGTATGTGAACATTTATTTTAGATTTAATTACCTCTATACAATTTATATATACATACACATAATATACAGGGTGTAACAAAAATACAGGTCATAAATTTAATCACATATTGTAGCACCAAAAATAGTTAGTTTGAACCTAATTTACCTTAGTACAAATGTGCACATAAAAAAAGTTACAGCCCTTTGAAGTTACAAAATAAAAATCGATTTTTTCCAATATATCGAAATCTGTTAGAGATATTTTATTGAAAATGGACATGTGGCATCCTTATGGCAGGAGCATCTTACACAAAAATATAGTGAAATTTGTTCACCCCATAAAAATTTTACGGGGGTTTTGTTCCCTTAAACCCCCCCAAACTTTTGTGTACGTTCCAATTAAATTATTATTGTGGTATCATTAGTTAAATTCAATATTTTTAAAACTTTTTTGTCTCTTAGTATTTTTTCGATGAGGCAGTTTTTATCGAGTTGCAGCTTCTTTTTTAATATGTTTACATACAAATTTTTTGGGGGTTTTCTTCCTTTAAACCCCCCAAATAATTGTGTACGTTCCAATTAAACTATTACTGCGATACCATTAGTTAAACACAGTGTTTTAAAAATTTTTTGCCTCTTTGTATTTTTTTGATAAGGCATTTTTTATCGAGATGTGGCTTCTTTTTTAATATGGTTCACAATATACCTAAAAATGTAAATCATAAATAAATTTTCCATATTATTCCCAAGTCTCCATAATCGTACTTAACCATATACAAATATGTGGTGGATTTGGCAAATATTCAAAATATCTTGATAAAACTCGACTTTTAGAAAAAGTACTAAGAGGCAAAAAAGTTTTTAAAACATTATGTTTAACTAATGGCACTACAATAATAATTAAATTGGAACGTAGACAAAAGTTTGGGGGGGTTTAAAGGAACAAAACCCCCATAAAATTTTTATGGGGTGTCTAAATTTCACTGTAATTTAATTTTTCAGATACTACTGCCATAAGGATGTCACATGTCCATTTTCAATAAAATATCTCTCTAACAAATTTCGATATATTGGAAAAAATCGATTTTTATTTTTTAATTTCAAAGGGCTTTAACTTTTTTTATGTGCACATTAAATGTGCTATTTGTAAATTTGTACTAAGGTAAGTCAAGTTCAATCGAACTATTTTTGGTCCCAGAATATGTGATTAACTTTATAACCTGTATTTTTGTTACACCCTATGTATGTGTACAAAATTTATTTCGCCGAAGCGATGACGGTCGCGATCACGGTCGCGAATTCAGTGCTTTTTCCCCATCCCAAAATTGCACAACGTCCCTAAAGAAGTTTTCACTTCAATAACCGCTATAATTTTTATTCTTGTAGGTATTTATTGGTCAGAGTCTCTATGAATGAAATAATCAATCAAATGCGTCGTGATTAACCTTTAACTACGGGCTACGGTGTACACAGTACACCATGCGTGTTAAGTTGTTTGCCGTTTCTTAAAACTATTTTCTGCGTTTACGGCGCTCGACGTAACCTATCAGTATAGTATCAACCATTGTCTGTTACAGTCGATACGTGATTTTTGATCGAATAGTTGAGTTATGATAAAAAATATCAAAGTGAGTTCCCGAACGGTGCCTTCAGTACACCACGCACATAGTTATGTAAGTAAATTTAACGAATGTTAAACTTTAAATTACCTGCAAACGAGTTATTTTCTGTGTAGTAAATGTTACATTGTACTTTTTATACAAAAATGTGAAATGGAAACTTAGGAGAAATATTTTTTATAGGGATCGAGTGCGTGTTAGAAACCCTAAAAGTCTCACACAAGATGAGCTTAGAGCTATGGCTGAAGCATTGTTCGAAGAAGAACCTGAGGAAGAAGTTAGGGGAGAAGAGGATGCTAGTTCCTCAGAAGAAGAGGAAGAAATTACGGAAGACAACGATTATAACACTGAGTCGGAGATAGAACTAAATAATAAAGAGTCTTCTGATTCAGATAACGAGAGCGATGGTGAGAGTTTAGAAAGCGATGAAGGTGAGTATTTTATAGCGAAAGATAAACAAACAAAGTGGTATAAAAATTCAGTGGTGAGCAAATTTAGCAAAACTTCCAGCAAAAATATTGTAAAAATACTTCCTGGGCCAAAGCTGAGTGCTAGAGATATTACCAATGAGAGAAGTGCTTTCGAAAAAATTTTTAGTGACGACATTATTGAAAATATAGTTGAGTGTATAAACTTGAAAATTGCAAATATACGAATAAAGTAGATAAGATATAACCGGCCGAGACGGGCTAAAGACACAACAGAAACAGAAATTATGGCATTTATTGGACTACTACTTCTTGCAGGAACTAAAAAGCAAAATCATACACATTTTCTTGAATTGTGGACTAAAGACGGAACCGGCTCAGAAATATTTAGAGCGTGCATGAGTGCTGATCGATTTTTATTTTTGCTTGCTGCTCTAATAGCCACTTTACACGATGCAAGTAATTGCGCAATTAATTGCACAATTTCTTGCGCAAGAACTTGTGCAATAAGTTGCAACTAACTTTCTGCAATAAAGTGATTACACGGTGCAAACGACATGAAATAGACAGAAACTTTGACAAAATAGCATAAATTTTAGGTTATGTTTGTTTTTACAAATTAAATGTAATTTTTTGAGTAGAATTATCAGATATTAGATTAAAGATGTTAGATTATAATTTGAGAAAATTATAATATTATGTATTAAGTATAACAAAATCAATTAATACCTAATCCAAGTATGTAATACATATTATTCATTTACAAAAGGAAACAAGTTGTAAGAAATAAAATAGTTTTTTTTAATCCCTATGTTGCATAATTAAAGTTATTCACCTGAATAATATTATCTGTGAAGCGTGAAATTGGTAAAAAGTTCCTCTAGTTTTGTTAATAAATTGTTTGGTTTGAAATTTAAGATGACAGAAGTTCAATGTCATCAAAATCTTTTATTTGTTGACAGCAGAAAAGTAAAAACAAACACTGTAGCCTTAAAAGTTACTAAAAATATAACCAAATTGCAGAAAAAATTGCATGAAAAATAGGACATGTTCTATTTAGCTGCAACTTATTCTTGCAGCAAGGAGTTGCAGCTTTTCTGTGCAATTCGCGTATGACACGATGCAATTTCTATTGCTGCAAGAAATTGTGCAATTAATTGCGCAATTAGTTGCATGGTGTAAAGTGGCTATTAGATTTGATGACAAAAATAGTAGAGGGATACGCAAGGAAACTGATAAGCTTGCTGCTATTCGAGTTACACTGGATCGTTTTGTGGAGAACTGCAACAATAACTACTGTTTGTAACGTTACAAACGTCACATATTTGCTATTTTATTTTCAAATAATTATTTTATTTTATTTTCTTTAATAATTCTTTAATAATAATCCTCTTCTATTTGTTTTACCTTTTTTCCCGTTAAAAAATGGTTGGCGCCCTCTCTCGGTATTTATAGGCATATCTCAACATTCTTGTTCTATCTCAGAATTCACATTCTTATTCAATCGTTCTGTGGTTCATGACAGTGACTTCGCACTGTCGTTTCTCTTTCAAATTTTAAGCCCCCACTCACCAACTCTGTCAATGTCAAGTGAACCCTTCTCTTTGTCAAAATGAAGAATATGTTTTATTTTAATTCTAAAATCTACTTAAGGCAATGTCTGGCCTCATAGCCACATTTTCAAACAGACGTTCTTAATTGGGGTAAGTGTTTAAATATAATTGTACACTTTTTTCTAAGCCTATATCCGTAATCTTTTTTATGTTCCTATCTAACCTTACTTTTCATACTTTTTATTTTTGTACCGCATGGTAAAATGTATTTATATTATCTATTATCTTCATATGTATGTAGTAATCCACAACTATTTAACTACTAACATTATTTTATACTATTCATTTTGTTTAACCTTGCCTTTCTGCAACATTTCTGGATTATTTCTTGGAATGGCAAGGATATCTTTCATTTATTCTTGGTGTCTAATGTACCTGTATGTATTCTAGTTTTCTGGACAAATAAGAATCTTCACCGGACAACCCTTCACCTCGTGGGAGGACTCCCTGAACCTGGAGCCCCCAATATCGCCGGCGATGCTACAGTAATTTAGCATAGACACCACACCATCAACCAACACCTGTAGGCCTGGTGGCCAGAACATCCACGTCGCCAGAGCCCGTTGCAGAACAACAGCAAGACACCAAGAACCCGCAGACCGATACCAAGTGCCATCGATAAGTATAATCTCTGATCTGTAAAGTTTCGGCAAGGTCTTGTAAATAATTTTTTTGATACTTTAATTATGTCTTTTATGAAAAATAAACATGATTAGTTAAATATTATTGTTTTATTTGCTCCATTCTGCATTTTCATTGTTCATGTTTTTGATTAGGACAAGGTGGACTCACAACTTGGGAGATTGAGCTAGTCTCGGGTAGACGATAGCTATCATAGTTGATTGAAATATTATTCTCGAATATTATTTCAATCATCTGGGGTAGTTTATCGCCTCACTTTTGGCGCCCAACTTGAATTGTCTTACTTAGAGATTTGAGCTATGGATTTGTAGTTCGGTAGCAAATAATAAAGCATTAATAAATACTGTTTTCATATTATATTCATGTTTTGCAGTACATCTTAGTATTTGCAAATTTTTGATACTTTTTGAGCACTTTCTATATATTTAACGATTTTTCAAATGTTTGGGGTAAAGAGTATTACCATTTTTATAATATATCTTATATTCCAGCATATTTAATTTGCATTAAATACATTGATGGTTTTTTACATAATTTTTTTTGCTCATTCTTATAATGGTACTTTTATAGTGAGTTAAATGGTCTGTTTTTTTAACTTAACCAGTTTTTGTGGATAGTGTACTTTGAATTCTTTCTTTGATTTTTATTAAATTTTTTTTCTTCAACATGAAACCTGCACATCTTACCACAAATGAATTGACATATGAGCTTCACATTAGGGATGTCTCTGCTCCTGATGATATTGAGGAAAAACGTACAGTTCTTACTGGTCTTCTTTCTCAGGAGACTAGTAACCGTAGTTTTTTAGATATTTCAGTCACTTTGTCTTTTGAGGATGATTATAAACAAGCTCTAGCCTCTTATACTGAACTTCAGATTCTCATATCTGAATTTACAGGAACAAAGTCTGATATTCTATATAAAACCTTCAATTCTCGTCTCCAACATTTGTCTGGTAGAATTTCTCGTTTGCGGTCATCTTCCGCAGAGGAAGAAAAGTTGAAGAAAGCTATCCGCTTTAATTTGTTAAAGTTAGAAGGTACTTTGTGTAACATTGTAGAACAACCTGATCTTCTAGACCAACCCATGACATCTACTAGAGTTAATCTTAATTGTTCGGAATCTTCAATATCACCTTCCAAGCCTGTTCCCGTGTATAAATGGGGTATCAAAAAATTTTCTGGTAAACAACCTTTAATCCCTTTTCTGGAACAGATTGAAATTTTTAAATTTTCAAGGAACTGCACAGATGAAGATTTATTCATCTCTGCATGGGACTTGTTTGAAGGTGCTGCTTTTACTTGGTGGCATAATAATTTCTCTCAAAAGAAATTTCATTCATGGGCTGATCTAGTTACTTCTTTAAAAGAAACTTATTTACCTCATAACTATGAAAGAGATTTATGGGAACAAATACGTTCCACAAAACAGTTTTCACGACAACCAGTTTCTGCATATATTTCCCATATGGAATCTTTGATGCTCCGGTCGTCCAAATCTATTTCGGATATTGAAAAGGTGGATGAAATTATCAATGGTCTTCTTCCTGAATATGTTAAAGCTTTTGCTTTCCAGGATGTTAAGTCAGTTGCTGAACTTACAAAGTATTGTAAGAAGTTTGAATCTGCTTTGGCAATTTCCTCACGCAGCAAATTTTCTGTAGAATCCCTTCGTTCAACCCCAACTTGTTGGAATTGTGATGTGAAAGGACACAATTTCCATGTCTGTAGAAAACCCAAGAGAACGTTTTGTTTCGGTTGTGGCTCGAAGGATGTAACTATTGTGGAATGCATGAGGTGCTCAAAAAACGACCAGCGAGGACACGCTTCGACAGACAGCATGCCTCAAAGCAGTCAAACGTCTGTCCCAGGAACATCGAGCAAAGGCAAGAATATTCCGGGAAAAACTTTTCAAAAAGGGTCGAACAAAAATCAGTAAACATTTCTGAACCACTTCCATCTAAATCTACTTCTACTTTTTCTTCAGTACAATCTGAAATTTTACCTTCTTCTAGTACTTCTGTTTCTTCTAGTGATTTATCTAATTCAAAAGTACATTTCAATTCCGGTCCTTTATTAGATATTCATAATAATGATAATAGACCATATATTTCTGTTTCTATAGGTAATGAAACAATTTCTGCACTCCTTGATAGTGGTAGTAATGTCAGCATAATTGGTTCTCCTTCTCTATTTTTACTTAAAAAGCTTAATTTAAATCTTAATTATGATGTTTCAATTCAACTCACTACTGCTGATGGAAACATACAGAGTACTTTGTGATATGTTTGGTTACCTGTTAATTTATTGAATAAAACTCAATCACTTAAAGTGTTAGTAGTTCCTTCTATTTCACATAAAATGATATTAGGTATGGATTTTATTCAGTCGTTTCAACTCTCTTTGGACTTCTCTGATTTTTCTTTTAAGGCAACAAATTTTTCTACTTGTGTAGTTAATACTATCATTAGTTCTGAAAATCTTTCTGATGATCAGCAATCTCAACTTAATTCTGTTGTTAAACTTTTTAAAGAAATAGGTCCTACAGATTCTATTGGCAGAACTCATCTGTATACACATCATATAGATACTGGCAATGCTAAACCTATTAAACAGAGACAGTATCCATTATCTCCTCCTATGCAGAAGGTTTTAAATGCTGGAGTTGATGAGATGCTTAAACTCAAAGTTATAGAGCCCTTAACTATTAGTACACCGTGGTCTTCGCCATTGTGGCTCGTACCAAAGAAAGATGGTTCACATCGAGTTTGCTTTGATGGTAGGAAACTTAATTCAATTACAGTTCCTGATAGTTATCCTATGCCTTTAATTGACACAATTATTTCTAAAGTAAGAGATGCTAAGTTCATATCTTCTATTGATCTTAAACAGGCTTTTTATCAAATTCCTTTAGATGAAGAATCCAAATTGAAAACTGCTTTTTCTGTGCAAAATAGAGGTTTATTTTGTTTTAATGTTTTACCTTTCGGTCTTAATAATAGCGCACAAGCTATGTGTAGAGTCATGGACTCTGTTATAGGTCCTTTATTAGATCCTTATGTTTTTTATTATCTTGATGATATTATCGTTGTAACTCCAGATTTTGATACTCATGTCAAAACTTTGAAGATGCTATTCAAACGTTTGAAAGATGCAAATCTCACTGTCAATTTTGAGAAATGCCAGTTTTGCAGATCTTCATTGCAATTCCTTGGATTTGTAGTGGATGATCAAGGGTTAAGAACTGATCCTGGTAAGGTCCAGTCTATTTTGGAATATCCTGTACCCACAAATACAACCCAGATACGTAGGTTGATTGGCTTAATTGGTTATTACCGTAGGTTTTTAAACAATTTTGCTACTATTTGCAGTCCCATTTCTGACTTATTGAAAGGCAGGAAGAAAGGTCAACCTATTACTTGGACTCCTGAAGCTGATGAAGCTTTTCATAAAATTAAACAGGTTCTTACAACAGCTCCTGTTCTTGCAAGTCCTGATTTTTCCAAGCATTTTTATGTTGCTTGTGATGCAAGTGACACTGGTGTGGGTGGTGTTTTATTTCAAAAGGATGATGGATTAGAACATCCTATTGCTTACTTCAGCAAAACTTTAACTAGAGCTCAGCGAAAGTACACAACTACTGAGAAAAAGTTATTAGCAATTTTGCTTTCAATTGAAAAATTTAGATGCTATATTGAGGGTAGCGAAGACTTTACTGTGATTACAGATCACTCCTCATTGCAGTGGTTATATAGCATGAAGAATCCTTCTAGAATTGCTAGATGGATAATGAAACTGTCTTGTCACAAATTTACTGTTGTTCATCGTAGTGGTTCTTTGAATGTAGTAGCTGACTCTCTTTCAAGAATTCCTGAAGCATCTCAAGTTTCTCTATTGAATTTGTCTGATTTAAAAACAGATGCTTGGTATAAAAATATGATAGCAAAAGTTACAGATAATCCTGATTTATATCCTGCTTTTAAGGTTCAAGAAAATGTTCTTTATAAACATGTTTTTTCTAAATCTAAATTTTCTGAATCTACTCCAGAATGGAAAATTTTTGTTCCTGCTCCACATAGGAAGGAAATTTTACATATGTATCATGATGATCTTACAGCTGCTCATTTAGGTGTCTTTAAAACCCTTTCTAGGATTTCAGAACTTTATTACTGGCCTAAAATGAGATCTTTTGTTGTGAACTATGTTCATAAATGTAAAATTTGTGCTTCTTGTAAGCCTAGTAACTTACCTCCAGCTGGTTTTATGGGACAATATCGTGATATTAATTTTCCTTTTCAGTTTTTATCTGCTGATTTACTTGGTCCGTATCCTAGATCTAAAAGTGGAAATCGTTTTCTTTTAGTTGTTGTTGACTGGTTTACAAAGTTTATGTTTGTACATCCTTTGGCTAATGCTACTTCTAAAGCTATTGTCAAGTTTATTGAAAATCAAGTTTTTCTAATTTTTGGTGTACCGCAAATCTTTGCAGTTGATAATGGAAAACAATTTGTTTCCAATGATTTTAAAACTTTGATGGAAAAATACAAGGTACAAAAAATTTGGTATAATGCTAGATACTTCCCTCAAATTAACCCTACTGAACGTGTTAATAAAACGATTGTTACTGCAATCAGATCTTTCATCCAAGACGATCATAAAGATTGGGACAAGGAAATTTTTAAAATAGCCCAAGCCATTCGTCTAGCTAAACATGAAGTGACTCAATTTTCTCCTTCATTTTTGACGTTTGCTAGAAACATTCCTGTTGATGGTTCATTCTTTGGTGCTATTAAAGAAACATCTAATAATATTGTTAACATCAATAATAAATTGTTTGATCCCAAGCCTTTAGAGAATATGTCTCCTATCTTTGATGAAGTTCAGAAATGAATACGTCACTCTTACAATATCAACACTAAACGCTACAATCTTCGTAGACGTGATGTAAGATTTCATGTAGGTGATAAAGTCTGGAAGAAAAATACCATTCTTTCAAAAGCTGTGGATGATTTTTCTGCTAAATTAGCTCCCAAATTTATTCCATGTATTATAAATAAAGTTTTATCTCCTTTGGTATATAATCTTAAGGATCTAGATGGTAAAGACCTTGGCAATTTTCATGTGCAAGATATTAAGTTGAATGTTACTGATTCTAGTGATGATGAGTCTCAATAATTTTGTTTAATATGGTAAAGCAATATTTCTTATTGTATATCTTTATATTATAGCATTTTGTCTGATTATGATAAACATATTAACCTTTTTCATTTGACAATACCCTTAGATTGGTATTATTTTACCTTTGGTAATTTTTTTGATTTTGATACAATTAAAAGCCTCATCCGGCACTTGTAAGTTGTTTATGGCATAAATGTTGCTGCATAGACACCTAGTGTTTTTATTTTCCTAGGATACATGATATTCTGAGGATATTATGGGCCAGATCATATGAATCTGTGTTCCTTTTTTTTTTTGTCTTCGAGACAGTTGATATACAGTTAAACCTGTTTATATTTTTTAAGGATGATGTGTTTTTTCTTATTTCTTTTGGAGTTAAAACAATTCTATGCATATCTACTTTTAGAAATCTGGTGTAGAATTGTGGCGCTTTGAAGTATGATTGTAGTATACCTACTTTCACTTGTTTTCTTCTATTTTTTGTAAACTATATTTATGCAGTATTTTACTCTTTTGTGTAGATCCCTGGTTTATATTTAGTGAGAATAACATTTATTATGTATCATTATCTTTCTTTCATTACTAACCTACTTTTAGTCTTTTAGGCCTTGTTTTATGCAGTTACTGTAACTCTTTTGTGTAGAACTTAGTCATATTTGACATATCAGTACAGTTAGTACATTTTTTTGAGGTGTTTATCAATAATTACATTTGCATTTTATTATTTATATGCTTTTACTCATATTGTTATGTGATTATTATTATTATTACCTGACTTTAGGTACTCAACCTATTCAGAGTACTTGGTATATTTTTTTGAGATTCATTCAACATTTTCTTTTGACAGTCTTCATTTTGACTATTCCTTTATTTGAGATATTATCTCTATTTTATATATTTGCCTTACTTTATGTATTTGCCTTTAACGTATATACTTACTTGATTTGACTTTAATAATTATAAATTAGACTTCATACTATGTGTATAGTATGTTGTCTTGCAAAGGAAGTTGTTGTACTTCCGAAGAAGAATTTCTGAAGACAGAATTCTTCAACAATGCATATCTGAATATGCCAGATGCATTGTCCCCTTTGGTATTATTTTTTTATTGTGGGCCTGAGCTTTGGTGCAGATGTACATTCGTACCACTGGATCTTCCTTCAATGGTAGATTGTCTCCAGGGTATGGCGTCGGGGGGTCCATGGCACCATAGGATTGTCGTCTCTGAGGAGCACTGTCGTGGTTTAACCGTGGGTTATGGGCTACTGCGTTCGTGCCAACATGGTTTCAATCGCTCCTTTGGTATGGTCCATGTACAGTACCAAGGTCTCCAGATACCCGATTAATTTAAATTTATCCCTCCAATATTTTTAGTTTGATGGATACTAAAATCCATTGGGTAATATTCAATGTTGGATAATTGAATATTCCCCTGAGCGTTTCCCTCAAAAACTGTATATCATATTAATTATTAAATTTTATTTAAAAAAAAAACATACTGTACCATTTTACTGGTTACGTTATAACAGTACCTTATTTAATTTCAGTTTAATGAATACTAAAATTCATTGAATAATTTTTTATTTATTTTTTTTTCTCCAGAGATATTCTGTGTAGTCATTAGGTATTAATTATAAATTACTAATTTTAGTGTGATGAATACTACAATTCATTGGGTAATGTTTTTTATTTTCCCCAGAGTAACATCTGAAAATTATCTTTATACTTTAAAACTTTTTATGATTCATAATTTCAATTCAATGTATTCATTAACTTAATAAATTTATAATGAGTATTTATTTTTGATTTGTTCTTAACGATTACTACTACATATATTTATTCCTGGTTAGAACTTTATGTTCTTGTTTTCTTTGAGAAAAATTTCTCAGCTAAATTTTTCTGATGGGTGGTAGGAGTGTGTAACGTTACAAACGTCACATATTTGCTATTTTATTTTCAAATAATTATTTTATTTTATTTTCTTTAATAATTCTTTAATAATAATCCTCTTCTATTTGTTTTACCTTTTTTCCCGTTAAAAAATGGTTGGCGCCCTCTCTCGGTATTTATAGGCATATCTCAACATTCTTGTTCTATCTCAGAATTCACATTCTTATTCAATCGTTCTGTGGTTCATGACAGTGACTTCGCACTGTCGTTTCTCTTTCAAATTTTAAGCCCCCACTCACCAACTCTGTCAATGTCAAGTGAACCCTTCTCTTTGTCAAAATGAAGAATATTTTTTATTTTAATTCTAAAATCTACTTAAGGCAATGTCTGGCCTCATAGCCACATTTTCAAACAGACGTTCTTAATTGGGGTAAGTGTTTAAATATAATTGTACACTTTTTTCTAAGCCTATATCCGTAATCTTTTTTATGTTCCTATCTAACCTTACTTTTCGTACTTTTTATTTTTGTACCGCATGGTAAAATGTATTTATATTATCTATTATCTTCATATGTATGTAGTAATCCACAACTATTTAACTACTAACATTATTTTATACTATTCATTTTGTTTAACCTTGCCTTTCTGCAACATTTCTGGATTATTTCTTGGAATGGCAAGGATATCTTTCATTTATTCTTGGTGTCTAATGTACCTGTATGTATTCTAGTTTTCTGGACAAATAAAAATCTTCACCGGACAACCCTTCACCTCGTGGGAGGACTCCCTGAACCTGGAGGCCCCAATATCGCCGGCGATGCTACAGTAATTTAGCATAGACACCACACCATCAACCAACACCTGTAGGCCTGGTGGCCAGAACATCCACGTCGCCAGAGCCCGTTGCAGAACAACAGCAAGACACCAAGAACCCGCAGACAGATACCAAGTGCCATCGATAAGTATAATCTCTGATCTGTAAAGTTTCGGCAAGGTCTTGTAAATAATTTTTTTGATACTTTAATTATGTCTTTTATGAAAAATAAACATGATTAGTTAAATATTATTGTTTTATTTGCTCCATTCTGCATTTTCATTGTTCATGTTTTTGATTAGGACAAGGTGGACTCACAACTTGGGAGATTGAGCTAGTCTCGGGTAGACGATAGCTATCATAGTTGATTGAAATATTATTCTCGAATATTATTTCAATCATCTGGGGTAGTTTATCGCCTCAGAGAAGAAGTAACAATTGACGAAATGTTAATACCTTTCAGAGGTAGATGCAGTTTTATTCAATATATCCCGTCCAAGCCTGCAAAGTATGGGTTAAAAGTATTTGTATTGTGTGATGCCCAGACATTTTATGTTACAAATTTAGAGGTGTATTGTGGTAATCAGCCACAAGGACCTTACAACAAAGCAAATAAACTTGCTGATATTGTACATCGTTTACTTCAAGACTGGAAAGGGAAAAACCGGAACTTGACATGTGATAATTGGTACACAAGTTACTCATTGGCCAATGATCTTTTGAAAGATAAAGTAACAATGGTTGGCACACTAAAGAAAAATAAACGGGAGCTGCCGTTGGAGTTCCTACCACATAAAGAAAGAAAAGTTGGATCGTCCCTTTTCGGATTTCAAAAAGAGGTAACTATAGTGTCATATGTCCCTGCAAAAAATAAAGCTGTGTCTTTGATATCAACCATGCATAATGAGTCTGCAGTAGATCCGGAGAAAAAAAGCCAAATATAATTTTAGATTATAATTCTCACAAAGGAGGTGTCGACACAGTAGATAAAATGTGCGGTACAGACTCGGTATCAAGGGGAACGCAAAGGTGGCCGATGGTTATATTTTTTCAGCTCCTAAACATCGCAGGAATTAACAGCCAAATCCTGTATAATGCTGCAAATATAAACAATCCTCAAAAATATAGAAGGATATTTTTAAAGGAATTATCTTTTCTTTGTTGAGACCAAACCTTTCAGAACGAGCTGAAATACAGAGTCTGCCCTTAGATTTAAAACTATTCTTGAAGAAATATAAAGCTACTGTAGTGGAACAAGAAGACGAAGAACCACCAGCAAAAATACGAGGAAGGTGCTATTGCTGCGGAAGGCGTAAAAGTAGAGTGACAACCATTTCGTGTCAGACATGCAGGAGAATGGTTTGCAAAGAACATTCCACCATTATTTGTCTTGAGTGTATTAACTCAAATAACCAGGAAGAAGACGAACGTGAATAAAGACTCGTATGTGTTTATTTTTCTACCTAGTTAAAAATTTAAAAATTTTCGCACATTTTTTTAGGTTGGTGTTTCAATATGTAATAAATTACTGTTTTCGTTTTTTCTCACTGGTTTACCATTTTGAATTATTTTTTAGTTTTATTTTTATTATATAATAACTAATTATTGATTAAACACAAGTTGTGCAATTTGATATAGTTCTAATTATTAAAGAAATTTTGTTTCTGTAGCTATTTGTAACTGGTGTATAGAGTACACCGCGCCCGTATTTGAGATTCATGGTTGGGCGCCCGTAGTTAAAGGTTAAGAAAATCATACTGCAAAACTTTTATTTAGTGGGCTATTTGGGCTTATAGTCTAAGAGGTAGAGCCGAAAAATCATTGTCATAAGTAATATGGAGTTTGGCATGTAAAATGTGTCAATTGTATATTGATAATTATGACCTCTTTCAGGCTGACACCTCAGTGGATACAGGAAGTAGCAATAAGGGATGAAAGGGGAAAGTTAGTGTAGTCTTTAAAAATTTTCACCTACTATTTTGTTAAACCTCCATCGATTTGCATGAAAATTGGTGACTAGTTAGAACGTACCTCAGGAAATAAAAATGATTTGGTGCCAACTTTCACTTTTACCCTGGGTGTGGATACCAACCCTTCTAGGGGGTGAAAACGATTTTATTAAAAATAACCCCACAAATCGATAGAGGGACAAATTATAAGTAAAATTTGTTATATCATGTTATTAAAATAAATCAATATTTTTTGAGTTATTACAAATCAACGATTTGTCTGTTTAAGAGCACATGCGTGAAGTTACGGAAGATAAAAAGAAAATATTAATTAATTGTATGTTACTAAAATATTATTTTTATATTATTTCGATATTATAAATTTAGCAAAAGTGTATTCGAATATGTCAAATGTACCCATTATTGGAGACCCCCAGTTTCTGGACATATACAGTTTATAATGAAAAAAAAATCAATTAAATATTGAAATAATATAAAAAATAATATTTTACTAACATACATTTAATTAACATGTTTTTTATCATCCGTAACTTCACGCATATGCTCTTAAATAGACAAATCTTTGATCTTTAATACCTCAAAAAGTATTGATTTATTTTAATAACATGAAATAACAAATTTTACTTAAAATTTGTCCCTCTATCGATTTGTGGGGTAATTTTTAATAAAATAGTTTTCACCCGCGGGAAGGGGTGGTATTAACCACCAGGGTAAAAGTGCAAGTGGCACCAAATCAGTTATGTTTCTTGAGGTATGGTCTAACTAGTTACCAATTTTTATGCAAATCGATGGAGCTTTAACAAAATAGGAGGTGAAAACCTTTAATGACTGCACTAACTTTCCCCTTTTATCCCTTATTGGTCATAATAATTGTCAATATACAATGGACACATTTCACAGGAAAAACCCCATATTACTTAGCTCTCCATCTATTATTTTTTATTTTACATCCGAAAACAATGAATTGTTTAGAATTTAGAACGTTCGCACGTTGCGTTCCGCGACACCTTCGTACGCGGAGTTTGGCGCGAAAAACTTTTTAATTACATACTTAAAAAAATGTTAAAACTAATAGTAATTTAAAACAACAATGACGTTACCAGATTTTTTATGGCTTTCCTAATTAAACAATTTTTCATTTCTTAAGGAAGTGCGCGTAGTAATTGTAAACAGCAAATTGTAGTAGTTTAGCATCTCGTTTACTAAATAAATTATCTTCTGCTCCATCATTATTATCTTTAATATTTTAAAAATAATTATCATTTTTTTAGTTCGCGTCGTACGTAAGTAATTTGCCGGATGTAAAGTAGTAACCGATTAAGGTACTAATTGATCTAAAAATAACTGACATGGAAAATTATTATTCTTAATCTTTTTCACATACAAATATTTGATACTTTTTTTGCTGCATTTATAATTAAATGGTTTGTGGTTAAAAATTATGCAGACAACATAAATCGTTTTTAGGAATTACGATATTTTTGTATGTACAGTTTAATAAACAAGAATAAAAAACCGCTAAACGCAGTAAAAATCAGTGGCGCATACAATAGAGGATAGCATAGCAGGGCTTATGCAAATCTTCTTGGGACCTACTTACAGACCGCGCGGAATATCCCTATGTATCGTTCACTAATGAAGACGTCCAGGAATGTTCCGGATCGGAAGAGGGGGTGGTTTTAGTTTGTAGGCGGCTGGTTATGGGGGGCACTCTGGACGCATGAACCATACTCTGGTCTGTGGGCCCCAGAGTGTTCTCCTCTCCTGTCCGAGTCCTACAGTACTAGGGACACCTTCCCTAGCCTGCTAAGAGCGTTCCACCTCAATCCAAAAAAAGCTGTTCGAATATAAAATTAGTTATCAATTATTATTGACCGGGCATTTAGCACTAAAAACACCGGAATTAATCGATTTTTAAATATAGCGCCTAGTAGGGATGGCGGTTTTTGACAAAACACCGGTTTTCGGTTATACCGGTTTTTTTTTGCTTACGGTTTAACCTGGCGGTTATAACCGGCCAAAAAAAAAATGTTTTTGGAAAAACCGGTTTTCGGTTTTTTGAATCCAATAGGTTACAAAGTTACATATACAATACACTTTAGTTTGCGATACTCTATTCGACTCGATATCAATATTATCAAAATTAGTACTATCGAAAGAACATGTATTACTTTTAACACGTTTGAATATTTGTAGAATAGGTACATTTTAACTCATTTAATACTTCCTGTATGAGTGTATCGTTTTGAAAACGTAGCGAAATTCTTGGAGATTCGTATTCGTAATCAGTAATTCGATATTCATAGTCGGAGCATTATTTTTGGTAATCAGAAAAAGTCACTCACCCACTTTCAATGTCAAGAGTCAAGTGTGAAAAATAGATGATGTTTGCGTCTACTTCACCAGATCACTTCTTATGTAAATATTATGATTACAAGTACCTTTTCAACGACATATTTAGTGGAGTCACTGAAGGTGGATATGAGCTATTACCTCCGATTTCGTTGAACCTCCATCGATTTTCATGAAAATTGGTGATCAGTTAGAGGATACCTCAAGGAACAAAGGTGACATGATGACAACTTGCGCTTTTACCCTGGGGTTGGATGCCACCCCTTCTCGGGGGTTAAATTATTTTATTAAAAATGATACCATCAATCGATATAGGGACCAATTCTAAGCAAAATTTGTTATTCTCCTTTTCATGAACATTTTTCAGTGCGTCACAAATTATAGAAAAAAAGGTAAGTCCGTGATAATACACATTTATGACATTTATTCTAACGTGACATTTTAGTTAAATCTGACAGTTGTCAAATTTTATTTTCAATTTGGAATAAAACCAAATCAATTGTGTCTATTGCATTTATAAAATGGTATTTTCTTTCATTTGTATAGTCTTATAAATTGTACAGATTATATTGATAATATTATTATTTTATTTAATAAATAATTCTTTTTTGATTATGGCGCCATCTATCGACAACTAGAATAATCACCGAACTAGAATAATTACCGAAGTATTCCCAGACGTGCCTTTTTTTCTGTCACATACAATTTAATGCGTTAGAGAGAAATCGAAAAACTGTGACGCACTGAAAGATGATCATGAGAAAAAGAATATATAAAGTTATTAATATAAATCAATACTTTTTGAGTTATTAAAGATCAAAAATTTTAAAAGAAAAATGCATGTTTTTAACCGATTTTTCATAGATAACTCAAAAACTATAAGTTTTTACAAAAAAGTTATTATTACCAAAATTGAAGCTAATAAAAAACTAAATAAACTCCTTACTAAAAAACCTTTTGATATTAACTAAAAGTAAGTTACAGGTAATTGAATGCATATTTTTTTCGGCGAGTACCCAAATCTAGGTATTCAAGCTTAAATTACGGGAAAATGATGCACTTTATAACATAAACTTATTAAACATTTGTGAAAGTACTTAGAAATATCTATCAAACGAGATACCGAACCAGTTAATAGCATTAAAATTTATGCTCCAAAAATTTTTCAAACTATATCTTTTAAAAATTTTTTCAAAAAATCTTAGTGCTTTTTTTTTAATTAACAGTTAATTTTTAAGGTATCAGGTTCACCTAAAAACGGTTTGAAAGGTAATTACAAAGGCTATTAAATTCCGTTGAACTTAATCTATTAGACCCCTTATTTTTTTTTTTAAATCAAAGATTAAATTGCCACGGTTACATGGTTCTCGCAGCAAAATTTAAGATTTAAACGTTTCTATCTCGGTTATTTTTCACCCTACAGAAATGGTAAAGAAGGTATAATATTTAATACAGAAAAAACTAAAATTTAGTTTTTTACCATTTTTTACGCATATTGAGTATTTTTGTAGTTATTATCAAAAGAAAATGAAAATGACAATAATTTTAAAATTTCAGATTTTTTAAAATTATGTCTTTTCTTTAAAAATATTCATTCTAAACCGGTTAAAATTATTAAAATCATTACTTATGCTAATACAAAGAAATTTGTGTAAGGATTAGTATAAATTTTAATTTTTGTGGAAATGGAGTATGTTTTATTTTACACTTTTTCCTAAAAAATTCGAAAGGGTTCTCTTAGTTTCATCATAACTTGCTTAATTTTGATGCTATTTACTCATTCTGGAGCTCATTTGTTAAATATTTTGAAGTACTTTGATAAGTGTTTAGCCGGTATATTTTATAAAATGCATCGTTTTCCCGTTATTTAAGCTTGAATACTTAGATCTGAGTACTCATCGAAAAAAATATATATATTCAATTACCCATAACTCACTTTGAATTAACATTAGTTTAGTACTTTGAGTAAACGGTGTATTCAATTTTTTATTGTGTTCAATTTTGGTAAGAATACCTTTTTTGTAAAAGCTAATAGTTTTTGAGATATACGTGAAAAACCGCTGTAAAACATGCATTTTTTACGAAAAAATAAAATGTTTGATCTTTAATAACTCAAAAAATATTGATTTATGTTAATAACTTAATATAACAAATTTTGCTTAGAATTTGTCGCTCTATAGATTTGTGGTATTATTTTGAAAAAAATAATTTTAACCCCAGAAAGGGGGTGACATCCACCCCCAGGGTAAAAGCGCAAGTTGGCATCATGTCACCTTTGTTCCTTGAGGTATCCTCTAACTGATCACCAATTTTCTTGAAAATCGATAAAGGTTCAACGAAATCGGAGGTGAAAACCTTCAGTGACTGCACTAATAATTATAATAAAACTAAATTGTTCCTGGCTGATGTGAGATTGCACTTTCAGTTTGCTTCTGTATTTTATAAAATAAAATAAAATTTGAATTATGGTTTTGTTTGGAATAATCAATTGAGAATAATAATTATGATTGGGATCCAAAATTCCAAAATAATACCTAACCTAATTATAATCACCGTAAAAACCTAACAACCGGTTTTTACTTTAAAAAGAAAAAACCGGTTATAACCGGGACAAAAAAAACAACCGGTAAAACCGGTTATTGCGAAGTAAAAAACCGGTTTTAGGTTTAAACCGGTAGGTTTTTCCCATCCCTAGCGCCTAGAGACTTGCAACTTTTTATTGTTCTGAAGCTATTTCTTTGTGGCATTTTTGTAGTCAACTATTCTAATTGGGAAATAAGCCATAATGTTACTTAAAAAAATAATTTTATTAACTTATTTTATTATTGCAACTTTTTGCATAGTGTTCAGGATTACGGATGCCAGGAAAAAACTTTACTATACAAAAATGGAAATGCGTAATTGCACTTTAAAGTTTACAAAATGCTTCCAAAAGTGCGTAAACATGTCAAAATCAGTAAACTAAGGGCCAAATTTTGTTACTCGGGGGATTTTTGGGGTCAATGAACACAAATACGACATCCAAACCGACCCCCGGAGCACCTGGTGCCCACGGTCACTGCAATGGACGTCATCTTCTGGAGTTTCGCGGGTTTTCGGCATTTCTTCTCTTTAGTTCTATAGTTCTCTATCTCTAGTTCTCATCAATTTTTACTCCCATCTGTCGTCACGTGGTATTTGATATTTGAAAGAGGTTCGTATATTAACTTAAATTTTGCAAAAGGCATAATTATTAGAGGTAGATGCCGAATTTATCTTTTAAGACAAATTTATTACTCATATATATGTCAATTATCAGCGTAGGCGCAAAGTTTTGGGCCAATGCTTTTTAAATGGATTAATTTTTATCGAATCCTGAAAAAACTTATTAATATTTTTGAAAAATTTAAACGCAGAACGAAAGATTACATTATTACCGAGGGCCAAAAGTCCATTAAAATAAACAAAATATTTCTGTTGAATGGGATATTTGAAATCCAAAAGAATACTCAATTTTCCCTTTTTTTTTCACCCCTGTGACTTATTAAAATTAACATTATTATATAGGTTGTCAGGGACTTTCGAACCTTGGTAATAGTGTAACCTTTTACTGTGCGTTTAAATTTTTCAAAAATACTAATTAGTTTTCTCGATATTTGAAAAAATGTATGCACTTAAAAGCATTGGTCCGAAACTTGGCGCCTACTGTCTTAAGAGGTTACAGTAGCGCGTCATCAAAACGGAAAACGCGTTCCAAGATTGCGGCTTTAATTTTAAATATTTTGTCGAGATATTTGGCACACATATTCATAATAGAATAAAGAATGGCAGTACAGAGTCCATTATGTGAGTATGTGGAAATTACTCTATAATCAAATACAATAATATTAAAAAAAAAACAAGCCTGTACTGCCATATAGAAGAACAAAAAAAAAACATTTTCTTCAAATAAACTTTTTTATCCATGCCAATTTGTTTTATTTCGAACAGGAAATCGAACATATTATAACTAATAACTAATAAGGCAACATAGAGAAATAGTCACTGTCATTTTGATAAACCTGCGTCAGATTTCTAAGTGTAACAGCACGATTATCTTATCTGTTCTCTTATCTGTATCGATATCTGTTCAGTGCAGTAGTGTATTATTTTAAGAATTCGTTAGTGTTGATCCATAGGGAAGTAGTGTTTATTTATAATTAATTTATTATATTTTTGTGTAATAGAACTAAGTTGCTGGACTAAAGTCGAACCTGCTTATTGGAATAGCCTTCGTGCCAAGCATAAGCATTTCAATAACCGGGATATTTTAATAACCGATCACTGGTGGCTAGTACAAACGTTTAGGGACCTTAAATTTCTATTCCTCAAAGCGTGATATTCCTTTACCATGTATTCTAATAAGCGGGTTCGACTGTATTTGAAAAAAATAGGTTATTATTAATTATTGTGAGTTTTGTAGGTTAGTATATTTTACGTAAAAATATTTCGAATTCTGATGCGAATCTATAAAATTTTAGGAGGATTTTTTAATCTAGAAATATCATCAAAAGTTTAAAATTTAATTTATTTTACGTTTTTAATAAAATGCTAACATGTTTTGGTTTATGTTTATAAATATTTATTTACTAATAACAAAATTGTCTTATATTACTTCGATTTAGCGCATATGAGTATATTGTTACATAATTTACCTTAGATAATGTCAAATATTGCCACTGTTGTCAAAGTTTCGCAGATCTTGCGAAAAAAGTTATATTATCTCCCGAAGTTATATGGATGAAGCCTTAATGTAACCTCTTAATGTTTTTTTCATATCTACTACTCAATTATAATAATCCAAGACATTAAAAAATCACTTTAGCTAGTATTATAATTTGTTCACAAACATACTTAAATAATAATTGTTCTTCATGCGGTTACAGAAATAAGTTTAAATCTGGTATTTCTCATTATTTAAAAGCTTTTAGGAAATCATTATTTATTTCTAAAAAGATATGCGTACAACTAATGGCAATTGGAGAAGGACTAATTGAGACGGAAGTGTAGAAATTGCTGACGATACAAAAATAATGGGTTTACATAAGATGTGTTCCTAAAAAAAGGTTTTAGGCATTGTCTGTCTGCAAACTACATAGTAAATAGATAAATTAAGGTAATTACGCGTGAATATAAAAAAATATCGTTAAATATTTTTGTAGAGTTTCATAGTTTTACCTTTTTTGTAGGTAAGACGTCTGTTTGTATGTGTATGTTAAAAATGAACTTGAATAAAAAAATAAAAATAAAACTTTTCTCTAAATAATTGATGGATTCGACCGTTACTTGATGGAAGTTCATTTTATCTCACAATAAAACACTGAAAAATCGTTTGTTTTTCTCTACTTCCACAAAATTTATTACAACTATGTTATTACTACAGCCGTTTCGGCAAAGTGCCTTTCTCAAGTGATATATTTTAAAATGTGTTTGCCTTTTTAAGTCTTTAACTGAAGAGGTTGAGGAGTGGGGAGCTGTTTGTCTCGAGCTGGTCATTCAGAATTATATCTGTATTTTTCAATTTATTAATTTCCATTGATTCTAAAAGTGATAGCTTAAGGCCTTTATTTTGAATATGTAGAATTTGAAACTCTTCATTGAAAGAATGATTATGATCTAGAAGGTGAAGTGCGTATGTAGAAGTGTCTGTTTTTCTATTGTTGAAAGCCCTTTTGTGTTCTGCTATCCGTTTGTCAAAAGTTCTGCCAGTTTGACCGATGTAAGTTTTCGGACAGTCACCACAAGTTAGTTTGTACACACCACTCTGTAGTTGCTTTCTCTTTCGGCTTTTATTGTTTTTAATATGTTTGCTTAAGTTGTTGTTAGTTCTGAAAGCTAGTGTTATTCCTTTCTTTTTTATGTATCTGGCTATTTTTGTTGTTATTTTGCCAGTATATGTGAGAGAGCAGAAGGTACTGGGTTCTTTCTGTGGTGGTGGATACACTAATTTCATGGCTTTCTTATGGAGTTTTTGGTTTAAAATGTTGTTAACTGTTTGTTCGTTTTAGCCATTGTTTACTGCTATTTGTCTAATGATATTTAGTTCTGTCTCGAAGTTATTTTTTGTCATAGGAATTTCTGTCAGTCTATGTATCATGCTATGGTAGGCTGCTAATTTGTGTTGTATAGGATGGGATGATGAATTGTGTATATACCCATACTGACACAACTATACACAATTCATCATCCCATCCTACACAACACAAATTAGCAGCCTACCATAGCATGATACATAGACTGACAGAAAAAATAACTTCGAGACAGAACTAAATATCATTAGACAAATAGCAGTAAAAAATGGCTATAACGAACAAACAGTTAACAACGTTTTAAACCAAAAACTCCATAAGAAAGCCTTGAAATTAGTGTATCCACCACCACAGAAAGAACCCAGTACCTTCTGCTTTCTCACATATACTGGCAAAATAACAACAAAAATAGCCAGATACATAAAAAAGAAAGGAATAACACCAGCTTTCAGAACTAACAACAACTTAAGCAAACATATTAAAAACAATAAAAGCCGAAAGAGAAAGCAACTACAGAGTGGTGTGTACAAACTAACTTGTGGTGACTGTCCGAAAACTTACATCGGTCAAACTGGCAGAACTTTTGACAAACGGATAGCAGAACACAAAAGGGCTTTCAACAATAGAAAAACAGACACTTCTACATACGCACTTCACCTTCTAGATCATAATCATTCTTTCAATGAAGAGTTTCAAATTCTACATATTCAAAATAAAGGCCTTAAGCTATCACTTTTAGAATCAATGGAAATTAATAAATTGAAAAATACAGATATAATTCTGAATGACCAACACGAGACAAACAGCTCCCCACTCCTCAACCTCTTCAGTTAAAGAGTTAAAAAGGCAAACACATTGTAAAATATATCACTTGAGAAAGGCACTTTGCCGAAACAGCTGTAGTAATAACATAGTTGTAATAAATTTTGTGGAAGTATAGAAAAACAAACGTTTTTTCAGTGTTTTATTGTGAGATAAAACTTTTCTCTTTCCAATGTAATTTTAAAAACCTTAAATATTTTGTACAATAATTGTACAAAATATTGTCTCATGTACTACTTTAGTTTTTGGAACATAGCGTTAGCGGGTTATTCTTCTCTCTAATTAAACTAGGTTAAGCTGTATGATTTTTACACAATAAGTGCCAGTGAAAACTTTAAAATCCAGTCCTACAGGCAAGTTTGTAAAATTGATTTTTATTTTGTTTGTGGTGGTTTTTCTGGTTTTACTTATAACAGATCAAGGAATTACTAATACAGTTTCTGATATTGCGGAAAAGAAATTAGTTATACTATAAGACCAGTAGTTTTTTAAAGAATGTTTTACAATGACTAAGTTCCTCTGGTATGCCAATAAAATTGGTCTAGAGTAAGATACAGAAAAAATTTCCCTGGATATTCATCTAGATTTTACTAAACTTTTTAGTCGTCTTCCAATATAAAAACCAATATAAATTGTAATATATTTCATATTAGACCAGGAACGATCTGATTTTAAGTGGATGTGAGAGGTGGCATTCGGATTTTTGCGGATAAAGTTAGGTGATAACTTCGTTAATAGTAATTGGATTATGCTTCCTCTCAAATATATCCGGAACATTAATAAAAAAAAAAATAAAATACCTATTTAAAAATTTCAAAAAATTTCGTTTTTTTTTCTATTTTCTTTGCTTATAACAAACGATTCATTTTGGAACAAAGTCGTATAAAAATAAAACAAAGATAATTAAATTTTCTATCAGATACGATTAGTTAAAAATGTCTTAATTTAATACCCTTGCTGCAAAATAGCAATAAATATAAAATAAGGGGGCAAAAAAAGCCTCTCTTTATTCAATGTTTTTCCATCACTTAGGTTACACTTGGAACCTTCCTACTTCGCTTAGAAAATTTTTGTAATGTGGTAAAATCCTCCACCAAATTTCATTAAAATTGACCTACTAGATTTTGCATAATAATTTTGCAATCTAAACTTTTTTTTTTATTTAAATGTTTTAAAATCTTGCACAACAAAAACTATAACATACAAAGATTTGTTAATTTTATTACATATTATAAAGAAGCACTCCATCTATCTAATGCACTTTACAGAATTGAAATCGGATTATTTAAGCAGCCTCAGCAAGGTTTAAATAAATAATTTTTTGGCTTATGAACAAATTAGTGCTGTGTCCAGGAGTGGGTGCTACGGGCTCCTTTATTTAGGTGGACTTACCAAGTTTTTTTATGTATTTTGGCCTGTAGAACACGAATTTTTTGGGTAACAGTTGATCCGGATGTCGATAAGATTGTTATAAACAAAGAACTTGAGAAATTACATAACATCGATTTTTCGCAAAATAAAACATTTTTTGTATTTATTGGGTAATTCTAAGCAAAAAATGTTCTTGCAAGTTTTTTCGTGGGGTGCGTAGTTTTCGAGATAAACGCGGTGGAACATTCAAAAAATCGAAAAATTGCAATTTTTGAACGAGAATAATTTTGAATACAAAATAAAATAGCAATTTAAGTCAAATTATACCGGTTTTAAATAATTTTACTAAAAATAAATTTTTTTATTATTAAACAAAGCTATTTGTTTATAAGCCAAAAAAATGTTTATAATTTTAAATTTTAAAACATTGCTGAGGCCCCGTAAATAATCCGATTTTAATTCTCTAAAGTGTATTAGATAGGTAGAGCACCTCTTTATATGTAAAAAAATTAGTCAACTTCTAAATGGTATACTTTTTGTTCAGAAAGATTTTAAAAAATTTGAACTTTTGGGAAAATATTTACATTGCAAATTTATTATGCAAAATCTATTAGATCGATTTTAATGAAATTGTTAGTATAGACCATTTAAGTAAGTTATAAGAATTTTCTAAGTGGATTACTAAGGTTCTAAGTGCCACCAAAGTGGTTAAGAAACATTGAATAACAACAGGCGTATTTTGCCTCCTTATTTTGTATTTATTGCTATATTGCAGAAAAGGTAATACCTTAAGACATTTTTGACCGTATATCATACAAAATTCAATTATCTTTATTTTATTTCTCTACGACTTTTTCCAAAACGAATCGTTTTAAAGTTATAAGCAAAGAAAATATAAAAAAATCGATGTTTTTCGAAATTTTTAAATAATTTTATTTTTTTGTTAATGTCCCGGACCTATTTGAGAAGGAGCATAAGTCAATTATTATTATTGAAATTGTCACCTAACTTTATCTGCAAAAATCCGAATGCCACCTCTAACATCCAAGAATACACGTTTTTTTTATAGATTAGTCCTGGTCTATATAGGCATCAATAAAATACTGAAAAGTTTTTTTAATACTTCTACAAAACATTACAAACACGCTGAAAACGCGAGCATTATCATGACGAAAACTTTGTTTATGTATTTAAATTCTTTAATTACGTAATAGTACATAAAGTACGTCATGAACATAATACGTCTTGTAATAAATTACGCCAGTTAAAAAAATTTATTTGTTATGCAATATGCAAGGTGCCCGAAAAGATTGGTTATAAATTATACTTCAGATTCTGGGTAATTCATAAATTTTTCACCAAAGATTGCACAAAATTCAAGCCTCATGTCATAATCACAATATTGTTGTAGGTGTGAATAAATTTTGGATTGAAGGGATAAATGGTGTTTGCTCGAATATTTTCACTTTTAGTCACTTTTCCTAAAGCCAAATTCCGCTGCTCTTTTTCGTAAACTTAACTTTGGATTTTCCCTTTCTGACTACATAGCTAGGACAGTAGCTGCATCATCGTCCTCATTATACGTTGTTTTTGATCTTTTTCTGTTTTCAACAGATCCTGTCTCATTGAATTCCTTTATCAGTTTCCTCAATCCATTTCGCGTAACGAGTACATCTCGATAATTTTCATTAAATATTTCAATCGCATGTCGCATGTCGGTACGAAAAAGCTTAAATTCTATAACACTTTACAATATAAATTATTTGTTGGATGGTTAACATTATCTTATCGAAAAAAAATGACAATAATTCGCAAATTATTTATCGGAGTTGACAATTATTCAGCTACATTGTAGCTTAGCAACTCTAGATTATTGTTAAGATTTCGAACTTAGCGCAAAAATTTATAGGAAGTTACACAAACTTATCTAGAAAATTAAGCAGGTTTTGAAAAACTTGAATTTTATTTCGTTTTATGTGGGTTTAGAACAAGCAAAACTTTTTATAAAGAACGACATTTTTCGTTAAAATTGAAAATAAAAAAGTTTTTCCCCTTGGGCACCCCATCCGTGGACCCTCTGTATACATAATATAAGTGGACAGGGACAAGGACAAGGAACCTTTTAACCTAGTTCTAATATTCCGTTGTTTCTATGTATTGTTGTGATCTTATTTATTTATATGTGATGATATTCTCATATGTAATTTAATTTAATTAATGCATTAATGATAATCTAATTAATCAACCAGATCACATACCAATATGTTTTCAATCTCAGGGCGAGTTATAAAATTACTTACTTACTTTCGTGACTTCTAAGTATTTCTCAGTGGTTCCTAATCGGGATAGGAAAAAAAATAAAATAATACACATCTATGGATTACAAGTATAAATCAAAATTTTGTTTATTTTATATAAATGGCAATTACTGCTTAATATTTGTTAGATCTTATATTTATTTAATACAAACATTTAAAAATGGGAATCTTATTTCCTTTTGGTTTCCAATTTAAAATTTTTATTAATAATGAACTATTAGGATTTATTAGCAACAAATTGATTTAAGTTTGATGAAAATCTTCTGATATTAGCGATTATGTTCTTCAATTTTTAATGTGGTATTTAATACAAAAACCTATACATTCATGTCTTGACAAATGAGACTGACCTTTATCTGGTGAACTGCGAATGTCCTCACACAAAACCCGTTTCCTCCTACCCTTGGTTGCGATGAAAAACTCGTCCTGGCCTCCAGTAATGGTCTCCTTTGAAAACTACCTCGTATCGCTCGCGTTCCTGCTTTTCTCGTGATACAGTGTTCTACCTTTTTCGAACCACTTCAATCAGCCACCGGGACACTCTTTGCTCAAGGAGATTCTTTTCTCTCGACTCGGCCTACCTCTCGTTCCGATGGGTAGTCAACACTCACGGAACTATACCGGCGTTTTCACTCTTCGTACACTACCGTCCACCACTGGACTTCACCTCTCCACCGCTCAAAACATTCTGATCTCTCATCCTCATTCAATCCCCTACTTTCTCAATATCCCTTCCAGATTCAAAAATCAACATTCCACCACAAATTTTAATTCGCCGTATTCCTCAATACCAACTTTTAATCTTTCTAAATATGTTTAATGGATTTCAAGAAAAAATAATCATTTCCCAATTTAAACTTACTTTCTACTTTTTACAAAACTTAATGACCTATTATCTATTTCACTGAGTCTTATTTAGCGTAGGCTAATGATCGAATCTTCCGCGAATACTATAATGGTCCGCGTCACTCAACTTGTTTTTGTTATCGAGTTTCGTACACTTCTTCGAATCACTTTCTTAAAAACTAAATATAATAATTTGTTGTATACAGGTTGTTCTAAATTTACATGCCCGTGGTTGAGAAAATTGGAGATCTTTTATATTAATTTGAATTTTGCTTATAATTATAAAATTTTAATTCTCATATCAAATAAGAATATAACAGTATATACTTGGTAAATAGCCCACCCTTTTATTTTGCTTTAAAATAAAAAATTCCTTTGAATTTGTTGACCTATCTTCATCGTCACTTTATTATATTTATTCAGCAAATTTTCAATTATGTAAGGTAACCAACGTAAAGGAAAAAACGCCCCGTCCCGAGTAATTGAAATTCAAAGTGGGGATAAAATCACCACCGGTATGGCCCAACAGGCGAACGCAGAAAATTTAATTAAATATTTTCGTCTAACGTCCGGACAAAAATATTTGTCACAAAGATTTAGATAATCAGCTTGTGATTAACGACATGCCCGAAGCACCTTTGAGCGCATAAACATCGATCTTGTAGAAGCATTTCAAAGAATTATGGTCTGGTAATCACTAAGAAATAATAAGACGTTTGAAATTATTTTTAGATATTATTAAATTAATTAGCAGTGTAGGTTAGGGTGGAACGAAAGGATAGGAAAAAAATTTTTTTTTTCATAGAACTTTCTAATAGCACTCGAAAGTTGCCTTTTCATGTCTACAATAAAACTACAAAATATTTTTGTTCTAGGTTTAAATCTTGAGGTGCCGCAACAGCATTGAAAAGTTAGGTTTTTAACAAAAAAATACAGAAATTTTCAAATATTTTATATATTTAACCTGGTGCCATAGCTAACATTTCTTAGTCAAATATTGATTATAATAACATTTAACATTGCTATCATTGCTATCACTCTTATATGTACACATTGCTATAAGATTTCTTTAGCTACAATATTCTTCTTGATATTCAAAACATTGTTTTTTTGTCTAAAACTTGGGCATAATCTTTTGGGAAGTAATATTTGCTCTAGCAAAGCCATTTCTTGCTTCTAGACCACAGACACTAAGAGACGACTCAGTCACGAGCTTTATGACTCTTTCCACTGCCTGCGTATGACAGGGAAAACACTGAAAATCCACACACTGCACCTGACAACTAGGGTCTCTTGCTTCACTTATATACTTTAAGTCCCCGTCAGTTATATGTTTTGTCATAGGAGGTTCAGTAATTTCTTCTTCCTTCCAGTTAATTATATCAATGTGGTCATTGGCATTAAAGTTAAGCTTCGGGATAACAAAGTTCCTTACACCATTTATGAGTTCCGATCTTGCCTTCAAAAGTCACCGTAGACCTAGCTCTCTTATGTGTTTTCTCTTGTCACATAACATGGAGAGAAGCATATTTTCTGGGTGAGAGAAGTAATCATTCCTTTGAATTCCTGGATCAGTTATTTGGAGATATTCCTCACAAAAATAACGTGAAAATTTTATGAGTTCCCATCGATGCTTTGATCCATTTACACAAGATGGTTTTAGCTTGATATGAGACAAGACTGGGGCATACACTTTCATCACATACATAGTTAAAGTTTTCAGATTATCTGAAGGATTCTCTGTTGCAACATATAGCAGAAGAATGTGATTAGCCAACGTAAGTCATCGTTAATGAGCCAATTTCCCAGGGGTTTTTAAAGAAAGATGAAAGATCAGAAGGATATACATATCAGATTACTTTGCACATTTCAAGTAAATATTTTCGATCTGTGCTTAGATCATCCTCAATCTCTAGAATAGGGAGGTTGTTTTGTATGGGAGCGAAATTAACCACAGGAAGCTGTACCAAACAAATGACGCAAAGGCAATTCATTGGTATGAAACAAAGAAATCAGCCACTGCAGCGGCTTAGTTAGGTTTTTTTCTACTAAAGCAATTACACCATTGTTAAAACCGGTGATAGTGGCAGTTCCATCACATCCGACCGCTGCTATATTGGAAATGTTCAAAGGATTGTCACCTTGAAAATGCTCCACTATGCTATCTTTTATAGCTTCACCTGTTCCGGAAGCAGGAGTTATATGCCCTAGGAAGGTTGATCCAGGTTCCTCTACTATTGAAATTTGCTCTTCTAGTATAGTTTTTTTGTAAACTTTGTTCCCTCGTTTTTCTTGATTAATTGTTTTGTCTTTTCTTAAATCAAGGAATAACCCCGCGCTTTTTCCAATTTGCATGAAGCTAATTTCTGTGGCTTTTGTACGATTTTTCAACCGTGCTCGACGTATTTTCATCCTGTCAATTGCCTTACTTTTATTATCTTCCATAATAATGCCACCATCTTGTACAGCTCAGTTGATTGCTGCTGCTACTCTGTTTGAAACACCAGTCCTGTTTCAGATAGAAGCTACTGTTGACAGTTCTACTCGCATTTGTTTAGTTCTTATATTTAAAGAACTTGACGGCTTTTTGGAATTATAAATAAATTCTTGCTCGTAACTTTGATTATGATCATCAGCATGTAACACATGTAATATTCACAGCAGTGTTACCATCAGCTACTGATTATTGTTTGTAATTCAAATGCTGCTGTACTAGTTTTTGCCTCCTTTCCTCCCTCGTTGCCAGAACCTTTGAAACTATCTTGTCAACTCTATCAATACACATTTTCCTCATGTCTTGGCTTTCATCTGGTACTAAGAATGTTAAAATATATTAAGAAATGAAATAAATATTTACTATTAAATATTTCTTTAAATGTGGAATTCTAGTTGAAACTTTGTCAGTTTTAGTAAAAATAAATATTGGATTGTTGTAAGCTGAAACTAAAATTATCTTTAAAGAGTAGTTTTGCAGTGTATATTTATCATCTAAAATAGGAATTAAGACATTACAATAGCTATTTTTGATCAAAATAAAATCATCAAAATTCGCAAAATTTAAGTAAAAATTCTATTTTCAACCCTTTTGCGGCACCTCTAAAAATATTTTGTTTTGAAAAATATTTTATTTGTGGCTTAGCAATGGCTATAGGCAACTTTTTATCACTATTACACTTTGAAATTATAAAAACATTTTTTTCGTTCCACCCTAGTGTAGGTAATTAACTATTCTAGTTGGGAAATTAACCACAATTTAACTTGAAAATAGTACATATAAAAATCCACAAGGAAAAAGTTTTCCTGTAGTTGGATGTATACCATATAATACAAAAAAAAAAAACAAAATCCTTTTTAAAAGGTATATACACACACCGGCAAAATTAGCCGAACACCTTAAAAATGGGACATATTTGATGTCTCGAATTTCTTAAGCCTGTTGTCCGATTTGAGTGATTCTTTTAGAATGTTATAGCCTTATTCTTTAACAATATTGCTGTAATAATATTGTTGCTAGACAGGTAAATGATATTTTATACCGGGTGTTACAATCATACTGTCTTTTTTTCTTAAAGTTCGGAACACCCTGTGGAATATTCTAGCATATATAAAATATTAAAATTAAAACTCGATTGTATACTTAGACTTTTTTAACATTGTATTTTTTGATTCATTTGATTATGTTGGAAAATAAAAAAGTTATGTGCTTTAACAGCTAGCCATGTTTTTTATCAATAAATCCTCATAGTAGGGGAGGAAAGTATGCCAAATTTGAAGTTACCCGACCGTTATGGGGACCTATTGGATTGTGAAGAGTGGGTGCTAAAACCAAAAAATGTTAAGTTAAGTTTTCCATAAAGTATGGGACTCTCCATTTTTTTATTTAATTTTCCATTTCCACCAATCGTTTTTTCCGATTATAGCGCCATCTATCCATAATTGGAAAAAAGGTTGCGAATAAAAGTTGCTTATTTTTACGTCAAGGATCCAAATCTGCAATAAAAATTGGAAGATCCTATTCAAGATTTTAAAGTAACCCCCACCACAACTCCATGGGGGTCGTGTTTGGTGCCATTCGATAGATTTTTGAAAAATATTGAATAGGTGTATTTTGCAGTTTTACGATCTGATGTTCATTTCGCGAAATATCAGAGGGTTCGTGTTTAAAATTTTTAATTTACCCCCACCCCTCTCCGTGGGGTGTCACGAGCCCCAACGGAGGTTGGGTGGGGGATTTAATTTAGAATCTTAAATAGAAGCCCCAATCTTTATTGCAGATTTGGATTCTTTACGTAAAAATAAGCAACTTTTATTCGACATATTTTTTCGAATTATGGATAGATAGCGCTATAATCGGAGAAAAATGATTGTTTCAAATGGAAAATTAAATTAAAAAATGAAAAGTCCCCCACTTTATGGAAAACTTAACTTAACCTTTTTCTGATTTTAGCACATACTCTTCACAATCCAATAGGTCCCCATATCGCTCGAGTAACTGCAAATTTAGTAGACTTTCCTCCCCTACTATGAGGATTTATTGATGAAAAACATGGATAGTTGCTAACGCACATAACTTTTTTATTATCTCACATAAGTAAACGAATCAAAAAGGAAAATGTTAAGAAAGCCTAAGTCTACAATCGGGTATTAAGTTTAATATTTTACATACGCTATAATATTCCACAGGGTGTTCCAAATTTTACGAAAAAAACACAGTATGATTGGTACACCCGGTATAAAATGATATTTACCTGTCTGGCAACAATATTATTACAACGATATTCTTAAATAGTAAGGCTATAACATACTAAAAGAATCACTCAAATCGGACCAGTGGTTTAGGAAATTCGAGACATCAAACATGTCCCATTTTTAAGGTGTTCGGCTAATTTTGCCGGTGTGTGTATTAAAAATTCCTAAAAAGGGCTACATCACAGAACTAGTTCTCGAGAGTGTTTACCTAAAATGAATATAACCTGGTAAAATAATGCAAAGATTTTGAAATTTTGACTATGGTTAAGAAAAGTTGTAGGTTATACTCACGTGAAATTTACATGCTAAACACCAAGATATATTTTTACAAAAATATGTGGGTCATAGCCCTTTACAAGTGATCCATCAAGGAAACATCGATTAAAAATTCTAACTTAAGCATGGATGTTATAAATATTTCGTTAATATGCCCCAGGTAACACATGAGCTATGGTTGGACTTGTTCACATGGTGACAGTATGGCAGCAAGTGACAATGAAATACATGGAGAATCCTGAACGCTTACATGACAGAAGTGACAGTTACACAGGGAGTTGAAAAATTAACCTGCCATATTTAAAGTCTATCATGTACAGCTAGTTAAAATAAGAAATTATGTAACAACACTCACTCCATTGTGAAAATAATCATTTAAAATATAATAAACTAAATGTTGTAATTAAAAATGTATTTACGTATATTATCAGTGGAGGTAGTTAGGCAAACCACATTACACAAAAATGTTTCTATTCGAAAACTAAAGTGAATAAACAACTATTGTTGTCAAAAGACCTAAGATTTAAAGAAGCAATTTTGTGTTGATTTAAAGATATAGAATTTATTTACCTTATTGCTGGCTGTTGGAATTTGTGTAAGTTTAAAAAAGAAGTCACAAGTGGGGCGATTGAGGTGTAAAAAGTCTTAAATAATCTAGGGGGACGTATCATTAAGAAATTAGGAATAAGTCGCCTAAGTTTTAGCTTGTGCTTTCTTAATGATACATCCCCCAGATTATTTAAGACTTTTTTACACCTCAGTCACCCCCACTGTCACCTCTTTTTTAAACATACACAAATTCCAACGGCCACCAATAAGTTAAATAAATTTGATAACTTTAAATCAACACAAAAATGCTTTTTTACATCTTAGACCTTGTGACAACAAAATTTGTTTACTGACTTGAGTTTTCGAATACAAACATTTGTGTAATGTAGTTTTCCTAACCACCTCCACTGATAATATACGTGAATACCTTTTTAACTACAACATCTAGTTTATTATATTTTAAATGATTATTTTCACAATGGAGTGAGTGTTGTTACATCAGTTCTAATTTTAACTAGCTGTACATCATAGTCTTTAAATATGACAAGTGAATTTTTCAACTTCCTATGTAACTGTCACTTTTGTCATGTCATCGTTCAGGAGTCTCCATCTATTTCATTGTCACTTGCTGCCATACTGTCACCAGGTGAACAAGTCAAACCATAACTCAGATGTTACCTGGGGCATATTAACGAAATATTTCTAACATCCATGCTTAAGTCAGAATTTTTAATCGATGTTTCCTTGATGGATCACTTGTAAAGGGCTTTGACCCACATATTTTTGTAAAAATATATCTTGGTGGTTAGCATGTAAATTTCACGTGAGTATGACCTACAACTTTTCTTAATCGTAGTCAAAATTTGAAAATCTTTGCAATATTTTACCAGGTTATATACATTTTAGGTAAGCACTGATGATGATTGGTCAACCAATCGAAAACTAGTTCTGTTATGTAGCCGTTTTTAGGGATTTTAAATATATACCTTTATAAAGAATTTTAAAATTTTAATATAATATATTAATCGAAATAATGTAGCAAATAAAATTATTTAATTCTACAAATTCAAAATCAATTTTTTATTTAAATAAATCAGATATTAATATCAATATCAAACATTAATAATCATAAATTATATGGCATCCCACAAATTACCCTTCAAATCAAACCAAATATCAAATAAATTGTTTTATCAATCGTAAATAATCTAAACATATTACACAGTGATGAGCACGCTAATAACCGGTAAAATAACGCAAAAGATTAAAAACATTATTAAGTTGTGAGGTAAAAAGAGATTAAACTAGTAGATGTGGGAAATTTAGCGATCAAAACGTATTAATTGACATTATAATGATTGTCTCACGCCTTTAGACGTATCGGACGAGTTTGGCAACTAACACTGTGACAGTTACAGTTTTAGCTGACATATTTCTCCGGCACGTCTAAAGGTGGAAGTCAATCATTATAATGTAAGTTTTTCTATTCTCATACTATAATAATAATATATCAATTATGATTTCACTACCTGTATCATAATGAACTTCATTATGATATAGATTTTCATTAGGATACAGATTTTTAACCAATAGAATCGCGATATGGCATTCGCGATGAAGGTGACACACGTGCAGTGACCAATGGCGTGTCAAATACATAGGCTTTGACAGTTCTCAATATACATAGGCTTTGACAAACTGACAAACTACTTAATTTGTTTACGTTACAAAATTAACAAATTTGAAAATATTTTTTGTTGTGAATGATCATAGAAAAAATTGTGGATACAACTTGCATTTAATGATCATAATAAAGTTCATATCCCTCGTATTGCATTTAATGATCATTATAAAGTTCTTAAAGTTCGTGATCCCTCATACTCGTTTCATAATGACCATCATTAAATGCTCGCTGCATAATATACTGTTACGTTTGTATCACTAAATTTCCCACCTCTACTACTTTCTTTTCTTTTTACCCCACAACTTAATATGTTTTCCATCTTTTGCGTTATTTTGCCAGTTATTCACGCGCTCATCACTGTATACACACAAATGTGTATAAATCAATTATAGTCGAGGTAGTCCTGTCGCCAGGGGGGGTACAACGGCCTCCTGTATTCAGATGGACTTACCCAAGTTTTTTTATGTATTTTGACCTGTAGAACACGAATTTTTTGGGTAACAGTTGATCCGGATGTCGATAAGATTGTTATAAACCAAGAAGTTGAGGAATCACATAACAGCGATTTCTCGCAAAACAAAACATTTTTTTGTATTTTTTGGGCCATTTTAACCAAAAAATGTTCCTACAAATTTTTTCGTAGGATGCATAGTTTTCGAGATAAACGCGGTTGAACTTTCAAAAAATCGAAAAATTGGAATTTTTGAACCCGAAAAACTTTTGATTTAAAAATAAAATAGCAATTCTGCTTACCGCATTTGAAAGTTCAAGTCAAATTATATCGGTTTTAATTATTTGTATGGCCAAAAATATATTATTTTATTGTTAAAACAAAGCTATAAACACCTAGTGCTTGAGTGATGTTTCAATGATTTCTCATTTAAAATCGAACGAGTACGTCGAGGAGGTAAAAGTGCAAGCGGGGCTATTTGTAAGTAGCATGCATTAAAACGCATGTATTAGGCACGGGAAACAGTAGGTGTTTATAGCTTTTTTTAACAATCAAAAAATAAATTTTTAGCAATGCAAATATTCAAAACAGATATAATTTGACTTAAACTTTTAAAGGCGGTAAGCAGGATTGCTATTTTATTTTTTATTCAAACGTTATTCGGGTTCAAAAATTGCAATTTTTCCATTTTTTGAAAGTTCAACCGCGTTTATCTCGAAAACTATGCATCGTACGAAAAAACTTGTAGGAACATTTTTTGGTTAGAATGACCCAAAAAATACAAAAAAATGTTTTGTTTTGCGAGAAATCGCTGTTATGTAATTCCTCAACTTCTTTGTTTATAACAATCTTATCGACATCCGGATCAACTGTTACCCAAAAAATTCGTGTTCTACGGGTCAAAATACATAAAAAAAAACTTGGGTAAGTCCATCTGAATTAGGAAGGCCGTTGTACCCCCCCTGGCGACAGGACTAAGGAAATGAAGCTGGAAAAATGGCAAAACCACGCAATTTTTTCGTCCAGCATCGATTTATACAAAAATTTGGGATTACGCTCATTTCACCCTCTAGTTCATTTTCTATATTGAGCTGTTGTACGCTTTTGGTTTTTTAAGGGTGAAATCCACCCCTAATTGTAAAAAATTAAAAAATAACATTTTAAACTTTACTATTGTCAACATTTGCTTCTTATTAGTTACATAATGATTGTTTTGTGCTTTAAGATATAATATCACAATATTTCAACCCTTAAAACCACCCTTGTTGGAGCAGTTGGAGCTATATATGAAAAGTTTACTTATCCTAAAAGAATAATTTCGGCTTGCATCGATTTACATAAAAATTTGGGGTTAGGATCATCTTACCCTGTACTTCATATTCTATATCATGCTCAAGGGCGTCGATTATTTTTAGGGGTGTAAACTATCCTTATTGTCAAAAATTATATAAAAACATTGTAAACTTTAATATAGGTAAAATTTTGTTTTGACTGGTTAAATAATGATTGTTTTTTTCTTTGGAATATAATATCATAATATTTAAACCCTTAAAAACCACCCTTAACAACATTGCAATTTTTATAAGTAAACAATTTAATAGATCTATACAAAAAAAAGTAGAATTAAAGAATTAAAAAACATTTATTTACACAAAAATACGAATTTACAAATATATAAAAATACACATATACCTAATACAAATAGTTTTTAGTCATCCAGTATACGAACCGGCTCTGTGGTATTATATAGGTACATTGAAAATGCTATAAAAGGGGACTATTCGAATTTTTCGAAAAAAAAAATTAGTTTTATATACATAGCTCCTTCATTTTTGTCGATAAAAAGTTTTTTCGATAATAGTTTTGTAGAATTTTTGAAGGGTAATAAGACTGTGTAAATAAAATTCCGTAAGATCCCTTAATTTTTAATTGAGGTGGTTTTAAAGGGCTCGAATAAGGGGACGTTTGCTCGTAAATAGATGTTTTAAACAGCTATATCGCGATGACTGTTCACTATAATGAAAATCTATGCATAAGAAAAGTTTAGCTATTAAAAAAGTTACAATTTGGTAGTCTACCATTTTTTTCGTATCTCCAGTATTTTCGGAGATATATTGAAGAAAATGATAAGAAATGCAAAATTGCAAAAAATCATTTTTTCTTTAAACTCAAATTTTTCTAAAATTAGGTCTTTTAAATAGGTCAAACTTCTTGGGTGTATTGATAATATAAATATAAAAGGAATTATAGAAAGGCGAAGACCAATAATTAGTTACAAGGGTAGGTAGGGGTTGTTTTCACTGTTTTTTTCGTAGAGAAAAATAGGTACCGACTTTTTTTTGATCATAAATTGCTCAATTTTTATGCTAGAAACTTTTTATTATTATTTTTAAAGATTTTATTCTATGCTTGAAAAAATATAATGTAAGTTTTCCTGGAAAAATGCAAAGTTTTCCCGTTATTTGGCTTTGATTATTTCAAATTATGCATTTGACAAAAAAAGCTAACCTTTAACATGCCGTATCTCGGTTTGTATTGGTCGTAAAAACATAGAAAAACAGTTTCGTTTGTGTTACGAAAATATATAATTTTGATATCTACAGTTTTTTTGATTAAGTTCATATTTTTCGA
This sequence comes from Diabrotica virgifera virgifera, assembly GCF_917563875.1. Classification (NCBI taxonomy): domain Eukaryota; kingdom Metazoa; phylum Arthropoda; class Insecta; order Coleoptera; family Chrysomelidae; genus Diabrotica; species Diabrotica virgifera. The sequence continues at coordinate 190,374,469 of NC_065450.1, read as the reverse complement.
GTTATTCTCAAAAATCCTGTAAAAAAGTCGATTTTTCCGTCGAAAAACTGTTACTTTCAGCCACGAATAACTCGAAAAATATTAGTTTTACGAAGAAAATGCAGAAAACATTTTTTTCTTAAAATTACTTTTTACATCGATTTACATGGTTGAAATGTAATAAAAAATTCCCACCCCCGAGGTGGGGTGGCAACTACCCCCAAGGTTTTAGCGTACAGCAGCATGATATAGAAAATGATCCTTGGACTATTCCCTATCTTCTGTGAAAATTTCAAGTAAATCCATGCTGGACAAAAAAATTGCGAGCCAAAATGCTTCATTTCCTCGACTATTAATTAAGATAAAATCAAAATTTTTACTTCAGCACCAAAACTTCTCAAACCATCCAGACACTTTGTTCAAAGAAAATAATAATTATTAAGAAAACTAGGCAAAATCAAGGCAATAAAAATGGAAAATCTTCACATTTAAATCAATCGGCGCGGCGGCGTGGGTTCAATCTCGCTGAGTCGATTTATTTATTTATTTTAGTCCAGAAAGCCCCTGCGCATCCGCTAGGAAAAATATTCTAATTCGTATTTTTTGCACAATCTTACTCAAAAAGGACTCCTTTTAACAAATTTGCATGTTGCCAGGATCAAAAGGTGGTCAAAAATTTTTGAAACGTTTTTTTTTTGTTTTTATCCTAAAATTATTTTTTTTACATGGAAAAAAGTTGTTTTAGGTTTTTTGGATCATTCCAAACAGAAAAGGTCTTTAGTGACTTTTCTCTAAAAATGATAGTTTTTGACATATAAGCGAATAAAAATTGAAAAATTGCGAAATCGGCCATTTTTAACCCTCGAAAACTATGTGAAAAACTGAAAATTTGAATGTTGCCAAGGTAGGTAGATATTATTTAAACATCGATTGATGAAATCCCTTAGAGTTTTTTGCAATACAATATTCAAAACTCCTTTGTTTTTTAATTGCTAATCAAGTGTGCGCCACACTATTTTCCACAGACAGTATGGTGCAAATAAAAGGAATACATTCGTTATTTCGTAAACCGGCGACTTCAAGGAAAAATCCCGAAACAGGTCGATTTTTATTTTAAAGTTATGATATTGTGACATATATCGTATACTAGTGACGTCATCCATCTAGACGTGATGACGTAATCGATGATTTTTTTAAATGAGAATAGGGGTCATGTGTTAGTTCATTTAAAAGGTTCTTCAATTCGCTATTCAGCAATATAAACATTTACATAATTATTTATACAGGGTGTCCAAAAATTTTTTATTAAATTAAATTATTTGACAAAAAAAACAAGTAGAAGGACACCCTGTATAAATAATTATGTAAATGTTGACATTACTGAATAGAGAATTAAAGAACCTTCAAATGAGCCGCCACACGACCCCTATTCTCATTTAAAAAAATTATCGATTACGTCATCACGCTCAGACGGATGACGTCACTAGTATACCATATGTGCCACAATATCATAATTTAAAAATAAATATCGACCTGTTTCGGGATTTTTCCTTAAAGTCGCCAGTTTACGAAATTACGAATTTATTCCTTTCATTTGCACCATACTGTCGGTGGAAAATAGGTCGCGCACGCTTGATTAGCAATTAAAAAACAAAGGAGTTTTGAATATTGTATTGCAAAAAACTCTTCGGGATTTCATCAATCGATGTTTAAAGAATATCTACCTACCTTGGTAACTTCAAATTTTCAGTTTTTCACATAGTTTTTGAGGGTTAAAAATGGCCGATTTCGCAATTTTTCAATTTTTAATCGCTTATATGTCAAAAACTATCATTTTTAGAGAAAAGTCACTAAAGACCTTTTCTGTTTGGAATGATCCAAAAACCCTAAAAAAACTTTTTTCCATTCAAAAATAAAAATTTTAGGAAAAAAAAAACTTTTCAAAAATTTTTGAGCACCTTTTGGTCCTGGCAACATGCAAATTTGTTAAAAGGAGTCCTTTTTGAGTAAGATTGTGCAAAAAATCCGAATTAGAATATTTTTCCTAGCGGATGCGCAGTGGCTTTCTGGACTATTTAGCGTATGGCTATATCACAGTTTTGTGTATAAATAAAGATAACAATACATTATAAATAATAATTAATTTTTATAAAGGAAAATTTAGTTGGTCAATATATTCAATCGACTTATTGGTAGCCATTAAAAAATCGTACCGATTGCCACTGTACGATCTGATGGGGTATTCCTCCACCAAATGCTTAATTATTTATCTGTCAGCACCGCAATGGCAATTTGGAGAAGGTATTTTTCCCCATCTAAAAAGTGAATCAGAGCACCTACCACTCACAAATAAGTGTAATGGCTAAGCTACTTACTATTGCACTATGGAACGCAAATGGCATAAAGCAACGTAAACACGAAATAGAAGTATTCCTAGTAACTAAAAAAATTGACATATTGTTAGTCTCTGAAACACACCTTACCTCAAAAACTAGTTTCAAAATCCCAAATTTTGAAGTTTACAACGCAGCCCATCCCGATGTAGATCGATTAGCCAGAGCTGGGGCAGCAGTGTTAATTCGAAATGGACTTAAACACTATCTCCTTAACAAAGTAGAAAAAAATGACATACAGGCAACCAGCGTAGTAATAGAGGATTGGAATGACCAATTACAATAACAGCGGTGTATTAACCACCAAACTATCGAGCAAATAAAGAAATGTTTACAGAATTATTTAGAAATAACGGCAACAGATTCCTAGCAGGAGGCGACTATAACGCTAAACACACTAGCTGAGGATCTCGTCTAACAGCTCCAGGAAGAGGAAGAATACTGCATCAAGTCATTCAAGAACTACACCTAAATCATCTGTCCACCTATACACCAACCTACTGGCCTACAGACCCTCAGAAATACCCAGATTGCCTTGACTTCTTTGTGACCAAAGGATTCTCCAACAATTATCTAACCATCGAACCTAATTATGATATTGCCTCAGATCATACACCAATAATAGCTACGATTCATACAAATATCCAAGAAAAACCAAAACCACTGATTCTCCATAATCAAGCTACCAACTGGAATCTATTTAGAGAAATATTAGAAAATGAAGTAAACCTCAATATATCTTTAAAAACACACCAAGAATTGGAAAACCAAGTACAACAATTTACAGAATTAATACAGTATGCCTCGTGGGAATCAACTCCACCATTGCTCAGAACCCAAAACAGAAGTCACTGTCCTCCTAGTATAAGGGAGAAGATTAAAGAAAAGCGCCACTTAAGAAAGATCTGGCAAAACACAAGACACCCTGCAGATAAAACCAATTATAACAGAGCAGCGAAACATTTAAAAGACTACCTATCGAGCATTAAAAATGAGAGCTTCCAAAACTATGTCGAAAACCTAACGACAACAAAGGATACAAATTACAGCTTATGGAAAGCAACTAAAAAATTAAAGCATCCCAAAGAACATATTCCACCGATAAGGAAACCTGATGGAAGTTGGGCAAAAACAAATAAAGAGGAAGCAGAAATTTTCGCTACACATCTTGAAACAGTTTTCAAACCTCTCTCAACAAGAGAAGACACAGATGACGAAATTATAGCATTTCTTGATGCACAAATACCATCAGATGAGCAAATACAACATATTATACCAAATGAGGTACGGTGCATTATAAAAACAGAGCTAGACCCTAAAAAAGCTCCAGGACACGACCTAATCACTGGAAGAATTATGAAAGAACTACCGCGAAAAGGAATACTTATGTTAACCTACCTTACTAACGCTGTCATAAGACTCAAATATTTTCCTGCGCAATGGAAAGTAGCGCAAATAATACTAATCCCTAAACCTGGTAAACCTCAACACGAAACAACTTCATACCGACCAATAAGTCTACTGCCTGTCATGTCGAAAATTATGGAAAAATTACTAGCTAAGAGACTAATGAAAATTATTGCAGAAAAAGAACTTCTACCGATACACCAATTTGGATTTAGAATCAAACATTCAACAATTGAACAAATCCATCGACTGGTAGAATTAATCCAAAACTCTTTTGAAAGTAAGCAATATTGCTCAACTGCATTCATCGATGTGAGTCAAGCTTTTGACAAGGTATGGCATCAGGGACTACTCTATAAACTAAAAAGGGACTTACACCAGAACATTTATGACATACTATACTCATACTTAAAAGAAAGATATTTCCAGGTAAAATATGAAGACGAGATAACCGGTCTACATCTCATAAAGGCAGGCGTTCCTCAAGGTAGCGTTCTTGGGCCGATCCTGTATCTACTATTTACCTATGATTTGCCTACGGACAATAAAGTATATACAGCCACATTTGCAGACGATACTGCAATAATGGCGGTATATTCAGATCCCGTTGTTGCAGCAGACCAACTCCAAGAAAACCTAAATAAAGTCCAGAAATGGACTAAGAAATGGAAGATAAAACTTAACGAATCCAAATCAAGCCACATAGCATTCACTAAATGTTATAGCGATTCTCCTCAAATATCACTCAACAATGCTCCCCTTCCAACGGTTGATACCGTAAAGTACTTAGGCCTACATATGGACAAGAGACTCACTTGGAAAACTCATATATGGAAAAAAAGAAAACATCTTGATACCATATATAGAAAATACTATTGGTTGCTTGGAAGAAAATCCCAGTTGTCGTTGAGAAATAAATTACTAGCATACAATGCCATACTCAAGCCAATTTGGACGTACGGAATACAGTTGTGGGGCACTGCTTCAAAATCCAATCTAGCAATCATGGACCGGTTTCAAAACAAGGTCTTACGAGCAATAACTGATGCGCCGTAGTTTGTAAGCAACAAAGACATCCTACAAGACCTTCAAGTGCCAACTGTGAGTGAAGTGATAGTGTCACACAGTGATAAATATTTGCAGCGACTAGAAAACCACCCAAATGTGTTAGCGCTAAATTTATTAGACAATAGTCAACAAATAAGACGCCTTAAGCAAAAATTTCCATTAGATTTACCATTCTTAACTTAAGAAACACTAATTGTAAACGTAATTGTAATACTCATGTAGAGTAAATATTTATTGAAATATTTCTCTTCAGGCCATTGTAAATTTCAACAAATGTGTTTATGGTCTGTTTCTTTTTAGACTGATTGCACAGTAAACAAACAATAAAAAAAAGAGCACCTACCACAGTTGGTTCTAATTCTGTTTAGTGTTGACCAGATCCGTCTTGGTTGATTGAAACCCTCTGGCTTGCTTGTAATACATGGCATATTCCGGATGTCATGTGGAGCATTCCCCGAGGCTTCTTCCAATCTTCTTGCCAACGGTCGGTTATTTCAAAATTCCTTTCAATTAGTATCCTTGCAGAATCCAGAGGGTTTTTTCTTGAACGAAGCCTACTTATGTCTCTGTCGTTAATACCAACGTGAGAGTGGAGCACAGGATCGCTGAGTCGATAATTTTTCATAAACCAATAATCATCTTCGCACTCATCTGGATAGATTAGACCATTTTATTTTATTGGCTCAATATACATATAAGTACTAAAACTGAAACAGGTACTTCTATTTTTTTATGCCTCCATTATTTTATTTACTAGCAATAGTCTGTTACGTTATTCCCCCAAAGATATTATCTACACCTTTAAATATCCATAAAAGTGTTAAGGTCTATCATTACCTTACCTTTTAAAGCATTTAAAATAAGATAAATTTTACTGTTGTTAAGTAAATTGGCCTAAATAAATGTTGACGGTCGTGAGTGGAAACCTTTATATTACCTGCTTTGAAAACATATTGGTCGTGACCATTTCGTAGGCTCATGGAATAAATTATTTAGGGTGTATACAAAATTGTATCTAAAATACATATAGTGTTTATAGTATATTTGCACTTAAACTTGTAATCGAACTTAATTTGCTAAAAGCTGAGTAATAACTCTATGTCACTTGGTCATTCCATATCAACTCAACACACCTAATTTCCACCCCAGTTCAGATTTGATTATAATTTGGAATATTCATAGTGAATAATAAGGAAAACAAAAATACAAAATTTGAAATTCTTATCTCATAGTCCTGTCGCCAGGGGGGGTACAACGGCCTCCTGTATTCAGATGGACTTACCCAAGTTTTTTTTATGTATTTTGACCTGTAGAACACGAATTTTTTGGGTAACAGTTGATCCGAATGTCGATAAGATTGTTATAAACCAAGAAGTTGAGGAATCACATAACAGCGATTTCTCGCAAAACAAAACATTTTTTTGTATTTTTTGGGCCATTCTAACCAAAAAATGTTCCTACAAATTTTTTCGTATGATGCATAGTTTTCGAGATAAACGCGGTTGAACTTTCAAAAAAACGAAAAATTCTAATTTTTGAACCCGAAAAACTTTTGATTAAAAAATAAAATAGCAATTCTGCTTATCGCATTTGAAAGTTCAAGTCAAATTATATCGGTTTTAATTATTTGTATTGCTAAAAATGTATTATTTTATTGTTAAAACAAAGCTATAAACACCTAGTGCTTGAGTGATGTTTCAATGATTTCTCATTTAAAATCGAACGAGTACGTAGAGGAGGTAAAAGTGCAAGCGGGGCTATTTCTAAGTAACATGCATTAAAACGCATGTATTAGGCACGGGAAACACTATGTGTTTATAGCTTTTTTTAACAATCAAAAAATAAATTTTTAGCAATGCAAATATTCAAAACAGATATAATTTGACTTAAACTTTTAAAGGCGGTAAGCAGAATTGCTATTTTATTTTTTATTCAAACGTTATTCGGGTTCAAAAATTGCAATTTTTCGATTTTTTGAAAGTTCAACCGCGTTTATCTCGAAAACTATGCATCCTACGAAAAAACTTGTAGGAACATTTTTTGGTTAGAATGACCCAAAAAATACAAAAAAATGTTTTGTTTTGCGAGAAATCGCTGTTATGTAATTCCTCAACTTCTTCGTTTATAACAATCTTATCGACATCCGGATCAACTGTTACCCAAAAAATTCGTGTTCTACGGGTCAAAATACATAAAAAAAACTTGGGTAAGTCCATCTGAATTAAGAAGGCCGTTGTACCCCCCCTGGCGACAGGACTATCAAGCTGTTTCCGAAATATGGTTATGTAAAGTTTTCCAAAAAATCCAAAACACCATACTTTATTGGAATTGTTGTAGACGCTGTCCTAATTGAGCTAGAATGCTGGGAGAGGAGTCATTTTGCAGCATTTTTAAAGCTCTTTACAGTGATATAAATATGCAGCATGATGTTAGGATACACAAGTTTTTCTCAAACAAAAAAAAATATATTTTGATGAAGTTTTTTCCAAAAAGTACATAATTTAAAATTTTCATAATATTCCTACAAATACATAATACTCTTTTTAATAGCATATAAAACTTTTATCATGGGACGGTGATGGGTTCAACAAAAAAAAAATAAATTTTTTCACATACAGTATGGTGTAAATGAAAGGAATAAATTCGTAATGTCGCAAGCTGGCGACTTAAAGGAAAAATCCCAAAATTGAAACAGGTCCATTTTTAATTTTTAAATTGTAATGTTTTGGCATATATCATACTAGTGACGTCATCCATCTGGGCGTGATGACCTAATCGATGATTTTTTAAAATGAGACTATAGGTCGTGTGTTAGCTCATTTGAAACGTTATTTAATTCTCTGTTCAGTCATATAAACAATGTTATTAACAACAGTACTATGTATTTGTATGAATATTATGAAAATTTTAAATTATATACTTTTTGGAAAAAAACAATCAAAATATATTTTTTCTGTCTGAGAAAAATTTGTTTATCATAACATCATGCTGTATATATCACTGTAAAGAGCTTTAAAAATGCTGCAAAATGACACCTCTCCCAGCAGGCATTCTAGCTCAATTAGGACAGCTTCGACAACCATTCCAACAAAGTATGTCTACCAAGTAGTCTACATTCCAATAAAGTATGCCAATAAAGTCTTAAGGTCAACGAGGACAAGACCAAGTACATGGTGGTTACGAAGGACCTAAGACCAACGGTTAGACAAAACGTAACAATTAATGAATACAACTTTGAAGTGGTCAAAGAATTTAAGTACCTGGGAGCGATCATAACATTTAAAAATAAATACAAAAAGGACGTGGCAGCCAGGATCATTACAGGAAACAGGGCATATTACTCATTAATGACCCTACTAAAATCAAAAATACTCTCAAGACCAGCAAAAATAAGAGGATATAAGTCAATAATTAATCCCACAATAACGTATGGAAGCGAAACATGGACTCTGAACCAAGTAGAAACAACAAAATTCCTGGTACTTTGTAGCACGACAAATTAAACAAACATAAAATTATACTGATAATATTGTTAGGTGTTAGGCATAGGCTTGATAAACTTTGTGCTACATAACTTTTCGTAATACCCCGGTAAGCAACAGTCTGAGAGAATTAAGGGAGTGAGTTTTTGAAATAATATTTATTAAGAAAAAACTATTAATTATTGGGCGCCATCAACAAATCAAAACATACTGCCATATGCCTATACAAAAATTCCAAAAAAAAAACTACTTGCAATAGCATTCCATTGAATAGAAATCGGTACTTACCATTGCGGTCTGCGGTAGTCTGTATGTTTTATGACAATAAGGATCAGAGATAGATTGTGCAAAATAAAAAGACATATAAGTTTAAAACATATTCATTGTTTATTTGTTGAAAAAACAATGGTTAAAATGCAAAACTGAATTGGCAAGAAGTAAATAAATATATGAAGTCCTTCACGTTTTCAAAAGTTCGAAAAAAAAAATTAAACAGTTCGTTACATATACCTGATGATCTGGGGTTGTACTCTGGGCTGGAGCTTTGTGTATCTCGGCTGGAACTCTGGTAGAGCGACACTTCACTAACACTCTGTATTATACAAATATTTGTACTATTACACAAATTGTTTTTATACAAAAGATAAAATTCCATAGTCTTGTTTTATTTTTAAAAAAGTAACTGCTTAATTTGATTTTCAATGAAGCATTTCATAAATTTAGTCGATTTGTCGATCAGATTAGCCAAGCGGACCGAGGCGCACGATTGACAAATCTATAGTGGATATGCGGTCGAGACGATCGAGGTTCGTGCCCCAGCCCGGTGAATAGAAAAATAAAAAGGCTGACGTCGTAGTCTAAAATTCTAAAAAGAATCTACGACTTGGTCTGGAATAAGCTGGTGTCTGATCGGCCTATGGAGGAGCGGTACGGCAAGGGATAAGGGCTTGCGGCTCGGTGACACTCCTCCATAGATCCCTACCGGAAGGGCGTTGACGCCTAAAAAAACGGTGTGTATATATATTTCATAAATTTAATGATTAAAAAAATTGTTTAAACAATTGATCTTTAGTTAAAAGGTCGGGAAAGACCTCCCGCGAAGATTGAATTAAGTTATTCTTGAAAAAAGAAATACTCCACGCCACCACTAGATACACTGTTCCATTTATTTTACCGGAACAACGACACAAAAATATACCGGTATGGTATTTATGACAAACACATAGCTCTTGCTACTTTCACTACAGAATCTACTCAAGATTCCATCTGAGCCTAACTTTGGCACAGACAAAAAAACTGGACTTCACTGCATGTCTAATCAAAGTTAACTGTCTTTCCTCAGAACTTTGACTTTCTGTCATAAACTCTGTTCCCTCTCCTTTCAGTCACCTAATTCTCTTTTTTGACCAATAAAAAAATATCTAAGCTTCCTACGCTTATGTATTAACCAATAGGAAAATCAAAACACATTCTAAATCCAACCTTCTTGGTAGGGAATTATACTCTTTAACCAACAGGATCATTTAGCCATGTCAGCCAACCTTACTTAGCTCTAACATTTTAATAAAGGTACTGCTGAGTCCACAATTAACACCCGCGCTTTCTGATATTGATATTAGCACGTGTGTGTATCTAACTACCAGGATTATTGGAGCCAGAACGATCATTAGCTACATTGTAACTCTTTTTTACATCACAAACACAGGAAATCGAATATAGATACCTATGACCGTAAAATATAATAACGTCTTTCTTTAACAAGATGGGTAAACTGCAAATTCTCACTTTTACATTCGCTTGGCATATTATGAAGAAATATTTTTATGTCTACAGGATGGGACACAAATATGTTACGATAAATTTACAATTTTTGGTTTCTGCATAAGGCAAAATATTTGCCTTCGTTTGAACCGTTTCAACTTAAAAGAAAGGTACTGCGGACTATCTATGGGCCTTGCAGAGAAAAGACAGGAACAGGAGAATTGAGAAGAAGACACAATGATGAACTCCAGACAATATATGGAGATGAAAACATAGTACGCTACATTAAAGCAAACCGAATACGATGGGCGAGTCACGTGCTAAAATCGAGTGACGAAAGACATATGAACGCCACATTCTGGGAAAGACCCAATGGCAAAAGTTCAGTTGATCGCCCAAGAAAGAGATGGAAGGACGCAGTGGCCAGTGATTTACGCAAAATGGGAGTACAGCAATGGGAAGTAGCTGGTCAGGACCGACAACAATGGAGAGAAATAGTAAACGCGGCTAAGACTCACATATAGTAGTAGAGCCAAATGACGATGATGAAGATGATTACAAAAATAATATATTTTACTTGTGTTTTTGAGCTTTGAAAATCGTCATATTTCTTTCTTTTTTCAGTTTTAAATTGTTTATAACTCGAAAATGATCAGCTTTACAGAAAAATTACAAAAGCCATTTTTTGTTTAAATTGATCCAAAAAATCTGAAATAGTATCTATCCGGGTCGAAATTTTTTTTTATAAAAAACTCATTTTTTAATTATTAATCAATAAATATAGTTAGAAAAAATTAGATCGAGCATGCCTTGTTTTTTGTAATTGCTATCAAACTAAATTACATACCCAATAATTTTTATCCGATAAACAACTAGGTGAAGTTTGACCTTATATCGGATCCTCGGAATGCTGCTATTAAGGAATGTATAAGTTGAATATATGAAGTTGATAAAACAGCAGTATTTTGTAAAACAGGAAATTAGACTAACAATCACTGGTCTATATCTTAGTATCATTAAAAAGTTAATAAAAGGACCAGATCACCAGCATGCTGCAATACACAAAATCCATTAGCTCTCCCAAACCCCGAAGTTTGTTGTGGCGAATAAACAAAACGAACTTCTTAACGCGTTTATAAAACTTAGTTATCCTTTAACCCTACCCTTATTGTGAAAGAAGCAAACAGATGATACATAATAGACTAAAAAGTATTTAAAAGCATTTTGGGACCAAGAAATTAAGGCAATGCATACAGTAGGAGTTTCTGAGCCAGACAAAAAAAAATAAAACGAAATATACTCTCTTTTGTTAGAAATATATCTGTGAAATAGAAAGTTAGGAATTAAATAAAATAGAAATAATGGGACATTGACCGGGTATCCCAAAAAGAATGGCTCTCGGCCATATCTCAAGAACCGTCTAGTACAACTTTGAGAAAAATACATTTATAACAAAAGTTGCCTCGAGAAAAGCTTGGAAATTATTTTCATCTTCACCACTAGAGGGCGTAATTGAATATCAAAAAGTAAAAAAATCAAAATTTTACAAAATTTGCCCAATGAAGGGGCACTGGAAATGCGATCATCGTATTTTTAATAAAATTCTGCGCATATTTGATTTCACAAGTTTAAGCCTACCTTTGAAAATAAGATGCGCTAGCAGATAGGCAACACATATTACACATTCCATAGGCGTATCAGAGGAATACGGAATGGATGAAATGAGCGAGATGGTTAAAGAAGTAACAAACGGAATGAGAGAGATAGCAAATGAAATGAAAGAAATGAGAACTGAGCGTAAAGAATTAATAAAAATTGTCAAAGATTTAACAAGTGAATGGAAGCAGAGTTTGGAAGAAGTAAAAGAGATTAGAAGAGAAAATGAAGTAATGAAAACTAAAATCAGGGTGCTAGAATATAAACTTGAAGCTATGGAAAAGAAAGAACGTCGAAATAACATTATTATCACCGGATTTGAAACTGCAGGAGATACTATAGAGCTAAAAGAAGATATAGAGAATCAGTTGCAAACTTTTCTTGGAACAAAGTGTGAGATAAAAGAGATAACGAAACTGAATAAGAGAATGTGCAAGTTAGAATTGAGTACATATGGTGATAAAGCAGACATAATGAAAAATAAAAACAAGTTAAGACATATTAAAGGAAGAAAACTTTTTATTGATGATGACTATACGATCCAAGAAAGAGAGATTCAAAAACAACTAAGAGAATATGCAAATGAACGGAGGCAAAAAGGTAATGTTGTAAAAGTTAAATACCAGAAGATCATTATAAATGATGAAATATGGAAATGGAATATGGAAACTGGCACAATTGAAAAAGAGAGCAACAGAGCTAATCCAAAAAACTAATAAAAGGAGAGGCGGACAAAACGACGACAAATTCGGCAATGAAAACGGAAAAAGAAATGGAACTGAAAGTTATAGATAAGAAAGGAGAAGTATGGAGAACAGCGACATGGAATGTTAGAGGAATAAGTGGAAAAGATTTAGAATTAGTAGAAACCCTTAGCAACACAAACTATGCTGCAATACCCATCACTGAGACAAAAAAAAAGGGAGCTGGGACACAAATAATAGGAGATGGAAATCTATTAATATACAGTGGTGTAAAGGAAACTGAATGGGCCAGAGCAGGAGTAGCCTGTTTGATACCCAAAGATAAAGTAAAAGGTATAAGAAATTGGGAGTTCATCAATGAGAGACTATGGAAAGTATCAATGAATTGTAGTAAAAGCGATATTATAACTTTGATTGTAATATACGCACCTGGCGAAAGTGACAAAGCAAACGACAAAAATCAATTTTGGGAACAACTACAGCAGACAGTAGAAGATTATGAGGGAACACTCATAATATTGGGAGACTTCAATGCTAGAGTGGGAAACGAAAACATGAAATGGCAAGGAGCTATAGGTAGGCACGGAGAACACACAATTAATAAAAACTGGAAAAGATTGCTAGAGTTTTGTATAGATAATGATTTAGTTATAGCCAACACTTTCTTTGAACACAAGGAAATACACAAGATAACAAGAGCAATGCCCCAGCGAAATGAAAAATCAATAATAGACTTCATAATTCTTCCTCGGGAAGAAAGGAGTAAAGTTAAAGATGTCAGAGTGAAAAGAAGCTATAATATAGGTAGTGACCATTATCTACTAGAAGGAGTATTCAAGAATAACAACAAAGTCGAGGACCGAAAACAGATACAAAACAAAAACTATAGCGGAAAAATAAGAACCTATAAGCTGAGAAACTTGCAAACAAGAAATGAGTATATAGAAAAAACAGAAAAACAGTTTGCAAGGATTGAAAAGAGAAGACAAAGTAGAAATGTGGAAGAAAAGTGGATCAGATTTAAGGCAATACTATTAGAAACAGCAGGGCAAGTTTGCGGGTATACCAGAAGAAATAATCATAAAAAGCAGACAAGCTGGTGGAACAACGATATTAAAAAAGAAGTCAGAGAAAAGAAAAGGCTATGGAAAATGTACATACAAAAAAGAAATCAAGAGGCATACGATAAATACAAGGAACAGCGCAACAAAGTTAAAGCAAGGATAAAACAAGAAAAGCAGAACGCCTGGGAAGAATTTGGAAGAACTATGGAAGAAAATAGTACCCAAAATACAAAATTATTTTATAGAGTATTAAAGAATATGAGAAGTAAAACGGAAATTAAACTACAGCAGATAACAGATAGAAACGGAAATATAATAACTGAGGATGAGCCCATTATAGAAAGGTGGAGAGAATATTTCAAGGAGCTTTTAAACAATGAAAATACAACAGCAGAGAATTGCACACAGATAACAGACGAAACACCTGAAAGAGGGCAAGAAGACGTTTATGAAACTAAAATAAAGATGGAAGAAGTTGAAGATGCACTAGAAAAACTAAAAGTTGGTAAAGCAGCAGGGATCGACGGAATAGATGCTGAATTATTGAAATATCTTGGACAACAGGGTAAACAAGAATTACATGACCTACTAAATTTAGCGTGGACAAACAAAAAAATCCCAGAGGATTGGAACATTTCAATAATACTGCCTATACACAAAAAGGGAGACACGAAAGAGTGCAGTAATTATAGGGGTATATCACTTCTCTGCTCAGCGTTGAAAATCTACGAAATTATCCTAGAAAAGAAACTACGAGAAATAGTTGAGCCTCGACTGGCGGATATACAAAGTGGATTTAGACCATCACACAGCGTACAAGATCATATATTCACACTACAGCAAATTACTGAAAAAACACTGTTAAAAAACGATACACTGTACCTGGCGTTTTTAGATATGAAAAAGGCGTTTGACATGGTCAATAGAGAAGGAATATGGCAAAGCCTGATAAACAAGGAAGTAGATGAAGAACTTGTAAGTGTAATAAAAAGTTTGTATGTCAACACAAAAAACCAGGTCAGGACAAGTAACTTAATCTCCGGCGAATTCTCTAATAACGACGGGGTTAGACAAGGTGGAGTGTTGAGCCCACTGTTATTTATTTCCGTTATGGATGAAGTTATTAAAAAGTGTTGGAAAAAAACTAAAAATTGCGCTATAGGGTATAGAAATTTGCAACAAATAAAAATTGAAGCCTGTGCATTTGCTGATGACATTGTATTAGTTGCAAGAACTGAAAAGGCCTCGCAGATAACATTAGAATCTGGGCTGAAGAACTAAAAAACTACAACTTAATAATAAATATGGAGAAAACTAAAGTAATGACAATAGCCAACAAAGAAGCAACTGTAAATATTGAGATCGAAGGGCAAAAAATCGAGCAAGTAGACCTCTTTAAGTATTTGGGAATAATGTTAAACAACAAAGGTACACAAGAAGATGAAATTGGAAACAGAATAAAATTGGCAACGAGAACTTATTATTCACTGTATAAAAATTTCCTAAACAAAAAAGAAATATCGAGGAAAACCAAAATGACAGTATATAAAACTGTATATATGCCAATTACAATATATGGGGCAGAAAACTGGGTACTTAATGACAGACAAAGAAAAAGATTACAAGCTACAGAAATGAGATACTTAAGAAAAGTGGTGGGAGCAAGAAGATTAGACAAAAGAAGAAACGAAGATATAAGACATGAATTACAGGTAAAATCGCTCAACGAAAAAGTTGAAGAAAAGAAGTTAAAATGGGCTGGACACATGATAAGCATGAGTGGTGAGAGACAAGTAAAAATGACATGGGAGGCCAAAGCAGTGGGTAAAAGCAGGAGGGGCAGACCAAGGAAAAGCTGGAACACTAGTGTAAACGAAATACTCAAGAAAAGAGGAACATCGTGGCAAGAAGCAAAAGTTTTAGCAGTAGATAGGAAGAAGTGGCGTAAATTTGCAGAGAGTATTATATAAAGGAGGAATCCTCGACACCTAATGGTAAAAGAGGCAACCGATTATGTATGTATGTATGTATGAAAATAAGAGGTGGGGGTGAGTGGGAACCTTGTTATGAAAAAATTGCTTAAGTCCGGTTCTGCTAAATCGAATTTTGCAAACTTGGCCTTGTTGAAAACAGCTCTTTTTTGTCAATGTAAGAGTTATAATTTCGAAACAGCCTATTAAGTAATATGCCAGCTAGGAGGGGTTATTTAATTATTTTCAGAAATCTAGTTTTCTTTGAAAAATATTAAATACAAGTATGCATTTTTAATACTGTATTAAAAAATTAGATCAAATTAGCAACAGATACCTTTTTCTGTCTCGAGATATTGTAAGAAAGGTGTAAATTTTAAACCTAACCTTTACTGTCACCGGTAAACGAAGTTAAGGAAAGGTAGTATGCTGTGGAAAAAACAAAGAAACATTTTCCAGATCTCAACGTATATAATTAACTAAAACAACAAGACAAACAACACTATAAAATATAAAAAAGCAATAAAAACAACTCTGTATATGTCCGCCAACCTGTACATTTATATACTTTTCATGCATGGCATAAGTTTTTTCTTTTATTCGTGTTGTTTCACATGGCTGTAACATTTGTGGCTCGCGTGTTTTTGGACCCGTCTTTGATCTACCTATTTAGTATATTTGCTTCATTCTTGTCTCCTTAAGCCCTTGTTGTTCTGGTTATTTTTATTGCTCTCTTCTTCTCCTTAATTAGTTCTCTTAGTTCTTGGCTGATGTCTCCAAATCTACCTCTGTTGTGGGTATATTTCTCTTCCACACTGTTGTTATTAATTTATAGATTCTCTCATGATGTTTTCGAAGTCTAGGGCTCTTGCTTTTGTATTTTTGGGCTTCTTATGATTGGGATATTTCTGATTTCTTCGCTGACTAGTTTTTTAAAAATTGGCCACTTTGTCTTTTATTTTTGTAAGTTGAGGGGTGAACTTCTTCTTGTTCAATTTTCACATGTAAAAAATAATGTTATATTATTTACTGTATAAATTAAAAATTAAAATTGGAAATAAACATCGAGAAAAGTAATGGTCATTGGCGTAAGAAAGAAAATGAAGTAAATATAAAATGCAAAAACACTCAACTGAAAATAGTTACCGCATATGATTATCTTGGAAATATAATTACCAATAATGGGAAAATAGATCTCGAAATAACAAACAGAACTAAAAAATCAAACAAACTGTACGACGCACTAGCGCCAGTTCTGAGGAAAAAAGAGTTGTCCCACGAAAAAAAAATTAAAACATATAATACGATTGTGATACCTACGATACTGTATACGAGCGAAAGTTGGACTTTACAGAAAAAGCATAATAGTAGGATAAATGCAATTGAGATGAGACATCTACGAGCTATAGCCGGAAAGACCAAATGGGATAGAATAAGAAATGGGGCAATACGAGATATAACTAAAGAGGAACCGATAATGAATACAATAATAAAGAGACAATTATTAAACTGGTATGGACATCTAATGAGAATGAAACCAAGTAGACTAACAAGGAAAATTCACGAAACAAGGGATATTACAAAAAAAAAGGCAGACCGAGGAAAAAATGGATACAGCTAATAGTAGAAGCAGGAAAAATTAAACAGAAAACGCAAGAAGAGATGAAACTAATAGCACAAGACAGAAAAGAATGGAAATGATGAGTGAATATGTACCTAAACAAAACCCAAATCCGACACCTGAAAAGTAAAAGGAAGGGGAGAAAGAAAGAAAGAAAGTATTAAATCCGTAATGACAACCATTAATTTTAAATAAGTCTTAAGCCAACCTTGTCCAATAATACCGTAATTGTGTCCCTACCCACACAGACAATTACAGGGTGTAACAAAAATACAGGTCATAAAT
Organism: Diabrotica virgifera virgifera; assembly: GCF_917563875.1. Classification (NCBI taxonomy): domain Eukaryota; kingdom Metazoa; phylum Arthropoda; class Insecta; order Coleoptera; family Chrysomelidae; genus Diabrotica; species Diabrotica virgifera. The sequence goes on along the minus strand of NC_065450.1, from coordinate 190,357,079 downwards.
TTAATCACATATTCTGGGACCAAAAATAGTTCGATTGAACCTAACTTACCTTAGTACAAATGTGCACATAAAAAAAGTTACAGCCCTTTTAAGTTACAAAATGAAAATCGATTTTTTCCAATATATCGAAAACTATTAGAGATCTTTTATTGAAAATAGATATGTGGCATTCTTATGGTAGTAGTATCTTAAGAAAAAATTATAGTGAAATTTGGACGCCCCATAAAATTTTTATGGGGTTTTGTTCCTTTAAACACCCCCAAACATTTGTGTACGTTCCAATTTAATTATTATTGTAGTAACATTAGTTAAACACAATATTTTAAAAACTTTTTTGCCTCCTAGTACTTTTTCGAAAAGTTAGTTTTTATCGAGATATTTTGAATATTTGTCAAATCCACCACATATTTGTATATGGCTAAGTACGATTATGGAGACTTGGTAATAATATGAAAATTTATTTATGATTTACATTTTTAGGTATATTTTGAACCATATTAAAAAAGAAGTAATATCTCGATAAAAAGTGTCTTCTCAAAAAATACAAAGAGGCAAAAAAGTTTTAAAAACACTGTGTTTAACTAATGGTACCGCATTAAAAGTTTAATTGAAACATACACAAACGTTTGGGGGGTTTAAAGGAACAAAACCCCCATAAAATTTTTATGTAAACATATTAAAAAAGAAGCCGCAACTCGATATAAGCTGCCTTATCGAAAAAATACTACGAGGCAAAAAAGTTTTACAAACATTGAATTTAACTAATGGTGCCACAATAATAATTTAATTGGAACGTACACAAAGTTTGGGGGGGATTAAGGGAACAAAACCCCCATAAAATTTTTATGGGGTGCACAAATTTCACTATAATTCTTTTTTAAGATGCTCCTGCCATAAGAATGCGACATGTCCATTTTCAATAAAAAATCTCTAATAGTTTTCGACATATTCGAAAAAATCGATTTTCATTTTGTAACTTCAAAGGGCTGTAACTTTTTTTTGTACATATTTGTACTAAGGTAAATTAGGTTCATTCGAACTATTTTTGGTCTCAAAATATGTGATTTAATTTATGACCTCTATTTTCGTTACAGCCTGTATAGTTGGACATCTTCGAGAGAAAAAACTATCTCTTGTACTGCTGGCCTGAGTGTATTATTGTCACCTGCACACGGAACAATTCTCATCACATCCTTCTTTGCTTGAAGGGAAAAATAAGGAGTTTTTCTTTTGGATTAAATCTCAGTACCAAAACGAACATTGTGATTAGTAATAACCTCCCATTGGTGTTATCACTCATAGCGTACGGATCGGTTGTGTTATCCCCGTGAGTCACACCAATATTATGGTTTTGGACCTTTCTATATGGGTTCCATTAACGCGAAACAAACGCTCTTGTTCTCTGTATGATAATTTAAAACAATACGTGGACACAGTACTCGTGAATCTGCTAATAAGATTTTAATCGTGCATGAATCCGTGGTTAGTCAAAACATGAGTGAACTGATACACCTGTTTAAACAAAACGCGAGACACGTGTGTACTCAAAACGCGAGCGAACTGCCGAACTGGTCCACTTGTGTAAAAAACGCGACTAGTGAAAAGTTAAAGAAGAAGTCTTGGTAAGAGTGCAATAAACTTTATAATATTTTCTGTTGATATAAACCCTAATAAATTCCCATTTAAACTATCAAACCTCGACTAATTAAAAGACGCAAGCTGGAATACTCTTGATAAGATGTAAAATGATCTTTTACATCTTATCATTCAGGAAAAGATCCACATCATGGCTGAAAAATTTAACTAAGAGAATGGTATGGAAAATCGACTACATTATTATTCAGAGCTGATGTCAATAAAGTCACGATAGCGAATACGGTAGCCAACATATGATATCCAACCGTCGATAACGGTCAGGAAATTAGAAGAAGAAGAAACCTCACCTAAGATATACCTACACTTTGCAAAATTCTGAAATTAATAATAATTTCACATAATTATGAACAGCTGGTTCCTAAAAAAACTGATACGACTCTTATTACGCCCGGTTTCCGAAAGGATGACCATCTCAAAAATTATGTAATCGACGATTAACAATAGATTAAATGCGTCAGAAACGTCAACCAAACTAGTTTTAACAACAGTCGATCACCTGACAAAAGATTAATCGTTAGTTAACAGCCGATCATGAGTGTTTTGAGTCTCCGAAAGGTCGATTAACCAGTTTCGCTTGTCAAACGGCGGTAAAAATGGACTGTTACCTAATCTGCGACTATCCGTCGATTAACGGACCGTTAAGAGTTTTTTTTTAGTTTTTTAATTACTGTAACTAACAAATACCGGGAAAAAATTGTCAAGTAACACATATATAAATGATATAAATCATATTATTCAATAAAAATAAGATTTTTTTATGGAAGAAATAATTTAAAATATTTATTTAACTTGCAGAACATGGATATCTCGGACATTTTTTATATTCGATTATATCATTTATATTTTTTTTTTCTTTTAAAAATGTAAGATAACAAGGATGCTAGACTCATAGAGCTATTTTTTGAGAGGCCAGAGCTCTAAAAAGCAGAACATAATGATTATAGCGATGTAAATAAGAGGGAAAACGTGTGAGAAATTATAGCAACTAACTTTGAAGACAATAAAACAGCCGGTAAATAAATTAAAAATAAATATAAAAAGTAAATATATAGACCAAAAATAAAAATACGATTATAAAATATTATAGATCATAAATAAACTGTTTTATATCTCCAACTCTCGTCATATTACCTAGCCTCATTTTTAAAATGCTCTCGTTCAATTCTTGCTCCAAACAAAAGTGACAGTACGTAAGAGAGAATGCACCTTTAGAATCTAAAGATACAAGTTGGGATTTAGAGGTTAATATAATTGAAATTTTGAAGGATAACAGCCAATTATGACAGTATCGCTACCAAGTCGTATGTCAGATCATCGATTACATGATCTATGATCATGCAATTTTACAATAATTGGCGTTTGAGAAACCCATCACAGGTTAACAGTTGATCAAATCTGACAGCCGATTAGATGATCGGAGATTTGAATAACGTTTCGGAAACCGGCTGTTATAACATGTAATTATTTTGAGCTTTACGTGGCTAAAGGTTCTGAACCAAGGCCAGAATCAAAACAAAAAAAAAATTGAGCAGTGTATTTGATTGGTCTGACATTGTACTATAATTATTATGACAGACTGTCAAAGTCAGTTAAAATAAACAAACAACTGATTACATAATATGTTAATTTATAAATTATTGTAATTATTAATATTTTTATATTATTTTGAATTTCTGCATTTTATAAAGAGTATATAAATGATAGTTTTTACATAAAATAGGCTTGTTGTTATCATTTTTATTATTATTAAGGCATAAAACAAACTCAACAATATGTATATTAAAACAAGAATTCTAACCAAATTAAAAGATAACTGGGCACTATCAGAGGCAGCAAAACATTTTAACATAAGCAGAACCACAGTTTTTCTCGTAATAAAAAATGGAGGGAACAAGAAAATCCCGAAAGAAAGCGAAGGTCTGGAAGACCAAAACTATACAAAATTTAGGTATGTAACAATAAAATTAATATTTTGTAATATCTCCATCAGCAGTGTTAACAGCTTGTAGTCTTCGGTCCATCTGCGTAAAAGGAACTATGAGATTGTCTTCTTCAGAGAGCTCTTCCCAAACCTTGCTTTCTTTCGAGAGTTTCTTGTTCTCTCCATCTTTTATTAATATTAAAAACGGTTGTTCTGCTTACGTTAAAATGGTTCGCTACAGCAGATAGTGACCAACCATCTTCTAATTTCGTTATCTAATCTAATTCTTGATTTTAGTTCTTTGCCAGCATGTGGAGACATTTTTTTAAAGTTGAACAGAATAAGTTATCTGACAAATTTTAATATTTGGCAGTGACAGTGACAGTGAGAGTATGTAAATAATAAGTATTTATCCTTCAAAATACACTGCTCAGTTTTCTACAAAATACGCTTTAAGAGTCGTATCAGATTTTTTTTTGGAACCAGCTGTACATGCTCATTCGTATGCTCATTAGTACACTTCCCATGTGACAATCTCCAGTATGAGTATGATGGGGTTATAGTCTTTTGCTCAATTATTCAGCTACCATATTTCTGTCTGGAGTCATTGCCACGGCTATGCCTAAGTGAGCGGGTAGGTCGTTGCCTCCAGGAAATTAGGTTGGTTCTACTTACTGATCTGATCACTGTTTTCGAGATAGCTGACTAGTTTTCTCCCGTCTCTGTTAGTAGCTCTGTCTATTTCTGGATCTGATGTGTGTTGAAGTGATCCTTCTTGGAAGTCTCATCTAGAATGTTTGTGTTTTTTCTCCGTAAACCTGAGTTTCAAAAGCCTCTCTTCAGATATCCTCTAACTTCTCTGGTGCTCATTGTCCGCCTCAATCACCAGATTTAACAATTTTGGATTTTTTAATGGATTTGTGTTACATTTCCCAACTTAATGCAAAAATTCATAGGAATATTTTCTTGTATAAAAATACTAAGTTTTAAATCTAATAGCACATAAAAAAACACCAACAAATGATACTCTACGTCTTACCAGATCGAAAACAATGGGAACCTTCTCTGGTAACACCTCCGAGGCTTCTAAAATTTGCAAGCCATAACGGATGCTGAGACTGAAGAAGATGAGGGAATTTTCCAATTTATAATTCACGTCCCATCTGCCCAGCGCGGTAAAATCCCAATGAGAATGGTTCCCTTCGTAATCCAATCAGAGTAAATATGTAAATCAAAAATAAATAACCATTTTCAATTTGGTTGCAATACGAAACTACAGTCGCATCATTATTCCAGTTCAATTAGAGAGTGCAGCAAGCACCTCTACCGGTTTCGAAACTTATTAGTCTCTCATCAGGAGGCACATATGCTGCTCTCTCTGACCCAACTTGGACAAACCCCGACGTGCAATCACGGATTGCAACGAACGAAATGGCAAGGATGCCATAGCGGCAACTGCTAGCAAAAGACTAAGTTGTCAATCTAATAGCACATAAAACAACACCAAAAAATGTTATTCTACATCCTACCAGATCGAAAACAACGGGAACTTTCTCTGGTAATACCTCCGAGGCTTCTACAATTTGCAAGTCATAACGGATGCTGAGACTAAGGAAGATGAGGCAATTTTACAATTTATAATTCACGTCCCATCTACTCAGCGCAGTAAAATTCCAACGAGAATGGTTCCCTTCGTAATCTAATCAGAGTAGACATGTTAATCAAAAATGAATAACCATTTTCAATTTCGTTGCAACACGAAACTACAGCAGCATCATTATTCCACGTCAATCAGAGAGTGCAGCAAGCACCTCTACCGGTTTCGAAACTTATTAGTCTCTCATCAGGAGGCACATATGCTGCTCTCTCTGACCCAACTAGGACAAACCCCGACGTGCAGTCACGGATTGCAACGAACGAAATGGCAAGGATGCCATAGCGGCAACTGCTAGCAAAAGACTACGTTGTCAATCTAATAGCACATAAAACAACACCAAAAAATGTTACTCTACATCCTACCAGATCGAAAACAACGGGAACTTTCTCTGGTAATGCCTCCGAGGCTTCTACAATTTGCAAGTCATAACGGATGCTGAGACTAAGGAAGATGAGGCAATTTTACAATTTATAATTCACGTCCCATCTGCTCAGCGCGGTAAAATTCCAACCAGAATGGTTCCCTTCGTAATTCGATCAGAGTAGACATGTTAATCAAAAATGAATAACCATTTTCCATTTCGTTGCAATACGAAACTACAGTCGCATCATTATTCCAGTTCAATTAGAGAGTGCAGCAAGCACCTCTACCGGTTTCGAAACTTATTAGTCTCTCATCAGGAGGCACATATGCTGCTCTCTCTGACCCAACTTGGACAAACCCCGACGTGCAGTCACGGATTACAACGAACGAAATGGCAAGGATGCCATAGCGGCAACTGCTAGCAAAAGACTAAGTTGTCAATCTAATAGCACATAAAACAACACCAAAAAATGTTATTCTACATCCTACCAGATCGAAAACAACGGGAACTTTCTCTGGTAATACCTCCGAGTCTTCTACAATTTGCAAGTCATAACGGATGCTGAGACTAAGGAAGATGAGGCAATTTTACAATTTATAATTCACGTCCCATCTGCTCAGCGCGGTAAAATTCCAACGAGAATGGTTCCCTTCGTAATCCGATCAGAGTAGACATGTTAATCAAAAATGAATAACCATTTTCAATTTCGTTGCAACACGAAACTACAGCAGCATCATTATTCCACGTCAATCAGAGAGCGAAGCAAGCACCTCTACCGGTTTCGAAACTTATTAGTCTCTCATCAGGAGGCACATAGGCTGCTCTCTCTGACCCAACTAGGATAAACACCGGCGTGCAGTCACGGATTGTAACGAAGAAAATGGCAGGGAGGCCCTAGCGTCAACTGCTAGTAAAAGACTAAGATTTCCATCTAATAGCTTATATATATATAATTTCTTCAAGCACATAAAACAACACCAAAAATTGTTACTCTACAGCCTACCAGATCAAAAACAATGGGAACCTTCTCTGGTAACACCTCCGAGGCGTCTACAATTTGCAAGCCACAATTCCCTCTTCTTCCTTAGTCTCAGCATCCGTTATGGCTTGTAAATTGTAGAATCCTCGGAGGTGTTGCCAGAGAAGGTTCTCATTGTTTTCAATCTAGTAGGATGTAGAGTGTAGAGTAACATTTTTTGATGTTGTTTTATGTGCTATTAGATTTAAAACTTAGTCTTTTGCTAGCAGTTCCCGCTAGTGCATCCCTGCCATTTCGTTTGTTGCAATCCGCGACTGTACGCCGGGGTTTGTCCTAGTTGGGTCAGAGAGAGCAGCATATGTGCCTCCTGATGAGAGACTAATAAATTTCGAAACCGGTAGAGGTTCTTGCTTCACTCTCTGATTGAACTCTAATAATGATGCGGCTGTAGTTTCGTGTTGCAACGAAATTGAAAATGGTTATTCATTTCTGATTTTCATGTATCTTAATAATGGACTTAACAATTTCCAGATTTTGGGAGAAAACAAAATTTAACACCCTTTATTATCTAATATGTCAACCCACTCTGTTACTTTAATAATGCAACTGTATATAAACTATTCTTCATTTCGGCCATCGTTGAGTATATTTTGTACAAAGGGAATGCTTACTATGTTCTCGAATTCACCGAGACTACACAAATCAAAGGAGTCTATTTCAAAGAGGATCGTAGGTAAAGATAGAGAACAAATATTATTGAACAGATTGCTTTTGTGCCTATAGCGAATGGAGCGGGTTTGGTGTATTTGTCCTTTAAAGTTGTGCTAATGAAGTCGACGAGGAAGATGGAGTTTTCGGTGAGCCGATTGCGTTCTGTAATGACTAAAATTTTATTTTATGATTATGTCATTATTATATAATTGCGTACTGGGTGACTTGTCTATCAGTATTAAATACAATTTTTAATATTAGTCAAATTTAAATATTTTGCTTATATGGGATTACCCACAGTTGACTGTGATGACAATAGGCATTCCAACATGCTGTCAAAATTAGATCAATATTTAGACTGGGAGACAAACATAAATGTTATTCTATCAGTTCTTAGTGTGTGCTTTCCACCTTAGAAACAAGCATGTCCGAAGGCCGCTGGAGGTGGAATGGCGTAGTCAGATACTGGAACACAACGAGACGCCAAAATACTTTGGAGTCCGTCTGGATAGAACTCTGTCTTACCGATACCACTGTCAAGATGTCAAGAAAAAAGTAAGTGCCAGAAATAATATCCTCCGCAAGCTAACTAATACAAAATGGGGAGCACAACCACACACTCTCCGACTTCTGCCTTACCATTATGTTTTACGGCCGCGGAATTTGGAGTACCAGTATGGGCAAACTCTGCTCACGCAAAGAACGTCGACGTGGCTCTAAATAAAACGGTTCGTAAAATATCGGGTTGCCTGGAACCGATACCTATCGAAGAGGTATACCCATAGCTGGTATTGCTCCACCACCTATCAGGAGGAAGGCCACGTCAGAGGTAGAACGAAAAAATCAGGAGACGGACCAAAGACACCCCTTATATGACCACCAAACTCAGCCAAGCAGAGTAAGATCTCGGAAAAGCTTCCTGAAAACATCAAGATCCATCCCCTAAGCCAGAGACGCGCCGAATACACCTATGGCAAGCGTCAGCTACGGCGACACATTTTCCTCCCTCAGAGGAAATGGCTGCTGGACACAATTTATTGTATCCGACTTGGAAAGCGCTAAACAGACTAAGAACTGGCGTTTCACGTTGTGCTAGTAACCTGAAAAAATGGGGTTACCAGGAGGACGATACCTGCGACTGTGGAGCGGTTCAGACCAGCCGGCATCTACTATCATGCACAGAGATGAGAGAAACCTGCACATAAAAAGACTTAATTATAGCAAATGACAGGGCCATCTATGTGGCTAACCATTGGAAATACAGAATTCAAAGTTGTTGGTGTTCCGGACACGGAAAGTAAGTAGCGTTTTCTCTAATGATTACCTGGTGAAATATGTCTAAACTAACTAGGTTTTGCTGGAATTGTAGTGAGTTTTAAATGTATGTTGTTGTATTGTGTGCTAGAGATTGTAATATGTCTAAGAGGAACTGAAAAACAGTTATCAGAATCTTATTAATCAAACTATTGACTTTTATGCTCAAGAATTTTAAACTGATTCAAAAAGCATAATAATATTTGTTTTCAAATGTCTTGATAGTAACCAAAATTTGTGCATTTAATACATTTAATTTCACATTTATGTAGTCTAACTGCTATGTTTTTTTATAGTTCGATGATATTAATTTTAACTGAAATTACATATTGTATTAACGTTTTGGTTGCCAGTCCAAAATCGTTCCCAAAAAGTAATAGAAATTGTTTAGCGTATTGGATTGTTAGCGAGCATTTTTAATCCCATGAGAGCTCGATATTTGTGGGATTATGTAGAAATGAATATTTTCACGAGGTGGATAAAAAATTAATTAATTAATTAACATAACTTCACTTCTATTCGAGTTTTACTATTGGCATGAGAATAATAAAATTCTGTCGTTTTGAAACCTCTCTACTCCGGGTATAGAGATTTTTTGACGAAAAGAATGACGAACTAGGGGGAAAATAAAAGAGAAGAGATTTAAGACAAAAGGAAGGGGGGCTTAGCTCAGAAGGACAAATTAAATGGGCAGAGAGACACTAAATCTCAAGTGAGTATTCAGGCAAGCTTCAATACACCGAATATTGGATTTAGAGATATAAAATAAAAGATTGGGTAATGAAATGATAGTAACTACGAAGAAAATGAGACCTGTTAATACAAAAACTAATACAACTAGGTAAGACCACTGGAGATAGATCGAGATAAAAGGGACGATAAAGAGAGAAGAAAATGGGCGCCAACTCGGACAGCTCAACTTCTGGGGCACAGTATTTGAAAGCTCACTCTTACTTAACTGTAGCGCAAAAGAAAAAAGGACCCAAGTTTTAGGTCCAGAATTTGAACAGCTCGAGATTTTTGAAGTAACGAACGACAGGAACCAAATGACACTGGTTACGATATTGCTATAATATATACTGGTGATATAGATTGAAATAAAACATCTACCTTAATACTTACAAATATATTAATAACAAATGTTATATATAAATATACACAATTAACATAGGTATAACGCAACTTAATAACGGTGGTAGTGGATGGTGAACAGATCAAATAGGACCGCAAAGGCCACTTAACAAGCAAGTATCCACTATCACTGGGCGAAGCAAAGGTATAAATAGCAAAATCCAAAATCAAAAGTCCATTAGAATAGCACAAAGTCCTTACAACTAAAAGTTAGTAATATTCCCTAAATTGAACTAGCCTAGAGTGAGATACACGACAAGAACGCTACGGTTACCAAAAAATTAAGTATCTCATCTAGCAAAAATACTAATGATTATATAATGAGTTGGTCAGTGACTCTTTATATCATATTTAAACAAACAAACCTACCAGACATAATATTCCCTGTTTAAAACCCTCGACAAAATTTTAACAACCCGATTCCCTATTAAATTTTAAGATACAATTACTTGTAATGATTATTAAAAAAGACCTGATTTTATTTATTTAAACAAACTATTAATTATATTGTACCAAAAAGAAAACAACGACCGAAAACCCTATCTATCACGAAAAAATATGTACCTATTGTAGTTTACTTTCTCGTATGCATACGAAAAGTTTACACTGTAGCAAATATATAGTGACCAAAAGTATATAAAAAGTAAACAAACTTATCTTATCACAACAATATTTGAATGGGTTGAAAGTCCGTAGGAAATTCCCTTTTGGCACGATAAAATGGTAAGGGCTGCTGTGGTAAGTAAGTCCTACTGTAAGGTCCTGGGTGGAGTAGAAATCAGGTAATGGTTTTCTTCAACAAAACAGCGAACTTCATGAGGAAACGATAACAGAGTTGCTACTAGTTCAACTGGTATATATTCAAGTGAGGCAAAGTTATGTTAACTAAGTGCCTAAATGACTAAATGTGACCAAGCAACTAAGTGACGGAATGTAAAATAAATTTTATCAAGTTTAATTACATTCTTTATAACACTATGTGTATACAGCACAGGGTCACTGTACTGGAACCAAAACAAAAAACTCAGGTTAGGTATATGTACATATGTCATGTCAAAATTTCTGATTCTACTTTCAAGGTAACATGACAGAGACTTGCGCAGTAGATGGGCGTGACAGAAGGCTGTATAGATACTACTTGTTGAAACCTTTTTATATATTACCTTAAAAAAATGAAAGAAGAAGCCTAATGATAAGGTATAAAATACATTGGAATTTAGATTTAGACAATAAAAAACTTGACCTTCTGTTCTTTTCAAATATTTAAAGGATAATATTAGCTATAATTTGGAATTTATGTGGTAAATTAATCTAACGAAATACCTAACTACAATGATATATATGATTTCATGACGACGAAATAATGAGAAATATATCAATATACTTACTTGAGCAAGCAACACGCCAGCGGTATTATAATTCCTTTTATGTGAATAGGTCCCCAGATATATTAATTTTGATATACTATTTTTGGCACATGGTATTGGCTGATGTTTGATGTCCTTTTAGTTATATTTCATATCGAGATTTCGCTTCAAATTCCGCCACTTATAAATAATACGGCGTATTACCTTGACGAGTTTACTGACCAAATTAAAGTCCTCCGCTTACGCTTTTCGCATCGCGCAAAGCAAGCTCTAGTGGCAACCTCTCTGTCGGTTGTACAGTCGCCATAGCCGGATCGAAGCCAAATTCCTGAAGAGTAACGGTTAACCGTTACAGTTTACCATAGATTGGATTGTTTTGTCGAATTTTCATTTAATGGAAAAATTCTTATTACATACATAAAATACTATTCGCTTATTTTCATTTTATTACTCATAGCATAGCTCTACAAACAATATATCATAACTCAAGCGGTCTAACTGTGTATACTTTTACATGCATCTGATATGGGACGGAACTGACGTCACATACTGTTTACAATTTCTGACGTGAAATTGGCGTTGACAGGTGTTTATGTGGTTAATAAATAATATTTTATTTGGGGACATATTTTAATGTAAAACACATTGCAAAACAGGTAACATTATGTATTAAGCAAGTACTAAGTCAATAATTTAATGCATTCCTGTTGATATATCAAGAAATTATTCCGGAAACCAAGAGTCGGCCATTGTTATGTCAAGTTAGCGGCTACTTTTTATCGGCTACTTTTGACGTCAGAATTTTGCTCATAGGTTATATTCTGTTATAACTCTATTGGGAGTCTTCTTCTTCTTATTCATCATCTTCTTCTTCTTCTTCTTTTTCTCCTTCTTCTTCTTCTTTTTCTTCTTCTTCTTCTTCTTCTTCTTCTTCTTCGTCTTCTTTTCGTGCTATATTAGGTCGCCCTGACGTTGGTAATTCCATTGGCAAGTGGTTCACAGTCTTCAGCTAATTTCTCAAAGTTCTCAAATTTTCGCAAAGTACTCTAGTTTTCTTCCTATTCAGCACTTCAGTAGTTCTCTTTCTTTGTTTAGCCGCTGCATTACGGCTTGATTTATTATTCTGTTCATCCACAATATCCTCAATATTCTGCGATGAGCTCACATTTCAAAAGCCTCAATTCTCTTACATATTGTTTCCGTGAGGTTCCATGCTTCCATTCCTTAGAACAAAATGCTGTACACATAGCAGCGTAATAAGCGTATTATTAGCAGGGATGGGGAAAACCTACCAGTTTTAACCTAAAGCCGGTTTTTTTACTCCGCAATAATCGGTCTTTCCGGTTGTTTCTTGTCCCGGTTATAACCAGTTTCTTCTTTTTAAAGTAATAACCGGTGAAAAACCAGATAAGTGGACAAAATAATGAAACCAGAGAAAAATGGGAAAATCTTTCGCCCCTCGCACACGAACGAGAAAGTTTAACCCTACCTTAGTCGCGCGGTTCGTAAGCATTACGAAAAATACTTACGAAAAATTCTAAGAATATTTTGGCCCAACAGAATTACAAACTCAGACTTATGGAAAAAAAACGAAGCAAGAACCAATAGATAAAAAAATAAGAAAGAGAGTATGGAAATGGGTAGGCCATACTCTGCGAAAACCAGACACAGACATAACAAAACAAGCATTGGAATTCCAACCTCCAGGAAAACGGAAACAGGGGAGGCCGAAAAATACATGGAAGGAAACAATTATTAAAGAAGCAGAAAACGTCGGCCTAACCTAGAAATAAGTTAGAGAAAAAGCACAAGGTCGGCAAAAATGGAGAATGACAGTACATGCCCTATGTTCCAGTGGGAACGAAGAGGATAAGTAAGTAAGTAAGTCGCGCGGTTATTGCTGACGAGCTTAGTCGCGCGGTCTACGATTGTAGACCAATAGTTTTTTGGCGTATAATACCGGATTTTGACAAAATTAACAAAATAATGGTTAATAACACGTTTATTTATGTCTGCTCTTTGATATAAGATATGTTTTGTTCCTTGGATTTCGTCATTTTGACAGTGGTCAAATTAAATACGAGGTCATAATTTTTGGGGTCTTTATTCGCAAGTAAATGACAGTGGTCACAAAAATAAGCTCAATTGAGTAAAAAACACAAATCTTTTTTATGTTTGAACTTATATAATAACCAGAAGTAATAAATAATAAAGAATGGAATAAAAAAGTAAATAAAGAACAGAACTATTAAATGGTAAATATAGCACAATTTTAGTCCGTCAAACATTCAGTGCAAATATCCCTGAGATAATTCTTGCATCCAAATTTTGTCACATCTTTGGCATGACTTTCTTGTTGACTTATTGCAAATTCGTGGACAAATACAACATCGTCCCAAGTAATTTGTTGGAATATTTAACGGCGGATCCAGCAACCTTGCAAGGAGGGGGCAATGAAATAAATTTTTTCTCGTCACTCGCGTACGCATGATTATTTTTCGGTATGGGCTGTTACTTTATTTTTCTTCATGTATCATGTCCTTTCAGAACGTTGGTTACTATCATAGCTATCTTAATTTTATTCACTGCCACCCTAAATCAATTACGAAGTGCTTTTTCGTCCTGGACTGCATTTGCTTTCTATTTTCACTTGCATAATATTTTGTAGCAACCTATATTTGAAACTTCTCATTACATGTCCAAAATACTCCACTTTTCTCTTCTTGATGCCTTCTATAATCTCAGTAGCCTTGCTGAGACGTTCTAGTATTGTGGAGTTTCGAATCTTCTTCACCCAAGATACTTTTAAAATTCTTCTATAGAACCATATTTCGAAATCCTCAAGGCGATTTAGGTAAGTAGATCGATTTTATTCACAGTCCAAGACTCGACACCATACAGTTAGACCGAGAACACGTATTTTGGAGAAGGAATTCTGTTTTATGTTTCATTCCGTTATTCAGTTGTCAACAGGACTCAAAACTCACTATTTATTTTCAATCGTAATTATCTCTTTCCTAAAAAAGGCGACACCAGGCGAAGTCTCAAGGAGGGGGCAATTGACCCCATTGACCCCCCTTGGATCCGCGCCTGGGAATATTAGGGGGAGGGGTACGACTTCTTGAACTCCGAGCAGTACGCGAGCTCGTCTTCTAAGTTCTCTTAGCAGGGAAGGTATAGTTGGTTCATATTCAATTTGGGATTTGATTAGTTCTCATGCTGTCTTCAATAAAATCGCTTCTTGAAACTTTTTAATTTATGTTTTTAGCTTTATATACACAGCAGGCTACATAGTAGCTTTATATATACAACTAAAAACTGGGACGCGTTTAGTCGCGCGGTCTACAGTTGTAGACCAGTGCTCTTTGGATAATGGTAAGAAAATAATGCAAACATATCGGCAACGTTTAGAAAACTGAAGAGTAAGTTAGAAGTATTAGTGATAGCTACTAAGCGGGATGGGGGCGTATGTGCAGTTTTCTGGAATTGGCGACCGCTGAAAGGAGAGTGGTCTGCGATCGTATACCGCGCGACTAACGGAGGGTTAAGCTGACCGAAGCCGATTTGACAACACTGATGACTGATATCGATTCAAATGGAGTATCGCAAACTAAAGAGCAATGTAATTGTAACCTACTGGATATTGGCTATCGACTAAAAAAACCAAATACCCGTTTTTGGAATAACCGGTTTTTTTAACGGGTTATAACTGCCAGGTTAAACCGTAATTAAAAAAAACCGGTATACCCGAAAACCGGCGTTTTGTCAACAACCGCCATCCCTAATTATTAGCGTAATTTTTAGCTCTCACTTGGTTAGTAGCTTTTGCATTTTTCTAAATGAGGTTCTCGCTTGCTCTATTCTGCGTTTGATTTCCTGTGATGTTTCATTCCCATTTTTCATTCACCCAGCAGCCTAAATACTGGTACCTATGCTTGTACTCTCTGCACCATGTCTTCATTTATTGTAATATCTGCCAAGGTATTAGCTACATTTTTGGTTTTGCTGATGACCATCCATGGGGTTTGTCGTATACTTATCATACGACCATGTGGGTTTTTAAAATTTAAGTCGGTAAATTTTTTATTTAATTAATAGTTTTTCCTTACAAAATATAAGAAAGGTGAATAATCACTTTAACATTTTAATGAATTTATGTCAAAATTGAGAGTCCGCATGACCACAGTAATAGGAGAGTTCCTAATACTAATAGTGGAAAATTTATGAAAGAAGGGTTTACTGCATAGTATGTTGTTTGTCCTATTGATTGTACCCTTGTATACATTTAGTAGGGTTTTTGCATTATTTCATTAATACTCTGGATTAATTAGCAAAATGCATGGAAAAGTTATTTACCAGCAATTTTATTGTTGGAATCGAATTATAAGATCCTATATATTAATAATATAGATATGCAAAGTCCGCAGATAGTGTGCTACTTCTTTTATAAACAAAATGGCGCCAACAAATCGTGTTTTTTTTATTTTTTGCTCTATAACTCCGAAGATTTTACCTTTATAACAAAAACACCCAAATAAAAATTCACCGCAATTAAATTCTGCATCGAGATGTGTTTTCCCGATTTGCTCAGACGAAAATTTTCCTGGGAAGATGTGGGTTTTCCCAAAAAAATCTCGAATTTTCAAATAAATTTTTTGGGCAAGTAATTATTTAAGTATAAATTATTAAATAACTTGCTCAAATAAAAGTTTTCTTGATATAGATTATAATTGCAGAAGCCAATGAAAATTAAACAAATACTTTAGCAACAATTCAATTGTTAATTAACAATTTACAGTCGCAATAACAACCAAAATAATCATGAGACATTGATCAAATTTAAAAAGGTTATAAAAATTAGATGCCTATTTAATATTATTTTGTCGACAAATATTAAATAGGCCATATAACCAATAATAACCAAATATTTTGGTTATTATTGCGACCGTAACTTATTGATTAACAATTGAATTGTTGCTAAAATAGTCGTTCAATTTTCACCAGCTTCTGGAACTATTATCTAAACCAAGAAGGCTTTTAAGTCACAAAATTATTTAATTATTGGTAGATAATTACTTAGCTAAAACTTTATTTGAAAATTAAAAATTTTGTTGGGAAAACCCGCATTTTCCGAGGAAAATTTTCGTCGGAGCAGATCGGAAAACCATAACTCTATGCAGAATTTAATTGCGGTGAATTTTTAATTGAGTGTTTTTGTTGTAAAGTTAAAATCTTCGGAGTTATAGAGCAATAATTAAAAAAAAATACGATTTTCGGGCGCCATTTTGTTTATAAAAAAAGTAGCACACTATCTGCGGACTTTGCATACCTATATTATTAATATATATAATCATAAGCTTCGATTACAGCAATAAAATAGCTGGTAAATAACTTTTCCCAAAAATGGCCTATTCTCCGACAATCAACCCAGACTATAATTGAAAAAACATTTATGTTACTATCCTATGCAGAGTAAAACATTAATAATTCAAATATATTTATAACGTGTGTAAAACAATATCTTTACAATGCGGGCTTCCCTGTAGTGTCGTTCACAGTTAGTGACTCCTTTCAAATAAGCAACTTAATAACGAAGAGACTACGCTAGAGAAAGTCAGCTTGGCTGCGGAGGAATGAACGGCCATATCGCTTGGAAGTTTCCACTAATTACTCCACTAACTCATCTCTCAAGCTCATGGCTCTGAATTTCTATCTGCTAATGTGAATGTAAAGGGTCAAAATGATTAGTCGAATCGGAACATATTTGTCGGTAAGGGGTAAAGAGAGAATGTGTCACCATAGATTCGCCAAATTGGATTTGGAAGATTAATAACCAGAGGTTTTTACATACACGCGAAAACTTGTTTGATCGATCACATCCAATTTAATAAAGGGTAGTCCTGCAAACAGTGTTTACATAAATACTGCTATATAAAATGTAACTTTTTTTGAAATATCATAAATAATATATGTATCATAAGATAATAAACTTCATTACTAGAGAACGGCAGTTCTCGGCAGTGGCGCACAATACCCCTACATGCGACACTATATATACACGAAATTTTCGACTTTCTAAATCTGACCGAATTGAAAATTGGACCAAATCCCATCTTAAAGTTTAGGAAAATACTCGCTCATCCATATGTCAAATCTCCATTTTGGTTCGAGGGTGTGGATTTTACGGCCCTTCCTATTTAGGGTCTGTTTTTCGTTCTCGTCCCCAAAACTCCCAAAAATTTTAATAAATTAAGTCCAGTCTTTACGGCTTCTGATAGTACTGATCATTACCTTTCCAACGTATGTCTAACTTTGAAAATCGGTTATACCGTTCAAAAGTTACCGGGCTCAGAAAACAGACTCAGTTTTTATTTAAAAATCGGAAAATGTTTGTGATATATGTATTTATGTATGTATGTGTGTGGAAAGGTTACACCGGTCGATTCGGAACCGGTGTAGTTTGTGATTTTTGACCACCCATCAGCCAGTTATATTGCCATCCTAAGAAAGAAGGCAGTATCTCCGCAAATGTAAGTTTCTAGATAATGCAGATTTTAATAAACAAGGTTGAGCCACCATGAAAATATCTATGGATTCTAGAATTGTTTAACTGCGTTGTAGTTCTTTTTCGTATCATTGAATAAGTTTATTTTTTATAAGATATTTTTATATTATTTAAAATTATTCCAAGGTATTTAAATGTATCTACCTGTTCTATTGTTTTGCCTTGGATTTCAATATTTAGCTTAACATCTTTCTTCGATATTTCCATTACTTTTGTCTTTTCCATATTAATTATTAGATTGTAATTTTTGACTCTGCCTCCCAGATTCTTATGTTCTCCTCCAGAGCTCTTTCTGTTCTTGCCACGATAACAATATCATCCGCAAATACACAGGCTTCGATTTTTATTTGTTGTAGATTTCTGTATCCTATGGTATATTTTTTTGTTTTTGGCCAGCACTTTTTAATTACTTCGTCTATTACACAGATAAACAGTAGGGGTCTCAATACCCCTCCTTATCTGACTCCGTCGTTACTCTCAAATTTGCTGTAAATAAGATTGTCTGTTCTTACCTGATTTATGGTATTGCAATACAAATTCTTGATTGTGGTTATCTGTTCCATATCCACTTCCTTATTTGTCAAGCTTTACCATATTCCCTCTCTGCTCACCATGTCAAAAGCTTTTTTGATATCTAGGAATCTCAAATATACCGTTTCATCTTTTAGTATGGCTTTTTCAGTGATCTGCTGTAGAGTGAAGATATGGTACTGAACGCTATGTGCTGGCCTAAACCCACTTTGAATATCTGCAAATCTAGGCTCGACTAAATTCCGGAGCTTCCGTTTTAGGATAATTTCGTAGACTGTTAATGTTGAACAGAGCGACGATATGCCTCTGTAATTTCCACATTCTCTCGAATCTCCTTTATTGTATATAGACAATATTATAGCCGTGTTCCAGTCACTCGGTATTTTTTTAGTTTTCCATGTTAGGTTTAACAGTTCATAAAGTTCCTTTTTGCACAATTCTCCCAGATATTTCAACAACTCGACATCTAATCCATCTATACCTGCAGCTTTGCCTATTTCTAGTTGGGTTAAGGCATCTTCCACTTCATTCATTTGTATTTTATTGTCCTCAATTACATCTTGTTCTTCTGTGGTTGTATTGTTTAACTTTGCTGTTTTGCTGCCTGCTGTTGTCTTGTCTTTGCTTAAAAGTTCCATAAAATGTTCTTTCTATCTTTCTATAATCTGGTCTTCTTCAGTTATTATATTCCCATTCCAATCTTTAGCCTGCTGAAGCTTCATTTGTGGTTCCTTTCTCATATTTTTTAGGACTCGGTAAAATAATTTATTATTATGGGTTCTATTTTCTTCCATACTTTTCCCAAAATCTTCCCATGCATTCTGTTTTTCTTGTTTAACCATTGTTTTAACTTTGTTTCTTTGGTCTTTATATTTATCGTAGACTAACTGATTTCTGTTTTGTATATACATTTTCCATAAACGTTTCTTCTCTTTCACTTATTTTTTAATATCTGCATTCCACCAGCTCGTCTGTTTTTTCTTGTTGTTTCTTCTTGTAAATCCACAAACGTTTTCTGCCGTTGTTAAGAGTATTTCTTTAAATCTAGTCCATTTAACTTCCACATTGTTAATATGTTCACTTTTATCAATCTGTTCAAACTCTTTTTGTGTTTCTTTTACATACTTATTCCTGGTTTCAATATTCCTTAGTTTGTATGTCCTAATTCTTCCGATGTAGTTTCTTGTAGGTTCCTGAGTCTTATCAACTTGTTTCTGCTTATTTTAATTTTTCCTTCTAATAAATAATGATCACTACTTATTTCTAAGCTTCTCTTTACTTTAACATCTTTGATTCTAGTTCTTGTTTCCCGCGAAACTATGATATAATCTATTATTGATTTTTCATTGCGTTGGGGAACCTCTCTGGTTATTTTATGTATTTCTTTATGTTCGAAGAAAGTGTTCGTGATGATTAGGTCGTTATCATTGCAGAATTCTAATAATCTTCTCCCATTTGTATTTATTGTTGTTTCTCCATGTTTTCCAATAGTTCCTTGCCATTTCTTGTCTTCATTTCCCACCCTGGAATTAAAATCGCCCAATATTATTCGCATCCTCAGTGCAAGACTGCAGTAACTAAAAATTTTATGAAAATGAAGTAATCATGGTATTCGATTGTAAACATGCATATCTATCCCCTGTAGAACTTTAGTAACTTTCAAATGCTTAATGGGCTAAATATTACAACAACAGTTTAACTATTTTGCGTTTTTGAACATAAGTTCCGTGCAAAACTGTTGTAACTCTAATGTAACAGAGTTACAACAGTTTTGCACGGAACATTGCAACGGATTCGATAATAAGCAATAACAAGCAATGAAAAAAGTAAGATATTTGTTATTTTAATATCTATATCTGTAGTGTTTAATTTTAATATACAGCGCGTCTACGTAATCCATTAACGGCTGAGACAATAAACAAATATTTTCGAGACCAATCTATTCATGTAAATTTTATGTCCTTTGTGTGATATTATATTTATTTTCCATAAGATGTGTGCGATGTCGTTTGACCATTTATTTGTTAGCTGGATTAAAACCACATAAATTAAGACTAATTATTTACGACCAAAAGTATTGTTTCTCATGAAAGGAAAAACAGTTATCTTAAAACTTTTGTATTGACAATACTGAGAGCTCAAAAATATCTATTCTCAGAAAACTTGCCAAGGCACAGCCAAAACCTGTCAGCAACGGCCACTAAAAATAAAAGGCTAAAAATAAAACTATTGGCCGATATAGAAAGGTGGCCGGTATTGCCAGTTTTTGTAGTCTAGATATACATAATTGGTCTGGGGAATTTTAAACTGGCTGTTAGTACAGGTGGCCGATGTTGGCAGGTGGCCGGTAACACAGGTTTTACTGTAAAAGTAAATGTGTCTACACTTTTTGTGTAGTGATTAACAATTTTTTCCGTGCAAAAGTGTTGTAACTTTGAAATTCCTAATTTTTTTTACGTTAATATTATTTTATTTAAATTTCTATTTTTGGTTAATGTAATATAGGCTGAAAAGCATGCAAAATCATAATTAAATGTTAATTTTTCTTAAAACTTGTGTCTTATTTCACCGATATTAGCACGAAAATAAACAAAATCGTCTTTATCTCGAAATTTACTTATTTTGACTTACTGCCGTCTTGCACTGAGGGTGCGTTATAAGTGATCCCTCATAATCCTCATTTGCTTGTTCCATTTAACCAATATCGCCAAAATGGTTTATGTAGTTGTAGTGGTTACGACGCTAAGATTGGTCGTGCAATCCGAGTTCATTTACCGGCCGTAATTATTAGGATGGCTGGGATATGAACTCGGATTATCTAATCACAAGTCTGATGTAACTACTAGATCATTTGAGAGAGAATGCGACAAAGGTGACGATTTATAACGCTTAACATCGAGAAACATTACATTCAACTTCATACATTTAATTTATAAAAAACTTTGAAAAACTCCTGATACAAGAGTAAAAAACCGCTATACGCCGTAAAAATGAGTGGCGCATACAATATTCCAGCTACAAAAGAGCTGATAAGAGTATTACATTACGCGAAAATGTATTTTCATTTTGATAAAAAATAAAATTCTAGTTTTATTTTGAAAGATTTTTTCCATAATATTTGCTAAATTTGAAGTAAAACGCGCCACAAAAGAGCGTCATAATGCAAACTGTATCAAAGTTACTCTTTGTGGCGCGTTTCATTTCAAATTTAGCAAATATTATGGAATATTCTTTCAAAATAAAACTATAATTTTATTTTCCAGCAAAATGAAAATACATTTTCACGCCACGTAATACTCAAATCAGCTCTTTTGTAGCTGTAATATTGTATGCGCCACTCATTTTTACGGCGTTTAGCGGTTTTTTAGTCTTGCAGAAGATATTCATTCAATATTTACTCCGAACTAATTTAATAAAATACCTACATCAGAGAAGAGACATTCAATAAGAGCTGAGTTAAATGTCATATGAGCCAATCAAAAAGACAGTGTAAAGAAATACACGGCTTTGGAATCTACAACTGGACCCTCTTTTACAATTCCCAGTTGTATAAAAGTGGTAAGGGAGGGTTTTCGCTCCGCACCAATAACCAAGCGGATTGCAGCAGACTAGTATGTACCTGCACTTCGGTGTCTTTTAAGATTTCTTCCACCATATTTCGGACATCCCTCCAATATAATTGGCGGCATTCTACCTTTGGCATGGCTAACTGTTGCACGTTGGACTCCAACACGTGCTCTATCAATTTACTTACTTACTTTCCGTATCCGGAACACCAACAACTTTAAATTCTGTATTTCCAATGGTTGGCCACATAGATGGCCCTGTCATTTGCTATAATTAAGTCTTGTTCTGTGCAGGTCTCTCTCATCTCTGTGCATGATAGTAGATGCCGGCTGGTCTGAACCGCGCCACAGTCGCAGGTATCGTCCTCCTGGTATCCCCATTTTTTCAGGTTACTAGCACAACGTGAAACGCCGGTTCTTAGTCTGTTTAGCGCTTTCCAAGTCGGATACGGTAAATTGTGTCCAGCAGCCATTTCCTCCGAGGGAGGAAAATGTGTCGCGGTAGCTGACGCTTGCCATAGGTGTATTCGGCGCGTCTCTGGCGCTTCGGGGATGGATCTTGATGTGTTCAGGAAGCTTTTCCGAGATCTTAGTCTGCTTGGCTGAGTTTGGTGGTCATATAAGGGGTGTCTTCGGTCCATCTCCTGCTTTTTCCGTTCTACCTCTGACGTGACCTTCCTCCTGATAGGTGGTGGAGCAATTCCAGCAATAAGGTATACCTCTTCGATAGGTGTCGGTGTCAGGCAACCCGATATTATACGGACCGTTTCATTTAGAGCCACGTCGACGTTCTTTGCGTGAGCACAGTTTGCCCATACTGGTGCTCCAAACTCCGCGGCCGAAAAACATAATGCCAATGCAGAAGTGCGGAGAGTGTGTGGTTGTGCTCCCCATTTTGTATTAGTTAGCTTGCGGATGATATTATTTCTGGCACTTACTTTCTTCTTGACATCTTGACAGTGGTATCGGTAAGACAGAGTTCTATCCAGACGGACGCCAAGGTATTTTGGCGTCTTGTTGTGTTCCAGCATTTGACCACGCCATTCCACCTCCAGCGACCTTCGGGCATGCTTGTTTCTCAGGTGGAAAGCACATACCTGGGTTTTTGTGGGATTGGATTTCAGATGGTTTTTATCATGGTATAGAGCTAAGTCTCCCAGGGCATCTGTCAGTTTCACTTCATCATCTCTCTATCAATTGAAGTAATGCCTTCCATACATCTTGGTAGGTAGGTTGGCAATGGACAGTGTCTTTTGTTACTAGACAGAGGAGGCAACGTGGTGTATATTGGAGTTTCAAAACTTTTTCATGAGCTGGCAGTTGGCATTGAACTTATGCATGTCGGTAAAGCTTCCTTTGAAAGACGGATGCGATCCCTTGTGCGTCTTAAATATTGGTCAAGGTGGTATGGATCAGTGAGTCGGGAATTGCGAGTAGATCTTGTTTTCTTCAGTGCTGACACCATTTCTTGCTTTACCGGTACCTCGATAGGCCCCCATGAATTCCTCAAACATGACATCAGGTACCTCTTGGTATTGGTTTAGTTCCACTTCTTCTAATCACGCCAACCTGTTATGGTGTACTATTATCGGCGTCCCCCTAAGAATATTCTTTATTCAGTAGATAACGCCGCTAATCTTCTTCATAACAAGATATGGACCATCCCAGAACTGCCGCAACTTAAGAGAATAACCCTTTCGCTTCTTTGGATTATAGGGCCATACTTTGTCATTCTTCTTAAAACATCGTTTTCAGCTTAGGTAACGTACCGTCTCATCATTCGGTCGCTAGCGATCTAAAGATGGGAACGGACCAACTCGTGTATATCGTCTATTCTTCTTTGCAATTCAGTCACAAAATCTTCACCAAATATATCTTTTCCAGATCGACATCCACACTCTAGATCCAACGGTTGACGTACCTCGCGTCCAAATAGAACTTTTCCTGGTGTTTGTTCCGTTAACTACTTTCAAATATGCAAGTTAATGTCATATAATGTTATCACGCTAGAGAAACTAAGCTTAGCTGTGGAGGAACAATCGGCCATATCGCTTAGAAGTTTCCACTAATTACGCCACCAGCTCATCTCTCAAGGTCATGGCTCTGAATTTATATCTGCTAATGTGAATGTAAAGAGTAAAATGATTAGTGGAATCGAAACATATTTGCCGGTAAGTGGTAAAGAGATAATGTGTCACCATAGATTCGCCAAATTGGATTTAGAAGATTAATAACCAGAGGTTTACATATACGCGAAAACTAGTTTGATCGATTACATCCAATTTTATAAAAGGTAGTTCTGCAAACAGTGCTTACATAAATACTGCTATATAAAACGTAAGTATTTTTGAAATATTATAAATAATGTGTGTCATTAGATAATAAAATTCATAGTACGTTAACAGTAACAGGTGAGTTTAATGTCATATTATGAGGTTATCAAAAAGACGGAGAGAAGCAATACAGAGATAGGCTTTGGTATCAGCAACTTGACCCTCTTTAACAATTCCCAGTTTTATAAAAGTGGTAAGGGAGGGTTTTCGCTCCGCACCTGTAACCAACGGATTGCAGTGTAGACTAGTACCTGGACTTCGGTGACTTGAAAGATTTCTTCCACCATATTTCGGACATCCCTCCAATCTAATTGGCGGCATTCTACTTTTAGCATGGGGCCTAGTAACTTGTCCACGTTGGAATCCAACACGTGCTCTCTCAATTGAAGTAATGCCTACCATACATCCTGGTAGGTAGGTTTGTTTGTACCAAGTACGTTTGTACCAAGTGAAGGTAGGTGTATGTTTTAACTCTTTCTATTTGTTGATCGTTCACACTGATCCGTCCAAATTGCTGTTCCTCCTTAGAGATTATCATGCATTTTGTTTGCTTTTAGCTGAGTGAAAGTCCATTTCAAATAAAAGATATACATTAGAAAAGATCCATACATATTAGGAGATAAATTTAATGGAGGTCGGGGTCAGCCGAAATGATAATGTGAAGCAGTATATAGAGGACTAAATTTTGGAACTAGAAATGATGCTAAAGATTATGTCTAAAATGAGCAATCGATATTGTTAACACATTGCTTTTTTTTTCTTTTAATAGTACTACGTCCTATTTCTTCTAATACAGTCTCTGTTGCGATCCGGAGCTCCAGCTCTCGTACCATTATTTTTTAGGTTTGTAATGGTCACTTGGTGCTGGGCTTCTGTGTCTTCGCCCATTTCTCCATCCGTTCAGGGTCTATCCGATGTACGTGGTCTCCCCACATGCGTCGTCGTACTCTTTTTCATCTCACTACGTCTTGAATGACTAGCTCTCTCAATGTGTCTTCGTTTCGTATTCTATCTCAGAGTTTGATACCTCTTATGGATCCTAGGGTTTTCATCTCTGTTGTTCTTATTATTTGTTTGGTCTTTGTTGTCTCGGCCCTTGTCTTAGCTGAGTATGTTAGTACGGGTATAACACATGTCTTATAAATGCAGACTTTGTTTTCGCTGCTCATATATTTATTCCTCCAGATTATATCCCTCAAGAAACCAGAGATTCTCGCTGCTTTCGTTACCTGCTATTTTGTTTTTTTGCCCCAGATGCCTGTCGCTAGATATTTTTACACCCAAGTATCTACATTCCATTACCTGCTCGATTATATGGTAGTCCACTACTAATTTACATCTATGTAATTGGTTTCTTGGATATTGCCGTCGATTGAGTTTTCTCTGTTGACAGTGTAAGGTTATACTTTCGGCGGTTATTTTGAATTTTTGTAGTAGGCGTTGTAAGTCATCTTCGTTTTCGGCTATTAAGCTTGCAGCATCTGCGTATATAGCAAAGTATTCTTACGGTTGGGTTACCCATTTTGTATCCCTGATTCATTCTGTGAACACTACCTATATCTTCATCCATTATTAAATTAAATAGGCATGTACTGAGGCTGTCCCCTTGTCTAATGCCGACATTGATTTTGATTTCTGCCGTGAGCCCGTGTGTGGTTCTTATTCTTGTCTTGTTGGATCTATTGAGCGCTTTCATTACGTTTCTAGATGTATGACTTATGGTTTTCTTTTCAAGGATAGTAAGGACGTCCTTCAATCGTACTCTGTCAAATGACTGTTTCAGATCTACAAAGCATGTGAACATGGGCTTGTCGAAATATATATTGTCGAATTTCTCAACTAATTGTCGCATGATGAAGATAGCGTCTATTGTAGATTTGTTTGGGCGGAAACCCTGTTGTTCTTCCGATACACCGACTTTCTTGTATATTTTTTGGATATAATTTTTGTCAATAGTTTTACGCCTTTCTTGTAGATGTCTTTTGTTATACTCCCTCTTAATTCCTCTGCCAATTGTAACAAAAAAGAAAAAACTTCTGTTGGAGTGAAAGTAAAGAGAACGATAAACTCCAACAGAAGTAAGAAAAAGAAAAGAAATTAGTGTGTCTAATGGGACATAAATGAATGGCTTCAACGTTGAGAAGCCGAAGTAATAAAATTCTACTTTTTGCAGTAGTCTTATGTAGGGGGAAATAATAATAAGATGATGAAGTTGAAGAAAGGGGGATTAAAAGGGATAGAAATAGAAGTATGAAGAGAGAGAGGCAAACTGAATAGAGTTGGCTAGCAAGAGATGCAAGAGAACAATTTGACACTCAAGGATGAATACGGCTCGTTTGCATGCCTGTCGAAGAACAGTAACTCAAAATAGATAATGATGATGACTAGAAAAGGTAAATATTAAGATAAGAATAATGTACTGAAAATGAATAGAGATGAATAAGTGCTAAAGAAGAACCAATTAAATAAAACTAACAAATCATGGGCGCCAAGAAAATGATCTTCGATCACTCTCCCAGGTATTTTACACTGCTGTCAAATATTAAATATATGTAATAAGTAAATGTAAATATAAAGGAATAATAAAAATAAATGATATACAAAATGAATCAACATTTATTAAAAATAACTACTAGATTTTTAACAATCTGTGAGTTATACCAAATTGAATCTAATGTGACTCTAACATGACAAAAGTTATCGTTAAACATGATATATCATATAAAAACAGTCCTGTTATATGTATGTATAAAAAGATATATAGTCTGTTCGCTAAACTCAGACGCAACTTTCTAGATATTTTAGTCGGTAATTTTGCCAATTTTAGTAAAATTGGCAAAAAATAATTACTAAATAGTTAATAATCACTAAATAGTTAGTAATTTTGCAAATTTTTGCAAAATCGGCAAAAAACAAAAAAATTATCCACTAAAATATCTAGCCAGTTGCGTCTGAGTTTAGCGAACCGACTATACCTCTTACTTATACGTAGGGTGCAACTCACATGAGATTTCTACCAAATGGTTATAGTACGCCTGCTACGTACAACTAAATTGAAACTGACAAAGATGAAAATAATACAAATAAATAGGCACAAGCCTGACGAAGAGAAAATACAATAATGAATTAAGCAAAATTAATGAATAAAACTTATAAAAATGAAGTTAAGATAAATACCGAAACGACGAATTAACCCAACAAATGAAGTAAAGCGAATAAATAATAAAATATTTGGGAAACAAGCAAGTCCTATTACACAATAAATATCAAACCAATAATAAAGTATAAAACCTAATTTTTTTTAACCAAATTCCTATTTAGTATTAAAAAAAAATTTAAAGACAAAAATAAATCAGAAGTAAAATGTATACAAAGATCTCAAAAAGTAATAATACAGAAAATTCACATAAAGGAAAGAGAAATGAACTAAAAAAACTACTGTATTACAACCTATAAGGTTGGCACCACGGTGTGCTGCCGATTGTAACAAAAGTATCATGTCTGCTACTGTCATGTTGTTTACAATTTTTTTTGAATAATGTTGTTACCTTTTCATTGTTTGAAGACACATTGTTTAAAGTAAGAAAGTCAAAAAGTTAAAAAATCACTCTCAATATGATTTCATGATAAAAATAAGACATACATGAATATAAATATTGAGGTGAATAAGGGACTACGACAGGGATGCAGTTTATCGCCAACATTCTTAAAAATCTATATAAAAGAGGTCTTGAATAAGTGGCGAAAATTATGTTCTAGCATGGGGATATAGCTAAACGATGACTGAAAACTATAGACAATGCATTTTACTGACAATCAGGTGATGATTGCTCATTATAAAGATGATCTATTATTTATGACAAACCGGCTGTTTCGAGAATACACAAAATGAGGCCTATAGGTCAATATAAATAAAACCAAATAATTTAATAATATGTATAGGAGTACAGAAAAATGAATTACAGCTAGAGGATGATATAGTTATCAAGCCAAGCTTTAAGTATGTATACCTTGGAACGAGAATCCAATAAAATGGAAGGAAAGAATTCGAAACAGAGGAAAGAATTATTATAAAAGGAAATAAAGTAATAGGAGCATTAAACTCACTAATTTGGTCAAGAACCATATCAAAAGAAAATAAAACACAGCTATATGATAGCATCTTTATAAGCGTAGTACTGTATGGATGCGAAACCTGGTAATTGAATAAGCGAACAAAACAGAAGTTGCTCGCACTGGAAATGGACTTCTGACGAAGATCAGCCTGCATCTCTAGAGCCTCATACATAACGAATGAACGAGTACGAGTTATTATGAATAGGAAAGCAAACATAAAAGAAATCCAAGAAATGCAATTTTGTTGGTATGGCCATGTACAAAGAATGGAGGAACATCGACTCTCAAAGCTGATAATGGAATGGCAACCCCCGACAAGAAGGAAAAGGGGCATACCGAAAATAACCTGGATAAGTGGAATCCAGAAAGCCATGTATGAGGGAGATCTCCGACCAGGAGTTTGGACAGATCGACGCGGCTGGAGAATAGGAACCGGAAGAAGCAGGACGCTATAAACCGGTGTTATATATATTTATTTACTGTGGGTCAAATTTCTGTTTTATACAGGGTGTCAAGAAACTCTACCGACAAACGAAGACATGACATTCCTCAGATAATTTTAAGACAATTTAACCCAATTCACCTAGTTCGAAAATGCCTCTGAAGGGAGCTAGAGCTCTTTGAAGATGGCGTCATGAAATTAGTTTTTCTTAAATACCTCCAGAAGGCTTCTATATAGAAAAACGAAAATTTACTTTTCAGAGATGAATCGATTCCATCGATTGCAAATTTCTAGTACCGGTCCTAGGCATCCGTTTTGGGTAGAGCAACGGGTATTTTATCGTATAACTTTTTTGTCCTTAACTTTTATGCATTTTTGACACCGGATTATTAAATTGTGAGGTATTCTAGTACTAAAAGTTACTCTTGCTTTAAGTCGGTAGGATGCACCGTTTTCTATAAAAATCGATTTGAATGTTTTTCATTTTTGGAATTTGAAAAAAAATTGAAAGAAATTTTCAGCAAAAAACGAAGTATTTTACCAACATAAAGTAAGAGTAACTTTTAGTAGGGGAGAGTAGGGTAAAGTTGAATAACTAAACTTTAAAATTAAATAAATTTTACAATTTTCGAAATGGAATTTTGTAAAAAACATATCTTATTACAGTAATGTTTAAGATCAATATGTCGAAATATAAATTAAATGGAGACAGTAGATTTTTTGTAATGCGAGGGTTTGTCAGGCATTGTTATTTTTTCACTTTGCCCCGCACGGTTGGGTAAAGTGAAATAGTCTTAGAGTACGATTTGAAATCGGCCTAGCTTCTTGGCGCTGCTTCCTAAATTTTTTTCGGATTTAATCCTCCGATTTAACATAGCAAGGATGCCCGTTCGCAAAGATCTGATTCCAGATGTCATTGACTCCACAGACTATTGTTGTTAGGTCGTTTTTCGTTTATAATTTCGCATTTTACACCTGGAAATACAGATATTCCTTGTTAAGGGTGCCAATAAAGTATAATTACATGAGGGACAAAGTGAAACGATATTTCACTTTGCCATATCTATTAACATTTCACATTGCCTCAAATGGATTTAAAAGCAAACATGTCCAGTAAAAATTTTTAACTCTATCCTAACAATCTATATTTTATATAAAAGAATGTTAAGTATGATTGCTTTTGTGTGTTGTTTTCAGAAATATGTTTAGTTAAATAAGATAAAAGAATTATCAATTACACACACCTACGGATTTTACAAACAGTCGCCCAAGAATGTATAAACAGTGACATTTTCAATAATATCGACAAAAGACCGGTACAAAATGGTCGATAAGCGCGTACTACTTCTAAACATCGATTGGATTGTAAACAGTGATGACTTCGTTTGCGGAAGAATTTGAAAATGAGCTATTTCGCTTTACCCCACTATTTCATTTTACCCTTCCTTCCCCTACTCGAATACCACATAATTTAATAATCTAGTGTCAAAAATGCTCGAAAATTCAAGACAAAAACATTATGCTATAAAATAACTGTTTACCTACCCAAAACGGACGCCTATAACCAGTACTAGAAATTCGCAATTAATGAAATCGATTTATCTCTGGAATATAAATAAATGTACCAGTTTTCGTCTTTCTAAACAGTTTTTTTTTGAAATTTTTTTTTGTAATTCAGAAAGTGAAAAATTTTCAAATCGATTTTTCTAGAAAACGGTGTGTCATACCGATTTAAAACAAGCGTACCTTTTGGTACTAGAATACTTCACAATTTAATAATCCAGTATCAGAAATGCACAAACGTTAAAGATAAAAAAGTTATGCGATAAAATAACCGTTGCCCTACCCAAAACGGACGCCTATGATCGGTACTAGAAATTTGCAATGTATGGATTTGATTTATAGATAAATACGCGTACCAATTTTTGTTTTTCTAAATAGAAGCGTTCTGGAGGTATTTAAGAAAAACTAATTACAAGACGCCATCTTCAAAGAGCTCTAGCTCCCTTAAGAAGCATTTTCGGACTAAGTGAACTGGGTTAAATTATCTTAAATTTACCTGAGGAATCTCCTGTCTTCGTTTGTCTGTAGAGTTTCTGGACACCTTGTATATTCGGAATTTGCCTTGCCTAGAAACTTAGTTTAGGAAAGACGGTTCCCTAATAGGAAGACGATCAGTGGGAAGACCACGAAAAAGATGGAATGACAACTTACTGGAGACACATTTAAAAACAGACAGAGTAATGTCTATATAAAAAGAAGAAGAAGAAGAAGAAACTTAGTTTAAATTCATTAATCTAAGTTAAACTGACTAATTTTGTAACTACATAATTCTGCTCTCTAGCACCGAGCTCCCATTACTCCTTTCCATTTTCTTCGAATACTACACCCAAAACAAAACAACAAGTTTATAACAAAAGAACAAAATCAAGAGAAATCGGAATAAAATAAATATTTAAAGAAAAATAACAAACATAGGAGTATAACGTTTATGACATTACAAAGAAATAGTTGTTTTGGATATTACACATAATACATTTTTTTTTTAAATTTGCACATTTAAAATGCTAGGAATAATTGCTTTTAAAATTCCAATTGAATTTTTTCATTTTATTTGTTTCTGATAAAGTGTGAGTAAAAATGTGAGTTATTCAATGAACTGTCAATACGGATGGAATAGGTACGAAGAAAGTTAATGCGGCCACGATACAAGAGAGAGGTCCTCGAGAGAGACAGAGAATGTGCTGGAAAATTTGACAGGTTGTGTAATTTCAGTTGCCTATATCAACTTAAATCGGGGAAATGGACCTCATATTTTTTAAATTTCATTAACTTAACTTAATTTTTAAATACTGCCCATCAGCCCTGATACCAAGTTAAAAAAAATATGAGGTCCATTTCCCCGATTTAAGTTGATATAGGCAACTGAAATTACACGGCCTGTCAAATTTTCCAGCACATTCTCTGTCCCTCTCTAGGACCTCTCTCTTGTATGTTGGTGGCAATCTCGTTTCACTACTTGAATGGGACAGGGCCGTTCCATCCGTATTGACAGTTCATTGGAGTTATTCCATAAATGATTACAAAAATGACTGCAATCGTTTAGCATTTGGTTAATTTATGTACTGTTATGATCTGCTTCTTATTAATTTTATATTAATTATTATTTATTTGATTAATTATTTAATTGTCGCAAATCATACATAAAAAATTGAATAAAAAATCTCAGGGTGCCTTTTTATAATATTAAAAAAATGTCTAAATTATCTTACGTTATATTTATCTTCTCTCGTGGTTTCAGTATCTCTTAGTTGATCCTAATCGGGATAAAATAGGAAAAAGAAATAAAGCAAAATATAAAATAAACATACAGAATTGTCTTTTATTTATCAAAATCAATACCCTAAAATCTATCAAACCTAAAACCTGTGGACACAGATGTCCGAATGAAATTTTTACCCCTTAAATTTATTATAGTTAAAAAAAACAATTTATCGGTTTGTTCCCGATGACTTTGGTAAAACAAACTAAAAAAAAACAAATTTATGTATTCGCAAGATTAGCTATACTTCCTATTTACTTTTAGAAATTCCACGAGGAAAATAAACTTCCTGTAGCTGGCTGTATACCATAAATCACAAAAATACCAAGTTTCTTGTAAAAGGTATATATTAAAATACCCTAAATAAGGGTCACAATACAAAACGCTTTCGGATTAAGGAATCCATCATCAGTGTTTAAAAGCCAAAATTTGCATGCCTGAGCCACCAAAATGTATAGGGTAAAAACCCTTTAAATGTAAATAATAAAGGTATTTTACATATTTATATAAAATTCATCGGATGTTATAGATAAGCCTGGATGTTACCCAGGGCAACACAGGACTCTCCCCACGTAGTTGGAACTTTTTTTGGAGAAAACCTGTTTTCTCCAAAAAATTTCAATGGCCAACTGTTGGCCATACCAGCACCAATTCTCCAACGAGCCAAAGCCTCTTTTGACCAGTAGTCGATTCACACAAACTCCAAAAATTATCTGCTCTCCTTCTCACAATAATACAGAACCAAAGAGGTATTTCGTCTCAATTTGATCTGTCTGTCGTTCCACTTTTCATCACTATTCTCCACTATCAAACAGCCACTGGTACTTGCTAACTATCTATCCACGAAAACGTCGAACTGCTCCTCGGCGATGCCAAAAACATAATAACTTCTTTTTCAAACTCACTTAACATTCAAACCAATTTTCCTCTTCCAACTTGCCAAGAATCAGAAATATTTCTCTTTTCCATTGGACAAGCAAACAGTCATTTTCAAAATTATTCCGACCCTCCTAATTACTTTCGGGGAACCCTACAATATTTACTCGGGTTGAAACAAAGATATTAAAATTCCAAACTTTCTTTTAAACCATTTTTCTAGAAAATGATAATTACCTCTACCTGTGGATTCTATAGTTCCCGTAATAAACAATCTTTTTCCATTTTAAATCTAAATACATCGTCCTTTTCACTTTAATTATTTAAAAAAGTCTTTAATGGTTCATCGGAAAGCTCATTAAAAAAGAAATCCACTTACATCCAAACTAAATTCTAATAAATATTTACAGATCAATATACAGGGTGTATTAAATTTATGTGCCCTCGTTATTTAAAAAAGTTTTAATTTAATTTTCATTTTGCCTTTGATTGATAAATTGAAAACACAATAGTACATTGTTTACATTTTTCGCATAGAAAAGTTGTTGTTACAGTAAGTATGAATAAAGTCGTACTATTTTTATATCACGACATTACATTAAAAATGGAATGCAAAACGATTTAAATATTTACCAGAACAACAAAAAAAAACAATAAAAGTAAAAGAATAACCAATTAACCCAATTTAATAGTAGGGGAGGAAAGCATGCTAAATTTGCAGTTACTCGAGCCTTATGGCTACCGATTAGGTTGTGAAGAGTTGGTCCTAAAACCAAAAAAACTTAAGTTAAATTGTCCATAAAGTGAGGGACTTTCGATTTTTTAATGTAATTTTCTATTTCCAACATTCGTTTTCTCCCATTATAGCGCCATCTATCCATAATCCGAAGAAAAAATATCTCGAAAAAAGTTACTTATTTTTACGTATGGAGTTCAGTTCTGCAATAAAAAATAAGGTCTCATATTTAAGATTTTAAAGTAACTCCTCACCCCACGTCGCTGGGGCGTAGTGTTTGGTGTCATTCGATAGATTTTTCAAAAATATTTTCGATAGATTTTAAAAATATTCAAAATATTGAATACGTGTATTTTTCAGTTTTTCGATCTGAT
Organism: Diabrotica virgifera virgifera; assembly: GCF_917563875.1. Taxonomy (NCBI): domain Eukaryota; kingdom Metazoa; phylum Arthropoda; class Insecta; order Coleoptera; family Chrysomelidae; genus Diabrotica; species Diabrotica virgifera. The sequence continues at coordinate 190,323,118 of NC_065450.1, read as the reverse complement.
GTTGTTCTGAAGCTATTTTCTTGTGGCATTTTTATAATCAAGTATATTCAAATGGGAAATAAGCCACAATTTTACCTAAAAAATGATTTTATTAACGTTTCGACGCCCAAGTCGGGTGTCGTTGTCAAAATACAAAATAATACTAAATAAACAAAAATGTTGTTGCTTAGTTAAAAATTCTTCTAATAATTTATTTAATCTGACTCATTTATATCGGCAATTCAGACACGTATTATACATTTTAAAGTAGACGACTTTAAAATGATATTGCCAATATTGATGAGTTGCGTTCCTGGGACGACTTTACTAAAAGATAGTTCATTCGATTACATGAAATCAATCCCAACTCAAGCATATCCGCCACAAAAAATCATAGCATGTGATCTGTCTTTAAAAAGACAACCAAATGCAACGGTGGCACTGAAATTCTCGCGTTAGAGATTCCATAGTAAATCACGAGGGAAAACCAGGAAAAACCTCGTGATACTATCCCGACATCGTAAGTATTTGGGTTTACATTTAGTTTACTCTCAAAACTAATACCGAATTCTGACTTGATATTTTAAATTTTAAATAATACTAAAATACTCAATGTACTATCTCGATATGTTACTGATTTACTAATTGTGGTATTTTCTTTCTATTGACTTCCTCCTTTAATATGGGTAACCACATCGTACTGCATTCTACCGAGGAATTTGCGACACAATTGGTTTCATTTAGCATAATTAGAGTATTTAAAATGTATAATACGTGTCTGAATTGCCGATATAAATGAGTCAGATTAAATAAATTATTAGAAGAATTTTTAACTAAGCAACAACATTTTTGTTTATTTAGTATTATTTTGTATTTTGACAACGACACCCGACTTGGGCGTCGAAACGTTAATAAAATCATTTTTTAGGTAAAATTGTGGCTTATTTCCCATTTGAATATATTCGATCTGATGTTCATTTCGCGAAATATCGCGGAATTCGTATTCAAAATTTTAAATATACCCCCACCCCTCTCCGTGGGGGTCGTGTTTGGTAGCATTCGATATCTTTTTGAAAAATAATAAACAGGTCGGGAGTTAGACATCCATACCTACAACTATGCCACCAATTTTCCTTACCTAGGCTCAATAATAAATGACAACACCAGTCAAGAAATACCAGTACGGATTCTTAGCGATATTAAGTGCTTTTACGCATACAAAGGCTTTATGAAAAGTAAGTTACTGAATCGTGAGTCTAAAGCAAGAAACCCATTATGAACGCCCGGCACGGCACAGCCCGGCACGGCACAGCACAGGCCGGCACGTCCAAAAACCCATTTGTAACGGCCGGCACGGCACGGCACCGGAAAAATGATCATTTGCCATGGAGACCTCGTCAGAAGAGTCAGGGCCGGTTGTTCGAACGCTAATCAAAAATGATCATTATCAAATATTTAATTACTGTCACCAACAGTCAATGTCAACTTTGTTTGGGTGCTGAAAACATAAATATGGATTACAATTATGAAATTAGTTAATCAATTATGTTAATAATTTTTATGTTAATTGATTAACTAATCTCATAATTATAATCAATTATGTTTTCAGCAACCCAATCAAAGTTGACATTGACAGTTGGTGACAGTAATTAAATATTTGATAGTGATCCTTGTTGATTAGCGTTCGAACAACCGGCCCTAAGTGAAATTTGTGCTGTGATTGAAACAGACGAAAATGCAAAACTACGACGGAAACATCGGTTTTGGGTTCACGAAATATTAAAAAAAGAAGAGAATATAGCGATTTTCATCATCTTTTCCCGCATAAAGATGATCCAATATTTCTCAAATATTTTCGACTGTCTCAAACCAAATTTTATATTTCCATATTTCAAAACAAACAACGCGGTTTTAATTAAAAAATCAACAATATATCTGCTTATTACCAACAATTATGACGCACTGGCGCCGACTGGCCGTTCAGGCCGTTCGACTTCAACGGATTTTATTCTCCTCGGAGAATTTTGGCCGTTCCGTTTGCGTTCTGGACTGTGCTGGGCCGAGCTGGCCGCTCATAATGGGTTACGTTGCATTTAAAACTATACAAATGAGACTAAGTTTTCACTCTAATGGCATATAAAACAACATAATGCTATTCTACACCCCACCAGAATGAAAACAATGGGAACCTTCTCTGGTTACACCTCCGAGGCTTCTACAATTTGCAAGCCATACGGATGCTGAGACTAAGGAAGATGAGGGAATTCTACAATTTACAATTCACGTCCTATCTGCTCAGCGCGGTAAAGTTCCAACGAGAACGGTTCCCTTCATACTCCACACAGAGTAAATGTAAATCAAAAATTAATAACCATTTTCAATTTCGTTGCAAAACGAAAACACAGCCGAACCATATTCTAGTTCAATCAGAGAGTGCTGCAAGCACCCCTACCGGTTTCGAAACTTATTAGTCTCTCATCAGGAGGCATATATGCTGCTCTCCCTGATCCAACCAAAACAAACCCCAGCGTGCAGTCCCGGATTGCAACGAACGAAATGGCATAGATGCCCTAGCGGTAACTGCTAGCAAAAAGACTAAGTTTTCACTGTAATGGCATATAAAACAACATAATGCTATTCTACACCCCACCAGAATGAAAACAATGGGAACCTTCTCTGGTTACACCTCCGAGGCTTCTACTTACATTTACTCTGTGTGGAGTATGAAGGGAACCATTCTCGTTGGAACTTTACCGCGCTGAGGAGATGGGACGTGAATTGTAAATTGTAGAATTACCTCATCTTCCTTAGTCTCAGCATCCGTATGGCTTGCAAATTGTAGAAGCCGCGGAGGTGTAACCAGAGAAGGTTCCCATTGTTTTCATTCTGGTGGGGTGTAGAATAGCATTATGTTGTTTTACATGCCATTAGAGTGAAAACTTAGTCTTTTTGCTAGCAGTTGCCGCTAGGGCATCTATGCCATTTCGATCGTTACAATCCGGGACTGCACGCTGGTGTTTGTTTTGGTTGGATCAGGGAGAGCAGCATATGTGCCTCCTGATGAGAGACTAATAAATTTCGAAACCGGTAGAGGTGCTTGCTTCACTCTCTGATTGAACTAGAATATGGTTCGGCTGTGTTTTCGTTTTGCAACGAAATTGAAAATGGTTATTCATTTTTGCTATACAAATGAATTTGGACTGTCCTGTGCCGTGCCGGGCGTTCATAATGGGTTTCCTGCTTAAGTTTAGAATCTACAAAACAATAGTTAGTCCAGTTGTCACATATGGATGTGAAACGTGAATCCTCTCAACTACTGATGAAAATCAACTGAGAATATTTGAGCGCTAAATGCTATGGAAGTTATTTTGACCAACCCATTGCAGCGATGGCTCGTGGAGAATTAAAATGAACTACTAACTAGATGAACTACTAATGCAGAGCGCAGATATTGTTAGATTTGGAAAGTCTCAAAGACTAAACTGGCTTGGTCACTTAGAAAGAATGCCAGATAATCGAGCTATGTAATCCAGAGATGGAAGCTCCCAGGAAATAGAACAAAAAGAAGGCCCCGTAAAAGATGGATAGACGACGTAGAGAGAGATCTTAAAACCATGAACATAAGGGAGTGGCGAAGGAAAGTATCCGACAGGGTAGAATGGAAGAACATTGTGAAGCAGGCCAAGACTCACAAAGGGTTATAGCACCATTAGAAGAAGAAAAGTTAATATTATTATTGTATTTTATAAAAATTTAGGGGAGAAAAATATGCTAAATGTGCAGTCACTCGAGCGCTTTGGGGACCTATTGGGTTGTGAAGAGTAGGTTCTAAAACCAAAAAAAGTTAAGTAAAGTTTTCCATTTCAGTGGGGACTTTCCATTTTTAATTTAATTTTCCATTTCCAACAATCGTTTGTTCCGATTTTAGCGAGATTTATCCATAACTCGAAAAAATGTTTCGAATAAAAGTTATGTACTTATTTTTACGTAAGGAATCCAAATCTTCAATAAAAAATGGAGGCTCCTATTTAAGATTTTAAAGTAACCCCCCACTCCACCTCCGTGGGGGGTTGTATTTGGTGCCATTCTATTATACACATTTTTCAAAAATATTGAAAAAGTGTATTTTACAGTTTTTCGATCTGATGTTCATTTCGCGAAATATGGCGGGATTCGTATTTAAAATATTAAATTTACCCCACCCCTCTCCGTGGGAAGTCGTGTTTGGTATCATTCGATAGATTTTTAAAAAATATTGAGCATATATTTTTAGTTTTTCGATCTGTCATTCATTTCGCGAAATATTCGCTTTTTTCTTGTGAAACTTTGGGACTCACCCATTTCTTTACGCCCGGCTCAAATCGTCAGATTTTTGAAATATACACTATTTTGCATGTACTTAACTTACCTTATTTTAATCTGACAATTTCGAGTTTTTTTAAGGATAGATTTTTTTTCGGGCCCCCTTAACGAACTCCCCTGTGTTAAGAGCCAATATTAATATGGTAGAAGTACATCTGCAGGGTACCAGGTTTCTGCCAATAGGCTATTCTGACACGCTCGAGTAACTGCAAAAATCCCAGCTTGGGCTCCCCTACCATAGGTCTTAACGGTCTGTTGTGCGTAACAAAAATAATAATAAAAGCAAATGATTATTCTACTCACAAAATCCAGATATACAGGGTGAGGCAGATAACTGGCTTATTAGAAATATCTCGAGAACTAAAGGCACCAGAATCATGAAAATTGGAATAAAGGGGTTTTGAAGGATGATCTATTAAATGAAAATATTTTCATCTCTTTGCAACTGCCGGTTATACCGGAAGTTGCTTATAACTTCGTTTTTTTAAATGGGACACCCTGTACATTTTTACATTTTCGGATTCTCTTCGATGTCTTCTTTCTTAAAATATGAGGTTTTGTAATATTATACAGGGTCTTTTAAAAGATAATTACGTCTTTTGATTAATTTCGTAGCAAAATTAACACCCTGTACAATTGTAGTAGTTTGACATCTAAAACTCTACTTACGTTCAAATGATTTTTAATATACTCTACTATTGTTAAGAATCATTAGTATATCTAAATTTTTAATTTTAGTACACAAGGTTGGTCGAAACTCGGAATGAGTATTTTCTGAGTTTTCTTAAATGGAACACCCTGTATTTTATTATTGTAATGAAATGATATATTATGGTACTTTTTTATTTCTTAAGCATTCCCTATACCTAACTGCTTTAATTTGTGCTTAATTGTTAATCGCACCAACAATCTTAACTAAGTAGGTATTTCGATAGCTAAACCATTATTGGTAATTCTAAGGACCAGTCTGGATTAATATCTATTTATTTCTGAAAAATTATTTGGGATTGAGTATTGTCACGGCCAACTTAATAAAATTTTACGTATTTTTTGTTGCAATTAATGTTTAGCTTGAATCACCAATAACTCACAAATTAAAGCAGTTAGGTATAGGGAATGCTTAAGAAATAAAAAAGTACTATAAAATATGATTTCACTATAATACAAAAATACAGCGTGTTCCATTTAAGAAAACTCAGAAAATACTCATTCCGAGTTTCGACCAACCCTGTACACTAAAATTAAAAATTTAGACATACTAACGATTCTTAACAATAGTAGAGTATATTAAAAATCATTTGAACTTAAGTAGAGTTTTAGATGTGAAACTACTATAATTCTACAGGGTGTGAATGTTGCTACGAACTTAATAAAAAAAGTAATTATCTTTTAAAATACCCTGTATAATATTACAATACCTTATATTTTAAAAAAGAAGACATCGAAGAGAATCCAAAAATGTAAAAATATACAGGGTGTCCCATTTAAAAAAACGAAGTTATAACCAACTTCCGGTATAACCGGAAGTTGCAAAGAGATGAAAATATTTTCATTTAATAGATCATCCTTCAAAATCCCTTTATTCCAATTTTCATGATTCTGGTGCCTTTATTTCTCGAGATATTTCTAATAGGCCAGTTATCTGCCTCACCCTATATAGCACCATTCACACGGCCGTCAAAAAAAGCTACTAACATACATTAAGTCTCGAACAGAATATGAAAATTTATTCTGAAATATAATTTTCAGTTGTTTTTATTATGTCTCGTCTTATGTGTCTGTAGAAGTTTATGCATTTAATCTTACTTAATTTTTTATATAGTTATTTTCTTTAAGATGATTTTTGACCCGTAAACACTATATTATATCAGAAATGATAGAAACTTATCACATTAACAGAAATTTTAATCTCATAATTGTCATTTCTAAACAAAACATCTCGATAAACGTGTCGCGTAAGGTTAATTATATTAATGGGTATTACAAAATGTTAGAATGCTAAGATGATGATAAGTTGTTACAGTGTTTTTTTTTTTTTTTTTTTTTTTTTTATTGGAAATTTACCGCATCCACCAAGAGGTGATTAGCGGGAATACAGTGTAGGAGTACAGTTCCAATAACTTACAATCTATAATATAATTCTAAGAGTTTTAAATAATTATCGATATTATTATCTATAATTACAGTATGTATCTTAAATTAAGAATACAGTGTAGGTATAACTTCCAGTAATTTAGATTCTATAATATAGCCCTATACATTTTAAATAGTTTGCGATATTGTCATAGTAACCATCTGTGCCTAAAAGTTTGTTGATGTTGTTAGGAATATTGAATCTAATTCGTTCATTTGCAAAAAGTGGACAGTCAATTAAAAAATGTTTTACATTATTTATTTCGTCACAAATTTCACATTTAGGGGGATCGTCTCTTGTAAACAGGTGAGAGTGCGTGTATCTTGTGTGATCTATACGCAGACGTGTGATAACAGTTTGAAGTTTTCGGGCTCGTATTCTCGATAGCCGCGGGTAAACATTATCCTTGATTGTTCTTAAAGATGTCTGTGAATATTTCCATTCTTGGTTCCATTTACACGTGATTAGATTTCTAAAGTACGATTTTATGTCACTCGCGAGATTTCGACACACCGTTACCTCTGTTTCGACACTTTCCGACACTTTACGGGCGCACTGATCTGCTGCTTCGTTTCCATCGATACCAATATGAGATGGGATCCATATGAAGGTAATGCGTCTGGAATTTTCTTGAGCCTCTTCTAGTTCAGATTTTACCATTTTCTCTAGGGGGTTTTTAGGATACACATGATTTAAAGTTTGTAAAGCACCGAGTGAATCACTTAGGATCAAGCATTTTGATATTTTGTTTTTGTTGACATGTTCAAGGGCTTTGAGTATTGCATAAAGTTCAGCAGAAAAAATACTGAAATATTTGGGAAGTCTAAAATGATTTTCTGTCATTTCTAAAACAATTGAACTGCTTAGAATTGTAACTTGTGTTTGGACTAAGGTTAGTTTCTTGTAGGCAAATTATTTCTGGACAGTATTCTGATTGGATGATTTGAAGCATGGGTAAACGATGGAACAGTCCATCAATATTCCACTGTAATATAGAGTTGAAAATTAGGCATCGGAGGAAGATAATTCACTGTCAGTGATATCTTTACCTAGATAGTGATTCAATTTATTTTTAAGTCGGGTGAAGCGATGTTTCGTAGTTTTGTCTGATAGGTATGGGTAAGATATGGTTAATAGGTTTATTAAACCGGGGAGATCGGTTGTGTATTCCTGGATAATTTCTATAGGTGAATTGTTACCTTGGGTATTTTCAATTAGCATTATTAGCTGATCATAGTTTAATGGGAGTGTTGTGGAATTTTTATTCATGAAAAATTTAAGTGCGTCAGGAGTAGGTGCTGTGCGTTTAGGTTTTTTGGGCTTTTGGATGTTGGTTTGACGTGGTGTTTGAGGGAGAGCAAACGTTGGATTATTAGTATTCAGATTTTCGATGGGAGGGGATAACGTTTCGTCAATACTTCTTTTCACAGATGTACTGGATGATTCTCCTATGATTCCGAGTGAAGCTTGTTGATCCATTACTTCAGAGGTTTTTTCACATGGATTTTTAGTGGGAATGTTCTCTTCGGTGGGAATTATTTTGCTCGCTTCAGAAGTTGGCAGTAGGGTTTGAGGAGTAGAAGAAATTGAAGAAGGTTTTTGAATATTTATGTTGTTTGGATCACCGTCTTCAGCTTGATGTGATTCAGTATGGGAGAAAAGTTGTGTGTTCTGTTGCTGTGGCGTAGATTCGGTGGTGGTGGTTAGGTCATAAGAGATAGTAGAGTTTTGAGATAACACATTGTCTGTCACAATTCGGTAGTGGGAGTTGGGTCATGAGAAAGAGTAGAATTTTGTGATAACACATTGTCAGATGAAGTATTGGGGCAATTTGACGCAACGTGTCCAGCCTGTTTGCATACGAAACATTCCATCTTGTCCGTTGAAAGAAAAATTCTATTATCATTGCCTTCAAATGAAATTAATAAGGAGGTGTGAAGCTCGAAATTATCAGAGGGTGAAAAGACATACACTTGGCGGCGGAAACTGAGGATGTGGGAATATTCATCACCTGGAATTCCTGCTCTAAGGAAAGACACTGGGGAGGCTATTTGAAGACCAAGACTCTTGATTGCATTTTCTGCAAGTTGGTGGGGAATATAAGGAGAGATATTCGAGATTAATATTCTTTTTGTCGGGGAGACAAGTTTCCTAATACTTAAAATTAGGGATCCGATTTGGATAGTTGGGTGGGACTTCAGAAGTTGATCAACGAGATTTGGGTTGGCTAGATATATGCAGATTCTACTGTTGGAGATTCTGGAAGCAAAGGAAATATTTTTTGGTCCGATGACATCACCAATAGCTTTAACGTAATCTAGAAGTTTAAGGTTTTCTTCTGCGTGAAGGACTATGGCTTGCTCTTTTTTGGGTAGGGATGGTGGTTTCGGCGAAGATTTTGCAGCGTTTACGTACGAAATTGATGTAGTAGCTTGAGTATTTGTAGCACTTTGAAGGGCCATGGTTGAGGTAGAAACTGTAGGATTACTGTGTTTGTTTGTACTTGTCATGCAGATACAGACAATAGCTTCGTGTTATATTTTTTCTTTAAATGGTTCTGGTATCAGAATTGCATTCAAAGCCATTATGCTGGATGGTCAGCAAGAACCAGAAAACTGGTGAAACCAGCCGCTGGTATGCACTTTTTATAAATTAAATACAATTTATAATGGTTTAATAATATAAAGAAAGCAATACGTACAAATTTTGTCCAGAAATCACTTTTTAAAATACACTATTAAATCGAAATCAAATACACTAATTACTCTTGTTACAGTGTTGGGGCCGCCAAAATAAAAGATATAAAATTATTGGAAGATTAATATTACAATACACAGATATATACCAGTGCATTAAAAAAACACCAGAATAAATCGATTTTTAACTAGGTACAGCACCTATCGAGTTGCAACTTTTTGTACGGTGTTCAGAACTATTGTGACGCGTGACTTCAGGAAAAATGTTTATAATAGAAAAACTGGTGGAAATTCGCATTTCATTTAAGTGCATAATATAGTCCATGTGGTGAGACCGCTCCCGTCTGGAAAAATGTCTGATTCGGTTTCTTTGTGGATTCTTATTCAAAAATGTCCCCTTTAAACAAATCTAAAGGGTGCCGGGCGAATTTTTGGACAGAAATTGTTTAAATAATTTTTTTTTTGCTTTGGCACATATATTTTTAAGTTTTTTTGGGTCATTCTAAACAAGAAAGGTATCTTGTAAATTTTCTCAAAAATTGATAGTTTTCGAGTTATAGGCGATTTAAAATCTGAAAAATGCGAAAATACGCTATTTCGAGGCCTATAAACTCATATTTAAATAAGTATTTTTGAGGTTATCAGATACTTAAATTGAAGTTTAATCATTTAGCTTCAAGATCCTAAAAAGTGATTGGGTTTAACCTTAATATAAACAGTCGTTTTTTAATTGTGAAATATGCATGTCCATCCGATCTTTTGCCGGTGCGGCGCGCTCTATTTCAAAAATTTCACATTTTCCTCCGAAAGATATTTTTTCTAGATTCTTTGGGATATTGTAAATAAAATAAGTTTCTTGACATTTTTCTCAAAAGTTAAGAGTTTTAAAGTTATAAGCGATTTAAAATCCGAAAATGCGTTTTTTTGTCATTTTTCGGATTTTAAATCGCTTATAACTTTAAAACTATGAACTTTTGAGAAAAATGTCAGGAAACTTATTTTATTTAGAAGATCCCAAAGAATCTAGGGAAAATACTGCTCGTAGGAAAATTGGAGATTTTTAAAATAGAGCGCGCTGCACCGGCAAAAAATCGGATAAACACGCATATTTAACAATTAAAAAACAACTAACAGTATAAATTAGGGCTAGACGCCATTAGTCAGAATCTTGAAGCTGAATGTTCAATCTTCAATTTAAGTATCTGGAAACCTCAAAAATACTAATTTAAATATGAGTTTTTAAGCCTCGAAATGCGAATTTTAGCATTTTTCAGATTTTAAATCGACTTCTTCTTCATGTGCCGTGCTCGGTGCTCGTTTATCTAACGTTGGCTATCAAATTGGCTATAGCAATTTTGTTAACGGCAGCTCGGAAAAGATATGCAGAGGATCTGTTATACCATTCTCTCAGGTTTTTAAGCCATGACATTCTTCTTCGACCTGGCTCTCTTCTTCCGTCTACCTTGCCTTGTATTATTAAATTGAGTATATTATATCTCTTTGGGTGTCGCATAACATGGTCAAAATATTCAAGTTTTCGATTTTTAACTGTTCTGACGACTTCCTTGACTTTTCCCATCCGGTGCAAAACAACTTCGTTACGAACTCTATCCACCCAACTTATTCGTAGGATTCTTCGGTATACCCAAATTTCAAAGACTTCCAATTTTTTATCGTCTATAACTCAAAAACTGTCAATTTTTAAGCAAAATTACAAGATACCTTTCTTGTTTAGAATAACCCATAAAACCTAAAAATATATGTTTCAGGGCAATAAAACGTGATCTTTTGTATTTGTTTAAAAAAATTATTTAAACAATTTCTGCCCAAAAATTCTGCCCGGCACCCTTCAGATTTGTTTAAAGGGGGCATTTTTGAATAGGAATCCACAAAGAAACCGAATCAGAAATTTTTTCAGACGGGAGCGGTCTCAACCCATGGACTAATATTATAATGTATCCAAATTAGTTTTATGAAAACATGTCAAAATCGTTATATTTAGGCCAGATTATTTTATTTTGAGGTTTTTGTGGCCGTCTACCTTCGGAGCACATGGTGCCCAGGCATGTCGTCTTCTGGAATTTAGAGGGTTTTCAGCACTAAATTTATGTAAATGGATTACTCAGGGGTTTTTGGGTTGCTGAACACGAATATGGCATCTGAACTAATTCTTAAAGCACCTAATGTCCAGTGTGACTATTATGCACGTCATACCTCATCTGCCGTCAGACCTGGAGACCAAATATTCCAGAAAGCTTTATCTACGTCATAATTGTACTCCTCATCCCCGAAAACACCCGAGTTCTCTGTTTATATTAATTTAGTGTCGGAAAGCCTGGAAACTCCAGAAAATGACCTGTCTTTTTACCAATAGATGACGCACATAAGAGTCACTCTGGGCACTAGGAAATCCGAGGGTCGTTTCTGATGTCATACTCGTGTTCAAAAACCCAAAACCTCCAAGTAATCTGATTTCATCAATTTAGTGCCGAAAATCCTCGAAACTCCAAAAGATGAGGTACCTTAGCAGTACCCTGGACACCAGGTGCTCCGGAGGTCAGTTCTGATGGCGTATTCGTATCTAGCGGCCCCATAAATCACCGAGTGAACTAGTTGCATCAATTTAGTGCCGAAAACCCTCGAAACTCCAGAAGATGACGTGCAACTTAGCAGTCACCCTGGGCACTAAGTGCTTCGATTATTAGTTCTGATGTCATGTTCGTATTCAGCAATATTCATTTCCTTTCTAGTCCTCTATTTACCTCAGGGGCGGCTCGTGGCCTTAGAGACAGGGTCGGCAAGATTTTTTTGTCTCCTCATATAGGTATACAATCTAATTAAAAGGCTGAAATCATCATAAGAGATTTTTTTGTTTGGTTAACTTGATACTCTCTCTTGTCATAGTGTTTCGACAATACGTTTTGATTATTTTGAGACAAGAGAAATCCCGTTCACTTGAGGCAGAAATTAGTGGTAATAAGAGAATTTATGAACAGTTTGTTGTAGTGAATTGCACTACTTACTATATAAAATTATACATATTTGTAACTTATCCCACTTTCCGACAATATTTGAATCAGAATAATTTTTAAGTAACTTGTAAATAAATATATTGAAAACTTTTTGGCAAACGTAACTTTTAAGTCAAAAATGAATAACCATTTTCAGTTTCGCTGCAAAACGAAAATACAGCCGAACCATATTCTAGTCCAATCAGAGAGTGCTGCAAGCACCTCTACCGGTTTCGAAACTTATTAGTCTCTCATCAGGAGGCACATATGCTGCTCTCCCTGATCCAACCAAAACAAACCCCAGCGTGCAGTCCCGGATTGCAACGAACGAAATGGCATAGATGCACTAGCGGCAACTGCTAGCAAAAAGACTAAGTTTTCACTCTAATGGCATATAAAACAACATAATGCTATTATACATCCCACCAGAATGAAAACAATGGGAACCTTCTCTGGTTACACCTCCGAGGCTTCTACAATTTGCAAGCCATACGGACGCTGAGACTAAGGAAGATGAGGGAATTCTACAATTTACAATTCACGTCCCATCTGCTCAGCGCGGTAAAGTTCCAACGAGAATGGTTCCCTTCATACTCCAATAAGAGTAAATGTAAATCAAAAATGAATAACCATTGTCAGTTTCGTTGCAAAACGAAAATACAGCCGAACCATATTCTAGTCCAATCAGAGAGTGCTGCAAGCACCTCTACCGGTTTCGAAACTTATTAGTCTCTCATCAGGAGGCACATATGCTGCTCTCTCTGATCCAACCAAAACAAACCCCAGCGTGCAGTCCCGGATTGCAACGAACAATAGCATAATAGCATAATAGCATTATGTTGTTTTATATGCCATTAGAGTGAAAACTTAGTCTTTTTGCTAGCAGTTGCCGCTAGGGCATCTATGCCATTTCGTTACAAATTGTTCTAAACGAGTAGTCTGTTTAGGCGACCTAAAATGGCAAGAAAAGACGATATTCTTTAATTTTTATACACGTATCCTGCAAAACTATATTCATTCTAAGCGCATGACAGTGAGTAAATAAAGCTTGTCGTGCAATAGTTTTAACTTTTGCCTGGAGACCATTCAATTCATCGGACATCACGGCAGCGCCGTCGTAAATTTGCCTTACCAATTTAATTTTGATATCCAAAAATTTTAATGTGTCCTTTAAAACATCAAAAATATATTCCGCCTTATTGCTTTTACTGACGTCTATAAAACCTAAAAACCTCTCATAAATATTACCACGTAACGCCTATCGAACAACAATTGATAGTTATAAATGACATGATAATCAGAAGTTTCATCTACTTCTAGCGAAAAGCAAATGGTTTTCAGAATCTCAGATTCAATAACGTTATTCAAAATGTAACTAATTCATTATATTAGTTCATTCTGTACTGTTTTAAACACGGCGCTAAATATCTTCGAATCAGAAGAAAAAATTGGAAAATTTCAAATCGTATTTCTTAAACAATTTTATTAGTTTTCTATAATTACTTTGACTTAACGAATGCTCTGATTCATCATGTCCCGTAAAAGTTAATTCCTGACAACTTAAATAAATTACAATACCTATCAATTAAACGACGTACAACGGCGTGACTATTTTTCACAATTTCTGCCGATGCTCCCAAATGATACATCGGCAGAGTTAAATGTGCCGTACCTGCCGCTTAATGCCTACGGAGAGAAATGTACGTTTGGTTGCTCTTCGACTCGTATTTCGTTGAGTTTTATGTGTAAATCGTCAAGCTCGAGATGGGCTGGGGTCGGCTTGCCGAAAACAGTTACATGATTGGCTCGGATAATTCATTTTCTGAATAGTCTCATATGCGCAGGGATCACTTAACGCTCGGATTGGCCGAATCATTTTATTATAAACCATGAATTAAATTCAGTATGTATTATCTGACAGATTTTTTTTATTTCACAGATACAAATGACATCAACTCTGATTAAATTCAATATTAAAAAAAATCTATATCTATAAATGGTTGGGCCGGCACTGCCGACTCTGCTAACCCTGATCGGCCGTCACTGATTTACCTAGATATTTCCTTTATCTATTAGTTGAACATGTTGGTACTTACTATTTCTCAGTAAATAGGCTAGGTATGATGGTTTTCTAACTTTCACGGTGTTGAGCTCCCGTTCCCTATCTTTTCAATACAGCACTTCTCTGTTTGAGGTATGCGATGTACTTCATGGACGACATATATTGGTCCTACTCTATCAAATGATTTTTATAAGTTTATAAAGCATAATATACACTAAGCATCAAAATTAACGCACCACCTTAAAAATGGGGCATATTTGATCCCTCGAATTTCCTAAACCTCTTGTCCGATTTTAGTGATTGTTTTAATATGTTATAGCTTTATTCTTCAAGAATATCGGTGTAATAAATTGTTGCTAAACAGATGAGTGTCATTGTATACCGGGTGTAACAATTATAGTGTGTTTTTTCCTCAAAGTTTGGAACATTGGATAATAAACATGTTAGGTACTTTAACAACTAGCAACGTTCTTCATCAATACAGTGTGTTTCTAAATAAGTGCGACAAACTTTAAGGGGTAATTCTGCATGAAAAAATAATGACCGTTTGCTTTATAAGCATATGTCCGCAGATGCTTCCTTTCCGAGATACGGGATGTTGAATTTTTTCTTACAAACTGACGGTTTATTTATTGCTCCAAAATCGGTTGATATATTGATGGCAGAAAGGCAGGACCTCGTAACTGAAAAATTTGTATAAAATGAGTTACTTCGGTTTTTGCTTTAGAATAAGTGTATGGGCACCTATTAAACAGTGGTTACAGATGGGAAAGCCTTCTGGAAGCCTTCCGGAAATTTTCCCAGCTGTAACTGCTGTTTGGTAAGTGCCAATACACATATTTTAAAGCAAAAACCGAAGTAACTCATTTTATAAAAAATTTTCAGTTACGAGGTCCTGCCTTTTCGCCGTCTATATGCAAATGAAATTTAGTAGGTTTTAAGAGGTAGTTATTGTGCATTTTTTGACATACAATTAAGAATCTTATATTCACCGTTGGCGTGAATATGGGTCTTGTTACATGGTCATATTACCCGTATGTACGCCAATGCTGAATATAAAATTCTTAATGGTATGCAAAAAAAATACCTACCTCTTAAAACCTATCAAATTTCATTTGCATATCTCAACCGGTTTTAGAGCAATAAATAAATCGTCAGTTTGTAAGAAAAAATTCAACATCCCGTATCTCGGTAACTAAGAATTTGCGGATATATGTTTATAAATCAAACGGTTATTATTTTTTCATGCAGAACTACCCGTTAAAGTTTGTCGCACTTATTTAGAAACATTCTGTATTGATGAAGAACATTGCTAGTTGTTAAAGTACCTAACTTTTTTATTATCCAACATAAGCAAATGAATCAAAAAGCAAAATGTTAAGAAAGCCTATGGCTAAAGTTAAGTGTTAAGTTAAATATTTGATATAGGGTTGAATATTCCACAGGATGTTCTAAACTTTGAGAGGAAAAACACACTATTGTTGTTACACCCGGTTTACAATGACACTTATCTATTTAGCAACAATATCATGATATCGATATTCTTGAAAAATAAATCTATAACATATTAGAAAAACACTAAAATCGGACAACAGGTTTAGGATATAAGAGACATCAAAAATGTCCCATTTTTAAGGTGGTGCGTTAATTTTGATGCTTAGATTTTTGTTGGTCATAGTATTTTTGCATTTTAGGACAGAACTAATGAACTGAACGGCTTACCTCGCTCCCATGCCGTATCTGAATGCAAACTGATCGTCTTCGATGATTGTTTACATTTTTATAGATTCAGATATTTAACAGGACTTTTAATAGTAAATTTATTATATGAATCATAAGGCCTATCAAACGAAACTCGTTGCATTGATATGGTTCCGGCTTTTTCGGTAGTTGCTGATTATTAGTTAATTAGTTAATATTGATTCTAATCAGTCAAATAGAGAGACAAATATTTAGATGTTTTCTTCGCTGATTAATTTTAACGTGTCTTGGTAAATTCCATCTCGATCTGAGCTCTTAAATATTTGTTTTGAGTTTATTAATGGCATTTGTAATTGTGGTTTTCAAAATTTCTGGTCCTTTTACTTTTTATAAATTCATAACATTTGAACATCTCTTTTGTCTCTTTTGTCAATAATATATTTAAAACTTAAAAGTCTGCTTTTTTATCACATTATTCTTCTTCGAATAATGAATAAATAAAGGCGGCCAAATAAAAATAAATATCTGTCAACAAAAAAACGAACAATATGTTGAAATTTTTTTAAATTTAACCATATCTGATAACAAATACAGGGTATACATAAGTGGCACAGTTTGGTTTCCGTTACGGGTTCGGAAGAAGAGAGGGACTGTTTGAAATAAACGAAAAGAGGAGTAAGGCAGAGCTGCATATTGTTGCCCCTGCTTTTTAAATTTTATTTCGAGGGAATTTTCAGAAATGTATTTTTCCAAAATCCATGAAGTAATAGTAAAAATTGTGGATGGAGAAGTAAAATATTATGTGATATGTGGTTAGTATTAGGTTAGGTCAGTATGAGTGGTTGCCTATGACCTCGACCTATGAGATCTATTCGCTGTGAGCCGATTGTAGAGAAGAATGTATATACCTAAATATAACAATAAAAATAATGAGAAATTTAAAAATAATCGTAAAATATATTAAAAATCATTAAAGGTATAAAATTTTGAACAGCCATATTTTGCTTAAAGATAATATATGTAGTCATAGAGCTTTCTACGGCAGACCATTTTAAAGGTAATTGCCTGATTTTTCTATTAAATGTAACACTGCATATAACTAAAGCTGAGTAGAAAAAAGTTACAGAACAATGTTTGAGATATAACAAGGAAAATGGGCCAAAATCGCTATGAGTGGCAAATTTTGAAAAATCATATTTTGGAAACTGTAAACGGTAGAGACTTCTGGTAAAAGTCATTTTAAATAGGAAGGATGGAGGTTTTTTCTGTGAAGCAATGCATATACCTATATCCCCGTGGAAAAAAGTTATAGGGCAAAAAACAGAATTGCTATCTTTCGTGTTTTTTTCTTGCTTTTCATTTGAATATATTTTTGCAAAAAAAATATTAGTCCATTGAAATGTTACATTTAGGGTTGCATTTCTAGAGGAGTCAATTTTATTTTTCTAATGTGTAGAGGGGTTTAGTAAAAGCTTAAGTTCAAGTTTTTGGGGTCGCGCCCTTGTCTCTCGGCCGCCATGTTGGAAAAAGGGGTGCAAAGGATTTTCGCGCTGTATCTCCTGAACTAGCAACCATAGAGAAAATTTAATTACACATAAAATGTAGAAAATTAAATTTTATACAATTTTATATGTATTACGTTTTATCGTCAAGTTACCAACAAAAAAGTTATAAAAAAAATAACACAAAATTCTGTGAGAAGTTTCCTTTTGGAGGTTATAACTTTTTTTTCGTTCATTTGACAATAAAATAACATCACATAGATTTTATAGAGGATTTTTTAGCGAACAATTCAAGTTGTTTAATTTTATTTGTTTGTCTAGGTTTTACAGCGCTGCTTTGTAGAGAAAATAATATTATTTTTTATTATATGTTGAAAAATATCTATCAAAGTTATTATTTTTTCATCTTTTTCGATGGTCCAGGCTGCGAGTCAAGATATGAATCAGTATCCGAGGTGAGTTTTTGTGGTATAATGAGAGTTAGAGTTGGCGTCATTGTCGGTAATTCATCTACCAATAATTAATGTTGATATGTCCACGATGTTGCTGCCACTTTCACCACCACAATAGAGGCACACTTCTGAACATTTGAGGTCTGTTTTTCGGCAACCCCATGCACTACCAGTTTCCATTGCACCTGCTAAAGATGAATTTCATATGCTCGAGGGTACTGGAGGCTTGGAAGTTTGGACTGGTATCCAAAATTTTCCATGCTTTTTCCAGCCCCAATTTTCTGGAACACAATGTTTACCGAGCCATGACTGAATCTGGTGGTACACTCGGAGTCTGTAGAAACGGGCTGCATCTTGTGTTAGAGGACGTGAGAAGAGATTAAATGCATTTTTTGTCATTGTTTTAGCGAATCGTTTGTATCTCAGGGTTTCAAGGGAATCGTCTTTATTTCCGCCATATAAAGACACGAAACACGTTCGCCGACAACAGTAAGTAAAGAAGGCTCGACATTCCCACTGACAAATAAATTTCCCCAGAGGTTTCTTACAAATAAAATAACCACCACTCATGATACGCTCTTAAAAAAAAACACAAAATACTTATCTATTCACAAAAATGTAAATTTTATCCATAAGACTCTCAATAGTATTATCTATAAAACTCAAAATACTTTTCACAATTTTTAATACGAATGCACGTGGCCAAATAGGTAGCAAATTTGTAAGAATAATTTAAGTAGAGGGGGACCGACTGCTGTGCCACCTAGGATAAATTATAATAATAAAAGTACTAGCAGGCAGATATTCAGTCCGGTACGGAAGAAAAATTACGTAACTTCAAATGTTGCCAATACCTGTTTATTTCAAAATTAACTTCTAAAATAATATGTAAAGATGATACAAATAGACCGAACTGTAAAATGTGCTGAGCCACTATAGGGTAGTTACGTCGTTACTGAAATACGCGCTATGTTAGACCTTGTTTCAGATGCATAATGACGCAACTGTAGATAGGGTTGAAAATAGCTTGATTAAATTAAGATAATGAAATTCTAACCAATATCGATGAAAATAAAAGCCATCGTTGTCAAAAAACAAACGCCATACCGATGCTCCTGGATGATTGCTCTTCATTAAATCCCTATTTTGAATATTTAAAAATCGTTTTTTTGCTCTTCTGAAGAATTTTGCATTTTACGGTTGCGTCATTCTTCTTCTGGACCGGCGCATTTTTCCTCAAACAACTTCTTGGGCCTTTTCTATAAATGCTTAGATTTCTAAGTTCTATAGTGGGGAAAAGGTCAAAAATAGATAAATAATAGCATAGGAATGTTATTATCATAATGAATTGTATGAATAAAAAAATATTAAAATAGCAAATTAAGACTAACGTTTTGTTTTTATTGTATCCCTATGAACATTCGAGAATCTGGCCCAGTTTTAAGCGCTGTAAAACCTAGATAAATAAAAAGAATTAAACACCTTTATAGTGGAAATTGTTCGCTGAAAAACCCTCCACTAAACTGCTATAATGTTATTTTATTATAAAATGAACTGGAAAAAAGTTATAACATCCAAAAGGAAACTTGTTAAAAAAATTTTACTTATTTTTGTTTATATCTTTTTTGTTGGTCACTTGACGATAAAAAGTAATAAAAACAAAATTATTATTAAAAGTAATAAAAACAAAAAGAAAACTACATATTTTTTTCAGTTGTAGACTTTTTTTAGATAAACTTAGTACAAGTGCACTTTTTAACGTTAAAAACACAAATATTCTCATTTGAAAGCTGTATAATTATTTAAACAATCTTTATTTAAACAAATGAAAATTTTTTGTTTTAATAAATAAATTAATTTATTGTAACAAAACAAAAGCAACTTTGACATTAAATAATGCGTTAGTTAGATGGCTCTAGTCGAGTTATTTGGGAAAAAAGAATGAAGAAAAATGCCCAATGGGAAGCCGAGAAAATCCATTTTTGACGTTATTCTTCTTTTGGCGCGATTGATAGGTAAATTTCATAAATATACGCGCATACGTACACAGACAGTATGGCATTTAGTTGCTAATCTTTCAAGATAGGTATATATGTATATTATGTATCAGCGCAAATAAATCATTAAAAGAATATATCAGTGGCGGCTCGTACGACTTTAAGAAGGTAGTGCCAGAACTCGGGCAGCCGCCAAAATTTTTAGTGACGGATTCACGATATTGTCAAAAAAGGTATACTGACAAAGAATCTAGGGAAAATACTGCTCGTAGGAAAATTGGAGATTTTTAAAATAGAGCGCGCCGCACCGACAAAAAATCGGATAAACACGCATATTTAACAATTAAAAAACAACTAACAGTATAAATTAGGGCTAGACGCCATTAGTCAGAATCTTGAAGCTGAATGTTCAATCTTCAATTTAAGTATCTGGCAACCTCAAAAATACTAATTTAAATATGAGTTTTTAAGCCTCGAAATGCGAATTTTCGCATTTTTCAGATTTTAAATCGTCTTCTTCTTCATGTGCCGTGCTCGGTGCTCGTTTATCTAACGTTGACTATCAAATTGGCTATAGCAATTTTGTTAACGGCAGCTCGGAAAAGAGATGCAGGGGATCTGTTATACCATTCTCTCAGGTTTTTAAGCCATGGCATTCTTCTTCGACCTGGCTCTCTTCTTCCGTCTACCTTGCCTTGTATTATTAAATTGAGTATATTATATCTTTTTGGGTGTCGCATAACATGGCCAAAATATTCAAGTTTTCGATTTTTAACTGTTCTGACGACTTCCGTGACTTTTCCCATCCGGTGCAAAACAACTTCGTTACGAACCCTATCCACCCAACTTATTCGTAGGATTCTTCAGTATACCCAAATTTCAAAGGCTTACAATTTTTTATCGCCTATAACTCGAAAACTGTCAATTTTCATTAGAATAACCCAAAAAACCTAAAAATATATGTTTCAGGGCAATAAAACGTGATCTTTTGTATTTGTTTAAAAAAATTATTTAAACAATTTCTGCCCAAAAATTCCGCCCGGCACCCTTCAGATTTGTTTAAAGGGGCATTTTTGAATAGGAATCCACAAAGAAACCGAATCAGAAATTTTTTCAGACGGGAGCGGTCTCAACCCATTTACTAATATTATAATGTATCCAAATTAGTTTTATCAAAACATGTCAAAATCGTTATATTTAGGCCAGATTATTTTATTTTGAGGTTTTTGTGGCCGTCTACCCCTGGAGCACATGGTGCCCAGGCACGTCGTCTTTTGGAATTTAGGGGGTTTTCAGCACTAAATTTATGCAAAGAGATTACTCATGGGTTTTTGAGTTGCTGAACAGGAATATGGCATCTGAACTAATTCTTGGAGCACCTAATGTCCAGTGTGACTATTATGCACGTCATACCTTATCTGGCGTCAGACCTGGAGACCAGATATTCCAAAAAGCTTTATCTACGTCATAATTGTACCCCTCATCCCCGAAAACTCTGTTTATATTAATTTAGTGTCGAAAAGCCTCGAAACTCCAGAAGATGACGTCCCTTTTTACCAATAGATGACGCACATAACAGTCACTCTGGGCACTAGGTGATCCGAGGGTCGCTTCTGATGTCATACTCGTGTTCAAAAACCCAAAAACCTCTAAGTAATCTGATTTCATCAATTTATTGCCGAAAATCCTCGAAACTCCAAAAAATGACGTACCTTAGCAGTACCCTGGACACCAGGTGCTCCGGAGGTCATTTCTGATGGCGTATTCGTATCTAGCGGCCCCATAAATCACCGAGTGAACTAGTTGCATCAATTTAGTGCCGAAAACCCTCGAAACTCCAGAAGATGACGTGCAACTTAGCAGTCACCCTGGGCACTAATTGCTTCGATTATTAGTTCTGATGTCATGTTCGTATTCAGCAATATTCATTTCCTTTCTAGTCCTCTATTTACCTCAGGGGCGGCTCGTGGCCTTAGAGACAGGGTCGGCAAGATTTTTTTTCTCCTCATATAGGTATACCATCTAATTAAAAGGCTTAAATCATCATAAGCGATTTTTTTTGTTTGGTTAACTTGATACTCTCTCTTCTCATAGTGTTTCGACAATACGTTTTGATTATTTTGAGACAAGAGAAATCCCGTTAATTTGAGGCAGAAATTAGTGGTAATAAGAGAATTTATGAACAGTTTGTTGTAGTGAATGGCACTACTTACTATATAAAATTATACATATTTGTAACTTATCCCACTTTCCGACAATATTTGAATCAGAATAACTTTTAAGTAACTTGTAAATAAATATATTGGAAACTTTTTGGCAAACGTAACTTTTAAATCAAAAATGAATAACCATTTTCAGTTTCGTTGCAAAACGAAAATACAGCCGAACCATATTCTAGTCCAATCAGAGAGTGCTGCAAGCACCTCTACCGGTTTCGAAACTTATTAGTCTCTCTCAGGAGGCACATATGCTGCTCTCCCTGATCCAACCAAAACAAACCCCAGCGTGCAGTCCCGGATTGCAACGAACGAAATGGCATAGATGCACTAGCGGCAACTGCTACCAAAAAGACTAAGTTTTCACTCTAATGGCATATAAAACAACATAATGCTATTATACATCCCACTAGAATGAAAACAATGGGAACCTTCTCTGGTTACACCTCCGAGGCTTCTACAATTTGCAAGCCATACGGATGCTGAGACTAAGGAAGATGAGGGAATTCTACAATTTACAATTCACGTCCCATCTGCTCAGCGCGGTAAAGTTCCAACGAGAATGGTTCCCTTCATACTCCAATAAGAGTAAATGTAAATCAAAAATGAATAACCATTGTCAGTTTCGTTGCAAAACGAAAATACAGCCGAACCATATTCTAGTCCAATCAGAGAGTGCTGCAAGCACCTCTACCGGTTTCGAAACTTATTAGTCTCTCATCAGGAGGCACATATGCTGCTCTCTCTGACCCAACCAAAACAAACCCCAGCGTGCAGTCCCGGATTGCAACGAACAATAGCATAATAGCATAATAGCATTATGTTGTTTTATATGCCATTAGAGTGAAAACTTAGTCTTTTTGTTTGCAGTTGCCGCTAGGGCATCTATGCCATTTCGTTCGTTGCAATCCGGGACTGCACGCTGGGGTTTGTTTTGGTTGGATCAGAGAGAGCAGCATATGTGCCTCCTGATGAGAGACTAATAAGTTTCGAAACCGGTAGAGGTGCTTGCAGCACTCTCTGATTGGACTAGAATATGGTTCGGCTGTATTTTCGTTTTGCAACGAAACTGAAAATGGTTATTCATTGTTGATTTACATTTACTCTTATTGGAGTATGAAGGGAACCATTCTCGTTGGAACTTTACCGCGCTGAGCAGATGGGACGTGAATTGTAAATTGTAGAATTCCCTCATCTTTCTTAGTCTCAGCATCCGTATGGCTTGCAAATTGTAGAAGCCTCGGAGGTGTAACCAGAGAAGGTTCCCATTGTTTTCATTCTGGTGGGATGTATAATAGCATTATGTTGTTTTATATGCCATTAGAGTGAAAACTTAGTCTTTTTGTAACTTTTAAATTTTAAATTATCAAAGAGGTCAAAAATTTGCTAATCTTCAAAATTCGAAAAGCGAATATCTATTTGCATAAAAGCAGGTATCCAAAATTTCAAAATATACTCGTTTTTCGAGATATGTATCATGCCTTTGTCTTTTTTGGGGTGGTTCGAAAATATCAAGCGAATCCAAAACGTCATTGCATATATATTGGAAACTTCTATCTCATTACGAAAAGCTCTGAGATTTTGCACCAGTTTTCTTATTTTATTTTTGGAATAAATAATGACAATTGACTGATTTTGAACAACAATGATCAAATGGGTTTGGCCAAACACTTTCTTAAAAATATTTAAAAGAATATTAAAAGAGAATTTAATAAAGTTCTCAAACCGATTGCTTCTCGGATCGAGATATCACCGCTTTCAAAATCGTCGCCTTCGATAATAAAATAAAAAACTTCCAAAAAGCTGTTCACGAAAATCTGCTACAGTGAAAACTAACCGAGATTTAAAATTACATTTTTGCATTTTTTTTTTTTTTCGAAACAAATTTTTCTAAACAAGTAGTCTGTTTAGGCGAGCTAAAATGGCAAGAAAAGACGATATTCTTTAATTTTTATACACGTATCCTGCAAAACTATAATCATTCTAGGCGCATGACAGTGAGTAAATAAAGCTTGTCGGGCAATAGTTTTAACTTTTGCCTGGAGACCATTCAATTCATAGGACATCACGGCATCGCCGTCGTAAATTTGCCTTACCAATTTAATTTTGATATCCAAAAATTTTAATGTGTCCTTTAAAACACCAAAAATATATTCCGCCTTATTGCTTTTACTGACGTCTATAAAACCTAAAAACCTCTCATAAATATTACCACGTAACGCCTATCGAACAACAATTGATAGTTGTGAATGACATGATAATCAGAAGTTTCATCTACTTCTAGCGAAAAGCAAATGGTTTTCAGAATCTCAGATTCAATAACGTTATTCAAAATGTAACTAATTCATTATATTAGTTCATTCTGTACTGTTTTAAACACGGCGCTAAATATCTTCGAATCAGAAGAAAAAATTGGAAAATTTCAAATCGTATTTCTTAAACAATTTTATTAGTTTTCTAAAGTTACTCTGACTTAATGAATGCTCTGATTCATCATGTCCCGTAAATGTTAATTCCTGACAACTTAAATAAATTACAATATCAATTAAACGACGTACAACGGCGCGGCGTGATTATTTTTCACAATTTCTGCCGATGCTCCCAAATGATACATCGGCAGATTTAAATGTGCCGTACCTGCGGCTTAATGCCTACGGAGAGAAATGTACGTTTGGTTGCTCTTCGACTCGTATTTCGTTGAGTTTTACGTGTAAATCGTCAAGCTCGAGATGAGCTGGGGTCGGCTTGCCGAAAACAGTTACATGAATGGCTTGGATCATTCATTTTTTGAATAGTCTCATATGCGCAGGGATCAATTAACGCTCGGATTGGCCGAATCATTTTATTAAAAACCATGAATTAAATTCAGTCTGTATTATCTGACAGATTTTTTATTTCACAGATAGAAATGATATCAACTCTGATTAAATTAAATATTAAAAAAAAATCTATATCTATAAATGGTTGGACCGGCACTGCCGACTCTGCTGACCCTGATCGGCCGCCACTGATTTACCTAGATATTTCCTTTATCTATTAGTTGAACATGTTGGTACTTACTATTTCTCAGTAAATAGGCTAGGTATGATGGTTTTCTAACTTTCACGGTGTTGAGCTCCCGTTCCCTATCTTTTCAATACAGCACTTCTCTGTTTGAGGTATGCGATGTACTTCATGGACGACATAATATATTGGTCCTACTCTATCAAATGATTTTTATAAGTTTATAAAGCATAATATACACTAAGCATCAAAATTAACGCACCACCTTAAAAATGGGGCATATTTGATCCCTCGAATTTCCTAAACCTGTTGTCCGAATTTAGTGATTTTTTAATATGTTATAGCTTTATTCTTCAAGAATATCGGTGTAGTAAATTGTTGCTAAACAGATAAGTGTCATTGTATACCAGGTGTAACAATTATAGTGTGTTTTTTCCTCAAAGTTTGGAACCTCCTGTGGAATATTGTAGCGTAAAAAATTATTGAAATTAAAATTCCACTGTAGCCTTAGGCTTTCTTAACATTTAGATTTTTGATCCATTCGCTTATGTTGGATAATAAACATGTTAGGTACTTTAACAACTAGCAACGTTCTTCATCAATACAGTGTGTTTCTAAATAAGTGCGACAAACTTTAAGGGGTAATTGCATGAAATTGCGATAATCTGCATGAAAAAATAATGACCGTTTGCTTTATAAGCATATGTCCGCAAATGCTTACTTTCCGAGATACGGGATGTTGAATTTTTTCTCACAAACTGACGGTTTATTTATTGCTCCAAAATCGGTTGATATATGCAAATGAAATTTAGTAGGTTATAAGAGATAGTTATTGTGCATTTTTTGACATACAATTAAGAATCTTATATTCACCGTTAACGTGAATATGGGTCATGTTACATGGTCATATTACCCGTATGTACGCCAATGCTGAATATAAAATTCTTAATGGTATGCCAAAAAATACAAAAACCTACCTCTTAAAACCTACCAAATTTCATTTGCATATCTCAACCGGTTTTAGAGCAATAAATAAATCGTCAGTTTGTAAGAAAAAATTCAACATCCCGTATCTCGGAAACTAAGAATTTGCGGAGATATGTTTATAAATCAAACGGTTATTATTTTTTCATGCAGAACTACCCGTTAAAGTTTGTCGCACTTATTTAGAAACATTATGTATTGATGAAGAACGTTGCTAGTTGTTAAAGTACCTAACTTTTTTATTATCCAACATAAGCAAATGAATCAAAAAGCAAAATGTTAAGAAAGCCTAAGGCTAAGGCTCCACGGGCGACAAATTTATGCTAGCAGTAGCCGTAAAACGAACTTAAGGTTCCGCGGAACGGAATAGGAATAGCCGAACTGAACCGAATACGCACAAGTTCTGTAGTCGGTACAGTTCGGCTATTCCTATTCCGTTCCGCGGAACCTTAAGTTCGTTTTACGGCTACTGCTAGCGTAAATTTGTCGCCCGTGGAGCCTTAGCCTTAGGCTACAGTTAAGTGTTAATTTCAATATTTGATATAGGGTTGAATATTCCACAGGATGTTCTAAACTTTGAGAGGAAAAACACACTATTATTGTTACACCCGCTTTACAATGACACTTATCTATTTAGCAACAATATCATGATATCGATATTTTTGAAAAATAAAGCTATAACATATTAGTAAAAAACACTAAAATCGGACAACAGGTTTAGGAAATAAGAGACATCAAAAATTTCCCATTTTTAAGGTGGTGCGTTAATTTTGATGCTCAGATTTTTGTTGGTCATAGTATTTTTGCATTTTAGGACAGAGCTAATGAACTGAACGGCTTACCTCGCTCCCATGCCGTCTCTGAATGCAAACTGATCGTCTTCGATGATTGTTTACATTTTTATAGATTCAGATATTTAACAGGACTTTTAATAGTAGATTTACTATATGAATCATAAGGCCTATCACACGAAACTCGTTGCATTGATATGGTTCTGGCTTTTTCGGTAGTTGCTGATTATTAGTTAATTAGTTAATATTGATTATAATCAGTCAAATAGAGAGACAAATATTTAGATGTTTTCTTCGCTGATTAATTTTAACGTGTCTTGGTAAATTCCATCTCGATCTGAGCTCTTAAATATTTGTTTTGAGTTTATTAATGGCATTTGTAATTGTGGTTTTCAAAATTTCTGGTCCTTTTACTTTTTATAAATTCATAAAATTTGAACATCTCTTTTGTCTATTTTGTCAATAATATATTTAAAACTTAAAAGTCTGCTTTTTTATCACATTATTCTTCTTCGAATAATGAATAAATAAAGGCGGCCAAATAAAAATAAATATCTGTCAACAAAAAAACGAACAATATGTTGAATTTTTTTTAAATTTAACCATATCTGATAACAAATACGGGGTATACATAAGTGGCACAGTTAGGTTTCCGTTACGGGTTCGGAAGAAGAGAGTGACTGTTTGAAATAAACGAAAAGAGGAGTAAGGCAGAGCTGCACATTGTTGCCCCTGCTTTTTAAATTTTATTTCCAGGGAATTTTCAGAAATGTATTTTTCCAAAATCCATGAAGTAATAGTAAAAATTTTGGATGGAGAAGTAAAATATTATGTGATATGTGGTTAGTATTAGGTTAGGTCAGTATGAGTGGTTGCCTAATCATACTTGCACTCGACCTATGAGATCTATTCGCTGTGAGCCGATTGTAGAGGAGAATGTGTATACCTAAATATAACAATAAAAATAATGAGAAATTTAAAAATAATCGTAAAATATATTAAAAATCATTAAAAGTATAAAATTTTGAACAGCCATATTTTGCTTAAAGATAATATATGTAGTCATAGAGCCTTCGACGGTAGACCATTTTAAAGGTAACTGACTGATTTTTCTATTAAATGTAACACTGCATATAACTAAAGCTGAGTAGAAAAAAGTTACAGAACAATGTTTGAGATGTAACAAGGAAAATGGGCCAAAATCGCTATGAGTGGCAAATTTTGAAAAATCATATTTTGGAAACTGTAAATGATAGAGACTTCTGGTAAAAGTAATTTTAAATAGGAAGGATGGAGGTTTTTTTTGTAAAGAAATGCCTATACCTATATCCCCGTGGAAAAAAGTTATAGGGCAAAAAACAAAATTGCTATTTTTCGTGCTTTTTCTTGCTGTTCATTTGAATACATTTTTGCAAAAAAAATATTAGTCCATTGAAATGTTACATTTAGGGTTGCATTTCTTAGAGGAGTCAATTTTATTTTTCTAATGTGTAGGGGGGTTCAGTAAAAGCTTAAGTTCAAGTTTTTGGCGTCGCGCCCTTGTCTCCCGACCGCCATGTTGGATAAAGGGGTGCAAAGGACTTTCGCGCTGTATCTCCTAAACTAGCAACCATAGAGAAAATTTAATTACACATAAAATGTGGAAAATTAAATTGTATACAATTTTATATGTATTACTTTTTATCGTCAAGTGACCAAGTGACTTTTTATCGTCAAAAAAGTTATAAACAAAAATAACACAAAATCCTGTGAGAAATTTCCTTTTGGAGGTTATAACTTTTTTTCCGTTCATTTGACAATAAAATAACATCACATATATTTTATAGAGGATTTTTAGCGAACAGTTCAAGTTGTTTAGTTTTATTTATTTGTCTAGGTTTTACAGCGCTGCTTTCTAGAAAAAATAATATTATTTATTATTATATGTTGAAAAAGATCTATCATAGTTATTATTTTTTCATTTTTTTTTCGATGGTCCAGGCTGCGAGTCAAGATCTGAATCAGTATCCGAGGTGAGTTTTTGTGGTATAATGAGAGTTAGAGTTGGCGTCATTGTCGGTAATTCATCTACCAATAATTAATGTTGATATGTCCACGATGTTGCTGCCACTTTCACCACCACAATAGAGGCACACTTCTGAACATTTGAGGTCTGTTTTTCGGCAACCCCATGCACTACCAGTTTGCATTGCACCTGCTAAAGATGAATTTCGTATGCTCGAGGGTACTGGAGGCTTGGAAGTTTGGATTGGTATCCAAAATTTTCCATGCTTTTTCCAACCCCAATTTTCTGGAACACAATGTTTACCGAGCCATGACTGAATCTGGTGGTACACTCGGAGTGTGTAGAAACGGGCTGCATCTTGTGTTAGAGGACATGAGAAGAGATTAAATGCATTTTTTGTCATTGTTTTAGCGAATCGTTTGTATCTCAGGGTTTCCAGGGAATCGTCTTTATTTCCGCCATATAAAGACACGAAAAACTTTCGCCGACAACAGTAAGTAAAGATGGCTCGACATTCCCACTGACAAATAAATTTCCCCAGAGGTTTCTTACAAATTAAATAACCACCACTCATGATATGCTGTTTAAAAAAAACACAAAATGCTTATCTAATCATAAAAATGTAAATTTTACCCAAAAGACTCTCAATAGTATTATCTATAAAACTCAAAATACTTTTCACAATTTTTATTGCGACTGCACGTGGCCAAATAGGTAGCACATTTGTAAGAATAATTTAGGTAGAGGGGGACCGACTGCTGTGCCACCTAGGATAAATTATAATAATAAAAGTAATAGCAGGCAGATATTCAGTCCGGTACGGAAGAAAAATTACGTAACTGCAAATTTTGCCAATTCCTGTTTATTGCAAAATTAACTTCTAAAATACTATGTAAAGATGATACAAATAGACCGAACTGTAAAATGTGCTGAGCCACTATAGGGTAGTTACGTCGTTACTGAAATACGCGCTATGTTAGACCTTGTTGCAGATGCATAATGACGCAACTGTAGATAGGGTTGAAAATGGGTTGATTAAATTAAGATAATGAAATTCTAACCAATATCGATGAAAATAAAAGCCATCGTTGTCAAAAAACAAACGCCATACCGATGCTCCTGGATGATTGCTCTTCATTAAATCCCTATTTTGAATATTTAAAAATCGTTTTTTTTGCTCTTCTGAAGAATTTTGCATTTTACGGTTGCGTCATTCTTCTTCTGGACCGGCGCATTTTTCCTCAAACAACTTCTTGGGCCTTTTCTATAAATGCTTAGATTTCTAAGTTCTATAGTGGGGAAAAGGTCAAAAATAGATAAATAATAGCATAGGAATGTTATTATCATAATGAATTGTATGAATAAAAAAATATTAAAATAGCAAATTAAGACTAACGTTTTGTTTTTATTGTATCCCTATGAACATTCGAGAATCTGGCCCAGTTTTAAGCGCTGTAAAACCTAGATAAATAAAAAGAATTAAACACCTTTATAGTGGAAATTGTTCGCTGAAAAACCCTCCACTAAACTGCTATAATGTTATTTTATTATAAAATGAACTGGAAAAAAGTTATAACCTCCAAAAGGAAACTTGTTAAAAAAATTTTACTTATTTTTGTTTATATCTTTTTTGTTGGTCACTTGACGATAAAAAGTAATAAAAACAAAATTATTATTAAAAGTAATAAAAACAAAAAGAAAACTACATATTTTTTTCAGTTGTAGACTTTTTTTAGATAAACTTAGTACAAGTGCACTTTTTAACGTTAAAAACACAAATATTCTCATTTGAAAGTTGTATAATTATTTAAACAATCTTTATTTAAACAAATTAAATTTTTTTGTTATAATAAATAAATTAATTTATTATAACAAAACAAAAGCAACTTTGACATTAAATAATGCGTTAGTTAGATGGCTCTAGTCGAGTTATTTGGGAAAAAAGAATGAAGAAAAATGCCCAATGGGAAGCCGAGAAAATCCATTTTTGACGTTATTCTTCTTTTGGCGCGATTGATAGGTAAATTTCATAAATATACGCGCATGCGTACACAGACAGTATGGCATTTAGTTGCTAATCTTTCAAGATAGGTATATATGTATATTATGTATCAGCGCAAATAAATCATTAAAAGAATATATTAGTGTTTTTAGTAAATGTATTATTTATTATAATTTTTGGATTTTTCTTTCTCTGTAGTAAGATAATAAAATATTGTGTAGGTATAATATTTTTATATGTCTATTTGTCACCGTGTTGTTAACTATATCCGAAACTTACGTGTCACTTAAAAGAAGCTCAGTGGTGTAGTTGGTAGAGCGGTGGGTCAGAGAACAGAAGGTCGCGGGTTCCAATCCTGGACGATTAATATTTTTTGTTAATTTTTCGTTGTTTTAATAAAAAAATTTTGAAAGTGGTAGATAAGAAAGTTAGTTTAAAATTTAAATGAAATACAAATAACCTGTTAAGTATATTTACTTCGTTGAAATTATATAATAGAAGACTAACTTCTTACGTGCGTACAAAGTACACACACATTCTTTTTTTAACGTATACCGATTTTAAACTTGACGATTGAGATTATAATTTCTCCAACCTAATTTTTGATTGAAATTTTGCTATTTTTGGCTAAGTTTCACTCGTAATATTGATAGTTTTTTGACAAAGAGGACAAAACTAAAAAGGAGACGGTTTGAAAATTATGATCATATTGTTTATATCTTTGGCGTAATTGCCGGTCAAATTTAACCGGTTGTACTCAGGAACCGCTTATCACAATTAAACGTTTTTTTTTTGAAGAAGCATCCTGCTGCTTTTTTTCCAATACCGTTTTCGTAATTTAATTTAATTTAATATTTCCCGGGATATTATATTTGTTTATAAGCCAAAAAATTGTTTATAATTTTAAAATATTACTTAGGCCGCTTAAATAGTCCAATTTCAATTCTGTAAAGTACATTTGATAGGTACAGTGTCTTTTTCTACAAAAATCATAGTTATTCTTATGTATCATAATTATTGTGGTTATTATAGCGACCGTAAATTTTTAATTAACATTTCAATTGTTGCTAAACTGTTCATTCAATTTCCATTGGAGTTATAATCCGTACGAAAAGAGCTTTGACATTACCAAGTTATTTAATTATTGATAAACAATTACTTATCTAAAATTTTAGTTGAAAATTAAAGATTTGTTGGAAAACCCGCATTTTCCGGGGAAGATTTTCGTCAAAGTAAATTGGGAAAAACACGTTTCTATGTAGAATTTAATTACGGTGAATTTTTATTTGAGTATTTTTGGTGTAAACTTAAAAGCTTTGGAGTTATAGAGCAAAAATGGAAAAAAACACGATTTTCGGGCGACATTTTGTTTATAAAAAAAGTAGCACACTATCTGCGGACTCTGTATACCTAAATTATTAATATATACAATCATAAGATTCGATTCCAACAATAAAATTGCTGGTAAATAACTTTTCTTAAAAATGGCCTATTCTCCGATAATATAATCTGCCCAGACTAAACAATAAAATCCCGTTAACGTTGTAGTTCCCTTCTAAAATACATAATCAATAGACTAATATGAGAAGTAAGAAATTTAAAAACAAGGAACGTATAATAGGATTCTAATAAAATAAATTAAAATTCTAATAACAGCAGATATTGACCGATCCATCTTCTTCTAGTTCCATGACCGTTATATATCATTGAATATCATGTTGGCTACCATATTCGCTATCGTGACTTTACTGACAGTAGCTCTGAATAATGATGTAGCCTATCCTACTTTTTCCAAGCTACCCATAGAAATAATGAATAAAATTTGTGGACAAGATGTGGGCTGACAAGATATACCAGTAGATTAAAAGGGGACGAAATGCAATTTCACCAAAAAATAAAAATTAGTATTTTTAACCGTGAAAAACTGAAGAAAAACGGGTGATTTTTCACAATTTTTTTTCAAATTTCCGTAAAATCTTGTTTTGTGGAATTTTTCACTAACCGTAACGGTGGTAAATTGTCACGTAAGACCCCTTCCTTTTTCAAATGCCGTACGATTTTTTTATTTCGGAGCCTCGACTTTGGCGCCCTCTACAGTATTAGTTTACGTGCATAAATGAAAAAAGATATATTTTTTATATTCTCCATGAGTTAGATATTAATATGTAAAGAGTTTTATGTTCATTTTTAATAAAGGTTCTGAGAAAAAAATCTTGAAAAAATGCTTATTTTTGGTCTTCTAAAGTGTACTAGTACCTTAAATTAATATTAACAGCGATTCAACTAATAAAATAATGATAAAAGGTACGGAAGTACAAGAGGTAGAAAGTTAATATTTTTGAAATCCATAATTATGGAAAGGAAGGGGTTTATGAAAAGTTATACACACAAAAATAGTAAAAACTTAACATGCATTTAATGCCGTTGAGTAATAAAAATAATAAAAAGAACAAAATATAACAAGCAAATAAAATGTCAAAATGACACAAATTAAAATCATTAATAGATGAATCAAAAATATACCACTCTAGATAAGGGAGCAGAAACATGGAAACAGGACAGAACTATATGTAATAAAAAGTGACAACATTTTGTAAACAAAACCTTTAACAAAAAGCCTCAAAATATACCAACAGAATATCAATATTAAAAAAATAAAGGAAAAAATAAAACAAACTAGCATATTTATTACAATCACAAAAAAAAATAGAAATAAATTGGTCATACCTTGAGAAAAGAGCAAAACACAAATGAGTGTGTGTGTGTGTGTGTGAGAGAGAGAGAGAGAGAGAGAGAGAGAGAGAGAGAGAGAGAGAGAGAGAGAGAGAGAGAGAGAGAAAGAGAGAGAGAGAGAGAGAGAGAGAGGGAGGGGGAGAAAAGCCAGTAATAAATTACAAATGATTATGATATATTGTACATTTCAAACTACAATTAATATTAAAAAAATTGATAAGCTTGGATCATGAAATCATTAATTTTAATAATAATGTACGTACAGATAGTTGGTAACAATTTTATACATTTGTAATTGGCATTACAAAATAGGGCGAAAGTAAATGCGTAAATGAGGACACTACTTTTTAACATATTAACTTCAACAAAACATTATGAACGTTTCAGGACATTTCCATATTAGGATCAACCCTATAATGTCAACGAACTTTTTAACATGTTATTTTATGTAACAAATCTAAAAACAGGAAATAAATAAAAATAATATATTATTCAAAACTTAGGTATACTATTAATTCTCACAAAATGATACATAAGAATGTTGAAATAAAAATCCACGAGGAAAGAACTTTTCCTGTAGTGGGCTGTATACCATATATTACAAAAAACATGTAAAATCCTTTATAAAAGGTATATTTATTAAAATTATCTACATGGGGCTACATCACAAGCAGAACTAGTTTTCAGTCTGATAACAGATCATCATCAGTGTGGACAAGACGCCGACATGCTAACCACCAATATACAGAAATATTAGGGTAAAAACCCTTTGGTAACATTGACTATAATTGTGAAATTAAACATGGATGCACAATCTATTGCATGTATTATGCCCAGGGCACCATTTCACCCCAAATCGAGTTTTTCACATGGTAAATGGTTGGTGTCAACTGGCTACTGATAGTATGTAACGAAAATCCTGAATAATAACATGGCAGAAATGACAGTGAAACAGGAAGTTAACGGTAATTGGAAGAATCGGTTTACCAGACGTTGTTTTTCCTGATTTTTATATAAAAATATGTTGTTTTTTTACCAATTATTTCACCATGGAGTTATTAATTTTTCAAAAAGTTAATACCAGCGTTTGAAAAAGCGTAAAAATATTTTTTAGCAAATATTTTAAACGCTTTAGTTATATTAATTACCAATTAGTAAATGCATAACGTATCTTCACATGTACCTTTAAACCTATGTGCGGCAGATTCGTGCAAATAATATAAGAATTATTGTGCATTTAATGGTAAAAGCATATAATTTGGACCACACACACTACACATACAAAGATTCAAATTCGGATATGGGGCCATCTCAGATTAATTCTTTTACAAAAATGGCGGGCATTCAAAATTAATCTGACTCACACAGGTACATGTGAAGTTATGCATTTATTAAATGGTAATTAACATAACTAAAAAGTTCAAAATCTTTTCTACAAAATATTTTTATACTCTTTTCAATGGCGGTAATACTTTTTGAAAAATTAATATATACAGGGTGAAAGAATTGAAAAAAAAAACAACAGAGTTTTACATAAAAAACAGTAAAAACACAAGTTCTGGTAAACCGATTCTTCTGGTTCAAGACCTCAATCTTACTCATTAAAAAAAGAACCTTGATGCCAAATTTGGCTGAAATTGGACTTTTCGTTTAAAAGTTATCGTGCTATTACTCACATATGTATAGCCGCCATTTTGAATGCTCGCCACTTTTGTAAAAGACAAAATCTAAGATGGCCTCATACCTAAATTTGAACTTTTGTATGTGTTATATGCTTCTACCGTTACAATACAATACCGTTATATGTACAATAATTCTTCTAATATTTGCACGAATCTGCCGCACATTGGTACATGTGAAGGTACGTTATACATTTATTAAATGGTAACTAACATAACGAAAAAGTTCAAAATATTTACTAAAATTTAAAAAAATTTAATAAAATTCTTACGCACTTTTCAATAGTGATATAACCATTTTGTAAAATTAATATATACAGGGTGAAAAAATTGAAAATAAATTATTTACATAATATAAAATAGTTTTACATAAAAAACAAGGAAAACACAACTTCTGTTAAACCGATTCCTGCAATTGACAACATAGGTCTTGTAAATCACAAAAAGAACCTATGTACCAAATTTGGTTAAAATCGGACTTTTCATTCAAAAGATATCGTGCTATTAGTCACATATGTATAGTCGCCCATTTTGAATGACCGCCATTTTTGTAAAAGGCAAAATCTGAGATGGCCTTGTATCTAAATTTGAACCTTTATATGTGCAGTATATGTGGACCAATTTATATGCTTGTATCATTAAGTGTGCAATTCTTATAATATTTGCACGAATTTGCCGCACTACAAGGGGATTTTGCGCGTTACTCGATCGCGTCAGAAAATCACAGGGGGAGAAACCTTGTACCCTGTAAATGTACCCCTACCATATATGGAGTCTTAATGCAGTGACGTGCATTGGGGGCAGTCCGTAAAAAAGTCTATCCTTAGAGTAACTCGAAAACGTCAGATTAAGAAAAGGTAAGTTAAGTACATAAAGAACAGTGTATATTAAAAAAAACTGACGATTTCAGCGGGGCGCGCCGCGGCGCGGGCGTAAGGAAATGGGCGAGTCACAAAGTTTCACAAAAAAAAACAGAATATTTCGCGAAATGAATATCAGATCGTAAACCTGGAAAACAGAATATGTTCAATATTTTTTAAAAATCTATGAATGATGATAAACACGACCCCCCACGAAGGTGGGGTGGGGTCATTTTTTAATATAGACGGCGATATAATCGGAAAAAATTCTCTTTGAAAATGGAAAATTAAATTAAAAAATAGAAACATTTTTTTTTTATTTTGGAACCTAATCTTCACCATCTTCACCGTCTCCATGGGTCTCAATAAGTCTGCATGGCGCTTTAGTAACTGCAAATTTAGCATCCAATTCTACCCTACTATTAGAAATAGTGAGGCAATTTACTTTAAAAAACATCAATAATTACCAATATTGTTTCGAAGCTATTTCCTTGTGGCATTTTTATAATGAACTATTTTAAATGGGAAATAGTTAATTACCAATATATCAACATTAAATAATATAAATCGACAACGAATACCATATAAAAAAAGAAGTAAAATATCTGGGTGTGATCTTTACTGAAAAGGTCATCTGGAAAAACCAGATAGATAACATAACAGACAAAGCTTTGAAAGTAATTGATATACATATTGAGTTCATTCAGTTTAACGAGGGGAAGACCCAGCCCTATGGCTACTATAGCTAGACAGAACTCATTTAGACTTTGGAAGCACAATCAGTAGACAAACAAATCAACAAATAATCAATCGATTAATTAAAATACAATTTCAATCTTTCAAGAGCGGTCATTGGATATATGAGGTTAACTCCTGTGAATGTACAATTTACAGAAACAAGTGAAATGTCACTAGAATATAGACGTCAATTGTTGGCTACAAAATTTCTCAGGAAAATATACATTTACAGTAAAACCTGTGTCATTGGCCACCTGTCAAAATCGCCTGTACTAACGGCCAGTTTAAAAATTCACCAAACAAATTATACAGGGTGTTTCATTAATAATTGTCCATATAGTAACTGGAGAAACCCTAGCACAAAATACGAAGATTTAACCTAAAACACTTAAATAAAATGTGGTTCCTTACTGAGTTACAGGGTGTTTTATCTAGAAATTTAAAAAATATTTTTGCTCAGCATTTTAAAACTATTCTACGTATAATTTTCATACTTGGCAGGAAGTATAGATACTATACAAACTACTAAATTATGTTAAACAAATGTTTATGGCTATTACCAGAGGCATACGACGGGGGAAAGTGAATGGTTGACCCTTTCCAAATTCTACGCCACTGGCGAATTTGCTATTTTAGTTTAATTTTTGGATTGTCCAATACTTTCTATGAAAATAATATACTCTCCATTTGTAACGATAAAGCCATTAGATTTCGAGATATTTGAAGTTAAAAATGAAACGACACCGATATGTTGACCCGAGTATTGTGTCGCTTCATTTTTAATTTCAAATATCTCGAAAACTAATCATTTTATCGTTACGAATGAAGAGTATATTATTTACATAAAAAGTATTGCAAAATCAAAAAATTACACTAAAATAGCAATTTCGTCAGTGGCGTAGAATTTGGGAAGGGTCAACCTGCCACTATCCCCTGTCGTACGCCTCTTGTAGTAGCTAGAAACGTTTATTTATCTTAATTTAGTAGGGTCTACAGTACCTACAGGTTCTGCCAAGTATGATAAGGATACGCCGAATAGTTTTAAAGTACTGGGTACAAATAATTTTTAAATTTTAATCATATGAATCATATCATAAGTTAATCAAAATAACTGTGACGTTTCATATTTAACTTCAAATATCTCGAAAACTAATGACTTTATCGTTACCAATGAAGAGTATATTATTTACGTAGAAAGTATTGTAGAATCTAAAAATGGCACTAAAATAGTAATTCCTCCAGTGGCGTAGAATTTGAGAAGGGTCAACCATTCACCATCCCCTGTCGTACGCCTCTGGTAGTAGCTGGAAACGTTTGTTTATCACAATTTAGTAAAGTGTCTAGTAGTCGCACTTTCTGCCAAGTATAAAAAGGATACGTCGAATAGTTTTAAAATGCTGAGCAAAAATAATTTTTAAATTTTTAGATAAAACACCCTGTAACTCAGTAAGGAACCACATTTTATTTAAGTGTTTTAGGTTAGATCTTCGTATTTTGTGCTAAGGTTTCTCCAGTTCCTATATGGACAATTATTAATGAAACACCCTGTATGTAGTGTTATGATCTGCTTTCTATTACTTTTATTTTAATTGAGTATTTATTTAAATAATTATTGAAATGAGGCAAATCATACATAAACAATTAATAAAAAATCTCAGTGTGCCTTTTCGTCATAAAAATTAACTAAAAGTATCTTAGGTTATACTTATCCTTTCTCGTGGCTTCAGTATCTCTTAGTTGATCCTTATCGGGATAAAATAGGAAAAGGAAATAAATAGAAAAATCATAAATAAGCACATACAAATACTTGATGGATTCGACCGTTACTTGATGGAAGTTCATTTTATCTAACAATAAAAAACTGAAAACGTTTGTTTTCTATACTTCCACAAAATTTATTATATCTAAGTGACTACAGCTGTTTCGGCGGAGTGCCTTTCTCAAGTAATATAGTTTACAATGTGTTTGCCTTTTTAATCTTCAACTGAAGAGGTTGAGGAGTGGGGAGCTGTTTGTCTCGAGTTGGTCATTCAGAATTATATCTGTATTTTTCAGTTTATTAATTTCCATAGATTCTAAAAAAGATAGCTTAAGGCCTTTATTTTGAATATGTAGAATTTTAAACTCTTCATTGAAAGAATGATTATGATCTAGTAGGTGAAGTGCGTATGTAGAAGTGTCTGTTTTTCTATTGTTGAATGCCCTTTTGTGTTCTGCTATCCGTTTGTCAAAAGTTCTGCCAGTTTGACCGATGTACGTTTTCGGACAGTCACCACAAGTTAGTTTGTACACACCACTCTGTAGTTGCTTTCTCTTTCGGCTTTTATTGTTCTTAATATATTTGCTTAAGTTGTTGTTAGTTCTGAAAGCTGGTGTTATTCCTTTCTTTTTTATGTATCTGGCTATTGTTGTTGTTATCTTGCCAGTATATGTGAGAGAGCAGAAGGTACTGGGTTCTTTCTGTGGTGGTGGATACACTAATTTCAGGGCTTTCTTATGGAGTTTTTGGTTTAAAATTTTGTTAACTGTTTGTTCGTTATAGCCGTTGTTAACTGCTATTTGAATAATGCTATTTGTTCTAATGATGACTCTATAAACTTTCTAGATGTAACGATTTCCAGACTACACAACAAACATGAGTTCTCCATATATCATAAACCTACCCATACTGACACAACTATACACAATTCATCATCCCATCCTACACAACACAATTAGCAGCCTACCATAGCATGATACATAGACTGACAGAAATTCCCATGACAAAAAATAACTTCGAAATAGAACTAAACATCATTAAACAAATAGCAGTAAACAACGGCTATAACGAACAAACAGTTAACAAAATTTTAAACCAAAAACTCCATAAGAAAGCCCTGAAATTAGTGTATCCACCACCACAGAAAGAACCCAGTACCTTCTGCTCTCTCACATATACTGGCAAGATAACAACAACAATAGCCAGATACATAAAAAAGAAAGGAATAACACCAGCTTTCAGAACTAACAACAACTTAAGCAAATATATTAAGAACAATAAAAGCCGAAAGAGAAAGCAAATACAGAGTGGTGTGTACAAACTAACTTGTGGTGACTGTCCGAAAACGTACATCGGTCAAACTGGCAGAACTTTTGACAAACGGATAGCAGAACACAAAAGGGCATTCAACAATAGAAAAACAGACACTTCTACATACGCACTTCACCTACTAGATCATAATCATTCTTTCAATGAAGAGTTTAAAATTCTACATATTCAAAATAAAGGCCTTAAGCTATCTTTTTTAGAATCTATGGAAATTAATAAACTGAAAAATACAGATATAATTCTGAATGACCAACTCGAGACAAACAGCTCCCCACTCCTCAACCTCTTCAGTTGAAGATTAAAAAGGCAAACACATTGTAAACTATATTACTTGAGAAAGGCACTCCGCCGAAACAGCTGTAGTCACTTAGATATAATAAATTTTGTGGAAGTATAGAAAACAAACGTTTTCAGTTTTTTATTGTTACATACAAATACCTTTATTATCAAAAGCAATGCTCTGAAAATCTGTCAATTAAATCCTGTGGGCATAATTGTCCAAATGAAACTTTTACCATATAATTAATCTAATTTAAGCAAATATTTATCGCTTTGTTCCTGATACCATTTATAAAATAAGCTAAACAAACAAATTTAGGTATTTGCAAAACTACTTATACTTCCTATTAAATTACTGAAATGTTGGAATCTTAATTCATATGCTTTTACGCAAATATTTTAACTTCTGATTATAAATAACATCTATCACATAAGTTATTGACTGACCTTTTTGATTCACACAAAATGATGTCTCCTCTTGACCCAAACAGCTCTTCCTTGTTGATTATGTTAGGCTACCAATCAAAACCCTCTTCGTTCTCAGCATCAATCCAGCAGCATACCAGCAACTATTCCTCCAAAACACAAGCCAGGCCGCTTTTGACCAGTACTCGTTCAATAAACTCCAAAACTCTCTCCTCTCTTTCTCTCAATAATAATCTCCTGAGACCCAAGTATCTTTTTTACTTGGTGTCACAAATAATTTTAATAACGATAATTCTTTTAACTTACTCTCTTGGACTTTACAGAAACAAAGAGGTATTTCTTCTCGATTTGATTTGTCTCTCGTTCCACTTTTCAGCTACTCTCCACTAACAAACAACCACTAGTACTTGCTTCTGAACTATCCGCGAAAACTTTTCGACTGCCCTTCTCGGATGCCGGTGACACAATGATCTTTCTTTTCCAAACTGTCTCAACATTCAACTTCCCTTTCCCCATTCCAAATTGCCAAGCCAATCAGAAACATTTCTCTTTCCACATTCCTCTTTTTCATTCGAAAAACCCAGGCATTCTTTCAAACAATACTTCTACTCATCCTAATCACTTTCCGGAAATTATACAAATATTCTTGTGCTTAAAACAAACAGACTTAAAATTCCAAATCTCTCTACCTTTATTTTTCTAAGAACTAATAATTACAGCTACCTGTGGATTTTACCTTCCCGTAACAAACAATCTTTTTAAATTATAATCCGAAATAAATTGTCATTTCACTTCACTGTATTTACAAATGTCTTTAAGTCTTCAGGAAAAAACTCATTAAGGAGAAACCCACTGCGTAAAAGCTACCTTCTACCTAAATAGTTACAAATCAATATACAGGGTGTATCAAATTTATGTGCCCGCTTTATAATAAAAAAATTAAAAGTTTTACTCTATTTTTGATTGATAAAATGATACATAATAACATCCCCGCTTTGTTTTGAGATAAAATCGTTTTTAATAAGTGAAACGAAAAGAATGATTTTCTCTCGACAACAACACTTTTCTCTTATGTCAAAATATTTAGTCCCGCCTGAAAAACAATTGCTTCCTTTGTCCCAGTGTCTGTACTTATATGGGATTGGGTAAGTTTTCGATCGAAAATTTTCTACGTTTTTAACCTTAAAGGAATGCTCATACTTTTTGGCTACTTTGTTTTCTTCATTTATTAAATTTTCATACTCACTCAATATTACATGCAGTTCCTTCTCTTTTTTTTCTCCACATATCAATTTTCTTTCTTTTTCCTCCGATTTTTTACACATATTTATTGTACATTATGCCTCCTCCATTTCGCATACTTCTTCTTCAAATACTACAGTTCCAATGGTATCTCTTTCGCCTTCCTTTTCTATTCTGATCTCTTCTTCTTCTGGGCTCATCTCTTCTTTTGAGGAATCCCAAGCTTCATTTTCCTTTGTCAATCCCTTTTCTTCCTTTTCTTCTTCTGGGCTCATCTCTTCTTTTGAGGAATCCCAAGCTTCATTTTCCTTTGTCAATCTCTTTTCTTCTTTTTCTTCTTCTGGGCTCATGTCTTCTTTTGAGGAATCCCAAGCTTAATTTTCTTTTGTCAATCTTTTTTCTTCTTTTTCTTCTTCTGGGCTCATCTCTTCTTTCGAGGAATCCCAGGCTTCATATTCATTAATTATCTTGCTTTTCCTCTTTCTTTTCTGTCCTTGCTTCATTTCCAAATTCATTTCCACCGTTTGTTTTTTATCTAAATTATCCTTTTTCCGTTTCTCATGTTCCTTGTCTATTTCCAGAATGTCTTGTTCTTCTTCTTTTTCCTCTGTGATTTTCATCGTGTTATTTTTGAAATCTATCACCACATGTTTTTCTGACAATTCATCCACTCCTACGATCATATCATGCATCATGTTCGGCATTATAACACATTGTAGTGCATACAATTTCTTCCCCAATCGAACCGTTACTCGTATTCCTTCATTTATTGTTGCCAAAGTCCGTTTATTTGCGCCCACTAAATTTACCCTGGGAATTTTGTAAATTAAATTCGTTAAATCAACCTCTTCTATTAATTTCCTGGTAATCAATGTAATTTCCGAACCAGTATCAATCGTAATTTTAATCGGTTTCTCATTGATAAAACTATCTACAAATTTTAAATTTACTCCACTTCTTTTATCATTATTTCCTATATTTCCTGTTTGTTTTTTTGTGTCTAGTGAGCGCCTTCGTAAAAAAACGCCTGCTGTTCTTCTTCGCTTCTTCTTTCGTCGCTTTGTCTCTCATCCTCATATTCACCTATTTGTGTATTGTTTACCGCTCTTCTATTTTCTCTTGGTATGTCGGACCCGTACCGGTTTTCACGATTTTCCTGTTCATTTCTTCTATTATCATTTCTGTCTCCTTGATTTGTGCGGGTGTTATTTCTATTCTGGTTTTCTCGGTATCTGTCTTCGTTCCATTGCTGATTTCTTTGTTCATAGTTTCCTCTTCCATTGTCTCTATTTTCGTTTTCACTCCTCGGAATAAATTCTCTTCTCGTATAGTCTCTCCTAAAGTTTTGTCTTCTATCTCTATAGTCTTGATTTTCGCGTTGTCTATAAT
The DNA here is from genome assembly GCF_917563875.1 of Diabrotica virgifera virgifera. Lineage (NCBI taxonomy): Eukaryota > Metazoa > Arthropoda > Insecta > Coleoptera > Chrysomelidae > Diabrotica > Diabrotica virgifera. The sequence continues at coordinate 190,279,787 of NC_065450.1, read as the reverse complement.
TTTCTTGCGATCTTCTTATTTCTCTTTCTCTCCTTTTTGCTTCTCGTATTTGTAATAATTGGCACAAACTATCGATATCTTCGTAGTTTTGTAAAGTTATGTGATCTTCTAAGGTATCTTCAAAATGTCTGGCTATCAGTTCTACTAACTGTTCGGAAGAATAATTGTACTGTAGGTGTTTTGCATTGTTGTATAATTGTAGTGCGTATGTTTTTTCTGAAATACCCATTCTATCATGGTACCTCCCATTTTGCAACTCCTTGCTTATTTCCATCTGTTGTATTTTTCCCCAGAAATAACTCAGGAACTTTTGTTCGAATTTATGCCAATTGTCCAATTCTTCTTCTTTGCTATCAAACCATAAACTCGCCTCATCTTCAAGATGGTTCCTTATCATTTCTTTGGCTGTTTCGGAGTTACCGATGTATCGTACTTTCTTTTTTAAATTATTTATGAAAATTACTGGGTGTAATTTTTTTACATCCCCGCCAAATCTTATTTTCACATCCTCTGTACTATGGATAATCGTTTCCCTCCTTTCTCCGGAATTTTGTTAATTCCTGATGTCCTCCATTTTTCTTTCTATTTCTCGCCTGTCTTCTTGTAATGCGTTTTCAAATTTGGTTTCTAAGTTCTCTATGTCATTTTTCTGGCAATTTCGTATCTCCGTCATTTTATTCTTGATTTTTTTAATCTCTGTCTCTTGTTGTCCCATCTCGTTCTTGATCATTGTCAAACATCCTTTTACTTCCTTTTCATACTTTTCTATGCGTTCCTCCATTTTCTTATTGTTCTCTTCTATGGCTTGTTTTGTTTCCTTCTGATTTTCTTGCATTATTATTTTTGTTTCATTTTGATTTCTATCCATAGCTCGTTTTTCTTCATCCATTTTTTGTTGTGTTTCCTTTTGATTTTCTTCCATTTTTTGTGACTGGAGTTGCATCAGTTGTAATAATTTATCTATTCCTGATAATTCATATTTTCTGTTGCCATGATTGTTGTATCGAAAATTCTGTATGTTCTTCTTGTTCCAAATGTTCTTCTTGTTCCAAACGTACCTCTTGTTTTTTGTTTTCTTTGCTTTTGCTTCTGGCGATCGACATCTATTTAAAATTTATCCCTTGTATGTTGTAGAGACGAAAATTTTTCTCTCCCCAAATATAATCAATTTATCACACAAATTTTAAATTTATCAAAATTCAAATCAATAAAAGAATAAAATAAATATGTAAAATTGTACCTAGATAAAAAATAACTCAAACAAAATATTTCATAAATTTTAAATATATCAACTTTTTCCGACGGGCAAATAAATTCTTCATCACCTGTTTTTCCGTTTCCTATCCTTTCAAATTCACAATCAGAGATACTTTCATGCCTCACGTTGGTTCGCGATGTTGTTATGATCTGCTTTCTATTACTTTTATTTTAATTGGGTATTTATTTAATTAATTATTGAAATGAGGCAAATCATATATAAAAAATTAATAAAAAATCTCAGGGTGCCTTTTTTCATAAAAATTAACTAAAATTATCTAAGGTTATACTTATCCTTTCTTGTGGCTTCAGTATCTCTTAGTTGATCCTTATCGGGATAAAATAAGAAAAGGAAATAAATAGAAAAATAATAAATAAGCACATACAAATACCTTTATAATCAAAAGCAATGCTCTGAAAATCTGTCAATTAAAGCCTGTGGGCATAACTGTCCAAATGAAACTATTACCATATATGTAATTAATCTAATTTAAACAAATATTTATCGCTTTGTTCCTGATACCATTTATAAAATAAGCTAAACAAACAAATTTAGGTATTTGCAAAACTACTTATATTTCCTATTAAATTATTGAAATGTTGGAATCTTAATTCATATGCTTTTACGCAAATATTTTAACTTCTGATTATAAAGAACATCTATCACATAAGTTATTGACTGACCTTTTTGATTCACACAAAATGATGTCTCCTCTTGACCCAAACAGCTCTTCCTTATTGATTATGTTAGGCTACCAATCAAAACCCTCTCCGTTCTCAGCATCAATCCAGCAGCATACCAGCAACTATTTCTCCAAAACACAAGCCAGGCCGCTTTTGACCAGTACTCGTTCAATAAACTCCAAAACTCTCTCCTCTCTTTCTCTCAATAATAATCTCCTGAGACCCAAGTATCTTTTTTACTTGGTGTCACAAATAATTTTAATAACGATAATTCTTGTAACTTACTCTCTTGGACTTTACAGAATAAAAGAGGTATTTCTTCTCGATTTGATTTGTCTCTCGTTCCACTTTTCAGCTACTCTCCACTAACAAACAACCACTAGTACTTGCTTCTGAACTATCCGCGAAAACTTTTCGACTGCCCTTCTCGGATGCCGGTGACACAATGATCTTTCTTTTCCAAACTGTCTCAACACTCAACTTCCCTTTCCCCATTCCAAATTGCCAAGCCAATCAGAAACATTTCTCTTTCCACATTCCTCTTTTTCATTCGAAAAACCCACGCATCTTTCAAACAATACTTCTACTCATCCTAATCACTTTCCGGAAATTATACAAATATTCTTGTGCTTAAAACAAACAGACTTAAAATTCCAAATCTCTCTACCTTTATTTTTCTAAAAACTAATAATTACAGCTACCTGTGGATTTTACTTTACCGTAACAAACTTTTTTTTTAATTATAATCCGAAATAAATTTTCATTTCACTTCACTGTATTTACAAATGTCTATAAGTCTTCAGGGAAAAACTCATTAAGGAGAAACCCACTGCGTAAAAGCTACCTTCTACTAAATAGTTACAAATCAATATACAGGGTGTATCAAATTTATGTGCCCGCGTTATAATAAACAAAATTAAAACTTTTACTCTACCTTTGATTGATAAAGTGATATATAACAGTAGATTCCCTTATTTATTATCTGGTATTTACGGCCACCTTTATAATACGGACGCGGCCAAATAATCACATATTTTTAAAGCACATTTTATAGAAATTTACCTGTTAATGTAGGCCAAATATTTTTGTCAACTTGTTGATAGAAATTCGTCGAACCCGCTTATTGGAATAGCCTTCGTGCCAAGCGTAAGTATTCCTATAACCGGAATATTCTAATAACCGGTCATTGGTGGCTATTAGAAACCTTTCGGGTCCTCAAATTTCTATTCCTTAAACCGGGATATTCCTTTAACAGGTATTCTAATAAGCGGGTTCGACTGTATATATTTTATAATATTTATTGTACCTACCTAAAAAGGGATTAAATAATTACCCCTAAGGGTCGGTGTGGTGGTCATAAAATATCATAAAAGAGGAAATGTTTGTCACTATTTATAAGCACGGTGTTGTAAAAACTCAAATTATCAAAGGACATTATAAAAAAATAACAGTGAATTGAAAAATTCTTCAACAAAGCTTAACATCCCCTTTTTTTCGTAGTATTAGTAGAGTCCGTTCATATATAGAATTATATTTGCTTTTAATAATAAAATAAACAAAGTTCCAATTATCTTTTATGTATTTGTGGACTACACAAACTGGCAATACCGGCCACCTTTCTGTATCGGCCAATAGTTCGTTCATTTTTAGTGGCCGTTACTGACAGGTTTTACTGCATATTAATCACAAATTAATGAAATTATTAGAATACATCTATATTGGTATACGTAAATTAGTATGTGGGATAAGCAAAGAAAAATCGTACAAAGCATTATACACAGATTGACAGAAATTCTCATGTCAAAAAACTACTTCGTTAAGCAGAAGTGAACATCATTGAGCAAATAACAGTAAACAATGGCTACAATGAGCAAACAATTAACAAACTACTCCATAAGAAAGCTCTGAAATTAGTCTATCCACCACCATAATCCACCACTTCTCTATTACATATATAGGCAAAATATGAACAAAAATAGCTAGATACATAAAAAAGATAGGAATACCACCAGCTACTAACTTGTGGTGACTGTCTGAAAACTTACATCGGTCAAACTGGCACAACCTTTTACAAACGGATAGCAGAACACAAAAGGGCTTTCAACAATAGAAAAACAGATTCTACATAAGCACTTCACCTTCTAGATGGTAATAATTCTTTTATTGAACGGTTTCAAATTCTTCATATTCAAAATAAAGGCCTTAAGCTATCTTTATTAGAATCTATGGAAACTAATAAATTGAAAAATACAGACATAATTCTCAATGACCAACTCGAGATTGACAGCTCATCACTCCTCAACCTATTCAGTTAGAGACTTTAAAATGCAGACACGTAGGAAAATAAATCACTTGAAAAAGGCACTATCCCGAAACAGATGTAGTGAGATTAATATACATATATAATAAATTTTGCGAAAGTATCGAAACCAAAAGTTTTTCAGTATTATATTATTAGATAAAACGAACTTCCTTCAAATAGCGGTTGATTTCTTTAAGTAAAAATCATACTTAACTGAAGCCTTATAATTAGAGCTGGGGAAATATGCAAAATGCATATTAAGTGCATTTTTGCATATTTTGGATAAATTTTATAATTTCAGACTTTTTTTAGCTCAAACAGAAAAAAAATTAAAGAGAAAGGAGAAGCCACACATTGAAACAATAAATCTGAAAATTCCCTTGGAACCACTTTCTGGTAACATCCTTAGTATCTGCCTTTTACAATTTATACGGCAAGGAGACGACGAATAAAGAGACGAAGAGACTCTACAATATGCAGTCACATTTTGACCATCCTTGGGTTATAAGCTTTCATTCGACACCTCATTTGTCATTCTATCTTTCTTAATAATGGAGGAGTTGTGTTCGCGGACGGAAAGACAGATGAACAGAAAGTCATGAAACCGGAAGTATATATTTGTTCTCTTCTTGCGAAGTAGCCTCGAACAATATATCACGTGTACTATTCCGGTGACTTTAAAACAGTACCTTTGGTCGCATTTATAAAACCGGAAGTCCGGAAATTTCGCAAATTTAGTACCACCTTGGATTATAAGCTTTCATTCGACAACTCAATTGTTATTCTACCTGATATTCGCAGTCGGACAAACAGACAGACAGACAACCTAGGTCAAATTTCTCACATTTAGTACCATCCTTGGATTATAAGCTTTCATTTGACACCTCATTTGTCATTCTACCTGGTAAAATGACGGAGAAGCTATATTCTCGGTCGGACGGACAGACGGACAGACATACTAGATCAAATTTCTCACCATTAGTACCATCCTTGGATTATAAGCTTTCATTTGACACCTCATTTGTCATTATACCTGGTATAATGACGGAGGAGTTATATTCGCGGTCGGACGGACCGACGAGCAGATGGCCTAGGTCAAATATCTTACCTTTATTACCATCCTTAAATTATAAGCTTTCATTTGACACCTCATTTGTCATTCTAGCTGGTATATTGACGGAGAAGTTGTGATCACCGACAGACAGACGGACGGACAGACGGACGTGCATAATTCAACGTTTTCACTTTTTTTTCAAAATTGGGTGAAAACAATAGTAGAGGATCCGATATAAGGTCGATCTGCACCGATCTGTTTAATGGATAAAAATTATTTGGTATATAATTTAGTATGTTAAAAGTTATAAAAAAAGGGTGTTTGATCCAATTTTGTTTTGACTACATACTGTTATATTTCTATTTGATATGAAAATTAAATTTTGATAATTATAAACAGAATTCAATTTAATATAAAATATTTTCAATTTTCTCAACCACGGGCATATAAATTTAGAACAACCTGTATACAACAAATTGTTATATTTAATTTTAAGAAGTGATTAGAAAAAGCTTACGGAACTCGGGACAATGCGCTTAGAAAAAACAAAGTGAATGGCGCGTACCATTATCGTTGTTCGCGGAAGGTTTGATCATTAGCCTATGCTAAATAAAACTCAAGTGAAATCGATAATAGGTCATTATCGTTGTTCGCGGAAGGTTCGATCATTAGCCGATGCTAAATAAGACTTAGTGGAAATAGAGAATAGGTCATTAAATTTTGTAAATAGTAGAAAGTAATTTTAGAATGGGAATTAATATTTTCTTTGAAATCCATTAAGCATATTTAGAAAGATTAAAAATTGGTTTTGAGGAAGACTGCGAATGAGAGTTGGTGGTGGAAGGTTGATTTGTGAATCTGGAAGGGATATTTAGAAAGTAGGGGAATGAATGACAAATAGAGAGCAGAATGTTTTGAGCTGTCGAGAAGTGAAGTCCAGTAGTAGACGGTAGTGTACGGAGAGTGAGAAAGCCGGTGTAGTCCCGTGAGTGTGGAGTATTTATCGTGGAACGAGAGGTAGGCCAGGTTGAGAGTAAAGAACCTCCTTGAGCCAAGAGTGTCCCGGTAGCTGATTGGAGTTTCGAAAAAGGTAGAACACAGCATCACGACAGAAGCAAGAACGAGAGCTATACGAGCTAGTTTTCAAAGGAGAACATTACTGAAAGCCAGGACGAGGTTTGATCGCAGCCAAGGATAGCAGGAAGCGGGTCTTGTGTGAAGACATTCTCAGTTCACCAGAAAAAGGTCAGTCTCATTTGTTTGGACATGAATGCATGGGTTTTTCGTATTAAATACCACATTATAAATTGAAGAACATAAACAATAATATCAGAAAAGCTTCATCAAACTTAAATAGAATTGTTGCTAATAAATCCTAATAGTTAAATGTTAATAAAAACTTTCAATTGGAAACCAAAAGGAAATAAGATTCCCATTTGTAAATGTTATGTTTAAGAATAATAAGATCTAGCAAATATTAAGCAGTGATTGCCATTTAAATAAAATACACAATATTTTGATTATAATTGTAACCCATATGTGTGTATTATTTTACTCTTTTCTTTCCTATCCCGATTAGGAACCATTGAGAAATACTGAGAAGCCACGTAAGTAAGTAATTAATTTTCTAATTCGCCCTGAGATTGAAAACATATTGATATGTGATCTGGTTAATTAATTAAATTATTATTAATGCATTGATTAAATTAAATGACAAATAAGAATATTATCTCATATCAATAATCAAGATCACATCAATACATATAATAAAATTAATTAATAATTAAAAAAATACACCATTTTTTCACTTGTTTATATGCTATTTCTATATTTTTTACTAACAATGTTTTTTGATAAAATACTTATTTTCTGAGCTATTTGTGAAAAACCGATTAAAAACATGGGTTTTTTGTTGAAAAATAAACACATTCACTCGCAAATACCTCAAAAAGTATTGACTTAGTGAAAAACCTGTATAAAAAATTTGCTTAGAATTAGTCTGTTTATTCATGTCCAGACTTACTTTGGCACAATATCACTTTTCTTCTTTCACATGTTATCTATGTGTATGCTAAATTTCATGTTAATCAAAAACCGTGACTCAATGGACTATTATAGTAAGAACAAAATTAGATCGGGCCCCCTTGTTTTTTATATTTGTTAACATACTAAATTACATATTTTAAAATTTTTAATCCATTAAACAGATAGGTGCAAATCGATCTTATATCGTATCGTAGACTAACATGTCATGTGGGGTTTGGAGTATATACCAAATTCAAACTACTACTATTATTCAAAACTACAATCTAAACAAAATATTGTAATGTAATGCTGAAATTAGTGCAGTAAAGAAAGGCGTTAGTGTATCCCAGAAAAACTTCACAAGGTATTTCCTATTCTATGAGTGCAACAGGTAAATTGAAAAAATTGAACTACTGCTAAACAGAACAAGTCACATTATTAACCAGAAAAATAATAGTGGAATCCAACAACATCTTCGATCCTAGGACATAGCGGCTTTAAGGAAAATGGATATGTAGATAAACTAGCAAAAACTGGAAATAGTCAAAAGTCCCTGCTTATATAAAAGTAAATTATAACGACATGCTGACAAAATTCAAATCAACTTAAGACAAAATTTAAGAAAGACTTTATTGATTAGAATGGTATCTGCCCAGATCGATTTTTTTTTTAATTTATAAAAAGTCATTTTTGAAATATTAATTAATTGCAGTCAGAACAAAATTACATATTCAATAATTTTTATCCATTAAACAGATCGGTGCAGATCGACCTCATATCGGATCATACATCTACTATAGTAATGAGTTAGCGCTAAACAAGTAAACTCTCTTTTTTTGGACAGAATGTAATAGATAGAATAATACACACATTATACATAATCTACAAAAAAAAAAAAAAATTGTTCACCTGCACAAATCTACATATATAAATCCACACCGTAGGTTAGGTTACGTCAACACAGTTTAAATTAAGTATACAAATATTTTTACAATAGTAATTAGTTCCCATCGCAATTAAACGTGTCAGAAATACGCTTACAAAAATTCTCAATTCCCCCTTAAAGATGCCGTTAAAAAAATAAAACGCGATATTATTAAAATGAATAACCATTTTCAATTTCGTTGCAACACGAAACTACAGCCGCATTATATTCTAGTTCAATCAGAGAGTGCAGCAAGCACATCTACTGGTTTCGAAACTTATTAGTCGCTCATCAGGAGGCACATATGCTGCTCTCTTTGACCCAAACAGGACAAAGTCCGGCGTGCAGTTACGGATCGCAACGAACGAAATTACAGGGATGCCCTAGCAGCAACTGCTAGCAAAAGACTAAGTTTTCAATCTACTTACTTACTTACTTAGTCCTAAGCCTTTCTACCTTTAGGCTGTAAGGCTGGTGGAGTTGAGTTTGGCATTGTAGTCTCCATGCTTTCCGATCTTGCGTTAGGTTTCTTGCACTTTCCAATGTCAATCCCTTCTTCTCGACTTCTTTCCTGATTTCATCTACCCACATAACTCTTGGTCTTCCTCTTTTGTTTTTCCCCTGCACTCTCGTTTCGAATACTCGTTTTGTCAGCCTCTCGTTCGACATTCTACACACGTGCCCGAACCATCTAAGTTGTCCCTTCACTATTTTTTCATTGATTGATTCCAGTTTTAGGTTTTGTCTAATTGTTTCGTTTCGTATTTTGTCTGTCCTCTTTCTGTTTGCTATTTTCCTCAGGAACCTATTTCCATAGCATTGACTCCGGATTTTTGTCTCCTCGTCAATGTCCATGTCTCGCTGCTATACATGATTGTTGGTCTAACTACTAATTGAACGACTGCCGTTTTTACTTTCTCCGGTATCTCTTTTTTCCCCAAAAATGTTGTTTTCATAGCGTTAAATAAGCTTCCTGTTCGTCCCATTCTCTCGTTTATTTCCATATCTTGTTTACCATTTGCTTCGATTATTACTCCTAGGTATTTAAAATGTTCCACTTGCCCTAGTTGTTTCCCGTCTAATTCTATTGCGTGTGTCTTCTTCGTATTTGAAATTATCATTGTTTTTGTTTTCTCTGTATTAATTTTCATATTTATGTTTGATAGTTCTTATTCTAGGATTTCAAGATTGTTCTGTAGGTCCTCTCTGTTTTCTGCTATCAATACCATGTCGCCTGCGAATAGTAGTTCCGATAGTTGAGTCCGTTTCATTTGCCAGTATCCTAATGTTAATTTTCTCATTCTTCTCTTGGCTCTCTTTATCGCTTCATCCAGTACCACTGAGAATAGCAGTGGACTCAGCACGCATCCCTGTTTGGCGCCTTGACTTGTAGTAAATTCTCTGGATTCCTCGTTATTGGTTCTTATTGTATTTGTATTATTTTTGTACATATTCTTTATTACTTCTATTTTGTGTCTGTCGACTCCCCTTTCTTTTAGTGTCTTCCATACGTCCTTTCTTCGGATTCTGTCAAACGCCTTTTCCAGGTCAATGAAGCACATATGTATCTCTCTATTCTTCTTGATTACCTTCTCACTTACTTGTCTTAATGTGAATATTAAGGTCTTGCGTGCTTCTGTCCTTTCTGAATCCACACTGTGTGTCTTCCATAGTTGTTTCTATTTGGGTTTTTATTCTTGTCTCTATTATTCTTGCGAATACCTTCCCAGGGATACTTGATATGGTGATACCTCGGTAATTATAATAGACTCTCTTGTCTCCTTTTTTGTGTATTGGTAATATAATGTCTTTCTTCCAGTCCTTTGGTAATTCTGCTCTATTTATGATATCATTCATTAGTTCTTTCATGCTATCCATTCCCTCTGTCCACATAAATTTTATCATTTCCGGGGTAATATGATCCTTGGCTGGTGCTTTGCCCAATTTTACTCTTTCTATTGCTTTCTCTACTTCCTCTCTTGTTATGGATTCCACTTGTTGTTCTTCATTCCTTTCTTGTATCTCCCCTATGTTGTCCGTGTCTGCATGAGTTAGCTCTTTGAAATGTTCTCTCCATTATTCCATTATTTGTTTTTCTTCTGTTAGTACGTTTCCATTCTTATCTTTTATATTCAGCATCGTGTGCTCTTTCTTTTGTCTGAGTTGTTTTAATGCGCCGTAGAAGAGTTTTTGGTTTTTCCTATAATTTTTTGTCATTTTTTGTCCAAATCTCTCCCATGACATTTCCTTTCCTGCTTTCACCGCTATTTTAACCTCTTTCCTTTTTTCTTTATATGCCTCGTAATCTTCCGGGTGTTTTGTACTTAGGTATCTCTTCCATTTTTCTTTTTTGTTTTTTATTTTCTCTCGTATTTGTTCCGTCCACCCTTCCGTTCTCCTCATGTTAGTATTTGCTATTTTTGTTTTCCCACAAGTTTCCTCAGCTGCTTTAATTATGCTGGTTTTTAGATATTCCCATTTTTCTTCTATATTTGTATTTTTTGCCCTACCTTTCAGAGTATTATCTAATTTTTCTTGGAATTTCTTCTTATATCTTTCCTCTTTTAATTTGTAACTTTTCATTTTTTCGTTTACTACCTTTTTCTCTTTTCTTCTTTTTCTTCTGTTGTTCTAATTCTCATTATTACTAGATGGCAATCTCTGAGCCTCTTTTCACTTTCGTATCCTGTACTCTTTTCCATTTGTTGCTGCTTACCAAAAAGTAATCTAAGAGTGATTTTTCGTTTCTGCTGTCTTGCACTCTCGTGTATTTGTGTACTTCTTTATGTTTAAATTTTGTATTTGTTATAACTAGTTTGTTCTCCATACATACTTCTATTATTCTTTTACCGTTTCTGTTTAGTATTTCTTCTCCTTATTTTCCCATGCACTCCTCTATTCCGCTGTTGTTGTTTCCGACTCTACCGTTTAGATCTCCCATTACAATTATGTTTTCTTCCACATTATCAATTTGCATTTGGAGTTCCTCGAAAAATTTATCTTTCTCTTCCTTTCTTGCATCTTCATTTACTCCGTAGGCTGTTATTATTGTCCATATTTCTTCGTCCATCAGTTTCATTTTCACCGATAATATTCTCTGGATAACATATGTTTCTTCTATAACGTGTTGTAGTCTATTCGATGCAATTATTATCCCGACTCCTTCTTTTGCTCTCTCTTTTGTATCCGCTCCTACCCAAAGTAACCAATATCCTTTGTGTATTTTCTTAAGACCTTTTCCTTTCATCTTCATTTCCGTTATTCCGTTTCCGTTTTCAATCTAATTGCACATAAAACAACACTAAAAATATTACTCTACGTCCCACCAGATTGAAAACAATGGGAAACTTCTCTGGTTACACCTCCGAGACTTCTAAAATTTGCAAGCCATAACAGATGCTGAGACTAAAGAAGATGAGTGAATTTTACAATTTATAATTCACTCATTCCATCTGCTCAGCGCCGTCAAGTTCCAACGAGAATGTTTCTCTTTGTACTCCAATCAGAGTAAACGTGTAAATCAAATAGACTTGCGGCTGTAGATTTGTGTTGCAACGAAATTGAAAATAATGGTTATTTATTTTTTATTTGTGTTTCTTTGTTCTTATTGGAGTACGAAGGGAACCATTCTCGTTGGAACCGTAGTGAGAAGATGGGACGTGAATTACAAATTGTAAAATACCCTCTTCCCTAAAATCTTCTTTAGCTTCAGCATCCGTTATTGCTTGCAAATTTTAGAAGCCTCGGAGGTGTAACCAGGGAAGGTTCCCATTGTTTTCAATCTGGTGGGATGTAGAGTAATATTTTTAGTATTATTTTATATGTTCTTAGATTGAAAATTTAGCCTTTGACTTTATAAGTTAGTTTCTTATTAGGCAGGCCAAGATATTCATGTAATTCAAGTAATATTCATGTAGTTCAAGCGTGACCCGTCAAAATAGCCCGGTCAAAACAGCCCCGTCAAAAAAGCCCCGTCAAAATAGCCCGGGCACAAAATAGCCTCGACAAAATAACCCGCAAACAAAATAGCCCCGACAAAATAGATTGCACACAAAATAGCCCCGGTCAAAACAGCCCCGGCTAAAATAGCCCCGGCTAAAACAGCCTCTTAGAAAACACATCCAATAAAAAGTTTTACCTTTTAACGCAGTACCATTTATTTTAAATTACTATTCTAATTGGGAAATAAGCCACAATTTACTTAAAAAAAATTATTTTATTAACGTTTCGACTTCCACTTCGGACGTCGTTGTCAAAATATAGTATATTAATAAATTATAATAATTATAATATATTATAATTATAATTATAATTATAATAAAAAATATAATATATTAATAAATTAAACAAAGATGTTGTTGCTCAGTAAAAAATATCTTCTAATAATTTAATTTTATCTGACTCATTAATATCGGCCATTCAGACGTACAGTATGGTGCAAATGGAAGGAATAATTTCGTTATTTCGTAAACCCGCTAAGTTAGGGAAAAATCCTGAAATAGATCGATTTTTATTTTTAAATTACGATATTCTGTTATATAGGGTGTCCCAAAAGTAGTGGAACGGTCGAATATTTCGCGAACTAAACATCGGATCGAAAAACTGAAAAATACGTGTTCAATCATTTTCAAAAATCTACCCAATGACACCAAACACCAACCCCCACTACACCCCTGAAGGTGGGGTGGGGGGTAACTTTAAAATCTCAAATGGAAAGCCCTAGTTTTTGTTGCAGATTTGGATTTGTTACGTAAAAGTAAGCAACTTTTATTCAAGACATTTTTTTGAACTGTGGCTAGATGGCGCTATAATTGGGAAAAACGATTTATCCTGATACCATAGGTAAATTATAGAAACGGTCTAATATCTCGAGAAATACACTTCCAAATGAGAAACCAAAAAACAGGTTTTTAATATTTTTTGAAAACCTAGTGATAAACCCCAAAAATGACCCTCCAACCCACCCCCTGGAGACGGGGTGGGGGTAAATTTAAAATCTTAAATAGCAACCCCCACTTTTTATTGCAGATTCGAATTCGTCATGAAAAATAAAGCAACATTTATTCGAAACATTTTTTAAAATTGCTGATAGATGGCGCTAATAAATCGTGTTTTTCCAATTAAAGCGCCATCTATCAATAATTCTAAAAAATGTTTCGAATAAATGTTGCTTAATTTTTCATGACGAATCCGAATCTGTAATAAAAAGTGGGGGTTGCTATTTAAGATTTTAAAGTTACCCCCACCCCATCTCCAGGGGGTGGGTTGGAGGGTCATGTTTAGTGTTATTCGATAGGTTTTCGAAAAGTATTAAAAATCTTTCTTTTGGTTTCTCATTTGGAAGTGTATTTCTCGAGATATTAGACCGTTTCTATAATTTACCTATGGTATCAGGATAAATTGTTTTTCTCAATTATAGCGCCATCTATCCACAGTTCGATAAAATGTCTTGAATAAAAGTTGCTTACTTTTACGTAACGAATCCAAATCTGCAAGAAAAACTAGGGGTTTCCATTTGAGATTTTAAAGTTACCCTCCACCCCACCTCCAGAGGGTGTAGTGGGGGTTAGTGTTTGGTGCCATTGGATAGATTTTTGAAAATGATTGAACACGTATTTTTCAGTTTTTCGATCCGATGTTTAGTTCGCGAAATATTCGACCGTTCCACTACTTTTGGGACACCCTGTATATATCATACTAGTGACGTCCATCTGGGCGTGATGACGTAATCGATGATTTTTTTAAATGAGAATAGGGGTCGTGTGCTAGCTCATTTGAATGGTTATTTAATTCTCTATTTAGTAATATAAACAATTACATAATTTATACGAGGTGCCAAAAAACTTTATTTAATTTAAATTATTTGACAAAAAAGAAGAATGTATGTAATATATTTAATTTAAAATGCATTTTACTGTTGCCCGAAAACAGAAAAAATATTTATAGCACAAATAAACATTGATTTTCGCTTAAATTAAATGTTCAAACTTCCAAGAGGCAGAGAAGACAGGACTCGAGTTTTCTGAAAAGACCATTTTTATTTAATGTGGTTAAGATTTAGTTAAGATGTGAATAGAGGATAATTACCATTTCGGAAAAAATGTATTTTTAAGGGATTATTTCATGATGCATTCTGAAGGGAGCTTTTCTGACGGGGCTATTTGGTCGGGGTTATTTTGTCGGGGCTATTTTGTCGGCGGGCTATTATTCCGCGGCTAGTTTGTCTGCAGGCTATTTTGTCGGAGCTTTTTTGACGGGGCTATTTTGACGGGGTACCAGTTCAAGAGTACGGATCTTGTGCTCCCGATAAGCTATTAGTTTTATCGGCTTTTAATGTACTAATTTTACAAACTTTAAAATGTAACTTGTACTGTAAATCCAACCACTGTTTGGTTCTGGTGCTATTTCGCAAAAGGTTAGAAGATGAGCTGATAAGGCCGAAAACGTTTTGATCATTAATGTAATCCATGTTGATTTTCAAAATATTTAATTTTAATTTTTTAAATTAACATATCAATTATAGCAGTTTTACTAAGATGTTAAAAATTGTGTTTTCTTTAATAAATTCGTTTAAAAATTCTGTTCGTTCGTGCGTTGTCGCTCCTGCAATACTTAGAGCCGATCTGTTGATGGAGTTCCAAGTAGTTTTGTCTCCTGAAGCCAAATCTGAGAACTGCATTTCGATATCTCAAATTATCTTTGAGATTACCGACCTCAAAGTGAACTTGCATCTCGGGAGAGCAATTTACGGTCTTTTAGCAATTTTGCTGGAAAGATAATTCTACACTCGAGACACTTCTAAAAACGCAATAAACATATTGTACGTAAAAATGCAAATGAAAATTTCATATTACGAGTATTTTAAAGCCTGACATCGGCTGTAAACGCTTGTGATCAGGACCCTAAATTGCTGTCCCGAGATATAAGTCCTCGTTTCTTTTGACGAGAAAGTTTAGTTTAGTTTTGACACGTTTATTATTGAGCGAAATTCATATTCTTTGACATCCCAAGTAGCACTGAACGGGTTTCTTAAGTCTTCTAAGGATGCTTTAAAACTGTAGAATAAAACTAAAATTAAAACAAATTGGTTTTTATGTAAACCTTAAGGTTGCAATAAAACCTCTTTCAGCATAAAAGGCCCACACTCAAAGATGCCAATAAAACAAATGATAAAAACCTTCTTAAAACTTTGTTTTCTTAAGCAACTGTATTTAAAGCTGCTGTGAAGGTGCTTTTAAAACCATGTTAAAAGACACTTTAAGTGCAGGCAGTTTTAACACTTTAAAAGGTTTCTTAAATGGAGACTTTTAAAGACAATTTACCATATTAAATGATTCTTTAAACTTAAACCCATATACTCCATATAGGCAAACAAATTTTTACTTGTGTTATGATGGGTAGATACGTATTTTTAACCATAAAATAATAAAATGTATCTACTTGTGTTATTTCGGACTGTCACGGTAGAAACACACTTGCGCACCTAACGTTATTGATAATGTTAACAAAAATAAGTCTAAATAGCTCACACCTTGACCCGTCAAAATAGCCCGGTCAAAACAGCCCCGTCAAAAAAGCCCCGTCAAAATAGCCCGAACACAAAATAGCCTCGACAAAATAGCCCGCAAACAAAATAGCCCCGACAAAATAGATCGCACACAAAATAGCCCCGGTCAAAACAGCCCCGGCTAAAATAGCCCCCTGCTAAAACGGCCTCTTATAAAAAATTACATAATTATTTATACAAGGTGTCCAAAAACTTTTTTTTTTATTTAAATTATTTGACAAAAAGGAAGAATGAATTTAATTTATTTAATTTAAAATGCATTTTACTGTTGCCCGAAAACAGAAAAAATGTTTATATCATAAATTAACATTGATTTTCGCTAACTTAAATGTTCAAACTTCCAAGAAGCAGGAAAGACAGGACTCGAGTTCTCTGAAAGACAATTTTTATTTAATGTTGTTAAGATAAACATCTGAATAGAGGATAATTACCATTTCCGAAAAAATGTATTTTTAAGGAATTATTTCATGATGAATTCTGAAGTGAGCTTTTTTTCGGGGCTATTATTCCGCCGCTATTTTGTCTGCAGGCTATTTTGTCGGAGCTATTTTTTGTGAGGGATATTATGTCGGGGCTATTTTATCGGAGCTTTTTTGACGGGGCTATTTTGACGGGGTACCAGCTCACACGCCCTAAAATTTCTCATTTTGGGCAATTAAAAAATAATAATAATAAAACAATTTAATTCCGAAAAATATTAATAATTTATGTCTTTAAGTCGGTTATTTATAATTTTTATGGAAGCCTTATATTGTAATCTATCATGGCTTTCAGCATCTCCAGAAAGCAATATGGCCGAAAACCAAATAAAACTATTTAGTCTATTTACAGAGAATTGTTAAGATCAAATGGTTTTATTTTATACCTTTCCAAGAGCATAATATGCCACATAAAAGCAAGGTTGCCTTGGAATTAAAACCGTTTAGTTTTAATGGTGATGTCAATAATGCCACTTTGTTTTAATGTGAATCTAACCTTAAAATCGAGGCGTCGTAGTGCTGTGTGTGTTGTATTCTTTGAATAATAAGCCGCAATGACCAGTTCGTTTATATTTTATGTACTTGCGACATATTTCTTCCATACTAACTGTACTTCCACTTTATACGACACACTACACCACTGTTTCGCTCTGAAACAAATGGGCGACCATTTTGGACATCCAACAAGAGGGGATAAGTTTAGTTTTATTGTTTCTAACAAGAAGCATAGATTAGTCTTTACAAAAGCTAAATAGATTCAGTTAAGAGCGTTTAGTTTTAATATAGCTTATAATTGCTTTTAAGAAAGCAACTTTAAAGAAAACTAACAAAATAGTTTTATTAAAGCATATGATTTACTGACATAATAGTCTTGAGATCAAGTAGTTTTAATAATAGGTTTTATTAGTCATATTATTAGGAGAATCTCTAAAACTGCTATGGAACTAAAAGATCACAAACTAAAATCTAATAAAACCAAATAGTCAGGAAGTTCTTTATAAAACTGATTAGTTTTAAAGTAGACCGGCAATATACCATTTAAAAACTACAATAAGACAAATTATCTGTTAAGATTAATTAATCTTATTTGATACTCTTATTAGATACTTTAAAACTAGTGACAAATGCTTAACAGTTTTAAAGTTCTTGCAGTATATCTACAAGGTAACTTTAAAATCATTATCTCCTTATTTACCACCGTAAAACTTTTATAAACCTTAAATAAAACTAAAATGTTTTTATTCTGCTACTTGGGATACCTCGGATAAAATTAATAAAATTTAATATCTGATAGTTGCATCTTAGATTCTATACGATACAGAGTATTTATTTTATAAAGGAACTTATTTTCGTAAAACTGATAATAAAAAAGTTATCAATCGGTTCTAAACTACGCAGAGACACTGTATAATAGCTCAAAGAAAATTAATCATTTATTATTTTTAAAACGTTTTTATATAGTTGGCTTGGTCGGTGTCACGGACTTCGCAAATTTTGTAATCCATTTTAAAAATAGTTATAGGCTACGTAGGTACCTGAAATTTTCAGAATAGCTTTGAACTAGCTAACAATGCAATATTTAACTGCTATTATACAGGATGATTGGTTAGTAAGGTAAAGCTCCGTAGATCCGTTATAGTAATAGATAGCGATAAAAGTTAATAACAAAAATTGTAGCCAACTTTGAGCTTCACATTACAAAATTAGTTAGAATTTTACAGGGTATTCGATAACATAGTGGCAGATCAAACTTTTGTTTTTTTAAATGGAACACCCTATATTTTATTTTATATTTGAAATCTTCTTAACTTTTCCATTACGTTTGGTATGTTATACAGGGTATTTAAAAAGTTATAATAAATTTTATATGAAAATCGTAACAAGTTCAACTCCCTGAATAAATAAAAATAAGCACAATGGCAATGGTTTATTGATGCCATATTTTTTTACTTATTGTCAAAATTTTCATAAATGATTGATATTTCTGATTTTCTTTATATTGAATAGAGGGTGAGTCAAAACGCAACTACATTATTTTCTTAGTAATTTTAAATGAAACACCCTGTATTTTATATCACTATCGAAAAGTACTATTACCGTACTTTAGTTTATATATAACATTCCCTATGTCTAAATTTATCAGTTTTTGAGATATTTTTATTTTTCAGAGCAAATTGTTAATTACGGGTTTAATCTTTCCAAATTTTAGGAGAGCCATGACTGAATTGTCTAAAACTGACAAATTACGATTACTGATTATCAATCTGTAATCAAAGTTGGCTACAATTTTTGTTATTAACTTTTATTGCTAGGTATTACTATAACGGATCTACGGAGCTTTTCCCCACTAATCAATCATCCGGAATGGATAAATCGATTTTTTTTTATTTCAAACTATTTTTAAAATGTGGCCAATGCAATGATATTTTGAAGTACATTAATAAATCGATATCTACAAATTGATGGTGGGTCAGTGACATTAGACTGCAGACCGAGAGTTCCCTAGTTCGAACACGCCTGTTGCGTATCTTTATTTAATTTTTTTAATATAAATAATTGGACCGCTTTATGTAATAACGGATTAACCGCCAAAAGTCCAAAATCGAGATAATAGTGCCATCTTGCAGCTAGGGTGCAAATCTATGTATAAAAATATGTTTTTTGTAAAAAAAATTAAAAAAAAGCTGTTTTTAAATGCCTGTATTAAGCGACATTTTTTATTTTCTTAAAAAAAATCCCACACTAGGATTTGTAATATCGAACTAAACGCCAATAATGGTACATAATCCATTGTCATAAACAAAAATCCGCATCTTTGTAAGTGTAATAACGAATCAAGCGCCACGAATAGTCGGTTAATTCTTTATTACAAAACATAACATATTTACTAACGTTAAAGATATCGAATTAACAGACATCCTTTGTAAGGTAACATCAGATTAAGCGCCAAATATGTCTCTTAATCCGGTATTCGGATCTTAACTCATGCATATCTTAAAAAATCATTAACGAATTAAGCGACATTTGATCGAATAACTTTTAAAATATAAATTATTTTTAAAAAATTTTAAACACATGTAAAAGTCTATTTACATTTGCATTAATATATTAAATATGAAACATGTCAGTATTATATTTTAGAAATAGTACCAAAAACAAATTTAAAATCTTTAAACCGATTTATCTCAAAACTACATTTTGGCGCTTAATCCGCTATTACATAACGCGGTCCAATTAAAAGTTGATATACTTAAAATTCGTTTTTTTTTTAAGTTAATTATTATATTAAATATTATATATACCATTTTAAACAACCGTGGTATTATAAAAAGTACTTTTTTATACTAGTGTAATTTTTGGAATTATAATTTTAACAGTTAATACACCTACTAAAAATTCATATTTTATTCTTTCGAAACATGTGTCCTGTATGTAACAAAACCGTGTTATTATAAAAAGTACTTTTTTATAATAGTATAATTTTTGGAATTTTAAGCATTTTATATCTTCAAATTATTTTATCTTCTCTCCTATAAATAATAAAACGTTTTATTATAAAAAAGTTCTTTTTTAAAAAAGTGTAATTAGTTAACCTTGTAATTAAACGTATTTTAGGTAAGTTGTACAGAAAAAAGTTTTGATGACTGTGCAAACATTCTTTTAACAGATTTTTTCGGTGTGTGTATTACCTTTTTTATCTTTTTTAATTTCCTCAAAAAGAAGTTGTTTATTTCATTTCCAAAATAAAATACTTTAGTACATTTTAAATATTATATCTTAAGCTTTAAAAAAGCATCTATAAAATTGTAATATATCTGTTCAAACTTTCACATTTTTTTTTTCAAGTTTTCCAAGTTTTTTTTTTCAAGTTTTAATTTTGAAGTTTTCACATTTTGAGACGTTGTATCATTTGAATTAAATCTTTGAGATTTTTCTTGAACGAAACATCCTTTAGCAACATGTTTGTAGGGCAAGTTGGGCAAATTTGAGAGTATAATAGGTAAAATTGTATTATTTACATATTTTTAAATCATTTTTAAACAAAATTCATGTAAGTCTCACTTTCCGCCGACACCGTACTTATGCTCATTTTATTTATTTTTATTGTAACTACATATAACATAGCTTTATTGTTATTCTTTCATTTCCAATTTGTAAAATTTAATTTGATTAATGAATTACCGAATTATATTAAAATAACTTACCGTGTGCTTCGCCCTTCGCCGAACGTTATTATTCAGTGCGCCAGTGAGAATAGAAGGGTGAGTTTCGCGTTATAAATAAAAAATTATAGAAGCTATATATTTATTTTTACAAAAATGATTATATAATTTTTTTTTGTGTCAAATTTTCTGAATTTTTCAAAGGTGAAGTTAGTTTTTTTCTAAGATTTATATATTCGTAGGTATTTAAAAAACAACTAATTTCACATTTCATCTGTTTCATAAAGAATGAGACACCCACATCTGGAGTAGAACTTTTTGAAAAAATTTTAATCTTGTTTGATTTTTTCCGTAAGCAAAATTTCTCTTGACTCCCCTAAACGTAATAGATAGAATAATACACACATTATGTTATATAATGTACAAAAAAACACAAGAATCGTTCACCTGCATTAATTTATATAATATTTAAATCCACACCGTAGTTTTACGTCAACACAGTTTAAATTAAGTATAAAAACATTTTTACAAAAGTAATTAGTTCCCATCACAATTAAACCTCTCAGAAATGCGCTTAAAAAATTCTTGATCCCCCCTTAAATATACCGTAAAGAAAATAAAACGCGATATTCATTACCCGAACAAATTAAATTTGACCTTATTAGTTTCTATTTTAATCGGTACCCAAAACATCAAAACCCGATAAGTTTATATCACTCCGAGCTTTGGTACGGTTAAGTTGACATTGACTGCAGCAGTGAACTTGATTTTGAAAATGGTAAAAGATAATGCTAGTTTCGAAATAAGCGGTCCGCAGCCTCACGAAGCTCTCAAAAATGAGACTTTGGGGCAAGCTTTTTTGAGAGTTTTGTTGGAAAATCCGTATGGACACAAAATTATGGTATGTAATATTTAATTATAATTAGAGTTATGTGTTCAAAAAAAATCGAAAAATAATAAAATAAATCATTACGATATAGGTACACATATTTTATAGTATTTTTATCATTTATATTTTTCATAGAAACTTATTATTATTCTCTGCTAAATACTGCTTTTCCTGAAGTTTCCTCAAACATGCTTATTCAACTTTTTCTAATTTTCATCATCTTCTCAATATGGGATGCCTTTTTGCCATTATCATAAGTTAGTTTTTTACGGAGGCTCGTACATTTCCATTTTACTAAATACTTTGGGAAAATTAATTTTAATCTCTCCTACAAAATATGATAATACTTATTTTTTCACTAAATGGATATATTTTACATAAAAGATTACAATCACATACTGTTTAATATTTTCACCATATTATCTTTACCTCTTTCCATATGCGTGGTTGACTTTCCTTTTACCGACATGTTCTGCCTAAGCCTATCCCCGGGTTTTCTTTGGTCTTCCTCTTCTACTGCTTCCCGGAACGCGCAGATCAGCAACTGGTTCTGTTAGGAGATTAATGTCCCGACGATGAATATGACCAATCATTTTAACCCATGCTCTCTTCTTATTGCATCAAGTGGTACCACCTCTAGACTCACCCTAAATATGCTCATTTTTTTAATTTTTTTACTTCCCTTGTCCATCTAAGCATTCTCATTTCTGCCACATGCATTTGTTGTTCCTCTTTCATTTTCTTCTTTTTTTTGGTGCCAATTCCTTTCGAATATTGGCCACCATTCTGGATATAATTATTTTATTAAATGATTCTTTAAATAGGTCAGTTGTTGTTGTGGACAAACATTTCGTCAGGTTCTTTAACCATGATATTCTTCTTGTTCCAATTCCGCTCCTTCCGAACACTTTGCCTTGAAGGATTACCTTCATTAATCTGTATTTAGTGCCGTTTCTCATTATGTGTCCGAGATATTCTAACTTTCTCCTGTTAATCGTATACTGCCGTGCTAGGCCCAAAGGCGGTAACTAACATTTGAGAAAATGGTGGCAAAATCGATTTCAAAATTGAATGCTAAAATTTTGGCCCGTTAGGGATTTATGGACTAGCTAATAGTTTTTATGCATGGATATATGCCCCAGTTTATTAAGGGAACCGTTAATTATATTTTAAAACAAAGTTTTATATAAAAAGAGGTAGATACCGCTAAAACGTTTTATTAAAACTTACTATAAAACTAAGCCTATTAGCGGTATGTGGTTTACAGTTGTGATTGATATGAAATAGAAAGGTTTTCTGTGTATTCCAGTTTATTAAATTGAAAGAATTAAAGTACTATTAAATGTTATTATTTTGTTATTTTGTTTATATCTGTTTTCTTTCAAGAGTCAATAAATACATATTGGTTCATTAATATTAATGTTCTATATGATACAATATAGACAATTTAATAGACAATCGAACACCATACCTTGTGTCCGGTACATACACAAAACCTATTTAGTATTACATTGGTATTACCTCATAATTATCATTTTTTTATAAAATCTTTTATAGTGCGTCTAATAATTTGGGCAGAACTGTACTTATACAACGAAAAACCAGAATCCGTTCAGATTGTTATAGCTGTTTAAACATCTGCGTTTTAAAGAATTCTTCAACTGTAAATGTGATTTTAAACCATAGTTTTGACTTTCTCTTCTCAGCTATTTTTATTTTGTTTCTTGCAAACAAATTTTTGGATCACAGGTACCTGACGCATTCTTAGAAAATTTATAAAGGAATAAAACCAGCATTTTTGTATAAAACTTATGTAAAAGATTCTCAAAAGATAAGGTAAAGATATCCCAAATCTACAATCCCGTATCTATAATAGCATTGTATAACTAGACTACTATTAGACATTGTCTAGTTAAACAATGATAATAGCTTGTATTGAAACAAAAAAAAAATGCAATCAATGGGTTGCATTGATTTAGTTGTTGCAACCTAACAAAGGGTTTAAACATACATATAAATCATCCACTTGGCGCAGATTCACATTGTTTAGGACAACATAAATGGTTAATTCTTGAAATAGTATAAACAAAAATGAAAATATATTTCAATAGATATAATAATCTCGAAAAGTTCTTACCATCCTCGCTAATTATTTCTTTTACTAACACAACTCTTTTAACTAACACAATAATTTAACCTTTTAAAGTTAGGCCGAATTTACTTTGTAATACTAAGGCGATTTGGCGGTTTCTAAATGTAGGCCTAGAATTCTTGAAAGTAGATTAGCGGTAAGTGCAATATGCTAAGGTATATGGACGGCAACTGTAGCAGATACCGTCAAAACGCCATAGTATTTAACATTTGCCGCCAAATTGCTTAGTATTGTAACTGAAAAGTGTAGATACCGCTAACAAAATTGCAATTTTATTTAAAATATAATGCTTCTACAACTCCAAAGACTTTATAAATATATACTAAATACCCTATTCTACCTAAAAATACAAAAATTTTATTTTCGATAAAAAATCAGATCCCGCCTTTGGGCTTAGCACGGCAGTATACATCACCTATCTTTCTAGATCCATTCTTCGTAGTACGGTCACGTTGTTTATCTTGTCCCTCCATGATATCCTTAGGATTCATCTGCATAGCCATATCTGGAAGGCTTCGAGTTTTTTCTCTATCGCTTCAGTGAGTGTTCAGGATTCAAATCCCTAATATAATATTGAGATGATATAACATGTTATTTTATTCTCCAGATCAAGGTTCTTCTTCTTCTTCTTCTTCTTCTTCTTCTTCTTCTTCTTCTTCTTCTTCCTCTTTTTAAGCAATTCTGCTAGTTCATTGGCGGATTGATACCTCTATCTTACTATTATTCTTACAGAATTATTCTTCCTAGCCGCTAACGCATTTGTCGTAAAGGTGTTATGCTTTTATCTTCTTCTTCTTCTTCTTCCTCTGTATAAGCAATACTGCTTGTTCATTGGCGAATTGATACCTCTTCATCTTTTGCGAGGTCGGCCGATACTTCT
Organism: Diabrotica virgifera virgifera; assembly: GCF_917563875.1. NCBI lineage: Eukaryota > Metazoa > Arthropoda > Insecta > Coleoptera > Chrysomelidae > Diabrotica > Diabrotica virgifera. Next base: position 190,255,410 of record NC_065450.1, on the reverse strand, counting down.
TCTACCGATTGGTGATTTATCTCGTGCTATTTTGACCACACGTGTCTCCCTCATTCTGGTTATGTGGTTGTTCCATTCTTTTTTTCTATTTAGTGTCCATTCGTTTATACACTGTACGTTACATTGTCTTCTAAATCTTCGCTCTTCTTTCGATCTCTCAGTGTATTTCCTGTAATTATTCTCAGTATTCTCATCTCTGCCGTTTCCAGTAGTCTTTGTGTTGTGGCTGTGTAGGGTCTTGTTTCTGATGTATACGTCATTATTGATCTTACAGTGGCTTTGTAAATTCTTGAATTCATCTTAGTGTTAATATGTCGGTTTTGCTATATAGTGTTAATAAGGCATCCTGCCAATCTATTTGGTTTTTGTACTTGATTTCTCACTTCTTTGTCCAGGTCTCCGTAACTTGACAATGTAATTCTAGGGTTTTTTACTTCCATTACTTGTTCAATATTGATACCATCAATTTCTATTTTGCATCTACCTGTTTCTTTACTGATTACTATTGTTTTTGTTTTCTGAGATGAAATTGTCATATTGAATTCTTTTGCTCTTATGTTAAATCAGTGGACTAATCTTTGCAGACTATCTTCATCTTGGGCTATCAGTATTGCGTCGACTGCGTAGCAGAGTATTTTTACTTCTTTGTGGTATATTTACTTCTGTGTTTACAGATCAAGGTTGTGTGTGGCTTTTAAATAGATTGTCTTGCGAGTGATCCCATTGTTCGTTTAGTTCCATTGTTCCAAATAGGTATAATGTTTTACTTGGTCCACTGGTCTATTATTGATTAGCAGTTGGACATCTCTAATTTTATTTTTGTTGATAGCCACAAATTTAGTTTTTACTTGTGTCTTCCGTGTTTTACGTGCCATCTCCGCGACGAAGGTTGGCAATCTTCATTGCTATTCTAACTTTTGGCACTACAGCCCGAAAGAGTTCAGTTGAGCTGTATTTACTTGTGTACCAAGTATATATTCCTGACGATATGTTTACTTGTAGTCCAAATCTTTCACTTACTTCATTTACTTTGTTAATTAGTGGCTAAAAACTGTTCAAACTGTATTCAAAAATAACGGTATCGTCTGCATATCGGATGGCGTTCTCCATTTAGGAGTATCTCATGTTAGCAATTTACCAAGTTTTTACTAAATATTTCCTCTGAATATAGGTTAAATCATATACCTAGGTGAAAGTATACATTCTAGTCTAACATCTAGCAGAAACTGGAACTCTTTCGTTGGTTCATCTCCAGGATGTGCTCTTATTGTGGCTGTTTCTTTCATTTTATTTGACTAACATTTAGTTCCGTATCATAGCCGGTCCTAAAGCTGTTTTATAGAATTTTCTCGTCAGCTTCATTGGAATTTTACTGTCACATTAATCACATCCAACATTAATTTCTACTGCATGCATGTCTACATGACGCTTAAATACCGATACTAGGTATTTAAAACTATTACTTTCCACCATCATCTCACCATCCATCTTTAAATGAAAATTTCAAATACTCTATTTTTTTGTCTTTTAATTTGCTTTCACTATTTGCTACTAGCAATACATCATCACATCAGCATACATTAACCACTAGGGAATATTACTCTGTAGTTTTGCTGTTTTCTGATCCAAAACTAATGAGAATAAAAAGGCACTAACGATCAATCTTTTGTGCAGTCCTACTTTCTCATGAAATTTATCAGTCTCTCCCACACCTATTCTAACACTAGTTGATACTCCCTCATACATGTCTCTCACAATCTTTATAAATTCACCAGTGGACTTTTTCCTCATTGGGCGCCCACTATAGAATCTTTCGACGAACTCCACCGTATACTTTCTCAAGATCAATGAATATTATGCGAGCGTTTGTTTGTTTATTGTCTGTAACTGTCTTATAATGAAAACTATATCAGTTATTGATCTATCCTTAATAATTGCGATGCTATAATTGCGGTATTATCTGCAAATCTTATGTTATTAATGATGGTGACTTTAATTCTTACACCCTCAGTTGGTTGCCTTACTGCTACCTGAAATATTAATTGCGATTATACATTAAACAATAGTTTCGTGGGTAAACTACACAGCCCTGTCTCACTTCTCTTTGAATTCCTACCTGCTTTATCTCTCTGCCTTATATCCTTGCTACCGCTGATTGATTGGAGAATACATTTTTGACTAGACTAATTAAGTTCTAGGTTTATCTTAATTAGACTACGTCGAACGCTTTTTGGAAATCTATGAAATATATCAACACACGTTTATTATATTTCCTGCTACTTTTTTATCCGCCCCATCATTGAAAATATTGCTTCTCTTGTGGCTATTCTACATCTATATCCAAAATGTACGTGGTCAAATTTCTCTTTAAAATTTTTATACGTAATTTGTTGTAGAACGTTCAGTAGCATTTTTATTGTGTTGTTAATAAGGCTCATTAGTCGGTATTTATCGCAGGATTTAGAATTTATTTTTGTGAAAGTGCTAAAAGATAGATTTTAACCATTCATCTAGTATTTGACTGTCACATCCTAATGTTGTTCTGAAGATATTTTCTTGTGGCATTTTTGCAATTAACTAGTTTTCATGGGAAATAAGCCACAATTTTACTAAAAAAATGATTTTATTAACGTTTCAATGCCCAAATCGGGTGTCGTTGTCAAAATACAAAAAATATTAATGAATTAAACAAAAATGTTGTTGCTTAGTAAAAAAATTCTTCTAATAATTTATTTAATCTGACTCATTTATATCGGCAATTCAAACATACATTATACATTTTAAAGTAGAAGAATTTAAAATGATATTGCCAATATTTATGAGTTGCTTTCCTGGCACGACTTTATTGAAACTCAAGAATATCCATCACAAAAAATTCATAAAATGTGATCTGTCTTTAAAATGACAAACACATGCAATGGTGACAGTAAAATTCTCACGCTAGAGATTCCATAGTTAATCACGAGGGAACACCTGGAAAAAACCTCGTGATACTATCCCGACATCGTAAATTATTAGGTCTTACTTTAGAATTTTACTGTCACCATTCTTTTTAAAGACAGATCACATGTTATGATTTTTTTGTGACGGATATTCTTGAGTTGGAGTTGATTTCATATAATCGAATGAACTATAATTCAATAAAGTCGTCCCAGGAACTCAACTCATAAATATTGGCAATATCATTTTAAAGTCATCTACTTTAAAATGTATAATATATGTCTGAATTGCCGATATAAATGAGTCGGATGAAATAAGTTATAAGAAGAATTTCTTTTACTAAGCAACAACATTTTTGTTTAATTCATTAATATTTTAACCCGATTTGGGCGTCAAAACGTAATAAAATAATTTTTTTAGTAAAATTGTGGCTTATTTCCCATCAAAACTAGTTAATTGTCAGTAGTAATTGCACAAGAGCTCTAAAATTCTATATTAATTTTAGATATCGAGTGCAATTTGTTGCGATTATTTCATGAATAAAACTGTTCAAAACCAAAATTTTATTGTAATTTATTTATGTAAGTACAAATTATTACAATTAAACAAACAGTTGTTATAAATATTAATTTGACGGTTGAAAGTCATCACTTTTATAATTTTTAAAACATTAATTGTCATTAATGTCACTGAATGTATTTTTTCGTAGCAACGAAGGGCATCTGACGTAATATACTTGACGACGGGAAATTATCAAAAATTATCGATTTAATTTAGAATTCTGTAGTTTTCTATTGGTCAGAATCTCCTATGAATGAAATAATCATATTGTATTTGAAGAGTACAGGGGAAAAACAAGGAATGTCACATTTTATACATATGTTGTATTGAGATAAACACCAATAAAGGTTTAATTCTTATGATATCTAAAAACTACTTAGGAGATTCTTAGTAGAATTCGATCAATTCGTATTCTATAATCTTAATATAATAATAATCTATATTAATAAAATAAATGGGAAAATCACAGTAGCAGGCTGTATACCATAATTAAAAAATCATACCGAAGTGAAAAATTCGTTTGTACAATGGTATAAAAGTTTATTAAAAAAACTATTAAAAAGTCATCCAAATGTATTGCAAAACGTTGTCGATCTAGATCAGATCATCTTCAGTGCGTTCTGCTTAGTAGATGAAACTAGCAAGCTTATAAAATGACCATTAAAAAGTGTCTGCTCCCATTGTTTAATAATATACAGGGCGAGTTTCGCATTTTGACAGAAATTTGTATTCGTCATAATTTTTGAACGGTCAGATCGATGTGTCTCTTATTTTGGTCAATCGTTACACTATTGCCACCTAATCAACTGATTTATTCAAACTAGAAAAAAATCAGGCCCGGCTTTAAAAAAGTTAGTTCGTTTGGGTCTTAGAAAAAATTTCACCCTGTATAAGCTTTTTGAAAACTATAATATGAATTTTACAAATTAAACAAATAGGCAATTAAAACAACATATTTATTTTTTTCCGCACACGATTGCTTATTTTTTTATAAAAAAAATCAAATTTGACTATTAGGTCTGGATCCCGCGTATGAAAAAAAAGTTGATTAATAGCAAGCTGAAAATTTGTTAATAGCTTAAGGGTGTCTAGTCGAATAAACTTTGATATCTGTGAACACTGGAACAGGGGCAGTTTTAATTGTGGAACCGGTTAAAAATTTGGAACGGTCACAGCACGAAAACGGCACATTTATTTTGTCCGACAGAACAGACTTAAACTCTTCGAACAGAGATTAAACTCTCATGCAAAAATCAGACTGCTATTTATCACCAAATGGGCGTTTTAATGAGTGGAACATGAAGAATATGTCAAATGACAGGAATTATGACAGGTAATAAATAGCAGTCTGATTTTTTCATGAGAGTTAAATCTCTGTTCGGAGAGTTTAAGTCTGTTCTGTCGGACAAAATAAATGTGCCGTTTTCGTGCTGTGACCGTTCCAAATTTTTAACCTGTTCCACAATTAAAACTGCCCCTGTTTCAGTGTTCCCATATATCAAAGTTTATTCGACTAGACACCCTTAAGCTATTAACAAATTTTCAGCTTGCTATTAATCAACTTTTTTTTCATACGCGGGATCCAGACCTATATGAATAATTAAAAGTTTGGTAAAGTGAACCATAGATTAAAAAAAATAACTTTTATTACAAAAATGAATTTTTTTGAACAAATATTTAATTTATGTTATCACCTAATCAACTGATTTATTCAAACTTTCAAACTAGAAAAAAATCAGGCCCGGATTTAAAAAATTTGTTTGTTTGGGTCTTAGAAAAAATTTCACCTTGTATACGTTTTTTGAAAACTCTAATATGAATTTTACAAATAAGACAAATAGGCAATTAAAATGGGATATTTATTTTTTCCCCACACGATTACTTATTTTTTTATTAAAAAATCAAATTTGACTATGCATAAAAAGTTTGGCAAAGTTTTTGCATAGATTTAAAAAAATTACCTTTTTTTACAAAAATTAATTTACAAAAACAACGTTTTTCTTACAATTAAAAGTTTTACCATTTTTTTTTTTTCTATAATACGTCTAGATCTAAAACTTCCCATAACACTTCTTTTGGACTCTATAGTTTAACATAGACGTGATCAAATTGATAAATTTTAAATTTTTCCACCTAATTCTTGCGATTTACAAGTTTGCAACTTTTACAAGAAGAAGCCTGAAAGTCTACAACAATTTTCATAGTCTTCACAATGGTAAGATGTATGTGCTGTAAAAATTTCAGAAAAAAATATTAAAATGTAACAGAGTTGTAGCGAGTTAAACCGTGAGTTCATTTTTTTTTTCATTTTTAGGTTAAAATTCCGATTTTGACAAATTTGATTTTTTAATAACAAATTAAGTTATCGTGTGGGGAAAAAAATAAATATGCCATTTTAATTGCCTATTTGTCTTATTTGTAAAATTCATATTAGAGTTTTCAAAAAGCGTATACAGGGTGAAATTTTTTTTAAGACCAAAACGAACTAATTTTTTTAATCCGGACCTGATTTTTCTCTAGTTTAAATAAATCAGTTAATTGGATGGTAACATAAATTACTTATTTGTGCAAAAAAAATTAATTTTTGTGATAAAAGTTATTTTTTTTAAATCTATGGTTCACTTTACGAAACTTTTCATTCATAGTGAAATTTGATTTTTTTATAAAAAATTGAGTATTCGTGTGCGGAAAAAAATAAATATGCCGTTTTAATTGCCTGTTTGTCTAATTTGTAAAATTCATATTAGAGTTTTCAGAAAGCGTATACAGGGTGAAATTTTTTCTAAGAGCCAAACGAACTAATTTTTTTAAAGCCGGACCTGATTTTTTTTTAGTTTGAATAAATTAGTTGATTAGGTGGTAATAGTGTAACGATTGGCCAAAATAAGAGACACATCGATCTGACCGTTCAAAAATTATGACGAATACAAAAAATAAAAAATGCGAAAGTCGCCCTGTATATTATTAAACAATGGGAGCAGACACTTTTTAATGGTCATTTGTTATTCCCCATAGGAGCCTCTATACGAGGTAGGAGTATATACAGTTCCTCATGACTCACCCTGTATATAAAATTGGTAACATCGAGAAATATGATTTACATTATGGTAATAATGTAATAAAATTGTAGCGACTCCAAGTAGATGTTAAAAGATTATATTTGTTAAGAATGCTCAAAGGGCAACATGGTTCCCATTTTGATAAGAAAGTGTGATCCCTGCCAGTTCAATGGACACTGTGTCGTTTGAAATTACACTTTTAATAAATATAATCTTTTAACATCGACTTGGAGTGGCTACAATTGTCATATTATTAACATGTAAATCATATTTCTCGATGTTACCAATTTCATAAGGTTGCTAGTTTCATCTACTAAGCAGAACGCACTGAAGGTGATCTGATCTAGATCGAAAACGTTTTGCGATCCATTTTCATGACTTCTTAATAGTTTTTTAATAAACTTTTTATACCATTGTACAAACGAAGTTTTTACTTCTGTATGATAATCTATTATTAACTTTTAATTTAATAATGCACACAAAAACTGGTATCATTCCATATTTTTGTTCAGTCGCGTGCGGACAATCCTGATCCTTCGCCTGTATACAAATTCTTGGAAAATTTTTATATACTGATCTTTCCGGATATTGTTCTGAATCGATAGTCTAGTCCAGGGGTCACCAATTGGCGGACCGCGGTCCGTATCCGGACCGTAGGTTAGTTTTGTGCGAACCGTGATTAAATTTAGATTATAGTATTTTGCAATAATTTTGAAAATGTTTGGTCCTGACTATGACACGGCCATAGTACTATGTACTATGTTTGGCTCAACTTAGGTGTACGAAGTAACTTTTCCAATAATAAACTTTATTTAAAATCGGTACACATCTCAGCTAACAAGTGAATATCTCAACTCCCTAATGAGAATCAGTTGAACTAAACGCATTCCAAACTTCAGAGAGGTTGTACATTTTTTTACAGAGGAAACAATTTTTTTAAATAAATTCATAATTACCGCTTTGCTCTTAAAAATGTATTGTTAGGTTTTTTTGGTAATTTTAAACTATATAGGTCTCTTGTTATTTTTCTCAAATGTTGATAATTTTCGAATTATAAGCGATTTAAAATCGAAAAATCATTTTCGAGGCTTGAAAACTTATGTGTAAATTATTATTGTTCAAGTTGACAAGTGTCTAAATTGAAGCTTGTACATCCAACTTCAAGATTCTAATGAATAATCGGGACTTATTTCAATATATATCATTATTTTTTAATTGTTAATCAATGGAAACCGTGGTTTACGGAAATAATTATGAAATTAAAGTAAGTGTAAAACAACGAACAGTAATATATTTATTTATTTTGGGTAAACAAACGTGCTTCGTTTATATCTCGTAGGGGTTTGTTATTTTAGCGAGGGTGTGACTGCGCTGCGTGCCCGCTGTGTCGATACTGACTGAAACCACAACACTATTATGTCATCATGTATGCGGTTCTACCATATGGCCAGAAAAGGCGTTAAATTACTAAATCTGGCGTTTTAAAAGCTGATAACTTTTCTGTAGTTTTTAAGAAATTGACATAAAGAGCGTGGCCAATCTGGCAATTTGTGTTTTTTCCCTGAAAAACCCATTAATTTTATACGATCTGGTTTTGTATTTTAGAGACGAAAACACATATGAATTTAACATGAGACGTATTCTTTCGTTTTGAGAAAAGTTAATATTTAAATTAAGCAATTAAAAAAATAATAAATGAAGCGTGTCGCTATATACGTACATTAGGGTGGGCCGAAAATACTAAAATTATTTTTTTCAAGTCGTAATACGGCGGAAAAGTTGCGAATGTATGAGACTAAAAAGGGGTAAGAATTTAAAAAATATCGGTTTATATCTTCCATTCGCGCATGAGCCATAAAGATTTCCGAAATTGGTAAAAAACTGATTTTTTGCGATAATTTTTAACAGATTAAATTTAGCGTGGATACGTTTTCTCGATCATTTTTTCATTCTTAATAACCATACTAACATTTTCCGTTCGCGCATAAGGCATAAAAATAGCTAAAATGTGACAAAATTGCATATTTCATACACGTTTAATTTTTCGTAATTAAGAGTTTAGTTGAATGAAAATAATACTCACATATTCATTTTTTTTGAACTTGTATTGAGAACACTTAAAATAAACACACTTGAAACACATCATTTTCAGAACTTTAGTAGGCTATTGTTTAAAAATATTGTTTGTGAATATAGAAAAAACCAATTTATTTACGAGATGCAAGTTTTCAATTCGACAATATGGTCCAATGTCCACCAGTCCATTGTTCGTTCAGTCCATCTTGTATTATTTTAACACCTTTTTGCTATTACATAGTAGAAGGCACTTGTGTAAAGTCCGGCATTGCAGACCTTGATAACAATGTTGTTCTTATGAAGCCGCCGTGATTCTCAGCTCCGCCAGCTTTTCCAGCAGCTTCTGTTACGAGTTTTACACATTGTTCTACTGCCTGTGTATGAACGGGAAATGACTTTAATATTACATCCCAGTTAGGGGCTGAATCACTCTGAATAATTAATGTTATTTTATCATCATTTATATCTTTTAATAATGGAGGAGAAAATAAGTCTCGAAATTCAAAATTTAGTTTTGGCGGTTTGAATATTCTGTTAGATCTTGTTTTATCTAGCTGTCTAGCTTTCAGAATTCTGCGAAGTCCAAGCTCTCTTATATGTTTCCTGTCATCTTGTGTCATGGCCGCCAACATCAAATGTTCTGGATGGGCGAAAAAATCATTACGCTCAATAACAGGGTCAACAACATTACGCAGTTCTTCAGGCAGGTACCTTGTAGTTTGTATTGATTGGTGTACAAGTTTTGGTCCATCTGTAAAGCTGTTACTATTTTTTATACAAAACCACATGAGCATGTATAATTTCAATATAAATTGAACGATTTCTTTGAGATCAGAAGTTGGATTCTCTTCACTTAAATGTAACCTAAGGGTTCGGTTTGCTGTTGTCAACCACCTAGAATGCGACAAAGGATCAATATCTCGTATAGGCAAGTCTTCTTTACAGATCCCTGAATGTACTGCAATTGAAATATCAAGCAGATATTGCTGATCTTTGCTTAGTTGACTTCTGTCGATTGTAGGTATCTGGCACTCAATACTATTGAATGCAACTACTGGACGTTTTTCACAGTCAATAAGCTTTTCTCCAATCGGTCCTTTAAGGGATTTTGGTCCCGTTGATTTACCATCTAGGTGCTGGAACAAATGCCTAAATGGGAGCTCATTGAAATGAAGGAGGAAAATTGCCCATTGTAACGGTTTCCCTAAATGTACTTCGATGCGACGAATTACGCCACTTTTCAAACCGGTATTTGCAGCAGTGCCATTACATCCAATAACAATTAGTCTATCAAGAGGAATATCACGAATAGACAGATAAAAAACAATACATGTGACAATATGTTCAGAACTTCCGGAGGTTGGAGTCACATGTCCGATATATTCTGAACTAGATTCTTGAATTAATGAGATGTGCTCTTCTTTCTTCATTCTGCGAAATCGTTTGGAATGAGCTACTTCTATCTTTAAAGTGTCGTCCTTCCATCAAAGTATAGGCCTTCAATCGAAATATTCTATGCTATGCTGCTCAGTTCAGACCTAACGTTGTGTTTTTCCCTTCTGATTTTGTTTTTATCTATAACTTTTAAGACATTGGAATCAGGTATTAATCAATGTCGTGCAATACGGCACGTTTTGAACTACTAAGTCCGGAAAAATTTTTAATACGAAAGATTTAACGTGTATGAAATATGCAAATATTTTACATTTTGGCTATCTTTACGGCTTATGCGCGAACGGAAAATGTTAAGAGATTTTAATAATACGGTTAAATTTAGTTAGTATGGTTATTAAGAATGAGAAAATGAGCTATTACAAACGTATCCACGCTAAATTTAATCTGTTAAAAATTATCGCAAAAAATCAGTTCTTTACCAATTTCGGCAAACTTTATGGCTCATGCGCGAATGGAAGATATAAACCGATATTTTTTAAATTCTTACCTCTTTTTAGTCTCATACATTCGTAACTTTTCCGCGGTATTACCACTTGAAAAAAATAATTTTATTTTTTTCGGCCCACTCTAACGTACATATTATACGTATGTATTCGAAATTATAATTTATACGTACTAAACGAAAATTTATTAAAATTTTATATGATTTACATAGTTTTTGTTAAATAATTTATTTATTTATTCAGTTAACTATTGCCAATGTGCTAATTAAATACGCCAATATATAGAGCCATCATTAAGTAATATAGAGCGATACGCACCATATAGTGCAACGTGCCGCCGCGTCGAAGGGTCAAGTGGACGATACGCATAATTAACAATTAAAAACCATGGTCTAAATTTAAATAAGCCCCGATTACTCATCAGAATCTCTAAACTGAATTTTTAAACTTTAATTTAGGTACTTAAAGACCTCAAAATTAATAATTTACACATGGACTTTTAAGCTTCCAAAATGCTCATTTTCGCATTTTTCAGATTTTAAATCGCTAAACCTCGAAATTTATCAACTTTTGAAAAAAATGACAAGATCTTTTTTGTTTAAGATGACCCCAAAAATGCTAAAAACATATTTTCGGGGGCATAAAGATGATGTTTTGAATTTGTCAAAAAAAATTTGTTAAACAATTTCTGTCCAAAAATTTCGCCCGCACCCTTCTGATTTATTTAAAGAGGATACTTTTTAACATAAATCCGCAAATAAACCGAATCAGAACGACCAGACACAGGTAGGATTCTATCCGGACCCCGCAAGTGTCATAGGTTTGCGAAACGGACCCTCAGGGAATATAATTGGTGACCCCTGGTCTAATCGATATTATTCATTTTTGCTACCACATGGCGAGAAAAGCCAAAATTCATGAACAAGTGACATTTATTGTTTTTCCCCTGTACCCTTCATTTGCTTTATCTTCTGATATCTGCAGTTCTCCATTTGAATTTTTGTTGATTAGTGGTATTTGCTTTTGTGTATTACCTGTAATTTCTTTCAGTATTTTACAGGTTATTTTTGTCGCATTTTTTTTTGTTCTATTTATTCTTGTATTGTTTACAATATTTTTGTATCCAACATTCTTAAGCTTCTTGGTTTTCTGTTTGTTTTTAATTTATTTGTTTATATTTTTATTTAGTTAAATATGGATATTTCGTTTTTTTTAATTAGTAATACAATATCTGATGCGATTCTATCATTTTTTGTAAATTTTTTTCGCCTGCTCTGACTTTTATTTCAGGCGTCTTTTATGTTTTTAGAATTATTGATGTAATCGTTTTATTTATTTGTTTTTCACAGACATCACTCTCAATCTTTAATAAATTTAGTTCTTGAACTTTACTTTTTTTCTTTTGAAAATTATTGATATATGTTTTGTACACACTTATGATAAATGGATGGATGGAAAAATTACTGTATTTTAAAAGTGTCTGTATTCAGACATTGGTCATCATCATGTTCACAACTTCCTGAAACCGTTGACACCTAAATATTCCGTATACTATGTATTTGGCACCTAGGAGTTTTCTATTGGTTCTTTGCTGCACGCCGCCATATTTCAACCAATTGGCGGCGAGGTGCCAAACGCATATACGGAATGTTAAATATTCGTGAACCAAAAAAGGTAACTTTTTATTAGAGTCTGTTAAAAGGAGATTTATTTTACAAACTTGTTATTGTACACTGGGGTGCAATATTAACCGGACACCTTCAAAATGGGTAATTTTTGATGTCTCGAATTTCCTAAACCTGCTGTCCGATTTAACTGATTTTTTAATATGTTATAGCCTTATTCTTTAGCAATATCGCTGCAATAATATTGTTGCTAAACAGGTAGATTTTCATTGTATACCGGGTGTACCAATGAAACTGTGCTTTTTTCTCAAACTTCGCATCACCCTGTGGAATATTCCAGCATGTATAAAATACTAAAATTAACGCCCAACCATAGCCTCATGTTTTTTTAACATTCGGTTGTTTGATCCATTCGCTTATGTTGGACCGTAAACAAGTTTTAACAATTGGCCATGTTTGTCATCAATACAGGGTGTTTTTAAATAAGTATGGCAAACTTCAAGGGGTAATTCTACATGAAAAAATAATGACAGTTTGCTTTATAAACCCATGTCCACAAATGCTCCGTTTCTGAGATAGAAGGTGTTGAAATTTTTCTTACACATTGACGATTTATTTATTGCTTTAAAACCAATAAAATGCATAGGTAATGAGAAAATCGTAAAAACATGCTCGCCAAGGGATAAGAATAGTTTCTGCAGTTTATTTTCAAGGATAGGGGTAGTTTCTGCAGGGATGTTGCAATAACCATATTTATGAAAATCCCTATTGATAGAGCATACGCCCATATGGGCCAAAAAGCAAAAAAATATTTTTTTTCAACCCTCCATTTTATTTTTTTTGGCTACAGGGGTTGCATCAAGAAATCGCTTTTGGTGTCCATACATGGGTAATATGAACGTGCACAAAATGATATATAAAGCATTTTAATAAAGGGCATGGTGTGTGAATGATTCCAAGATACTCATTTTCTTTATTAATAAATCTCCTTTTTTGGGGTGGTTCCGGGGAAAAATGGGGGTGTATTATACAAATTTGTAAATAACACCAGTTCAGGGATAATTGCTGAAAGTTTATTTTACTCTAGCATAAGCGGTTCAGATGCTATAAAAAGGGGTTTTTTAAAATGTAACACCCTGTAATTAAAAAATTAAACAAAACCTATGCCAAAAAATCAGCCACTTATTTGTGATTAATTGCCGCAGGATTTCTTCTTCATTTCCATTACAGTTAGGGAAAAATATTTTTTTAATAGCATCTTTTTTAAAAACTTGCCAACCTTTGGGGCGCCACCCCCGCTAAAGCGTGGGTGATAGACATGCTGTCAGGAAATAAATAATAGGAAATATAGTCTTCTTCACTTTATTATTAAGAAAATTTTTTGCGAAATGTGCAGGAAGGGCTACGTTTCGCAAAAACCACAAATTACCCCGTTTAGAGGGATGAAAAAGAGGGTTCTGGGGCGAAATTTTTTAAGAAAAATTAGTTTCATAATAAGCACTCCTTGCTATACCAGAAAAAAAATAAAACCGATCTTGTGTCCATTTTGCCAGGTTCAACCTCTGTTTACTGCATTAGGTGCCAAATATGTACATAATATACGGAATGTTTAGATGCAAACCGTTGTCTGTCGGCTGCTAAGCGAAATATTTTTTCTGTTGTGATGAAAGAGTATATCGACCAGTCTATCTCTTTCCCTTCACTTTTCCGTGTAGGACAAGGTGAAGAAATATATGGTATTTGGATCCTATAATTATCTAGACCAAATACTCTGTTATTCTCTTCTTTGTGATGTTTATGAGCCGTCGTTTTGAATTCTTCATTTTAAGGAATTAACATCTTCAGGAATTGTGGGAAACCGACGATATTTTTAGGATCCGGCAATGCCACTACAATTGGAATGCTTTCAATTTTTTTGGCATTACCGTTTTAACATCCATATCTCACAACCATAACATTTTATAATTTGTTTAGTCATTGTAATGATATTGTTTATTGTTTACTTACTAAATCTAAATGGAATAATAAGTATTTGTAAACAGTCAATCCAACAGCGTAAAGACTATGTCAGAGTTTAGAATAATAACTAAATTTGTTTAAATTTTAATTTAGTTATATCACTACTACAAATTATATTAATTTTTCACGAAGTGTGATATTGTGAAATTAAGACCAAGGTCGAGATTTTATTTTGAGTGTATAAGTAATTACTTTGGAGTTCGAGTTTGGCAAGCGAGGCGAGAGGTCGTGTGGCAGGTGTATTGGCGATAAGGTAATTTCGAATTCGAAACCTATCACAATAAAAACACCGGTTTTTTAAAAGACCTATCGTTATCCATAATCGTTAAACTTAAAAAGCGTTCTTGTGCGAAATAAAAATAAACTTCTAAGTGTATAATAATAATATTTATATTAGTGCTGAGGTTAACATTTAATTTAAAATGGCCAGTGGCGGAACAGGAACAATCCGAAAGGAAACCTATAGAAAGAATGAAGAACTATCTGATAGTGGCGACGAAGAATCTAAGAAGAAAAAATATAAAGAAGATAAATTATATTTTGAAAAGAGTAACCTGACGAGACGAACACCGAATAAAAGCAACGACACAAATGAAGAGATGATAAAAATGATGCGGGAAGTTATGTGGAAAAATGATGAAATGATGGCAGAAATAAGAACCATACGGAAAGACCAAAAAGAAACGATGGAATATATTAAGGAGCTGAAAGAAAAAAACGAAAAATTGGAAGAAGGTTTAAAAATGGCAAACAATAGAATAGAACAATTGGAAAAAGATAGACGGAGAAATAATATAGTATTAAAAGGCCTAACACTAGATGCTACCGACGGAAAGCCTGTAAAGGAGTCAGTAGAACACTTCATAAGAAGAAATCTGAAATTAGAGGTCAGACTGAGAGGAGCGGTGAAGATCGGCGACCAAATCTTTGTAGCAGAAATGGAAAACCTAACGGATAAGATGAGTGTACTAAAAAACAAAGGAAAACTGAAAAATCTACAGGGACAAAAGGTGTATATAGAATCAGATTTAACAAGAAAGGAAAGGGAAATACAAGCAAAAATTAGGAAAATGGCAAAAGAAGAAAAAGACAAAGGTAATACTACGAAGATAGGATATATGAAACTGGAGATTAATGGAAAGGAGTGGAAATGGGACCATAATAAAGAGAAACTTATACTAACTCACAGAAATATCGGGGAAGGGACTTCAAAAAACTAAAAGAAAATAATGAGACCGGACCCACAACAATGACAACCAAGGCAATGAATGGGAAAAGCGATAGGGAAAAAGATGATGCAAAGGTAAACAAGGATGAAAATAGGAAAAAGGGGAAAGCTAGATTGCAGAAAAAAGGAGAGATAAAAATGGGAACATGGAATGTGAGAAGCATCAATGGAAAAGAGGAAGAACTGGTAGAAGATATGATAAGACAAAAAATAGAAATACTAGGAATAACAGAAACGAAGATGAAAGGAAAAGGTCTTAAGAAAATACACAAAGGATATTGGTTACTTTGGGTAGGAGCGGATACAAAAGAGAGAGCAAAAGAAGGAGTCGGGATAATAATTGCACCGAATAGACTACAACACGTTATAGAAGAAACATATGTTAACCAGAGAATATTATCGGTGAAAATTAAACTGATGGACGAAGAAATATGGACAATAATAACAGCCTACGGAGTAAATGAAGATGCAAGAAAGGAAGAGAAAGATAAATTTTTCGAGGAGCTCCAAATGCAAATTGATAATGGGGAAGAAAACATAATTGTAATGGGAGATCTAAATGGTAGAGTCGGAAACAACAACAGCGGAATAGAGGAGTGCATGGGAAAAGAAGGAGAAGAAATGCTAAACAGAAATGGGGAAAGAATAATAGAAATATGTATGGAGAATAAACTAGTTATAACAAATACAAAATTTAAACATAAAGAAGTACACAAATACACGAGAGTACAAGACAGCAGAAACGAAAAATCAATCATAGATTACTTTTTGGTAAGCAGCAACAAATGGAAAAGAGTACAGGATACGAAAGTGAAAAGAGGCTCGGAGATTGGCAGTGACCACCATCTAGTAATAATGAGAATGAGAACAACAGAGGAAAAAGAAGAAAAGAGAAGAAAGGTAGTAAATGAAAAAATAAAAAGTTACAAATTAAAAGAGGAAATATATAAGAAGATATTCCAAGAAAAATTAGATAATACTTTGAAAGGTAGGGCAAAAAATACAAATATAGAAAAAAAATGGGAATATCTAAAAACCAGCATAATCAAAGCAGCTGAGGAAACTTGCGGGAAAGCAAAAATAGCAAACACTAACATGAGGAGAACAGAATGGTGGACGGAAGAAATACGAGAGAAAATAAAGAACAAAAAAGACAAATGGAAAAGATACCTAAGCACAAAACACCCGGAAGATTACGAAGCATATAAAGAAAAAAGGAAAGAGGTTAAAATAGCGGTGAAAGCAGGAAAGGAAAGGTCATGGGAGATATTTGGACAAAAAATGACAAAAAATTATAGGGAAAACCAAAAACTCTTCTACGGCGCATTAAAACAACTCAGACAAAAGAAAGAGCACACGATGCCGAATATAAAAGACAAGAATGGAAACGTACTAACAGAAGAAAAACAAATAATGGAAAGATGGAGAGAACATTTCAAAGAGCTAACTCATGTAGACAAGGACAACATAGGGGAGATACAAGAAAGGAATGAAGAACAACAAGTGGAATCCATAACAAGAGAGGAATTAGAGAAAGCAATAGAAAGAGTAAAACTGGGCAAAGCACCAGGCAAGGATCATATCACCCCGGAAATGATAAAATTCATGGGGACAGAGGGAATGGATAGCATGAAAGAACTAATGAATGATATCATAAATAGAGCAGAATTACCAAAGGACTGGAAGAAAGACATTATATTACCAATACACAAAAAGGGAGACAAGAGAAACTGTAATAATTACCGAGGTATCACCATATCAAGTATCCCTGGGAAGGTATTAGCAAGAATACTAGAGACAAGAATAAAAACACAAATAGAAACAACTATGGAAGACACACAGTGTGGATTCAGGAAGGACAGAAGCACGCAAGACCTAATATTCACATTAAGACAAGTAAGTGAGAAGGTAATCAAGAAAAATAGAGAGATACATATGTGCTTCATTGACCTGGAAAAGGCGTTTGACAGAATCCGAAGAAAGGACGTTTGGAAGACACTAACAGAAAGGGGAGTCGACAGACACATAATAGAAGTAATAAAGGATATGTACAAAAATAATACAAATACAGTAAGAACCAATAACGAGGAATCCAGAGAATTTTCTACAAGTCAAGGCGTCAAACAGGGATGCGTGCTGAGTCCACTGCTATTCTCAGTGGTACTGGATGAAGCGATAAAGAAAGCCAAGAGAAGAATGAGAAAACTAACATTAGGATACTGGCAAATGAAACAGACTCAACTATCGGAGCTACTATTTGCAGACGACATGGTATTGATAGCAGAAAACAGAGAAGACTTACAGAACAATCTTGAAATCCTAGAAGAAGAACTATCAAACATAAATATGAAAATTAATACAGAGAAAACAAAAACAATGATAATTTCAAATACGAGGAAGACACACGCAATAGAATTAGACGGGAAACAACTAGAGCAAGTGGAATATTTTAAATACCTAGGAGTAATAATCGAATCAAATGGTAAACAAGACATGGAAATAAACGAGAGAATGGGACGAACAGGAAGCTTATTTAACACTATGAAAACAACATTTTTTGGGAAAAAAGGGATACCGGAAAAAGTAAAAACGGCAGTCGTTAAATCAGTAGTTAGACCAACAATCATGTATAGCAGCGAGACATGGACATTGACGGGGAGACAAAAATCCAGAGTCAATGCTATGGAAATGAGGTTCCTGAGGAAAATAGCAAACAGAAAAAGGACAGACAAAATACGAAACGAAACAATTAGACAAAACCTAAAACTAGAACCAATCAATGAAAAAATAGTAGAAGGACAACTTAGATGGTTCGGGCACGTGTGTAGAATGTCGAACGAGAGGCTAACAAAACGAGTGTTCGAAACGAGAGTGCAGGGGAAAAACAAAAGAGGGAGACCAAGAGTTATGTGGGTAGATGAAATCAGGAAAGAAGTCGAGAAGAAGGGATTGACATTGGAAAGTGCAAGAAACCTAGCGCAAGATCGGAAAGCATGGAGACTACAATGCCAAACTCAACTCCACCAGCCTTACACCTAAAGGTAGAAAGGCTTAGGACTAAGTAAGTAAGTAAGTAATTACTTTAATCTGCAAATTTTTAATATAAGAGGTTAAAAAGAGATATATTAAATCACGAAAATAATATTTTGATTTTTGATACATTACGTATGCTTTACTTCAGACCCAGACCACGTCTGGGTCTAAAACGAAAGTCAGGACCCAAAGTTGTCAGATAGCCGAGTTACCCGGCTATCTTCCCGGAACACCAGGAAGTAAAATGCTGCTGGACATAGGCCTCCCTCATTTTTGTCCATTGTGCTCTATTTTGAACATTTTACATCCAATTCCTAGACATGTTCTTGAGATCGTCAGTCCAACGAGTAGGTGGTCTTCCTCTACTTCTTTTGTGTAATCTCGGCCTCCACTCAAGTAACCTCTTCGTTCATCTCCCATCACTGATTCGGGCGACGTGTCCGGCCCAGTTCCATTTCAGGGTGGCAATTCGGGAAATTACATCGGTAACTCCTGTTCTTCGTCTTAAGTCTACATTTCTAACTCGGTCACGAAGCGATATAAAGAGCATTGACCTTTCCATTTTCCCCTGGGCTATTTGCAACATTTTAGAAGTTGTAGCTGTCAATGTCAAGGTTTCGGCACCATAAGTCATTACAGGCAACACACATTGGTCAAATGTTTTACGTTTTAAAGAAATTGGTATATCGCTTTTAAAAATGTCTTTGAGTTTACATCAATACTGATGACGAAATGTCCAATACGTGGTGAGAATTGATGATCATTCAAAAATTAAGATTTATGTATTTCAATATTTTTTTTTAAAGTCGTCTGTTTCTGAAATAATTAATTCATTCCCTACTTTTGCATCCTACTGTACATAACATGTAACATGTTTGTATATGTGTATATGTATACATAATGTTTCTGTTAAGATACTTTACTAACAATCTAATCTATTTTTGGGGTAGTTTCCACAACATTGAATTTTATCACCTTTTATCAATTCTTGGTTGATTAACGGCGGACTTGGCGTTTCTGTTTAAGATTGTGAGGTTATCAGGAAGTCAGATATGTTAATGTACTGAACATCACCCTGAACATTACTTAATGAACCATTTACATAATGACAGATAAGTATAAAACATTTGGTAATAATATTTTGTGTGAAAAATCAAAGTTCATTTTTGGGTGTTAACCTTAAGGGGCTATCCTAGTGTAAAAGTACGAAATTCATATACTTTTTGGGAATTTCTAAAATAAAAATTACTGTACCAATTGTTTTTAAAATTTTCACGAGCATTTACTATAAAAAGAAGTACATGTAAAATCATTTTCATAAAAAAATATTGAAAATTAAACGATTTATACGCTATCTACTGGCACCGTGAAAATAAAAACCTAGCTCCACTGCTGCAGTGATTGGACTAATAGAGATTCCGAAACATAAAATTTCAAAGTTACTACTGAAATATAAATTATTTTCTACACTATTAACTAGGGGTTTTTTGATCGGATAAAAGAAACGTCAATTTGGCGGTTTTTGAAACTGAAAATGCTTTAGCTCATTTTTAAAATTTATTTCAACACTTCGTTGTTTTTCCAAATTTTTATATTTTTTAAAAATCCTACTTTGAAATTTTATGTTTCAGGATCTTTATTAGTCCCAATCACTGCGGCAGTGGGGCCATGTTTTTATTTTCATGTTGTCGGTAGATGGCGCATAACTCCTTTTATTTTCAATATTTTTTATGAGAATTGTTCTACATGTACATCTTTTTATAATAAATGCTCGTATAAATTTTCAAAACTATTGGTACAGTACTTTTTATTTTAGAAATTCCCAAAAAAAGTATATGAATTTCGTACTTTTACACTAGGATAGCCCCTTAAAACACCTTAATCGTAAAATTTATAAATAAACGAATTGTCGAAGCTGTCTACTACAATACAAACATTTTTTCAAATTGTTTACATATTTAAAAAAACAGTCAATTGGGATGTCTACTGAATAGTTTTACAAATATTAATAAACATTATTGAAATAGAATTGGTTAGCAATGTAGGCTATTTATTTTAGTCCATTATTTCACGGGTTTTGCTCTAAATTTTAAAGAACCGCTTGGATTGACATGCAATTTGGCATACGCATAGCTTACATGTCAAAGAAAAAAGTGATATTGTGCCGATGTGTGATTTTGTCCTGGGGGTGACTTTCACCCCCTTTTGGGGGTAAAAAAATATAAGTCTAAAATAAGTCCGAAAATGGATAAACTGACTAATTTTAAGTAACTTTTGTTCTATAGAGCTTTTTCGCCAAGTCAACACTTTTCGAGTTATTTGCGAGTGAATATGTTCATTTTCCAACAAAATAACTACATTTTTAGACGGTTTTTCGCAAATAACTCAAAAAGTAAGTATTTTGTCGAAAAACACTATAGCCTGCAAAAAAGTAAAAAAAATGGTTTACGCGTTAGGTCTCTAGATCTTGTAAAACCAGAGTTATAGCCAATGAAAAATATATTCATATTCACCAAATTTCAAATAGAATAATTCGAAGTGAAATATCCAAAAAATTAAGCAATTTTAAAAGAAAACCCATTACAACTTCTTTAAAGTGTTTAAAAAAAGCTTTATTTCTGTTTTTATAAAAAGTTTCTAGCATTAAATTTAAGCAAGTTACGCTCAACATAAAGTTGGTCGCTTTTGTTTTGGCAAAAAAAAAATCGGGAAGACCACCCCCTAATTAGCAACTTAAATGAAATTAATCGTTACCGCTCCACAAATTATTTTACTTATGTTGTGTTTATATGATCTGTAAAAAAAATTTGGTTTTGAAATATAATTTTTTTAAATTTCAATTTTGAAAAATATGCTTTTTTTCAAAATAACTTAAAAATTGTTAGAGATGCCAAAAATCTCGAAAAACAAAAAAAGTCAGCATTGCTTTTCTGAATATCATGTATTTTTTTGCTTTTATGTTAGACAAAAATTGACTGAGATTTGGTGTTTCTAAATTTGCATACATTCGTGATGAGTGACTCGTTCAACCCCTTTTAACTACAGCCCTTCCAAAAATAAGGACTTTGAACTGATGAAACTTACAGATCATAATATAAACAATACATACACGGGTCAAGAAACTTGTGAAGTCGTAACGATTAAGTTCATTTGAGATACTAATTAGGGGGTGATTTTCCCGATTTTTTTTTTTATAAAAAAAAGGGACTAACTTTATTTTGAGCGTAACTTGTTTACTTTTGATGCTAGAAATTTTTTTATAAAACAAAAATGAAGCTTTTTTTAAAAAATTTAAATAAGTTGTAATAAGTTTTCCCCGAAATGTGCTTCATTTTTGGTTATTTAACGTTAAAGTATTCCATGTGGAATTTGACGAATATGAACCTATATTTAATTAGCTATAACTCTGCTTCTACTAGATATAGAAACGTGATATATACACCATTTTTTTAAATTTTGACAGGCTATATTTTTGCTAGGAATATTTTTTCGACAAAGTACGTACTATTTGAGTTATTTGCAAAAACCGTCTAAAAGGGTGGTTATTTTGTTGAAAAAATGAACATATTCACTGGCAAATAACTCGAAAAGTATTGACTTAGTGAAAAAACTCTATAGAACAAAAGTTACTTAAAATTAGTGTGTTTATCAATTTTCGGACTTACTTTGGACGAATATTTTTTCACCCCCAACAGGGGATGAAAAGCACCCCCGGGGCAAAAGCACATCTCGGCACAATATCACTTTTTTCTTTGACTTGTTAGCTACATGTATGCCAAATTTCATGTCAATCCAAGCAGTTCTCTAAAATTTACAGGTTTTGCAGTATTTTACCGTTAAAGAACGGACTATATGTACTTCAGAAAGCAACTACAACTTCAACAGGGTTATATTGTTTCATATGGTTAATGGACCTCTAAATGTAAAAAAATCGCGGAGTGCTACCATTTAAAGGAGTAAGTTTTTGAGAAAGGGGTGAATTAGTCCCTAGGCACAGGATGCATTAGGGTGAGTTCTATGCACTTTTGGTACAAACACATCAACAGAAATTATTCCGGATTAAATATATTATCAAAATATCACATTCTAAAGTAAAATATATTTTTTTTCAAAAATATATTAAAAAAAAAAGCAAAAACAAAACACGAAAGAAAGCAATTCTGTGTTTTGTCCCATAACTCTTTTTCACGGGTATATAGGTATAGGCATTGCTTGTCAGAAAAAAAAATTCATCTTTTCTATTTAAAATGTCGTTGGTAGAAGTCTCTGGGATTTATAGTTTCCGAAATAAGATTTTTCAAAATTCGCTGCTCACTGTATTTTTGGGCCATTTTCCCATTATTTCGCAAACATTGTTCTGTAAATTTTTTCTACGCATTTCTAGGTATATGCAATAATATATTTGGAAGGAAGAGAAGTCAATTATAATTAAAATGATATCTATTGTATAAAGCTTTATGACTACTTTTAAGCAAGTTATGGTTTTTCAAAATTTTATACATTTAACCTTCCGTTACTAACATTCGGTGTGTGAGAGGGACCACGTAGAGTTTTTCTGTAGATGTGTTTGTACCAAAATTGCATAGAACTCACCCTAGTGAACCCTGTGCCCAGGGGCTAATTCACCCCTTTCTCAAAAAAACACCCTTTAAATGGTATCACTCCGCGGTTTTTTCATACTTAGAGGTCGATTGACCATATTATATAAAACAATAAAACCCCGTTAACGTTGTAGTTCCTTGTAGCTCTCTTATTTTGAATATTATTGTTCTTCATCTTTTTGTTTTATATAGGCAGTACTGCCTTTTTTTCTTCAACGGTGTTTTTCATTCTGCCCCTAAGTTTTCATTCGATCTTTTTCTTGGGCGTCCTATACTTCTCCTGCCTAACGGTGACCTGTCCCTGCTATTCTTACTATCCTTGATTCAGACATCCTGCTTATGTGCTCACTCCACTCTTCTTTTCTGTTCTTTACCCAGATATTTATATTGTCTACCCCACATTTTATGCTTCTGATTTTCTCACTTCTTACCCTGTCCTGTCTGTAGTCCTTTTCCGGCAATCCTTCTTAACATCTTCATTTCGTTGGCCTCCAGATGTCTTCGTGTTTTGCTTGTATCTAGTATTGTTTCGGCCGTGTAAGTCATAACTGGCCTAATAATTGACTTATATATTTGGGCCTTTGTTTCCAATCTTAGGTGTTCCAAATTGTGTCGTTTAGGCATCCGGCCGCTCTACTGGCTTTGAACATTATTAATAGCCTAGAGTAAGTATAAGTCTTTTCTATAAAAGTAATTTGCTTAAACAATTTACAACATAGGTACTCGTTAAGAAGTATTTTCTATTGGTTTTTTTTGCTGATTGACGAATATCCTTAAATGAATTTTTTTTATTAGAAAAAGAAGTCGAATCCACAAAAAGGTTATTAGCGACGGAACAAAATATAAATAACAAAATTAAACAACTAAAGATTGTACAAAATGTTTATGGATCTTAGATAATTAACTATATTGCCATAGGAACAGTTTTGACCTAGTGCCTCTGGTAGAGCGTTTGGAATATTGTAGCACTGTGTTTCTTGGTCATAATATTTACTACAACTTATTAAAAAGTGTTCGACTGTTAATCGGACGTTACACTGATCACATATAGGTGGATTATTCTTTGTGAAAAGGTAAGAGTGCGTTAACCTGGTATGTCCTAGACGTAAACGCGCAACCGCAATTTGTTCCCGTCTATTGCACGACGATGAAATCCACTGAGTCACATTATTTTTGATTTTTTTCACCTTAGAATTATTTTGAGATCACTCATTTCGCCACAAACACAACACTTTATTTTTAAAATAAGCTCTTAAGTCACTAGAAACACACTTGTCTATCGGCTCCGAAAAATCACTTAAAATTGCCTCTCGTGCAGTCCTGTCAGCTTCTTTATTTCCTGTTATTCCGACGTGTGAGGGCACCCATACAAATTGGACGCTTCTTCCATGTTCATTAGCTTGGGACAGCTGGTATTTTAGCAACTATTTAAAAGGATGTTTCGGAAAAATATGTTTTAATGAGTTTAGAGAGCTAAAGGAATCTGTTATAATCAGGGCTTTTGTGTTAAGAAGTTTCACAGCACGGTCTACGGCGTAGAGTTCAGCTGAATATGTGCTACATGCTGAGGTTAAACGGAGAAGAAGACTGTTTTCTGAAGGAACGATTGCTATTGCTACACCACGGCTTGCACGACTTGTATCTGTACGGTCTTTGCGGAAACAAGTGAAATGTTTTGAATTGTACAACTGATTGGTCTTTAAGTTTGTCTCCTGTAGACAAATAATACCTGGAGAATATTCAGATAAAAGAAGCTGTAGCATAGGGAGACGATGGAAAAATGCATCAATGTTCCATTGAAGTATCGAGTTGAATGCTGTTATCAGATTCGGGATTAAATGATACTGAACAATTGTCTACAGAAGAGTCACTGTCTAAGTCAGAACTCTCTTTTCCTAAATGAATGTATAGTTTCTATTAAAGTTTTGTAAACTTGGTTTTTGTAGATCTATCATTTGCATATTGATTGCTGCTTTGTAAAAGATGGAGTAAACCAGCCATATCAGTTGTAAATTCTTTAACGACGCCAATAATAGTGTCGGGTGAGCCTTGGACATTATCAATCAGTAAGGATAATTGGTGGTAATTTAAAACGAATGGTGGGGTATGATTATCAATAAAATTTTGAACAATTTCCCGTGTAGATGGAACTTTAGATGAGCGCGGTTTCTTTTTTGGTTTAGAGGATTTGGGTTTTGCAAACAGATTTTGTGATGAAATTGCTGAGTCTGAAGGAGGCGTATCGATCTCACTAATACTAAGGTTTATGGAAGAAATTGCATTTTCGCAAGTGCTATTAGAGTTTTCACTTAGATGCTGTGGCTTTATTACATTTGGAAGTACTGGAGCAGACTCATTGTTCATAGTGACAGAAGCTTGAAGTTTTGTTTGTAAGATTGGTTGAAATGGTTGTTTCAGAAAATTGTGGTGATGTATCAGTTTTATTAGAGTTTTCTGCAGTTGTATCTAATGGAAGAGGTGCTAATAGACTGGAGAATATTGCTTCCGAAGTTTGTGA
Source organism: Diabrotica virgifera virgifera (assembly GCF_917563875.1). Classification (NCBI taxonomy): domain Eukaryota; kingdom Metazoa; phylum Arthropoda; class Insecta; order Coleoptera; family Chrysomelidae; genus Diabrotica; species Diabrotica virgifera. Next base: position 190,229,852 of record NC_065450.1, on the reverse strand, counting down.
AAACGGTATTGCCGCTGAATGAGGTTGATTGAAAATATTGGTATGAGTAGGAGTATTAGTAGTTTCTTGGTCATGGAGATTTGTAGCTGTAGGTGATATGGTCGGATTTGATAATGGATAACTTGATGACTGTTGAATGTTTGGTACCTTGTGTAATATACTTCTTGCAGCTGTTTGATTTGGTACTTCATTGTTTGAATAAATATGAGTTGATTCCGTTACTGAACTGTTATTGCATTGGGATGATATATGTCCTGTATTTTTGCAAATAAACCAGGTGAGTGTAGCTTGTGACTAAAATATGCGGTAAGGTATTTGATCGAAATTTATTATAATAGAATCTGGAATTGATGATGTTATAGGGCTTACATAAACTTGCCTCCGACAGTTCAATATGTGACTATATTCGGGAAGAGTCGAGCTAATTTTCAGAAATGTTATTGGGGAAATAAGCTTTAAACCGATATTCTGTAATTCTTCAACTAATACTCGATGAGGAATTGACGGGTAGACACCAGACAAGACTAGTTTCTTGCTGGAGAGACAAGTCTTCGTGCTGTTATAACTTAGCCGAGTACTTCTATAGAGCCATGTTGTGTCATGAAATTATCTACTACGGTTTTGTTTGCCAAATACATGCAGATGCTATTATGAGATAATCTAGATGAAAAAATAATATTTTTTGGGTTGATGATTGTGCGCAACGGAATTAAACATTCCTGCAGTTTAGCATTATCGATACAACTAAATACAATTGCTTGGGTCTTACTCGGAAAAGAATGTGAAGCGGCTGATGCCTAACTGTTTGTGATAGTCGAACGTTGATTTACTGCACTGGTTAGATCGGAAGGTATGTTTACATTGTGTGAAGTCATTTTAAGCTGCGGTGGCGAAAGCTTCACTCCGACTCTGGTAAGTGACAGACCAACGGCATGCTAGCTAACCTCACAAAATGATTGTACGGTGGTGTATATTTCTTATTTGACGTATTCTTTTTACAATAATAAAATAATAATTACGTATAGATGACTTACGTAGTAGTATCTAGCAGATACACACTTTAATTTTAAAAACTATTTAATAAAACCACTTGTTTTTATTAAAAACTAGGAGTACAATATCAGTACAACTTCACCATACCTTGCCAGGGCCAGTCCCTCCCTAAATGAATGTTTGTAGATATTTTCTGTTTTCTGGAGCATTTGGATACTCATTTGATAGTAACAAACGCAATACTTTTTGTAAATCTACTGTTCTCTCTAGACCCTCGATATCGTATTGATCGACTTTTGGTTTCGTTCTGTCTGTTTGTAGTTTATTCCTTTGATCTTTGTGATTTTTAACCATTGTTTGGAAAATTTTAAAGTGGAGAAATTAATCGTCACAATCGAAAATCTTTAACTGTACTTACGTTATAATCATTGATTCTAAACATTACATTCCGTTTTACAATTAAATTAATAATAACTCATTTCAAATTCCTCTTATGTTACCTCCAAAAATATTTGCGAATATTGTCCGGATTCTACATAAAAAGATAATGAAAGTTTGTTCTATAAATGTATGTCAGCAAAAGCTTTTTTCCAAGATAAAAGATGTTGAAAATTTTCTTTCAAAATTAACGATTTATTTATTGCTCTGAAAGCGGTTGAGATATGCAAATAAAATTTGGTGAGATTTAAGAGGTAGATATTGCGCAGATCTTTTGACATACAACTAATAAATTTATGTTCATACTTAACGTGCATAGGGGTAAAGGCCTTGATTAAAAAAAAATGGTACATCACTGTCATATGAGGCGCCATTTTTATGAAAAAATAAAGAGTCAACGCATATTTTTCATTTCACTTATCAAGAACTACCTAGGTATAACAATTACAGTAAACCAGAACAATATAAGAAAGTAACGCTAATAAAATTCTTAAAATAAGCAAAAAAACTACAAGAAATGGTACTTGGAAAAACTACTTGGTTGTAATCTCCATTTTTTAAGGTATTCGCTGAGGATGGATAGGTCATTCGTGAGAGTGATTATTTTAGTTTCTAAAGATTGGTGGCTTGTTGCAAGGGTCCAGTCGTCAACATATCCAAACTTCCGAGACTCGGTTTCAGGCATGTCAGTAATACAGAGGATGAAAAGTAAAGGGGAAAGAATAGAATGCTGTGGAAGCCCATTGTTAAGTTTCATCTGTCTACTTGTCTTCTTTTCAATTATTACCTGGAAAGTTGTGTTTGTCAGCATGTTGTCAATTATGTTATTTATCTTTCTGCAGGGGATAATAAGGGCCAGCTAATATATTAATCTCTGTCTCCAAACAGTATGCTGCTGCGAGATTAAATAGATACAAATAGAAGTCCTTGCCTTAATGCCATTACGAACATCGTGATTTCTAAAAAAAATTACAAACTTAAACCTCTTAAAAGTTAACATGAGTAACACACAAACTGTTGTCTACTTATTGATATTTATTATCAGATTTAGCCATACGGCTTAAACTCCCTCTAAGGGGAAAACTGACTCATTCCAGATACCTACGGTATCAAAAGGATTGAGCTCTGGTGGGACTCTTTCCGTGTTATAGAGCCCTAGGTGACTTGGTATGCAGATGTATCTCAAAAAAATTTTCGTACACATCTGGCCGTTGCGAGTAGTACAGCTTTCTGCATGGTCTTGTAAAGATGTCCATTTAGACCCAGCCTTTTTATGCTTTCGAGGAGGTTTTTCGGAATTGGGACGTATTGATAATATGGGAGATGGTCCGTTTGGAGAATTCCCAGCTTTATAGCTATCTCCTGATGAAGGATTTTTTCCACTGCGTCATGCCGTTCCTTGTATTCAGTTGCAGCAAATGCCTGGCAGCCCCCTGTAAGATGTTGGATGGTTTCTTGGGTTCTGCATCCATATCGGCATTTGTCGTTTTGGACCTGAGGGCCTTTGATGATATATTTCACGTAATTTTTGGTTGGTATAACCTGATCCTGAATGGCCAGTAATGAACCCTCCGTTTCAGGGAACATCTTTCCTGATGTCAACCAATAGTTCGACGCTGTATTGTCGATATAGTCTTGGCTGACCTCATTGGGATGTCGCCCGTGCAGAGGTTTATCTATCCAGGTGCGCATTTTTTCGTCTTTAGTGAGGTGGTTTATGCGCATTTCTGGTTCCCTCAGTTTGATCGGTGTTGTGTCATCTACTGGGCAAATAGCGCGATGTAGGGTAGATGTTTCAGCTTGCATCTGAAAATAAGTTCTTAAATTAGCAATGTGTTTATCTAATTGCTCACCTATATCCATAAGTCCTATTCCTCCTAGATTCCGTGGTAATGTTTTTCCTTTATTGATGTTATATGTTATGTTATAGGTTATATATTATGTTGTCATTAACTGATGTTATTATTTGTAGATTGATTCGCACACCGGTAGAGATCTCACAAGCCAAAAGCTACTGGAGGAGTCATGTCAACTTGCCGAAGCATTGAGAGTCTATGGTTGTACCTCAAACACAGCTATCTGTATAGGAAGCGAGAATAATCTCGAGTTCTTTGTACCCATCATGGCTTCTATTTTTGCAGGCACAATCATGGCACCACTTAATGTAAACTACACAGACCAAGAACTGAAGCACACGTTAAACATAACCAAACCAATATTGGCTTTCTGTTCAAAACGTGTAACACAAAGGTAATCAATTTGTTTATAGAAATTTATCTCAGTAACATCTCTTGACTAATTAAATATTATGTTTGTTCTAACAATCCAATACTGAAATCCAACGAAATATATTACAAATTAAGCTCACTACACCTGTTTACAACAACTATAAATCTGCACGGTCCTACCAATATGATACGAGAGGTATTCGACAGGGAGATACTATGTCGCCTAAGTTGTTCATTACTGTACTTAAACATGCTTTGAAGTCACTGTAATGGGAAAATAAAGGAATAAATATCGATGGTGAGATGCCCATCTACGATTCGCAGATGATATGGTTCTGATTTCAGATGACCTAAAAACTGCCAATAATAATGTTGAACGACTCAGCGATGCAGCACATAAAGTAGGTCTAAATATTAATTACCAAAAGACAAAAATGATGACTACTTTAGTTCCGAGCCATCTTTTATAGGTAGAAGACGTCAAAATTGAAGTTGTTGAGAGCTATATATACCTTGGACATATAGTAAACATTAGCAGACAATCAAACTGCTGAGCTACTAAGAAGAATTACGATGTTTGATTTTACTGGAGCGACCCCCGTTCTTATTATATTTATATTTATATTTATATTTATATTTATATTTATATTTATATTTATATTTATATTTATATTTATATTTATATTTATATTTATATTTATATTTATATTTATATTTATATTTATATTTATATTTATATTTATATTTATATTTATATTTATATTTATATTTATATTATATTTATATTTATATTTATATTTATATTTATATTTATATTTATATTTATATTTATATTTATATTTATATTTATATTTATATTTATATTTATATTTATATTTATATTTATATTTATATTTATATTTATATTTATATTTATATTTATATTTATATTTATATTTATATTTATATTTATATTTATATTTATATTTATATTTATATTTATATTTATATTTATATTTATATTTATATTTATATTTATATTTATATTTATATTTATATTTATATTTATATTTATATTTGTATTTATATTTATATTTATATTTATATTTATATTTATATTTATATTTATATTTATATTTATATTTATATTTATATTTATATTTATATTTATATTTATATTTATATTTATATTTATATTTATATTTATATTTATATTTATATCTATATCTATATTTATATTTATATTTATATTTACATTTATATTTATATTTATATTTATATTTACATTTAAATTTATATTTATATTTATATTTATATTTATATTTATATTTATATTTATATTTATATTTATATTTATATTTATATTTATATTTATATTTATATTTATATTTATATTTATATTTATATTTATATTTATATTTATATTTACATTTATATTTATATTTATATTTATATTTATATTTATATTTATATTTATATTTATATTTATATTTATATTTATATTTATATTTATATTTATATTTATATTTATATTTATATTTATATTTATATTTATATTTATATTTTGTTTCATATTTTTATTTTGTTTCAAAGAAAAAAACTTATAAATTAAAATTTTGTTTTAACTAAATTTTTGAAGTTTAAATTATCTAAGATAATCTCCATTTTAGTAGATACATGTAGAAATTATAGCATGGAATTGCTATCCTTGACATGGTTTGTGCCTTGAATGGTCACCACAAGAACTTTTTCCATAACTGACGTTTACTAGGAATATACAAATATTTTTCTTTTAGGTACTTAACGCTGCAACGGGAGATGAAATTTATCGAGAAAATTATCGTTATAGACAGTGAAGAAGAAATCGAAGGAACTGAAACTATGAAATCATTTATAAATCGACTTCTTCAAGGAAGGATAGTCTCTCCCCAAAAGTTTATTCCATTCGATGGTGACCCAAAGGAAAACGTAGCCTTTGTGTTATGTTCTTCTGGTACTACTGGCCTTCCTAAAGGAGTAATGTTAACACACTTTAATGTAGTTACACGATTATTACAGTCTAGGTAAGAAGATATAATAAGTAGAAGATTTCTATTATAATTACATATTATAAAGAAATTTAGTTAAAGCATCTTGGCAACTATTGGCCATTGACACTGGTACAAAATTTTTACAACATGTTTACATACAATTACAATTTGTTTGTATACAAACTAGGATACAAGCTATATCTTATAATAATTACACTAAGTAATAAAGGTGACAGTCTTTTAGAAAACAAATGATGGCACTGTATGTACATGTTTGTAGAACCGAGTAGGTCACTTAAATTGTGTTGAAAGTTTTAGTAGCCTCTTTGAGCTCTGTAGTGGACACATTCTAGTAATATGTCCTGGGCTCTTAAGGGAACATCACAATGTTCACAGCGAGGACAATTTCCAGAGGATATCAGATATACATGAGTAAGACGAGTGTAACCTCTTCCGAGCCTTCTGATAATAATGCTGTCTTTTCTGCTGATTTTGGGCATGGTGATGGAGGTAACAGTTGGTTGGATTGTGCGTAGTTTTCTATTTTACATGTTCCATTGTGTTTAATACGTTGATCTTGACACTAGCCTCTAGATCTTGGTAAATTTGTATGTTGTCCAGATTTCCCAGCGTTGTAATTTTTATTATTACCAACATGCGATGGGATCCAGATGATGGTTATTGAAATACCATTTTTGAATGCTCTTGGCAGATACTGCGGATGCGTTGTACAATGGGATGTATGGAGTACCTTTATATTTTTGATTGAACCAATCGCAGCGAGAGAATCGGTGCATGTAGCTAATTATTTCTCATTAGCAATGGGCGACTGTAATGCCTTAAGTATTTGGTACAGTTCAGCTGTGTTTATACTGCATCCGGGAAAAATTCGATATAATGCAACTGTTGTATTTGAGATGCTGGCGGTACAACCGACGGCCTGTTCTTCTTTGGAAGCATCTGTGTAAAGAATTTTGTCATAGTGCTGTGTATGTGTGGGTCACTGAAATTTTTACCAATATAGTACTGGGCGTTTCTTCTTTTTTAAATCGATTTAAGCTGGTAACGGCAGTAGGTGACTTTTTGGTCCACGGGGAAATACTGGACGTAGTAACAGGAGTTGTGAGTGTTATTTCTGTACCTGTTAGCCAAGTTTTTTAAATTAGTGAGAAAGAATGTGAGCGAGGGTGATTATTATCAAGAAAATGGTGGGGAATATTAATTAATTTAATTACTGGATTTTTCGGATTAGCGCAGATACTCTAGAGAAGTAAGACAGTATTAAACGTTACCGTCTTATAAAAGTGGGGATTCTGAAGATTCGATATAAAGACTTTTAGAAGGACTTAATTTAAAGGATCTAAGGCTAATGAGTAAAGAAGTATTGTGAATTGTATTCAGGCTTTTAAGCCGAGTGTCGGACGCTGATATGTAGAGGATGCTTCCGTAATCCAACCTAGAGCGGATCAAGGTTCTGTAAATTCTTTAGACAACTTCCACTTCTGTATCCCATTGGTGATGAGTTAGAGTTTTTAAGATGTTGGTTCTATTTAGGCAGTATCTTGTGTTTTGTAGCTGATCTCTCCATGTAAGTCTTTGTCGAATTTTATTCCTAATAATTTATGTTTATCAACCACTTGAAGGGGAGATCAATTTGGGTGAAGTAGAGGAGGGAGAGTGTGATATCTTCTAGTAAAATGTATGACTTTGGATTTTGCAGGAAAAATTGTTTTTCTAAAAATTATTGCTATACTATTAGTTGGTCGTATAGCAATTTTATCTTATCCACTCTGTGGTTCAGTGGTAACAAATACTACTTTTGGATCCTACTTGAAGCCTATGATAAAGTCTATGATCCCTCTACAAGAGTAGGTAATTTTTTTTTATTAAAAATTAATAAATACAAATAATTTCTATCCTTTTGGGATCGGTACTCACCTGAGGGACCAGAAGATGTTCGGATACAATTAGCGTCTCTTTGTAAAGACACTGAAGTCGACTTTACTAAGTACAAAGCCATTTAATCAACACACACACTACACTACACTATAATCTGATTGCGAAATCAACTGTACCATGCCAATGGACTTAGTTAGGGAGGCATTTAAGCTAAATAAAAAAATATTTTTGTGCATCCTTCTTATATTTACTCACGAAATTTTGCGCCTACGCTCTTAATCTATTAACAAGTTTAACAAATTATTAATCCATATAATTTTCAGGTATCCAGATTATTTATCACATCATTCCATAGTGCTCGGACTAATGCCCTTCTTTCACTCATACGGATTATTTTTCGGCCTCACGTCATTCTTTAACAGACATCTCACAATTATGATGGACAAATTTGAGGAAGACTCGTTTCTGAAAGCACTTCAGGACTACAAAGTATCAGTTGTAAGGCTGGCTCCACCCTTAGCGATTTTCTTGGCAAAAAGTCCCAAAGTAAGCAAATACGACTTATCCTCTGTCGCAGAAATATTCTCAGCGGGAGCTCCTTTGAGTGGAAAGACAGAAGTTAAACTTAAACAGAGGTAAGGAAAACTATCTTAATTAAGATTTAATTCAGTCTCTTTAAATTAAAAGTCGTAAATGAATAATATTTTAAAAATAATATTTTAATAAAATGAAATTTTGATTCTCGGACAAGTAAAAATTTTTAATTAAAAAAATAAAAGAAGAGTGAGAAATTAAATGAAAGAGTGATATTAAATACATGTATTTTAATAGATTTGGGACTATAATATTGTTTTTACTTCATTTAGCTACAGGGTGGGTCATTAGTGTGACAAAGTACAATTACCCGTTTGGTGTAAGAGATACGAAAAAAAGTTATTCAGGTAAAAGTTGCGGCACAAATAGTACCATAATTTAAAGATATTTTTAAATATACCGGGGCGTCCGTATTGACAGGGTGACACAAAATTATGTTCTGTTAAATAGAACACCCTATATATTTTTACATTTTTGGAATCTCCTCAATCTTTACTTTCTTAAAATATAAAGTTTTGTAGTATTAATAGTTTAAAAGATAATTGCCTTTTTTTGATCATTTCGAAGCAAAATCTACACCGTGTAGAATTGTAGTGATTTGACATTAAATTTTCTATTTATATTCAAAAGATTTTTTAAATATTAACAGTATAGCGAAATGTTTAATTTTAGTATACAGGGTGGGTCGAAACTCGGAATGAGTATTTTCTGAGTTTTCTTAAATGGAACACCCTGTATTTTAGTATTGTAGTAAAATAATATTTTATGGTACTTTTTTTTTCTTAAGCATTCCCTATACCTAAGTGCTTTAATTTGTAAGTTATTCGTGATTCCATAAGCCAAACATTAATTGCAACAAAAATTACGTGAAATTTTATTAGGTAGCTGTGAAAATATCCAAACAAAAATAATTTTTTTTAAATACATAATAATTTAGCCTGATCCATAATTTATTAATATTAGATGAGATAATCAAATACCTTCGTAGTAATATTAATCAAACCAACAAAATTCTCCCTAGTTGGCTATGGCACAAACTTTGCCTAAACATTTGACATTATAATATTTATATAGTTACAGTTGATTTGTTACCATTACTAATATTAATTTTTCTCATGGGGAACTGATTAAAATGGCTTTGTGCTAGGAGAGTATAACAAAAATAATCTACTTGCAATAAAAATTTATAATCAAAAATTCCCCGATAGACGACAACCAAGAAGAGAAACTTTTAAAAGTATACTAAAACGGTTTCAACAGACTAGATACTTAGATTGTAAGAATGGTTGTACTAATATGCAGATTCTCAGTGACACTAAGGAATACATTTAATTTCTGTTATCTTCATTTACAATAGTTTTTGTTCGATAATATTTATCATAATCTAAGTGTCCAGTCCGTTGAAATCGTTCTAGTATATTTTCAAACGTTTATCTGACGCTGGCGAATTTTTAATTATCGCCTACGAGATCAGAGCGGATAGAAGATTATGTAAGGTTTTTGTTTGCTTATTTTTTTTCTTCTTCTTTTATAGCCTTTGGGAGCTGTGACCATCTAGCCAGCAACATTTCTTAAAATTAACGCTGAACTAAACAACTAAACATGCCATAAAACAAAACTATTCGAGCCTAATTTACCAATCAAGGATAGGGAAGGGGAAGTGAATTTGGTTAAAAAAACGGTCGTTAAAATATAAACTAAATAAATAAAATGTAATTTGAAAACAATAATTTGACACTATATTTAACAGCCAATATTATGACAGACTCAGTTACCATTTACAATCTCACCAAACATAATAATGACGTCATATAAACTCACTAATTCTAGCCAATGAAATGCTCACAGTAATAGGAATGGCATATCAAAAAAATCTGATTATTCCCTATATATTTTTTCTGATTTAGAATAAGGCAACAAAGGAGCCTTACGTGCATTCCTTATTGTTTTGCTTTTCCTATATATACATATTTTTAAAACCCTGTCACCACACAGTGGTGTAGGTCCAATTTTGATTTTGAATCTTTTTTTATCTTAGGTTAAACCTTAAAGCAATTCATCAAGCTTATGGATGCACTGAAGGAACCTTAGCACTAACGATCATGAACAAGGACATCTATAGGCCGGGATCCTGTGGAAAAGTGATCACATACATGAAATGCATCGTTAGAGATCCCGAAACAGGTAAATGGCTGGGTCCCCATGAGGTAGGAGAACTTTGCTATAAAGGACCGACAGTCATGAAAGGTTACTACAGAAATCCCGAGGCCACCAGAAACTCTTTCACGGAGGATGGTTGGCTAAGAACCGGTGATCTTGGGTATTATGATGAGGAAGAGTATTTTTATGTGGTAGACAGATTGAAGGAGTTAATAAAATATAATGGATATCAGGTAAATTTACTTATTAGTCGAGGAAATGAAGCATTTTGGCTCGCAATTTTTTCGTCCATCATGGATTTACTTGAAATTTTCACCGAAGGTAGGGAATAGTCCAAGGATCATTTTCTATATCATGCCGCTGTACGCTAAAACCTTGGGGGTGGTTGCCACACCATCTCGGGGGCGGGAATTTTTTATTACATTTTAACCATGGAAATCGATGTAAAAGGTAATTCTAAGAAAAAAATGTTTTTTACATTTTCTTCGTAAAACTTATATTTTTCGAGTTATTCGCGTTTGAATGTAACAGGTTTTCGATGAAAAAATCGACATTTTTAGAGGGTTTATTGAGAATACCTCGAAAAATATGTATTTAATCAAAAAAACTTTAGATATCAAAATTGTATCTTTTAGTAACACAAACTAAATTCTGTTACTGTAATATCTTTAAGACCAACACAAACCTAGATACGGCATGTTAAAAGTTAGCTTTTTTCGTCAAATGTTTAATTTGAAATATTCAAAGTAAAATAACGGAAAAACTTTGCATTTTTCGAGGAAAATTTAAATAATTTTTTTTAAGTATACAGTCAGGCCTTTCAAAAAATAATAACAAAAAGTTTCTAGCCTGAAAATTAAGCGACTTATGATCAAAAAAAGTTCGGTACCTACTTTTTTCTATGAAAAACTTAGTGAAAACCACCCCCTAACTACCCTCCTAATTAAAAATTGGTCTTCACCTTTCTGTAATTCCTTTTATATTTGTATTATCAATACAACCAAAAAGTTTTACCTATTTGAAAGGCCTAATTTTAGAAAAATTGGAGTTTAAAAAAAATTAATTTTTTGGAATTTCCCATTTTTCACCTTTTACTTCAAAATATCTCCGAAAATACTGGAGATACGAAAGAAATGATGAACTACTAAATTGTAACTTTTTTATAAACATAAATTTTCTTGTGCATAGATTTTCATTACAGTGAACAGTTAGCGATATATAGCTGTTTAAAACCTCTATTTACAAGCTAACACCCCCTTATTCGAGCTCTTTAAACCCACCCTAATTAAAAACTAAGGGATCTTACGGAATTTAGTTTACACAGTCTTATAACTCTTCAAAAATACTACAAAGTTATTTTTGAAAAATCTTTTTATCGCCAAAAGTGAAGGAGCTATGTTTATAAAACCAGTTTGAAAAATTCGGAAAATTCGGATAGTCCGCTTATGGATATTTTCAATTTATGTATAATACCACAGAACCGGTTCGTATACTGGAAGATGACTAAAAAACTATTTGTATTTGTATTCGTACATATTTGCAAATTCGTATTTTTGTCTAAATAAATGTTTTTTTAATTCTTTAATTCTACTTTTTTTCTGTATAGATCTAATAAAATATCTACTTATAAAAACTGTAATGTTATTAGGGGTGGTTTTTAAGGGTTGAAATATTATGATATTATATCCTAATCTATAAAACAATCATTATTTAACCAATCAAAACCAAATTTTACCCATAATATTAAAGTTTACAATGTTTTTATATAATTTTTCACAATAAGGGGTAGTTTACACGCCTAAAAATAATCAACGCCCTTAAGCATGATATAGAATATGAAGTATAGGATGAGATGATCCTAATCCCAAATTTTTATGTAAATCGATGCAAGCCGAAACTATTATTTTAGGATAAGTAAATTTTTTATATATAGCTCCAACAAGGGTGGTTTTAAGGGTTGAAATATTATGATAGTATCTTAAAGCATAAAGCAATCATTATGTAACTAATAAGAACCAAATGTTGACAATATTAAAGTTTAAGATGTTATTTTCTAATTTTTTACAATTAGGGGTAGTTTTCACCTTTAAAAAATCAAAAGCGTACAACAACTTAATATAGAAAATTAACTAGAGGGTGTAATGACCCTAATCCCAAATTTTTGTACAAATCGATGCTGGACGAAAAAGTTGCGAGGTTTTACCATTTTTTCAGCTTCATTTCCTCGACTATATGCATTTTAAATACAAACAAGATTAAAAAAATTTCATGTCTTTATATCCATTCTTTTTATATATTTACACAGGAATTGAAATCTTTATCTTTTCTGTATTACGATACTGTCGAGTGAGCTTATTTTTCTCATTTATCTATTTCTTACCTTATCTCTAAGAATCTCGCCCGTTATAGTTATGTTATTAACAGTGGTGTAGCTAGGGTGGGGCGGAGGGGGCGATCCGCCCCGGGTGTCATCCTTTCGGGGGTGACACCCGAGAGAGCCGATCACAAAAGAATCAATTGTTAATTTGTAACTTTACTCACTTTATCATCAAAATAGAATTAGATATTATTTTGTGAGTTGTTTGTCGGAAAAATCACAACTTAGGTATTGACAAAAATTGGCGCCGTCGATTTGCGAATCAACTAGTGACATCCACTCGCTTAAATTGGAAAATACTCAAAAATCGGTGCCGTGTGCTTCCTTACCGTCTTTCGGAGGCGACAGGACGTAACATGTTCTATCTCTTGAACGACTAGTCATGATCTTTATCGGTAACCGATATGATCAAGATATCTTCTTTTTCTTGTAGTGCCTATCCGTTTCGGATATTGGCGACCATCGTGGCAATCTGTAGTTTGCACACTGCTGCTCTAAAAAGATTTGTGGTTGTTGTGTTGAACCACGTACGTAGATTTTTCAGCCAGGAAATCCTTCGCCTTCCTGGTTCTCGCTTTCCTTCCACTTTTCCTTGCAAGATTAGTTGCAGTCCATATCTTTCTGTCCTTATCTATCTTTCACTGTTCCTCATGATATGACCGAGGTATTTGATTTTGGCTGTTTTTATTGCGATTAATAGCCCTTTTTCTTTTTGCATTCTCAGCAAAACACCCTGATTAGTAATGTGGTCGGTATAAGATATTTTCAGAATTCGACGATAAAGCCACATTTCAAACGCCTCAATTTTCTTGCAGGTGGCGTCTGTGAGAGTCCATTACTCAACTCCGTACAAGAGTATAGGAAACATATAACATCGTAATAACCTGATTTTTATGGGTATCGACAAGTCATGACATTTGAATATCAAGACATCAAGATATAATAATAATATGATCGTATTTTTGCAGTTATATATGTGACTACGTAACTGCAACAATTGTTGATTCCTGCTTTACTTGTGCTTTGTTGTGTCGCGAGGTATTATTATTCTGATTTTTTTGCAATGAAAAAATGTGAGGACTATGACATTTCCACAGAAAGACGAATTCGGCGTCAAAAACGAATGTATGGTGAGTTACCGATACAAGACTCAGACTTCGAGCCAAATTTCAAAAGAATATGTTAAAAAATGTTTTGACCAAACTCCGTTCGTGATGTGGCTTCATTATTCAAGGTTGTGCAGACACACACTTTGCTTTCCGCGAACAGTGAACCGCTGAAATTAGCTGTTTCAACATTCTGTGACTTTTACCATGAGGAGGTATCAGAAGCAGACCTCCTGCTAGAAATACCAAGGCTCAGAAGACATTTATAAGTGGCCAATATTACAGCCTCTAAATAGTTTGCTGTAGACTTTTCATTGTAGAAGTTCATTGTGGAATGGGATTTAACCTTTCGTTACTCGCGCCAACTTTTTGTGATCGGATACTCGCGCACGGTGCAGGAGACCGGGTCCAAAAATATGGGTCAGCAGTGTTTTAAAATTATTTTTTTTTGCAAAATTGTGTACGATTAAATTATTTAATGAATACATGATCATATAATTTTGTAGATATGCGTTTGTGTTCACATTATATTACTTTAATCAAAAATTTAATAATTTTCATTGTTATCCATTTATATGTATATACAAAAACATTAGAAGTGAAAAAAAATTGAATATGGTTAAATTTGTTTACTAAGAACTTTAGATCTTAATTCAATACACAAAAAAATTAAAAATAAAGAGTAATTGTAGTAACAAAAAAAGTTATAAAAATTAATTAACGTTTTTAAAACATGAAATACACAATGGTGTCACATTCATTGGAACAATGGCGTTCCAAACACAGATATTTTGAGCATATTTGGCAGTAAAACTTTGTTTTTCTATTTTTCTTACAATCACAAACAGCACAGCGATCTGAAGTTCCTGGTGTTACGACTGGTACTTGTTCTGTTGGTAAACCACATATCTCCCTAAACCTCATTCTGATGGTTCTGGGTAAGTTATATATTTATATTTATATATATATATATAAATATAAATAAACTAATCTATAAACATTGAAAATAAGGAAAAGATCTTAAATTACCTTACTAATTAAAAATATCGATGTGTGATCCAAACACAAAAATTGGTGCACAAATACTCGCACACGGTGTACGGGACCGTGTTGCGTAATAACAAAAGGACAGTACTATTTTTTACACTGCGAACTGACTTTACCCACAGTTGATTGACCACTGAAGAAGTATACCAAGTAGCCATTCAAAATCCCCACTACAAGCAGAGTTACAGGAATTTATTTACAGGCCCGGTCTCCCACACCGTGTGCGAGTAACGGAGGGTTAATGGAATCCCTCCCAAACTTGATGGTCTCATTAAAATTGTTTACGACCATTTATGTATCGGTTGCTTCATATCAGAGAAGTTTTAGTAAGCTAAAATTAATCAAGCATTAGACCTGTAGATGCAACATTTTGCGGCAATATGTTTTAAATGCATTCATTTTTTTCGTATCCTGAGAAAACTAAGAAGCATTTTTAAAAAATTTACATGTAGAATGAAAGATAACATGATTACCGAGGGCCGTAAGTCCCTTAGAATAACCAAAAAGTTTCTTTTGAATGAGATATTTGAAACTAAAAATCACATAAATTTTCTCTCTTTTTTCACTTTTTTTAATTTCTCATTCAGCGTTTAAATTTTCCAAAAATATGTACTTATTAGTTTTCTTAGGATTCGAAAAAAAAGAATGCATTCTAAACACATTGGCGAGTAATTTTGCGACTACGCCCTAAGCTATAATTATTTTATTATTCAAAACATACGTTAATTGGATTTTCGTTGATTTTAACAATTTTATTTTTAGGATTTGGGATGACACCATCGATTACCGCCCCGGGTGTCACCTATGTAGCTACGCCACTGGTTATTAACATGCCGAAAGATCTTAACATGTTTTTAATTAGATTCATATCACGTTATTTATTTTTATCGATATTTGACAAATATTTGTGTTCACTTTTGTCTGGTGGCCACGATTATCTTAACCAGTATTAGTTACCAAGAATGATCGTGTACTATTATGAATATATCAGGGGTCCTACAGCCTCCGCCTCATCCCGCATTTCGATCTCCTCCTTTTTCGGTTGATCCATTCGTCTTTATTTTGGCTGCAACTCTCAAATGCTTTCTTCAAGTCATTCAGACATAAATGCAGATATAATATTATACTCTAGTGATCTCTCAGTAATTTGCTTGATGACGAATATTGCATCTATACACGAACTTCCATTACGAAAACCCTGTTGTTCATCTGCTAAACTTATCCTCTGGTTCATTAGGTCTTGTAAAATTTTACGTGTAAGTTTTAGGGTAGTATTTAACAAGTTGATAACTCTCTAGTTTTCTGGCTGCTTTGTATCTCATTTTTTGAATAGTAGAATTAGTTCTCTCGTTCTCCATTCTTCCGGTATTTTAACCCGTGTTGAGCTGCCCCCCCCCCCACTTGCAAAAATTAAAAACTAATAGTCTTGATTTATGAGCTATTTATGAGCTCTCATATTCCGCAAACTAAAAATTTTGAGCTCGTTCCACTGAGCAGGAATTTAATACTTTAGTGGGGGGCTGAGTCAGCCCCCCCACTACTTAAAAATAGGAATATTGAATCGCTTTTTGCGACAGAATTACGAGCTATTTATGAGCTCTTGAAATTATATAGCTTCGATTTTTGAGCTCATCCCCTTCACCCCCAAACAACCTTTTAATTGACTTACCTTAAGAGAAAAATGCTGAGAAAACTTAAAATATATCGTATTGCCGATTTAATTCCTATAGCGTATATACTCTAAGAATAAACTATCAAATCACGTGCATTTCGATTATTGAGCTACAACCCCTTCGCAAGAAAACCACCCTATCTTCCCGGCTTAAGAGAAAGTTGTAGGTAAAATGCATTAAATTAATTATTTGGCGACTACATTCATTTAATAATTTATAAGCTTTCAAATTACGCGCATTTAAATCAGTAAATTGCAATTTATTTTATATAGTGCAGTCACTGAAAGTAAAAATCAACGATTATCTTCAATTTCGGTGAACCTTCATCGATTTTTACGAAAATTGGTCAGTGGTTAGAGGATACCTCAAGAAACAAAGGTGACTTGGTACCACCTTGCGCCTTTACCCTGAGGGTGGATACTGGGGGTGGATACCCTGGGGGTGAAAAATTATTTTGTAAAAAAATAACTGCACAAATCTATAAAAGAACAAATTATAAGCAAAATTTATTATATAAAGTTATTAAAATAAGTCAATACTTCTTGTCAATACTTATTAAAGATCAAAAATTTTAATTATTCGTGAAAAAAATGCATGTTTTGAAGCGGTTTTTCGTAAATCACTGAAAAACTGTAAGTTTTTACAAAAAAGTTATTAGTAGTTTTATTCGTATAGCTTAAATTCTAAGAATAAACTCTTAAATCACGCGCCTTTCGATTATTGAGCTACAACCCCTTCGCAAGAAAACCATACCATATTCCCGGCTTAAGAGAAAGTTGTACTTAAAATAATTTAAATTAATTATTTGTCGACTAGATATCGTTTAATAATTTACGCTAAAATATACGCATCTCAATTATTGAATTGCCATTTTTTTCTATAGTGCAGTCACTGAAGGTAAATATAACTAAGACCTTCGATTCCGGTAAATCTGCATTCATTTTCACGAAAATTTGAATAAAAAAATTGAATGAAATTACTCATTTTTGATAGGTATTTCTAAGTACTTTGACAAGTATTTAGTACCTAAGTGTTATAAAATGCATATCTTTCCCGTTATTTAAGCTTGAATCTTTAGATTTGGAAAGTCGCAGAAAAAATTATACATTTAATTACCAATAACTTACTTTAAATTAACATTAAAGGGTTTTTCAAGTAATCAATTTATTATATTTTTTATTAGCTTCAATTTTAGTAATGATCACTTTTTTGTAAAAACTTACAGTTTTTGAGTTATTTATGAAAAATCGCTTTAAAGCATGCATTTTCTTTCACAAAAATTAAAATATTTGATCTTTAATAACTCAAAAATATTGATTTATTTTAATCACATTATATAACAAATTTTGCTTACAATTTGTCCCTCTCTCGATTTGTGGGGTTATTTTTAATAAAGTAATTTTCACCCCCGAGAAGGGGTGACATATACCCCGGGTTAAAACTC
The DNA here is from genome assembly GCF_917563875.1 of Diabrotica virgifera virgifera. NCBI lineage: Eukaryota > Metazoa > Arthropoda > Insecta > Coleoptera > Chrysomelidae > Diabrotica > Diabrotica virgifera. Next base: position 190,211,884 of record NC_065450.1, on the reverse strand, counting down.
CAAGTTGTTATTGTTAATTCGTGAAAATGAATGGAGATTTACCGAAATCGAAGGCCATAGTTGATTTTTACCTTCAGGGACTGCACTATAGAAAGAAAATGGCAATTCAATAATTGAGATGCGTATATTTTGCAAGCTCATAAATTATTAAACGATATGTAGTCGCCAAATAATTAATTTAAATTATTTTAAGTACAACTCTCTCTTAAGCCGGGAATATGAGATGGTTTTCTTGCGAAGGGGTTGTAGCTCTATAATCGAAAGGCGCGTGATTTAAGAGTTAATTCTTAGAATATAAGCTATACGAATTAAACTACTATTAACTTTTTTGTAAAAACTTACAGTTTTTCAGTGATTTACGAAACCGCTTTATAACATGAATTTTCTTCACGAATAATTAAAATCTTTGATCTTTAATAACTTAAAAAGTATTGACTTATTTTATTAATTTTAAATAATAAATTTTGCTTTTAATTTGTTCTTTTATTGATTTGTGCAGTTATTTTTAATAAAATAATTTTCACCCTCGAGAGGGGCGGTATCCACCCTCAGGGTAAAGGCGCAAGGTGGTACCATGACACCTTTGTTTCTTGACGTATCCTCTAACCACTGACCAATTTTCGTGAAAATCGATGAAGGTTCACCGAAATTGAAAGTAATTGTTTTTACCTTCAGTGACTGCACTATACAAAATAAATTGAAATTTACTGATCTAAATGCGCGTAGTTTGGAAGCTTATAAATAATTCAATAATATGTAGTCGCCAAATAATTAGTTTAATGCATTTTAATTACAACTTTCTCTTAAACCGGGAAGATAGGGTGGTTTTCTTGCGAAGGGTTTGTAGCTCAATAATCGAAATGCACGTGATTTAATAGTTTATTCTTAGAGTATATAGGTTATAGGAATTATATCCGCAATACTATATATTTTAGGTTTTCTCAGCATTTTTCTCTTAAGTTAAATCAATTAAAGGGTTGTTTGGGGGTGAAGGAGATGAGCTCAAAAATCGAAACCATATAATTTCAAGAGCTCATAAATAGCTCGTAATTCTGCCGCAAAAACCGATTCAATATTCCTATTTTTAAGTGGAGGGGGGCTGAGTCAGCCCCCCACTAAAGTATCAAATTCTTGCTCAGTGGAACGAGCTCAAAATTTTTAGTTTGCGGAATATGAGAGCTCATAAATAGCTCATAAATCAGGGCTATTTGTTTTTTGATTTTTGCAAGTGGGGGGGGGGCAGCTCAACACGGGTGGTATTTTATTATAATATTGTAGTATTTTCAACTAAAAATAATGCTATAATATGAAGACATACCGAAGTCAACAATATTAACCACAATAATTTAATATTTCAGGTAGCTCCAGCAGAATTGGAAGCTATCCTAGTTAATCATCCGAAAGTATTTGAAGCTGGTGTGGTAGGTCTTCCAGACGAAAGAGCTGGTGAATTACCACTAGCATTTGTTGTAAAGAAAGAAGGTCAAATTGTATCAGAAAAAGAACTTCAAGACTATGTAGCAGGTAAGGATATTTTTGTAAATAGCTAGTTAAGTCTAATATTACTACACTTAAAACTACATTTAAAATTAAACTTATTATTAGGAAATTATGAAAAAATGATTATTATTTTTGCAAAATTAAAAAAAAAATTAAAAAGATGGAAAAAATCAATTTTCTTTTAATAATCTTTTTCAGTTACTTAAAAGCCACATTAAGTCTTCAAAATTTACCCAGAAAATCTTTAAGATATAAAAAAATACTCACAAGATTTCAGTAGAATTGATCGAGTAGATTTTGCAGAATACTTTTGTAACCTAAATTTTTGAAAAAAAAATAAATAATTTTGCAAATTATGCAGAGCCAACAAAAAAGCTTTAAGCACTTGAAAGCTTTTCATGAAAAAGGGCATTAAAGTTTTCAAATAAAATTTTAATTATTAATGGCTGTTGAATAGAAGAGCATAGGGAATTCTTTCCCAGCTGTACAATTTTTAAGCTAACAAAAAAAATGGGCTAAACAAACGTCATCCTACAGGCTTATTACCTTAAAAATTTCACAGTTGGGAATAATTCATTAGGCTTTCCAATTCAACGAATTTTATTAGCTTATATTTTATTTGAAAGCAGCTTGAACGTCCTTCTTTTATATATTATGTAAAAAATGTTTTTGTTCCAACTTTTTTATTGGCTATGCATGATTTTGAAAATTAATAAGTTTTTTATTTAGGCTGCAAAATGATTTTGTAAATACTACTAGATCGATTGTGCTGACATTTTTTGCAGTGCTTTTTTAAACTAAAAATAATATGTTCCGCGTAAATATTGAAAGTTCTGTGTGGCTTTTAAATACCTTCCAAAAATTATGGAAGTAATCTTTAACCCTTATTTAATGGTTTTTGTTCATTTTGGAGTAATTATTATTTTTTAATTTGCAATAGATTCAATACAAACATATAGCTCCATAAATAGGAAATTGTTATAAAATATATCTGCCGAAATGTAGCAGTGAAAAGAACATGAATTTTTCAATTTTTTTTACAAATTAGAAAATTGATAAATTGACAAATGAATGGTGGGCCACAACAACGTTGTAAGCGACATATTGGGTCAAAGTGAGGTTTTAATACAATATTATTGTATATCCAAAGACCAATACGAGCATCTTTCAATCTGGCTAAAACATTTTGCCTTCCCTGAGTTTTTCTTACCGCAATGTTGGTATCCGTATGTTCATAAATAGCTTGTCAATATGATTTTTTCATCTCCTGCATAATCTCAATTCTGTCGCTTACAACATTGTTGTAGCCCACCATTCAAATAAAAAATTTGGCCCACTTTTTGAAGTGTCCGATTAAAGCCGAAAATACCATCATATGATTTATCATACCCAAAACAGATACCGCCAGGTATATAATATTTGAATATGATTTGAAAAATTTCGTGTATTATCGTGGCTACAAAAAGAAAAATAAAAGAATAGGAGGGATCCTACAAATTTTCGTTTTAATATTTTAATGTTATTATAAAACTAATAGACCTGGATCCCGTGTACCAAAAAAAGTTGATTACTAGCAAGCTGAAAATTTGTTAATAGCTTAACGGTGTCTACTATGGAACAGGGGACGTTTTAATTGTGGAACAGGTTAAACATTTAGAACGTCAGACTACGAAAACGTCCCATGTATTTTGTCGGACAGAACTTATAATTGATTTGCTACCTTTCACTAAACTTTTATGCAAAAATTGGACTGCCAATAATTTCCAACCTAATTCCGGTCATTTGACATGTTCTACGGGTCGGACTTATTAAATGCCCAGTTGGTAATAAATACCAGTCTGATTTTTGCATGAGAGTATAATGAAAGGGTAACAAATCAATTGGAAGTTCTGTCCGCCAAAATACAAGGGACGTTTTCGTCTAACGGTCCAAATTTTTAACCTGTTCCACAATAATTAAAAATTCCCCTGTTCCAGTGTTCCCATACATCAAAGTTTGTCCGACGAGACACCGTTCAGCTATTAACAAATTTTCAGCTTGCTATTAATCAACTTTTTTTTGGTACTTTAGATCCAGGGTTATTAAAATTTCTGTTTTATTATTATCTTGTGATTTACCTAAATATTTTTTTAGAAAAAGTGTCAGCGCAGAAAAAACTAAGAGGAGGAATTATTTTTGTACCGTCCATACCCAAAAATCCTAGTGGCAAAATTTTAAGAAAAGAGTTGAAGACATTAGTAAAGAACTATCGAAGTAGAGTTCCGTCTAAGTTGTAAAAATTATATTAGCATTAACTTTGGCCCAATCTTATGTTCCTCTCCAGCGATATATACGTATGATATTTTGTCTAGTTTTAATTTTGTTACACTGTAACTAAAATTTATTTATATTTTGTGGAGTGGCAAATGAATGTGTAAATTGTATGCAAAAATATTAACTTATTGAAATAAAACATGAATATTGTTAAATAAGTGTGAATGTATAAATAATACAATAAAAGTAACTTATTTTAGTTAAAGTGTGTAACAAGTGATTTTCAGGATAATATATAACCTTTTATTTTTTCTGTATTACCGGTTTAATATAAACAAACGAAGGGATAATCACGTTATATCCTAAAAGTGCAATCTCTTTACCACGTAATTTGAAAATCGAGAAATAAAGAAAATACATATTAGTCGTAGTAACTAAGCAAATATTCTTGTTTAATAAAATAAAAAATATGAATAAATTCAGTTAACGAGATTCAAAAAGAAAGAGATTACACCTTGTGCTCAATGATATTTTTTTAACAGGTTTTAATATGAAGCACCAGATTAAAACCCATAAGAAATAGAACATCTTTATAGATAATTTGAAAACCATTTTCCCTTTTTAGTTATTGGTTATTTAAATATTTTTAAACGATATAATTGTAAATGATCTTTACGCTGTAAATCTTAAATTGTAATATATTTAAAACTACTTAATAAAATATTTAAAATTAACTTTTTGAGTTGAAATTACTATTTTTGTTTTTTATCTACATATAGAAAACAAAAGATTTTCAGTTGGCTGGCTGGTATTTTTCCTAATATATAAAACGTAGATATAGTCTTTGTTTCGAAGAAGTTTCAGTATGTTCCCTTAAAGTCAAATAATCTTGTAATATCGACCTGATATCGCATTAGTTTTAATATTTATTATATTTAATTATTAATTTATTATTCTACATGGGAAATAAGCCACAATTTAATTGTTAATATAGTATGTATTAATATTTAAAATTGCAAATTCTCTACATTTTAAAGGACCGCTTGCACTGACATAAAATTTGCATATACTGACTATTTAAACCCAACTTTTGTTCTATAGCGTTTTTTAATATTTTTCGAGTTATTTGCCAGTGAATATTAGCCAGATCAAAGAACACACACCTTTAAAGGAAAACCTCCGAAAAAATAAAGGAATGATGAAAGTTTGGGAATAGTTAGTTGAAATTTTCTATTATTATATAAGAAAAAGTTTACAATTTTAAATCCACTCTATTTTACAAAAATTTAAAAATACGGGGTGAAAAATATTTTCTAGGGGGTGAAAAAATTTACCTTCAAAATATGCCCGGAATTGTATAAAATGATTAATTCTAAGCAACTTTTGTTCTACGAGTATAGAGTTTTTCATTAATTCAATACGTTTCGAGTGATTTGCGAGTGAGTATGTTCATTTTTAACAAAAAAAAAAACATGTTTTTGGACGATTTTCCACAAATAAATTAAAATGTAACTACATATTTTATCGAAAAAAATATTCTTAGCAAACATATTTATAGATTGTAAAAAAGTAAAAAAAAAAATGGTGTAAAATGCGTATTTCAATAACGACGCAACTACCCTTTAGTGGCTCAGCACATTATGTAGTTACAGTTCCGTCGCTTTTGTATCATCTGTACACAGTATTTTAGAAGTTAATGACGCAATAAACAGCAATTGACAAAATTTGCAGTTGCGTCATTCTTCTTCCGGACCGGCGATATGGAGCAGAGAATTGGGTACTGAACATCAAACAAGAAAGAAATTGCAAGCCGCGGAAATGAGTTATTTAAGAAAAGTCGTGGGAGCTAGGAGAACTGAAGAAAAACACGTAGCAATGATATTAGAAGAGAATTAAAAGTAAAAACATTAAAGGAAAAAATTCATGAAAAGAAATTAAAATGGACTGGACACTTATTTAGAATGAATGACAACAGACAAGTTAAAATGACATGGAAAGCGAGGCAGATAGTGAAAAAGAGGAGAGGTCGACCAAAGAAAACCTGGAATATAAGCGTGTTGAAAATATTAAAGAATAGAGGAAAATCGTGACACGAAGACAAAGAATTAGCTAGGGACAGGAAAAAGCGTAAGTTCTCAGAGAATAACGATTAAAGAAGACACCTGGACACCTTCTGGTATAAGAAAAACATCGACCATGTATGTATGTGTGTATATAATTATATATGTTAACGGCCAAACTCGATTTCAGGATAAACTAGTTTGGCCTAGGCCAAACTAGTTTGTCCTAAACGCGATAGGATAAACTATTTTGGACTAGGCAAACTAGTTTATCCTGATATTAATACGGGCACTGCAGGATAAACTATAAAAGCCATTTATAATATATCTACAAAATCAAAATAATTAGATAAACTGAATTAAATATTCTGTATTTGGAAAATAATAATTTTTAGTAAAAGATAATGATTCGTCATTAAAATTAATGGACAATTATTGGTAATAAAATCAGATTACAGTCGGAAAAATGAAAGAATACCCATGAGCGAACATATACAACACGCTGTATTTTCCTGTCACCGTGTCACAAAGAAAATTGTCTAGTGCAAGTACATGTAACAATAATTATTACATGTACTTGCGCTGGTCAATTTTTTGTGTGACACGGTGACAGGAAAATACAGCGTGTTTTATATGTTCGTTCATGGATATTCTTTCATTTTTCCTACTGTATAAAAAATAATCAGTGTTTTTTATAAACGCAGTAATAATTATACCTCAATTATTAACATTATTTATTTTTCCATGGAGTGTTTGGAGACACTTAGAACTGCGGATTATTATTGCCTTCTTGCTCTTGCATCTGTTTGTGGAACAGTTTTTGTTGCAGCTACATTTATCAAAACCTTGTCCTGATCCAACTGAACATCTCATAGCTGCAGCCCTTATACACTCTCCATATAATTTATCTCGCTCTTGTCGTTTCCTCATTACTGAGGATCGTGATTTCTTCCAATATTCCTATCAATGTTTCTCCACTGGTCTCTATTTTCAGGTGCTTTAAGAGCTTCGCAGAATGCGTTTCCAGCTGAATGTTTTATTTGGTCAGACCATCTAGTTGGTGATTGTCCTCTTGATCTTCTCCCCGGAACGTTTCCAGAAACAATTAATCTCTCTAAACTGTCGTCACCTCTGCGAGCCACGTGGGCAAAGAATTGCAGAATTCGTTGCAGACATATTGTGGACAGCCTTTTTTTATTATTGAGTTGGTTTAGAATGGAAACGTTTATCCTATGAGCTATCCAAGGTATTCGTAGCATTCTTCTCCAGCACCACATCTCAAAGACATAAATTTATTGGCGCTCGCATGCGCAAAGAGTCCAAGTCTCTGCTCCGTATAGAAATATTGAGAATACAAGGGCATCCACCAGTCTCATCTTGATATTTTGAGAGATAAATATGTCTTTCTTAACTTTAGTTAGGCGACTCATCGCATTTTTTGCCATACCAATACGTCTCCGAATTTCTGCTTCACAGTTACCATCGTTAGTTATACTAGACCCGAGATCAAATTTGTTTACTATCTAGTATTCCTGTAACATGTTAGTTAGTTGAATAGTGTCGAATCTGTCGACCACTATTATTTTTGTCTTAGCTTTATTGATTTTCAGACTAACTTTATTGTTTTCGTACTCAACTCTTAGCAGAAGATCAACAATTTCTTGCTCATTTGCTGCTATAAGTGTAGTGTCATCAGAAAATCTTAAATTGGAGATTTTCCTACCAGCTACTGTTACTCCACCGCCCCTTCTAAAACCATCCTCATGACATGTTCACCATAAATGTTAATTAAGTCAGGTGACAACACGCATCCTTTTCTGACACCTTTCTCGGTCTTGAATTGGTTTGAGAACTTCTGATCTAGTCGTACTCTCGCTATATTAGACTGGTACAGATTTTTAATAAGTGTCACCAGGTGCATTGGTGCGCCCATTTCTATTAAAATTGACCACAGATTTATCCAGCTTACACAATCAAATGCTTTTTGGTAGTCAACGAAGCACATAATCATAGGTACTTGAAATTCTCTAGACTTTTCAATGAGTTGTCTCAGGTTCAGGATTTGTTTCCTTATACCTTTACCCTTTAAAAACCCCGCTTGTTCCTGAGGTACTTGGTAATGTAGATAGGTTTTTAATTTGTTTTTGATAATATGCAACAAGATTTTACTAGCATGTGTTATTAGTGACAGTGTACGGTAGTTTTCACATCTTGTAGTAGTTCCTTTTTTGTGTAGTGGGATATAAATTGAGGTACACGAATCAGATGGCCATTTCACTGAATTCCAAACAGCGACACAGATAGAATGGATGATATGTAATTCTTTGTCACCTAGTAACTGTAGTATTTCACATGGTATTGAATCAATGCCTGGGGATTTATTTCTCTTTGGTGATTTAATTGCATCTTTGACTTCAGCGAGTAAGACAGTAGGTTCTCTAGGGTAGTCAGAAGGCCACTGATTTTCTGCTGATATCTCATTATTTTTATACAGCTCGCCACAGTAGTTTCGCCATATTTTCAATATTTCTTCAGTATCGGTCTTTAAATTACCTTGCTTATCTATTACAGACCACGTTTGAGGTTTAAATTCTCTGTTAAGGAGTTTGATCTTCTGTAATAAGTCTTCAGTTTTTTTATTTCTCTCGATAAAGCTCTGTATTCATCGTTTGTTCCGTATCTAGTTTTATGTTCTTTTCTGCGTTGAATCACAGTCCACGTATTATCGGATGTCCATGGCTTACGTCGAGTGGAAACCGCTGCCTTACAGTTTTTTGCAGCCTTGATTACCTTATCTTTGAGATAGATCAAAGTGCTCTCAGGGTCACTATCTACTTGCTCTAAAGAAAGATCTGTTTCTAGGTTTTGTTGGAAGGCATTGATTTTTGATGGATCTAGAGATATTCCATATAAACACTCCATGGAAAAAATGAATAATAATTTTTATCATTGAGTTATAAATATTACTTCTATTTAGAGTCAACCACCTCAGCTTTTATTTTTTGGAAATATTTTCAATTTTGCTAAAATAAACTGTTGAAAGTTCTTACTGTTTATGCCAGCCCTACACACAAACACCAATATATCTGCCAGCATTCGCAACCGAATAAGTTCACTAGACAATAATTCGTATAATAAACTTATTTGTTAATGGAAGTTAAATCGTCCAAACGAATTAAAGTTTGATTGAGTAAATGGCCTCGACTCCACCATCGCTCCAGCCAAATGATAAAATGAACCATTTCACTAAAGCAGAAAATTCAATTAGATGATTAAATGAAGTTGCGTTCATAAATTATACTTGTGTTTTAATACTGCTGATTGCACGCGGCTCCTGACAAATTCCCTCTATTCTTATTCAATTTCAGTCCCTCTTTTTTCTTTTTCTTTCGAAGGTATGGAGAGCTTTTGATTTTAAAACTTTTTATTCTCGTACATTTTGAAATCACAACTCCTCCGTCAATGTTCCAGCTAGAAGGACAATTGAGATGTCAAATGAAAGCTTATAATCCAAGGATGGTACTAAAGGTGAAATATTTGACCTAAGCACTCTGTCCGTCGGTCCGTCCGACCGAGAATATAACTCCTCCGTCATTATACCAGAATGAAAAATGAGGCTCCAAATGAGAGCTTACAATCCAAGGATGGTACTAAAGGTGATAAATTTGATCTAAGCTGTCTGCTCGTCGGTCTGTCCGACCGCGAATATAACTCCTCCGTCATTATACCAGATATAATGACTAATGAGGTGTCAAATGAAAGCATATAATCCAAAGATGGTACTAAAGGTGAGAAATTTGACCTAGGCTGTCTGTCCGTCTGACTGCGAATATAACTCCTTTGTCATTTTACCAGGTAGAATGACAAATGAGGTGTCAAATGAAAGCATATAATCCAAAGATGGTACTAAATGTGAGAAATTTGACCTAGGCTGTCTGTCTGTCTGTCCGTCCGACTGCGAATATAACTCCTCCGTCTCTATACCAGGTAAAATAACAATTGAGGTGTCGAATGAAAGCCTATAATCCAAGGATGGTACTAAACATGCGAAATTTGACCTAGGACTCCCGGTTTTAGAAATGCGACCAGAAGTACTGTTTGAAAGTCACCGGAATAGTACACGTGATATATTATTCGACGCTACTTCGCAAGAAGAGAAGAAATATATACTTCCGGTTTCATGACTCTCTGTTCATCTGTCTTGCCGCCCGCGACTACAACTCCTCCATTATTAATACAGATAGAATGACAAATGAGGTGTCGAATAACAACTTGCAAACAGCGTTAGAAGACATCGAGGAATGGAGTATAAAATGGAAGATAGCCATTAACTCCAAAAAGACGCAAGCGGTACTATATAAGAAAGGAAGACAACAGCCAAAAGAACAGCTGACGGTGCAGAACAACCCCATCGATTGGAAAAACGAAGCTAAATACCTGGGAGTCATCATGGAGAAAGGATTAACCTTCCAAAAACACGTAGAAGCCACAGTCCAGAAGGCCAACATGGCGAGAGCAACACTAAGAGGATCCACAGGCAGAAAAAGTAAATTAAGACTATAAACGAGGTTAAGATTAATAAACAGCATAATATTACCGGCATTAATAGACGCATCTCTCGCATGGGGACAAGTATGAAACACCCACAAAAAGAAGATACAAGCGGTCCACAACAGCAGCTTAAGAGAAGCAGCTAGAGTCCCAAGATACGTCGCAGAAAGATTCCTGTTCAAAGAACTACAACAGGTGAGAGTCACCGAAATGATGACAGATAAGACAAGGGTCAAATTCGCGGAGCTGGAGGACCACCCAAGTCACATACTGCGAGGGATGCTAAGGTATGACGCTTTCCACCGATGGAAGCACAAACGTCCTAAACAGCAAATAGTGGATTAAAGTGAATCGAATAAAGCAAACAAAGAGTGACAAATTAAAAGGAAAAGTAAAAGTGAAAGTAGTAGTTAGTTCGTAGCTCGAAACACCAAGTGCCAAAGAAAGACGCAACCCAAACGTAGGTCCAACACCACGACCAGGTAAGTCAGCCAGTAAGAAAATAGAGAAAAATGCGCAAGACAACAAAAAATACAAAAAACAAAAAAAGGCGTAAGCCACCAAAAAACATAAAAAAAATCACAAAAAACAAAAATTCTTGAGTTCCAAGCCATTGGAGTGAGCTCAGTGGGGCTTGGTACAATGACTTGGGACCCAAGCAAGCAATTTTAGTACCGCGGATAAGTAATTAGAAGATAAAGGCGTAGAGCGCTTCACGCTGGCCTAGTTTTGAACTCGATTAGGCCACCACATGGAATCTTATTACCCAGGATTCCATTGTGAAGAGCATTTGGCTGATAGTTGTGTTCCCATCGCGCATCAGCGTACTATGGGGGGGAAAGGGATGGCCTGAGGCATTGGAGCGAGGTGTGGTGATCCCTGTTTCTACTCGGGTCAAAACACCTCGCCCCAATGAATTGTTACACCCCAATGTACTTTTTCGATATGGTGAACATATCCCACAGGTCGGGTTGAATAAAATTGCTTGCATGAGGTGTCGAATGAAAGCTTATAACCCAAGGATGGTATTAAAGATGAAAAATTTGACATCAGACTCCCGGTTTTAGAGTTGTAACCGTATGCACTGTTCTAAAGGCACCGAAATAGTATAAGAGATATATCATTCGACGTGTCTTATAAAGATGAGAAAAAATTTTCATTTTGGTTTTTGTATCATTTCCGCTTAAAAAGTTCTAACCAGAAGTGCCGTTATAGTCGCAGAACTAGTAGGTACATGTATCAATCGAAGCGTATTGAAAAGTTGAGTTTTAATCTATAGTTTCTGTTTTGAAGTTATTTCTGTTTAAACAATCATGACCCAAAGTTTATTCAAAATGACTCAAAATTAGTAAAATCGTATATCGTTCGACGCAAAGTTACACGAAGCGCTCAAATATCGACTTCCATTTCTACTTTCGATTACTTTGGGTAAAAACATTGGACTTACGAAGTCCAATTACTTGTTTTAATTTTACAAACTAATACTTTGGCATATCACCCTTGCAGTTGATGATAAGCTTTATTCTCTTGGCCAAGGATTGAGCAAGGTTCGAGAATAAATTTTATTTTTCCATGGTCACCCACAACCGTTTTAACTCCTCTCTTAGCTGATTTGTGTTGCTTGGTCGACTCTCTTAAACCTTATTTTTCATATTATTTCAGGCGTTCTCGACAAGATTTAGATTGGACGAGTTACCTGGCCAATCCAATACGTTGATATTGTGATAATTCAAGAACTTTTTCTCTGTTCCTAGGAGAGGGAGTTCCCAGTACCCTGAATAGGCTTAAGCCGAAACTAGGATAAAATAACTGTGTTTGTTTGACGCGGTGAGTTGGTTCGATAAGCTCATGAATTGATTTGGTCACGTGGTAAGCAGTAGCGTATCATGTGAATCATGTCTGGCTAAATATTTCTATTCGGATCTCTCTTGTATCCTTCTTTTCCATTGTCTTATGTTCATGGTTTTTAAGTCATCTTCCACGATATCCAACCACCTCGTTATGAGCCTTCCTGTTTTTCGCCTCCCACTGTAATATTTTTCAGCTTTTATTGTAATATTTTCTTAGTTGGTTTTTCATCGTCTTGTATCTGCACATGTCCCAGCCGTGACAGTTTTGACTTTTTACAAAACGTACAATATATTAACCTCGATGTTTCTCCTGCTTCTCCATTTACCGTCGTCCTCTTGCACCGGGCCATACAGTTTTCTCAGTGAATGAGCGGCTAAATGGACAACTCGCCAACCCGTCTGACAAGCGTGGCGTTTTAATGACAAAAAACCCTATTCAATAAACATGTTGGATCACAGAACAAAAAATGGAATATTACCCCAGGTGGGTAGAGATAACAACTCGAAATCCCACACCGACAAACCGGTCTGCCTCAAGGATTCTGGGGGAGGCAAAAATTCGGCTAAACTAAACGGAGGGACATATAAGAAAAGATCCATGAATGAAGACACTAAACTCCACGAATTAAAAGAAGAACTAACTCATATACAATGAGATGACATCGGCCTGTCAGACATAAAAAAGGAGAACAAAAAATACTATTAAACTCAGGAAACATGCTGTACTACAAACCAATAAAGAGAACATAAACGACGAAGCTGGTTTTATAATAAACAAGAGAGTTTTCGGATAACAATTTCAAAGGCACAAACGAGAATATAACAAGTAAAAGAGTAAATATGTTTAGAACAAATCACTAAACTGAACAAAGAAAATCAGACCAAAGAAATAAAGAGAAGAATAAGATTGGCCTGGGCATCATTCTAAAAACTGTCTTATATGGTAAATAACAGAAAATACCCCAAATATCCCAAAACAAGAGTCTTCAATCAATGTATACTCCCTGTCCTCATATATGGCTCTTAGACATGGATGTTTACAAATAAAAATATGGAAAAAATAGCAAATACAGAAAGCTCCATGGAAAGACAAATGCTGAACATTAAACGATCAAACAGGAAAAGGAACGAATGGATCCGTAACAAAACCAAAGTGAAAGATGTCCGAACCCAAGTAGCAAAGCTTAACCTTTAACTACCCGCGCATCAAGTTATAACATAACTACACGCGTGGCGTACTTTATACGCCACAAGGAAATACACTTAAAAACAGCGGATTTGTATATATATATTTTTTTTTAAATACACTTAGTTGTTTGTTATGAACCTTATTCGGCATCAGTGAATACTTGGAGTTCCTCCTCAGTAAGCCAATTGGGATTTATAACTGGAATTATGGAATAACTGGATTTCATGATAAATAAAATTATTAATAAAAAATTTTTTGAAATGTGATTTTTTAAAGGAGAAAAAGTATTGTTTATAAAGAAAAATATATTTTGTGCCATAATGACTAAAAAATAATTGAAATATGTACTTATATCACTACTTATATTAATATAATCGTGGCGTATATTGTCCACCACCGGAAATAACAAATAATAAACTGTAAATTACGATCTTCCCAGAAGGCCGACTATAACGAAACCAAAACCAAAGTGTAAAGCACATTCCAGTGATAGGTTAGAGAGATAAACAAGGTGAAAAATTAAATTTTTAAATATATTTGCAGTAGAATTCTTATATCTGGCGTACAAAATACGCCAGCGCGTGTAGTTAAAGGTTAAATAGAAAAGTTCACCGGACATACCCTAAGGTAGAATGATGAAAGGTGGACTAAGACATACATTGCGGACCGTGGAACCACAAACGAAAAAGGGGGAGGCCACAAGTGTGATCGTCGGATGATCAGAAGAACCACTCCTGGTTAAAATGGATGCATATTGCCCAAGATAGAGGCATGGAAGCAAGAACAGGAGAGAGGAGGCCTATAAATATCAAAGGATGGCTGTTTGGGGTTGATTAGATAGATAGAAAGATTTTTTTGTGAAGTTCTGTACCTATATAAAATTATACTGTTGTGTTTTAATACTGCTGATTTCACGCGAAACCTGAAAAATTCCCCCTATTCTTATTCAATTTCAGTCCCTCTTTTGTCTCTCGGAGGTATGAAGAGTTTTTGATTTTAAAACTTTTTATTTTCATACATTTCGAGGAATATTTTTATGTTTACACTCAATACAGACGGAAGTAAGTTTACACATTTTCTTGTTTTCTCATGTAAGTATCTGTTTTCACTAAAAATATATTAAGTGCTTTTTTAGTATCAAAAATTTATATAAGAGCCCATCAATATATTTATTTTGTGGGGGAGAAAGAAGGAGTCCTTGAGACTTGACTTAGATTGTAAGATTAGGGGAATAAAAATAAAACAATATTTATTATAAAGAGATAAAAAAGCTCAAAAGATCACAAAATCATATAATTTTTGATTTTACTACTAGTCCGAGTAATGAAGCTTAAAATAGGACAAAACCTCGCAATTTTTACAGAATGGTTAGATTTGCTTGAAAATTTGGGAATAAGTAGTGGATAGTCCAAGGATCAAAATCTATATCATGCCGAAAGGCGCTTTTACCTTGGGGGTGGTTGCCACCCCATCTCGTGGGTAGAAATTTTTATTATATTTAATCGCAAAAGTTGATAAAAACGTTCGTGCTAAGCAAAAAACGTTCTATACATTTTTTTCATAAAATTGATAGTTTTCGATTTATTAGCTATCGAAAGTGTTAGTTTAATATAGAAAAAATCAATGTTTTTAATAAATTTTCTGCTAATAACTCCAAAAGATTTCGTTTTATCAAAACAACTTTACTGAACAAAAATGTACCTTTTAGAAAAATAAACAAAACCGTTTTTTTTTTAATTTTTTGTAAGACCAACAGTAATCGAGCTATACTTTATTATATATGTTGGCTCTTCTTCGTCACATGCTTAATATTGTAGTTTCAAAGTCAAAAGTCGGGAAAACTATGCATTTTTCGAGGACAACTTGTTTAAACTGATGTAAAGTATTTAAAAATGTCTATCTCCAGACATAAAAAAAGGCTTTAGCTCAAAAATTAAGTGACTTATAATGAAAAGAATGTCAGTCCCCATTTTTTCAGCGAAGAAGTGATCGCAAGCCACCCCCTAATCACCACCCTAATTAAAATTAGTCATCCAACTCTTTGAACATAGAAATAACACTATAATAAAAAGTATTTTAGAAGGACAACGATGTACTTAAATTCTTATGGATGAGGTATTAAATATAGTTCTCATTTCTTCTTAAAATACATTAGTCATCAATTTTTTGCAGCTTATATCGCTTAGTTTGAATGTCTTCTTCTTCCTAAGGTGCCTATCCGTTCCGGATGTTGGCGATCAGCATGGCTATCCTAACTTTGCTGGCTGCTATTCTGAATAGTCCGGTTGTCGATGTATTAAACCGCTTTCTCAGGTTTTGAAGCCAAGATATTTTTCTTCTCCCAGGTCCTCTCTTTCCAATTACCTTGCCTTGAAGAATGAGTTGCAACAAGCCATATCTCTGTTCATTCCTCATAAAATGGCCAAGATATTCTAGTTTGCGCTTTTTGATTGTGTTAATAATCTCGCATTTCTTGCCTATTCTACGTAGAACCTCAACATTAGTCACACGACCCACCCACGAAATTCTCAAAATGCGCCTGTAACACCACATCTCGAATGCCTCGAGTTTCCTCAAAGAAGCCTCGGAAAGTGTCCAGGCCTCTACTCCGTATAAACGAAATCGACAGTTTTCTCCGAATCCGAAGTTTAAACGTAATCGACATTTAATACTGTTCATTTTAAAGGCCTTTTCAAGCACTACAAAAGTTATTAGTACCATTATACACCCAAAATCAACCATTTCTCTGTTATTTCAATTTGAATACACCGATTTGAGCATGCAACAAAAAACAAACTCTTCTCACCTACCATATCACCTTTTGTATTATAACTAGAAGATTTATGAAGGAATTAATCTCTTTTTATTTATAAGCTACAAAAATATTGTATATAGATTTTTTGTTAGATGCACAGTTTTTTAGTTATTCGCAAAAATCCGTCCGAAAGGGTAAAATTTTTCAATGAAAATGGACAGTTTTCAACCACGAATAACTCAAAAAGTATTGAGTTTTCAAAAAATAATTATGGAACAGTTTTTGCTTAGAATTAGATTCTCTAGCCTCTTCCGTGGCTATTTTATCAAAAAAAAAATTTCACCCTCGAGAAGGGGTGAGAATCACCCCCAAGATAAAAGCGCACATCGTCATAGGGAAGGCTTTGTTTCTTGAGCTATTTCCTTCTTATTGTAAAAATATCAAGTAATTCGTTGTAGTAGGATGGAATTCGAAGCCAATTACCTTCACTGGCTGCTCTATATGAACATTTTGAAATAAACGAGGATTTTAAAAAGTGTAATTTTAAAATTACCGGTTTTTATATTAAGAATTTTCAATCTTTTAAATGTCAATCAAATATAAAAAGGAATTTTGATTTTTAACTTGACATTTTAACATTTTACTTTCTCGAATTTCTTGTCTCGTGTAAATTATATATCGTTTCGAGAGGCACGTGCGCGAATGATTTCGTTTCCTTCCGTCAATCTTTTAGAAATAATTAAAGGCTTTTCCACGTGTTTTCATTCTTGATAACTGAAAATAATGATGGAAGATTAGATGTTGCCAAAATAAGCAGAACACATTATAGCGCTTTAAAAAAAGTTATTATTTAGACTTAGGCAAACATGCAAATAAAAACATATGAAATATGCGCATAAATATGCAGTATTTTACACAAAAATATGCAAGTTTATCTAGAAAATATGCATATAAAAATAAAATAAAATGAGTATATATAACTAACTCAGAAAGTAGTATCGTTTTATTTAAAAAAATATATATCTTCATAATTTATAGTAATTAACATTTATTTATTTTACAAACTAAACTTATGTAATTTAACTATTTAAGTATTTTGACAAATACAGTTGAGTCCGGGAATCTTTACCCGTGCGTCATCATTTAAAGCATACGAAATAAATCGATGATAAGTCGGAAATTGAAATTTCCTAAACGCAACAGCAAGTCACTTATTGTCACTTGCTGTTGCGTTTAGTAAATTTCAATTTCCGACTTATCATCGACTTATTTCATATGCTTTAAATGATGACTGTCGGGTAAAAATTCGCGGACTCAACGTAAATGATATATAGGGTGTCCCAAAAGTAGAAGAACGGTCGAATATTTCGCGAACTAAACATCGGATCGAAAAACTGAAAAATACGTGTTCAATCATTTTCAAAAATCTATCCAATGACACCAAACACCAACCCCCACTACACCCCCTGGAGGTGGGATGGAGGGTAACTTTTAAATCTCAAATGGAAACTCCTAGTTTCTCTTACAGATTTGGATTCGTTACCTAAAAGTAAGCAACTTTTATTCAAGACATTTTTTCGAACTGTGGATAGATGGCGCTAAAATTGGGAAAAACGATTTATCCTGATACCATAGGTAAATTATAGAAGCGGTCTAATATCTCGAGAAATACACTTTCAAATGAGAAACCAAAAAATAGGTTTTTAATATTTTTCGAAAACCTATCGACAAACACCAAAAATGACCCTCCAACCCACCCCCTGGAGACGGGGTGGGGGATAAATTTAAAATCTTAAATAGCAACCCCCACTTTTTATTGAAGATTCGAATTCGCCATGAAAAATTAAGCAACATTTATTCGAAACATTTTTTAAAATTGCTGATAGATGGCGCTAATAAATCGTATTTTTCCAATTAAAGCGCCATCTATCAACAATTCTAAAAAATGTTTCGAATAAATGTTGCTTAGTTTTTTATGACGAATCCGAATCTGTAATAAAAAGTGGGGGTTGCTATTTAATTTAAGATTTTAAAGTTACCCCCCACCCCACCTCCAGGGGGTGGGTTGGAGGATCATGTTTAGTGTTATTCGATAGGTTTTCGAAAATTATTGAAATTCTTTTTTTTGGTTCCTCATTTGGAAGTGTATTTCTCGAGATATTAGACCGTTTCTATAATTTACCTATGGTATCAGGATAAATCGTTTTTCTCAATTATAGCGCCATCTATCCACAGTTCCAAAAAAGGTCATGAATAAAAGTTACTTACTTTTACGTAACGAATCCAAATCTGCAAGAAAAACTAGGGGTTTCCATTTGAGACTTTAAAGTTACCCTCCACCCCACCTCCAGGGGGTGTAGTGGGGATTGGTGTTTGGTGTCATTGGATAGATTTTTGAAAATGATTGAACACGTATTTTTCAGTTTTTCGATCCGATGTTTAGTTCGCGAAATATTCGACCGTTCCACTACTTTTGGGACACCCTGTATATTACTTCGAATTGAGCTAAGACTAATTGATTAAAAGTTGTTTAAATTTTTTATACTATAGCTGGTATATTATAATATTATAGTTGAACATGAAAAATCTTCTTTCTACATCAACTGATGTAACTGGGGCAGTTTTCAAATATGCGGTAATCTTTGCTTTCAAATTAAATGCTTATTAAAAATGTCCCAACTAGTACTTGAACGAAGTACTTTAGAAAGGACCTGGTAACTATTGCATAGCAATTAAAATCAGGAATCTTGAAGAAAATATCAAGATAATATGACTGTGAAATCAGGAAGATTCCAAAAATATTTACAGGAGATTCTTGGTTTTTTCCCTTTATCTAAGAAAAAATAATATGACCCTAAATTAGAAGCACGCAACTAAAGGCTATTGTACGAGAAAACACAGTGTTTATTTTCAGCAGTTTCAAATTGCAATTCACATTAATACCGGGTGTCAACTTATATTTTCCCCCATTTTAACTGTATAACTTCTAAACGACTCAAGATAGAAATATGCGGTTTTCGCTGAAATGTTTTATTTTAGTAAAAGTTTTGTTTGAATGGTTTGAATTTTTTTATATCGCGTTCAATTACGAAAAAAAAAAATGGCGGATTTTTGAAAAAAAAACGTTATTGGCTTTTTTTAAATAGAACACCCACTATATACTTTTAAATTAAAAGTGGATATTACATAACTAAATATAACATAAAATAACTACTAAGCAAATTATTGATATTCTGTTATGTGATTTCCATATTGCATCTCTCATTTTAAAAATTAATTCCTCAGTCATTTCACAACCGACTTTAAAAAACTTTATATCGCTGGATAGGTGAATGACCGTTCTTTCAATCTACAAAAAATATACTGGGTGTTTCACTAAAAAAACTTTGTTTTCAAAAATCCGCGTTTTTGTAAAAGTGATATAAAAAATTCAATCAATTCAAACAAAACTTGTATGTACTAAAAAAAAACATTTCGGCGAAAATCGCATATTTCTATCTTGAGCCGTTAAGAAGTTATGGGCAGTTAAAATGGGGGAAAATATAAGCGGACACCCGGTATTACAAAGACAGGTGTAACCGGTTTCAATTTTACAACATAATAATAATTATTGATTTCTAAAAGAGACTATCAAAATAAAAATTTTTACCTAGAGGTATAAGCTAACAGATTTTGGAAGTCCTATTCCATGACAAAACCACAATAAATATCTAGAGATATTGAAACAAAATATATTCGGATTTCCAAGCTCTTCGTTGATTTATTTCATGAATATTTATACACCTAAAATTTCAAGTTATACAGAGTGGGCCAAATAAAAGTATCCACCCCGATATTTGTCAGTATTTATTAGATTTTAAGAAAATAAAAAAACAGGTCAATTTTTGATCTAATAGGGACACACTTTTACGGTACAAACATCTGTCATTTGTCAATTCCCTCCCTTCCACTTCCCCCACCCCTTATTTTTAAATAGGGAATAGGGGTCGTTTGCTAGCTCATTTGAAAGGGTATTCAATTCTCTATTTAGTAATATCAACAAATTTATACAGGGTGTCCAAGAAAAAATATTTTAAATTAAATTAATTGACACAAAAAAAGAATGTATGTAATTTATTTAACTCAGAATACATTCTACTGCTGATCGAAAACAGAAAAAATATTTATTTGATAAATAAATACTGTTTGTTACTTAAATTCAATATTCAATCTACCAAGAGGCATATGGGTGGAAGCTTGAACATTGAAATTAAGTTAAAAGCAGTGTCTGTTTATCAAAAAACATTTTTTTCTGTTTTCTGTCAGTAGTAGAATGTGTTCCGAGTTAAATAAATTACATACATTCTTCTTTTTGTGTCAATTTAATTCAAAATAATTTTTCTTTGACACCCTGTATACATTTTTTAGTCAATGTTGATATTACTGAATAGAGAATTGAATACCCTTTCAAATGAGCTAGCACACGATCCCTATTCCCTACTTAAAAATAAGGGGTGGGGGAAGTGGAAGGGAGGGAGTTGTCTAATGACATATGTTTGTACCGTAAAAATGTGTCCCTATTAGATCAAAAATTGACCTGTTTTTTTATTTTCTTAAAATCTAATAAATACTGCCAAATATCGGGGTGGATACTTTTATTTAGCCCACTCTGTATGTACTTTATGCATGCTTTTATAGAAATATGCGAAATTTGACATTTTTGCAAAATATGCAAAATATGCAATTTGCATATTTGCCTGAGTCTAAATACTAGGTTGTTCAATAAGTTTTGGGGTTCGATAAGAAAAATACAATTTCATGTCTTGAAATACACTTTATTATTCAGTATGGTCTCTCATAAAAACCATACACTTGTTTTAAGGAGATTTCAATTTATTAGCTCCATCCCTGAAGGGAGAATCAAAAAGGGCTGCAAAATACGCTTCTACAGCTGTTACATTCTCATCATTTGATGAGAAACGCGTTCCACGCATACATTTTTTTAAGTATTGAAGCAAATGGAAGTCGCTAGGAACCAAATCTGATTAATACTGTGGATGCTCTCACAATTCGAACTTTAATTCATGGATTTTAGCCATTGATAAAATACTCATGTAGCACGGTGCATTCTCCTGATGAAAAAGGATTTTTTTCTTTTGCAAACCGGTTTTTTTTTTCACGATTTTTTTCCATTAGCTGGTCTAAATGGTTACAATAATATCCAGAATTTATTGTTTTATCAGCTTGCAAGTAACCCGCAAAAAAAATTCCTCTCTCATCCCACAACTGATACTAAGGTCTTCTTGGTCGATTTCTGGACACAAACTCGTTTTGGAGCCGAAAAACCAGATTCTACCACTTTTTAACTTTTTTTAATTCAGGGTTCTTTTTAATTCAGGATTTTTAATTTAGGGGGGGGTCAATAGTAATTAGAATAGAAAAGGCTAGAAGTGTATTCACTAATATGAAACAAATATTATGTAGTAGAGACCTCAGCCTAAATCTTAGAAAACGAGTACTAAAATGTTATGTATTTTCCCTTATTTTGTATAGTGTGGAGACATGGACTCTTAATAAACAATTCCTCAATAGATTGGAAGCATTTGAGATGTGCACGTATCGAAGAATGCTGAGAATCTCCTGGACAGACAGAATAACCAATGACGAAGTACTAAGGAGAATACAGAACAGCAAAGGAATATACAGGGTGTAACAAAAATGTAAGTCATATATTAAATAAAATATTCGTGGCCCAAAAATACTTTGATTGAACCTAACTTACCTTTGTACAAATGTGCATATAAAAAAGTTACAGCCCTTTGAAGTTACAAAATGAAAATCGATTTTTTAGAATATATCGAAAACTGTTACAGATTTTATATTGAACATGTATATGTGGCTAGCTTATGGTGGGAACATGTTAAAAAATAACAGTGAAATTTTTGCGGCTCATAAAGGTTTTATGGGGGTTTTGTTACTTTAAACCACCCCAAATGTTTGTGTACGTTCCAATTAAATTATTATTGTGGTACCATTTGTTAAACACAATGTTTTTAAAAGTTTTTTGCCTTTTAGTACTTTTTCGATAATCCAGTTTTTATCGAGAACTTTTGAACATTTGTAAAATCCTCCACATATTTGTACTTAACAAAATGTATATTTATACGTACAGTTTGTCAAACACTGACAACTGTAAACAAATTTTCATGTTCTTTTAATCTTACTTAACCATTTACAAATCTATCACATTCGTACTAAGATAAGTTAGGTTAAATCGAACTATTTTCGGTCCCGGAATATATGATTTAATAAATTATGACCTTCTTTTTTGTTGCATTCTGTACGTGTACACTATGGGCCGAAATAAAGTAGTACATTTTTTAGGTGAAAATAACTTTTTTGTTTTTTGGACGATTTAATTTCTTTTTGCAAGTCCTTTAACAAGTCCTCAACATGACTGCAGATTTGGAAGCAAGCTCGTTGAGCATTTGAAACTTGAAATTTGAGCTCGTTGTAAATGAAAACTGTCTTAGCTAAAATTGAACTGATATGCTCTTTTGGCAGGATAACTATCCAGAACACTTCAGTAAAAAGGAACATTTTTCAAAATTACCGGATTTGCAAAATATCATTTTTTTATTAAATTAGCAAAATACCTATAATATTTTAACAAATAACATATTTATGATAACAGTTTAATAATTTTAAGACTTAGACTAAAAAAGTATGAATGTTACCACCATTATTGTTTACCACTTATTGAAGTCATCTGCGCCATAAATAATTAATAGCCCCATTTATTACACCCTGTTCAAAAGAGTTCCGAACAAACTGCATTCTTTCTTTGAGCTGTTCGGTGGTTTCAAATTTTTGTCCGTCATACAAATTTTGTTCGAGAATTCCCCAAATTGAATTGTCAACCGGATTTCATTCTGCGATGTTAGGTGGCCACATTTCTGGCTCAATATATGCCGTCCAATTTTCACTCAATAATATCCTTATATTGTGGGAAATTAGCGAAAGAGCACCATCCTACTGGAAAGCGTAATCATAACATTCTTCAATTTCAGGTAATAATGTTTCTGGATCAAGTTTTATCCCTGCATCAATAAAAATCAAACGAGATTTTCTCAACATGGAAAAAAGAATTTTTTTAAATTAAAAGATGCTCTAGAGGATATTTTTAGGAGGCCGTAAAAAACATTTTTTCATTTGAAAACCATATTTTCCTAATGTCTTCACCAGAGCGAAATCTTCTTAGTAGCAAATTACATCTTTCCAGTCGTTTTTCTCTTACATTGGCAGTAAGTAATTGACAGGCAACTTTTTTAAATACTTTAAGATAGAAATATTCTTTAATGATTCTTCGAACTGATGTGCGGAAAATGCTAGATTCTATTGCGATTTTCCTTGTTCCAAAAGATGGGCCAGGTTGCAAATTTCCTAAAACACCCCTTACTCTAGCAATATTTTCTTCAGTTCTTAACTTCGCTTCCTTCCTCTTCCACTTTTATGTCCAATAGACTCATGGGTTTCCCTTAGATGTCTTAAGAAATTTTCTATCGTTCCATTATGCCAATTTTTCTCAGGAAATTCATTTACAATTTTTCTTGCGTCATAATTTTATTTTTTACGGTAATATTTAATTAATATTCTGTCCTGTTTTCTTAAAAGTGTCATGAGGATCTGGCCAATTTATTTATTTAACTATAAATGCCAAACAAATTTCATGGAAACCTAAGCAGTCATGGCTTACTAAGTAAAATTGACATATTTTTGAGCGTTTGAGAAATTCTTAAGATATTTAACCCTTAAGTACTAACACACCGTCTCTCAGACGGCATCGTTTGTTGAAAGTGGGATATTTCCCTTCCTAGAAAAATTTGAAGGTCATCCGTTTATGACTTTTCAAGTTGGGTTGTTATTTATTAGTATTGAATTCGGCAATTTGCTGCAGGTTTTTATTCGAAAGATATTTAGACTCAAAATGTGATTTCCGTCTAATAGACGGGGTGTTAGTGTTTGTGCCCAGATCGTCATTAAACATAATGTGCCCCAGTTCGACAAAAAGTTCAAATAAGGGAATAAACACTATGAGGAAACTCTTTTGAAATGACTTGATGAGGTAGAAGACGACGTAAGCGAAGTGGGATCAATTTGTGATGAAAATGTTGCCACTGACTACCATTGCTACACTGTACAAATTTTAGTGCCTGTCAGTTTTTTTTTGGTTTAATATTTTTTAAATTTTTTTTTATTTTCATGTTTATTACTCTTCGTTTAACTCGATTATAAATTTTTATCAAGATTCTTTAATTTGTTTCATTTTTATCACACTTTTTTTCAGAAATAAAAAGTCACACAAACAATTCTTCCATTCTTGTTATAATGTTTTGTATTTTAATAAATACAGAAAAACTAGATCAATTACTGTGTTTTTTAGATAAGTAATACTTTCAGTAAGTCATTGAAATATTTTTTTGCATTATAATATTTAACAAAAGAAAAATAACCAGTAAAATGTGAAACCCGTCTGTCAGGCGGTTAGTTAGTGTTTGCGCCATTGATTTAAGATGTTAGTACTTAAGGGTTAACAAAAATTACTGCTAATATGAGGCAAAAACCATGAAGACGATGTAACTTAGTGTTAAGAGAGTTTCGTTCTGGTGAACATATTAGAAAAGTGCTCGAATAAGATTTCCTAATTTAAGTAAACAATAATATTTTACAAATTCGGGATTTTTTTAAATCTTATGGCGAAGGCGTGTTCTAAACATTATTTAAATTAAAAAAATTTTATTTTGCGAATCCGGTAAATTTAAAAAATTTCCTTTTTACTGAAGTGTCCTGAATAGTTATCCTACCAAAAGAGCATATCAGTTCAATTTTAGCTAAGACAGTTTTCATTTGAAACGAGCTCAAATTCACTGTTACATAAATTTTTTTTTAAGTCCGAACCTCTAAATGAAATAAAATCTCCCAAAAAAAATGTTATTTTTAACTAAAAAATGATTTCCTTAATTTCGTTCCACACTGTATATTAAGTAGTAATTTACCTGGAAAAGTACAGCTAGTCATGCAATGAAAAATATCCAGAAAACATCCAGAAATAAGACGAAATTAATACAGTGGAATATACACATAATGCACAAACAACTAATCTCTTTTCCAGGTAGCATTTAATAAGACGATTATTGTCAGTATAATAGTTACATAATGTCCGTTAAGTGAAAATAATACTTCTTGAGTTGTTGTGTGTTTTGTTTGTTTTCTACTTTGTACCAATTCTGAATAAATCTAAAAGTACAACAATAGATAAAAAGCAAGTGAAAACATTCTTCTGAAATTTATTTCAACGTGTCTCTAACTAAGACTTATTGAACAAATAAAGTCACTTAATTGGCCGCCTTATGTTAATACTTATTGAGTTGTTGTGTGTTTTGTTTCTTTTCTACTTTTTACCAATTCTGAATAAACCTAAAAGTCAGGGGCGTGCAGTTCATGGAAGCAAGGGAAGCATTGCTTCCCTTGGTTTCCGTAGTAATGCCGTACCAACTGAGTAACTGAGATAATTTAAAAAAAATTGAACAAACACATAATAAGCAGGATTTTAAGTTGCATACGAGAATATTTAATTATGTAGTACAAGCAGCAAGTACCTACCTAATAAGAAAAGACAAACGTATTTTACTCTATTTTTGTCATACAGTAAATAACAAAGCAATGAAATAGGTACTCATACTCGTATAAGCAGCGCTGCATGCTGCATACTTCCGTACTCGGACCATGATCGTATTTCTACGGTGGTATTCGGAGTTATATCGGCATAATAATCTGATTTTTAAGTTGCTTCTCTCCAGCGACTCCAGCCTATGTAAAACTCATCGGGGTTACACGGTGAGCGGTGAGTTCAAATTTGGGGTATATCTTTAGCTTATAAGCAGTTTTGTCAGTTGCAACGAAGATGTTTTTGGTGAATTTAAATGGAATTTACCAGCATTTGACAATGACGGGCTTCGTTGACTGATTTTTTGAAAGTATGAAGATGGATTTTATTGAATTATTTATATAAATAAATACATAGAATTATTTATATTATAAATACTAACTATAAATATTATTTATATTAATAAATTATAAAATATGTATTATTGTTTTGGAAAATGGTGAAAATGTGAAAAGTGGGATACAGAAACCATAAATAGCTCGAGAGGATTTTTGGATAGTTTAGATTATTTGAATTTTATTTTATAACTTAGCTTTTTTCAGAAATATTTCTATTCTCAGATAATTTATTTAATGTATTGCAATGCAAGATAAACGAGATTGGTTTCTGTGTAAAAAAATAGCGTATTTAAAGATATTATTAACAAAAAGAGATGACTTTGAAAAATGCTCAAATAATATGATGGCAAGAAGTTTGAGCCTAAAAGGAAACGACTAGGTACGCACTGATAATGTTTGAGATGTCGAATCGTGCTACCGCCGACTATACTATTTACCAGATTTTAGATCAAATATGCCAACGAATGGAAAATAGGTTTTAAGAATTTTGATGACCGAGACTTTCTTTAGCTGTGCAATTTTAATACATTAAGAAAAACACATTTTCCTGAAAAACAAACAAAATCTTTGATGCGTCTTTATGGACAATATTTTGACTTGATTTCATTACCTTCAGAACTAACAGCTTTATATGAGCCTGAGGATATTGAGTATTGACACAAAAAATATTGCCAGTGAGTTACTAATATTTTTTTCCACCTATCTCTACCGAAAGTATACATTTCCTGACCTGATTGTAGGGAGGAAAGTCTTACCTACTTTTCGTCCCTAGGGAGACAAAGTACTTTTACTCCCTAGGGAGTATACAGTATACCTAGTAGTATGTATACCCTTTATAAAGGATTTTTCTTGTTTTCTTTTTCAATTAAATATAATCTGATTAAAGAAATGTCACAATATCCACGTCTGTACAAGGAAGTTATTGACAAGTTTTCGAAAAATGGTAGAAGAATTGAATTACATTATAAATAGATGTTTTTACAATTTTTTTATAAATTGCTTCCCCTGTTTCAAATTTCACCGCACGCCCCTGCTAAAAGTACAACAATAGATAAAAAGCAAGTGGAAACATTCTTCTGAAATTTATTTCAACGTGTCTCTAACTAAGATTTATTGAACAAATAAAGTCACTTAATTGGCCGCCTTATGTTAATACTTATTGAGTTGTTGTGTGTTTTGTTTCTTTTCTACTTTTTACCAACTCTGAATAAACCTAAAGGTACAACAATAGATAAAAAGCAAGTGAAACATTCTTCTGAAATTTATTTCAACGTGTCTCTAACTAGGACTTATGGAACAAATAAAGTCACTTAATTGGCCGCCTTTCTCGAAAATCACACAAAGCTACTTTAACTTCTAATTCCGAAAATTCAAAAACAATTCAAAGCTAACAAAATCTTTCTTTGAGGGTAATAAAAACTTAAGTATCTAAATTTTTTGTTGGCAAGAGAGGAAAGAGCTGAAGTTCTGCGATGGTCTTCTCCGAGAACAGGAAACTTCCGCTCTTCGGAGTCGGTCTGACGAGAAACTTTATTCTCTGTGTCTAATGCCACGATAGCGGTTGCCAATATGCACTGTAAAATATTTACATTGTCATAAAAACATAAGACATGTGTTTCTTGTCGTTACATATACGTATTTATATATTGTTTGTTATTTCCTGACTAGTCCATTGAAATGTTACATTTAGGGTTGCATTTCTTACAGGAGTCAATTTTATTTTTAGACGCTTTTATTTAGTTCAATAGTTTGCGTCAAATTTTTAGACGTTAATTTGAGTGCCCTCTCTCCAATGCAAATGAATGAAAATTTGCAGACATATGCATTCGCGGGCACAATACACGAATAATCAATAATTTTTTTTTTTTATGTTTGTTAATTTTTTAAATAAAAAAAAACGATTTTAATGGAAAATGCTTAAATTCTCTTGTTTTTTACAATGTAAAAACTTGAAACTTTTAGGGATTGTAGCTAATGATGTGAAATATACATAATTTCACTTTTTACGTTAATTTTTTACGTTATGCTTCATAAATAAACAATAAAGTTTCAAATTTTTTTGGCGATTCCGACTACTTTTCATGTTAGTACATCATATGTTTTATACATATTTTAAGAAACATGACGATATATTTTAATGTTTAAAAAGTGTAAGACTAAAAAGTAAAAAATAAAAAAATATGAAAAAATTTTTTTAAGAAACGCTTTTCTTTAGTTACGAGAGACTAAAATTAAAAATATTATAAAAAAAAATCAACTGAAAAGCAAAAAATAAAAATAATTGAAAAAATTTAACACATTCGTTAAAGAAAAGCGTGGGGCGAAAACCGTTTATTCGATGAAGACGCGCCACGCTTTTCTTTGACGAATATGTTAGATTTTTCAATTTTTTTAAATTTTTTACTTTTTAGTTGATTTTTTTTATAATATTTTTAATTTTAGTCACTCGTAACTAAAGAAAAGCGGTTCCTAAAATTTTTTTTTATATTTTTTTATTTTAATATGTAGGGGAGTTCAGTAGAAGCTTAAGTTCAAGTTTTTGGGGTCGCCGCTCTTGTCCGCCATCTTGGAAAAAGAGGTGCAAAGGGCTTTCGCACTTTATCTCCTAAACTAGCAACCATAAAATGTAGCAAATTAAATTTTCTACAATTTTATATCTATTACTTTTTATCGTCAAGTGACCAACAAAAATGTTATAAACAAAAATAAGTGAAAATTTTAAGTATCCTTTTGGAGGTTATAACCTTTTTTTCCGTTCATTTTACCATAAAATGACGTTATAGCGATTTTATAGAGCAATTTTTTTAGGCAATAATTTCCAGTATAAACTTGTTTAATTTTATTTATTTACCTAGGTTTTGGGGGTGTAGGGTTGTGTTGCCTTCCTACGCAGAACTTAAACAACTGCTTAGTAACGTGAAGAGACATGAAGTAAACCTCATAATGGGCGACTTTAATGCCAAGATAGGGAGAGGCAGAGACGACGATTTAATAGGCCCGTACGGCCTGGGAGAGAGAAATGACCGAGGCGAACGACTATATCAATTTTGCCAAGAGGAAGATATGAAAATATCTAATACCTGGTTCAAGCTACCACCTAGACGATTATATACATGGAAAGCCCCAGCGGACCGCCCCGAGAGTATAGTTCGAAACCAGATCGATTACATAATGATTAACAAAAGATTTGGATCATCAATAACTAGAACTTGTACATACCCTGGCGCCGATGTTCCATCAGACCATGTCCTTCTCTTAGCAGAAATAAAAATAAAAATCACTAATATGAGGAGACCTAAACCAGAACCAACAATAGACTATGCTAAACTTAAAGATGAGAATACCAGAAGAGAATTAAGTATGAAATTAAACAAAGAACTAACAAAGAATACAAAAGTAGAACTAGAAAGAGAAGTTAATTTGGATAACACATGGAGAGCCATAGAGGAAACAATGACGGATACAGTTAAAAAAGAATTAGGTTATAAACAAAAACTACAAAGGAAAAGTTGGATGACTGACGAAATCCTGGCAATGTTCGAAGAAAGAAGAAAACATAAAAACCAAGGGAACCGAGACAAATATCGAGAACAACAACAACGCATAAGAAGAGAGATAAGAACGGCAAAAAATAAGTGGCTAAAGAAACAGTGTGAGGAAATGGAACAGTTACAAAAACTACATGATGACCACAACCTACATAAGAAACTAAAGGAGGTAGCTGGAATATACAGAAAAAAGAAATTTTCTAACTTAGAAAATGAACAAGGAAAAATGGCACAAGATGATAGAGAGAGGAAACTCATATGGGAAAAATACATCAAAAATCTCTTTGCAGACGAGAGGCCTGAGATAGAAGTCGTTCAGGAACAAGTGATAGATATTAACAACCTATCTGGTCCCGAGATCACAATTGAAGAAATTACTAGAGCAATAAATACCTCGAAAGACGGGAAAGCAGTTGGACCTGATAAAATTCCTGTTGAGTTACGCAGATTGTTAGATGAAGAGGGAATTACGATACTCCAAAGATTTTTCAACCAAATCTATAAAAAAGGAAAATTCCCTGTCCACTGGCTTGTATCTACCTTTATCCCTTTGCCAAAAAAGAACAACGCAACAAAGTGTCAAGAGCACCGACTGATAAGTCTGATGAGCCATTCTTTAAAAATATTCCTCAAAGTTCTTCACTACAGAATCTCCACAAAATGCGATAAGGTTATTGGTTGCTCACAATTTGGATTTCGAAAAGGCCTGGGTACCAGGGAAGCACTAGTTGCAACCCAAGTGCTAGCTCAGAACTGCTACGATCAAAGGAAAGATGAAATGATGTGCTTTATAGATTATGCAAAAGCCTTCGATCGAGTACAACATCATAAACTCGTACATATACTGAAACAACTCGACATAGATCAAAAAGACATTCGTTGCATAGAGGCTCTTTACTGGAATCAAACAGCTGTCGTCAAGGTGGACAATGAAACAACGCAAGCTCAAAAAATTCTCAGAGGTGTAAGACAGGGATGCATTCTCTCCCCACTACTGTTCAATCTATATTCAGAAAGTATCTTCCAGGAAGCTCTTGAGGAATGCGAAACCGGCATCAAAGTGAATGGTACCTGGGTCAATAATATACGATATGCGGATGATTCGGTCTTAATAGCAGACAATATAGAAGACCTCCAAAACCTTCTTAATAAAATTGGAGAGCATAGCGAGAACATGGGACTTAGCATCAACATAAAAAAGACAAAGTTCCTTATAATCAGCCGTCAATTATGTCAACATCAAAATGCAAGACTAGCGTATAACAACCAAGATGTAGAGCGCGTAAGAAAGTTTAAGTACCTGGGAACCTGGCTATGTGAAGACTGGATGTCGGATATGGAAATTAAATGTCGGATAGAAAGAGCCAGAAGTGCATTCATGAAATTCAGAAACGTCTTTACGAACTCTGACTTTGACCTAAACCTAAGATTAAGATTCACAAAATGCTATATATGGTCGGTGCTCCTATATGGCATGGAAGGATGGACTTTAAAAATAAATACAATGAATAAGCTAGAGGCATTTGAGATGTGGATCTATCGACGAATCCTTAAAGTTCCCTGGACCGCAAGAATAACAAATGAAGAAATCCTGAGAAGAATTGGTACAGAACGACAACTGATGTGCACAATTAAACAGAGAAAAACGGCATACCTGGGACACATAATTAGAAATGAAAGATATCAGTTTCTGCAAACCTTAATTGAAGGAAAGATCGAAGGAAGAAGGGGAGTGGGCAGGAAGAAAATGTCATGGCTCCGTAATGTCAAACAATGGACAGGACTAAAAAACATAGGAGACCTAATACATACTGCAAGGGATAGAGAAAAATGGTCAAACGTGATCGCGAACATCCATTAGTGGATTGCATAAGAAGAAGAAGAAGACCTAGGTTTTACAGCGCTCCAAACTGGACCAGATTCTCGAATTCTCATAGGAATACAATAATAACAAAACCTTGGGCTTACTTTTCTATCTATATTTATTTATTACGATTATAACCTTCTCATGCTATTATTAAGCTACTTTTGATCCTTTTCCCGGCCATCTATGAGGTAGAGTCTGGAGGCGCTTATTTTGTGTGGTATCCCCAGTAGGCCTAATCCACGGACAATTTCTAGCCAAAATAATATTATTTATTATTATATGTTGAAAAAGATCTATCATAGTTATTATTTTTTCATTTTTTTCGATGGTACAGGCAGCGATTCAAGATCTTAATCAGTATCCGAGTTGAATATTTGTGGTATACTGAGAGTTAGAGTTGGTGCCATTGTCAGTAATTCCTCTACCAATTCATTTTCTTTAACAATTAATGCTGATATGTCCACGATGTTGCTGCAACTTTCACCACCACAATAGAGGCACACTGCTGAACATTTGAGGTCTGGTTTTCGGCAACCACATGCACTTCCAGTTTCCATTGCATCTGCTAAAAATGAATTTCATAAGCTCGGGGGTATTGGAGACTTGGAAGTTTAAATTGGTATCCAAAATGTTCCATGCTTTTTATAGGGCCAATTTTCTGGATCAGAATGTTTACCGAGCCATGACTGAATCTGGTGACACACTCGGAGTCTGTGGAAACGGGCTGCATCTTGTGTTGGAGGAAGTGAGAAGAGACTAAATGCATTTTTTGTCACTGTTTTAGCGAATCGTTTGTATCTTAGGGTTTCCAGAGAATCGTCTCTATTTCCGGCATATAAAGAGACGAAAAACGTTCGCCAACAACAGTGAGTAAAGATGGCTCGACTTTCCCACTGACAAATAATTTTCCCTAGAGGTTTCTTACAAATAAAATAACCACTATTCATGATGCGCTCTTACAAAAAACACAAAATGCTTATCTAATCATAAAAATATAAATTTTACCCACAAGACTCTCAATAGTATTATCTATAAAACTCAAAATACTTTTGAATACTAATATTTTTTACAACTGTAAGAATAAGTTAAGCAGAGGGGGACCGACTGCTGTGGCACCTAGAATAAAACATTATAATAATAAAAGTAATAGCAGGTATATTTTCCCTCCAGTATGGGAGAAAAATGACGTATCTGCAAATTCTGTCAATTCCTGTTTATTGCGCAATTAACTTCTAAAATACTACGTAAAGATGATACAAAAAGACCGAAATGTAAAAATGTGCTGAGCCACTATAGGGTAGTTGCGTCTTTACTGAAATACGCGCTATGTTGGACCTTGTTTCAGATGCATAATGACGCAACCAATATCGAATAAAAGCCATCATTGTCAAAAAACCAACGCCATACCGATGCTCCTGGACGTTTACTCTTTATTTAATTCTTATTTTAAATATTTTAAAATATTTTTTTTGCTCTTCTGAAGAATTTTGCACTTTGCGGTTGTGTCATTCTTCTTCTGTACCGGTGAATTTGTCCTGAAAAAACTTCTTGGGTCTTTTCTATATATGCTTAGGATTCTAAGTTTTATAGTGGGAAGAAAGGTCAAAAATAGATTAATAATAACATAGGAATGTTAAAATCATAATAAATTGTACGAATAAAAAAAATTAAGATAGAAAAGTAAGCCAAACGTTTTGTTTTTATTGTATCCCTATGAGCATTCGAGAATCTGGTCAAGTTTGAAGCGCTGTGAAACCTAGACAAATATATAAAATTAAACAACTTTATAGTGAAAATTGTTCGCTGAAAAACCCTCTACAAGATTTTTTTAATGTTATTTTATTGTAAAATAAACTGAAAAAAAGTTATAACCTCCAAAAGGAAACTTGGAAAAAATATGTTATAATTTTTTTACTTATTTTTGTTTATATCTTTTTTGTTGGTCACTTTACGATAAAAACTAATAAAGACAAAATTATATAAAATTTAATTTGCTACATTTTATTTTTAATTAGATTTTCCGTAGGGTTGGCAGTTTTCGAGATATCGCGCGAAAACCCTTTGCACCGATTTTCCAAAATGGCGGCCGGGGGACAAGGGTGGCGACCTCAAAAACTTGAACTTAAGCTTCGACTAATCCCACCTACACACTAAAAAAATAAAATTGACTCCTCTAACAAATGCAAGGTATGGCCTAAAAAATGTAAAATTTCAATGAACAAGACCGTGAATTATTAAATAGAAAGTTTTTAATTCCTGGAATGGAATTCCATCCCAAATAAAAAAAAGTGCAGACATAATATACTCACCGGCAAAATTAACCGCCCACCTTGTATTTTTTCAGTCTGCAGAAATTATCAATCTTGGTTCACATTTTATGAAAGATATGGTGAAAACCACCTTTGAGAAAAACAAAACAGTAAATTTTTTGAAAAAAAAAGTCGTTTATCAAGGGATGCTTAGCAAAAATCCAATGTATAAAATTCTTCGAAAAAAATTGAAACAAACGTAATTTTGAAAATCATAGTCTAATTAAAAAATATATATAAGTGTTAATAAAAGGTGTTGCCGCCTCGTGCCCTTAGGAGTTCTTGGAACAGGTTGGGAAATCCATTCATGATATCCTGGATATCGGATTGGGGGATATTGTGCCACTCCTCTACCTCAGCTGTCTTGGGCTTTCCGAAGGATCTAGGAGCTGAAATATGGTACATGGTGCTATCATACGATTTCAGGGGACAGGTGCATATACTTACCCGCAAGCCAGGTCAAGGCCGATATCGATATGCACTACAATTCGAGATAACCTCTTCATTATCATAACGTGTTGATAAATAGCTTTTGCACTGCTTCTGAAGCTCGTAGGCATCTTTGCGAGTTAAGAAATGTTATTTTAAGTGAACCTACCATTAGAAAAAGACCGACAGAAAGAAACTTGAGGGCTTTTTATCCAGCTCGCGTCCCACAGCTACTCCCACAACACCATAGAGCTAGAATTGGTTTTGTCCGAGAATATGCTAACTGGACTGTGGCCGAATGGAAGAACATAGGGTTTTCTGATCAGAGAAGGATTGACCTAAAAGGTTCAGATGGACGTCAGCTTGTCTACAGGCGTCAAAATTAAAGGTGTGTTCCATACACTATAACCGAAACAGTGGCTTAACGAGGAGGGCCAATAATGATTTGGGGAGGAATCCCTTACGAAGCTCGTATGGATCTTGTTGTGCTCCTTAGATGAATGAGGTCGGGATTTAAGTTTTACCATGGCCGACACGCAGTCGCTATCTTAACCCAATTGAACACATTTGGAACAACTTGAAAACAGGTAAGAGCAAGAGTTCCAGCCCGTACATCTTTCGGAGAAGTCAAGAGGGCTGCAGTAGAGGAGTGGCACAATATCACCCAATCAGATATCCAGGATATCATGAATGGATTGCCAATCCCTTTCCAAGAAGTCATAAGGGCCAGAGGCGGCAACACCCATTACTATTGCTCACATTTCTTTTAAATGAGACTATGATTTTTAAATCAGGTGCTAGAAAGATGGAAAAATTATTTCGAAGAGCCATTACATAATGTTGAAGAGTATGAGATGGACATAATACAGAACATGGATGAAAATGGTAAGATAGTGGAGACGCCAAAAAAGCAAGAGATAGGTAATGAATAAAATCAGCTAACTTGAAAACAAAAGTCCAGGAGCGACAGAAATAGCAGTTGAAATGTTAAAGGCAGGAGCAGAACAATTGTACAAGCAACTATATGGGCTGTTGAAAAAGATATGGGAAGAGGAAAAAATGCCAAATGACTGGAGGCTGGCTAGAATCTGCCCCATATATAAAAAAGGAGATTAACAAACATGTGAAAATTAGAGGGGAATAGCACTCCTAGAGACAGGGTATAAGATATTAGTACAATGCATAGGTGGAAGACTGAACGAATTAATGGAGGATACTGTGGGACAGTACCAGGCAGGCTCTCGATCCAACCGTTCAGTAACAGACCAGATTTTCACGCTAACAGAATTACAAGCAAATTTCTATGAGTACAAATCTACCCTGTATGCGCTGTTCATAGATTTCAAGCAGGCATATGATCGTATAAATCGAAAAGAAATGTACCGTGCTCTGAAAGAATTAAAAATTCCCAAAAAATTGATTAGCTTGATTGAAATGACGTTAACAAAAACGAAAAGTGAAGTGTGTGGAAAGACGTCACAGAGGACTTCGAAATCAAACAAGGACTCAGGCAAGGTGACCCGATGTTAACCACGTTATTTAATCTTGTTTCTTGAAGTAATAATGAGGAATTGCAGCATAAAAATGAAAAAAACCATATTTAAAAATGAACATCAATTTATAGCTTTCGCGGATGATCTAACAATATTAGCAAAATCAAAGAAAGAATTAAAAAGAATTGTGAAAAAGATAGAAAAGGAAGCAAATAGGTTTGGCCTAAAGATAAATGAAAAGAAAACTATGATAATGGGGGATACACAGCAAGACAATGAAGAGTTTAGAAAAATACAAGGGGAGAAAGATTACAATATACAGTTTTGACAGAGGAAGAGTTTACCTACCTTGGTGTGAAAGTAAAGGAAAATGGACATGAAGGTAAAGAAATAGAATCCAGAATTACAAAAAGCAACCAGAAATACGGAATGCTGAGATCCCTCATGAAGTCTAAGTTTGTTTCAAGAAAAACAAAAAAAAAAGAATTTACAAGACAGTGATTAGAACTACGGTTGTATATGGAGCTGAATTATGAGTTTTGAGAAAGACAGATGAAGAAAGATTGGAAAAATGGGCGAGGAAAATTCTCTGATCAATTTACGGAGGCATAAATACACAAATGGGATGAAGAAGAAGGACAAATAAAGAGTTGGAAGAGCTGTATACGGAACCAAAAATCACCGTAATAATAAAAGCGCATATAATAAGATGGCTGGGACATGTGCAAAGACTGGAAAATCACAGAATGACCAAGATGATATTGAACAGGAAACCAGTCGGAAAAAAAACGAAAGGAAGACCCCGTAAAAGATAGTTTGACAGCGTCCAAGCAGACTTACGTGAATTAAAAATAGACAACTGGAGAAACAATGTATTCGACAGAAGAGAATGGAGAGAAGTGGTAAGAAGAGCGCAAGAGAAATTGTAACACAAGAATATGCCATGAACTGTAAAATGAGAGCTATATGTATATAATGTATTTTTAATAGACAAATTATTATTGTATTTTGTATATAGTAAAAAAAATATAATTGTGTATTTCACGACCAGGGCCTACATGGCCTGTGGCGCAAAATAAATATATGATTTTTAAAATTATGTTTGATTGAATATTTTGTTCGAAGAATTTATATTAGATTTTCCTAAGCATCCCTTCATAAATCCCTTTTTTCTCTAAAAACTTACTGTTTTGTTTTCCCTTGATAAAGGTATCGTACCTTTCATGAATGGTCCAAGATTGATAAGTTCTACAAATTGAAAGAAATACGGAATAAGCGGTTAATTTTGCTGGTGAGTATATAAAGCGTATTAGTCCGTTCTTTAACGGTAAAATATTGCAAAACCTCTAAATTTTAAAGAACCGCTTGGATTGACATGAAATTTGGCATACACATAGCTAACAAGTCAAAGAAAAAAATTGATATTGTGCCGATGTGTGCTTTTGCCCTGGGGGTGGTTTTCAGCCCCTCTTGGGGGTGAAAAAATATTCGTCCAAAGAAAGTCAGGAAATGGATAAACTGGCTAATTTTAAGTAACTTTTGTTCTATGGAGTTTTTTCACTAAGTCAATACTTTTCGAGTTATTTGGCAGTGAATATGTTCATTTTTTCAACAAAATAACCACGCTTTTAGACGGTTTTTCGCAAATAACTCAAATAGTAAGTATTTTGCCAAAAAAAACATTTTTAACAAAAATATAGCCTGTAAAAAAATTAAAAAAATGATGTATACATCACGTCTCGAAACCTAGTATAAGCAGAGATATAGCTAATGAAAAATAGGTTCATATTCGTCAAATTCCAAATGAAATACTTTTTAACTTGAAATAACCAAAAATGAAGCACATTTCGGGGAAAACTCAGTACAACTTATTTAAAGTGTTTAAAAAAAGCTTCATTTATGTTTAATAAAAAAAATTTCTAGCATCAAAATTAAACAAGTTACGCTCAAAATAAAGTTAATCCCTTTTGGTTTTAGTAAAAAAATCGAGAAAATCACCCCCTAATTAGTATCTTAAATTAACTTAACCGTTACGACTTCACAAGTTTCTTGACTCATGTATATATTGTTTATATGATCTGTAAGTTTCATCGGTTCAAAGTCCTTATTATTGAAAGGGCTGTAGTTAAAAGGGGTTGAACGAGTCACTGATCACGAATGTATGCAAATTTAGAAACACCAAATCTTAATAAATTTTTGTCTAATAGAAAAACAAAAAAATACATGATATTCAGAAAAGCAAATCTGACTTTTTTGTTTTTCGAGATTTTTGATATCTCTAACAATTTTTAAGTTATTTTGAAAAAAAGCATATTTTTCAAAATTTAAATTTTTAAAAATTTTACTTTGAAACCAAATTTTTTCAAAAATAAGCACTTTGGATCGATGAAACTTACAGATCATATAAACACAACATACGTAAAATAATTTGTGGAGCGGTAACGATTAATTTCATTTAAGTTGCTAATTAGGGGTTGATCTTCCCGATTTTTTTTGCAAAAACAAAAGGGACCAACTTTGTTTTGAGCGCAACTTGCTTAAATTTAGTGCTAGAAACTTTTTGTAAAAACAGAAATAAAGCTTTTTTTAAAAAACTTTAAAAAAGTTTAAATG
Organism: Diabrotica virgifera virgifera; assembly: GCF_917563875.1. Taxonomy (NCBI): domain Eukaryota; kingdom Metazoa; phylum Arthropoda; class Insecta; order Coleoptera; family Chrysomelidae; genus Diabrotica; species Diabrotica virgifera. The sequence goes on along the minus strand of NC_065450.1, from coordinate 190,173,423 downwards.
GGTTTTCCCCAAAAAGTGCTTAATTTTTTGGATATTCCACGTCGAAATATTCTATTTGAAATTTGGTGAATATGAATCTATTTTTCATTGCCTATAACTCTGGTTCTACGAGATCCAGAGACCTAACGCGTACACCAGTTTTTTTACTTTTTTATGAGCTATATTTTTGCCAAGAACGTTTTTTTCGACAAAATACTTACTTTTTGAGTTATTTGCGAAAAATCATCTAAAAATGTGGTTGTTTTGTTGAGAAATGAACATATTCACTCGCAAATAACTCAAAAAGTGTTGACTTGGCGAAAAAGCTCTATAGAACAAAAGTTACTTAAAATTAGTCAGTTTACCCATTTCCGGACTTATTTTGGACATATATTTTTTCACCCCCAAGAGGGGATGAAAGTCACCCCCAGGACAAAAGCACACATCGGCACAATATCACTTTTTTTCTTTGACATGTAAGCTATACGCATGCCAAATTTCATGTCAATCCAAGCGGTTCTTTAAAATTTAGAGCAAAAACCGTGAAAGAATGGACTATTTTGAGTAATTTTTATAAATGTAAAGTTTTTTTATTGATTATTTTTTAATGATTTTAACTTCCAATCGTATAGTAAGATATTTGATCACATGTTTAATTCTGTCCAATCAGATTAAAATTATACTGATTATTTCATTCATAGGAGATTCTGACCAAAAGAAAGCTACATAAATTTAATTAAACTGATAATTTTTGATAATATCTCGTCGTCAAGTATATTACGTCAGATGCCCTTCGTTGCTACAAAAAAATACGTTCAGTGACATTAATGACAATTAACGTTTTAAAAATTATAAAAGTGATGACTTTCAACCGTCAAATTAATATTTATAACAACTGTGTGTTTAATTGTACTAACCTGCACTTACATAAATAAATTACAATAAAATTTTGATTTTGAACAGTTTTATTCATGAAATAATCGCAACAAATTGCACTCGATCTCTAAAACTAATATAGAATTTTAGAGTTCTTGTGCAATTGTGTACCGATAGAATTTTTTTAAGTAGACTGTTTCTGTCTTATGGCAACTGGTTTCCTAGTTTTGACAACTGTCACATTTAAGAAAATATCCATAATATACGTATTAAAAAATAATCTTACGAATATCACACGACAGTAGAAATAAATAAGGAAATAATGCTTCATTTTTACTCAAATTTGTTGTCATGGGGGAATAGCCACTCAAGCCCTGCGGGCTCTCGTGTCTATTGCCAGACAACAAATTTTCAAAAAACTGTCGCATTATTTTCAATTTATTCTCACTCTCTTGTGGTATACCCAAAAATACCATCGTCTATAAAAACGAGTCATTAAATTTTAACAGGGTGAGGGACGCAAAACCTACAAAAATTTCTGAAATCTTATTATTTTTCTTCTTCTCTTCTTCTTGCTCTTCCTCTTTTTGTATAGACATGACTTACTATTTTGCAATGTGGCTCCAGTAAGATGTGATCCCATGTTTTTCGTGGTCCTCTCGGTGATCGTCTTACTATTGGGGAGTGGTCTTTCGCCATCTTTACTACTTTATTATTTGTTGTCATCTGGCTTATGTGGTCGTTTCATTCTACTCTTATGTTTCTTACCCAGTTATTAATGTTGTCCACCTTGCATCTCCGTCTTATATCTGCACTTTTATCTCTATCCCATAGTACCTTACCAGTGATTTTTTGAAGGCTTTTCATCCCTGCTGTTTCTAGGATTCCTTTTGTTCCTTCTTTATGAGGTCGTGTTTCTGTCGCGTATGTTACTATTGGTCTGATGACTGTTTTGTAAATTCCTCTTTTCGTTTCTTTTCCGATATTTTTATTTCTCCATATTTTTTTATTTAGGCAACCTGCGGCTCTCTTTGCTTTATTCACTTGATCTTCCACTTCTGTTTCGAGCTTTCCGTAGCTAGATAGTGTGATGCCTGGATATTGATACTACATGACTTGTTCTATTATCTCTAGCTCTAATTTACACCTTATTAGATTTCCTGTTATAACCATGCATTTGGTCTCTTTTTGGGTAAATTAACATGGTAAATTTTCTATCTAGCAGTTTTATTAAATTGATGCCTAATACCATCTAATACGTTATAAGACGTATTCACTTTGAGAGATCAATATCGCATCGTCTGCATAGCAGATTATTTGAAGTTGTTTTCTCCCATTTGGTATCCTTTTTTTAGTTCTTATTTTTTATTATTTCATCCATGAAGAGGTTGAACAATAGAGGACTCAGGGAGTCTACCTGTCTTATCCCATTACCAGCTTCAATTGGGTCAGTCAGTTCTTCTTTTACTTTTGCTTTAATTGTGTTGTTCTGGTAGATATTTTCGATCCTTTTAATTATTCCTAGGGGCACCCCTCTTGCATACGATTAATGGAAAACGTCCTTTAATTTGACCCTGTCAAATGCCTTATTAAGAAGAATGAGTGTGAACATCATATTAAGCGTCATACGTATAATTATGACTGAAGTCAACTACCTCTTAAGCTAACATGTAACGGTGGGAAACTATCATGTAATGTAAGGTAAAATAGGCTTTTAACGATAATTTTCCCACCTCAACTAGTTTCATCCCTTTTTATTTCACAACATAAATTAGGCATTCCATCTTTTGCGTTATTTTACCGGCTTCTATCGCACTCATCATTGTATAGATTTTATGACCTTTATCATCTTTTTTTGCCTTATGCAGGGCAGATCAACAACAGATTCAATTTTCATTGTAAAGCAACTGATGAAAAAATACAGGAATAAAGAGACCAACTCTCATATGGTATTCATTGATCTTGAGAAAGCATATGATAGAGTTCTTCGAGAGATTCTGTGGTGGGCACTCAATAAGAAAGGAGTCCCTGGCGAATATGTAAAGATTGTGAGATATATGTATGAAGGAGTAACGACTATTTTTAGGACAGGTGGGGGAGAGACTGATAAATTTCAGGTGAAAGTAGGATTGCACCAAGGATAGGTGCACCAAGGCAGGGTAGCATTTGATGGTGCCTAATGTATGTTGATGATGTAGTCTTAATAGGAAATAGTGAAAGAGACAGAACAAAAACTGGAACAGTGGAGACAAGATCTAGAGGAAAAAGGTTTAAAACTTAGTAGGACAAAAAGAGAGTATTTGGAGTGTTCATTTAAAGATGAGTTACTACAAATAAAATGGTATCTTTGGATGGTGAACTAATTATTGTGAAAAGCAATAGTTTTAAGTACCTAGGATCGGTATTACAGAGTAAGGGAGAAATAGATGGAGATGCATGCAGTTGAATTAGGGCTGGATGGATGAAGTGGAAAGAAGCGAGTGCTGTGTTGTGTGAATGAAAATTTCCAATGAATCTGAAGAGAAAATTCTATAAAACAGCCATAAGACCGGCTATGATGTACTGAACTGAATGTTGGGCAGTGAAAAAGAAAGCGGAACAACGAATGCATGTGGCGGAAATGAGAATGCTGAGATGGATGAGTAGAGTGACAAAGAAGGATAAAATTAGAGCTGAGTATATTAGGGGAAGTCTAGGTGTGGCACCAATTGATGCCAAAATGAGAGAGAATAGGTTAAGATGGTTTGGTCATGTTCAACGTCGAGACGTTAATCACCCAATATGAAGAATAGCTGAAGTGCAGATTCCTGGAAGGAGTAAGAGAGGAAGATCAAAGAAGACCTGGGGGAGACGATAAGGCAGGGCATGTTGGTAAATGGGATTAACATTGATATGACCCACGATAGAATTGTGAGGAGAAATGCAATTAGGGAAGCCGACCCCGCATAGGGATAAGGCAAAGAGAATGATGATCATATTTTTTGGTGTATTACATATACCTTTCCAATATTTTTCACATTATTTCTCTGTTTATCGTATCAAAAAATGCCGCCTTCAAATCAACAAATCCATGAGACAGTTAATCTCGTTTACGGCATTGTCTTTCTCTTATATTCATTATAATGTAGACGTTATTGTTTGTTTGACGGTTTGATCTGAATCTGTACGTCTTCCATTTCTTTATTTGTCGCTGATCTTCGATGCATTTTTATAATTCTCGTATACACCTTGAAGTCTAAATAGAACTTGTCGATACATACATACATAAGTTTTACGTTTACGTTTTATTTTACTCCTTTATTAGGGTTAATAAATTCGAAAGCTTCCACGGCCAGATTCAGACTTTTTTAAGAAAACTAAATATTTTTCAGGCTGTACGTTTTTGTATGATCCGGATGTGGGTCAATCCGAGAGTATAGTTACCCTTGCAGCCAGAGGAAGGAAAGGCTGGGTCACTGTATCAACGTGAAACTACATAAAGGTAAAACATGAATCCACTAACCTCACACTTCATTTCTCGTATTTTCAGCCATAGCCGCATTTATTTAATGCTTTTTTATCCCGAGGTGATGTATTTTTATTTCTTTCTGTGAGATGCTACTTTTCCGGCCTGAGAAATTCATTAAGTCGCAAACTTTTATCGGTATGTTGCTTGCCTTCGCCATTGTATTTATCTATTTGAAAATTTTGTCCGCGAAATGAGCATCTTTCGGATTTGAAAGCAATTCGCTCCAAAGGAATTTTTCTATTCAGCTGCTGAAATGGTTACAATCTTGAATTAAGATGTTACTTAGGAAAAAGGCTATTCGTAGGAACAGGTTATTTGATTTTGAATATTAAATTAGTTCCAGCTCTCAAAGAGATACAATCGACTTCTTTTTTATTTTAAGATTTGAAGTACGTTTTAAAAGGAAATGTTTTATTAAAAGAGACTAGTTTTATAGACAATTGAATTGTAAGAATTTCCTGCTAACTACGGTTTCGAAACAATGTTTACATCTTTTCCTTAAAACATTTACTTAATTACATTTTCACTCCCTTCAGTTCATTTTGAAGTGTATTGTATCTAGTTTTTCTGTACATGATGTATTTTGTTTTCGATATTTACTTTTAATATCAGGGTACCAGAATTTAATATCATGATTTCAAGTCAAAAAACTAAAAAAATAGTAATCGGTAAAGAACCAATAAGATGGATACTGGAAGTCGATGTAGTAGTAGGGGAGGAAAGTATGCTAAATGTGCAGTCACTCGAGCGTTATGGGGACCTCTTGGGTTGTAAAAATTAGGTCCTAAAACCAAAAAAAGTTAATTAAAGTTTTCCATTCAAGTGGGGACTTTCCATTTTTTAACTTAATTTTCCATTTCCAACAATCATATTTTCCGATTATAACGCCATCTGTCCATAATTCGAAAAAATGTTTCGAATAGAAGTTATTTATTTTTATGTAATGAATCCTAATATGCAATAAAAAAATGGGGGCCCTATTTAATATTTTAAAGTAACCCCCTCCACACCTCCGTGCAGGGTCGTGTTTGGTATCATTCGATAGATTTTTCAAAAATACTGAATACGTGTATTTTACAGTTTTTCGATATGATGTTTATTTCGCAAAATATCGCGGGATTCCTATCTAAAATTTTAAATTTAGCCCCCACCCCTGTTCGTGGGAGGTTGTGTTTAGTGTCATTCGATAGATTCTTAAAAAATGTTGAAAACGTATTTTCTAGTTCTTCGAGCTGACGTTTACTTCTCGAAATATTCGCTTTTTCTTGCAAAACTTTGTGGCCCACCCATTTCCTTACGCCCCGCTCAAATCGTCAGATTTTTAAAATATACGCTGTTTTGTATGTACTTAACTTACCTTATATTAATCTGACGATTTGGAGTTTTTCTAAGGATCGATTTTTTCAGACCCCCCTTAACGAACTCCCCTGTATTAAGATCCAATATATGGTAGGGTCCAATATCCATATATGGTCGCAAACTAGCTAATGGAGACCAAGAGCCGATAAACGTAGCAGAGGAAGACCACCAACACGATGGCAAGACGACTTACGAAAGGCAACAAAAAACTGGATACAGAAAGCACAAAATAGAACACTTTAAAGACAAACAGGGGAAGCCTATGTCCAGCAGTGGATTGAGAAAGGCTGATGATGATGATGATGATATGGTAGGGGTACATTTATAGGGTACAAGGTTTCTCTCCATATGATAATCTGACGCGCTCGAGTAACTGCAAAAATCTCCGCTTGGTCTCCCCTACCATAGATATCATTAAAAATTAATGAAGTAAAATATTTAGAAAACAAGATTCACGTATCTCAGAGGGCTATGGAGCACCAGATGTTGGATGTCGATGGTTCGATGCTCTGAGACATCGAACTGCTACACTAAACTCAGCTTTGGAAAGGAAAGAAGTTAGTATGCAACTTGAAATAAACTAAGGAAAGTATAGAATACTAGGAAAGAGAATAGGAAGAAGAATATAATAGAGCACCGGCTAAGTAAGCTCGAGAAACAATAGACAAACGAAGGTGGGATTCAAGAGCCAGAAAAAGGAATACAATTAAACAAATTTCTTTCTGAAATAATTTGGGCGTGAAAGAATGAGGGCTGGAAGAATAAAACAGAAAGTTAAATAAATAAAACCAGACAGAAATCCTGAACAAACCAAAATGGGGTGCCAGTTTTACTCTTTATCAAATTAACTAATTTGTAGATTAACTAAATTAAATTTCCTAATATTAAATATATTATGTTGTTTCCTCCTAAACCAACTATCCTCTGAAGTGAAACTGGAAATAGATAAGTAATAAGTAAAATGAATTTTAATAAATTATTTATGGTAGAGGAGCCTTAGCGGATAATTTTGCAGTTACTCGAGCGCTTGAGATTAGCGTATGGGGAGAAACCTGGTGCCCTGCAGATGTACCTCTACCATATATTGGCTCTTAACAGAGTGGAGTTCGTTAAGGGGGGCCCGAAAAATAAATCTATCCTTAAAAAAACTCGAAATTGTCAGATTAAGATAAAGTAGGTAATTTAAGTACACTTCGCGTCAAAAAAAACTGGTACAAGTCTTGAAACCGAAAATCGCGTTTTTCAAGTTGTGTAAGTTGATCTTGTCAAATGTGTCATTCTAATTTCTAGGACAACGTTGCCAGTCATCTCAATTAAGTACCCATACATTGATTCGTGTTTTGTTATAATTTATGAATATATTTCAATTCAAAAAGGATGATAGTTAATAAATCTATACATAATTTTAAATTACTATGTTTAAATCAAAATCGAGAAGCGTGATTGGTTTCTCGTAAATTGTACTGTAAATATAAAACTCTATTTAGTATAGTATAGTTGATCCAAAAGATGGCATAACCCAGACATCCAAAGTGAAAGTTATCCTTCAACAACAAATTGTTCTATATGGTCCACACAATTTCCAGAAAAAAGTCACACCATTTTGAGCGTCGGGTTTGGGGCTAGAGGGGGGAGAAATCGGTAAATTCGTAGTTTTTTAAGTTTTTCGCCAATATTTCTAAAACTATGCGGTTAAGCATGAAGAACCTTCTATACAAAACTGTTCTACATTAAATTTGAAATAAAAAAGGCCCTATGCATAATCTTTCTAAAATGAATGGTTCCAAAGTTACGGAGGTAGTATAGTATAACTGGTCCAAAAAAAGGCCTAACCCAAACATCCAAAGTAAAAGTTTTCCTCCAACACCAAAATGTTCTATATGGTGCACATATTGTTCAGTAAAAAGTTACACCATTTTGAGCGTCCGGTTTGGGAGGGAGATGGGAGAGAAGCCGGTAAATTAGTAGTTTTTTTAAAGTTTTTCGTCAATATTTCTAAAACTATGCTTTAGCTTAAACAATGTGATATACAAAAATTTTCTACATGAAATTTAAAACAAAAAATGTTTTATACATAATTGTTATAAAATCAACCGTTCCAGAGTTACGGAGGGTGGAAAGTCGAGGTTTTCGATACTTTTTATATTTTTTGGGCAATGTTTAGGATATAACTATACCAAAAACCCAGACATCCAAAGTGAAAGTTATCCTCCAACACCAAATTGTTCTATATGGTCCACATAATGCTCAGAAAAAAGTCACACCATTTTGAGCGTCGGGTTTGGGAGGGAGAGGGGGGAGAAATCGGTAAAGTATCGAAAACCTCTACTTTTCACCCTCCGTAACTCTGAAACCGTTGAGTTTATAACAATTATGTATGAACCTTTTTTGTTTTAAATTTTATGTAGAACATTTTTCTATAGATCATTCCTTACGCTAAAGCATAGTTTTAGAAATATTGACGAGAAACGTAAAAAAGAACTACTAATTTACCGATTTCTGCCCCATCTCCCCCCCAAACCGGACGCGCAAAATGGTGTAACTTTTTACTGAACAATATGTGGACCATATAGAACAATTTGGTGTTGAAGGAAAACTTTTACTTTGGATGTCTGGGTTAGGCCTTTTTTTGGACCAATTATACAATACTACCTCCGTAACTTTGTAACCGTTCATTTTAGGAGGGTTATGCATAGGTCCTTTTTTATTTAAAATTTAATGTAGAACAATTTTGTGTAGAAGGTTGTTCATGCTAAACCGCTTAGTTTTAGAGATATTGACGAAAAACCTAAAAAACTACGAATTTGTAGATTTCTCCCCTCTCTCCCCCCAGACCCGACGCTCAAAATGGTGTGACTCTTTTCTGAACATTATGTGGACCATATAAAACAATTTGGTGTTGAAGGATAACTTTCACTTTGGATGTCTGGGTTTGGGTCTAACTATACCATACTAATTGAGTTGTGGGATACTAGAATAAACACACGGGAAAAATAAAAAAATGATTTGAAATTAATACCGGGTGTCCACTTATATTTCCCCCATTTTAACTACCTATAACTGCTAAACGGCTCAAGATAGAAATATGCGGTTTTCGCTGAAATGTATTATTTTAGTAAAAGTTTTGACTGAATGGATTGAATTTTTTATATCGCTTTTAAGTACGAAAACAAAAATGGCGGATTTTTGAAAAAAACTTTGTTGACTTTTTTTAATGTAACACCCAGTATATTTTTTTGTAAATTGAAAGAAAGGTCATCTATCTATTCAGCGATATAAAGTTTTTTAAAATCGGTTGTCAAATCATTGAGTAATTAATTTTTAAAATGAGAGGTGCAACATGGATATCACATACCTAAATAACAAAATTAAGCAAATTGATATTATGTTATGTGATTTCCACATTGCATTTCTCATTTTAAAAATTAATTGCTCAGTCATTTGACAACCGATTTTAAAAATTTTTATATCGCTGGACAGGTAAATGACCGTTTTTTTCAAGTTTTTAGGTAAATTACCATTTTTTATATCGCTGTTAAATAAAAAATGGCGGATTTTTGAAAAAAAAGTTATTGACTTTTTTTATTAAAACACCCAGTATATTTTTTTGTAACTTGAAAAAATGGTCATTTTCCTATCCAGAGATAAAAAATTTTTTAAAATCGGTTATGAAATGAGTGAGAAATTAATTTTTAAAATGAGAGATGCAATGTGGAAATCACATAACATAATATCAATTTGCTTAGTATGTTATTTAGGTATGTGATATCCACGTTGCACCTCTCATTTTAAAAATTAATTACTCAGTGATTTGACAACCGATTTTGAAAGACTTTATATCGCTGGATAGGTGAATGACCTTTCTTTCAATATACAAAAAAATATAATGGGTGTCCCTTTTCAAAATCCGCCATTTTTGTTTTCATTCAAAAAATTCAATCCATTCATACAAAACTTTTACTAAAATAAAGCGTTTCAGCGAAAACCGCATATTTTTATTTTGAGCCGTTTAGAAGTTATAGGCAGTTAAAATGGGGGAAAATATAAGTGGACACCCGGTACAATATGAATAACTTTTACAGTGAAAAAGTGTGGAATTTAAATATATTTATCTATGCAGTATAATTCGAAACTGCTGAAATATCAATATTTTGTCATAGCTCCATTATTATTAATCACTTGCAATCTTCTGAGCACTGAGAAATAAATTTAGTTATAAATTTTCATCTTCGTCCAAGCTTTCCCAGGTTTCTTCAATGAAGGTCAATTATTGGTAGTGACAAAAATAAAACCTATCTAAAACAATTATACATTTTTAAACGTCATTTTTTGTATTTAGATTTAGTGCAATTCCTTTATCTGTTATGGCAACAACGAAGTGATTCACTAACTATTGTATCCAGTCTGAACACAGGTTTACATTGGAAAAAAAAAGTGTACCAGTTTTTTATGACGGGAAGTGTACATGCAAAAGAGTGTATATTTCAAACATCTGACGATTTGAGCCGGGCGTAAGGAAATGGGTGAGTCCCAAAGTGTCACAAGAAAAAAGCGAATATTTCGCGTAATGAATGACAGATCGAAAAACTAAAAAAGATGTGCTCAATAGTTTTTAAAAATCTATCGAATGATACCAAACACGACTTCCCACAAAGAGGGGTGGGGGTAAATTTAATATTTTAAATACGAATCCCGCGATATTTCGCGAAATGAACATCAGATAAAAAAAACTGTAAAATACACTTATTTAATATTGTTGAAAAATCTATCTAATGGCACTAAATACGACCCCCACGGAGGTGGGGTGGGGAGTTACTTTAAAATCCTAAATATGAGCCTCCATTTTTTATTGCAGATTTGGATCTTATACGTACAAATAAGTAACTTTTATTCCAAACATTTTTTCGAATTATGGATAGATGGCGTTATAATTGGAAAAACGATTGTTGGAAATGGTAAATTAAATTAAAAATGGACACTAAATGGCCCACTAAAATGGAAAACTTTACTTACCTTTTTCTGGTTTTAGGACCTACTCTTCACACCCCAATAGGTCCCCAAAGCGCTCGAGTGACTGCACATTTAGCATACTTTGCTAAACTTTAGCATACTTCGATCAATCGAAGTTACACAGAAAACGACAATAAATACCGTTCCCATACCACTTTATATAACTGATTGGTAACTTATTTTGTTTTTCGGTAGATGACTCTAGTACATCCGTATATCCCATTTCGTTCTTTGCAATTCGGAAAAACCCAAAGTATGATGCCTGGAGAAATCGGAGAGAAGAGGCTATGGGACTACTGATGAGGAGGAAAAACCTTCGAAACCGGTATAGACTCTTCCTGCACTCTCCGATTTAACCATAGTATTATGCAGCTGCTGCATTTTCGTGTTGCAAAGAAATTGAAAATATTTATACATTATAATTCATTTACTCTTTTTGTTGTTCTGAAGCTATTTTCTTGTGGCATTTTTATAATCAAGTATATTCAAATGGGAAATAAGCCACAATTTTACCTAAAAATGATTTTATTAACGTCTCGACGCCCAAGTCGGGTGTCGTTGTATGATGCCTGTGGCTTATTTCCCATTTGAATATACTTGATTTACTCTTTTGTTGAGTACTAAGGAATCTTTCTTGTTGGAACTTTTACCACGCTGAGCAGATGAGTTGTAAACTATTTAAAATTACCTCATCTTAATTTCCTCGGCATCCTGTATGATATATAATTTTTGAAAATCACGGGAGGTAGTAACCAGGGAATGTTCCATCTGTTTTCAATCTGGTGGTATAGGAACGATATTTATTGTCGTTTTCTGTGCTACTTCGATTGATAACTTACTTTGTACTTTATTTTAAATTAATAATATCTTATTTTAAATTATGTACAAAATATCGCTAGAAATAACTATAAAAACAATTTCTCACAATGTCTGATATGCATTATTGGGGTTTAGATTAGATAACTTTCTTTTTTGTTATCGCCCTTATCGTCATTTTTCTTTTTGTACTTTTTTGAAGATTCATTACTTTGATGGCTTCTATTTTCATTTAATTATTTAAAACAATATCACACATAACTTTTATAACAGCAGAATATACTTTGGAGGCATTTTCCCCACATTCACACTAAAATTCATAATTTAAGTGAAATCCTTCATGCTGTTTAGACCAGGGCGCATCTGTAAAAATATTAGTACATTTGGACGTTGCGAGGTGACTCAAATTTTTTTGCAGAAGTTGCTTGAAAATAAGTCAAATAATAATACTTGAGTTATCCTCCCTCTCAAAAAGATCCGGAACATTGTTTAAATAATCAAAATATCAAAAAATTAAGCAAAAATTCGATTTTTTTTCTTCGTTTTTTGATTATAACTTTAAAAGTATTCATTTTCGAGAAAAATTATACTAACTTAAAAGTTGCGTAATTAAATTTTCTACAATATAGAATGGGTTAAGAATTTAAAAAATTGTCACCCTTGTTGCAAAATAGCAATAATTGCGAAAAAAACATACAAAAACAAGTATTCGCATTTTACGTTTTTCAACCATTTATGCTACACTTAGGACCTTCATATTTCACTAAGAAAAACTTTATGATACTGTAAAATAATAATGTAAATTTAATTAAGATCAGTTCAATAGATTTTGCAAAATAAATTTTGCAATCCAGCTTTCGCAAAAAAAAATTCATTTTTTCAAAATGTTACAGGACTGAAAATAAAGCAGATAGCACGTTGAAATTTTTTTGCTTATAGAACTTTACTGTACCTTTCATATGCAATTTTACAAAATTAAAATCGATTAACTACCACGGCGTCAGGAATTTTTTTAAATAAACAATAATTATTGGTGCTACGCGCAGGACAGCGGATAGTTTGCTCTGATTGGGCATTCCAATGACCTTCGATAATGATTGATACATTTTAATTTTTATTACATTTCGATATAAATAAATAAATTTGTTTATTGCAAAATAAAAACACATACTATCTTTTAAAATAACACTTTTTTTAGCAAAAACTTTCTTTGTTCATATATTTTAACTTAGAGAATAAAAGTTTATTATTTTTAAACATATGCAATTGTTTAAACAATATTTCACAAACAATAATAAAATTAGTTTGATTTTTGAGGAATTAAAATATTAAAATACAACAAAATATAGAGTAAGAAAATAATATATTAGATAAAGATTGGAAGAAATTTTGGTGAAAATCAACTTGTGTGAATCGAACACCGCTGTCCTGCGCGTAGCACCAACAATTAATGTTTATTTAAAAAATTTCCTGACGCCGTGGTAATTAATCGATTTAAATTTTGCAAATTGCAAATGAAAGGCACAGTACACTTCTATAAGCAAAAAAAAATTTAACTTGCTATCTGCTTTATTTTCAGTCCTGTAACATTTTGAAAAAATATTTTTTTTTTGCGAAAGCTGGATTGCAAAATTTATTTTGCAAAATCTATTGAATCGATCTTAATGAAATTTACAGTATTATTTTACTGTATCATAAAGTTTTTCTGGGTGAAATATGAAGGTCCTAAGTATAGCATAACTGGTTGAAAAACGTAAAATGCGAATACTTGTTTTTGTATGGTTTTTTCGCAATTATGGCTATTTTGCAACAAGGGTGACTATTTTTTAAATTCTTAAATTTAAATTTTTTTACCAATTCTATATTGTAGGAAATTTAGTTACGCAACTTTTATGTCAGTAAAACTTTTCTCGGAAAGGAATACTTTTAAAGTTATAATCAAAAAACGAAGAAAAAAATCGAATTTTTCCTTCATTTTTTGACATTTTGATTATTTAAACAATGTTCCGGACCTTTTTGAGAGGGAGGATAACTCAAATATTATTATTTGAGTTATTTTCAAGCAATTTCTGCAAAAAAATTTGAGTCACCTCTCAACGTCCATCTCAAAACAGATGCGCCCTGGACTAGTTGTAAACTTTTCATTACCAAAGATGATAATAACATCAGGTGAAAATAATTGTTTTGCAAAAATAATTTTTTAAGATTGGGATTGTTAATAATAAATTCAAATGTTAAACAAAGGTGATAATAAATAAATTTTACTGAATCCGTTGCTAAGTACAAACCATCCCATTGCAAATACTCGTAATCATAGTAATCTGCTCTGGTTGTCTCTCCTTTACTGCAAAAAACTAGCTGTTTGAACTAGAATCATTTTAATAACACACCTTTTTAGTCCAAGTAATGAAGCTTAAAATAGGTCAAAACCTCGCAATTTTTACAGAATGGATCGATTTGCTTGAAAATTTGAGAGTAAGTAGTGGATAGTCCAAGGATCAAAATCTATATGATGCCAAAAGGCGCTTTTACCATGGGGGTGGTTGCCACCCCATGTCGGGGGTGAAAATTTTTTATTATATTTTGACCGCAAAAGTTGGTAAAACCTTCATTCTAAGCAAAAAATGTTCTATACATTTTTTTGGTAAAATTAATAGTTTTCTATTTATTCGCTATCGAAAGTGTTAGTTTTATATTAAAAAAATTAATGTTTTTAATCAGTTTTCTGCAAATAACTCAAAAAGCTTTTGTTTTCTCAAAACTACTTTGCTTAACAAAAATGTACCTTTTGAAAAAATCAACAAAACCGTTTTTTTAAATTTTCTTTAAGACCAATAGTAATCGAGTTATACTTTATTATATGTTAGGTCTTCTTCGGCAAATGCTAAATATTGTAGTTTCAAAGTCAAAAGACGGGAAAACTATGCATTTTTCGAGGATCACTTGTTTAAACTAATTTGATGTATTTAAAAATATCTATCTTCAGAAATAAAAAAAATCTTTAGCTCAAAAATTAGGTGGCTTATAATGAAAAGAATGTCAGACCCTATATTTTTCAGCGAAAAAGTGATCGAAAGCAAACCCCTAATCACCACCCTGATTAAAATTAGTCATTGACCTTATTTCGTCTTCTTTACTTATGTATTATTAATAGGTTCTAGAAGTTTAACTGATTTAGAATGATTAGTTTTTAAAAAAATGGAATCAAAAGCAAATATCGAATTTTTGAAGTTTGGTAAAAAATTCCCTTTTCTTCAGAATATATAGATTATCATCAGAGATACAAAAAAAATATTTAAATATAAAATTGTAGCTTATTTAATTCCCAAGAACTTGGTTTGCAAGAACTTTCTCTACGGTAAAGATTGAGTGAGCTATTGACAATTAAATCTTGTAATAACATGCAAAAATCACCTTTACCAACCCTTTTAAAGTCACCACTTTTTGCGACTGAGGGTTTTAGAGGGATTTGGTATTAACAGTCTTATAGATCTTGTAAAAGCCTACAAAATTATTTTTTAACAAACTTTCTACGATAAAAATTAAAAAGGTTACGGTTAAAAAATCAATATATTTTTTTCAAAACAAAAAAAAAGAAATCCAATTGGAAGCATAATAATGTAAGTTAGCTTTGTTTTCAGTCATTGGCATTATTAATTCTTCTTTGTTTATGTATTACTAATAGATTTTAAAAGTTTGACTGGCTTAGAATGATCAGTTTTTAAAAAACTAGAGTTAAAAGCGAATAACGACTTTTTGTAGTTTGGTAAAAAATGCCCTTTTCTTCAAAATAAAAAGATTAGCATCAGATATACGAAAATATGTTTTCATATGGAATTGTAGGTTATTTAATACCCAAGAACTTGGTTTGAAAACATTTTTTCTGCGGCAAAGATTGAGTGAATGGTAAATGAGTATATATCGAAAAACATTGATTTTTTCTATATAAAACTAACACATTCGATAACGAATAAATCGAAAAGTATTAATTTTATCAAAAAAATGTATAGAACATTTTTTGCTTAGAATGAATGTTTTTATCAACTTTTGCAGTCAAAATATAATAAAAAATTTCCACCCCTAAGATGGGGTCTCAACCGACCCCATGGTAAAAGCGCCTCTCAGCATCATATTATAGATTTTGATCCTTGAACTATCCACTACTTATTCTCAAATTTTCAAGCAAATCGATCCATTCTGTAAAAATTGCGAGGTGAAATGCTTCGGTTCCTGGACTATTTAAAGCTCTCTATAATTTGTAGCACGAAATATTGTAAACTTTTTCAGTTTCTCTGTAAATATGGTGAATATTCTTTATCAACAAAAATGAGAACTAACAGACTTAACCGGTCTACCATTAGGTGTTGCCAAGTTTCAACTTCATGGCTTGTTAAGTAAAGGTAGCTGTGCCTCACCTAAGTACTTAATATTATTTTTAGCTTCAATAAATTATATAAAATATTCTCAACTGCCTCAATATATTATATAACAGACTCAGTAAATTATCTTAATGGTGTTTGTAAACGTTACAGTAGATTAAACCAAGAAAAAAAAAATAAAAAAGAACACTAATAAAATCTCTTTTGGTTTTCTCATTTTTAGCCATCGCAGAAAAAGTTGTTATTCGATGTTGAGATTACCTGCTGTTTTTGTGTTCCATCGATATATTGTCTTATCTCTCCAGATATTTATTCGGGAGCTAGAGGAGGTAAATAGTTTGCCTCGGAATTCAATGTCCCACGTTCCCCCGTTTGAATGTTGCCAAATAAGATCAATTCCGGATAGAAAAGCTCTTAAAGTTATTTATACGGTCCATTCATTCTGATAATAAACATTTTTTCTCGGCAAAAAGCAAGGACAACGGAAAAAGGAAAATAATAAAATTGGTAGCAAATGTCACTTCTTTCAAAGCCTTTCACGAAAATAATTTTCGGAGAGAGAAAGGTAACAAATAATGTCGATATAGGGGCTTGTCAGCTTTTTACTTAAAAGGTTTTGAGTGTTTTGCGGTATTATCGTATTAGGTATTTAAATTTAAAATTCTAATAGGGCATGCCGCGTGCTCAAATTTGAGGAATTTTAAAGTCGCTGGCATTTTTAACTCTTATAATATGTTAATACCTCCCAAGACTGTTATTTAGAATCGCTATTTATCCATTTATTAACAATGGATTTTAAATCTAAAAGCATATAATCGGATAAAACATTTATGTATGCCGGGTTATAGCTTAAAGAGGCCTGGATGAAACAGAGATGTCGTGAAATGAAAGAAATATAAAGAAAATATGATGAAAAATGAATAACCATTTTCAACTTCGTTGCAAAACGAAAATACAGCCGAACCATATTCCAGTCCAATCAGAGAGTGCTGCAAGCACCTCTACCGGTTTCGAAACTTATTAGTCTCTCATCAGGAGGCACATATGCTGCTCTCCCCGATCCAACCAAAACAAACCCCAGCGTGCAGTCCCGAATTGCAACGAACGAAATGGCATAGATGCCCTAGCGGCAACTGCTAGCAAAAGACTAAGTTTTCACTCTAATGGCATATAACATATCCCACCAGAATGAAAACAATGGGAACCTTCTCTGGTTACACCTCCGAGGCTTCTACAATTTGCAAGCCATACGGATGCTGAGACTAAGGAAGATGAGGGAATTCTACAATTTACAATTCACGTCACATCTGCTCAGCGCGGTAAAGTTCCAACGAGACTGGTTCCCTTCATACTCCACACAGAGTAAATGTAAATCAAAAATGAATAACCATTTTCAACTTCGTTGCAAAACGAAAATACAGCCGAACCATATTCCAGTCCAATCAGAGAGTGCTGCAAGCACCTCTACCGGTTTCGAAACTTATTAGTCTCTCATCAGGAGGCACATATGCTGCTCTCCCCGATCCAACCAAAACAAACCCCAGCGTGCAGTCCCGAATTGCAACGAAGTTTTGCAACGAAGTTGAAAATGGTTATTCATTTTTGATTTACATTTACTCTGTGTGGAGTATGAAGGGAACCAGTCTCGTTGGAACTTTACCGCGCTGAGCAGATGTGACGTGAATTGTAAATTGTAGAATTCCCTCATCTTCCTTAGTCTCAGCATCCGTATGGCTTGCAAATTGTAGAAGCCTCGGAGGTGTAACCAGAGAAGGTTCCCATTGTTTTCATTCTGGTGGGATATGTTATATGCCATTAGAGTGAAAACTTAGTCTTTTGCTAGCAGTTGCCGCTAGGGCATCTATGCCATTTCGTTCGTTGCAATTCGGGACTGCACGCTGGGGTTTGTTTTGGTTGGATCGGGGAGAGCAGCATATGTGCCTCCTGATGAGAGACTAATAAGTTTCGAAACCGGTAGAGGTGCTTGCAGCACTCTCTGATTGGACTGGAATATGGTTCGGCTGTATTTTCGTTTTGCAACGAAGTTGAAAATGGTTATTCATTTTTGATTTACATTTACTCTGTGTGGAGTATGAAGGGAACCAGTCTCGTTGGAACTTTACCGCGCTGAGCAGATGTGACGTGAATTGTAAATTGTAGAATTCCCTCATCTTCCTTAGTCTCAGCATCCGTATGGCTTGCAAATTGTAGAAGCCTCGGAGGTGTAACCAGAGAAGGTTCCCATTGTTTTCATTCTGGTGGGATATGTTATATGCCATTAGAGTGAAAACTTAGTCTTTTTCAAAATATGATGACTTTATTATACACAAAAAACTACAAGAAATTAGCTACACTCAAAGAAAAAGAGCTCCTCACTTCATCCTCCTCCTTAGTGCCTTCTCTGTTGAGGTTTTTGAGGAATTTCTCGCTGTTCTGGGCTTGATGAATTAAGTCATTTCCTGTTGTGTGGGTCCAATATCTGATTTTTCCCTATACCCCGTTTACCTTCGATTTTCCCCTTTAGTATCACCTGGATCTGCTTAAATTCCCCATGGCGCATTATCTGTCCTAGATATGACGTCTTTCTAATTTTGATGGTATTGACTAGACGAAGACGTGTGCTCATTATTTCCAGTATTTGTTCATTAGTAGTTCTGCTGGTGGGATGTAAGGGATAGTGATGCGCAATACATAGCCTCTCCTATTCAAATGTCAATCTCTTCTGCCCGTGAGATGATCTCGATCATGGTCATCCGGTACATCCTGCTAGATAACAAACGAGGCGCTGACGTCCGAGTGATTGCCGGTATAAGCAATCCCCCACTTACTGACCAACAGCTTCGGGTGGAAGAGTCGGTCGGTAAGTGGAAGGGCACCTTCTTGTCCTAGAAATGGGAAATAATTTCTAAAGGCGGACGAACCAGACATGGTCAACGGCGTGGAGATACATAAGTATAAGACAACGGGAAACCAATGCATTAAAGGCTCATAGAGCATCCCCAGTTAATCATCATGACTAACAACAAAACCAAACACTCTACTGATCATGAAACTCGGAAAACAAGATCCGGCAGAGGATGAAACTTACAAGAATGCAAGGCCTACCCGGTCGTCAACATGCGAAAACCTTGCAAAGTAGCGACTTGGAATGTTAGAAGTCTACATCAAGCTGGAATAGTACATAATGCTGTTAAAGAAATGGAAAGGCTGAATATAGACATTTTAGGAATCAGCGAGGTTCAATGGACTGACTCAGGAAAGATGAAAATCAAAAATAAAACAATATACTATTCAGGAAGTCAAGACGGTTCACACAGATATGGTGTCGGGATAATACTAAATAAACACATTGATAAAGCTGTTCATTCCATACTCCAACAGAATTATCCTCTTGCAATTAAATCAGAATAAACCCAAATTAAACATAATACAAGTTAATGCTCCAACTGCGGACAAACCAGACAGCGATATTGAAACTTTCTAGGAAGACCTAGATAATATTTTAAAATCCATTAAAACGCAGGATATTACAATTATAATGGGAGATTCTATCGCAAAGGTTGGAGACGAAGCAGTAGAAGAATGTACATGAGGATATGGTCTGGGCAACAGAAAGCAAAGAGGTGACAAGCTTATCGAATTATGCCAAACTAATAATTTTGTCATAACTAATACATTTTTTAAAATGCCAAAGAGAAGACTATATACCTAGAAGTCACCAGCAGATCAAGAAGGGAGAATTGTAAGAAACCAAATAGATTATGTATTGATTAGACAAAGATACAAGAACGCAATTATATCTTCAAAAACCTATCCAGATGCCGACATAGGGTCAGATCACAACCCAGTAGTGACCAAAATTAGGCTCAAAATGAAAATAATAAAACGCAGAACAACAGATGGAAAAATCGATACAAGTAAACTAAGAAACCCACTCATAAAACAACGCCTGACAGATGAAATTATTAACCGTTTAATGAATGTTAAAGAACAGATCTAGCAAAATACTGAAACAGAGACAAAATGGTTATTAATAGAGACAGAAATAGATAAATGTCAAAAAGAAATTCTTACACCAACCAGATACAAAAAGAAACAATGGATGACGGAGGAAATCTTAAATTTTCTGGAAAAAGAGGTCAGCATAAAAACAAAGATAATCAGATGTACAAAAATGTGAATAAACAAATAAAATCCAAAATTAAGCAAGCTAAAGAACAATGGTTAACAGAACAATGTGCAGAAATGGAAGAACACCAGAAAAGACATGATAATTTTAACACACATAAAAAAATTAAGGAATTAACTCAGAACAACAGAAAAAGAAAACCGGGAATACTAAAAGATACAGATGGAAAACTTGTGTTGAGTACTAACGAAAAATTAAAGAGATGGACAGAATACATAAATTAATTTTTTAAAGACAATAGAAAAGAGCAGATGGACGTGGAAGTAGAAGATGGTACGGTTTTGAAGATATTAAAAGAAGAAATTAAATCGGCATTAAAAAAGAGCAGAAATGGTAAAGCAGTAGGTCCAGACTAAATCCCAGTAGAAAACTTAAAATGCATAAATGATGAAACCTTAGACATTATCGTAGACTTGTTTAACGCAGTGTACAAAACAGGAAACATACCAAAACAATGGTTACTCTCAACCTTTTGTGCTATCCCTAAAAATACAAACGCTAAAGATTGCAGTGAATACAGAACAATATCATTAATAAGTCACATTCTCAAATTATTCTTGAAAATAATACATGGTCGTATAAATAAAAAACTAGATAAAAGGAATTAATGATAGTCAGTTTGGGTTCAGAAACGGACTAGGAACCAGAGAGGCGTTATTTGCTTTTAATGTGTGAGCTCAACGATGCATGGACATGAATGTGGATGTGCATGTTTGTTACGTTGATTTTGAGAAAGCTTTTGACAAAGTAAGACATGAAAAATTAGTACAAATTCTAAAGACAAAAAACTTATACAAAAGGGACTTACGAATAATAACAAACCTTTACAGGAATCAAAGAGCACAAATTGTAATAGATAACGAACCCAGTCCAGAAATTGAAATCAGGAGAGGAGTTCGGCAGCGATGTAATATGTCTCCATTACTCTTTAATGCATATAGTGAAGCCATTTTTGAAGAAGCATTGCTATTTCAAAGTGAAGGAATAATAATTAACGGAAAATCTATTAACAACATAAGACATGCAGATGACACCGTCATTATGGCAAGCTCTGCTGAACAACTCCAACTACTACTAAACAAAACAAACAATTTCTGTTAAGAATATGGACTAAAAATGAATATAAAAAAGACCAAATACATAATAATAACTAAGAAATCAAACATAAAAACAAGCACACATTTGGGAAATGTACCGATAGAAAGGGTTGATAAATACAAATACCTAGGAACCTGGATTTCAGAGAAAAATAATCAAACAACAGAAATAGGGACCAGAATAGAAATAGCAAGAAATGCGTTTGTAAAAATGAAAACAGTTCTCTGCAACAAAGACCTTAGCTTAGAACTGAGAGTAAGAGCTTTGAGATGCTACGTGTTCTCGATACTACAGTATGGACTTGAAAGCTGGACATTAAAGGAAGAACACATAAATAAGCTACAGTCATTTGAAATGTGGTGTTACAGAAGGATGCTTAGAACAGCATGGACACAGAGGAAAACGAACAGGGAAGTATTGCGAGAAATGAGTAAAGAATGCGAAATAATAAACACAATAAAAATAAGAAAGTTACAATATCTAGGACACGTAATGAGGGGACCGCAATATGAAATGCTAAGACTGATAATACAGGGAAAGATAAGAGGCGGAAGGAGTATAGGAAGAAGGAGAGTGTCACGATTAAAGAATTTAGACTGGTTTAGATGCAGTTCTATAGAACTCTTTAGAGCAGCGGTGGATAAAGTAAAGATAGTGATGATGATATCCAACTTCCGATTAGGAGACGGCACTTGAAGAAGAAGAAGAAGTTCTGCAGGTCCAGTTTATTCCTAGCATTCAGTGGTACTTCCACATTTCTAATGAATTCAGTTTGTTGACGTCATACCGTTTCAATGTTCAGGTCTCACAGCCATATAGTAATAGAGACCACATATAACACTTTAATGTTCTCAATCTTATTATGACTTGTCGCTTGGGATTAGTCGGTCTGGCGGCTCAGTTGGCTGAGGCGCAGTCGATAGACAAGTTTAGTGGATTTGCGATCGAGGTTTAAGCCCCAGCTCAGTCATTTGAAATCAATAAAAAGGCCAACGTTGTAGTATAAAATTCAATAGAATCTACGACTTGGTCTGGAATAAACTGGTGTCTGATCTATATTCAGAAGATAATATCAGTTTATTCATGTGTGGATTAATTTCATGATGAGACATATTAATATAGATTCTGGGTCAATTGCTAGAACGCAATGGCTCGAACGCAATTGCTCGAAATCAATTGCTCGAAATACAAAGTGCTCCTATAAAAAAGAAAATTATAATATATATCCAAATATTTATTCACAATAATGCAAATTATATACCTAAATATACATAAACAAGGTACTTTTTTTTTATTAACAAGAAGTCGCCACTTCTTCTCCTACCTATTCCACCTAATGGTTATTAGCGACGGAACAATACATTGGTTAAACAAAAATGTGGTACAATATAAGTATAGTACAAAGGTAAGGTTAATACATACATTTTCTACAAAAACTTGTTAAATTTTATTGAATACACCAATTGTTTTTAAAAAGTCAATTAAATTTTTTGGTTCTTAGACCAGTAAGGATGTGTGAAAAAACGTCTATTTTTGGATGTGAAAGGTGGCATTCGGATTTTTGCAGATAAAGTTAGGTGACACCTTCAGTAATAATAATTGACTTATGCTCCTTCTCAAATATGCCCGGAACATTAATAAAAAAATTAAAATATTTAAAAATTTCGAAAAACGTCGATTTGTTTCTGCTTTTTTTGTTTATAATTTTAAAACGATTCATTTTGGAACAAAGTCGTACAGAAATAAAATAAAGATAATTGAATTTTGTATGATATACGACTGGTCAAAAATGTCTTAACGTATTACCTTTTCTGCAATATGGCAATAAATACAAAATAAGGGGGCAAAATACGCGTGTTGTTATTCAATGTTTTTATCCACTTTGGTGGCACTTGGAACTTTAGTAATTCACTTAGGAAATTATATGTAATATACTTAAACCGTGTACCAACTCTCAATAAAATCGACATAATAGATTTTGCATAATAAATTTGCAATCTAAAAGTTTTTAAAAAACTTCAAATTTTTTAAAATCTTTCTGAACAAAAAGTAGACCATTTAGAAGTTGTCCAATTTTTTTACATATAAAGAGGTGCTCTACCTATCTAATACACTTTACAGAATTAAAATCGGATTATTTAAGGGGCATCAACAATGTTTAAAACTTATAAAAAATTTTTGGCTTATAAACAAATAGCTTTGTTCAATAATAAAAACATTAATTTTTAGCAATGCAAATAATTAAAACCGGTATAATTTGACTTAAACTTTCAAATTCTGTCAGCAGAATTGCTATTTTATTTTTTTGATCAAAAGTTATTCGCGTTCAAAAATTGCAATCCCTCGAATTTTTTAAAGTTCCACTGCGTTTATCTCGAAAACTATGCATCCTACGAAAAAACTTGTAGGAACATTTTTTGCTTAGAATTACCCAAGAAATACATGAAAATACATGTTTTATTTTGCGAAAAATCGATGTTATGTAATTCCTCAAGTTCTTTGTTTATAACAATATTATCGACATCCGGATCAACTGTTACCCAAAAAAATCGTGTTCTGCGGGTCAAAAAATACATAAAAATCTTGGGTAAGTCCATCTAAATAAAGGAGCCCGTAGCACCCCCTCCTGGCCACAGGACTAATTTGTTTATAAGCCAAAAAATTGTTTCTTTCTCCCCTTCCTTATACCCTTTCAGATGTCGGATTGAAAAAATTGTTTATAAGTTTAAAACATTGCTGAGGCTGCTTAAACAATCCGATTTGAATTCTGTAAAGTGCATTAGATAGGTGGAGTGCTTCTTTATACGCAAAAAAATGACAAAACTTTGTATGTTCAAGTTTTTGTTGTGCAAGATTTTAAAAAATTTTAATTTTTTAAAAAAGTTAAGATTGCAAAATTATTATTCAAAATCTAGTAAGTCAGTTTTAATGAAATTTGGTGTACGGTTTTATCACATTACAAAAATTTTCTAAGCGAATTAGGAAGGTTCCAAGTGTAACCTAAGTGATGGAAAATCATTGAATAAGGAAAGGCTTGTTTTGCCCCCTTATTTTATATTTATTGCTATTTTGCAGCAAGGGTGATAAATTAAGACATTTTTAACCAATCGTATCTGATAGAAAATATATTTATCTTTGTTTTATTTCTATACGACTTTGTTCCAAAATGAATCGTTTTAAAGTTATAAGCAAAAAAAGTAGAAAAAAAATTTTTTGAAATTTTTTGAAATTTTTAAACATTTTATTTTTTTTATTAATATTCCGGGAATATTTGAGAAGGAGCATAAATCAATTATTATTAACGAAGTTATCACCTAACTTTATCCGCAAAAATCTGAATGCCACCTCTCACATCCACCTAAAAACAGATCCTTACTCTTCTATCTTTATTATTGTCACCCAGAACTGACATATTTGTCCTTGTGTATATTTTTGGCATTCAATGAGAATGTGTTTGACAATTAGTTGTGTGTTACACAATTCACAAATAGGTGGTTCGGATCTTGAGAACAAATATGAGTGAGTAAGCCTCGTATGGCCTAGTCGCAGGCGGTTGAAAACTGCTTGCTCATAACAAGTTTTGTAAACTGTTTTGACTTTTTTTTCCGTGTCTTTAGTTTGCAAGTTTTAAATTTGAATTTGGCCATTCATCGAGCCAGTCATTTATTTAACACGTATTGTTTTAACAATACTTTCAAGTCATTAGGGGCACATTTTAATATCGTTTCTGAATCCGCACTAGTCACTGCACTACGTGCACTTGAGTCTGCATCTTTATTTCCACAGATTCCACTAATGCCCACGTGGGAAGGAATCCAAATGAAGTTGACTATTCTACCATTTTGTTGAGATAAGTGAAGCTTCAACTTGATCATTTTTTCAATTGGATGATTTCGATATATCTTTTGTACCGATGTTATCGCACTAAGCGAATCAGAAAGAATCACTACTCTAGTTATGTTATTGTCGTTAGAAAACTTAGGGGCTTGTCATATTTCGCCGCTACGGACGCTGGGCAAAGTTTCGTGTATCCCCACCATGGTCACGCACGGAGCGAATAGTAAAGAATAAAAACAAATCTGAAGTGTCATTACCGCAACTGTCAAATATATGTTACCAATTTTTGCCAAATTGTCACCTTTGTTTGCTAGCAGTTATAGTGTAATCCGAACAAGTGTGCTTTATAAAAACGCTATATATTCAACTCATACAAATTAAATGAACCAAGTTTGGGTATTTTTCTTTAAATTTACATTAACCCTTATCCGGGCAACGTCGGTCCAACGGGCCCGAAACGCCAATTCTTTTATTATAAACTGATACAAAAATTTTTGTTGAATTTTATCCACCACTGAATTTGTTTAGACGTAAGTTTCCTTCAACATAGTCATGAGCTATTCAAAATATTCACTATCATTTTTGTAATTATGGCGCCGAAAAAAATTTGTCACGTAAAGGGGCAACACGGCCCGTCGGACCCTATTTGTATTTATACCTAAAGTCTAAATATTTGTTACGGAAGTTAGTCTGGCAGTCAGGTAATGTTTTTGTGGATTATCTAAACGACTTGTATGAATCCAGAAATCTGATAATAAAGTTAAACTTTAACTGTAACAAATAACGTAACCGCCTCTTTGATGGGAACATCAAAGAGATTCTTACAATAAATGTTATATCTATTTTAAATGAATTTTAAAAACTGGTAATCTTTATTGGAATGCAATAATATTGTTAGGTAGGTACTTGTACATATTTTGAAATAAATAATGCATTTGCTATCAGTCTTTTGACATCGATGTTAGTGTCGACAACTAAGCTCCTAAAATTATATTGAATTACAATGAAAGTGGATAGTGCGAATAAAATGTCCCGAAAACCATTATCAGCTGCAGAACTGCAAGATATTGCTAATAATTTATGGAATTCCGATGATGAAGGATCTCCTAATGTAGGTGGCATTGAAAGTGACTCTGAAATTGAAGATTATCTTTCGGAAGCAAGTGAAGAGGATGATCAGCAAGTAGTATTGAGTGATAATGAAAAAGAATGTGTAGCTACAAGTTCACAGATTTCAGGGTATGTAATTGTTGAAACTAAGGATGGAATTAACTGGACGAATTAATCACAACCGACAGGACGTATGCGATCTTGCGACATAATAAAAAGCAAAGTGCAAAAAGAAATGTTAGCCCCTAGTCAAAATGTAGATGATCCTGTTGATTCCTTTTGTTTGTTTGTGGACGAAAAAACTGTGAACGAAATAGTAAAGTGTACAAATAAAGTAGCCGAAAAAGTCTTGGGGATAGAGAACTGAAAATATTGCGACTCTATAGAGCTATAATATGCCTTTATTGGACTAGGTACTACTAACTCCATAATGTAGATATGTTTTGGAGTAAGTTTTATGGACCTACTATATTTAAAGCTACCATGGGGTTAAAACCATTAAAAAATATGCTAAGATTTGTTCGATTTGACGATAAGGACACGAAGTCTGAACGAAGAAGGAACGACAAAGTAGCAGCAATACGCGATGTGTGGAATCAAGTCAACCAAATTTTTCAAAAATATCATTTATTAGTAAAAAACATATCTAACGGTAGATGAGCAACTTGTTCCGTTGTTTATTACTCCAAATGTTTTTTACTTGCGAATAAATATTCTTTCTGCAAATGTTTTCTTGCATTTCTTTATTTTGTGCAAATCCTTCAGGTAGATCGCACCCTCGAGGTAGACCGCTTACTATAAGTAGCACCTTTTTTTAATCTAGACAATTTAAATTGAACTTTAATAAAAAATCAAAAAAGAATATTAGAAACATATGGGTAAATATGAATATAACATTCAAGAACAGTGGTGGGCCCAATGGACCCGATTTGCCAGGTTACGTAAGTAAAATGTGTTGCCCGAATAAGGGTTAATAGAAATCTTCCAATATTATTTCTATACGTATATAATAAAATATATCTAGTGGCTGTAATTCCACTGTACTCGGCTAAACGATTCTAAAAAGAAACAGACCTACCACTTAAATATTTCGTGTTGGTATCATGTGACGTCACTTGCTATGACGCGGATGACGTGCAACGGTATCTATATTGTACGGACTATTTGTGGATACTTTTTAGATTGATTCTACTATTAACTCGCATTAACTTTTTCTTGATGATTAAAACGTTCCAAAACCTATGAGATCCCTGTCCTCGATAGCTAGAGCTCCCTCCGTAATAATATATATTTTTATTTATGTACATATTTATGTTTTTACCAGATATATAAAGATAACTATAAATCCAAGAATAAATAAATTGTGGTATAAAAGCAGGTTACTTTTTTACGGTTATCTTTAAATCTGTGTAATGCACATATGTACGTACACAGAAATATGCAAATCCAATAAAAAAATTCCATTAATAACCGGCTGTATTAACGAACCGTGAAACGTGAAACTCTTACGTCTGTAAAAGGCATACATTACCTCCTTTAATATCTGCATATTCCGCAGTTTACTCCGCTATTTTTCACGATATTCTTAGCGTAACTGCGCCACTAAATCCCAATGACCAGAGAGGAACTGGGGGATAAATTTTCTATATCTGAATGCTCAATATTTAAGTCTAACGATAACATAGCCGACCTGGTTGGTTTTTAAAAATCCAGTAAATGGGATTTTATATTTTTTGCCCTAAAGTTTTTATTTGAAATGGTAAATGGAACAGTATGTAAATACTCGAAATGATACATTTATGAAACTACAGATATGGTAAATGAAAGTATGGGATTTGATATTTTTTGCCATAAAGTTGTTATTTAAAATGGTTAAATGGACTTATATGTAAACACTGGAACTGACACATTTATGGAACTACAGATATCGTAATACTCTGGGCAATTTAGCAAAATACAAGGAACTAAGGGTCGCCAAGTTCTTGAAAATTTCAAGATTTTGTCTTCATCTTGTCTTGATTTCAAGACAAGATCAAGACAAGAAGTAATTTTCGATTTCAAGACAAGACAAGAAATTTTATGTCAATACCAAGATTTCTTATCAAGAAATCAAGAAATCTTGAAATATCTTAACTAATAAACTAATAATGAAAACTCTAAAACCTATGTAGGAAATGATAAGCCATGCATTAAAGCAGATAACATTTTTTGAGGAGTCAATGTCTAGCCGATTTCTTGGCTTTTTTATTGTTAAAGCTGCTCTTGCAAATAGCCTTTCCGCAGATACAGGTGTTGCTGGCGTTCCGAGAAAATCCTTTGCCATTTTCAATAATGACTGGTAGTATTTTTGTGTCTTCAACTTCAATATATCTATATATTCTCAGAATCTTCTGACCTACGCTTATTTAAGTATTTTTCAATTGCATGCTTCTTAGATTGTTAGAAGTTATCATTATCAACTTTTTTAAATAGGCAAGTAATATCAAAATCAAATTGGTTATCTTCTTTTTTAGGACTAAGTGTTATTGGATTCTGTCGATCATTCTTGGATTTATTAAAGTACCTAGTTAGTTTTAAATATTTCTTCAATTTTTTTACTGCCTCTGATTGTAGGAGCCTTCCCCAAGATGAAGAGGGAAATGCCTCTACTTTATGCCGAGGATCCAAAATAAGAACTATATAATATAGTATTTCCAATTAGTTGTGTCCTAGTGTTTCAGTATTGTATCTCTCGCAGCTTGAATGCAGCAAATTAATTGATCTTCGGTAGCGTCTCTATCAATTTTATTATCAAGTTAATGAGCCCATATTTCTAATTTGTCTAAAAGTAAATTTATTACAATTACTACCAATGGGAGTGTGCAATATTTTCCCCTTCGAGTATTAAAGAAAGTGTTTTAAAGCTTCTCAGATACTGACAACATTTGCTGATCAGAACCCATTCTTTATAATATAATATCTTGCAATGAATTAGATAAATTTTCAGTAGTAATTGCACAAGAGCTCTAAAATTATTGAATTTTTCCTGAGTGACACTTTGACAGTTTTAATTTCACTAGCCGAAGGTGAGTGAAATTATGTCAATGTGTCACGAGGGCAAAAATTCTATATTAATTTTAGAGATCGAGTGCAATTTGTTGCGATTATTTCATGAATAAAACTGTTCAAAACCAAAATTTTATTGTAATTTATTTATGTAAGTACAAAATAGTACAATTAAACAAACAGTTGTTATAAATATTAATTCGACGGTTGATTATAAAAGTCATCACTTTTATAATTTTTAAAACATTAATTGTCATTAATGTCACTGAATGTATTTTTTCGTAGCAACGAAGGGCATCTGACGTAATATACTTGACGACGGGAAATTATCAAAAATTATCGGGTATAATATCACAAGAGAGTGAGAATCAATTGAAAATAATGCGATAGTTTTTCGAAAATTTATTGTCTGGCAATTGACACGAGAGACCACAGGGCTCGAGTAGCTATTGCGCAATGACAACAAATTTGAGTAAAAATGGAGCATTATTTTCTTATTTTTTTTTTAATGTCGTGTGATATTCGTAAGATAATTTTTTAATACGTATATTATGAATATTTTCTTAAATTTGACAGTTGTCAAAACTAGGAAACTGGTTGCCATTAAACAGAAACAATCTATTTAAAAAAATTCTATCGGTAATTTTCTACAGTAGATAATTCTCAGTATAATTTTAATCTGATTGGACGGAATTAAACACGTGATCAAATATCTTACTATACGATTGGAAGTTAAAATCATTAAAAAATAATCGATTAATTTAGATTTCTGTAGCTCTCTATTGGTCAGAATCTCCTATGAATGAAATAATCGATATTATCGCAAAATATAGGTAAAGCATTTTTTACACTTAAACCCCATGTTAGCATCTCGAAAGTTAAATGCCATTTTGTAGGCACATCTAATTTTAGCATAGTCATATTCAAGGACCGGAAAAAATGCAAAAAAAAATGTAAAAAAATGCGCATGTTAATGCAATTGATTTGTGAAAAATATGCAAGAGCCTTTATGAAAAATGCAATATGAAAATGCAACATTAATAATCTTTTTGACTATTGGGCATTATAAATTAAATTAGTATAATGGTAGGTACTTACAATTTTTGTGCACGCTAAGCAAAATAAATTACCTCCGTCCCATGAAAGCTCTGGATGCGTCTTTATCCACAAATGTTTAATACTTGTCACTTTCGGCATTTTGGCGAAAAAATTATTCGTTACTCAATTTAAACTATATATGTCAAAAATAATACGCAACGAGGCACTGCGAATCAAAACACGAAATGAACTTCAGCTTTTATAAAAAAATATTAAAATCTAAATTTCTGTACCTGCTTATCCCCCTACAAAGAGCAAACAGGTTTTTACAACCTACGTCAACTAATTGTTGTCCTACCCACCAAGTTATATTAAGGATTAGTCGGATTAGTCCCAAAAATTGATAATAGAATAAGAATATTACCTGATTTAAATATTTTTCTTAAGAAATGGATTATACACAGTTATTGAATTTACGACTGATAGTTTTTTAATTGGAAGTGAAAGTGAACCTTTGAGATTTAAAATATCGAATTAATGCAACTTTTCTGATTTTATCAAGAAAAAATGCAAAATGTTTAAAATGTTTGAAAAAATGCAATATTTTCTAATTTATCAAAAAAAAAATGCAAAAATATGCAAAAAATGCAGATTGCATTTAATCCGGTCCTTGGTCATATTATAATTTAAGGCCCCGCAAGCATTGTTTAAGTTGCATATGCTCTGAGTTCTTGATTTTTTACAAGATATTTATTTAATTTTACTCACAGGAGAGTTGAAATCTAAAGCAGTATAATTTATATCATTTTCTACTTCGATCTTATCCTACAAATTATCAAAATTCTTTTCGATGTCTAAACTGTTTCGAACTGTTCAACAACTTTTATTAAATCCTGGACAGCTATGTTTAGATATGTGCGAAACATAAAAAATGGTTATTTTATTAGCACGCAACGCAATATCGCTGTCGCTGAGTTATCACCGGACCGGGTAATCAAGAAATTTCAAGATCTTGAAATTTCGTGAGTCAAGACAAGATATAAGATGTCAAGAAAACGTCAAGACAAGATTTTTTAGAATTTTTTGATTTTTCCTTAAGACAAGACAAGAAGTTGTTATCAAGACAAGATTTCTTGTCTTGTCGATCCCTACAAAGAACAGATATTTACGAGCAATTTTATTACTGGAATCGAATCTTATGATTGTAAATATTAATAAAATAGGTATGGAAATTCCGCAGATAGTGTGCTATTTTTTTATAAACAAAATGGTGCTCCGAACTCTATTTTTTTATCTCTTGCTATTTTGACCATACGTGTCTTCCCCATTCTGGTTATGTCGTTGTTCCATTATTTTTTTTTATTTAGTTTCCATTCGTTTATACACTGTACGTTACATTGTTTTCTGATATCTGCACTTCTCTTTCGACCTTTCAGTGTATTTCCCGTAATTCTTCTCAGTACTCTCATCTCTGCCGTTTCCAAGCGCGGCTCCTCCTTAGGGTCAATTGGTCAATGACCCCCCTAAAATAATCTCATAAAAATACCAATTTTATTAAAAATATCTTTTATCTAAAACTTCACTCTGAAATATAAAATTCTCTCTCAGCAGTCTGCATTGGCAAAACAAATATAATAGATATAATAACGTCGCGCCTCGCGCTATACACAAGCCCGTGGCTGGGCCGTATTTTAAATTGTCTATATACAGTTCTTATGGCTTATGGACAAATGCATGTAAAATAGAAAAGAGACGGCAGATAGCAATTTCGTGGGCGAGAGTGGGAGTGACCTTTCCGTCGTATACCTCTAGTAGAGTCGACGGCCTCACGTTTAGTTAGTTACCGTCTGCTGACCGCACTTCACGGCAGGTCTATATCGATCGCGGCGTATTTGCGTAATTTATTTTGTTTTGTTGGATTTTTTTGTGATTGTAACAAAAACAAGATGAGTGTTGTTGACGAAATAATTGCCTTAAAATCTGCTGGAACACTAAATTATGAACGGCGGCTTGAGAAAAAAGAAAGTGGTCGACCAAAACCAAACATGAATTTAAAACAAACAACAAAGGATAGGGGTAAGGACATTCAAAGATATTTTAAAGAATCAATGTACAATTTGTGTGATTGGATTTGTGGCTGCAGTGTGAGAAATGCATTTTTTTGCTATCCGTGTTTACTGTTTTCGAATGACGCTGTATGGGCGAAAAATGGAGTAACTGACATTAAGCATTTAAAAGTGAAAATTACAAAACATGCCTCTTCAACTACTCATATAAATTCATCAATGAGTTACGCAAGTTTAGGACGTGTTAACATAAGACAGCAACTTGATAGTGTATATCGTAAATCTGTGCATGACTTTAATGAATTGGTATCTAAAAATAGGTATATTTTAAACAAACTAATCGACTGTGTAAAATTTTGTGGAGTTTTCGAAATTGCATTGCGCGGTCATGACGAAAGTGACAGCTCCAATAATCGTGGAATTTTTCTGGGCCTTATCGATTTTGTT
Source organism: Diabrotica virgifera virgifera (assembly GCF_917563875.1). Lineage (NCBI taxonomy): Eukaryota > Metazoa > Arthropoda > Insecta > Coleoptera > Chrysomelidae > Diabrotica > Diabrotica virgifera. Next base: position 190,140,666 of record NC_065450.1, on the reverse strand, counting down.
TCTGAACTGGATTTAATGTTTAAAGAACACATTGAAAAAAGTACAGTATTTAAAGGAACATCGAAAACAATTCAGAACGATATTTTAGAATCAATGTTAGCCATTGTGCATACTCATATCATGAAGGAGATTGGCCAGACAAATTTTGTGGCCATTCAAGTAGATGAGACCACAGACAGCTCCAATAAAACGCAGATGATTATCATATTGCGATATGTATTAACTGGTATTGTACATGAAAGATTTTGGAAATTTGTTAACCCCCTAGGTACTACAGCACAACATTTAACTAATGTAATATTGGAAGAACTTCAATTATTAAAAATTAATGAAGCACCTGAAAAATTGATTGCCCAAAGTTACGATGGTGCATCAGTCATGAGCGGTAAACTGGGAGGAGTACAAACAAAAATTAAAGAAATATACCCAAATGCACACTTCATTCACTGCTATGCCCATCAATTTAATCTTATCCTCCAAAAAGCGGCGAGTCAACACAAACCGATAAAAATATTTTTTGCAAATTTACACGGATTTTCGTCCTTTTTCGGCCGATCTCCAAAACGTACGATGGTTCTGGATAGAGTGGTTAAAGTAAGGCTACCTAAAGCTGCGCCTACTCGATGGGCTTTCAATACAAAATGTGTTGAAATTGTATACACTTATAAAGATGATTTAAAATCTTGCTTAGAGGAAATTATTGATGAGGAGCAAGATGGTAACAATATAAATCAAGCAACTGGTTTAAAAAGACATTTGGAAGATGAGCATTTTTTATTTTGGTTAAATTTTTTCCATAAAATAATGCCCCATGTTGATATATTGTTTAAACAATTGCAAATGCGAGACATTGATGTTATATCTGTCAAAAATTGTATCCTGTCTTTTAACAACAATATCCAAATAATTAGAAATACTATTTTGGAATCAGAAGTACCAAGCACATCAACAGCAAAAAAAAGAAAAACTACTGCAGAGGATCCAAAGCGACGAACTGCACTTGAAATTTTTGATATTATTATATCTGAAATAAATCACAGGTTTAGTTTCAATGATCATCTCATGATTTCACAGTTATTCTACATAGAGAAATTTGAAGCATACACTACCAACTTTCCGCAAAATATTTTAAAAATGGTGACGGCTAATTATCCCACAGTGAATATTTCCAAACTAAAATCGGAACTTGAAGTCTTATATTGTCGTGAGGATTTTCGCAATAGTGCTGGTGCAGTAGCCATACTTCAGCTTTTTATTAACATGAATTTGTCTGAAACATTTTCTGAAGCAGTGAAGTTATTAAATATTTTGTGCACACTCCCTATGACAACCGTGGAAAGTGAGAGATGTTTTTCTACTTTAAAAAGAGTAAAAACATTCCTGCGTAATACGATGGGACAACCTAGACTTAGTGCCTTGTCTATGCTGAGCATCGAGAAAACGCTTGTCAAGAGCATTCCAAATTTCAATGAGAAGGTCATAGACTATTTTGCAGAACTAAAGGATAGAAGAATTGACTTAAAATATAAAAATATTTAAAGTAAGTTTCGTTTTAATAAATTTACAATTTATTATACTATAAATATTCCTATCTATATATCAGTCAATAACCTGTTCATACCATTTTTCCTATATTTTTTAAAAGATTTACTCTAAAAAAAGACAAATTTAATTTTCGGAAAACTAGGGTAAATAGTATTGAGTTTTATCTAAGTCTGTATTTTTTATCTAAAATATAAATGCTAAAAGATCTTTTAAATACTTTAAAAAATCAACAGTTTGAAGTTTTCAAACCAAAATGACCCCCCTGAAGATTGACCCACGAGCCGCCGCTGGCCGTTTCCAGTAGTCTTTGTGTTGTGGCTGTATCGGGTCTTGTTTCTATTGCATATGTCATTGGTCTTACACCGGCTGTATATTCTTGACATTATCTCAGTGCTAATATGTTGGTTTCGTCATATTAATTATTTATTTCCCCATAGTGATATTAATGCATCCTGCCAATCTATTTGCTTTTTGTACTTGATTTCTCACGGTCACTTTGTTCAGGTGTCCGTAACTTGACAATGGAATTCCTAGGTATTTTACTTCCATAAGTTGTTCAATACTAATACCATCAATTTTTATTTTACATCTGAGTGGTTCTTTACTGATTACTATTTTTTTATTTTTCTGAGATGAAATTGTCATATTGAATTCTTTTGTTCTTATGTTAAATATGTGGACTAGTCTAGACTATGTTCACCTTGGGCTATCAATTTTGCGTCATCTGCGTAGCATAGTATTTTCACTTCTTTATTTCCCATTATATATATCCTTTCCCGTTGTTAACGTTTTTGATGATTTCATCCATGATTAAATTGAAGAGCATAGGACTCAATGAGTCTGACTGAGTTTTTTCTAGTGAATGTCCAAAATGTAAGAAAAACAAAAAAATTAGTTGATATTTCTAATCTCCTTAAAAATATATTATCGTTTCTTTGAAGAACAATTTATTTGATAGCTACTAGAATAATTTTCGTATACACTAAAACCGCCCCTGCATTTACAAACCTATTTCCATTTGATGTAGAGCTCTTTTTCTCTATTTTGTTTTCGAGAGATTTGTGTCAAAAGCATATAATAAAGCTACAAACGCTAAGCTTACAAGACCACAAACTATCAAGAAGATGAATGTTATAAGGACGTTTTCCTTTTTGTGGACGCAGTAGGGAATGACGTGGAAATTTGGTGGTAAGTATGGAATATTGGGGCGTTCACCGATTGGATTTGAGTGATGACGAGAAAATATTAAGATATAAATTTTGTGTATAAATTTTAGAATGCGATAATTTTATTATACCTACTATGTAAACTTACTAAAATTTAATAATAATAATTCTCAAACATACGGTTTTATTATTAACGAAAACTTTTCGTTTATAAATTTGCAAAAGTGTTTGTGTTATTGCGTTGCCGCTCCTGCAATAATTAGAGCAGGTCTATCGATGGATTCTTATGTAGTTTTGCCTTCTGAATCCAAATCTGAAAACAGCATTTCGATATCTCTAACCGTCTTCGAGATAATCGACCTCAAAATCTAAAATGTGACGTCACAATCCGGTTATTTCCTACCGACGCACTAAACGTCAGCTCAAATGGTCGATTAGGAAGTAGGCTACTTTTCAAAAAGCTAAACATCAAACTCAATAAGTTACGAGTAGGCTAGTAATAATTATCCAGTAGTTTTACAAATGTTTGACAAATGCTTCCTAAAGGAGCTAGAGCTATTTGAAGATGGCGTCTGGTAATTAGTTTATTTTAAATATCTCCAGAACGCTTCTATTTAGAAGAACGAAAATTGGTACACATATTTATCTTCCAGGGATAAATCGATTTCATTAATTGAAAATTTCTAGTACCGGTCATAGGCGTCCGTTTGGATAGGGCATCAGTTATATTATCGCATAACTTTTTTGTTTTCAATTTTTAAGCACTTTTGAGTCTGGATTTATAGTACTAAAAGGTACTCTCACTTTAAGTCGATAGGATACACCGTTTTCTAGAAAAATCGATTTGAAAATGTTTCGTTGTTTGAATATCAAAAAAAAAATTCAATAAAAAAAAACTATTTAGAAAAACCAAAATTGGTACATTTATTGATATTCCAGAGATGAACCGATTTTATTAATTGTGAATTTCTAGTACCGGTCACATGCGTCCGTTTTGGGTAGATCGACGGTTACTTTATCGCATACATTTTTTGTCTTTAATTTTTAAGGATTTTTGACATTAGATTATTAAATTATGAGGTATTCTAGTATTAAAAGTTACTCTTGCTTGAAGTTGGTAAAATACACCGTTTTTTTTTAATTTTTAAAATTTTTTTCAAATTCAGGAAACGAAAAATTTTCAAATCGATTTTTCTAGAAAACGTTGTGTCCTACCGACTTAAAGCAAGAGTACCTTTTATTACTAGAATACCTCACAATTTAATAATCCAGTATCAAAAGTGCTTAAAAGTTAAAGACAAATAAGTTATGCGATAAAATAACCGTTGCCCCACCCAAAACCACCACCCAAAGTCACCATAGATGGAATCGATTTATCTCTGGAAGATAAATATATGTACCAATTCTCGTTTTATCTAACTAAAAGGGTTCTGGAGGTATTTAAGAAAAACTAATTACAAGACGCCATCTTCAAAGAGCTCTAGCTCCTTTAGGAAGCATTTTCGGACTAGGCGAATGTGGTTAAATTCTCTTAAATTTATCTGAGGAATCTCCTGTCTTCGTTTGTCGGTAGAGTTTCTGGACACCCTGTATAGTCGGTTCGCTAAACTCGACACAACTGGCTAGTGATTTTAGTAGGTATTTTTTTTTGTTTTTTGCGAATTTTGCCAAGATTGGCAAAATTACTAATTATTTAGTAATTATTAACTAATTAGTAATTATTTTTTTGCCAAATTGGCAAAATTATTGACTAAAATCACTTGCCAGTTGTGTCTGAGTTTAGCGAACCGACAGTATATGAAATAATATTGTTTGGTATAAAAAATTATGGTTTGATATTTGCAATTCTAATGGAAAAAAATATTTTAAGATTTTTCTCAAATTATGAATACCAACATTTTCATTTATAACTCTTTTATTTTTAATTTGACGAAAAAAAGTTATTCTTCATAAAAAGCTATTCATGTTCTAAGATTTATGATGCAACCAATATATTATATAAAGTTTTATTAATTTTATACGAGGTATATAAAAGTATAAATTTAGATCAAGAGTAAACTACCTTTATAGTTCATAACATTTAAATTAGAATGATATAAGGTTTGTTCTAGCATCAGTTTCTAACTGTTTGAAACCATCAGCGAATAGTGGACCAGCGCGAGTAGAGGGGATAGCACTGGTGACTGTATTATGTTCTCTCACTGACCAACTATTTGCTGACGGTTTCTGACTAGTTTGACTGTTTGCTAGAAGAAACCTATTATTGCACATTAAAACATAATTATTAATTCTAAACTACTTTTCATAATGGCAATTTTCCATATTACGAATTAAAATACGTAAATAAACAAAGTTTCCGTTATAATAATGCTCGCATTTTCAGCTTGTTTTTTTATAATAGTGTGTATACTCTGGTGAAAGACAGGTATAGTCGATTCGCTAATCTGAGACACAACTGTCTACATTACAATCACAATAAAGATGCACTAGAAATAAACAAGCACAAGGAGCACTTCCAAATCATGATTTGGGAGTGCTCCCCGAACATTCAACGTGCCTTGGTTTGTTTATTTCTATATAGTGCATTTTTATTGTGATTGTACTCTAGACAGTTGTATCCCAGATTAGCGAATCGACTATAGAAGCTTATTTTTGAAGTGTGTAAAATATTTTAATTACTACCTAAGCGCTTTCGGCTTATAAACCATTTTCAGAGATCGGGTCAATAATTTCAAAATACCACTATGAATAGAGAGGGACCCATGTAAGATTTAAAAAACTGTTACTTCTTATGCAGTTTTTTATTGGTAGAAAAAACTTTTCTGACGTTTGGAAAAAAAAGTTAATGGTGTTGTCGTTTGTGGTTGAAACATTGAAGACATCAATATGGGCACAAAGGACTTTCACAAAAAACACATTACAGATTACACAGATTTGATTATGGTAAGGTCAAAAAACATTATCATCTGAAGCGTACGTTCGCAGCATGCAGAATCTGCATGCTATGTTGGGCGTTTCACTACCAGACAAGATCCCAAGCCGCCAGCAACGACAAAGATCAGGAGTGGCTGATGCAGTAGAGAAAGTAGCAACACTGAAATGGAACTGGGCAAGTCACGTGGTTTAAATGACAGATCGCAGATGGACAAAGCTGGAATGGAGACCAAAAGATGATGCCTACCGAAGCAGATGTCTCCACCAACAGGTTGGACTGATGATCTTAAACGTTGTTAAAGGAATTGGATGCAAGAGGCACAAGATCGAAATTAATGGAAAATTATGAGGGAGATCTATGTCCAGCAGTGGACAAGCGAAGATTGAATGATGGAATTGGTGGCCTTATAGGTACCCAGGAAGAACTCCTTTACGTAATTAATCCTTTCTTCCCATTTTTCATTTAAGTCGGGAATTATTTTAACTTTGGAGTTTCTCATGAAGTGAGGAGTTCTTTTTCTCTGAGTGTAGGTTATTTCTTAAAGTGTTTTGTGTATAATAAAGTCATCATGTTTTCTTTGTAGCTCTTCCATTTCACGACATAATTGTTTCATCCGGGCCTCTTTGAGGTGTAACCCAGCATAAATGTTTCATCCGATTATATGCTTTTATATTTAAAATCCATTGCAAATAAAGTGATAAATAGCGATCCTAAATGCCATTTTGGAAGGTATGAAATAATAGTAGATTCCTATTTTAGACGCCAACGTGTTAACATATCGCTTCTACTAATATTATTTTATAAAAGCTAGTTAGTTAATGTGTTATGTTTATCAACTAAAAATACTGGTAAGTGGATTCCTAGCTTCGCTGCAGTAACCAAAATCACACCGAAAAAATCTACAACAGCAACATCATGTCACAGTAGAACTCTGGCCATCGTTATGAACGCTCTTCCAGACGTAATGCTATTTGATTACATCAAGGCAATTGGCGAAATTGTTAATTCTAAAGAAATAAACTTTGCCTCACGAATTTCTAACTAGCGTATATGCATATATCTTTCTACCTTATACGTAGTTGATAATATTCTGCAAAATCATCCGACCATTCCTGTTAGCAAACAAACAAGATCTATTCGCAGACTTATTACACGTTTAAAGAGGCTACTACTGTCCAACGTGTGCCCTTCGATTCGAAATTCACTCATAGAGCAAGAACTTAAAAACGAACTTCGATTATAACTTGTTTCTCCTATCCTTTTTATCCTATCCGTTTCACCGAAAGATGAATACGCTCACATCTTCAGTTTTCGACGCTCTATCTATGTTTTACCGAATAAAGAAAACTTTGAGTTAAATACCTCAATTATTGTACCATCGCATGAAAATACAAAAAATAGAATCTTTATCACTTCGGATAAACTTGAATGTTTTTTATGTAAACAATCTTGACCCACTGCAGTTTCTTGTCCTAACCTCCAAGAAATATCTAGCAATCCCTCTTAAAATACAACTTCCAGCCAAATCCCATTTAAACCTCCTTCTAGTATATCTCCTCATTCCTCCTCCTCAAAAGAAGAAAACAATCCAACTAATACTGACTTAACAATCCCAAATGAACAGTCTCTAATCTCAGTGTCATTACTTTCAAATTCTTGAATCAAAATAACTCATTCTACCGACACAAATCTCGAGTCATCCACTTTATCGGTTACTGCTAACCCCCCAGACTTAAACTCTATAAATGCTCAATCTACTACAGCCTTCGTAACTCCTAAATCAGCTCCTAAAAATAAATTCAAAACTGATGACAAAGAACTTGGTAAAACTACTCCCTCAGCTCAATCAATTATTGAAAAATTAATTAGTGCTAATCCAGGAAAATTTTCGTTGACAGCATTACAACTTATTGCCTTCCTGGAAAATTTCTTTGGTAGCAGTCATCCTCTTAAGGAAGCTTATAACTTTACCACCAACATTAAATCTCTTCTAGAAGACCTTACGCAAATATATCAAACTGTATCTGATAGATCACTTAAAAATCGCATTACAAGATTATCTAAAAAGATAAAGAACGCATTATATCCCGTATGCGCTGACGAAGTTGCCAGCCTTACGTCCAATAATTCATGTGACTCCCTCCAATACCAATGATACCAATCTTTTCTAAAAATAAAAACTATCTTTTCACTATTTTACAATGGATCTGCGACGGATGTTATCCGCGCCTTGAACATATCAGCGAACTTACTTAGTTGAAGTGATCGATTTGCAAAAAACTTGGAAAAGGTACACCAATCAAATCAAAAAGTTTGAAGTTGTTAGTAATAAAGTACCACACATTCCAATAAAATCAAACATTTCAGCTAACGACGTGCAAGAAGGCAATAAATCTGACGAATGTCATAAGGTGCAATTAAAAGAAAACCTTGACGAAAATGTTGCTAAAGACATTCCTCAAATTTCACAGCCTTCCTCAGAAAATAACTTTAATGAACACGACAATCAAAACACTCCAATTTTAAGACGCTCTAAACGTAATAAAAATAAATGATTGCTGAAACTTTTTAAAATTTGATGTTTATATATTTTGTTGTTGTTACGAAACTGTACCTAGTTATGTATTATACAGGGTGTTTCATTAATAATTGTCCATATAGTAACTGGAGAAACCTTAGCACAAAATACGAAGATTTAACCTAAAACACTTAAATAAAATATGGTTCCTTACCGAGTTACAGGGTGTTTTATCTAAAAATTTAAAAATTATTTTTGTTCAGCATTTTAAAACTATTCGACGGATCATTTTCATACTTGGCAGAAAGTACGACTACTATACACCCTACTAAATTATGATAAATAAACTTTTCTAGCTACTACCAGAGGCGTACGACAGGGGATAGTGAATGGTTGACCCTTCTCAAATTCTACGCCACTGGTGGAATTACTATTTTAGTTCCATTTTTAGATTCTCCAATACTTTCTACGTAAATAATATAGTACTCATTGGTAACGATAAAATCATTTTAGTTTTCGAGATATATGTAATTAAATGTGAAACATTTAATTACAAATTTTAGCACAGATTAATTTATGATATGATTCATAATATGATTAAAATTTAAAAATTATTTGTACCCAGTACTTTAAAACTATTTGGCGTATCCTTATCATTATCATACTTAACAGAAAATGTAGGTACTGTACGTGTACCCTACTAAATTAAGATAAATAAACGTTTCTAGCTACTACCAGAGGCGTACGACAGGGGATAGTGGCTGGTTCACCTTCCCCAAATTCTACGCCACTGACGAAATTGCTATTTTAGTGTAATTTTTTCATTTTTAAATACTTTTTATGTAAATAATATACTCTTCATTCGTAACGACAAAATGATTAGTTTTCGAGATATTTGATGTTAAAAATGAAGCGACACAATACATTAATCAAAATAACCGTGTCGTTTCGATTTTACCTTCAAAGATCTCGAAAACTAATTACTTTATCATTACGAATGAACAGTATATAATTTTCATATAAAGTATTGGATAATCCAAAATTGAACTAAAATAGCAATTCCGCCAGTGGTGTAGAATTTGGAAAGCGTCAACCAATCATTTTCCCCCGTCGTACGCCTCTGTAATAGACAAAAACGTTTGTTTAACATAATTTAGTAGTTTGTACAGTACCTATACTTCCTGCCAATTATGAAATGGATAGGACGAATAGTTTTAAAATGCTGAGCAAAAATAATTTTTAAATTTTTAGATAAAACACCCTGTAACTCGGTAAGGAACCACATTTTATTTAAGTGGTTTAAGTTAAATCTTCGTATTTTGTGCTAAGGTTTCTCTAGTTACTATATGGACAATATTATTAATGAAACACCCTGTATTAGGCTGATAAAGCTATAGGATAAAAGAAAATTTATATAGATTAAGGATAGGCATATATTTTTTTGTATTTACAGACTCTGAAATTAATATAAAGTGTAACATTATAAAAATTTCATTCCACTCTTATTAACCCTTAAACGCCCAAGGGTGGGTAAAAAATGTCCCCTTGTAACATATTTATTACGTGTTTAAAAAATTTTCAAAAATTATTTATTGTTAAAAATACAGCCAGCCCTTTATCGAATGTTAATTTGGTTTCACCGATATTTTTGAAAATAAAAGTAATATCTTGAGTTAAATATGGATGGGCATGAAAAGTACACCCTTGATAAAACTTGTTACTAATGGTTTCTCTATAATTTTTCGTTGGTAGGAACATAATCCATATAATTATCGACTTATAATTACATTATCGACATAATTATCATGAGGAGGCTGAAAGGAATAATGTGGAGAAAATCGACAAATCTGAATTAATGGCTTTTACTGGTATGTTAATTTGGATGTACATTGTAATTCTGTTGTAAGGTTTGCAAATTGTTTATATTAATATTTTAAAAAATGCTGTGTTTATTAAGCATAAGATTCTTAAGTTTAATCCATTTCCAACAACTCTCAATAAATATAGTAGCTATTTTCGAGTGGACATTTTTTACCCACCCTTGGGCGTACATGGAACCTATAAAAGGTTGGGCGTTTAAGGGTTAAAGAATTACGTAGGTAATAATTATTTTTTTATGGTATGTTAAAGTATGAAATATTTGCATATTTTTTTAAGAGGAGGAATGATGTTATATACTAGGTTTAGGTTATTCGTATTTCGCGCGGTGTCACTGCCCATTTTGACATCAGTGAGTGACCAGTGACCATCCCACTACACTGTAGTAGTATATAAGGCAATTTTGTAACCTATATCGACCTCTTGTATATTACTTCAACTACAATAAAACTAGTCTGTTAAATGTCCGGCTTTTATTTAAAGTTGTAACGTCTTGATCACGTGTGTGTGTGTGTTAGCAGAATAGCTTGGGCTAATACATTACAATCTCTATCAGCTTGATGTGCTTTACTGTATCGAACGCTTTATGGTAATCAATGAAGTATGCATAAATATCGCAATTTGCGGCTTTACATCGCTGAACAAGCACTTGAATACGAAAGAAAGGCCTCTCTTGTACCCCCTGCATTCCGAAAACCCAACTGTGTACTGCTGATTTTTTCTTCGCATAGTCTATAAATATTATACCTATCCTTTAATGTATATTTTTTAAAAATAATTTTAAATTATGGCTCATTAAGCTGATGGTCCGAAAATAACTGCAGTATACGGATTTTGTTTTCTTTGTTAAACCAATAAATGCCGACTTCAGCCATGTTCTTGGTATTACTCCGCTTAAATATAATATGTCATTAAATATTTTTATTAGGCGTTGAGTACCGTCGGGGTTTAATAGTTTTATGAGTTCAGCATATGCATTATCAGGTCCAGGAGTCTTGGCATGTATTTATTGTGATATTGCCTTTTCCACTTCATCTGATGTAATGGGTAAATGGTCATTACATATGTAGGATGAAGGTTGTTCGGATCTAATATCATCAAACAGTTCTTGTATGCATTTGGTCCATATGCAAATTTCTTGATTTCTAGCGTAGTTTGCTAGCTGTGTTGGATTTTTCAAGACCAACTGCTTGTTTCACCTCTTTATGCATGTTAAACGTACTTATCATGTTTTTGTTCGAACAACTCTATTTCTCCACATTGTGATTTAAACCAATTTGCTTTGGGCTTTTGTATTTTGGTTCTTATTTGTGTCTGAATATTGTTGTACATTATTTTGTTGTTCTTTAATCTTCTTCTTTCTTCCATAAGTTCCAGTATATTTCCATTTATCCAACTGTTCCTCTTCTCTTTCTTTTCTATTAGATGCTCTTCTCTGATCTTGTTAAAGGTTTCACATATAATTTGGAGTGATTCTTCGGCATTGTATGTTTGCTCCATGTTACTTAGCTTCTCTGAAATAATCTGTGCGACTGTCTCGTTTGTTTGCTTATCTTTTAGTCTTCTCATATCACAATTTTTGTTACTATTTTTATTGCAACCTTCTTGAATCTAAACCTAAATTTTCCAACAGGAACATGGTATGTCCACCTAACATAGGTTCACCTAACGCCATCATTTGAGTGATTCTCCATTCTTCTGGAATTCTTCCTGTATTTATTATTTTACTCATTAGCTCTGTGTTTGTGTGTGTAAACATGGCTTGGATATTTATTAAATATAGATCTCTTGTTGACAAGTTGTGAACCAGTAGTAAGATCATAATAATTATATTTGAATAAATTATAAACAATATCTTTTAATTAATCAAAGTGAAAAAAATAGTTATAATATTTTTGAAACTAAATTTTTAAACTTATTGAAAAAAAAAAACTTTTCCTACGCATCTGGTATCGATAATAAAAATCCCAAAATAAATATTATCCTTACACTCGTAACCATTATTCTCATCAGTTTGGAAAAAGTTGTTATTCCCCCGATCCTTTATTTTGTCTTTCGGAAACAAAACAACTCATACGTTTTCGGTTGATAAAACAACTAGGCTAACGATTAATCAGCAAAACTTGTGATATTCCCGTGAGATAGCTTAGGGTCAGAGTTGTGGACGGAAAACTATAGATTGTTTACTTTATGTAGTTTTGTGCTTCAGCAGAATTTAATAAAGATAAACCATTCTAAAACAGAAAAATCCGGATGAATTTGCCAAAATAACGTCTTTCCAAGCTTGTATTTCAGTTAAGTAAAGTTATTGTGCAGTTGGCATTCTATATATTGAATATACAAGGTGACTATTTAAAAACTAAATTCCAAAAATATATTCATTATAATTATGACAAATCATACGTCAAATAAACTTTAAACCTAAATGTGAATTTTTCAGAGTTCTTTCGAAAAATTATTAATTATTATCGATTTTCTATAGGAAATAAAGTATTTCCATTCACGTTTTGGTATTCATCGAGTGCAGATCGTTAGTTAATAGCGGATTAATACGAGTTTTTAACATATTTGAAATTTTGAAAGGTACGATGATTTGACTGCCGACTTGGACGAATCAATAAATAACTAAAATCGGCCTTACCTCCAAAAAAGGACAAGACAGATCTTAACAATTCTTTTTGCATTCGCTTCGTGAATGCGCCAGGAAACTTGGTGAACCGGAGCCATGTTATAATATTGAAAAACTGCATACAAAAAATGCATTCTTGAAGTGCATCTCAAACAGACAACAAAAAAAAAATCATAACTCGTCAATACTCGGTGGAAATGAGTTCAATTTTGTTACTCGGGGGTTTTTGGAGTCGCTGAAAACTACCTACTGTTGTACCTACCAGTAAGGTTGTTGTAACAGTAGGTACCCTTGGTACCCTTGGTACCTATTGTTTACCTCGTCATTAAAATTCATTAAAAAATTAGTCAAAAATCACTACTAGGGGGTTTTTGGGACCGCTAACGACGAATATAACATCAAAAATGATTTTCGGAGTACTTTGTGCCCAGGATACCTACTGTTTAGCTCTCTTGCGAAGTTTTAGGCAAAAAGTTTATTAAAAAATTAGTCAAAAACAATTACTCGGGGATTTTTGGGGTCGCTAACGATGAATATGACATCAGAAGCGATCTTCGGAATACCTGGTGCCCAGGGTACCTACTTCTTAGGGAGTTTTTGACAAAATTAATTAAAACATTAGTCAACAAATCATTACTTGTGGGGTTTTTGGGTCGCTGACGACAAAAATGACATCGGAAGTGATCTACGGAGTACCTGGTACCCAGGGTAACTACTGTTTAACTCGTTTCCTGGAGTTTTCGGCAAATTCATTAAAAAATAGTCAAACGTCATTAGTTACAGGATAAACCGTAGGTACCCTGGGCACCAGGTACACCGGAGACCACTTCCGATGTCATATTCGTCGTCAGAGACCCCAAAAACTCCTAAGTAATGAATTTTAACTAATTTTTTAATGAACTTGCCGAAACTTGCCAAAAGAAGTAGGTAACGTGGCCACCAGGTGTTCTGGAGATCGCTTCCGATGTCATATTCGTCGTTAGCGACCCAAAAACTCCCGAGTGCTTATTTTTGACTAATTTTTTAATAATTTTTTTGCCGAAAACTCCACAAGACGAGGTTAACAGTAAGTACCCTGTACCCTGTGTACTCCGTAGATCACTTTTGACGTCATAGTCGTGTTCAGCGACCACAAAAACCCCTGAGTAACAAAATTGAACTCATTTCCGCCGACAATTGACGAGTTCTGAATTTTTTTTATTGTCTGTTTGAAATTCACTTTAAGAATGCATTTTTTGTATGCAGCTTTTCAATATTATAACATAGCTGCGGTTCACAAACTTTCCTGGCGCTTTCACGAATCGAACGCAAAAAGAATTATTAAGATCCGTTTTGTCTTTTTTTTTGGAGGTTCAGTGCTTTATTACTTCGACTAACTGGACGTTAGGCGAATATATTATTTGATTTAATAATTGTTTAACCTTTAACTACCCGCGCATCAAGTTAGAACATAACTACACGCGTGGCGTACTTTATACGCCACGAGAAAATACCCTTAAAACAGCGGATTTGTTTCTTTTTTTTTTTAAATACACTTAGTTGTTTGTTATAAACCTTATTCGGCATCAGTGAATACTTGGAGTTCTTTCTCAGTAAGCCAATTGGGATTTATATCTGGAATCATGGAATGACTGGATTCCATGATAAATAAAATTAATAACAAAAATTTTTTTGAAATGTAATTTTTTACAGGGTATTGTTTATAAAGAAAAATATATTTTGTGCCATAATGACTAAAAAACAATTGAAATATGCACTTATATTACTACTTATATTAATATAATCGTGGCGTATATTGTCCACCATCCGAAACAACAAATAATAAACTGTAAATTACGATCTTCCCAGAACGCCGATTATAACGAAACTAAAACCAAACTGTAAAGCACATTCCAGTGATAGGTTAGAGAGATAAATAAGGTCAAAAATTAAATTTTTAAATATATTTGCAGTAGAATTTTTATATCTGGCGTACAAAATACGCCAGCGTGTGTAGTTAAATGTTAAGAAATGAACAAGCCTATCACTGAGTTGCAGACTGTACTCTGATCTGATATTTACTTGTGTTTACCTTTTTTTTTTAATATAACTAATGGTTGTTTGTAGTTTTGGTAATCAGGATCAAAACAACATGTCAAACAAAACTTCAAACTTACTTCACACTCAAATTTCCAACCCATCAACTTCCGTTATACGATCCAATATCAAAAATACAAATAATACTTCTACTCTCAAATCTTATGCAGCTGCTACCTTTACAAAATTGCCTCCCTTGCCTCCATTGTTTGTGCCTTCTTGAGATCAAGCGATCACCATGACTTTGCTGGCGAATACTGTACCACTTGATTACTTTAAATAAGTAGGTAGTATTGTTACCCCCAAAAACGTACACTTTGCATCTACAATCTCCCATGGTCGTATATGTATTTACGTGTCTTCTTCATTGCAAGTTGACAGTCTTCTTAGTACTCATCAAAACATTTTAGTTAAAATTCAAAAGTTATTCCAATACGCAGACTTGTTTCGCCTACCAAAAATATATTAATTTCTAATGTATCCATTCCTCACCCATAATTTATTGAGAAAGCACTCCACGATCTACTATTAACACTTACCTCTCATTTTCTTACGTTAACACTTTCAGTTCCAGGCCAATATCTGATAATTGTCTCATGTGCCACTTTTATACAGTCATTGGAAAATTGTTGAAATGTAAACACGGTAGCCGTGTCGGTGGCACCTGATTGATAACACTATGAACCGACGAACTGTCAACACTGATGAAATGGCCCCGTCACATTCAAAAGGTGAAGAGAGATTGCCTTCAACATACAAGAGAGAGGTGCTAGAGAGACAGATAGTTTTTCAGGTAAAATTTGTTACAACTACCACCAGAGTTGCCAGATGTGATTTTAAAAATCTCCCCCTTAGAAACTGAAATTCCCTCAAATTGAAGCTCAAATCACCTAAATTTAAATGTTTACCGCATTTTAATAAATTAGTAGTCAAATGTAGAGAACAGTAAACAAAAATTATATTACTTATCAACAGAGGGCAGTGGAAATAATTCCTAGGTCCTATCTTCTTCGATTATATGAGAGTATAATATACAGTTCTCTGTGCACATTCGCAAATTTAATTTCCCATGACACATTAAAATATTTCATAATTTTCACCCCAAAAAATCTCCCAACCATTTCTGCTTAGAGGAGTTCCATTATACGCTTTCAAATTACCCAAAATTTTGGGAAAGTACCCCAATCTGGCAACCCTGACGTACCTGACTAGCACTGTCAATTTTTTTGTTTACGAAAGATGACGATTATCTTCCCTCCTTCACCTGATTATCTTCTATCTCATCCTGAAGGCATTAAATTCACTTCATGGCGATTCAATCAGTGTTGACAGTTCGTTGGTGTGAACACGGCAGCTGTGTCAGCTGACTTGATGATGAGTACGTTGTGGATCACCTGATGATGAATACTCTCATGTGTTTCCGCCACGTCAGTTATATTTTACCTGGTATTGATGACTTTCCTCTGCAAACGTCGAAATCAGTACCTTTTGATAACTTAATTTACAGAATATTTTTATATCAACTGAAAAAAATTGGAATGCTTCTTTGCAAACAAGCTGGACATACTGCAGAGTCATGTATCAATATCCAAGACAGTGCTGCTTCCCACGACCTCTCTTCGATATCAATTAACTCATTAGATATAAAATAACCATCCCATGTCATTGTAACTACTAGTAACAACCTTCAGAATATTTCTAACTTATCATCCGAAAATATATCTATACCTTACTCCTATCTCGAGCTGAATAATCAAAAAATTAGCGAAAAAAGAACACATTCTAATGCCAGTAACTTCGACTCACCTCAGCTCCTACCACCCACTACTACTCCACCTCAAATTCCTAACTAAATGCTTCCATGCGTTGGTTGATGGGTCCTCATCAATTATTATACAAAAACCTGCCTAAAACAAATCAAAAAAATCCAAATCAACTGATCATGACTGTTACAATATTAATCAGCAATCTCTCTCAATTATTAGTAAACTATACGAAGATATCCCACAATCATTTTCACGTTACGTAACCAAACTTACTGCATTTCTAGAAAACTTCTTTGGCACCAACGACCCTCTAACTGACGCCAGTAAATTTACCACTGACGTAATCTCCTTAATGAAGGGCCTCACCCTAATCTATACCAAAATCAAAGAAAAATCTTTAAGAAATCGCATAACACGCCCTTTTAAATAAAATAAATTTACAACTCTATGAACAAATGTTGAATGGACAAGGAAAGACAAGTGACTCAAGCATTCTTTCTTAATAGTTTTTCTTTCTTTTCTCTTATTGCTTCTCCAAATTAGGAATAACGTTCAGTGTGATACAGTGGAATTGTAATGGATTTTATCCTCGTCTAAACATCTCCCTCGCCATCTTTAACGAGCATGAATCTCCTAAATCTTATAAACAAAGCATTTTTAGAAATTATACAAAAAAACCTCATACGATTTAATTATGTTTACCGATAGTTCTAAAACTCCCACTGGTGTTGGCTGTACTGCCACCACTAAACATGAACTTGTAAGATCTTCTAGGTTACCCTCAACATGTAGCGTTTACACAGGTGAACTATATAGTATTTTTTGGCATTTAAATACATCTCCCATCAAAACACACATATTGCCATTTGTACGAATTCCCTTTCATCTATCCATTCAATCAATACGTCTCTTTCATATGGCTATTTTCTCATACTGGAGTTACTGGTAATGAAACAGCAAATCATTTTTCCAAATAAGCTACCAACCACAATACTGCAATCACCACAATTCAACCAGCTAGGGATCTCAAACTTGTTTTCAAAAAGCTAGTAAATAATGCCTGGCAATAGAAGTAAAACAACACTCTACGTGAACTCCAACTATTTATTGATAATTTCTTCCTGGACTTTCTAACTAGAAGAGAAACATCGATTATTAGAAGACTCCGAATTAACAACACCAAATTTACTCATAGTTTCTTGATGTCATCAGAAGAACATCACGACAAAACTTCCCACATGAACTAAAGATTATTTTTACTGTAATATAATATAAATAAATAATATTACATATTATTATTATCAGCATATTTAAGGTTCTGCTCATCATCTTCATATTTATTTATTCCGCTTCTTAAATATTGGAAAATGTTGCTTAACCTTTGTCGAGCGGCATAATTTTACACCGGTAACAGACGGCATAGGTACAATAATTGTACCTATAATATATTTTCTTAAAAATTCCTTAATCTAAAGGTAATATTTGTTAGTTTTAAGATAATATTATTTATTGCTAGCATAACTGGTAAAAAATTGTTTAATATTGCAATAAATAAATAATAATATTCGGTAATTTGTTCTTGTATAGATTTAAAAACAAAGATTGAAAGCCGCTTTAAAGTGATCCCTGTTATCTATCGTAAATTATTGAAATTATTGCAACAATAAACTTTTGGAAATAGTGGTCGTAAACAAATTCTAGGAAGAGTAGCATTGTATTGTATTTCAACTGAAAACATAGATTTCATCCACATTTAGTTGTTTGGTGTTTGTCAGTATATGTATACCTAAAAATTATTATTAGTATTAATGATTCTACATCTAGTTTAAAAAAATGCCGACAAAAGAGGTATAAATAGAATCAACGAAGAAAACTTGGGCGAGATGGGGAATATGGAGCCTCTGCCACTCATACGTGCAGTTATATCTCGTGGTCATCTCAAGACTATGCTAATATTTATAAGATTTGACAACGAAAATATCCGTCAATAACGAAAAAAAGCTGATAAGGCTGCACTCATACGAGAGTATCTGGACAATGCTGAATAAAAATATGCAATAAGACTACAAATCATCTCAATGCATAACCATAGATGAACAATTGTTTCCGTTTAGAGGCCATACCTACAAAATGTACACAACATATATCTTCCAAATACACTAAGATGGTATTTTGGGTTTGTAATGCATCAAACATCTTATCCCATACAAATTCATCTTTATATTTGAAAAACAGAATATGGTTCCCGACAATTTAACGTTGGCAAACGAACAGTTTTGGATCTGGTCACGTTTTATAAAGGTTCTGGGCGAAAGGTTACCACAGATAACTTTTTATCAGTTTTGATCTCGCTAAAGTCTAGAATTCGTGTCACATGACGTTCGTGGGCTCATTTAAAAAAAATAAGGGATTTTTGCTCACCAATATGAAAGCAAGCAAGGAAAGGGGGCTGATTTTCCACAAATCTGGCATACAATCATGATGCTACCGTATTTTCTTAATTGCTAAAGAAAAACAAAGCAGTAGTGTTACTCTCGTCCATGCATATGACAGGACAAGTAGCCTGAAATGGTTAAGAATTAGAGTAAAACTAAAGGGAGGGTAATACGATGGATAAAATTCTGGGTGAATGTACGTTCAAGCGTCGACATTGAGTTGGTACTTGACCTTTTTTTTGTAATATGATTGACGTCACTGGCTTACCATCCTACATTATATTGAGACCACAATCCATTACAAAAAAGGACCAAGGCAAGAAATTTTTGAAGGATCTTTCTAAAGATCTTTGTCTTGCTGTAGATACTCCTCCTCAAGTATCTCATAGCATTCGTGGATCTACTTCAGTAACCGGAATTACCATGTTTGTCGAAACGAACGGAAAAAACAGCCTAAAACGAGAAAACGTTGTGTAGCATGTTTTCTACCTGTGGGTGACGAACATTCTTTGTCTAAAACGACATGTATGTTGCGAAAATCCACACTAACAGTCATTTTTGATTTTGGTTTCAAATAAGCTATCATTTAAATACAAAATGTACAGATTTTTTATAACATTTATTAAAAAAAATACAAGGTACAAATGTACCTATGCCGTCGTTTATGGGGGTAGGAGAAATTTAAGCCCCTTGCTGGGAACTGAGTGAATATTTCTTTGTTATATTTGGGCTCACATATTCTACTGGATAAATGTATAGATGTCAGAAAAGTTTCAAGTCTCTATCTCTTTAACAAAAAAAGTTATCACAATTTAAGAACTCAAAAGTTACAATAATTATTGTACCTATACCACCCGACGAAGGTTAATTAAACCCGGAAATCAACTAAAAATCTGACTAATGAACAGAAAACAGAAGCGATCAATAAAAGCTATGCATGAATTCAAAATTCATGCTGATGGAGTCACCTTGCAAGCATTGAAGCGGTTTATCAGTTTTTATTATTACTACGATAGTTACCAGATCCGTCTTCAGGAGTGGTGTTTAAAATTGTATAAATAATATATACCTATTTAATAATATAACATTATTATACATTTATAAAATTTTATAAATTTTTAAATATACCTTTTACAAACAAATTTTACGTTTTTTTGTGATTCATGGTACACAGCCAACTACAGTAGTTCAATTTCCTGATGCATTTTGTTTAAAATTTGTTTATAGCGCATATTATTTATATCATGTACCGTAAAATGGGGTGACTTAGACCGATATTGTACTTTAATCCTATAAAAAATCATATTTTAAATTTTGCTACATTTTTGTATAATGCAAATATGTTATGGGTTTAGGCGTCTACTTTCAGTAGCTTAGATTATAATTATTACAAGAAAATAATCATGACTTAGAAAAAAAAAATAAAAAATGCCTTTAAAATCCTTCACCCCATTTTAGGGGAAGTTGACCGTATATGGTTTTTGCCTGTTAAACTTATTTTTTCTTTTAGGTGGGATTAATTTGACCGTTTTTTAAACCATTTTTTCTTAATTGGTTATATCGGCGGATTTAACAACCCTTGGAATATTAATTATTTTTCTTTAATTTAAAAATTAATTCTTAGATATTTATAAATTTTTATCATTAAAAATAATTTTAAAAATTATATAGGGTGGCTGAAATATATCACAATAGATCTTTTTCTATGTTTTTGGTCAAATTCACCCCAGCGGTCAAAGTAACCCCATTTTACGGTACTTCATGTCGTTACTTGAAAATAAACAAAAACTCAATAAGAGCAACAAATCTAAAAATATTGATTATCACAAAATACTTGTGTCTCCTTAATTGGCTAATTTGTTCCATCTGCCTATATTCTTATTAAATATTACGATTATAAGATCATTACTTCTATAATTTTTTGTTACCCTTTATATATTTTTTCTTTGGGTTACTTTATGATTTAAAAAAGACCAAATACAAATAAGCGAGCGGCAGCAAACCGTTAAATTACGTTGTACCGACCACGAAAATCAACTTTACGATGAATGAGAAATGTTGATCATTCTTTATGTTTTCGAGATCACTGAATCTGAATATGAAATTTATTTTTATCTAGAATTGGTGAAGCATGATCAAAAATCAAATTATATGAAAAAATGCGGAAAATCAAATTTAATGATTTTTCAAATTTACCTCGCTGTATCTTTGGTCGCTGTAAAAATTTCCTTTTGAAAATTTTACTGTGTCATTTTCTGAATTATTTAGATAACAATAAGATTTAACTCAAATGCTTAGACAAATTAAGAAAGAAGTTGTTAATTTTTAAAAATTTTGTCGTCCGATTTAGTTAGTTTTATGTTTACGTAAAAAGTTGAGTGACAAACTTTGTAGGTTTATAATTTTAACCAACACAGCAGTAAAGCATAGGTTGTGAAGAAGTTTCCTAGAAAATTTCAAGTCAAAATATGCAACAGGAAAAAAAAATGATTTGATTTTATATACGAACAGCACTCCCCAAAAAATGCATTTTTCTAGAGATAATGACCACGGTGTGGTACAAGGAACACAAATAACTTAAAGTAACGGGATGTGGTCTAAATTACAGCTCGGTAGTTCGTTCTAGTGTTAAATAATTTAGTGTTTCTCAAATGGGCACATGTTCACCACTGCTCGATTACAGTACTAACTCATCATACTATTATAAACAACATTTGAGTGCCAAAGTTGAGTTATTCAAAAAATGAAAATAATTGGGATCAGACTTTAAAAACGCACTATACGCTTTGAGCTCGTGGGTAGAGGGGATAATTAAAAATTCGCGAGAGCCAGTAGTGACAAGTCTGTAAGCTTTTACTGGAAATTTGACATAAATGTCAAAGTGATTAATTTAAAACATTGAAATTAAAAACATTAATAGGAAATAATATTAGTTGGTTAAAGCTGTGGTATATATTTTTTCCACTTACCTCTACCGAAAGTATACTTTTCCGGACCTGATTGTAGGGAGCAAAGTTGTACTTTTCCTCCCTAGGGAGGAAACTATTTTTCCTCCCTAGGGAGGAAAAGTAAAAGTGGCGTCCTGGTATTTCATTCATGGAATATAACTTATTGACGCCCTGTACAATATCTATTTTCTATTACGTAAATATCTATACATTTTAACGTTTATTTATAAAACACCCTGTATTTTGCAGAATGGTAAAAAACAGTAAATTGTTAGATTTAACAATGTTTACATTAATAATTTGACTTATATTTGACAGTTGACAGTTATATTGTACCTACTTGTTAGATTTAGTTTTAATAAATTTTGTAGGTTAGTTACATAAATAAATTAAGTAAAAATTAAAAATTTTTTGTTATTAATTTGAGGTGGAAAAACCATATGTATAACATGGGAGTAAAGTGCCTTTTCCTCCCTTGAATGATTACTGCCCTCCGCTACGCGTCGGGCAGTAAACTTCATTCTCGGGAAGAAAAGTAGCACTTTCCTCCCTTGTTATACAAAAAACTATTACCTTAAATATACTTACGTTTTAAATACTGAATTTAAGTTTTTTAATACTTCGTAATAATATGTAATTATAAATTAATCTAAGCGCCATCTACACGATAATCGTGAAAGTATCCGAAGTAAGAAATTAATATTTCATTAATAGAAAGTTAAAATGATTAGCAAAATCTTTAAAAAATCGATTACAATTTAATTACTTTTTTGCGTTGTAAGTATTAAGCGATAACAATTAAATAATAAATTTAAAAATTACCGATGAAAGTTGCATTAGTAATCCGCTAGGAGCGACACCAGGGCGTGCCGTGCTATGATGCGGCGAGGCAGTCGCATCAGGCGGCATCACAAGGGGGCGGCATGATCAGTAAAATCAAAAAAAATTGTCAGATTGTGTAAAAATGTTGTCAGAAACTATTATTCCAGAAAGCCACTGCGCATCCGCTAGGAAAAATATTCTGATTCGGATTTTTTGCACAGTCTTACTCAAAGAGGACTCCTTTTAACAAATTTGCATGTTGCCAGGTCCAAAAGGTGGTCAAAAATTTTTTAAGCGTTTTTTTTTTGTTTTTTCCTAAAATTATATTTTTTGCACGAAAGAAAGTTCTTTTAAGTTTTTTGGATCATTCCACACAGAAAAGGCCTTTACTGACTTTTCTCTAAAATAATAGTTTTTGACATATAAGCGATTAAAAATTGAAAAATTGCGAAATCGGCCATTTTTAACCCTCAAAAACTATGTGAAAAACTGAAAATTTGAATGTTACCAAGGTAGGTAGATATTCTTTAAACATCGATTGATGAAATCCCAAAGAGTTTTTGCAATACAATATTCAAAACTTCTTTGTTTTTTAATTGTTAATCAAGCGTGCGCTACACTATTTTCCGGGGATAATTTCGTTATTTCATAAACCGGCGACTTTAAGGAAAAATCCCGAAACAGGTCGATCTTTATTTTTAGGTTGTGATATTGTGGCATATATGGTATACTAGTGACGTCATCCTTCTGGGCGTGATGACGTAATCGATAATTTTTTTAAATTTTAATGAGAATAGGGTTCGTGTGGTAGCTCATTTGAAAGGTTCTTTAATTCTCTATTCAGTAGTGTAAACATTTACATAATTATTTATACAGGGTGTCCTTCTACTTCGTTTTTTGTGAAATAATTTAATTTAATAAAAATTTTTTGGACACCCTGTATAAATAATTATGTAAATGTTTATATTACTGAATAGAGAATTGAAGAACTTTTCACATGAGCTAGCACACGACCCTTATTCTCATTTAAAAAAATCATCGATTACGTCATCACGTCCAGATGGATGACGTCATTAGTATACCATATATGCCATAATATCATAACTGAAAAATAAAAATTGTCCTGTTTCGGGATTTTTCCTTAAAGTCGCCGGTTTACGAAATAAGGAATTTATTCCTTTTATTTGCACCATACTGTCGGTGGAAAATAGTGTCGCGCACGCTTGATTAGCAATTAAAAAACAAAGGAGTTTTGAATATTGGATGGCAAAAAGCTCTTCGGGATTTCATCAATCGATGTTTAAAGAATATCTACTTACCTTGGCAACATTCAATATTTCAGTTTTTCATATAGTTTTCGAGGGTTAAAAATGCCGGTTTCGCAATTTTTCAATTTTTAATCGCTTATATGTCAAAAACTATCATTTTTAGAGAAAAGTCACTAAAAACCTTTTCTGTTTGGAATGATCCAAAAAACCTAAAAAAACTTTTTTCCATACAAAAAAAATAATTTTAGGAAAAAAACAAAAAAAAAACTTTTAAAAATTTTTTGACCACCTTTTGGTCCTGGTAACATGCAAATTTGTTAAAATGGGTCCATTTTGTGTAAGGTTGTGCAAAAAATCCGAATCAGAATATTTTTCCTAGCGGATGCGCCGTGGCGTTCTGGACTATATAGAAAAAATGAAAAGTTACAGACAATTTGGCTAATGACCAAATGAAAATTTAATGAAATTGCAGAAAATCTTGATATAAATTCCGAATTTCCAGCTGAAAATTAAATTCGAGCCAGAAGAAAAAAACGTTTATTTGATTACGAAAAATCTGTGGACGAGCTCTTAACAGATAAAGCTAAATTTAAAATAAATTTGTTCAACTATATTTTAAATATTGCCGCTAATTCTTTGATTGATCGATTTTCGTTTCTAGAAACTCGTTAAAATTTTAAAATTTCTGTATATTTTTAAATTGAGGGAAATAAACGATAAAACACTAGAAAAATATTGTATGAATCTTCATTCAATACTTTCAATAGAAAAAGTATCTGATACAGAGGCAAATGATCTAGAAGAAGTGCGTGATATATCCCAAATAATAGCATACTCAATGAAACCTTTAGGGGTTTTGAACTATTTGTGCCAAAATGACCTAATTTCTTTATACCCAAATGTAGTTGTATCGGTAACTAGTGGGGAAAGAAGTTTTCAAAATTAAAAATTATTAAAAACTATTTACGAAGCTCCATAAAACAAACAAACCTAAAATATTTAGCACTTAGCACTTCAATAGATTCTCACTAGCTGCTACACCTATCTATCCCCACTAGACTACACCAATCTGATTGACGAGTTTGCCAAAATTAAAGTCAGAATGGTAAAATTATAATTTTTGTAAATTTTAATACAATCACCGGCACAAAATTCCGCCACCCAAAATTTTTTATCAAGTTTGACAATCTATAACTTTCTTATTTTTACTCCTATTTTCAAGATTCTTGCATCAGTTTGTAGGTACATGTATTAATGTTGTTTGTTATTATTCCGGTAACAAAACTTTTTTGCTTAGATGGGGCATTATACACGGGTGAATTGAAGCGTTGTATTTTCTCCTATTTTAAAAAATTTTGTGCAAAAATTGGAGAGCTGATTTTGATTCGTACTACTTTTGTATTATCCTGGAGGTATCGCTAATATTTTAGTTTTTGAATTATCGCTTATAAATTTAATTTCTGGTGTTCTCGAAAGTAAAATGATAAGTGATGATGAAATTTCCATTCCTGGGACTCCTCCAGAGCTGGTTGAGGCAGTGAATACTGCTTCATTAGAATTATTGCCAAAGAAATCAAGAGAAAAGTACGAAAATGCATACAGACGTTTTATGGATTATTAATAATTTTCTATCATTTATGTAGAACACTAACAACTGTACGGAAATATCATTTCCTTACAGTAAGGAAATGACATTTCCTTACAGTAAGGAAGTCCTGACTTTTTCTTCAAGAAATTTTGACAGGAATGTCAAAATTTCCTGGCGATTTGCGGAAAAATTACTTTTTTTTTTCTTGAGAAATTATTGGTAATTATAGCTTTTTCGTTGTTAATCCGTGTGGTCATCCTTAATCCTTAATCCATTGGTTGAATAGAAGTTTTATTGGCCTCAAGAAATGGATTGTTACATTCTTGTTCTTTTCCCTTCTTTTCGAATTTAACAAAGCCATAATTCGCATCTTGTAAACAAGTAGCCTACTCTCTGCGTGAATTCTAAATAAACTGCTTCTAACAATTTTATAACAGGTAACAATGCCTTTGTGTAGACAAATAAAAATTATTTTATGACCCATGCATTTGTCGGCCATGCTAAAGATCGAATTGGTATTCGTAACAAAGTAATAAATATTTATTACCCTAATAATATCTAATCCAGCACTACCGGCCGTTGACGACAAACCATAATACCAAACATAATTTAAATTTTTACTAAATTGTAAAAAAAAATATTCTTTCACCTGCAAAATATGCTAATAAGCGGTATTATCTAGTTAGATCCTATTCCAATAAACAGATAAATTTATTAAGGAGTAAATGGAAATGTTTCGGGAACTTGAATTTATATTCCATAAACCGGGATATTCCTATAACAGGGATTCTAATAAGCGGGTTCGACTGTAGCTGTAAATAAAAACACGGCTTTGAAGGTTTTTTTACTTAAAAATATCAAACACACTTAAATTAACAAAACAAAATTAACAACAAAACAAAACAATTCAATAGCTGGTATATCCACCTCTTGCAGCAACGACTGCTCACAATCTGTTAAGCATCGAATAAAGATGTCTTATCCTTGTCTGGGGAATAGCCCGATATTCCTCTACTAGGACCATAACTGTATCAAATTTTCTGGGGCCTAGCATGACGGCGAATAGCTTTTTTTAAGTCATCCCATAAATTTTCAATAGGATTGAGATCTAGGCTGCATGCGGGCCATTCTAATATTATCAATCCAACCTCTATTTTATGAGTCCATCAGTGTTTTTATTTATAAAAAATGGTACAGCTCTTACAAGAAAAGATATATTCGGATAATTCAAAAAACAAAAATTTTAGTAATGGTTCCGGGATAATATGACAGGTCTATGAAACAAAATCAGCTCTTCCAGTTTTCCACAGAATTTTTTAAAGTTAGGGGAAAATACAGCGCTTCCATTCACCCCTGTATAATGCCATGCAAGCAAAATTTTTGTGTTACCGGAATAATACCAAACGATATCAATACATGTACCTACAAACTGGTGCAAAAATCTTGAAAATCGGAGCACAAATAATAAAGTTATAAATTGTTAAACTTAATCAAAAATTTTGGGTGGCGGAATTTTATGCAGGTGAGTGTACATATTGGGCCGGCGCGGCGTAGCCGAGTGGTAGTGTGCTAGGCTAGCGTGCCGGTGGTCCGGAGTTCAAATCCTACCGCCGGCAAGAACAACTAGACATTTTTAAAATGTTTATAGAACACGAAAAATCCAGGTCCGGATTAAACAAAATTATAAATCCATTGTGACCTTGAAACAACATCCCATGTATTGAAATTTTCAAAAACCGTTTGCTCATTTGAAAAGAGCTTTAATGGAGCTTCCATTTCAAACCATTCAGGGCCGGTTGTTCAAACGCTAATCAACAATGATCACTATCAAATATTTAATTACTGTCACCAACTGTCAATGTCAACTTTTATTGGGTTGCTGAAAACATAATTGATTATAATTATGAGATTATTTAATCAATTAACATAGCAATTATTAACATAATTGATTAAGTAATTTCGTAATTGTAATCAATAATTATGATTTCAGCAACCCGATCAAAGTTGACATTGACAGTTGGTGACAGTAATTAAATATTTGATAATGATCATTGTTGATTAGCGTTCGAACCACCGGCCCTCAATGACTTTAATTTTAAAATTATGTCGAAATTTTTAAGAACTCGAACTTTCAAAAAAAAATTCGATATAATTTTAAAATTAATGTCATTAAATCGTCTGCGCAAAAAATTGAAGCGAGCAATTAAACTTAGATTTTGTGCTCTTTTCAAATGTGCAGAAGAGTTTTTAAATTTTTAATAGACACAGTGTTGTTACAAGGTCACAATTATTTTAAATTTTTTTTGTTAATCCAGACCTGAATTTTTCCTGTGATTACTAAATGGGTCGTTACAATGTAGTAAATAAGTATTGATTATTTTTAAAATGAGTATTTGTTCATAACTTTGATAATTTATTATTAAACGTTAATAATACCTTGCTTTTTAATCAGAGTTTTTAAAAATTTCAATATAATTTAAAATTAAAGTCATTAAATTGTCTGCCACACTCCCAAACACGCCTCAAACACATCGGCACACTATCAAATAATTTGAAAAACACGTGAAATTTGACAAATAATTTGATCACTGGGCCCATTAGTTAGCCTTCGGGCCGCACAAAAAAGGCTAGAGGGCCGCATGCGGCCCGCGGGCCGCTGGTTGGGTATCACTGCCCTAGATATAGCAGACTACCCTGCTATACTCCCAAAGCCACGTGAGCGGTATAAAACGGGAGATTATTATTGAGTGTACATATTTCATTTAATTTAAAGTATGTTTTGATTTTAAAATAAAATTTTAGTTCATTTCGTGCAGTTTCATTTAATAAAAATGAAAGTTAAGTTTCAATAATATTCAAAGGGGCGTTATTTCGAAGACTTGCATCATATTGAAAAGATGTACCGCACGGCTCTGAGCGGCACCAGCGAAGCTCAGAGCGTATATTATACAAAACAAAAATAAGAGTAATGCAATAAAGTACTTATATTTATTTTTTAAACCTTGGTTTATATCGGCCCTAATACAGCTCTGTCAAAAATTTCGAATTTTAGCAATTTAATATCAATTTCCATCGGTACAAAGGTTGAGTTCAATATTCACAATACGCAAAAATTTTATCAATTTTATGAATTTCTGTAAAGCAGGAACCATGTTAATATGAATTTTTTTATAATGATGACTTTTTGGTGATACAGATTCAATACAAATAACGAGACTTTTAATTGGAAAACTAAAAAGTAAACATCTATATTAAATTTCTTGCATGTTATTAATATTTCATATAATATTCAATTTATATTGTAATTTCTACTTCAGGGAGAATATTTTATTATACAGTCAAACTCGCTTACTGGATCAGCCTTCGGGCCGAGTAAAAATATTCTTATAACCGGGATATTCTATTAACCGTATTACTAGGATTATAAATATAAGAGAAAAACAAAGGTGAACGATGCAAAACTTAAATGGAACTTCGCCGGCCACACTCTGCGGCGAAAAGATGAAATTATGGAATAAGCGAATTCTACACTGGCGACCATGGGAACAGAATAGAAAAAGAGGAAGACCACAGATGAGATGCACGGACGACCTTAAGGCCGATGCCGCAGTGCAGGAAGTTTGCTAGGATGGTGGATGGTAGATACCCACCTGGCGACCATCCAGATACTTATACCACGAATAATACAACGACGGTAGCCGCAGTGGCCTCCCACTACCATCTACCCACCCGGTGGTCCGCCAGGCGTCTATCCACCCATATCAGTCATGTTTGATAATCCATCCGAGTAGCCTCGCTATGGATGAAAGCGTAATAAGTGCTGTGTATAAAAGAAGGGCAATTTGGGAGCCAGCAGACCCACTTTGTGACGAAATATGGCTTAAAATATCTGTTTTATTTATTCTTTGCAGTTGCATTAAAAAAAATCAAATATTCAAGTCAGGTGAATTTAAAAAACAATTTTTGCCTTTAACCCTTAACTACAGACATCCGGTATTTTTTACCGGCGGGCATTCCCAAAATTTGGATTTCGTGGTAACCTCACAACTTACAAGTCCATGTGTCTCTGTACCTCTCGGGCAGTTTGTATAACAATGCTAGTCAAAGCGTGTATTGTGTATTGTCAATATTTTCTTTTCTGGTACACATCAAAAATCTTAACCGGTAAAAATTACCGGATGTCTGTGTTAAGGGAGTATTTTTATATGAGCACTATATTTGTAAATCTGAAATGTTTACATTATTTTTTTGTGTTTTTGGGGAAAAGGTAAAGAAATGGACTGTGGAAGATATCCTGGACCTTCAATGAAGGTTAAATTTGAAGATAAAAATTTTGAGGCCACTTTGCAAAAATGGAATTGCCATTTAATTTTATTACAATTTTACCCCTTGCAGATTTTTTTTCATGGATGTAAAAATTTTCGTGGATGCTATTTTATATTTCCTTTGTGATTCTATGTTACGTTTATTTGTTAAAAAAAAGTTTAAATTTTTGTCCATAGTATTTATGGCCGTTTGTTTCAATAGACCAAACATGTTATCAAAATTCTGGTTTAATAGATTATTCTTCAAAAATCTTGTATTATATTATTAAAATCACTCATTTTACCATTTTTCCCATATCTAGAGACTCCATAAAAACACATAATGCAAAACGTTTTTGTTTTTTATTATTAACTTTATATTTTGACTCTATTTTATAATGACCGGTAAAAAATACCGAAAGTCTGTAGTTACGTGATAATATTGGGATGTCTGTAGTTAAGGGTTAAGTCGATTTTTCTCCACTTTCTGAAAAGTTTAGTGAGTGAGTTTAACTCTAATATGACGATAAGCTAAAAAAACAAACCAAATGTAACGTAACAAATGAAACAAACGATTCCTCAGCAGGCAGTTGGATACTGACTTCTGACTTCATTTCACTCTTTCACTGCGTCCAGGATGCAGCGACCCTCCACCATCCACCTTTAAAATCCACCCTCCAAGCCACCATCTAGCATCCTGCACTGCGGCATCAGCTTTAAGAGAACGGAAGGAAAGGACTGGATGCAGATTGCCCAGAATAGAGACCAATGGAGACTTACAGGGGAGACCTATGCCCAGGGATGGGCGTTCAAGGCGTGCCCAATAAAAGACCGTTTTGGAGTGTAATTTCCAGGGGCAACTCCGAATTGCATGAAAATTTGGATTTAGGTTCTACTTACCCTCCACTACAAAGTTGAATTTGTGCCGTTGGTTGCTTTTACTTGCGGGATGATATTTAGCCCTTCTCGGTGGTTAAAAACGCGTGTTTAAAATAAGGCCCGAAATGTATAAGGTAAGTCAATACTTTTTGAGTTTTTCGCGATTTAAAATGTTGATTTTTCTACAAAAAAACTACGTTTTCAGACGGTTTTTACCAAATAGCCCAAAAAGTAAATATTTTATTGAAAAAAGTATTTTAGCTAAAGTGTAGCCTATAAAAAAACGAAAAAAAAATGATATACCAGTAAAGTCTACACTGTATTGAATAGCCACACAAACATTACTGGTACTATACTCGAGGAATACATCTTTATGATGAACTTAGATATGATGACACCAGAACTAATCTTCACTGAGAAGATTAACACAATTATACCATCAAGAGAACAAAAAGTCCCAAACATTAATGGAGACTTAATATGGTTCACTGATGGATCTAAAACTGCCCATGGTACTGGATCAGGAGTCTTTGGGCAAACATGTAACTATAATAAATCTTACAGCCTAGGTCAACATACAACGGTGTTCCAGGCTGAAGTTTTTGCTTTGGTGGCCTGCATTGATGAAATAATTGATGAGGACCCTAAGGCTAAGAGAATCAACATTTACACAGATAGCCAATCGGCTAGTCTGGCTGTAAAGAACCCTCTCACCAAATCAAAACTGGTGAGAAACTGCAAAGATCTCCTCAATAACCTGGCAAAAGACAACAAAGTGTCTTTAATATGGGTGCCGGGTCATGAAGGGGTGCATGGGAACGAACGAGCAGATATGTTAGCGAAACAAGGCTCGAGAAAAACTTTTGAAGGCCCAGAACCTTTCTGTGGCATCACTAAAGATGCTATGAAAAACGAGGTTCAGAAATGGCTGATAAAGAATCATCAAAATAAATGGAGAACCACTCAAGGGCAAATCTAGACTAAAAAAATAATCAAGAATATTGATAAAAAACTCTCGAACAGTTTGATGAACCTCAATAAAAGAGAGATCAAAACGGTCACTGAAATGGTGACTGGACATTGTCATTTAAGAAATCACCTATACAAACTAGGTAAGGTGAATAAACCATGGTGCAGAAAGAGCGAAATGGAAGAAGAAACTGACATACACATACTATGCTATTGCAGTGTGCTAGGTGATGTAAGGCAGAACTTCACTGGTCAAATGAGGTTTGAACCAGAAGAGATCTTAAAACTACCAATAAGAAAACTGTTGGCCTTCGTTGAGGCCACAGGACTTATTAAAGTTTAAGGAGAAGAACAGGGTTTGGTACAAAGGTCTTATGACCAAGTGCCAGAGACTAACGAGTCTCGCCTGAGTTAAGAAGAAGAAGAAGAAGAAGTCTACAAATTGAGTAGAAGCAAAGTTGTAGCTCATGAAAAATTCGTTCTTATTCGTCTAATTCCAAATCGAATAATTCAACGCAAAATCACCGAAGAAAGAAGCGTTTTTCGGGAAAACCTTATTAACATTTTTAAAGTATCGAAAAAAAGCTCATTACTTGTTTTTTTATAAAAGTCTACAACATCAAAAATAAACGAGTTACACTGAAAAAAATGTTGGCCTCTTTTTTTGGTAAAAAGGAAATCGTGAAAACCTCCCTCTATTTAGCACCCTAAATGAAATTATTAATTTGGCTTTACCATCTAGTTTAACTGTATGTGTATTTTTTATATGATATGTAAGTTTGATTGGTTTGAAGTGCTTATTTTTAAAAACATTTGGTTTTAGATTAAAAAAAAATTTTCTAAAAATTTTTGAAAAATTTCATTTTTTCAAAATAACTTAAAAAGTATTAGTGATAAGAAAAACTTTGAACAGTAAAAAATGTAGGTTTTGCTATTATAAATATGCTAGTTTCATTTTGTTTCTCCGTAAGATAAAAATTGGTTAAGATATGGCTGTTCAAAATTTGCATACACTCGTGATTAGTGACCAATCCAAGCTTTCTCAATTATATCCCTTCAAAAATAAACACTTTAAACCGGTGAGACTGACAGACCATATAAAAAATAGATAGGTAAATAAATTGTTTGTAAAGCGGTAGCGATTAATTTCATTTGGGGAGCTAAACACGGCGAGATTTTCATGATTTTTTACAAAAAAAAAGAGGGCCAACTTTATTTTGAGCGTAACTCGCTTATTTTTAATGCTAAAGCTTTTGTTAATAATTAAAACAAAGCTTTTTATAAACAATTTAAAAAAGTTTAACTGGGTTTTCCCGAAAAGTGCTTAATTTTTCGGTGATTTCACCTTGAAATATTCGATTTGGAATTAGACGAATAAGAACGTATTTTTCATGAGCTACAACTTTGTTTTTATTTGATTGATAGACTTTACTAATACACCATTTTTTGGGTTTTTTATAAGCTACACTTCTGCTAAAAATATTTTTCGATAAAATATTTACTTTTTGAGTTATTTGCGAAAAACCGTCTGAAAACGTAGTTTTTTTGTCAAAAATTCAACATTTTCAGTAGCAAATATCTCGAAAAGTATTGACTTACGTAAAAAAACTCTATAGAACAGAAGTTGCTTAAAATTAGTCAATTTATCCATTTCCGGTCTTATCTTGAACGTGTGTTTTTTCACCCCCGAGAAGGGGTGAGTTCACAATTTCAACTTTGAAGTGCAGGGTAAGTAGAACCTAAATCCAAATTTTCATGCAATTCGGAGTTGCCCCTGAAAATTACACGGTATCGCCGAATTTCCCGTTCATTTACTGGGCTACGTAAACGCTTATGCTTACTTCCTTACTAAATTGTATAAAATATAATTCTCTCCTTTTTTGTTGAGGTATACTTATGACACAAAAAAATTAATAATAAATGGGATAATTCACTAATTATGCTGCACCCTATCATTATTTTCACCCTTATCTCAAAAAATATCGACCACACGAAAAAATGTGTAAGAAATTATAGGAAATCACATTGCAATAATTTCAGTTCTTCCTTCAGTCCTCCAGAGTGGACTACAAATATAAATTGGGAATTTACTTCGGTAAATCAAGTGGAAATCAAAGTCTCCTTATAAACATATAGGCCTGGATCCTGAGTATCAAAAAAAGTTGATTATTAGCAACCTAAAAATTTGTTAATAGCTTAACGGTGTCCAGTCGGACAAACTTTGATGTATGGGAACACTGGAACTGGGGAAGTTTGAATTGTGAAACACGATTTTAATTGTCGAACGTGTAATCCTGACAAGTTTATGATTGTGAAAACTAGCAGGTTTTTTTCAAGTTTGTTCGATAAGAAACTTTATATGATATACGAAAAAATGTTTGTCCGACAAATATGTTGGGAATGTAGAACATGTCAAAGGACATGAATTATATTAGTGGTAAATAGCGGAGAGTTTAATTAAAGGGTAACAAATCAATTGGAAGTTGTGTCCGAAATAAAAAATATGAAAAAATATTTTTAAGAAACGCTTTGCTTTAGTTAGGAGTGACTCAAATTGGACATATTATAAAAAATCAACCAAAAGGAAAAAAATAAAAAAAAAATTGAAAAAATCTAATACATTCGTCAAAGAAAAGCATGGCGCGTCTTCATCGAATAAACGGTTTTCGCACCACGCTTTTCTTTAACGAATGTGTTAGATTTTTTCAATGTGCTTTGGAAACAGTACGTTTCACCTTAAGAAACGTTTCACCTTAAGAGGAAACAGTAGCGATCAACAGGTAGCGAAAACGCGTTCCAAGATTGCGGCTGTAATTATAAATATATTTTTTCGAGATATTTGGCACACGTATTCGTAATATAATAAAGAATGGCGGTACAGAGCCCAATTTGAAAAATATATTAATATGTGGAAATTACTTCGAAATTAAATACACTATTAAAAAAGAGCCCGTACCGCCATTAAGAAGAACAAAAAAATACATTTTCTTCAAATAAACTTTTTTATCCGATGCCTAGATTTTGTGTCATTTTGGAACTACTAATGAAATAAAAAATTTTAGTAGTTCCAAAATGACACAAAATCTTGGCATCGGATAAAAAAGTTTATTTGAAGAAAGTGTATTTTTTGTTCTTCTTAATGGCGGTACAGGCCCCGTTTTTTTAATATTGTA
Organism: Diabrotica virgifera virgifera; assembly: GCF_917563875.1. Classification (NCBI taxonomy): domain Eukaryota; kingdom Metazoa; phylum Arthropoda; class Insecta; order Coleoptera; family Chrysomelidae; genus Diabrotica; species Diabrotica virgifera. Next base: position 190,105,767 of record NC_065450.1, on the reverse strand, counting down.
TTTAATAGTTATTTCCACATATTAATATATTTTTCAAATTGGGCTCTGTGCCGCAATTCTTTATTATATTACAAATGCGTGTGCCAAATGTCTCGAAAAAATATTCAAAATTACAGCCGCAATCTTGGAACGCGTTTTTGCTACCTGTTGATCGCTACTGTTTCCTCTTAAAAATACATGGGACTTTTTCGTAGTATGACGTTCGAAACCTGTAACGTGTTCCACAATTAAAACTTCCCCTGTTCCAGTGTTACCGTACATCAAAGTTTGTCCGTATAGACACCGTTAAGCTATTAAAAAATTTTCAGCTTGCTACTTTTTTTTGTACTTTTTTGTACTTTTGTACTTTGTACTTTGTACTTTTGTACTTTTGTACTTTTGTACTTTTGTACTTTTGTACTTTTGTACTTTTGTACTTTTGTACTTTTGTACTTTTGTACTTTTGTACTTTGGTACTTTTGTACTTTTTTTGAACTTTTTTTTTGTACACGGGATCCAGGCCTAATATTTTAAAGTAAAATTTTGGATAATTCTATAAATTCTTAAATTGTGCTAGATTGAAAATTACTTTCGTTTCGTAATACCGTTTGACTTCTCGCTGTATACATATAGCTATGACACAAATTATTACTTGAGAGGACTACTCGTTTCTTTATTGCTCGTAAATAGGTCATAAAATCATTCCGGTTGTTAAACTAGGAAGTAATTTTCTTTCATTATTTAAATTTTTACTCCATTTGTCCAACTTAAAACTGAAATTATTTGATATAATTCTTAAAAGTTTATGTACCAGTAATTTCTCTTAAATTTCCTCAAAAGTTATTTGTAAAATCATCCTTGATAAGCACAAGTTTGACGCAGAACATCGGCTCCGTTGTTTTATACCACAGTAAAGTTTTATGGAAGGACATTATCTAGTCCTGCAAGCATGTTTAATACTTAATTCCTTTAATAGTGCAGCGTAGAAGGTTACCAACCATGATTTATGTAGTTAGAATAATATGACCAACCCACGCCCACTTAAATCAAGCACTCTTTCTAATATGCTGACGATCTCGATGTGATCAAAGAAATGGTTTTGAAGAAGTGGAGAGACTCGAAACTGCCTTAGAAACAATAACAGTTGCAGAATTATCTGACACTAAATTCTTCTAAGTGTCTGGAAGAATCGTCTAAGAAATTCACACTGGGAATGCAGTACGGTTAAGATAGGAATGCTCATTTAGCCTACGGCTCCACGGGTGAGAAATTGACGCTAGCAGTAGCAGCAAAATGGACTTAAGGTTCCGCGGAACGGAATGGGAACAGCCGAACTGAACCGACTACGCAAAAGTCCTGTAGTCGGTACAGTTCGGCCATTCCCATTCCGTTCCGCGGAACCTCAAGCTCACTTCACTGCTACTGCCAGCGTCAATTTCTCGCCCGTGGAGCCGTTCGCTTAGTGTTGCCACAGGTACTGTGCGGCGCTCTTGAGAGAGCAGTCAACAACTGATGAAGACCGACAACCCTGTGCGTTTATTTCCCATTAGAAATGTATTGCCCTATATTAGCCGTACTGCACTTTCGGTGTAAATTTCTCTATAGAAGCCAAGTCTGTGTCTACTACCTTCGCGCAAAGGAAGTCAAGGGAAAACTCCAAATTGCGTGGAATTGTAATACATTAGAACACATAGACCAAACTTTCTATCTTGAAGAAACTCTGGGTCGGTCCCTCATATACAGATAAAATTGCATAAAAACGAGAGGGACAATAACAAGTAGGAACAGCATACTCAGAAAACTACCGGCAAGTAAATGGGGTGCATGTCCTGGCGTCTTAAGAACAACGGCACAGGCACTGTGTTTTTAAACTGGTGAATATTTGTGCCCCATTTGGGGCAGATCTGGCCCCTCCTAACAAGTTGACACTGTGATAAATGAGACATGCAGAATAGTAACGGGGTGTCTACACGCAGAAGTGTTGGGGAGCACATAGGAAAATTAAACGGATCACAGACGAGCGCATGCCCTATACAAAGCAGTAACACCACGAAAGCAACTACAATGCAGGAAAAGCTGGCTTTGTACAATGCAGGATGAACATTGTGAATATTTTCCTCATCCCTAGGTTTAATTAACCGGTCAATCTTCATACTATTAAAATTATAAATAGCGTTAGAAAGGTGGAAAACTATGAATAGGATATCAATCATGGTAAAATGGACAAAAATAGACCAAGCTTATGTAAACTGTGACAGTGGAGAACTACAGACACATGGAACATCTTTTGACGTGCAGAAATAATCTTAATCGGTATTGCCCTCTAAGATTTGTGGCTCGCCAACCAAGATGGAACCGACGTAGCCGGATATAGTTCAGAGATATAAGATTTTTTTCGTGACACATCCCCCTCCAGGCCGAAACCAAATTTTTTGAATAGTATGGACATCTATATTAATAACCTATATGTTTCCTGCAGCCGATTTGGATGATATACATAGTTATAAACAAATGAAGATCAAAAAACGGTAAATTCTCGCTTTTTTCGTCTATTACCAAAAAGTGAAGCACTCTAAACAAATTTAAGAATAAGAAACTCATAGATCATATAAAAAACTTCAATATGGCGTTCGCCGAATATGTCTCTTCTTATTTGTTGCTTGGAAATTTCAAAATAAATCATAAATTTTAGTATTTTATAAATGATCATAACTAATGTAAAAATTAAGTTAGAACCTTCTTATTGCACGGAATGCTGAGAATTCTTGTGCTTAAATTATATTTAAAATTTTGAAACAATTGGTCAAATAGTTTAAAAGTTATTTCATTTGATTATCCTAAATTCATTTTTTTTTGCAACACTATCAGTCAGAAAATTATGAGGTTACAGTAACACTTCGGACAGTTTATGAAAGAAGAACATTTATACTATTAACCTAATTAAAAAAACGATAAAAAGTAATTTTGAACAGTTTAAAAAGTTTTTGCAAAAACATGTCGAATTTTTGCTTACTTATAAACAATTAGAAGTACTTTTTAACCGTTACCCGTAGAAAAATTATTTTTTCATACTTAGAAAGACTGAACTTTTATACACATTTAGACAGAAAACCAATTGTCCTAGGACAATTAGGGACGGAGTTAGCCCCCCCCCCCCATTTTTAAATTCACATGTTCTTGCAAATTAATTTTGCAATATTTAGAATTATTATTTTTTGTCATTTTTTTTTAAATTAAATTATTAGTGTAAATCTTCTTATTTCATAAATTCTCAAAATTATTACTGTAACTTCATCATTTTCTGACTTATAGTGTTGCAAAAAAATTAATTTGGGATAAACAAATTAAATAACTTTTAAACTGTTTGACCAATTGCTTTGAAATTTAGGATAAGATTTAAGCACCATATGTCTCAGCATTTCGTTTAAAAAGAAGGTTCAAGTTAATTGTTACATAAGTTATGAATATTTATAAAAACTCAAAATTTGTGATTTAGTTTGCAATTTTCTAAGCAACCAATAAGGATAGAAATATTCAGCGAACGCCATATTGAACCTTTTTATACGGTTTATGAGTTACTTACTCTCAGATTTGTTTAAAATGCTTAACTTTTTGGTAATAGACGAAAAAAGCGAAAATTTACCGTTTTTTGATTTTCGTTTGTTTGTAACTATATATATATCATCAAAATCGGCTGCAGGAAACATATAGACTATTATTATATAGATGTCCATACTACTCCAAAAATTTGGTTTTGGCCTGGTGGGGCTTGTGTCACCAACAGGATATTTTTTCCTTATTTCTCTGAACCAATACTGGGCCAAAATTCTATGAATAACACGATAAAATAAAGTATTTACACAAATTAATTCTTGAAAGTGCTACTTGTCTCTTGATTGCTCGTAAATAGGTCATAAAACCATTCCACTTCTTACTAGCAAGTAATCTTCTTTCATTATATTTAAATTCTTGCTCCATTTGTTTAACTTAAAATAAAAATTATTTTGATATAATTCTTAAAAGTTTATGTACCAGTAATTTCTCTTATATTTCCTCAAAAGTTATTTGTAAAATCATCCTTGATAAGCACAAGCTTGACGCAGAACATCGGCTCCGTTGTTTTATACCACAGTAAAGTTTTATGGAAGGACATTATCTAGTTCTGCAAGCATGTTTAATAATCCGTTTAATAGAGCAGCGTAGCAGGTAAGCATCGATGATTTATGTAGTTAGAAAAATATGATTTTACACAATATTTCAAAGAGAATTTCGCGTTGAAAACAATGTTTATAGTAGAGTCAACTATATAATATGGACGAAGGACAAAATTATCTAATGGAACGTAACTGTCAAATTTAGCTCCGATAATTTTAAACAGTAATGACATATTGTTTATTTAAAACTCCGCCTTATTGCTCTTGATTGGTTTGAGGGGCTATAATATACAATATTGGGAAGAATAAAGGAACAGGTAGTCTATAAAAAGGTTAGCAACCCATTGATATGAGATGAAACCCTTAACATACGTCGGTATCATATTTCTAATATCTCTAAATCGTTTTATGGTATCTTTTGTAAGACTTCAGCTTTTTTACTACTTCATAAGGGCGGATACTAAAGACGTAACATCTAATATGTATCTATATTTATACTTGGCAGTACTGCAAGGCTTTAAATTTAAGTTTCAGAAAATCTTGGTAAGACCGCTAAAAGAGCTTTTTGGCTTTTTCAATTTGAGTTTTTATTTGATAGCTATGATAAAAAGTGTCCTTAATTGCAGCCCAAATAGCATATTTTCTCCACCCTTTTTAACGGTGTATCGCTTATTGTAACTTGGGTGTTTATGTTGGTGTTACTTATATAATATACAGAGTTGGGCTAAAGAATGGAACCAAGCAAATATCTTTGAAACGAAAAGACCAATATTTTTGAAACTTTGCATGCAAGTACAGTGACGCAAAACGCATCTGTTGCTATACTTTTTGTTACTAGTTCACTTCCGGTTTCACCGGAAATACCCTTAACTTATTTACTTTAAATGGGACACCCTGTATATTTTTGCAGATTTTGAAAGAACTTTTTATTTGTAATTCATAAATACCAAGTTTGGAAGAAAAAACTATTAAAACAAGAAATAAATCTCTTTACAGTTAAAAAATAGGTTAATTTATTTACGTTAGACCAACGATAATAAAAATAAAAAAAAATCATTTAAAATGTTGAAAATGATAGTTTGAGGTGATTCCTCTAAATCAATTGCAATATTTGTTTAATAACTTCGTTCAATTCATTAAAAATATTACACACCTCGTCATGAGTTCTAACACGATCACCATGACCAATATAATATTTCAATGCGATCTCTTTCACTTAAATGAACCATTTTGAATAGAACTTATTTCTGTCAATTAGTTCAGTAACAGTTACCTACTATGCTAAATTCAAATAAATACAACAATAGTTTTAGTCTATAGTATGGACAATAGTACTCGTTTATTTTTAATACAAAAAATTATCTACAGACACTTTTTAACTATTTTTTTCTTCTATTTGGTATGTATGAATTAAAAATAATAAGTTCTTTCAAAATCTGCAAAAATATACAGGGTGTCCCATTTAAAATAAATAAGTTAAGGGTATTTCCGGTGAAACCGGAAGTGAACTAGTAACAAAAAGTATAGCAACAGATGCGTTTTGCGTCACTGTACTTGCATGCAAAGTTTCAAAAAGATTGTTCTTTTCGTTTTAAAGATATTTGCTTGGTTCCATTCTTTAGCCCAACCCAGTATAATCATTAACTATATTCATTATTTTTGTCTTTTTACAATTTAGTTTTAGGCAGTATTTATTACATGTTTCTATAACACTATCCATCCTTCTTTGGAGCACATGCACATTATCCGCCAGAAATACTGTATCTTCTGCATATCTAATATTGTTTATAAGTTGGCTATTTACTGCAATACCATCTTCTGATTCTTCACAGGCTTCTCTAAAGAAAATTAACTTACTGATTAACTATTTGAAATAAATGAAACAACTGTAGATACAGCAAATTAAATAGATCACGGTAAACAATAACCAAAGGACTACAGAAAAAAGCTTATCCATCTTGTTAAGATATGTGTAAATGGCTGTAGCTCCAGAGTACGGATAGGTAACAAATTTTTAGAATCGTTTGAAATAAGCAGTAGCCTGAAACAAGAAGATGCGCCTTCACATCTCCTGAATAAATAAAGAATACCAAATAGAAGAAGAAAGAGAAATAGAGGAATTCACAGAAGAAGAAGTATATGAAAGTATGAGAGAAATGAAAAGAAAGAAGGCACCTGGACCGGATAATATTCATGTTGAAATACTTCATATACTATATATATATTATATTCAATACTAACATCATTATATAATGAATGTCTTAGACAAAGAAGGTTTCCCAATAATTTTAAACAAGCGCAGAAGTTATAAGAATACATAAAGGGGAAGATAAAGATCCTGCCTTACCGAAATCATATAGACCGGTATGTTTATTGAATACAATGGGAAAATTACAAGAAAAATTACTATGTAAAAAATTAAATCAAATCAGAACAGAAATTGGATTACATCCTGGTCAGTATGGTTTTAGGAAAGGTAGATCAACAGAAGATGCAATAAATAAAGTATTTGAAATAGTAAACGAAAGCATAAAAAAGTATGTTTTAATGATCTTTATAGACGTGTCTGGGGCTTTTGACCATCTTTGGTGGCCGTCATTCTTTGAAAGACTTCGAAGAATGAGATGTCCAAAGAATCTGTACGGAAGTCTCAGAAACTACTGTCAAGACCGATATGCAAGCCTAAGCCGTCCAACAGGAAAAAAGACAAAACATATCACAAAGGATGTCCCCAAGGATCAGTTTGTGGACCTATGTTCTGGGATGTAATGCTAGAGGAACTGTTGGAACAATTGACTATAGATCCTGAAGTGCTTGGAAGCATAGCATATGCAGATGATTTGTTGTTGATCATAGATGCAAACTCAAGAAGAGAATTAGAAAATAAATCAAATGAAGTATTAATAAGAGTAAATGATTGAATGAATAAAGTAAAATTAACAATATCAGATTCAAAAACAACATATAGTTTAATAAAAGGAAATTTAGAAAGAGATCCAATTATAAAAATTAGAGGGAAAACAATAAAAAGAAAAATGGAAACAAGATATTTAGGTATTATAATAGACGAACAATAGCTATTTGTATAACAAGGGAGGAAAGTGCTACTTTTCCTCCCGAGAATGAAGTTTACTGCCCGACGCGTAGCGGAGGGCAGTAATCATTCAAGGGAGGAAAAGGCACTTTACTCCCATGTTATACATATGGTTTTTCCACCTTCCTCAAATAACAAGTCATCTTTTCATTTTTACCTAATTTATTTATGTAACTAACCAACAAAATTTATTAGAACTAAAACTAACAAGTAGGTACAATATAACTGTCAACTGTCAAAAATATAAGTCAAATTATTAATGTAAACATTGTTAAATCAGAATAACAATTTACTGTTTTTTACCATTCTGCAAAATACAGTGTTTTTAAATAAACGTTAAAATGTATAGATACTTACGTAATAGAAAATAGATATTGTACAGGGCGTCAATAAGTTATATTTCATGAATGAAATACCATGACGTCACTTTTACTTTTCCTCCCTAGGGAGGAAAAATATTTTCCTCCCTAGGGAGGAAAAGTACATCTTTGCTCCCTACAATCAGGTCCGGAAAAGTATACTTTCGGTAGAGGTAGGTGGAAAAAATTATTTACAAAACACATGAATTGTGTCTGTGAAAAGGCAACAAAGATCATGCATAGCATTGCTAGTCTAGCACAGAAGGAATATAGAATTTCGTTCCGACAGATGAGAATATACCTAAGTACAATACTTGCATCAATTGTAGGGTACGGTTCAAGTGTATGGGCACATAGATTAATAAATAAAAAAAAATGGAAAAATTAAACAGAGCTCAGAGAGGATTTCTTGTAAGAATGACGGGAGCATTTGGAACAACTGCAACACAGGCACTCACAGTTTTAACTGGAGTAATGCCAATGCATTTAGAAATACAAAAAAGAGCATGTAATTATTGGCTAAAAAAAGAAAAATATGAAAAAATAATACAAATAATAGGATTAGATAAAACAAATAAAAGAGAATTAAAAGAAATAATACATAGAAAAAGACAAAATGAATGGGAAAATTCAACAAAATCTAGACGTTTATACAATTTTATACCAATATTAGAAAACATTCCAAATTTTTTTAATTCAAAACAAGCTTTAATACACTTTTTAACGGGACATGGACCGTACCCAGCATAATTGGAAAGATTTAACTTAAAAGATGGTGCATATTGTGAATGTGGAGAACTAGGTACACCAGAACAAATAGTGTTACATTGTGAAAATACTAAAGAAAATGAAGAACATAGAGAAATGAGAAGAAGATTAGAAAGAATTGAAATAAGAGATATATTACAAAATGAAGAATATTTTGAAATATTAAACAATCTCACACAAATAATATCTAAATAACAACAAGAAATCTATAATAATAGAAGAAGACAACCAATAATCCAACCCTGATGAAGTTGAGTAAGATAAAGTTAAAATAAATAAAATAAAATATAAATTCAAAAATAGATATTTACAATTATTATAATAATAATTCAATATAAAATAAATAAATAAAAATAATAATTCAATACATAATTCATGAAATTAAAAAAAAACTACCAACTCTCTTCTGAAAATAGAGGGACTGTCTTTATAACTTAGAAGGGAGTTGATAGTACCAAAAATATTTTAAATTGTTTATTTAAATTTGTTTGTTAAACGTAATTAATAGATTATGGCAAATTGTTAATTGTAAAAATAGATTTAATAGTTGAGTAAAAAATGTAAAAATATAAAAAAAAATATCTGTAATCCCATCAGGAAAGAACGACCTGGATTAGTCACTAGAGGCCAGGTCATATGTATAAATAATAAATAAATAAATAAATAAAATAAAAAAATAAATCGCCTTTTTAATATAATCCTGGAAAAATTAGTAAGAACAGCACAAATTAAAACAGAATTACTGACAGTAGATGGAACAAAATTACTACTATCATACGCGGATGACATTGAAATTGTGGGAAACACACCCACACATGAAGGAGACTTTTAATAAATTGAAGGTAGAGGCAAAGGAAACAGGTTTAAAGGTAAATAAAGAGAAAACAAAATACATGTGCATCAACAGACAAAAGGGTCGAGATAGTTCTTTTTCTTGCAGTACCGTCTCCTATCAAAGGTTACTGTATTGAACTGCACCCATACCACTCCCTTAAATTTCGCTACAAGGAAATCCTCCTACGTCCCACATTTCTCTTTCCCGAGATTTTTCCTTGGATTATGAGTCTTAGTAGAGAGTACTTTTCTCCTCTCATTATTTGGCCTAGATATTCCAGTTTTTTCGTTTGTATGGTTTTTATGTCTTCGCATTCCTTCCCTATCTTCAGCAAAACATCTTGATTTGTTACTCTTTCTGTCCATGGTATTTTCCACATTCTCCTGCAACACCACATCTCGAATGCCTCAATGTTTTTGATGTTTATTTTTTTAGTGTCCAAGCTTCCATGCCGTACAGCAGAACGGAGTAAACATAGCACCTTAACATTATTATTCCTAAGTTTATATTTATGTCCCGGCTGCATAGGAACTTTTTCATTTTGACGAACGATTGTCTCGCTATCTCTATTCGCCTCTTGATTTCTCTTGTCTGGTCATTAGTATCAGTGAAGCAAACCCCTAAATATTTGTAGGACGTAACTCTTTCAACTGGCTGATTACTTATGGTTAAATTCGCATTGGTGTATAGCTTCTTCGTTACAATCATGAATTTAGTCTTTTTGATATTCAGTTTTAGACCATACTTATTGGTATAAGTATGGTGGTACTCCACCCTCAGGAACGTCCTATGTTAGTTGGGGTAGTTACCTCCTATGATAGAGGTTGATGAAGTAGACACTATTTGCTGCATACTTATTTATTTACCAACTCTAAATACCACAGTAACTTATTTGTGCGTTTGAGGTGTAACTATCTAATGATGTATCTGAATCACGAATGATAATTGATAAAAGAATGAAATATAATGATCTGCGATGCTTTGCTGTAACTATCAATAAACTAGAAAAGTGTTGATGTTTTTAATGCTGACACGGTCTGGCCGTGAATTAAGAATAATATTGAATAGCTGACAAAGCGTTATTGAAACTAGTGCACTTTGTTGAGTAATCGGTGTCACCTTAATTATTTAACAACAAACGTGATGTTTGTTTTGTAAGACAGTTAAAAATTAAATGAATATATCTTGCTCTTATTTTGGATGCTGATAATCCTGTACATGAGTGTTTATGTTTTCCATCAAATACTGTAAATTTGCTAGGTTATCTGTTAATATTAGCGTGTCATCACCGTATCGTATATTGTTAATTAACTCTCTGTTAATGATCATACCAATGTTTTGCTCTAGGAGCGCTTCCTGGCATATTGTTTCGCTATATATATTGAATAGTAGTGGAGAAAGCACAGTCGAGATAGTAGAATAGAGCAAAATATTACGATAAACCTATATAACTTTGAAAGAATGGGGAGGTTTAAATATCTCGGAGCAACAATTTCTGCCGATAACTATATCACGGAAGAAAAGAATTCAGGCAACAACCACATGTATGTATAGCCTCCACGATACTATTAAAAGTAAGAGCCTAACAGGACCATCAAAGATCAGAATATATATAACAGTGATTAGACCGGTGCGCATGTATGGGTGTGAGACGTGGACCCTGACCAGAGCAATTGAAAGAAAACTTTGATGTTTTGAGAGAAAAACCCTCAAAAGTAACTTTGGACTTTATCACGACCCTAATAGCAACCAATACCGAATGAGAACAAATGCCAAGGTCAAACATATGTATAGTGCTAGAGAGGTAGTCTAAGAAATTAAATTCCAACATCTAAGATAGACTGGCCATCTCCATAGACTCCCAAATACCCGCCTTGCTAAATTAATCTGGGAAGAAGTCCGCATAGGAAGAAGGCCCTTAAGACGCCCACGAATGCGATGGAGAGACAATATCTGGGTCACATCTAAGAACCTGATATATTTTGCACCTGCTGACAAAAAAAAAATATCTAATAGTATTCAGAACATCAAAAATAAAATACATGTAAATAAGATCATTTGCAGCCTTAACCGGTCAGTTTGTAGCAGTTCGTTCATTTATGGAATTTAAATATGGAAAATTATACTAAAAAAACATAAACAAATAAAAAGAAAAGTAGCTTGCTCTTTCTTAAACTAATAGTTATAACACTAAAATGACCATACCTAAATACTTAAAAATATTACAATTGGTGGTTAAATAACATACCAATTAGTGAGCAAAATATAAAATAATCCAATTATGTACTTGAAATATTTTGCGATGCATATATCTTTTAGCATGGCGGGTATGCTGCATTGATAAAAAAAACTCATGGTTTTTGGAGTCATGAACAACAACTACATATAAATGTACTTCAGTTACTAGCAGCATATAGTGGTTTGAAATCCTTTTTTCAACGAATATAGGAATTGTAACATTTTGCTAGGAATAAATAACGCAACAGCTGTGTCTTGCATTAACAAGATTGGTAGTGTACAGTACACAACATTTGCAGATAAGTTTAATAATTCTGTGAAAATAGGAATTTAAAAATTATTTTTGCATCTATAACAGTAAAAAAAATGCTTTTGCTGACTCGGAATCAAGATCTTTAAAAATAGAAACAGAGTAGGTATTCTTTAAGTGATAATTGTGTTACTATAATTTTTGAGCTTCTTATTCCAGAAATCGATATGTTTGCCACATATCCTAAAAAAAATGTGCAAGGTATGTAATTTGGAACCCTGACCCCGGATCAGAGAAAGCCAATGCCTTAACTCTAGATTGGCATGGATTTAAATTTTATGTTTTTCAGCCTTGGTACACAATAGGGTGGAGTGAAAACTGGCTCGAAAAAAAGATATCCTTAAATCAATTGACCTATATGTGGAAAAGTTGCCTAATATAATGGTCTATTCTAGAAAAAAAAAAGTGGCTTAAGATATTGCCATCTTCTACTGCCCATTTGACCGTGAAATGTAAAAAATTAAAGATAAATATTTTTTAAAGCCGTGATGCAGCTCTTCGCTTGTTTCCATAAAAAAATTCGTAATTTTTTATGAAAATAACCCATAACTCACTGCGTGGGGGTAGCTGCATATCGAGTTCCACCGCCCTCCCACCCCTTTTTTGTACTTTTGTGATTAATGTTCATTAAAAACTTGAAGATATTGACTTTTTGTCTCGAATACTGGCAAACTAGCTCTAGAAACAATTCGTGCCCTTAAAATCCATCCCTTGCTGTATTCCCACATACAGCAACTGACGCTTCTGTTACTAATTTGATGCATCTTTCCACTGCTTGCGTGTGGCATGGATATTTTAGAATTTCAATTTCAGCTAGAACATCTAAAATCATTTCTTCTAGTTCTTCATTGGAAATACATTTTGTCAGGGGAGGTTCTGTTATTGTTGTCGACTGCCAGTCAATCATATCGATGTAGTCTTCAGCATAAAAATTTAAAGATGGCAATTTGAATTCCTGTATTTCTTGTTGGTTTGCTGTTTTCCTACACTTCAATAATCTTCTAAGGCCTAATTCTCTCACTGTTTTCGGCTGAACAGCGAACGGCTGTTCACCGTTCAGCGAAAGCTCAAGCTGTCTAATAATTTCATTCTTATTACCAGTATTTACTGCTGTACCATCAGAACATATAGCCTGCAAATTTGAAACGTCAAAATTATGCTCCAAAAATTCTAGAATGCTCTTCTTTATACTTTGCGAATTGCCAGATGCAGGAGTCAAATGACCAATATATTTGGATCCTGGTTCTGAAGCTAGGACTATATGCTCCTCTATCTTCGTTTTCTTGGACAAACTTCCTTCTTCACTAGTTTGAACTAACGTTTGGTCTTTTCTTCCATCAAAATATATTCCATATACATACCAATTCAGAACCGTCTTCTTTATCTTTTCTCTTGAGCTCAAATCGAGCTTTTGCCCTTTCTCTACGAATTTTGCTGCGGTCGACAATTTTTGATGAATCTTCTGTAGTAATTATTCCTATATCTTTTAACGCTGCACTAACAAGAATAATTGCTGCCGTCCTATCAGAAACACCCGTTCTGTCACATGCCTGTGCTACACTTGGTAGTTTTATTCTCATCTGAGAAGTTGAAGGAGTATCGACCCTGTCTTCTAATTTAATGACATTTTCTTCTGATGAACTGTTGTTTGAAATCTCTTCTTCTAGATTAGATGACACTGACTGGTATGCTCTGCCAATTAAAGATTCTTTGTATAGATCATCATATTCATCATGCTTGATTCTCCTTTCCTCGGTTTTACTTTTACGCTTCCATCTCTTTTCGAGTACTTTTGTAGTTTTTTGATCAACTTTACCGATTACCATTTTAGACGAAGTTCTTTGGTCGGTTAGAAATTCACGTTCTTAAAAAGTCTTTACATTTGCATAAAGATATATCAAAGAGTTTCTTTTCGGCCAATTCTCTAAATAAAACAACATGTTTTGAATTATTAAGTTTACCGTCCTTTTTTAGCCGTTTCATTATGTTACGATATTTACCGTGGGATTCTCGAATTTTATGTAATATTTGTTGGTCTGATACAACACAAATGGAACTTTTCTGCCACAAGTTTTTCAAGTCTTTTATTAAACGGGAACAGACATCATCAGCGAAACTAGGTCTTTGTTTACTTTGTTGTACAACAATTTCTTGTCGACGATATAAGTAACATTTAATAATATCCGCGTAGGTCGGCAACACATTGTTCTTAAATGGTTTTGGTACACTAAACACAGGGCACAATGAATCACGTCGCGTAAAAGACATTTTTTACATACGTTAACTACTCTAATGCTGCCAAACAACTAAAATATTTCAACAATATAAATCAGCGGGGGCAGACGATACGTAGGTCTACGACCACAACCGATTTATTGCGACGGAGTTCGTGGAATCCTGTTAGCCTCGTTGGCGCTAAGCCGGCGCAATGCGGTGTCAAAGAGCATGTAGTATTGTTTCAAGGTCATTATATTGAGTTGCTATTTGGTTCTAGGAATGTTTTGTAATACCTTCTTGACGTAATTATCCAGTAATAATTATTCATAAGATATTAGTGACAATAATAAGATATTCTATATATATTTTTAAATATAGGGAAAATTCCAATTTTCAAAGCGGTTTGGGCAGTAGAAGTTTTAAGTTGATTGACCTGAGATTTTTTTTGGTGAATACTGATAGTAAAAGGCAACTTTTCCACACATAGGCTTTAGGGAATTACGAAAAAAAAATTTCGCTCCACCCTAGTACACAACCTTTGACCACTACATCTTACACAACCAAAAAGAAAATTATGGACCTGATAAAAATTTAATCTAGAACTATTTTTGGGCTTTTATATCCAGGACATCCTTTGGGTTTCCATATTCTTGTCAGGCAAGCTTTTTTTAAGAAAAGGCATTCCTGAGGATTCCATCCCATCTATTACAACAAATCACTAAATCTGTATGATACAGTTTTCAGGAGATGGTGACGGTTTAGTATAAAATAATGACCATTTTGCTTATGAATTATCAAATTTTAATTTTATTAAATCTATCGTAGAACAGGATTATAATTATAGCTCGTATAAACATTCAAAATGCTGCATTGGCGTTGATAAAAGATATCCTAGAAATTATAAAAATATTTTTAATTTTTTTTTACAAATGTATATATAACCTCAAACCTTAATTGCCCAAATATCAATTAACTTGGGACCCTCTACCAGTATTACTTTATTTAGAAACATTATTTCGTCTCACAAGCCTTTCCCTGAACGATCTTACTTACAAACTTGTAATGTTGATTGCACTCACTTCAGCTCAGAGGTTGCAAACCGTGTACCTAATAAAAATTCAGAATATTTTCATGGATCAAGATAAAATTGACATTTTGATATAACATAGGATAAAGACTTCCCCAAAAAATAATAATAATAATAAATAAACAAATATCAACCTATTTAAAACAAAAAACACAGTTGAGAGTGTTTATAGATTTCTAAAACATTCGTCCTCAATCAGAAGACAATTTGTTTATAACTAAAAAAAAAACAAAGAGACGTATAAAGCAACATCTACCCAGGCGTTGAGTAGATGGATATAACATTTTTTAAAATTAAAAATATAGACACTAATATTTTTAAAGTGTATAGTGTCAGACATGCATCTACCTCAGCGGGAGTTAACTGGATTATAGAAGATATTAGAGAGACGGCGAGATGGACAGAAAATTCTCAAGTATTCAATATTTTTTATAATAAACTTCTAGCAAAAGATTACGGACTCTTTGCAAAATCGTATTGTCTGGTGAGTCCATGTAATTGTATGCTTCTTGGTTGGTTTATTTTTGTTATTCATTTTGTAATTATATTACATGTTTACGTTACTAATATTAGTAAGAACATTAATTTTCTTATTATTTTTATTTGTACCTGGTTGAAGGTACACATCTCATATAATTAAAATATAAACATGAATCTTAATTAATAATTGCTCTAATATGTTAGTTAGGTATATGTATATATTTTGTCTAACAATAAAAAACTGAAAACGTTTGTTTTCTATACTTCTACAAAATTTATTATATCTAAGTGACTACAGCTGTTTCGGCGGAGTGCCTTTCTCACAGCTGTAGTCACTTAGATATAATAAATTTTGTGGAAGTATAGAAAACAAACGTTTTCAGTTTTTTATTGTTAGATAAAATGAACTTCCATCAAGTAACGGTCGAATCCATCAAGTATATATTTTGTGTAAAGTTTCTAAAAAAAATTGCTAAGTACTATTCATTTTTGGATTGCAATGTACTTTTGTTTATTTATCGCACAATATTGTTCACTCTTTCAACAGCCTACCATAAGTACAAATGTTCGAAATGTTATGTGAAGGACAAAATTAATTGATTGGTTGACTTACCTGTTAAGGAGGGACAATCATAATTGTCCTATCTTACATTTAGAACATTTGTACGCTCCCCCCCATTGATTCTTTTGAACCCACCCATGTCTTGTGCGATAAAAATAAATTAAAAAAAAAACAGTGATGCGCGGTCGTCACTTGTCAAGAAGCTTAATAATCTTTTTTTTCTTCTTCTGCTTCTTTAAACTGTGATCAGCGGCCCGAAAAGACCACTACCATAAGTACAAATGTTCGAAATGTAAGATAGGACAATTATGATTGTCCCTCCTTAACAGGTAAGTCAACCAATCAATTAATTTTTAGTTAAATTTTGCGAATTTTGATGATTTTTGTTTGGTAAAAAATACCTACTGAAATGTCTTAATTCCTATTTTAAATACACATTCTAAAGCTACTCTTTAAAGATCATTTTAGTTTTAACTTACAACAATCCAATATTTATTTTTACTAAAACTGACAAAGTTTGAACTTTGTTTGAATTACACATTTAAAGAAATATTTAATAGTAAATATTTATTTCATTTCTTAATATAATTTAACATTCTAACTATAGTAGAAGAGAACATTTTAATAATAGAGGCACCTGGATCAATCTCCCTAGGGTATAGCTTCCTGCTTCCGGAAGAGGTGAAGCAATTAAAGATAATATAATGGAGCATTTTCAAGGTGACAATCCTTTGAACATTTTCAATATAACAGCTGTCGGATACGATGGAACTGCCACGAACACCAGTGTTAACAATTGTGTAATTGGGGATGATTTCGTTAATCCATACCAATGAATTGCCTTTGCGTCATTTGTTTTGCAAATTTGATGGAAAAACTAAAGGCCCTAATGAATTTGGAAAGGTTTTAGGCCAAGAACTTGAAATATGTAACGAGCTTCCTGTGGTCAATTTCGCTTCCATGTAAAACAACCTCCCGATTCTAGAGATTAAGGAAGATCTAAGCACAGATCCGAAGTACTTGAAATGTGTAAAGCAATCTCCAGTGGTGTATGTCCTTCTGATCTTTCTTTAAAACCCCCTAGGAAATTAGCTTAGTCACGATGGCTTACGTTGGCCAATCACATTCTTTGGTTATATGCTGCAACAGAGAATCCTTCAGATAAGCTCAAAATTTTAACTATGTATGTGATGAAGGTGTATACCCCAGTCTGGTTTCATATCAAACTGAAACCATCTTGTGTAAATGGATCAAAACGTCTATGGAGATTCATCAAATTTTCACGTTATCTTTGTGAGGAACACCTCCAAATAACTGATCCAGTAATTCAAAGGAATGGATATTTCTCTCACCCAGAAAGTGTGCTTTTCTTCATGTTATGCGACAAGAGAAAACACATAAGAGGGCTAGGTCTGCGGCGAATTTTGAAGTCAAGATCGGAACTCATAAATGGTATAAGGAAGTTTGTTGTCCCGAAGCTTAACTTTAATGCCAGTGACAATATTGATATAATTAACTGGACGGAAGAACGAATTACTGAGCCTCCTATGACTGACGAGAACTTAATAAAGTATATAAGTTATGCAATAGACCCCAGTTTTCAGGTACAGTGTGCGGATTTTCCGTGTTTTCCCTGTCATACACAGGCAGTAGAAAGAGAACTAAAGCTATATAAAATATTTGAAATTTGCTGTATTTTTTTGTTAAAAACATATATTTTCAAAGCTGCTGCGACACATCAAGATGTAAACCTAGAACAAAAATATTTTGCAGTTTTATTATAGACATGAAAAGGCAACAACCTTCCAGTGCTATTGAAAGTTATTTCAAAAAAACATTTTTTTCCTATCTCCTCCTTCCACCCTATTGACCATAAAGTAACAGTTTACGTTAAAAAATATCATTCTTTCAATAACACAACGACTTCTTACTTTTGACAAACGCAAATTTCAACCTCGACCATTTTTTAATTAAGGCTGTCATTTTTCAGCCGTGTGTATTGCGTAAAATTGCGAAACGAAGCAAATAAACAATATCAGAGCCAATTAAAGTCTGTGACAAATGATGCAAAAACAAATGAGCAGTGAATTATGAAACAACGTTGAATTGTTGTGTTACGAAATTCATTAGCAACGTGGCCAATTTCGCTCGTTTTGTTGAATGTGAAGCTGAAGGGTGACATTTTTTAGGGCAAGAAAACAACAGTACCTACATTTTTAAAAGAGGTTTAGGAATTTGATATTCTAAACGGTAATTTATCACAGAAGGGTTGTAGTTATTCCAACGTCTAAGATGGACTGGCCATCTCCATAGACTCCCAAATACCCGCCTTGCTAAATTAATCTGGGAAGAAGTCCGCAAAGGAAGAAGGCCCTTAAGATGCCCACGAATGCGATGGAGAGACAATAATGGTCATATTTAACAATAATGGTATTATCCTCTGGCCCAACTCTCATGAATGACCGTTCAAGATGGAAGCGAGTTGTGCAGTCAGTCAAGTCCGACCCCGGTTTTAGTGCCACCAGAAGAAGAAGAAGAAGCAGAAGAAGAAGAAAAATAAGAAGAAGAAGAAGAAGAAGAAGAAGAAGAAGAAGAAGAAGAAGAAGAAGAAGAAGAAGAAATGACTTTCTTTCAAGTCATCTTTTAATTCTCTCCTATACACACACAGTTTTAAATTTTTCCGAATAATTTTATTTATTCGGAAACTGGGAGAACCCACGATTTTTTCTATTTTGATGTGAGAATATTGCGATCTATTTTGAATGTGTAACACACAGTTTCCAAGTAAGTATTTAATTCCCTGTGCACTATTGACATTTAGGGTGGAACGAAAAAAATGTTTTCATAATTTCTTTGTGTAATAGTGATAGAAAGTTGCCATTGTTAAGCCACAAATAAAATATTTTTCTAAACAAATTATTTTTAGAGGTGCCGCAAAAGGGTTGAAAATTAGAATTTTTAGTTAAATTATGCGAATTTTTATGATTTTGGTTTGGTAAAAAATATCTACTGAAATGTCTTAATTCCTATTTTAAATACACATTCTAAAGCTACTCTTTAAAGATCATTTTAGTTTTAACTTACAACAATTCAATATTTATTTTTACTAAAGCTGACAAAGTTTGAACTTTGTTTGAATTACACATTTAAAGAAATATTTAATAGTAAATATTTATTTCATTCCTTAATATAATTTAACATTCTAACTATAGTAGAAGAGAACATTTTAATAATAGAGGAACCTGGATCAATCTCCCTAGGGTATATTTTCCTGCTTCCGGAACAGGTGAAGCAATTAAAGATAATATAATAGAGCATTTTCAAGGTGACAATCCTTTGAACATTTTCAATATAACAGCTGTCGGATACGATGGAACTGCCACTAACACCGGTGTTAACAATTGTGTAATTGTGGATGAATTCTTTATTCAATACCAATGAATTGCCTTTGCGTCATTTGTTTTGCACATTTGATGGAAAAACTAAAGGCCCTAATGAATTTGGAAAGGTTTTAGGCCAAGAACTTGAAATCTGTAACCATCTTCCTTTGGTTAATTTCGCTTCCATGTAAAACAACCTCCCGATTCTAGAGATTAAGGATGATCTAAGCACAGATCAGAAATACTTGAAATGTGTAAAGCAATCTCCAGTGGTGTAGCTCCTTCTGATCTTTCTTTAAAACCCCCTAGGAAATTAGCTTAATCACGATGGCTTACGTTGGCCAATCACATTCTTTGGTTATATGCTGCAACAGAGAATCCTTCAGATAAGCTCAAAATTTTAACTATGTATGTGATGAAGGTGTATACCCCAGTCTGGTTTCATATCAAACTGAAACCATCTTGTGTAAATGGATCAAAACGTCTATGGAGATTCATTAAATTTTCACGTTATCTTTGTGGGGAAAACCTCCAAATAATTGATCCAGTAATTCAAAGGAATGGATATTTCTCTCACCCAGAAAATGTGATTTTCTCCATGTTATGCGACAAGAGAAAACACATAAGAGAGCTAGGTCTGTGGCGAATTTTGAAGTCAAGAGCGGAACTCATAAATGGTATAAGGAAGTTTGTTGTCCCGAAGCTTAACTTTAATGCCAGTGACTACATTGATATAATTAACTGGACGGAAGAAGGAATTACTGAGCCTCCTATGACTGACGAGAACTTAAAAAAGTATATAAGTGATGCAAGAGACCCCAGTTGTCAGGTGCAGTGTGCGGATTTTCCGTGTTTTCCCTGTCATAGACAGGCAGTAGAAAGAGAACTAAAGCTCGCGACTGAGTCATCTCCTAGTGTCTGTGGTCTTGAAGCAAGAAATGGCTTTGTTAGATCAAATACTGCTTCCCAAAATATTATGCCCAAGTTTGTGGCAAAGAAACAATTTATTTAAGTATCAATAGGAATATTGTAACTAAAGAAATCTTATAGCAATGTGTACATATAGCAATTATAGCAATGTTAACTCTTATTAGAAACAATATTTGACTAAGAAATGTAAGCTATGGCACCAGATTAAATATATAAAATATTTGAAATTTGCTGTATTTTTTTGTTAAAAACATATTTTTTCAAAGCTGCTGCGACACATCAAGATGTAAACCTAGAACAAAAATATTTTGCAGTTTTATTATATACATGAAAAGGCAACCCTCGAGTGCTATTAGAAAGTTATTTCAAAAAAGCATTTTTTTCCTGTCTCCTCCTTCGACCCTATTGACCATAAAGTAACAGTTTACGTTAAAAATATCATTCTTTCAATAACACAACGACTTCTTACTTTTGACAAACGCAAATTTCAACCTCGACCATTTTTTAATTAAGGCTGTCATTTTTCAGTCGTGTGTATTGCGTCAAATTGCGAAACGAAGCAAATAAACAATATCAGAGCCAATTAAAGTCTGTGACAAATGATGCAAAAACAAATGAGCAGTGAATTATGAAACAACGTTGAATTGTTGTGTTACGAAATTCATTAGCAACGTGGCCAATTTCGCTCGTTTTGTTGAATGTGAAGCTGAAGGGTGACATTTTTTAGGGCAAGAAAACAACAGTACCTACATTTTTAAAAGAGGTTTATGAATTTGATATTCTAAACGGTAATTTATCACAGAAGGGTTGTAGTTATAAATGAACTCAGAATTTAAAAGGGAATATATTTTTATTTTTTATGTTTTTGTAAAATAAGGAGGCATTTTTATAATATTTCACCATTATTCAGTGAACTTATTCAGTGAGCTAATCAAGCAGATATTAATAATGTGAGGGTAATAATGGAACAATCGGTTGAATGGAACAAACCTCTATACATGGTTTTTGTTGATTTCGAACGTCCTTTGACAGCTGATCTCATGCTACTATATGAAAAATTTTAGAGCTGAAGAACATCCCGCATAAAATAATTTCCATTATAAAGCCACTGTACACTGAGGCGAAATGCAACGTGACACACAATGGGATCAACAGTGACAAATTTGACGCGCTTACTGGAGTCAGACAGGGATGGGTGCTTTCTCCGTTTTTTTTAACATATATAGTATGTTCTCTTCAAACTAGACTCCGACATAAGAGGAATACAATGGACGTTAACCACACGCCTAAGCGATCTAGAATACGCCAACGATATCTGCCTATTAGGACAAAGGTTTCAACGTATGATTGATCAAATGAAAACACTTTCCACTGAAGCCAATAAAATAGGTTTAAAAATCAATATTAGTACAACCATGTCCATGAGAATAGATGCAAGGAACAACACGCTATTTATGGTGCTTCTCAGAGGCTTTTTTCAGTACGTCACGAGTGACAGAAAAAAGGTACATCTGTGATTATACACATTTATAACATTTATTCTAGTTGCTGATAGATGGCGATATAATAGAAAAAAAAATGATTTATTAAAATATGATTGCAATTTGGCATAAAATCAAATCAATCGTGTTTATTTCATTTATAAAAAGGTATGTTCTTTGATTTGTGTAGTCGTATACATTGTACAGATTATGGTCGTATAGATAATACGTAAATCATTTTTTTATTAGGTATAGCGCCATCTATCAACAACTAGAAAAATGTTATAAATAAGTATAATCCCCGACTTACCTTTTTTCTGCCACTTCCAACTTCATCATCCAACCAATTTACGTCCACTGCTGGACATAGGTCTCCCCAATTGTTTCCACACTTCACGGTTTTGTGCTGATTTTTGCCAGTTTTTACTAATCCGCCTGATATCATCTGTCCATCGTGTAGGCGGCCTTCCTCTACTTCGTTTATCTTCTCTTGGTCTCCACTCCATCAGCCTTCGTGCCCATCTTGAATCTTTCAGCCTGGCGACGTGTCCTGCCCAGTTCCATTTGAGCCTGGTGATACGTTCTACAACATCTGCGATACCGGTTGTTTGTCTGAGATCTTCATTTCTTATTTTATCCCGTAGAGTTACGCCCAGCATGGATCTTATTTATCGTATGGCATAGATACAACAAGAACACATAATTTAAAAAAAAAAAAAAGTATATAAAACACTACATGAAGTATCACAAACGAACATCTAATGTATTAATATACTGTAAAACATTTTCGGTCGCATTCAGGAACTCATCGAAAACTCCAGGGTATCGCCTTCGGGGGCATTCCTCAATAATGTGGCGGATGGTCTGCCGTTGCGCACCACAATCACACTCAGGAGTAAGGGCCTTTCCCCATCTATGCAAGCTGTCAGCACATCTACCGGTCCCTGTCCTTATTCTGTTCAGCGCCGTCCATGTATTGCGGGGCAGTTCAAAGCCTGGCGGTTTCTGATCGATACAGGCCATTTGGTGTGATTCCTGTGGTGAGTCGCTCTCCCATTGTCTTCTCCAAGCGTTGGTGAGGTCGAAATGTTCCTGATGTAGGGAGGTGGCCCTTAACAATGGGGGATATCTGGAGCGCAGTCTTTTCATTTCGATATCAAGCTTATCATGGTGGATGGGTAGTTGATGGTTAGCCTCGATTTTTCGATATTCTCTGAGAAGATAATGACTTCTTCTTAGTTTAGGCGGTGGAATGTGACTCAGAATGGGAAGCCAATAGTTCGGTGTTGGTCGAATTGTACCTGAGATCATTCGCATTGTCTGGTTTAATTGGGTGTCAATGATCTTCGTGTGTTTGCTATTGAGCCATACCGGCGAAGCATATTCAGCCGCCGAGTATACGAGTCCGAGAGCGGATGATCTGAGTACGGAGGCTGAGGACCCCCATGTGGTGCCACATAGCTTTTGGATTATATTATTTCGCGTCTTCAGTTTTTCTGCCGTTCTTTGTAGGTGTTCCTTAAAACTTAAGGTTCTGTCAAGAGTCACTCCAAGATATTTTGGTGTTGAGTTATGAGCGAGTAGTCTGTTTTCAAAGTGAACGGAGAGTTTTTTGTTGGCTTGGGCATTATTAAGATGGAAACAGCACACTTCAGTTTTCGTTGCATTGGGCCGTAGCCTCCATTTGCGAATCTTTCCATGCGCCTTTGAGCAACCCGCATTTTCGACGCTGTTGCCTTGGTTAGAGTCAGTTGTCTCTGCTCCATATGTCATTACCGGTAGCACACATTGGTCAAACACTTGTCTTTTTAAACCGATCGGTATACTGCTCCTAAATATGTCTCTCAGAGCTCCGTAGGCTGCCCAAGCAAGAGTTAATCTTCTTTTTATTTCGCATGTTTGGTTATCTCTGCCAATTCTAATTTCATGACCCAAGTAAATGTACTTTAGGAACTAGAAATGTACTAGGAATCAGATTAGTCATAAATTTAGTTTTAGAAAAGTTCATTTTCAGAAGGGATCTGATTTAAATAATATTTAGATTTCCGTTAAAAAATCGTAAAACGATGGTAATAGGTGTAAATATCCTCTTAACAATAGAGCATTTAAAAGAATCACCAAAATTATACTTACTGAATGTAATAAAATTAAATATAATTTGTATTTCTCGGTAGACCATCCTTAACATCATTTTAATACCCTAAATCATTTTACGACTGCGTAATATGCGCACTGCGCACTTTGTGGTGTTTTTTTAGAAAAGCCGACTTACCTAAGGTAATTCTCAATAACAGTTCTAAATAGGCGTATATTATGCATGTTTCTTTAAAGTATGCAGAATTTGGTAAAGTTCTCAAATATGCGAAATATGCAAGCAATATGCATTTAGCAAAAAATCCGCTCCCTAGTCATAACAGAAAACGGAGGTAAAAAAGACGATATTCTTATGAGGATACGAAAAGCTCAACAAACATTCAGCATGTTCAACCCTGTTTGGAGGTCTGACGAGTATACTACAAACGCAAATATCCGAATATTCCAGACAAATGTCATGTATGTTCTACTCTATGGATATGAAACCTGCAAAGTGACAAAATTCCTTACAGACAAACTGCAGGTTTTTGTTAACAAATGTCTACGAAAAACTGTTCCTATTTTCAGGCCAAACACCATTAAAAACGAAGATCTATTACGAAGATCCAACAAAAAAAGAGAGAAACGGAAATAAAATCCTGACCAAAAAAATAGTTTAAGTATTGCAAAGACTGCCTAGAGTGGAATTCCAAAAAAAAAAAAAGGGATCGCCCAGCACAAACTTGTGGAATATCCATCATGGACGAGATAAGAGATCAAGGAAAGTCTTGGAATGAGGTGAAGGCCTTAGCGCAAAATAGAACGCGATGGCGCGTTCTCACTGAAGCTCTATGCTCTACTGAGCTCAAGAACATTAGATATTATATACAGTGAACTAAATATAGAGTAACAGCATTAACCCATTAACGCCCAAATTATTTTTTTTTTGCATTTTCAAAGTAATTTTTTGTTTCGTAATATATTTGGAGGTACTAAATGATGTCCTTCATCGAAACAAAAGTCTTCAATCAATGTATACTCCCTGTTTTAATATATGGCTCTCAGACATGGACGTTTACAAAAGAGAATATGGAAAAAATAGCAAAGGCAGAAAGAGCCATAAATTATCAGACAGGAAAAGAAACCAACGGATCCGTAACAAAACAAAAGTGAAAGACGTCTCTACCCAAGT
This sequence comes from Diabrotica virgifera virgifera, assembly GCF_917563875.1. Classification (NCBI taxonomy): domain Eukaryota; kingdom Metazoa; phylum Arthropoda; class Insecta; order Coleoptera; family Chrysomelidae; genus Diabrotica; species Diabrotica virgifera. The sequence goes on along the minus strand of NC_065450.1, from coordinate 190,080,628 downwards.
AGCAAAGCTTAAATGGAAGTTCGCCGGACACACCCTACGGCAGAAGGATGAAAGATGGACTAAGATGGTAATACATTGGAGGCCATGGAACCACAAAGGGGAAGGCCACAGATGCGATGGTCAGATGACCTGAAGAAACACACTGGGTCAAAATGGATGCAAATTGCCCAAGATAGAGAGGCATGTAAGAAGGAAGAGGAGGCCTATATCCAAGGATGGATGTTTAGGACTGATTAGATAGAAATGATATCGTATCAAAGTTTTTGGTTTTTGTTTTCAAATTTTTGAAAAACAACTGTCCTCATTATGAGGACGCTGGGCTCAATTACTATGAAATTAAAGACAAAATTTAGTTTAGCAAAATAAATTTATTTAGAAGTTTTTCAAATTAAATTCCTGTTATATAAAATGGAGTTAAAAATGTTTATATAAATCCTATATTTTTTTATAAAATTGTTCAAAACAAACCGACACGCAAAGCGTTACATTAGATTTCTGTCAATATGTTCGCGGTATTGACGTACAGTTTCGATATTGACATATAAAACTGTTCGGAATTAAATTATGTTTTTTTATTTGATTAGGCAAAAAGTTGCGCTAATATAAATTAAGTAACTAAACTCACCATTCGCTTAGCGGCTCCGCTTTTATGCTGCTTAAGTGACATTATAGGTAGTTACAAGCGTATAAACGTAATGTATTTAAACAATATTAATTAGCACTCACAAACACTAAAACTAAAAATTAATCCGAACCGAATAAACAAAATTCACCAGCATCAACTCACGATTCACAATCTAATGATAAATGACTAAAAGCTACGCCAACACAAGTAGGTATGAATTACTAATTGTCGTCGTCTTTGATGTTCTTCAGGTACTTTACTTGGCTGTAAACAAAAGATTTACTTGTTGTTAAGCTTAAAGGGTAAAGTAGGTGTATTTTATATTTCATTTCTTAACTTTATGGCACCCATTGAAAGACATCTATTTTTGTCAAACACCTTTAACTTTCAGAGCGATTTAAAAGCATTGTATTGTAAGATTTCCGAAAAGGAGATGTAAAAGTATACCTGCTAATCTGTTGCCATTTATGTCATGTCATAAAAGGGTGGTTATCGGGTGTTCCTTTCCTTTTCTCTCAGAAAAAAGATTATATGAAATTGTCAATACAACAATAATTTCAAAGTAATTTTTACAATAAATAAGAGGAGTTTGGCAGGGTAAGTACGACGGCGCGTCAGAATGCCAAATACGTAATTTTAGACAAATATGTAGGTCTTATGGGGGCCCCTTCAACCTGAAGGCCCGGTGCTACAGCACCTCTAGCCCCCCCCCCCCCCTAAATCCACCACTGGACATATTCGTTGTTTTTCTCGTTTTGATACAATGTGGTTTTTAATACCATATCTAATGTCTTCAGAGATATTGTTTCTTGATGTACTTGGAAGACTAAATGGACGACCTTTGCTTATTCTTACGTCATGTCCAATTTTTAGATATGAATAAGCTACTTGTCGCCTAAATTCTTTGATTCATATATTTTTCTCTTATGTATCATGTTGTATAGCACGATTTACGATAACCATATGTATCATTCGTGTAATAAGACACCAATATCATTTTTTTCCTCTTACAGATATATTATGTTGTTTTTCTTACAACCAGTCTTGGTGATCCACGCCACCCATATATTGGAAATAGCGGATAGTTGGGAAACTTTTACTTTCTTTTTTCCTTTTTACTCCATTGTTGAACTTGGTTGGTGAGAAAACCGTATCATAATTGGTTTCAATAGAAACACATTTACTGTATTGTTGTTGTCAAAGCACCAGTCATATGCCCCTCAAGGCTTCTACTGTTCTAGGTATTTTTATTGTTTGGTAGGACACTTTGCAGTTCGGTTTTCTCTAATAATTTTCTCTAATAAATATTTTTGTCTCATCCTAGAATCGAAGAAAATAATTAGTTACTAAAAATGCCAATGTAGACTTTTTACACATAATATATGTATTTACCGTCCTCATTTGAGGACGCATAATACTCTTATTATTTTTTTAACATTTTTTTACTAGGTAGTCATTTCTGTGTTTTTTTACAAATTGTGGATCTAACCTAATAAAAAATACAAATTTTTAGAACTCACCATTTGTCCGAAAAGCTTGTACATATGTGAGATTGTAAAATACAATCTCTAGTTTTGATTGTGGACTGTAATTGGTGTAGGTTTGTTAGGTTCCGGTTCAAGTGGGAGTATAAAGGATAAGGTTTTATAGATACAATATAAATATGTATATAAAGTCTTACCAAACTCTGAACGTTGTAGATCCTTAGAGCCGTGGTCTCACACGAATTGATTGTTCCCTTACCACGATTTGCGAAATCAGGTATGACGTTACTCCCGAATTACTGTTCATCACGTAACGTAACACGTATTGCTATTTCGTTTCAGCCCAAAAGGAAGGCTGGAGCGTCCAGAGTGAAGAGATGAGCGGTACCGACTTTTCCGTGAACCGCTGATGAGAGAGAGAGCTCACCCTTTGGCGGGTGTAAGAGTAGAGAGTGTTAGATTTCTTCTGTTTCGAATACAAATTTGTCTGTCTGTAGGGGTAAGGGTACAAGTAGGAGGGGATGAAATGGTACTATTGAACAGGGCTGGCTTGAGATTTATTTAAATTAAGTGTTGTAACAAGAGATTTAATGCAGTAAAAAATATAAGAATATTTTTTGCATGTGAAAATTGAACACCTTTGTATAAAAAAAAATCATACACACCGATGTAAGTATAGTTCAGTAAACTTAAAAAAGTCGTACTTTTCGCCTTGGGCTAGCATTTCGTCAAATAAAAATAAAGCAAAAATACATACACTTATGCCTACGGTAGTGCTTCTACTAAACCACTGAGTAGCACTGAGGTAGGCAATTTCAAAATATTCACGCAGAAATTGTTTTATCCCCACCTAAACAAACCGTCCTCAAACGAGGACGCTGGGCGCTAATGGGTTAACCCATTAGCGCCCAGCGTCCTCGTTTGAGGTGGTGTTCTAAAAAACGTAAAGTAGGTATCTGTATATTCAAAATTCAGAATTTGTTTAGGTGACCCAAAAACGACTATTTAGTATTTAAAAATACTATTACAATAAGCAGTTGGACTTCGTAAGTCCTAGATATTTACCCAACGTGACCGGAAGTAGAACTGAAAGTCGATATTTGAACTCTTCGTGTAACTTTACGTCAATTGATATAGGATTTCACTAAGTTTGAGTCATTTTTGCCAAACTTTTGCCATAACTTTGCCATAACTTGCCATAACCGGAAATGACTCAAACCGGAACTAAATATCCGAGCTCGACTTTTCAGTATGCTATGATTGAGTTAGAAAATGTACTATTACTGCGACGATACTACTTACTACGATAAGTAATAGGTATAAAAACTGAAAGTATATAATTTATTCTCGTCTTGCTTAAGCGTGTCGAGTAATAAATCGCTTCTGCTATTTTGGTGACTATAAAATAATACTTCCAGTTGCAACTCTACAACCTGAAGTCTGAAGTTAAATCTTTTACCTTTAATAATATCCTTGGGTTATAAACCTTCATTCGACAACTCATTTGTCATTATATCTATTTTAATAACGGAGAATAATATTCGCGGATAGACGGACGGACGGACAGATAAGCATGAATTTGGAAGTATATCTTTATGTTCGTCTTGCTAAGGCGCGCCGAATAATCTAACGCTTGCAGAAGTTAGGCCATATTAAAACAGTACTTCCGGTTGTAGCTCTAAAACCGGAAGTCCTATATCAAATTTATCACCTTTAATACAATTTTTGGGTTATAATCTTTCATTCGATACCTTATTTTTCATTCTGTCTGGTTTAATGACTGAGGAGTTGTGTTTACTAAGTCTCTGGGACAGACAGATATAGATAATACAAGTTTGTCACATTTTTTCGAAATAAGTGAAAGGTAGAAAGGCTTAGGAATAAGTAACTAAGTAAATCGTTCTCAAAAAAGATTATTATTAATGAGATTTTGTTAAAAAGAGTGTATAGCTACCAACTACACATTTAAAGTCTTTCCCTGAAAACAAGATTAACCTGCCTTTCATATTTTTATCTAATTTATAAGTATAAGTTTACACCGAGAGAAAAAAATTCTTGACATAATGAAACTTTATTTATATTTAAGGAAGATCGACTTGGCATATTGCCTAATAAATATATCTTTGTATGTAATACATAATTTTCTAAAATATTTCAAATAAATTTTACGATAGCCAAAGAAATATATTTTTAACACGATTGAACTAGCACTTTCTGGCAAATTTCAAACCCATTTATCAGAAAGAAATTACACTTGATGTTAATTGCTTTTATTAGTCATAAGAATATATTTTTTTGACATTACACAACTATACTTTCTGAGCAATAATATTTCTTAGTAAGAAATATTATTATTTTACTATAAATAATTAATGTATTTAATGTAAAGAAATATATTTCGCAGATATAGGTAATCGTATATTTAGAATTAAGTTAACATTTCTTGAAAATAAAATGATCTTACATACGGCGAAATAAATCATTGTATTAAGGTAAAATCATTATTTATCAATAAAAACAAGATATAAAACGTTATTATTACATACAACTATTTTCTCCACTCTTAAACCACTGGCTTCTACACAACGATAAAAGGATGGAGAGGAAAATCCAACTTCCACAATTTTTCCTTCTTTTGTTAATAGCACTTTGTATATCAGCAATTCACTAAAACAAAATCGTTAGGTAGAAACAGTAAACTTATATTAATAAAAAATATTTTATAAAGATATAGATTGATATTTATTTTGACAAATTTAGGAAATTCAAAAAAAAAAAAAACAAATACACGGCGCCACATAAGAACTATTAATACTAATAATAATCAATCATATTCAGTTCAAACATGGCAATACATATTTAACCTACATATCTTTGTTAATTTTTTTTTCTTTTTGTTAATGAAATATTAATTATTTATCTGTATATTATTAAGTCACATATACATTTTTACTTCTTCTTCTTCTTCTTCTTCTTCTTCTTCTTCTTCTTCTTCTTCTTCTTCTTCTTCGCGCGACTAGGATTACTCCTGTTTGTCTGCCTCTTATTCTGTTTCAGTTGTTGTTGACTGTACATTGTCTTTCCACCTTTTCGGCGGCCTTCCAACGGGTCTTCTGCTATACGGCTTGTTGTTTTTACAGATGTTCGCCAATCTATCTGGTTCCATTCGATTTACATGTTTGTTCCAGTTTTTCTTTCTTGTTTTTAACCACCTGTTAATATTTTGAATTTTGCAACGTTCTCGTATACTTCTGTTGCTTTGTCTGTCTCTTAATGATATACCCGCTATTTTGATCTTAATACTTTCATTTCGATATTGTTGATTTGTTGTTTCGTCTTTCTTGTATCGGTCCTTGTCTCCGCTGCATATGTTAGGATAGGTCTTACTGTTGTCTTGTATACTTTTATTTTGCTTTCCATGGTCAGATATTTGTTTCTCCATATGGTTTCTCGGAGGCAACCACTTACTCTTGCCGCTTTTGTCGCTTGTGTTGTGGTCTCTGTTCTTATATTCCTGTCACTAGTGATCTGTACTCCTAGGTAATTGAATTTCATTACTTGTTCTACAATTTTGCCGTCTATTTCTAATTTGCATCTACGCGGCTCTTTACTTATCACTATACATTTAGTTTTTTCTATCGATATTCTCATATTAAATTTATTTGCTGTGAGATTGAAAGTGTGAAGCTGCCTTTGTAGGTCATCCTCGTTATCAGCAATTAGTACTGCATCATCGGCATAGCATAGTATCGTGATTTTATGCGCTCTCATGTGGTATCCATGTCGTTTTCTGACTTCGTGAATTATTTGATTCATCATCATATTGAATAACAATGGGCTGAGCGAGTCTCCTTGGCGGATTCCTCCCTTTAGTTTTATGCGTTCTGTTTCTCCTGTTGACATTATAACTCTGGTGTTTTTGTTCTTGTTAATTTCCTTAATTAGCCTTATTATCTGGTGGTCTATTTGTTCAGCTTTTAATAAATTTAAGATATCATTTCGCCTCACCCTGTCAAAAGCACTTTTTAAATCTACAAAGCACATGTATGCTGGTTTTCCATATTCAATAGACTTTTCTACTATTTGCCTGTTAACAAAAATTGCATCTATTTTGCTGCGGTTCTTCCGGAAGCCTTGCTGTTCATCTGCCATATTCGCTTTTTCCTTGATTTTATATTTTATGACTGCGGTCAACAATTTTAATGTGCTGTTCATCAGACTAATGTCTCTATAATTTTCAGGATTTTTCGAGTCTCCCTTTTTGAGTATCGGTAGCAGGAGACTTTCCTTCCATTCCGCTGGTACTACTCCGATATTTATTATATCGACAAATAATTTTAGGAGCTATTTGAGTAGTTTTCTTCCTCCATAATATTTTAGCAGTTCATTATTTATCTTATCAGGACCAGGTGATTTTCTATTTTTTAATTTTTTTATTCGTTCTTGTAGCTCTTCTTCTGATATTAGTACTCTACCGTGGGTTTCATTAATGTTTATTTCTCTGTTCTCTTCTTCTCCTTCTCCATATAATTTCGCGAAATGCCCAGTTCATTGTGTCTCCGTAATGTTATCTATCCGTATAAATTCATTCATTTCTGTTTTTTGTCTCCTTATCATCTTCCACACCTTTTTCTGGGATCCATAGAGGTCGTATTCCATATCTTTGGTAAATTTCTCCCGGTGTTCCTTTTTGATGTTATCTATTTCTTGATGTTGTTCTGAAGCTATTTTCTTGTGGCATTTTTATAATCAAGTATATTCAAATGGGAAATTAGCCACAATTTTACCTAAAAATGATTTTATTAACGTTTCGACGCCCAAGTCGGGTGTCGTTGTCAAAATACAAAATAATACTAAATAAATAAAAATGTTGTTGCTTAGTAAAAAATTCTTCTAATAATTTATTTAATCTGACTCATTTATATCGGCAATTCAGACACGTATTATTCATTTTAAAGTAGACGACTTTAAAATGATATTGCCAATATTGATGAGTTGCGTTCCTGGGACGACTTTACTAAAAGATAGTTCATTCGATTACATGAAATCAATCCCAACTCAATAATATCCGCCACAAAAAAATCATAGCATTTAATCTGTCTTTAAAAAGACAACCAAATGCAACGGTGGCACTGAAATTCTTGCGTTAGAGATTCCATAGTAAATCACGAGGGAAAACCAGGAAAAACCTCGTGATACTATCCCGACATCGTAAGTATTTGGGTTTACATTTAGTTTACTCTCAAAACTAATACCAAACTCTGACTTGATATTTTAAATTTTAAATAATACTAAAATACTAAATATGTACTAACTCGATATGTTACTGATTTACTAATTGTGGTATTTTCTTTCTTTTGACTTCCTCCTTTAATATGGGTAACCACATCCTACTGCATTCTACCGAGGAATTTGCGACACAATTGGTTTCATTTAGCATAATTAGAGCCGCTTCTTTGATTTTTCTCTTTTTACTATCTGCTTCTTTTAGGACTATACTTGAATCTCTCCACTGAACTCTATGTTCATTATCCCATGCGTGTTGACATATTTTAGATCTATCAAATTCTCTATTTTTTATATAAGACTGATGTTCATTTACTCTAACGTCTATTGGTCTTGACGTTTCACCTATATAAAATTGTTCACATTCACAAGGTATTTTATAAATACAATTCTTTGTTCTTTCTTGTTCACTGTTAGGTTTAGTTTTAGATAGAATAGTTCTCAAAGTGTTTGTTGTTTTGAATGTTGTTGATATGTTGAATTTATTTGCTATTGTTTTAAGTTTCTCGGATAGTCCTTTTATATATGGTATTGATATTTTCCTCGTATTATTTCTTGTGAATGTTGTAGGATCCCGTTCTAAGTTGTTCTGTTCCATTCGATCCAATCTTGACAATTCCTTATTTATAAACGATATGGGATAATCATTTTTTAATAAAACAGATGTTAACAATTGTTTTTCTTCTAAAAATGAATTTTCGTTAGAACAAGTAATTTTGGCTCTATCATATAAGGATTTAATGATTCCCTTTTTAACGTTGATGTTATGATTTGATTTGTAATTGAGATATCTGTTGGTAATATTGATAATTGCAACTCATCAACATTGGCAATATCATTTTAAAGTCGTCTACTTTAAAATGAATAATACGTGTCTGAATTGCCGATATAAATGAGTCAGATTAAATAAATTATTAGAAGAATTTTTTACTAAGCAACAACATTTTTATTTATTTAGTATTATTTTGTATTTTGACAACGACACCCGACTTGGGCGTCGAAACGTTAATAAAATCATTTTTAGGTAAAATTGTGGCTTATTTCCCATTTGAATATACTTGATCTATTTCTTGGTTTACTCTATTCCTGATTGTCACGTAGTCGTCTCGTGCCCCCGGTGTCTTCACTCTTTTGTATGTTAGGAAAGCTTGTATAGTTTTTACAGTGTATACATTTTTACTACGTATAAAAATATGAGAAGAGACTTGTATAGTTGAACCAGCGGAGTGTTTTATATGTTTACTAGCTCAGTTATCGTCTCAAACGTTCCAGGAGTTTTTGACACTCCTACTCCCTCTTTGGCTGCGGTCTTAATAACAACACAATTTTCAACTCCACTCGCCAATTTTTGTGTGTAACAAACAACTCCCAATTAATTTCGCTGAGATTGTTCTCTTTGGAAGTTTTCTCTGGAAAATATATCTTAAAGATAACAACCGCACTTCAAAACAGAATTAATCAAAGTTTTTTTGTTTCTACAAAATGAAGTTGAAATTTTATGTTATTTGTCATACGTGAAAAATTATGTGTCGTTGGTATTTTCTCTAAAGCAAGAGGTAGACTTTGTTACAAAAGTAAAAATAACAGACGATTCTGTTGCTTTTTTCATGTAATATAGGTACGTGATCTCCTTGACAAATTCTGAATACCTAAGAAAAAATTTATTGAAGCATGATATTGTGTACTTCGTTTTTATATTACTATGTCTAAGAAGTTATTATATTTAACTTGTAGGGAAAAAATGTTTATAAGATACAAGTTTAAAATTAAAAATAAAATTTCTATTATAATCTATCGATTACTAAGCAGTGCTAATTTTGTATTTTGTCAAATCAGGGAAGGGTGGTTGCTGCTTTAATTTTTTGTTTTTGTTATACATTATTTTCAAAACTATTTATGTGAAATATCCTAGTCTTTATTGAGACGGCACATTTTAACATGACAATTGAAGACCTTGGGACCAGAAGTGGACAAGCCAAAATTTCGTCAAAAATGAGTTAAAGTAAATATCGCACACTTTAAGTCCATACTAATGTCCCAAACAGAAAATTTCAGAAGTTGTCTCATAGATGGCGCCACGGAAGTAAGTCCCGCTGTGTCACCATTACTTTATATTGCAACAGAAGGAGACAAGCCACAGTAGTAATCAACATGGCGGCGGGACATTCCCGTGCATGTAAACGGAAAATATACTTTTCTGCGTTTGATTCTAAACACAGTGATCAAGATCTGTTTTTAAATAAAAGCGAAGATGACAAAGACTATATAGTATCCAGAAGTAGCAGCGATTGGGAAAATATAAACTCAGGAACAGTAAGTTTATTAAATGTGTGGCTTGTCCCCTTATGTTATATTTTTCGAACCAAAAATATTAGGATTGTTCTAAAGGTTTTTTGTGGCTTATCCCTTTTTAATAAAATACCTACTTTATTGTATAAAAATGAGTAGGTTCATACCCCACAGACTTCTCGAGTTCTCTTGCCAACAAGGATACCCAACGACATAAAAAGTTAAGCGCAAGACTAAACAAATCTAGTTTACGAATATTTATGTAAGTGCAAAAGGGAAGAAAATAGAACCAAAAAAATTAGGTGCACCTTGCGGTTGCAAAAAACAGTGTAGGCAGAAATTGGTGCTTGCCAACAGATTCTACCAGATGCTGAAAATAATGAACCACTGGAAGACATTGAACATTTGGACGACTTTTCAGATATTGAAAATATTGACAACTGAATTAGGTATTTTATTGTTGCACTTTATGTTCATATTTTAGAATATAATTTTTTACACAAAAGGGGATAAGCCTCATATTTTTTCAAAGAGATGTTCAAAAACTCAAAAACCGTTAAGTAAACATTTGTGTAAGTTTTACTGTGTATTTAATATCATATTTCCAAACGATTATTATGGGCCTTACTACCAAGAAAATTTTAAAAATTGGATTTCAGGATTTGAAAATAAGTTTAAAATTATGTTTTCTCCAAAATATTGTTTGGTGGCATGCCCCCTTCATGCCTCAATGTCTTCAATTGGTAACTCCACAAATAGTAACAGACAATTTGTAACGCCGTTAATTCGTAACGACGACTTTACATGTAGTAGAAGATCCGATAAAAGTTCGATTTGCACCGGTCTGTTTAATGGATAAAAATTATTGGATATGTAATTTAGAATGTTAGCAATTACAAAAAACAAGGGTTGCCCGATCTAATCTTGTTCTAACTATATTTAATAATTAAAAAATAACTTTTTTAGGCTTTTTAAAATTAAAAAAAAATTCGACCCGGCCAGATATTATTTCAGATTTTTTGGATCATTCGAAACAAAAAAAGTCTTTTGTAATTTTTCTCTGAAGTTGATCGTTTTCGAGATATAAACAATTTAAAACTGAAAAGAGTACGAAAGATGACAATTTTCATGGCTCAAAAACACAAGTTAAATATATGATTTTTGTAATCATGTAGTACATAAATTCAAGTTAAAACCTTTTTCTATCAGGTCCCGATATAAATTTTAGCTATATTATATTGTAAAACATATTTTTGTAATTGTTACTGAGGAAGGTTTCTTATGGGGAGACGGGCATTAACAACTTAAAACAATGTTTCAGAATGAAATAAGTCCAAAAAGCTTTTCAAGAACTGATAGATTAAGGTTTGAGCTTGAATTTAGGTAGTCCGTAATTTTAAAAATGATATTGTGTACTTATGTTTTTGAGCCTTTAAAATCGTCATCTTTCGTTTTTTTTTTTCAGTTTTAAATTGTTTATAAATAGAAAACGATCAACTTTAGAGAAAAATTAAAAAGACCTTTTTTATTTAGAATGATCTAGAAAATCTGAAATAATATCTGCCTGGGTCGATTTTTTTTTAAATGTATAAAAAAATGTCATGTTTTAATTATTAATTAATTATAGTTAGAACAAGATTAAATCGGGCAACGCTTGTTTTCTGTAATGGTTAATATGTTAAATTACATAATATCCAATAATTTTTATCCATTAAACAGATCGGTGCAAATCGACCTTATATCGTATCTTAGACTAATAGGTCACAGAAATTTTTCCTGAGCTTGATGGCAAAACTGAAGAGTGTTTGCAGTATGTTGAAAGCCTTCTACACCAACAGCATAGAAGGATTTCACTTCAATCTTTATTTCAATGTGCCCATCTCTCATTGTCGAAATGGAATTTCTTTGTTGACTTTTTGCAGTAGTTTTCTTTTTATTTTCTTCTTTCTTCCGGTAGATTTCTGTTCTGCTTCTGGAGTAGCTCCTTCTATGGAGTATTATTTCAAAACCTGAAATGTATTTCTTATTTCTGGTTGATATGTTATTTCAAGCTTCGCCACATTTCACTTTTAGATCTTCCTCTGTTTATCTATTGTTTGTAGAAGGTTCAGTTTTCAGCGTGGTCTTCACGAGGAACAGATCCGTTTTATTATTTGGTCTCGGTTTTTTCTTGTAGATTTTTTTTCTAGCTAACTGGCTATTTTTGATAACAAGGTGGCAGCCTCCCAAACTGCCTTTTCGAAAGACCATGTCTACTTCCTTCATTTGCCCTGACCCTGCCTTGACAACTGAAGTTGGTTACCCAGTCTCAAGCAAAATTATTATTCAGATGGCGTCCGGTATTCACCCATGTGATTAAGATTTCAGTTCTTGTAGCTCAGAATATATATTAAGTAAGACAAAATAGAATTGCTAACTGGAGACAGTATCTTATAATTTGCTTCACTGCCTCTTTGAAACTTGTATATTTCCTACCACTACTATCATTTTATAGTTTCTAAGTGACTTGCATTTATAGTTTATAAAAACTATCGAATTTATAAAATGCAGTCCTAATCTTTAGGTACAAAATAATCGATAGTTCCCAACTTTTCAAAAAAAGTTACGCTTTTATTGGATACTTTAAAAACGTATTACTTTATATTCTAAATTTACTTATTGCTCCATTACCTTTCGTCTCCCTTTACATACCTTCCTTGCCGTCGACGCCAAAATAATTCCGCAAGCTTTGGAAAATATAACATGATATTTTCTCAAGTGACTTGAATATAGTACCTAGTAATTTCGATTAATACCTACGGGCCCAGTGAAGTTTTTATCAAATAAGTAATCTGGTAGTACTCGGTTTTGTCTTGCGGCGAACGCTGTTTTACATAATTGCCGTTGTTTCATCTCCGGCGCGCATCGATGGTGGTGAAATGGTGGAAGCTTTTCAGAAGGAGTGCGTGTATACAAAAAGTGGCAAGCAGATGGCGATAAGCGCTGACGGTGCATATCGTTACAAGACAGCATTTTCTAATGAGCATTACTACCCATTTGAGCCCCATATCGTTCCCTCTATATTATTTACTTCTACTCTCTTTAATTTTAATTACAAAGACTGTGTTACTATAAAAATGTCTATTTTATACCTAATCTTCACTTGCACATATTGTACTTTTATACGGTTACACCTACTATTTCCGTTATTAGCCTACTCATACTAAAGTACACGGCAAAACTTATCTTATAAATGTTTTATAGTTTGTAAGTAAGTTACAAACTACAATGTGAGTCATGAGGAACTGTAAATACTCCTACCTCGTGTGGAGGCCTCTATGGGAAATAACAAATGACCATAAATAGTGTCTGCTCCCATTGTTTAATAATATACAGAGCGAGTTGTTAATTTTTACAGAAAATTTTATTCGTCATTATTTTTGAACGGTACGATCGATGTGTCTCTTATTTTGGTCAATTGTTACACTATTATTACCCAATAAACTGATTTATTCAAACTAGAAAAAAAATCAGGTCCGGCTTTAAAAAATTAGTTCGTTTGGGTCTTAGAAAAAATTTCACCCTGTATACGGTTTTTGAAAACTCTAATATTAATAATTTTACAAATTAGACAAATAGACAATTAAAATGGCATATTTATTTTTTTCCCCACACAATTACTTAATTTTTGATAAAAAAATCAAATTTGACTATGAATTAAAAGTTTGGTGAAAAGAACCACAGGTTTAAAAAAATTAACTTTTTTGCAAAAATTATTTGAACAACTATTTAATTTATAAGTTACCGCCGAATCAACTGATTTATTCAAACTAAAACAAAATCAGGTCCGGCTTTAAAAAATTATTTCGTTTTTATCTTAGAAAAAATTTATAAGTAATAATACTACCACTTCTCGTGCTATATGTATTAAATTATACAACCTTTTAAGCCAATTTCCAGAATTTTAAAAGGTACAGGTTGTTTTGGATAATACTAAAAGTACCTATAATATTTGTTTTATCAAAAAGGAGATGAACAAATGTGTAAACCTAAATTAAAAACAAACAAAAAGAAATATTTTTTACGCGACAAGAACTAAGTAATTGATAACATTATTGATTCTTGTAACATTATTTGAAATGATCCCTTAACTCTCAGGAGGTCTATTAGACAGTTGATGGTCCGACAAAGATGGATTTCATTTCGAAAATCTGCTATAAATCTCAAAAAAAAAATTAGTTTTATTATTTTATTTACTTTTTACTTTATGTATCTATGTATACAATTGTTGTACAAACATACATATTGTTAAATTTAGTTAAACATGCAAATAAATCCGTTGATGATCAATGTTCTACATAATAATATGTACTTTCTTTTCGTTAATTTAAAACATAAGTTTACTGTATTTTGCCTTTTGAAATAAAATTCTGAGAATTCAATAAAACGACACTATCTCTGAATCACTAAACAAATACTATACTGGGCGATGTTTAAGTATTATTCAAAACAACCTCTTCTTTTTGAAATTCTGGAAATTAGCTAAAAGTTTTTTTATTATTTACAACGTATAGCACAAGATGTGGAAGTATAAATACATAATATGTATAAATTAAATATTTGTTAAAAAAAAATAGATTTTGCAAAAAAAAATATTTTTTTTTAATCTATGGTTCACTACACCACACTTTTAATTCATAGCCAAATTTGATTTTTTTATGAAAAATTAAGTGATCGTGCGGGGGAAAAATAAATATGCCATTTTATTTGTCTATTTGTGTAATTTGTAAAATTCTTTTTTCTAAAATTTTTCTAGGTCTAAAACGAACTAATTTTTTAAATTCGGGCCTGATTTTTTTCTAGTTTGAATAAATCAGTTGATTGGGCGGTAACTTATAAATTAAATATTTGTTCAAAAAAAATTTTGAAAAAAAAGGTAATTTTTTTTAAATATAAGGTTCTTTTCACCAAACTTTTAATTCATAGTCAAATTTGATTTTTTTATCAAAAATTAAGTGATTTTGTGGGGAAAAAATAAATATGCCATTTAAATTGCCTATTTGTCTAATTTGTAAAATTATTATTAGAGATTTAAAAACCGTATAAAGGGTGAAAGTTTTTTAAGACCAAAACGAACTAATTTTTTAAAGCCGGACCTGATTTTTTTTCTAGTTTGAATAAATCAGTTGATTGGGTAACAATAGTGTAACAGTTAACCAAAATAAGAGACACATCGATTTTACCGTTCAAAAATTATGACGAATACAAATTTCTGTAAAAATTAACAACTCGTCTTGTATATTATTAAACAATGGGAGCAGACACTTTCTAATGGTCATTTGTTATTCCCCATAGGGGACTCCATACGAGGTAGGAGTATGAACAGTTCCTCATGACTCACCCTTATAATAAGTTAATCGTCGCGAAGGTGTTAAATTCGGTGGTGAAATTATTAATAAAATCAGGTGCACTGATGACACCGCCATAATGGCAAAGAGTCTAGAAGACCTTCAAACTCTGTTGAAGGCGCTGTAAACAACGAATGTACTACAAAGAGCTTAACCATTAATGCAAAGATAATAAAATGGATGGTGGTCAGGAAAATTAATATCGAAGATTCAGTACTAAAATTAGATAACAAATTCCTGGAAAGGGTGAAACACTTTAGAAACAACGGGGTGGAAACGACGAATGTACCACAAAAAGCTTAACCATTAATACAAAGAAAACAAAAATGATGGTGGTCGGAAAAATTAATATCGAAAATTCAGTACTAAAATTAGGTAACAAAATCCTGGAAAGCGTGGAACACTTTAGATAACTGGGTAGCTGGATTGACTGCAGTGTTGAAATTGATGAGCAAATTTCGACCAGGATAGAACTTGCACGAAAAAGCTTTATTAGCTGGCGTTCTATATTGTTTAGTAGAAGTCTGTCATTGACGACGCATCTAAGAGTATCGAAGTGCTACGTCTGGCTCATTTTGTTCTATGGATGTGAAACCTGGACAACAAAAATTAAGAATTTCAACAAATTAGAAGCGTTTGTGTTGTAGTGTTACTGTCACATGCTCAGAATCCCGTGGACAGAACACATATCCAAATAACGTGTGCTGGAGACCATGCACAAAGAGCGAGAATTGATCAACATCATAAAAATGACAAAGGTTCAATACTTCGGCCATATAATGAGTGGACCTAAATATCGCTTACTCTGGTTGATCATTCAGGGCAAAATCGAAGGAAAACACTGGGATGAAAAAAACCACTGTTCTGGCTGCGTAACATTATAGTCTAAGAGCTAGTGAACCCTCCGACTAACGGTCATCCTGTAAGGCTCGAAATTTTTCTAGTGATAATTCATAGCACACCAAGGCTAAAAACCATGACCTGGCAGGCCTCAGCGGTGCACGTGTATCTACCAGGTGAATCGAAAAGTGCAAATTTAGGGGGTAAAATAAACTTTTTCCTGTAAGGTTTAAATTTAAGTATGTGTTTGAGTAAGTCATTTAGAAGAAATGTGTACAATGACAGGCGATTCTGAAGAGCATAAGACCTTGCCAGGCGAGGGGAAAGATTAGGGGTTTTTCCTAAAATTATTCTTTTTGCATCGAAAAAATTTTTTTTAGGTTTTTTGAATAATTCCAAACAGAAAAGGTTTTAGTGATTTTTCTCTTAAGTTAATAGTTTTTGTTATATAAGCGATTGAAAATTTTGAAAATTGCGAAATCGGCCATTTTTAACCCTAAATCGGACATTTATCTAAATATTTCAAAGTTGCCAAGGTAGGTAGATATTCTTTAAACATTGATTGATGAAATCCCAAAGAGTTTTTTTAATGCAATATCGGAAACGCCTATGTTTTTTAATTGCTAATCAAGCGGGTGCGACACTTTGGTATAAGTGAGGACGTTTGAATTGGCATAAATTCATTATCTCGAGAATGGGCAAATTTCAAGAGAAATCCTTAGACAGGTCGATTTTTATTTTTAAAGTAGGACTTTTTGGCATATATCTAATACTAGTGACGTCATCCATCTGAGCGTGATGACGTAATCGATGATTTTTTTAAATGAGAGTAGGGGTTGTGTGATAGCTCATTTGAAAGGTTATTTAATTCTCTATTCACTAACATAAACATTACCATAATTATTTATACAGGTTGTACAAAAAAAAAATTTTTTTTATTAAATTAACTTTGATTAAATTTGACAAATAGAAGAAAAGTTTTTTTTGTACACCCTGTAAAAATAATTATGTTAATGTTTATATTACTGAATAGAGAATTAAATAACCTTTCAAATGAGCTATAACACAACCCCTACTCCCATTTAAAAGAATCATCCATTACGTCATCACGCTCAGATGGATGACGTCACTAGTATTACATATATGCAAAAAAGTCCTAATTTAAAAATAAAAATCGACCTGTCTAAGTATTTCTCTTGAAATTTGCCCATTCTCGAGATAATGAATTTATGCAAACTCAAACTTCCTCACTTATACTACAGTGACGCGCCCGCTTGATTAGCAATTAAAAAAACAAAGGGGTTTTCGATATTTTATTGCAAATAACTCTTCGGGATTTCATCAATCAATGTTTAAAGAATATCTACGTACCTTGGCAACATTGAAATTTTTAGATAAATGTCCGATTTAGGGTTAATAATGGCCGATTTCTCAATTTTCAAAATTTTCAATCGCTTATATAACAAAAACTATTAACTTAAGAGAAAAATCACTAAAGACGTTTTCTGTTTGGAATGGATCAAAAAACCTAAAAAAAATTTGCTTGATGCAAAAAGAATAATTTTAGGAAACAACCCTAACCTATCCCCTCGCCTGGCAAGGTTTATGCTCTTCAGAATCGCCTGTCATTGTACACATTTCTTCTAAATGACTTACTCAAACACATACTTAAATTTAGACCTTACAGGAGAAAGTTTATTTACCCCCTAAATTTGCACTTTTCGATTCACCTGGTAGATACACGTGCACCGCTGAGGCCTGCCAGGTCATGGTTTTTAGCCTTGCTGTGCTATGAATTATCACTAGAAAAATTTCTAGCCTTACAGGACGACCGTTAGTCGGAGGGTTCACTAGCTCTTAGACTATTAGATAATGGAGAGTAGTGATGTTGAAAAAGTAACTATTCGTTACAAAGTAATCGTTACTTACGAATACCGAAAGTAACAATTACTAAACAGTGAGGCAAATCGTTACTTTGATTACTCTGATTACTTCGTTACTCCATACCAATCGTATTAGAGCGAGTAACTGTAGCAGTTATGCTACGCACCATTTAATAATTAATTACACTGATTTTCGATTAATTCAATTAAAATTAATAAATAAAATTAACAAGTACTATCCCTCCAGAAATTTCTTTTCGTGCCGCCAGCGATAAAATGTAACGAAATAGCGATGGACTACCCAGCTAATTGAAATAATATTCGAAAATATTGCCTCAACTAACCAAGATAGCCATCGTTACACCCTTAGCTTAGCTCAGTCACTCAGGTGTGTGTTCGTCTTGTCCTAACCTTAGATATGAACTCTGAAAATTTAGAATGGCAGCAAACAAAACAATATATTTTAACCAATCATGTTTATTGTTCATAAAGATATAGTAAATAAAATGACTTAATAAATTGCATTAACAAATGTATTCAAATTCTTGCCAAAAACTAACAATTCTGGATTATACTTATGGCTTTTGGTAGCTGATGGTATCTTCTTGATGTTGAATGTTACTGCTGCTGGTTCTGCAACTGCCTCTGGAGACGTGGATGTTCTAGGCCACCAGGCCTATAGGTGTTGGTTGGTTGCAGTCAAGATGGAATGTGGTTGCAGTCTAGATGACATGTCCCTCGTTGTTATATCGCCGGCGATTGAGGATTCCTGAAGCTCCCGGAGGGAGGACGTTGATTTTTATCCCAAAAACTAGAAGAGTAAACACATATCAACGATCAAGAAGAAAAACCAAAATGTACCTTTGCCAAATAGTATTCAGAAATAGTAGTTGGCAAGGTTAAATTACATATAATTTAGATGAGGAGAATAGTTAAAATTTTGATTACTAAACGTGCATACATGTAAATTAAAAAGATAATTATATTTGAAACTAAAATATCAGAACACATGGTCTAACATTGAAATTTAGATTAGATATAAAAAATGTTATAAGGAGGAATGGAATGGATGGAATATAATGACTGTAAGAAATTATTTAAAAAAACTGTATAACTCACCCCAACAGGAAGATTTGTTGAAATAGAAATGACTTATTTTTGAAGCTGCTCTGCCTTTTAAAACATTACCCCTCCATTACTAATTGTCACTCTCATTGACATGACAGCGCAAAGTATGAGTAGATGGGCAACCATGTTCCGCATTGAAAGTCAGATACTTAGAGACTATGAATGTATGGGGTGCGTTCAGTATGTTCAATTGACGATTTAAATGAAAGAGATATATTAAATAGAAGATAATAAAAAAGGATAATAAAATGATAATAAAAGAGGATAATACAAGAGAATAATAAAAGAGGGCGCCAACCGATTTTTAAAGGAGCAAATGGGTAAACCAATTAGAAGAAGATAATTATTAATGAACTATTAAAGGAAATAAGGTAAAATAATTATTTAAAAATAAAATATCAAAGATGTGACGTTTGTAACGTTACAAAAATTAGAAAGTATTTTTACCATCAGAGGGCTTGCGTGCCGCGTTCGATTTCCGTTATCGAGCGAAATACCGGCAGTTGTGGTCAGAAACTCATAAAGTGCGTTTAGAGTGTGCAGCAAAATTTCTTTTTTTTAAGCGGCGAAGATCTAGAATCCATCAAATATACACTATTTAAATGGAATAAAAACATCATAAATACTAGTTATCCAAAAATCAAAATTTTAAATCAACAGTAACCAAAGATATACCAATTTAAGTATTAAAACCACACCGTAATGGCGACCAATTAACAGCCGTAAGCTGCACACAGATGCTAGGTAAGCCTTCGATTATTATTTCTTATTGAAAAGAGCCTAAATTCATAATTTATATCGTAACTTTGCGATCTAGTTTGCGAGGAACAGGAGAATTTCATGTAGTTTTTATGTAAAACTTCCATTTTCAAATCATTTCTTGTCCATTTATTATCAGTTTTTTTATGATTGAATAAAAAGATACCAACGGTTTCGAAGTTTTATCGCGCAGGTGCATGTGAACGCGCATGCTTCTTTAAATGCTTGGACTGGCAACCACTCAGTTCGTCACAGATTTAGACATAACCTAATGTTTTGTTTGGGAAGAATCAGTAATGTTTTGTTTGGTCTGGTACGGGAAATCTAAACTGTTGCAATTACTCATGGAAACTTTTAAATATTCATTATGATACTTTGTAGACTTCGCCGCATCCGATAGTCCAAATCCTTGGAATGTTGTAGAGCATCCTATGGCAAATTGTTGAAGGCCTTACCTATATTTACATAACATATCAACAGGACACCAGTAACTTGGCTTCGTTTCAAACAGCCTTCCAGACACTCTAGATGTTGTAGTGCTAAGAGGATTTCACCCTAAATAGACATGTCTTCGTGGGAATACCAGTTTGGAAGATAAGATACGCTTTTAGTTTATTTTTTTTTGTTGTTAAAGTAAAGTCAAGTTGCTCCTTATTCATAACTATAATATAGTAGCCTGTAAACTTTTTGTGTGCACATAATCAGGTATATTTTTGACTAGTTTTTTTTGTAATTAATAGGGGGTGCTAGTTTTGTTTTTTTTTTAATAAAATAGGATTTCAAATAACTATTAAATACATAATGGATAATAATAGTTGAGAATAAATCAAGTTTTTAAAATTTAATAGAGAAGAGAAATAAGGGTATAAAAAAGGGTTGTCAATAAAAGTAATTTTCAAAGTTAAAAGGGTTTTTACAAACAAAATTTAATTAAAAGAGTTTCTGACCGACTCATATCTAGTGTTTTCTGTATATCTCCAGTATCTATGTTGTAAGTATAATACGAGCACATAGATCTGGAACGTTAGATAATTGGACACTTGTCAGTCCCAGGACCATTATTTAGGTACTAACATTTAAGTTTAGACTTTTGGCTATTTTCCCGGACTTGATTATTGAATTATTACTAATATTTGTTTACTTGGCACAATAGTGGTGATTTTTGTTATTTGTTAGTGGTCTTTTGGCCGTATCTATCTCTACACCACTATTGTTTTTATTACTGTCTGCTGATACATATTTAAGTAAAAGCTATTTTGATGTTCTTTAGCATTACAAGATAAATATTAAATTTTCCGTTGTTACAGGAAATTGTCTCCAGTGTCATTTATTTATTCTATTTCTTGTTGTTCGTTAGCCCGAGATAGCCCGAGTTGGCGCCCATTTTCTTCTTCTTCACTTATCGTACTGTTCGTACCCTTTTATTTCCAGTGTCTCATCTAGTCGCATTGAGTTTTGAATTAAAAAAAAGGTCTCGTTTTCTTATTTGTGTATATTATATCATCATCCAATATCTTTGTTTCATATTTCAAAACCCATATTTAGTGTAAAAAAGCTAGCCCGAACTTCCCACTTGAGATTTAGTATCTCTCTGCCTATTTAAGTTAGTCTTCTGAGCTAAGTCCTTCTTAATTAATATCTTCAATAACTTCCCTCTTCTACTTCTACCTCAATTTTACCATTTTACTCCCTATCATTCACAATACTCAAAGTATACTTTAATTACTTTGATTAATCTGATTACTTCGTACCAAACGTATCAGAACGAGTAACGACTAATATATCTACTTTGATTACTTTGATTACTCTGATTACTTCGTACCAATCGTACCAGAGCGAGTAACGACTATTGTATCTACTTTGATTACTTTGATTACTCTGATTATTTCGTAATTCGTGAAGGTCGTTTTTATATCGGAATACCTATATAAAATACCTTCCTACTGAGAAATACGATTCTCGATATGACTACCGGTACTTAAATGCAAAAGTAACAAAAGTAATCATAGTAACCAAATTATTTTTATCCCTTAAACAGATTGGTGAAGGTCGTTGTGGTATCGGAATACCTATACAAAATAGCTACCTACTGAGAAATACGATTCTAGATATGATTACCGGTACTCAAATACAAAAGTAACAAAAGTAATCATAGTAATCAAAGTAACGAATATTGTAAATGATTACTTTATACAAAAGTAACGATTTGTAACGAATACTCGGACGTAACGTAACTATAATCAACATCACTAATGGAGAGGTCGAACGGTCGAGGAATTGTCTCATGTAGCTGCCGACCGAGAAACATTTCATTAGCTTGTTAATACGACGATAGCCAACGCTTGAAAACAAAAACAAGCACGGCACACAAAAAAGAAGAAGTAAGTTACATTTGTATTTTGAAAAATCTTCTAATTTAAAGATGGCAGTCGAAATATTCAGTTACATAAAAATAATTGATATTTCCCAGTTTGAGTTCACTGTATTTTTTCCATAGTTTATACAACATAGTCTTTCAACGAAAGTTACGCTTTTATTGGATACTTTCAAAAACGTATTACTTTCTATTCTAAATTTACTTACCGCTCCATTACCTTTCGTTTCCCTTTACACACCATCCTTGCCGTCGACGTCAAAACAATTCCGCAAGCTTCGGAAAATGAAACACGACATTTTCTCAAGCCACTTCAATATAGTAGCTAGTAACTTTGGTCAATACCAAAGGGCCCGGTGTTTTTATCAGGTCAGTATTCTGGTAGTACTCGGTTTTGTCTTGCGATGAACGCTGTTATACATCGTTGCCGTTGTTTCAGCTCCGGCGCGCATCGATGGTGGTGAAATGGTGAAAGTTTTTCAGTGTGAGTACGTGCATACAAAAAAGTGACAATAAACAGGCGATAAGCGCTGACGATGCATATCGTTAAAAGACAGGATCTTCTAATGCGCGTCACTACCCATTTGAACTTCCAATCTTTCCCTTTATATTGTATTTACTTCTACTTTCTCTTTCAATTTAAGTTCAGAAACTCTGTAATTATTAAAACCTCTTTTTTTTGTACCTAATGGTCACTTGCACCGATTGCAGTTTTATACAAATACTTTCTGTTTTCGTTATTAGCCTACTCATACTAAACTGCACAGCAAAAGTCATAAATGTTTTATAGTTTATAAGAAAGTTACACTATTTATATTTTGAAAATCCTTTTAATTTAACCCTAGCAGGGCCAAGGGTGGTCAAAAAGTATCCACAACATTGCATTATATCCGATTTTCTAAATACTTTGTTCTTAAAATATCAAAAAATTAGTAATTGTCGGCGTACTCCTGCCCTACCTATTGGACGTCATAATTATCATTTCTCTAATTTAATTCATTTCCTCATACTTTTAGAAAAACTTGACTTCTTCTTCTTATGGTGCCTATCCATTACGGATGTTGGACACTAACATGGCTATTCTGACTTTGTTGACTACTGCCCTGAAAGTCCGGTAGTGGTTAAGTTAAACCATTTTCGCAGGTTATGCAGCCAGGATATTCTTCTTCGTCCTGGACCTCTTTTCCCATGCACTTTACCTTGAAGTATGGTCCGAAGTAGGTCATATCGTTGTTCATTGCGCATTACATGGCCCAGGTGTTCCAGTTTGCGACGTTTTATGGTTACGACTAGTTCGCGCTCTTTACCCATTCTATGTAGAACTTCTTCGTTGGTAACTCTGTCTATCCAGGAAATCCTCAAAATGCGTCTATAGCACCACGTCTCAAATGCTTCGAGTCTCTTCAGTGATGCTTCAGTTAAGGTCCATGACTCCACGCCATATAAAAGAACGGAGAATACGTAGCACTTTAGTAAACGAATTTTTATTTCCAATTTTATATCGTGACTGTTAAAGATTTTTTTCATTTTGACGAAGGCTGATCTTGCTTTCTCGATCCTTATCTTAATTTCCGTCGATTGGTCCCACTGTTTATTTTAGTTTGCACCCAAATAACAAAAGTTGGTGATTTGTGTTATAGGTTGTTGGTTAACTAGTAATTGACCAGGTGGTATCCTATTTTTGCTTATAACCATGTATTTGGTTTTTTTGATGTTAAAATCAAGCCCAAACCTGCTACTTACTTCTGCCACCCTGGAGACAAGTGTCTGCAGACCTTCAAGACTGTCTGCAAAAATGACAGTATCATCAGCGTATCTTATGTTGTTCAATCGTTCTCCGTTTATAAGTATTCCCTCGTCTATGTCCGTTAGCGCTAGGTTCATAATGTGTTCTGAATATGTATTGAACAATAATGGAGACAATATACATCCCTGTCGCACACCTCTTTTTATCTTTATGTCGTCTGTTAACTGATCCCCTACTCTAACAGCTGCAGTTTGTTCGTAATAGATATTGTTTATTATACGGCGATCTCTGCTGTCTAGACCAATTGAATTTAATATTTTCATCAGTTCGTCATGTTTTATTCTATCGAACGCTTCCTGGTAATCAACAAAACACACATATATATCACAATTCACGTCTCTACATCTTTGAAAGAGAACTTGTATTGCAAAAAGTGCCTCTCGAGTACCCAATACATCCCTAAAGCCGAAATGTGTGTGTCATGTGTTCTTCACACTTTTTATATATTCTTTTATGTATAATTTTTAAAAAAGTTTTCAGGAGATGGCTCATAAGGCTTATTATTCGATAATCTTCACATTTTTTGGCATTGGGTTTTTTAGGGATTGTTATAAAAGTTGATCAAGTTAAAAACTTGACAGTGGACTATAAATCATCCCTCTTGAATACCTTCAACAGGGCAGACACGAATTGAGGACCAAAATGAAATTTTAAGTAAGAGTTTACTTTTATACCTGAAAAAATCGCACGAATTGAGGACCAAGACTTCTGATAATGAAATCATTATACAATAATTATATATTATTAAAAGTAGGAATCCCAATAATCGTAGCTATTGCCTATTTTAATATTTTAAACATAAAAGCGTTACACATATTTACATTTAATATTTATAAAAATAAATGAGTTACACATATTTACATTTAATATTTATACTTTATGAAAACATGATGCAAAATTTACAAAATCTATTCGTCTCAACAAACTGTTATTATATTCCGACATTCTAGAAGTTAACATATTTAATCTTCGCCTAACAATTTAGTTCTTACATTTAACAGGCTACATACCTGTCTCTCGTACAGTCCGTAATTCGGTGCACTTATTTTTGCTGTTCAGGTAGCGGTCCTCAATTCGAGAACACCGCTTCAACACCATCCCAAAATGAAAAGAGACGATACCATTCATGTTACAAATTAGCAAAATTTAAAAGAAAAAAGACCAATAAGTGGGCACAACCGCACAAAAAATAAACGTAGTTTGTTCAAAAAGCCAGAAGTGTGTATGCGGTAAGCACAGAAAATAAGTCAAATGTTTCTGTATCCTATGATGATGCCAATTCCACTGAAACCGAAGACTCCGGGTAAATTATACATTCTTATCTTTTAACTGTTCTATTAACGTCTAGGAATGTCTTTTTTTATTTGTAGAAATGCTATTTTTAAATTAGTTTACATAAACAAGTACGTTTTTGATTAATTTATGTGTGGACATTTATTTATCTCCCTCCCACTTTGTCCTCGCTGTTAATATTAAAAAGTTGGTCCTGCAATGGTTAAAGAAGGCAGTCGAAACTTTCAGCTACATAACAATTGATATTTCCCAGTTTGAGTTTACTGTTTTTTCCATAGTTTATACAACATAGTCTTTCAACGAAAGTTACGCTTTTATTGGATACTTTCAAAAACGTATTACTTTCTATTCTAAATTTACTTACCGCTCCATTACCTTTCGTATCCCTTTACACACCCTCCTTGCCGTCGACGCCAAAACAATTCCGCAAGCTTCGGAAAATGAAACACGACATTTTCTCAAGCCACTTCAATATAGTAGCTAGTAACTTTATATTTAATGGACTTTAAATTCTCTTTCTTCTATGTGGTGTAACTAACGTTGATAAATCTATGCAGCTAACGTCAAACCTCACCCGACATATGCCACCACAAAACAAGAGTAAAACAAATAATAGAATACGTATTATACATACCTTCTTAGCTATAAAACAGTGGCATTCTACACTATAATTAAAGGAATTATTTCGTGTAAAATATTTTGTTTTATTGGCCCCCAAATCGAATTAAATCTAAAGCTGTCTTTTCTTATTTTATTTTACTTATACAGTGGAACTCTGATGAGTTGGCCCCCGATAACCCAGAAGTCCGGCTAACCCGGACCGATTTTCTTCAAAAAAACATTTCCATTAATTACATCTTTATCAATGAGTTTTTATACCTTTTTAAAGCTATCATACTTTATATTCAGATCTTCCATTTTCTCGCATCTTTCTAGAGCCACTTCTTTTTTGCCCCCCGTTAAGATAGGCAAAATGCTCTCACTCTCAGAATTCATTTTTTTAAATTTTTTTACGTTCTGTGCAATTAAAAAATGAGATAACGCGGATTTTTAGCTCGCCACCCCCCTTACCCCTCCACTCACAACCAAAAAGGTAGATTTTTAGATTTAATTTTTTTTAGTTGGGTTGCAATTGATTTAAAAATTTCAAAAATTTCACACGTGTAGCTGAGGGTTTTACAAAACATGTCCATTTTTTATGGACTCTTAGGTCGAGTGTACATAACCTCAAATTTTTTTAACTTTTTTAAAACCTATAACTTTTTTTGGAGGGGGCTGCAGGTCCAATTTTTTTTGGATTTTGTGTATTTTATCAAAAGGTATCTTTCTGTTTTTATTCAGATTTTTCCGTCAGGTGCGCCATCTTGAAAAATCCGGAAAACTGTTTTTCTACGGGGTTTTTAGGGTATTTCTCCATTTTACAGACTGCAACATAGATTAACTCAAGGTTTTGTTAATAGATTATATATAATTTGAAATAAATTAGTATTTTAGGATTATCAAAAATTGGGCAAAACACCTTTAAACCCCCCCCCCCCCCCAAAAAAACCATGTTTTTTTAAGTTATGTAAGGGTTTTTGCGGGCTTAATGATACTTTTTGAGATCGATACAGCCTGAATATTTTTGTTCATTTTTTAAAGTTATATGTGATTAAAAAATAAGACTAATCGCATTTTCAGCCCGCCACCCCCTCCCCCTGCCCCTACAAAAACGTAAATTTTTCTATTTTTTTTTTGTTTAAAGTTGCACTTAATTTAAAATTTTTATGAGGCTTCTACAAAACATATATCCATTTTTTATAGACCCGTGTAGGTCGAGTGTACAATACATATAACCTCAAAATTCCTTTTTTATTTTTTTAAAACGTATTTTTGACTTCAAATCGATATATTTTTTAAAACGTCCAATGAATATTGTACTTCTCTCTCTCGCAGACGCCCGCTTAAAAATAATAGTTAGTAATAAAATAATGACAAATATTTCTTTAGGCTATTGTAGGGAGGGCTTTAAACTTTGAGTTGGTCACTTTATGACTTTCATAATAATAATTTTTAATCTAGTTATTAAGCCTTGAAAATGTCCATTTTCGCGTTTTTCAAATTTGAAATTGCATGTAACTAGACAACAGTCAATTTTGTAGAAAAATCACAAGATATCTTTTTTGCTCAGCTTGATCCAGAGAATCTAAAACAAATTTGTACGAAGTGAAAAAATTGATTTTTTGAATTCGTTTAAAAAAATGTTTAAACAATTTTCCGACCGCGGTACTGCCTGGCACCTTGTGGATTTGTTATAAGGACCTGTTTTTGAGTAAGTTTGTGCAAAAAATTAATTGGAATAATTTACATAACGGGACAAGCATACAGCGTGGACTATTTGCATTATGAGCCAAACGTAGATGGTTTGTAAAATACACAAAACACAAAAAAAATTAGCAGCCATCGCCAAAAAAAGTTATACGTACCTAGGTATTAAAAAACAAAAAAAAATGAGTTTATAATATTATGTACTCTCGACCTTCGGGTCCATAAAAATAGATGTTCTGTAAAAGCCTCAGCTGTGCGTGTGATTTTTTTGTAATTTATAATTTATTAATTACTAACTATTCTAAATGCGAAATAAGCCACAATTTCACTAAAAAATGATTTTATTAACGTTTCGACGTCCACCACGGACGTCGTTGTCAAAATACAAAATATTAATAAAATAAACAAAAATGTTGCTTGGTAAAAAAATCTTCTAATAATTTAATTTAATCTGATTTATTTATATAGATCGTCCCAAACCATTTTTTCAGTGCGTCACAGATTATCGAATTCTCTCTATCGCAATACAGATGGAAAATAAAATCATTTTTTAGGTTAATTGTGGCTTATTTCCCATTTAGAATAGTTAATTAGAAAAATGCCACAAAGAAATAGCTTCAGAACAACATTTATAATTTAATTGCAAACCAATTTAAAAAAAAAATAAAATCGAAAAATTGACATTTTTGGCTGTGGGGGAGGGGGAATGGGGGAAGTGGGCTAAAATTGCGGTGAGTCCTAATTTTTTAAAATCATGTAAAACGTAAAAAAAATAAAAAAAATATTCAGGCTGTATCGACCTCAAAAAATATAATTAGACCCGCAAAAATCCTTACAAAACTTTAAACAAACATGGTTTTTGGGGGGTTTAAAAGAGTTTCGCCCAATTTTTGAATATCCTAATATACTCAGTTATTTCAAATTATACATAATCTATTAACAAAACCTTGAGTTGATCTATGTTACAGTCTATAAAATGGAGAAAATCCCCAAAACCCCCCTAAAAAACAGTTTTCCGGATTTTTCAAGATGGCGCACCTGACGGAAAAATCTCAAAAAAATCAGAGAGTTAGCTTTTGATAAAATACACAAAATTCAAAAAAACTGGACCTGTAGCCCCCTCCAAAAAAAGTTATAGGTTTTAAAAAAGTTAAAAAAAATTGAGGTTATGTACACTCGGTCTAAGGGTCCATAAAAAATGGACATATTTTGTAAAAGCCTCAGCTACACGTGTGAATTTTTTGAAATTTTTAAATCAATTGCAACCTAACTAAAAAAACTAAATCTAAAGATCTACGTTTTTAGCTGTGGGGGAGGGGTAAGGAGGGTGGCGAGCTAAAAATCCGCGTTGTCTTATTTTTTAATGGCACAGAACGTAAAAAAATTAAAAAAATTGAATTCTGAGAGTGAGGGCATTTTGCCTATGTTAACGGGGGGTACCCTTTTCTTGGTAATGTTTCCCCCAATTTATTTCTATTTACTTAGGAATTCTGCTTCATGTTTTTTCCTTCAGTAATTGATGGATTCGACCGTTACTTGATGGAAGTTCATTTTATCTAACAATAAAACACTGAAAACTTTTGTTGTCAATACCTCCACAAAATGTAATACAAATTGTAACTACACCTGTTTCGACAGAGTGCCTTTTTCAAGTGATTTATTTTACTGTATGTCTGCATTTTAAAATTTCTAACTGAATAGGTTAAGGAATGGGGAGCCGTTTGTCTCAAATTGGTCATTCAGAATTATAATGTATATATTTTTCAATTAATTAACCCTCGTAACCAGACCCGGTTTTCCCCACCTATCTTTTTTAATAATTTTTTTTGATTTTTGATCATTTTTTTATTCGCAATAAATTTAATTCTAAACGCATTCCGCCCATTACAGCATTTAAAACTGTTTGCGCTTACGTGCTTTTTTGGAAAAATAACTCTAAGGTGCAAATCATGAAAATTCCATATCCTGAATTATACTGGCGTGATAAGCCCAAAGGCGGTAACTGATTTTTTATCGAAAATGAGATTTTTGTATTTCTAGGTAGGTTTCATTATATTATAATGCTTCTACAACTCCAAAGACTTTGTACATATATTCTAGATACCCATTATAATACTTCTGCAACTCCAAGAACTTTGTAAATATATTCTAAATACCCTGTTCTACCCTAGAAATACAACAATCTCATTTTCGATAAAAAATCAGTTACCGCCTTTGGGCTTAGCACGGCAGTATACGTTTCTGATGTTCCATCTGGAGTTAACAGAGCTACGAGACAAGGTCGGTGTTACTTATGTCAGAGAAAAAAGACCGAAACTCCCGGCATAACTGTATTGTGTGTAAAAACTTTGTGTTGTTCACTCTGTGAAAAATTTCATGTGTTTGTCTTGCAACGATAATAATTTTTTTTAGAGAAGAAATGAGTACTTTGTTGAAACAGTCTCAAAGTCACCGTCTAAATGTTGCCGGGTCCGACCCTGTCGTGATGGGTGAAAGTGAAACGTATTTTGCACACGAAATATTTTTCAATAAGTCTCACGCTAAGGAGGACTTGATAATATGCGTCGAAATTCAAGTAGCTAGAACTGGACACATTCTGTCGCTGTCGGCTGCAGTATAAAGAGTTTTTATGGCATTTTCAGACAGAGGTCTGGAGACTGTTTATTTTGGAACAGGAAATGCCAACATAAATAAGGCAATGGTACGGATAAATCCCTCAAATATTGAATTCTCAAAACTGGCCTGAGATTACGACGCAGCAGGTTTCGTGGGAACTCATGGATTTGTTATTGCAAAGGTAGCGAGTTCTTATTGGTCGAAAGAAAAAATCATGGTTTTTGTAGGATGTCCTGAGTATGATTTTCTAGCTACCCGATTGGTAGAGAAATGTTTCGAATGATCATTATTGGACAAAGTAGGTGATGGCTGTTAGAATGGGAGGTAACTTCTTTTTTTTGAAAGGGGAACCCAAGTTTGAGGAGGTCGAGTAAGCAGTTCCATCTGTTCCATCGAGTTCTGTTGGATCCGTCACCAAGTACAGTTCCATTTGAGAGTTCTGTTAGGTCTTTTATCAAGAAGTTTAGTTTCAAGTTGAGTTCGCCTGGGAGGGTCCGTTGCTTGCAGCGGTACCTGAAGGGTTGAGTTAAAAGTTTAGTTTGGAGTTGCAGTCAGTTTAAAGTGACGTTAAAATGCAGTTACCAGTTCTTCGCGGCTAAGAAATCAGCGCGGCGATGCAGTGTGATGGATAAATGGAACTCCGGCAATATTCGTTGCTGTCAAAGGAATTGTCGATAATTTATAAATACCATTTTTGGTATTCCTTTTTTTATGCAGTCAGATCCAGGAATTATGCAGAATAAGTTTCCTTTTTCTGTTACTAGTTTCAACCCCCTAGTTGAATCCTAAGTTTGCTAGTAAATTTTGATCCCGTTTAATGAACTTTCAATATTTTTGTTCGAGTAGTAGTAAATTTTGATCCCGTTTAAAAACTTTTAATATTTTTGTTCAAGTAGTAGTAAATTTTGATCCCGTTTAATGAACTTTTAATATTTTTGTTCGAGTAGTAATAAATTTTGATCCCGTTTAATGAACTTTAAAATATTTTTGTTCGAGTACAAAGCTGAATTTTTCTATGATAACTTTTTTTTATAAACTATGGATAACCTTATGTACCTGTAAATATTGTGAAGTGATTTTCGCGTAGTGAAATAGCGTCTTGGACTTACAAACCAACCAACAACCAGAAGAAACCAGGACAATGATTGTAAAGGTATGATTTTTGTTTGTAGAACTTTTTGTTTCGTTTTTTTTTATTTATTAATCTGGATCTCAATCTGTAACACCGAGAGATCAGAAATTCATTTTCTTTGCTATTTTTTTAATAAATAATATTTTGATTTGCAAAATACAAATCTTATTATTCCCTTTCCTTTTCTCTTGCATCGTAAGAACAATAAATAATTGGCTGAGTATAGACTATTGAGTATAGAGTAAATAAGGTAAGTTACGTTATAGTATTTTATATTTTACGTATATTTGCTGAGTGACTATTTATTTTTTTTTTTTTTTATTTAGCGAACTATGTATTTTTCTTTTTATATTTCTATTTTGTGAAATTTTGGTTCCCTTAAAAGGTAACCAGTGGCGCCCAATATTTTATTTTTGTATTTTTTTTATTTTTTATTTTACATCCTTATTTCGATTTTTTATCTTTTTAATTTTTCTAAGCTAATAAGAGTATATCATAACACCTTTTAAAAATCCACCCCTTTTTAAAGCTCTGAGACAGTAGCGACCGTGGCCATGTTCTTCATTATGTAACATCCCCCTATATGACATATCAACATCTTGTCAAATTTCAAAAATGACACCCTTTCGTGGGACGGTTACAAAGTGCCGCCCACCGTTTAGGCTTTTGTTTTTATTTAATATTACATTGTTTGTAGAACTATGTTTCAAAGTATAAAAAACAAGCTCTAATTATCTTTCAAATCAATTTCACGACGTTCACATATAAAAAATGGATATACAGATGGGGTGCAAATGCACCCCGCACCTTTGTTTACGTAAGAATTTAAGCACCACCTTACGATGGTTAATTTCAATAAATTCTAATAAAGATAGTTTAAGGCCTATATTTTGAAGATATGAAGGATTTGAAACTGTTCATTAAAATAATGATTATGATCTAGAAAGTAAAGTGAGTAAGTAGAATCTGTATTTCTATTGTTGAAATCCCCTTTGTGTTCTACTATCCGTTTGTCAAAGGTTCTGCCCGTTTGACCGATGTAAGTGTTTGGACTGTCACCACATGTCAGTTTGTAAACACTACTGCTTTCTCTTTCGGCTCTTATTGCTCTTAATGTATTTGCTTAAGCTGTTGCTAGTTCTAAAAGATGGTGTTATTCCTTTCTGTTTTATGTATCTGGCCATTTTTGTTGATATCTTGCCTGTATTTGTGATAGAGCAGAAGATTGGGACTGGACTGCACTGAGTTTTTCCTATGGTGGTGGATAGACTAATTTTAGGGATTTTTTTATGGAGTTTTTGGTATAAAATTTTATTAATTGTTTGTTCGTTGTAGCCATTATTTACTGCTATTTGCTTAATTATGTTCAGTTCTATCTCGAAGTTATTTTTTGACATGGGAATTTCTGTCAATCTATGTATAATGCCAGGTTAGGCTGCTAATTTATGTTGTGTAGAATGGGATGATAAATCATGTATATGTAGTTGTGTTAGTATGGGTAGGTTTATGAAATACGGAGAACTCATGTGTATTTTGCAGTCAGGTAATTGTTACATCTAGAACGTTTATGGACTAATTCTGTTCTGTTTCTATTGTAAACTCAGTATTATAAGGTTTTTCTCGGGACACTTGAACAGCCAGGTTGCAAATGGGTTGTATACCTAATACATTATAAATACAAGGATGCCCGTCACAGTTCGGAGGAGAATTTTAGTTATTAACAAATATGGGTCAAATATGGCAGTTTTTTTTAATCGCTGCAGGTAAAAATAAGATAATTAAATATCTTATTTAGATTATTAACCTTTTAATAGAAAAGAAAAGGTTTAAAATGGCAGTTTTGTAATTTTGGTCCGATCATTTTTTGCCTCGGCAATTGCAAAAAAGGCTAAAATCTCTAAAATTAAAAAATTGCTATAAGTTTTGGAAAAATGAACTAAAGACTTTGATATTACATGAAAAGTTGAGTTAAATAGTCCACATGATGCACAAAAAATTTCACTATGATTCGTCAATTAGTTTAAATTTTATTCGATTTGTTTATCCCAAAGAGATTTTTTTGCAATGTTATTGTTCAGAAAATAATAATGATACATCAATTCTGTGGAAACTACATGAAAGAAGGATACTTGTATTTTCAAAGTGTTTAAAAAATCAATAAAAAGTCATTTCTATCATTCCGAAAAAATATGACCACAGTAGATTTATTTTTTGGCTGATACACAATTTGAATGGTTTTGTTAATATTGACTACAGAGTAAATCTACTTTGGGATTTCAAAAGCTAGTATTTTTACACGAATTATCAAAAAAAATTTTGCCTAGGTTAATTACGGTCAAAGTTAGCCACTTTTATTATTTACTTCAGAGTTACTTCTGTATACATAAAATTCTCCTGTAGTCTTAGTTACCATACTCCTCCGAAGCGGCATGACTGATTTTTATGAAATTTTACATGTATATCTTGTAGGACTGAGAGTAAGGGGGTTGCCCCCTGACATTTTTTTAAATTTTTTTGGACGAAATTTTCGACCTTAATTTTATATGATGTATTAAAAAATACATACAACCCTTAATTTTCACTTTTCTATCACCAAGCACGTTTTTTAGTAGGTCATCTATATAGTTACATCTATAAAATTCCCCTGTCACAGTGTTAGTTGCCATACTCCTCCGAGACCGCTTGACCGATTTTTATCGAAATTATGTATGTATGTATACTCGTATTCGGTAGAATCGGTCGTAGTCTATTTTTCATATCACTGAGTGATAAGGGTTTTTCCCCCTAACATTTTTAATTTTACGTTGGGATATGTATATATATAACGTACTCTATAAGACTACGAGTACATGCAAATTAAAAAAATTATGATCAAAGTCCATCAATAAGCTCCGGGGATATTAATCGCAGTATATGTTTGAGGAATCAATTTCATTTTTTGAGTGCACAGGTTTTAATATTTCACCGCTTTAATATTTTCTCCACCGATCACAAATCGATTTTATTAGGACGTCATTTTTAAAGCTTTATTAACCACTCTGTTGAAGTTGAAAGTTTACTCAAATTCGTACACATAAACTACATACCTTGAACTTCAAAGGGCGTAAGCTAGGTTGCTTTATTGGTATAAACAAAATAGCTGTGAATTAAACCAAAAAAGTGGCTAACCTTGACCGTAATTAAACTAGGCGAAAAGTTTTATTTTGAAAATTCGTGTAAAGATACAAGCTTTTCAAATCCCAAAATAGTTTTAGTCTACAGTCAATATTAACAAAGTTATTCAAATTGTTTATAAGCTAAAAATTACTCTATTTTAGTAAAATGTTTTCGGAATTATAAAAATGACTTATGTCTACTCTATATCATATTATGTATAAGTTTTTAGTTTGTGAAAACTGTCATTATAGATACCAGTGCGTGAATGGTTTAAAGTGTGCATGAAGTAACAATGTATTTTAAATGGGATTTACTTTTTCGCACACTTTCAATGGGTTTTTGCACACTTTCATATAATAAAATATCCTTAACTTTCGCGTTGTCATGGTGATGACAATATGAGCAATGACTTACAAAAAAATTGTTGACAGTTTTGTGGTTTGAAAGTAGTTAGGAATTTTAAATGTCAAAGTTCTAAAAATTGTAGAATAGAAATGAATTCCAGTGACGAAGAGTTACAGTTTTTTTGATTTGTTTATCGTTGATAAAATATTGTATAAAACTGTGCGTGAAGTACTATTTGCGAACATACGCGATGTATAGCACTCGCGCCGTTCGTTGTCGCTCGTGCTCTAAAAATCGCGTGCAGTCGCAGAAATCATACTTCACGAACTGTTTCATAAATAACTATTTATTGATTTTTTTAAATACTTTGAAAACATAACTATTCTTCTTTCATGTAGTTTTCACAGAATTGCTATATTGTTATTATTTTCTGAACAATGACATTTCAAAAAAAAGCTCTTTGGGATAAACAAATTGAATAAAATTTAAAATATTTGACGAATCGTCTTATATTTTTTTGTAAATTATATGGACTGTTTGACTCAGATTTTCAGGTAATATGAAAGTCTTAAGGTGATTTTCGCAAAAGTTATAGCAAATTTCTTTATTTTCGAAATTTTAGTTTTATTTTGCAGTTTCCGAAGCAAAAAATAATCGGACCAAAATTCAAAAACTGATATTTTTAACCTTTGCTCATCTGCTAAAAGAAGGATACTATAATAAATAAAATATTTAATTAGCCTATTTTTACGCTGTAGCGATTTAAACGAAAAAATTGGCATTTTTGACACTTATTTGCTAATAACTAAGATTCTCGTCCGAACTGTGACATTTTTGTATTTGTAATGTATTAGGTACATAATACTCTAAAAACCCATTTTGCAACCTGGCTGCTCAAGTGTCCCGAACATGGTATATTTTCGGTGTGCAAGTACTTGGAAGGGAAACGAGAAACGACCGTGCGCGAGTCGCGGAGAAATATTGCAACTATCTTAAATAATTCATATTGTCAATTGAAATTGTCAAATTGACGTACATTTCAAACCTTCTGTCATTGAAGCAGAAAAATTATATATTGCTCCACAATATTGATATGATATGCAATTATTATATAAAGGTAAATTTAATTAATTGTATTTTGCTTGCAGTAGTGCATTCTAATAACTCATTTTATTTACTACATACAATTGTTTACGTTTGCCTAACATAACCTGCATCTTATTTTTTCTTCTTATTATTTTTTTTTGGACTATGGCCTTGACAATTATCCAGCAACCAGGACTAATATAATTGGCCAATATAATTAAAAGTGCGAATAAAAGTACAGAGCGTAGAAATAGAGGTCGCTTTGCCGAACTTGCACGGTCCCAATAGGATTGCCCCTAATAAGTTCTGCACCCGTGTTGAGCTGGCCCCCCCCCCCCACTTGCAAAAATTAAAAAACAAATAGCCCTGATTTATGAGCTATTTATGAGCTCTCATATTCCGCAAACTAAAAATTTTGAGCTCGTTCCACTGAGCAGGAATTCAATACCCTAGTGGGGGGGGCTGAGTCAGCCCCCCCCACTACTTAAAAATAGGAATATTGAATCGGTTTTTGCGGCAGAATTACGAGCTATTTATGAGCTCTTGAAATTATATAGTTTCGATTTTTGAGCTCATCCCATTCACCCCCAAACAACCCTTTAATTGATTTAACTTAAGAGAAAGATTCTGAGAAAACTTAAAATATATCGTATTGCGGATATAATTCCTATAGCTTATATACTCTAAGAATAAACTATTAAATCAAGGGCATTTCGTTTATTGAGCTACAACCCCTTCGCAAGAAAACCACCCTATCTTCCCGGCTTAAGAGAAAGTTATACTTAAAATGCGTTAAACTAATTATTTGGCGACTACATATCATTTAATAATTTATAAGCTTCCAAATTACGCGCATTTAGATCAGTAAATTGCAATTTATTTTGTATAGTGCAGTCACTGAAGGTAAAAATCAACGATTACCTTCAATTTCGGTGAACCTTCATCGATTTTCACGAAAATTGGTCAGTGGTTAGAGGATACGTCAAGAAACAAAGGTGACATGGTACCACCTTGCGCCTTTACCCTGAGGGTGGATACCGCCCCTTCTCGGGGGTGAAAATTATTTTATAAAAAATAACTGCACAAGTAAAAGAACAAATTAAAAGCAAAATTTATTATATAAAATTAATAAAATAAGTCAATACTTTTTCAGTTATTAAAGATCAAAGATTTTAATTATTTGTGAAAAAATGCATGTTTTGAAGAGGTTTTTTGTAAATCACTGAAAAACTGTAAGTTTTTACAAAAAAGTTAATAGTAGTTTAATTCGTATAGCTTATATTCTAAGAATAAACTCTAAAATCACGCGCCTTTCGATTATTGAACTACAACCCCTTCGCAAGAAAACCATCCCATATTCCCGGCTTAAGAGAGGGTTGTACTTAAAATAATTTAAATTAATTATTTGTGGATTATATATTGTTTAATAATTTATGAGCTCGCAAAATATACGCATCTCAATTATTGAATTGCCATTTTCTTTCTATAGTGCAGTCACTGAAGGTAAAAATCAACTATGACCTTCGATTTTGGTAAATCTCCATTCATTTTCACGAAAATTGGTGAGCGGATTTTGATACTATCAACTTTTTCTGGATCTTATTTTTGATGGGTATTTCTAAGTACTTTGACAAGTATTTAGTACCTAAGTGTTATAAAATGCATCTTTTTCCCGTTATTTAAGCTTGAACCCTTAGATTTGAACAGTCGCGGAAAAAATATACATTTAATTACCAATAACTTACTTTAAATTAACATTAAAGGTTTTTCAAGTAAGCAATTTATTATATTTTTATTAGCTTCAATTTTAGTGACAAAAACTTTTTTGTAAAAACTTAGTAAAAACTTTTGTAAAAACACTTTTTGAGTCATTTATGAAAAATCGCTCTAAAGCATGCATTTTCTTTCCAAAAATTAAAATATTTGATCTTTAATAACTCAAAAAGTATTGATTTATTTTAATCACATTATATAACAAATTTTGCTTACAATTTGTCCCTCTCTCGATTTGTGGGGTT
The DNA here is from genome assembly GCF_917563875.1 of Diabrotica virgifera virgifera. Lineage (NCBI taxonomy): Eukaryota > Metazoa > Arthropoda > Insecta > Coleoptera > Chrysomelidae > Diabrotica > Diabrotica virgifera. Next base: position 190,042,813 of record NC_065450.1, on the reverse strand, counting down.
ATTTATAATAAAGTAATTTTCACTCCCGAGAAGGGGTGACATATACCCCAGGCTAAAACCCCAAGTTGTTATTGTCAATTCGTGAAAATAAATGGAGATTTACCGAAATCGAAGGTAATAGTTGATTTTTATCTTCAGTGACTGCACTATAGAAAGAAAATGGCAATTCAATAATTGAGATGCGTATATTTTGCAAGCTAATAAATTATTAAACGATATGTAGTCGCCAAATAATCAATTTAAATTATTTTAAGAACAACTCTCTCTTAAGCCGGGAAAATGGGGTCGTTTTCTTGCGAAGGGGTTGTAGCTATATAATCGAAAGGTGCGTGATTTAAGAGTTTATTCTTAGAATATAAGCTATACGAATTAAACTACTATTAACTTTTTCATAAAAACTTACAGTTTTTCAGTGATTTACAAAAAACCTCTTCAAAACATGCATTTTTTTCACAAATAATTAAAATGTTTGATCTTTAATAACTTAAAAAGTATTGACTTATTTTATTAACTTTATATAATAAATTTTGCTTTTAATTTGTTCTTTTATTGATTTGTGCAGTTATTTTTATAAAATAATTTTCACCCCCGAGAAGGGGCGGTATCCACCCTCAGGGGAAAGGCGCAAGGTGGTACCATGTCACCTTTGTTTCTTGACGTATCCTCTAACCACTGACCAATTTTCGTGAAAATCGATGAAAGTTCACCGAACTTGAAGGTAATCGTTGATTTTTACCTTCAGTGACTGCACTATACAAAATAAATTGCAATTTACTGATCTAAATGCGCGTAATTTGGAAGCTTATAAATTATTAAATGATATGTAGTCGCCAAATAATTAGTTTAACGCATTTTAAATACAACTTTCTCTTAAGCCGGGATGATAGGGTAGTTTTCTTGCGAAGGGGTTGTAGCTCAATAATCGAAATGCCCTAGATTTAATAGTTTACTCTTAGAGTATATAAGCTATAGGAATTATATCCGCAATACGATATATTTTAAGTTTTCTCAGCATCTTTCTCTTAAGTTAAATCAATTAAAGAGTTGTTTGGGGGTGAAGGGGATGAGCTCAAAAATCGGAACTATATAATTTCAAGAGCTCATAAATAGCTCGTAATTCTGCCGCAAAAACCGATTCAATATTCCTATTTTTAAGTAGTGGGGGGGGGGCTGACTCAGCCCCCCCCCACTAGGGTATTAAATTCCTGCTCAGTGGAACGAGCTCAAAATTTTTAGTTTGCGGAATATGAGAGCTCATAAATAGCTCATAAATCAGGGCTATTTGTTTTTTAATTTTTGCAAGTGGGGGGGGCCAGATCAACACGGGTAAGTTCTGCACTGTTGTTTGTGTATATTTGAATATGAAATTTAAAGTAGTCCTGATTTATACAAATTGCAAGAAGGTGTAAAATTTTGGATGTAATGATCGAATTTGTAATATTGTGGAATAAAATATTTTTAACTAGATCAAATTTTCTATAGGAGAAATTCCTTCTATAGAATTTACTGTCATACTGATACAGGGTAGAAAAGCCATATCCATGATTAACGGCATTCTGTGGGACCAGACAATATCTAAAGCGAACAAACAGCTCATATACAATAGCATACTTAAAAGTAAAATCACATATGGCAGTGAAGTTTGGCCACTGAAACAAAGAGCTCAGAAAATGTTACTAGTAACAGAAATGGACTTCTGGAGAAGAGCAGCAGGCAAATCAAGAAGAGATCGGATACCGAACGAGAGAATACGAGAAATGATGGGAGTAACACATACAATAATTGATGACATAAAAACAAAACAACTGGTGTGGGACGGCCATGTACAGAGAATGCCAGACGACAGGATCCCTAAACAGATTTTGGCATGGACACCACAAGGGAGAAGAAAAAGAGGAAGGCCGAGAAGAAGCTGGAGGGAGGGAATTGAAAAAGAACTAGAGGAAAGAGACATCTCTCCAGGTCTATGGTTAAACAGAGAAAAATGGCGGTTAGGAGTCGGAAGGCGTCGGAGAACACTGTAAACCGATAGTAGTAAGTAAATACTATACTTATATCTTTCCACTGCTAATAATCACCAAAATGGATAACATGAAAATAATAATAATAACTTCTTTGTTCTAATCTAATCATAATAAAACATTTTTAAATTTTGTTTATTTTTATACAGAGCAGATATCTACCATAACAATAAACTACATAAATGTAACCTGTAACTAACAGTTTTCCATTTGTGCTAAAACCCTTAAAAATTCCTTAGTTACAGCAATGACTACAACTACTTGAAATGAAAGTCGTAATAACCAGCTTAGGTTGTTTCGACTCTTAATGAAAACATTTGTTTGTAATTGTTATTTGTACAATGGGTATGAAATGGAAATCAAGGATTATTCCATTTCGGTTGTATACAAGTAGAAACAAAGTTGAATTAAATAGAAAAGCTCATTTCCAGAACTTGACTTAATCATCAAAACCTAAATCTAGTTTTAGGTTTGAAATCGGTGTTAGATTTTGTATTATAACTTTGTCATATTTTTAGTTGGCAGAATAAATCTTAATGATATTTTCGTACGAGGTATGAAGTTTAAAGTAGGTTAAATTATTATTACGTCTATATTTTATTATTACTATTATGCAGTGAGCGCGTAAAGTATAGAAACAAGGATGTTATAGGAGCAGCATGATGGTTATGTATAGGTATTAGATGGACCAGAAATTTTAAATTTTGTATTTTTGGCGTTGCTAAATGCCAAAGTTTCTGAGATATAGAGATAAGACCCAGATAGCACAAGTACGTTTTATGGACATCCAATGGACGTACATCTGTGTACATTGGAACGTCCAATGGACGTCCCGCTAAGGTACAATGGACATCCGATGGACGTCCAACGAACGTCCAGAGTTCACAAAATTGGACGTCCATAGAACGTCCGCTACAAACGTACAGTGTACGTTGTTGAAGCTTTCAGTGTACATTTTATGTACATTCAATGTACATCTGATGTACATTCAATGTAGGTCTTATGGATATTTTTGTAGGGCACTTTTCAGAAAGCAATCTAGTGTCTATAATTTTTTGAATACATACCTACCCAGATAGCACAAGTACGTTTTATGGACATCCAATGGACGTACATCTGTGTATATTGGAACGTCCAATGGACGTCCCGCTAAGGTACAATGGACATCCGATGGACGTCCAACGAATGTCCAGAGTTCACAAAATTGGACGTCCATAGAACGTCCGCTACAAACGTACATTGTACGTTGTATTGGAGCTTTCAGTGTACACCTTATGTACATTCAATGTATGTCTTATGGACATTTGTAGGGCACTTTTCAGAAAGCAATCTAGTATCCATAATTTTGAGAATACATAGCAAAAAGCCTTTATAGGAAATAGTTCGCCTTCTAATACTAAACTTATAGATACTTAAAAATATTACACAAAAGACCTTTTTTATTTCTCTTTACTATAACTTCATTATAATATATACTTTATTATAGGAACTAGGAACTTCATTAATGCACGACTGCACTTGCACGATAAACAGAAAACAGAAATATATCACAGGATGTATTTTCATAAATACGAGATTCAGATAATGACGCCCTAGGAAGCATGCACGTTAAAAGAGGTTTAATCTCTGTTCTGTTTCTGTTCCAAACTATTTTTAGAGTCAGTACCGTTGTTGTATATTACAAGCGCGTTTGCCATTCTGTGAATTATCATAAATAAACCATCCTTCAGTATTCCACAACAATTAACAGCGATAATCCCCTAAAAGTACCTGCCTAATACTACACCTTTCACGACCGATAGCGCGAAGAGCGACAACGTTGTCAAAAAGATTCTCATTTAGTTTGTATTGGGACTTAATATATAATAGTCGCGTTTTGTGTAAAATATCCATGGACCACAAATGGATGTCCAATGTACGTTGAAATCAAACGTCCAATGGACGTCCCGTAATGTACGTACATAGTACGTCCAGTTTTGGTCCACGGACGTTTGGACTTTAAATGTACGTTATACGGACGTACATCGGACGTTGTGTGCTATATGGGGATGCGTATTTTCAAAATGGAACGTCCCGTACATTTTACAATCTTTTGTTACAGTTTTTTATTATCGATGCAACATTGGTCGCTGATTTGCAAAAATGTGCCAAGTGACATTTTATTCAAAAGAGGAGTTATGTGCAAAAATAATATGTACGAAGATTCTACCGAATCTGTAAAAAGGTGTGTGTGTGTGTGTTTATGTTTTATTGGCACTGGTTTAAGCAACCAACTGGCCAGTCAATGTGTTTTGAATTCTCTCTCTTACAAAATATATCCTTAGTATCTAAATTTAAAACTATTACTACTACTAAGTTTTTTTTACTCTGTTTTTTTTATTTTTTTTAATATATTTTTTATTTTTTTTATTTAGTTTTTTTTTCTTTTGTTTTTTATATATTTTTTGTATGTTTTTTATCACGCTAAGACCTAAACCCGATTCAACCTCTCGGAGGTTTAGATCTACTTAGTAACTTTTTATTTTATTTTATTATTATTTTTTTTTAATTTTTTTATTCTTTTTTTAGAGCTTTAATTATAAACAATTAACATGGTTGTATAAAATTTTATAAACATCTAGTTTGTTTGATTGTAAAAGGTATATAAGATTAAAAGGAAATTGTACATTAACTTGAACTAGATTGGTATAGAGATTTGATATTTCAAATCTGTAAAAAGGAGTCAAGTGAATTACTTATTGTTGTTGAGAGAGTCTCATAATTTTTTGGTACCAAGTAACATATTTTTTTTAAACTGGTTCTGTAAAAAGGAACTAAGTTCCACTTAGTAAAAATATAAAAATGTTACTTGGCCCTTTTTGCAAATCAACGACGATATATAATCTGTTAATGGCAAATATTGACCATGAATATGCATATATTAGGAAAAACACGTTTATTTGGAATTAAGCGCTAAAACAAAAAAATAAAGTTGGTTTTCAAAAAGAATCACTTTTCCGGAGAAATTAGTGCTATTTTTTCAGTAATTCTGTTTTTAGTCCTTGGATAGTAAGGGTAGGGGGGGCATAACCGGGTAGCTAAGGGAAAGTTACTATAAAAAATAGTCTATTTACCTTTATTAAATGAGACTTAACTATTACATGGTTTAACCTTTAACTACCCGCGCATCAAGTTATAACATAACTACACGCGTGGCGTACTTCATACGCCACAAGAAAATACACTTATAAACAGCGGATTTGTTTATTTTTTTTTTTAATACACTTAGTTGTTTGTTATAAACCTTATTCCGCATCAGTGAATACTTGGAGTTCCTTCTCAGTAAGCCAATTGGGATTTATAAATGGAATCATGAAATAACTGGATTCCATGACAAATAAAATTACTAATAAAAAATTTTTGAAATGTGATTTTTTACAGGAGAAAAAGCATTGTTTATAAAAAAAATATATTTTGTGCCATAATGACTAAAAAACAATTAAAATATGTACTTATATTACCACTTATATTAATATAATCTTGGCGTATATTGTCCACCACCGGAAACAACAACTAATAAACTGTAAATTACGATCTTCCCAGAACGCCGATTATACCGAAACTAAAACCAAATTGTAAAGCACATTCCAGTAATAGGTTAGAGCGATAAACAAGGTCAAAAATTAAATTTTTAAATATATTTGCAGTAGAATTCTTATATCTGGCGTACAAAATACGCCAGCGCGTGTAGTTAAAGGTTAACATAATAACTAAACAAGGAATTGCGTGAAAACCATCAGAAAATCAAGAAGATAAAAAAAATTGCATTCGCTTTTATGGTTCTGCCCCTTGGCAGGGGCAGACTTACCCAAGGGGCAGAACCGTATGGTAATTGTAGCACAACCGTGAAATTGGATTGTATTATATTATTGGCAATTTCCGCACACAAAGTCGTCTAAATCGTCTTCTGGCCATCCTGTGCAACGTTCGTGTGCCCAGTTATTACACATGTTTGAACATTTTATCCATTTATCAACTCTGGTGGTATGTGCATATTGCTCCTTACAGTATACGCAGAAGCTATCATCCTGTGATCTTGTAACCTCTCCTTCTCCTTCTGAACGGAACACTTTAATTTTTTTAGTGAGATTTTTTTTGTTTTCGTTTTGATTCATAGCCTTTCTTTTAACTTGTTGGATTTTGGAGGGAGTCATTTTTACTGCAATGCTCTTTTACTGAAATGCAGTTCGTTCTTATATGGTGACTCCGTTAGGGTTGCGGTTTTTCCTCTCGTGCTTTTAATTTTGGTTATGTTTCGAGCACCATGTGGAATCAGTTGGAGAAACAGCAAAAATAAAGAATTTTTGTTCTTCGTAGAGTGGCTGCTCTGTTGTATGCTAGCCCAAATATTTCGGCTATTTGGTATTGTGTTACTACCCTCCCAGGATTATTTCGAAGCCAAGTTTTTACTTCTTGGCTGTAAAACTTACTTAGTGGTGCCATGAAACTTACATCCGCTGGCTGCAGTCTGTGGGTGCAGTGTGGAGGAAAGCAGAGTAATATTACTCCATTATTTCGTGCACAGTCTATCAATTCGATGTTTTTAGCATGTGTAGCGTGACCATCTAAAAGAAGCAGAACTGGATCTGCATGTGATGGCTTAACATGCTTAATAAAATGTTTTAACCAATCAACAAAACTAGTTGATTGCATCCAGCCACTAGGATGACATGTAGCGTCTGTTTCAGCGGGTGCACCATTCAGCAATTCAGCTTTCATTCTGACACGTGGAAAAATCAATAAAGGAGGCACGTAATGACCTGCAGCCGAGAAAGATATAACCGCAGTTATCAATGGTCCACGTTGTGCAGATGCTAAAGTTCACACTTGTCTGCGGCCTTTCATGGCAATTACCTTTGAATGACTCTTTGGAACTGTCGTAAGATCTGTTTCATCGACATTATAAACTCTAGTTGGCCGAAACATATGTTTATCACATAAACCTTGTAAAATATCAAAGAATCTTCCAACTACCACTTCATTAAATCCCATCGCTCGAGCTGCTGATGTAGGTTCTGGAGATCTTAATGATAAATCTGGGTGTCGTTTAAGGAATCCCTTGAGCCAATCTAATCCAGCTTTTTGATGCTCAATATTAAATTTGTGTTGTCGTTGATTTCTCTCGGCCAACTGGAATGCGACACGTCTTAATTCAGTAGTGGTTAGTCCAAATAAGCGACTTTCCATGTGCTTGATATATTCTACTAATTCGCCTTCTTGGTCTTTAACGAAAACACATTTAAAATTACCCGTTCCAAAAAAACCTCTTATTAATTTTAATCTATTTTTATTACCTTTTATTAATTCAATCGACCTTCAGCAGCAGCAGTTTCCAAAGGTACTCCAGTTCTTCTCTTTTTAACCCTATCCTCCAGAGTAGACTGTGGAACGTTATAAGTAATATTTTGTAGCCCATTGTTTGAGGAATAACGTCGTTAATTGCTTTTTTTATGTCATCCTGTGACCAATTTTTGACGATCTGTTTTCCCCTTATATGTACGCACCATATTATTCACAAACTGCAATAAAAACCAACTCTTTAATATAAATAGAGAGCGGAATATATGCAACAAAACATTACCAAAATATGCGCATATATCTGCATGACTTTTACTACAAATATGCAGGTATTTTTTCTAAATTTGTCTAAATATGCAATTGCATATTAAAAATATTCAAAAATAAAACAATATATTACATATAAACATCTATGTTTAAAAAATTCAACCTACATTTATGTTTAATACATATTTATTTTTCACATAAAAACAAATGGGATGACACACAAAAACTGATATTATAATTAAATTAAGAATCTAAATTATAGTATGAATTTATAATCAAATATTTTTCAAAATTTTCCACTAGCAACTTTTGCCTTCTATCACTAAAAACGTGTTTGGACACAGAAAAATTCGTTCTACATCTACTGATGTTATAGAACAATATTTTAATTTAGGCAGTAAACTAATTTGCCAAGTCGTAAGATCTTCAGAAAAGTTGCCTTCAAAAATACGTACAACTTTCCTCAAACAATCGAAGCCCTCATTTTTTTCTAAAACATTTTTTAATTTATTTCTAATTTTTTGAATTTTTTGACAATGAGCAGAAAAAGTGTTAACAAGATTAACCGAATCACTTAATTGTAAATTCCTTTGTTCTAATGACTTTATTAGATCTGGTAAACAACTAAAATTAACTTTTATGAACATAAGTTCTTTAGCAATTTGTACGTTACTTAAAAGTTCTTGACTTTCAGTTACACACTGCGAGTCATTTTGAATATCTAACACAACGTCTTTTATGGCATCAAAATGATTTGCGTAGAAAATTGCTGCTTTAATCCATGTTCCCCATTTTGTAATTACGGGCTCTGGAGGCAAGTTTACACCTGGTAATTTTTCTTTATACATTTGCACACGTAAAGGTGCTTTCAAAAATACTTTTTTAACGTTTGAAATTAATTTATTGGCTAAATCAAATTCACCTCTAAGAACTTCTGCTACTCTGTTTATGCCATGTAGAAGACAAGTGACGTGTACCATATTTGGGTAAAATATTTTCAAATTTTGTCCTACCTTTACCATATACGGAGCGGCATCTGATAAAAATATTAAAAAATGTTCACTTTTTATTTCTGTTGGAAAAAATAAAGCAGAGAGTGTTTGCTGAATGAAACGGCTTACACTCACATTATTGGTTTTCTCCAGTTGTTTTGCAGCTATTAAATAAGGTTTCCCTGGTTCATCCTCTTTTAAGGCGCCGATTATAAGATGCACCATATATCGACCACATGCATCTGTACTTTCATCGACAATTACGTAAAAGGTGTTATCGCTTAAAGAAACTTTAATTTCCTCAATTACTCCATCATAAAATGCATTCACATTGCCCTTTCTTAGCGTTGCCTCGTTAGGAATATTGAAGTTGCAATATTTTTGCAAAAATTGCCTAAAATGTATATCTTGTAATTTTTTTAACGGAATGTTTGCTGCCAACAAAGCTTTGCACAGGTCTTGATTAAACAAACGTTTTTCTTTTTTTGATTCATCTTGATCTTGGACATTTTGAAGAGATGTATGAATGGACTGCTGAACGGGTCCTAATGCAATCTTTTTTAGCTTCAACTTATGAGTAGCAGTTTTTAAATGTTGGTCGACTTGAAACTTCTTCTCACAGAAAATCTGTAAAAGAAAAAAAAATGTTCAAGAACCAAAAAGAAATCAATTTTCAAACGAGAAGCTGAAGAACAAAAGCGGAATTGTCTACAATTTGAAGGATTTTTGTATTTTGATGCTTCTCTTTATGTCCGTCTTTATAGAAGTAAAAGCGAATTTGTCGAATAAAAACACTCTTTCCAGAAAAATTTCTTTTGTGGGACATGATGCTTTTGTTTGTCAGTTCCTCATTTAAAAAATGAAATATGAAAATTAATATAAGTTACGATTTTGGAACAGGCCTTGCAAAATACTTTGTCTCCACTTAGCTTTAACTCGGGAAAACGCTTTATTCAAGCACTTTTTTGAATGGTAGACATATTCAAATTTAATGTATACCAATCACTTTAAAAACACTAAATACGATACAACGTTTACTTTAAACAAATGTTGGCCGGAAACTGACAAAATAATTATTAGACCCTTAAAAGCAGGTAGGTACCTACGACTTTCTACGCTAATAAAATAATATTTTCTGGGAACACCCATAATTGTTAAATTCGGGTAGTAATGGGAAAGTCCCGATAGATAATAATGAGCGATAGATAGATAAATAACGAGCTCGTTCATATCGAAGTTATAAAATTCCAACTAAGAGAGGAAAATTTTAAACTTTTATATAATTTATTTTTAAAATATGCAAAATAAATCGTGTTTAGCTTAAATATGCAATGTTGTGTTTGTTGTCTGAAAATATGCAATATATGCATCTATATGCACTTTGCATATATTCCGCTCTCTAAATAAAAATATTTATAGATCTAAAACTTTCAACTATAAATAACTGGTTTACGTGGGGCAAAACCGGGTACTTACCCGGTTTTGCCCCACATGGACTGTCCGGTTGTGCCTCACAGCTCATTTTTTAAGCAACCTTAAATAATAAAAAAATATATGCGCATCTGAACAAAACCACTCTGTTTCTTGCAGCCAAACAACTGTTAAATCACTTTATGTATGCGAAATAATCATAGTATAGAGATAAATGCATCTGTAGGTAATAATAAATAAGGACAAAATAAGATTACATACCTTAAATTCAACTGACTCTGCAACACACTAGTAAACAAACACGCCACACCCTACAAAATTTGATGAAACATTTCTGAAAATTTTACCGCTGATTTTCAGAAAAAATGGTGGTACCCGGTTATGCCTCGATACCCGGTTCTGCCCCCCTTCCCTATGTGGCCTATTTACGTGCAATTTGCTTCTGAAATAACTCAAAAATAATTCAAAGGTGTCAAATCAGGAGATCTTGCTTGCTATCCGATAGCTCCTCTCCTTCCAATCCAACGATTTGGAAATGCTCCATATTGCTGAAACCAAATTGATATATTCATGAAATAGAAATTAAGGATTATTCCATTTCGGTTGTATACAAGTAGAAACAAAGTTCATTTCCAGAACTTGAGTTAATCGTCAAAACCAAAGTGAGGTTTGAAATCAGTGTTAAATTTCGTGTTACAACTTTGCCGTATTTTTGGTTGAAAGAATAAATCCGAATAGGCGAGGCAATGAAGCATTAAACCTAGGAATTTTGTGCAATAAAATGAATCGTTATGCAACTTTTTGCATTCGATTCAAGAGAGTGTCAGGCAATTTTGTGAACCAAATTGATCTCCGGCAAAAATTTTTGTGCATAAGAAAATGCATTTTCAAAGTGCATCTCGAAGAGATGGAAAATAAAAAATTTAGAACTCAGGAAATATTGACGGAAATAAGTTTAGTTTTTATACTTGGAGATTTTTTAGGTAACTGAACACAAATTTTCGTGTTCAGTGGATCAGTTTGATGAGTCACACACTTAAGATACTTTTACGTATTATACAAAACCGAGTATTCCTTCCGTGCGAAACTAGAATGGGTAATAAGCAATTTGGATTTAGAAATGGTCTAGGAACTAGAGAAGCACTATTTTGTATGCGCGTTATATTACAAAAAAGTTGTGAATTCCGAAAGAACGTTTATGTTTGTTTCGTCGACTTCGAGAAGGCATTCGACCGAGTACAACATGATACACTTTTCGATTGCCTCAAGGCAGCAGGACTTGACCACTACGATATAAGACTGCTGAAATACTTATATTACAATCAAGTAGCCTCTATCCAAATTGGAGACAGTCGTACTGAAAAACTGCCGATAAAACGTGGAGTACGACAAGGTTGTGTTTTATCACCCACCCTTTTTAACCTGTACTCTGAAGAAATCTTTAGGGAGGCTTTGGATGACAGACAAGAGGGAGTAAGGCTAGGCGGAGAAGTAATCAACAATATTAGATACGCTGACGATACAGCCATTCTTGCTGAAAATTTAAAAGATCTTCAGACACTGCTAAATCTAGTCAGTGAAGCAAGCTATCTGAGAGGCCTTAAAATCAACATTTCAAAAACAAAGTGGATGGCAGTTGGAAAGATTAATATAGATCAAGGTCAGCTTTCTCTTGATGGAGAGGAGTTAGAACGGGTAAATCATTTCAAGTACCTTGGCAGCTGGTTAAATGTAAATTGTGACTCTGATGAAGAGATAATAACTAGGTTCGAAATATCACGGAAGGCTTTTATGACCTGGAAACCAGTTTTATGTAATAGAAACCTGTCGATGAATATTCGAAAGAAGGTGCTGAAATGTTATATGTGGTCTATCCTACTGTATGATTGTGAGACATGGACGTTAAAAACCACAATGCTAAACAAAATAGAAGCATTCGAATTGTGGTGCTATCGACGAATCCTAAAGATATCGTGGGTTTCGCACACTTCCAATGAAGATGTTCTTCAAATGATGAATTCGGAACGTCTGCTCATAAGCATCATAAAGAGGAGAAAAACAGAATACTTCGGCCATATAATTAGAGGACCTAAATACCATCTGCTTCGCCTTATAATACAAGGAAAAGTAGAGGGAAAGAGATGGGTTGGTCGAAAGAAACTTTCATGGCTGCGTAATATTAGACAATGGTGTGGCTGCACAGTAGAAGAATTATTTCGCGCAGCAGCCGATAGAGAGAGATTTCAGGAAATTGTAGACATGATGACGGCCAACGTCTGAATACAGACACGGCACCTAAAGAAGAAGAAGAACACGAATTTCATGACAGCGATAGTCTTCGGGGTACCTCATTCCCAGGATGAAACGCGTCGTCTGGGACGATCGAATAAATCGCGGGACAGTCGAATAATTAACAAAATGAAGATTGGAAAGAAAAACTGAATTTTCAATATTTTTAAAAAATCTATCGAATGACGCTAAACACGACCCCCCAATCCAGCACCTGGAGGTAGGGTGGGCGTAACATTAAAATCTTAAATGGATGCTCCCATTCGTTATTGTAGATTTGGATTGCCTACGTAAAAGTAAGCAACTTATATTTAAGACAGTATTTTGAATTATGAATAAATACTGCTATAATCGAAAAAAAAAACGATTTATCGTGATACCATAGGTAAATTATAGAAACGGTCTAATGCCTCCAGAAATACACTTCCAAATAAAAAACCAAAAATACGTTTTTCATATTTTTTTGAGGCATTTAAGAAGGTGGTATACTTCTAGCTTCCTTGTTATGCGGGCAACTAGGTCTAAGTCATCTGCATATGCCAAAATTTGGGATGATTTATTAAAAATATTTCCTCTGTTGTCTATTCGGGCATCTCTGATCGCCTTTTCCAGAGCTATGTTGAAGAGGAGGCACGCCAGCGCATCTCCCTGTCGCAGCCCAACATGCGTTTCAAACGCCTATGTTTATTTTTTAAAATTATGTAATAAAGAGATTAATGTGGCATTTAATATTATTAGAATTCGGCTATCATATAGACAGAATAGTATTACAGGTTTATGTAATAATTTAGATCCAAGGATATAGTGGTAATTATTATAATTTACTCTAATACATATTACCACATTAAGCAATTGAACAATTTGTGCTATAATTATCTAATCTAATCTAATACCGCTGCTAATTACATATTCCATTGTTAATATTACAGCTTACATTTTAGTGCATGTAGTTTTCTTCGTTTCGCCCCCAGATATTATTTATAAACGGGTGCTTTCATATTAATCTTGTTATTAACATTTTAGTGTCAGAATTATCACATATCTACGTCCTTTCTAATGACAAGGTGAAAACAAGGTTGTCAGAGTATAGTCGAAATTACCTATACAGGGTGTTTGGTAAAGAGTGGGCCATAGCTTAGATTCCTAAGGTTAAAATAGATCGATTTAAGCCAACTTACCTTAGTAAGAAAGTTGATAATAACCGAAATACAGGGTGTTAAAATTAAACTTTTATTTTAATTATACTTGAATATTTTCTAACAAGCACGAAATAATTACACGAAATTTAGTAAACGAGAAATCTAAATTCGCCACCAAAAATGATGTATTGTCCAGTGGGCGCCGCATACGCCTATTAGCCCAGTAAATGAACGGGAAATTCGGCGATACCGTGTAATTTTCAGGGGCAAGTCCGAATTCCATGAAAATTTGGAGTCACAGTCACCCCTTCTCGGTGGTGAAAAAACATACATTCAAGGTAAGACCGGAAATGGATAAATTGACTTATTTTAAGCAACTTTTGTTTTATAGAGTTTTTTACGTAAGTCAATACTTTTCAAGTTATTTGCCATTGAAAATGTTGATTTCTCGACAAAAAAACTATGTTTTCAGACGGTTTCTCGCAAATAACTCAAAAAGTAAATATTTCATCGAAAAAAATATCCTTAGCAAAAGTGTAGATTATAAAAAACCCAAAAACCAGGTGTATCAGTCGAGTATATCAATCAAATAAAAACAAAGTTGTAGCTCATGAAAAATACGTTCTTATTCGTCGTTATTCCAAATCGAATATTTCAAGGTGAAATCACCGAAAAATTAAGCACTTGTCGGGAAAAACCCATTTAAACTTTTTTAAAGTGTTTATAAAAAGGTTTGTTTAATGGTTAACAAAAGTTTTAGCATTAAGAATAAGCGAGTTACGCTCAAAATAAAGTTGGCCCCCTTTTTTTTGTAAAAATCATGAAAATCTCGCCGTGTTTAGCTCCCCAAATGAAATTAATCGCTACCGCTTTACAAACAATTTACTTACCTATCTATTTTTTATATGATCTGTCAGTCTCACCGGTTTAAAGTGTTTATTTTTGAAAGGGTTATAATTGAGAAAGCTTGAGTGGGTGACTAATCACGAGTGTATGCAAATTTTGAACAGCCAATTTTTGTCTTATGGAGAAACAAAACGAAACTAGCATATTTATAATAGCAAAACCTACATTTTTTTACTCTTTAAGATTTTTCTTATCACTAATACTTTTTAAGTTATTTTGAAAAAATGAAATTTTTCAAAAATTTTTATAAATTTTTTTTTTTTAATATAACACTAAATGTTTTCAAAAATAAGCACTTCAAACCAATCAAACTTACAGGTAATATAAACAATACACATACAGTTAAAATAGATGGTAAAGCCAAACGATTAATTTCATTTAGGGTGCTAAATAGAGGGAGGTTTTCAAGATTTTTTTTACCAAAAAATAAGGGCCAACTTTATTTCAGTGTAACTCGTTTATTTTTGATGCTGTAAACTTTTGTAAAAACAAATAATACCTAAGCTTTTTTTCGATACTTTAAAAATGTTAATAAGGTTTTCCCGAAAAACGCTTCTTTCTTCGGTGATTTCGCGTTGAATTATTCGATTTGGAATTAGACGAATAAGAACGTATTTTTCATGATCTACAACTTTGCTTCTACTCAATTTGTATACTTTACAGGTACACCATTTTTTTCGTTTTTTTTATAGGCTACAGTTTTGCTAAAAATATCTTTTTCGACAAAATATTTACTTTTTGAGTTATTTGGGAAAAACGGTCTGAAAACGTAGTTCTTTTGTCGAAAAATCAACATTTCAAATCGCGAATAACTCGAAAAGTATTGACTTACGTAAAAAACTTTATAGAACAAAAGGTGCTTAAAATATGCCAGTTTATTAATTTCCGGCTTTATTTTAAACACGCGTTTTTCACCCCTCAGGAAGGGGTAATTGTCACCCCCCAAGTAAAAGCAACCAACGCCACAAATTCAACTTTGAAGTGGAGGGTAAGTAGAAGATAAATCCAAATTTTCATGCATTTCGGAGTTGCCCCTGGAAATTACACTTCAAAACGGTCATTTATTGGGCTATATCAGCGCTTATTTAATATCTTTAATTTTTTCTATTACCCACTCTACATACTTTGAATCAAAACTTTTATTCTCTTTTTTCTAACTCAAAGAAGATATACTACATCTAACTCGCTTAACTTAACCGTTTTCAAGATAAACGCATTTTAAATCTGAGGCAACATAATTTTTGCATAATATCACTGTAGTTACACCCGAAAAATAAATACTTAAAACTGTAAAAATTTCCAAAAATGTACCGCAAAGGACCAGGCAACACTCCTTATGGAAAAGTGGTCCCGGTCAAATTTGATGAAAGTTTGGTCAATGATACTGATGTGTAGATTAAAAAAGTCCATGGCACCTGGGTCTGAATAACTACTATTCTCGAGTTATAGCCTTCTGAATTTATTGGATTCGGGTGCTCGGTTTACGTTAAATGCACTAATTCACGGTCAAGTGAACGAAAATATTTATTATTAGAAGAAGAGAAACTCATGTTCGTCGTACATACTTGCGTGTTGTATATGAATTTGTGGTCAAAAATAGTTGGATCTTATTTTAGTCTTCAGAAAACCTCCGAAAAGTCTTCAGAAAACTGAAGAAGTGCGGTATAAAATGTGCTGCTAGATCGATATAAGCATTATCATGTTTTCATGAATGCTTCTCAGTTATGCAATACCAGCAAAACTGCAGTTCGGGTTTATCTTTAGAAAACTACTGAACAGTGGCGGCTCTAAGGGGATAGGGGTAATTCCACCGGTAACATGTTCCAGAATTAATGAAATAACTTTATTTAACGAAAATGAACGAGATGGAGCCATCAAAACACATTTATAACCAAAGAGCGGATAGTGTGACGAAAATACGTAAGCCCAGAGCACGGGCGCCCATATAAAAATTTTTAGGGGGGTGGCAAACGTGAAGATGTTGCACATTATATTTTGTATACTTTGAATAAACATATATAATTCAAAGCACCCGAAAAGCCAGGGGGTCACGCCCCCCTGCCCATGGGTATGGGCGCCCATGGCCCAGAGTACGATTTAAGGACCAGAGAAGATGAGTTACGGGTGTTAAGAGTACGAAATTGGAAAACCAAGGCGGAGGATAGAATGGAATGGAAACTGATTCTCGAACAGACCGAGGTCCACCAGAAGTTCTATAGCCAATGATGATGAGCTTTTTAATACAAAATATTATGAAGAATAATTTTGTAGAGTTATTTTTATAACAACTATAATATTCATACATAGGTATAATCACATAGAAGAAATGGTCAATGGAGAAGGCTTCATAATCATGATTTTGATAACTTTCCTGTTTTCGACTTAGACTACCTAAAAGACTTTACGATTGGGATATATCAAATTAAACTGGCACCATCTTACATACAAGATAAAATAATAAGAGAAAATGACGAAGAGTTTTAAATTAATGAGAATAGGGATAAACCGGGATTCATAAGAGTTCGAATATTTTCTAGGTTTCGGCAAGCTACAAAACACCAAGTATTCATTTCCTATACGATTGATGAAGATAATGATGAAGATGAGCCTGTAGAAGCACCGATTAACGGGTACTACTGTACCTGTCAATCTGGTGAGAGAACTGTAGGTACTTGTGCTCATATCACCAGTGTGTTATGGTTTTTAGGCTTTGCAAGACATCAACCCAATGTTAAGTATCCTGATAGGTCGTTAGTTAACACGACGTATGATGCATCTAATCGAAATCAGCAAAATATTAACATACGAATAGTCGAAGACGATCTAAACCCGTATTTTCCATACAGAATTGTAATTAATATTTAACATTTACAAACTACCATTTTTTTGTTTTTTTTTTGTATTGAAATCAAGTTTATGTTCTCTACCTGTCTTATATCTGATATCCGGGACAAGTGTCATGTCAACTAATATATTTTTTATGTTTCAACAATTTTTTCTTTAATTATTCTGGAACATGTTACGAGTGGAATTACCCCCATCCCCCCTAGATGCGGCACTGTTCAGTAGTTTTCTAAAGATAAGGCGGAACTGTAGTTTTGCTGGTATTCCATAACTGAGAAGCATTCATGAAAACATGATAATGCTTATATCGATCTAGCAGTACCTTTTATACCGCACTTCTTTAGTTTTCTAAAGACTTTTCGGAGGTTTTCTGAAGACTAAAATACGATCCAACTAATTTTGACCACGAATTCATATACAACACGCAAGTATGTATGAAGAACATGAGTTTATCTTCTTCTAATAATAAATATTTTCGTTCACTTGACCGTAAATTAGTGCAGTTAACATAAACCGGGCACTGGAATCCAATAAATTCAGAAGGCTATAACTCGAGAATAGTAGTTATTCAGACCCAGGTGCCATGGACTTTTTTAATCTACACATCAAGAAGTATCATTGACCAAACTTTCATCAAATTTGACCGGGACCACTTTTCCATAAGGAGTGTTGCCTGGTCCTTTCTTCAAATGGAATTTGCGATGCAATGACATAAAGATGAGAACTGACACAATTATTATGGGTTTAAGTTATTTTTCAGGTGTATCTACAATGATATTATGCTAAACATTATGTTGTATCGCAGACTTAAAATGCGTTTATCTCAAAAACATTTGACTTTAGCAAGATGAATGTAGTATATCTTTTTTAAGTAGAAAAATAAAAGTTTCGATTCAAGAAGTGGCGAGAAGAAGTGATGGAAGATTGGGGGATAAAAAGAATTGAACGTATTAAATGTACGGTGAAATATGTATGTGGCGCCCTCTGGGTAATATATCATTTTTGGTGGCGAATTTAGATTTGTCGTCCCAAAAACCCCCGTTTGCCCAATTTCGTGTTGTTATCACATGCCTGTCAGGAAATATTCAAGAATAAATAAAATAAAATTTTTACTTTGACACCCTGTATTTCGATTATTATCAACTTTCGTACTAAGATAAGTTAGTTTAAATCGACCTATTTTAACCTCAGAAATATAAGTTTAAGCTATGGCCCATTCTTTACCAAACATCCTGTATATACAGCTCCATTCCTCTAGTTCTTTGATTACAAGTTAGGATTTTCCCACTTCTTTACCTTTATCCAATGTTGTCCTTCTCCAAGGCCTAAGGCCTTGTTTATATAGAACGTCGACGTCGCGGTTTACCTGTTTTCCCCCTGTTTATATTGGTGACTTCAAAGGCGGCATTAGGGCGACGTCAGATTATGCGTTTTAACCGGATGCGTTTCCGCCGCATCCGGTGAAAACGCATAGTGTGACAGATCGGTCCGGTTGCGTTGGAAACGGATGCGTTTTGAGTCATCGGTACGCGCTTACAAACTGCACCAGACTAAACGCATAGTGTGACAGGTCGGTCCCGTTGCGTTGGAAACGGATGCGTTTTCACCGCATCCGGTCAAAACGCATAGTGTGGCATCGGCCTTAGGGTGATATCAAGTAAAACCGGGGGAAAACAGGTAAATTGCGGCGTCGACGTTGGCAAACCGCCTGCGTATAAATAAGGCCTAAGACTGATAATACAGGAAAAGATTAGACCAGGAAGGATTGTAGAAAGAATGAGAGTGTCATGTTTGAAGAATTTAAGGCTCTGATCTAAAGCAGTTCCATAGAACTCTTTATAGACCTGAATCCCGCGTACCAAAAAAAGTTGATTAATAGCCAGCTAAAAATCTGTTAATAGCTTAACGTTGTCTAGTCAGACACAGTTTGATGAATGGGAACACTGGAACAAGGGAAGCTTTAATTGTGGAACAGGTTAAAAATTTGGAACGTCATACTACGAAAACGTCCCATGTATTTTGTCGGACAGAACTTCCAATTGATTTGTTACCCTTTCATTAAAATCTCATGCAAAAATAAGACTGGTATTTATCCCCAACTGGGCATTTTAATAAGTCCGACACGTGGAACATGTCAAATGACAGAAATTATGTTGGTGGTAAATAGCAGTCTGATTTTTGCATGAGAGTTTAATGAAAGGGCAACAAATCAATTGAAGTTCTGTCCGACAAAATACATGGGACGTTTTCGTAGTCTGAAGTTCCAAATTTTTAAGCTGTTCCACAATTAAAACTTCGCCTGTTCCAGTGTTCCCGTACATCAAAGTTTGTCCGACTAGACACCGCTAAGCTATTAACAAATTTTCAGTTTGCTATTAATCAACTTTTTGGTACGCGGGATCCAGGCCTATTAGAGCAGCCGTAGATAGAGTAAGAGTAGTCACAGACATCCGATTGGGAGTCGGCAATTAAGAACATCTATGAAATAAAAAAACTTTTAATGTCGTGACTCAAGTTTAGATTTTAGTTAAAAAAAATACCAGGTATTTTGTAAAAAGTATGTTTTAAATACCCTAAATAAGGGTCACAATAATACAAAACTTTTTCGGATTAAGAAATTCATCATCAGTGTTCTAAAAGCCAAAAATTGCATGCCTGAGCCACCAAAATGTATTGGGTAAAAACCCTTTAAATGTAAACGATTATGTTGGTTTACATATTTATATAAAATTTAAGTAATGTTAGAGATATGTCTGGATATTACCCAGGGCAACTCTTCCCACGTGGTTGGATTTTTTTTTAGAAAACGTTACATATTGGATTTCAATGGCCAACTGATTTTAGTTATTTTGTTGCAAAAAAAACTAGTTTATTAAACACATGATAGTTATTTTCTGGATCCCGCGTATGAAAAAAAGTTGATTAATAGCAAGCTGAAAATGTGTTAATAGCTTAAGTTTGTCTAGTCAGACAAACTTTGATATATGGGAACACTGGAACAGGGAAGTTTTAATTGTGGAACAAATTAAAAATTTGGAACGGTCAGACCACGAAAACGGCACATGTATTTTGTTCGACAGAACAGACTTAAGCTCTTCGAACAGAGATTAAACTCTCATGCAAAAATCAGACTGCTATTTATCACCAAATGGGCGTTTTAATTTGGGCGATGAGTGGAACATGTATAATATGTCAAATGACAGGAATTATGACAGGTGATAAATAGCAGTCTGATTTTTGCATGAGGGTTTAATCTCTGTTCGGGGAGTTTAAGTCTGTTCTGTCGGACAAAATGAATGTGCCGTTTTCGTGGTGTGACCGTTCCAAATTTTTAACCTGTTCCACAACTAAAACTGCCCCTGTTCCAGTGTTCCCATATATTAAAGTTTATCCGACTAGACACCCTTAAGCTATTAACAAATTTTCAGCTTGTTATTAATCAACTTTATTTTCATACGCGGGATCCAGACCTATTATGATATAAGTGTTAAAAGTACACGTTTAAGGCACGCATGTGAAAGTGTGAATGTACACATGAGTGCCTTAAAAATGTACTTTTTAACACGCATAGTATACAATATTTTTTCTACAAACGTAATAACAGGACAATATCTAAAAAACTTTTACTTAAACTTGACTGACATTCCATTTTTATATTTTTTTGCCATTACATCAAAATTGCCTATACGATCAATACGAACTGCAGTGCCTTAAAAATATTAAAGCACTAGTGCCTTAAAGTAGCATTTTTAACGCTCGTATGGAGTGCTAAAAATTGCATTTTTAACACGGTTGTAGAAAAAATCGTTTATTTCAGTAAACTTATACATGTTGATAGCACGGATAATCCAGTATTGATTTTATTTTTTATGATAGTAGGTGATTTCGTTGACATACGAAATACGAATATTTTATAAATATTTATTAGAGTAAGTACAAAGTGAGTAATATAACAGGCAATATATCTATTTAAGGGTCGTTATGAAGTGGGGAAAATACATGTTATGACAACTTGTAATTGTGTGAACAAAATAACCATTCAACGGTATACAAATGAAACGTTCTCGTTTAAATATTTTCAACGTTTTCGAATAATGCTGAATTTTGGTATAATGTGTTTTAAAATTTACAATGATAAAACTATTCTGATACTGCAGATGTGATGATTTTAATTCGGTACTCCATACAAATACGTGATTACAAATAATATTATCCTGTTTCAGTTTAAGCTAATATGGTTTGTATTTTAAATATGTGACGGGATTCTATTAAACACCATACTAAGTAAAACGCAATAAAAATTTAATTAAATAAATAACAAAACTAAACTTCACATAGTTGTTTTATACAAGTATACAGAGTGTTTCATTAATGATTGGAAATATTTTATACTATTATATTATTAATCACTTAAATAAAATGAGGCTCCTTACTGAGTAACAGGGTGTTTTATTTAAAAATTGAAAAACTATTTTTATCCAGTACGTTAAAACCGTTTGACACATCCTTGTCATTCTTGGCAGCAAGTGTACGTATTGTACACCCTACTAAATGATGTCAAACAAATGTTTATGGCTACTACCAGAGGCATACGACGGG
This sequence comes from Diabrotica virgifera virgifera, assembly GCF_917563875.1. Classification (NCBI taxonomy): domain Eukaryota; kingdom Metazoa; phylum Arthropoda; class Insecta; order Coleoptera; family Chrysomelidae; genus Diabrotica; species Diabrotica virgifera. Next base: position 190,020,988 of record NC_065450.1, on the reverse strand, counting down.
GGAAAGTCATTGGTCAACCCTTTCCAAATTCTACGGCAGTGGCGGAATTGCTATTTTAGTGCAATTTTTCGATTCTCCAATACTTTGTAAATAATACACTCTTCATTCGTAACGATAAAGTCATTAGTTTTCGCGATGTCTGAAGTTAAATATAAAACGGCACAGTTATTTTGATTAATGTATTGCGCTTCTCCGTTTTTGAATTGAAATATCTCTAAAGCTAATGATTTTATCGTTACGAATGAAAAGTATACTATTAACATGGAAAGTATTGGAGAATCTAAAAATTATTCTAAAATAGTAGTTCCATCAGTGGAGTAAAATTTGAGAAGGGACAATAATTCACAATCTCGTGTCGTACGCCTCTGGTTTTACAGAGGATTTTACAGAGACAGACACGATTATTTAACATAATTTAGTAGGGTGTACAGTAGGCCGCGCCGAAAAAACTTTTTTTAAATTTCTCTACGCGGATAGTTGCCAAAAGTTGGGACTAGTATTTATATAATCCTATACCAAATTTGGGACGATTTAGAAAGAAATTAACCGGGCCCCCCGGCCTTCAAAGAATTTTTCTTTGTTAAAAAAATGTTTGGGGCTATTAAAAAAGCTTCTGTTGTCATATTCTATTATTAAACAAAAGAAAGATAATAGAGTAGACAGTAAAAAATACTTAAGCTTTTAACTGCCGTTTAAGAAGATCTAAACTAAATCTTCAAATATAATACAGTGCTGGTCATCAAGAAAAATAAAATTCGGAGAGGAGTTAAGGAAAACAGACGGCAAATCCAGCATGTGAGTAAACATGTAAACAAGTCAATACTGAAGACCTATACTTTGATCAAGGGAAAGATCAAACCATGGTCTTCGGAAAGGCGAGACGAATCATGAAAACTGAAGACCATATAGCTTTAATTGAAGGACCCGGTAGTTTATATTTTCGGTACTTGGACCTTAGCCAGTCTCATGTCATAGATATTGTCGAAGGAATATTAGACTACGTACAAAGCCATAATATAGATCTAAGCAAATTAGGTGTTATGGGATGTGACTGCTCAAATGTAAATACGGACTGTAAGGTGGAAACATACGAATTATAGAGATGCGAGTAAATAAACCATTACAGTGGAGTGCATTCCCGTTGCACGTTAATGAACTTCCCTTGCTATATTTGCTGCAAAAACTAGATGACCACACAAAAGGTCTCTATTCATATCCTGAGCCGATTGGATCCCTTCTTCCCAATTACGAAAAAATGCCTGTTATTAAATTTAGCACCATAGAAGCTGTCCTGCCTCTTGTAAATGAAAATGATCTAAGTTCAGATCAATAGTATTTGTCCAAACTATCCTAAGCAATAATTGGAGATGGAATATGTTCTCAAAGTTCAGAGAAAATTCCAGGGAAGATGGCACAAACACGTTGGTTCACGACAGCTAACCGAATTCTTAGAGTTTATGTAGCTACAACTGATCCTTGTGAAAGTTTAAAGATTTTAGCTGAGTTTGTAATACCAGTGTATTCACGTTCAGTTTAAAGATTTTAGGCGAGTTTGTAATACCAGTATATTCAGTATGAGGTTTGAGATAAAAACACAGCCAAGATTGGAATATGGTGCCAGGCATCTATGGAAATTAATGCAGCTCTCGAGAGATTTTCCGAGTAATGTCTCATCAATTTATCAATAAAGTTATTTAAGACAATGCTTAATTTGCGCGCCCGGAAATCATTCAAACTTGTACGTTAACAGATTAACGCCAAGGTCTTAGAGAGGATGCTCTCAGAAGGATTTTAAAATGTAGGAAGGCCGGTATAAAAATTGTCTTTTCATAGTATCCCAAATCCCGAAATCAATTTCGATGCAGAAGATTACATAGATCTCATAGACTAAATGAATGGCACTGTAACAGATTATCCTCTAATACATGGTGGGACATGGATTGTGGGACATGGTGAAACAAGTTCCAAAGATTGACAATTTTTCTTGCCATGCTCAAGCGGTGGAGAGGTGTGTGAAGATAATTACTCATATATCAATAAAAGTGTGTGGTGAAGAATCTAGAGATGGTTATATCCGAGCTTAACTTGATGCCAGAAAAAATTAGCCGATATTTGAAAGTAAATGTCGACGCTATGCTTCAAGGAATGAGTAAGTAAAAATGTTGAGCAAAGAATGGTGGACGGGTGGAACTCACCATGCAGCAACCTCATCGTGGTGAGTTCTGGGTTAAATGAATATACGAAATAATGTTAAATATGTGCATAATAGTTCAATATAAAAAACCTTTTGTGTCGAATATTGATTCAAGCAAAGGGCTGCACAGCTCACAGCCCAAAAATAGTAAATAAAAATGCATTGGTTAACCCTCATTTATATTTTTAGTCCTGGGGGCCGGTTAAATTTTTTAGATCATGATAAAATTTTTTTAACAAGATAGTAGCATTGATATTAATATTTTAGACACTAGCCCGCCCCAAAAATAAAACAAAAAAAAATAATTTTTTTAGGCCCCCGGGGGCCCGGTCAAAAATAATTTAATTCCGCCTATGTTTGGTACACAGTATTAGGACTACCATACACAACTTTTTTTTACTAGCCCCTTTAAAATTTACCAAGAAAATTTTTTTTGCCCTTTTTCGGCCCGGTCTAGTGTACAGTATATACTTACACTTTCTGCTAAGTATGATAAGGATATGTTTAATAGTTTAAGAAAACCTCAATGAAATTGTTTCGAGCAGCAACGAACAAGGATATGATTGCCAACATCCGAAACGGATAGGAACCAGAAGAAGAAGATAATAGTTTTAAAGTACCGGGGACAAAAAATCGTTTAAGTTTTAAATATAGAATAAATTATAAAAAAAAATAAAGGGTACTTTAAAACTATTTGACATAATATCCGTATCATACTTGGCAGAAAGTGTAGGTTAGGTACTGTTCTTCTTCTTTAAGTACCGTGCCCAAATTTTTAAGCGTGGATAGCTTCCATAACAATTTGCCGATATCGTTCTCGATCTTTTGCGGCATGCAACAATTGATCTGCTGATAAGCCAGTCCATTGACGAAGGTTTCGGAGCCATGAATATTTCTTTCGACCAATTCCTCTTTTTCCGTCGATCTTTCCATTGAGTATTAACTGCAGCATCCTGTATCTGCTACCTCTCATTATATGCCCCAGATATTCAAGTTTTCTCTTTTTTATCATCTTCATTAAGTCACCTTCGCCTTGACCTACTCTGTTTAAGACTTCTCTGTTTGAAATGCGTTGAACCGAAGATATTCTGAGCATTCTACGATACGACCACATCTCAAAGGCTTCTAATTTGTTCATCATGTTAACCTTCATGATCCAGGTTTCACATCCATATAGTAAAACAGGATACACATAACATTTTAGGAACTTGATTCTTAGTTGTAAGTTCAGCTGAGAGTTGCTCAGAATAGATCTAAGTTTCATAAATGCTCCTCTTGCAATTTCTATACGAGTTTTAATTTCTTCATCCGGATTTAGTGTCTCGTTTATCCAACATCCTAGGTATTTAAAATGGTTAAATTTGTTATTGATTCATCACTGACAATTAGTTGCATAGGGCCGACCTCTTGTTTACTAACCACAAATAACTTTGTCTTTGTTGCATTTATGTTAAGTCCGTTATTGGAGCATTCTCTAGTGACTCGATCAATAAGGAATTGAAGATCTTCGATATTTTCAGCCATGATCGCGGTGTCGTCTGCATATCTGATGTTGTTAATAGTTTCTCCCCCGATTCGAACTCCACATTGTCCTTCCAAGGCTTCATTAAAAATTATTTCTGAGTATACGTTAAACAAAGTTGGGGATAACACAAAACCCTGTCTGACACCTCTCTAAATGCAAATTTTGTCTGTTTCTTTGCCGTCTACCAGAATAGAAGCTTCTTGATTCCAATATAGATGTTGTAAAAGTCTCAGATCTTTATCATCTATTCCAATCATTTCTAGATATTCAAACAACCTATCATGTTGAACTCTATCAAACGCCTTCTCAAAATCTATAAAGCAGACGTAAATTGGTTTCTGTACTTCCCATGATCGTTGAAGTAATGTTAACATTGAGAACAAAGCTTCCCTTGTTCCCAATCCTTCTCTGAGACCGAATTGTTTGTTTCCCATTGTCTCTTCACATTTCTGCTTGATTCTATTAAGAATTATCTTAAGAAGTAGCTTGAGAGAGTGGCTCATGAGACTAATTAGTCTAAAGTCTTTACATGATGATGTATTAGGTTTTTTTGGGAGTGGAATAAATGTAGACTCCAACCATATCTGTGGCATCATTCCAGTCTCGTATATATGGTTATAAATGTTTGTTAATTGTGAGACATTGTCGTCATCCAGAAGTTTGAGCCAGTCTGATGGTATTTGGTCAGGGCCTGGAGATTTCCCATTTTTGCTCTGTTTGATGGCTTTCTCTACTTCCGCTTTTAAAATGCTAGGACCAGTATTCGTATACTTTGTGGTGTTAAGTGGTGGTCTCGTATCCAGGAAGAGCTCTTTTATATAGTTAGTCCATTCTTCCTTTTTTTCATCCAAGCCGAGAATTATGTTACCTTTGGAGTTTCTCATAAAGTGAGGAGTTCTTTTTCTCTGAGTGTAGGTAATTTCTTTAAGCTTTTTATGTATATTAAACTCGTCATGTTTTCTTTGTAGTTCTTCCATTTCACGACATCTTTGTTCCATCCAGTCCTCTTTTGCTCGCTTAACCTCGTATCTTATTTGTCGATATATCTCTCTATACCGAATCTCGTCTTTGTTTTTCCAATCTCTTCTTTGTTGAATAAGGTCTAGTATTTTATCGGTCACCCAATCCTTTTTCTTTATTGGGTCTTTTTCTGGTTTCAAAACTTCGTTTGCTATGGTGACCATGGCGGAATTCATGACATCTAGATTTTGACAGATATTTTCTTGTTCAGATCTTTCTAACTGTTTTTCTAACTGTACACCCTACTAAAATTATGTTAAATGTCAGATGCCAGATCGTCACGTCATCAATATTACTTCGGGAGATAGTGTCACACCCTTTTTCGAAAGTTCTGCGAAGCTTTCGCAACATTCCACCCGCAGTGTGTGACACTAGCTCAATATTGTGACAATATACCTCTTATTAGTAAATAAAAAAAATAAACCAAGATAAGTGAAAATTTTATTAAAATTATGTATTTTGATTTTTTTATTTAAATTTAAAATTTAAATTTTAAACTAATGATGATATTTGTGGAATAAAAAATGCTAACATTTTACGTAGACTCGCATTAGAATTCGAAATATCTTTACGTAAAATATACTTATTTACCTAGCATTTAGTTCTTTTACACAAAAATATCATAAATTAATTATAAACAAACACGATTTTCCTATGGATATACACTAACGAATTACAATATCTTAGAAAAATAATACACAACTGCACTGAACAGATATAGATACAAATAACAGGACAGATAAGAGAATAGTGCTATTACCAATGAACTGTCAATACGAATGGAATGGCCCTGTCCCATTCAAATAGTGAAGCGAGATTGCCACCAACATACAAGAGAGAGGTTCTAGAAAGAGACAGACAAGGTGATGGAAATTTTGACAGGCCGTGTAATTTGAGTTGCCTATATACATGAAGCTTTATAATAAAGAATTAAATTCGAAAGAAATATTATTAAATTGTGGCCCAGTGTCCGATCATTATTGCGCTGTGTGTGGCCTAACTTAACTTTGGCATGTTAACTTTGGCATGAAAACTGAATAAAATTTTTTACAAAATTTTTGAATATGTTTAATTCGTAGAACAATTTTAACAGTTGTTCTTAATACAGATTTCAATCATCTACAAAGTAGTCTCTCATGTCTTTTGATGTAAAATATTTATTACTACAACCTTCAACTACCGTCTACCACTATCAATTTGTTTGCTTACGAAAGATGGCGATTATCTTCCCTCTTTCCCTGGCTATTGCTCTCATTCTGACCGCATTAAATCCCTTCATTTGTATTTCAATACGCCAGAACTCTCTTTTTCATTAAAAGAAGTACTGGTTTTAGTCTTTGTTTTTGGCATATTCTATTTTCTAGGTTTTAGAACTGCGCCATGATATATTTAATAAATATAAGAAATTTTATTGTGTATCACTTAATGACAATGACAAAAAGACAGATTAAAACCAGTACTTCTTTTAATGAAGGAGAGAGTTCTGACGTATTTAAATACAAAAAAGTATTTAAATTTGGAAATACTGCCCCATCAGCCCATACCAAGTTAAAAAATATGAGGTCCATTTCCCCGATTTAAGTTGATATAGGCAACTCAAATTACACGGCCTGTCAAAATTTCCATCACCTTGTCTGTCTCTCTCTAGGACCTCTCTCTTGTATCGTGGCTGCTTTAATTTTCTTCGTGCCTATTCCATCCGTATTGACAGTTCATTGGCTATTACACTTAGAAAGCCGACGCAGGTTTGTCAAAATGACAGTGCCTATTACTCTGTGTTGCCTAATCAGTTATTAGTTATAATATTTTCGATTTATTGTTATAGTTAATCAATTTTAATAGTTATAATATGACACAAAATCTAGGCATGGGATAAAAATGTTTATTTGAAGAAAGTGTATCTTTGTTCTTCTTAATAGCCATAGAGTCTCGTTTTTGTAATATTTTATTTAATTCTAGGGTAATTTCCACATACTAACATATTTCTCAAATTGGACTCTGTACCGCCATTCTTTACTCTATTACAAATACGTGTGCCAAAGATCGCAACAGAATATTCAAAACTAAATCTGCAATCTTGGAACGCGTTTTCCGTTTTGATAACGCTCTGATGTAGCCTCTTAAATAATCGTTTCTGGCTAACACCAGAGGCGTACGACATGGGAAAGAAAATGGTTAACCCTTACCAAATTCAACGCCACTGACGAAACTGGTAGTGTAGCATAATTTTTAAATTCTCCAACATTTTCTATGTAAATAATACATTAATCTAATTTCTGTGTAAGTAATAAAAGTTAAAAACGAAGTGGCATGATACATTAACCAAAATAACTATGCCGTTTCATTTTTAACATTATGACTAATGACTTTATCCTTAAGAATGAAGAGAATATTATTTACATAGAAAGTATTGGAGAATACAAAAATTGCACTAAATTACCAATTCTGCCAGTGGCGCAGAAGTAGGGGAAGGGTCAACCATTCACTTTCCCCCGTCATGCGCCTCTGGTAGTAGCCAGAAACGTGTGTTTAACATAATTTAGCAGGGTGTACACTGCCGTGCTAGGCCCAAAGGCGGTAACTAACATTTCACAAAATGGTGGCAAAATCGATTTCAAAATTGAGTGCTAAAATTTTGGCCCGTAAGGGATTTATGGACTAGCTAATAGTTTTTATGCATGGATATATGCCCCAGTTTATTAAGGGAACCATTAATTATATTTTAAAACAAAGTTTTATATAAAAAGAGGTAGATACCGCTAAAACGTTTTATCAAAACTTACTATAAAACTAAGCCTATTAGCGGTATGTGGTTTACAGTTGTGATTGATATGAAATAAAAAGCTTTTCTGTGTATTACAGTTTATTAAATTGAAAGAATTAAAGTACTATTAAATGTTACTATTTTGTTGAGCTACAATATGACAACAACAAATTGACAATATTTAGTTGTAGTTATATCTGTTTCTTTCAAGAGTCAATAAATACATATTGGTTCATTAATATTAATGTTCTATTTGTGATTCAATATAGACAATTTAATAGACCACCAAACAACATAATTTGTGTCTGGTACATATGCAAAACATATTTAGTATTACAATACAATGGTATTACCTCATAATTAATATTTTTTATAAAATCTTTTATAGTGCGTCTAATAATTTGGGCAGAACTGTACTTATACTAAACAGAATTCGTTCAGATTGTTATAGATGTTTAAACATCTGCTGAAGCGTTTTAAAGAATTCTTCAACTGTGAATATGATTGTAAACCATACTTTTGACTTTCTCAGCTATAATTATTTTTTTTCTTAACGACAAAGCTTTGCTATTTTACGACAGGCCTGAGTTATTATAGAGTTTTAAGATTTTTATGATCGCCGACACCTGCCCTAATATTATTATGTATTGTAATATTATTGGGTATTTCACAATATTATATTTGGGAAAATACCATAATTTACAGTAATTAGGGCAAATTTTAACATTTTATTAGCTGTATTGTACAAACTAGTTATATGTTATGATTAAAATATGATGACCATTGTCTTTTAAACCGAAAAATACCTAATTATGGGATATATAAGATTTTTAAAATATACAAACAAATTTTTGGATTATTATCCAGGTACCTGACGCATTCTTTAAAAATTTATAAAGGAATAAAACCAGCATTTTTGTATAAAACTTACGTAAAGAATTCTCAAAAGATTAAATAAAGATATCCCAAATCTACAATCCCGTATCTATAATAGCATTGTATAACTAGACTACTAGACATTATCTAGTTAAACAATGATATTAGCTTGTATTTAAACAAAAAAAAATGCAATCAATGGGACTGCTAATTCTAATCCTATGTACGACCAACAAAGGGTTTAAACATACAGAAAACTGAAACAAACCTTGAAACAAAGTATGAAACAAACCTTGCGCCTGTATAGGCTGAACATAGTTTTTTTTCACGTCTTGTAATTGCTTTACAATAAATTTTTCTCTTTCTACAATATTGTCTTCACACCTCGTGGTTCACTACTCTTACTCGACTCTACTTGATTTTCTAAAAAAACATAATACCTATTTTAAGTCTCTTTTTCTAAAAATGTTTGTGGACAGCGTGTGGATATATTATTAAGTTTTTAAAACCTAATTAAAAAAAGACATATTTTTTAAATATGAAAATCTCTTACTGCCTAATTCAAGATATAAAAAATCATCCACTTGGGGCAGATTCATATTGTTTAGGACAACATAATTTGGTTAATTCTTGAAATATTATAAACAAAAATGAAAATACATTTCAATAGATATAATAAACTCGAAAATTTCTTACCATCCTCGCTAATTATTTCTTTTACTAACTATCTAATGCCATCCCCTCTTTGTGAACACACACACATAACTCTTTTAACTAACACAATAATTTATTGTAAAATTAGGCCGAATTTACTTTGTAATACTAAGGCGATTTGGCGGTTTCTAAATGTAGGCGTAGCATTCTTGAAAGTAGATTAGCGGTAAGTGCAATATGCTAAGCTAAGGTATATGGACGGCAACTGTAGCAGATACCGTCAAAACGCCATAGTATTTAACATTTGCCGCCAAATGGCTTAGTATTTTAACTGAAAAGTGTAGATACCGCTAACAAAATTGCAATTTTATTTAAAATAGAATGCTTCTACAACTCCAAAAACTTTATAAATATATACTAAATACCCTATTTTACATAAAAATACAAAAATCTCATTTTCGATAAAAAATCAGTTCCCGCCTTTGGGCTTAGCACGGCAGTACAGTACCTACACTTTCTTCCAATCATGAGAAAGATATGTCAAATGGTTTTATTGTAATGTTCTTTAGGTTAAATCCTAACATTTTGAGCTCAAGAAGCTACAGTTAAAATATTTCCAACTATTAATGAAACAACCTGTATACAATAAAAACAAATCCACGTAAATAAAATCGACGGACTGCGGTCCGACGTCCATATCCGTAGACTGTAAATAAGCGCCGTTTGGATGGGTAAGACACTGGACGATCTTCAGTGAATACCCAAAACCCGAGATCGGCCAATCAATACTCAGCCTAGGTGAGAGGTGGGACGGACGCGGCAGATCAATACTAGATGGCAGGTATGGGGAAAAGGGCTCGGGTTTCTGATCAGTATTCAGAGATATCAATATTCCGGGTCGATTCCTGGAACTTAGTTCTGTGTCGAGCCTCAATATCGATTGTGAGGCACTGGTTTCGTTGTGAAAGTACTGGTGGTATTCGGTGTCCATGTCGACGATGGTATTCCTGAGTAGGAGGCAGTCTTCAGAGGCTGGTACGGAGTGAAAGGGATTGGATACTGAAACGGTTTTTTTTTAGAAAAATTTTTGGTTAATTATTAGTGAATCAAGAAGTGTGTTACTGCAGAGGTCAGCAGTTATCTTGGTAGGAATTTTGGTTTGCATTTGAGGTGTTTGATACTGAATACTTTGTCGAAGGATGAGAAAGTAGTTTCGAAGACGTTATGGGATCTGAAGTTTTGGCCTTTGATTTCGTTGATGAGATAGGTGAGTCTCCCACTTATGGTCTGGATATCCGATAATAGTTGATGATAGTTACTTTACGCAGTAGGTATACTCGTATACTTGTAGCTATCGGTCGCGATTGAGCAAAGCACATACAATCACGTTTCTGATTTATGTTGTACATGTGTGTATTAGTGTACGTCTATACACATCCGTCCGACTTTTCCACATAGAACATTGAATACACCGATTTTTCTCCCAACCCTGTTACGCCCTTTGGTCAAGTCTTGCCTTTAGTTTGGTGTTTTAGTAAACACCACACCAAGCTACTTGTTCTGATCTAGAACTGCAGTGGAGATATAATAGTGTATACTGTAGAAATAATTCCTTGTATCGGCATCTAAGTGCACAACTTATACACTGTATAAGTTGTGCATGTCATGACATAATTAGATACCACTTCATATTGTACATACGTGTGTATTAGTGTATATGAGTGTATACTTGTACAAGAATAAAAAACCGCTAATCGCTGTAAAGATGAGTGGCGCATACAATATTCCAGCTACAAAATATTTTTTTCATTTTGATGCCAAATAAAATTTTAGTTTTATTATAAACGATTTTTCCATAATATTTGCTAAATTTAAAGTAAACGCTACACAAAAGAGTAACTTTGATACAGTTTCAATTTTGAAACCCTTTTGTGGCGCATTTACTTCAAATTTAGCAAATATTATGGAAAAATCATTTAAAATAAAACTAATATGAAATTTTATTTTGCATCAAAATGAAAATACATTTTCGAGCCACGTAATATTCATATCAGATCTTTTGTAGCTGGAATATTGGATGCTCCACTCATCTTTACGGCGTTTAGCGGTTTCCATTATTGTATCAGGAGTTTTTCAAAGTTTTTTATAAACTTAAAGTATGAAGTTGAATGCAATTCTTCTCGATTACACATTAAGCTTTATAAATTGTCGCATTATCTCCCAAATGATCTAGTGTCCATCGAATGTACACTAGATTTTTTTCTATTCGAAATATTAATTGAAAAAAAAATATTGTGATGGCCGGTTATTGAACTCGGATTGCCCGTTGCCAGATCAAATTTAACGTCGTAAGTCGTAACCACTGCAACTACATAAACCATTTCGGGATTAATCGTTAATATTAATATACTTGTAGCTTAATAACTTCTAAACGGCTTAACCGATTTTGATCACTCAACATGAGTTCGAAACCTATTGAAAAGTAATATCTGATGCATCTAAGGTCTAGTATGATAACTGAAGCTATTACAGGAATTATTGAGCTTGAAAACCGTTTTTCCCATAGAAAATTGATTTGATCATACTTATGAATCCTATAATTTAAAAAATTCGAATTTTCCCGGATATAAGGTATACACCGTCAGATTGGTCTAGAGTTCTTCTATAAACGCTCAGTTATTGGCGCAATTGATTGGTTAAAATTTTGAGTAATTGTCGAAAAACCAAAATTTTCAATGTTTACTTTTTCAGTATTTGGCGATACTGAGCAGTGTGAGTGTATGTCTGATCCTGACGGCTTAAACACCATTTCAAAGCTTAACTCAACACTATTGATTTGGTGTATTTGCGGATCTTCTATCTCTTCTTGAACCGAAGATAATATATATACCCCAAAAAATATGCCGTTTTGTACCTACCAAGTCCTATAGCGGGCTTATATTTGGTCAAAAGTCACAAACTACACCGGTTCTGAATCGGCCCTGACCCCGTCTTCAAACACAGAAAAAAAATTCAGATCGGTTTAACTTTTCCAGTCACATACATATATATCCACAAAAATTTTCCCTTTTTTAAATAGAAATTGAGTCATATTTCTGAGCTTGGTAACTTTTGAATTGTATAACCGATTTTTAAAATTAGGCAGGCGTTGGAAAGGTAATGATCAGTACTATTAGAAGCCGCACAGGTGAGATTTAAATTTTCGATTTTTTTGGGAGTTTTGGGGACGAGAACGAAAAACAGGCCCTAAATAGGAAGGATTGTAAAATCCACATCCTTGGACCAAATGGATCGTTGACATATGAATATTTGAGTCTTTTCCTGAACTTTAAGATGGGAGTTAACACAATTTTCTATTATGCCATATTTAGAAAATCGAAAATTTCGTGTATATATAGTGTCGCGCGTAGGGGGGGGGGTGTGACACGCGAATAGACAGCGAAACCGGTCGTCCGGTCTAAATAATAAATTGATTGTAAGTACGTCTCTGTACTTATTTGATTTTCAGAAAAGAAAATCTTCAAAACGTTCTAAACACTTTACTGATAGGTTTATATAAGTACATTTTTGGAGCTAGAGTTAAAAAAATTTTTAGCAAGAAATATAAAAGTGGAATATTTTCACGTCTTAAACTTAATCTGCCCTAATAAACTCAATTTAAAAAAATATGCAACTTCCGCCACAGATTTTCTCCCGCTCCGTCACTTTTTGATAACTTCCCTCTCCCTTTGTTTGCGCCTCGTCGCAAGTGACGCTCAACGTATAATATTATTAAAAACTTAAGAGAAGGGATCCGGCGTCAATTTCGTGCTCAGGACACATCCTAATTTGCTTTTGATGAGAAATTGACAGTAAGTTAAGAGTTTGCTCTTAGAAATTCCCCAGATAACACAACATTTCGGTTTGTGGTCATCCTAAAATTCATTTAAAATTTATAAAGTGTGTGGGGGTCGAATTTTCGCTGTCCATTGTTTCAAAAACAAGTATGAATTATTAAGTTTCGTCGAGATAAGGTTTAGTATACGATTTCAGTAAAAACCTATAATATTTTTATATTTTATTTATAAATTTACAGAGAAATCTAGGACGATGAGAAATTAAGCCTCAGGTTAACAAGCGGGGATATTTTTGTTCGTTTTGGGGCCCTTTATCCTTCAATATTATTTATATATTCATTTATTTATTTTACTCAACAGGCCATGTAGGCCCTGGGCGTGAAATACAAAATTACAGTTTTTTTTACTATACAGACCATATAAAATAGGTTTGTTCTAGCAAACAGTTGGTCAGTGAGAGAAAATAATACAGTCACTAGTGCTATCCCCTCTACTCGAGCTGGTCCACTATTCGCTAATGGTTTCAAACCGTTTGAAACTGATGCTAGAACAAACTTGTTATTAATTTGTCTATTAAAAATACATTATATAAATATATACATATTATATAGCTCTCATTTTACAGTTCATGGCACATTCTTGCGTTACAATTTCTCTTGCGCTCTTCTTACCACTCCTCTCCATTCTCTTCTGTCTAATACCTTGTTTCTCCAGTTATCTATTTTTAATTCATGTAAATCTGCTTGGACGCTGTCAAACCATATTTTACGGTGTCGTCCTTTACTTTTTTTCCGACTGGTTTCCTGTTCAATATCATCCTGGTCATTCTATGATTTTCTAATCTTTGCATATGTCCCAGCCATCTTATTCTATGTGCCTTTATTATTGCGGTGATTTTTGGTTCCGTATACAGCTCTTCCAACTCCTTATTTGTCCTTCTTCTCCTTCCATTTGTGTATTTATGCCTCCGTAAATTGATCGGAGAATTTTCCTCTTCCATCTTTCTAATTCTTCATCATCTTCAGTTTCTTCATCTGCCTTTCTCAAAATCCATAATTCAGCTCCATATACAACCGCAGCTCTAATTACTCTCTTGTAAATTATTTCTTTTGTTTTTCTTGAAACAAACTTAGGCTTCATTAGAGATCTCAGCATTCCAAATTTATGGTTGCCTTTTGTAATTCTGGATTCTATTTCTTTATATTCATGTCCATTTAACTTTACTTTCACACCAAGGTAGGTAAACTCTTCCACTCTGTCAAAATTGTATATGTAATCTTTCTCCCCTTGTATTTTTATAAACTCTTCATTACCTTGTTTTGTATTCCCCATTATCATGAATTTCGCTTTCTTTTTATTTATCTTTAGGCTAAATCCATTTGCTTCTATTTTTATCTTTTTCTCAATTGTTTTCAATTATTTCTTTGATTTTGCTAATATTGTTAGATCATCCGGGAAAGCTATGCATTGATGTTCATTTTTAAATATGGTTTCTTCCATTTTTGTGCCGCAGTTCCTTATTACTACTTCAAGAACAAGATTGAACAACGTGGTTGACATCGGGTCACCTTGCCTAAGTCCTTGTTTGATTTCGAAGTCCTCTGAGACGTCTTTTCACACTACTTCACGTTGTGTTTTTTCAACGTCATTTTAATCAAGCTAATCAATTTTTTGGGAATTTTTAATTCTTTCAGAGCACGGTACGTTTCTTTTCCATTTATACAATCATATGCCTGCTTGAAATCTACGAGCAGCACATACAGGGTCATTTTGTTCTCATAGCAATTTGCTTGTAATTGATTTCTCATTATATGTTTCAAGTACTTCAGCTTATGGCTCTTTACGATGTTAACCAAACCTGCGGTTGTGTTCATCCTCCGTGACACTTATTCATTGGTGACTTTGTCTGTTCATGGTGTCTTCAAGATCCTTCTGTACAACCACAGCGCAAAAGCTTGAAGTTTTGATGGAGTTTCCGCCTTCAATGTCCACGTTTCTACGCCGAATAGAAGCACTGAGTACACGTAACATTTAAGGAGCCTTAAATGTTACGCTCTGCCCTAGTAAGCTATAAATATAATAAATTTATGAGATTGGATTGACTTGAATATTCTTCGCTTTTAAATGCATTTAAATCAGTCCCTTAAATTCTTCAACCATGACACTCTCCTTCTTCCTATACTCCTTCCGCCTCTTATCTTTCCCTGATCAGTCTTAGCATTCATTTCATACCGCTGTCCCCCCATTACGTATTGCAGATATTGTAACAATATCAATATATTCCAGATATTTAAAATAAAATAAAAATCTGCTATGCAGACGATGCAATACTAATCTCTCAAAGTGAAAATGATTTACAACGTATGCTGCACCAATTTAACATAACCGGCAGAAAATTTAACATGTTAAATTTACAAAAAAAAAACAAAATGCGCATGGTTATAACAGCAGATCCAATAAGATGTAAATTGGAGTTGGAATGTCAGATAATAGAACAAGTAATGGAGTTTAAATACCTGGGCATCACACTATCTAGCTACGGAAGTCTCGAAACAGAAGTGGAAGATCAAGTGAATAGAGCAAACAGAGCCGCAGGTGGCCTGAATGACACAATATGGAGAAATACAAATATCGGAAAAAAAATGAAAGGCAGAATTTACAAAACAGTCATCAGACCAATAATGACATTCGCGGCAGAAACACGACCCGACACAGAGAGGACAAAAAGATTGGTCGAAACAGCGGAGATGAAAACCCTTCGAAAAATCGATGGTAAGACTCTATGGAACAGAGCTAGAAGTGCAGATATACGACGGAGATGCAAGGTAGAAAACATTAATAACTGGTTAAGAAACAGAAGAAAAGAATGGAGTGACCACATAAGCCGAATGACAACAAATAGAGTAGTCAGGACAGCGACACACGGTTCTCCAATAGGAAGACGATCAGTGGGAAGACCACGAAAACGATGGAACGACAAATTACTAGAGGCACATTGAAAAAACAGATAGAGTCATGCCTATAGAAAAAGAAGAAGAAGAAGAAGAAGAAGAAGAAGAAGAAGATATTGTAACTATTGTTTTTATTATTTTTTCATATTCTTTGCATATCTGTCGCGATACTTCCGTGTTCTTTTTCTTCTGTGTTCCCGCTATTCTAAGCATCTTTCTGTAACACCACTTTCAAATATAACTGTAGCGTATTTATATTTTCTTGCTGTAATGTCTAGCTTTCAAGTCCATATAGCAGTATCTAGAACACGTAGCATCTCAAAGCTCTTATTCTCAGTTCTAATATAAGTTCTTTTTTCCAGAGAATTGTTTTCATTTTTACAAACGCATTTCTTGCTATTTCTACCCTAGCCCTTATTTCTGTTGTCTGATCATTATTGTCTGAATTCCAGGTTCCTATAGTCCGTCTCACCTTGACTTTACAGCATAGGGAATATAGGCAATGCAGTCTTATGAGAGTTTTGACGCGGTTATATCGATTTTATCCAAAAAAAAATTGCAATCGAACATTAGAGAGATTAAATTAAAACTGTTTTAGAAAGGCAATCTAAAATTTTAGGATTCATATGCGTAATATGAATCCTAAAACCGTTCTTACACCGTTCTTAGGCGTCAACGCCCTTCGATAGGGATCTATGGAGGAGTATCACCAAGCCGCAAGCCCTTATCCCTTGCCGTACCGCTCCTCCATAGGCCGATCAGACACTAGTTTATTTCAGACCAAGTAGTAGACTCTAATGAGTTTTATACTTCGGCGTTGGCCTTTTATAAATTTCATGACCTAGCTGAGGCTGGAACCAGGGATCGCAAATCCACTAAACTTGTCGATCGACTGCGCCTCAGCTAACTAGACCGTCTAGACCCACGTATGCATAATAACTATAGTATATCCAATAAACTTAAACGCATATGAATCCCAAAATTGTAGCTTCCCTTTCTAAAACAGTTTTAATTTAATCTCTCCAATGTTCGATTACAGTCATTTTGATAAAATCGGCATCATCGCGCTAAGAACTCTCACAAGGAATGCATTACCTATGTTCCTTATACTGTAAAGTCAAGGTGGGAAGGAGATAGATATTAATTTGTATTTATCCTTTTCTAATGGGTATATTTTTCAAATGTATGCTTGTTTGTATGGTTGTTTTCTTAGGTATTTTTTTGTATTTGGTTTTTTTTATATTCATTTTAAGTCCATATTCCTCACAGAAACTGTTTGTTTGTTAGTAGTAATTGGAGTTGTTCAGCAGAGCTTGTCATAATCACTTTGTCATCTGCATCTCTTATGTTATTAATAGATCTTTCTGATAGGTTGTTCTGTGTGTTCTAGTGTATTATCATTCCACGCGTCTTGGAATTTTCTCTTGGTTTTCTTTGCACGAAGGTGGAAGGCGCATAATTGGAATTTAGATGGATTGGATCTCATGGAATTTTGCAGATAGTACACTGTCATTGTTTTTAAGGCAGTCTAGAGTTTCTCCTTCACTTGTTCAAAGCTATTACCTTGAGCACATATTGCCAGATCGTCAACATAGAAAAAGTGATGTTTCAGTCGACATAGGTTGGTCGCTTATATTGAAGAGCATTTGTGCTAAAACACTTCCCTGTGGGAGGCTGTTCTTTTGAACTCTCCACCTACTTACTTTACCCTCCAGCACAACGAAAAAACGTCTGTTGCAGTAAGGAATATACGACCTTACCCAGATGGTGGTAATTGAGAGTGTCGTATAGTTTGCGGAGCAAGGTCTTGTGCTTTACTGTGTCATAGGCTGCAATCAAATCTACGAAAGCAGCTTATAACATAAGATTATTTCAAAGCCCTCTTCAATGTGTTCTGTTAGTGCGAGGACTTGACCGGTGCAAGATTTGCCGGGTTTGAATCCTCCTTGTTGTGGGATGAGTTGCTTGTCGACATTTTTTTCTATTCTGGCGAGGATAGTTTGAAAAAGTGACACAACAGCGAAATAGGTATGTAACTACTGGGCTTTTCTGAGTCTTTTCCTGGTTTTAATAAGGCTATTGCCTTAGATTTTCTCCATGATTTTTAAATGTTGCAGTCTGTGCAGCACGTGATATAAAGTTGCAAGATCCAGTTCTGATCCATTCTGTAAAAAACTATTAAAATGTAAAATTATTAAGTCTTAAATCACTCACTCCCACACATATTCCTACGCCACTGAACCAACAGACTTGAGTTTATATTCATTATTGATTCTCCATATTTTCAACCTCCAGAGTTCTCGATATTTAATAAGAATTTCTATAAAATTATCTCTCGTTAAATTTTACTTTCATCAGAACGATTTTGTCTGGAATTTATTGAGACCCAGTGAGTTTCCATACTTCACCGCACTTTTTATAGAATTTCTTTAATGTGCTCGTGAGGTACATTATTAGAGGGACTAATAAATGCTGGGTACAACGTGCCAAATTGAAGGTATGTGGGATATCGAGCACAAAAATTTCTTTCATATATATATTTAAAATCTTTTTGATACAATTTTACACAAGACTGACGCTTTATTTCAGAAACATGTTTTGCACTTAATTTTATTTACAGCAGTGATTACATTTATTTGTAAAGTATACATAATATGATAGAATAAATAAATATTTAAAATTTTATTTAATACATCGTTTATTTCGATATACAGAAAGACAATATAAATATCAACAGACAGCTTATGGTAGGGAAGCTCACGTGGGGATTTTGTAGTTACTCGAGCGCGTCAGAATATCACATGGGGAGAAACCTTGTAGCCTGTAAATGTACCTCTACCAAATATTGGCTCTTCATACAGGTGAGTTCGTTAAGGGGGTCCGAAGAAAAATATATACTTAGAAAACTCGAAATCATCAGATTAAGGTAAGGTAGTGGGCGGGGAAGGAAAATAGGTGTTACAAAATTTCACAAAAAAAGCGAATATTTCGCGAACTGAACGTGAAATCGGAAAACCAAAAAATACGTGTTCAATATTTTTCCAAATTCTATCAAATGATATCAAACACAACCCTTGCGAAGAAGGGTGAGGGGTAAATTTAAAATTTTAAATACGAACTCCGCGATATTTCGCGAAATGAACATCAAATCGAAACACTGAAAAATACACGTATTCAATATTTTTAAAAAATATATCGAATGACACCAAACACTACCCCCCACGGAGGTGCGGTGGGGGCTACTTTACAATCTTAAATAGGAGCCCCCATTTTTTATTGCAGAGACAGCCAAATGGAAACAAATGACATACAAAATGGCAACAAAACAAATAATATATGATACAGGTCATGTGTATACATCTCTAAAGTCTGTTTTAGACTATATCATAAAATAATATAAGAAAATGGTATAACAAAAACTTACATGAAATGATTGTGTACAATATTAATACAAGAAGTTTTGTGTATTACATTGTCACATTTTGGTATCAAAATATCTTATGTGATTCTGCGCATTACATCCTAAAAAAGTACTTTTTTATATTTTTGTGATGGTACATATGTACTGTTAACCTCAATTTTCTTCTTCTTATTTTCTTTTAAGAATATTTTAGCCTCATTTTTCTCAACATTTAACTAGTTAGTTTTATCTTTGATATTTTATATTACAAAGATATATTTTATATGATGGATAAGAAAACTCTATTATTATCAGCTGCTTCCATTGCAACATTTCTTAAAAGAAAAGTTAACATTAAGAGAACCAATGTGACAGTATAAAGAAAATAACCTAACTGCGCATGCCTGTGTACTAAAAATTGTTATCAAATAGGACATGTTCTAATTTGTGTAACATTTTCTGTTAACAGATTTTGTTTCCTGTTTTACATTATAACAAAACTTAGTATACCATTTTCTTATATCATTTTATGTTATAGTCTAAAACAGACTTAAAACATTGAATTTTGCTAGGTGGCTCTAATAATATGATCACCCACTGTAGGTACCGTTCACCCTACAAATTTATGTGAACGGTTGACCCTTCCCAAATTCTACGCCACTAACTCAATTGCCATTTTATCATCATTTTTAATTTCTCCAATACTTTCTACGTAAATAATATACTCTTCATTAGTTTTTGAGATATTTGAAGTTAAAAATGAAAGAGCGCTATTCATTAATCAAAAGAGCTGTGCCGTTAATGACGTTATCGTTACGAAAAAAGAGTATACTATTTACATAGAAAGTATTGGAGAATTCAAATAATGTGCTAAGATAGCAATTCCACGGGTTGGGTAGATTTTGGGAAGGGTAAATTCACTGTCCCCTGTCGTATACCTCTGGCAGTAGCCATAAACGTTTGTTTATCATTATTTAGCAGGGTGTACGGTATCTACACTTTCTGAAAAGTATGACAAGGATATGTCAAATAATTTTAAAGTACTGGGTAAAAAAGGTATTAAATTTTTAAATAAAATACCCTGTAACTCAGTAACTAGGCACATTTTATTTAAGTGATTCGAATTATATCTTAAATATATTGACGTTTAGAATCTACAACTCAGAGATTGGACATTCTTAATGAATCACCCTGAACTTCTCAAAAAAATGAACGTACCGTCACCTTAAAAATGGGCAATTTTTGATGTCTCGAATTTCCTAAATCTGCTGTCCGATTTAAGTGATTTTTTAACAGATTATAGCCTTATTCTTTAGCAATATCGCTGTAACACTATTGTTGCTAGATAGGTAAATTGTGATTGTATACCGGGTGTACCAACTACCAATAAAACTGTGTTTTTTCTAAATTTATTCGCTTATGTTGGAGAATAAAAAAGTTAGGTATTTTAACAACTAGCCATGTTTTTAAAGTGGGGTGCGTTAATTTCTTGGAGAAGTGTATAATATAAATTAATATGTATACCTATCTATCCATCCTATAATAGATATTTGGACATCTTGGCTATTAGTGCACCCTAATATGTCTGTGTAGATTTTGGCATTGGATCCGACCATCACTTGTAACGCCGTTGCCGTATCCTCTATTTTTTGATACTATCACGTTACAATTTTTTGTGATATTATACACGAGTGGGACACCCTCAAAAAAGCGCTTAATTTTCGAGATACTGACCACGGAGGGATGAATGGCTAATTTTATTCATACTTTATATTTTCGAGGGTGCTGAAAACGAAAATGAGGTGTATTTTGAATTTTATGTGGGGGAACATTGTCAAAATCGCAATTATAACCTAAAAATAAAAAAAAATTAAATCACGTTTTTTGCGTTTACCTCGCTACAACTCCGTTCCATTTTAATATTTGTTTCTGGAATTCTTACAGTATATAGCTATAACATTTCTGAAGGCAAAGGTATCTGATTCAAGTTTTTATTCTTATCATGAAAAGAGTTATGAATTTTTCAAAGAAAAAGGTGCGGATTTGGCATTGCAAAGTTTAATCTCAAAAGTTGTGTGACGAAGTTTAAAATTTAGCTTCTTAATCACATTTATTTGAAATTAGAGAGTACAAAAAAGTTTTCTGGTAAGTTTTGGATCAAAATGTTTTATAGAAAAAAAAATAGGGCAACTTTTAATGTCGACATTAGAAATCCCAAATATAACGCTTATTTTTTGAGGGACAGACAACCGAGGTCTAATTTCTCACCTTTAGTACTATCCTTGGATTATAAGCTTTCATTTGACACCTCATTTGTCATTCTACCTAGTATAATGACGAAGAAGTACACGTTCTTATTATATTATTCTTGTAGGTACATTTAACATTGATTGAAATTATGAAAGAAATGGCATGGCAACACTGTGACGCACAAACATAAGATTCAGCTGTGCGTTACATAGGGTGCACTAATATTCAAGATGTCCAGATATTTTTTATGTAAAATTTATCTATATATAAAAGAAAAGACCATAAATATTTCAGATATTTCCAATAAAGTTTTAGTGTTCATCTTGCTTGCTTTTTTCATTTTCGCTCCCGGTATATAAATTATATAATTGGTTAATTTTGGCAGCAGCAAGGAACGTTAATCGATATTTACAGCACCAATAAATTAATATTTATCAACTTTCAGTTATATTACTATCCAAAAGTTAATATCTGAAGCCCATCAACTGCAGGTGGTATTATAACTTGCAGTCCGGGAGTAAAAAGGGAATTTCGAAATTGCTGGAAAATCGATGGAACTATAAATTGTGATTGGTGTTAGATTTGAGACCGGGCTCCTCGCACAGTTTCTATTACCCTAGGTTCGTTTCATTGGATTTTTATGGTTTTTGTTATGCTTGACGTTATTCTTTACAATATCGTCTCATAAGCGCTTTACCTTAAGTAAATCGGAAGTTTGAGCGTAGTGGACAAATATTTTATGATGGAGAAAATTTGAAAAGTTTGTGATAAGCATACAAATTGGAAAGTTTTTGTATTATAAAATATCGTATAATATAGTTTTTGAATATAAATTTTTATGGGTATTAAAGACAGTGTCCTAAAAATATTTATATATATATACCTACAGGAAAAAGAAAAAATATGATATAAAAGTCAGAGAAATTTTAACAAACGTTTGAAGGACAAATTCTTTTTACTCCTTTATTCAGCAATCTATCAATAATGACAATAACCGTTTTTGTTGACAAATAATTATGACTTGTACAGGATGCTTCATTAAGCACTCTGTTTTATAATGTAGCTATTGTAGCCCAAGAAATAACCGTTTTGGAGTGTAATTTAGGTTCTACTTACCCTCCACTTCAAAGTTGAATTTGTGCCGTTGGTTGCTTTTAGTTGGGGGGTGACATTTACCCCTTCTCGGGGGGTGAAAAATGCGTGTTTAAAATAAGGCCGGAAATGGATAAATTGACTTATTTTAAGCACCTTTTGTTCTATAAAGTTTTTTACGTAAGTCAATACTTTTCGAGTTATTCGCGATTTAAAGTGTTGATTTTTCGACAAAAAAACTACTTTTTCAGACCGTTTCTCCCAAATAACTCAAAAAGTAAATATTTTATCGAAAAATAGTTATTTTCCTAACAAGTGCAGAAAGTCATTCTTTTCCGCACGCGACTGCAGTTTGCCGAACGACGCGAAGCGGGAGTTCGGCAAGCAGTCGAGTGCGGAAAAGAGACTTTCTGCAAGAGTTAGGAACAATATTTTTTCTAAGAGTTTTTAAAAAATTACCAAATCTTAATCAATTAATTTAATTAATATGAAAATACATACAAATTAATTCTTTGACAAGGTTGTCAAAACCAAACTTTCAATATAATTAGTTAGCATGACCACGATCTTGGTTTCCATGACGATGATTCAAAACGACTGTTATTGTCTACCGATTTGACTTTCGAATACTATGTCAAAATAATTTTATTTCATCGAATTGTCGCGTTAATTTCATTAAAACAGGAACACAATAAGATATATTTGAAATAAATTAGTAAATAATATCTAAATATTAGTTTATTGCATGTATTATAATTACTTTAAGGCCATATTAACATATCTAAATTAACACGCGAGCGGAAAAGTAAAAACCGCGTGCGGAAAAGTAACACGCGTGCGGAAAAGTGAAACTTTCTAAACCAGTGGTTCTCAACCTTTTTGAGTGATGTACCACCTACAGTTATTTTTATTATTTTTGGTACCACCTATATTTTTAAATTGTATTATCTTAATAATACTTATTATCTTAATAATACTTAATAAGTACTACTATTATAATTTTTTCTGTGTTTTGTGTACCACCGCCAATAATGATATGTACCACCAGTGGCACATGTACCACAGATTGAGAACCTCTGTTCTAAACTAAAATGCGTGCGCGAAAGTAGACATTTTTGCACGCTCGTAGAATAAATATTTTAAGCAAAAATGTAGCCTATAAAAAAATTTAAAAAAAAAATGGTTTACCAGTAAAGTCTACAAATTGAGTAGAAGCAAAGTTGTAGCTCACGAAAAATACGTTCTTATTCGTCTAATTCCAAATCGAATAATTCAACGCCAAATCGCCGAAGAAAGAAGAGTTTTTCGGGAAAACCTTATTAACATTTTTAAAGTATCGATAAAAGCTTATTAGTTGTTTTTACAAAAGGTTGCAGCATCAAAAATAAACGAGTTACACTGAAAAAAAGTTGGCCCCTTTATTTATAAAAAAAAAATCGTGATTACCTATCTCTATTTGGCACCCTAAATGAAATTAATCGTTTGGCTTTACAATATATTTTAACTGATTGTGTATTGTTTATATGATCTGTAAGTTTGATTGGTTTGAAGTGCTTATTTTTGAAAACATTTGGTTTTATAGTAAAAAAAAAAAATTTCTAAACATTTTTGAAGAATTTCATTTTTTCAAAATAGTTTAAAAAATATTAGTGATAAGAAAAATCTTAAGGAGTAAAAAAATGTAGGTTTTGCTATTATAAATATGCTAGTTTCATTTTGTCTCTCCGTAAGACAAACATTGGTTAAGATATGGCTGTTCAAAATTTGCATACACTTGTGATTAGTGACCCATCCAAGCTTTCTCAATTATAACCCTTTGAAAAATAAACACTTTAAACCGGTAAGACTGACAGATCATATAAAAAATAGATAGGTAAGTAAATTGTTTGTAAAGCGGTAGCGATTAATTTCATTTGGGGATCTAAACACGTCGAGATTTTCATGATTTTTTACAAAAAAAAAAGAGGGCCAACTTTATTTTTAGCGTAACTCGCTTATTTTTAATGCTAAAACGTTTGTTAACAATTAAAAAAATAAGCTTTTTATAATCACTTTAAAAAAGTTTAAATGGGTTTTTTACGAAAAGTGCTTAATTTTTCGGTGATTTCACCTTGAAATATTCGATTTGGAATTAGACGAATAATAACGTACATTTCATGAGCTACAACTTTGTTTTTATTTGATTGATAGACTTTAGTGATACACCATTTTTTGGGTTTTTTATAAGCTACACTTCTGCTAAGGATATTTTTTTCGATAAAATATTTACTTTTCGAGTTATTTGCGAAAAACCGTCTGAAAACGTAGTCTTTTTGTCGAAAAATCAACATCTTCAATTGCAAATAACTCGAAAAGTATTAACTTACGTAAAAAACTCTATTGAGCAAAAGCTGCCTAAAATCAGTCAATTTATCCATTTCCGGTATTATCTTGAACGTATGTTTTTTCACCCCCGAGAAGGGGTGACTCTCACCCCCCAAGTAAAAGCAACCAACGGCACAATTTCAACTTTGAAGTTGAGGGTATGTAGAACCTAAATCCAAATTTTCATGCAATTCGGAGTTGTCCCTGAAAATTACACGGTATCGCCGAATTTCCCGTTTATTTACTGGGCTATTGCTAACTTCATAACATTACCTTTACTATTTACAATTTACAATCTTTTACTATTTAAAAATATTACAAAAATATTGCAAATATTTAAAATACAAGTCTCTTGGTTTCAATTTTTTAATCTTATTTCTTCATGCAAGTCTTCAAACAACTGCTTGGCTAACTCGTTAGGATGTACAGACACTTTTTAGCGATATGTTTCACTATAATATTCACGTATTACTTCTTGCACTTTTGGAATTGCTAAGTCTAGTTGGATCACTGAGTTGGGTACGTAGTACGGAGCATCAAGAATCAGCCTTATCATCTTGTTTTGGAACCTCTGTATTATATTTATATTGCTATTAAAAGCTGTTTCTAAGGGCTCGATACGGTAGGTCCAAATAGGCTTTATAAGGCTTTGTAGACCGGCAATTTGTTTTCTAGAGACAACTTAGAGTTTCTGCCGATGATCCAGTATAGAAGGCTTAGCTTTAATCCTAATTGTATGCGTTTAGTGAAAATATGTTTTCGCCATGTTAGTTTCCTATTTAGGTAGATTCCCAAGTATTTTACATATTTGGCTTAAGGTATATTGTTGTTAAGTTGTACTGGTGGGCAAGTTTCTTTACGAAGTGTAAATGTTACATGTGTAGATTTTACTTCATCCGCTTTCATGAGCCATTTCGACAGTCATTGTTGTATCTTGTTAAGTTTTCTTGATGTTATTTTGGGTCTTCGTGAGAAGAAAGAGTAGCTGTACCGTCCGCAAATATGGCTATTGTAACCATCGCGCATCGATGTAGTAGGAAGATCACTTGTATGCAACAAATACAGGATAGGTCCGAGTACACTGCCCTGTGGTGCCCCTGATTTTGTGGCATTCAGAGAATAGTATTTTTTCTTTCTTTTATCTGACAAAGAAGTGTCTATTGGTTAGGTAGGATTTTAGTAACAAGAAGTGGGGATATGGCAGTATCTTCTTAATTTTATAGAAAAATCCAATACGCCAAATTTTATCGAATGCTTGGGACATATCAATAAAGGCAGCAGAACGGTAAAGTTTTTGTTGGAAGTCATCGTTAATTGTCTTTACATTCTATGTACTTCTTGCTCTATGGTACTATGTTTGTCTGGGAATCCAAATTGGTAGTCTGGAATATTAAGTGCATCATTTCTGTTATTAACTTCAGCTTTTTGACGTACATTTTCTCGAAAATTTTGGTGATACATAGTTGGTAACAAGCTAGTAGCTCGTAGTCCAGAAAGCCACTGCGCGTCCGCTAGGAAAAATATTCTAATTCGGATTTTTTGCACAATCTTACTCAAAAAGAACTCCTTTTAACAAATTTGCATGTTGCCAGGACCAAAAGGTGGTCAAAAATTTTTTAAACTTTTTTTTTTGTTTTTTTGCTAAATTTTCTTTTGCATGGAAAAATTTTTTTTTTAGGTTTTTTGGATCATTCCAAACAGAAAAGGTATTTAATGACTTTTCTCTAAAAATGATAGTTTTTTACATATAAGCGATTAAAAATTGAAAAATTGTTAAATTGGCCATTTTTAACCCTCAAAACCTATGTGAAAAACTGAAAATTTAAATGTTGCCAAGGTAGGTAGATATTCTTTAAACATTGATTGATGAAATCACGAAGGGTTTTTTGCAATATAATATTCAAAACTCCTTTGTTTTTAAATTGCTATTCAAGCGTGCGCGCCACTATTTTCCACCGACATTATGGTGCAAATGAAAGGATTAAATTCGTTATTTCGTAAATCCGCGGCTTTAAGGAAAAATCCCGAAACAGGTCGATTTTTATTTTTAAGTTTTTATATTGTGGCATATATGGTATACTAGTGACGTCGTTATTTTGGGCGTGATGACGTAATCGATGATTTTTTTAAATGAGAACAGGGGTCGTGTGGTAGCTCGTTTTAAAGGTTCTTCAATTCTCTATTCAGTAATGTAAACCTTTACATAACTATTTATACAGGGTGTCCTTCTACTTCTTTTTTGTCAAATAATTTAATTTAATAAAGATTTTTTGGACACTTTGTACCAATAATTATCTAAATGTTTATATTACTGAATAGAGAATTGAAGAACCTTTCAAATCAGCTAGCATACGACCCCTATTCTCACTTAAAAAAATCATTGATTACGTCATCACGTCCAGATGGATGACGTCACTAGTATACCATATATGCCACAATATCACAACTTAAAAATAAAAATCGACCTGTTTCGGGATTTTTCCTTAAAGTCGCCGGTTTACGAAATAACGAAATCAATCCTTTAATTTGCCCCATAATGTCGGTGGAAAATAGTGTCGCGCACGCTTGATTAGCAATTAAAAAATAAAGTAGTTCTGAATATTGTATTGCAAAAACTCTTCAGGATTTCATCAATCGATGTTTAAAAAATATCTACCTACCTTGGCAACATTCAAATTTTCAGTTTTTCACATAGTTTTTGAGGGTTAAAAATGGCCGATTTCGCAATTTTTCAATTTTTAATCGCTTATATGTCAAAAGCTATCATTTTTAGAGAAAAGTCACTAAAGACCTTTTCTGTTTGGAATGATCAAAAAAAAGTAAAAAAAACTTTTTTCCATGCAAAAAAAATAATGTTAGAAAAAAAAAACGTTTAAAAAATTTTTGACAACCTTTTGGTCCTGGCAACATGCAAATTTGTTAAGAGGAGTCCTTTTTGAGTAAGATTGTGCAAGAAATCCGAATCAAAATATTTTTCCTAGCGGATGCGCAGTGGCTTACTGGACTATCCGTAGGAGGTAACTACTTCTAATTTTTAGCCTGGTTCGGGGATCATGATTATTTGTGCTACTTTCCAGATCCTATAGAAATACCCTAGTTTGAGGACGGCATTGAAGATATAATATGTTAATAACTTAAAGCATTTTGGTGTAGATTCCTGAAGCACGTTTCCTGTGATAAGATCATATCCCGTTGCTTTTTTAATGTTAATTTTATTCATAATTATATTTCAGGTTTCACTTACTAGAATATTTTTATAGGCAGGTTCATTGGGAAGGGTGCATTTAGTCTTTCTTCTATTTATTTTTCCTCTGAATGCTGCTCTAGATCGTATGGGTAGAATACATTTTTAAGCGTTTAGTAAAAGACTTTTTCATTTAAAATTGGAAGACAAAATAAATATTAATTTATATCACAAGTGCATAAACTGGTACGGTTTTTCACGTTTGGAGAGATTTACCAAGGCAATTCCATAGGTTAAAAAGTACACACGTTTTATGTATGCGTTGCTCAGGGCATCTACTAAATTGGGTAGTATAAGTAATATTTTGACTGAAGTATTGGTTTTCAGAGAGCTGTATGTACAATGGGTGCCACATTCGCTAACAACGGCACAAAAACAGAGTTTTAGAAAGGATAAAGTAGATTTTGTGCGACGATTCATCAGTATGGATGAGACTTTGGTCTATCACCATGATCCTGGATCAAAAAAGAGGCTAAAGCGTGGTTTGAACATGGTTCTTCGGCTCCGAAACTAGCTCGTGTAAATCGGCTAACAGAGTGTTAGCATTAGTTTTTTGGAATTCGAGAGGATCTTTGTGAATTACTAGAAAACTGGTAAAGTAATAAATTACGGATATTATTCTAATTTTTAGGCCAGATGGAGAAAAAAAATGGTAAAAAAAGACATTAACATTATCTTTTCACTGTATTAAAACATAATAACTAGATTAACTATACAGGATGTTTCATTAATAATTGTCCATATAGCAACTGGAGAGACCTTAGCACAAATTATGAAGATTTAACCTAAAACACTTAAATAAAATGTGGTTCCTTACGGAGTTACAGGGTGTTTTATCTAAAAATTTAAAAATTATTTTTGCTCAGCATTTTAAAACTATTTGACATATCCTTTTCATACCTGGCAGAAAGTACAGGTACTGTACAATCTACTAAATTGTGTTACACACACGTTTCTGGCTATTACCAGAGGCGTACGACGGGGGAAAGATAATGATTGACCTTTTCCAAATTCTACGCCACTGGCGGAATCGCTATTTTAATTCAATTTTTGGATTCTCCAATACTTTCTATGAAAATAATATACTCCTCATTCGTAACGATAAAGTCATTAGTTTACGATATTTGAAGTTAAAAATGAAACGACACGGTTAGTTTGATTAATGTATTGTGTCGCTTCATTTATAATTTCAAATATCTCGAAAACCAATCATTTTTTCGTTACGAGTGAAGAGTATATTATTTACGTAAAAAGTATTGGAAAATCAAAAAATTACACTAAAATAGCAATTTCATCAGTGGCGTAGATTTTTGGAAGGGTCCACCAGACACTATCCCCTGTCGTACGCCTCTGGTAGTAGCTAGAAACGTTTATTGATCTTAATTTAGTAGGATGTACAATACCTACACTTTCTGCCAATTATGATAAGGATACGGCAAATAGTTTTAAGGTACTGGGTACAAATAATTAATTTTTAAATTTTAATAATATTATGAGTCATATCATAAATAATTAAGAGGAAACAGTAGCGATCAACAGGTAGTGAAAACGCGTTCCAAGAGTGCGGCTGTAGTTTTGAATATTTTTTCGAGATATTTGGCACACATATTCGTAATATAA
This sequence comes from Diabrotica virgifera virgifera, assembly GCF_917563875.1. Classification (NCBI taxonomy): domain Eukaryota; kingdom Metazoa; phylum Arthropoda; class Insecta; order Coleoptera; family Chrysomelidae; genus Diabrotica; species Diabrotica virgifera. The sequence goes on along the minus strand of NC_065450.1, from coordinate 189,991,198 downwards.
TAAAGAATGGCGGTACAGAGCCCAATTTGAAAAATATATTAATATGTGGAAATTACTCTGTAATTAAATACAATATTAAAAAAACGAGCCTGTACCGCCATTAAGAAGAACAAAAAAATACACTTTCTTCAAATAAATTGTTTTATCCGATGCCTAGATTTTGTGTCACTTTGGAACTACTAAAATTTTTTATTTCATTAGTAGTTCCAAAATGACACAAAATCTAGGCATCGGATAAAAAAGGTTATTTGAAGAAAGTGTATTTTATTTTGTTCTTCTTAATGGCGGTACAGGCTCGTTTTTTTAATATTGTATTTAATTACAGAGTAATTTCCACATATTAATATATTTTTCAAACTGGGCTCTGTACCGCCATTCTTTATTATATTACGAATAGATGTGCCAAATATCTCGAAAAAATATTCAAAATTACAGCCGCAATCTTGGAACGCGTTTTGGCTACCTGTTGATCGCTACTGTTTCCTCTTAACATGTTAGTGGTAATTTTTGTTTTTGTTAAATATTTTACTATCACTGTATCACGTTAATCAAAATAACTGTGCCGTTTCATATTTAACTTCAAATATCTCTAAAACTAATGACTTTATCATTACCAATCAAGAGTACATTATTTACGTAGAAAGTATTGGGTAATCTAAAAATGGCACTAAGATAGTAATTCCTCCAGTGGCGTAGAATTGGAGAAGTGTCAACCATTCACTATCCCCTGTCGTACGCCTCTGGTAGTAGCTAAAAACGTTTTTTTATCATAATTTAGTAGAGTGTAGAGTAGTCGCACTTTCTGCCAAGTATTAAAAGAATACGTCGAACAGTTTTAAAATGTTGAGCAAAAATAGCTTTTAAATTTTTAGATAAAACACCCTGTAACTCAGTAAGGAACTACATTTTATTTAATTGTTTTAGGTTAAATCTTCGTATCTTGTGTTAAGGTTTCTCCAGTTACTATATGGACAATTAATAATTAAACACCCTGTATATTATACAAAATATTTAATGACCTTGACTGGTGATTTTATGTATCAGCTTACCATCAGAACAGTTTATCTATCAGTTGGCAACTCCGTTCGGTCATTTCAGTTTACATTTTACTGTAGAAGAAAGGAATCTGTGAATCATTAATTTTATTTCATTAAATCTTCTTCTGATGAGTAGTGTTGTATTTTGTACTTAGCAAAGAAATCTCTGAAGAAGGAAAACGTATGATGGCGCTAATACAAAGTTTCTCATTCTAGTTTTTTGGTCTTATGGCAAACAACAACCATACCATAGGTATCATTTTTGAACCTTGTAAAGCTGTAGGCAAAATTTTCTTTGTTGATGTTAAAATCTCATTTCATTGGTTTCATTATTCTAAAATAAATATGATTATTTAATTTTATGTTTTATTGATCTCTTTTAAGACTCATTTCTCACTTTTTTAATTAAGATAAGACGAACTTACACCTGAGTTACTGAGCTAGACGAAACCCCAAAAAATTAGCTCCAAAAGTAAATTAGAATTTTATTTGTACACATTAACCCTTTACTTTCTGTGGTACTTCAAATAGTACAATATATAGATTAAAATAAACTAGAGATATATAGGTTAAATATATAGATTAAAAGCTATTCACTTTAGATTAAAATATTCACCAAATCAATCGTATTACAGCAAAATATTGAATTTCAAAAATAAATACACAATCCCTTAATTCTGGTTTACAAAATTAGTTACGGCACATTTTGATGAAAAACTGTATTTCATATTTAATCGCAATAATTGTTTACTATTTATATTCAATTTCCTACGTTTGTGGATTTATAATTACTAAAACATAGTGTTTGAAAGCGAGTACCAAAAAAGTATATTGAGCATCTAGCGCAACTGTTTTTGTATATATATATGTAAATGCACCACTGTGTCATGGTTTAATTACTTGTTGGGTAGCAAACATTGTGAAAATGTATTTAAAACAATATTAAATTATTAATTTAATATTAGTTGCAGTTGAAAAACATAATATGGTTATTTCGATGAATTGAGGTAGGTAAATGATTATATAATACTGGTATATAATTTGTTTTATTTTATTATTTATTTAAATTCTTATTTTATTAACAGAGTGCCACCAAACACACAAACAAAATTATTGCGTAGGCCGTTATACTGTTTTGTCATGAATGTATCTAAAAATCAATGTATACCCAACATGGATATTTGCCAAAAATATGACTTTTGACTTCAGACCAAAAAGTAAGTATTTTTGAGTTTTGTTTTCTTGGTGACATGTTGGTCTCCCACGGCAACAGATACAAAGTGAGTACGTGTGTCCAACGTGTCACGATATTACCACCACAATACAAATCAGGTGATGCATATTCAAGCATAATAAGTAGACTTAGGCAAATATGCATATTGCATATTTTGCATATTATGCCTAAAAAATGCAAAAATCTCCAATTCTGCATATTTTTATATAAATGGACACAAAATGCATATAATTTGAAATTTTGGTTTTATACATGTATGTATTTTTATATTCATGTAACCAATAGCTTGGAAATCTCAATATTTATTTTGTTTTATAATCTCTTCGTATTCTAATTTTTGGTATCGTAACTAATAAAAGACAGTTCCAAAATCTGTCAGTATATATTTCTAGGTAAACATTTTTATTTTGACGGTCCTTTTAAGTTTTGTTGTAAAATAAGCCGTGAGCAACTGTCTCTGTAATTGTTGTGCTTTGAAAATGCCGAAAATAAACAGTTCAGTGTCATTCATAAAAGCAAACTACAGTTTTTCTAAGAAAACTCTTACCCAATTGGATTCCTCCAAATTATCATTGTTAGACAGTACATTTTTAATAAAAGAATTTTTATTGGAAAGTAAACTTTCCAAAAATTTAAACAACCATGGAAAAAATAGGAGTGGTTCAAATACTAGCTGGGACATTCTTGGTTCAAGTACTAGCCAACTATTATGGTGCATTAGAAAAATGCCCCAGTTACATCACTTGGTGTCGAAAGAAGTTTTTCTATGTACTCAGATAGAAGCCAGATTTATGTTTTTGTTAGAAAATTTTTTTTACCACCATTCGAAATAATATCATTTTTTGTAAATTAAAAAATATTTTTTTATTACATGCATATTTTCTAGATAAACTTGCATTTTTTTGAGTAAAATACTGCATATTTATGCGCATATTTAATACCTTTTTATTTGCATATTTGCATAAGTCTAATAATAAGGCACCATTCAGGTGGTATAATCAGGTTTGAGTGACTACGGTTAAAGAATCGGTACATTTAGTTTCCAATACCAATAAGAATAATAATAAAAAAAAACACACACACACACAAACACACTTCAAATATTCAAAATGTTTGCAAAGTTCACATCCTCACAATGTGTAAGCATTTTAATTTGGTAAGCTATTTATTAAGGCTATTAATGGCACCTGCACGTTTTAGTATGTTTCATGAGAATAGTTTTGACCTCTTTTACCACAAATGATAGAACACTAAAAATTTTTTTTTTTTTATTAAGTAAACCGCGTCAACCATGAAAGGTTATTGGCGGGGAAGAGTTGTACATAAAATCATATATTTGCTTATAACAACTAATTATAGCAACTAATTACAATTGAGAACTTAAGCTTATTTTTATATTAGATTGTACAATTTAGTTAGTTTTAGAAACTTAGTCACTTTACCACATTTACTATATAGTTCAGAGCACTTTTCATATCACTTGGTAAATCACTTTGAAGTCGTTTCAGGTGATAGAGTGGGCAACTAACAATGATGTGTTCGATTGTCAGAGGAATATCACAAACATAGCACAGTTTTTGTTGTTCTTTCTTCATTAGGTACTGGTGGGTTAACTTGGTATGTCCTATTCTCAAGCGGTGTTGTATGTCTTGATCTCGTCGTTTTTGTTGCATTATCCTTTTGGTGACAAATTTGGGTTGATGTTTTGAATGTCGGAATGAGGAATTTCTAGGAGCTCTTTATCTGGTCTATTCGTATAGCAGGCTTCTTTAGCTTCCCGATCAGCTTTTTCTACCCGTTTATTCCTACTGTAAAGTTCTTCTAGATCAATTTTAATTTGGCTTAGTATGGGGTGGTTTGGGTAAACCTTTAATATTCCTTGTACTGCGCTTAAAGAATCTGTGAAAATAACTGCTTCCAATTTGGGCTGGTTTGATATATGTTGTAGGGCTTAAATATGGCATACAATTCGGCGGAATATATGGAGTACTCCTTATTAGGTAGCTGGAACTGATGTTTAATTGTTTCGTCAACGAAAGCTGCGCCTACCGTTTCCATTTCAGAAGTTTTGGACGCATATGTATATATTTGGTAATATCTTTTGTACTTGTCTTTAATCTCTTGAAACCGTTGTAGAATTATATGTGATGAAGTATCAGATTTAGGATACAGTAGAAGATTTGTATTACATTTGGGGAGTTTTATGGTCCAAGGAGGAGGGTAATTTATTTTATTGGAAATAACTTTCGGAAAATTGAAACCTATAATTGTGTGAAAATTAGGATGGAGTCGAGTACAGTAAAATTGTCTGTAGGTGCAAATTAAACTTATCTTCGAAAACTAAGTACATGGCTGTATTGCGGGTCTTGTATTCCATCTCTAAAAAACGAAATCGGAGACATTAATTTACAACCAAGATTGATTAAAGACTGTTCGATTATGTTATGGGGTGTAGATGGATATACTTGGGATAGGACTAACCTATTAGCGGGTGTAATTAGTTTACGCGCTTTGATTGTATGTTCTCCAAACTTAATTTCACCATGTTCACTTAGAAATTCATCTACGACTTGTATTCTTGAAAGGTAGATGCATATTCTTCTGTTTGACATTTTGGATGAGAACAGTATATTTTTTGGATGGACTATAGTTCCTACTGCAATGGTGTACTCTTCTGTTCTTATTCCGTCTACTGCCGGTAAAATTATGGCCTGATTTTTTGTTGGGAATTTTGTTAATGGTTGTTGTTTGGTTATGGTAGAATCAGTAATTTTATGCTGATCGGGATTAATTGATGGACCCTTGTAGTTAGAAGTACCACCTGCCATTTTGTCAAATTTGACCTTCTATCTTTTTTAAATTTAAATTGAACTTTCATTTCAATAATTTTAATTTGGGTAGGTCCGACTCTGTTTATTGAAAAGTAAATAGTCGATCTAGCAATTAGCAAGATAATGCCAACAGTTTTTAAATATGTTTTTAAATAATTAATAAATACGAAATATAAATAATGTCCTTCGTATGTATATAAAAACAATGCTTGTAATCAAACTAGTGCAAATTTGGAAACTGTACTTACAGCTATTAACAGATCACTGTACACTACTTCTATATGTTTTGGTTTATTATTTAAATTTAGAATGTCTCTCCTCAAAACTATAAAAGTTGTGGAGCTCAAAGTATTTCGAATTTTCTACCTGAACTTTCAGAACCGGACCACACTAAAAATTCTTACGGAGTATTCACAAGTTCATTTTCTTTCTCCATCAAGATTTCTCCATATTCTTCAGTATAGGTATTTTCAAACCTCTGATTAACATTATCTTTTTCAAAATTCGATTTTTTTTTATTAACTGGAGAGTTATCTGCTTGAACTTCTTCAAAAAGCCGAAAAGGACGTTCTTCTCATTCTTTTAGTTCATCTGGAATATGTTATTTGAATTTTCAATTTTAAAAATCTTAAGTACTACAGATTACTTTAGAAATAATTATTGATGGTTGAAAAAATCGGATTACCACACAAAGCAGCGACACAACTACTCGCAATGAGCATATTAGATTTTTACAATAGATAAAAAGAAAAATATCGCTACTTGATACGGAAGTTATGATGGTTTCACAACAACTTACACGCGAAAAGCTATCAGGATAACCGCATATTTTACTCATCCACCAAATTAAAAATAGAGAAACAGAGGTCGGGCCTGACAGACTGGGCGAGAGACCGTCACTCGGATCTTGTTCTATTTACTAGGGCGAGTCTTCGACCTCCCACCTTTCAATCGTATACTCGCCAATCCACTCGGTATGTGTAAACAACACTCGCTGTGTAACTGTACATATTACCACTTCATCAGAGGAGACGACTTGTGTTAATCAATGTGATTTGTGATTCTCAAAAATAGCTAACAAGTGTAACTCAGATAGGACAAAAATGTTTAGTTCGATTGCATAGATAAATCACACCCATGCTTATGAAAATTCAGATCTTTGGAGTATAAAAAAAAAGAATGTGTGTGTACTATGTACGCACGTAAGAAGATGTTCGTCTATTATGTAATAGGTAATTTAAACGAAGTAAATATACTTAAAAGGTTATTTGTATTTTATTTAAAAATCAAACTAACTTTCTTATCTACCACTTTCAAAAATTTTTTATTAAAACAACCAAAAATACAAAAAAAAATGTGAACCACCCGGGGGAATTGAACCCGCAACCTTCCAATCTCAGTGCTAACGCATTTCTAACTACTCCATCGAGGCACTAGAAATAAACATGTAAGTTTCGGATATAATTACACAACACGGCGACATATAGTGTAAAAATGTTATGCTTACATAATATTTTATTAATCCAAAAACACAAGAATTATAATAATTAATACATTTCCTAAAACCACTAATATATTCTATTAATGACTTATTTGCACGGTTACAGATACATACATACCTATCTTGAAAGATTAGCAACATACTGTCAGAACTACATACTGTCAGTGTGCGCAGGCGCGCGGTAAATGTACAATTTTACCCTCAATCGATTCGCTGCTAAAGAAGAATATCTTCAATAAATAAAAACGTGATGCAGCATATGTATCGAAAGTAGAAGAAATAAATATTGTAGGTTTTAAAATTCAAGAAGTCAAATAAAAAAAATAAATTCGACATAGAGACAAAAAATAAAACAATGAATGAATCGAAGAAATCGGGAGCAGCGAGATTTGGTCTAATGTCTAATCCATTGTCTATAGTCCAAAAACGCTTATCTCCTTCTCATAATATATCCGTCAATTCTTGTATAAGCAGTGGTATAAGCCGTTTGATATATTTTTAATGTTAGCTTTACGATCCATAAGTACACTACTCCTTGTTTTTGTGAATCGGAACTGAACTGACTCGCCTCCAAATCCAAAAATTTCCAAATACGTATAAACCATCTCTCGCCCTCACCACTGTCTCGGTCTAGTAACAATTTGCTGTCTCGCCACTGTACTCGTTACGTGTAATCAAGCCAATAGAGTGCACAGATTCTAAAGGTGCCGGTGGGGGATGGCGTCTTTGCGCAGTATTAATAATTATAGTCGGTGTATGAGAGAGAAAGTATTCGAAATAATGAAATAACAAATAATATAAAATGTGTTATTTACATATGTATTTTTTATATGATCTGTAAGTTTCACTGGTTCAAAGTACTTATTTTTGAAAGGATTATAGTTGAAAGGGCTAGAACGGGTCACTAATCACGAGTGTATTCAAATTTTGAACAGCCATATCTTACCCGATTTTCTTCTGACAGATAAACAAATTGAAACTAGCATATTTATAAAAGTCAAACCTTCATATTTTCACTCTTTGAGATTTTTCGTATAATTAATACTTTTTAAGTTATTTCGAAAAAAGAACACTTTCCAAAAATTTGAAGAAAAAATTTTTTTTACTATAAAATCAAATTTTTTCAAAAATAAGTACTTCAAACCGGTCACACTTACAGATTGTATAAACAATACACATACATACAGTGTGGACCAAAGAAAACAGTCCACCTCGATATTTGGCTATTTTTATTAGATCTTATGGAAATAAACAAACAGGTTGATTTTTGAGCTAACGGGGACACATTTTTACGGTTCATACATCAACAATTTTCAACCCCCTCCCTTACACTTTCCCCATCCCTTCTTTTTAAATAGGGAATAGGGGCAGCGTGCCAGCTCATTTGAAAGATGATTCACTTCTCTATTCAGTAATATTAACGTTGACATAATTATTTATACAGGGTGTCAAAAAAAAATTTTTTGAATTAAATTGACACAAAAAAAAAGAATATATGTAATTTATTTAACTCAAAATACGTTCTACTGCTAACAGAAAAAAAATGTTTATTTGATAAGTAAACATTGTTTGTTACTTAAATTCAATATTCAACCTACCAAGATGCAGATGGGATTGAATTGAAATTAAGCAAAAGGCAATGTTTATTTATCAAAAAACATTTTTTTCTGTTTTGTGACAGCATTAGAATGTATTTTGAATTAAATAAATTTGATACAATCTTCTTTTTGTGTCAATTAATTTAATTAAAATATTTTTTTTCTTGGACAAATATGTTAATGTTTATATTACTGAATATAAAATTGAATAAATTTTCACATGAGCTAGCACACGACACCTATTCCATATTTAAAAATAAGGGGTGGGACAGTGGAAGGGAGGGGTTGACAAATGACAGATGTAAGTACCGTAAAAATGTGTCCCCCTTAGATCAAAAATCGACCTCTTTCTTCATTTCCTTAAAACATAATAAATACTGCCAAATATCGATGTGGGCTGTTTTCTTTGGCCCACACTGTATAAATTAACGGTAAAGCGTTAACGATTAATTTCATTTAGCGTACTAAATAGGGAAAGATTTTCTCGATTTTTTTATTAAAAAATAGGGGCCAACATGATTTTGCACGTAACTTGTTTAGTTTAAATGCTAAGAAAAAATAAAAATAAAGCTTTCTTAAACATTAAAAAAAATAATAAGTTTTTGCCGAAAATTGCTTAGTTTTTTGGTTATTTCACGTTGAAATATTCGATTTGGAATTTGGCCAATAAGAACGTATTTTTCATAAGCTACAACTTTGCTTTTGCTAGGTTTATATAATTCATTGATGCACCACGTTTTTCATTTTTTTATAAACTATATTTTTGATAAGAAAGCGTTTTCGATAAAATATTATTTACTTTTTGAGTTATTTTTGGAAACACGCCTGTAAACGTGTTTTTTTTTGTCGAAAAATAAACATTTTTTATCGCAAATAACTCGAAAATATTGATGTACATAAAAAAAACTCTATAGGTGGAAAACTGCATAGAATTGTTCAATTTATCCATTTCCGGACTTATTTTAAAAGCATGTTTTTCCGAGAAGGGGTGACTGTGACCCCCCACGTAAAAGCAACTAACGACAAGTTCAACTTTGAAGTGCAGGATAAGTAGAACCTAATTAAAATTTTGATTCAATTCGGAGTTGACCCTGAAAATTACACTCCAAAACGGTCATTTATTGGGCTATTATCCTTTTTAGTATATAATAGGATTGTTATTAATCTTATTTACCAAAAATATCTGTAAATTCATGATAAAAATTGTAATTTTGTAATCGTGTAATTATTGTAATGTGTAAAAGTGCACATACATATTTTTGTACGTTACAAAAAAATATAACTACAGTATTTCTCATGATCATGTTTCAGTGCGTCACAGATTTTCGATTTCTTTCTAACGCATTAAATTGTATGTGACAGAAAAAAAGGCACGTCGGTGATTACATTTTGTTGGTGACATTTTTATAACATTTATTCTAGTTATTCTAGTTGTCGATAGATGGCGCCATAATAAAAAAATATTTTTTTTAACTAGATAATAATATTACAAATATAATCTGTATAAATTATAAGACTATACAAATCAAAGAAAATACCATTTTATAAATGCAAGAAACATTTTCGATTTGTTTTTTTCCAAATTGAAAATAAAATGTGACAACTGTCAGATTTAACTAAAATGTCATGTTAGAATAAATGTCATAAATGTGTATTATCACGGACTTACCCTTTTTCCTATCATTTGTTACGCACTGAAGAATGATCATGAGAAATACTGTACTTTACATTATTTGCTTTTCCACAATAGTCCAGTACCAAAATATCAGTACATTTGGATGTTGCGAGGTGACTCATATTTTTTTGCAGAAATTGCTTGCTTGGAAATAACTCATCTAATAATGATTGAGTTATCCTCCCACTCGAAAAAAACCGGAACATTTTTTAAACAATAAAAAAATAAAAAAAATAATTCGATTTTTTTTGGATTTTTGATTATAACTTTAAAAGTATTCATTTGCGAGAAAAGTTGTACTAGCATAAAAGTTTCGTAATTAAATTATCACCTTTGTTGCAAAATAGTAATAATTGCGAAAAAAAAAACATAATAAATAAACAAGTATTCGCATTTTACATTTTTAAACTATTTATGCTACACCTACACCTATGACCCCTATGTTTCACCCAGAAAAACTTTATGATTTAATAAAACAATACTGTAAATATCATTAAGACTGGTTAAATAGATTTTGCAAAATAGTTTTTGCAATCCAGCTTTCGCAAAAAATGCAAATTTTCAAAATTTTGCAGGACTGAAAATAAAGCAGATAGCTGGTTAATTTTTTACATATAAAAGAACACCGTACCTTTAATTTTCAGTTTTCAAAATTAAACTCGGTTAATTAGCACGGCGTCAGCAACTTTTTTAAATAAAGATTAATTTTTTGCCCATAAACAAACAAAATACCTTACAACCTACGCAATCAAATTAAATTCATAAAAGCTTATTGGAAAGGTCTTTAAAACACGCTTCAAAAAAAGTTAGGTTATGTTCGTTGTAGACTTTCAAAGTTGAGCGCCATTTACAGCAAAAGTATAAACAATAGGTGATGAATATTTTTCTTGCGCCAAAATGTTTGTCATTTGAAGCTCATCCATAATGTTTGAAAATCACTAACACTTTAAAAAATTAATAAACATAATAATATTCGGGATCAGTAAAAAATACTAATTATTGAGCTAAGAAAAAAAATTAAACCTAACTTTCAAAATGGAAAAATAAAAAAAAATTGCATTATCTGGAGTTCTAGTGAAGCGATTTTAATCATTTTTTAAACCGATGTAACACGAAGCAAAAATCATAAATAACGTATTGATAAACTTTAATTTTTAGTACATTTTCATATAAATAAATAAATTTGTTTATTGCAAAATAACAACACATACTCTGTCCTTTGAAATATTACTTTTTTAGCAAAAACTTTCTTTGTTCATATACATAATATAGTATATTAACTTAGAGAATAACAGTTTATTTTTTTAAACATATTATGTAATTCTTTTTTCAATACAAAATCTTTTTAAACAAATTAAAAAATAAACAAAAATTAAAGTACACAATTCTTTTTGTTTATAAATGAAGATAATTATTAAATTATGTAAAAAATGTGTATGAACTATTTTTATTATCATTATTACTTATTTTAGTACAAAAAATTAAAATTAAAATTTGTAAAAAACACAGATTTAATCCAAAGTTTTCGTTTGCGCTGTTGACTTGTAGTAGTCTCATAATTATTAATATCCTCGTCTTGAAGTTAAAAACACCATCTTAACAATTATTAACAACAACACATTTGTTGGTCCATTGCCGCAATATTCGATAATTTTTGACAGGTCATTTAGCAGAGCAAACGTATCCGTTGTCCTGCGCGTAGCACCAAAAATTAATGTTTATTTAAAAAAATTCCTGACGCCGTGATAATTAACCGATTTTATCTTTGCGAATTGAAGATGAAAGATACAATGTTCTTCTATTTGTGAAATAATTCAATTGGCTACCAGCTTTAACTTTAATCCTACAAAATTGAAAAAATTGCATTTTTTGCGAAAGCTGGATTGCAAAATTATTTTGCAAAATCTATTGAACCGATCTTAATGAAATTTACGGTATTGTTAATATATCATAAAGTTTTTCTGGATGAAATATGAAGGTCCTAACTGTAGCATAAATGGTTGAAAAAAGTAAAATTCAATTATCTACTTGTTTTTTATGATTTTTTTCGCAATTATTGCTATTTTGCAACAAGGTGACAATTTTTTAAATTTTTATTTAAACCTTTCTTGTAGTAAATTTAATTACGCAACTTTTATGTCAGCGCAACTTGTCTCGAAAATGAACACTTTTAAAGTTATGATCAAAAAACCAACAAAAAAATCGAATTTTTTCTTTAATTTTTTACATTTTGATTATTTAGACAATGTTCCGGACATTTTTGAGTGAGAGGATACCTTAATTATTATTAAATGAGTTATTTCCAAGCAATTTCTTTAAAAAATATAAGTCACCTCTCAACATCTATCTCAAAACAGATGCGCCTAAACTACAAACAATTTTATTAAGATAAACAAGTAAGTAATCTAAATTACAACTAATTACTAACCACTTCGTTTGCTAGTCGTTTGAATTGTGAAATGAAGTGATAAAACGTTGACAGATTAATCTCGAATCAAGACAAGCAAACATGTTTGGATCGAGCAACAACATGATTAATTCAGAATTGATGTTCACAGTGGGCAGGCCCTTCATGTGCTATATATACTAAATTGCTATTCGAGCGCCCTCTACATCGCAAACTGTGCGACGCTCACAAAACAAACATCGTTGTATATGTTCTTATTCACTCAATAACAAGCTTACAAAGTGGTAGTTTCATGTATGTTACACTTAAAGTTAGGAAGTTTAAATTGATCAAAGCTGCCCTCGATGATAAAATTTATTTTACTAAATACCAGTGATGCTGTTTTCAAAACTTTTAATTAATAGCAAATGAACATAAAGTTTCAATTATTTTATATAATTGTATAGTTTTTATCAAAATTACTGAACTAAAATTTTTTTCCGAGAAAAGGCGACTTTGGAGATACATCTCAGAATAAGTAGATTTTTTGGCATATACAAGGTGTCCACGAAAATATTGCGTTCTTTTGAGGTATGGATATAATACAGAATTTAGAACAAACAGTCCTATAACATATTTTTTCCTAAAGTTAACCGTTTCGAAAAAAAAAATCATTATTTTCCATGTAAGTGAATTTTTATTTTCAGAAAATTAAATAATCTGTAACTCCGTACAAGAACTTTTTTGTGACTTATGAGTTTTAACGTAATCGAACCCCTTGTTTATTTACTGATTTTAAGGTTGTTGACTTTAGAAATGGAGATGATTCACAACGTAAGCTGCACCAATTTAACATAACTGCCAGAAAATTTAACATGTTAATTTCTACAAAAAAGACAAAATGCATGGTTATAACAGCAAATCCAATTAGACACAAATTGGAGCTGGAGTGTCAGATAGAACAAGTGATGGAGTTTAACCTTTGTCGAGCGGCAGAATTTTACACCGTTAACAGGCGGCATAGGTACAATTCGTTAATAACGTTCATAAACAATAATAAAAATTCGTTAGTCTAAAGGGAAATAATATATGTTAATTTTAAGACAATATTATTTATTACTAGCATAACTGGTACCTAACAAATTGTTGAATATTGCAATAAATAAATAAAAATATTCAGCAATTTGTTCTGGTACGGATTTACAAACCAAAATTAGAAGCCGCTATGACATGACCGCTCTTATCTATCGTAAATTATTGAAATTACTACAACACTAAACTTGAAAATAGTGGTCGTAAACAAATTATTGGAAGGGCATTGTATTGTATTTTAATTAGAAACGTAGATCTCATCCCCATTTAGTTGTTTGGTGTTTGTCATTACGTGTATACCTAAAAATTATTATGAATAATTGTGATTATACATACATCTAGTTTACCGAAATGAAGACAAAAGAGGTGTACATAGAAATAACAAAGAAAACTTGTGTGAGGTGTGGATTAGTGGGTATCTGCCACTAATACGTGCAGCAATGACTTGAAGGAAGACACGCTGTTTATTCCTCCTTTAGGCCTAGGCCTCTTCAAAGTAAATAAGTTAACGTTAGACAAGTTAACGTTGACGAACAAACAGTTTTGGATCTGGTCACGTCTTATAAAGGTTATGGGCAGAATGTTACCACAAATAACTTTTTTACTAGTTTTGAATTTGCTAAATTCTTGAATTCATGACACATGACGTTAGTAGGGCTATTAGGCACAGTTAGAAAAAATAAGAAATTTCTACCCACCAATATGTAAGTAAACAAGGAAAGATCTAGTTTTTCCTCAAATTTTGCATACATCCATGATGCTACTGTATGCTCTAAGTGCCAAAGAAAAACAAAGCAATAGTGTTACCCTCGTCCGTGCCTATGACAGAAAACGTAGAAGACAGTATAATAATAATAATATCGTATGGCATTTTGGCCGGGGAGATCCTTCCGCCGGCGCCATTTATATCCTTAACCCTGTTTCAAGTAACTAGTGCCGATGTAAACTAGCCCAGAGGGACCGACGGTTTTACGTGCTCTCCGGGGCACGGTGAGACGGCTCGTGTCATTATTGGAAATGAAAATGGTTTGTATTTGGCAGGGCTCGAACCCACGTGCACTGGCGTATGAGGCCAGCGGTATTGCCGTTACTCCACGGCCTCTCACGTAGAAGACAGTGAAGTAGCGAAGCCGGAAATAATTCAGTATTACAATAAAAACAAAGCGGGATTGATAACATGGATAAAATGCTGGGTGAGTATTTGACAGTGTATTCACCCAGCATTTTATATCGAACATTGCTTTGGCCTTGGCCTTTTTTTATTTATGATTGACATCACTAGCTTAGCTTGCTACATTATACATCGAGAGCATAATCCATTACAAAAAAAAAAGGGCTAACGCAGGAAATTTTTGAAGGATCATTCTAAAGATATTTGGTTATCCACACAAACATTCATGTTTGTATTTTGATTTAAATAAGCTATCATTTAAATACAAAATATTTAAAGTAAAATTAAATAAGTTATTTAAAATTATTTATTTTAAAAAACGTGCAAGGTACAAATATACCTATGCCGTCGTTTATGGGGGTAGGAACTATTTAAGCCTCCTTCTGGGAACTGAATAAAGATTTTCTTGTTAAATTTGGCTCACATATTCTATTGGATAAATGTAGAGATGTCACAAAAGTTCAAGCCTCTACCTCTTTAAAAAAATAAGTTATCACAATTTGAAAACTCAAAAGTTACAATTGTACCTATGCCGCCCGACGAAGGTTAAATACCTAGGCATCACAGCTACGGAAGGCACGAAACACAAGTGGAAGATCAAGTGCATGGAGCAAACATAGCCGCAGGTTGCCTGAATGGCACAATATTAATAAATAAAAATATCGGAAAAGAAATGAAAGGCAGAATTTACAAAACAGTAATCGGACCAATAATGACATACGCGGCAGAAACACGACCCGACACAGAGAGGACAAAAAGATTGCTCCAAACAGCGGAGATAAAAACCCTTCGAAAAATCGATGGTAAGACTCTATGGGACAGAGCTAGAAGTAGAGATATACGACGGAGATGCAAAATGGACAACATTAATAACTGGGAAAGAAACAAAAGAATAGATTGGAATGACCACATAAGCCGAATGACGACAAATAGAGGTAAGGACAGAGAGATACGTTCCCCAATAGGAAAACAATCAGTGGGAAGACCACGAAAACAAACGATGGAACGACAAATTATTAGAGGCCCATTAAAAAAATAGACAGAGTCTTGACTATATAAAAAGGAGAAGAATAAGAAGAAGAAGAAAAAGAAGGAAACATCGGAAATGTACCCACCTGCAAAATAAATAATTCGTTTCTTTTATAATGCGGCATTTGCTATTATCTGAATTAATTGAGGTTTTGTCTACATAAATTATTACTTTTACTTAATAAATATGCTTTAATAAAACACAATTAATTCAACTAAGAAAAATTATTTGTAATGTTTTTCTGAAATGTATTGAACTATGGAATAATTTTAAATGAATAATAATTGATAAAGTGTCAATTATTTACAATAAGAAACACTTTATCTTTTAACTGAACTAGTAAAATGTATTTATTAAGCTTTAAAAGTGTTAGATGGAAAGGGCTTTAATAATTAAATTATAGACATATAGGGGAGTGCAATTAGAACGAAAACATGCATTGTTTCGGAAAAATTCAAACAAGCTTATATTTTTCTAAAACTTTTTTTGTTAGTTAATATACATATAAAAAAGTTATAAAAAAATTAATATAAAAAGTTCTACTCGCAGATTTGGCCGATAATTTTTTATTAATTGTTTAAACAATAAAAATTTTTTGTATAATTTTAAAAATATTGATAAATTCCTTATTTTACTTTGATCAAATATGTTTCTATTTTGTTTTTGATTATGCTGAATCCGAATATGGCAATGCAATTTGAAAATTCTTATACAGAAGCTCTTATACAGTGTGTCTGCGTAGCTAGGAACCACATGGAAAACTTTTTTATTATCAATTTTACGAAAAAAGTTATTCTTAATAAAATGCTCTGAATAGTCAAAAATCTAAAACTCAACCATCAGATATCAAATTTTATCAATTTTATACGAGTTATGTCAAAAATATGAATTTCGTTAAAGAGTAAAAAGTACCTTTTAATTCCAGAATATCAAAAAATGCTATTATGAAGAGTTGTTTGAAATTGGAAACTATGTCTAAATATACAATTACATTATTCTAATCGAGAAAAAAATTCAATTTTTTCTCAAATTACGGATACTCATCATTTTATTACAATTATGATAACTATTTTATTATCACTTTTACGAAAAAAAGTTATTCTTCATAAAATGCTCTTCCTGGTCTATAATCTAAGATACAAACATCAGATATCAAACTTTTTTAATTTTATACGAGGTATGTAAAAAATATGAATTTTTCTTAAGAGTTGTGCCTTTGTTATTCACAATATTTTAATTAAAAGGATGTAATTGAACACTAAAAAAAAATTTTTAATTCCAAACAACTTTTCTTAATAACAATTTTTGATATTGTGAAATGTAAAAGTACTTTACTCTTGAGTAAAATTCATATTTTTTAACATACCTCGTACAACATTAATTAAATTTGATATTTGATGATTTCATCTAAGATCATATACGATGCAGAGTATTTTATAAAGAATAACTTTTTTTCGTAAAACTGATAATAAAAAAGTTATCAATAGGTTCCAAGTTACGCAGACATACTGTATAAGAGTATAAGATTGTTTTGCTGAACATTTATTATTGTTGAAGCTTATTGTTAAATGTATTTTAGGCAAGTTAAAAAAAAAAGATTTTGATCACTTTGTATAAAAATATTTATAGCTAGTAATTTTCGGTTTTTGTATTCATTTTTGTTATCTTTCTTAATTTTCTTAAATCGAAATAGTTTATTTCACTTCTAAAGTAAAACAATTTAGTGTATTTTAAAGATTACATCCTAAGCTTTAAAAAGCGCTTACGAAACTGTAATAGATCTGTTCAAACTTGAGTAATACGGCCTTAAAGTGGTGGTAATTCGATAAAACTGCGAAGATTTCAAAAATTACAATTCTTTAGACGTCATATCATTTGAATTAAATTTTTGAAATTTTTTTTTTGAATGAAACATCATTTATTAAGATACTTGAAAGGTAAGTTGCGCAAAATTGACAGTTTTATAAGAAAAATTGCATTGGTTACACATTTTTAAATCATTTTTAAACAAAATTCATGTAAGGCTCATTTTCCGAGCACACCGTACTTATGCCCATACATTTTATTTCTTTCCATTATAACCATAAGATAGCTTAATTATTCCCTGTCCTGTTCAATTTGTAAAATTTTATTTGATCAATTAGTTAAAGAATTATGTTAAAATAACTAAAGCGTGCACTTCGCCGTCGTTAGTTTACATTGCGCCAATGTTTGTGAGAAGAAAGATTTGGTTATAAATAAAAAATTATAGAAGATACAGATTTAATTTTAGAAAATTCTTTATATAAGGTTTTTTTGTAACATTTTCTGAATTTTTCAATGGTCAAGTCAGTTTTTTTCTAAAATTTTTATCTTCGGAGTTATTTAAAAAAATATCTAATTTCGTAGTTCATTTGTTTAATAAAAAATGAAGCACATGCACAATTGGACTGCCGGAGTGGCATCTCTCTCGCACTCAGCATTTACGGCCGGCTACCACGTGCATGACGCTCAATATTTTTACTTAAAAATAACAGCTTAGTAATAAAATAATGACAAAAATTTCTTCGGGATCTTGTAGGGGGGCATTAAACTTTGATATAGTCACTTTCTGACTTTCATAATAATAACTTTTAACCGAGTTATTAAGCCTTGAAAATCGCCATTTTTCGTTTTTTTCAATTTTAAATTGCTTATAACTGGAAAATGATCAACTTTAAAAAAAAATTATAAGAGACCTTTTTTATCCAGAATGGTCCAAAAAATCTACAAAAAAATTGTCCGTGCCAAAATATTGATTTTTGCAATTTTATTAAAAAAAATTTGGCCCACTTTTCACGTGGGCGACTTCTTGAACCTTATTCTGGGATGTCTGACGAATGTAATTATGCAAAAAAATCTCATGAGAATATTTTTCCCAACAAACCCGCCGTTTTCGCCTTGTCTACATGTGAATTTTAATTTTCGGTGTATATTATATTTATCCGTCAAGTAGGTTTTTTCTTAGCTCCCCTTTCTAAAGGGTTTCATTCTCATAACTAATTATATTTCGAAAACAGCAGATCCAGTCCTGAGACGGATGTGACTTACGAAGGAAAACACACCCTAATTTGGTAGAGTGATAACACCAATTATAATATAAAATGTGTCTGGCGGTGTTAGAATGGCGACAAGGCGTGGTGTCTACACTGTGCCTCATTGCTTTATGCTTGCAAAAATTTACATACTAATTTTCTTTATTATGTTCGTGTCGTTACAGGAAGAATTAGAGCCCTCTTTGTTAAATACTTGATTAAAATTTATTCAGACGAGAATGCTTTATGTTGTAGAGTTTAAAAAATAAACGTTTACAAAATTGTTATGCATAGGTTTCAGAAGTGAACATTCAAAATATCTAATGTTATGTTTATAAAAATTTTATTATACAAATGTGTTAAAATGACGTATTCTATTTAAAAAATGATAAAAGAAATCAATATAAACAAGCTAAAAATGCGAGAATTATCATAACAAAAACTTTGTTTATTTAGGTATTTAAATTCACAATATATCATCAGCATTCCCTTTACCTTATCTTTATGCGGGGTCGGCTTCCCTAATTTCATTTCTCCACACAATTCTATCTTGGGTCATATCAATGTCAAACCCCTTTACCAATATGTCCTGCCTTATCGTCTCCCCCCAGGTCTTTTTTGGTCTTCCTTTCCTACTCCTTCCAGGAATCTGCACTTCAGCTATTCTTCGTATTGGGTGATTAACGTCTCGACGTGGAACATGACCAAACCATCTTAACCTATGCTCTCTCATTTTGGCATCAATTGGTGTCACACCTAGACTTCCCCTAATATACTCATTTCTAATTTTATTCTTCTTTGTCACTCCACTCATCCATCTAAGCATTCTCATTTCCGCCACATGCATTCGTTGTTCCTCTCTCTTCTTCACTGCCCAACATTCAGTTCCGTACATCATAGCCGGTCTTATAGCTGTTTTATGGAACTTTCCCTTCAGCTTCATTGGAATTTTTCTGTCACACAACACACCACTCGCTTCTTTCCACTTCATCCATCCAGCCCTAATTCTACTGGATGCATCTTCATCTATTTCTCCGTTACTCTGTAATACCGATCCCAGGTACTTAAAACTATTGCTTTTAACAATCAGTTCACCATCCAAAGATACCATTTTTTTTTGTAGTAACTCCACCTTTAAATGAACATTCCAAATACTCTGTTTTTGTACTACTAAGTTTTAAATCTCTCGAAGAACTCTATCATATGCTTTCTCAAGATCAATGAATACCATATGAGCGTTTGTTTCTTTACTCCTGTATTTTTCCATCAACTGCCTTATAATGAAAACAAAACTTTTAACACATTTTTAAATGTGTTAAAATAAAGTATTCTATTTAAAAAGTGATAAAGAAATCAATATAAACAAGCTAAAAATGCGAGCATTATCATAACAAAAACTTTGTTTATTTACGTATTTAAATTCACAATACAGTGATGAACGTGCTAATAACCGGCAAAATAGCGCAAAAGATAGAATACATATTAAATTGTGAGATGTAGTCCAGAAAGCCACTGCGCATCCGCTAGGAAAAATATTCTAATTCGGATTTTTTGCACAATCTTACTCAAAAAGGACTCCCTTTAACAAATGTGCATGTTGCCAGGACCAAAAGGTGGTCAAAAATTTAACGTTTTTTTTTGTTTTTTTCCTAAAATTATTTTTTTGCATGGAAAAACGTTTTTTTAGGTTTTTTGGATCATTCTAAATAAAAAAGGTCTTTAGTGACTTTTCTCTAAAAATGATAGTTTTTGACATATAAGCGATTAAAAATTGAAAAATTGCGAAATCGGCCATTTTTAACCCTCAAAAACTATGTGAAAAACTGAAAATTTGAATGTTGCCAAGGTAGGTAGATATTCTTTAAACATCGATTGATGAAATCCCAAAGAGGTTTTTGCAATACAGTATTCAAAACTCCTTTGTTTTTTAATTGCTAATCAAGCGTGCGCGACACTATTTTCCACCGACAGTATGGTGCAAATGAAAGGAATAAATTCGTTATTTCGTAAACCGGTGATTTTAAGGAAAAATCCGAAACAGGTCGATTTTTATTTTTAAGTTATGATGTTGCGGCATATATGGTATGCTAGGGACGTCATCCGTCTGGGCGTGATGACGTAATCGATGTTTCTCTATTCAGTAATGTAAACATTTACATAATGATTTATACAGGGTGTCCTTCTACTTCTTTTTTGTCAAATAATTTAATTTAATAAAAAATTTTTGGACACCCTGTACAAATAATTATGTAAATGATTATATTACTGAATAGAGAATTAAAGAACCTTTCAAATGAGCTAGCACACGACCCTTATTCTTATTTTAAAAAATTATCGATTACGTCATCACGGCCAGACGGATGACGTCACTAGTATACCATATATGCCACAATATCATAACTTAAAAATAAAAATCGACCTGTTTCGTGTTTTTTCCTTAAAGTCGCAGGTTTACTGTCGGTGGAAAATAGTGTCTCGCACGTTTGAGTAGCAATTAAAAAAAAAAGGAGTTTTGAATATTGTATTGCAAAAAGCTCTTTGGGATTTCATCAATCGATGTTTAAAGAATATCTACCTACCTCAGCAACATTCAAATTTTCAGTTTTTCACATAGTTTTTGAAGGTTAAAAATGGCCGATTTCGCAATTTTTCAATTTTTAATCGCTTATATGTCAAAAACTATCATTTTTAGAGAAAAGTCACTAAGACCTTTTCTGTTTGGAATGATCCAAAAAAACCTAAAAAAACTTTTTTACGTCCAAAAAAATAATTTTAGGCAAAAAACAAAAAAAAAAGTTTAAAAAATTTTTGACCACCTTCTGGTCCTGGCAACATGCAAATTTGTTAAAAGGAGTCCTTTTTGAGTAAGACTGTGCAAAAAATCCGAATTAGAATATTTTTCCTAGCGGATGCGCAGTGGCTTTCTGGACTAATAAAAGAAACAGAACTAGTCGAGTTGTGACATTTAGCGATAGTAACATATAAATTGACATTATATTGATTGTTTCCCACCTTTAGACCTATTCGAGGAGTATGTCAACTAAAACTGTCACTGTGACAGTGGCATTTCTCAAATTCGTCCGATACGTCTACAGGTGGGAAACAATCAATATAATGTCAATCTATAAGTTACTATCGCTAAATTTAACACCTCCACTAGGTTCGTCTCTTTTTATCTCACAACTTAATATATTTTCCATCTTTTGCATTATTTTGCCGGTTATTAGTGCGCTCATCACTGTATATAAAATTGCTATAATGAAAATTTGTTTAGAGTTAAAAACTATGTTTTATTGTGCAATTATATCCTTCTAATTTAAATATTGTGAACTATAATAAAGGTACTTTACTCTTGAGTAAAATTTATATTTTTTGACATACCTTGTATATACTCTTTTTCTACCTTCAGTATGTAACGAGTAGTTCTTTTTGGAACAGGCTCAATAAAACACAGGTTCAAAATAAATAAATATACAATCAAAACATCTACACAGAGCTCCGGATAGGAGATGGCAGCAACCGCTCACTGCGGTTACACAGTTACTGGCGAAGCATCTCTTCAATACAGAGTTCCTTCGCCCCGGTCATGTTCCGACTCACAACGTCGCATAACTGCCACTTGTTTCCAGCTCAACGCGCTGGGAACTGGGTTGAGTTCCTTTTCAGTTCAGTACACTGGATGGAACTGAATTCATGATCCTCGGCTTTTTTGTTAAATACACTCTCAGTAGACCATCACATATCGTTTCAAGTATCTTCCATTTGGAGATCTGTTTACCCACCTCACAACGTTTTTTGTTGTGTCGTTCAAAGCACCTTAGGACCGCTTTGCATATGCAACGTTTTTAAACCTAGAATTATTTGTCCAACTTAACTCTAAAGTACTAACACCCGTCTCTCAGACGGCATCGTTTGTCAAAAGTGGGATATTTCCCTTTCTAGAAAATTTTGAAGGTCACCCGTTTATGACTTTTCAAGTTGGGTTGTTCTTTAGTAGTATTGAATTCGACAATTTGCGACAGGTTGTTATTCGAAAGATATTTAGGCTCAAAGGGTGATTTCCGTCTAATAGACGGGTGTTAGTGTTTGTGCCCAGTTCGTCATTACACATAATGTTCCCTAGTTCGTCAAAAAACATCAAATAAGGAAATAAAGACCCTGAGGAAACTCTTTTGAAATGGTTTGATAAGGTAGAAGACGACATAAGCGAAGTGGAATCAATTTGTGATGAAAATGTTGCCACTGACTACCATTGCTGCACTGTACTTACTATAGTACCTGTCAGTTTTTTTTTTTGTTTTAGCATTTTTTAAAAACCTTTTTATTCCCATTTTTCTTACTCTTTGTTTAACTCGAATATAAATTTTTATTAAGATTCTTTAATATGTTTAATTTTTATTCAGGAGTAAAAAGGTACACAAACAATCCTTCTATTCTTGTTATAATGTTTTTTATTTTAACAAATACAGAAAAACTAGATTAATTACTGTGTTTTTTAGATACTCAATACTTTCAGTAAGTAATCGAAATATTTTTGTGCTTTAAAATATTTAACAAAAACAAAAATTACCACTAACATGTTAAGAGGAAACAGTAGCGATCAACAGGTAGCAAAAACGCGTTCCAAGATTGCGGCTGTAATTATGAATATTTTTCCGAGATATTTGGCACACGTATTCGTAATATAATAAAGAATGGCGGTACAGAGCCTAATTTGAAAAATAATATGTGGAAATTACTCTGTAATTAATTACAATATTAAAAAAAACGAGCCTGTACCACCATTAATAAGAACAAAAAAATACACTTTTTCAAATAAACTTTTTTATCCGATGCCTAGATTTTGTGTCATTTTGGAACTACTGATGAAATAAAAAATTTTAGTAGTTCCAAAAGACTCAAAATCTAGGCATCGGATAAAAAAGTTTGAAGAAGTTTGATGGTATTTGAAGAAAGTGTATTTTTTTGCTCTTCTTAATGGCGGTAGAGGCTCGTTTTTTTAATATTGTATTTAATTACAGAGTAATTTCCACATATTAATATATTTTTCAAATTGGGCTCTGTACCGCCATTCTTTATTATATTACAAATACGTGTGCCAAATATCTCGAAAAAATATTCAAAATTAGAGCCGCAATCTTGGAACGCGTTTTTGCTACCTGTTGATCGCTACTGTTTCCTCTTAAACCCGTCTGTCAGGCGGTTATTTAGTGTTTACGTCATTGATTTAAGATGTTAGTACTTAAGGATTAAATTCCAAGACGAAACTACTTCTTGGTTTAGTTTTTGAATTTGACAGCGTTTGTGCGAGGTTGCTAATTTTTGTTGTAAGTTTTTATACTTAAAAACTCTGGACCTCTATTCTACTTATCCAGGTTTAGATTTCGTTACACTATTCTAATAATTATTAGAGAGATTCTGCTAAAAAATTAGTTTTATTATGTTTTCTAACAAAACAGCTACTTTAACAATGTTTTTCTTATGCTCTTCCTAATTGACGTAAAAGCGAAAACATTTTCAGCTAATTTTCCGGAGATTCACTTTTCGAATTATTAAATTGAAAATTAAATTGAATTCACCGAAGAGAAAAATCATTATTATCCTGGAAGCAGGGAGCCAGCTCCACAAAGGTCATATATAAACGGAATGTATTATTATCTTGTGAAAGTATACATTATTTCAGTCGACTGGATAGCCTCTCACAAACTCAAGTGAAGTTAGATTCAACATTTCGAACTTCACATTGTCATATCCAGTGGTGCAGAAGAATTGTGTCCGTGGGGATTTGACGAAGATGAAGTTTTCTTTGGCAGTGATTATTCTGAAAGCAATACGTAAATATTAAAAAAAAAACAAAACTTTATTTTTTTGGTTATTTCAAAACGAATAACAGCCTTAACAATACAAAAATTACAATTGCAGCAGTTAATATCTTTGTTCAAAACCCTGCTTTGAGTATTAAGGTAACATATACAGGGTGTCCCCGAAAATAGTGCGTTCCTTAAAGGTATATGTAGAAGGCACCATGTAGAGCGACAAAGTCTTATAATATTTTTTCTAAATTCAACTGTTTGACCAAAAAACTGAAATACATTTTCGTATGCAAATTGAAATCTGGCGACTATGTGCAGTACAAAAATCTAAATGTGGCCAGACACAACTTTATTAAACATTGCTAAACGTTTTCTGTTGTATTTAATTTTCACTGCAAACTATTGTAATTCAGTTAAAGCCTTCGGCACCTAAAGTGGTCCATAGGTACCCAATACTAGTTGGTAAAAGATTAAAGTGTTTTTTATTGTAAATTATTAACATTTTAATATTTCGTTTAAAATTATTCCATATTTTAATCCATTTTAGAAAAATATTAGGTACAAATAATTTTTTTTTGGGTGCTTTGGGTAATTACTTTTTAGGAATAAAACCTTAGGAATTAAACCATAGTAGGTAGTTACTTACTTATGCAAGAATATTAATTTATGTAAAATTTTTAGCTTTAATCCAAAACAGATTAATTCAGATAATAGCAAATGCCACATTATTAAAGCAAGCAAATAGTTATTTTGCAGGTAAGTAGGTACCTACATAAGGGTGACAAAACGTCTCGTAAAAACGGGATTGTCTCGTTTTTTAACGATCATTCCTGGGTCCCCAAAAGGTCTCCCTGGACGCCCAAATGTCCCGTATTTACGTGGGCACCGATTATCAGAACATATGTGATGTTGGATGGACGATTTTTTGCGCCTCTCTTCGGGTCATCCAATAATCCTTTAAGTGAGGCATACGTATGGTTTGTCCATAGCGAATTTAATATTTTTCAGAAAGAAATTAAAAAGATTGAAAGAAGTACCAAAAGTTTTATGGAAGTTAATGATGTATTGGAATCTATTCTCACAGATTTGACCAGAAGAAAAAAAGAACAGTTCTTATCATTTAATGTAGAATCCATTCTTAAGGCGTGGCGTTCCGAATGGAGTAAAATCGCAAATATAAAAAATATTCGCATTATTTGTAGAATAACAGAAGAACTACAGACACTTCCTCATCTTTTTCCTACTTCCTTAATAGGCTCGCGTATGTTCCGTCTTCGGATGCCTCCTCAGATATCCAAGTTATCGCTCCATCTCTTCCTTGGCCTTCTTACACTTCTTCGGCCGTTTGGTGATCTGTCTCGTGCTATCTTTACCAGTCTTCCTTCTCCCATTCTGCTTATATGGCTATACCATTATTTTTTTCTTTCCAGTGTCCAGCCATTTATATTCTCTATACTACAGCTTTGCCTGAGGTGTGTGCTACGTTGTCTGTCCCACAATAATTTTCCTGTAATATCTCGGACTATTTTTGGCCTAACTAATCTCCTATAAATCTTGGCCTTTGTTTCTGTCCGTAGATCTATGTTGCGCCAGATAGTGTGTTTAAGACATCCTGCTATTCTGTTGGCTTTGTTTACTTGTTGGGCAAGTTTTTATTTAAATCATCAAGTCATCATACTGAAACGTACCTCGCATATCCTTACTCTCTAAATAATTGTCTTTCATTACGGAACATGCCTGCTACTTCATACGTACTTGGTCGTCATTTCAAATGTCGTTTTCAATGACAGTGACTCTTCATCCCTATCCGCTGACAAACTGAAAATGGAAGGGAAGAATTATTCCTTAAATAGGCATGTAATTCGAATATTAGCTTTATTTTCCACCAAAAATTAATATTCTCTTGGGGTGAGTTTTTCATACAGCTTTTTATAATAATTTCTTCTAATATTTTTATATCTAACATAACCTCCCATCTAAAAGCATGTGTTCTGATTATTTTAGATTTAAATACCTACCTATATCTTTTTAATTTACATACAGTGTGTCCACAGATCGGGTGCACAAGAGGAAAAACTTTTTTATTTTCAATTTTAACGAAAAACGTCATTCTTGATAAAAAGTTTTGCTTGTTCTAAAACCCGATAAAACGAAATAAAATTCAAGTTTTTCAAACCCTGCTTAATTTTGTAGCCAATTTTATGTAAATCGCTATACATTTTTGCACTAAATTTGAAATCGTAACAATAATCTAGTGTTGCTACAATGCTACAATGTAGCTTAGTACTGGTCAACTCCGATAAATAATTTGCCAATTGTCATTTTTTTTTCGACAATGTTAAGAAATCAACAAAGAATTTATCTATAATTTTTTAAATAAAAATTTAAAATTCATGTCGAAAAAAATGACAATTCGCAAATTATTTATCGGAGTTGACAGTTAATAAGCTGCATTGTAGCTTAGCAACACTAAATTATTGTAACGATTTAGAACTTATTGCAAAAGATTATAGGGATTTACGTAAAATTGGCTACAAAATTAAGCAGGATTTGAAAAATTTGAATTTTATTTCGTTTTATTGGGTTTGAGAACAAGCAAAATTTTTTATCAAGAATGACATTTTTTGCTAAAATTGAAAATAAAAAAGTTTTTCCTCTTGGGCACTCCATCCGTAGCCATATGCACGTTTAGTAATCAAATTTTAACTAGTAATATTCAATCTTAATTAAATTTATTCATTCTTTTGCCAATAACTATTTTTACGATTGTTTGGCAAAGGCTCGTTTTTGGTTTTTCTTCTTGATGATTGATATGTTTGTCTTTTTTATCTTATAGTTTTTGGAAAGAAATCAAATCTTTCTTCCTTCGGGAGCCTCCAGCATAAAGCCTATCACCGGTGATGCAACTTTGAGGCGAAGAATGAGACCATGACATCCAGACTACAACAGCACCCAACATCTTCAGCTGCAGGGGCATAGGACCGAACATCTGTCCAGGCTACAAGAAGTCAACAGTTGCACCATTCCACATCCAGAAGTTACTATCGAACCGATGCCAAAAACCATAAATATAATCCAGAATTGTTAGTTTTTGGCAAGAATTTGAATATATTTGTTAATGCAATTTACTGAGTTATATTTTTATTATATCTTTATGAAGATTCCTAATTAGAAAGTCAACGAGTACACACGTTGTCGCTTTATCGTTTGCTGTAGGTAGATATTTCTGATATCTACGAGTTTTTTTTTCTTATTACTAGTTTGTACTAATTACCATGTAAACACAAAGAAATATGTGATATTTACGAACAATTCAGTGTTGTTTTTTAAAAAACTGTGCATCGTAAACTACATTAATTGAACAATTTGATTATCCAGTGGCGTAACATCATACCAGGTAACTGTTATTCTTTTATCACTTTATCCACAGAGTCCTACTAGGACGTCTGTTGCATTAATAAAATTTACGTGTAGTGGTTTTGGCATCCAGGACCACTCACAAAAATGACCTCAAATAACTCTCAAATAAATTTACAAACTAACGTAACAATGAATAAGTCTTATGTCGCCGCAACCTTAACTAAACCTGCACCTCCATCGTTTCCTCATAAAAATCAAGCCCTTGTCTTACATGCACTTCCAAATGTCGTTCTGTTTGAGTATATAAAAGCTATAGGTGACATTGTTACCCCCAAGAATATTACCTTTGCATCTCGAATTTCTAATAATCGTATTTGTATTTATTTAACCTCCGTTGCAGTAGTCGACGAACTTCTGAGTACCCACCAAAGTATTACCATAAACTCAATAGTTGTCCCTATCAGACGACTTATTACTCCAGCTAAACGTATCCTCATATCAAATGTATCGCCCACAATACCGCACCTTATAATAGAAAAAGCACTTAAAGATATCGGATTACAAATAGCTTCTCCTGTATCATTCGTGAAATGTGGCTCACTTAGTGATGATTATGCCCACATAATGAGCTTCCGAAGAGTCTCTTATGTTATTCCTGATAACGAAAACTTTTCAATTCAAACCTCTATCTTAATAACTTACGACAACACGCCAAATAGAATATTTGTGTCTACTGACAAATTAGAATGCTTCTTATGCAAACAAGCTGGCCACACTGCTGACGCTTGTACAAATGCTCCAATCACAGTAACTCATACCGAACTTTCTACACCCGCTACCCCCGTATCTCTTCCCACCGATATATTATCTCCAACGGAAAGCAGTCATATTGAAACTAATTTACTAAATGCAACTTCTTCCGAAATTCCAAGTACTTCAACACAAACTGACATTACAGAGTCACCACCCCTCCTAACACACGGCCATAAAAGACCCATATCTACTGACAGCAATGCAAGCACCCCACTTCAAATTTCTCCGGTCACTACACCGGATCTAACTAACAACCAAATGCCTCCACCCTTGCTTGTCAAAACTAATACTCCCTGTAAACGCAAAAAGAAAAAATCCAAAACAACAATAACAGAAGAACATAAACTAACAGTCAGTTCACTTAATGCAGTTCAAGGCATCTACAAAAATAATTCATCGGAACTAACTCTTACCGAAACTCAGTTTACAGCTTTCCTAGAAATTACATATGGCATCCCAGATCCACTTAAAGAAGCTCTTAATTTCACTTCTAACATTGAAGGATTACTAAACGATTTATCACTTCTCCATTCAAAATCAACTGAGAGGTCTTTTAAAAACCGCATTACTAGACTACAAAAAAAAATTAAACGACAACTTAATCCTGATGACAATGACAATATGAGTGCCTCGTCTGACTACCAAACTGAAGATGAAACCACCTTTCCTATTTCTGAACAAGCTCTTCCATCTTCACAGTTTTCTACCTCTCAAGCTAACTAAAACTCGCTTTCAAAATAATTCAATGGAATTGCGATGGATTTTTTCCTCGCTTGGAAAGAATCCAGCAATTAGTTGCCGAAGAACAACCTGAAATCATATGTTTACAAGAAACTAATTCCAAATTATCCAAACTTCCTAAACTAAAAAATTTTGAAGACTATCACTATGTTCGAACTGACTGCAATAGAGCCAGTGGTGGAACCTCAATTTTTGTTTCCAGCGAACTATTTTCATCTCACCTCTCTCTCACCACCGAACTTGAGGCTATCGCCATAACCGTATGGTGTCCAAATAAGCTCACTATTTGTAGTGTATATATTCCACCCAACCACTCACTAAAGGAAATTGAACTTCTAGACCTTATTTATCAGCTTCCTACACCGTACATTCTAGTAGGCGATTTTAGTGCTCATAATTCTATGTGGGGATCCAATCATACGTCAAATAAAGGCAAAACTATCGAGAATGTAATTAACTGTACAGGCTCTTGCATATTAAATACAGGTTCTAATACACATTTAAATTTTTCCTCTGGGACGTTTTCTTCGATAGATCTTAGCTTTAGTGATCCCAAATCTGCACCTTTACTAACTTGGAAAGTCTCTGATGACCTTTATGATAGCAATCATTATCCTATCTTTATATCATCTAATATTCCCAATACTGAACAAACTCTGCCCAGAAGCTACTGGCGACTTAAAAATGCTGACTGGACAAGTTATACATCCCAAACAGATATCGCATTTCCTTCTCTCATACTATCAGATAATATTGATAATAACATATCATTAATCACAGATATCATACTTTCAGCTGCCAATTCGCACATTGGCAAAAGTACTATGTCACATAAACAAAAAAGAGTTCCTTGGTGGAATACCTCATGCCAAAGCTCTGTAGAACAACATAAAGTGGCACTAAAAAATTATCGAAAAAATAAAAACCCCGAAAATCTCACAACATTAAAAAAAGCTAGAGCCAAGTCACGGTTCATTATAAAACAAAGTAAAAAATCTTCTTGGAAAAACTATGTATCTTCTATTAACGAAAATACCAATCCTACTGATCTCTGGAAAAAAATACGCCAAATCCAAGGCATCAATACAAACACTAAAATCTCTAGTCTTATCTCAAATAATATTACTATCAGTGATAATCAAGAAATTGGCGAAACCCTAGCAAAACACTTCGATACAAAATTTAAAAGCAAAATAAATTCTTCTTTACTTGAGCCATTAGTCAACACCCTTCCTCCATGCTCTTCCGAAACAGTTAAGGATATTACTTATCTGAATTCGGCGTTCTCTTACGCAGAACTTACCTCGGTCATTAACACTTTCAAAAACACTGCTTCTGGCCCCGACGATATTCCCTATATCTTTATAAAAAAACTATCCAACTTAGGTCTCCTTAAACTTCTTGAAATGTTTAATTTAATCTGGTCATCCAACAAATTTCCCAACCAGTGGCGAACCTCAATTATAATACCCATTAAAAAACCTAACATAGCTCGCTCGTCACCCAGTGCTTATAGACCAATATCACTCACTTGCACCATGTGCAAAATCTTAGAAAAAATGATTAACAAAAGACTTATATGGTTCTTCAACAAATATAACATAATTCCCAAAGAACAGTCAGGTTTCCGACGAAATCGCTCGACTCAAGATAATCTAATACTTCTCCAAAGTCATATTTCTGATGCTTTCAACAAAAGTCAGGAAGTCGTCGCTGCTATATTTGATATCGAAGGCGCCTTTGATACTATTAGCAGGCAATCTATACTGAACAAACTAACCTTTTATAATATTAAGGGTAACATATTCAATTTTATACAAAATTTCTTATCACTTCGATCGTTTAGAGTGTCTGTCAATGGTATTTTTTCATCAGTTCACACTCAAACCGATGGGGTACCACAAGGATCAGTATTAAGCCCAACTCTTTTTAATCTAGCAATAAGTGATTTATGCTCTAATATACTTTCCCCCATTAGACATGTCTTATATGCAGACGATCTAATAATTTACTGCCACGGACGATCTATCTCTACAACTTCTAAGCTCATTCAATCCGCAGTAGATACCCTCATTAAGAAAACAAGCTCCATAGGCTTATCATTATCATATACAAAATCAAAAATAATAAAATTTAGTAGACGACCACCATCACCATCTCCTAGTATTACGATTGACAAAGCTTATCTTCCCTCTGTCAGAGAATGTAAAATACTCGGTTTAACGTTTGACTCACGACTTACCTGGAAGCAACATATATTAGAAATAAAAGGTGAAGCTCACAAAAGACTAAATATTATCAAAACTCTTTCACACTATCAATGGGGTGCAGATGAAAATTCTCTTCTGAAGATATATAGATCTGTTATTCGTTCCAAACTGGATTATGGTTCTTACATATACATCTCTGCTCCTAAAACATATATTAACCTCCTAAATTCAATACATAACACAGCTCTCCGCATTTGTATAGGAGCTTTCCGATCTAGTCCCGTAGAGAACTTATATTGTGAAGCAAATGAACCCCCTCTTTGGATTAGACGGGAGCAGCTGCTGCTGTCCTACGCAGTATCTGTTTCTTCTAATCCCTCTAACCCAGTATATCCTCTTTTTGTATCATCCGCGAATAAACTGCATGACCACTCTAAATTACCTTCGATAAAACCCGTCCCACTAATTTTGGCGCAGTTACTTGATGACATTTCTCTATCACAAATAATTCCACTTCTCCCAACCCCTTATCCTCCTTGGTCTATAGTCATTCCTCATATTAACACATCACTCTCAAGATACGATAAATTTACAACTCCGAGGGAACTCATTAGGAACAGTTTTAAAGAAATAATCTCTACAAAGAAATACGACTTAGTTCTGTATACTGACGCTTCAAAAAATGATACAGGGGTAGGCTGTTCTGTTACAACGTCACATAATCTTATCACGGCATCCCTTATCCCCCCTTTTTGTAGCGTTCATACTGGCGAATTATTCAGCATACTTCAAGCTATCAAAAACATTTCTCTATCAAATAAGCAAGTTGCTATATGCACAGACTCTCTAGCCTCAATCCAGTCTATCCAAAACATATTCACTGATCATCCTATCGTCCAAAAGATCCATGACCATTACCAACGTATCCTTTCCCAAAATATAACAGTTACTCTGATCTGGCTACCATCTCATATTGGGATAGAAGGTAATGAGCTTGCAGACCACCATGCCAAGATTGCCTCAACATCATCTGTTATCGCCGATAACATCCAAATTAGCAAGGATTTAAAAGCTTACATTAAAAGAAGAACAAGAGTCCGATGGCAACAACACTGGGACACCAACTGCTCAGCTTTACATCAAATTCAACCGCTAATCGATAGTCCTCCTATTTTTGGACCTACAAGTTTGTCTAGAAGAGATCTTGTCGTGGCAAGACGACTCCGTATCGGGCATACAAAATTAACACATGGTTACCTAATGTCATCCAGCAACCGACCTAATTGTGAAAGCTGTCAATTACAACTGACAGTGAATCATGTTCTCACCGAATGCCTCCAATATTCTGCCAGAAGACTATTTTTTCACCTCAAAGACAATATACGAGACATACTAAATAATGCGGATCAAATCAAGTGCGCCATAAAATTTCTAAAAGACATTCAGTTGTATTATAAAATATAATTTTCATTGTACCATATTTTTTTGCATTGTGTAACATATTATTTATTGTAATATTGTTGTAACCGTTCTTGTGCAAGTGGCCTTAGTAGCCGAGCACATTAATTTTAAATAAAAAAAAAAAAAAAAAATATCTTTATGAACAATAAACATGACTGGTTAAAAATACTGTTTTGTTTGCTTCTATTCCGAATTTTCATAGTTCATTTCTAAGATTAAGACAAGACGAACATATATCTTGAGAGACTGAGCTAAGCTAAGGGTGTAGCGATGGCTGTCTTGGATGATTAGGGTAATATTGTCGAATATTATTTCAATTAGCTGGGGTAGTCCATCGCCTTTTTCGTTTTAATCTCCATAACTGTGCATTTGTACTCCCAGGTAGCTGATACTTCTTTCTTGCTGGGTTATTTTGCAGTCCACTTCCAGTTTGCACCTTATTGGATCTTTAGAGATTGCCATACTTTTTGGTTTACTTGGTGATATTATAATGTTGAACTTTCTTGCTATTATATTAAATTGATATAAAAGTCTCTGAAGGTCAGCTTTACTCTCTGCAATAAGTATGGCATCATTTGCATAGCACACTATAGAGATAATTTCTTCAGCTATTATGTACCCTGTACTCAGGTTTTTGACTTTATGAATAATTTCATTCATGATGAGGGTAAACACTACTAACTAGTGTTATATCAGTGTACAACTAGTGTAGAACTATTGTTCAACTAACAGGTATATCAACAAAGAAATCAAAGAAATTGGTATTTTTATTATTTCTGAAGGATATTGTAAATGCCTGTTACAATGTTATTCCTTGCAGGGGTTGATCCATTCCTTGAGAAAGGCACTCTGCAGAAATAGCTGTAGTGAGATTAATTTATAATACATTTTGTGAAAGAATTGAAATCAAAAGTTTTTCAGTGTTTTACTGTTAGAAAAAATAAATTTGCAGCAAGTAACGGTCGAATAACGATCGAATAAGAGAGAGCAAGCTGAAATATTTCGGACATGTAATGAGGGGTCACAAATATAGGTGCCTACAAAATATCATGCAAGGAAAAATAGCAGGCAAATGCAGTCCAGGACGAAGAAGAACCTCATGGTTGAAGAACTTGCGAGATTGGTATAGTGTTGATACAAGCATGCTATTTAGTGTGGCAGTGAATAAAATTAGGATAGCTATGATGGCAACCAACGTTCTGAAAGGACATGGTACATGAAGAAGAACGGTCGAATCCATCAACCAATTTTTATATTTAATTTAATATATCGCACATCAAGTTCAATACTGCCACAAGTGCAAAACATTATAATTTCGAGAAATGAGCAAAACATTATGTATCAAACGTATGAGTTATGTAAATAATTTATTTTGAACAAAATTAAAATTTAGTTAGCAAAATATAAAGTTATTAATTGGAACTTATTACAATTTTATTAAAAATAAAACGTCAATTAAATTTTGAAAGTTACGGCGATATTGCATTGTGAAGAAAGCCATTTAGTCCAGAAAGCCACTGCGCAACGGCTAGGAAAAATATTCTAATTCGGATTTTTTGCACAATCTTACTCAAAAAGGAACCCTTTTAACAAATTTGCATGTTGCCAAGACCAAAAGTGGGTCAAAATTTTTTTAAACGTTTTTTTTTTGTTTTTTTTCTAAAATGATTTTTTTTGCATAAAACAACATTTTTTAGGTTTTTTGGATCATTCCAAACAGAAAAGGTCTTTAGTTACTTTTCGATAAAGTTGATAGTTTTTGACATAATATAAGCGATTAAAAATTGAAAAATTGCGAAATCGTCCATTTTTAATCCTCAAAAACTATGTGAAAAACTGAAAATTTGAATGTTGCCAAGGTAGGTAGATATTTTTTAAACATCGATTGATGAAATCCCGAAGAGTTTTTGCAATACAATATTCAAAACTCCTTTGTTTTTTTAATTGCTAATCAAGCGTGCGCGATACTATTTTCCACCGTTGCATGTGTATGCAGTATGGACAGTATGGTACAAATTAAAGGAATAAATTCGTTATTTCGTAAACCGGCGACTTTAAAGAAAAATCCCGAAACAGGTCGATTTTTATTTTTAAGTTATGATATTGTGACCTATATGGTATACTAGTGACGTCATCGATCTGAGCGTGATGACGTAATCGATGATTTTTTTAAAAGAGAATAGGGTTCGTGTGCTAGCTCATTTGAAAGGTTCTTCGATTCTCTATTCAGGAATATAAACATTTACATAATTATTTATACATGGTGTCCAATAATTTAATTTTTTTGTCAATTTGCCAAATGATTTAATTTAATAAAAAATTTTTGGACACCCTGTATAAATAATTATGTACATGTTTATATTACTGAATAGAGAATTGAAGAAACTTTCAAATGAGCCAGCATACGACCCGTATTCTAATTTAAAAAAATCATTGATTACGTCATCACGCTCAGATGGATGACGTCACTAGTATACCATATATGTCTGAATGTCATAACTTAAAAATAAAAATCGACCTGTTTCGGGATTTTTCCTTAAAGTCGCCGGTTTACGAAATAACGAATTTATTCCTTTCATTTGTACCATACTGCATACACATGCAACGGTGGAAAATTGTGTCGCACACGCTTGATTAGCAATTAAAAAACAAAGGAGTTTTGAATATTCTATTGCAAAAAACTCTTCGGGATTTCACCAATCGATGTTTAAAGAATATCTACTTACCTTGGCAACTTTCAAATTTTTAGTTTTTCACATAGTTTTTGAGGGTTAAAAATGGCCGATTTCCGAAAACATAGATTATAATGTTGCTCTGAAGCCTTGTAATAAACTATTCTAAATGGGAAATAAGCCACAATTTAACTAAAAAAAATGATATTATTAACGTTTCGACGTCCAAATCGGATGTCGAAACGTTAATAAAATCATTTTTTTAGTTAAATTGTGGCTTATTTCCCATTTAGAATAGTTTATTACATCGATTGTATGAGCTAATTAGATAAGCTAATCCAAGATCCCACAAATAACTTAGTAGAACAACGATTATAAAAACAAATTAAAACTTTTATTTAAAAAGATAAGAAATAATAACTGACAAAATAGAAATTGCAAATTAAATAAATACACATTAGGACAAAAGTATGGACAAAAAATACCAATTTGTAATAATACATCGTAATACCTACCTCAGCCACAAAGTGTAAATAAAAATAATATGCCAAACAACACAGCACAATACCTTCGTGCGACTAATTCTTATTGTGTGAAAAGGACAAGTGCGTCAAAACTACCGCACGATAAAACCCTCGCACGTTCAAAATTCTTATAATGTGAAACAGCCCTAATAACGATTTTTGCAGTTGTGGTCGTACTGAATTACATCGGTTATACTGTGGCAGTGTGTATTATCGCCACATCTTACAGTTATGGCCACATTGAGTTTAAAACCCATATTATTACCCTATAATGAAATACCAAAGTATCTTACTTTGTACTTATTCAAGACAATACTTCAGGATGTATTGCATTAGAAGGGGTATTATATAGACAACATTTTAGAACCCTAACCCAAAATTCGATTTTTTGCAGTTGTGGCACAATTGAACTAGAATTACGATATTTTTACGTTTTTATTATATTTTATTATTATATTACATATTCACGTAGTTATTCCGTTTACCACACAAGTTTAGCTAAATTTTCAATCTACTACCACTGCATTTTCCACTAAAATACACAAATACAACATTGCAGTTAAACAAGTGCGCCATTAGACCAGTAGAC
Source organism: Diabrotica virgifera virgifera (assembly GCF_917563875.1). Classification (NCBI taxonomy): domain Eukaryota; kingdom Metazoa; phylum Arthropoda; class Insecta; order Coleoptera; family Chrysomelidae; genus Diabrotica; species Diabrotica virgifera. The sequence goes on along the minus strand of NC_065450.1, from coordinate 189,954,407 downwards.
TGTTATTTTATTGCAGTTTAACTAAACTATACATGTTGTCCAGAGCTTTCAGCCATAAAATAGCGAATACCTCTAATTCCTTTCGTCAATTCCTTCTTTAACAGCAATAGATCTGTATTTTCATTTGAAGTCAAATTCTTGTTAAAAGTTTCGATGTTCGTGGGAAGTTGTGTCGTTATTTCTGTTGTTGTTTGCCCGAGGGCTGTAAGTGGATGTTTATGGAAGCGTATATTTGTTTACTGGACATTTTGTTACAATAATTTTCAACTTTACCCGAACAAATCAACTAGGATTTGAAGAAACTGTTTAATTTATTATATTTTTTTTTTGTTGTTAGATACATAGGGGTAGCTTTAATCGCTCCATTAATAAGCCTGGATCCAGCGTACCAAAAAAGTTAATAGCAAACTGAATTTGTTAAGTGATAATTTGTTAATAGTCTCTAGTCGGACAAACTTCGATGTATTGAAACACTGGAACAGGGGAAGCTTTAATTGTGGAACGTGATTTTAATTAAAATCAATGGGAAAATCCCAGTAGTTGGCTGTATACCATAATTAAAAAATCATACAGAAGTAAAAACTTCGTTTGTACAATGGTATAAAAAAGTTTATTAAAAACCGTTAAAAGTCATCCAAAAGGATTCGCAAAACGCTTTCGATCTAGATCAGATCATCTTCAGTGCCTAGAAAGTCAATGTTAAAAGATTGAATGTGTTAGGAGTGCTCAAAAGGCAACATGATTCACTGCTCGATAAAAACTTGTGGTTCTTGCCAGTTCAATGGACACAGACCAACAAAAGTGAAGGAGATGACAATCTAATTATTAGATACAAGCGACATGACAAGACAGGTAGTTAATTTTTGGTTATGAATTTATAAATAGTGTTGTTTAGAATTATTAGTTAAGCTGAATGTATATTAAAATTAAATTTAAATTATAATAAATTAGATTTTAATGAAAAAGTCTAAAAAGCAACTCTCTATTACAGAATGAACTGTCGTTAATGTTAAATTGATAAAATATTACTCATAGTAGAGTCAATGACGTCATTGATGACAGTTTTCAAAAGAAGACGAAAGTTTGATTGAATTTGAAATAGAAACAGAAAGAAAAATAATTAAATGTGAACAACTTATAGACAAATACAAAGGTAAGATACAGATAGTGATGTTGTAAGATACATAGTGTGAAAATATTTTTTCAATTTGTTAACCACCATTATAACCATAATAATAGGCAACCAACATTACTCTTTTTATTTTTACAACATCACTCTGTATATTACCTTTGTATGTCTGTAAGTTGTTCACATTTAATTATTTTTCTTTCTCTTTCTATTTCAAACTAAATTAAACTTTCGTCTTCTTTTCAAAACTGTCATAAGTGACGCCATTGACTCTACTATTAGTAATATTTTTATTAATTTAATATTAACAACAGTTCTTTCTGTAATAGAGAGTTGCTTTTTAGACTTTTTCATTAAAATCTAATTTATTATAATTTAAATTTCATTTTAATATACATTCAGCTTAACTAATAATTCTAAACAACACTATTTTTAAATTCATAACAAAAAATTGACTACCTATCTTGTCATTTGGTTTCTGTCTAATAATTAGATTGTCATCTCCTTCACTTTTGTTGGCCTGTGTCCATTGAACTGGCAAGAACCATAAGTTTGAGCAGGGAACCATGTTGCCCTTTGAGCACTCCTAACACATTCAATCTTTTAACATCGACTTGGAGTCGCTATAAATATTATATAAGTATCATGTAAACCATATTTCTCGATGTTACCAATTTCATAAGGTTGCTAGTTTTATGTATTAAGTAGAACGTAAGTATTACCACATTTTTTTCTTTAACTAGTCACAATTCTAACATTTTGCATTCATTCTAACGTGGAAATACTTCGTTCTAGGCACTAAAGATGATCTGATCTAGATCGAAAACGTTTTGCGAATCCTTTTGAATGGCATTTAATGGTTTTTATTAAACATTTTTATATCATTTTACAAACGAAGTTTTTTACTTCTGTATGGTGATTTTAATTCTTGAATTTTTCAAGTTTAGGATTGTGAAAACTAGCAGTTTTTTTAAGTTTATTCAATTGCAAACTTTATATTGTAATATATGAAAAATTGATTGTCTGACAAATATGTTGGGTATTTTAATAAGTCCGACACGTAGAACATGTCAAATGACAGGAATTATGTTGGTGATAAAATATTTATGATAAAAAAGAGAACCCTTTCGATTTTTTTAGGAAAAGTGAAAAAAGCATACGCCATTTCCACACAAATTAAAGTTTATGGTAATCCCTTCAAGAGTTTCTTTACTTTAGTAGAAATTTTGACCGGTTTAAAATGGATATTTAAAAAATCTATATGTAATAATATATTTATATTTAAATATATATAAATTTCATTCTTTTTTATAACAACTCAAAAATACTCGAAATTCGTATAAATGATCCAAAACCAAATCTTAGTTTTTTCTTAACCTTTAACTACACGCGCTGGCGTACTTTGTACGCCAGATATAAGAATTCTACTGGAAATATATTTAAAAATTAAATTTTTGACCTTGCTTATTTTTCTAACCTATCACTGGAATGTGCTTTATAATTTGGTTTTAGTTTCGTTATAATCGGCTTTCTGGAAAGATCGTAATTTACATTTTATTATTTGTTGTTTCCGGTGGTGGACAATATACCCCAGGATTATATTACTATAAGTCGTAATATAAGTACATATTTTAATTGTTTTTTAGTCATTATAGCAAAAAATATATTTCTCTTTATAAACAATACTTTTTCTCCTGTAAAAAATCACATTTAAAAAATTTTTTATTAGTAATTTTATTTATCATGGAATCCAGTTATTCCATGATTCCAGTTATAAATCCCAATTGGCTCACTGAAAAGGAACTCCAAATATTCACTGATGCCGAATAAGGTTTATAACAAATAACTAAATGTATTTTTTCAAAAAAAATTAAACAAATCCGCTGTTTTTAAGTGTATTTTCTTGTGGCGTACAAAGTACGCCACGCGTGTAGTTATGTTATAACTTGATGCGCGGGTAGTTAAAGGTTAACAAATATTTTACTTTGTTTTTTATTTTTGTGTGATAAAAAATAACTGAGAAATGTTTAAATACTAAATTTTTTAGTGAGAACCATGTAATGGGGCCCTTTAAACTTTTATCTTAAAAAAATTAGTGATATAAAATATTAAATTGAATATGATTTTATGGCCCTTATATTTACTTTCCAAACTGACTTGAGATGAATCTGATATCATAAAAATTATGGTAGGGGAGCAAAGTATGCTAAATATGCAGTCACTCGAGCGTTATGGGGACCTATTGGGTTGTGAAGAATAAGTCCTAAAACAAACAAAAGTTAAGTTAAATTTTTCATTTTAGTGGGACTTTTCACTTTTAATTTAATTTTCCATTTTCAACAATCTTTTTTATTTTAATTATAACGCCACCTATCCATAAATCCAAAAAATCTCTCGAATAAAATTAACTTATTTTTACGTAAGAAATCCAAATCTGCAATAAAACATGGGGGCTCTTATTTAAGATTTTTAAGTAACCCCCCACCCCGCCTCCGTGGGGGGGGTCGTGTTTGGTACCTTTCGATAGATTTTTCAAATAAATCAAATAAGTGTATTTTTCAGTCTTTCGATGTGATGTTCATTTCGCGAAATATCGCGGAATTCGAATTTAAAATTTTTAATTTACCTTTCATCCCTCTCTGTGGGAAGTCGTGTTTGGTGTAATTCGATAAATTTTTGAAAAATGTTGAGCAAGTATTTTTTAGTTTTTCGCTTTGTCCTTCATTTCACGAAATATTCGCATTTTTCTCGTGACTCTTTTGGGCTCACCCATTTCCTTACGCCCCGCTCAAATCGTCAGATCTTTGAAACATACACTGCTTTGCATGTACTTAACTTACCTTATCTTAATCTGACGATTTCGAGTTTTTCCAACGATATATTTTTTTCGGCCCCCCCTTAACGAACTCCCTGCATTAAGGACCAATATATGGTAGAGGTACATTTTCAGGGTACACGTTTCTCCCCTTGTAATAATCTGACGCGCTCGAGTAACTGCAAAAAAAACCCGCTTAAGCTCCCCTACCATTAAATGAGTTATTCTAAAACAATCAATAACATTTTTGAAAAAAATTTTGGAGCATAAATTTTAATGCTGTCAACTTCTTCGGGAACTCATTTGGAAGATATTTCTGAATACCTTGACATGTTTATTAAATATGTTATAAAATGCATCATTTTCCCCGTTATTTAAGCAGTGCAGTCACTGAAGGTTTTCACCTCCGATTTCGTTGAACCTCCATCGATTTTCATGAAAATTGGTGAGTAATTAGAGGGTACCTCAAGGAACAAAGGTGACATGAAGCCAACTTGCGCTTTTACTCTGGGGGTGGATGCCACTCCTTCTCTTGGGTGAAAATTATTTTATTAAAAATAATACCACAAGCCGATAGAGGGACAAATTATAAGCAAAATTTGTTATATAAAGTTATTAAAATAATTCAACACTTTTTGAGTTAATAAAGACCAAATATTTTACTTTTTTCGTAAAAAAATGCATGTTTTAAATCGGTTTTTCACGTATAAATCAAAAACTATAAGCTTTTACAAAAAAGTTGTTATTACTGAAATTGAAGATAATAAAAAATTGAATACACTCGTCACATAAACAACTAAACTAATGTTAGTTAAAAGTGAGTTATTGGCAATTGAATGTGTATTTTTTTCGACGAGTACTTAAATCTAAGTATTCAAGCTTAAATAACGGGAAAACGATGCAACGTAGAAAATATTCCTGCTAAATATTTGTCAAAGTACTTCTGAATACCTATCAAATGAGCTTCAGAATAAGGTAATAGCGTCGAAATTAAGTAAGTTATAATGAAAATAAAAGAACCGTTTCGAATTTTTTAGGAAAAAGTAATAAATAAAACATACGCCATTTCTACAAAAATTAAAATTTATAGTAATCCTTACAAGACCTTCTTTATGTTAGTATAAGTAATGTTTTAGATAATTTTGACTGGTTTTGAATGCATATTTTTGAAAAAAATATATAATTTTAAAAAATCATAATTTTTAAAATTATTCTAATTCTCATATTCTGTTGATAATACTTCAAGAATACTCAATATACGTAAAAAATTATATATTATCAAATTTTAGTTTTTCTGTGCCAAATAATTTACCTGATTTACTATTTCTATAGGGTAAAAAATAAAAATAACCGAGATACAAACGTTTAAATCTTAAATTTTTGCTGTGGAAACCATGCAACCGGGGCCATTTAACCTTTTATTTTTAAAAAAGTGAGGGGTTTAAAAGATTAGGTAAAACGTCCTTAAATAGCACTTGGAACTATCTTTCAAAGAATTTTTAGATGAACCTGATATCGTAAACACGAATAAAGTTATTAAAAAAAACAATAGCATTTTTTGGAAAAATTATTAAAAGCTAAATTTTGAAAAAAATTTGTAGCATAACTTTTAACGCTATCAACATGTTCGGGAGCTCATTTGATAGATATTTTTAAGTACTTTGGCAAATGTTTAATAACTTTATGTTATAAAATGCATCAATGTTCCTTTATTTCAGCTTGAATACTTAGAGTTTTGTACTCGCCGAAAAAAATATACATTCAATTACCTATAACCCACTTTTAGTTATTATTAAAAGGTTTTTCTAGTAAGAAGTTTATTTCGTTTTTTAGTGCATAGCTTCAATTTTGATAATTATAACTTTTTTGTAAAAACTTATCCTTTTTGAGGTATTGATGAAAAATTGGTTAAAACATGCATTTTTCACAAGAAAAATTAAAATCTTTGATCTTTAATAACTTAAAAGGTTTTGATTTATTTTAGTAACTTTTTGCTTGAAACAAATTTTGCTTGAAATTTGTCCCTCCATCGAATTATGGGGTTATTTTTAATAAAATAATTTTCACCCCCGAGAAGGGGTGGCATCCACCCCCAGGGTAAAAGCGCAAGTTGGCACCATATCACCTTTGTTCCTTGAGATATCCTCTAACCACTCACCAATTTTCATGCAAATCTATGGAGGTTCAACGAAATCGGAGGTAATAACTCATATCCACCTTCAGTAACTCCACTAAAGCTTGAATTCATAGATTTGAGTAATAGCCGAAAAAAATATACATTATATTACCTATACTTTTTGAAATTAATAATATTAAAAGGTTTTTCAAGTAATGAATTTATTTATTCGATTTTTTATTATCTTCAATTTTGTCACTGATAACTTTGAATGAAAAATCACTTTAAAACATGTATTTTTTTAACGAAAAATTAAAATATTTGGTCTTAATAAATCAAAAAGTATTGATTAATAACTTTATATAACAAATTTTGCTTAGAATTTGTCACTCTATTGATTTGTGGGGTTATTCTTAATTAATTTTCACCCCCAAGAAAGATGCATGAGGTGGATGTCACCCCAAGAAGGGGTGACATCCACCACAGATTAAAAGCTTAAATTGGCACAATTTGACATTTGTTTCTTGAGGTATTCTCTAATCAATAACCAATTTTCATTAATTAAAGTCGATGGAGGTCCAATGAACTCGGAGGTAAAAGCTCATATCAACCTTCAGTGACTGCACTAATACACCAAATATATGGTTCACAATTTTATTCTATCCAGTACAATCATTTAATCTAGAACAGTTATTGTTAGCCATGATACTACGACAACCAGAGATAAAGCCACTTCGAGAACAACTTTAACCGGTGCGCGCATGACGTCAGCGCCCGACAAACTTGTACGGAGACTTATGGGAAAGCGTAGAGTTTTATACGGTTTTATACATTCTCGTGTTATTAAATAACTGAAATTGTCGTTCGTCTGTTCTGTTACACTGTTTAATTTATACTTTGATGAATTATTATAATCATACAAGTAAAATAATACAATATATTATGTAGGTACTGTACTAAAAAACGTAATAGTTTTTTCACTGCAAAAATTTAAGAGGTTTCTTGACTTCCAAAAAACTTTAAATAAATCGCGTCAAATAAAAGATGGTTTAACAAATAATAAAAAAGCTAAAGTTTCAAAAAAGTATTAAAATTACAAAAACAAAATTGAGTAGATATATTTAGATGGATTTAAAGAGGTTGTCGTTTAGCCTATTCCACTGCGTGCTTTTCAGGATGTGAGTATTCCATGTAAGCCTATGATCAGTATAAACCCCAAGGTATTTGTTTTTTTGGCTAATGAAATCTCTTAGTGCTGTCCTTTTGGTGCAGTTGGCAATTTGTTTTCTGAGCATTGACTATCAGTCTCTCTTATTTACACCGGTCGTCAACTATATTTGGGGCTGCTTGCATTCTCCCAGACACCAGCTGGGCAAATCTGCCCCTGATGACGATTAATATATCGTCAGTGTATCCTAGACAAAAAAGTCTTACGTGGAGAGATTTTTGAGATCATCTATCAAAGTTGCTCAAAGTAGAGGTGACAGAACTCCTCCTTTTGGACAGCCTCCATCTACTCTTGCTTTGATGGTTGATTTAACCAGAGTTGATATTACTATCCTATTCTCCAGGAATAACCTTATCTATCTGCATATTACCGCAGGGATTTTTTATCGACTACCTATGTAGTCTAGATCCGCTAAGTTTAGTTTCAACAGGGCAACCATGAGAAGGGTGCAATCAAAGATTACACACCCACAATCAATGTTGGGAGTGCCCAGCGGTCTTGATATGGTTGCAGGAGGTTCAAAGTCCTAAGACTCTCCAAGCAAAACTCATCCCCTGAGATTAGTTCTTTTCCCGCTCAGCTTTACGACTAGAAAAAGAGCACATCCCTCGACCCAAAAAAAAACAAAACAAAAACAAAACAAAAACAACTAGAAAACAAAACAAAAACAAAAAAAAAACAATATTACATTTGATTAATTTTACTTAACAATTTTTGCAATTTTTCTTTTTTGTATTTTAGACTTTTCTTTCAACTTTTGGTTCAAAACTCGCATTCGAAAATACATCCGACATCTAAAAAATAGTTTTTTCACATCACCAGATGTTTTAATATAAACTGATCTTTCCAATAAAGATTTTTGATAATATTTGATGCCAACTTTAATAGTGTTTCTAGTTCACGACAGTTCGTAAGTAATGTTTCTCAAGGCTTCACCAAACCGCCTTCTGAGAGATGATTTACCCCTGAGGAAGAAGGTTACTATTTGTAGAACTGCCCAAAACTCTCTTCATGTCGTAGCTTGAAAGCTATTCCATTTCAAAATCTGTTTGATGGTTTTCATTTTCTGAAGTTACTGGAAGATTTAATTGACTAAAGGGTGGTTCGGTTATCATCACTGAATCTTCTATGTTATTGTTGTATTTAACAATCAAGATTCAAAGAGCTTCCTGCTTTCATGTTTTGAAGCGAAATGTTTGTTGTTTCTGGTAGGTTACTTACATTAGCTGAGAGTGAAATAACTTCATCGCTCCGACCCATAATAAAATTACGAAGACGGTATTTAAATTGCAAAGGAGACGAATGATCAATGATCATGTAAACCTCCAATCGCACGTATTACTGAGCATAGTCCTTCTAAACAATCTTGATTTAAATTAAACGTTGTTATATAATTGATGTTGAAATCCTTTTTTAAATCTAGAAAGAGTAGTCGCAAAGATTTGATACTAACAATAATACCATGCTGAAAGGGCAGTAATGACTTTGAAGTGGATGTACGAATATTTTTCTATATACATTCTAACTATATTTAAGAATTTTATCCCAAAAATATAGCTTTATGCTTTCCGAAAACTTTCGCAAACTGTATAAAAATAACAAACCCAAGTTAAAATTAGAACATTTGGCCTGGCGTTTGTCGGTCAGTGACGTAGGCGTAGAAGAGAGAGAGACAGGCTTATTCATGCGCGTGGCTTTATCTCTGGTTGTCGTAGTATCATGTTGTTAGCTAATGTCTCGTGTCATTTACAGTAATTCATAAAACGCAGATGTTGACAATGCAATTCCATGACATCTTAATACAAATGTTCGACTAAATGATGTACATTGACCGAAACTGAACACATATATTATAATTCTTCATAAGCTTCACATGGTTCGTAAACACGGCCAATTTTAATGGGAAACAGCGGCATTATGTTTCATATTTAGTACAATTGTGTGAGATCATGAATTTTGGCAATAAACTATCATGACAGAAACGATTTGCATATTGCTCCATGCTGTAAACTGTTCTCTACTCTAATTGATGAAGTAATAAACAAGGCAATTCTGGTTATATTTCACTTGGGGTATTTGGAAAAATTTTAGAATCTGGGATTAAAACGAGAGAACCTTGATTTATAACCATGAAGGATTTTAGTTAGGACGATTCGCATATAAGACGCGCAAATGTAATTTCGCACTTTACAGTGTGTAACAAATAGTCGGAGAGATAGAAGCTGATGTTGTTCGTGATAAGTAATATGGACAAACTATAAGGGGATATGTTGAATTAGTTGTGTACATGACTTTCCTCTACCGGCGGAAATCAGAGTTGGGGACGATGGTAGTTATAAGGGGGTCAAAGTCACGGTTTTTATTATTTTTTGTGACGCTCATGATCAAGATAGTGCACCAAAATTTGAGAATAAGTAGGTCATGACGTAACTAAGCAAAATCTACAGGGGTGGAGAGCTACGTGGGGGACAAAGGGGTGGCGGGCAGGGGATAATATAAAATTTAGAGGGGATTTTTTGTGACGCTCATGATAGAAATAATGCACCAAAATTTGGAAATAAGTAGATCATGATGTAATTAATCAAAGTCTCCAGGGGCGGAACGCTGCGCATGGGACAAAGGGGTGGTGGGCAGGGGTGCATATAACAATTATAAGGGTTTTTTGTGACGCTCATTATCGAGATAGTGCACCAATATTTGGAAATAAGTAGATCATGACGTAACTAAGCAAAATCTCCAGGAGCGGAATACTGCGTGGGGGACAAAGGGGTGGCGGACTGGGGTGTATATAAAAATTATAAGGGGTTTTTTGTGACGCTCATGGTCGAGATATTGCACCAATATTTGGGAATAAGTAGATAATGATATAACTAAGCAAAATCTCCAGGGGCGGAACGCTTCGTGGGGGACAAAGAGGTGGAGGGCAGGGGTGAATATAAAAATTAAAAGGGGTTTTTTGTGACGTTTGTCATTATAATTTTTATATTCACCCCTACTCGCCAACCCTTTGTCCCCCACGCAGCTTTCCGACCCTGGAGATTTTGTTTAGTTACGTCATGATCTACTTATTCCCAAATTTTGGTGCACTTGATGGAAAAATTCTAGAATTCTTTTTAAATTCATATTATTTCACACACCTCGTATAAAATTAACAAAGTTGGATAACTGATGGTTGCATCTTGAGGTTTAGACCATGCAGAGATTTTTATGAAGAATAACTTTTTTTCCTAAAACTATTAATAAAAGAGTTATTACATGTCTAATAAATAAAAATGATGTTCGGAATCGGTAATTTAGGAAAATTTCAGATTTTTTTTTTTCAAGTAGAAAGCTGTTATTGCATATTTGAATATGGTTGTTAATTACAAATAACTTTTCATAATAAAATTTTTTCATATTTTGAAATATAAAGGTAGTTTGCTCTTGAGCGAAATTCATATTTTTTTATATAGGTACCTCGTATACTGTTGACAAAATTTGATATCTGATGATTGCGTCTTAGGTTTTAGACTATGCAGAGCACTTTATAAAGAATGACTTTTTTTGTAAAATTGATATTAAAAAAGTTTCCCATATGGTTCCAAGTTACGCAGACACCCTGTATATATCCCATTTTATATTGAAAGCGAACATGTGGCTTTATTATGGGAGGAACATCTTAAAAAGCATAAGTGAAGTTTGTGCACCCATAAAAAATATTTATCTACTTTAACTCATATTATGTATAAGTTTTTAGTTTGTGAAAACTGTCATTATATATATAGACGGAGAGGCAGCGCTGAAAAATCTATTTGAATTTACTAAAGCTAGATTTTTCACAGTTGATTATTGTGAGTGTGTAGAGAAACATACTGCGGTCGGTCAAGCGAAACGTAGAACAGGGGTTACTGAGAGGGTATCAAAGTTGCTTTCCTACGAAGGTAATTACTTCCATTTACTAAGGCTGAAAATCAGTACACACATTCTAAATTGAATATAAATAAAACTTATTAAAGTCGGTCAGCTGTATGGCGGGACAGAGCCGGTCGGTCGGCCCCAATATTCGATTGAGGAAATGAAGCATTTTGGCTCGCAATTTTTTCGTCCAGCATGGATTTACTTGAAATTTTCACAGAAGGTAGAGAATAGTCCAAGGATCATTTTCTATATCATGCCGCTATCATACGCTAAAACCTTGGGGTGGTTGCCACCCCATATCGGGGGTGGGAATTTTTTATTACATTTTAACCATGCAATTCGATGGAAAAAGGGATTCTAAGAAAAAAATGTTTTTCACATTTTCTTCGTAAAACTAATATTTTTTGAGTTATTCGCGCTTGAAAATAACAGTTTTTCGACGAAAAAATCAACTTTTTTAGAGGGTTTTTTGAGAAAAATATTCTATATATTTTTGGCGATAAAAAGTTTCTTCAAGAATGATTTTGTAGGATTTTTAAAGAGCTATAAGACTGTGTAAATTAGATTCCATAAGATCCTTTAGTTTTTAATTGGGCGGGTTTAAAGGGCTCGAATAAGGGGGTGTTTACTGGTAAATAGTGGTGTTAAACAGCTATTTCTGGCTAACTATTCACTGTAATGAAAATCTATGTACAGGGTAATTTTAGTCATTAAAAAAGCTACAATTTAGTAGTTTATAATTTTTTTCGTATCTTCAGTATTTTCGGAGATATTTTGAAGTAAATGGTGAAAAATACCAAATTGCAAAAATTCAATTTTTCTTTAAACTCCAATTTTTCCAAAATTAGGCATTTTAAATAGGTCAAACTCCTTAAGCGTATTGATAATATAAATATAAAAGGAACTACAGAAAGGTAAAGACTCATTTTGAATTAGGAAGGTAGTTAGGGGGTTGTTTTCACTGATTTTTTTTCGTAGATAAAAGCAGGTACTGACATTTTTTTGATTATAAGTCGCTTAATTTTCATGCTTAAAACTTTTTATTATTTTTGTTTGAAAGCTCTAATTGTATACTTGAAAAAAGATTATTTAAGTTTTCCTTGAAAAAAGCAAATTTTTCCCATTATTTGGCTTTGAATATTTCAAATTATGCATTTGACGAAAAAAGCTAACTTTTAACATGCCGTATCTCGGTTTGTATTGGTCTTAAAGATATTATAGGAAAAGAATTTGGTTTGTGTTACTAAAAGATACAATTTCAATATCTAAAGTTTTTTTGATTAAATGCATATTTTTCGAGGTATTCTCAAAAAAACCCTCTATAAAAGTCGATTTTTTCGTCGAAAAACTGTTATTTTCAAGCGTGAATAACTCGAAAAATATAAGTTTTACGAAGAAAATGTAAAAAACATTTTTTTCTTAGAATCATTTTTCGATCGAATTACTCGGTTAAAATGTAATAAAAAAAGTCCCACTCCCGAGATGGGGTGGCAACCACCCCAAGGTTTTAGCGTATGATAGCGGCATGATATATAAAATGATCCTTGGACCATTCCCTACCTTCTGTGAAAATTTCAAATAAATCCATGCTGGAAGAAAAAATTGCGAGCCAAAATACTTCATTTCCTCAATCGACTATTGGGGCCGACCGACCGGCTCTGTCCCGTCATACAGCTGACCGACTATAATAACTTTTATTTATATTTATTTTAGAATGTGTGTACTGATTTTCAGCCTTAGTAAATGGAAATAATTACCTTCGTAGGAAAGCAATTTTGATACCCTCTCAGTAACCCCGGTTCTACGTTTCGCTTGACCGACCGCAGTATGTTTCTCTACACACTCACAGTAATCAACTGAGAAAAATCTAGCTTTAGTAGATTCAAATAGATTTTTCAGAGCTGCCTCTTGGTCTAATAGCAGTACGTGAAGGGTTTAAAGTGTGCGTGAAGTAACAATGTATTTTAAATAAAATTTACTTTTTCGCACTGTTCTTTGGCACACTTTCGTATAATCAAATATCCTTAACTTCGCGTTGTCGTGGTGATGATATATTGGCAATAAATTACAACAAAAGTTTTGACAGTTTTGTGGTTTGAAAGAAGTTAGAATTTTTAAATATCAAAGTTCTAAGAATTGTAGAATAGAAATGTATTCCAGTGACGAAAAGTTGCAGTTTTTTTATTTGTTTGTCGTAGATAAAATATTGTATGAAACTGTGCGTGAAGTAATTTTTGCGCACTTACGCGATGTATAGCACTCGCCCCGCTCGTGCTCTAAACATCGCGTGCGTGCGCAAAAAGCATACTTCACGAACTGTTCCATAAATAACTCTTTATAAATGTGCGTTCTAATTAAATTTATTATTGTGGTATCATTAGTTAAATACAAGGTTTTTAAAACTTTTTTGCCTCTTAAACCTTTTTTTAATAAGTCAGTTTTCATCGAGATGCGGCTTCTTTTTTAATTTTTCAAAATTTCTGACACACTGTAATATACCAAACAAAATGTTAATTATAAATTAATTTTCATATTATTGCCAGGTTTATAGTTAATCTTACTTCATCATTCAATCTTCGCTTGTCCACTGCTGGTCAGATCTCCCTCATAATTTTCCATCTGTTTCGACCTTGTGCCTCTTGTATTCAATTCCTATCAAAACGTTTTAGATCATCAGACCTCTGCATCAGTATAAATAATCTCTTGGCCTCCTTTCAACTGTCCGCTTTGTCCAACTGTTATCAGTCATTCGAGATAACCTTCCAATTTCATTTCAGTGTGCTACCCTCTCTACTGCATCAGCCACTCCTGATTTTTGTCATAGGTTGTCCTGGAGGTTTGGGGTCTTGTTTCGTAGTGAAGTACCCAACAGAGCACGCTCCATCGCTCTTGAGACACACGGATCTTTTGTACTACTCTCACTGATTTAAAAGTTTTTCTTTTAAGACAACCAAGGTTTTTCTTTTAATCTTCCTTAACCATTTACAATTATGTAGTATATTTTACAAAATTTAAAAATATCTCGATAAAAACTGGTTTATCGAAAAATTACTAAGAGACAAATAATTTTAAAAACATTTTGTTTAGTTTTCCTAATGGTGCGTGCCACAATAATAATTTAATTGGAACGTATACAAACATTTGAGGCGCATAAATTTCACTGTTATTTTTTTAAGATGTTCCTGGCATAAGAAAGTCACATGTCCATTTTCAATATAATATAATCTTTAACAGTGTTTGATATATTGAAACAAATCGATTTTCATTTTGTAATTTCAAATGGCTGTAACTTTTTTTATGTGCACATTTTTTACTAAGCTAATTTAGGTTCAATCGAACTATGTTTGGTCCCAAATATGTAATTTAATTTATGACCTACCTTTCCGTTACACCCTGTATAATATAATATCAATGTACATAAATATAATCTTTTTCATTTTGATGTAGCTAGAAAGGTTACCAATTGATATAATATCAACAACGGTAGCTAGATGGTTGGCGAAGAAAAATTCGTGGGTTAAAAAGTAGCTTTTGAAACTGGTTTAACAAGACAAATTAACAAGATAAATATAGATAGAACAATGGTTCCACTTAGATTTTTGTAAGTAAAAGCAGAAAGTTAAGAAACATTTGATCTTAAACCTTTGATAAAGGAATTTCGTTTTTAAAACCAAAAACGTGAAAAATATGGAAGCTACAATTATTGTTGATTAAGGCGTAGGCGCAAAATTTCGCGCCATTTGTGTCACAATGGAATGACCCAAAATCGATTATCTATAACAAGAAATCGAACTTAATTGACTTGGCAACATCTAGCGCGCCTATGAATACAGTGTCACTGTCACTGTCGTACTACCGATGCACTGTTGCCGCATTGTTGATAGTTCGCAGAGCCTTCGAAAAACAAAAATATTGATGACGCGGTGATGTAGCTTTTTAAAAGATAACCTTGAATAAGGGGACAAATCAAGTTATCTCATTGTCAATATTCACTAATAGATATACTGATGTAGACAGTGCCAAAAGGAATATGTTAACATATTTTTTCTACACTAAACTTCATGTACCATTTTGTGCCTCCTTTGGAACAATAATTAACCTAACATACAATTTTAGTTATATTGACTTGTCCTCTTTTACCCACAAAAAATACTTTTTTAACGTATATTGAGTTAATAACGTTTTCATCAAAAATTTACTTGCCCCCTTTTCTACGCCAAACAGCGATATAATTAACGCCTGAAAGACATAATATACAGGGTGTTTCATTCATAATTGTCCATATAGTTACTGGAGAAATCTTAGCACAAAATACGAATATTTAACCTAAAACACTTAAATAAAATGTGGTTCATTCCTGAGTTACGGGGTGTTTTATCTAAAAATTTAAAAACTGTTTTTGCTCAGCATTTTAAACTATTCAACGTATCCATTTCATACTCGGCAGGAAGTATAGGTACTGTACAAACTACTAAAATATGATTGTTAAGCAAACTTTTCTTGCTATTACCAGAGGCGTACGACGGGGGAAAGGGAATGGTTGACCCTTTCCAAATTCTACGCCACTGGAGGAATTGCTATTTTAGTCCAATATTTGGATTCTCCAATACTTTCTATGAAAATAATGTACTCTTCATTCGTAACGATAAAATGATTAGCTTTCGAGATATTTGAAGTTGAAAATGCAACGGCACAGCTATTTTGGTTAATGTATAGCGCCCCTTCATTTTAAACTTCAAATATCTCGAAAACTAATGATTTTATCTGTACTAAAATAGCAATTCCGCCAGTGGCGTAGAATCTGGAAAGGGTCAACCATTCACTTTCCCAGTCGTACGCCTCTGCTAATAGCCAGAAACGTTTGTTTAACATAATTTAGTAGTTTGTACAGTACCTGTACTTCCTACCAAGTATGAAAAGGATACGTACGACAGTTTTAAATGCTGAGCAAAAATAATTTTTAAATTTTTAGATAAAACACCCTTTAACTCAGTAAGGAACCACATTTTATTTAAGTGTTTTAGATTAAATCTTTGTATTTTGTGCTAAGGTTTCTCCAGTTACTATATGGACAATTATTAATGAAACACCCTGTGTATTATGTAATTAATGTATATGTATTTGATTAATCTAATCCGATAAACACGGAATATAACGTCCATTAAATTAAGAGTTTCTGCAATTGCAACGTTGTAATAATAATAATATATTAAAATGCATTACATAATTTAACTGTTCATAAATATCAGTATCTGGTTCAGAATAATTAGCAATTTTGCGGACAGCTGATAATTTATTTTATTAAGGTATTCAAAACAAAATTAACTGAAAGCAGTGTGGTCAAACACACAATTTTCATTATCTATTTACATCAGTAATTGACAATTAGTTTGATTGGTTAATTAAATTAATTTTATATTTTGATCGAGTGTATTTTTGATATTATGGCATCGGACCGATTTGTATTTATTTGATAAAAAGTATTTATTGGTTTGACTTTTTCAAAAAATCCTTATTGGGTATGTTAAGGATCAAATATATATGACTAATTTTGTCCAATGTAGCCAAGCACAAGAAGCATCTCAGCCGGGAGGGATGATATGGAGGGGATATGATATGTCGACAGTGCTTCTAGTGGTGGCATAATTTGTAAGCCGTCCCCCACGGGCGATAAATTCAGTTCTTTTCCTTCACTACACCTTAGAAATGAAATACACCTCTTCTTTTCCAAATCCTTTGGAAACACAAAGAATCTATATATCCCTCTTTCACTATACTGTTTACAATCCGGGTCAAAGCACATTACAATTTTTATTATACAGAATACAATGGTTCACAAAAGTTCCTAACCTTTGCTTGGTGAATATCACTAAAAAACTATATTTAATAGAAATTTAAGACCGAATTATCATGGTATTATCTTAAAAATACTATACTTAAGCAGGAAAGGACATTGGGCATATCCTGGCTATCCAACCTTTGTTTTCAAAGTGATAACACAGTGTGATAATACCAATATGACAATCGTGACGTCATAATTCGACAGCAAACCTTAAAATCTCTTCGTATTTTTCTATATTTAAACTATTTGTATAGATATTATATCAGATATTTTCTACCGTATAGTGTATTTATAGCAAATTTCTATTAATCTATTGGTACATTAGTACAAAATTTATAGCAAAATTTGGAATAACCTCTTGTTTTTGTAAATCAAACACAAAGCATACACATAAGGTCCACCGCGACGTCAGAGCGTACCACGTGACCTATTTACAGTTAACGCTCCCAGCGGATAATTTTCCAGGCAAGACGATAACTCGACTTGACATTCTGACAGACAGTTTGTCAGACAACAAACAAGACGATTTGATAGTTGGTAATGATAGCTGACACATGACAGATGATCTTTAAAATAATTATGATCTCAATGGGTGCGGCTTTTAATGCCACTACCCCTGCCAAACTTTCCATACCATATTTATGGTAAATTTCACCTTGTCTTTCAAAGTTAAATGCGAATTTGTTAGTTGTGAGAGCTTCTCGAAAAGGTACCATTTCTAAATATAACTCAGGTACCATTTCTAAATCGTTTATTATTATACTGGTACAATACTTGCTAGAATTTTAATAAAATTTCATAATCAATAATTGATAAATTATATATCAAATAATAAAAATAAAACTGCGTAGAATGTTGTTTCAAGGAAGCTGGCAGAAAAAATATCCAAGATAATATAACATTAATTATAAAATAAAATAAATCTTTTCCTAATTATTATTTTCAATCTCTCTTCAAGTTAGACAACCATTAATTCAAGACTTACATATTTTGTTTTATTTTTAATGCAATATTTCTACCACTCTGTTCTCCCTCGCTTTATTTCCTCTATATTTTTATTTTTATTTTTAATTTTATTTTCTCATAAAATCATACAATCATTTGGTACCTTTTTATTATTTACTTCACAACATATAAACTTTCTCTGATTGTTGTTTTTATTTACACTTCAATTCTATAAATTCAGTCAACCAGTTATACGTCATTATTCTAATTTCAATTTTATAAATTTCAATTCCGTTAAACCATAGGAATCAGTTTTGTTTTATTCACCCTGTCTTATCTACATGAATTCAGACAACCAGTTATACTCTTAACTTTACACTTTAATTATTAACTTAAACTACATTTCATAACAGCCAAACTCATGATTTTTTCACTAACTCTTTTACCTTATATTTATCATATAATAAATTTCCTTTTATTTTGTTTATTTTATTTTTATTTTCCTTTTTTCTGCTCTTCTTTTCGAACAAGTAACGTCATTACCTTGTTGGCAAAATTTTCGCTTTCAATAGTCATTAAATTATCATAAATAATTTTATGTTACTATTAAATCAAATTGTTTATTCTCACTAATTTATTTAATATCTAATTAAATTCATTTATTTAAGTAATAATATTTTTGCATTTCTAAAATACAAAATAACTGCATACACATAAAATTCCCTACCTAGAAGGTCTTGTCAATTTTCGTTTAATGTCATATTTCAGTCTGTCAGTTTGAAGCCAAGATGAAGACCACATTGTAATAACGCTGCATTTTTAAATCCTTTAAACATCGACTTTTTGTCGATATTGTTGTAGCCGAAATGGCATAATGATTGTAAAATGAAGGTCTTTTGACCTATCTATGTAGCTAGTTCAAACTACTTTGGATCTAAAGTAAGTAACCACATGTTCTAATTTTCCTAACTTTCAAACAGTCAAAATTTCATCTTGGCCTTTTTTAATGCAGTGGTTTGCTTATTTTAGGTTTCTACCACCTGACGATGGACTGATTGGTCCGAAAACGTTTGTGTGATTTTGTACTATAGATGTACCCACTTTTATCCAATTAGGATCATTTTAGATAAAATTTTAATAAAAATTTATATACCATTTACCTACAAGTGAAGTTTTACTTCATTAGTAAGTTATTAATTATAGACTACTAAGTTGTACTAATTTCAAGTTTTTATTAGCTTTGTAGCTTTTGCAAAAACCTACAAAATGGATTTTTACAGCACTTTCGAAGGTAAAAATAAAAAAGTTACGGTAAAACAACCAATATATTTTTTTCGAAAAAATTGAGAAATCCAATTAGAGTCATAAAGGCTGATTTATGTTAGAACGGGGCGTGCACCATACGTGACGCAGAACAATAGAAAGCGCAGCTCCGTTGTCTCCCCGCCACGTTGTCGCTCCGTCCCGTTTTAGCATAAATTAGCCAATGCTTTTCATATGAGACGATCTTCAACGTACCCCATAAGACAGCCGTGTCATCCACGTCCCCGTCGTAACATAAATCCGGCTTAATAATGTAAGTTAGCGGTCTTTTTTATATTCTGTACGTTAGAAACTTATATACATGCATAAATTGATTCATACTCTACTGATGAAACCATAGAACACATACGAATACGTAGATGTAGATGCTTCAGATGAGCACTCAAAAAGAACTTATCTTCAGGTCCAGCAGTGGCTTGGATACTACAGTGAGAAACTCAAATTATTAGAGCCACCTCATAGAATTCTACTTTTTGTTTAATGGTGGTATGTACGTTTTTTCTTTATACGGTCCACAGTTGCCTTTGGAACTTTATAGAAATTGATGCTATTTTTCTGTTGGAGTGATTATTGTTGAATAATAATCTTTTTTCTGCTATTTCCCTTGGTGAGATGTCTTTGGTTTTTCCCATGATGTTCTGGTACAACTGGTGTAACGAACATGAAATGTTTGCTAAATTCACAAAAATATGGTACAGTACTGTCAGAATATCACTAGAGAGAGAACAATGGAAATTCGCAAAGTTTATTATATCTCTAAACACCAAGAATACAAAATAATATGCACACGAGTTGAAAGCTAAGCTGGACAGCACTGACAAACAATGGCATCTGAGTCACGTATTGCCACGCTCGCTGTGCCGCCACTATTTCCGGACTATTTACTGCACTTTCATATACTGTTACAAGACAATCAATTGGAAACAAACGCATTAATATGTTATACAGCTCAATTATACCTTTTTTGTAAAAAAGTTGAATTTTACTAGGTGCCTCAAATAATTTGATCACCCACTGTACAATATTCAGTCAACTGACTGGGGGTGGTTTTCAAAAGATGGATCGTTGCATCCATTAAAAATTAAAGAGTCGCCTGCTACTGAAGAACTTTCAAAAATTATATTTTGTCAATGCAAGAAAGGTTGCGGTACCTCATATACCAGCAGAAAACTGGGATTTTGTAACCCAACTTGCTCTGGTTGTTCTGATAATAATAATTGCAGTAATAGTACTCCAATAATATAATAATAGCGATATTTTCAGTTTCGATGTTATTTTCACCAGGTATTCTAAGGTGAATTCTAGTCTTCCACTCTGTCATTATATGCTGTAAAAAGGTCACTATATTATCATCGACTTTATATATTCTTTATATATCGATAAGCCATTCATGTGGTACTGAATCAAAGGCCTTCTTGTAATCAATGAAGGCAGTAAATAGGTTCCTCTTTTTGGAATCAAGTACTCCAATAATAAAAGATGACGAAGAAGGTGGTCAAAGAAGCGACATGAATATGTCGCGAGATTTAATTTATATATAAATATTATATCATCTATGGTAGGGGAGCCCAAGCGGGGACTTTTGTAGTTACTCGAGCGCGTCAGATTATCATATGGGGAGACACCTGCTACCCTGCAGATGTACCTCTACCATATTGGCTCTTAAGACAGTTTAGTTCGTTAAGGGGGGCCCGAAAAAAATATCTATGCTTAAAAATACTCGAAATTGTCAGAATAAGATAAGGTAAGTTAAGTACAGTGGAACCTCGATAACTCGGATTAATCGGGACCGCGGCCGATCCGGGTTATCGAAAATCCGGGTTAGCCGGAGAGAATGGTAAAAATTAATAAAATACGGTATACCTATAGATAAAGTCCGTTATAATTAAAATAACATAAAATATATATGCACAGTACACATCTAACTTACCTATAGTTGTATAGAGTATAGTATAGTATAGACAGTATAGAGTATTGTTCATTTCTAGGTAAAAAAACTCAGTCAGTTTCGGTTGTGTCAATTTCGTCTACCATCGCGCCATCGGAACAATGTTATGTTATTTAAGAACAGTGGCTCTTTCATTGTTTAAAAGACCATTGTTTAAAAAATAATTTTTTAAAATACAGTTGGAAATGAATAAAGGAATAACAGGTGGCTGTTGTTTGCGATAGCCCCAGATAATTAACATCGCTTTGCCGCCGCCGCCGTGTGCCATGAGTCATTTTTACTATCGTATAGTTCAAATTACAGAAATACCTATTATCTCTCAAATATATTGTGGTCCAAGCGAAGTTTTATCAATGAAACTCGATATTTTTAAGACATTCCAGAAGAGGCTACAGATAAAATGTTTTAACATAATACTTACATTTTTATTGTTCAAATGTTTGTCTGATGAAAATCGGTCCGGGTTAGTCGGACTTCCGGGTTATCGGGGGCCGACTTATCGAGGTTCCACTGTACATGCAAAAGAGTGTATATTTCAAAAATCTGACGATTTGAGCGGTGCGTGAGGAAACGGATGAGTCAAAACGTTTCACAAAAAAGCGATTTTTTCGCGAAATGAACGGCAGATTTTTCAAAAATTTATCGAATGGTACTAAGCATGATTCCCCACGGAGAGGGGTGGGGGTTAAATTTAAAATTTTAAATACAAACCCCGCGATATCTGGCAAAATAAACATCAGATCGAAAAACTGCAAAATACAATTTCAAAATGTTTTTGAAAAATCTATCGAATGGTACCAAACACGACCTCCCATGGAGGTGGAGTGGGGGGTTACTTTAAAATCTTTAAATGGGACCCCCAAACTTTTATTGGAGATTTAGATTCTTTACGTAAAAATAAGCAACTTTTATTCAAGACATTTTTTCGAATTATGGAGAGATGGCGCTATAATCGGAAAAAAACGATTGTTGGAAATAGAAAATTAAATTAAAAATGGAAAGCGTCCCCTAAAATGTAAAATTTTACTTAACTTTTTTTGATTTTAGGACATAATAATGACAACCTAATAGGTCCCCATAACGCTCGAGTGACTGCAAATTTAGCATACTTTGCTTCCCTACCACTACAAATATTTATATGCAAGATAATAATTGTATTATTATAATTGTAAATATACAGTGTGTTTCATTAAGAATGTCCAATCTCTGAGTTGTAGATTCTAGACTTCAAAATATTAAGATTTAGTCCAAATAACTTACATAAATAAAATATGGTTCATTACTGAGTTACAGGGTGTTTTATTTAAACATTTTAATACTTATTTGTAACCAGTACTTTAACACTATTTGACGTATCCTTATCATGCTTGGTCGAACCTGTGGCTACTACATACTCTACTAAGTTATGATAAATTTTATTAAACGGTTCTAGCTACTACCAAGGGGACACGACAGGGAATAGTAAATTGCTGACCGTTCCCAAATTCTATGCCACTGAGAGAATTACTATTTTACCGCAATTTCTCGATTCTCCAATACTTTCTATGTAAATAATATACTCTTCATTGGTAACGATAAAGTAATTAGTTTGTGAGATATTTCAAGTTAAAAATGAAACGGCACAGTTATTTTGATTAAGAGCACACAGTAGTGATCAACAGGTAGCAACAAACGCGGTCCAAGATTGCGAAAGTTCTGCGAACTTTCAAAAGTGAGGCAACAGTGCGTCGGTATTTCGACACTGACAGTGACGTTTATACTATCAAAAACAATAATTTTTATACACATAGGAGCGAAATGTTGCCAAGTCAGAGACGTTCGATTTCTTGTTATAAAGAAATCGATTTTTAGCAGTTCCAATGTGACACAAAATCTAGGCACGGGATAAAAAAGTTTATTTGAAGAGTGTATTTTTTTATCTTTCTTAATGGCGGTGCAGGCTCCTTTTTTCAATATTTTATTTAGTTATAGAGTAATTTCCACATACTAACATATTTCTGAAATCGGGCTCTGTACCGCTATTCTTTATTATATTACGAATATGTGTGCCAAATATCTCGAAAAAATATTCAGAATTAGAGCCGCAATCTTGGAACGCGTTTGTTGCTACCTGTTGATCGCTACTGCTTGCTCTTAATGTATTGTGTCGCTTCATTTTTAACTGGATATAATAATTGACCGATGCGATTTGAGACTAAACATTATGAATGCCAAATGTTGATAATTTATTATCAAACCATCAAGTCCATCCCTTCCATTAAAATTATTGATTTTATTTTTTGCTTAGTTTTTTTATTTAAATAATAAATGTGTAAAAATGTGTTTTTTTATGTTTTTTTATACTCTCTCATATTATGGGTACTTCATTACTGTTAAAAATTTAAACCTTTAAAATGAATGGCCGGGGGTCTACCTAAAATTGAAAAAGATGACAAGGTATCAACGAGAGGAAAAATTTGGGAACCTCTATTTTAGATTTTTGCAGCTCTCTGTATATTTATGTATACAAAAATATCATTTATCACAAATACATTTTCCAAATTGTTAGATCAGGAGAGACAGGGAGATTTTTAAGGACATTGCCAAATAAAACTATTAACAAAATTAACAATAATCAGCCATAAGTCTGAAAACAATGAACCTATTGTTGTCGTTTCGGGATTAATAAGTCCTTCTGTCGTCGTTTCGGTAGAAAATTTAGTGAAATATGGCCTCCTATGGCACTCAACAATAAATTTCCAGCAACAATTGCTCGATTAATAGTAAATTCCATTTTACTTCCGTTAAATATTGACTCGTAACAACAGGCTTGAATTTTATAGAAGTGAAAACTGTTTGTTCTATAGGAACTAGTTTGTTAGTTGGTCACAACAAATTGTTGTTGTGTTAAACATTTATGTTTCAAACACAACTGCAAATGTTTTAAAACGTTAAAGCCGATATGCTACGTAATTTGAAATCCATAGTTTTAGTTGTTGATATACAAATAGTACGAAAGTTTCGTTAGAGCGTTTAGTCCGGGTGGTAGCGTTTTTGGCATGGATGTTTTTTATACACATACTTAGTTGTTCCAAAGCTTATTAACAAATGATGTGTCAACTGGCCCAAAACCGGGGCATAAAATAAACAAAGACCAGGAAAGTTAATCATACAAATATTTACACTTTTAGAAAAAAGAACTTTTTATAATACTACGTTTTTCTATTTACATATAGGGCACCATATAAAAAAGTATTATAAAATTATTTTTAAAATAAAAATGTCAGTTTTAAAAACACAAAGGATATCAGACCCGACCTGCCTAGCGCCTGGGTGAAAGCCAGGTATTCATTATGCACGGAGATAAATATTTGACATATAAGTTGTAGGGTTTTTTCATCTACTTTCATATTTTTTTTGCCTAAAAGCCCCTGAGTCGCGCCAGCTGACAGACAGTTTCCTTATCAAACTGTAACAATGTAACCCAGCTAATTGTAATACCATTCGAAAATAATATTTCAATCAACCAAGATAGCCATCGTTCACCACCCTAGCTTAGCTCAGTCTCCCAAAGCGTGTGTTCAGCTTGTCCTAATCTTAAATATGAACTCTCAAAAATTTATAGACGGAAAGGCAGCGATGAAAAATCTTTGTGAATTTACTAAAGCTAGATTTTTCACAGTTGATTACTGTGAGTGTATAGAGAAACATACTGCGGTCGGTCAAGCGAAACATAGAACAGGGGTTACTGAGAGGGTATCAAAGTTGCTTTCCTACGAAGGTAATTAAATCCATTTACTAAGGCTGAAAATCAGTGATAGTATGCAGCCTTGCCTGACTCCTCTCTTTATTTCCATTTCTTCAGATGTTTCTTGTTCAATTCTTACTATTGCTCGCTGATTGTAATAGAGGTGTGTTATTAGTCTTAAATCTCTTTCATCTATGTTTTTATTTTTTAGGATTTCCATGAGTCGATCATGTTTTACTTTATCAAACATTTTATTGTAGTCTATAAAACAGACGTAAAGAGGATGGTTAACATCCAAACATCTCTGTGTCAGCAGGTTGAAGGAGAATAATGCCTCTCTGGTACCCATACCATTGAGGAACCCATATTGAGTGTCACTAATATCCAGCTCCAGTTTAGAGTGTATTCTGGCGTGGATAATTTTCAATAGAACTTTCAAGGTATGTGACATTAACCCTTAAGTACTAACACCCCGTCTCTCAGACGGCATCGCTTGTCGAAAGTGGGATATTTCCCTTCCTAGAAAATTTTAAAGGTCACCCGTTTATGACTCTTCAAGTTGAATTGTTTTTAGTAGTATTGAATTCGGCAATTTGTGGCAGGTTGTTATTCGAACGATATTTAGGCTCAAAGTGTGATTTCCGTCTAATAGACGGGGTGTTAGTGTGTGTGCCCAGTTCGTCATTACACATAATGTTCCCTGGTTCGTCAAAAAACATCAAATAAGGGTATAAAGACCCTAAGGAAACTCTGTTGAAATAGTTTGATGAGGTAGAAGACGACATAAGCGAAGTGGAATCAATTTGTGATGAAAATATTGCTACTGAATACCATTGCTTATTAGTTTACTAATAAGCATTACTTATAGTACTAACTATAGTACCTGTCAGTTTTTTTTTGTTTTAACATTTTTTAAAAACCTTTTTATTTTAATTTTTTTACTCTTTGTTTAACTCGATTATAATTTTTTTTAAGATTCTTTAATTTGTTTAATTTTTATCACACTTTTTTTTCAGGAGTAAAAGGGTACACAAATAATCCTTTCATTCTTGTTATAATGTTTTTTATTTTAATAAATACAAAAAAAAACTAGAATAATTACTCTGTTTTTAGATAATCAATACTTTCAGTAAGTGATCGAGATATTTTTTTGCATTAAAATATTTAACATAAACAAAAATTACCACTAAAATATTAAACCCGTCTGTCAGGCGGTTAGTTAGTGTTTACGTCATTGATTTAAGATGTTAGTACTTAAGGGTTAAGCTTATGGTTCGGTAGTCACTGCACTCTTTTGCATTCACCTTCTTTGGCAAACACACAAAGGCTGATCTCAACATTTCTCTAGGGATGATTCCTGTAGTATAAATAGCGTTGAACAATTCTACTATTATGTTCAGGTTTTTCTCGTTGACCAAGTTTATCAGCTCGCTAGGCAATTCATCTGGACCGGCAGATTTATTGGTTTTCATAGAGTTTAGTGCCTGACTAACCTCTGATTTGGTTATCTCTGGGCCTACATCTCCCGTTTGGCTTTCTACGGATGTACTAGCTTCTCTCTGGTCATGAAATAGTTCCTCGATATACTCATTCCATCGTCGTAGTTTTCGTTTTGTCTCCATTATAACATTTCCCTTTTTGTCGAGCAATATATTTGAGGTTCTTCTATCTCCTATTCCGGCTCGTTCTTTGACTTTTTTATGTAGGTTGAAGTTGTCATATCTGTTTTGCAGTTCTTTTATTTCTTTACATTTTTCAGAGAAGTAGGTTTCTTTAGCCTCCCTAATTTTTCTTCTTATTTGGTTTACAATAGAGGTAACAATAAGATAGAGAAAATAATTGTTTCGGTAAATGTTTCGGGGATAAGATCAAGAGGACAGTAATCAACCAGATGGTCCAACCAAATGCAGAGTGCAGTAGGTTACTCATTATGCGAAATGCTTAGGGCCGCTAAACGTAGAGACCAATGGATAAAATTGGAGAAAAGGGTATTGGAGGATATCATGATCCTCAGCAATGGGGAAACGACAAGAGAGAGTGAGAGAGAGAGAGAGAGAGAGAGAGAGAGAGAGAGAGAGAGAGTAAGAAAGAAAGAGAAAGAGAGCGAGAGAGAGAGCCGAGATAGAAATTGATGGAGAGGTGTAATTGCTTAAGCCGACTTTGCTCGGATAAAGATGAATAATGATGATATTGATAAGATAGTCCTCATTTAACTGATCATGGTCTGATAATTTGCTACAAAATAAACAATGGCGCATGGTTTAACGCATTTACTATTTTGTTATTTTAAACATAAGCTTTAAAAAGTTTTTTCAAAATAACAATAAATTTCTAAAATCAAAGCTGTATTTTCGTACTTTGTAAAGAGAAAAAGCAGGCTTAAATCTGGACACACTTTGCAATATAAGTAATTTAAAATAACTTTCTACGTTCAGAGTGGGCTATAAAAGCGATCTCATTAAATTAAATTGTACAATCCAGGATTTATAGACTGCGGAAAATCAATAGCATTCCCGACATATCTAAAAGAATTATAACGTTCATTATAGGAAAATATTCAGTCAGTTCGATTTTGTGTTACACGGAACACTTGAATCATGCAGATAGAATTCCGCAACCGCTGGCAGCTATTTACAGTATGGTAAAATATTTAGAAAAATATACGATAGACATTGTTTTTAAATAGTTTTAATGTACCGGGTGTCCCAATAAGAATGGCTCTCGGCCATATCTCAGAAATTGTTTATAGTACACCTTTGAGAAAAAAATATTTATAGGTAACAAAAGTTGCCTCGGGAAAAGCATGCAAATTATTTTCATAGTTGTAGGTCCACCGCTAGAGGGCGTAATTGAATAACAAAAATTCAAAATTCAAAATTTTACAAAATTCTCTTAATGAAGGGGCACTGGAAATTCCATCACCTAATTTTTCATAAAATTCTGCGCATATTTGATTTCACAAGTTTAAGTCTACATATGCAAATAAGAGGTGGGGGTGAGTGGGAACCTTCTTATGAAAAAATGGCTGTAAGTAGGGTGCTATTAAATCTAATTTTGCGTACTTGGCCTTGTTGAAAACAGCTCTTTTTCGTCAATGTAAGTGTCTTATTTTAGAAATAGCCTAGTAAGTGATATGCCAGCTAGGAAACGTTATTTAATTATTTTCAGAAATCTAGTTTTCTCTGAAAAATATTAAATACAATTATGCATGTTTAATCCCATATAACAAAATTAGACCAATTTAGACAGAATATTGAAAACCGCATGTTGATACCTTTTTTCTATCTCGAGATATCTTAAGAAATGTGTAAATTTTAGACATAACTGTTACTGTCACCCGTAAACAAAGTTAAGTAAAAGTAGTGTGCTATGGAAAAAACAAATAAACATTTTGCAGATGTAAACGTATATAATTAATTAAAGCAACAATAATCCAAACAACACTATAAAATATTACAAAGAAATAAAACTACTGCTTACTTATTGACTGCCTAAATGTTCATATGTATCATGCAAGCATTGACTCTTTCAAGAGTAGATTGAACAGCAGCAGATTTAACTGTTTTAGACTTTTATTTATGGAGACGGATTAAAGACCTTGTTTTTGCCGGTAGGCCCACTACTCGAAAAATCAAGATCTAGAGAATACGAAACGCCATTCAATGTATTGCGAGAGCAGAAATTGAGACTGCCTGTTCAATCTACCCTTGAAAGAGTAAATGCTTTCATCCCAAAACGATGGGAAACAATTTGAACATTTAGGTCGTCACTAAGTAGGTAAGTAGTTGCTTTTATTTCTTTGTTATACTTTTTAGTGCTGTTTGTCTTATTGTTGTTTTAATTAATTATATACGTTTACATCTGGAAAATGTTTCTTTGTTTTTTCCATAGCACACTACTTTTCCTTAACTTCGTTTACCGGTGACATTAGCAGCTGTTTAACATTTACACGTTTCTTAGGATATCTCGAGATAAAAAAAGCGACATGCGGTTTTCAGTACTATGTTGCTAATTTGGTCTTATTTTGTAATACAAAATTATAAATGCATACTTGTATTTAATATTCTCCAAAGAAAACTAGATTTCGGCAAATAATTAAATAACGCCTACTAGCTGGCATATTATTTATTAGGCTATTTCTAAAATAAGACTGTTACATCGACGAAAAAGAGCTGTTTTCAACAAGACCAAGTATGCAAAATTCGATTTAGCAGAACCGGACTTACAACCATTTTTTCATAAGAAGGATCCCACTCACCGCTACCTCTTATTTACAAAGGTAGACTCAAACTTGTGAAATCAAATATGCGTAGAATTTTATGAAGAATACGATGATCGGATTTCCAGTGCCCTTTCATTAGTTAAATTTTGTAAATTTTTGATTTTTTAATTTTTGTTATTCAATTACGCCCTCTAGCGGTGGACCTACAATTATGAAAATACTTTCCAGGCTTTTCCCCAAGTAACTTTTGTTATAAATATTTTTTTCTTAAGAGGAAACAGTAGCGATCAACAGGTAGCGAAAACGCGTTCCAAGATTGCGGCTGTAATTTTGAATATTTTTTCCAGATATTTGGCACACGTATTCGTAATATAATAAAGAATGGCGGTACAAAGCCCAATTTGAAAAATATATTAATATGTGGAAATTACTCTGTAATTAAATACAATATTAAAAAACGAGCCTGCACCTCCATTAGGAAGAAAAAAAAAATACAAAAAACCTATACAGAAGTAAAAACTTCAAATTGTATTTTGGTATAAAATCGTTTATTTAAAAACTATCTAAAAGTCATCCACATGGATTGCAAAACGTTTTCGTTCTGAACAGAACATCTTCAGTGCCTGGAATGAAGTATTTCCACGTTAGATTAAGGCAAAAAGTTAAAATTGTGACTGTTAATGAGAAAAATATGTGGAGAATATTTACATTCCGCAAAGTAGTTGTAACTAGCATACCAATAAAGGTGGTAACTTCATAATATATGGCTTACATTATAAATTGTAATAAAATATTGTGACTACTAGTCGATGTTACAAGATTAAATTATGTATGTGCCTAAAGAGCAACATGCTTCCCTGCTCGAAAAAACTAGGTACTTGCCATTTCAATTAGCACAGACCAACTGATATGAAAGGAAAAGGAATGACAAAGAGTGACATGACAAGACAAGGTAAAGTCATTTCTCCTTTACATATTGACACTAACACATAATTTAACCTATATTAGTTAGATATCATTCCATTATTCACCCATACATTAACCACTGCTGCTGGAAGCCTTCATGGTATTTTTCCTTGAATTATTTTATTCTATCCTAAACAACATAAATTGTAATTAGATTTTGCTGTCACATATTTTATTTTCCTTTTCGTTACTAATTCATTACCTATTTTATTAATTCCATTGTTTACAATTATTTCTTTAATATTGTCATCTACTCCTGATCTCTATTCTTTTAGCTATTTTAACTTTAATTTTTCCACAATTTCCTTTACAATTTTAGGAGACAGAATCATCATTACAACAGTATACAGCCAAATTTAAACATTCCTCATCATGTTAGGCAACCAACAGTACATATATCTATAACATTTAAAATTAAAATCTGCTTTATTTACCATCCAATCTCTCCACTTCAAGTCATCTATTGTTTACATATAGTATATATCTCATTTTATTATATTAAATTAAACTTTCACCTTTAAATTTTACAATCGATGACGTCACGCTTCTAACCATGAAATATACCAATCTTATTTCCAACAAACCAAAAGTTTTTCTGGATTAGAGAGTTGCTAAATTAGACTTTACAATAGATTCTCAACATATTTCTTAAACAGTTTTAATTATATTTTCAATCAGTTATTAACTACCTTTACATTTTAATTAAAATCCAAAACTACACTTTTTGAAGTTCGTAACCAAAAATTTACTTTACCTTGTCTTCTCATGTCACTCTTTGTCATTCCTTTTCCTTTCATATCAGTTGGTCTGTGCTAATTGAAATGGCAAGTACCTAGTTTTTTCGAGCAGGGAAGCATGTTGATCTTTAGGCACATACATAATTTAATCTTGTAATATCGACTAGTAGTCACAATATTTTATTAAAATTTATAATGTAAGCCATATATTATGAAGTTACCACCTTCATTGGTGTGCTAGTTACAACAACTTTGCGGAATGTAAGTATTCTCCACGTATTTTTCTCATTAACAGTCACAATTTTAACCTTTTTGCCTTAATCTAACGTGGAAATACTTCATTCCAGGCACTGAAGATGTTCTGTTCAGAACGAAAACTTTTTACAATCCATGTGGATGACTTTAGATAGTTTTTAAATAAACGATTTTATACCAAAATACAATTTGAAGTTTTTACTTCGGTATAGGTTTTTTTAAACTATGGTATACAGCCAACTACCGGGATTTTCCCATTGATTTTAAAAAAATACACTTTCTTCAAATAAACTTTTTTATCCGATGCCTAGATTTTGTGTCATTTTGGAACTACTAATGAGATAAAAAATTTTAGTAGTTCCAAAATGACACAAAATCTAGGCATCGGATAAAAAAGTTTATTTGAAGAAAGTGTATTTTTTTGTTCTTCTTAATGGCGGTACAGGCTCGTTTTTTAATATTTTATTTAATCACAGAGTAATTTCCACATATTAGTATATTTTTCAAATTGGGCTCTGTACCGCTATTATTTATTATATTAGGAATACGTGTGCCAAATATCACGAAAAAATATTCAAAATTACAGCCGCAATCTTGGAACGCGTTTTTGCTACCTATTGATCGCTACTGTTTCCTCTTAAATCTGTACAATAAAAGGTACGCAAGGTATGGCCGAGAACCATTCTTATTGGGACACCTGGTACAAGTACATGGTAGACATGAAAGAGTTAAAGCTAAAATGCTTTTATACTCTAGTGTATCAAAATAAGTGAGTGGTGCTGTGGAATTATAGCACGTTATCCAGAACATTTAACCCTCAACTTTACTGTGGAGACTTTATTTTAAAGGATACACACAAAGAGACATACTGTCTAACATACTAAATTGTAAAATGGGTTTAATTTCGATTTTCACTTTGTAGACCGTTGTCAAAATACTCAAAATAGAAAAATTTCTTTTGCGCTAGCATTAGAATAAAACACGTTTTATGTGCCACCGCTACTCCAAGGGCAAATAGCCAAGTAGAGCGGATGAATCGCGTCATCCTTAACCTTTAACTACACGCGCTGGCGTATTTTGTACGCCATATATAAGAATTCTACTGGAAATATATTTAAAAATTTTATTTTTGACCTTGCTTATTTTTCTAACCTATCACTGGAATGTGCTTTACAATGGACCGTGATAGTGTGACGTCAAAACGTCAAAATTTTTCCAAACACACTGTGTCTAGGGTTTACGCTAACGTGTACGCAAATAAAAAAGTTAGGTAGAATGGGTAGAATTAAAGGTCATAACAAATATTTTTCTATCAAACAAACACTAAACATATCAAAATAGCGTGTATCAAAATATACAGTCACTGCCCACGCTAAATAGTCACTAGCTTGATGAAGTTTAACTTCTTTATTTGCGTACATTTTAGCGAGTACCTAGACACAACATGTTTGGAAAACTTTTTTTGACGTTTTGACGTCACGACTATCGCGGTCTATTTGGTTTTAGTTTCGTTATAATCGGCGTTCTGGAAAGATCGTAATTTACATTTTATTTTTTGTTGTTTCCGGTGGTGGAAAATATACCCCAGGATTATATTACTATAAGTCGTAATATAAGTACATATTTTAATTGTTTTTTAGTGATTATGGCAAAAAATATATTTTTCTTTTTAAACAATACTTTTTCTCCTGTAAAAAATCACATTTAAAAAAATTTTTTATTAGTAATTTTATTTATCATGGAATCCAGTTATTCCATGATTCCACTTATAAATCCCAATTGGCTTACTGAAAAGGAACTCCAATTATTCACTGATGCCGAATAAGGTTTATAGCAAACAACTAAGTGTATTTTTTCAAAAAAAATTAAACAAATCCACTGTTTTTAAGTGTATTTTCTTGTGGCGTACAAAGTACGCCACGCGTGTAGTTATGTTATAACTTGATACGCGGGTAGTTAAAGGTTAATGATCTGACTACAATCCAAGCGGTTCTTTAAAATCTACAGCCAAAACCGTGAGTAAATGGACTATAATGTATATGGGGATTAAAATTTCATTTTCTAATAAAAAATGTTGGGGTGATTCTTACCATGGCTTAGGGTGAAAGTAAAATAAACGAAAATTCCGGATAACTGTTCAAAAATAATGTTGTACATTGTACATAGTAGTAGGTACATCGTTGTTATTATTCATAATGATGCATCTGTTTCCTTTTAGTCAATCACCCTGTACATGATAAGAGGCGAATTTTTTGTGTAACTATTTAAAATTATTTTTTTTATGGCAATCTGAAAGATATGAAACTAAGTTATACGAATACAATTTATTCTACAGTGCACTGAAATAATTAATAATTATAGCATATTGTAGCATCAACATTTCGAACTTTACTCGATCCCTCTTCAGGCGACAGGCATAACGGGGGTAACGCATAAGTTACGGGGGTGAAAAAATGAGAAAATTTAGTCTAATTTTTAATTTCAAATATATCATTTAAAAGCAACTTTTTCTTTATTCTAAGGGACTATTTGCCTTTGGTAATAATGTAATCTTTCACTCTGCGTTTAAATTTTTCAAAAATACTTATTAGTTTTCTCAGGATTCGAAAAAAATAAATGCGTTTAAAAATAATTCAACCAAAATTTTGCGCATACTCTCTAAAAAATAATTAAAGTAATATACATTTTTGTAATTTGTATTTTAAAAGCTTTTAAATGAGGTGTCACAGGATGTGCTTTCCCATTAAAAAAAAAATAAAGTTATGACTGTCACCTGAAGAGGCATAGCGTAAGATGCTATAGTATGCTATAATTATTTTAAAAATCGACCTGTCCGAGCATTTTGCTTATGTGTTAAAAATAAATAAGTTATAAAGGGGGGGAGTAACACTTATTCCAGCGCACTGTATAAAAATGAGTTTTTTTTTATTTCAGGAACACGTATTTCTTATATTCTTTTGCTTAATTTAATAACATGAGTCAGTGTTGGTGACAGTTTAAGATACATATTACTTCAAGCACGTGTCTCCCAGACCAGATTGTAAACTCAACAATATCCTAAGTTTAATCTGTGTAGATGGGTGCTTTATACAAGTTAAAAGCGATTACGTAAGATTACAGTTAGTGGAGCTATGTTCTAAAATGGGTTGTAACATGGGAAGCTGTAACTACGACGTTTATTAATAAGAGAGTGAAACCTAGAAAATACGAGTAGTCCAATCTTAATTGTTTTTTTTTTCGGACATTTTAAACAGGATAAAAAGTTGGTATATACTTAATAGGTCTGGATCCCGCGTATGAACTAAAAGTTGATTAATAGCAAGCTGAAAATTTGTTAATAGCTTAAGGGTGTCTAGTCGGATAAACTTTGATATATGGGAACACTGAAACAGGGGCACTTTTAATTGTGGAACAGGTTAAACATTTGTAATGGTCAGACCACGAAAACGGCACATTTATTTTTTCCGACAGAATAGACTTAAACTCTCCGCACAGAGATTAAACTCTCATGCAAAAATCAGACTGCTATTTATCACCTGTCATAATTCCTGTCATGTGACATATTGTACATATTCCACTCATTAAATCGCCCATTTGGTGATAAATAGCAGTCTGATTTTTGCATGAGAGTTTAATCTCTATTCGGAGAGTTTAAGTCTGTTCTCTCGGACAAAGTACCTGTGCCGTTTTCGTGGTCTGACCGTTCCAAATTTTTAACCTGTTCCACAATTAAAACTGCCCCTGTTCCAGTGTTCCGATATATCAAAGTTTGTCCGACTAGACACCCTTAAGCTATTAACAAATTTTCAGTTTGCTATTAGTCAATTTTTTTTTCATACGCGGGATTCAGTCCTATAATATTATGTATTAAAACACTTTGTTTAGACACTAAAGACTAAGGCCATTTCAAAGCACTCAATTTTGGAGCAAAAAAAATTTCGGACCTCCGATTTGTCTGAAAATTGGTATATAGCTTCTGCGGGACGTAAAAATAAGATATTTAAGGTCAAAAAATCTTCTTCTTCTTTTCTCAAAATGTTATTTTATGCGATTTTACAGTGATTTGGTGTTTATTTATACAAATTTGCATTCTCTATCGTAAAGTATCAATTGAAAACATAATATTTTAATAGAAAGGACTCAAAAATGTCATTATATGGCATTATAATAAGTTACTTTGATTCAAAACAAGAGTGTGATCAAATTTTATAGTGTAGAAAACGTTAAAATACTGTTTTTTACATTTTCTCCATTCCCAAAATACGTCATAATTAATTTGGCTGAAAATTTGCCCACAGATAGACAAAGACATAGGACTTTAAGTGGTGAGACGGATTTGAATTATATTACAATACCAAAAAACTTACATGCAATATTATACTCAAAAATTGAGGCGTCTACTGTAAGTCCAATTAACTCGAAAATATCGACCTCACGACAAGAACTGTTAAAAAAAATTGTAGTAATTGTAAATACGATTTATTTGGAACAATTTCAGTTCCTACCATTTTTGTCGAGAAGTTAAAAATGGCGGAGATATTGAGCAAACAGGTTCTCCTTTAAAATCAAGATGGCGGCTAACGTAACGGAGGAATTCATTCGTGATATTAAATTTAGGCTACTATTGACTCCCCTAAAGATTAGAAAAATAAAATTTTGGGCAGCTCGGCATTCAAGGTCAAATGCTATCCCGACTGGTCTAATATATACTTTTGAGTTTGATATTACTTCATGTAACTTATTTGGTATTGTAATATAATTCAAATCCTTCTAACCACTTAAAGTCCTATCCTTTGGCCTTTGGCTATCTGTGGGCAAATTTTAAGCCAAATCGATAATGATGTATTTTCGGAATGGAGGAAAATGTAAAAAACGGCATTTTAACGTTTTTGCACAATAAAATTTGTTTAAAAACTTGTTTTGATTCAAAATAACTTGTTATAATGCCATATGATGACATTTTTGAGTCCTTTCTATTAAAATATTGTTTTTCATTGATACTTTACGACATAAAATGCAAATGTGTTTAAATAAACACCAAATCACTGTAAAATCGCATAAAATAACATTTTGAGAAAAAAGAA
Organism: Diabrotica virgifera virgifera; assembly: GCF_917563875.1. Taxonomy (NCBI): domain Eukaryota; kingdom Metazoa; phylum Arthropoda; class Insecta; order Coleoptera; family Chrysomelidae; genus Diabrotica; species Diabrotica virgifera. Next base: position 189,918,173 of record NC_065450.1, on the reverse strand, counting down.
GAAGAAGATTTTTGACCTTAAATATCTTATTTTTACGTCCCGCAGAAGCTATATACCAATTTTCAGACAAATCGGAGATCCAAAACTTTTTGCCTGAGTGATTTGACATGGAATGTACCCTAAGTTTTCAATCAAATGTCATATAAAACAACATAATGTTATTCTACATCCCACCAGACTGAAAACAATGGGAATCTTCTCTGGTTACACCTCCGGGGCTTCTACAATTGCAAGCCATAACGGATGCTGAGACTAAGGAAGACGAGGGAATTTTACAATTTATAATTCACGTCCCATCTGCTCAGCGCGGTAAAGTTCCAACGAGAATTTCAACATTTTTCCCAACCGCGCCTAAAGAAGTATAACTTCAAAAAAAGTGTCAGCTCTAAAGCCAAATAAATAGTAATATTCACAATACAATGCTATTAAGTGAGTTTTTATAGATATTTTGTAAAATCTGTTCTATATATTTTCTATTATATATAAAATATATAGACATCTATATATTTTCAATGTTATTTTATAACTTATTTCTTTATTTTTCAAATTATCTATTTATTTTTATAAAAATTAAATACTGTCGATCAAGCAAAAGCTAAAACTATTAACCAAAAGATGAACTAGGGAGTTTTATTATCATGGCCATAAAATAGTTTTATGTAAAATTTATCAAGAAACAGAGTTATTGCACAAATAACTCAAAATTTGATGAGTTACGTTATACATATGAAATCAATTTATTGGGAATAAAAGCAATAGTTGACTTTCATTATTTTTGTTACAGCCATTGTTATATTTTATTATTTTGATGTATATATCTGTTTGTTCGTTGTAATTCATTAAGCTCTCCATATATTACCTTAACAAATACGTTTAGAAAAATGATAGCTTCAACACCAGAACACGAATTGGCATTTGCACAATGACTATAAATTCCAACAACAGCGATTGTCCCGTGACGTTCGACATATTACATACATTAGTGCAATTGATCGTTGTAGCAAACTTGAAATTGGTTATTGATGATATAAACTTTCGCAACTTGCTGTTTTTGGCTGGTTTTCCATAAAGTTTTGTTTTGAAAACTCTTGCTCGATGCTGTAGCACTGGCCGTATCGATAACAATATCAATATATTATTTTTATGGGTTATTTGCAGGACCATTCTCTAGTGGCCGTCCCAAATTCCAATGGTCGATATGATTGTCGCAGGCAATAACATATTTTAACGAGTGTGAAAACTGTATAGATATGCTATGAAAATTCAAACTTTTTCGACAATTACTATGATGTTCTCCAAGTTTAAAGCTTTATATAATATTTTTTATAATTTATGGAAAAAATACAAATGAAGTCGACAGTTTTTATTAGAGCATTGACTGTAAATTAAAAGAAAAATATACTTTTTCGGCAATAACTATGATGTTCTCTAAGTTTAAAGATTTACAATATATTTTTTTATAACTTATGGAAAAACTACAAATGAAGTAGGCACTTTTTATTAGAGCCTTGATTGTAAATTAAAAGAAAAATAAACTTTTTCGACAATAATTATTATGATGTTCTCCAAGTTTAAATGAAGGACCGCAGAATAAAAGATCACATTATTACCGAGGGCCGAAAGTCTCTTAGACTAACCAAAAATTTCTTTTGAATGAGATATTTGAAATTAAATATCACACGAAATTTTCTCTTTTTTTTCACCCTGTAACTTATTAAAACAACTGCAGTACAATCTAACCAGTTTAGACATCGATAGTGCTAGAGAATTGTATAAAAAAAGATTAGAGCAACAACTACCACAGGAATTCAAACATAAAATAACAGAAGAGCTATATAGAATAATATAAAAAGGAATACATCATGCCGCCAAAGAAGTCATAGGTATAAGGAAAAATAAACCCAGAAAGACAAATAATTGGTGGAATGATGAACTACAGGAAATGAAAGAACAAAAGCAAAAATTATATCAGAGATGGCTGGGAACAAAAGATCGAGAACATAAAAGAGAATAATATATTATAGAGAAATGGTAAATAAATTTAAATCAATGATAATTATTATATATTAGATTATATTAGATATATATTAGAGTCAAAAAATCAAAGCTGGGAAAGAAAATGCCAGGAATTAGATACGTACATCGGCGGCCGCAAATCAAGAGAATCCTGGAGGTTTATAAAAAACATCAGATCCAACAAAACAAAACAAATAGCCTTACACTCCATAGAACCTAAAAAATGGGAAAAACACTATAAAACACTGTTAGTAGAAGAAATACCGGAATACAAAAACATAGAACAACATGAAGTCCTGATTCAAGGGGAGCCATCAACAATTAACATCGAAGACACTAAAAAAGCTGTATCACTGCTGAAAAATAGACGTGCTCCTGGTCCAGAGGGGATATATGCAGAGTTAATAAAAAATGGAACCAACCAACAAACTATTCGAGATACTAACAGAAGTTTTCAATAGGCACTTGTATGGAGAACCAGTGCCACAAAGTTGGAAAGAAGGATGGATTACATCTATCCATAAGAAAGGAAATAAGGAAGATTACAATAACTATCGAGTTATAACTGTTACGAACACGCTTAGCAAATTATATGGAAGAATTATAAAAGAACGCATATGCGAAGAATACCTCCCTTTTGAGTCAGAAGAACAAAACGAATTCAGAGCAGGACGGTCCAAAATAGATAGTATTTTCTGCTTATCCCAAATGCTTTAGAAAAGAAAACAGGTCTCGCAAAGTACACTTATTTTAGTCTATTTAGCAAAAGCATAGACACCGTGCCTGTTGCGAAGTTGTGGAAAGTATTGGAGAAAACCAGTATCAGCGTTACACTAATCGATGCTATTAAAGAGCTATATAAGAACACAATAGCAAAAGTTAAAATAGGAAAAGAGGTTTCTAATGGTTTTAAGATAACCAAAGGACTGAAGCAAGGTTGTTGTTTATCTCCCATACTGTTCAACATATGAAGAAGTGTAAAGGGAGGCACTGGATGAAGAAGTGTAAAGGGATGGGGCTATCTATTGGGGATGAAACGTTATATACGTTGCACTATGCAGACGACTAGGTAGTTATTGCCCAAGACAAAGAAGACCTGGAGTATATGGCTAGAAAACTAAAAGAAGAATACAAAAAATGGGGCCTCGAAGTAAATGTCCAAAAACACAATATCTTTGCGTAGGAGGAGAAAATACTGCAGATGACCTCGACTTAGAAGATGAAACTATTAGGAAATGTGATCAATGTACATATTTGAGGGTAAAACTGGCAAAGACAGGGAGAAGTGATGAAGCCATAAAAGACAAAATAACCAAAGAAAAACAAGTAATAGGTGTGTTAAATTCAGTATTGTGGCAAAAAAATATAAGACCGGAAACGAAAATAAAAATAATATATAATACCATATTAAAACCAGTAATCGTTTATGACTTAGAAGTGTGGCAGTTATCACAAAAACTTAAAGGTAACCTATTGGCAATTGAAATAGATTTTTGAAGGAGAGCAGCGGGAAAGTCTAGATTAGAACATGTAAAAAATGAGGACATCAGGAGACAAATGAAAGCACAAAGATCAATAATAGAAGACATTAAAAAACAACAACTAATATAGTACGGACATGTTAGACGTATGTGAGAAGAAATACTACCCAAAAAGATATTATAATGGGTACCACCAGAGAAAAGAAAACGAGAACGACCACCAACATCATGGATCCAAGGAATCTCAACAGCAATGTCAGCAAGAAATCTATCTGAAGAAGACTGGCAGAATAGATAGGCTTGGCTAACGTTTGGCTAATGGGAACCCAAAGGCGTATTACGCTGTGAACGGGATATATATTATATATTATATAACTTATTAAAACAAACATTATAGAAAATTTCAGGCACTTTCGGACCTCGGTAATAAAGCAATCTTTCACCTGCATTTAAATTGTTCAAAATAACTTATTAGTTTAGTCAGGATTCGACAAATGAATGCATTTAAATACATGGGCGCGAAATTTTGCGACTACGCCCTCAAGTATAATTACACCAATTAAGTTATTATAATTAAGTTTTTTAACTACTATGATATTATAGTCAACTCCCGGTAACTCTCACATTTAAAGCTCATACATATCTAATTTCGTAAGTTACCTCTCCTATTTCTTTTATATCGTAAACAACTCTTACATTTAAAACCCAAAATTGGCTCAACGTCAAAACAATTTTGCATTCAAACTATCGACCGAATCTTATGTTTTCGCAACCCTTTTAAGAGCGATCTACTTTAAGTTTTACAATATATTATAGACGTTAGATTAATCAGGGAGAAAAACAAACTTTAAATATTTTGGGTCGGTTCTAGCATCCATCTAAATTTTAATCAAAACAATAAAAAAAGTCCACTAGGAGATGAGATATCATTCACTGCGGGTGAAATAAATTTTCTTGACTTTGTGACTCCGTAGGGAGGAAGTCGTCGTCTATTCAGCTAGACGGTATATAAAACTTGAGTTGTAAAGGTAATTTATAAACATATTACACTCACAGGATGCAAGAGACATTCACGATTACAATGGAATTTAATTATGATACACTTGTTGTAGTTTTTGAACTAGTAGAGAGATTACAAGGAAAAGGTGTCAGTTTACAGATTTTATTGGGTTCTCGTATTTATTGGGGAAGAAAAGAAGTAAAGAAAAAGAAGCTGTAGGGAAATGTAGTGAAATAGAAAGATTACAAGCCAATCATGACAATTTTTATGTACCGGGTGTCCCAATAAGAATGGCTCTCGCCCATATCTCAGGAACAGTTTATAGTACAGCTTTGAGAAAAAAATATTTATAACAAAAGTTGCCTCGGGAAAACCCTGGAAATTATTTTTATAATTGTAGGTCCACCTCTAGAGGGCGTAATTGAATATCAAAAATTAAAAAATTAAAATTTTACAAAATTTACCTATTGGAAATCCGATCATCGTATTCTTCATAGAATTCTGCATATATTTGATTTCACAAGTTAAAGTCTACCTTTGCAAATAAGGGGTGGTGGTGAGTGGGAACCTTTTCATGAAAAAATGGCTGTAAGTCCGGTTCTGCTAAATCGATTTTTGCATGATTGGTCTTGTTGAAAACAGCTCTTTTGCGTCAATGTAAGAGTCTTATTTTCGAAATAGCCTAATACGTAATATTTTTGGAAAACTAGTTTTCTTTGGAGAATATTAAATACAAGTATGGATTTTTAATACTCTATTACAAAATTAGACCAAATTAGCAACATAATAACGAAACCGCATGCCAATAGCTTTTTTCTATCTCGAGATATCTTAAGAAATGTGTAAATTTTAAACAACTGTTAATGTCACCGTTAAACGAAGTTAAAAATAGTAGTGTGCTATGGAAAAACAAAGAAACATTTGCCAGATGTTAACGTATATAATTAATTAAAACAACAATAAGACAAACAGCACTATAAAATACACGGTATCCCGAAAAATAGTGCGTTTCTTTAAGGTATGGATAGAATACACAATTTAGAACAAAAAAGTCCTATACCATTTTTTTCTAAAGTTTAACGTTTCCAAAATAAAAATTACATTGTTTTCCATATATTTGTAGTTTAATGTTTAGGAAAGAAAATAATCTGGCAACATCGTACGCACTACCGAATAATAACAGATAATATGAACTCGTTTGTGATTTACAGTATTTAAAATAATCCAACCTAATAGTACTTATGTATTTACTATTTTGTTTACTATAATTTTGTTTACTATAATTTTAATAAAAACACATTTCTTAACACAACTAGTATTATGTATTTAATAAGCTTTAAATGTGTTGAATGCTGAGGGCTGTAACTGAGTTACATAGTTTACAGTGGAAATTAAATACACCAGATAACGAATCAGTCCCTAATTTGTTTACTTGTGAACTAAAATAATTAAGTTGTACTTATTGGGAAATAATTATTATACCTACTAATAAATGTTCAAAGTAACCCACTTTTACGAACACACGCGACGAGAAATACCGGTGAAACATTTTGAAAGAAATTATAGTATGTCTCTCCATTACTCCACTTAGTGATCTGGCATAAATAATCAACATAACATAATGGGTACTCAAGAACACACGATTTGAAAACATTTTCGGCGCTGACACTAAACAGAATTCTTCCAAACTCTCTGTTTACTAAACACATGGGACTGTCTACGTTTAAATTTTCGTACCTCACATAGTTGCCAGAGTTAAATTTGCATACCAAAATGTATTTTAATTTTTTGGTCAAACGGTTGCATTTAAAAAAAAATGTTTTAAGAGTTTTTTGTTCTACACGGTGCCCTCTGCCTAGACCTATAAGGAACGCACTATTTTCCGGGACACCCTGTATAACAAAGAAATAAAAGCAACTACTAATTTAGGGACGACCTAAGTGTTCAAATTGTTGCTCATCATTTTCGATGCAATCATTTTTACTCTTTGAAGAGTAGATTGAACACTTGAAGAGCAGTCTCAATTTTTGCACTCGCAATGCTTTGAATGGCGTTTCGTATTATCTAGATCTAGACCATTTTTTCTCAAGCAGAGGGCCTAGCGGCAAAAACAAGGTCTTTAATCCGTCCCCATAAATAAAAGTAAATATTATGTTGCTGTTCAATATACTTTTGAAAGAGTAAATGCTTGTATCGAAAATGATGGGCAACAATTTGAACAGTTTGGTCGTCACTAAGTAAGTAACTGCTTTTATTTCTTTGTTATTTTTATAGTGATGTTTATCTTATTGCTGTTTTAATTAATTATATACGTTTACATCTGGAAAATGTTTATTTGTTTTTTCCATAGCAGACTAATTTTCCATAACTTTGTTTACCGGTGACGGTAACAGTTATGTTTAGAATTAACACATTTCTTAAGACATCTCGAGATAGAAAAAAGGTATCGACATGCGGTTTTCGGTATTCTGTTTCGGTGACAGGATTGAAAATGAATACTTGTATTTAATATTTTCCAAGGAAAACTAGATTTCTGAAAATAATTAAATAACGCCTCCCAGCTGGCATATTACTTATTAGGTTATTTCGAAAATAAGACACTTACGTTGACGAAAAAGAGCTGTTTTAAACAAGACGAAGTATGCAAAATTCGATTTAGCAGAACCGGACTAACAAACATTTTTTCATAAGAAGGTTCCCACTCACATCCACCTCTTATTTATAAAGGTAGACTTAAACTTGTCAAATCAATTATGCGCAGAATTTTATGAAGAATACCATGATAGAATTTTTAGTGCCCTTTCATTAGGAAAATTTTGTAAAATTTTGATTTTTTAATTTTTGATATTCAATTACGCCCTCTAGCGATGGACCTACAATTATGAAAATAATTTCCAGGGTTTTCCCGAGGCAACTTTTATTATAAATATTTTTTTCAAAAAGCTGTACTATAAATGGTTCCTGAGATATGGCCGAGGGCCATTCTTATTGGGATACCCGGTACACAAAAAGATAAAAGAAGTAACGGGTATCTACTTTTAAAAAGTGGGCACAAATGAATCTTGTAGACACCAATGGAAAATAAGTCATTGGCATCCAAGAGATGAAAGACAAAAATGGAGAATTTATTTAGAGACACTTTTTCAAGATCAAAGAATGGACTTCAGGCATCCATTTTGAGAGAGAATTACGGGCCAGGACATACTTAAATACAAGGTAGAAGAAGCAATAAAACGGATGAAAAACAGGATAGTTGTAGGGCTTGATAATATCGAAATTGATTTTTTAAGACGCTTGGAGGAAGACTGAATAAACGGGATCACGGCTGTCTTCAATATAATAGAAAATAAAGGAGTCATATCTGATAAATGGCTAGAATCAGAATTCATTGCGATACTTAAAAATAGACGGCTAAAAATAGCGAAAAATATCGAACAATCAGACTAATGAGCCATATTATGTTGAAACTGTTTTTTAGAGTCATCCATGGATGAATTTATAAGAAGTGCTAGTAACAAATATTGGACAGACATAGGTACCAGAGAGGTACTTTTCAGAGTACAGGTCCTGATTAAAAGGCGCAGGGACGTCAATTTCGACGTATACGCGTGCCTAATCGACTATGAAAATGCATTTGACAGAGTTCAACACCAAAAGATGATTAAAATTTTAAAAGAAGCAGACTTGGATGATAGAGACCTCAAAATAATTTCCGAACTCTACTGGACCCAGACCGCATATATAAAAATTAACGGAGAAGAAATAGATCACATAAAAATACTACGTGTAGTTAGACAAGGATGTATCTTATCGCCGTTGATATTAAATATCTACTCAGAGAAAATTTTTAACGAGGCTTTATACGGAGTAGACGAAGGCATCCTTCTAAATGGAGAAAGAGTAAACAATATTAGACATGAAGAAGACACCATGGTGATAGCAGATAATTTAGAGGGACTTTAGAGGCTATTGGACAAAATCAACGAGTACAGTCAGACTAAACACTAATACCCAAAAAATTAAACAAATGATTGATTATCAGCAAGGAGAATATAAACGGGGCTAATCTATACATTAAGGGAACGCAGATAGAGCGTGTAAAACAATATTATTACCTGGTAACTATTATAGATTAGCGGTGGAGCAATGTGCAGGAAATAAAGTGCCGCATAGGAAAGGCAAGCGGGGTTTGTAAAGGGTAAAGGTACAAGGGAACAAATCCTGAACCTGAGACAACTCATTGAAAAGTCTAGAGAATTTCAAGTACTTATGATTATATGCTTCGTTGACTACCAAAAGGCATATGATTGTGTAAGCTGGATAAATCTGTGGAAAATTTTAACAGAAATGGGCGCACCAATGCACCTGGTGACACTTATTAAAAATCTGTACCAGTCCAATATAGCGACAGTACGACTAGATCAGAAGTTCTCAAACCAATTAAAGACCGAGAGAGGTGTTACACAAGGATGCGTGTTGTCACCTGACTAATTTAACATTTTTATGGTGAACATGTCATGAGGATGGTTTTAGAAAGATGGGCCGGTGGAGTAACAGTAGCTAGTAGGAAAATCTCCAATTTAAGATTTGCTGATGATACTACACTTATATCAGCAAATGAGCAAGAAATGTATGATCTTCTGCGAGGAGTTGAGCACGAAAGCAATAAAGTTGGTCTGAAAATCAATAAACTAAGCCAAAAATAATGGTGGTCGACCAATTCGAGACTATTCAACTGACTAACATGTTACAGGAATACCAGATAGTAAACACCTTTGTCTATCTCGGGTCTAGTATAACTAACGACGGTAACTGTAAAGTAGAAGTTCGGAGACGTATTGATATGGCAAAAAATGTGATGAGTCGCCTAACTAAAGTTTGGAAAGACAGATCTATCTGCACAGATCTATCTGGCACAGAGAATTCCCTTGTATTCTCAATATTTCCATACGGACAAGAGACTTGATGCCTTTGAGATGTGGTGCTGGAGAAGAATAATGCGCATACCTTGGACAGCTGATAGGATAAACGTTTCCATTCTAAACCAACTGAATATTAAAAAAAGGCTGTCCACAATATGTCTGCAACGAATTCTGCAATTTTTTGGTCACGTGGTTCGCAGAGGTGAAGGAAGTTTGGAGAGATTAATTGTTTCTGGAAACATTCCGGGCAGAAGATCAGGAGAACGATCACCAACTAGATGGTCCGACCAAATAAAGGATTCAGCTGGAAACTCATTCTGTGAAGCTCTTAGAGCAGCTGAAGATAGAGGCCAATGGAGAAACATTGCTAGGAATATTGGAAGAAATCACGATCCTTAGTAAGGGGGAAACGACAAGAGAGAGAGAGAGAGAGAGAGATAGGAAAGAAAAGAAAGGTCTTTAACAAAATGAGCCCCACCTCCAAAAGCCACAGCATATCCCTGGATACAAAAATGAGATATTTGAGATATTATGTTTCCTCTGTATTATTGTACGGAGCGGAGGCATATACCCTTACAGACACCACTATTGAAAAACTTAAAGCATTTGAGATGTGGCTTTATACAAGAATGCTGAGAATATCATGGACAGCAAGGATCACTAACAAGGAAGTTCTAGGAAAAATTAAGAAGGAACCAGAGATTGTGTTTTGCCGTCAAACGCATAAAATTTTAGTATATGGTACAAAATTACGGTTCATAAAAAAACATTTGGAATAGGTGTAATATATAGACCTCATGAAAAAAATTTAAATTCTTTTCTGGATGAGTTTGAAAATAGTCTAATTGATATTGGACCAACTGTAGATGAAATAATTTGTATGGGTGATTTTAATTTAGACTTGTTTGACTATGACAATAGTAGTGTTAAGAATTTTTATTCAATTTTAGAATCACTGAATTATTGTCAATTGATAGACGTTCCTACTAGAGTCACTGCTACATCTGCAACACTTCTAGATTATGTAATAGTACAAAAAGGAGCTGCAGTGGAGGGGGGTGTCATACATCATAACATCTCAGATCACTCTATTGTTTATTGTAAGGTAAATGTAGGTGGTACATCGCAACAATCTAAAATGTGTACATATAGAAGCTTTAAAAATTTTAATCAAGAATCCTTTCAGGCTGATTTGTTTAATACTTCATTTTTCAGAATATATGACCAGGAAAATATTGATGCAAAAATATCGTACTTAGTTAATTGCTTAAATAATTTATTTGATAGACATATTCCCATAGTTACCTCTAGAGTCACTAAAGCCAGAGCACCATGGATGACATATGTCATCAAAATTATGTTGAACGAGAGGGACAAAGCTTTAAGCAAATTTAAAAGGACTAGATTACAGAGACATTTAGGGCCGGTTGTTCGAACGCTAATCAACAATGATCATTATCAAATATTTAATTACTGTCACCAAAACTGTCAATGTCAACTTTGTTTGGGTTGCTGAAAGCATAATTAATTACAATTAGGAGATTTATTATTAATTATGGTAATAATTATTGTTATATTAATTGATTATAGACTCCACAGACTTTTTAATAACCCAAACAAAGTTGACATTGACAGTAATTAATTATTTGATAATGATCATTGTTGATTAGCGTTCGAACAACCGGCCCTTAGATTTTTATAGACAAATGCGTAACTTTACTAATCAGGCTATTGAGAGAGAAAAAAAGGCATACTTTATACATCAATTCAATAATAATTCATCAAAAGGAATGTGGAAGACACTAAAGTTGAATAAATTTCTTCCCGATAAAAATAAAAATATTCCAGAGGATTTAAAAAAGCTTAACGATCTAAATAATTTTTTTATAAAATCTGTTCCTAATAAAAAACCACCCCAACATCTTTTAAATTTTTATAATAATAATAGATTACTCAATGAAAACTTTAAATTTAAGGAAATTAATGACTTGTTTGTTTTTAAGACCATATCAGATATAAAAACGAATGCGAGAGGGTGTGATGGTATAAATATTAAATTAATTAAACTTTGTTGTCCTCATATCGTACCTTACATTACACATATTATAAATTATTGTTTAACAGAGAATGTCTGTCCGGCGATGTGGAAGAGGGCAGTTGTGAGGGTATTGCCGAAGAAACAAAATCCAAAAGAAATGAAAGACTTGCGAGGTATCAGTATTTTACCTACTTTATCCAAAGTATTGGAAAGAGCTATGGAAATTCAAATAAAGGAATATATACAAAAATTTTCTCTTTTACCTGACGTTCAATCTGGATTTCGCAAAGGCTTTAGTTGCACAACTGCACTTTTGCATATTGTCGATGACATACTTACGGCTATAGATGACAGAAAATGTACTATATTGATTTTATTAGATTTTAGCAGAGCTTTTGACACTATTAACCATGAATTAATGATAAGCATTTTAAAGTATTTAGGATTTTCCTATGATGCGTTGTTACTTATAATAAGCTATTTGGAAGGGCGACAACAGCATGTTAATATAGAAGGTCAAAATTCAAACTCTTTGAATATTAATTCAGGAGTTCCACAAGGCTCAATATTGGGTCCTTTATTATTTTCTCTATATACTTCTAATCTTCTCTCTAAGCTTCAGTCATGCCAAGCTCATTTATATGCTGATGACACTCAGCTCTACTACAGTTTCCCAATCGAAAATTTAAAAAACGCTAATGATCTGATTAATGCCGATTTAAAAAGATTTGTAGAAGCTGCTTTAAACCATTGCCTATGCATCAATTCCAGTAAATCAAACATATTAATATTTGGGCCAAAAAATCAAAGGGAATTAGTTTTACCATCAATCCAAATCCAAATTCAGGATTCACTTCTTGATGTTGTTGATGTGGCAAAGAATTTGGGTGTATTAATGGATTCAGAGTTAAGATTCGAAAAACATATAAATAAATTGATACAGCGTGCCTACGCTTCAATTAAGATTATATACGGTAATCGACATTTTCTACCATTTAATGTTAAGAAAGTTTTGTGTGAATCTCTTGTACTTTCAAATTTTAATTATGCTGACGCTCTTTACGGTCCTAATTTAGCCACTCACTACAAGAATAAAATTCAAAAAGTTCAAAATTCCTGTCTAAGACTCATATTTGGCATTCGCAGAAGACAAAGGGTTTCACATAAAATTAAGGAAATTGAGTGGCTGAATATGGAAAATAGAAGGGTACATCATACAGTCTGTCTTTATAATAAAATAATTCTAACAAAAAAACCGTCTTATCTTCATCGTAAAATCACGTATCGAACGGACATACACAACTTAAATATTAGATATAAAGGTTTGCTGGCAATACCGAAATTTAAAACAGAGATATTTAGAAGGTCTTTTAGGTATCAGGTATGTCATTTGTATAATTCATTACCATCAACAATAAAAGTATTAAACATTGGGCAGTTTAAATCCAAATCTAGAGACTATTTGTTTATTTCTCAATCATAATTTTGGTTCTGGACGAACATAATGCTCGAGCTCGAATAAATTGGTAAATGAAACGAAATTATTGTTGTTTTTATAATGGCACTATATAGATAAGTTTTTTTTTCTTTTTCGGTTTAAGTGGAAGAACATTTTCTGTAAATGGCGACATTTCAGAAAATGAACTTCGCCCTTTATTTCTGAAAATAATATATTATGTTTTATATAAAAATGTACATTTCTATATTGAAGAAATAATAAAGACGATATTATTATTATTATTAAGTTATGAGTAATCAGCACCGTTACTCCCTGCTGCGGTCCATATTGCAAATTGAAGTAAAAGGTAAGCGAGGACCCGGTAGAAGGAGAAGATCATGACAGCGAAATTTTAAAATAGGATTTAAGAAAACCTCAACGGAACTCAGCGAGCAAGGTTAGGATTGCCAATATGATTTTCAATATCCGAAACGGATAGGAACGAGAAGAAAAAGATCTATTGGAGACTAGTTAAACAAACACTTTCAAGTTATAACAAACTTATTTGGCAATATTATGATTATATCGGGTATTTAGTACATTGTTAGATTCTATTGTTCTTCGTACCTCTTGACGTTCCCCTTGACGTTGCCGATTAACTTGGAAAAACTATATGAGGCCCTCAGAGCAAGAGTGGACTAAGCCACTAATTGAACATTTTTAGATTAATATACCAATAAAAGCAGCAACATTAAGGGGATCTGTGCAAACTTTCGGCTCCAATGCTATTTAAATAGGGATTCATATTTTACGTATCCTCAGAAAACTAGTGGGTATCTTTTAAAAATTTAAACGCAGAATCAAATATTACGTTATTGCCGAGGGCAGAAAGTCCCTGAATAATTCTATAATATTTATTTTAATAAGTTACAGGGGTAAAATCTAAGAAAAAATTGAGTGTGATATTTAATTTCAAATATCTCACTCAAAAGAAACTTTTTATTTATTCTAAGGGACTTTTTGACCTCGGTAATATTATAGTTTTTCATTCTGTGTTTAAATTTTTTAAAAATATTTATTAGTTTTATCATGATTCGAAAAAAAATGAACACCGTGTCCGAGGTAATATTTTCCAAATCGAACATTCGCTATGTTTTTCATACAACGCACTCAGTCGAACCGAATGTGCTGACAGGACAGTGACAATTTTAGATATTTGACACGGCTTCAGGAATATTTTGAATTATTTAATAATATTGATAGTGTATTTGATGAATAATTGAATTAAGACGTGAAATTATTAAAAAGTAATTAATTGTTTATTATTTATGGACGATCCCAAGCAGAGAATACACCAAGATTTGTATATTCTGTGATCCAAGTATTTTGTTGTTAGATACTAAAAATTTATTTAAATGTTCCACAGTAACATGTTATTAAAAAATCACTTTATGACTTTTCCTCTTTTCTCGATTAAGTATTAGATTTTATTGCACAGTATAATATAATTCCTGAATACATAGTTGTGAAAAAATCATCGTAATAATTAACTGAATAGTTAATAACTTAAGCGATTATACAAATAACAGTTATTCAATAACATTCAAAACTCATCTCTAAGTTAATGGTGACAATGTCATTCTCAAGTAATGTTTATGTACATATCCATACCAGTGAGGATTTTACTACACGTAATTTGCCGTGTAAAGAAAGAAAAAGTAGCGATAGTCGTAAAATATTTGGGCCTGCACTCTTAAATCTTTGAATTAACAGGGGCATACAAAACCCACCTCTATATTTGTCTAGATAATTCTACATCATTTGTAGCGCTATCCATAAATATACTGGAAATACGAATGCAAAGAAATGCAATGATGGCATTTATCTCAAAACTTCGTTTTTGGACGATATCTTTTTCACTGTTGCTCTGATAGCCTTATACCTGTCTTGAGCTATTCGAAATAGTTATTCGTCTCTCCGTATCTCGGTCCAATCACCGACATTTTTCAACCACGAGGATTGTTTTCTATCAATTCCCTTACGTTTACATTTTACTCATCACAATAATTAGTCGAAGAATATTATACTTTTTCCCGCGTTTTATGTCTAAAATATGCTATTTTCCCAAATTTAAAGCTATCAATTAGCTGACGAGTAGTTTCTGCTCTGTTGAGACTCTGGTACTGTCCTGTAGCTATTGCCTGCTTAGCCATCCACGGTACTTTTAGTGTTCGTCTTTACAACCACATTTTATCATCATTCGTCATAATTTTTAATTGTGACCAAAATGATAACCAAATTTATTAAAATACCCACACCCACAAGCAAAACAAAGACCCAATTTTACACCGAGGAACCTTTTTTTCGTCTCTGGTTTTTCTATTTTTATGGCATAATTAAATCCTGAATATCTTATTCGTTTATATGCACATTTCTTTCATTTATTTGTGTTTATTTGTCTTTTTTGTGAATAACTTGGCAGTATAGTGTCATCGGATCAAGTTAAATGTCACTAAAATATCCTAGACTTGTTATAGTTTAGTGAAATATATTTATAACGATTCTTTTGAAGATAAATATTACTGAGAAGCGACACGTGGGAACTAGACCAGCGAGGAGCGACCTCCGCGGCACTGTTTGCTACAAGAATCTACAGGTCGAGCAAGTCTCGTAAATTTCACGATTGCGAGCCACGCTTCACGCAACCGTGTTTGCGTACTTGTGTTTCGAGTTGCGTGGTCGTGCGGAGTTATATTTACCAATTCGCGCAATCGTACTTGAGACGCTGTGTCAGGTGAGGTGTTAGAAAATTTGTGTAACTTGATTCTGTAGTGTGAAGGTGGTTAACTTTTGTTTTATTTTTTTTTCGCAGAAAATTTTTAGATGAAGTAATTGTATGATGAAGATAACACAGAAAATACAAGAGGGCAGCATACTTTGCAAAACAACTGTTACAATTTGAAATCAACAAGTTGTTGTCTTGCAGGTTAAAAAAGTGACTTTTTAAAAAAATTATATCTTGGAAACTAAAAATTATTTTTATTTATAATTGAAACATGTAAAACTATAGTACTCTCAAAAAAATTTCAGCCAAAAATATTCATTTTTGTAGAGTTGACTGCAATTTTTCGACAAGGGCCCTTTTTTGCGGTGAGCAGCATAACAAGTCCAGTCTCATCTGAAATCAAAGTTTCTTGTAGTTTATACCTCTGGCTATTGAATGAACAAAGGATTTTTTATTAGATGAGGTCATTTTTGTTTTATAAAAAAAAACTACTTTAAAAATGAGAAAAATTGGGGTCAAAAATGTGTTTAAACTTATGTAAAATCTTCAAATTTCATTTTTTTTAATTCCTTCGTTCATATTCTAGCCAGAAGTATAAACTACAAGAAACTTTTTGATTTCAGATGAGACTGGACTTAGTTATGCTGCCAACGCAAAAAAACTTAAACTCTACAAAAATGAATATTTTTGGCTGAAACTTTTTTTGAGACTACCTTAAGTACTATACTTTTACATGTTCCAATTATAAATAAAAATAAATTTTAGTTTTCGAGATATAATTTTTTTAAAAAGTCACTTTTTTTACCCACAAGACCTATGTAACCCCTTAAAAAATGTTTCGAAGAATATGTTTGATGGCCAAGATGCATACATATATTTAGAAGGAAAGTTCCTGATTTCTGTAGTATAATACATAATACCAAAGAGGAAGTAGCCCTAAGCGCCGGACTCCACTTGCGATTTGTAGTTGTGAAGATTGAACACATTCTTTCAAATAGAAGTCAATCCATGATTATTTAGTCACAAATGGATTGACTTGTATTTGAAACAAAGTGTTCAATCTTCCTGATTACAAATCGCAAGTGGAGTGCGGCGGTAATAACACCAAAATATTCCATATAGGTCCATAGAAGGTACACAGACATTGAAAAATTCCTGGAATATCCCCGAAAACATGTTCCCTGAACATCCCAGGAAAATCCTGTGTCAGCATTTTAAACATTACCTGAATGTCTTATTGGAACATTCCATGAATGTCCACGAATGTTCTCTGGACATTCAAAATATATTTTGTAGACATTCCCTGGATATACCAGAAATACAGTGATGAGCGCTCTAATAACCGGCAAAATAGCACAAAAGATGTATTAAGTAGTGAGATAAAAAGACATGAAACTAGTCGAGCTGGGAAATTTAGCGATATTAACTTATACATTTAGATTGTATTAATTGTGTGCCACCTTCAGACGTATCAGACGAGTTTGGAAACTACCACTGTCACAGTGACAGTTTTAGTTGACATACTCCTCCGATATGTGTAAAGGTGGGATCAATATAACGTAAATTTAAAGGTTAATTTCGCTAAATTTCCCAGCTCGACTAGTTTCATTTCTTTTTATCTCACAACTAAATATGTTGCCCATATTTTGCCGGTTATTAGGGCACTCATCACTGTACATCCTTGCTGATGTGACAATACCTCCTATCTGTTTTTTCATGAGTTTTGTATGAGAGATGGAAAAACATGTTTTAAGGTCACCTCCTGTGTTCATATGTAAGTTTTGACTTGTCTTGTAGTTCATAGATAGTTTAATTTACTACAAAACAAGTCAAAAAATATCATATGAAAACAGGAGGTGACCCTAAGACAAGTTTTTAGTCTCTCTTACAAAACTCATGAAAAAAACAGATAGGATGTATTATTACATCACTGACGATATGTGGCCATACCAAATAATACATCCTTGATAAATATAAACATTTTTATTGAACAAAATCTTTTCATACATTTTTTTAATGCAATTTACTGATATTCCTAAATATTTCAAAAAATGTGTCACATTTGCTTTGTAAACCTTTCTTTTGCCTTTCGTAGCCACATATTCCGTTTCCTTCCTGGTTTTTTGTAGACCACTTCTCTCAGCTGATTCTAAAAAAAATAAAATAAATGGTAATTTTTCTATCCTTTACAATTAACAATCAGAAGAAATATTATTTACAGATAATGATATGCATAATAATAATAGGTTTGTTCTAGCATCAGTTTCAAACAGTTTGAAACCATCAGCGAATAGTGGACCAGCGCGAGTAGAGGGGATCGCACTGGTGACTGTATTATGTTCTTTTACTGACCAACTGTTTGCTGACGGTTTTTGACTAGTTTGACTGTTTGCTAGAATAAACCTAATAATAATGACTATTTTGTATTTTGACAATGACATCTGATGTGGAAGTCAAAACATTAATAAAATTATTTTTTCAAGTTAACTTTCACATGCGCGTCTTAAAATTGTACTTTTAATACTTATATCATAAATAACTATTAAAACTATCTTAAGAGGAAACAGTATCGATCAACAGGTAGCGAAAATGTGTTCCAAGATTGCGGCTGTAATTTTGAATATTTTTTCGAGATATTTGGCACACATATTCTTAATATAATAAAGAATGGCGGTACAGAGCCCAATTTGAAAAATATATTAATATGTGGAAATTACTCTGTAATTAAATACAATACAAAAAAAACGAGCTTGTACTGCCATTAAGAAGAACAAAAAAATACACTTTCTTCAAATACAACGTTTTTATCCGATTTTGTGTTATTTCGGAACTACTAAAATTTTTTATTTCATTAGTAGTTCCAAAATTACACAAAATCTAGGCATCAGATAAAAAAGTTTATTTGAAGAAAGGTATTTTTTTGTTCTTCTTAATGGCGGTACAGGCTCGTTTTTTAAATATTGTATAATTACAGAGTAATTTCCACATATTAATATATTTTTCAAATTGGGCTCTGTACTGCCATTCTTTATTATTTTACGAATACGTGTGCCAAATACCTCGAAAAAATATTCAAAATTACAGTGGCAATCTTGGAACACGTTTTGGCTACCTGTTGATCGCTACTGTATTAACTTAAAACATTGTAATTTGCTAAACCAGTATATTTTACTCTACTACTACTCTACCAGCTACCTCATTTTCCACTGTTTCTAAAGACTTGTTTACATGGGTAGAGTTTTGAGGAGAGTAGAGTAGCGGTAGTACTCTACCAAAAATGGCTTGATACCATTCACATGAGGAGAGTACAAGTATAGTACTGATGCTAGTATAGTGAAACCGATTTTTGTATTTTTAAACACTCTTGATTATAAGTGCACCTTAAATTCTTAATTTTTTGCCTAAGCTCGTTTACTCCAAAGCCCCCTTTGCCATTCTTTCGACGATTTCATCCTCCGCAGCTTGCTGCAAACTTTTATTTCTGTAGTATACACTACCTAAATTCCATAAACACTGGTATTCGCCGTATTATAGCTCTACAAGTTTTAAAGTTTCATCTTCGGTGAACTTCATTTTCACTATTTACACAAAACACAATTCCAGCCAGAATGACAGGGCCCCCATGTACTCTCCTACCTACTCTATTCTGCCATAATTGAGCGTGTTCCATGGGTAGAGTGTGCAGCCGAGTAGACATTTTGGCAGTAGTGGTGGGCATAGAGTAGTTACTTTGCCATAGGTTGCTAGTCACTCTACTTTAACTCCAACTATACACTCTACCAGCTATTCTACTGTGCTGAGCATTTTTAGAGGTAGAGTTACTCTACTCTATCAAGTACTTGCATCATTACTCTACCCGTGTAAACAAGTCTTAAATCTACTGAATGAAAATCTACTTAATCTTAATCTACTCTTAATGAAAAATGTCTAAAATCATTTACCCACCTAGTATTATTGTAGAATTTAAGACAGTCCAGTGCCTTATAAATAATTTCAATATGAATATTTTTTCCTTTAATTCTCCTTTGATACCACTCCATTTTAGATTTTGGGGAACTTATTTCATTGTGTTTATAGCTCATATTTATTGAAGGAACCCAATCTGAAGATTGTTATTATCGATTAAGCTGGTTTTCCTATTTTCCTATAAGATTAAAATGTTAACATCTTCAAAAATCGTTACTGTTGTAATTGTAACTTACCAGATATAAAATGATTACAGCAGACAGGACAGGAAAATTTTCATTTCGCTAGTAAAACCTGTACATTGTATTGCATTTAACCATTGTTGTCTCTCAGATACCTTATTTAGTTCAGTTTAGAAGTGAACTTTATCTTGACTTTATCACAATTACTTTGCATTTCACACTTCAAAACACAACACCAATGAAGCATATTATCTTTCTAAATTAATACTTCCAGAGAAAATGTTAAATTACTCTTTGTACAACACAAAATTACAAAGAAATACAACTAAAATTATCTAAAACTCATGAAGAACAGATAGAATAAGTTTTATCTTTTACACCCAGTAGCCATATTGAGAATATGAATCAGTAGAAACTAGAAATGATTATATTTAAATTTGGTAAATATAACTCCGCACGACCACGCAACTCGAAACACAAGTACGCAAACACGGTTGCGTGAAGCGTGGCTCGCAATCGTGAAATTTACGAGACTTGCTCGACCTGTAGATTCTTGTCTGTTTGCTTAGCGCGAGTGTTGAGTTTGCCCTTACCACCCGCTCGGCTTCGACTGTCTCCTATTTCCATTTATAAGTATTCTACTTTAAATATAAAATGAAGGGTGAATTAAATATTTTTGACCATTATGCTTTAAAGACGAATGGCTGTAAAACCAGGTATATATAAGCAAGTAAGTAAGTGAACTTCGTAAGTCCAAGGTTTTCACTTAAGGTGACCGAAAATAGAACCGGACGTCGATATTTGAATTGTTCGTGTAAATTTTCGTTGATTGCGTCGAAACTTTCAGTGATAACTGTTTAAACGGATAACTCCAAAACCGGAACTAAAGATTCACGCTAAACTTTTCAATACTCTTTGATTGATATGCCACATGTACTATTTCTGCGACTGTAGTATAGCACTTGACAGTCATGAAACCGGAAAATATATAATTCTTCTCGTCTTTATAAGTCGCGTCGAATAATATATCGCTTGTAGTATTTCGGCGACTTGAAAACAGTAAAATAACAAAACAGGTTCAAATAAACCGGACTTCACACAGTGGGAAAATATTTCCGTAAATGCAGGCTCCAACCAAACGCTACGAAAACAGAGGTTTCCAGTTTCCACCTAAATAACAAGCTTGCATAAAGAATACTCAACATTCAGTTCAAAAACACCACACTCGCCTACAATAAAACACCAAAGTACCTTGGGGTGACTCTTGACAGAACTCTATCCTTCAAGGTACATCTGGCAAAAACAGCGGAAAACCTTAAATCCAGAAACAACATCATCCAGAAGCTGTGGGGCACAACATGGGGAGCATCAGCTTTCACCTTGCGATCATCTGCCCTGGGTCTTGTCTTCTCAACTGCGGAATACTGCTCTTCAACCTGGCTTAACTGTCCACATATACACAAAGTAGATGCCCAATTGAATAATACAATGAGAATGATTGCTGGAGTTATCAAATCCACCCCTACGCAATGGCTCCCAGTACTGAGCCACATTCCACCACACAAACTACGACGCATACACACACTCACTAGTGAGTACAGAAAGATAGTAGATAACGAGAGCCTGTCAATCCATCAAGATATAGATGCTGCCAACGGTAACCGTCTACGCTCCAGACGACCGCCAATAAAAACAGCAAAGGTTGCTGTGGAAAATGAGTTCAATTTAACGACCACATGGACTTGAGAATGGATGGAACAACAAAATAGCAATTTACCCTGCATCACACAAAAACCACCAGGTTTTGACTTACCACGCAACACATGGACTATGCTGAACCGAATCAGAACCCAGCACGGCAGATGTGGTTACATGATGCACAAATGGGGTAAACGACCATCCCCACTCTGTGACTGTGGACAACCACAAACCATCTGTCACATCACAGATCAGTGTCTCACAAGATCAAATTATGGCAGGTCAGACGATTTCCTAATAGTGACTCCAGAGTCGATAGTCTATGTAAATAAGCTAGATGTACGTTTGTGAACCTATGTATTATTGTCCTATACAAAATATGTTTAAATGTAAATGTGTCAAGTGCCATACGAGAAATAAACAAAAATAAATAATGAGTTCAAAATTCTCACCTTTAGTACGATCCTTGGTGTATACCTAACCTTTCATTCGACACCTCATTTGTCATTCTACCTTATATAATGACGCAGGAGTTGTGTTTACCAACAGACAGATGAACGGACAGACAGACGCAAATAATTCAACGTTTTCACATTTTTTCAAAAATTTGGCGAAAACAAAAAATGTGTCCGAATGTTGAATCCAGAACGTCTCATACTTTCCATTTAATTGATGATGTTCCATTAATAATGATTATTTGTACTCGGCCAAATGCTGCGAGGGATAACGATAAACTAGGTTTAAATTACAATAGTCTTATTCCTTTTTGGCTCTACAACTCTAAGTGAGTGTTAGCCGCGTTTACTATTTTCCTTCACCAATCTCCCATTGTCTTACCCCAATCGATCACTCGTTACTGCAACCCTCAATCTGTTTCTTGGGCGATCAACTGACCTTCTGCCTTCTTCTTCTTAAAATTACATCTCCTATCGGAGGTTGGATATCATAATGGCTATGGTCACTTTGTTGGCTGCTGCTCTGAATAGTTGAAATGAACTAGAGTTAACCACTTTCTACTCCGGTTATATAACCCAAATATTCCAGTTTTCTTGTTTTTATACAGTTCATACTTTCTAACTTCTTATTTAAACGTCATGTAGTCCAGTCATATAGTACTTGAACATTGATTTGGTACCAGGAAAAATTGTGATAGTACTAGCTGAGAATGTAGGTGTTTCGTTTGTCCAAATGCAGTAAAGCAGATAACGGTCAAACATCGTCCAGGAATAACAGACTATTTTTGAATATGTTTCCACAAGGATATAAAAATATTTCCTGCACTTAAGTAATATTAAAAATTTGAGTTTTAATTTTATGCCCCTAATCAATATTCACATGTATACTATTGGCATAATTTATGATAATTATTTTTACCTGAAATTACCCTAATTTTGGCAATAGTAGAGTAGGCTACTAGTCCAAATAGGCAGTTTACCGCCTGCCGCCCACCCTAGAAGAACGCACAATAGACGTTGATCTCATAGACTTAATAAGAGTAGATAGGGCATAGTGAGCAAAATAGTGTAACACGCGGGTAGTTGATCGATGGTCTATCTACCCCTTTTTACCAAGAGATTCCGCGCATGTGACAGATAAAGATGGCTAGACCACTTAAAGTGAATATTGGCCAATGACGTCCTTGATATTGGCGTCACACCTCTATTCACAGAGCGTGTATTCCATACCTTACCTAGTCTATTCTTATAATGTCTATGTTTGATATGATTGCCGGACCTCGATTTTTGACCCTTCGCTTCGTTATCGAACGTATGCGCTTCGTATCTGTTTAGTATACGAAGCGAACACGTTCGACAACGAAGCGAAGGGTCAAAAATCGAGGTCCTGGTTCTCTGCCTCATTACTCCCAAGTATTTTCTTCGACTGAGAAACTGCTAACAAATTAAATCATCACATGCAAAGTATTAAATTGAACAAATATTTATTTTTACTTATTAAAAGACAAGAGAATTAGTATTACACTATTAAAATTTATTTTAATACATAAAAGTCGGCAAGACGATTATTCCCTAGAACAGCACAGTTTGTTCATCTGACGTAGACTTGTAACGTTTCAATCAGCCGATTGAACGCTACACCAAGGTCCGCTTGGTATTTGTTCCTCGGACTATATATTTCTAGAAGCGACCCTACTAACGTCAAGTCAATTAGTACATCTCTTCGAAGCTATTTAATGCGATAAAAATTTGTACTAGCTCCCTTTTGCCATTGCCACGTAAATCAGGCACAATATTGGCATACATTATCGTGTTTGTGTGTAGGCCGTTAAACAATGGCCGCCCCTACCTCGGGAAGAAGATTTTAATCAAGCACCTGGAAAAGAAAACCTTCTACCGCTACCTTGGAGAGCGAATTAGCTTACAACCGTATCCTGATGCAGTAGAATAAACAAGACAGCCCTACAGAGACAAGACAGCCCAACAACGTAGCCCTAGACTTCCCTTAACTGCCGGCGACGACAAATTCTACAGGGATTGGGGACCTCCTTTAGGAACTGTGACGGAAGGACTTAAAGCTGAGTAAATTTTTACCTTTATATCTTTTGTACCGACTACCAGCGGGGTCTCGGTCACGGGCTTAGAAAATTAACTTGGTTATCAGTATACAATAAAAATGATTTTTGTTAAGTTTTTTTTTATATTTCAATAAATCCACCAGGCCTACGGATTTTGGTCATTGCAGTCTTGGTTATGTGGTTGCAGCCCTGATGACATGGTCCTCGTTGTTGTATCGCCGGCGATTTGAGGGTTGTTGAAACTCCCGGAGGGAGAACGGTGATTTTATTCCAAAAACCCAAGAGGAAGATTTGTTGAAATGAAAATCACCGTTCTCCCTCCGGGAGTTTCAACAACCCTCAAATCGCCGGCGATACAACAACGAGGACCATGTCATCAGGGCTGCAACCACATAACCAAGACTGCAATGACCAACATAACCCCAGAGCCCGTTGCAGAACCAGCAGCAGTACCATACGACATCAAGAAGATACCATCAGCTACCAAAAGCCATAAGTATGATCCAGAATTGTTAGTTTTTGGCAAGAATTTGAATACATTTGTTAATGCAATTTACTAAATCATTTTATTTATTATATCTTTATGAACAATAAACATGATTAGTTAAAAATATTCTTTTCTTTGCTACCATTCTAGATTTTCAGAGTTCATATCTAAGGTTAGGACAAGACGAACACACACCTGAGTGACTGAGCTAAGCTGAGGGTGTAACGATGGCTATCTTAGTTGATTGGGGTAATATTTTCGAATATTGTTTCAATTAGCTGGGGTAGTCCATCGTTTTTCGTTTCAGACTGCACAGTGGGGTCTCGAAAACCCTAATTGTGTTTTTCTAGTAATAAATGTTATTTATTTATTTTTTCTGCGGTATGTACTACAAAACAATAAACAACAATATCTTATTTTCAAAATATGTTTATTTAAAAAAACCATTTATCATTAGATCTGATAAACGTGAAAATACATAAACTAGTGCTTTTATTACAATTTTTTTAAATATGGAGATATGACCAAAAGAATTAAACAAAACTCCAGAGAAATAAAACATGTCTCTTAAAAACCCTTTAACGACGTTCTACACCTTCGTTGCCGGGTATGCCTCTCAGAGGAAAGGGGGGAAACTTATATGCAAGCGAAACAGTATTTTCGAAACAGTATTTTCACTTTTATTTAATAATGGTACGGTAAACAATACTCATTTTTTAATATGTTATTCCTTACAAAAAAACCTTTAATTTAAGCACAAATAATTAAAAATCGTAAATTTGGGTCAAAAGTTATTAACTTTTTAAGAGCGAAACAGTATTTTCGAAACAGTATTTTCACTTTTATTTAATAATGGTACGGTACATAATCCTCATTTTTTAATATGTTGTTCCTTACAAAAAAAACCTTTAGTTTAAGCACAAATAATTGAAAATCGTAAGTTTGGGTCAAAAGTTATTAACTTTTTAAGAATTCCCATAAGAGCCGATGTTAAAACATAACTTTGAACCTTAATAGTAATTAAACGGCACGGTAAAACAATTTTTAAAAAAACAAGTCTTAGTTTTTTTAAGTAAACTATAACATACTAAAATTTCATGCAAATCCTTAATTATTATCTTAGCCAGGCACTTCAATTTTGGTTCTGACACACATAACATAATTGAGCTCGATGTTCTAAACAATTTTTCCCAATATACTGGCGATATTTCTTATCGAGGTATTGGGTTCTGTTTGTTCTTCTTCACTTTGTTCGTTATCAGTGTCAGACTGATGTTCAGAAACATAATCATCGTCTTCATCTGATTAGTCTCCAAAATCATCTTCGATGGTCTCAGGTTCATCTTCATTCGCCCACAGGTTTTCAGTTTCCCACTCTAATTCTTTTGTTGTCAGTGGACGCTAATATTTTCTCTTAGAATCTGCCATACTAGCAAATAACAAAAAGTAACCTCAAAATTTTAACACTCTTTAACTGCACACTGGGGTCCGAAGTACCCACGGCTCCACTAAAAGCGTAACAGCAAACTTTACAAGAAATTTACGCGGAGCAGCGACGGTTTCTCAACGTAGTCGGCTCTTAACTGAATTTGAATTTACGTTATGTGCAAGTTACATTGAACGATTCATGCGCCTGA
This sequence comes from Diabrotica virgifera virgifera, assembly GCF_917563875.1. Taxonomy (NCBI): domain Eukaryota; kingdom Metazoa; phylum Arthropoda; class Insecta; order Coleoptera; family Chrysomelidae; genus Diabrotica; species Diabrotica virgifera. The sequence continues at coordinate 189,891,990 of NC_065450.1, read as the reverse complement.
GTTTTTCAGACCCGAATGTGCAGTAGTTTCAGAAAGAAAAAAAAGTTAAATTCAGAGGAGTGGTTTCTGAGATCCAACCGGTCAAAGTTGACCGGCATTTGCGACGAAGTTATAAATAATAGGATGGTAATCTTCAAACCATTACCTATTTAATTCGGTTTTTTTCCATACTTATTTTCATATCTTCAAGAGACTTATAAGATATATTATAATAATAAAAATGATCGGTATTACTCGCAAAAAATACCAAAATTACCAAAAAAACTAGGCTGAAGAAAATTGAATTTGAAAGTTCAAAATCGGTATACTTTAAAAAATGTGTTTTCTCGACTTCCTATAGAGCAATTTTCTTTATTTTTTGAAGTTATACTTCTTTAGGCGCAATGGGAGTGAAATTTAATATGCGCGAATTCATCAAAAACCTTGTTCCCCGGCGCAGACGCATTATACGTTTGCTCTGATTGGGTGTTTAAATGCAAATGACATGAAAATAATTATTGTTCGATATGAAGGTTATGCATAAACAAATATTGTATATTAGATTTTATTGTTGTGAGGAAACAGACAAAAGCAAGTTTATAATTGTAGTAACTATTTAAATAGTTTTAAAAGCAACAGGTACGTACTTAATTGTAAATGTTTCAGTATTGTAATAAAAAATTACATACGTACTTACGTATTTGGAAAATGTATGTACCTATCTAGTAGGTAATGCTTTGATTTACATAATTTGATTATCAACACAATTTTTACCATTCTTCATCTAATATACCTATTATTTTCTTACCCAATGTTTTGTTGTATTTTAATATTTTAATTCACTTTGTAAACACATACACACACAAAAATCAAACTAATTTGATTAAATTCAGAACTGTCAAACAGTAAAACGTTCAGTTAGCCTAGCTTTCCACGTGACAAGTACGTTTAAGTGGTTAAGTCGGGTGGCGGGTGTGTGTAAGTGGATTTCAACTCTAAACACGCGGGTTCGAATCCCAATACAAGTTTTTATTTTTTTTATACATTTTATGATTGTGAATATATTTGTTATATATATTTTTTCAGAAAATTCGTATTTAGTTAAAATTTTTGCCAACAATTATTGTTCAGAAATCATTTTTTTGTGGCATTTTTAAATGTGTTTGTGTGTGTTTTATTCATTTATTTTTTTAATTTTTGGTATTATTTTAATAAAAATGTTTGGAAAGTAGTAAGTAGATATTAAAATTAGTTTAATATTTAAATAAAATATAAATAAACTGTTTAAAGTACATATTATATTAATTTCGTTGGAATCATATAATAGGAGTATAACTTTTTACGTGCGTACAAAGTACACACACATTCTTTTTTTTAATCAAAGTAACTCCTGGAAAAATCAAAGTGAACAAAATTAGCTTAAATTTACTTGTGAGACATTTCATCCAATAGAAGTAAATACTTAATAATTTAACCCGGGAGCAGTCGCGCTCACTTTTGTCACGTAAGTAGTCGCGCGTAGAGAAAAAAATCTCACGATACAAATTTAAATACGAATTTAAAACAAATTTCTATTTTATAATATGTTTGTTTAGTTGTTATGTTAAAAATATCTATTTCTAACAATTTAGAGCTAATCGGTTCTCACCAAAGCCATAAATTCCGCAGAAAAACCAAAAAAAATAAAAAAAAAATATTCACACATTACTACAATCATCCTCGAGGTATTTACGAGTGGAAAACAATGTTGCAAAATTTTTCATCAAGTTATCATGGAAAAGGATAAACTGTAAGATTTTTTCTAACGGCGCAACTGCTCCCTGCTTAAATAATTTAAAAAAATATTAATCATACCTACCTAAATTTGTCCTTAAAGTCTCTTATAAACATTTCTAGAAAATGTTCTAATGTATATTTTTTGTCAGTTTATCGTTTTATTGTGTTTTTTTTAGATAGTCCGTATATCTGGTGGCATTTATTGAAATCATTTATCCCCGAAAAAAGCAGCGTTCATGCGGAAATCAGAAGCTAGTTGTTTTCTATTTGTCAACTGTTTACTTATTCGAGGCGAGGTGGTCTGACCGAGCCAAACAAGGCCCCTCCGGGGATTGGGGCTCTAGACGTGCCGCGAATCGAGGCGACTACTCCAAATGGGCCGGTTGCCGCCTTCCGCCTACCCTAGAAGGCCCCACAATGGGCTTTGATCTGCTCGCTGACGTGCAACAAATACCCTTGATTACGCTTTGCACTTGGTGGAAGTTCGTCTCTGATATCTACCTCGACACCGCCACTAATTGCTACTGTTACAACGATCATTACGGCTTGATACACATTTGCATGCAGGGATTTGCAAGAACTTCGCAGAAGAGCCTGCATAAACAGGGTGAGCTAATTTAATAACCAGATACTTTATTAAAATAAACATCTATTTAACAAATCAAACCATATACATAGTTTATTTATATTTTTTATACAGTGTGTGTTTAACGTATCTATCTACTTTATAAACGTTATAGACCAAGAAGCAGCGCTGAAAAATCTTTTTGAATTTACTAAAGCTAGATTTTTCACTGTTGATTACTGTGAGTCTGTAGCGAAACATACTGCGGTCGGTCAAGCGAAACGTAGAACAGGGGTAACTGAGAGGGTATCAAAGTTGCTTTCCTACGAAGGTAATTATTTCGATTTACTAATGCTGAAAATCAGTACACACATTCTAAATTAAATATAAATAGAAGTTATTATAGTCGGTCAGCTGTATGACGGGACAGACCTGGTCGGTCGGCCCAAATAGTCAAATCACAGGTTTTCGACGAAAAAATTGACTTTTATAGAGGGTTTTTCAGAATATGTACCTCGAAAATATGCATCTTATCAAAAAAACTGTAGATATCGAAATTGTATCTTTTAGTAACACAAACCAAATTCTTTTCCTATAATATCTTTTAGACCAATACAAACCGAGATACGGCATGTTAAAAGTTAGCTTTTTTCGTCAAACGCATAATTGGAAATATTCAAAGCCAAATAATGGAAAAAATTTGCATTTTTTGAGGAAAAGTTAAATAACCATTTTTCAAGTATACAATTAGACCTTTCAACAAAAAATAATAGAAAGTTTCTAGCATGAAAATTAAGCGACTTATAATCAAAAAAATGTCGGTACTTGCTTTTCTCTACGAAAAAATCAGTGAAAACAACCCCCTAACTACCTTACTAACTCAAAATTGATCTTCACCTTTCTGTAGGTCCTTTTATATTTATATTATTAATACACTTAAGGAGGTTGACCTATTTAAAATGCCCAATTTTGGAAAAATTGGAGTTTAAAAACAATTGATTTTTGCAATTTGGTATTTTTCACCTTTTACTTCAAAATATCTCCGAAAACACTGAAGCATTACAATGAATAGTTAGCCAGATATAGCTGTTTAAAACCTATATTTACCAGCAAACACCCCCTTACTCGAGCCCTTTAAACCCGCCCCAATTAAAAACTAAGTGTCTTACGGAATTTAATTTACACAGTTTTATAGCTCTTTAAAAATTCTACAAGATCATTTTTGAAGAAACTTTTTATCGCCAAAAATGTATAATATATATTTTTGGGCATTTTAAATAGGGCATTTTAAATATTTCTCGAGGTATTCTCAAAAAACACTCTAAGAAATCGATTTTTTCGTCGAAAAACTGTTATTTTCAAGCGCGAATAACTAGAAAAATATTAGTTTTACGAAGAAAATGTAAAAACCATTTTTTTCTTAGAATTACTTTTTCCATCGAATTATATGGTTAAAATGTAATAAAAAATTGCCACCTCGAAATGGGGTGGCAAGCACCCCCAAAGTTTTAGCGTATGATAGCGGCATGATATAGAAAATGATCCTTGGACTATTCCCCACTTTTTGTAAAAATTTCAAGTTAATCCAGGCTGCACGAAAAAATTGCGAGCCAAAATGCTTCATTTCCTCGATCGACTATTGGGGCCGACCGAACGGCTCTGCCCTGTCATACAGCTGACTGACTATAATAACTTTTATTTATATTTAATTTAGAATGTGTGTACTGATTTTCAGCCTTAGTAAATGGAAATAATTACGAAGATGAAGTAGTTTTCAATCCTAATAGTAAATTATTAATATTGAAAATATTAAAAATATTACTAAAAGATTTTTAAATTGAAAACTTATTGGTACACTTTCCTGGTGACACCTCCAAGACTTCTACAATTTGCAAGTCAAATGGATGCTGCAGTGAAGACGAGAGGGAAGGAATTCTACACTATGCAATTCACATCCCCCGTCTGCAGCTGGTAAAGTTCCAACGGAAAAATGCACCTAGTTACTCTACGGAGTAATACGACTATAAAATAAAAATGTACTATAAAATGAATAAAAATTGTATACATTTTTATTTTAGGAAATAATTACCTTCGTAGGAAAGCAACTTTGATACCCTCTCAGTAACCCCTGTTCTACGTTTCGCTTGACCGACCGCAGTATGTTTCTCTACACACTCACAGTAATCAACTGTGAAAAATCTAGCTATAGTAAATTCAAAGAGATTTTTCAGCGCTGCCTCTCCGTCTATTATCAGAATATCACAAGCTTTGCTGAATTTTAATTTTATTTTTTTTGCATTATTATATTTCGATATTAATTTCGGAACGGAAAATAAATTATAGATTACTTTTTGGTAAGCAGCAACAAATGGAAAAGAGTACAGAATACGAAAGTGAAAAGAGGCTCAGAGATTGGCTGTGACCACCATCTAGTAATAATGAGAATTAGAACAACAAAGGAAAAAGAAGAAAAGAGAAGAAAGGTAGTAAACGAAAAAATAAAAAGTTACAAATTAAAAGAGGAAAGATATAAGAAGAAATTCCAAGAAAAATTAGATAATACTCTGAAAGGTAGGGCAAAAAATACAAATATAGAAGAAAAATGGGAATATCTAAAATCCAGCATAATTAAAGCAGCTAAGGAAACTTGCGGGAGAGCAAAAATGGCAAATATTAACATGAGGATAACGGAATTGTGGACGGAAGAAATACGAGAGAACATAAAGAACAAAAAAGACACATGGAAGAGATACCTAAGCACAAAATACCCGGAAGATTACGAGGCATATAAAAAAAGGAAAGAGGTTAAAAAGCGGTGAAACCAGGAAAGGAAAAGTCATGGGAGAAAGGACATCGCACACATCTTATGGAAAATATAATGTCACTCAAATTCAATAAAATTTATACCAATAGATTCGTTTTAAATTAACGATCAAATCTTATCATTGCGCCAACTCTCTATTTTCAAAAATAAGAGCAGAAATTGATATAAATAAATCTGAAATCAAATGGGTAGGTACATAAGTTAGAGAGAGAAAAAATATTTTAAAATACCCAGATTCTCGGTACTCCATAAATCAGCGGATTAGTTTCACTAATTCGCTTAGGCCCAGCGGGATTTAAGCTGTTATGAATAGCACTCAGAGCAATAATGATTGTAAACTAACATTTTATGGACTCCAAAAATGTGATTTCGATAAACTTTAATTGCAATTTGCGCCGTAATTAATCATAATTAAGAGTTGGCGCAATGATAAGAATTGATCGTTATATTAAAACGAATCTAATCGTATAAATTTTATTGCATTTGAGTGACATTATATTTTCCATATGATGTGTGCGATGTCCTTTGGACAAAAAATGACAAACAATTATAGGAAAAAATAAAAACTCTTCTACGGCGCATTAAAACAACTCAGACAACAGAAAGAGCACACGGTGCCGAATATAAAAGACAAGAATGGAAAAGTACTAACAGAAGAAAAACAAATAATGGAAAGATGGAGAGAACATTTCAAAGAGCTAATTCATGCAGACACGGAAAACATAGGGGAGATACAAGAAAGGAATGAAGAAAAAAAAAATGGAATCCATAACAAGAGAGGAATTAGAGAAAGAGAATAGTAATAGAAAGAGAAAAATTGGGCAAAGCACCAGGCAGGGATCATATCACCCCGGAAATAACAAAATTCATGGGGACAGAGGGAATGGATAGCATGACAGAACTAATGAATGATATCATAAATAGAGCAGAATTACCAAAGGACTGGAAGAAAAACATTTTATTACCAATACACAAAATGGGAGACAAGAGAAACTGTAATAATTACCGAGGTATCACCATATTAAGTATCCCTGTGAAGGTATTCGCAAGAATAATAGAGACAAGAATAAAAACCCAAATAGAAACAACTATGGAAGACAGACAGTGTGGATTCAGAAGGACAGAAGCACGCAAGACCTATTATTCACATTAAGACAAATAAGTGAGAAGGTAATCAAGAAGAATAGAGAGATACATATGTGCTTCATTGACCTGGAAAAGGCGTTTGACAGAATCCGAAGAAAGGGCGTATGGAAGACACTAAAAGAACGGGGAGTCGATAGACACATAATAGAAGTAATAAAGGATATGTACAAAAATAATACAACTACAGTAAGAACCAATAACGAGGAATCCAGAGAATATGGCAACTAACAATGCGACAGAAGTATTTTATCTACGACTGATACATAATATATGTATTATACTTGTGGTGTTTGCAATATAATGCCATATAATAATCCCTTAGGGATTAATAATGCGGGATTAATAGCTCTTAATCCCTCTGGCACAACAATCACAAAATTCACCACGGAAACAAAATAATCAACCTCAAAAAGTGTCACTGTCAAACGACTAGTATATTTGACAGTTTGTGTTGAGATGGACGAAAATGAAGAATCTTTTAATTGTACACCACCAGAAATTGTAGGACTAGCTACAGCAACAGCATCTACCTTAATACCTTATGTAAATATTTGTATTAAAAACTTTACTAAAGTTAATGATGATTCTCAACCAATTCAGTTTATTAATTGTACTATTACTAATTTTAATGTTTTTAACAAATAAAGTTGTTCATTAAAAATCTTAAATTAATTAATATGTCGTAGATAAAGTAGAGTATACTACTCGCAATAATGGCTCTCATTCCCTCGGAATGTTACTCCCTCGCCGCTAATGCGGCTCGGTTCGTAAATATTCCTCGGGAATAATAGCCATCATTATTGACTCGTGGTATAATCTACTATTATAGGTGGCTTTATATTAAAAATAGGCTTTGGTGATAGAATGTGATGAAAACTAAGAGTTTTATGTGTTTTTAATGCTACCTTATATTAAATTAAGGTAGACAATTTTGTCCAAAAAAATTTAAAAAGACAACCCCCTTAGAATTTAAGGGTATGAAAAATAGATTAAGTACAACCTTTTATCAGTCCTACAGGATATACGTGTAAAATTTCATAAATATCGGTAAAGCTGTTTCAGAGGAGTATGGTAACTATCAATGTTATAGGAGAATTTTATGTAATATAGGAGTAGCTGCACATTAAATAAAAAAAATGGCTAAATTTTACCGTAAGTATGCTAGCCGATTTTTTTTAAATTCGCCTATATCCACATAATCGCTCACCTATATCCATAAGTCAGTCCTCTTCGTCCTAAATTCCGTGGTAATGTCGTTCTTTCTACTGCACTTCAAGAATGGTGCTTTTGTGCCTTTGTGAAATGTGTTCTCACTTTTCACTGAAAATTTTCTAAATCCGTTTTTGTCCACTTTACAATGCCAAATGAATAGCTAAGCGCGGAACATGCGTAGGTGTTTAGTGCATTAGACAAGTTTCTACTGTTAAGGTGTGAACGAAGCAGCTGTTTTACCGTACGTATAAACTCCGTAGTTATCTCAGTTTTCATTTGCTTATGGTGAATTTTTCGCGCTTGCTTTATTATTAATGCAATTATAATTATTGTTATAATTATAAATATGTAATTATAATAATAATTATAAAAATAATTAGTAAATCTTTTTCTCGAGCTTTTCTATCACCAACTGAAGTGAAATTAAACCAAAGCAAACAAAAAATAAACAGAAACAAAACACTGATCATCTGTTCACCCCCTCCATATTAAAATGGAAATACAACCTGAAAATTGCGGAGCAAATCAGCTTTTAACGTAGACCTTGGCGACACTCTTAGGGCAGTCAATGAGGATATTTGGCCCCGAATTCCATTCTACTACATATATTTACTTGATATTTTCAGAGTAAGTAGGACATATATTAGGAAACAAAGTCTACCCCATATCCATACCTTTATCTTGGGGTGGTTCCCACCCCTTCTCGGTGGTGGAGAATTTTTTGGTTAAAATAACCGCGAATATGGCTAGTGAGCCTAATTTAAAGCAAAAACTGTTCTATATTTTTTTTTTTGAAAACAATACTTTTTGAGTTATTCGTGGTTGAATATTTGCCATTTTCATTGAAAAATGACACCTTTTCGGACGGTTTTTGGCGAATACCTTAAAAACTACGTATCTAACGAAAAAACTATATAAAATATATACGAAGCAAGTTTTCAATCCTAATAGCAAATAATTAATATTGAAAAATATCAAAAAATTACTAAAAGATTTTTAAATTGAAAACTTACTGGTACATCCCCATGTATACGCCTCCAAGACTTCTACAATTTGCAAGTCATATGGATGCTGCAGTAAAGACGATAGGGAAGGAATTCTAAACTTTGCAATTCAAATCCCCCGTCTGCAGCTGGCTAGGAACTGAAAGATGCACCATAGTTACTCTACTGAGTAATAAGAAAATAAAATAAAAATGTATGTACCATTTTTATATATTCGGCTGCAATACGAAGGAAAAACAATCTTACTTTTTAATTAGAATAAGGAGTGCAGCCAGTCCCTTTAACTGCAGTTTTCTGCTCTTATTGGAGCGTCATCAGAAGGAACGTAGGCACTGTTCTCCTTAATCCAATCAAATCGCATCGAAATGTTTTCCCAAATATTGCAGCCAAAATGATGGTAATGGGTGGCTAGCGCCATCTGGCCGTAAAAATACGAAGCAAGTTTTCAATCCTAATAGCAAATAATTAATATTGAAAAATATCAAAAATTACTAAAAGATTTTTAAATTGAAAACTTACTGGTACATCCCCATGTATACGCCTCCAAGACTTCTACAATTTGCAAGTCATATGGATGCTGCAGTAAAGACGATAGGGAAGGAATTCTAAACTTTGCAATTCAAATCCCCCGTCTGCAGCTGGCTAGGAACTGAAAGATGCACCATAGTTACTCTACTGAGTAATAAGAAAATAAAATAAAAATGTGTGTACCATTTTTATATATTCGCCTGCAATACGAAGGAAAAACAATCTTACTTTTTAATTAGAATAAGGAGTGCAGCCAGTCCCTTTAACTGCAGTTTTCTGCTCTTATTGGAGCGTCATCAGAAGGAACGTAGGCACTGTTCTCCTTAATCCAATCAAATCGCATCGAAATGTTTTCCCAAATATTGCAGCCAAAATGATGGTAATGGGTGGCTAGCGCCATCTGGCCGTAAAAATACGAAGCAAGTTTTCAATCCTAATAGCAAATAATTAATATTGAAAAATATCAAAAATTACTAAAAGATTTTTAAATTAAAAACTTACTGGTACATCCCCATGTATACGCCTCCAAGACTTCTACAATTTGCAAGTCATATGGATGCTGCAGTAAAGACGATAGGGAAGGAATTCTAAACTTTGCAATTCAAATCCCCCGTCTGCAGCTGCCTAGGAACTGAAAGATGCACCATAGTTACTCTACTGAGTAATAAGAAAATAAAATAAAAATGTGTGTACCATTTTTATATATTCGGCTGCAATACGAAGGAAAAACAATCTTACTTTTTAATTAGAATAAGGAGTGCAGCCAGTCCCTTTAACTGCAGTTTTCTGCTCTTATTGGAGCGTCATCAGAAGGAACGTAGGCACTGTTCTCCTTAATCCAATCAAATCGCATCGAAATGTTTTCCCAAATATTGCAGCCAAAATGATGGTAACGGGTGGCTAGCGCCATCTGGCCGTAAAAATACGAAGCAAGTTTTCAATCCTAATAGCAAATAATTAATATTGAAAAATATCAAAAATTACTAAAAGATTTTTAAATTGAAAACTTACTGGTACATCCCCATGTATACGCCTCCAAGACTTCTACAATTTGCAAGTCATATGGATGCTGCAGTAAAGACGATAGGGAAGGAATTCTAAACTTTGCAATTCAAATCCCCCGTCTGCAGCTGGCTAGGAACTGAAAGATGCACCATAGTTACTCTACTGAGTAATAAGAAAATAAAATAAAAATGTGTGTACCATTTTTATATATTCGGCTGCAATACGAAGGAAAAACAATCTTACTTTTTAATTAGAATAAGGAGTGCAGCCAGTCCCTTTAACTGCAGTTTTCTGCTCTTATTGGAGCGTCATCAGAAGGAACGTAGGCACTGTTCTCCTTAATCCAATCAAATCGCATCGAAATGTTTTCCCAAATATTGCAGCCAAAATGATGGTAATGGGTGGCTAGCGCCATCTGGCCGTAAAAATACGAAGCAAGTTTTCAATCCTAATAGCAAATAATTAATATTGAAAAATATCAAAAATTACTAAAAGATTTTTAAATTGAAAACTTACTGGTACATCCCCATGTATACGCCTCCAAGACTTCTACAATTTGCAAGTCATATGGATGCTGCAGTAAAGACGATAGGGAAGGAATTCTAAACTTTGCAATTCAAATCCCCCGTCTGCAGCTGGCTAGGAACTGAAAGATGCACCATAGTTACTCTACTGAGTAATAAGAAAATAAAATAAAAATGTGTGTACCATTTTTATATATTCGGCTGCAATACGAAGGAAAAACAATCTTACTTTTTAATTAGAATAAGGAGTGCAGCCAGTCCCTTTAACTGCAGTTTTCTGCTCTTATTGGAGCGTCATCAGAAGGAACGTAGGCACTGTTCTCCTTAATCCAATCAAATCGCATCGAAATGTTTTCCCAAATATTGCAGCCAAAATGATGGTAATGGGTGGCTAGCGCCATCTGGCCGTAAAAATACGAAGCAAGTTTTCAATCCTAATAGCAAATAATTAATATTGAAAAATATCAAAAATTACTAAAAGATTTTTAAATTGAAAACTTACTGGTACATCCCCATGTATACGCCTCCAAGACTTCTACAATTTGCAAGTCATATGGATGCTGCAGTAAAGACGATAGGGAAGGAATTCTAAACTTTGCAATTCAAATCCCCCGTCTGCAGCTGGCTAGGAACTGAAAGATGCACCATAGTTACTCTACTGAGTAATAAGAAAATAAAATAAAAATGTGTGTACCATTTTTATATATTCGGCTGCAATACGAAGGAAAAACAATCTTACTTTTTAATTAGAATAAGGAGGGCAGCCAGTCCCTTTAACTGCAGTTTTCTGTTCTTATTGGAGCGTCATCAGAAGGAACGTAGGTATATAAAAATAGGTATATAAAATATTTTTGTAGCTTATAAAAAAACAAAGAGATTCGTTCTTTCACAAATCTTTAGTTATAATACAAAAAGAGATATGGTAGGTGAGAATAGTTTGTTTTTTTGGTGCATGCTCAAATCGATATATTCAACTTGAAATCACAGAGAAAAGGTCTATTTTAGGTGTATAATGCTACCAACACATTTTGGAGTACTTGAAAAGGCCTTTAATGTGAGCAATATTAAATGTCGATTACATTCAACCTAAGTGAGATATGCTGCAAAATATTGATGACTAATGTATTTTAAGATAAAATGGGTAGTCAATTTTTAACCCCTCATCCTTCATAATTTAAAAACATCGTTTTACTTCTACAATACTTTTTATTGTAGTGTTATTTCTGGACGGATATTTAAAAAGTTGGACGGGTTTAAAATGAATGGTTTTTGAAAAAAAAAAATAAAATCAAATTATAGAGCAATTTTTAAATTTTCTTAAAAATCTTCCTTTTTCTCCATTTAACTCGAAAATGATAAGAGATACGAAAAAATATACCGAACAGAAATGTAGGGTTTCTTTAGATAAAAATTTTGTTTTAATTTTTCATTATTGTATCTCTTACTGTTTTCAAGTTACAGGGAGAAAAAGGAAGATTTTTAAGAAAATTTAAATATGCGCTCTATAATTTCATCATATTTTTTTCCTAAAACCATTCATTTTAAACCCGTCCAACTTTTTGGACATAGAAATAACACTATAATAAAAGGTATAGTAGAAGGAAAACGATGCATTTAAATTCTGGTGGATGAGGGCTTAAATAAACTTTTCATTTTTTCTTAAAATACATTAGTCATCAACTTTTTTGCTGCATATCTCGATTATTTTGAACGTTATCGACATTTAGTATTGTTCATTTTAAAGGACTTTTCAAGCACTACAAAGGATTTTGGTAGAATTATACCCCTAAAATCAGTCGATTCTCTGTTATTTAAAGTTGAATACACCGATTTGAGCATGCACCAAAAAAACAAAGTTTCTCACCTACCATATCTCTGTTTGTATTAAAACTAGAAGATTTATGAAGGAAATAATCTCTTTTTTTTCCTATAAGCTATAAAAATGTTATATATAGTCTTTTTAGTGAGATGCATAGTTTTTAAGGTATTCGCAAAAAACCGTCCGAAAAGGTGTCATTTTTAATGAAAATGGCCAATTTTCAACCACGAATAACTAAAAATTATTTTTCTACGACCGTGCTAAAAGGGCTACTTTCACGCACGAATTTCGTTTCTGAAAGTTGCACTTTCGCGCACGGCGTGCGTGAAAATAAATTTTCCCGCACTGCGCGCGGGAAAGTAAAATACATTGTAATACGGCATTATAATATATTATAATACATGCAGTAAACTAATATTTAGATATTATTTACTAATTTATTTCAAATTTATCTTATTGTGTTCATGTTTTAATCAAATTAGGGCGATTATTTCATTCATAGGAGATTCTGACCAATAGAAAGCTACAGAAATGCAAATTAAGGTGATTATTTCATTCATAGGAGATTCTGACCAATAGAAAGCTACAGACATGCAAATTAAGGTGATAATTTTTGATAATCTCCCGTCGTTAAGCATATTACGTCAGATGCCCTTCGTTGCTACGAAAAAATACATTCAGTGACATTAATGACAAATGTTTTAAAAATTATAAAAGTGATGACTTTCAACCGTCAAATACATATTTATAACAACTGTGTGTTTAATTTCACTAATTGGTACTTAAATATATAAATTACAATAAAATTTTGGTTTTTAACAGTTTTATTCATGAAATAATCGCAACAAATTGCACTCGAACTCTAAAATTAATATAGAATTTTTGCCCTCGTGACACATTGACATAATTTCACTCGCCTTCGGCTCGTGAAATTAAAACTGCCAAAGTGACACTCGGGAGATATTCAATAATTTTAGAGCTCTTATGCAATTACTACTGATAATTTTTGATAATACGAAAAAATACATTCAGGGCCGGTTGTTCGAACGCTAAATAATTAATTACTGTCAATGTCAACTTTAAAAACATAATTAATTACAATTCTGAGACTATAATCAATTAATATAACAATAATTATTAACATAATTAATAATAAATCTCATAATTGTAATTAATTATGTTTTCAGCAACCCAAACAAAGTTGACATTGACAGTTTTGGTAACAGTAATTAAATATTTGATAATGATCATTGTTGATTAGCGTTCGAACAACCGGCCCTTAGTGACATTAATGACAATTAATATTTTAAAAGTTATAAAAGTGATGACTTTCAACCGTAAAATATTTTATATCAACTGCGTGTTTAGCAGTACTAACTTGTACTTACATAAATAAATTACAATAAAATTTTGGTTTTGAACAGTTTTATTCATGAAATAATCGCAACAAATTGCACTCGATCTCTAAAATTAATATAGAATTTTAGAGCTCTTGTGCAATTACAGTGGAACCCCGATAAGTCGGCCCCCGATAACCCGGAAGTCCGGCTAACCCGGACCGATTTTCATCAGATAAACATTTTGATTTTCAGTACATGTTTTGTATTTTGACAACGACAGCCGATCTGGGCGTCGAAATGTTATTAAAATTATTTTTCAATTTAATTGTGGCTTATTTCCCATCAAAATACATAGTTAATTATCAGACAAACATTTCAACAATAAAAATGTATGTAATATAATATTTGAGAGATAATACTTATTTAAATATCTGGGAGCAGTAATCACAGAGGACAAATCACATAGAAAAAGAGGTCTCAGCAAGAATAGCTGCGGGAAATAGAGCATTATACTCCCTATCATCATTATTAAGATCTAAGCTGCTGAAAAGACAATCTAAATTAAGACTGTACATGTCAATTATTCGCCCAGTTGTTACATATGGGAGTGAAACATGGACTCTACATCAGCGAGAAATAAATAAGTTGCTGATATTTGAAAGGAAAGTCCTCAAAATGATATTTGGTCCTCAAAGAGATGAACTGACAGGAGAGTGGAGAAGGCGCTGCAATGCTGAATTGGTGACTCTATATGGTACTGAAAACATCGTCAGACATATAAAAGCTAATCGGATAAGATGGGCAGGTCATGTAGTAAGATCAGAGGAAGACAGAATGCTAAAGACAGTGTTCTTCGAGAGACCAGACGGTAGAAGATCAGTGGGCCGTCCCAGAAAAAGATGGAAGGATGATGTTGAAACCGATCTATCTAGGATTGGGGTACAACAATGGCAAATCAAAGCGCAAGATCGCAGACGATGGAGGGCCATACTGGATGCGGCGAAGACTCACCCCGATTTGTAAAGCCAGTCAAGAAGAAGAAAAATACGTATTTGTGTAATTTGAACTACATAATATACCATAGTAAAAATGACTCATGGCACACAACGTTCATTGTCGTGTTATCGAAAATAACAGGCACCTGTAAGTATCCTTTATTTATTTGAAACTGGCTTAGCATTGTTTAGAGAAGATTAAAAGACTATTAAAATTCTTTTTCAAACAATGGTCTTAGTCTTCACTGTTATTAAATAACATAACTTGCGATTGAGACGGTATTGTGTGTAGTTAAGTCGCATTGTTCGCTTCCGTTCTGTAATCGTTCGTAAATCTATTCAGATTTTGTGTTTGCGTGCTTTTTGTTTACGTAATGGCAATAAAACGTAAAAATGTTATTTTTGTTTCAAAATGATATTAAGAGACAGTTTGGACAATCGGTGCAAAGCTAATAAAGCTAAAAATGAGACTCTCGATGACGCGACGCTTTGTATGTGTGGTTTTGTGCGAAGCGCGAACGTGGTTTACCAGTGTCTGTGTGCCAATTATAACGGAGTTTATCTGTAAGCATACCATATTTTATTAATTTTTACCATTTCTCCGGCTAACCCGGATTTTCGATAACCCGGATCGGCCGCGGTCCCGATTAATCCGAGTTAACGGGGTTCCACTGTACTACTAATAACTCGATGAAATAAAATTATTTTGACATAATATTTAAAAGTCAGATCAGTAGACAATTACAATGGTTTTGAATCGTCGTCATGGAAACCAATATCGTCGTCGTGGTAACCCATTATATTGAAAGTTTGGTTTTGACAACCTTGTTAAAGAATTAATTTGTGTATTTTCACTTCTAAATAAAAATTGATATGTATAACTCTATTTTTTGTGGCTTTTTTCTAAACG